>NC_134934.1:0-2732500 GCF_051020765.1 Lasioglossum baleicum
ATTCTTCGCTTCCGAAGTGTATTTCTGTGCGGAATCGCTGTTTCGCGCGCTAGATCAGTGCATTTGCATGCAAGTATGAGAAATTGGAATAGAAACTCCTTTTCGGCAAGCACGATCACAAATTGTACGAGATTATGTCAGATTCGACGATTCTTCGTTTCAGAAGTGTATTTCCGTGCGGAATCGCTGTTTCGCGTGCTAGATCAGTGCATTTGCATGCAAATATGCGAAATTGGAATAGAAACTCCGACCCGGCAAGCACGATCACGATTTATTCGAGCTTATGTCAGATTCGACGATTCCTCGTTTCAGAAGTGTATTTCTGTGCGGAATCGCTGTTTCGCGTGCTAGATCAGTGCATTTGCATGCAAATACGCGAAATTGGCACAGAACATCCGACCCGGCAAGCACGATCACGATTTATTCGAGCTTATGTCAGATTCGAAGATTCTTCGCTTCTGAAGTGTATTTCTGTGCGGAATCGCTGTTTCGCGTGCTAGATCAGTGCATTTGCATGCTAACACGCGAAATTGGCACAGAAACTCCGACCCGGCAAGCACGATCACGATTTATTCGAGCTTATGTCAGATTCGACGATTCTTCGTTTCAGAAGTGTATTTCCGTGCGGAATCGCTGTTTCGCGTGCTAGATCAGTGCATTTGCATGCAAATATGCGAAATTGGCGAAGAAACTCCGACCCGGCAAGCACGATCACGATTTATTCGAGCTTATGTCAGATTCGAAGATTCTTCGCTTCCAAAGTGTATTTCTGTGCGGAATCGCTGTTTCGCGCGATAGATCAGTGCATTTGCATACAAGTATGCGAAATTGGAATAGAAACTCCGGCCCGGCAAGCACGATGACGATTTATTCGAGCTTATGTCAGATTCGACGATTCTTCGTTTCAGAAGTGTATTTCTGTGCGGAATCGCTGTTTCGCGTGCTAGATCAGTGCATTTGCATGCAAGTATGAGAAATTGGAATAGAAACTCCTTTTCGGCAAGCACGATCACGATTTATTCGAGCTTATGTCAGATTCGAAGATTCTTCGCTTCCGAAGTGTATTTCTGTGCGGAATCGCTGTTTCGTGCGCTAGATCAGTGCATTTGCATGCAAATACGTGAAATTGGCATAGAAACTCCGACCCGGCGCACGATCACGATTTATTCGAGCTTATGTCAGATTCGACGATTCTTCGTTTCAGAAGTGTATTTCTGTGCGGAATCGCTGTTTCGCGCGCTAGGTCAGTGCATTTGCATGCAAGTACGTGAAATTGGAATAGAAACTCCGACCCGGCAAGCACGATCACGATTTATTCGAGCTTATGTCAGATTCGACGATTCTTCGCTTCAGAAGTGTATTTCTGTGCGGAATCGCTGTTTCGCGTGCTAGATCAGTGCATTTGAATGCAAATATGCGAAATTGGCACAGAAACTCCGACCCGGCAATCACGATCACAATTTATTCGAGCTTATGTCAGATTCAACGATTCTTCGTTTCAGAAGTGTATTTCTGTGCGGAATCGCTGTTTCGCGTGCTAGATCAGTGCATTTGGATGCAAATATGCGAAATTGGCACAGAAACTCCGACCCGGCAAGCACGATCACGATTTATTCGAGCTTATGTCAGATTCGACGATTCTTCGTTTCAGAAGTGTATTTCTGTGCGGAATCGCTGTTTCGCGCGCTAGATCAGTGCATTTGCATGCAAATACGTGAAATTGGCACAGAAACTCCGACCCGGCAAGCACGATCACGATTTATTCGAGCTTATGTCAGATTCGAAGATTCTTCGCTTCCGAAGTGTATTTCTGTGCGGAATCGCTGTTTCGCGCGCTAGATCAGTGCATTTGCATGCAAGTATGAGAAATTGGAATAGAAACTCCGACCCGACAAACACGATCACGATGTATTCGAGCTTATGTCAGATTCGACGATTCTTCGCTTCAGCAGTGTACTTCTGTGCGGAATCGCTGTTTCGCGTGCCAGATCAGTGCATTTGAATGCAAATATGCGAAATTGGCACGGAAACTCCGACCCGGCAAGCACGATCCCGATTTATTCGAGCTTATATCAGATTCGACGATTCTTCGTTTCAGAAGTGTATTTCTGTGCGGAATCGCTGTTTCGCGTGCTAGATCAGTGCATTTGCATGCAAATATGCGAAATTGGCACAGTAACTCCGACCCGGCATGCACGATCACGATTTATTCGAGCTTATGTCAGATTCGACGATTCTTCGTTTCAGAAGTGTATTTCTGTGCGGAATCGCTGTTTCGCGTGCTAGATCAGTGCATTCGCATGCAAATACGCGAAATTGGCACAGAAACTCCGACCCGGCAAGCACGATCACAATTTATTCAAGCTTATGTCAGATTCGACGATTCTTCGTTTCAGAAGTGTATTTCTGTGCGGAATCGTTATTTCGCGTGCTAGATCAGTGCATTTGCATGCAAATATGCGAAATTGGCACAGTAACTCCGACCCGGCAAGCACGATCACGATTTATTCGAGCTTATGTCAGATTCGACGATTCTTCGTTTCAGAAGTGTATTTCTGTGCGGAATCGCTGTTTCGCGTGCTAGATCAGTGCATTCGCATGCAAATGTGCGAAATTGGCACGGAAACTCCGACCCGGCAACCACGATCACGATTTATTCGAGCTTATGTCAGATTCGACGATTCTTCGTTTCAGAAGAGGATTTCTGTGCGGAATCGCTGTCTTGCGTGCTAGATCAGTGCATTTGCATGCAAGTATGAGAAATTGGCACAGAAACTTCGACCCGGCAAACACGATCACGATTTATTCGAGCTTATGTCAGATTCGACGATTCTTCGTTTGAGAAGTGTATTTCTGTGCGGAATCGCTGTTTCGCGTGCTAGATCAGTGCATTTGCATGCAAATATGAGAAATTGGAATAGAAACTCCGACCCGACAAACACGATCACGATGTATTCGAGCTTATGTCAGATTCGACGATTCTTCGCTTCAGCAGTGTATTTCTGTGCGGAATCGCTGTTTCGCGTGCCAGATCAGTGCATTTGAATGCAAATATGCGAAATTGGCACAGAAACTCCGACCCGGCAATCACGATCACAATTTATTCGAGCTTATGTCAGATTCGACGATTCTTCGTTTCAGAAGTGTATATCTGTGCGGAATCGCTGTTTCGCGTGCTAGATCAGTGCATTTGCATACAAATATGCGAAATTGGCACGGAAACTCCGACCCGGCAAGCACGATCCCGATTTATTCGAGCTTATATCAGATTCGACGATTCTTCGTTTCAGAAGTGTATTTCTGTGCGGAATCGCTGTTTCGCGTGCTAGATCAGTGCATTTGCATGCAAATATGCGAAATTGGCACAGAAACTCCGACCCGGCAAGCACGATCACGATTTATTCGAGCTTATGTCAGATTCGACGATTCTTCGTTTCAGAAGTGTATTTCTGTGCGGAATCGCTGTTTCGCGTGCCAGATCAGTGCATTTGAATGCAAATATGCGAAATTGGCACAGAAACTCCGACCCGGCAAGCACGATCACGATTTATTCGAGCTTATGTCAGATTCGAAGATTCTTCGCTTCCGAAGTGTATTTCTGTGCGGAATCGCTGTTTCGCGCGCTAGATCAGTGCATTTGCATGCAAGTATGAGAAATTGGAATAGAAACTCCGACCCGACAAGCACGATCACGATTTATTCGAGCTTATGTCAGATTCGACGATTCTTCGCTTCAGCAGTGTATTTCTGTGCGGAATCGCTGTTTCGCGTGCCAGATCAGTGCATTTGCATACAAGTATGCGAAATTGGAATAGAAACTCCGGCCCGGCAAGCACGATCACGATTTCTTCGAGCTTATGTCAGATTCGACGATTATTCGTTTCACAAATGAATTTCTGTGCGGAATCGCTGTTTCGCGTGCTAGATCAGTGCATTTGCATACAAGTATGCGAAATTGGAATAGAAACTCCGGCCTGGCAAGCACGATCACAAATTATTCGAGCTTATGTCAGATTCGACGATTCTTCGTTTCAGAAGTGTATTTCTGTGCGGAATCGCTGTTTCGCGCGCTAGGTGAGTGCATTTGCATGCAAGTATGTGAAATTGGAATGGAAACTCCGACCCGGCAAGCACGATCACGATTTATTCGAGCTTATGTCAGATTCGACGATTCTTCGTTTCAGAAGTGTATTTCTGTGCGGAATCGCTGTTTCGCGCGCTAGATCAGTGCATTTGCATGCAAATATGCGAAATTGGCACAGTAACTCCGACCCGGCTAGCACGATCACGATTTATTCGAGCTTATGTCAGATTCGAAGATTCTTCGCTTCCGAAGTGTATTTCTGTGCGGAATCGCTGTTTCGCGCGCTAGATCAGTGCATTTGCATGCAAGTATGAGAAATTGGAATAGAAACTCCGACCCGACAAGCACGATCACGATTTATACGAGCTTATGTCAGATTCGACGATTCTTCGCTTCAGCAGTGTATTTCTGTGCGGAATCGCTGTTTCGCGTGCCAGATCAGTGCATTTGCATACAAGTATGCGAAATTGGAATAGAAACTCCGGCCCGGCAAGCACGATCACGATTTCTTCGAGCTTATGTCAGATTCGACGATTATTCGTTTCACAAATGAATTTCTGTGCGGAATCGCTGTTTCGCGTGCTAGATCAGTGCATTTGCATACAAGTATGCGAAATTGGAATAGAAACTCCGGCCTGGCAAGCACGATCACAAATTATTCGAGCTTATGTCAGATTCGACGATTCATCGTTTCAGAAGTGTATTTCTGTGCGGAATCGCTGTTTCGCGTGCTAGATCAGTGCATTTGAATGCAAATATGCGAAATTGGCACAGAAACTCCGACCCGGCAAGCACGATCACGATTTATTCGAGCTTATGTGAGATTCGACGATTCATCGTTTCAGAAGTGTATTTCTGTGCGGAATCGCTGTTTCGCGCGCTATGTGAGTGCATTTGCATGCAAGTATGTGAAATTGGAATAGAAACTCCGACCCGGCAAGCACGATCACGATTTATTCGAGCTTATGTCAGATTCGACGATTATTCGTTTCACAAATGAATTTCTGTGCGGAATCGCTGTTTCGCGTGCTAGATCAGTGCATTTGCATACAAGTATGCGAAATTGGAATAGAAACTCCGGCCCGGCAAGCACGATCACGATTTCTTCGAGCTTATGTCAGATTCGACGATTATTCGTTTCACAAATGAATTTCTGTGCGGAATCGCTGTTTCGCGTGCTAGATCAGTGCATTTGCATACAAGTATGCGAAATTGGAATAGAAACTCCGGCCTGGCAAGCACGATCACAAATTATTCGAGCTTATGTCAGATTCGACGATTCATCGTTTCAGAAGTGTATTTCTGTGCGGAATCGCTGTTTCGCGTGCTAGATCAGTGCATTTGAATGCAAATATGCGAAATTGGCACAGAAACTCCGACCCGGCAAGCACGATCACGATTTATTCGAGCTTATGTCAGATTCGACGATTCTTCGTTTCAGAAGTGTATTTCCGTGCGGAATCGCTGTTTCGCGTGCTAGATCAGTGCATTTGCATGCAAATATGCGAAATTGGCGAAGAAACTCCGACCCGGCAAGCACGATCACGATTTATTCGAGCTTATGTCAGATTCGAAGATTCTTCGCTTCCAAAGTGTATTTCTGTGCGGAATCGCTGTTTCGCGCGATAGATCAGTGCATTTGCATACAAGTATGCGAAATTGGAATAGAAACTCCGGCCCGGCAAGCACGATGACGATTTATTCGAGCTTATGTCAGATTCGACGATTCTTCGTTTCAGAAGTGTATTTCTGTGCGGAATCGCTGTTTCGCGTGCTAGATCAGTGCATTTGCATGCAAGTATGAGAAATTGGAATAGAAACTCCTTTTCGGCAAGCACGATCACGATTTATTCGAGCTTATGTCAGATTCGAAGATTCTTCGCTTCCGAAGTGTATTTCTGTGCGGAATCGCTGTTTCGTGCGCTAGATCAGTGCATTTGCATGCAAATACGTGAAATTGGCATAGAAACTCCGACCCGGCGCACGATCACGATTTATTCGAGCTTATGTCAGATTCGACGATTCTTCGTTTCAGAAGTGTATTTCTGTGCGGAATCGCTGTTTCGCGGGCTAGGTCAGTGCATTTGCATGCAAGTACGTGAAATTGGAATAGAAACTCCGACCCGGCAAGCGCGATCACGATTTATTCGAGCTTATGTCAGATTCGACGATTCTTCGCTTCAGAAGTGTATTTCTGTGCGGAATCGCTGTTTCGCGTGCTAGATCAGTGCATTTGAATGCAAATATGCGAAATTGGCACAGAAACTCCGACCCGGCAATCACGATCACAATTTATTCGAGCTTATGTCAGATTCAACGATTCTTCGTTTCAGAAGTGTATTTCTGTGCGGAATCGCTGTTTCGCGTGCTAGATCAGTGCATTTGGATGCAAATATGCGAAATTGGCACAGAAACTCCGACCCGGCAAGCACGATCACGATTTATTCGAGCTTATGTCAGATTCGACGATTCTTCCTTTCAGAAGTGTATTTCTGTGCGGAATCGCTGTTTCGCGCGCTAGATCAGTGCATTTGCATGCAAATACGTGAAATTGGCACAGAAACTCCGACCCGGCAAGCACGATCACGATTTATTCGAGCTTATGTCAGATTCGAAGATTCTTCGCTTCCGAAGTGTATTTCTGTGCGGAATCGCTGTTTCGCGCGCTAGATCAGTGCATTTGCATGCAAGTATGAGAAATTGGAATAGAAACTCCGACCCGACAAACACGATCACGATGTATTCGAGCTTATGTCAGATTCGACGATTCTTCGCTTCAGCAGTGTACTTCTGTGCGGAATCGCTGTTTCGCGTGCCAGATCAGTGCATTTGAATGCAAATATGCGAAATTGGCACGGAAACTCCGACCCGGCAAGCACGATCCCGATTTATTCGAGCTTATATCAGATTCGACGATTCTTCGTTTCAGAAGTGTATTTCTGTGCGGAATCGCTGTTTCGCGTGCTAGATCAGTGCATTTGCATGCAAATATGCGAAATTGGCACAGTAACTCCGACCCGGCAAGCACGATCACGATTTATTCGAGCTTATGTCAGATTCGACGATTCTTCGTTTCAGAAGTGTATTTCTGTGCGGAATCGCTGTTTCGCGTGCTAGATCAGTGCATTCGCATGCAAATACGCGAAATTGGCACAGAAACTCCGACCCGGCAAGCACGATCACAATTCATTCAAGCTTATGTCAGATTCGACGATTCTTCGTTTCAGAAGTGTATTTCTGTGCGGAATCGCTGTTTCGCGTGCTAGATCAGTGCATTTGCATGGAAATACGCGAAATTGGCACAGAAACTCCGACCCGGCAAGCACGATCACGATTTATTCGAGCTTATGTCAGATTCGAAGATTCTTCGCTTCCGAAGTGTATTTCTGTGCGGAATCGCTGTTTCGCGCGCTAGATCAGTGCATTTGCATGCAAGTATGAGAAATTGGAATAGAAACTCCTTTTCGGCAAGCACGATCACAAATTGTACGAGATTATGTCAGATTCGACGATTCTTCGTTTCAGAAGTGTATTTCCGTGCGGAATCGCTGTTTCGCGTGCTAGATCAGTGCATTTGCATGCAAATATGCGAAATTGGAATAGAAACTCCGACCCGGCAAGCACGATCACGATTTATTCGAGCTTATGTCAGATTCGACGATTCCTCGTTTCAGAAGTGTATTTCTGTGCGGAATCGCTGTTTCGCGTGCTAGATCAGTGCATTTGCATGCAAATACGCGAAATTGGCACAGAACATCCGACCCGGCAAGCACGATCACGATTTATTCGAGCTTATGTCAGATTCGAAGATTCTTCGCTTCCGAAGTGTATTTCTGTGCGGAATCGCTGTTTCGCGTGCTAGATCAGTGCATTTGCATGCTAACACGCGAAATTGGCACAGAAACTCCGACCCGGCAAGCACGATCACGATTTATTCGAGCTTATGTCAGATTCGACGATTCTTCGTTTCAGAAGTGTATTTCCGTGCGGAATCGCTGTTTCGCGTGCTAGATCAGTGCATTTGCATGCAAATATGCGAAATTGGCGAAGAAACTCCGACCCGGCAAGCACGATCACGATTTATTCGAGCTTATGTCAGATTCGAAGATTCTTCGCTTCCAAAGTGTATTTCTGTGCGGAATCGCTGTTTCGCGCGATAGATCAGTGCATTTGCATACAAGTATGCGAAATTGGAATAGAAACTCCGGCCCGGCAAGCACGATGACGATTTATTCGAGCTTATGTCAGATTCGACGATTCTTCGTTTCAGAAGTGTATTTCTGTGCGGAATCGCTGTTTCGCGTGCTAGATCAGTGCATTTGCATGCAAGTATGAGAAATTGGAATAGAAACTCCTTTTCGGCAAGCACGATCACGATTTATTCGAGCTTATGTCAGATTCGAAGATTCTTCGCTTCCGAAGTGTATTTCTGTGCGGAATCGCTGTTTCGTGCGCTAGATCAGTGCATTTGCATGCAAATACGTGAAATTGGCATAGAAACTCCGACCCGGCGCACGATCACGATTTATTCGAGCTTATGTCAGATTCGACGATTCTTCGTTTCAGAAGTGTATTTCTGTGCGGAATCGCTGTTTCGCGCGCTAGGTCAGTGCATTTGCATGCAAGTACGTGAAATTGGAATAGAAACTCCGACCCGGCAAGCACGATCACGATTTATTCGAGCTTATGTCAGATTCGACGACTCTTCGCTTCAGAAGTGTATTTCTGTGCGGAATCGCTGTTTCGCGTGCTAGATCAGTGCATTTGAATGCAAATATGCGAAATTGGCACAGAAACTCCGACCCGGCAATCACGATCACAATTTATTCGAGCTTATGTCAGATTCAACGATTCTTCGTTTCAGAAGTGTATTTCTGTGCGGAATCGCTGTTTCGCGTGCTAGATCAGTGCATTTGGATGCAAATATGCGAAATTGGCACAGAAACTCCGACCCGGCAAGCACGATCACGATTTATTCGAGCTGATGTCAGATTCGACGATTCTTCGTTTCAGAAGTGTATTTCTGTGCGGAATCGCTGTTTCGCGCGCTAGATCAGTGCATTTGCATGCAAATACGTGAAATTGGCACAGAAACTCCGACCCGGCAAGCACGATCACGATTTATTCGAGCTTATGTCAGATTCGAAGATTCTTCGCTTCCGAAGTGTATTTCTGTGCGGAATCGCTGTTTCGCGCGCTAGATCAGTGCATTTGCATGCAAGTATGAGAAATTGGAATAGAAACTCCGACCCGACAAACACGATCACGATGTATTCGAGCTTATGTCAGATTCGACGATTCTTCGCTTCAGCAGTGTACTTCTGTGCGGAATCGCTGTTTCGCGTGCCAGATCAGTGCATTTGAATGCAAATATGCGAAATTGGCACGGAAACTCCGACCCGGCAAGCACGATCCCGATTTATTCGAGCTTATATCAGATTCGACGATTCTTCGTTTCAGAAGTGTATTTCTGTGCGGAATCGCTGTTTCGCGTGCTAGATCAGTGCATTTGCATGCAAATATGCGAAATTGGCACAGTAACTCCGACCCGGCAAGCACGATCACGATTTATTCGAGCTTATGTCAGATTCGACGATTCTTCGTTTCAGAAGTGTATTTCTGTGCGGAATCGCTGTTTCGCGTGCTAGATCAGTGCATTCGCATGCAAATACGCGAAATTGGCACAGAAACTCCGACCCGGCAAGCACGATCACAATTTATTCAAGCTTATGTCAGATTCGACGATTCTTCGTTTCAGAAGTGTATTTCTGTGCGGAATCGCTATTTCGCGTGCTAGATCAGTGCATTTGCATGCAAATATGCGAAATTGGCACAGTAACTCCGACCCGGCAAGCACGATCACGATTTATTCGAGCTTATGTCAGATTCGACGATTCTTCGTTTCAGAAGAGAATTTCTGTGCGGAATCGCTGTCTTGCGTGCTAGATCAGTGCATTTGCATGCAAGTATGAGAAATTGGAACAGAAACTTCGACCCGGCAAACACGATCACGATTTATTCGAGCTTATGTCAGATTCGACGATTCTTCGTTTGAGAAGTGTATTTCTGTGCGGAATCGCTGTTTCGCGTGCTAGATCAGTGCATTTGCATGCAAATATGAGAAATTGGAATAGAAACTCCGACCCGACAAACACGATCACGATGTATTCGAGCTTATGTCAGATTCGACGATTCTTCGCTTCAGCAGTGTATTTCTGTGCGGAATCGCTGTTTCGCGTGCCAGATCAGTGCATTTGAATGCAAATATGCGAAATTGGCACAGAAACTCCGACCCGGCAATCACGATCACAATTTATTCGAGCTTATGTCAGATTCGACGATTCTTCGTTTCAGAAGTGTATTTCTGTGCGGAATCGCTGTTTCGCGTGCTAGATCAGTGCATTTGCATACAAATATGCGAAATTGGCACGGAAACTCCGACCCGGCAAGCACGATCCCGATTTATTCGAGCTTATATCAGATTCGACGATTCTTCGTTTCAGAAGTGTATTTCTGTGCGGAATCGCTGTTTCGCGTGCTAGATCAGTGCATTTGCATGCAAATATGCGAAATTGGCACAGAAACTCCGACCCGGCAAGCACGATCACGATTTATTCGAGCTTATGTCAGATTCGACGATTCTTCGTTTCAGAAGTGTATTTCTGTGCGGAATCGCTGTTTCGCGTGCCAGATCAGTGCATTTGAATGCAAATATGCGAAATTGGCACAGAAACTCCGACCCGGCAAGCACGATCACGATTTATTCGAGCTTATGTCAGATTCGAAGATTCTTCGCTTCCGAAGTGTATTTCTGTGCGGAATCGCTGTTTCGCGCGCTAGATCAGTGCATTTGCATGCAAGTATGAGAAATTGGAATAGAAACTCCGACCCGACAAGCACGATCACGATTTATTCGAGCTTATGTCAGATTCGACGATTCTTCGCTTCAGCAGTGTATTTCTGTGCGGAATCGCTGTTTCGCGTGCCAGATCAGTGCATTTGCATACAAGTATGCGAAATTGGAATAGAAACTCCGGCCCGGCAAGCACGATCACGATTTCTTCGAGCTTATGTCAGATTCGACGATTATTCGTTTCACAAATGAATTTCTGTGCGGAATCGCTGTTTCGCGTGCTAGATCAGTGCATTTGCATACAAGTATGCGAAATTGGAATAGAAACTCCGGCCTGGCAAGCACGATCACAAATTATTCGAGCTTATGTCAGATTCGACGATTCTTCGTTTCAGAAGTGTATTTCTGTGCGGAATCGCTGTTTCGCGCGCTAGGTGAGTGCATTTGCATGCAAGTATGTGAAATTGGAATGGAAACTCCGACCCGGCAAGCACGATCACGATTTATTCGAGCTTATGTCAGATTCGACGATTCTTCGTTTCAGAAGTGTATTTCTGTGCGGAATCGCTGTTTCGCGCGCTAGATCAGTGCATTTGCATGCAAATATGCGAAATTGGCACAGTAACTCCGACCCGGCTAGCACGATCACGATTTATTCGAGCTTATGTCAGATTCGAAGATTCTTCGCTTCCGAAGTGTATTTCTGTGCGGAATCGCTGTTTCGCGCGCTAGATCAGTGCATTTGCATGCAAGTATGAGAAATTGGAATAGAAACTCCGACCCGACAAGCACGATCACGATTTATACGAGCTTATGTCAGATTCGACGATTCTTCGCTTCAGCAGTGTATTTCTGTGCGGAATCGCTGTTTCGCGTGCCAGATCAGTGCATTTGCATACAAGTATGCGAAATTGGAATAGAAACTCCGGCCCGGCAAGCACGATCACGATTTCTTCGAGCTTATGTCAGATTCGACGATTATTCGTTTCACAAATGAATTTCTGTGCGGAATCGCTGTTTCGCGTGCTAGATCAGTGCATTTGCATACAAGTATGCGAAATTGGAATAGAAACTCCGGCCTGGCAAGCACGATCACAAATTATTCGAGCTTATGTCAGATTCGACGATTCATCGTTTCAGAAGTGTATTTCTGTGCGGAATCGCTGTTTCGCGTGCTAGATCAGTGCATTTGAATGCAAATATGCGAAATTGGCACAGAAACTCCGACCCGGCAAGCACGATCACGATTTATTCGAGCTTATGTGAGATTCGACGATTCATCGTTTCAGAAGTGTATTTCTGTGCGGAATCGCTGTTTCGCGCGCTATGTGAGTGCATTTGCATGCAAGTATGTGAAATTGGAATAGAAACTCCGACCCGGCAAGCACGATCACGATTTATTCGAGCTTATGTCAGATTCGACGATTATTCGTTTCACAAATGAATTTCTGTGCGGAATCGCTGTTTCGCGTGCTAGATCAGTGCATTTGCATACAAGTATGCGAAATTGGAATAGAAACTCCGGCCCGGCAAGCACGATCACGATTTCTTCGAGCTTATGTCAGATTCGACGATTATTCGTTTCACAAATGAATTTCTGTGCGGAATCGCTGTTTCGCGTGCTAGATCAGTGCATTTGCATACAAGTATGCGAAATTGGAATAGAAACTCCGGCCTGGCAAGCACGATCACGATTTATTCGAGCTTATGTCAGATTCGACGATTCTTCGTTTCAGAAGTGTATTTCTGTGCGGAATCGCTGTTTCGCGCGCTAGGTGAGTGCATTTGCATGCAAGCATGTGAAATTGGAATAGAAACTCCGACCCGGCAAGCACGATCACGATTTATTCGAGCTTATGTCAGATTCGACGATTCTTCGTTTCAGAAGTGTATTTCTGTGCGGAATCGCTGTTTCGCGCGCTAGATCCTAGTGCATTTGCATGCAAATATGCGAAATTGGCACAGTAACTCCGACCCGGCAAGCACGATCACGATTTATTCGAGCTTAAGTCAGATTCGACGATTCTTCGTTTCAGAAGTGTATTTCTGTGCGGAATCGCTGTTTCGCGCGCTAGGTCAGTGCATTTGCATGCAAGTATGCGAAATTGGCACAGAAACTCCGACCCGGCAAGCACGATCACGATTTATTCGAGCTTATGTGAGATTCGACGATTCTTCGTTTCAGAAGTGTATTTCTGTGCGGAATAGCTGTTTCGCGTGCTAGATCAGTGCATTTGCATGCAAATATGCGAAATTGGCACAGGAACTCCGACCCGGCAAGCACGATCACGATTTATTCGAGCTTATGCGAGATTCGACGATTCTTCGTTTCAGAAGTGTATTTCTGTGCGGAATCGCTGTTTCGCGTGCCAGATCAGTGCATTTGAATGCAAATATGCGAAATTGGCACAGAAACTCCGACCCGGCAAGCACGATCACGATTTATTCGAGCTTATGTCAGATTCGAAGATTCTTCGCTTCCGAAGTGTATTTCTGTGCGGAATCGCTGTTTCGCGCGCTAGATCAGTGCATTTGCATGCAAGTATGAGAAATTGGAATATAAACTCCGACCCGACAAGCACGATCACGATTTATTCGAGCTTATGTCAGATTCGACGATTCTTCGCTTCAGCAGTGTATTTCTGTGCGGAATCGCTGTTTCGCGTGCCAGATCAGTGCATTTGCATACAAGTATGCGAAATTGGAATAGAAACTCCGGCCCGGCAAGCACGATCACGATTTCTTCGAGCTTATGTCAGATTCGACGATTATTCGTTTCACAAATGAATTTCTGTGCGGAATCGCTGTTTCGCGTGCTAGATCAGTGCATTTGCATACAAGTATGCGAAATTGGAATAGAAACTCCGGCCTGGCAAGCACGATCACAAATTATTCGAGCTTATGTAAGATTCGACGATTCTTCGTTCCAGAAGTGTATTTCTGTGCGGAATCGCTGTTTCGCGTGCCAGATCAGTGCATTTGCATACAAGTATGCGAAATTGGAATAGAAACTCCGGCCCGGCAAGCACGATCACGATTTCTTCGAGCTTATGTCAGATTCGACGATTATTCGTTTCACAAATGAATTTCTGTGCGGAATCGCTGTTTCGCGTGCTAGATCAGTGCATTTGCATACAAGTATGAGAAATTGGAATAGAAACTCCGACCCGACAAGCACGATCACGATTTATTCGAGCTTATGTCAGATTCGACGATTTTTCGCTTCAGCAGTGTATTTCTGTGCGGAATCGCTGTTTCACGTGCCAGATCAGTGCATTTGCATGCAAATATGAGAAATTGGAATAGAAACTCCGACCCGACAAACACGATCACGATTTATTCGAGCTTATGTCAGATTCGAAGATTCTTCGCTTCCGAAGTGTATTTCTGTGCGGAATCGCTGTTTCGCGCGCTAGATCAGTGCATTTGCATGCAAGTATGAGAAATTGGAATAGAAACTCCGACCCGACAAGCACGATCACGATTTATTCGAGCTTATGTCAGATTCGACGATTCTTCGCTTCAGCAGTGTATTTCTGTGCGGAATCGCTGTTTCGCGTGCCAGATCAGTGCATTTGCATACAAGTATGCGAAATTGGAATAGAAACTCCGGCCCGGCAAGCACGATCACGATTTCTTCGAGCTTATGTCAGATTCGACGATTATTCGTTTCACAAATGAATTTCTGTGCGGAATCGCTGTTTCGCGTGCTAGATCAGTGCATTTGCATACAAGTATGCGAAATTGGAATAGAAACTCCGGCCTGGCAAGCACGATCACAAATTATTCGAGCTTATGTCAGATTCGACGATTCTTCGTTTCAGAAGTGTATTTCTGTGCGGAATCGCTGTTTCGCGCGCTAGATCAGTGCATTTGTATGCAAATATGCGAAATTGGAATAGAAACTCCGACCCGGCAAGCACGATCACGATTTATTCGAGCTTATGTCAGATTCGACGATTCTTCGTTTCAGAAGTGTATTTCTGTGCGGAATCGCTGTTTCGCGCGCTAGATCAGTGCATTTGTATGCAAATATGCGAAATTGGAATAGAAACTCCGACCCGGCAAGCACGATCACGATTTATTCGAGCTTATGTCAGATTCGACGATTCCTCGTTTCAGAAGTGTATTACTGTGCGGAATCGCTGTTTCGCGCGCTAGATCAGTGCATTTGCATGCAAATATGCGAAATTGGCACAGAAACTCCGACCCGGCAAGCACGATCACGATTTATTCGAGCTTATGTGAGATTCGACGATTCTTCGTTTCAGAACTGTATTTCTGTGCGGAATCGCTGTTTCGCGTGCTAGATCAGTGTATTTGCATGCAAATGTGCGAAATTGGCACGGAAACTCCGACCCGGCAACCACGATCACGATTTATTCGAGCTTATGTCAGATTCGACGATTCTTCGTTTCAGAAGAGGATTTCTGTGCGGAATCGCTGTCTTGCGTGCTAGATCAGTGCATTTGCATGCAAGTATGAGAAATTGGCACAGAAACTTCGACCCGGCAAACACGATCACGATTTATTCGAGCTTATGTCAGATTCGACGATTCTTCGTTTCAGAAGTGTATTTCTGTGCGGAATCGCTGTTTCGCGTGCTAGATCAGTGCATTTGCATGCAATTATGAGAAATTGGAATAGAAACTCCGACCCGACAAACACGATCACGATGTATTCGAGCTTATGTCAGATTCGACGATTCTTCGCTTCAGCAGTGTATTTCTGTGCGGAATCGCTGTTTCGCGTGCCAGATCAGTGCATTTGAATGCAAATATGCGAAATTGGCACAGAAACTCCGACCCGGCAAGCACGATCACAATTTATTCGAGCTTATGTCAGATTCGACGATTCTTCGTTTTAGAAGTGTATTTCTGTGCGGAATCGCTGTTTCGCGTACTAGATCAGTGCATTTGCATACAAATATGCGAAATTGGCACGGAAACTCCGACCCGGCAAGCACGATCCCGATTTATTCGAGCTTATATCAGATTCGACGATTCTTCGTTTCAGAAGTGTATTTCTGTGCGGAATCGCTGTTTCGCGTGCTAGATCAGTGCATTTGCATGCAAATATGCGAAATTGGCACAGAAACTCCGACCCGGCAAGCACGATCACGATTTATTCGAGCTTATGTCAGATTCGACGATTCTTCGTTTCAGAAGTGTATTTCTGTGCGGAATCGCTGTTTCGCGTGCCAGATCAGTGCATTTGATTGCAAATATGCGAAATTGGCACAGAAACTCCGACCCGGCAAGCACGATCACGATTTATTCGAGCTTATGTCAGATTCGAAGATTCTTCGCTTCCGAAGTGTATTTCTGTGCGGAATCGCTGTTTCGCGCGCTAGATCAGTGCATTTGCATGCAAGTATGAGAAATTGGAATAGAAACTCCGACCCGACAAGCACGATCACGATTTATTCGAGCTTATGTCAGATTCGACGATTCTTCGCATCAGCAGTGTATTTCTGTGCGGAATCGCTGTTTCGCGTGCCAGATCAGTGCATTTGCATACAAGTATGCGAAATTGGAATAGAAACTCCGGCCCGGCAAGCACGATCACGATTTCTTCGAGCTTATGTCAGATTCGACGATTATTCGTTTCACAAATGAATTTCTGTGCGGAATCGCTGTTTCGCGTGCTAGATCAGTGCATTTGCATACAAGTATGCGAAATTGGAATAGAAACTCCGGCCTGGCAAGCACGATCACAAATTATTCGAGCTTATGTCAGATTCGACGATTCTTCGTTTCAGAAGTGTATTTCTGTGCGGAATCGCTGTTTCGCGTGCTAGATCAGTGCATTTGAATGCAAATATGCGAAATTGGCACAGAAACTCCGACCCGGCAAGCACGATCACGATTTATTCGAGCTTATGTCAGATTCGACGATTCTTCGTTTCAGAAGTGTATTTCTGTGCGGAATCGCTGTTTCGCGCGCTAGGTGAGTGCATTTGCATGCAAGTATGTGAAATTGGAATAGAAACTCCGACCCGGCAAGCACGATCACGATTTATTCGAGCTTATGTCAGATTCGACGATTCTTCGTTTCAGAAGTGTATTTCTGTGCGGAATCGCTGTTTCGCGCGCTAGATCAGTGCATTTGCATGCAAATATGCGAAATTGGCACAGTAACTCCGACCCGGCTAGCACGATCACGATTTATTCGAGCTTATGTCAGATTCGAAGATTCTTCGCTTCCGAAGTGTATTTCTGTGCGGAATCGCTGTTTCGCGCGCTAGATCAGTGCATTTGCATGCAAGTATGAGAAATTGGAATAGAAACTCCGACCCGACAAGCACGATCACGATTTATTCGAGCTTATGTCAGATTCGACGATTCTTCGCTTCAGCAGTGTATTTCTGTGCGGAATCGCTGTTTCGCGTGCCAGATCAGTGCATTTGCATACAAGTATGCGAAATTGGAATAGAAACTCCGGCCCGGCAAGCACGATCACGATTTCTTCGAGCTTATGTCAGATTCGACGATTATTCGTTTCACAAATGAATTTCTGTGCGGAATCGCTGTTTCGCGTGCTAGATCAGTGCATTTGCATACAAGTATGCGAAATTGGAATAGAAACTCCGGCCTGGCAAGCACGATCACAAATTATTCGAGCTTATGTCAGATTCGACGATTCATCGTTTCAGAAGTGTATTTCTGTGCGGAATCGCTGTTTCGCGTGCTAGATCAGTGCATTTGAATGCAAATATGCGAAATTGGCACAGAAACTCCGACCCGGCAAGCACGATCACGATTTATTCGAGCTTATGTGAGATTCGACGATTCATCGTTTCAGAAGTGTATTTCTGTGCGGAATCGCTGTTTCGCGCGCTAGGTGAGTGCATTTGCATGCAAGTATGTGAAATTGGAATAGAAACTCCGACCCGGCAAGCACGATCACGATTTATTCGAGCTTATGTCAGATTCGACGATTATTCGTTTCACAAATGAATTTCTGTGCGGAATCGCTGTTTCGCGTGCTAGATCAGTGCATTTGCATGCAAATATGCGAAATTGGCACAGAAACTCCGACCCGGCAAGCACGATCACGATTTATTCGAGCTTATGTCAGATTCGACGATTCTTCGTTTCAGAAGTGTATTTCTGTGCGGAATCGCTGTTTCGCGTGCCAGATCAGTGCATTTGATTGCAAATATGCGAAATTGGCACAGAAACTCCGACCCGGCAAGCACGATCACGATTTATTCGAGCTTATGTCAGATTCGAAGATTCTTCGCTTCCGAAGTGTATTTCTGTGCGGAATCGCTGTTTCGCGCGCTAGATCAGTGCATTTGCATGCAAGTATGAGAAATTGGAATAGAAACTCCGACCCGACAAGCACGATCACGATTTATTCGAGCTTATGTCAGATTCGACGATTCTTCGCTTCAGCAGTGTATTTCTGTGCGGAATCGCTGTTTCGCGTGCCAGATCAGTGCATTTGCATACAAGTATGCGAAATTGGAATAGAAACTCCGGCCCGGCAAGCACGATCACGATTTCTTCGAGCTTATGTCAGATTCGACGATTATTCGTTTCACAAATGAATTTCTGTGCGGAATCGCTGTTTCGCGTGCTAGATCAGTGCATTTGCATACAAGTATGCGAAATTGGAATAGAAACTCCGGCCTGGCAAGCACGATCACAAATTATTCGAGCTTATGTCAGATTCGACGATTCTTCGTTTCAGAAGTGTATTTCTGTGCGGAATCGCTGTTTCGCGCGCTAGATCAGTGCATTTGTATGCAAATATGCGAAATTGGAATAGAAACTCCGACCCGGCAAGCACGATCACGATTTATTCGAGCTTATGTCAGATTCGACGATTCTTCGTTTCAGAAGTGTATTTCTGTGCGGAATCGCTGTTTCGCGCGCTAGATCAGTGCATTTGTATGCAAATATGCGAAATTGGAATAGAAACTCCGACCCGGCAAGCACGATCACGATTTATTCGAGCTTATGTCAGATTCGACGATTCCTCGTTTCAGAAGTGTATTACTGTGCGGAATCGCTGTTTCGCGCGCTAGATCAGTGCATTTGCATGCAAATATGCGAAATTGGCACAGAAACTCCGACCCGGCAAGCACGATCACGATTTATTCGAGCTTATGTGAGATTCGACGATTCTTCGTTTCAGAACTGTATTTCTGTGCGGAATCGCTGTTTCGCGTGCTAGATCAGTGTATTTGCATGCAAATGTGCGAAATTGGCACGGAAACTCCGACCCGGCAACCACGATCACGATTTATTCGAGCTTATGTCAGATTCGACGATTCTTCGTTTCAGAAGAGGATTTCTGTGCGGAATCGCTGTCTTGCGTGCTAGATCAGTGCATTTGCATGCAAGTATGAGAAATTGGCACAGAAACTTCGACCCGGCAAACACGATCACGATTTATTCGAGCTTATGTCAGATTCGACGATTCTTCGTTTCAGAAGTGTATTTCTGTGCGGAATCGCTGTTTCGCGTGCTAGATCAGTGCATTTGCATGCAATTATGAGAAATTGGAATAGAAACTCCGACCCGACAAACACGATCACGATGTATTCGAGCTTATGTCAGATTCGACGATTCTTCGCTTCAGCAGTGTATTTCTGTGCGGAATCGCTGTTTCGCGTGCCAGATCAGTGCATTTGAATGCAAATATGCGAAATTGGCACAGAAACTCCGACCCGGCAAGCACGATCACAATTTATTCGAGCTTATGTCAGATTCGACGATTCTTCGTTTCAGAAGTGTATTTCTGTGCGGAATCGCTGTTTCGCGTGCTAGATCAGTGTATTTGCATGCAAATGTGCGAAATTGGCACGGAAACTCCGACCCGGCAACCACGATCACGATTTATTCGAGCTTATGTCAGATTCGACGATTCTTCGTTTCAGAAGAGGATTTCTGTGCGGAATCGCTGTCTTGCGTGCTAGATCAGTGCATTTGCATGCAAGTATGAGAAATTGGCACAGAAACTTCGACCCGGCAAACACGATCACGATTTATTCGAGCTTATGTCAGATTCGACGATTCTTCGTTTCAGAAGTGTATTTCTGTGCGGAATCGCTGTTTCGCGTGCTAGATCAGTGCATTTGCATGCAATTATGAGAAATTGGAATAGAAACTCCGACCCGACAAACACGATCACGATGTATTCGAGCTTATGTCAGATTCGACGATTCTTCGCTTCAGCAGTGTATTTCTGTGCGGAATCGCTGTTTCGCGTGCCAGATCAGTGCATTTGAATGCAAATATGCGAAATTGGCACAGAAACTCCGACCCGGCAAGCACGATCACAATTTATTCGAGCTTATGTCAGATTCGACGATTCTTCGTTTTAGAAGTGTATTTCTGTGCGGAATCGCTGTTTCGCGTACTAGATCAGTGCATTTGCATACAAATATGCGAAATTGGCACGGAAACTCCGACCCGGCAAGCACGATCCCGATTTATTCGAGCTTATATCAGATTCGACGATTCTTCGTTTCAGAAGTGTATTTCTGTGCGGAATCGCTGTTTCGCGTGCTAGATCAGTGCATTTGCATGCAAATATGCGAAATTGGCACAGAAACTCCGACCCGGCAAGCACGATCACGATTTATTCGAGCTTATGTCAGATTCGACGATTCTTCGTTTCAGAAGTGTATTTCTGTGCGGAATCGCTGTTTCGCGTGCCAGATCAGTGCATTTGATTGCAAATATGCGAAATTGGCACAGAAACTCCGACCCGGCAAGCACGATCACGATTTATTCGAGCTTATGTCAGATTCGAAGATTCTTCGCTTCCGAAGTGTATTTCTGTGCGGAATCGCTGTTTCGCGCGCTAGATCAGTGCATTTGCATGCAAGTATGAGAAATTGGAATAGAAACTCCGACCCGACAAGCACGATCACGATTTATTCGAGCTTATGTCAGATTCGACGATTCTTCGCATCAGCAGTGTATTTCTGTGCGGAATCGCTGTTTCGCGTGCCAGATCAGTGCATTTGCATACAAGTATGCGAAATTGGAATAGAAACTCCGGCCCGGCAAGCACGATCACGATTTCTTCGAGCTTATGTCAGATTCGACGATTATTCGTTTCACAAATGAATTTCTGTGCGGAATCGCTGTTTCGCGTGCTAGATCAGTGCATTTGCATACAAGTATGCGAAATTGGAATAGAAACTCCGGCCTGGCAAGCACGATCACAAATTATTCGAGCTTATGTCAGATTCGACGATTCTTCGTTTCAGAAGTGTATTTCTGTGCGGAATCGCTGTTTCGCGTGCTAGATCAGTGCATTTGAATGCAAATATGCGAAATTGGCACAGAAACTCCGACCCGGCAAGCACGATCACGATTTATTCGAGCTTATGTCAGATTCGACGATTCTTCGTTTCAGAAGTGTATTTCTGTGCGGAATCGCTGTTTCGCGCGCTAGGTGAGTGCATTTGCATGCAAGTATGTGAAATTGGAATAGAAACTCCGACCCGGCAAGCACGATCACGATTTATTCGAGCTTATGTCAGATTCGACGATTCTTCGTTTCAGAAGTGTATTTCTGTGCGGAATCGCTGTTTCGCGCGCTAGATCAGTGCATTTGCATGCAAATATGCGAAATTGGCACAGTAACTCCGACCCGGCTAGCACGATCACGATTTATTCGAGCTTATGTCAGATTCGAAGATTCTTCGCTTCCGAAGTGTATTTCTGTGCGGAATCGCTGTTTCGCGCGCTAGATCAGTGCATTTGCATGCAAGTATGAGAAATTGGAATAGAAACTCCGACCCGACAAGCACGATCACGATTTATTCGAGCTTATGTCAGATTCGACGATTCTTCGCTTCAGCAGTGTATTTCTGTGCGGAATCGCTGTTTCGCGTGCCAGATCAGTGCATTTGCATACAAGTATGCGAAATTGGAATAGAAACTCCGGCCCGGCAAGCACGATCACGATTTCTTCGAGCTTATGTCAGATTCGACGATTATTCGTTTCACAAATGAATTTCTGTGCGGAATCGCTGTTTCGCGTGCTAGATCAGTGCATTTGCATACAAGTATGCGAAATTGGAATAGAAACTCCGGCCTGGCAAGCATGATCACAAATTATTCGAGCTTATGTCAGATTCGACGATTCATCGTTTCAGAAGTGTATTTCTGTGCGGAATCGCTGTTTCGCGTGCTAGATCAGTGCATTTGAATGCAAATATGCGAAATTGGCACAGAAACTCCGACCCGGCAAGCACGATCACGATTTATTCGAGCTTATGTGAGATTCGACGATTCATCGTTTCAGAAGTGTATTTCTGTGCGGAATCGCTGTTTCGCGCGCTAGGTGAGTGCATTTGCATGCAAGTATGTGAAATTGGAATAGAAACTCCGACCCGGCAAGCACGATCACGATTTATTCGAGCTTATGTCAGATTCGACGATTATTCGTTTCACAAATGAATTTCTGTGCGGAATCGCTGTTTCGCGTGCTAGATCAGTGCATTTGCATGCAAATATGCGAAATTGGCACAGAAACTCCGACCCGGCAAGCACGATCACGATTTATTCGAGCTTATGTCAGATTCGACGATTCTTCGTTTCAGAAGTGTATTTCTGTGCGGAATCGCTGTTTCGCGTGCCAGATCAGTGCATTTGATTGCAAATATGCGAAATTGGCACAGAAACTCCGACCCGGCAAGCACGATCACGATTTATTCGAGCTTATGTCAGATTCGAAGATTCTTCGCTTCCGAAGTGTATTTCTGTGCGGAATCGCTGTTTCGCGCGCTAGATCAGTGCATTTGCATGCAAGTATGAGAAATTGGAATAGAAACTCCGACCCGACAAGCACGATCACGATTTATTCGAGCTTATGTCAGATTCGACGATTCTTCGCTTCAGCAGTGTATTTCTGTGCGGAATCGCTGTTTCGCGTGCCAGATCAGTGCATTTGCATACAAGTATGCGAAATTGGAATAGAAACTCCGGCCCGGCAAGCACGATCACGATTTCTTCGAGCTTATGTCAGATTCGACGATTATTCGTTTCACAAATGAATTTCTGTGCGGAATCGCTGTTTCGCGTGCTAGATCAGTGCATTTGCATACAAGTATGCGAAATTGGAATAGAAACTCCGGCCTGGCAAGCACGATCACAAATTATTCGAGCTTATGTCAGATTCGACGATTCTTCGTTTCAGAAGTGTATTTCTGTGCGGAATCGCTGTTTCGCGCGCTAGATCAGTGCATTTGTATGCAAATATGCGAAATTGGAATAGAAACTCCGACCCGGCAAGCACGATCACGATTTATTCGAGCTTATGTCAGATTCGACGATTCTTCGTTTCAGAAGTGTATTTCTGTGCGGAATCGCTGTTTCGCGCGCTAGATCAGTGCATTTGTATGCAAATATGCGAAATTGGAATAGAAACTCCGACCCGGCAAGCACGATCACGATTTATTCGAGCTTATGTCAGATTCGACGATTCCTCGTTTCAGAAGTGTATTACTGTGCGGAATCGCTGTTTCGCGCGCTAGATCAGTGCATTTGCATGCAAATATGCGAAATTGGCACAGAAACTCCGACCCGGCAAGCACGATCACGATTTATTCGAGCTTATGTGAGATTCGACGATTCTTCGTTTCAGAACTGTATTTCTGTGCGGAATCGCTGTTTCGCGTGCTAGATCAGTGTATTTGCATGCAAATGTGCGAAATTGGCACGGAAACTCCGACCCGGCAACCACGATCACGATTTATTCGAGCTTATGTCAGATTCGACGATTCTTCGTTTCAGAAGAGGATTTCTGTGCGGAATCGCTGTCTTGCGTGCTAGATCAGTGCATTTGCATGCAAGTATGAGAAATTGGCACAGAAACTTCGACCCGGCAAACACGATCACGATTTATTCGAGCTTATGTCAGATTCGACGATTCTTCGTTTCAGAAGTGTATTTCTGTGCGGAATCGCTGTTTCGCGTGCTAGATCAGTGCATTTGCATGCAATTATGAGAAATTGGAATAGAAACTCCGACCCGACAAACACGATCACGATGTATTCGAGCTTATGTCAGATTCGACGATTCTTCGCTTCAGCAGTGTATTTCTGTGCGGAATCGCTGTTTCGCGTGCCAGATCAGTGCATTTGAATGCAAATATGCGAAATTGGCACAGAAACTCCGACCCGGCAAGCACGATCACAATTTATTCGAGCTTATGTCAGATTCGACGATTCTTCGTTTCAGAAGTGTATTTCTGTGCGGAATCGCTGTTTCGCGTACTAGATCAGTGCATTTGCATACAAATATGCGAAATTGGCACGGAAACTCCGACCCGGCAAGCACGATCCCGATTTATTCGAGCTTATATCAGATTCGACGATTCTTCGTTTCAGAAGTGTATTTCTGTGCGGAATCGCTGTTTCGCGTGCTAGATCAGTGCATTTGCATGCAAATATGCGAAATTGGCACAGAAACTCCGACCCGGCAAGCACGATCACGATTTATTCGAGCTTATGTCAGATTCGACGATTCTTCGTTTCAGAAGTGTATTTCTGTGCGGAATCGCTGTTTCGCGTGCCAGATCAGTGCATTTGATTGCAAATATGCGAAATTGGCACAGAAACTCCGACCCGGCAAGCACGATCACGATTTATTCGAGCTTATGTCAGATTCGAAGATTCTTCGCTTCCGAAGTGTATTTCTGTGCGGAATCGCTGTTTCGCGCGCTAGATCAGTGCATTTGCATGCAAGTATGAGAAATTGGAATAGAAACTCCGACCCGACAAGCACGATCACGATTTATTCGAGCTTATGTCAGATTCGACGATTCTTCGCATCAGCAGTGTATTTCTGTGCGGAATCGCTGTTTCGCGTGCCAGATCAGTGCATTTGCATACAAGTATGCGAAATTGGAATAGAAACTCCGGCCCGGCAAGCACGATCACGATTTCTTCGAGCTTATGTCAGATTCGACGATTATTCGTTTCACAAATGAATTTCTGTGCGGAATCGCTGTTTCGCGTGCTAGATCAGTGCATTTGCATACAAGTATGCGAAATTGGAATAGAAACTCCGGCCTGGCAAGCACGATCACAAATTATTCGAGCTTATGTCAGATTCGACGATTCTTCGTTTCAGAAGTGTATTTCTGTGCGGAATCGCTGTTTCGCGTGCTAGATCAGTGCATTTGAATGCAAATATGCGAAATTGGCACAGAAACTCCGACCCGGCAAGCACGATCACGATTTATTCGAGCTTATGTCAGATTCGACGATTCTTCGTTTCAGAAGTGTATTTCTGTGCGGAATCGCTGTTTCGCGCGCTAGGTGAGTGCATTTGCATGCAAGTATGTGAAATTGGAATAGAAACTCCGACCCGGCAAGCACGATCACGATTTATTCGAGCTTATGTCAGATTCGACGATTCTTCGTTTCAGAAGTGTATTTCTGTGCGGAATCGCTGTTTCGCGCGCTAGATCAGTGCATTTGCATGCAAATATGCGAAATTGGCACAGTAACTCCGACCCGGCTAGCACGATCACGATTTATTCGAGCTTATGTCAGATTCGAAGATTCTTCGCTTCCGAAGTGTATTTCTGTGCGGAATCGCTGTTTCGCGCGCTAGATCAGTGCATTTGCATGCAAGTATGAGAAATTGGAATAGAAACTCCGACCCGACAAGCACGATCACGATTTATTCGAGCTTATGTCAGATTCGACGATTCTTCGCTTCAGCAGTGTATTTCTGTGCGGAATCGCTGTTTCGCGTGCCAGATCAGTGCATTTGCATACAAGTATGCGAAATTGGAATAGAAACTCCGGCCCGGCAAGCACGATCACGATTTCTTCGAGCTTATGTCAGATTCGACGATTATTCGTTTCACAAATGAATTTCTGTGCGGAATCGCTGTTTCGCGTGCTAGATCAGTGCATTTGCATACAAGTATGCGAAATTGGAATAGAAACTCCGGCCTGGCAAGCACGATCACAAATTATTCGAGCTTATGTCAGATTCGACGATTCATCGTTTCAGAAGTGTATTTCTGTGCGGAATCGCTGTTTCGCGTGCTAGATCAGTGCATTTGAATGCAAATATGCGAAATTGGCACAGAAACTCCGACCCGGCAAGCACGATCACGATTTATTCGAGCTTATGTGAGATTCGACGATTCATCGTTTCAGAAGTGTATTTCTGTGCGGAATCGCTGTTTCGCGCGCTAGGTGAGTGCATTTGCATGCAAGTATGTGAAATTGGAATAGAAACTCCGACCCGGCAAGCACGATCACGATTTATTCGAGCTTATGTCAGATTCGACGATTATTCGTTTCACAAATGAATTTCTGTGCGGAATCGCTGTTTCGCGTGCTAGATCAGTGCATTTGCATGCAAATATGCGAAATTGGCACAGAAACTCCGACCCGGCAAGCACGATCACGATTTATTCGAGCTTATGTCAGATTCGACGATTCTTCGTTTCAGAAGTGTATTTCTGTGCGGAATCGCTGTTTCGCGTGCCAGATCAGTGCATTTGATTGCAAATATGCGAAATTGGCACAGAAACTCCGACCCGGCAAGCACGATCACGATTTATTCGAGCTTATGTCAGATTCGAAGATTCTTCGCTTCCGAAGTGTATTTCTGTGCGGAATCGCTGTTTCGCGCGCTAGATCAGTGCATTTGCATGCAAGTATGAGAAATTGGAATAGAAACTCCGACCCGACAAGCACGATCACGATTTATTCGAGCTTATGTCAGATTCGACGATTCTTCGCATCAGCAGTGTATTTCTGTGCGGAATCGCTGTTTCGCGTGCCAGATCAGTGCATTTGCATACAAGTATGCGAAATTGGAATAGAAACTCCGGCCCGGCAAGCACGATCACGATTTCTTCGAGCTTATGTCAGATTCGACGATTATTCGTTTCACAAATGAATTTCTGTGCGGAATCGCTGTTTCGCGTGCTAGATCAGTGCATTTGCATACAAGTATGCGAAATTGGAATAGAAACTCCGGCCTGGCAAGCACGATCACAAATTATTCGAGCTTATGTCAGATTCGACGATTCTTCGTTTCAGAAGTGTATTTCTGTGCGGAATCGCTGTTTCGCGTGCTAGATCAGTGCATTTGAATGCAAATATGCGAAATTGGCACAGAAACTCCGACCCGGCAAGCACGATCACGATTTATTCGAGCTTATGTCAGATTCGACGATTCTTCGTTTCAGAAGTGTATTTCTGTGCGGAATCGCTGTTTCGCGCGCTAGGTGAGTGCATTTGCATGCAAGTATGTGAAATTGGAATAGAAACTCCGACCCGGCAAGCACGATCACGATTTATTCGAGCTTATGTCAGATTCGACGATTCTTCGTTTCAGAAGTGTATTTCTGTGCGGAATCGCTGTTTCGCGCGCTAGATCAGTGCATTTGCATGCAAATATGCGAAATTGGCACAGTAACTCCGACCCGGCTAGCACGATCACGATTTATTCGAGCTTATGTCAGATTCGAAGATTCTTCGCTTCCGAAGTGTATTTCTGTGCGGAATCGCTGTTTCGCGCGCTAGATCAGTGCATTTGCATGCAAGTATGAGAAATTGGAATAGAAACTCCGACCCGACAAGCACGATCACGATTTATTCGAGCTTATGTCAGATTCGACGATTCTTCGCTTCAGCAGTGTATTTCTGTGCGGAATCGCTGTTTCGCGTGCCAGATCAGTGCATTTGCATACAAGTATGCGAAATTGGAATAGAAACTCCGGCCCGGCAAGCACGATCACGATTTCTTCGAGCTTATGTCAGATTCGACGATTATTCGTTTCACAAATGAATTTCTGTGCGGAATCGCTGTTTCGCGTGCTAGATCAGTGCATTTGCATACAAGTATGCGAAATTGGAATAGAAACTCCGGCCTGGCAAGCACGATCACAAATTATTCGAGCTTATGTCAGATTCGACGATTCATCGTTTCAGAAGTGTATTTCTGTGCGGAATCGCTGTTTCGCGTGCTAGATCAGTGCATTTGAATGCAAATATGCGAAATTGGCACAGAAACTCCGACCCGGCAAGCACGATCACGATTTATTCGAGCTTATGTGAGATTCGACGATTCATCGTTTCAGAAGTGTATTTCTGTGCGGAATCGCTGTTTCGCGCGCTAGGTGAGTGCATTTGCATGCAAGTATGTGAAATTGGAATAGAAACTCCGACCCGGCAAGCACGATCACGATTTATTCGAGCTTATGTCAGATTCGACGATTATTCGTTTCACAAATGAATTTCTGTGCGGAATCGCTGTTTCGCGTGCTAGATCAGTGCATTTGCATACAAGTATGCGAAATTGGAATAGAAACTCCGGCCCGGCAAGCACGATCACGATTTCTTCGAGCTTATGTCAGATTCGACGATTATTCGTTTCACAAATGAATTTCTGTGCGGAATCGCTGTTTCGCGTGCTAGATCAGTGCATTTGCATACAAGTATGCGAAATTGGAATAGAAACTCCGGCCTGGCAAGCACGATCACGATTTATTCGAGCTTATGTCAGATTCGACGATTCTTCGTTTCAGAAGTGTATTTCTGTGCGGAATCGCTGTTTCGCGCGCTAGGTGAGTGCATTTGCATGCAAGTATGTGAAATTGGAATAGAAACTCCGACCCGGCAAGCACGATCACGATTTATTCGAGCTTATGTCAGATTCGACGATTCTTCGTTTCAGAAGTGTATTTCTGTGCGGAATCGCTGTTTCGCGCGCTAGATCAGTGCATTTGCATGCAAATATGCGAAATTGGCACAGTAACTCCGACCCGGCAAGCACGATCACGATTTATTCGAGCTTATGTCAGATTCGACGATTCTTCGTTTCAGAAGTGTATTTCTGTGCGGAATCGCTGTTTCGCGCGCTAGGTCAGTGCATTTGCATGCAAGTATGTGAAATTGGAATAGAAACTCCGACCCGGCAAGCACGATCACGATTTATTCGAGCTTATGTCAGATTCGACGATTCTTCGTTTCAGAAGTGTATTTCTGTGCGGAATCGCTGTTTCGCGCGCTAGGTGAGTGCATTTGCATGCAAGTATGTGAAATTGGAATAGAAACTCCGACCCGGCAAGCACGATCACGATTTATTCGAGCTTATGTCAGATTCGACGATTCTTCGTTTCAGAAGTGTATTTCTGTGCGGAATCGCTGTTTCGCGCGCTAGATCAGTGCATTTGCATGCAAATATGCGAAATTGGCACAGAAACTCCGACCCGGCAAGCACGATCACGATTTATTCGAGCTTATGACAGATTCGAAGATTCTTCGCTTCCGAAGTGTATTTCTGTGCGGAATCGCTGTTTCGCGCGCTAGATCAGTGCATTTGCATGCAAGTATGAGAAATTGGAATAGAAACTCCGACCCGACAAGCACGATCACGATTTATTCGAGCTTATGTCAGATTCGACGATTCTTCGCTTCAGCAGTGTATTTCTGTGCGGAATCGCTGTTTCGCGTGCCAGATCAGTGCATTTGCATACAAGTATGCGAAATTGGAATAGAAACTCCGGCCCGGCAAGCACGATCACGATTTCTTCGAGCTTATGTCAGATTCGACGATTATTCGTTTCACAAATGAATTTCTGTGCGGAATCGCTGTTTCGCGTGCTAGATCAGTGCATTTGCATACAAGTATGCGAAATTGGAATAGAAACTCCGGCCTGGCAAGCACGATCACAAATTATTCGAGCTTATGTCAGATTCGACGATTCTTCGTTTCAGAAGTGTATTTCTGTGCGGAATCGCTGTTTCGCGTGCCAGATCAGTGCATTTGCATACAAGTATGCGAAATTGGAATAGAAACTCCGGCCCGGCAAGCACGATCACGATTTATTCGAGCTTATGTCAGATTCGACGATTCCTCGTTTCAGAAGTGTATTACTGTGCGGAATCACTGTTTCGCGCGCTAGATCAGTGCATTTGCATGCAAATATGCGAAATTGGCACAGAAACTCCGACCCGGCAAGCACGATCACGATTTATTCGAGCTTATGTCAGATTCGAAGATTCTTCGTTTCAGAAGAGGATTTCTGTGCGGAATCGCTGTTTCGCGTGCTAGATCAGTGCATTTGCATGCAAATATGAGAAATTGGAATAGAAACTCCGACCCGGCAAGCACGATCACGATTTATTCGAGCTTATGTCAGATTCGACGATTCTTCGTTTCAGAAGAGGATTTCTGTGCGGAATCGCTGTTTCGCGTGCTAGATCAGTGTATTTGCATGCAAATGTGCGAAATTGGCACGGAAACTCCGACCCGGCAACCACGATCACGATTTATTCGAGCTTATGTCAGATTCGACGATTCTTCGTTTCAGAAGAGGATTTCTGTGCGGAATCGCTGTCTTGCGTGCTAGATCAGTGCATTTGCATGCAAGTATGAGAAATTGGCACAGAAACTTCGACCCGGCAAACACGATCACGATTTATTCGAGCTTATGTCAGATTCGACGATTCTTCGTTTCAGAAGTGTATTTCTGTGCGGAATCGCTGTTTCGCGTGCTAGATCAGTGCATTTGCATGCAAATATGAGAAATTGGAATAGAAACTGCGACCCGACAAACACGATCACGATGTATTCGAGCTTATGTCAGATTCGACGATTCTTCGCTTCAGCAGTGTATTTCTGTGCGGAATCGCTGTTTCGCGTGCTAGATCAGTGCATTTGCATACAAATATGCGAAATTGGCACGGAAACTCCGACCCGGCAAGCACGATCACGATTTATTCGAGCTTATGTCAGATTCGAAGATTCTTCGTTTCAGAAGTGTATTTCTGTGCGGAATCGCTGTTTCGCGCGCTAGGTCAGTGCATTTGCATGCAAGTATGTGAAATGGGAATAGAAACTCCGACCCGGCAAGCTCGATCACGATTTATTCGAGCTTATGTCAGATTCGACGATTCTTCGTTTCAGAAGTGTATTTCTGTGCGGAATCGCTGTTTCGCGCGCTAGATCAGTGCATTTGCATGCAAATATGCGAAATTGGCCCAGAAACTCCGACCCGGCAAGCACGATCACGATTTATTCGAGCTTATGTGAGATTCAACGATTCTTCGTTTCGGAAGTGTATTTCTGTGCGGAATCGCTGTTTCGCGCGCTAGATCAGTGCATTTGCATGCAAATACGTGAAATTGGCACGGAAACTCCGACCCGGCAAGCACGATCCCGATTTATTCGAGCTTATGTCAGATTCGACGATTCTTCGTTTCAGAAGTGTATTTCTGTGCGGAATCGCTGTTTCGCGCGCTAGGTCAGTGCATTTGCATGCAAATATGCGAAATTGGCACAGAAACTCCGACCCGGCAAGCACGATCACAATTTATTCGAGCTTATGTCAGATTCGACGATTCTTCGCTTCAGCAGTGTATTTCTGTGCGGAATCGCTGTTTCGCGCGCTAGATCAGTGCATTTGCATGCAAGTATGAGAAATTGGAATAGAAACTCCTTTTCGGCAAGCACGATCACAAATTATTCGAGCTTATATCAAATTCGACGATTCTTCGTTTCAGAAGTGTATTTCTGTGCGGAATCGCTGTTTCGCGTGCCAGATCAGTGCATTTGCATACAAGTATGCGAAATTGGAATAGAAACTCCGGCCCGGCAAGCACGATCACAATTCATTCGAGCTTATGTCAGATTCGAAGATTCTTCGCTTCCGAAGTGTATTTCTGTGCGGAATCGCTGTTTCGCGCGCTAGATCAGTGTATTTGCATGCAAGTATGAGAAATTGGAATAGAAACTCCGACCCGACAAGCACGATCACGATTTATTCGAGCTTATGTCAGATTCGACGATTCTTCGCTTCAGCAGTGTATTTCTGTGCGGAATCGCTGTTTCGCGTGCCAGATCAGTGCATTTGCATACAAGTATGCGAAATTGGAATAGAAACTCCGGCCCGGCAAGCACGATGACGATTTATTCGAGCTTATGTCAGATTGGACGATTATTCGTTTCACAAATGAATTTCTGTGCGGAATCGCTGTTTCGCGTGCTAGATCAGTGCATTTGGATACAACTATGCGAAATTGGAATAGAAACTCCGGCCCGGCAAGCACGATCACAAATTATTCGAGCTTATGTCAGATTCGACGATTCTTCGTTTCAGAAGTGTATTTCTGTGCGGAATCGCTGTTTCGCGTGCTAGATCAGTGCATTTGCATACAAATATGCGAAATTGGCACGGAAACTCCGACCCGGCAAGCACGATCACGATTTATTCGAGCTTATGTCAGATTCGAAGATTCTTCGCTTCCGAAGTGTATTTCTGTGCGGAATCGCTGTTTCGCGCGCTAGATCAGTGCATTTGCATGCAAATACGTGAAATTGGCATAGAAACTCCGACCCGGCGCACGATCACGATTTATTCGAGCTTATGTCAGATTCGACGATTCTTCGTTTCAGAAGTGTATTTCTGTGCGGAATCGCTGTTTCGCGCGCTAGGTCAGTGCATTTGCATGCAAGTATGTGAAATGGGAATAGAAACTCCGACCCGGCAAGCTCGATCACGATTTATTCGAGCTTATGTCAGATTCGACGATTCTTCGTTTCAGAAGTGTATTTCTGTGCGGAATCGCTGTTTCGCGCGCTAGATCAGTGCATTTGCATGCAAATATGCGAAATTGGCACAGAAACTCCGACCCGGCAAGCACGATCACGATTTATTCGAGCTTATGTGAGATTCGACGATTCTTCGTTTCGGAAGTGTATTTCTGTGCGGAATCGCTGTTTCGCGCGCTAGATCAGTGCATTTGCATGCAAATACGTGAAATTGGCACGGAAACTCCGACCCGGCAAGCACGATCCCGATTTATTCGAGCTTATGTCAGATTCGACGATTCTTCGTTTCAGAAGTGTATTTCTGTGCGGAATCGCTGTTTCGCGCGCTAGGTCAGTGCATTTGCATGCAAATATGCGAAATTGGCACAGAAACTCCGACCCGGCAAGCACGATCACGATTTATTCGAGCTTATGTCAGATTCGACGATTCTTCGCTTCAGAAGTGTATTTCTGTGCGGAATCGCTGTTTCGCGTGCGAGATCAGTGCATCTGAATGCAAATATGCGAAATTGGCACAGAAACTCCGACCCGGCAAGCACGATCACAATTTATTCGAGCTTATGTCAGATTCGACGATTCTCCGCTTCAGCAGTGTATTTCTGTGCGGAATCGCTGTTTCGCGCGCAAGATCAGTGCATTTGCATGCAAGTATGAGAAATTGGAATAGAAACTCCTTTTCGGCAAGCACGATCACAAATTATTCGAGCTTATATCAAATTCGACGATCCTTCGTTTCAGAAGTGTATTTCTGTGCGGAATCGCTGTTTCGCGTGCTAGATCAGTGCATTTGCATACAAATATGCGAAATTGGCACGGAAACTCCGACCCGGCAAGCACGATCACGATTTATTCGAGCTTATGTGAGATTCGACGATTCTTCGTTTCGGAAGTGTATTTCTGTGCGGAATCGCTGTTTCGCGCGCTAGATCAGTGCATTTGCATGCAAATACGTGAAATTGGCACGGAAACTCCGACCCGGCAAGCACGATCCCGATTTATTCGAGCTTATGTCAAATTCGAAGATTCTTCGCTTCCGAAGTGTTTTTCTGTGCGGAATCGCTGTTTCGCGCGCTAGATCAGTGCATTTGCATGCAAATACGTGAAATTGGCATAGAAAATCCGACCCGGCGCACGATCACGATTTATTCGAGCTTATGTCAGATTCGACGATTCTTCGTTTCAGAAGTGTATTTCTGTGCGGAATCGCTGTTTCGCGCGCTAGGTCAGTGCATTTGCATGCAAGTATGTGAAATGGGAATAGAAACTCCGACCCGGCAAGCTCGATTACGATTTATTCGAGCTTATGTCAGATTCGAAGATTCTTCGCTTCCGAAGTGTATTTCTGTGCGGAATCGCTGTTTCGCGCGCTAGATCAGTGCATTTGCATGCAAATACGTGAAATTGGCATAGAAACTCCGACCCGGCGCACGATCACGATTTATTCGAGCTTATGTCAGATTCGACGATTCTTCGTTTCAGAAGTGTATTTCTGTGCGGAATCGCTGTTTCGCGCGCTAGATCAGTGCATTTGCATGCAAATATGCGAAATTGGCACAGAAACTCCGACCCGGCAAGCACGATCACGATTTATTCGAGCTTATGTGAGATTCGACGATTCTTCGTTTCGGAAGTGTATTTCTGTGCCGAATCGCTGTTTCGCGCGCTAGATCAGTGCATTTGCATGCAAATACGTGAAATTGGCACGGAAACTCCGACCCGGCAAGCACGATCCCGATTTATTCGAGCTTATGTCAGATTCGACGATTCTTCGCTTCAGAAGTGTATTTCTGTGCGGAATCGCTGTTTCGCGTGCGAGATCAGTGCATTTGAATGCAAATATGCGAAATTGGCACAGAAACTCCGACCCGGCAAGCACGATCACAATTTATTCGAGCTTATGTCAGATTCGACGATTCTTCGCTTCAGCAGTGTATTTCTGTGCGGAATCGCTGTTTCGCGTGCTAGATCAGTGCATTTGCATGCAAATATGCGAAATTGGCACAGAAACTCCGACCTGGCATGCACGATCACGATTTATTCGTGCTTATGTCAGATTCGACGATTCTTCGTTTCAGAAGTGTATTTCTGTGCGGAATCGCTGTTTCGCGTGCTAGATCAGTGCATTTGCATGCAAATACGTGAAATTGGCACAGAAACTCCGACCCGGCAAGCACGATCACGATTTATTCGAGCTTATGTCAGATTCGAAGATTCTTCGCTTCCGAATTGTATTTCTGTGCGGAATCGCTGTTTCGCGCGCTAGATCAGTGCATTTGCATGCAAGTATGAGAAATTGGAATAGAAACTCCGACCCGACAAACACGATCACGATGTATTCGAGCTTATGTCAGATTCGACGATTCTTCGCTTCAGCAGTGTATTTCTGTGCGGAATCGCTGTTTCGCGTGCCAGATCAGTGCATTTGAATGCAAATATGCGAAATTGGCACAGAAACTCCGACCCGGCAAGCACGATCACAATTTATTCGAGCTTATGTCAGATTCGACGATTCTTCGTTTCAGAAGTGTATTTCTGTGCGGAATCGCTGTTTCGTGTGCTAGATCAGTGCATTTGCATGCAAATATGCGAAATTGGCACAGAAACTCCGACACGGCATGCACGATCACGATTTATTCGAGCTTATGTCAGATTCGACGATTCTGCGCTTCAGAAGTGTATTTCTGTGCGGAATCGCTGTTTCGCGTGCTAGATCAGTGCATTTGAATGCAAATATGCGAAATTGGCACAGAAACTCCGACCCGGCAATCACGATCACAATTTATTCGAGCTTATGTCAGATTCAACGATTCTTCGTTTCAGAAGTGTATTTCTGTGCGGAATCGCTGTTTCGCGTGCTAGATCAGTGCATTTGCATACAAATATGCGAAATTGGCACGGAAACTCCGACCCGGCAAGCACGATCACGATTTATTCGAGCTTATGTCAGATTCGAAGATTCTTCGTTTCAGAAGTGTATTTCTGTGCGGAATCGCTGTTTCGCGCGCTAGGTCAGTGCATTTGCATGCAAGTATGTGAAATGGGAATAGAAACTCCGACCCGGCAAGCTCGATCACGATTTATTCGAGCTTATGTCAGATTCGACGATTCTTCGTTTCAGAAGTGTATTTCTGTGCGGAATCGCTGTTTCGCGCGCTAGATCAGTGCATTTGCATGCAAATATGCGAAATTGGCCCAGAAACTCCGACCCGGCAAGCACGATCACGATTTATTCGAGCTTATGTGAGATTCGACGATTCTTCGTTTCGGAAGTGTATTTCTGTGCGGAATCGCTGTTTCGCGCGCTAGATCAGTGCATTTGCATGCAAATACGTGAAATTGGCACGGAAACTCCGACCCGGCAAGCACGATCCCGATTTATTCGAGCTTATGTCAGATTCGACGATTCTTCGTTTCAGAAGTGTATTTCTGTGCGGAATCGCTGTTTCGCGCGCTAGATCAGTGCATTTGCATGCAAGTATGAGAAATTGGAATAGAAACTCCGACCCGACAAGCACGATCACGATTTATTCGAGCTTATGTCAGATTCGACGATTCTTCGCTTCAGCAGTGTATTTCTGTGCGGAATCGCTGTTTCGCGTGCCAGATCAGTGCATTTGCATACAAGTATGCGAAATTGGAATAGAAACTCCGGCCCGGCAAGCACGATCACGATTTCTTCGAGCTTATGTCAGATTCGACGATTATTCGTTTCACAAATGAATTTCTGTGCGGAATCGCTGTTTCGCGTGCTAGATCAGTGCATTTGCATACAAGTATGCGAAATTGGAATAGAAACTCCGGCCTGGCAAGCACGATCACAAATTATTCGAGCTTATGTCAGATTCGACGATTCATCGTTTCAGAAGTGTATTTCTGTGCGGAATCGCTGTTTCGCGTGCTAGATCAGTGCATTTGAATGCAAATATGCGAAATTGGCACAGAAACTCCGACCCGGCAAGCACGATCACGATTTATTCGAGCTTATGTGAGATTCGACGATTCATCGTTTCAGAAGTGTATTTCTGTGCGGAATCGCTGTTTCGCGCGCTAGGTGAGTGCATTTGCATGCAAGTATGTGAAATTGGAATAGAAACTCCGACCCGGCAAGCACGATCACGATTTATTCGAGCTTATGTCAGATTCGACGATTATTCGTTTCACAAATGAATTTCTGTGCGGAATCGCTGTTTCGCGTGCTAGATCAGTGCATTTGCATACAAGTATGCGAAATTGGAATAGAAACTCCGGCCCGGCAAGCACGATCACGATTTCTTCGAGCTTATGTCAGATTCGACGATTATTCGTTTCACAAATGAATTTCTGTGCGGAATCGCTGTTTCGCGTGCTAGATCAGTGCATTTGCATACAAGTATGCGAAATTGGAATAGAAACTCCGGCCTGGCAAGCACGATCACGATTTATTCGAGCTTATGTCAGATTCGACGATTCTTCGTTTCAGAAGTGTATTTCTGTGCGGAATCGCTGTTTCGCGCGCTAGGTGAGTGCATTTGCATGCAAGTATGTGAAATTGGAATAGAAACTCCGACCCGGCAAGCACGATCACGATTTATTCGAGCTTATGTCAGATTCGACGATTCTTCGTTTCAGAAGTGTATTTCTGTGCGGAATCGCTGTTTCGCGCGCTAGATCAGTGCATTTGCATGCAAATATGCGAAATTGGCACAGTAACTCCGACCCGGCAAGCACGATCACGATTTATTCGAGCTTATGTCAGATTCGACGATTCTTCGTTTCAGAAGTGTATTTCTGTGCGGAATCGCTGTTTCGCGCGCTAGGTCAGTGCATTTGCATGCAAGTATGTGAAATTGGAATAGAAACTCCGACCCGGCAAGCACGATCACGATTTATTCGAGCTTATGTCAGATTCGACGATTCTTCGTTTCAGAAGTGTATTTCTGTGCGGAATCGCTGTTTCGCGCGCTAGGTGAGTGCATTTGCATGCAAGTATGTGAAATTGGAATAGAAACTCCGACCCGGCAAGCACGATCACGATTTATTCGAGCTTATGTCAGATTCGACGATTCTTCGTTTCAGAAGTGTATTTCTGTGCGGAATCGCTGTTTCGCGCGCTAGATCAGTGCATTTGCATGCAAATATGCGAAATTGGCACAGAAACTCCGACCCGGCAAGCACGATCACGATTTATTCGAGCTTATGACAGATTCGAAGATTCTTCGCTTCCGAAGTGTATTTCTGTGCGGAATCGCTGTTTCGCGCGCTAGATCAGTGCATTTGCATGCAAGTATGAGAAATTGGAATAGAAACTCCGACCCGACAAGCACGATCACGATTTATTCGAGCTTATGTCAGATTCGACGATTCTTCGCTTCAGCAGTGTATTTCTGTGCGGAATCGCTGTTTCGCGTGCCAGATCAGTGCATTTGCATACAAGTATGCGAAATTGGAATAGAAACTCCGGCCCGGCAAGCACGATCACGATTTCTTCGAGCTTATGTCAGATTCGACGATTATTCGTTTCACAAATGAATTTCTGTGCGGAATCGCTGTTTCGCGTGCTAGATCAGTGCATTTGCATACAAGTATGCGAAATTGGAATAGAAACTCCGGCCTGGCAAGCACGATCACAAATTATTCGAGCTTATGTCAGATTCGACGATTCTTCGTTTCAGAAGTGTATTTCTGTGCGGAATCGCTGTTTCGCGTGCCAGATCAGTGCATTTGCATACAAGTATGCGAAATTGGAATAGAAACTCCGGCCCGGCAAGCACGATCACGATTTATTCGAGCTTATGTCAGATTCGACGATTCCTCGTTTCAGAAGTGTATTACTGTGCGGAATCACTGTTTCGCGCGCTAGATCAGTGCATTTGCATGCAAATATGCGAAATTGGCACAGAAACTCCGACCCGGCAAGCACGATCACGATTTATTCGAGCTTATGTCAGATTCGACGATTCTTCGTTTCAGAAGAGGATTTCTGTGCGGAATCGCTGTTTCGCGTGCTAGATCAGTGCATTTGCATGCAAATATGAGAAATTGGAATAGAAACTCCGACCCGGCAAGCACGATCACGATTTATTCGAGCTTATGTCAGATTCGACGATTCTTCGTTTCAGAAGAGGATTTCTGTGCGGAATCGCTGTTTCGCGTGCTAGATCAGTGTATTTGCATGCAAATGTGCGAAATTGGCACGGAAACTCCGACCCGGCAACCACGATCACGATTTATTCGAGCTTATGTCAGATTCGACGATTCTTCGTTTCAGAAGAGGATTTCTGTGCGGAATCGCTGTCTTGCGTGCTAGATCAGTGCATTTGCATGCAAGTATGAGAAATTGGCACAGAAACTTCGACCCGGCAAACACGATCACGATTTATTCGAGCTTATGTCAGATTCGACGATTCTTCGTTTCAGAAGTGTATTTCTGTGCGGAATCGCTGTTTCGCGTGCTAGATCAGTGCATTTGCATGCAAATATGAGAAATTGGAATAGAAACTGCGACCCGACAAACACGATCACGATGTATTCGAGCTTATGTCAGATTCGACGATTCTTCGCTTCAGCAGTGTATTTCTGTGCGGAATCGCTGTTTCGCGTGCTAGATCAGTGCATTTGCATACAAATATGCGAAATTGGCACGGAAACTCCGACCCGGCAAGCACGATCACGATTTATTCGAGCTTATGTCAGATTCGAAGATTCTTCGTTTCAGAAGTGTATTTCTGTGCGGAATCGCTGTTTCGCGCGCTAGGTCAGTGCATTTGCATGCAAGTATGTGAAATGGGAATAGAAACTCCGACCCGGCAAGCTCGATCACGATTTATTCGAGCTTATGTCAGATTCGACGATTCTTCGTTTCAGAAGTGTATTTCTGTGCGGAATCGCTGTTTCGCGCGCTAGATCAGTGCATTTGCATGCAAATATGCGAAATTGGCCCAGAAACTCCGACCCGGCAAGCACGATCACGATTTATTCGAGCTTATGTGAGATTCAACGATTCTTCGTTTCGGAAGTGTATTTCTGTGCGGAATCGCTGTTTCGCGCGCTAGATCAGTGCATTTGCATGCAAATACGTGAAATTGGCACGGAAACTCCGACCCGGCAAGCACGATCCCGATTTATTCGAGCTTATGTCAGATTCGACGATTCTTCGTTTCAGAAGTGTATTTCTGTGCGGAATCGCTGTTTCGCGCGCTAGGTCAGTGCATTTGCATGCAAATATGCGAAATTGGCACAGAAACTCCGACCCGGCAAGCACGATCACAATTTATTCGAGCTTATGTCAGATTCGACGATTCTTCGCTTCAGCAGTGTATTTCTGTGCGGAATCGCTGTTTCGCGCGCTAGATCAGTGCATTTGCATGCAAGTATGAGAAATTGGAATAGAAACTCCTTTTCGGCAAGCACGATCACAAATTATTCGAGCTTATATCAAATTCGACGATTCTTCGTTTCAGAAGTGTATTTCTGTGCGGAATCGCTGTTTCGCGTGCCAGATCAGTGCATTTGCATACAAGTATGCGAAATTGGAATAGAAACTCCGGCCCGGCAAGCACGATCACAATTCATTCGAGCTTATGTCAGATTCGAAGATTCTTCGCTTCCGAAGTGTATTTCTGTGCGGAATCGCTGTTTCGCGCGCTAGATCAGTGTATTTGCATGCAAGTATGAGAAATTGGAATAGAAACTCCGACCCGACAAGCACGATCACGATTTATTCGAGCTTATGTCAGATTCGACGATTCTTCGCTTCAGCAGTGTATTTCTGTGCGGAATCGCTGTTTCGCGTGCCAGATCAGTGCATTTGCATACAAGTATGCGAAATTGGAATAGAAACTCCGGCCCGGCAAGCACGATGACGATTTATTCGAGCTTATGTCAGATTGGACGATTATTCGTTTCACAAATGAATTTCTGTGCGGAATCGCTGTTTCGCGTGCTAGATCAGTGCATTTGGATACAACTATGCGAAATTGGAATAGAAACTCCGGCCCGGCAAGCACGATCACAAATTATTCGAGCTTATGTCAGATTCGACGATTCTTCGTTTCAGAAGTGTATTTCTGTGCGGAATCGCTGTTTCGCGTGCTAGATCAGTGCATTTGCATACAAATATGCGAAATTGGCACGGAAACTCCGACCCGGCAAGCACGATCACGATTTATTCGAGCTTATGTCAGATTCGAAGATTCTTCGCTTCCGAAGTGTATTTCTGTGCGGAATCGCTGTTTCGCGCGCTAGATCAGTGCATTTGCATGCAAATACGTGAAATTGGCATAGAAACTCCGACCCGGCGCACGATCACGATTTATTCGAGCTTATGTCAGATTCGACGATTCTTCGTTTCAGAAGTGTATTTCTGTGCGGAATCGCTGTTTCGCGCGCTAGGTCAGTGCATTTGCATGCAAGTATGTGAAATGGGAATAGAAACTCCGACCCGGCAAGCTCGATCACGATTTATTCGAGCTTATGTCAGATTCGACGATTCTTCGTTTCAGAAGTGTATTTCTGTGCGGAATCGCTGTTTCGCGCGCTAGATCAGTGCATTTGCATGCAAATATGCGAAATTGGCACAGAAACTCCGACCCGGCAAGCACGATCACGATTTATTCGAGCTTATGTGAGATTCGACGATTCTTCGTTTCGGAAGTGTATTTCTGTGCGGAATCGCTGTTTCGCGCGCTAGATCAGTGCATTTGCATGCAAATACGTGAAATTGGCACGGAAACTCCGACCCGGCAAGCACGATCCCGATTTATTCGAGCTTATGTCAGATTCGACGATTCTTCGTTTCAGAAGTGTATTTCTGTGCGGAATCGCTGTTTCGCGCGCTAGGTCAGTGCATTTGCATGCAAATATGCGAAATTGGCACAGAAACTCCGACCCGGCAAGCACGATCACGATTTATTCGAGCTTATGTCAGATTCGACGATTCTTCGCTTCAGAAGTGTATTTCTGTGCGGAATCGCTGTTTCGCGTGCGAGATCAGTGCATCTGAATGCAAATATGCGAAATTGGCACAGAAACTCCGACCCGGCAAGCACGATCACAATTTATTCGAGCTTATGTCAGATTCGACGATTCTCCGCTTCAGCAGTGTATTTCTGTGCGGAATCGCTGTTTCGCGCGCAAGATCAGTGCATTTGCATGCAAGTATGAGAAATTGGAATAGAAACTCCTTTTCGGCAAGCACGATCACAAATTATTCGAGCTTATATCAAATTCGACGATCCTTCGTTTCAGAAGTGTATTTCTGTGCGGAATCGCTGTTTCGCGTGCTAGATCAGTGCATTTGCATACAAATATGCGAAATTGGCACGGAAACTCCGACCCGGCAAGCACGATCACGATTTATTCGAGCTTATGTGAGATTCGACGATTCTTCGTTTCGGAAGTGTATTTCTGTGCGGAATCGCTGTTTCGCGCGCTAGATCAGTGCATTTGCATGCAAATACGTGAAATTGGCACGGAAACTCCGACCCGGCAAGCACGATCCCGATTTATTCGAGCTTATGTCAAATTCGAAGATTCTTCGCTTCCGAAGTGTTTTTCTGTGCGGAATCGCTGTTTCGCGCGCTAGATCAGTGCATTTGCATGCAAATACGTGAAATTGGCATAGAAAATCCGACCCGGCGCACGATCACGATTTATTCGAGCTTATGTCAGATTCGACGATTCTTCGTTTCAGAAGTGTATTTCTGTGCGGAATCGCTGTTTCGCGCGCTAGGTCAGTGCATTTGCATGCAAGTATGTGAAATGGGAATAGAAACTCCGACCCGGCAAGCTCGATTACGATTTATTCGAGCTTATGTCAGATTCGAAGATTCTTCGCTTCCGAAGTGTATTTCTGTGCGGAATCGCTGTTTCGCGCGCTAGATCAGTGCATTTGCATGCAAATACGTGAAATTGGCATAGAAACTCCGACCCGGCGCACGATCACGATTTATTCGAGCTTATGTCAGATTCGACGATTCTTCGTTTCAGAAGTGTATTTCTGTGCGGAATCGCTGTTTCGCGCGCTAGATCAGTGCATTTGCATGCAAATATGCGAAATTGGCACAGAAACTCCGACCCGGCAAGCACGATCACGATTTATTCGAGCTTATGTGAGATTCGACGATTCTTCGTTTCGGAAGTGTATTTCTGTGCCGAATCGCTGTTTCGCGCGCTAGATCAGTGCATTTGCATGCAAATACGTGAAATTGGCACGGAAACTCCGACCCGGCAAGCACGATCCCGATTTATTCGAGCTTATGTCAGATTCGACGATTCTTCGCTTCAGAAGTGTATTTCTGTGCGGAATCGCTGTTTCGCGTGCGAGATCAGTGCATTTGAATGCAAATATGCGAAATTGGCACAGAAACTCCGACCCGGCAAGCACGATCACAATTTATTCGAGCTTATGTCAGATTCGACGATTCTTCGCTTCAGCAGTGTATTTCTGTGCGGAATCGCTGTTTCGCGTGCTAGATCAGTGCATTTGCATGCAAATATGCGAAATTGGCACAGAAACTCCGACCTGGCATGCACGATCACGATTTATTCGTGCTTATGTCAGATTCGACGATTCTTCGTTTCAGAAGTGTATTTCTGTGCGGAATCGCTGTTTCGCGTGCTAGATCAGTGCATTTGCATGCAAATACGTGAAATTGGCACAGAAACTCCGACCCGGCAAGCACGATCACGATTTATTCGAGCTTATGTCAGATTCGAAGATTCTTCGCTTCCGAATTGTATTTCTGTGCGGAATCGCTGTTTCGCGCGCTAGATCAGTGCATTTGCATGCAAGTATGAGAAATTGGAATAGAAACTCCGACCCGACAAACACGATCACGATGTATTCGAGCTTATGTCAGATTCGACGATTCTTCGCTTCAGCAGTGTATTTCTGTGCGGAATCGCTGTTTCGCGTGCCAGATCAGTGCATTTGAATGCAAATATGCGAAATTGGCACAGAAACTCCGACCCGGCAAGCACGATCACAATTTATTCGAGCTTATGTCAGATTCGACGATTCTTCGTTTCAGAAGTGTATTTCTGTGCGGAATCGCTGTTTCGTGTGCTAGATCAGTGCATTTGCATGCAAATATGCGAAATTGGCACAGAAACTCCGACACGGCATGCACGATCACGATTTATTCGAGCTTATGTCAGATTCGACGATTCTGCGCTTCAGAAGTGTATTTCTGTGCGGAATCGCTGTTTCGCGTGCTAGATCAGTGCATTTGAATGCAAATATGCGAAATTGGCACAGAAACTCCGACCCGGCAATCACGATCACAATTTATTCGAGCTTATGTCAGATTCAACGATTCTTCGTTTCAGAAGTGTATTTCTGTGCGGAATCGCTGTTTCGCGTGCTAGATCAGTGCATTTGCATACAAATATGCGAAATTGGCACGGAAACTCCGACCCGGCAAGCACGATCACGATTTATTCGAGCTTATGTCAGATTCGAAGATTCTTCGTTTCAGAAGTGTATTTCTGTGCGGAATCGCTGTTTCGCGCGCTAGGTCAGTGCATTTGCATGCAAGTATGTGAAATGGGAATAGAAACTCCGACCCGGCAAGCTCGATCACGATTTATTCGAGCTTATGTCAGATTCGACGATTCTTCGTTTCAGAAGTGTATTTCTGTGCGGAATCGCTGTTTCGCGCGCTAGATCAGTGCATTTGCATGCAAATATGCGAAATTGGCCCAGAAACTCCGACCCGGCAAGCACGATCACGATTTATTCGAGCTTATGTGAGATTCGACGATTCTTCGTTTCGGAAGTGTATTTCTGTGCGGAATCGCTGTTTCGCGCGCTAGATCAGTGCATTTGCATGCAAATACGTGAAATTGGCACGGAAACTCCGACCCGGCAAGCACGATCCCGATTTATTCGAGCTTATGTCAGATTCGACGATTCTTCGTTTCAGAAGTGTATTTCTGTGCGGAATCGCTGTTTCGCGCGCTAGGTCAGTGCATTTGCATGCAAATATGCGAAATTGGCACAGAAACTCCGACCCGGCAAGCACGATCACAATTTATTCGAGCTTATGTCAGATTCGACGATTCTTCGCTTCAGCAGTGTATTTCTGTGCGGAATCGCTGTTTCGCGCGCTAGATCAGTGCATTTGCATGCAAGTATGAGAAATTGGAATAGAAACGCCTTTTCGGCAAGCACGATCACAAATTATTCGAGCTTATATCAAATTCGACGATTCTTCGTTTCAGAAGTGTATTTCTGTGCGGAATCGCTGTTTCGCGTGCTAGAGCAGTGCATTTGCATACAAATACGTGAAATTGGCACAGAAACTCCGACCCGGCAAGCACGATCACAATTCATTCGAGCTTATGTCAGATTCGAAGATTCTTCGCTTCCGAAGTGTATTTCTGTGCGGAATCGCTGTTTCGCGCGCTAGATCAGTGCATTTGCATGCAAGTATGAGAAATTGGAATAGAAACTCCGACCCGACAAGCACGATCACGATTTATTCGAGCTTATGTCAGATTCGACGATTCTGCGCTTCAGAAGTGTATTTCTGTGCGGAATCGCTGTTTCGCGTGCTAGATCAGTGCATTTGAATGCAAATATGCGAAATTGGCACAGAAACTCCGACCCGGCAATAACGATCACAATTTATTCGAGCTTATGTCAGATTCAACGATTCTTCGTTTCAGAAGTGTATTTCTGTGCGGAATCGCTGTTTCGCGTGCTAGATCAGTGCATTTGCATACAAATATGCGAAATTGGCACGGAAACTCCAATTCGGCAAGCACGATCACGATTTATTCGAGCTTATGTCAGATTCGACGATTCTTCGTTTCAGAAGTGTATTTCTGTGCGGAATCGCTGTTTCGCGTGCTAGATCAGTGCATTTGCATGCAAATATGCGAAATTGGCACAGAAACTCCGACCTGGCATGCACGATCACGATTTATTCGAGCTTATGTCAGATTCGACGATTCTTCGTTTCAGAAGTGTATTTCTGTGCGGAATCGCTGTTTCGCGTGCTAGATCAGTGCATTTGCATGCAAATACGTGAAATTGGCACAGAAACTCCGACCCGGCAAGCACGATCACGATTTATTCGAGCTTATGTCAGATTCGAAGATTCTTCGCTTCCGAAGTGTATTTCTGTGCGGAATCGCTGTTTCGCGCGCTAGATCAGTGCATTTGCATGCAAGTATGAGAAATTGGAATAGAAACTCCGACCCGACAAACACGATCACGATGTATTCGAGCTTATGTCAGATTCGACGATTCTTCGCTTCAGCAGTGTATTTCTGTGCGGAATCGCTGTTTCGCGTGCCAGATCAGTGCATTTGAATGCAAATATGCGAAATTGGCACAGAAACTCCGACCCGGCAAGCACGATCACAATTTATTCGAGCTTATGTCAGATTCGACGATTCTTCGTTTCAGAAGTGTATTTCTGTGCGGAATCGCTGTTTCGCGCGCTAGATCAGTGCGTTTGCATGCAAATACGTGAAATTGGCACGGAAACTCCGACCCGGCAAGCACGATCCCGATTTATTCGAGCTTATGTCAGATTCGACGATTCTTCGTTTCAGAAGTGTATTTCTGTGCGGAATCGCTGTTTCGCGCGCTAGGTCAGTGCATTTGCATGCAAATATGCGAAATTGGCACAGAAACTCCGACCCGGCAAGCACGATCACAATTTATTCGAGCTTATGTCAGATTCGACGTTTCTTCGCTTCAGCAGTGTATTTCTGTGCGGAATCGCTGTTTCGCGTGCCAGATCAGTGCATTTGCATACAAGTATGCGAAATTGGAATAGAAACTCCGGCCCGGCAAGCACGATGACGATTTATTCGAGCTTATGTCAGATTGGACGATTATTCGTTTCACAAATGAATTTCTGTGCGGAATCGCTGTTTCGCGTGCTAGATCAGTGCATTTGGATACAACTATGCGAAATTGGAATAGAAACTCCGGCCCGGCAAGCACGATCACAAATTATTCGAGCTTATGTCAGATTCGACGATTCTTCGTTTCAGAAGTGTATTTCTGTGCGGAATCGCTGTTTCGCGTGCTAGATCAGTGCATTTGCATACAAATATGCGAAATTGGCACGGAAACTCCGACCCGGCAAGCACGATCACGATTTATTCGAGCTTATGTCAGATTCGAAGATTCTTCGTTTCAGAAGTGTATTTCTGTGCGGAATCGCTGTTTCGCGCGCTAGGTCAGTGCATTTGCATGCAAGTATGTGAAATGGGAATAGAAACTCCGACCCGGCAAGCTCGATCACGATTTATTCGAGCTTATGTCAGATTCGACGATTCTTCGTTTCAGAAGTGTATTTCTGTGCGGAATCGCTGTTTCGCGCGCTAGATCAGTGCATTTGCATGCAAATATGCGAAATTGGCCCAGAAACTCCGACCCGGCAAGCACGATCACGATTTATTCGAGCTTATGTGAGATTCGACGATTCTTCGTTTCGGAAGTGTATTTCTGTGCGGAATCGCTGTTTCGCGCGCTAGATCAGTGCATTTGCATGCAAATACGTGAAATTGGCACGGAAACTCCGACCCGGCAAGCACGATCCCGATTTATTCGAGCTTATGTCAGATTCGACGATTCTTCGTTTCAGAAGTGTATTTCTGTGCGGAATCGCTGTTTCGCGCGCTAGGTCAGTGCATTTGCATGCAAATATGCGAAATTGGCACAGAAACTCCGACCCGGCAAGCACGATCACAATTTATTCGAGCTTATGTCAGATTCGACGATTCTTCGCTTCAGCAGTGTATTTCTGTGCGGAATCGCTGTTTCGCGCGCTAGATCAGTGCATTTGCATGCAAGTATGAGAAATTGGAATAGAAACTCCTTTTCGGCAAGCACGATCACAAATTATTCGAGCTTATATCAAATTCGACGATTCTTCGTTTCAGAAGTGTATTTCTGTGCGGAATCGCTGTTTCGCGTGCTAGAGCAGTGCATTTGCATACAAATACGTGAAATTGGCACAGAAACTCCGACCCGGCAAGCACGATCACAATTCATTCGAGCTTATGTCAGATTCGAAGATTCTTCGCTTCCGAAGTGTATTTCTGTGCGGAATCGCTGTTTCGCGCGCTAGATCAGTGCATTTGCATGCAAGTATGAGAAATTGGAATAGAAACTCCGACCCGACAAGCACGATCACGATTTATTCGAGCTTATGTCAGATTCGACGATTCTTCGCTTCAGCAGTGTATTTCTGTGCGGAATCGCTGTTTCGCGTGCCAGATCAGTGCATTTGCATACAAGTATGCGAAATTGGAATAGAAACTCCGGCCCGGCAAGCACGATGACGATTTATTCGAGCTTATGTCAGATTGGACGATTATTCGTTTCACAAATGAATTTCTGTGCGGAATCGCTGTTTCGCGTGCTAGATCAGTGCATTTGGATACAACTATGCGAAATTGGAATAGAAACTCCGGCCCGGCAAGCACGATCACAAATTATTCGAGCTTATGTCAGATTCGACGATTCTTCGTTTCAGAAGTGTATTTCTGTGCGGAATCGCTGTTTCGCGTGCTAGATCAGTGCATTTGCATACAAATATGCGAAATTGGCACGGAAACTCCGACCCGGCAAGCACGATCACGATTTATTCGAGCTTATGTCAGATTCGAAGATTCTTCGCTTCCGAAGTGTATTTCTGTGCGGACTCGCTGTTTCGCGCGCTAGATCAGTGCATTTGCATGCAAATACGTGAAATTGGCATAGAAACTCCGACCCGGCGCACGATCACGATTTATTCGAGCTTATGTCAGATTCGACGATTCTTCGTTTCAGAAGTGTATTTCTGTGCGGAATCGCTGTTTCGCGCGCTAGGTCAGTGCATTTGCATGCAAGTATGTGAAATGGGAATAGAAACTCCGACCCGGCAAGCTCGATCACGATTTATTCGAGCTTATGTCAGATTCGACGATTCTTCGTTTCAGAAGTGTATTTCTGTGCGGAATCGCTGTTTCGCGCGCTAGATCAGTGCATTTGCATGCAAATATGCGAAATTGGCACAGAAACTCCGACCCGGCAAGCACGATCACGATTTATTCGAGCTTATGTCAGATTCGACGATTCTTCGCTTCAGAAGTGTATTTCTGTGCGGAATCGCTGTTTCGCGTGCGAGATCAGTGCATCTGAATGCAAATATGCGAAATTGGCACAGAAACTCCGACCCGGCAAGCACGATCACAATTTATTCGAGCTTATGTCAGATTCGACGATTCTTCGCTTCAGCAGTGTATTTCTGTGCGGAATCGCTGTTTCGCGCGCAAGATCAGTGCATTTGCATGCAAGTATGAGAAATTGGAATAGAAACTCCTTTTCGGCAAGCACGATCACAAATTATTCGAGCTTATATCAAATTCGACGATCCTTCGTTTCAGAAGTGTATTTCTGTGCGGAATCGCTGTTTCGCGTGCTAGATCAGTGCATTTGCATACAAATATGCGAAATTGGCACGGAAACTCCGACCCGGCAAGCACGATCACGATTTATTCGAGCTTATGTGAGATTCGACGATTCTTCGTTTCGGAAGTGTATTTCTGTGCGCAATCGCTGTTTCGCGCGCTAGATCAGTGCATTTGCATGCAAATACGTGAAATTGGCACGGAAACTCCGACCCGGCAAGCACGATCCCGATTTATTCGAGCTTATGTCAGATTCGAAGATTCTTCGCTTCCGAAGTGTTTTTCTGTGCGGAATCGCTGTTTCGCGCGCTAGATCAGTGCATTTGCATGCAAATACGTGAAATTGGCATAGAAACTCCGACCCGGCGCACGATCACGATTTATTCGAGCTTATGTCAGATTCGACGATTCTTCGTTTCAGAAGTGTATTTCTGTGCGGAATCGCTGTTTCGCGCGCTAGGTCAGTGCATTTGCATGCAAGTATGTGAAATGGGAATAGAAACTCCGACCCGGCAAGCTCGATTACGATTTATTCGAGCTTATGTCAGATTCGAAGATTCTTCGCTTCCGAAGTGTATTTCTGTGCGGAATCGCTGTTTCGCGCGCTAGATCAGTGCATTTGCATGCAAATACGTGAAATTGGCATAGAAACTCCGACCCGGCGCACGATCACGATTTATTCGAGCTTATGTCAGATTCGACGATTCTTCGTTTCAGAAGTGTATTTCTGTGCGGAATCGCTGTTTCGCGCGCTAGATCAGTGCATTTGCATGCAAATATGCGAAATTGGCACAGAAACTCCGACCCGGCAAGCACGATCACGATTTATTCGAGCTTATGTGAGATTCGACGATTCTTCGTTTCGGAAGTGTATTTCTGTGCCGAATCGCTGTTTCGCGCGCTAGATCAGTGCATTTGCATGCAAATACGTGAAATTGGCACGGAAACTCCGACCCGGCAAGCACGATCCCGATTTATTCGAGCTTATGTCAGATTCGACGATTCTTCGTTTCAGAAGTGTATTTCTGTGCGGAATCGCTGTTTCGCGCGCTAGGTCAGTGCATTTGCATGCAAATATGCGAAATTGGCACAGAAACTCCGACCCGGCAAGCACGATCACGATTTATTCGAGCTTATGTCAGATTCGACGATTCTTCGCTTCAGAAGTGTATTTCTGTGCGGAATCGCTGTTTCGCGTGCTAGATCAGTGCATTTGCATGCAAATACGTGAAATTGGCACAGAAACTCCGACCCGGCAAGCACGATCACGATTTATTCGAGCTTATGTCAGATTCGAAGATTCTTCGCTTCCGAATTGTATTTCTGTGCGGAATCGCTGTTTCGCGCGCTAGATCAGTGCATTTGCATGCAAGTATGAGAAATTGGAATAGAAACTCCGACCCGACAAACACGATCACGATGTATTCGAGCTTATGTCAGATTCGACGATTCTTCGCTTCAGCAGTGTATTTCTGTGCGGAATCGCTGTTTCGCGTGCCAGATCAGTGCATTTGAATGCAAATATGCGAAATTGGCACAGAAACTCCGACCCGGCAAGCACGATCACAATTTATTCGAGCTTATGTCAGATTCGACGATTCTTCGTTTCAGAAGTGTATTTCTGTGCGGAATCGCTGTTTCGCGTGCTAGATCAGTGCATTTGCATACAAATATGCGAAATTGGCACGGAAACTCCGACCCGGCAAGCACGATCACGATTTATTCGAGCTTATGTCAGATTCGACGATTCTTCGTTTCAGAAGTGTATTTCTGTGCGGAATCGCTGTTTCGCGCGCTAGGTCAGTGCATTTGCATGCAAGTATGTGAAATGGGAATAGAAACTCCGACCCGGCAAGCTCGATTACGATTTATTCGAGCTTATGTCAGATTCGAAGATTCTTCGCTTCCGAAGTGTATTTCTGTGCGGAATCGCTGTTTCGCGCGCTAGATCAGTGCATTTGCATGCAAATACGTGAAATTGGCATAGAAACTCCGACCCGGCGCACGATCACGATTTATTCGAGCTTATGTCAGATTCGACGATTCTTCGTTTCAGAAGTGTATTTCTGTGCGGAATCGCTGTTTCGCGCGCTAGATCAGTGCATTTGCATGCAAATATGCGAAATTGGCACAGAAACTCCGACCCGGCAAGCACGATCACGATTTATTCGAGCTTATGTGAGATTCGACGATTCTTCGTTTCGGAAGTGTATTTCTGTGCCGAATCGCTGTTTCGCGCGCTAGATCAGTGCATTTGCATGCAAATACGTGAAATTGGCACGGAAACTCCGACCCGGCAAGCACGATCCCGATTTATTCGAGCTTATGTCAGATTCGACGATTCTTCGTTTCAGAAGTGTATTTCTGTGCGGAATCGCTGTTTCGCGCGCTAGGTCAGTGCATTTGCATGCAAATATGCGAAATTGGCACAGAAACTCCGACCCGGCAAGCACGATCACGATTTATTCGAGCTTATGTCAGATTCGACGATTCTTCGCTTCAGAAGTGTATTTCTGTGCGGAATCGCTGTTTCGCGTGCTAGATCAGTGCATGTGCATGCAAATACGTGAAATTGGCACAGAAACTCCGACCCGGCAAGCACGATCACGATTTATTCGAGCTTATGTCAGATTCGAAGATTCTTCGCTTCCGAATTGTATTTCTGTGCGGAATCGCTGTTTCGCGCGCTAGATCAGTGCATTTGCATGCAAGTATGAGAAATTGGAATAGAAACTCCGACCCGACAAACACGATCACGATGTATTCGAGCTTATGTCAGATTCGACGATTCTTCGCTTCAGCAGTGTATTTCTGTGCGGAATCGCTGTTTCGCGTGCCAGATCAGTGCATTTGAATGCAAATATGCGAAATTGGCACAGAAACTCCGACCCGGCAAGCACGATCACAATTTATTCGAGCTTATGTCAGATTCGACGATTCTTCGTTTCAGAAGTGTATTTCTGTGCGGAATCGCTGTTTCGTGTGCTAGATCAGTGCATTTGCATGCAAATATGCGAAATTGGCACAGAAACTCCGACACGGCATGCACGATCACGATTTATTCGAGCTTATGTCAGATTCGACGATTCTGCGCTTCAGAAGTGTATTTCTGTGCGGAATCGCTGTTTCGCGTGCTAGATCAGTGCATTGGAATGCAAATATGCGAAATTGGCACAGAAACTCCGACCCGGCAATCACGATCACAATTTATTCGAGCTTATGTCAGATTCAACGATTCTTCGTTTCAGAAGTGTATTTCTGTGCGGAATCGCTGTTTCGCGCGCTAGATCAGTGCATTTGCATGCAAATATGCGAAATTGGCACAGAAACTCCGACCCGGCAAGCACGATCACGATTTATTCGAGCTTATGTGAGATTCGACGATTCTTCGTTTCGGAAGTGTATTTCTGTGCCGAATCGCTGTTTCGCGCGCTAGATCAGTGCATTTGCATGCAAATACGTGAAATTGGCACGGAAACTCCGACCCGGCAAGCACGATCCCGATTTATTCGAGCTTATGTCAGATTCGACGATTCTTCGTTTCAGAAGTGTATTTCTGTGCGGAATCGCTGTTTCGCGCGCTAGGACAGTGCATTTGCATGCAAATATGCGAAATTGGCACAGAAACTCCGACCCGGCAAGCACGATCACGATTTATTCGAGCTTATGTCAGATTCGACGATTCTTCGCTTCAGAAGTGTATTTCTGTGCGGAATCGCTGTTTCGCGTGCTAGATCAGTGCATGTGCATGCAAATACGTGAAATTGGCACAGAAACTCCGACCCGGCAAGCACGATCACGATTTATTCGAGCTTATGTCAGATTCGAAGATTCTTCGCTTCCGAATTGTATTTCTGTGCGGAATCGCTGTTTCGCGCGCTAGATCAGTGCATTTGCATGCAAGTATGAGAAATTGGAATAGAAACTCCGACCCGACAAACACGATCACGATGTATTCGAGCTTATGTCAGATTCGACGATTCTTCGCTTCAGCAGTGTATTTCTGTGCGGAATCGCTGTTTCGCGTGCCAGATCAGTGCATTTGAATGCAAATATGCGAAATTGGCACAGAAACTCCGACCCGGCAAGCACGATCACAATTTATTCGAGCTTATGTCAGATTCGACGATTCTTCGTTTCAGAAGTGTATTTCTGTGCGGAATCGCTGTTTCGTGTGCTAGATCAGTGCATTTGCATGCAAATATGCGAAATTGGCACAGAAACTCCGACACGGCATGCACGATCACGATTTATTCGAGCTTATGTCAGATTCGACGATTCTGCGCTTCAGAAGTGTATTTCTGTGCGGAATCGCTGTTTCGCGTGCTAGATCAGTGCATTGGAATGCAAATATGCGAAATTGGCACAGAAACTCCGACCCGGCAATCACGATCACAATTTATTCGAGCTTATGTCAGATTCAACGATTCTTCGTTTCAGAAGTGTATTTCTGTGCGGAATCGCTGTTTCGCGTGCTAGATCAGTGCATTTGCATACAAATATGCGAAATTGGCACGGAAACTCCAATTCGGCAAGCACGATCACGATTTATTCGAGCTTATGTCAGATTCGACGATTCTTCGTTTCAGAAGTGTATTTCTGTGCGGAATCGCTGTTTCGCGTGCTAGATCAGTGCATTTGCATGCAAATATGCGAAATTGGCACAGAAACTCCGACCTGGCATGCACGATCACGATTTATTCGAGCTTATGTCAGATTCGACGATTCTTCGTTTCAGAAGTGTATTTCTGTGCGGAATCGCTGTTTCGCGTGCTAGATCAGTGCATTTGCATGCAAATACGTGAAATTGGCACAGAAACTCCGACCCGGCAAGCACGATCACGATTTATTCGAGCTTATGTCAGATTCGAAGATTCTTCGCTTCCGAAGTGTATTTCTGTGCGGAATCGCTGCTTCGCGCGCTAGATCAGTGCATTTGCATGCAAGTATGAGAAATTGGAATAGAAACTCCGACCCGACAAACACGATCACGATGTATTCGAGCTTATGTCAGATTCGACGATTCTTCGCTTCAGCAGTGTATTTCTGTGCGGAATCGCTGTTTCGCGTGCCAGATCAGTGCATTTGAATGCAAATATGCGAAATTGGCACAGAAACTCCGACCCGGCAAGCACGATCACAATTTATTCGAGCTTATGTCAGATTCGACGATTCTTCGTTTCAGAAGTGTGTTTCTGTGCGGAATCGCTGTTTCGTGTGCTAGATCAGTGCATTTGCATGCAAATATGCGAAATTGGCACAGAAACTCCGACCCGGCATGCACGATCACGATTTATTCGAGCTTATGTCAGATTCGACGATTCTTCGCTTCAGAAGTGTATTTCTGTGCGGAATCGCTGTTTCGCGTGCTAGATCAGTGCATTTGAATGCAAATATGCGAAATTGGCACAGAAACTCCGGCCCGGCAAGCACGATCACGATTTATTCGAGCTTATGTCAGATTCGACGATTCTTCGTTTCAGAAGTGTATTTCTGTGCGGAATCGCTGTTTCGTGTGCTAGATCAGTGCATTTGCATGCAAATATGCGAAATTGGCACAGAAACTCCGACACGGCATGCACGATCACGATTTATTCGAGCTTATGTCAGATTCGACGATTCTTCGCTTCAGAAGTGTATTTCTGTGCGGAATCGCTGTTTGGTGTGCTAGATCAGTGCATTTGCATGCAAATATGCGAAATTGGCACAGAAACTTCCGACCCGGCATGCACGATCACAATTTATTCGAGCCCTTCTCAGATTCGACGGTTCTTCGTTTCAGAAGTGTATTTCTGTGCGGAATCGCTGTTTCGCGTGCTAGATCAGTGCATTTGCATGCAAATACGTGAAATTGGCACAGAAACTCCGACCCGGCAAGCACGATCACGATTTATTCGAGCTTATGTCAGACTCGAAGATTCTTCGCTTCCGAAGTGTATTTCTGTGCGGAATCGCTGTTTCGCGCGCTAGATCAGTGCATTTGCATGCAAGTATGAAAAATTGGAATAGAAACTCCGACCCGACAAACACGATCACGATGTATTCGAGCTTATGTCAGATTCGACGATTCTTCGTTTCAGAAGTGTATTTCTGTGCGGAATCGCTGTTTCGCGTGCTAGATCAGTGCATTTGCATGCAAATATGCGAAATTGGCACAGAAACTCCGACCCGGCAAGCACGATCACGATTTATTCGAGCTTATGTGAGATTCGACGATTCTTCGTTTCGGAAGTGTATTTCTGTGCGGAATCGCTGTTTCGCGCGCTAGATCAGTGCATTTGCATGCAAATACGTGAAATTGGCACGGAAACTCCGACCCGGCAAGCACGATCCCGATTTATTCGAGCTTATGTCAGATTCGACGATTCTTCGTTTCAGAAGTGTATTTCTGTGCGGAATCGCTGTTTCGCGCGCTAGGTCAGTGCATTTGCATGCAAATATGCGAAATTGGCACAGAAACTCCGACCCGGCAAGCACGATCACGATTTATTCGAGCTTATGTCAGATTCGACGATTCTTCGCTTCAGAAGTGTATTTCTGTTCTGAATCGCTGTTTCGCGTGCGAGATCAGTGCATTTGAATGCAAATATGCGAAATTGGCACAGAAACTCCGACCCGGCAAGCACGATCACAATTTATTCGAGCTTATGTCAGATTCGACGATTCTTCGCTTCAGCAGTGTATTTCTGTGCGGAATCGCTGTTTCGCTCGCAAGATCAGTGCATTTGCATGCAAGTATGAGAAATTGGAATAGAAACTCCTTTTCGGCAAGCACGATCACAAATTATTCGAGCTTATATCAAATTCGACGATTCTTCGTTTCAGAAGTGTATTTCTGTGCGGAATCGCTGTTTCGCGTGCTAGATCAGTGCATTTGCATACAAATATGCGAAATTGGCACGGAAACTCCGACCCGGCAAGCGCGATCACGATTTATTCGAGCTTATGTCAGATTCGAAGATTCTTCGCTTCCGAAGTGTATTTCTGTGCGGAATCGCTGTTTCGCGCGCTAGATCAGTGCATTTGCATGCAAATACGTGAAATTGGCATAGAAACTCCGACCCGGCGCACGATCACGATTTATTCGAGCTTATGTCAGATTCGACGATTCTTCGTTTCAGAAGTGTATTTCTGTGCGGAATCGCTGTTTCGCGCGCTAGGTCAGTGCATTTGCATGCAAGTATGTGAAATGGGAATAGAAACTCCGACCCGGCAAGCTCGATCACGATTTATTCGAGCTTATGTCAGATTCGACGATTCTTCGTTTCAGAAGTGTATTTCTGTGCGGAATCGCTGTTTCGCGCGCTAGATCAGTGCATTTGCATGCAAATATGCGAAATTGGCACAGAAACTCCGACCCGGCAAGCACGATCACGATTTATTCGAGCTTATGTCAGATTCAACGATTCTTCGTTTCAGAAGTGTATTTCTGTGCGGAATCGCTGTTTCGCGTGCGAGATCAGTGCATTTGAATGCAAATATGCGAAATTGGCACAGAAACTCCGACCCGGCAAGCACGATCACAATTTATTCGAGCTTATGTCAGATTCGACGATTCTTCGCTTCAGCAGTGTATTTCTGTGCGGAATCGCTGTTTCGCGCGCTAGATCAGTGCATTTGCATGCAAGTATGAGAAATTGGAATAGAAACTCCTTTTCGGCAAGCACGATCACAAATTATTCGAGCTTATATCAAATTCGACGATTCTTCGTTTCAGAAGTGTATTTCTGTGCGGAATCGCTGTTTCGCGTGCTAGATCAGTGCATTTGCATACAAATATGCGAAATTGGCACGGAAACTCCAATTCGGCAAGCACGATCACGATTTATTCGAGCTTATGTCAGATTCGACGATTCTTCGTTTCAGAAGTGTATTTCTGTGCGGAATCGCTGTTTCGCGTGCTGGATCAGTGCATTTGCATGCAAATACGTGAAATTGGCACAGAAACTCCGACCCGGCAAGCACGATCACGATTTATTCGAGCTTATGTCAGATTCGAAGATTCTTCGCTTCCGAAGTGTATTACTGTGCGGAATCGCTGTTTCGCGCGCTAGATCAGTGCATTTGCATGCAAGTATGAGAAATTGGAATAGAAACTCCGACCCGACAAACACGATCACGATGTATTCGAGCTTATGTCAGATTCGACGATTCTTCGCTTCAGCAGTGTATTTCTGTGCGGAATCGCTGTTTCGCGTGCCAGATCAGTGCATTTGAATGCAAATATGCGAAATTGGCACAGAAACTCTGACCCGGCAAGCACGATCACAATTTATTCGAGCTTATGTCAGATTCGACGATTCTTCGTTTCAGAAGTGTATTTCTGTGCGGAATCGCTGTTTCGTGTGCTAGATCAGTGCATTTGCATGCAAATATGCGAAATTGGCACAGAAACTCCGACCCGGCATGCACGATCACGATTTATTCGAGCTTATGTCAGATTCGACGATTCTTCGCTTCAGAAGTGTATTTCTGTGCGGAATCGCTGTTTCGCGTGCTAGATCAGTGCATTTGAATGCAAATATGCGAAATTGGCACAGAAACTCCGACCCGGCAATCACGATCACAATTTATTCGAGCTTATGTCAGATTCGACGATTCTTCGCTTCAGAAGTGTATTTCTGTGCGGAATCGCTGTTTCGCGTGCGAGATCAGTGCATTTGAATGCAAATATGCGAAATTGGCACAGAAACTCCGACCCGGCAAGCACGATCACAATTTATTCGAGCTTATGTCAGATTCGACGATTCTTCGCTTCAGCAGTGTATTTCTGTGCGGAATCGCTGTTTCGCGCGCTAGATCAGTGCATTTGCATGCAAGTATGAGAAATTGGAATAGAAACTCCTTTTCGGCAAGCACGATCACAAATTATTCGAGCTTATATCAAATTCGACGATTCTTCGTTTCAGAAGTGTATTTCTGTGCGGAATCGCTGTTTCGCGTGCTAGATCAGTGCATTTGCATACAAATATGCGAAATTGGCACGGAAACTCCGATTCGGCAAGCACGATCACAATTTATTCGAGCCCTTGTCAGATTCGACGATTCTTCGTTTCAGAAGTGGATTTCTGTGCGGAATCGCTGTTTCGCGTGCTAGATCAGTGCATTTGCATGCAAATATGCGAAATTGGCACAGAAACTCCGACCCGGCAAGCACGATCACGATTTATTCGAGCTTATGTCAGATTCGACGATTCTTCGTTTCAGAAGTGTATTTCTGTGCGGAATCGCTGTTTCGCGTGCTAGATCAGTGCATTTGCATGCAAATACGTGAAATTGGCACAGAAACTCCGACCCGGCAAGCACGATCACGATTTATTCGAGGTTATGTCAGATTCGAAGATTCTTCGTTTCAGAAGTGTATTTCTGTGCGGAATCGCTGTTTCGCGTGCTAGATCAGTGCATTTGCATGCAAATATGCGAAATTGGCACAGAAACTCCGACCTGGCATGCACGATCACGATTTATTCGAGCTTATGTCAGATTCGACGATTCTTCGTTTCAGAAGTGTATTTCTGTGCGGAATCGCTGTTTCGCGTGCTAGACCAGTGCATTTGCATACAAATATGCGAAATTGGCACGGAAACTCCGACCCGGCATGCACGATCACGATTTATTCGAGCTTATGTCAGATTCGACGATTCTTCGCTTCAGAAGTGTATTTCTGTGCGGAATCGCTGTTTCGTGTGCTAGATCAGTGCATTTGCATGCAAATATGCGAAATTGGCACAGAAACTCCGACCCGGCATGCACGATCACGATTTATTCGAGCTTATGTCAGATTCGACGATTCTTCGCTTCAGAAGTGTATTTCTGTGCGGAATCGCTGTTTCGCGTGCTAGATCAGTGCATTTGCATACAAATATGCGAAATTGGCACGGAAACTCCGATTCGGCAAGCACGATCACAATTTATTCGAGCCCTTGTCAGATTCGACGGTTCTTCGTTTCAGAAGTGTATTTCTGTGCGGAATCGCTGTTTCGCGTGCTAGATCAGTGCATTTGCATGCAAATACGTGAAATTGGCACAGAAACTCCGATCCGGCAAGCACGATCACGATTTATTCGAGCTTACGTCAGATTCGAAGATTCTTCGCTTCCGAAGTGTATTTCTGTGCGGAATCGCTGTTTCGCGCGCTAGATCAGTGCATTTGCATGCAAGTATGAAAAATTGGAATAGAAACTCCGACCCGACAAACACGATCACGATGTATTCGAGCTTATGTCAGATTCGACGATTCTTCGTTTCAGAAGTGTATTTCTGTGCGGAATCGCTGTTTCGCGTGCTAGATCAGTGCATTTGCATGCAAATATGCGAAATTGGCACGGAAACTCCGACCCGGCAAGCACGATCCCGATTTATTCGAGCTTATGTCAGATTCGACGATTCTTCGTTTCAGAAGTGTATTTCTGTGCGGAATCGCTGTTTCGCGCGCTAGGTCAGTGCATTTGCATGCAAATATGCGAAATTGGCACAGAAACTCCGACCCGGCAAGCACGATCACGATTTATTCGAGCTTATGTCAGATTCGACGATTCTTCGCTTCAGAAGTGTATTTCTGTGCGGAATCGCTGTTTCGCGTGCTAGATCAGTGCATTTGCATACAAATATGCGAAATTGGCACGGAAACTCCGATTCGGCGAGCACGATCACAATTTATTCGAGCCCTTGTCAGATTCGACGGTTCTTCGTGTCAGAAGTGTATTTCTGTGCGGAATCGCTGTTTCGCGTGCTAGATCAGTGCATTTGCATGCAAATACGTGAAATTGGCACAGAAACTCCGACCCGGCAAGCACGATCACGATTTATTCGAGCTTATGTCAGATTCGAAGATTCTTCGCTTCCGAAGTGTATTTCTGTGCGGAATCGCTGTTTCGCGCGCTAGATCAGTGCATTTGCATGCAAGTATGAAAAATTGGAATAGAAACTCCGACCCGACAAACACGATCACGATGTATTCGAGCTTATGTCAGATTCGACGATTCTTCGTTTCAGAAGTGTACTTCTGTGCGGAATCGCTGTTTCGCGTGCTAGATCAGTGCATTTGCATGCAAATATGCGAAATTGGCACAGAAACTCCGACCCGGCAAGCACGATCACGATTTATTCGAGCTTATGTGAGATTCGACGATTCTTCGTTTCGGAAGTGTATTTCTGTGCGGAATCGCTGTTTCGCGCGCTAGATCAGTGCATTTGCATGCAAATACGTGAAATTGGCACGGAAACTCCGACCCGGCAAGCACGATCCCGATTTATTCGAGCTTATGTCAGATTCGACGATTCTTCGTTTCAGAAGTGTATTTCTGTGCGGAATCGCTGTTTCGCGCGCTAGATCAGTGCATTTGCATGCAAGTATGAGAAATTGGAATAGAAACTCCGACCCGACAAACACGATCACGATGTATTCGAGCTTATGTCAGATTCGACGATTCTTCGCTTCAGCAGTGTATTTCTGTGCGGAATCGCTGTTTCGCGTGCCAGATCAGTGCATTTGAATGCAAATATGCGAAATTGGCACAGAAACTCCGACCCGGCAAGCACGATCACGATTTATTCGAGCTTATGTCAGATTCGACGATTCTTCGCTTCAGAAGTGTATTTCTGTGCGGAATCGCTGTTTCGCGTGCGAGATCAGTGCATTTGAATGCAAATATGCGAAATTGGCACAGAAACTCCGACCCGGCAAGCACGATCACAATTTATTCGAGCTTATGTCAGATTCGACGATTCTTCGCTTCAGCAGTGTATTTCTGTGCGGAATCGCTGTTTCGCGCGCAAGATCAGTGCATTTGCATGCAAGTATGAGAAATTGGAATAGAAACTCCTTTTCGGCAAGCACGATCACAAATTATTCGAGCTTATATCAAATTCGACGATTCTTCGTTTCGGAAGTGTATTTCTGTGCGGAATCGCTGTTTCGCGCGCTAGATCAGTGCATTTGCATGCAAATACGTGAAATTGGCACGGAAACTCCGACCCGGCAAGCACGATCCCGATTTATTCGAGCTTATGTCAGATTCGACGATTCTTCGTTTCAGAAGTGTATTTCTGTGCGGAATCGCTGTTTCGCGCGCTAGATCAGTGCATTTGCATGCAAGTATGAGAAATTGGAATAGAAACTCCGACCCGACAAACACGATCACGATGTATTCGAGCTTATGTCAGATTCGACGATTCTTCGCTTCAGCAGTGTATTTCTGTGCGGAATCGCAGTTTCGCGTGCCAGATCAGTGCATTTGAATGCAAATATGCGAAATTGGCACAGAAACTCCGACCCGGCAAGCACGATCACGATTTATTCGAGCTTATGTCAGATTCGAAGATTCTTCGCTTCCGAAGTGTATTTCTGTGCGGAATCGCTGTTTCGCGCGCTAGATCAGTGCATTTGCATGCAAATACGTGAAATTGGCATAGAAACTCCGACCCGGCGCACGATCACGATTTATTCGAGCTTATGTCAGATTCGACGATTCTTCGTTTCAGAAGTGTATTTCTGTGCGGAATCGCTGTCTCGCGTGCGAGATCAGTGCATTTGCATGCAAGTATGAGAAATTGGAATAGAAACTCCTTTTCGGCAAGCACGATCACAAATTATTCGAGCTTATATCAAATTCGACGATTCTTCGTTTCAGAAGTGTATTTCTGTGCGGAATCGCTGTTTCGCGTGCTAGATCAGTGCATTTGCATACAACTAGATCAGTGCATTTGCATGCAAATATGCGAAATTGGCACAGAAACTCCGACCCGGCATGCACGATCACGATTTATTCGAGCTTATGTCAGATTCGACGATTCTTCGCTTCAGAAGTGTATTTCTGTGCGGAATCGCTGTTTCGCGTGCTAGATCAGTGCATTTGAATGCAAATATGCGAAATTGGCACAGAAACTCCGACCCGGCAATCACGATCACAATTTATTCGAGCTTATGTCAGATTCGACGATTCTTCGCTTCAGAAGTGTATTTCTGTGCGGAATCGCTGTTTCGCGTGCGAGATCAGTGCATTTGAATGCAAATATGCGAAATTGGCACAGAAACTCCGACCCGGCAAGCACGATCACAATTTATTCGAGCTTATGTCAGATTCGACGATTCTTCGCTTCAGCAGTGTATTTCTGTGCGGAATCGCTGTTTCGCGCGCTAGATCAGTGCATTTGCATGCAAGTATGAGAAATTGGAATAGAAACTCCTTTTCGGCAAGCACGATCACAAATTATTCGAGTTTATATCAAATTCGACGATTCTTCGTTTCAGAAGTGTATTTCTGTGCGGAATCGCTGTTTCGCGTGCTAGATCAGTGCATTTGCATACAAATATGCGAAATTGGCACGGAAACTCCGATTCGGCAAGCACGATCACAATTTATTCGAGCCCTTGTCAGATTCGACGATTCTTCGTTTCAGAAGTGTATTTCTGTGCGGAATCGCTGTTTCGCGTGCTAGATCAGTGCATTTGCATGCAAATATGCGAAATTGGCACAGAAACTCCGACCCGGCAAGCACGATCACGATTTATTCGAGCTTATGTCAGATTCGACGATTCTTCGTTTCAGAAGTGTATTTCTGTGCGGAATCGCTGTTTCGCGTGCTAGATCAGTGCATTTGCATGCAAATACGTGAAATTGGCACAGAAACTCCGACCCGGCAAGCACGATCACGATTTATTCGAGCTTATGTCAGATTCGAAGATTCTTCGTTTCAGAAGTGTATTTCTGTGCGGAATCGCTGTTTCGCGTGCTAGATCAGTGCATTTGCATGCAAATATGCGAAATTGGCACAGAAACTCCGACCTGGCATGCACGATCACGATTTATTCGAGCTTATGTCAGATTCGACGATTCTTCGTTTCAGAAGTGTATTTCTGTGCGGAATCGCTGTTTCGCGTGCTAGATCAGTGCATTTGCATGCAAATACGTGAAATTGGCACAGAAACTCCGACCCGGCATGCACGATCACGATTTATTCGAGCTTATGTCAGATTCGACGATTCTTCGCTTCAGAAGTGTATTTCTGTGCGGAATCGCTGTTTCGTGTGCTAGATCAGTGCATTTGCATGCAAATATGCGAAATTGGCACAGAAACTCCGACCCGGCATGCACGATCACGATTTATTCGAGCTTATGTCAGATTCGACGATTCTTCGCTTCAGAAGTGTATTTCTGTGCGGAATCGCTGTTTCGCGTGCTAGATCAGTGCATTTGCATACAAATATGCGAAATTGGCACGGAAACTCCGATTCGGCAAGCACGATCACAATTTATTCGAGCCCTTGTCAGATTCGACGGTTCTTCGTTTCAGAAGTGTATTTCTGTGCGGAATCGCTGTTTCGCGTGCTAGATCAGTGCATTTGCATGCAAATACGTGAAATTGGCACAGAAACTCCGATCCGGCAAGCACGATCACGATTTATTCGAGCTTACGTCAGATTCGAAGATTCTTCGCTTCCGAAGTGTATTTCTGTGCGGAATCGCTGTTTCGCGCGCTAGATCAGTGCATTTGCATGCAAGTATGAAAAATTGGAATAGAAACTCCGACCCGACAAACACGATCACGATGTATTCGAGCTTATGTCAGATTCGACGATTCTTCGTTTCAGAAGTGTATTTCTGTGCGGAATCGCTGTTTCGCGTGCTAGATCAGTGCATTTGCATGCAAATATGCGAAATTGGCACAGAAACTCCGACCCGGCAAGCACGATCACGATTTATTCGAGCTTATGTCAGATTCGACGATTCTTCGCTTCAGAAGTGTATTTCTGTGCGGAATCGCTGTTTCGCGTGCTAGATCAGTGCATTTGCATACAAATATGCGAAATTGGCACGGAAACTCCGATTCGGCGAGCACGATCACAATTTATTCGAGCCCTTGTCAGATTCGACGGTTCTTCGTTTCAGAAGTGTATTTCTGTGCGGAATCGCTGTTTCGCGTGCTAGATCAGTGCATTTGCATGCAAATACGTGAAATTGGCACAGAAACTCCGACCCGGCAAGCACGATCACGATTTATTCGAGCTTATGTCAGATTCGAAGATTCTTCGCTTCCGAAGTGTATTTCTGTGCGGAATCGCTGTTTCGCGCGCTAGATCAGTGCATTTGCATGCAAGTATGAAAAATTGGAATAGAAACTCCGACCCGACAAACACGATCACGATGTATTCGAGCTTATGTCAGATTCGACGATTCTTCGTTTCAGAAGTGTACTTCTGTGCGGAAACGCTGTTTCGCGTGCTAGACCAGTGCATTTGCATGCAAATATGCGAAATTGGCACAGAAACTCCGACCCGGCAAGCACGATCACGATTTATTCGAGCTTATGTGAGATTCGACGATTCTTCGTTTCGGAAGTGTATTTCTGTGCGGAATCGCTGTTTCGCGCGCTAGATCAGTGCATTTGCATGCAAATACGTGAAATTGGCACGGAAACTCCGACCCGGCAAGCACGATCCCGATTTATTCGAGCTTATGTCAGATTCGACGATTCTTCGTTTCAGAAGTGTATTTCTGTGCGGAATCGCTGTTTCGCGCGCTAGATCAGTGCATTTGCATGCAAGTATGAGAAATTGGAATAGAAACTCCGACCCGACAAACACGATCACGATGTATTCGAGCTTATGTCAGATTCGACGATTCTTCGCTTCAGCAGTGTATTTCTGTGCGGAATCGCTGTTTCGCGTGCCAGATCAGTGCATTTGAATGCAAATATGCGAAATTGGCACAGAAACTCCGACCCGGCAAGCACGATCACGATTTATTCGAGCTTATGTCAGATTCGACGATTCTTCGCTTCAGAAGTGTATTTCTGTGCGGAATCGCTGTTTCGCGTGCGAGATCAGTGCATTTGAATGCAAATATGCGAAATTGGCACAGAAACTCCGACCCGGCAAGCACGATCACAATTTATTCGAGCTTATGTCAGATTCGACGATTCTTCGCTTCAGCAGTGTATTTCTGTGCGGAATCGCTGTTTCGCGCGCAAGATCAGTGCATTTGCATGCAAGTATGAGAAATTGGAATAGAAACTCCTTTTCGGCAAGCACGATCACAAATTATTCGAGCTTATATCAAATTCGACGATTCTTCGTTTCGGAAGTGTATTTCTGTGCGGAATCGCTGTTTCGCGCGCTAGATCAGTGCATTTGCATGCAAATACGTGAAATTGGCACGGAAACTCCGACCCGGCAAGCACGATCCCGATTTATTCGAGCTTATGTCAGATTCGACGATTCTTCGTTTCAGAAGTGTATTTCTGTGCGGAATCGCTGTTTCGCGCGCTAGATCAGTGCATTTGCATGCAAGTATGAGAAATTGGAATAGAAACTCCGACCCGACAAACACGATCACGATGTATTCGAGCTTATGTCAGATTCGACGATTCTTCGCTTCAGCAGTGTATTTCTGTGCGGAATCGCAGTTTCGCGTGCCAGATCAGTGCATTTGAATGCAAATATGCGAAATTGGCACAGAAACTCCGACCCGGCAAGCACGATCACGATTTATTCGAGCTTATGTCAGATTCGACGATTCTTCGCTTCAGAAGTGTATTTCTGTGCGGAATCGCTGTTTCGCGTGCGAGATCAGTGCATTTGAATGCAAATATGCGAAATTGGCACAGAAACTCCGACCCGGCAAGCACGATCACAATTTATTCGAGCTTATGTCAGATTCGACGATTCTTCGCTTCAGCAGTGTATTTCTGTGCGGAATCGCTGTTTCGCGCGCAAGATCAGTGCATTTGCATGCAAGTATGAGAAATTGGAATAGAAACTCCTTTTCGGCAAGCACGATCACAAATTATTCGAGCTTATATCAAATTCGACGATTCTTCGTTTCAGAAGTGTATTTCTGTGCGGAATCGCTGTTTCGCGTGCTAGATCAGTGCATTTGCATACAAATATGCGAAATTGGCACGGAAACTCCGACCCGGCAAGCGCGATCACGATTTATTCGAGCTTATGTCAGATTCGAAGATTCTTCGCTTCCGAAGTGTATTTCTGTGCGGAATCGCTGTTTCGCGCGCTAGGTCAGTGGATTTGCATGCAAGTATGTGAAATGGGAATAGAAACTCCGACCCGGCAAGCTCGATCACGATTTATTCGAGCTTATATCAGATTCGACGATTCTTCGTTTCAGAAGTGTATTTCTGTGCGGAATCGCTGTTTCGCGCGCTAGATCAGTGCATTTGCATGCAAATATGCGAAATTGGCACAGAAACTCCGACCCGGCAAGCACGATCACGATTTATTCGAGCTTATGTCAGATTCGACGATTCTTCGCTTCAGAAGTGTATTTCTGTGCGGAATCGCTGTTTCGCGTGCTAGATCAGTGCATTTGCATACAAATATGCGAAATTGGCACGGAAACTCCGATTCGGCGAGCACGATCACAATTTATTCGAGCCCTTGTCAGATTCGACGGTTCTTCGTTTCAGAAGTGTATTTCTGTGCGGAATCGCTGTTTCGCGTGCTAGATCAGTGCATTTGCATGCAAATACGTGAAATTGGCACAGAAACTCCGACCCGGCAAGCACGATCACGATTTATTCGAGCTTATGTCAGATTCGAAGATTCTTCGCTTCCGAAGTGTATTTCTGTGCGGAATCGCTGTTTCGCGCGCTAGATCAGTGCATTTGCATGCAAGTATGAAAAATTGGAATAGAAACTCCGACCCGACAAACACGATCACGATGTATTCGAGCTTATGTCAGATTCGACGATTCTTCGTTTCAGAAGTGTACTTCTGTGCGGAATCGCTGTTTCGCGTGCTAGATCAGTGCATTTGCATGCAAATATGCGAAATTGGCACAGAAACTCCGACCCGGCAAGCACGATCACGATTTATTCGAGCTTATGTGAGATTCGACGATTCTTCGTTTCGGAAGTGTATTTCTGTGCGGAATCGCTGTTTCGCGCGCTAGATCAGTGCATTTGCATGCAAATACGTGAAATTGGCACGGAAACTCCGACCCGGCAAGCACGATCCCGATTTATTCGAGCTTATGTCAGATTCGACGATTCTTCGTTTCAGAAGTGTATTTCTGTGCGGAATCGCTGTTTCGCGCGCTAGATCAGTGCATTTGCATGCAAGTATGAGAAATTGGAATAGAAACTCCGACCCGACAAACACGATCACGATGTATTCGAGCTTATGTCAGATTCGACGATTCTTCGCTTCAGCAGTGTATTTCTGTGCGGAATCGCTGTTTCGCGTGCCAGATCAGTGCATTTGAATGCAAATATGCGAAATTGGCACAGAAACTCCGACCCGGCAAGCACGATCACGATTTATTCGAGCTTATGTCAGATTCGACGATTCTTCGCTTCAGAAGTGTATTTCTGTGCGGAATCGCTGTTTCGCGTGCGAGATCAGTGCATTTGAATGCAAATATGCGAAATTGGCACAGAAACTCCGACCCGGCAAGCACGATCACAATTTATTCGAGCTTATGTCAGATTCGACGATTCTTCGCTTCAGCAGTGTATTTCTGTGCGGAATCGCTGTTTCGCGCGCAAGATCAGTGCATTTGCATGCAAGTATGAGAAATTGGAATAGAAACTCCTTTTCGGCAAGCACCATCACAAATTATTCGAGCTTATATCAAATTCGACGATTCTTCGTTTCAGAAGTGTATTTCTGTGCGGAATCGCTGTTTCGCGCGCTAGATCAGTGCATTTGCATGCAAGTATGAGAAATTGGAATAGAAACTCCGACCCGACAAACACGATCACGATGTATTCGAGCTTATGTCAGATTCGACGATTCTTCGCTTCAGCAGTGTATTTCTGTGCGGAATCGCTGTTTCGCGTGCCAGATCAGTGCATTTGAATGCAAATATGCGAAATTGGCACAGAAACTCCGACCCGGCAAGCACGATCACGATTTATTCGAGCTTATGTCAGATTCGACGATTCTTCGCTTCAGAAGTGTATTTCTGTGCGGAAACGCTGTTTCGCGTGCGAGATCAGTGCATTTGAATGCAAATATGCGAAATTGGCACAGAAACTCCGACCCGGCAAGCACGATCACGATTTATTCGAGCTTATGTCAGATTCGACGATTCTTCGCTTCAGAAGTGTATTTCTGTGCGGAATCGCTGTTTCGCGTGCGAGATCAGTGCATTTGAATGCAAATATGCGAAATTGGCACAGAAACTCCGACCCGGCAAGCACGATCACGATTTATTCGAGCTTATGTCAGATTCGACGATTCTTCGCTTCAGAAGTGTATTTCTGTGCGGAATCGCTGTTTCGCGTGCGAGATCAGTGCATTTGAATGCAAATATGCGAAATTGGCACAGAAACTCCGACCCGGCAAGCACGATCCCGATTTATTCGAGCTTATGTCAGATTCGACGATTCTTCGTTTCAGAAGTGTAATTTCTGTGCGGAATCGCTGTTTCGCGCGCTAGATCAGTGCATTTGCATGCAAGTATGAGAAATTGGAATAGAAACTCCGACCCGACAAACACGATCACGATGTATTCGAGCTTATGTCAGATTCGACGATTCTTCGCTTCAGCAGTGTATTTCTGTGCGGAATCGCAGTTTCGCGTGCCAGATCAGTGCATTTGAATGCAAATATGCGAAATTGGCACAGAAACTCCGACCCGGCAAGCACGATCACGATTTATTCGAGCTTATGTCAGATTCGACGATTCTTCGCTTCAGAAGTGTATTTCTGTGCGGAATCGCTGTTTCGCGTGCGAGATCAGTGCATTTGAATGCAAATATGCGAAATTGGCACAGAAACTCCGACCCGGCCAGCACGATCACAATTTATTCGAGCTTATGTCAGATTCGACGATTCTTCGCTTCAGCAGTGTATTTCTGTGCGGAATCGCTGTTTCGCGCGCAAGATCAGTGCATTTGCATGCAAGTATGAGAAATTGGAATAGAAACTCCTTTTCGGCAAGCACGATCACAAATTATTCGAGCTTATATCAAATTCGACGATTCTTCGTTTCAGAAGTGTATTTCTGTGCGGAATCGCTGTTTCGCGTGCTAGATCAGTGCATTTGCATACAAATATGCGAAATTGGCACGGAAACTCCGACCCGGCAAGCGCGATCACGATTTATTCGAGCTTATGTCAGATTCGAAGATTCTTCGCTTCCGAAGTGTATTTCTGTGCGGAATCGCTGTTTCGCGCGCTAGGTCAGTGGATTTGCATGCAAGTATGTGAAATGGGAATAGAAACTCCGACCCGGCAAGCTCGATCACGATTTATTCGAGCTTATATCAGATTCGACGATTCTTCGTTTCAGAAGTGTATTTCTGTGCGGAATCGCTGTTTCGCGCGCTAGATCAGTGCATTTGCATGCAAATATGCGAAATTGGCACAGAAACTCCGACCCGGCAAGCACGATCACGATTTATTCGAGCTTATGTCAGATTCGACGATTCTTCGCTTCAGAAGTGTATTTCTGTGCGGAATCGCTGTTTCGCGTGCTAGATCAGTGCATTTGCATACAAATATGCGAAATTGGCACGGAAACTCCGATTCGGCGAGCACGATCACAATTTATTCGAGCCCTTGTCAGATTCGACGGTTCTTCGTTTCAGAAGTGTATTTCTGTGCGGAATCGCTGTTTCGCGTGCTAGATCAGTGCATTTGCATGCAAATACGTGAAATTGGCACAGAAACTCCGACCCGGCAAGCACGATCACGATTTATTCGAGCTTATGTCAGATTCGAAGATTCTTCGCTTCCGAAGTGTATTTCTGTGCGGAATCGCTGTTTCGCGCGCTAGATCAGTGCATTTGCATGCAAGTATGAAAAATTGGAATAGAAACTCCGACCCGACAAACACGATCACGATGTATTCGAGCTTATGTCAGATTCGACGATTCTTCGTTTCAGAAGTGTACTTCTGTGCGGAATCGCTGTTTCGCGTGCTAGATCAGTGCATTTGCATGCAAATATGCGAAATTGGCACAGAAACTCCGACCCGGCAAGCACGATCACGATTTATTCGAGCTTATGTGAGATTCGACGATTCTTCGTTTCGGAAGTGTATTTCTGTGCGGAATCGCTGTTTCGCGCGCTAGATCAGTGCATTTGCATGCAAATACGTGAAATTGGCACGGAAACTCCGACCCGGCAAGCACGATCCCGATTTATTCGAGCTTATGTCAGATTCGACGATTCTTCGTTTCAGAAGTGTATTTCTGTGCGGAATCGCTGTTTCGCGCGCTAGATCAGTGCATTTGCATGCAAGTATGAGAAATTGGAATAGAAACTCCGACCCGACAAACACGATCACGATGTATTCGAGCTTATGTCAGATTCGACGATTCTTCGCTTCAGCAGTGCATTTCTGTGCGGAATCGCTGTTTCGCGTGCCAGATCAGTGCATTTGAATGCAAATATGCGAAATTGGCACAGAAACTCCGACCCGGCAAGCACGATCACGATTTATTCGAGCTTATGTCAGATTCGACGATTCTTCGCTTCAGAAGTGTATTTCTGTGCGGAATCGCTGTTTCGCGTGCGAGATCAGTGCATTTGAATGCAAATATGCGAAATTGGCACAGAAACTCCGACCCGGCAAGCACGATCACAATTTATTCGAGCTTATGTCAGATTCGACGATTCTTCGCTTCAGCAGTGTATTTCTGTGCGGAATCGCTGTTTCGCGCGCAAGATCAGTGCATTTGCATGCAAGTATGAGAAATTGGAATAGAAACTCCTTTTCGGCAAGCACGATCACAAATTATTCGAGCTTATATCAAATTCGACGATTCTTCGTTTCAGAAGTGTATTTCTGTGCGGAATCGCTGTTTCGCGCGCTAGATCAGTGCATTTGCATGCAAGTATGAGAAATTGGAATAGAAACTCCGACCCGACAAACACGATCACGATGTATTCGAGCTTATGTCAGATTCGACGATTCTTCGCTTCAGCAGTGTATTTCTGTGCGGAATCGCTGTTTCGCGTGCCAGATCAGTGCATTTGAATGCAAATATGCGAAATTGGCACAGAAACTCCGACCCGGCAAGCACCATCACGATTTATTCGAGCTTATGTCAGATTCGACGATTCTTCGCTTCAGAAGTGTATTTCTGTGCGGAAACGCTGTTTCGCGTGCGAGATCAGTGCATTTGAATGCAAATATGCGAAATTGGCACAGAAACTCCGACCCGGCAAGCACGATCACGATTTATTCGAGCTTATGTCAGATTCGACGATTCTTCGCTTCAGAAGTGTATTTCTGTGCGGAATCGCTGTTTCGCGTGCGAGATCAGTGCATTTGAATGCAAATATGCGAAATTGGCACAGAAACTCCGACCCGGCAAGCACGATCACGATTTATTCGAGCTTATGTCAGATTCGACGATTCTTCGCTTCAGAAGTGTATTTCTGTGCGGAATCGCTGTTTCGCGTGCGAGATCAGTGCATTTGAATGCAAATATGCGAAATTGGCACAGAAACTCCGACCCGGCAAGCACGATCCCGATTTATTCGAGCTTATGTCAGATTCGACGATTCTTCGTTTCAGAAGTGTATTTCTGTGCGGAATCGCTGTTTCGCGCGCTAGATCAGTGCATTTGCATGCAAGTATGAGAAATTGGAATAGAAACTCCGACCCGACAAACACGATCACGATGTATTCGAGCTTATGTCAGATTCGACGATTCTTCGCTTCAGCAGTGTATTTCTGTGCGGAATCGCAGTTTCGCGTGCCAGATCAGTGCATTTGAATGCAAATATGCGAAATTGGCACAGAAACTCCGACCCGGCAAGCACGATCACGATTTATTCGAGCTTATGTCAGATTCGACGATTCTTCGCTTCAGAAGTGTATTTCTGTGCGGAATCGCTGTTTCGCGTGCGAGATCAGTGCATTTGAATGCAAATATGCGAAATTGGCACAGAAACTCCGACCCGGCCAGCACGATCACAATTTATTCGAGCTTATGTCAGATTCGACGATTCTTCGCTTCAGCAGTGTATTTCTGTGCGGAATCGCTGTTTCGCGCGCAAGATCAGTGCATTTGCATGCAAGTATGAGAAATTGGAATAGAAACTCCTTTTCGGCAAGCACGATCACAAATTATTCGAGCTTATATCAAATTCGACGATTCTTCGTTTCAGAAGTGTATTTCTGTGCGGAATCGCTGTTTCGCGTGCTAGATCAGTGCATTTGCATACAAATATGCGAAATTGGCACGGAAACTCCGACCCGGCAAGCGCGATCACGATTTATTCGAGCTTATGTCAGATTCGAAGATTCTTCGCTTCCGAAGTGTATTTCTGTGCGGAATCGCTGTTTCGCGCGCTAGGTCAGTGGATTTGCATGCAAGTATGTGAAATGGGAATAGAAACTCCGACCCGGCAAGCTCGATCACGATTTATTCGAGCTTATATCAGATTCGACGATTCTTCGTTTCAGAAGTGTATTTCTGTGCGGAATCGCTGTTTCGCGCGCTAGATCAGTGCATTTGCATGCAAATATGCGAAATTGGCACAGAAACTCCGACCCGGCAAGCACGATCACGATTTATTCGAGCTTATGTCAGATTCGACGATTCTTCGCTTCAGAAGTGTATTTCTGTGCGGAATCGCTGTTTCGCGTGCTAGATCAGTGCATTTGCATACAAATATGCGAAATTGGCACGGAAACTCCGATTCGGCGAGCACGATCACAATTTATTCGAGCCCTTGTCAGATTCGACGGTTCTTCGTTTCAGAAGTGTATTTCTGTGCGGAATCGCTGTTTCGCGTGCTAGATCAGTGCATTTGCATGCAAATACGTGAAATTGGCACAGAAACTCCGACCCGGCAAGCACGATCACGATTTATTCGAGCTTATGTCAGATTCGAAGATTCTTCGCTTCCGAAGTGTATTTCTGTGCGGAATCGCTGTTTCGCGCGCTAGATCAGTGCATTTGCATGCAAGTATGAAAAATTGGAATAGAAACTCCGACCCGACAAACACGATCACGATGTATTCGAGCTTATGTCAGATTCGACGATTCTTCGTTTCAGAAGTGTACTTCTGTGCGGAATCGCTGTTTCGCGTGCTAGATCAGTGCATTTGCATGCAAATATGCGAAATTGGCACAGAAACTCCGACCCGGCAAGCACGATCACGATTTATTCGAGCTTATGTGAGATTCGACGATTCTTCGTTTCGGAAGTGTATTTCTGTGCGGAATCGCTGTTTCGCGCGCTAGATCAGTGCATTTGCATGCAAATACGTGAAATTGGCACGGAAACTCCGACCCGGCAAGCACGATCCCGATTTATTCGAGCTTATGTCAGATTCGACGATTCTTCGTTTCAGAAGTGTATTTCTGTGCGGAATCGCTGTTTCGCGCGCTAGATCAGTGCATTTGCATGCAAGTATGAGAAATTGGAATAGAAACTCCGACCCGACAAACACGATCACGATGTATTCGAGCTTATGTCAGATTCGACGATTCTTCGCTTCAGCAGTGTATTTCTGTGCGGAATCGCTGTTTCGCGTGCCAGATCAGTGCATTTGAATGCAAATATGCGAAATTGGCACAGAAACTCCGACCCGGCAAGCACGATCACGATTTATTCGAGCTTATGTCAGATTCGACGATTCTTCGCTTCAGAAGTGTATTTCTGTGCGGAATCGCTGTTTCGCGTGCGAGATCAGTGCATTTGAATGCAAATATGCGAAATTGGCACAGAAACTCCGACCCGGCAAGCACGATCACAATTTATTCGAGCTTATGTCAGATTCGACGATTCTTCGCTTCAGCAGTGTATTTCTGTGCGGAATCGCTGTTTCGCGCGCAAGATCAGTGCATTTGCATGCAAGTATGAGAAATTGGAATAGAAACTCCTTTTCGGCAAGCACGATCACAAATTATTCGAGCTTATATCAAATTCGACGATTCTTCGTTTCGGAAGTGTATTTCTGTGCGGAATCGCTGTTTCGCGCGCTAGATCAGTGCATTTGCATGCAAATACGTGAAATTGGCACGGAAACTCCGACCCGGCAAGCACGATCCCGATTTATTCGAGCTTATGTCAGATTCGACGATTCTTCGTTTCAGAAGTGTATTTCTGTGCGGAATCGCTGTTTCGCGCGCTAGATCAGTGCATTTGTATGCAAGTATGAGAAATTGGAATAGAAACTCCGACCCGACAAACACGATCACGATGTATTCGAGCTTATGTCAGATTCGACGATTCTTCGCTTCAGCAGTGTATTTCTGTGCGGAATCGCTGTTTCGCGTGCCAGATCAGTGCATTTGAATGCAAATATGCGAAATTGGCACAGAAACTCCGACCCGGCAAGCACGATCACGATTTATTCGAGCTTATGTCAGATTCGACGATTCTTCGCTTCAGAAGTGTATTTCTGTGCGGAATCGCTGTTTCGCGTGCGAGATCAGTGCATTTGAATGCAAATATGCGAAATTGGCACAGAAACTCCGACCCGGCAAGCACGATCACAATTTATTCGAGCTTATGTCAGATTCGACGATTCTTCGCTTCAGCAGTGTATTTCTGTGCGGAATCGCTGTTTCGCGCGCAAGATCAGTGCATTTGCATGCAAGTATGAGAAATTGGAATAGAAACTCCTTTTCGGCAAGCACGATCACAAATTATTCGAGCTTATATCAAATTCGACGATTCTTCGTTTCAGAAGTGTATTTCTGTGCGGAATCGCTGTTTCGCGTGCTAGATCAGTGCATTTGCATACAAATATGCGAAATTGGCACGGAAACTCCGACCCGGCAAGCGCGATCACGATTTATTCGAGCTTATGTCAGATTCGAAGATTCTTCGCTTCCGAAGTGTATTTCTGTGCGGAATCGCTGTTTCGCGTGCCAGATCAGTGCATTTGAATGCAAATATGCGAAATTGGCACAGAAACTCCGACCCGGCAAGCACGATCACGATTTATTCGAGCTTATGTCAGATTCGACGATTCTTCGCTTCAGAAGTGTATTTCTGTGCGGAATCGCTGTTTCGCGTGCGAGATCAGTGCATTTGAATGCAAATATGCGAAATTGGCACAGAAACTCCGACCCGGCAAGCACGATCACAATTTATTCGAGCTTATGTCAGATTCGACGATTCTTCGCTTCAGCAGTGTATTTCTGTGCGGAATCGCTGTTTCGCGCGCAAGATCAGTGCATTTGCATGCAAGTATGAGAAATTGGAATAGAAACTCCTTTTCGGCAAGCACGATCACAAATTATTCGAGCTTATATCAAATTCGACGATTCTTCGTTTCGGAAGTGTATTTCTGTGCGGAATCGCTGTTTCGCGCGCTAGATCAGTGCATTTGCATGCAAATACGTGAAATTGGCACGGAAACTCCGACCCGGCAAGCACGATCCCGATTTATTCGAGCTTATGTCAGATTCGACGATTCTTCGTTTCAGAAGTGTATTTCTGTGCGGAATCGCTGTTTCGCGCGCTAGATCAGTGCATTTGCATGCAAGTATGAGAAATTGGAATAGAAACTCCGACCCGACAAACACGATCACGATGTATTCGAGCTTATGTCAGATTCGACGATTCTTCGCTTCAGCAGTGTATTTCTGTGCGGAATCGCTGTTTCGCGTGCCAGATCAGTGCATTTGAATGCAAATATGCGAAATTGGCACAGAAACTCCGACCCGGCAAGCACGATCACGATTTATTCGAGCTTATGTCAGATTCGACGATTCTTCGCTTCAGAAGTGTATTTCTGTGCGGAATCGCTGTTTCGCGTGCGAGATCAGTGCATTTGAATGCAAATATGCGAAATTGGCACAGAAACTCCGACCCGGCAAGCACGATCACAATTTATTCGAGCTTATGTCAGATTCGACGATTCTTCGCTTCAGCAGTGTATTTCTGTGCGGAATCGCTGTTTCGCGCGCAAGATCAGTGCATTTGCATGCAAGTATGAGAAATTGGAATAGAAACTCCTTTTCGGCAAGCACGATCACAAATTATTCGAGCTTATATCAAATTCGACGATTCTTCGTTTCAGAAGTGTATTTCTGTGCGGAATCGCTGTTTCGCGTGCTAGATCAGTGCATTTGCATACAAATATGCGAAATTGGCACGGAAACTCCGACCCGGCAAGCGCGATCACGATTTATTCGAGCTTATGTCAGATTCGAAGATTCTTCGCTTCCGAAGTGTATTTCTGTGCGGAATCGCTGTTTCGCGCGCTAGATCAGTGCATTTGCATGCAAATACGTGAAATTGGCATAGAAACTCCGACCCGGCGCACGATCACGATTTATTCGAGCTTATGTCAGATTCGACGATTCTTCGTTTCAGAAGTGTATTTCTGTGCGGAATCGCTGTTTCGCGCGCTAGGTCAGTGGATTTGCATGCAAGTATGTGAAATGGGAATAGAAACTCCGACCCGGCAAGCTCGATCACGATTTATTCGAGCTTATGTGAGATTCGACGATTCTTCGTTTCGGAAGTGTATTTCTGTGCGGAATCGCTGTTTCGCGCGCTAGATCAGTGCATTTGCATGCAAATACGTGAAATTGGCACGGAAACTCCGACCCGGCAAGCACGATCCCGATTTATTCGAGCTTATGTCAGATTCGACGATTCTTCGTTTCAGAAGTGTATTTCTGTGCGGAATCGCTGTTTCGCGCGCTAGATCAGTGCATTTGCATGCAAGTATGAGAAATTGGAATAGAAACTCCGACCCGACAAACACGATCACGATGTATTCGAGCTTATGTCAGATTCGACGATTCTTCGCTTCAGCAGTGTATTTCTGTGCGGAATCGCTGTTTCGCGTGCCAGATCAGTGCATTTGAATGCAAATACGTGAAATTGGCACGGAAACTCCGACCCGGCAAGCACGATCACGATTTATTCGAGCTTATGTCAGTTTCGACGATTCTTCGTTTCAGAAGTGTATTTCTGTGCGGAATCGCTGTTTCGCGCGCTAGATCAGTGCATTTGCATGCAAGTATGAGAAATTGGAATAGAAACTCCGACCCGACAAACACGATCACGATGTATTCGAGCTTATGTCAGATTCGACGATTCTTCGCTTCAGCAGTGTATTTCTGTGCGGAATCGCTGTTTCGCGTGCCAGATCAGTGCATTTGAATGCAAATATGCGAAATTGGCACAGAAACTCCGACCCGGCAAGCACGATCACGATTTATTCGAGCTTATGTCAGATTCGACGATTCTTCGCTTCAGAAGTGTATTTCTGTGCGGAATCGCTGTTTCGCGTGCGAGATCAGTGCATTTGAATGCAAATATGCGAAATTGGCACAGAAACTCCGACCCGGCAAGCACGATCACAATTTATTCGAGCTTATGTCAGATTCGACGATTCTTCGCTTCAGCAGTGTATTTCTGTGCGGAATCGCTGTTTCGCGCGCAAGATCAGTGCATTTGCATGCAAGTATGAGAAATTGGAATAGAAACTCCTTTTCGGCAAGCACGATCACAAATTATTCGAGCTTATATCAAATTCGACGATTCTTCGTTTCAGAAGTGTATTTCTGTGCGGAATCGCTGTTTCGCGTGCTAGATCAGTGCATTTGCATACAAATATGCGAAATTGGCACGGAAACTCCGACCCGGCAAGCGCGATCACGATTTATTCGAGCTTATGTCAGATTCGAAGATTCTTCGCTTCCGAAGTGTATTTCTGTGCGGAATCGCTGTTTCGCGTGCCAGATCAGTGCATTTGAATGCAAATATGCGAAATTGGCACAGAAACTCCGACCCGGCAAGCACGATCACGATTTATTCGAGCTTATGTCAGATTCGACGATTCTTCGCTTCAGAAGTGTATTTCTGTGCGGAATCGCTGTTTCGCGTGCGAGATCAGTGCATTTGAATGCAAATATGCGAAATTGGCACAGAAACTCCGACCCGGCAAGCACGATCACAATTTATTCGAGCTTATGTCAGATTCGACGATTCTTCGCTTCAGCAGTGTATTTCTGTGCGGAATCGCTGTTTCGCGCGCAAGATCAGTGCATTTGCATGCAAGTATGAGAAATTGGAATAGAAACTCCTTTTCGGCAAGCACGATCACAAATTATTCGAGCTTATATCAAATTCGACGATTCTTCGTTTCGGAAGTGTATTTCTGTGCGGAATCGCTGTTTCGCGCGCTAGATCAGTGCATTTGCATGCAAATACGTGAAATTGGCACGGAAACTCCGACCCGGCAAGCACGATCCCGATTTATTCGAGCTTATGTCAGATTCGACGATTCTTCGTTTCAGAAGTGTATTTCTGTGCGGAATCGCTGTTTCGCGCGCTAGATCAGTGCATTTGCATGCAAGTATGAGAAATTGGAATAGAAACTCCTACCCGACAAACACGATCACGATGTATTCGAGCTTATGTCAGATTCGACGATTCTTCGCTTCAGCAGTGTATTTCTGTGCGGAATCGCTGTTTCGCGTGCCAGATCAGTGCATTTGAATGCAAATATGCGAAATTGGCACACAAACTCCGACCCGGCAAGCACGATCACGATTTATTCGAGCTTATGTCAGATTCGACGATTCTTCGCTTCAGAAGTGTATTTCTGTGCGGAATCGCTGTTTCGCGTGCGAGATCAGTGCATTTGCATGCAAGTATGAGAAATTGGAATAGAAACTCCTTTTCGGCAAGCACGATCACAAATTATTCGAGCTTATATCAAATTCGACGATTCTTCGTTTCAGAAGTGTATTTCTGTGCGGAATCGCTGTTTCGCGTGCTAGATCAGTGCATTTGCATACAAATATGCGAAATTGGCACGGAAACTCCGACCCGGCAAGCGCGATCACGATTTATTCGAGCTTATGTCAGATTCGAAGATTCTTCGCTTCCGAAGTGTATTTCTGTGCGGAATCGCTGTTTCGCGCGCTAGATCAGTGCATTTGCATGCAAATACGTGAAATTGGCATAGAAACTCCGACCCGGCGCACGATCACGATTTATTCGAGCTTATGTCAGATTCGACGATTCTTCGTTTCAGAAGTGTATTTCTGTGCGGAATCGCTGTTTCGCGCGCTAGGTCAGTGGATTTGCATGCAAGTATGTGAAATGGGAATAGAAACTCCGACCCGGCAAGCTCGATCACGATTTATTCGAGCTTATATCAGATTCGACGATTCTTCGTTTCAGAAGTGTATTTCTGTGCGGAATCGCTGTTTCGCGCGCTAGATCAGTGCATTTGCATGCAAATATGCGAAATTGGCACAGAAACTCCGACCTGGCATGCACGATCACGATTTATTCGAGCTTATGTCAGATTCGACGATTCTTCGTTTCAGAAGTGTATTTCTGTGCGGAATCGCTGTTTCGCGTGCTAGATCAGTGCATTTGCATGCAAATACGTGAAATTGGCACAGAAACTCCGACCCGGCGCACGATCACGATTTATTCGAGCTTATTTCAGATTCGACGATTCTTCGTTTCAGAAGTGTATTTCTGTGCGGAATCGCTGTTTCGCGCGCTAGGTCAGTGGATTTGCATGCAAGTATGTGAAATGGGAATAGAAACTCCGACCCGGCAAGCTCGATCACGATTTATTCGAGCTTATATCAGATTCGACGATTCTTCGTTTCAGAAGTGTATTTCTGTGCGGAATCGCTGTTTCGCGTGCTAGATCAGTGCATTTGCATGCAAATACGTGAAATTGGCACAGAAACTCCGACCCGGCAAGCACGATCACGATTTATTCGAGCTTATGTCAGATTCGAAGATTCTTCGCTTCCGAAGTGTATTTCTGTGCGGAATCGCTGTTTCGCGCGCTAGATTAGTGCATTTGCATGCAAGTATGAGAAATTGGAATAGAAACTCCGACCCGACAAACACGATCACGATGTATTCGAGCTTATGTCAGATTCGACGATTCTTCGCTTCAGCAGTGTATTTCTGTGCGGAATCGCTGTTTCGCGTGCCAGATCAGTGCATTTGAATGCAAATATGCGAAATTGGCACAGAAACTCCGACCCGGCAAGCACGATCACAATTTATTCGAGCTTATGTCAGATTCGACTATTCTTCGTTTCAGAAGTGTATTTCTGTGCGGAATCGCTGTTTCGTGTGCTAGATCAGTGCATTTGCATGCAAATATGCGAAATTGGCACAGAAACTCCGACCCGGCATGCACGATCACGATTTATTCGAGCTTATGTCAGATTCGACGATTCTTCGCTTCAGAAGTGTATTTCTTTGCGGAATCGCTGTTTCGCGTGCTAGATCAGTGCATTTGAATGCAAATATGCGAAATTGGCACAGAAACTCCGACCCGGCAATCACGATCACAATTTATTCGAGCTTATGTCAGATTCGACGATTCTTCGCTTCAGAAGTGTATTTCTGTGCGGAATCGCTGTTTCGCGTGCGAGATCAGTGCATTTGAATGCAAATATGCGAAATTGGCACAGAAACTCCGACCCGGCAAGCACGATCACAATTTATTCGAGCTTATGTCAGATTCGACGATTCTTCGCTTCAGCAGTGTATTTCTGTGCGGAATCGCTGTTTCGCGCGCTAGATCAGTGCATTTGCATGCAAGTATGAGAAATTGGAATAGAAACTCCTTTTCGGCAAGCACGATCACAAATTATTCGAGCTTATATCAAATTCGACGATTCTTCGTTTCAGAAGTGTATTTCTGTGCGGAATCGCTGTTTCGCGTGCTAGATCAGTGCATTTGCATACAAATATGCGAAATTGGCACGGAAACTCCGATTCGGCAAGCACGATCACAATTTATTCGAGCCCTTGTCAGATTCGACGATTCTTCGTTTCAGAAGTGTATTTCTGTGCGGAATCGCTGTTTCGCGTGCTAGATCAGTGCATTTGCATGCAAATATGCGAAATTGGCACAGAAACTCCGACCCGGCAAGCACGATCACAATTTATTCGAGCTTATGTCAGATTCGACGATTCTTCGCTTCAGCAGTGTATTTCTGTGCGGAATCGCTGTTTCGCGCGCTAGATCAGTGCATTTGCATGCAAGTATGAGAAATTGGAATAGAAACTCCTTTTCGGCAAGCACGATCACAAATTATTCGAGCGTATATCAAATTCGACGATTCTTCGTTTCAGAAGTGTATTTCTGTGCGGAATCGCTGTTTCGCGTGCTAGATCAGTGCATTTGCATACAAATATGCGAAATTGGCACGGAAACTCCGATTCGGCAAGCACGATCACAATTTATTCGAGCCCTTGTCAGATTCGACGATTCTTCGTTTCAGAAGTGTATTTCTGTGCGGAATCGCTGTTTCGCGTGCTAGATCAGTGCATTTGCATGCAAATATGCGAAATTGGCACAGAAACTCCGACCCGGCAAGCACGATCACGATTTATTCGAGCTTATGTCAGATTCGACGATTCTTCGTTTCAGAAGTGTATTTCTGTGCGGAATCGCTGTTTCGCGTGCTAGATCAGTGCATTTGCATGCAAATACGTGAAATTGGCACAGAAACTCCGACCCGGCAAGCACGATCACGATTTATTCGAGCTTATGTCAGATTCGAAGATTCTTCGTTTCAGAAGTGTATTTCTGTGCGGAATCGCTGTTTCGCGTGCTAGATCAGTGCATTTGCATGCAAATATGCGAAATTGGCACAGAAACTCCGACCTGGCATGCACGATCACGATTTATTCGAGCTTATGTCAGATTCGACGATTCTTCGTTTCAGAAGTGTATTTCTGTGCGGAATCGCTGTTTCGCGTGCTAGACCAGTGCATTTGCATACAAATATGCGAAATTGGCACGGAAACTCCGACCCGGCAAGCACGATCCCGATTTATTCGAGCTTATGTCAGATTCGAAGATTCTTCGCTTCCGAAGTGTATTTCTGTGCGGAATCGCTGTTTCGCGCGCTAGATCAGTGCATTTGCATGCAAATATGCGAAATTGGCACAGAAACTCCGACCTGGCATGCACGATCACGATTTATTCGAGCTTATGTCAGATTCGACGATTCTTCGTTTCAGAAGTGTATTTCTGTGCGGAATCGCTGTTTCGCGTGCTAGATCAGTGCATTTGCATGCAAATACGTGAAATTGGCACAGAAACTCCGACCCGGCAAGCACGATCACGATTTATTCGAGCTTATGTCAGATTCGAAGATTCTTCGCTTCCGAAGTGTATTTCTGTGCGGAATCGCAGTTTCGCGCGCTAGATCAGTGCATTTGCATGCAAGTATGAGAAATTGGAATAGAAACTCCGACCCGACAAACACGATCACGATGTATTCGAGCTTATGTCAGATTCGACGATTCTTCGCTTCAGCAGTGTATTTCTGTGCGGAATCGCTGTTTCGCGTGCCAGATCAGTGCATTTGAATGCAAATATGCGAAATTGGCACAGAAACTCCGACCCGGCAAGCACGATCACAATTTATTCGAGCTTATGTCAGATTCGACTATTCTTCGTTTCAGAAGTGTATTTCTGTGCGGAATCGCTGTTTCGTGTGCTAGATCAGTGCATTTGCATGCAAATATGCGAAATTGGCACAGAAACTCCGACCCGGCATGCACGATCACGATTTATTCGAGCTTATGTCAGATTCGACGATTCTTCGTTTCAGAAGTGTATTTCTGTGCGGAATCGCTGTTTCGCGCGCTAGATCAGTGCATTTGTATGCAAGTATGAGAAATTGGAATAGAAACTCCGACCCGACAAACACGATCACGATGTATTCGAGCTTATGTCAGATTCGACGATTCTTCGCTTCAGCAGTGTATTTCTGTGCGGAATCGCTGTTTCGCGTGCCAGATCAGTGCATTTGAATGCAAATATGCGAAATTGGCACAGAAACTCCGACCCGGCAAGCACGATCACGATTTATTCGAGCTTATGTCAGATTCGACGATTCTTCGCTTCAGAAGTGTATTTCTGTGCGGAATCGCTGTTTCGCGTGCGAGATCAGTGCATTTGAATGCAAATATGCGAAATTGGCACAGAAACTCCGACCCGGCAAGCACGATCACAATTTATTCGAGCTTATGTCAGATTCGACGATTCTTCGCTTCAGCAGTGTATTTCTGTGCGGAATCGCTGTTTCGCGCGCAAGATCAGTGCATTTGCATGCAAGTATGAGAAATTGGAATAGAAACTCCTTTTCGGCAAGCACGATCACAAATTATTCGAGCTTATATCAAATTCGACGATTCTTCGTTTCAGAAGTGTATTTCTGTGCGGAATCGCTGTTTCGCGTGCTAGATCAGTGCATTTGCATACAAATATGCGAAATTGGCACGGAAACTCCGACCCGGCAAGCGCGATCACGATTTATTCGAGCTTATGTCAGATTCGAAGATTCTTCGCTTCCGAAGTGTATTTCTGTGCGGAATCGCTGTTTCGCGTGCCAGATCAGTGCATTTGAATGCAAATATGCGAAATTGGCACAGAAACTCCGACCCGGCAAGCACGATCACGATTTATTCGAGCTTATGTCAGATTCGACGATTCTTCGCTTCAGAAGTGTATTTCTGTGCGGAATCGCTGTTTCGCGTGCGAGATCAGTGCATTTGAATGCAAATATGCGAAATTGGCACAGAAACTCCGACCCGGCAAGCACGATCACAATTTATTCGAGCTTATGTCAGATTCGACGATTCTTCGCTTCAGCAGTGTATTTCTGTGCGGAATCGCTGTTTCGCGCGCAAGATCAGTGCATTTGCATGCAAGTATGAGAAATTGGAATAGAAACTCCTTTTCGGCAAGCACGATCACAAATTATTCGAGCTTATATCAAATTCGACGATTCTTCGTTTCGGAAGTGTATTTCTGTGCGGAATCGCTGTTTCGCGCGCTAGATCAGTGCATTTGCATGCAAATACGTGAAATTGGCACGGAAACTCCGACCCGGCAAGCACGATCCCGATTTATTCGAGCTTATGTCAGATTCGACGATTCTTCGTTTCAGAAGTGTATTTCTGTGCGGAATCGCTGTTTCGCGCGCTAGATCAGTGCATTTGCATGCAAGTATGAGAAATTGGAATAGAAACTCCGACCCGACAAACACGATCACGATGTATTCGAGCTTATGTCAGATTCGACGATTCTTCGCTTCAGCAGTGTATTTCTGTGCGGAATCGCTGTTTCGCGTGCCAGATCAGTGCATTTGAATGCAAATATGCGAAATTGGCACAGAAACTCCGACCCGGCAAGCACGATCACGATTTATTCGAGCTTATGTCAGATTCGACGATTCTTCGCTTCAGAAGTGTATTTCTGTGCGGAATCGCTGTTTCGCGTGCGAGATCAGTGCATTTGAATGCAAATATGCGAAATTGGCACAGAAACTCCGACCCGGCAAGCACGATCACAATTTATTCGAGCTTATGTCAGATTCGACGATTCTTCGCTTCAGCAGTGTATTTCTGTGCGGAATCGCTGTTTCGCGCGCAAGATCAGTGCATTTGCATGCAAGTATGAGAAATTGGAATAGAAACTCCTTTTCGGCAAGCACGATCACAAATTATTCGAGCTTATATCAAATTCGACGATTCTTCGTTTCAGAAGTGTATTTCTGTGCGGAATCGCTGTTTCGCGTGCTAGATCAGTGCATTTGCATACAAATATGCGAAATTGGCACGGAAACTCCGACCCGGCAAGCGCGATCACGATTTATTCGAGCTTATGTCAGATTCGAAGATTCTTCGCTTCCGAAGTGTATTTCTGTGCGGAATCGCTGTTTCGCGCGCTAGATCAGTGCATTTGCATGCAAATACGTGAAATTGGCATAGAAACTCCGACCCGGCGCACGATCACGATTTATTCGAGCTTATGTCAGATTCGACGATTCTTCGTTTCAGAAGTGTATTTCTGTGCGGAATCGCTGTTTCGCGCGCTAGGTCAGTGGATTTGCATGCAAGTATGTGAAATGGGAATAGAAACTCCGACCCGGCAAGCTCGATCACGATTTATTCGAGCTTATGTGAGATTCGACGATTCTTCGTTTCGGAAGTGTATTTCTGTGCGGAATCGCTGTTTCGCGCGCTAGATCAGTGCATTTGCATGCAAATACGTGAAATTGGCACGGAAACTCCGACCCGGCAAGCACGATCCCGATTTATTCGAGCTTATGTCAGATTCGACGATTCTTCGTTTCAGAAGTGTATTTCTGTGCGGAATCGCTGTTTCGCGCGCTAGATCAGTGCATTTGCATGCAAGTATGAGAAATTGGAATAGAAACTCCGACCCGACAAACACGATCACGATGTATTCGAGCTTATGTCAGATTCGACGATTCTTCGCTTCAGCAGTGTATTTCTGTGCGGAATCGCTGTTTCGCGTGCCAGATCAGTGCATTTGAATGCAAATACGTGAAATTGGCACGGAAACTCCGACCCGGCAAGCACGATCACGATTTATTCGAGCTTATGTCAGTTTCGACGATTCTTCGTTTCAGAAGTGTATTTCTGTGCGGAATCGCTGTTTCGCGCGCTAGATCAGTGCATTTGCATGCAAGTATGAGAAATTGGAATAGAAACTCCGACCCGACAAACACGATCACGATGTATTCGAGCTTATGTCAGATTCGACGATTCTTCGCTTCAGCAGTGTATTTCTGTGCGGAATCGCTGTTTCGCGTGCCAGATCAGTGCATTTGAATGCAAATATGCGAAATTGGCACAGAAACTCCGACCCGGCAAGCACGATCACGATTTATTCGAGCTTATGTCAGATTCGACGATTCTTCGCTTCAGAAGTGTATTTCTGTGCGGAATCGCTGTTTCGCGTGCGAGATCAGTGCATTTGAATGCAAATATGCGAAATTGGCACAGAAACTCCGACCCGGCAAGCACGATCACAATTTATTCGAGCTTATGTCAGATTCGACGATTCTTCGCTTCAGCAGTGTATTTCTGTGCGGAATCGCTGTTTCGCGCGCAAGATCAGTGCATTTGCATGCAAGTATGAGAAATTGGAATAGAAACTCCTTTTCGGCAAGCACGATCACAAATTATTCGAGCTTATATCAAATTCGACGATTCTTCGTTTCAGAAGTGTATTTCTGTGCGGAATCGCTGTTTCGCGTGCTAGATCAGTGCATTTGCATACAAATATGCGAAATTGGCACGGAAACTCCGACCCGGCAAGCGCGATCACGATTTATTCGAGCTTATGTCAGATTCGAAGATTCTTCGCTTCCGAAGTGTATTTCTGTGCGGAATCGCTGTTTCGCGTGCCAGATCAGTGCATTTGAATGCAAATATGCGAAATTGGCACAGAAACTCCGACCCGGCAAGCACGATCACGATTTATTCGAGCTTATGTCAGATTCGACGATTCTTCGCTTCAGAAGTGTATTTCTGTGCGGAATCGCTGTTTCGCGTGCGAGATCAGTGCATTTGAATGCAAATATGCGAAATTGGCACAGAAACTCCGACCCGGCAAGCACGATCACAATTTATTCGAGCTTATGTCAGATTCGACGATTCTTCGCTTCAGCAGTGTATTTCTGTGCGGAATCGCTGTTTCGCGCGCAAGATCAGTGCATTTGCATGCAAGTATGAGAAATTGGAATAGAAACTCCTTTTCGGCAAGCACGATCACAAATTATTCGAGCTTATATCAAATTCGACGATTCTTCGTTTCGGAAGTGTATTTCTGTGCGGAATCGCTGTTTCGCGCGCTAGATCAGTGCATTTGCATGCAAATACGTGAAATTGGCACGGAAACTCCGACCCGGCAAGCACGATCCCGATTTATTCGAGCTTATGTCAGATTCGACGATTCTTCGTTTCAGAAGTGTATTTCTGTGCGGAATCGCTGTTTCGCGCGCTAGATCAGTGCATTTGCATGCAAGTATGAGAAATTGGAATAGAAACTCCTACCCGACAAACACGATCACGATGTATTCGAGCTTATGTCAGATTCGACGATTCTTCGCTTCAGCAGTGTATTTCTGTGCGGAATCGCTGTTTCGCGTGCCAGATCAGTGCATTTGAATGCAAATATGCGAAATTGGCACACAAACTCCGACCCGGCAAGCACGATCACGATTTATTCGAGCTTATGTCAGATTCGACGATTCTTCGCTTCAGAAGTGTATTTCTGTGCGGAATCGCTGTTTCGCGTGCGAGATCAGTGCATTTGCATGCAAGTATGAGAAATTGGAATAGAAACTCCTTTTCGGCAAGCACGATCACAAATTATTCGAGCTTATATCAAATTCGACGATTCTTCGTTTCAGAAGTGTATTTCTGTGCGGAATCGCTGTTTCGCGTGCTAGATCAGTGCATTTGCATACAAATATGCGAAATTGGCACGGAAACTCCGACCCGGCAAGCGCGATCACGATTTATTCGAGCTTATGTCAGATTCGAAGATTCTTCGCTTCCGAAGTGTATTTCTGTGCGGAATCGCTGTTTCGCGCGCTAGATCAGTGCATTTGCATGCAAATACGTGAAATTGGCATAGAAACTCCGACCCGGCGCACGATCACGATTTATTCGAGCTTATGTCAGATTCGACGATTCTTCGTTTCAGAAGTGTATTTCTGTGCGGAATCGCTGTTTCGCGCGCTAGGTCAGTGGATTTGCATGCAAGTATGTGAAATGGGAATAGAAACTCCGACCCGGCAAGCTCGATCACGATTTATTCGAGCTTATATCAGATTCGACGATTCTTCGTTTCAGAAGTGTATTTCTGTGCGGAATCGCTGTTTCGCGCGCTAGATCAGTGCATTTGCATGCAAATATGCGAAATTGGCACAGAAACTCCGACCTGGCATGCACGATCACGATTTATTCGAGCTTATGTCAGATTCGACGATTCTTCGTTTCAGAAGTGTATTTCTGTGCGGAATCGCTGTTTCGCGTGCTAGATCAGTGCATTTGCATGCAAATACGTGAAATTGGCACAGAAACTCCGACCCGGCGCACGATCACGATTTATTCGAGCTTATTTCAGATTCGACGATTCTTCGTTTCAGAAGTGTATTTCTGTGCGGAATCGCTGTTTCGCGCGCTAGGTCAGTGGATTTGCATGCAAGTATGTGAAATGGGAATAGAAACTCCGACCCGGCAAGCTCGATCACGATTTATTCGAGCTTATATCAGATTCGACGATTCTTCGTTTCAGAAGTGTATTTCTGTGCGGAATCGCTGTTTCGCGTGCTAGATCAGTGCATTTGCATGCAAATACGTGAAATTGGCACAGAAACTCCGACCCGGCAAGCACGATCACGATTTATTCGAGCTTATGTCAGATTCGAAGATTCTTCGCTTCCGAAGTGTATTTCTGTGCGGAATCGCTGTTTCGCGCGCTAGATTAGTGCATTTGCATGCAAGTATGAGAAATTGGAATAGAAACTCCGACCCGACAAACACGATCACGATGTATTCGAGCTTATGTCAGATTCGACGATTCTTCGCTTCAGCAGTGTATTTCTGTGCGGAATCGCTGTTTCGCGTGCCAGATCAGTGCATTTGAATGCAAATATGCGAAATTGGCACAGAAACTCCGACCCGGCAAGCACGATCACAATTTATTCGAGCTTATGTCAGATTCGACTATTCTTCGTTTCAGAAGTGTATTTCTGTGCGGAATCGCTGTTTCGTGTGCTAGATCAGTGCATTTGCATGCAAATATGCGAAATTGGCACAGAAACTCCGACCCGGCATGCACGATCACGATTTATTCGAGCTTATGTCAGATTCGACGATTCTTCGCTTCAGAAGTGTATTTCTTTGCGGAATCGCTGTTTCGCGTGCTAGATCAGTGCATTTGAATGCAAATATGCGAAATTGGCACAGAAACTCCGACCCGGCAATCACGATCACAATTTATTCGAGCTTATGTCAGATTCGACGATTCTTCGCTTCAGAAGTGTATTTCTGTGCGGAATCGCTGTTTCGCGTGCGAGATCAGTGCATTTGAATGCAAATATGCGAAATTGGCACAGAAACTCCGACCCGGCAAGCACGATCACAATTTATTCGAGCTTATGTCAGATTCGACGATTCTTCGCTTCAGCAGTGTATTTCTGTGCGGAATCGCTGTTTCGCGCGCTAGATCAGTGCATTTGCATGCAAGTATGAGAAATTGGAATAGAAACTCCTTTTCGGCAAGCACGATCACAAATTATTCGAGCTTATATCAAATTCGACGATTCTTCGTTTCAGAAGTGTATTTCTGTGCGGAATCGCTGTTTCGCGTGCTAGATCAGTGCATTTGCATACAAATATGCGAAATTGGCACGGAAACTCCGATTCGGCAAGCACGATCACAATTTATTCGAGCCCTTGTCAGATTCGACGATTCTTCGTTTCAGAAGTGTATTTCTGTGCGGAATCGCTGTTTCGCGTGCTAGATCAGTGCATTTGCATGCAAATATGCGAAATTGGCACAGAAACTCCGACCCGGCAAGCACGATCACAATTTATTCGAGCTTATGTCAGATTCGACGATTCTTCGCTTCAGCAGTGTATTTCTGTGCGGAATCGCTGTTTCGCGCGCTAGATCAGTGCATTTGCATGCAAGTATGAGAAATTGGAATAGAAACTCCTTTTCGGCAAGCACGATCACAAATTATTCGAGCGTATATCAAATTCGACGATTCTTCGTTTCAGAAGTGTATTTCTGTGCGGAATCGCTGTTTCGCGTGCTAGATCAGTGCATTTGCATACAAATATGCGAAATTGGCACGGAAACTCCGATTCGGCAAGCACGATCACAATTTATTCGAGCCCTTGTCAGATTCGACGATTCTTCGTTTCAGAAGTGTATTTCTGTGCGGAATCGCTGTTTCGCGTGCTAGATCAGTGCATTTGCATGCAAATATGCGAAATTGGCACAGAAACTCCGACCCGGCAAGCACGATCACGATTTATTCGAGCTTATGTCAGATTCGACGATTCTTCGTTTCAGAAGTGTATTTCTGTGCGGAATCGCTGTTTCGCGTGCTAGATCAGTGCATTTGCATGCAAATACGTGAAATTGGCACAGAAACTCCGACCCGGCAAGCACGATCACGATTTATTCGAGCTTATGTCAGATTCGAAGATTCTTCGTTTCAGAAGTGTATTTCTGTGCGGAATCGCTGTTTCGCGTGCTAGATCAGTGCATTTGCATGCAAATATGCGAAATTGGCACAGAAACTCCGACCTGGCATGCACGATCACGATTTATTCGAGCTTATGTCAGATTCGACGATTCTTCGTTTCAGAAGTGTATTTCTGTGCGGAATCGCTGTTTCGCGTGCTAGACCAGTGCATTTGCATACAAATATGCGAAATTGGCACGGAAACTCCGACCCGGCAAGCACGATCCCGATTTATTCGAGCTTATGTCAGATTCGAAGATTCTTCGCTTCCGAAGTGTATTTCTGTGCGGAATCGCTGTTTCGCGCGCTAGATCAGTGCATTTGCATGCAAATATGCGAAATTGGCACAGAAACTCCGACCTGGCATGCACGATCACGATTTATTCGAGCTTATGTCAGATTCGACGATTCTTCGTTTCAGAAGTGTATTTCTGTGCGGAATCGCTGTTTCGCGTGCTAGATCAGTGCATTTGCATGCAAATACGTGAAATTGGCACAGAAACTCCGACCCGGCAAGCACGATCACGATTTATTCGAGCTTATGTCAGATTCGAAGATTCTTCGCTTCCGAAGTGTATTTCTGTGCGGAATCGCAGTTTCGCGCGCTAGATCAGTGCATTTGCATGCAAGTATGAGAAATTGGAATAGAAACTCCGACCCGACAAACACGATCACGATGTATTCGAGCTTATGTCAGATTCGACGATTCTTCGCTTCAGCAGTGTATTTCTGTGCGGAATCGCTGTTTCGCGTGCCAGATCAGTGCATTTGAATGCAAATATGCGAAATTGGCACAGAAACTCCGACCCGGCAAGCACGATCACAATTTATTCGAGCTTATGTCAGATTCGACTATTCTTCGTTTCAGAAGTGTATTTCTGTGCGGAATCGCTGTTTCGTGTGCTAGATCAGTGCATTTGCATGCAAATATGCGAAATTGGCACAGAAACTCCGACCCGGCATGCACGATCACGATTTATTCGAGCTTATGTCAGATTCGACGATTCTTCGCTTCAGAAGTGTATTTCTTTGCGGAATCGCTGTTTCGCGTGCTAGATCAGTGCATTTGAATGCAAATATGCGAAATTGGCACAGAAACTCCGACCCGGCAATCACGATCACAATTTATTCGAGCTTATGTCAGATTCGACGATTCTTCTCTTCAGAAGTGTATTTCTGTGCGGAATCGCTGTTTCGCGTGCGAGATCAGTGCATTTGAATGCAAATATGCGAAATTGGCACAGAAACTCCGACCCGGCAAGCACGATCACAATTTATTCGAGCTTATGTCAGATTCGACGATTCTTCGCTTCAGCAGTGTATTTCTGTGCGGAATCGCTGTTTCGCGCGCTAGATCAGTGCATTTGCATGCAAGTATGAGAAATTGGAATAGAAACTCCTTTTCGGCAAGCACGATCACAAATTATTCGAGCTTATATCAAATTCGACGATTCTTCGTTTCAGAAGTGTATTTCTGTGCGGAATCGCTGTTTCGCGTGCTAGATCAGTGCATTTGCATACAAATATGCGAAATTGGCACGGAAACTCCGATTCGGCAAGCACGATCACAATTTATTCGAGCCCTTGTCAGATTCGACGATTCTTCGTTTCAGAAGTGTATTTCTGTGCGGAATCGCTGTTTCGCGTGCTAGATCAGTGCATTTGCATGCAAATATGCGAAATTGGCACAGAAACTCCGACCCGGCAAGCACGATCACAATTTATTCGAGCTTATGTCAGATTCGACGATTCTTCGCTTCAGCAGTGTATTTCTGTGCGGAATCGCTGTTTCGCGCGCTAGATCAGTGCATTTGCATGCAAGTATGAGAAATTGGAATAGAAACTCCTTTTCGGCAAGCACGATCACAAATTATTCGAGCGTATATCAAATTCGACGATTCTTCGTTTCAGAAGTGTATTTCTGTGCGGAATCGCTGTTTCGCGTGCTAGATCAGTGCATTTGCATACAAATATGCGAAATTGGCACGGAAACTCCGATTCGGCAAGCACGATCACAATTTATTCGAGCCCTTGTCAGATTCGACGATTCTTCGTTTCAGAAGTGTATTTCTGTGCGGAATCGCTGTTTCGCGTGCTAGATCAGTGCATTTGCATGCAAATATGCGAAATTGGCACAGAAACTCCGACCCGGCAAGCACGATCACGATTTATTCGAGCTTATGTCAGATTCGACGATTCTTCGTTTCAGAAGTGTATTTCTGTGCGGAATCGCTGTTTCGCGTGCTAGATCAGTGCATTTGCATGCAAATACGTGAAATTGGCACAGAAACTCCGACCCGGCAAGCACGATCACGATTTATTCGAGCTTATGTCAGATTCGAAGATTCTTCGTTTCAGAAGTGTATTTCTGTGCGGAATCGCTGTTTCGCGTGCTAGATCAGTGCATTTGCATGCAAATATGCGAAATTGGCACAGAAACTCCGACCTGGCATGCACGATCACAATTTATTCGAGCTTATGTCAGATTCGACGATTCTTCGTTTCAGAAGTGTATTTCTGTGCGGAATCGCTGTTTCGCGTGCTAGATCAGTGCATTTGCATACAAATATGCGAAATTGGCACGGAAACTCCGACCCGGCAAGCACGATCCCGATTTATTCGAGCTTATGTCAGATTCGAAGATTCTTCGCTTCCGAAGTGTATTTCTGTGCGGAATCGCTGTTTCGCGCGCTAGATCAGTGCATTTGCATGCAAATATGCGAAATTGGCACAGAAACTCCGACCTGGCATGCACGATCACGATTTATTCGAGCTTATGTCAGATTCGACGATTCTTCGTTTCAGAAGTGTATTTCTGTGCGGAATCGCTGTTTCGCGTGCTAGATCAGTGCATTTGCATGCAAATACGTGAAATTGGCACAGAAACTCCGACCCGGCAAGCACGATCACGATTTATTCGAGCTTATGTCAGATTCGAAGATTCTTCGCTTCCGAAGTGTATTTCTGTGCGGAATCGCTGTTTCGCGTGCTAGATCAGTGCATTTGAATGCAAATATGCGAAATTGGCACAGAAACTCCGACCCGGCAATCACGATCACAATTTATTCGAGCTTATGTCAGATTCGACGATTCTTCGCTTCAGAAGTGTATTTCTGTGCGGAATCGCTGTTTCGCGTGCGAGATCAGTGCATTTGAATGCAAATATGCGAAATTGGCACAGAAACTCCGACCTGGCAAGCACGATCACAATTTATTCGAGCTTATGTCAGATTCGACGATTCTTCGCTTCAGCAGTGTATTTCTGTGCGGAATCGCTGTTTCGCGCGCTAGATCAGTGCATTTGCATGCAAGTATGAGAAATTGGAATAGAAACTCCTTTTCGGCAAGCACGATCACAAATTATTCGAGCTTATATCAAATTCGACGATTCTTCGTTTCAGAAGTGTATTTCTGTGCGGAATCGCTGTTTCGCGTGCTAGATCAGTGCATTTGCATACAAATATGCGAAATTGGCACGGAAAACTCCGATTCGGCAAGCACGATCACAATTTATTCGAGCCCTTGTCAGATTCGACGATTCTTCGTTTCAGAAGTGTATTTCTGTGCGGAATCGCTGTTTCGCGTGCTAGATCAGTGCATTTGCATGCAAATATGCGAAATTGGCACAGAAACTCCGACCCGGCAAGCACGATCACGATTTATTCGAGCTTATGTCAGATTCGACGATTCTTCGTTTCAGAAGTGTATTTCTGTGCGGAATCGCTGTTTCGCGTGCTAGATCAGTGCATTTGCATGCAAATACGTGAAATTGGCACAGAAACTCCGACCCGGCAAGCACGATCACGATTTATTCGAGCTTATGTCAGATTCGAAGATTCTTCGTTTCAGAAGTGTATTTCTGTGCGGAATCGCTGTTTCGCGTCCTACATCAGTGCATTTGCATGCAAATATGCGAAATTGGCACAGAAACTCCGACCTGGCATGCACGATCACGATTTATTCGAGCTTATGTCAGATTCGACGATTCTTCGTTTCAGAAGTGTATTTCTGTGCGGAATCGCTGTTTCGCGTGCTAGACCAGTGCATTTGCATACAAATATGCGAAATTGGCACGGAAACTCCGACCGGCAAGCACGATCCCGATTTATTCGAGCTTATGTCAGATTCGAAGATTCTTCGCTTCCGAAGTATATTTCTGTGCGGAATCGCTGTTTCGCGCGCTAGATCAGTGCATTTGCATGCAAGTATGAGAAATTGGAATAGAAACTCCGACCCGGCAAGCACGATCACAATTTATTCAAGCTTATGTCAGATTCGACGATTCTTCGTTTCAGAAGTGTATTTCTGTGCGGAATCGCTGTTTCGCGTGCTAGATCAGTGCATTTGCATACAAATATGCGAAATTGGCACGGAAACTCCGACCCGGCAAGCACGATCCCGATTTATTCGAGCTTATATCAGATTCGACGATTCTTCGTTTCAGAAGTGTATTTCTGTGCGGAATCGCTGTTTCGTGTGCTAGATCAGTGCATTTGCATGCAAATATGCGAAATTGGCACAGAAACTCCGACCTGGCAAGCACGATCACAATTTATTCGAGCTTATGTCAGATTCGAAGATTCTTCGCTTCCGAAGTGTATTTCTGTGCGGAATCGCTGTTTCGCGCGCTAGATCAGTGCATTTGCATGCAAGTATGAGAAATTGGAATAGAAACTCCGACCCGGCAAGCACGATCACAATTTATTCAAGCTTATGTCAGATTCGACGATTCTTCGTTTCAGAAGTGTATTTCTGTGCGGAATCGCTGTTTCGCGTGCTAGATCAGTGCATTTGCATACAAATATGCGAAATTGGCACGGAAACTCCGACCCGGCAAGCACGATCCCGATTTATTCGAGCTTATATCAGATTCGACGATTCTTCGTTTCAGAAGTGTATTTCTGTGCGGAATCGCTGTTTCGTGTGCTAGATCAGTGCATTTGCATGCAAATATGCGAAATTGGCACAGAAACTCCGACCTGGCAAGCACGATCACAATTTATTCGAGCTTATGTCAGATTCGAAGATTCTTCGCTTCCGAAGTGTATTTCTGTGCGGAATCGCTGTTTCGCGCGCTAGATCAGTGCATTTGCATGCAAGTATGAGAAATTGGAATAGAAACTCCGACCCGACAAACACGATCACGATGTATTCGAGCTTATGTCAGATTCGACGATTCTTCGCTTCAGCAGTGTATTTCTGTGCGGAATCGCTGTTTCGCGTGCCAGATCAGTGCATTTGAATGCAAATATGCGAAATTGGCACAGAAACTCCGACCCGGCAAGCACGATCACAATTTATTCGAGCTTATGTCAGATTCGACGATTCTTCGTTTCAGAAGAGTATTTCTGTGCGGAATCGCTGTTTCGTGTGCTAGATCAGTGCATTTGCATGCAAATATGCGAAATTGGCACAGAAACTCCGACCCGGCATGCACGATCACGATTTATTCGAGCTTATGTCAGATTCGACGATTCTTCGTTTCAGAAGTGTATTTCTGTGCGGAATCGCTGTTTCGCGTGCTAGATCAGTGCATTTGCATGCAAATATGCGAAATTGGCACAGAAACTCCGACCCGGCAAGCACGATCACGATTTATTCGAGCTTATGTCAGATTCGACGATTCTTCGTTTCAGAAGTGTATTTCTGTGCGGAATCGCTGTTTCGCGTGCTAGATCAGTGCATTTGCATGCAAATACGTGAAATTGGCACAGAAACTCCGACCCGGCAAGCACGATCACGATTTATTCGAGCTTATGTCAGATTCGAAGATTCTTCGTTTCAGAAGTGTATTTCTGTGCGGAATCGCTGTTTCGCGTGCTAGATCAGTGCATTTGCATGCAAATATGCGAAATTGGCACAGAAACTCCGACCTGGCATGCACGATCACGATTTATTCGAGCTTATGTCAGATTCGACGATTCTTCGTTTCAGAAGTGTATTTCTGTGCGGAATCGCTGTTTCGCGTGCTAGACCAGTGCATTTGCATACAAATATGCGAAATTGGCACAGAAACTCCGACCCGGCAAGCACGATCACGATTTATTCGAGCTTATGTCAGATTCGAAGATTCTTCGTTTCAGAAGTGTATTTCTGTGCGGAATCGCTGTTTCGCGTCCTACATCAGTGCATTTGCATGCAAATATGCGAAATTGGCACAGAAACTCCGACCTGGCATGCACGATCACGATTTAATCGAGCTTATGTCAGATTCGACGATTCTTCGTTTCAGAAGTGTATTTCTGTGCGGAATCGCTGTTTCGCGTGCTAGACCAGTGCATTTGCATACAAATATGCGAAATTGGCACGGAAACTCCGACCCGGCAAGCACGATCCCGATTTATTCGAGCTTATGTCAGATTCGAAGATTCTTCGCTTCCGAAGTATATTTCTGTGCGGAATCGCTGTTTCGCGCGCTAGATCAGTGCATTTGCATGCAAGTATGAGAAATTGGAATAGAAACTCCGACCCGGCAAGCACGATCACAATTTATTCAAGCTTATGTCAGATTCGACGATTCTTCGTTTCAGAAGTGTATTTCTGTGCGGAATCGCTGTTTCGCGTGCTAGATCAGTGCATTTGCATACAAATATGCGAAATTGGCACGGAAACTCCGACCCGGCAAGCACGATCCCGATTTATTCGAGCTTATATCAGATTCGACGATTCTTCGTTTCAGAAGTGTATTTCTGTGCGGAATCGCTGTTTCGTGTGCTAGATCAGTGCATTTGCATGCAAATATGCGAAATTGGCACAGAAACTCCGACCTGGCAAGCACGATCACAATTTATTCGAGCTTATGTCAGATTCGAAGATTCTTCGCTTCCGAAGTGTATTTCTGTGCGGAATCGCTGTTTCGCGCGCTAGATCAGTGCATTTGCATGCAAGTATGAGAAATTGGAATAGAAACTCCGACCCGACAAACACGATCACGATGTATTCGAGCTTATGTCAGATTCGACGATTCTTCGCTTCAGCAGTGTATTTCTGTGCGGAATCGCTGTTTCGCGTGCCAGATCAGTGCATTTGAATGCAAATATGCGAAATTGGCACAGAAACTCCGACCCGGCAAGCACGATCACAATTTATTCGAGCTTATGTCAGATTCGACGATTCTTCGTTTCAGAAGAGTATTTCTGTGCGGAATCGCTGTTTCGTGTGCTAGATCAGTGCATTTGCATGCAAATATGCGAAATTGGCACAGAAACTCCGACCCGGCATGCACGATCACGATTTATTCGAGCTTATGTCAGATTCGACGATTCTTCGTTTCAGAAGTGTATTTCTGTGCGGAATCGCTGTTTCGCGTGCTAGATCAGTGCATTTGCATGCAAATATGCGAAATTGGCACAGAAACTCCGACCCGGCAAGCACGATCACGATTTATTCGAGCTTATGTCAGATTCGACGATTCTTCGTTTCAGAAGTGTATTTCTGTGCGGAATCGCTGTTTCGCGTGCTAGATCAGTGCATTTGCATGCAAATACGTGAAATTGGCACAGAAACTCCGACCCGGCAAGCACGATCACGATTTATTCGAGCTTATGTCAGATTCGAAGATTCTTCGTTTCAGAAGTGTATTTCTGTGCGGAATCGCTGTTTCGCGTGCTAGATCAGTGCATTTGCATGCAAATATGCGAAATTGGCACAGAAACTCCGACCTGGCATGCACGATCACGATTTATTCGAGCTTATGTCAGATTCGACGATTCTTCGTTTCAGAAGTGTATTTCTGTGCGGAATCGCTGTTTCGCGTGCTAGACCAGTGCAATTGCATACAAATATGCGAAATTGGCACGGAAACTCCGACCCGGCAAGCACGATCCCGATTTATTCGAGCGTATGTCAGATTCGAAGATTCTTCGTTTCAGAAGTGTATTTCTGTGCGGAATCGCTGTTTCGCGTGCTAGATCAGTGCATTTGCATGCAAATATGCGAAATTGGCACAGAAACTCCGACCTGGCATGCACGATCACGATTTATTCGAGCATATGTCAGATTCGACGATTCTTCGTTTCAGAAGTGTATTTCTGTGCGGAATCGCTGTTTCGCGTGCTAGACCAGTGCATTTGCATACAAATATGCGAAATTGGCACGGAAACTCCGACCCGGCAAGCACGATCCCGATTTATTCGAGCTTATGTCAGATTCGAAGATTCTTCGCTTCCGAAGTGTATTTCTGTGCGGAATCGCTGTTTCGCGCGCTAGATCAGTGCATTTGCATGCAAGTATGAGAAATTGGAATAGAAACTCCGACCCGGCAAGCACGATCACAATTTATTCGAGCTTATGTCAGATTCGACGATTCTTCGTTTCAGAAGTGTATTTCTGTGCGGAATCGCTGTTTCGCGTGCTAGATCAGTGCATTTGCATACAAATATGCGAAATTGGCACGGAAACTCCGACCCGGCAAGCACGATCCCGATTTATTCGAGCTTATATCAGATTCGAAGATTCTTCGCTTCCGAAGTGTATTTCTGTGCGGAATCGCTGTTTCGCGTGCCAGATCAGTGCATTTGAATGCAAATATGCGAAATTGGCACAGAAACTCCGACCCGGCAAGCACGATCACAATTTATTCGAGCTTATGTCAGATTCGACGATTCTTCGTTCAGAAGAGTATTTCTGTGCGGAATCGCTGTTTCGTGTGCTAGATCAGTGCATTTGCATGCAAATATGCGAAATTGGCACAGAAACTCCGACCCGGCATGCACGATCACGATTTATTCGAGCTTATGTCAGATTCGACGATTCTTCGTTTCAGAAGTGTATTTCTGTGCGGAATCGCTGTTTCGCGTGCTAGATCAGTGCATTTGCATGCAAATATGCGAAATTGGCACAGAAACTCCGACCCGGCAAGCACGATCACGATTTATTCGAGCTTATGTCAGATTCGACGATTCTTCGTTTCAGAAGTGTATTTCTGTGCGGAATCGCTGTTTCGCGTGCTAGATCAGTGCATTTGCATGCAAATACGTGAAATTGGCACAGAAACTCCGACCCGGCAAGCACGATCACGATTTATTCGAGCTTATGTCAGATTCGAAGATTCTTCGTTTCAGAAGTGTATTTCTGTGCGGAATCGCTGTTTCGCGTGCTAGATCAGTGCATTTGCATGCAAATATGCGAAATTGGCACAGAAACTCCGACCTGGCATGCACGATCACGATTTATTCGAGCTTATGTCAGATTCGACGATTCTTCGTTTCAGAAGTGTATTTCTGTGCGGAATCGCTGTTTCGCGTGCTAGACCAGTGCATTTGCATACAAATATGCGAAATTGGCACGGAAACTCCGACCCGGCAAGCACGATCCCGATTTATTCGAGCTTATGTCAGATTCGAAGATTCTTCGCTTCAGCAGTGTATTTCTGTGCGGAATCGCTGTTTCGCGTGCTAGATCAGTGCATTTGCATACAAATATGCGAAATTGGCATAGAAACTCCGACCCGGCAAGCGCGATCACGATTTATTCGAGCTTATGTCAGATTCGAAGATTCTTCGCTTCCGAAGTGTATTTCTGTGCGGAATCGCTGTTTCGCGCGCTAGATCAGTGCATTTGCATGCAAATATGCGAAATTGGCACAGAAACTCCGACCTGGCATGCACGATCACGATGTATTCGAGCTTATGTCAGATTCGACGATTCTTCGTTTCAGAAGTGTATTTCTGTGCGGAATCGCTGTTTCGCGCGCTAGATCAGTGCATTTGCATGCAAGTATGAGAAATTGGAATAGAAACTCCGACCCGACAAACACGATCACGATGTATTCGAGCTTATGTCAGATTCGACGATTCTTCGCTTCAGCAGTGTATTTCTGTGCGGAATCGCTGTTTCGCGTGCCAGATCAGTGCATTTGAATGCAAATATGCGAAATTGGCACAGAAACTCCGACCCGGCAAGCACGATCACAATTTATTCGAGCTTATGTCAGATTCGACGATTCTTCGTTTCAGAAGAGTATTTCTGTGCGGAATCGCTGTTTCGTGTGCTAGATCAGTGCATTTGCATGCAAATATGCGAAATTGGCACAGAAACTCCGACCCGGCATGCACGATCACGATTTATTCGAGCTTATGTCAGATTCGACGATTCTTCGTTTCAGAAGTGTATTTCTGTGCGGAATCGCTGTTTCGCGTGCTAGATCAGTGCATTTGCATGCAAATATGCGAAATTGGCACAGAAACTCCGACCCGGCAAGCACGATCACGATTTATTCGAGCTTATGTCAGATTCGACGATTCTTCGTTTCAGAAGTGTATTTCTGTGCGGAATCGCTGTTTCGCGTGCTAGATCAGTGCATTTGCATGCAAATACGTGAAATTGGCACAGAAACTCCGACCCGGCAAGCACGATCACGATTTATTCGAGCTTATGTCAGATTCGAAGATTCTTCGTTTCAGAAGTGTATTTCTGTGCGGAATCGCTGTTTCGCGTGCTAGATCAGTGCATTTGCATGCAAATATGCGAAATTGGCACAGAAACTCCGACCTGGCATGCACGATCACGATTTATTCGAGCTTATGTCAGATTCGACGATTCTTCGTTTCAGAAGTGTATTTCTGTGCGGAATCGCTGTTTCGCGTGCTAGACCAGTGCATTTGCATACAAATATGCGAAATTGGCACGGAAACTCCGACCCGGCAAGCACGATCCCGATTTATTCGAGCTTATGTCAGATTCGAAGATTCTTCGCTTCCGAAGTGTATTTCTGTGCGGAATCGCTGTTTCGCGCGCTAGATCAGTGCATTTGCATGCAAGTATGAGAAATTGGAATAGAAACTCCGACCCGGCAAGCACGATCACAATTTATTCGAGCTTATGTCAGATTCGACGATTCTTCGTTTCAGAAGTGTATTTCTGTGCGGAATCGCTGTTTCGCGTGCTAGATCAGTGCATTTGCATACAAATATGCGAAATTGGCACGGAAACTCCGACCCGGCAAGCACGATCCCGATTTATTCGAGCTTATATCAGATTCGAAGATTCTTCGCTTCCGAAGTGTATTTCTGTGCGGAATCGCTGTTTCGTGTGCTAGATCAGTGCATTTGCATGCAATTATGCGAAATTGGCACAGAAACTCCGACCCGGCATGCACGATCACGATTTATTCGAGCTTATGTCAGATTCGACGATTCTTCGTTTCAGAAGTGTATTTCTGTGCGGAATCGCTGTTTCGCGCGCTAGATCAGTGCATTTGCATGCAAGTATGAGAAATTGGAATAGAAACTCCTTTTCGGCAAGCACGATCACAAATTATTCGAGCTTATATCAGATTCGACGATTCTTCGTTTCAGAAGTGTATTTCTGTGCGGAATCGCTGTTTCGCGTGCTAGATCAGTGCATTTGCATACAAATATGCGAAATTGGCACGGAAACTCCGATTCGGCAAGCACGATCACAATTTATTCGAGCCCTTGTCAGATTCGACGGTTCTTCGTTTCAGAAGTGTATTTCTGTGCGGAATCGCTGTTTCGCGTGCTAGATCAGTGCATTTGCATGCAAATACGTGAAATTGGCACAGAAACTCCGACCCGGCAAGCACGATCACGATTTATTCGAGCTTATGTCAGATTCGAAGATTCTTCGCTTCCGAAGTGTATTTCTGTGCGGAATCGCTATTTCGCGTGCCAGATCAGTGCATTTGCATGCAAGTATGAGAAATTGGAATAGAAACTCCTTTTCGGCAAGCACGATCACAAATTATTCGAGCTTATATCAGATTCGACGATTCTTCGTTTCAGAAGTGTATTTCTGTGCGGAATCGCTGTTTCGCGTGCTAGATCAGTGCATTTGCATGCAAATACGTGAAATTGGCACGGAAACTCCGACCCGGCAAGCACGATCCCGATTTATTCGAGCTTATGTCAGATTCGACGATTCTTCGTTTCAGAAGTGTATTTCTGTGCGGAATCGCTGTTTCGCGCGCTAGATCAGTGCATTTGCATGCAAGTATGAGAAATTGGAATAGAAACTCCGACCCGACAAACACGATCACGATGTATTCGAGCTTATGTCAGATTCGACGATTCTTCGCTTCAGCAGTGTATTTCTGTGCGGAATCGCTGTTTCGCGTGCCAGATCAGTGCATTTGAATGCAAATATGCGAAATTGGCACAGAAACTCCGACCCGGCAAGCACGATCACGATTTATTCGAGCTTATGTCAGATTCGACGGTTCTTCGTTTCAGAAGTGTATTTCTGTGCGGAATCGCTGTTTCGCGTGCTAGATCAGTGCATTTGCATGCAAATACGTGAAATTGGCACGGAAACTCCGACCCGGCAAGCACGATCCCGATTTATTCGAGCTTATGTCAGATTCGACGATTCTTCGTTTCAGAAGTGTATTTCTGTGCGGAATCGCTGTTTCGCGCGCTAGATCAGTGCATTTGCATGCAAGTATGAGAAATTGGAATAGAAACTCCGACCCGACAAACACGATCACGATGTATTCGAGCTTATGTCAGATTCGACGATTCTTCGCTTCAGCAGTGTATTTCTGTGCGGAATCGCTGTTTCGCGTGCCAGATCAGTGCATTTGAATGCAAATATGCGAAATTGGCACAGAAACTCCGACCCGGCAAGCACGATCACGATTTATTCGAGCTTATGTCAGATTCGACGATTCTTCGCTTCAGAAGTGTATTTCTGTGCGGAATCGCTGTTTCGCGTGCGAGATCAGTGCATTTGAATGCAAATATGCGAAATTGGCACAGAAACTCCGACCCGGCAAGCACGATCACAATTTATTCGAGCTTATGTCAGATTCGACGATTCTTCGCTTCAGCAGTGTATTTCTGTGCGGAATCGCTGTTTCGCGCGCAAGATCAGTGCATTTGCATGCAAGTATGAGAAATTGGAATAGAAACTCCTTTTCGGCAAGCACGATCACAAATTATTCGAGCTTATATCAAATTCGACGATTCTTCGTTTCAGAAGTGTATTTCTGTGCGGAATCGCTGTTTCGCGTGCTAGATCAGTGCATTTGCATACAAATATGCGAAATTGGCATAGAAACTCCGACCCGGCAAGCGCGATCACGATTTATTCGAGCTTATGTCAGATTCGAAGATTCTTCGCTTCCGAAGTGTATTTCTGTGCGGAATCGCTGTTTCGCGCGCTAGATCAGTGCATTTGCATGCAAATATGCGAAATTGGCACAGAAACTCCGACCTGGCATGCACGATCACGATGTATTCGAGCTTATGTCAGATTCGACGATTCTTCGTTTCAGAAATGTATTTCTGTGCGGAATCGCTGTTTCGCGTGCTAGATCAGTGCATTTGCATGCAAATACGTGAAATTGGCACAGAAACTCCGACCCGGCAAGCACGATCACGATTTATTCGAGCTTATGTCAGATTCGAAGATTCTTCGCTTCCGAAGTGTATTTCTGTGCGGAATCGCTGTTTCGCGCGCTAGATTAGTGCATTTGCATGCAAGTATGAGAAATTGGAATAGAAACTCCGACCCGACAAACACGATCACGATGTATTCGAGCTTATGTCAGATTCGACGATTCTTCGCTTCAGCAGTGTATTTCTGTGCGGAATCGCTGTTTCGCGTGCCAGATCAGTGCATTTGAATGCAAATATGCGAAATTGGCACAGAAACTCCGACCCGGCAAGCACGATCACAATTTATTCGAGCTTATGTCAGATTCGACGATTCTTCGCTTCAGCAGTGTATTTCTGTGCGGAATCGCTGTTTCGCGCGCAAGATCAGTGCATTTGCATGCAAGTATGAGAAATTGGAATAGAAACTCCTTTTCGGCAAGCACGATCACAAATTATTCGAGCTTATATCAAATTCGACGATTCTTCGTTTCGGAAGTGTATTTCTGTGCGGAATCGCTGTTTCGCGCGCTAGATCAGTGCATTTGCATGCAAATACGTGAAATTGGCACGGAAACTCCGACTCGGCAAGCACGATCCCGATTTATTCGAGCTTATGTCAGATTCGACGATTCTTCGTTTCAGAAGTGTATTTCTGTGCGGAATCGCTGTTTCGCGCGCTAGATCAGTGCATTTGCATGCAAGTATGAGAAATTGGAATAGAAACTCCGACCCGACAAACACGATCACGATGTATTCGAGCTTATGTCAGATTCGACGATTCTTCGCTTCAGCAGTGTATTTCTGTGCGGAATCGCTGTTTCGCGTGCCAGATCAGTGCATTTGAATGCAAATATGCGAAATTGGCACAGAAACTCCGACCCGGCAAGCACGATCACGATTTATTCGAGCTTATGTCAGATTCGACGATTCTTCGCTTCAGAAGTGTATTTCTGTGCGGAATCGCTGTTTCGCGTGCGAGATCAGTGCATTTGAATGCAAATATGCGAAATTGGCACAGAAACTCCGACCCGGCAAGCACGATCACAATTTATTCGAGCTTATGTCAGATTCAACGATTCTTCGCTTCAGCAGTGTATTTCTGTGCGGAATCGCTGTTTCGTGTGCTAGATCAGTGCATTTGCATGCAAATATGCGAAATTGGCACAGAAACTCCGACCCGGCATGCACGATCACGATTTATTCGAGCTTATGTCAGATTCGACGATTCTTCGCTTCAGAAGTGTATTTCTTTGCGGAATCGCTGTTTCGCGTGCTAGATCAGTGCATTTGAATGCAAATATGCGAAATTGGCACAGAAACTCCTACCCGGCCATCACGATCACAATTTATTCGAGCTTATGTCAGATTCGACGATTCTTCGCTTCAGAAGTGTATTTCTGTGCGGAATCGCTGTTTCGCGTGCTAGATCAGTGCATTTGCATGCAAATACGTGAAATTGGCACAGAAACTCCGACCCGGCAAGCACGATCACGATTTATTCGAGCTTATGTCAGATTCGAAGATTCTTCGCTTCCGAAGTGTATTTCTGTGCGGAATCGCTGTTTCGCGCGCTAGATTAGTGCATTTGCATGCAAGTATGAGAAATTGGAATAGAAACTCCGACCCGACAAACACGATCACGATGTATTCGAGCTTATGTCAGATTCGACGATTCTTCGCTTCAGCAGTGTATTTCTGTGCGGAATCGCTGTTTCGCGTGCCAGATCAGTGCATTTGAATGCAAATATGCGAAATTGGCACAGAAACTCCGACCCGGCAAGCACGATCACAATTTATTCGAGCTTATGTCAGATTCGACTATTCTTCGTTTCAGAAGTGTATTTCTGTGCGGAATCGCTGTTTCGTGTGCTAGATCAGTGCATTTGCATGCAAATATGCGAAATTGGCACAGAAACTCCGACCCGGCATGCACGATCACGATTTATTCGAGCTTATGTCAGATTCGACGATTCTTCGCTTCAGAAGTGTATTTCTTTGCGGAATCGCTGTTTCGCGTGCTAGATCAGTGCATTTGCATGCAAATATGCGAAATTGGCACAGAAACTCCGACCTGGCATGCACGATCACGATTTATTCGAGCTTATGTCAGATTCGACGATTCTTCGTTTCAGAAGTGTATTTCTGTGCGGAATCGCTGTTTCGCGTGCTAGATCAGTGCATTTGCATGCAAATATGCGAAATTGGCACAGAAACTCCGACCCGGCAAGCACGATCACGATTTATTCGAGCTTATGTCAGATTCGACGATTCTTCGTTTCAGAAGTGTATTTCTGTGCGGAATCGCTGTTTCGCGTGCTAGATCAGTGCATTTGCATGCAAATACGTGAAATTGGCACAGAAACTCCGACCCGGCAAGCACGATCACGATTTATTCGAGCTTATGTCAGATTCGAAGATTCTTCGTTTCAGAAGTGTATTTCTGTGCGGAATCGCTGTTTCGCGTGCTAGATCAGTGCATTTGCATGCAAATATGCGAAATTGGCACAGAAACTCCGACCTGGCATGCACGATCACGATTTATTCGAGCTTATGTCAGATTCGACGATTCTTCGTTTCAGAAGTGTATTTCTGTGCGGAATCGCTGTTTCGCGTGCTAGACCAGTGCATTTGCATACAAATATGCGAAATTGGCACAGAAACTCCGACCCGGCAAGCACGATCACGATTTATTCGAGCTTATGTCAGATTCGAAGATTCTTCGTTTCAGAAGTGTATTTCTGTGCGGAATCGCTGTTTCGCGTCCTACATCAGTGCATTTGCATGCAAATATGCGAAATTGGCACAGAAACTCCGACCTGGCATGCACGATCACGATTTATTCGAGCTTATGTCAGATTCGACGATTCTTCGTTTCAGAAGTGTATTTCTGTGCGGAATCGCTGTTTCGCGTGCTAGACCAGTGCATTTGCATACAAATATGCGAAATTGGCACGGAAACTCCGACCCGGCAAGCACGATCCCGATTTATTCGAGCTTATGTCAGATTCGAAGATTCTTCGCTTCCGAAGTATATTTCTGTGCGGAATCGCTGTTTCGCGCGCTAGATCAGTGCATTTGCATGCAAGTATGAGAAATTGGAATAGAAACTCCGACCCGGCAAGCACGATCACAATTTATTCAAGCTTATGTCAGATTCGACGATTCTTCGTTTCAGAAGTGTATTTCTGTGCGGAATCGCTGTTTCGCGTGCTAGATCAGTGCATTTGCATACAAATATGCGAAATTGGCACGGAAACTCCGACCCGGCAAGCACGATCCCGATTTATTCGAGCTTATATCAGATTCGACGATTCTTCGTTTCAGAAGTGTATTTCTGTGCGGAATCGCTGTTTCGTGTGCTAGATCAGTGCATTTGCATGCAAATATGCGAAATTGGCACAGAAACTCCGACCTGGCAAGCACGATCACAATTTATTCGAGCTTATGTCAGATTCGAAGATTCTTCGCTTCCGAAGTGTATTTCTGTGCGGAATCGCTGTTTCGCGCGCTAGATCAGTGCATTTGCATGCAAGTATGAGAAATTGGAATAGAAACTCCGACCCGACAAACACGATCACGATGTATTCGAGCTTATGTCAGATTCGACGATTCTTCGCTTCAGCAGTGTATTTCTGTGCGGAATCGCTGTTTCGCGTGCCAGATCAGTGCATTTGAATGCAAATATGCGAAATTGGCACAGAAACTCCGACCCGGCAAGCACGATCACAATTTATTCGAGCTTATGTCAGATTCGACGATTCTTCGTTTCAGAAGAGTATTTCTGTGCGGAATCGCTGTTTCGTGTGCTAGATCAGTGCATTTGCATGCAAATATGCGAAATTGGCACAGAAACTCCGACCCGGCATGCACGATCACGATTTATTCGAGCTTATGTCAGATTCGACGATTCTTCGTTTCAGAAGTGTATTTCTGTGCGGAATCGCTGTTTCGCGTGCTAGATCAGTGCATTTGCATGCAAATATGCGAAATTGGCACAGAAACTCCGACCCGGCAAGCACGATCACGATTTATTCGAGCTTATGTCAGATTCGACGATTCTTCGTTTCAGAAGTGTATTTCTGTGCGGAATCGCTGTTTCGCGTGCTAGATCAGTGCATTTGCATGCAAATACGTGAAATTGGCACAGAAACTCCGACCCGGCAAGCACGATCACGATTTATTCGAGCTTATGTCAGATTCGAAGATTCTTCGTTTCAGAAGTGTATTTCTGTGCGGAATCGCTGTTTCGCGTGCTAGATCAGTGCATTTGCATGCAAATATGCGAAATTGGCACAGAAACTCCGACCTGGCATGCACGATCACGATTTATTCGAGCTTATGTCAGATTCGACGATTCTTCGTTTCAGAAGTGTATTTCTGTGCGGAATCGCTGTTTCGCGTGCTAGACCAGTGCATTTGCATACAAATATGCGAAATTGGCACGGAAACTCCGACCCGGCAAGCACGATCCCGATTTATTCGAGCTTATGTCAGATTCGAAGATTCTTCGTTTCAGAAGTGTATTTCTGTGCGGAATCGCTGTTTCGCGTGCTAGATCAGTGCATTTGCATGCAAATATGCGAAATTGGCACAGAAACTCCGACCTGGCATGCACGATCACGATTTATTCGAGCTTATGTCAGATTCGACGATTCTTCGTTTCAGAAGTGTATTTCTGTGCGGAATCGCTGTTTCGCGTGCTAGACCAGTGCATTTGCATACAAATATGCGAAATTGGCACGGAAACTCCGACCCGGCAAGCACGATCCCGATTTATTCGAGCTTATGTCAGATTCGAAGATTCTTCGCTTCCGAAGTGTATTTCTGTGCGGAATCGCTGTTTCGCGCGCTAGATCAGTGCATTTGCATGCAAGTATGAGAAATTGGAATAGAAACTCCGACCCGGCAAGCACGATCACAATTTATTCGAGCTTATGTCAGATTCGACGATTCTTCGTTTCAGAAGTGTATTTCTGTGCGGAATCGCTGTTTCGCGTGCTAGATCAGTGCATTTGCATACAAATATGCGAAATTGGCACGGAAACTCCGACCCGGCAAGCACGATCCCGATTTATTCGAGCTTATATCAGATTCGAAGATTCTTCGCTTCCGAAGTGTATTTCTGTGCGGAATCGCTGTTTCGCGTGCCAGATCAGTGCATTTGAATGCAAATATGCGAAATTGGCACAGAAACTCCGACCCGGCAAGCACGATCACAATTTATTCGAGCTTATGTCAGATTCGACGATTCTTCGTTTCAGAAGAGTATTTCTGTGCGGAATCGCTGTTTCGTGTGCTAGATCAGTGCATTTGCATGCAAATATGCGAAATTGGCACAGAAACTCCGACCCGGCATGCACGATCACGATTTATTCGAGCTTATGTCAGATTCGACGATTCTTCGTTTCAGAAGTGTATTTCTGTGCGGAATCGCTGTTTCGCGTGCTAGATCAGTGCATTTGCATGCAAATATGCGAAATTGGCACAGAAACTCCGACCCGGCAAGCACGATCACGATTTATTCGAGCTTATGTCAGATTCGACGATTCTTCGTTTCAGAAGTGTATTTCTGTGCGGAATCGCTGTTTCGCGTGCTAGATCAGTGCATTTGCATGCAAATACGTGAAATTGGCACAGAAACTCCGACCCGGCAAGCACGATCACGATTTATTCGAGCTTATGTCAGATTCGAAGATTCTTCGTTTCAGAAGTGTATTTCTGTGCGGAATCGCTGTTTCGCGTGCTAGATCAGTGCATTTGCATGCAAATATGCGAAATTGGCACAGAAACTCCGACCTGGCATGCACGATCACGATTTATTCGAGCTTATGTCAGATTCGACGATTCTTCGTTTCAGAAGTGTATTTCTGTGCGGAATCGCTGTTTCGCGTGCTAGATCAGTGCATTTGCATACAAATATGCGAAATTGGCACGGAAACTCCGACCCGGCAAGCACGATCCCGATTTATTCGAGCTTATGTCAGATTCGAAGATTCTTCGCTTCAGCAGTGTATTTCTGTGCGGAATCGCTGTTTCGCGCGCAAGATCAGTGCATTTGCATGCAAGTATGAGAAATTGGAATAGAAACTCCTTTTCGGCAAGCACGATCACAAATTATTCGAGCTTATATCAAATTCGACGATTCTTCGTTTCAGAAGTGTATTTCTGTGCGGAATCGCTGTTTCGTGTGCTAGATCAGTGCATTTGCATGCAAATATGCGAAATTGGCACAGAAACTCCGACCCGGCAAGCACGATCACAATTTATTCGAGCTTATGTCAGATTCGACGATTCTTCGCTTCAGCAGTGTATTTCTGTGCGGAATCGCTGTTTCGCGCGCAAGATCAGTGCATTTGCATGCAAGTATGAGAAATTGGAATAGAAACTCCTTTTCGGCAAGCACGATCACAAATTATTCGAGCTTATATCAAATTCGACGATTCTTCGTTTCAGAAGTGTATTTCTGTGCGGAATCGCTGTTTCGCGTGCTAGATCAGTGCATTTGCATACAAATATGCGAAATTGGCATAGAAACTCCGACCCGGCAAGCGCGATCACGATTTATTCGAGCTTATGTCAGATTCGAAGATTCTTCGCTTCCGAAGTGTATTTCTGTGCGGAATCGCTGTTTCGCGCGCTAGATCAGTGCATTTGCATGCAAATATGCGAAATTGGCACAGAAACTCCGACCTGGCATGCACGATCACGATGTATTCGAGCTTATGTCAGATTCGACGATTCTTCGTTTCAGAAGTGTATTTCTGTGCGGAATCGCTGTTTCGCGCGCTAGATCAGTGCATTTGCATGCAAGTATGAGAAATTGGAATAGAAACTCCGACCCGACAAACACGATCACGATGTATTCGAGCTTATGTCAGATTCGACGATTCTTCGCTTCAGCAGTGTATTTCTGTGCGGAATCGCTGTTTCGCGTGCCAGATCAGTGCATTTGAATGCAAATATGCGAAATTGGCACAGAAACTCCGACCCGGCAAGCACGATCACAATTTATTCGAGCTTATGTCAGATTCGACGATTCTTCGTTTCAGAAGAGTATTTCTGTGCGGAATCGCTGTTTCGTGTGCTAGATCAGTGCATTTGCATGCAAATATGCGAAATTGGCACAGAAACTCCGACCCGGCATGCACGATCACGATTTATTCGAGCTTATGTCAGATTCGACGATTCTTCGTTTCAGAAGTGTATTTCTGTGCGGAATCGCTGTTTCGCGTGCTAGATCAGTGCATTTGCATGCAAATATGCGAAATTGGCACAGAAACTCCGACCCGGCAAGCACGATCACGATTTATTCGAGCTTATGTCAGATTCGACGATTCTTCGTTTCAGAAGTGTATTTCTGTGCGGAATCGCTGTTTCGCGTGCTAGATCAGTGCATTTGCATGCAAATACGTGAAATTGGCACAGAAACTCCGACCCGGCAAGCACGATCACGATTTATTCGAGCTTATGTCAGATTCGAAGATTCTTCGTTTCAGAAGTGTATTTCTGTGCGGAATCGCTGTTTCGCGTGCTAGATCAGTGCATTTGCATGCAAATATGCGAAATTGGCACAGAAACTCCGACCTGGCATGCACGATCACGATTTATTCGAGCTTATGTCAGATTCGACGATTCTTCGTTTCAGAAGTGTATTTCTGTGCGGAATCGCTGTTTCGCGTGCTAGACCAGTGCATTTGCATACAAATATGCGAAATTGGCACGGAAACTCCGACCCGGCAAGCACGATCCCGATTTATTCGAGCTTATGTCAGATTCGAAGATTCTTCGCTTCCGAAGTGTATTTCTGTGCGGAATCGCTGTTTCGCGCGCTAGATCAGTGCATTTGCATGCAAGTATGAGAAATTGGAATAGAAACTCCGACCCGGCAAGCACGATCACAATTTATTCGAGCTTATGTCAGATTCGACGATTCTTCGTTTCAGAAGTGTATTTCTGTGCGGAATCGCTGTTTCGCGTGCTAGATCAGTGCATTTGCATACAAATATGCGAAATTGGCACGGAAACTCCGACCCGGCAAGCACGATCCCGATTTATTCGAGCTTATATCAGATTCGAAGATTCTTCGCTTCCGAAGTGTATTTCTGTGCGGAATCGCTGTTTCGTGTGCTAGATCAGTGCATTTGCATGCAATTATGCGAAATTGGCACAGAAACTCCGACCCGGCATGCACGATCACGATTTATTCGAGCTTATGTCAGATTCGACGATTCTTCGTTTCAGAAGTGTATTTCTGTGCGGAATCGCTGTTTCGCGCGCTAGATCAGTGCATTTGCATGCAAGTATGAGAAATTGGAATAGAAACTCCTTTTCGGCAAGCACGATCACAAATTATTCGAGCTTATATCAGATTCGACGATTCTTCGTTTCAGAAGTGTATTTCTGTGCGGAATCGCTGTTTCGCGTGCTAGATCAGTGCATTTGCATGCAAATACGTGAAATTGGCACGGAAACTCCGACCCGGCAAGCACGATCCCGGTTTATTCGAGCTTATGTCAGATTCGACGATTCTTCGTTTCAGAAGTGTATTTCTGTGCGGAATCGCTGTTTCGCGCGCTAGATCAGTGCATTTGCATGCAAGTATGAGAAATTGGAATAGAAACTCCGACCCGACAAACACGATCACGATGTATTCGAGCTTATGTCAGATTCGACGATTCTTCGCTTCAGCAGTGTATTTCTGTGCGGAATCGCTGTTTCGCGTGCCAGATCAGTGCATTTGAATGCAAATATGCGAAATTGGCACAGAAACTCCGACCCGGCAAGCACGATCACGATTTATTCGAGCTTATGTCAGATTCGACGGTTCTTCGTTTCAGAAGTGTATTTCTGTGCGGAATCGCTGTTTCGCGTGCTAGATCAGTGCATTTGCATGCAAATACGTGAAATTGGCACGGAAACTCCGACCCGGCAAGCACGATCCCGATTTATTCGAGCTTATGTCAGATTCGACGATTCTTCGTTTCAGAAGTGTATTTCTGTGCGGAATCGCTGTTTCGCGCGCTAGATCAGTGCATTTGCATGCAAGTATGAGAAATTGGAATAGAAACTCCGACCCGACAAACACGATCACGATGTATTCGAGCTTATGTCAGATTCGACGATTCTTCGCTTCAGCAGTGTATTTCTGTGCGGAATCGCTGTTTCGCGTGCCAGATCAGTGCATTTGAATGCAAATATGCGAAATTGGCACAGAAACTCCGACCCGGCAAGCACGATCACAATTTATTCGAGCTTATGTCAGATTCGACGATTCTTCGTTTCAGAAGAGTATTTCTGTGCGGAATCGCTGTTTCGTGTGCTAGATCAGTGCATTTGCATGCAAATATGCGAAATTGGCACAGAAACTCCGACCCGGCATGCACGATCACGATTTATTCGAGCTTATGTCAGATTCGACGATTCTTCGTTTCAGAAGTGTATTTCTGTGCGGAATCGCTGTTTCGCGTGCTAGATCAGTGCATTTGCATGCAAATATGCGAAATTGGCACAGAAACTCCGACCCGGCAAGCACGATCACGATTTATTCGAGCTTATGTCAGATTCGACGATTCTTCGTTTCAGAAGTGTATTTCTGTGCGGAATCGCTGTTTCGCGTGCTAGATCAGTGCATTTGCATGCAAATACGTGAAATTGGCACAGAAACTCCGACCCGGCAAGCACGATCACGATTTATTCGAGCTTATGTCAGATTCGAAGATTCTTCGTTTCAGAAGTGTATTTCTGTGCGGAATCGCTGTTTCGCGTGCTAGATCAGTGCATTTGCATGCAAATATGCGAAATTGGCACAGAAACTCCGACCTGGCATGCACGATCACGATTTATTCGAGCTTATGTCAGATTCGACGATTCTTCGTTTCAGAAGTGTATTTCTGTGCGGAATCGCTGTTTCGCGTGCTAGATCAGTGCATTTGCATACAAATATGCGAAATTGGCACGGAAACTCCGACCCGGCAAGCACGATCCCGATTTATTCGAGCTTATATCAGATTCGAAGATTCTTCGCTTCCGAAGTGTATTTCTGTGCGGAATCGCTGTTTCGTGTGCTAGATCAGTGCATTTGCATGCAATTATGCGAAATTGGCACAGAAACTCCGACCCGGCATGCACGATCACGATTTATTCGAGCTTATGTCAGATTCGACGATTCTTCGTTTCAGAAGTGTATTTCTGTGCGGAATCGCTGTTTCGCGCGCTAGATCAGTGCATTTGCATGCAAGTATGAGAAATTGGAATAGAAACTCCTTTTCGGCAAGCACGATCACAAATTATTCGAGCTTATATCAGATTCGACGATTCTTCGTTTCAGAAGTGTATTTCTGTGCGGAATCGCTGTTTCGCGTGCTAGATCAGTGCATTTGCATGCAAATACGTGAAATTGGCACGGAAACTCCGACCCGGCAAGCACGATCCCGATTTATTCGAGCTTATGTCAGATTCGACGATTCTTCGTTTCAGAAGTGTATTTCTGTGCGGAATCGCTGTTTCGCGCGCTAGATCAGTGCATTTGCATGCAAGTATGAGAAATTGGAATAGAAACTCCGACCCGACAAACACGATCACGATGTATTCGAGCTTATGTCAGATTCGACGATTCTTCGCTTCAGCAGTGTATTTCTGTGCGGAATCGCTGTTTCGCGTGCCAGATCAGTGCATTTGAATGCAAATATGCGAAATTGGCACAGAAACTCCGACCCGGCAAGCACGATCACGATTTATTCGAGCTTATGTCAGATTCGACGGTTCTTCGTTTCAGAAGTGTATTTCTGTGCGGAATCGCTGTTTCGCGTGCTAGATCAGTGCATTTGCATGCAAATACGTGAAATTGGCACGGAAACTCCGACCCGGCAAGCACGATCCCGATTTATTCGAGCTTATGTCAGATTCGACGATTCTTCGTTTCAGAAGTGTATTTCTGTGCGGAATCGCTGTTTCGCGCGCTAGATCAGTGCATTTGCATGCAAGTATGAGAAATTGGAATAGAAACTCCGACCCGACAAACACGATCACGATGTATTCGAGCTTATGTCAGATTCGACGATTCTTCGCTTCAGCAGTGTATTTCTGTGCGGAATCGCTGTTTCGCGTGCCAGATCAGTGCATTTGAATGCAAATATGCGAAATTGGCACAGAAACTCCGACCCGGCAAGCACGATCACGATTTATTCGAGCTTATGTCAGATTCGACGATTCTTCGCTTCAGAAGTGTATTTCTGTGCGGAATCGCTGTTTCGCGTGCGAGATCAGTGCATTTGAATGCAAATATGCGAAATTGGCACAGAAACTCCGACCCGGCAAGCACGATCACAATTTATTCGAGCTTATGTCAGATTCGACGATTCTTCGCTTCAGCAGTGTATTTCTGTGCGGAATCGCTGTTTCGCGCGCAAGATCAGTGCATTTGCATGCAAGTATGAGAAATTGGAATAGAAACTCCTTTTCGGCAAGCACGATCACAAATTATTCGAGCTTATATCAAATTCGACGATTCTTCGTTTCAGAAGTGTATTTCTGTGCGGAATCGCTGTTTCGCGTGCTAGATCAGTGCATTTGCATACAAATATGCGAAATTGGCATAGAAACTCCGACCCGGCAAGCGCGATCACGATTTATTCGAGCTTATGTCAGATTCGAAGATTCTTCGCTTCCGAAGTGTATTTCTGTGCGGAATCGCTGTTTCGCGCGCTAGATCAGTGCATTTGCATGCAAATATGCGAAATTGGCACAGAAACTCCGACCTGGCATGCACGATCACGATGTATTCGAGCTTATGTCAGATTCGACGATTCTTCGTTTCAGAAATGTATTTCTGTGCGGAATCGCTGTTTCGCGTGCTAGATCAGTGCATTTGCATGCAAATACGTGAAATTGGCACAGAAACTCCGACCCGGCAAGCACGATCACGATTTATTCGAGCTTATGTCAGATTCGAAGATTCTTCGCTTCCGAAGTGTATTTCTGTGCGGAATCGCTGTTTCGCGCGCTAGATTAGTGCATTTGCATGCAAGTATGAGAAATTGGAATAGAAACTCCGACCCGACAAACACGATCACGATGTATTCGAGCTTATGTCAGATTCGACGATTCTTCGCTTCAGCAGTGTATTTCTGTGCGGAATCGCTGTTTCGCGTGCCAGATCAGTGCATTTGAATGCAAATATGCGAAATTGGCACAGAAACTCCGACCCGGCAAGCACGATCACGATTTATTCGAGCTTATGTCAGATTCGACGATTCTTCGCTTCAGAAGTGTATTTCTGTGCGGAATCGCTGTTTCGCGTGCGAGATCAGTGCATTTGAATGCAAATATGCGAAATTGGCACAGAAACTCCGACCCGGCAAGCACGATCACAATTTATTCGAGCTTATGTCAGATTCGACGATTCTTCGCTTCAGCAGTGTATTTCTGTGCGGAATCGCTGTTTCGCGCGCAAGATCAGTGCATTTGCATGCAAGTATGAGAAATTGGAATAGAAACTCCTTTTCGGCAAGCACGATCACAAATTATTCGAGCTTATATCAAATTCGACGATTCTTCGTTTCGGAAGTGTATTTCTGTGCGGAATCGCTGTTTCGCGCGCTAGATCAGTGCATTTGCATGCAAATACGTGAAATTGGCACGGAAACTCCGACTCGGCAAGCACGATCCCGATTTATTCGAGCTTATGTCAGATTCGACGATTCTTCGTTTCAGAAGTGTATTTCTGTGCGGAATCGCTGTTTCGCGCGCTAGATCAGTGCATTTGCATGCAAGTATGAGAAATTGGAATAGAAACTCCGACCCGACAAACACGATCACGATGTATTCGAGCTTATGTCAGATTCGACGATTCTTCGCTTCAGCAGTGTATTTCTGTGCGGAATCGCTGTTTCGCGTGCCAGATCAGTGCATTTGAATGCAAATATGCGAAATTGGCACAGAAACTCCGACCCGGCAAGCACGATCACGATTTATTCGAGCTTATGTCAGATTCGACGATTCTTCGCTTCAGAAGTGTATTTCTGTGCGGAATCGCTGTTTCGCGTGCGAGATCAGTGCATTTGAATGCAAATATGCGAAATTGGCACAGAAACTCCGACCCGGCAAGCACGATCACAATTTATTCGAGCTTATGTCAGATTCGACGATTCTTCGCTTCAGCAGTGTATTTCTGTGCGGAATCGCTGTTTCGCGCGCAAGATCAGTGCATTTGCATGCAAGTATGAGAAATTGGAATAGAAACTCCTTTTCGGCAAGCACGATCACAAATTATTCGAGCTTATATCAAATTCGACGATTCTTCGTTTCGGAAGTGTATTTCTGTGCGGAATCGCTGTTTCGCGCGCTAGATCAGTGCATTTGCATGCAAATACGTGAAATTGGCACGGAAACTCCGACTCGGCAAGCACGATCCCGATTTATTCGAGCTTATGTCAGATTCGACGATTCTTCGTTTCAGAAGTGTATTTCTGTGCGGAATCGCTGTTTCGCGCGCTAGATCAGTGCATTTGCATGCAAGTATGAGAAATTGGAATAGAAACTCCGACCCGACAAACACGATCACGATGTATTCGAGCTTATGTCAGATTCGACGATTCTTCGCTTCAGCAGTGTATTTCTGTGCGGAATCGCTGTTTCGCGTGCCAGATCAGTGCATTTGAATGCAAATATGCGAAATTGGCACAGAAACTCCGACCCGGCAAGCACGATCACGATTTATTCGAGCTTATGTCAGATTCGACGATTCTTCGCTTCAGAAGTGTATTTCTGTGCGGAATCGCTGTTTCGCGTGCGAGATCAGTGCATTTGAATGCAAATATGCGAAATTGGCACAGAAACTCCGACCCGGCAAGCACGATCACAATTTATTCGAGCTTATGTCAGATTCGACGATTCTTCGCTTCAGCAGTGTATTTCTGTGCGGAATCGCTGTTTCGTGTGCTAGATCAGTGCATTTGCATGCAAATATGCGAAATTGGCACAGAAACTCCGACCCGGCATGCACGATCACGATTTATTCGAGCTTATGTCAGATTCGACGATTCTTCGCTTCAGAAGTGTATTTCTTTGCGGAATCGCTGTTTCGCGTGCTAGATCAGTGCATTTGAATGCAAATATGCGAAATTGGCACAGAAACTCCTACCCGGCAATCACGATCACAATTTATTCGAGCTTATGTCAGATTCGACGATTCTTCGCTTCAGAAGTGTATTTCTGTGCGGAATCGCTGTTTCGCGTGCTAGATCAGTGCATTTGCATGCAAATACGTGAAATTGGCACAGAAACTCCGACCCGGCAAGCACGATCACGATTTATTCGAGCTTATGTCAGATTCGAAGATTCTTCGCTTCCGAAGTGTATTTCTGTGCGGAATCGCTGTTTCGCGCGCTAGATTAGTGCATTTGCATGCAAGTATGAGAAATTGGAATAGAAACTCCGACCCGACAAACACGATCACGATGTATTCGAGCTTATGTCAGATTCGACGATTCTTCGCTTCAGCAGTGTATTTCTGTGCGGAATCGCTGTTTCGCGTGCCAGATCAGTGCATTTGAATGCAAATATGCGAAATTGGCACAGAAACTCCGACCCGGCAAGCACGATCACAATTTATTCGAGCTTATGTCAGATTCGACTATTCTTCGTTTCAGAAGTGTATTTCTGTGCGGAATCGCTGTTTCGTGTGCTAGATCAGTGCATTTGCATGCAAATATGCGAAATTGGCACAGAAACTCCGACCCGGCATGCACGATCACGATTTATTCGAGCTTATGTCAGATTCGACGATTCTTCGCTTCAGAAGTGTATTTCTTTGCGGAATCGCTGTTTCGCGTGCTAGATCAGTGCATTTGAATGCAAATATGCGAAATTGGCACAGAAACTCCTACCCGGCAATCACGATCACAATTTATTCGAGCTTATGTCAGATTCGACGATTCTTCGCTTCAGAAGTGTATTTCTGTGCGGAATCGCTGTTTCGCGTGCGAGATCAGTGCATTTGAATGCAAATATGCGAAATTGGCACAGAAACTCCGACCCGGCAAGCACGATCACAATTTATTCGAGCTTATGTCAGATTCGACGATTCTTCGCTTCAGCAGTGTATTTCTGTGCGGAATCGCTGTTTCGCGCGCTAGATCAGTGCATTTGCATGCAAGTATGAGAAATTGGCACGGAAACTCCGATTCGGCAAGCACGATCACAATTTATTCGAGCCCTTGACAGATTCGACGATTCTTCGCTTCAGAAGTGTATTTCTGTGCGGAATCGCTGTTTCGCGTGCGAGATCAGTGCATTTGAATGCAAATATGCGAAATTGGCACAGAAACTCCGACCCGGCAAGCACGATCACAATTTATTCGAGCTTATGTCAGATTCGACGGTTCTTCGTTTCAGAAGTGTATTTCTGTGCGGAATCGCTGTTTCGCGTGCTAGATCAGTGCATTTGCATGCAAGTATGAGAAATTGGAATAGAAACTCCTTTTCGGCAAGCACGATCACAAATTATTCGAGCTTATATCAAATTCGACGATTCTTCGTTTCAGAAGTGTATTTCTGTGCGGAATCGCTGTTTCGCGTGCTAGATCAGTGCATTTGCATACAAATATGCGAAATTGGCACGGAAACTCCGATTCGGCAAGCACGATCACAATTTATTCGAGCCCTTGACAGATTCGACGATTCTTCGTTTCAGAAGTGTATTTCTGTGCGGAATCGCTGTTTCGCGTGCTAGATCAGTGCATTTGCATGCAAATATGCGAAATTGGCACAGAAACTCCGACCCGGCAAGCACGATCACGATTTATTCGAGCTTATGTCAGATTCGACGATTCTTCGTTTCAGAAGTGTATTTCTGTGCGGAATCGCTGTTTCGCGTGCTAGATCAGTGCATTTGCATGCAAATACGTGAAATTGGCACAGAAACTCCGACCCGGCAAGCACGATCACGATTTATTCGAGCTTATGTCAGATTCGAAGATTCTTCGTTTCAGAAGTGTATTTCTGTGCGGAATCGCTGTTTCGCGTGCTAGATCAGTGCATTTGCATGCAAATATGCGAAATTGGCACAGAAACTCCGACCTGGCATGCACGATCACGATTTATTCGAGCTTATGTCAGATTCGACGATTCTTCGTTTCAGAAGTGTATTTCTGTGCGGAATCGCTGTTTCGCGTGCTAGACCAGTGCATTTGCATACAAATATGCGAAATTGGCACGGAAACTCCGACCCGGCAAGCACGATCCCGATTTATTCGAGCTTATGTCAGATTCGAAGATTCTTCGCTTCCGAAGTGTATTTCTGTGCGGAATCGCTGTTTCGCGCGCTAGATCAGTGCATTTGCATGCAAGTATGAGAAATTGGAATAGAAACTCCGACCCGGCAAGCACGATCACAATTTATTCGAGCTTATGTCAGATTCGACGATTCTTCGTTTCAGAAGTGTATTTCTGTGCGGAATCGCTGTTTCGCGTGCTAGATCAGTGCATTTGCATACAAATATGCGAAATTGGCACGGAAACTCCGACCCGGCAAGCACGATCCCGATTTATTCGAGCTTATATCAGATTCGACGATTCTTCGTTTCAGAAGTGTATTTCTGTGCGGAATCGCTGTTTCGTGTGCTAGATCAGTGCATTTGCATGCAAATATGCGAAATTGGCACAGAAACACCGACCTGGCAAGCACGATCACAATTTATTCGAGCTTATGTCAGATTCGAAGATTCTTCGCTTCCGAAGTGTATTTCTGTGCGGAATCGCTGTTTCGCGCGCTAGATCAGTGCATTTGCATGCAAGTATGAGAAATTGGAATAGAAACTCCGACCCGACAAACACGATCACGATGTATTCGAGCTTATGTCAGATTCGACGATTCTTCGCTTCAGCAGTGTATTTCTGTGCGGAATCGCTGTTTCGCGTGCCAGATCAGTGCATTTGAATGCAAATATGCGAAATTGGCACAGAAACTCCGACCCGGCAAGCACGATCACGATTTATTCGAGCTTATGTCAGATTCGAAGATTCTTCGCTTCCGAAGTGTATTTCTGTGCGGAATCGCTGTTTCGCGCGCTAGATTAGTGCATTTGCATGCAAGTATGAGAAATTGGAATAGAAACTCCGACCCGACAAACACGATCACGATGTATTCGAGCTTATGTCAGATTCGACGATTCTTCGCTTCAGCAGTGTATTTCTGTGCGGAATCGCTGTTTCGCGTGCCAGATCAGTGCATTTGAATGCAAATATGCGAAATTGGCACAGAAACTCCGACCCGGCAAGCACGATCACGATTTATTCGAGCTTATGTCAGATTCGACGATTCTTCGCTTCAGAAGTGTATTTCTGTGCGGAATCGCTGTTTCGCGTGCGAGATCAGTGCATTTGAATGCAAATATGCGAAATTGGCACAGAAACTCCGACCCGGCAAGCACGATCACAATTTATTCGAGCTTATGTCAGATTCGACGATTCTTCGCTTCAGCAGTGTATTTCTGTGCGGAATCGCTGTTTCGCGCGCAAGATCAGTGCATTTGCATGCAAGTATGAGAAATTGGAATAGAAACTCCTTTTCGGCAAGCACGATCACAAATTATTCGAGCTTATATCAAATTCGACGATTCTTCGTTTCGGAAGTGTATTTCTGTGCGGAATCGCTGTTTCGCGCGCTAGATCAGTGCATTTGCATGCAAATACGTGAAATTGGCACGGAAACTCCGACTCGGCAAGCACGATCCCGATTTATTCGAGCTTATGTCAGATTCGACGATTCTTCGTTTCAGAAGTGTATTTCTGTGCGGAATCGCTGTTTCGCGCGCTAGATCAGTGCATTTGCATGCAAGTATGAGAAATTGGAATAGAAACTCCGACCCGACAAACACGATCACGATGTATTCGAGCTTATGTCAGATTCGACGATTCTTCGCTTCAGCAGTGTATTTCTGTGCGGAATCGCTGTTTCGCGTGCCAGATCAGTGCATTTGAATGCAAATATGCGAAATTGGCACAGAAACTCCGACCCGGCAAGCACGATCACGATTTATTCGAGCTTATGTCAGATTCGACGATTCTTCGATTCAGCAGTGTACTTCTGTGCGGAATCGCTGTTTCGCGCGCAAGATCAGTGCATTTGCATGCAAGTATGAGAAATTGGAATAGAAACTCCTTTTCGGCAAGCACGATCACAAATTATTCGAGCTTATATCAAATTCGACGATTCTTCGTTTCAGAAGTGTATTTCTGTGCGGAATCGCTGTTTCGCGTGCTAGATCAGTGCATTTGCATACAAATATGCGAAATTGGCATAGAAACTCCGACCCGGCAAGCGCGATCACGATTTATTCGAGCTTATGTCAGATTCGAAGATTCTTCGCTTCCGAAGTGTATTTCTGTGCGGAATCGCTGTTTCGCGCGCTAGGTCAGTGGATTTTCATGCAAGTATGTGAAATGGGAATAGAAACTCCGACCCGGCAAGCTCGATCACGATTTATTCGAGCTTATATCAGATTCGACGATTCTTCGTTTCAGAAGTGTATTTCTGTGCGGAATCGCTGTTTCGCGCGCTAGATCAGTGCATTTGCATGCAAATATGCGAAATTGGCACAGAAACTCCGACCTGGCATGCACGATCACGATGTATTCGAGCTTATGTCAGATTCGACGATTCTTCGTTTCAGAAGTGTATTTCTGTGCGGAATCGCTGTTTCGCGTGCTAGATCAGTGCATTTGCATGCAAATACGTGAAATTGGCACAGAAACTCCGACCCGGCAAGCACGATCACGATTTATTCGAGCTTATGTCAGATTCGAAGATTCTTCGCTTCCGAAGTGTATTTCTGTGCGGAATCGCTGTTTCGCGCGCTAGATTAGTGCATTTGCATGCAAGTATGAGAAATTGGAATAGAAACTCCGACCCGACAAACACGATCACGATGTATTCGAGCTTATGTCAGATTCGACGATTCTTCGCTTCAGGAGTGTATTTCTGTGCGGAATCGCTGTTTCGCGTGCGAGATCAGTGCATTTGAATGCAAATATGCGAAATTGGCACAGAAACTCCGACCCGGCAAGCACGATCACAATTTATTCGAGCTTATGTCAGATTCGACGATTCTTCGCTTCAGCAGTGTATTTCTGTGCGGAATCGCTGTTTCGCGCGCTAGATCAGTGCATTTGCATGCAAGTATGAGAAATTGGCACGGAAACTCCGATTCGGCAAGCACGATCACAATTTATTCGAGCCCTTGACAGATTCGACGATTCTTCGCTTCAGAAGTGTATTTCTGTGCGGAATCGCTGTTTCGCGTGCTAGATCAGTGCATTTGCATGCAAATACGTGAAATTGGCACAGAAACTCCGACCCGGCAAGCACGATCACGATTTATTCGAGCTTATGTCAGATTCGAAGATTCTTCGCTTCCGAAGTGTATTTCTGTGCGGAATCGCTGTTTCGCGCGCTAGATTAGTGCATTTGCATGCAAGTATGAGAAATTGGAATAGAAACTCCGACCCGACAAACACGATCACGATGTATTCGAGCTTATGTCAGATTCGACGATTCTTCGCTTCAGCAGTGTATTTCTGTGCGGAATCGCTGTTTCGCGTGCTAGATCAGTGCATTTGCATGCAAGTATGAGAAATTGGAATAGAAACTCCTTTTCGGCAAGCACGATCACAAATTATTCGAGCTTATATCAAATTCGACGATTCTTCGTTTCAGAAGTGTATTTCTGTGCGGAATCGCTGTTTCGCGTGCTAGATCAGTGCATTTGCATACAAATATGCGAAATTGGCACGGAAACTCCGATTCGGCAAGCACGATCACAATTTATTCGAGCCCTTGACAGATTCGACGATTCTTCGTTTCAGAAGTGTATTTCTGTGCGGAATCGCTGTTTCGCGTGCTAGATCAGTGCATTTGCATGCAAATATGCGAAATTGGCACAGAAACTCCGACCCGGCAAGCACGATCACGATTTATTCGAGCTTATGTCAGATTCGACGATTCTTCGTTTCAGAAGTGTATTTCTGTGCGGAATCGCTGTTTCGCGTGCTAGATCAGTGCATTTGCATGCAAATACGTGAAATTGGCACAGAAACTCCGACCCGGCAAGCACGATCACGATTTATTCGAGCTTATGTCAGATTCGAAGATTCTTCGTTTCAGAAGTGTATTTCTGTGCGGAATCGCTGTTTCGCGTGCTAGATCAGTGCATTTGCATGCAAATATGCGAAATTGGCACAGAAACTCCGACCTGGCATGCACGATCACGATTTATTCGAGCTTATGTCAGATTCGACGATTCTTCGTTTCAGAAGTGTATTTCTGTGCGGAATCGCTGTTTCGCGTGCTAGACCAGTGCATTTGCATACAAATATGCGAAATTGGCACGGAAACTCCGACCCGGCAAGCACGATCCCGATTTATTCGAGCTTATGTCAGATTCGAAGATTCTTCGCTTCCGAAGTGTATTTCTGTGCGGAATCGCTGTTTCGCGCGCTAGATCAGTGCATTTGCATGCAAGTATGAGAAATTGGAATAGAAACTCCGACCCGGCAAGCACGATCACAATTTATTCGAGCTTATGTCAGATTCGACGATTCTTCGTTTCAGAAGTGTATTTCTGTGCGGAATCGCTGTTTCGCGTGCTAGATCAGTGCATTTGCATACAAATATGCGAAATTGGCACGGAAACTCCGACCCGGCAAGCACGATCCCGATTTATTCGAGCTTATATCAGATTCGACGATTCTTCGTTTCAGAAGTGTATTTCTGTGCGGAATCGCTGTTTCGTGTGCTAGATCAGTGCATTTGCATGCAAATATGCGAAATTGGCACAGAAACACCGACCTGGCAAGCACGATCACAATTTATTCGAGCTTATGTCAGATTCGAAGATTCTTCGCTTCCGAAGTGTATTTCTGTGCGGAATCGCTGTTTCGCGCGCTAGATCAGTGCATTTGCATGCAAGTATGAGAAATTGGAATAGAAACTCCGACCCGACAAACACGATCACGATGTATTCGAGCTTATGTCAGATTCGACGATTCTTCGCTTCAGCAGTGTATTTCTGTGCGGAATCGCTGTTTCGCGTGCCAGATCAGTGCATTTGAATGCAAATATGCGAAATTGGCACAGAAACTCCGACCCGGCAAGCACGATCACAATTTATTCGAGCTTATGTCAGATTCGACGATTCTTCGTTTCAGAAGTGTATTTCTGTGCGGAATCGCTGTTTCGTGTGCTAGATCAGTGCATTTGCATGCAAATATGCGAAATTGGCACAGAAACTCCGACCCGGCATGCACGATCACGATTTATTCGAGCTTATGTCAGATTCGACGATTCTTCGTTTCAGAAGTGTATTTCTGTGCGGAATCGCTGTTTCGTGTGCTAGATCAGTGCATTTGCATGCAAATATGCGAAATTGGCACAGAAACTCCGACCCGGCATGCACGATCACGATTTATTCGAGCTTATGTCAGATTCGACGATTCTTCGTTTCAGAAGTGTATTTCTGTGCGGAATCGCTGTTTCGCGTGCTAGATCAGTGCATTTGAATGCAAATATGCGAAATTGGCACAGAAACTCCGACCCGACAAACACGATCACGATGTATTCGAGCTTATGTCAGATTCGACGATTCTTCGCTTCAGCAGTGTATTTCTGTGCGGAATCGCTGTTTCGCGTGCCAGATCAGTGCATTTGAATGCAAATATGCGAAATTGGCACAGAAACTCCGACCCGGCAAGCACGATCACGATTTATTCGAGCTTATGTCAGATTCGACGATTCTTCGCTTCAGCAGTGTATTTCTGTGCGGAATCGCTGTTTCGCGCGCAAGATCAGTGCATTTGCATGCAAGTATGAGAAATTGGAATAGAAACTCCTTTTCGGCAAGCACGATCACAAATTATTCGAGCTTATATCAAATTCGACGATTCTTCGTTTCAGAAGTGTATTTCTGTGCGGAATCGCTGTTTCGCGTGCTAGATCAGTGCATTTGCATACAAATATGCGAAATTGGCATAGAAACTCCGACCCGGCAAGCGCGATCACGATTTATTCGAGCTTATGTCAGATTCGAAGATTCTTCGCTTCCGAAGTGTATTTCTGTGCGGAATCGCTGTTTCGCGCGCTAGGTCAGTGGATTTTCATGCAAGTATGTGAAATGGGAATAGAAACTCCGACCCGGCAAGCTCGATCACGATTTATTCGAGCTTATATCAGATTCGACGATTCTTCGTTTCAGAAGTGTATTTCTGTGCGGAATCGCTGTTTCGCGCGCTAGATCAGTGCATTTGCATGCAAATATGCGAAATTGGCACAGAAACTCCGACCTGGCATGCACGATCACGATGTATTCGAGCTTATGTCAGATTCGACGATTCTTCGTTTCAGAAGTGTATTTCTGTGCGGAATCGCTGTTTCGCGTGCTAGATCAGTGCATTTGCATGCAAATACGTGAAATTGGCACAGAAACTCCGACCCGGCAAGCACGATCACGATTTATTCGAGCTTATGTCAGATTTGAAGATTCTTCGCTTCCGAAGTGTATTTCTGTGCGGAATCGCTGTTTCGCGCGCTAGATTAGTGCATTTGCATGCAAGTATGAGAAATTGGAATAGAAACTCCGACCCGACAAACACGATCACGATGTATTCGAGCTTATGTCAGATTCGACGATTCTTCGCTTCAGCAGTGTATTTCTGTGCGGAATCGCTGTTTCGCGTGCCAGATCAGTGCATTTGAATGCAAATATGCGAAATTGGCACAGAAACTCCGACCCGGCAAGCACGATCACAATTTATTCGAGCTTATGTCAGATTCGACTATTCTTCGTTTCAGAAGTGTATTTCTGTGCGGAATCGCTGTTTCGTGTGCTAGATCAGTGCATTTGCATGCAAATATGCGAAATTGGCACAGAAACTCCGACCCGGCATGCACGATCACGATTTATTCGAGCTTATGTCAGATTCGACGATTCTTCGCTTCAGAAGTGTATTTCTTTGCGGAATCGCTGTTTCGCGTGCTAGATCAGTGCATTTGAATGCAAATATGCGAAATTGGCACAGAAACTCCGACCCGGCAATCACGATAACAATTTATTCGAGCTTATGTCAGATTCGACGATTCTTCGCTTCAGAAGTGTATTTCTGTGCGGAATCGCTGTTTCGCGTGCGAGATCAGTGCATTTGAATGCAAATATGCGAAATTGGCACAGAAACTCCGACCCGGCAAGCACGATCACAATTTATTCGAGCTTATGTCAGATTCGACGATTCTTCGCTTCAGCAGTGTATTTCTGTGCGGAATCGCTGTTTCGCGCGCTAGATCAGTGCATTTGCATGCAAGTATGAGAAATTGGCACGGAAACTCCGATTCGGCAAGCACGATCACAATTTATTCGAGCCCTTGACAGATTCGACGATTCTTCGCTTCAGAAGTGTATTTCTGTGCGGAATCGCTGTTTCGCGTGCGAGATCAGTGCATTTGAATGCAAATATGCGAAATTGGCACAGAAACTCCGACCCGGCAAGCACGATCACAATTTATTCGAGCTTATGTCAGATTCGACGGTTCTTCGTTTCAGAAGTGTATTTCTGTGCGGAATCGCTGTTTCGCGTGCTAGATCAGTGCATTTGCATGCAAGTATGAGAAATTGGAATAGAAACTCCTTTTCGGCAAGCACGATCACAAATTATTCGAGCTTATATCAAATTCGACGATTCTTCGTTTCAGAAGTGTATTTCTGTGCGGAATCGCTGTTTCGCGTGCTAGATCAGTGCATTTGCATACAAATATGCGAAATTGGCACGGAAACTCCGATTCGGCAAGCACGATCACAATTTATTCGAGCCCTTGACAGATTCGACGATTCTTCGTTTCAGAAGTGTATTTCTGTGCGGAATCGCTGTTTCGCGTGCTAGATCAGTGCATTTGCATGCAAATATGCGAAATTGGCACAGAAACTCCGACCCGGCAAGCACGATCACGATTTTATTTCGAGCTTATGTCAGATTCGACGATTCTTCGTTTCAGAAGTGTATTTCTGTGCGGAATCGCTGTTTCGCGTGCTAGATCAGTGCATTTGCATGCAAATACGTGAAATTGGCACAGAAACTCCGACCCGGCAAGCACGATCACGATTTATTCGAGCTTATGTCAGATTCGAAGATTCTTCGTTTCAGAAGTGTATTTCTGTGCGGAATCGCTGTTTCGCGTGCTAGATCAGTGCATTTGCATGCAAATATGCGAAATTGGCACAGAAACTCCGACCTGGCATGCACGATCACGATTTATTCGAGCTTATGTCAGATTCGACGATTCTTCGTTTCAGAAGTGTATTTCTGTGCGGAATCGCTGTTTCGCGTGCTAGACCAGTGCATTTGCATACAAATATGCGAAATTGGCACGGAAACTCCGACCCGGCAAGCACGATCCCGATTTATTCGAGCTTATGTCAGATTCGAAGATTCTTCGCTTCCGAAGTGTATTTCTGTGCGGAATCGCTGTTTCGCGCGCTAGATCAGTGCATTTGCATGCAAGTATGAGAAATTGGAATAGAAACTCCGACCCGGCAAGCACGATCACAATTTATTCGAGCTTATGTCAGATTCGACGATTCTTCGTTTCAGAAGTGTATTTCTGTGCGGAATCGCTGTTTCGCGTGCTAGATCAGTGCATTTGCATACAAATATGCGAAATTGGCACGGAAACTCCGACCCGGCAAGCACGATCCCGATTTATTCGAGCTTATATCAGATTCGACGATTCTTCGTTTCAGAAGTGTATTTCTGTGCGGAATCGCTGTTTCGTGTGCTAGATCAGTGCATTTGCATGCAAATATGCGAAATTGGCACAGAAACACCGACCTGGCAAGCACGATCACAATTTATTCGAGCTTATGTCAGATTCGAAGATTCTTCGCTTCCGAAGTGTATTTCTGTGCGGAATCGCTGTTTCGCGCGCTAGATCAGTGCATTTGCATGCAAGTATGAGAAATTGGAATAGAAACTCCGACCCGACAAACACGATCACGATGTATTCGAGCTTATGTCAGATTCGACGATTCTTCGCTTCAGCAGTGTATTTCTGTGCGGAATCGCTGTTTCGCGTGCCAGATCAGTGCATTTGAATGCAAATATGCGAAATTGGCACAGAAACTCCGACCCGGCAAGCACGATCACAATTTATTCGAGCTTATGTCAGATTCGACGATTCTTCGTTTCAGAAGTGTATTTCTGTGCGGAATCGCTGTTTCGTGTGCTAGATCAGTGCATTTGCATGCAAATATGCGAAATTGGCACAGAAACTCCGACCCGGCATGCACGATCACGATTTATTCGAGCTTATGTCAGATTCGACGATTCTTCGTTTCAGAAGTGTATTTCTGTGCGGAATCGCTGTTTCGCGTGCTAGATCAGTGCATTTGAATGCAAATATGCGAAATTGGCACAGAAACTCCGACCCGGCAATCACGATCACAATTTATTCGAGCTTATGTCAGATTCGACGATTCTTCGCTTCAGAAGTGTATTTCTGTGCGGAATCGCTGTTTCGCGTGCGAGATCAGTGCATTTGAATGCAAATATGCGAAATTGGCACAGAAACTCCGACCTGGTAAGCACGATCACAATTTATTCGAGCTTATGTCAGATTCGACGATTCTTCGCTTCAGCAGTGTATTTCTGTGCGGAATCGCTGTTTCGCGCGCTAGATCAGTGCATTTGCATGCAAGTATGAGAAATTGGAATAGAAACTCCTTTTCGGCAAGCACGATCACAAATTATTCGAGCTTATATCAAATTCGACGATTCTTCGTTTCAGAAGTGTATTTCTGTGCGGAATCGCTGTTTCGCGTGCTAGATCAGTGCATTTGCATACAAATATGCGAAATTGGCACGGAAACTCCGATTCGGCAAGCACGATCACAATTTATTCGAGCCCTTGTCAGATTCGACGATTCTTCGTTTCAGAAGTGTATTTCTGTGCGGAATCGCTGTTTCGCGTGCTAGATCAGTGCATTTGCATGCAAATATGCGAAATTGGCACAGAAACTCCGACCCGGCAAGCACGATCACGATTTATTCGAGCTTATGTCAGATTCGACGATTCTTCGTTTCAGAAGTGTATTTCTGTGCGGAATCGCTGTTTCGCGTGCTAGATCAGTGCATTTGCATGCAAATACGTGAAATTGGCACAGAAACTCCGACCCGGCAAGCACGATCACGATTTATTCGAGCTTATGTCAGATTCGAAGATTCTTCGTTTCAGAAGTGTATTTCTGTGCGGAATCGCTGTTTCGCGTGCTAGATCAGTGCATTTGCATGCAAATATGCGAAATTGGCACAGAAACTCCGACCTGGCATGCACGATCACGATTTATTCGAGCTTATGTCAGATTCGACGATTCTTCGTATCAGAAGTGTATTTCTGTGCGGAATCGCTGTTTCGCGTGCTAGACCAGTGCATTTGCATACAAATATGCGAAATTGGCACGGAAACTCCGACCCGGCAAGCACGATCACGATTTATTCGAGCTTATGTCAGATTCGACGATTCTTCGTTTCAGAAGTGTATTTCTGTGCGGAATCGCTGTTTCGCGTGCTAGACCAGTGCATTTGCATACAAATATGCGAAATTGGCACGGAAACTCCGACCCGGCAAGCACGATTCCGATTTATTCGAGCTTATGTCAGATTCGAAGATTCTTCGCTTCCGAAGTGTATTTCTGTGCGGAATCGCTGTTTCGCGCGCTAGATCAGTGCATTTGCATGCAAGTATGAGAAATTGGAATAGAAACTCCGACCTGGCATGCACGATCACAATTTATTCGAGCTTATGTCAGATTCGACGATTCTTCGTTTCAGAAGTGTATTTCTGTGCGGAATCGCTGTTTCGCGTGCTAGATCAGTGCATTTGCATACAAATATGCGAAATTGGCACAGAAACTCCGACCCGGCATGCACGATCACGATTTATTCGAGCTTATGTCAGATTCGACGATTCTTCGTTTCAGAAGTGTATTTCTGTGCGGAATCGCTGTTTCGCGCGCTAGATCAGTGCATTTGCATGCAAGTATGAGAAATTGGAATAGAAACTCCTTTTCGGCAAGCACGATCACAAATTATTCGAGCTTATATCAGATTCGACGATTCTTCGTTTCAGAAGTGTATTTCTGTGCGGAATCGCTGTTTCGCGTGCTAGATCAGTGCATTTGCATACAAATATGCGAAATTGGCACGGAAACTCCGATTCGGCAAGCACGATCACAATTTATTCGAGCCCTTGTCAGATTCGACGGTTCTTCGTTTCAGAAGTGTATTTCTGTGCGGAATCGCTGTTTCGCGTGCTAGATCAGTGCATTTGCATACAAATATGCGAAATTGGCACGGAAACTCCGACCCGGCAAGCACGATCCCGATTTATTCGAGCTTATATCAGATTCGACGATTCTTCGTTTCAGAAGTGTATTTCTGTGCGGAATCGCTGTTTCGCGTGCTAGATCAGTGCATTTGCATACAAATATGCAAAATTGGCACGGAAACTCCGACCCGGCGAGCACGATCCCGATTTATTCGAGCTTATATCAGATTCGACGATTCTTCGTTTCAGAAGTGTATTTCTGTGCGGAATCGCTGTTTCGCGTGCTAGATCAGTGCATTTGCATGCAAATATGCGAAATTGGCACAGAAACTCCGACCCGGCAAGCACGATCACGATTTATTCGAGCTTATGTCAGATTCGACGATTCTTCGTTTCAGAAGTGTATTTCTGTGCGGAATCGCTGTTTCGTGTGCTAGATCAGTGCATTTGCATGCAAATATGCGAAATTGGCACAGAAACTCCGACCCGGCATGCACGATCACGATTTATTCGAGCTTATGTCAGATTCGACGATTCTTCGCTTCAGAAGTGTATTTCTGTGCGGAATCGCTGTTTCGCGTGCTAGATCAGTGCATTTGCATGCAAGTATGAAAAATTGCAATAGAAACTACGACCCGACAAACACGATCACGATGTATTCGAGCTTTTGTCAGATTCGACGATTCTTCGTTTCAGAAGTGTATTTCTGTGCGGAATCGCTGTTTCGCGTGCTAGATCAGTGCATTTGCATGCAAATATGCGAAATTGGCACAGAAACTCCGACCCGGCAAGCACGATCCCGATTTATTCGAGCTTATGTCAGATTCGAAGATTCTTCGCTTCCGAAGTGTATTTCTGTGCGGAATCGCTGTTTCGCGCGCTAGATCAGTGCATTTGCATGCAAGTATGAGAAATTGGAATAGAAACTCCGACCTGGCATGCACGATCACAATTTATTCGAGCTTATGTCAGATTCGACGATTCTTCGTTTCAGAAGTGTATTTCTGTGCGGAATCGCTGTTTCGCGTGCTAGATCAGTGCATTTGCATACAAATATGCGAAATTGGCACGGAAACTCCGACCCGGCAAGCACGATCCCGATTTATTCGAGCTTATATCAGATTCGACGATTCTTCGTTTCAGAAGTGTATTTCTGTGCGGAATCGCTGTTTCGTGTGCTAGATCAGTGCATTTGCATGCAAATATGCGAAATTGGCACAGAAACTCCGACCCGGCATGCACGATCACGATTTATTCGAGCTTATGTCAGATTCGACGATTCTTCGTTTCAGAAGTGTATTTCTGTGCGGAATCGCTGTTTCGCGCGCTAGATCAGTGCATTTGCATGCAAGTATGAGAAATTGGAATAGAAACTCCTTTTCGGCAAGCACGATCACAAATTATTCGAGCTTATATCAGATTCGACGATTCTTCGTTTCAGAAGTGTATTTCTGTGCGGAATCGCTGTTTCGCGTGCTAGATCAGTGCATTTGCATACAAATATGCGAAATTGGCACGGAAACTCCGACCCGGCAAGCACGATCCCGATTTATTCGAGCTTATATCAGATTCGACGATTCTTCGTTTCAGAAGTGTATTTCTGTGCGGAATCGCTGTTTCGTGTGCTAGATCAGTGCATTTGCATGCAAATATGCGAAATTGGCACAGAAACTCCGACCCGGCATGCACGATCACGATTTATTCGAGCTTATGTCAGATTCGACGATTCTTCGTTTCAGAAGTGTATTTCTGTGCGGAATCGCTGTTTCGCGCGCTAGATCAGTGCATTTGCATGCAAGTATGAGAAATTGGAATAGAAACTCCTTTTCGGCAAGCACGATCACAATTTATTCGAGCCCTTGTCAGATTCGACGGTTCTTCGTTTCAGAAGTGTATTTCTGTGCGGAATCGCTGTTTCGCGTGCTAGATCAGTGCATTTGCATGCAAATACGTGAAATTGGCACAGAAACTCCGACCCGGCAAGCACGATCACGATTTATTCGAGCTTATGTCAGATTCGAAGATTCTTCGCTTCCGAAGTGTATTTCTGTGCGGAATCGCTGTTTCGCGCGCTAGATCAGTGCATTTGCATGCAAGTATGAGAAATTGGAATAGAAACTCCGACCCGACAAACACGATCACGATGTATTCGAGCTTATGTCAGATTCGACGATTCTTCGCTTCAGCAGTGTATTTCTGTGCGGAATCGCTGTTTCGCGTGCCAGATCAGTGCATTTGAATGCAAATATGCGAAATTGGCACAGAAACTCCGACCCGGCAAGCACGATCACAATTTATTCGAGCTTATGTCAGATTCGACGATTCTTCGTTTCAGAAGTGTATTTCTGTGCGGAATCGCTGTTTCGCGTGCTAGATCAGTGCATTTGCATGCAAATATGCGAAATTGGCACAGAAACTCCGACCCGGCAAGCACGATCACGATTTATTCGAGCTTATGTCAGATTCGACGATTCTTCGTTTCAGAAGTGTATTTCTGTGCGGAATCGCTGTTTCGTGTGCTAGATCAGTGCATTTGCATGCAAATATGCGAAATTGGCACAGAAACTCCGACCCGGCAAGCACGATCACGATTTATTCGAGCTTATGTCAGATTCGAAGATTCTTCGCTTCCGAAGTGTATTTCTGTGCGGAATCGCTGTTTCGCGCGCTAGATCAGTGCATTTGCATGCAAGTATGAGAAATTGGAATAGAAACTCCGACCCGACAAACACGATCACGATGTATTCGAGCTTATGTCAGATTCGACGATTCTTCGCTTCAGAAGTGTATTTCTGTGCGGAATCGCTGTTTCGCGTGCTAGATCAGTGCATTTGCATACAAATATGCAAAATTGGCACGGAAACTCCGACCCGGCAAGCACGATCCCGATTTATTCGAGCTTATATCAGATTCGACGATTCTTCGTTTCAGAAGTGTATTTCTGTGCGGAATCGCTGTTTCGCGTGCTAGATCAGTGCATTTGCATGCAAATATGCGAAATTGGCACAGAAACTCCGACCCGGCAAGCACGATCACGATTTATTCGAGCTTATGTCAGATTCGACGATTCTTCGTTTCAGAAGTGTATTTCTGTGCGGAATCGCTGTTTCGTGTGCTAGATCAGTGCATTTGCATGCAAATATGCGAAATTGGCACAGAAACTCCGACCCGGCATGCACGATCACGATTTATTCGAGCTTATGTCAGATTCGACGATTCTTCGCTTCAGAAGTGTATTTCTGTGCGGAATCGCTGTTTCGCGTGCTAGATCAGTGCATTTGCATGCAAGTATGAAAAATTGCAATAGAAACTCCGACCCGACAAACACGATCACGATGTATTCGAGCTTTTGTCAGATTCGACGATTCTTCGTTTCAGAAGTGTATTTCTGTGCGGAATCGCTGTTTCGCGTGCTAGATCAGTGCATTTGCATGCAAATATGCGAAATTGGCACAGAAACTCCGACCCGGCAAGCACGATCACGATTTATTCGAGCTTATGTCAGATTCGACGATTCTTCGTTTCAGAAGTGTATTTCTGTGCGGAATCGCTGTTTCGCGTGCTAGATCAGTGCATTTGCATGCAAATACGTGAAATTGGCACAGAAACTCCGACCCGGCAAGCACGATCACGATTTATTCGAGCTTATGTCAGATTCGAAGATTCTTCGTTTCAGAAGTGTATTTCTGTGCGGAATCGCTGTTTCCGTGCTAGATCAGGGCATTTGCATGCAAATATGCGAAATTGGCACAGAAACTCCGACCTGGCATGCACGATCACGATTTATTCGAGCTTATGTCAGATTCGACGATTCTTCGTTTCAGAAGTGTATTTCTGTGCGGAATCGCTGTTTCGCGTGCTAGACCAGTGCATTTGCATACAAATATGCGAAATTGGCACGCAAACTCCGACCCGGCAAGCACGATCCCGATTTATTCGAGCTTATGTCAGATTCGACGATTCTTCGTTTCAGAAGTGTATTTCTGTGCGGAATCGCTGTTTCGCGCGCTAGATCAGTGCATTTGCATGCAAGTATGAGAAATTGGAATAGAAACTCCTTTTCGGCAAGCACGATCACAAATTATTCGAGCTTATATCAGATTCGACGATTCTTCGTTTCAGAAGTGTATTTCTGTGCGGAATCGCTGTTTCGCGTGCTAGATCAGTGCATTTGCATACAAATATGCGAAATTGGCACGGAAACTCCGATTCGGCAAGCACGATCACAATTTATTCGAGCCCTTGTCAGATTCGACGGTTCTTCGTTTCAGAAGTGTATTTCTGTGCGGAATCGCTGTTTCGCGTGCTAGATCAGTGCATTTGCATACAAATATGCGAAATTGGCACGGAAACTCCGACCCGGCAAGCACGATCCCGATTTATTCGAGCTTATATCAGATTCGACGATTCTTCGTTTCAGAAGTGTATTTCTGTGCGGAATCGCTGTTTCGCGTGCTAGATCAGTGCATTTGCATACAAATATGCGAAATTGGCACGGAAACTCCGACCCGGCATGCACGATCACGATTTATTCGAGCTTATATCAGATTCGACGATTCTTCGTTTCAGAAGTGTATTTCTGTGCGGAATCGCTGTTTCGTGTGCTAGATCAGTGCATTTGCATGCAAATATGCGAAATTGGAATAGAAACTCCGACCCGACAAACACGATCAGAATGTATTCGAGCTTATGTCAGATTCGACGATTCTTCGCTTCAGCAGTGTATTTCTGTGCGGAATCGCTGTTTCGCGTGCCAGATCAGTGCATTTGAATGCAAATATGCGAAATTGGCACAGAAACTCCGACCCGGCAAGCACGATCACAATTTATTCGAGCTTATGTCAGATTCGACGATTCTTCGTTTCAGAAGTGTATTTCTGTGCGGAATCGCTGTTTCGCGTGCTAGATCAGTGCATTTGCATACAAATATGCAAAATTGGCACGGAAACTCCGACCCGGCAAGCACGATCCCGATTTATTCGAGCTTATATCAGATTCGACGATTCTTCGTTTCAGAAGTGTATTTCTGTGCGGAATCGCTGTTTCGCGTGCTAGATCAGTGCATTTGCATGCAAATATGCGAAATTGGCACAGAAACTCCGACCCGGCAAGCACGATCACGATTTATTCGAGCTTATGTCAGATTCGACGATTCTTCGTTTCAGAAGTGTATTTCTGTGCGGAATCGCTGTTTCGTGTGCTATATCAGTGCATTTGCATGCAAATATGCGAAATTGGCACAGAAACTCCGACCCGGCATGCACGATCACGATTTATTCGAGCTTATGTCAGATTCGACGATTCTTCGCTTCAGAAGTGTATTTCTGTGCGGAATCGCTGTTTCGCGTGCTAGATCGGTGCATTTGAATGCAAATATGCGAAATTGGCACAGAAACTCCGACCCGGCAATCACGATCACAATTTATTCGAGATAATGTCAGATTCAACGATTCTTCGTTTCAGAAGTGTATTTCTGTGCGGAATCGCTGTTTCGCGTGCTAGATCAGTGCATTTGGATGCAAATATGCGAAATTGGCACAGAAACTCCGACCCGGCAAGCACGATCACGATTTATTCGAGCTTATGTCAGATTCGACGATTCTTCGTTTCAGAAGTGTATTTCTGTGCGGAATCGCTGTTTCGCGCGCTAGATCAGTGCATTTGCATGCAAGTATGAGAAATTGGAATAGAAACTCCGACCTGGCATGCACGATCACAATTTATTCGAGCTTATGTCAGATTCGACGATTCTTCGTTTCAGAAGTGTATTTCTGTGCGGAATCGCTGTTTCGCGTGCTAGATCAGTGCATTTGCATACAAATATGCGAAATTGGCACGGAAACTCCGACCCGGCAAGCACGATCCCGATTTATTCGAGCTTATATCAGATTCGACGATTCTTCGTTTCAGAAGTGTATTTCTGTGCGGAATCGCTGTTTCGTGTGCTAGATCAGTGCATTTGCATGCAAATATGCGAAATTGGCACAGAAACTCCGACCCGGCATGCACGATCACGATTTATTCGAGCTTATGTCAGATTCGACGATTCTTCGTTTCAGAAGTGTATTTCTGTGCGGAATCGCTGTTTCGCGCGCTAGATCAGTGCATTTGCATGCAAGTATGAGAAATTGGAATAGAAACTCCTTTTCGGCAAGCACGATCACAAATTATTCGAGCTTATATCAGATTCGACGATTCTTCGTTTCAGAAGTGTATTTCTGTGCGGAATCGCTGTTTCGCGTGCTAGACCAGTGCATTTGCATACAAATATGCGAAATTGGCACGGAAACTCCGACCCGGCATGCACGATCACGATTTATTCGAGCTTATGTCAGATTCGACGATTCTTCGCTTCAGAAGTGTATTTCTGTGCGGAATCGCTGTTTTGCGTGCTAGATCAGTGCATTTGAATGCAAATATGCGAAATTGGCACAGAAACTCCGACCCGGCATTCACGATCACAATTTATTCGAGCTTATGTCAGATTCAACGATTCTTCGTTTCAGAAGTGTATTTCTGCGCGGAATCGCTGTTTCGCGTGCTAGATCAGTGCATTTGGATGCAAATATGCGAAATTGGCACAGAAACTCCGACCCGGCAAGCACGATCACGATTTATTCGAGCTTATGTCAGATTCGACGATTCTTCGTTTCAGAAGTGTATTTCTGTGCGGAATCGCTGTTTCGCGCGCTCGATCAGTGCATTTGCATGCAAGTATGAGAAATTGGAATAGAAACTCCTTTTCGGCAAGCACGATCACAAATTATTCGAGCTTATATCAGATTCGACGAATCTTCGTTTCAGAAGTGTATTTCTGTGCGGAATCGCTGTTTCGCGTGCTAGATCAGTGCATTTGCATACAAATATGCGAAATTGGCACGGAAACTCCGATTCGGCAAGCACGATCACAATTTATTCGAGCCCTTGTCAGATTCGACGGTTCTTCGTTTCAGAAGTGTATTTCTGTGCGGAATCGCTGTTTCGCGTGCTAGATCAGTGCATTTGCATGCAAATACGTGAAATTGGCACGGAAGCTCCGACCCGGCAAGCACGATCCCGATTTATTCGAGCTTATATCAGATTCGACGATTCTTCGTTTCAGAAGTGTAGTTCTGTGCGGAATCGCTGTTTCGTGTGCTAGATCAGTGCATTTGCATGCAAATATGCGAAATTGGCACAGAAACTCCGACCCGGCATGCACGATCACGATTTATTCGAGCTTATGTCAGATTCGACGATTCTTCGTTTCAGAAGTGTATTTCTGTGCGGAATCGCTGTTTCGCGCGCTCGATCAGTGCATTTGCATGCAAGTATGAGAAATTGGAATAGAAACTCCTTTTCGGCAAGCACGATCACAAATTATTCGAGCTTATATCAGATTCGACGAATCTTCGTTTCAGAAGTGTATTTCTGTGCGGAATCGCTGTTTCGCGTGCTAGATCAGTGCATTTGCATACAAATATGCGAAATTGGCACGGAAACTCCGATTCGGCAAGCACGATCACAATTTATTCGAGCCCTTGTCAGATTCGACGGTTCTTCGTTTCAGAAGTGTATTTCTGTGCGGAATCGCTGTTTCGCGTGCTAGATCAGTGCATTTGCATACAAATATGCGAAATTGGCACGGAAACTCCGATCCGGCAAGCACGATCCCGATTTATTCGAGCTTATATCAGATTCGACGATTCTTCGTTTCAGAAGTGTATTTCTGTGCGGAATCGCTGTTTCGTGTGCTAGATCAGTGCATTTGCATGCAAATATGCGAAATTGGCACAGAAACTCCGACCCGGCATGCACGATCACGATTTATTCCAGCTTATGTCAGATTCGACGATTCTTCGTTTCAGAAGTGTATTTCTGTGCGGAATCGCTGTTTCGCGCGCTAGATCAGTGCATTTGCATGCAAGTATGAGAAATTGGAATAGAAACTCCTTTTCGGCAAGCACGATCACAAATTATTCGAGCTTATATCAGATTCGACGATTCTTCGTTTCAGAAGTGTATTTCTGTGCGGAATCGCTGTTTCGCGTGCTAGATCAGTGCATTTGCATACAAATATGCGAAATTGGCACGGAAACTCCGATTCGGCAAGCACGATCCCGATTTATTCGAGCTTATATCAGATTCGACGATTCTTCGTTTCAGAAGTGTATTTCTGTGCGGAATCGCTGTTTCGTGTGCTAGATCAGTGCATTTGCATGCAAATATGCGAAACTGGAATAGAAACTCCGACCCGACAAACACGATCACGATGTATTCGAGCTTATGTCAGATTCGACGATTCTTCGCTTCAGCAGTGTATTTCTGTGCGGAATCGCTGTTTCGCGTGCCAGATCAGTGCATTTGAATGCAAATATGCGAAATTGGCACAGAAACTCCGACCCGGCAAGCACGATCACAATTTATTCGAGCTTATGTCAGATTCGACGATTCTTCGTTTCAGAAGTGTATTTCTGTGCGGAATCGCTGTTTCGCGTGCTAGATCAGTGCATTTGCATACAAATATGCAAAATTGGCACGGAAACTCCGACCCGGCAAGCACGATCCCGATTTATTCGAGCTTATATCAGATTCGACGATTCTTCGTTTCAGAAGTGTATTTCTGTGCGGAATCGCTGTTTCGCGTGCTAGATCAGTGCATTTGCATGCAAATATGCGAAATTGGCACAGAAACTCCGACCCGGCAAGCACGATCACGATTTATTCGAGCTTATGTCAGATTCGACGATTCTTCGTTTCAGAAGTGTATTTCTGTGCGGAATCGCTGTTTCGTGTGCTATATCAGTGCATTTGCATGCAAATATGCGAAATTGGCACAGAAACTCCGACCCGGCATGCACGATCACGATTTATTCGAGCTTATGTCAGATTCGACGATTCTTCGCTTCAGAAGTGTATTTCTGTGCGGAATCGCTGTTTCGCGTGCTAGATCAGTGCATTTGAATGCAAATATGCGAAATTGGCACAGAAACTCCGACCCGGCAATCACGATCACAATTTATTCGAGATAATGTCAGATTCAACGATTCTTCGTTTCAGAAGTGTATTTCTGTGCGGAATCGCTGTTTCGCGTGCTAGATCAGTGCATTTGGATGCAAATATGCGAAATTGGCACAGAAACTCCGACCCGGCAAGCACGATCACGATTTATTCGAGCTTATGTCAGATTCGACGATTCTTCGTTTCAGAAGTGTATTTCTGTGCGGAATCGCTGTTTCGCGCGCTAGATCAGTGCATTTGCATGCAAGTATGAAAAATTGCAATAGAAACTCCGACCCGACAAACACGATCACGATGTATTCGAGCTTTTATCAGATTCGACGATTCTTCGTTTCAGAAGTGTATTTCTGTGCGGAATCGCTGTTTCGCGTGCTAGATCAGTGCATTTGCATGCAAATATGCGAAATTGGCACAGAAACTCCGACCCGGCAAGCACGATCACGATTTATTCGAGCTTATGTCAGATTCGACGATTCTTCGTTTCAGAAGTGTATTTCTGTGCGGAATCGCTGTTTCGCGTGCTAGATCAGTGCATTTGCATGCAAATACGTGAAATTGGCACAGAAACTCCGACCCGGCAAGCACGATCACGATTTATTCGAGCTTATGTCAGATTCGAAGATTCTTCGTTTCAGAAGTGTATTTCTGTGCGGAATCGCTGTTTCGCGTGCTAGATCAGTGCATTTGCATGCAAATATGCGAAATTGGCACAGAAACTCCGACCTGGCATGCACGATCACGATTTATTCGAGCTTATGTCAGATTCGACGATTCTTCGTTTCAGAAGTGTATTTCTGTGCGGAATCGCTGTTTCGCGTGCTAGACCAGTGCATTTGCATACAAATATGCGAAATTGGCACGGAAACTCCGACCCGGCATGCACGATCACGATTTATTCGAGCTTATGTCAGATTCGACGATTCTTCGCTTCAGAAGTGTATTTCTGTGCGGAATCGCTGTTTCGCGCGCTCGATCAGTGCATTTGCATGCAAGTATGAGAAATTGGAATAGAAACTCCTTTTCGGCAAGCACGATCACAAATTATTCGAGCTTATATCAGATTCGACGAATCTTCGTTTCAGAAGTGTATTTCTGTGCGGAATCGCTGTTTCGCGTGCTAGATCAGTGCATTTGCATACAAATATGCGAAATTGGCACGGAAACTCCGATTCGGCAAGCACGATCACAATTTATTCGAGCCCTTGTCAGATTCGACGGTTCTTCGTTTCAGAAGTGTATTTCTGTGCGGAATCGCTGTTTCGCGTGCTAGATCAGTGCATTTGCATGCAAATACGTGAAATTGGCACGGAAGCTCCGACCCGGCAAGCACGATCCCGATTTATTCGAGCTTATATCAGATTCGACGATTCTTCGTTTCAGAAGTGTATTTCTGTGCGGAATCGCTGTTTCGCGTGCTAGATCAGTGCATTTGCATGCAAATATGCGAAATTGGCACAGAAACTCCGACCCGGCAAGCACGATCACGATTTATTCGAGCTTATGTCAGATTCGACGATTCTTCGTTTCAGAAGTGTATTTCTGTGCGGAATCGCTGTTTCGCGTGCTAGATCAGTGCATTTGCATGCAAATACGTGAAATTGGCACAGAAACTCCGACCCGGCAAGCACGATCACAATTCATTCGAGCTTATGTCAGATTCGAAGATTCTTCGCTTCCGAAGTGTATTTCTGTGCGGAATCGCTGTTTCGCGCGCTAGATCAGTGCATTTGCATGCAAGTATGAGAAATTGGAATAGAAACTCCGACCCGACAAGCACGATCACGATTTATTCGAGCTTATGTCAGATTCGACGATCCATCGCTTCAGCAGTGTATTTCTGTGCGGAATCGCTGTTTCGCGTGCCAGATCAGTGCATTTGAATGCAAATATGCGAAATTGGCACAGAAACTCCGACCCGGCAAGCACGATCACAATTTATTCGAGCTTATGTCAGATTCGACGATTATTCGTTTCAGAAGTGTATTTCTGTGCGGAATCGCTGTTTCGCGTGCTAGATCAGTGCATTTGCATACAAATATGCAAAATTGGCACGGAAACTCCGACCCGGCAAGCACGATCCCGATTTATTCGAGCTTATGTCAGATTCGACGATTCTTCGTTTCAGAAGTGTATTTCTGTGCGGAATCGCTGTTTCGCGTGCTAGATCAGTGCATTTGCATGCAAATACGTGAAATTGGCACAGAAACTCCGACCCGGCAAGCACGATCACGATTTATTCGAGCTTATGTCAGATTCGACGATTCTTCGTTTCAGAAATGTATTTCTGTGCGGAATCGCTGTTTCGCGTGCTAGATCAGTGCATTTGCATGCAAATATGCGAAATTGGCACAGAAACTCCGACCTGGCATGCACGATCACGATTTATTCGAGCTTATGTCAGATTCGACGATTCTTCGTTTCAGAAGTGTATTTCTGTGCGGAATCGCTGTTTCGCGTGCTAGATCAGTGCATTTGCATGCAAATACGTGAAATTGGCACAGAAACTCCGACCCGGCAAGCACGATCACGATTTATTCGAGCTTATGTCAGATTCGAAGATTCTTCGCTTCCGAGGTGTATTTCTGTGCGGAATCGCTGTTTCGCGCGCTAGATCAGTGCATTTGCATGCAAGTATGAGAAATTGGAATAGAAACTCCGACCCGACAAACACGATCACGATGTATTCGAGCTTATGTCAGATTCGACGATTCTTCGCTTCAGCAGTGTATTTCTGTGCGGAATCGCTGTTTCGCGTGCTAGATCAGTGCATTTGGATGCAAATATGCGAAATTGGCACAGAAACTCCGACCCGGCAAGCACGATCACGATTTATTCGAGCTTATGTCAGATTCGACGATTCTTCGTTTCAGAAGTGTATTTCTGTGCGGAATCGCTGTTTCGCGCGCTAGATCAGTGCATTTGCATGCAAGTATGAGAAATTGGAATAGAAACTCCTTTTCGGCAAGCACGATCACAAATTATTCGAGCTTATATCAGATTCGACGGTTCTTCGTTTCAGAAGTGTATTTCTGTGCGGAATCGCTGTTTCGCGTGCTAGATCAGTGCATTTGCATGCAAATACGTGAAATTGGCACAGAAACTCCGACCCGGCAAGCACGATCACGATTTATTCGAGCTTATGTCAGATTCGAAGATTCTTCGCTTCCGAAGTGTATTTCTGTGCGGAATCGCTGTTTCGCGTGCCAGATCAGTGCATTTGAATGCAAATATGCGAAATTGGCACAGAAACTCCGACCCGGCAAGCACGATCACAATTTATTCGAGCTTATGTCAGATTCGACGATTCTTCGTTTCAGAAGTGTATTTCTGTGCGGAATCGCTGTTTCGCGTGCTAGATCAGTGCATTTGCATACAAATATGCAAAATTGGCACGGAAACTCCGACCCGGCAAGCACGATCCTGATTTATTCGAGCTTATATCAGATTCGACGATTCTTCGTTTCAGAAGTGTATTTCTGTGCGGAATCGCTGTTTCGGGTGCTAGATCAGTGCATTTGCATGCAAATATGCGAAATTGGCACAGAAACTACGACCCGGCAAGCACGATCACGATTTATTCGAGCTTATGTCAGATTCGACGATTCTTCGTTTCAGAAGTGTATTTCTGTGCGGAATCGCTGTTTCGCGTGCTAGATCAGTGCATTTGCATGCAAATACGTGAAATTGGCACAGAAACTCCGACCCGGCAAGCACGATCACAATTCATTCGAGCTTATGTCAGATTCGAAGATTCTTCGCTTCCGAAGTGTATTTCTGTGCGGAATCGCTGTTTCGCGCGCTAGATCAGTGCATTTGCATGCAAGTATGAGAAATTGGAATAGAAATTCCGACCCGACAAGCACGATCACGATTTATTCGAGCTTATGTCAGATTCGACGATCCTTCGCTTCAGCAGTGTATTTCTGTGCGGAATCGCTGTTTCGCGTGCCAGATCAGTGCATTTGAATGCAAATATGCGAAATTGGCACAGAAACTCCGACCCGGCAAGCACGATCACAATTTATTCGAGCTTATGTCAGATTCGACGATTCTTCGTTTCAGAAGTGTATTTCTGTGCGGAATCGCTGTTTCGCGTGCTAGATCAGTGCATTTGCATACAAATATGCAAAATTGGCACGGAAACTCCGACCCGGCAAGCACGATCCCGATTTATTCGAGCTTATATCAGATTCGACGATTCTTCGTTTCAGAAGTGTATTTCTGTGCGGAATCGCTGTTTCGCGTGCTAGTTCAGTGCATTTGCATGCAAATATGCGAAATTGGCACAGAAACTCCGACCCGGCAAGCACGATCACGATTTATTCGAGCTTATGTCAGATTCGACGATTCTTCGTTTCAGAAGTGTATTTCTGTGCGGAATCGCTGTTTCGCGTGCCAGATCAGTGCATTTGAATGCAAATATGCGAAATTGGCACAGAAACTCCGACCCGGCAAGCACGATCACAATTTATTCGAGCTTATGTCAGATACGACGATTCTTCGTTTCAGAAGTGTATTTCTGTGCGGAATCGCTGTTTCGTGTGCTAGATCAGTGTATTTGCATGCAAATATGCGAAATTGGCACAGAAACTCCGACCCGGCATGCACGATCACGATTTATTCGAGCTTATGTCAGATTCGACGATTCTTCGCTTCAGAAGTGTATTTCTGTGCGGAATCGCTGTTTCGCGTGCTAGATCAGTGCATTTGAATGCAAATATGCGAAATTGGATTAGAAACTCCTTTTCGGCAAGCACGATCACAAATTATTCGAGCTTATATCAGATTCGACGATTCTTCGTTTCAGAAGTGTATTTCTGTGCGGAATCGCTGTTTCGCGTGCTAGATCAGTGCATTTGCATACAAATATGCGAAATTGGCACGGAAACTCCGATTCGGCAAGCACGATCACAATTTATTCGAGCCCTTGTCAGATTCGACGGTTCTTCGTTTCAGAAGTGTATTTCTGTGCGGAATCGCTGTTTCGCGTGCTAGATCAGTGCATTTGCATGCAAATACGTGAAATTGGCACAGAAACTCCGACCCGGCAAGCACGATCACGATTTATTCGAGCTTATGTCAGATTCGAAGATTCTTCGCTTCCGAAGTGTATTTCTGTGCGGAATCGCTGTTTCGCGCGCTAGATCAGTGCATTTGCATGCAAGTATGAGAAATTGGAATAGAAACTCCGACCCGGCAAGCACGATCACAATTTATTCGAGCTTATGTCAGATTCGACGATTCTTCGTTTCAGAAGTGTATTTCTGTGCGGAATCGCTGTTTCGCGTGCTAGATCAGTGCATTTGCATACAAATATGCGAAATTGGCACGGAAACTCCGACCCGACAAGCACGATCCCCATTTATTCGAGCTTATATCAGATTCGACGATTCTTCGTTTCAGAAGTGTATTTCTGTGCGGAATCGCTGTTTCGTGTGCTAGATCAGTGCATTTGCATGCAAATATGCGAAATTGGCACAGAAACTCCGACCCGGCATGCACGATCACGATTTATTCGAGCTTATGTCAGATTCGACGATTCTTCGCTTCAGAAGTGTATTTCTGTGCGGAATCGCTGTTTTGCGTGCTAGATCAGTGCATTTGAATGCAAATATGCGAAATTGGCACAGAAACTCCGACCCGGCAATCACGATCACAATTTATTCGAGCTTATGTCAGATTCAACGATTCTTCGTTTCAGAAGTGTATTTCTGTGCGGAATCGCTGTTTCGCGTGCTAGATCAGTGCATTTGGATGCAAATATGCGAAATTGGCACAGAAACTCCGACCCGGCAAGCACGATCACGATTTATTCGAGCTTATGTCAGATTCGAAGATTCTTCGCTTCCGAAGTGTATTTCTGTGCGGAATCGCTGTTTCGCGCGCTAGATCAGTGCATTTGCATGCAAGTATGAGAAATTGGAATAGAAACTCCGACCCGACAAGCACGATCACGATTTATTCGAGCTTATGTCAGATTCGACGATCCTTCGCTTCAGCAGTGTATTTCTTTGCGGAATCGCTGTTTCGCGTGCCAGATCAGTGCATTTGCATACAAGTATGCGAAATTGGCACAGAAACTCCGACCCGGCATGCACGATCACGATTTATTCGAGCTTATGTCAGATTCGACGATTCTTCGCTTCAGAAGTGTATTTCTGTGCGGAATCGCTGTTTTGCGTGCTAGATCAGTGCATTTGAATGCAAATATGCGAAATTGGCACAGAAACTCCGACCCGGCAATCACGATCACAATTTATTCGAGCTTATGTCAGATTCAACGATTCTTCGTTTCAGAAGTGTATTTCTGTGCGGAATCGCTGTTTCGCGTGCTAGATCAGTGCATTTGGATGCAAATATGCGAAATTGGCACAGAAACTCCGACCCGGCAAGCACGATCACAATTTATTCGAGCTTATGTCAGATTCGACGATTCTTCGCTTCAGCAGTGTATTTCTGTGCGGAATCGCTGTTCCGCGGGCTAGATCAGTGCATTTGCATGCAAGTATGAGAAATTGGAATAGAAACTCCTTTTCGGCAAGCACGATCACAAATTATTCGAGCTTATATCAAATTCGACGATTCTTCGTTTCAGAAGTGTATTTCTGTGCGGAATCGCTGTTTCGCGTGCTAGATCAGTGCATTTGCATACAAATATGCGAAATTGGCACGGAAACTCCAATTCGGCAAGCACGATCACAATTTATTCGAGCCCTTGTCAGATTCGACGGTTCTTCGTTTCAGAAGTGTATTTCTGTGCGGAATCGCTGTTTCGCGCGCTAGATCAGTGCAGTTGCATGCAAGAATGAGAAATTGGAATAGAAACTCCTTTTCGGCAAGCACGATCACAAATTATTCGAGCTTATATCAGATTCGACGATTCTTCGTTTCAGAAGTGTATTTCTGTGCGGAATCGCTGTTTCGTGTGCTAGATCAGTGCATTTGCATGCAAATATGCGAAATTGGCACAGAAACTCCGACCCGGCATGCACGATCACAATTTATTCGAGCTTATGTCAGATTCAACGATTCTTCGTTTCAGAAGTGTATTTCTGTGCGGAATCGCTGTTTCGCGTGCTAGATCAGTGTATTTGAATGCAAATGTGCGAAATTGGCACGGAAACTCCGACCCGGCAACCACGATCACGATTTATTCGAGCTTATGTCAGATTCGACGATTCTTCGTTTCAGAAGAGTATTTCTGTGCGGAATCGCTGTTTTGCGTGCTAGATCAGTGCATTTGAATGCAAATATGCGAAATTGGCACAGAAACTCCGACCCGGCAATCACGATCACAATTTATTCGAGCTTATGTCAGATTCGACGATTCTTCGTTTCAGAAGTGTATTTCTGTGCGGAATCGCTGTTTCGCGTGCTAGATCAGTGCATTTGCATGCAAATATGCGAAATTGGCACAGAAACTCCGACCCGGCATGCACGATCACGATTTATTCGAGCTTATGTCAGATTCGACGATTCTTCGCTTCAGAAGTGTATTTCTGTGCGGAATCGCTGTTTTGCGTGCTAGATCAGTGCATTTGAATGCAAATATGCGAAATTGGCACAGAAACTCCGACCCGGCAATCACGATCACAATTTATTCGAGCTTATGTCAGATTCAACGATTCTTCGTTTCAGAAGTGTATTTCTGTGCGGAATCGCTGTTTCGCGTGCTAGATCAGTGCATTTGGATGCAAATATGCGAAATTGGCACAGAAACTCCGACCCGGCAAGCACGATCACGATTTATTCGAGCTTATGTCAGATTCGACGATTCTTCGTTTCAGAAGTGTATTTCTGTGCGGAATCGCTGTTTCGCGCGCTAGATCAGTGCATTTGCATGCAAGTATGAGAAATTGGAATGGAAACTCCTTTTCGGCAAGCACGATCACAAATTATTCGAGCTTATATCAGATTCGACGATTCTTCGTTTCAGAAGTGTATTTCTGTGCGGAATCGCTGTTTCACGTGCTAGATCAGTGCATTTGCATACAAATATGCGAAATTGGCACGGAAACTCCGATTCGGCAAGCACGATCACAATTTATTCGAGCCCTTGTCAGATTCGACGGTTCTTCGATTCAGAAGTGTATTTCTATGCGGAATCGCTGTTTCGCGTGCTAGATCAGTGCATTTGCATGCAAATATGCGAAATTGGCACAGAAACTCCGACCCGGCAAGCACGATCACGATTTATTCGAGCTTATGTCAGATTCGACGATTCTTCGTTTCAGAAGTGTATTTCTGTGCGGAATCGCTGTTTCGCGTGCTAGATCAGTGCATTTGCATGCAAATACGTGAAATTGGCACAGAAACTCCGACCCGGCAAGCACGATCACAATTCATTCGAGCTTATGTCAGATTCGAAGATTCTTCGCTTCCGAAGTGTATTTCTGTGCGGAATCGCTGTTTCGCGCGCTAGATCAGTGCATTTGCATGCAAGTATGAGAAATTGGAATAGAAACTCCGATCCGACAAGCACGATCACGATTTATTCGAGCTTATGTCAGATTCGACGATCCTTCGCTTCAGCAGTGTATTTCTGTGCGGAATCGCTGTTTCGCGTGCCAGATCAGTGCATTTGCATACAAGTATGCGAAATTGGAATAGAAACTCCGGCCCGGCAAGCACGATGACGATTTATACGAGCTTATGTCAGATTCGACGATTATTCGTTTCACAAATGAATTTCTGTGCGGAATCGCTGTTTCGCGTGCTAGATCAGTGCATTTGCATACAAGTATGCGAAATTGGAATAGAAACTCCGGCCCGGCAAGCACGATCACAAATTATTCGAGCTTATGTCAGATTCGACGATTCTTCGTTTCAGAAGTGTATTTCTGTGCGGAACCGCTGTTTCGCGTGCTAGATCAGTGCATTTGCATGCAAATATGCGAAATTGGCACAGAAACTCCGACCCGGCATGCACGATCACGATTTATTCGAGCTTATGTCAGATTCGACGATTCTTCGCTTCAGAAGTGTATTTCTGTGCGGAATCGCTGTTTTGCGTGCTAGATCAGTGCATTTGAATGCAAATATGCGAAATTGGCACAGAAACTCCGACCCGGCAATCACGATCACAATTTATTCGAGCTTTTGTCAGATTCAACGATTCTTCGTTTCAGAAGTGTATTTCTGTGCGGAATCGCTGTTTCGCGTGCTAGATCAGTGCATTTGCATGCAAATATGCGAAATTGGCACAGAAACTCCGACCCGGCAAGCACGATCACGATTTATTCGAGCTTATGTCAGATTCGACGATTCTTCGTTTCAGAAGTGTATTTCTGTGCGGAATCGCTGTTTCGCGCGCTAGATCAGTGCATTTGCATGCAAGTATGAGAAATTGGAATAGAAATTCCGACCCGACAAGCACGATCACGATTTATTCGAGCTTATGTCAGATTCGACGATCCTTCGCTTCAGCAGTGTATTTCTGTGCGGAATCGCTGTTTCGCGTGCCAGATCAGTGCATTTGCATACAAGTATGCGAAATTGGAATAGAAACTCCGGCCCGGCAAGCACGATGACGATTTATACGAGCTTATGTCAGATTCGACGATTATTCGTTTCACAAATGAATTTCTGTGCGGAATCGCTGTTTCGCGTGCTAGATCAGTGCATTTGCATACAAGTATGCGAAATTGGAATAGAAACTCCGGCCCGGCAAGCACGATGACGATTTATTCGAGCTTATGTCAGATTCGACGATTCTTCGTTTCAGAAGTGTATTTCTGTGCGGAATCGCTGTTTCGCGCGCTAGGTCAGTGCATTTGCATGCAAATATGCGAAATTGGCACAGAAACTCCGACCCGGCAAGCACGATCACGATTTATTCGAGCTTATGTCAGATTCGACGATTCTTCGCTTCAGAAGTGTATTTCTGTGCGGAATCGCTGTTTCGCGTGCGAGATCAGTGCATTTGAATGCAAATATGCGAAATTGGCACAGAAACTCCGACCCGGCAAGCACGATCACAATTTATTCGAGCTTATGTCAGATTCGACGATTCTTCGCTTCAGCAGTGTATTTCTGTGCGGAATCGCTGTTTCGCGCGCTAGATCAGTGCATTTGCATGCAAGTATGAGAAATTGGAATAGAAACTCCTTTTCGGCAAGCACGATCACAAATTATTCGAGCTTATATCAAATTCGACGATTCTTCGTTTCAGAAGTGTATTTCTGTGCGGAATCGCTGTTTCGCGTGCTAGATCAGTGCATTTGCATACAAATATGCGAAATTGGCACGGAAACTCCAATTCGGCAAGCACGATCACAATTTATTCGAGCCCTTGTCAGATTCGACGGTTCTTCGTTTCAGAAGTGTATTTCTGTGCGGAATCGCTGTTTCGCGCGCTAGATCAGTGCATTTGCATGCAAGTATGAGAAATTGGAATAGAAACTCCTTTTCGGCAAGCACGATCACAAATTATTCGAGCTTATATCAGATTCGACGATTCTTCGTTTCAGAAGTGTATTTCTGTGCGGAATCGCTGTTTCGCGTGCTAGATCAGTGCATTTGCATGCAAATATGCGAAATTGGCACAGAAACTCCGACCCGGCATGCACGATCACGATTTATTCGAGCTTATGTCAGATTCGACGATTCTTCGCTTCAGAAGTGTATTTCTGTGCGGAATCGCTGTTTTGCGTGCTAGATCAGTGCATTTGAATGCAAATATGCGAAATTGGCACAGAAACTCCGACCCGGCAATCACGATCACAATTTATTCGAGCTTATGTCAGATTCAACGATTCATCGTTTCAGAAGTGTATTTCTGTGCGGAATCGCTGTTTCGCGTGCTAGATCAGTGTATTTGAATGCAAATGTGCGAAATTGGCACGGAAACTCCGACCCGGCAACCACGATCACGATTTATTCGAGCTTATGTCAGATTCGACGATTCTTCGTTTCAGAAGAGTATTTCTGTGCGGAATCGCTGTTTTGCGTGCTAGATCAGTGCATTTGAATGCAAATATGCGAAATTGGCACAGAAACTCCGACCCGGCAATCACGATCACAATTTATTCGAGCTTATGTCAGATTCGACGATTCTTCGTTTCAGAAGTGTATTTCTGTGCGGAATCGCTGTTTCGCGTGCTAGATCAGTGCATTTGCATGCAAATATGCGAAATTGGCACGGAAACTCCGACCCGGCAACCACGATCACGATTTATTCGAGCTTATGTCAGATTCGACGATTCTTCGCTTCAGAAGTGTATTTCTGTGCGGAATCGCTGTTTTGCGTGCTAGATCAGTGCATTTGAATGCAAATATGCGAAAATGGCACAGAAACTCCGACCCGGCAATCACGATCACAATTTATTCGAGCTTATGTCAGATTCAACGATTCTTCGTTTCAGAAGTGTATTTCTGTGCGGAATCGCTGTTTCGCGTGCTAGATCAGTGCATTTGGATGCAAATATGCGAAATTGGCACAGAAACTCCGACCCGGCAAGCACGATCACGATTTATTCGAGCTTATGTCAGATTCGACGATTCTTCGTTTCAGAAGTGTATTTCTGTGCGGAATCGCTGTTTCGCGCGCTAGATCAGTGCATTTGCATGCAAGTATGAGAAATTGGAATAGAAACTCCTTTTCGGCAAGCACGATCACAAATTATTCGAGCTTATATCAGATTCGACGATTCTTCGTTTCAGAAGTGTATTTCTGTGCGGAATCGCTGTTTCACGTGCTAGATCAGTGCATTTGCATACAAATATGCGAAATTGGCACGGAAACTCCGATTCGGCAAGCACGATCACAATTTATTCGAGCCCTTGTCAGATTCGACGGTTCTTCGATTCAGAAGTGTATTTCTATGCGGAATCGCTGTTTCGCGTGCTAGATCAGTGCATTTGCATGCAAATATGCGAAATTGGCACAGAAACTCCGACCCGGCAAGCACGATCACGATTTATTCGAGCTTATGTCAGATTCGACGATTCTTCGTTTCAGAAGTGTATTTCTGTGCGGAATCGCTGTTTCGCGTGCTAGATCAGTGCATTTGCATGCAAATACGTGAAATTGGCACAGAAACTCCGACCCGGCAAGCACGATCACAATTCATTCGAGCTTATGTCAGATTCGAAGATTCTTCGCTTCCGAAGTGTATTTCTGTGCGGAATCGCTGTTTCGCGCGCTAGATCAGTGCATTTGCATGCAAGTATGAGAAATTGGAATAGAAACTCCGACCCGACAAGCACGATCACGATTTATTCGAGCTTATGTCAGATTCGACGATCCTTCGCTTCAGCAGTGTATTTCTGTGCGGAATCGCTGTTTCGCGTGCCAGATCAGTGCATTTGCATACAAGTATGCGAAATTGGAATAGAAACTCCGGCCCGGCAAGCACGATGACGATTTATACGAGCTTATGTCAGATTCGACGATTATTCGTTTCACAAATGAATTTCTGTGCTGAATCGCTGTTTCGCGTGCTAGATCAGTGCATTTGCATACAAGTATGCGAAATTGGAATAGAAACTCCGGCCCGGCAAGCACGATCACAAATTATTCGAGCTTATGTCAGATTCGACGATTCTTCGTTTCAGAAGTGTATTTCTGTGCGGAATCGCTGTTTCGCGTGCTAGATCAGTGCATTTGCATGCAAATATGCGAAATTGGCACAGAAACTCCGACCCGGCATGCACGATCACGATTTATTCGAGCTTATGTCAGATTCGACGATTCTTCGCTTCAGAAGTGTATTTCTGTGCGGAATCGCTGTTTTGCGTGCTAGATCAGTGCATTTGAATGCAAATATGCGAAATTGGCACAGAAACTCCGACCCGGCAATCACGATCACAATTTATTCGAGCTTATGTCAGATTCAACGATTCTTCGTTTCAGAAGTGTATTTCTGTGCGGAATCGCTGTTTCGCGTGCTAGATCAGTGCATTTGCATGCAAATATGCGAAATTGGCACAGAAACTCCGACCCGGCAAGCACGATCACGATTTATTCGAGCTTATATCAGATTCGACGATTCTTCGTTTCAGAAGTGTATTTCTGTGCGGAATCGCTGTTTCGCGTGCTAGATCAGTGCATTTGCATGCAAATACGTGAAATTGGCACAGAAACTCCGACCCGGCAAGCACGATCACAATTCATTCGAGCTTATGTCAGATTCGAAGATTCTTCGCTTCCGAAGTGTATTTCTGTGCGGAATCGCTGTTTCGCGCGCTAGATCAGTGCATTTGCATGCAAGTATGAGAAATTGGAATAGAAACTCCGACCCGACAAGCACGATCACGATTTATTCGAGCTTATGTCAGATTCGACGATCCTTCGCTTCAGCAGTGTATTTCTGTGCGGAATCGCTGTTTCGCGTGCCAGATCAGTGCATTTGCATACAAGTATGCGAAATTGGAATAGAAACTCCGGCCCGGCAAGCACGATGACGATTTATACGAGCTTATGTCAGATTCGACGATTATTCGTTTCACAAATGAATTTCTGTGCGGAATCGCTGTTTCGCGTGCTAGATCAGTGCATTTGCATACAAGTATGCGAAATTGGAATAGAAACTCCGGCCCGGCAAGCACGATGACGATTTATTCGAGCTTATGTCAGATTCGACGATTCTTCGTTTCAGAAGTGTATTTCTGTGCGGAATCGCTGTTTCGCGCGCTAGGTCAGTGCATTTGCATGCAAATATGCGAAATTGGCACAGAAACTCCGACCCGGCAAGCACGATCACGATTTATTCGAGCTTATGTCAGATTCGACGATTCTTCGCTTCAGAAGTGTATTTCTGTGCGGAATCGCTGTTTCGCGTGCGAGATCAGTGCATTTGAATGCAAATATGCGAAATTGGCACAGAAACTCCGACCCGGCAAGCACGATCACAATTTATTCGAGCTTATGTCAGATTCGACGATTCTTCGCTTCAGCAGTGTATTTCTGTGCGGAATCGCTGTTTCGCGCGCTAGATCAGTGCATTTGCATGCAAGTATGAGAAATTGGAATAGAAACTCCTTTTCGGCAAGCACGATCACAAATTATTCGAGCTTATATCAAATTCGACGATTCTTCGTTTCAGAAGTGTATTTCTGTGCGGAATCGCTGTTTCGCGTGCTAGATCAGTGCATTTGCATACAAATATGCGAAATTGGCACGGAAACTCCAATTCGGCAAGCACGATCACAATTTATTCGAGCCCTTGTCAGATTCGACGGTTCTTCGTTTCAGAAGTGTATTTCTGTGCGGAATCGCTGTTTCGCGCGCTAGATCAGTGCATTTGCATGCAAGTATGAGAAATTGGAATAGAAACTCCTTTTCGGCAAGCACGATCACAAATTATTCGAGCTTATATCAGATTCGACGATTCTTCGTTTCAGAAGTGTATTTCTGTGCGGAATCGCTGTTTCGCGTGCTAGATCAGTGCATTTGCATGCAAATATGCGAAATTGGCACAGAAACTCCGACCCGGCATGCACGATCACGATTTATTCGAGCTTATGTCAGATTCGACGATTCTTCGCTTCAAAAGTGTATTTCTGTGCGGAATCGCTGTTTTGCGTGCTAGATCAGTGCATTTGAATGCAAATATGCGAAATTGGCACAGAAACTCCGACCCGGCAATCACGATCACAATTTATTCGAGCTTATGTCAGATTCAACGATTCTTCGTTTCAGAAGTGTATTTCTGTGCGGAATCGCTGTTTCGCGTGCTAGATCAGTGTATTTGAATGCAAATGTGCGAAATTGGCACGGAAACTCCGACCCGGCAACCACGATCACGATTTATTCGAGCTTATGTCAGATTCGACGATTCTTCGTTTCAGAAGAGTATTTCTGTGCGGAATCGCTGTTTTGCGTGCTAGATCAGTGCATTTGAATGCAAATATGCGAAATTGGCACAGAAACTCCGACCCGGCAATCACGATCACAATTTATTCGAGCTTATGTCAGATTCGACGATTCTTCGTTTCAGAAGTGTATTTCTGTGCGGAATCGCTGTTTCGCGTGCTAGATCAGTGCATTTGCATGCAAATATGCGAAATTGGCACGGAAACTCCGACCCGGCAACCACGATCACGATTTATTCGAGCTTATGTCAGATTCGACGATTCTTCGCTTCAGAAGTGTATTTCTGTGCGGAACCGCTGTTTCGCGTGCTAGATCAGTGCATTTGCATACAAATATGCGAAATTGGAACGGAAACTCCGACCCGGCAAGCACGATCACGATTTATTCGAGCTTATGTCAGATTTGAAGATTCTTCGCTTCCGAAGTGTATTTCTGTGCGGAATCGCTGTTTCGCGCGCTAGATCAGTGCATTTGCATGCAAATACGTGAAATTGGCATAGAAACTCCGACCCGGCGCACGATCACGATTTATTCGAGCTTATGTCAGATTCGACGATTCTTCGTTTCAGAAGTGTATTTCTGTGCGGAATCGCTGTTTCGCGCGCTAGGTCAGTGCATTTGCATGCAAGTATGTGAAATGGGAATAGAAACTCCGACCCGGCAAGCTCGATCACGATTTATTCGAGCTTATGTCAGATTCGACGATTCTTCGTTTCAGAAGTGTATTTCTGTGCGGAATCGCTGTTTCGCGTGCTAGATCAGTGCATTTGGATGCAAATATGCGAAATTGGCACAGAAACTCCGACCCGGCAAGCACGATCACGATTTATTCGAGCTTATGTCAGATTCGACGATTCTTCGTTTCAGAAGTGTATTTCTGTGCGGAATCGCTGTTTCGCGCGCTAGATCAGTGCATTTGCATGCAAGTATGAAAAATTGCAATAGAAACTCCGACCCGACAAACACGATCACGATGTATTCGAGCTTTTGTCAGATTCGACGATTCTTCGTTTCAGAAGTGTATTTCTGTGCGGAATCGCTGTTTCGCGTGCTAGATCAGTGCATTTGCATGCAAATATGCGAAATTGGCACAGAAACTCCGACCCGGCAAGCACGATCACGATTTATTCGAGCTTATGTCAGATTCGACGATTCTTCGTTTCAGAAGTGTATTTCTGTGCGGAATCGCTGTTTCGCGTGCTAGATCAGTGCATTTGCATGCAAATACGTGAAATTGGCACAGAAACTCCGACCCGGCAAGCACGATCACGATTTATTCGAGCTTATGTCAGATTCGAAGATTCTTCGTTTCAGAAGTGTATTTCTGTGCGGAATCGCTGTTTCGCGTGCTAGATCAGTGCATTTGCATGCAAATATGCGAAATTGGCACAGAAACTCCGACCTGGCATGCACGATCACGATTTATTCGAGCTTATGTCAGATTCGACGATTCTTCGTTTCAGAAGTGTATTTCTGTGCGGAATCGCTGTTTCGCGTGCTAGACCAGTGCATTTGCATACAAATATGCGAAATTGGCACGGAAACTCCGACCCGGCATGCACGATCACGATTTATTCGAGCTTATGTCAGATTCGACGATTCTTCGCTTCAGAAGTGTATTTCTGTGCGGAATCGCTGTTTTGCGTGCTAGATCAGTGCATTTGAATGCAAATATGCGAAATTGGCACAGAAACTCCGACCCGGCATTCACGATCACAATTTATTCGAGCTTATGTCAGATTCAACGATTCTTCGTTTCAGAAGTGTATTTCTGCGCGGAATCGCTGTTTCGCGTGCTAGATCAGTGCATTTGGATGCAAATATGCGAAATTGGCACAGAAACTCCGACCCGGCAAGCACGATCACGATTTATTCGAGCTTATGTCAGATTCGACGATTCTTCGTTTCAGAAGTGTATTTCTGTGCGGAATCGCTGTTTCGCGTGCTAGATCAGTGCATTTGCATGCAAATACGTGAAATTGGCACGGAAGCTCCGACCCGGCAAGCACGATCCCGATTTATTCGAGCTTATATCAGATTCGACGATTCTTCGTTTCAGAAGTGTATTTCTGTGCGGAATCGCTGTTTCGTGTGCTAGATCAGTGCATTTGCATGCAAATATGCGAAATTGGCACAGAAACTCCGACCCGGCATGCACGATCACGATTTATTCGAGCTTATGTCAGATTCGACGATTCTTCGTTTCAGAAGTGTATTTCTGTGCGGAATCGCTGTTTCGCGTGCTAGATCAGTGCATTTGCATGCAAATATGCGAAATTGGCACAGAAACTCCGACCCGGCATGCACGATCACGATTTATTCGAGCTTATGTCAGATTCGACGATTCTTCGCTTCAAAAGTGTATTTCTGTGCGGAATCGCTGTTTTGCGTGCTAGATCAGTGCATTTGAATGCAAATATGCGAAATTGGCACAGAAACTCCGACCCGGCAATCACGATCACAATTTATTCGAGCTTATGTCAGATTCAACGATTCTTCGTTTCAGAAGTGTATTTCTGTGCGGAATCGCTGTTTCGCGTGCTAGATCAGTGTATTTGAATGCAAATGTGCGAAATTGGCACGGAAACTCCGACCCGGCAACCACGATCACGATTTATTCGAGCTTATGTCAGATTCGACGATTCTTCGTTTCAGAAGAGTATTTCTGTGCGGAATCGCTGTTTTGCGTGCTAGATCAGTGCATTTGAATGCAAATATGCGAAATTGGCACAGAAACTCCGACCCGGCAATCACGATCACAATTTATTCGAGCTTATGTCAGATTCGACGATTCTTCGTTTCAGAAGTGTATTTCTGTGCGGAATCGCTGTTTCGCGTGCTAGATCAGTGCATTTGCATGCAAATATGCGAAATTGGCACGGAAACTCCGACCCGGCAACCACGATCACGATTTATTCGAGCTTATGTCAGATTCGACGATTCTTCGCTTCAGAAGTGTATTTCTGTGCGGAACCGCTGTTTCGCGTGCTAGATCAGTGCATTTGCATACAAATATGCGAAATTGGAACGGAAACTCCGACCCGGCAAGCACGATCACGATTTATTCGAGCTTATGTCAGATTTGAAGATTCTTCGCTTCCGAAGTGTATTTCTGTGCGGAATCGCTGTTTCGCGCGCTAGATCAGTGCATTTGCATGCAAATACGTGAAATTGGCATAGAAACTCCGACCCGGCGCACGATCACGATTTATTCGAGCTTATGTCAGATTCGACGATTCTTCGTTTCAGAAGTGTATTTCTGTGCGGAATCGCTGTTTCGCGCGCTAGGTCAGTGCATTTGCATGCAAGTATGTGAAATGGGAATAGAAACTCCGACCCGGCAAGCTCGATCACGATTTATTCGAGCTTATGTCAGATTCGACGATTCTTCGTTTCAGAAGTGTATTTCTGTGCGGAATCGCTGTTTCGCGCGCTAGATCAGTGCATTTGCATGCAAATATGCGAAATTGGCACAGAAACTCCGACCCGGCAATCACGATCACAATTTATTCGAGATAATGTCAGATTCAACGATTCTTCGTTTCAGAAGTGTATTTCTGTGCGGAATCGCTGTTTCGCGTGCTAGATCAGTGCATTTGGATGCAAATATGCGAAATTGGCACAGAAACTCCGACCCGGCAAGCACGATCACGATTTATTCGAGCTTATGTCAGATTCGACGATTCTTCGTTTCAGAAGTGTATTTCTGTGCGGAATCGCTGTTTCGCGCGCTAGATCAGTGCATTTGCATGCAAGTATGAAAAATTGCAATAGAAACTCCGACCCGACAAACACGATCACGATGTATTCGAGCTTTTGTCAGATTCGACGATTCTTCGTTTCAGAAGTGTATTTCTGTGCGGAATCGCTGTTTCGCGTGCTAGATCAGTGCATTTGCATGCAAATATGCGAAATTGGCACAGAAACTCCGACCCGGCAAGCACGATCACGATTTATTCGAGCTTATGTCAGATTCGACGATTCTTCGTTTCAGAAGTGTATTTCTGTGCGGAATCGCTGTTTCGCGTGCTAGATCAGTGCATTTGCATGCAAATACGTGAAATTGGCACAGAAACTCCGACCCGGCAAGCACGATCACGATTTATTCGAGCTTATGTCAGATTCGAAGATTCTTCGTTTCAGAAGTGTATTTCTGTGCGGAATCGCTGTTTCGCGTGCTAGATCAGTGCATTTGCATGCAAATATGCGAAATTGGCACAGAAACTCCGACCTGGCATGCACGATCACGATTTATTCGAGCTTATGTCAGATTCGACGATTCTTCGTTTCAGAAGTGTATTTCTGTGCGGAATCGCTGTTTCGCGTGCTAGACCAGTGCATTTGCATACAAATATGCGAAATTGGCACGGAAACTCCGACCCGGCATGCACGATCACGATTTATTCGAGCTTATGTCAGATTCGACGATTCTTCGCTTCAGAAGTGTATTTCTGTGCGGAATCGCTGTTTTGCGTGCTAGATCAGTGCATTTGAATGCAAATATGCGAAATTGGCACAGAAACTCCGACCCGGCATTCACGATCACAATTTATTCGAGCTTATGTCAGATTCAACGATTCTTCGTTTCAGAAGTGTATTTCTGCGCGGAATCGCTGTTTCGCGTGCTAGATCAGTGCATTTGGATGCAAATATGCGAAATTGGCACAGAAACTCCGACCCGGCAAGCACGATCACGATTTATTCGAGCTTATGTCAGATTCGACGATTCTTCGTTTCAGAAGTGTATTTCTGTGCGGAATCGCTGTTTCGCGCGCTCGATCAGTGCATTTGCATGCAAGTATGAGAAATTGGAATAGAAACTCCTTTTCGGCAAGCACGATCACAAATTATTCGAGCTTATATCAGATTCGACGAATCTTCGTTTCAGAAGTGTATTTCTGTGCGGAATCGCTGTTTCGCGTGCTAGATCAGTGCATTTGCATACAAATATGCGAAATTGGCACGGAAACTCCGATTCGGCAAGCACGATCACAATTTATTCGAGCCCTTGTCAGATTCGACGGTTCTTCGTTTCAGAAGTGTATTTCTGTGCGGAATCGCTGTTTCGCGTGCTAGATCAGTGCATTTGCATGCAAATACGTGAAATTGGCACGGAAGCTCCGACCCGGCAAGCACGATCCCGATTTATTCGAGCTTATATCAGATTCGACGATTCTTCGTTTCAGAAGTGTATTTCTGTGCGGAATCGCTGTTTCGTGTGCTAGATCAGTGCATTTGCATGCAAATATGCGAAATTGGCACAGAAACTCCGACCCGGCATGCACGATCACGATTTATTCGAGCTTATGTCAGATTCGACGATTCTTCGTTTCAGAAGTGTATTTCTGTGCGGAATCGCTGTTTCGCGCGCTCGATCAGTGCATTTGCATGCAAGTATGAGAAATTGGAATAGAAACTCCTTTTCGGCAAGCACGATCACAAATTATTCGAGCTTATATCAGATTCGACGAATCTTCGTTTCAGAAGTGTATTTCTGTGCGGAATCGCTGTTTCGCGTGCTAGATCAGTGCATTTGCATACAAATATGCGAAATTGGCACGGAAACTCCGATTCGGCAAGCACGATCACAATTTATTCGAGCCCTTGTCAGATTCGACGGTTCTTCGTTTCAGAAGTGTATTTCTGTGCGGAATCGCTGTTTCGCGTGCTAGATCAGTGCATTTGCATACAAATATGCGAAATTGGCACGGAAACTCCGATCCGGCAAGCACGATCCCGATTTATTCGAGCTTATATCAGATTCGACGATTCTTCGTTTCAGAAGTGTATTTCTGTGCGGAATCGCTGTTTCGTGTGCTAGATCAGTGCATTTGCATGCAAATATGCGAAATTGGCACAGAAACTCCGACCCGGCATGCACGATCACGATTTATTCGAGCTTATGTCAGATTCGACGATTCTTCGTTTCAGAAGTGTATTTCTGTGCGGAATCGCTGTTTCGCGCGCTAGATCAGTGCATTTGCATGCAAGTATGAGAAATTGGAATAGAAACTCCTTTTCGGCAAGCACGATCACAAATTATTCGAGCTTATATCAGATTCGACGATTCTTCGTTTCAGAAGTGTATTTCTGTGCGGAATCGCTGTTTCGCGTGCTAGATCAGTGCATTTGCATACAAATATGCGAAATTGGCACGGAAACTCCGATTCGGCAAGCACGATCACAATTTATTCGAGCCCTTGTCAGATTCGACGGTTCTTCGTTTCAGAAGTGTATTTCTGTGCGGAATCGCTGTTTCGCGTGCTAGATCAGTGCATTTGCATACAAATATGCGAAATTGGCACGGAAACTCCGACCCGGCAAGCACGATCCCGATTTATTCGAGCTTATATCAGATTCGACGATTCTTCGTTTCAGAAGTGTATTTCTGTGCGGAATCGCTGTTTCGTGTGCTAGATCAGTGCATTTGCATGCAAATATGCGAAATTGGAATAGAAACTCCGACCCGACAAACACGATCACGATGTATTCGAGCTTATGTCAGATTCGACGATTCTTCGCTTCAGCAGTGTATTTCTGTGCGGAATCGCTGTTTCGCGTGCCAGATCAGTGCATTTGAATGCAAATATGCGAAATTGGCACAGAAACTCCGACCCGGCAAGCACGATCACAATTTATTCGAGCTTATGTCAGATTCGACGATTCTTCGTTTCAGAAGTGTATTTCTGTGCGGAATCGCTGTTTCGCTTGCTAGATCAGTGCATTTGCATACAAATATGCAAAATTGGCACGGAAACTCCGACCCGGCAAGCACGATCCCGATTTATTCGAGCTTATATCAGATTCGACGATTCTTCGTTTCAGAAGTGTATTTCTGTGCGGAATCGCTGTTTCGCGTGCTAGATCAGTGCATTTGCATGCAAATACGCGAAATTGGCACAGAAACTCCGACCCGGCAAGCACGATCACAATTCATTCGAGCTTATGTCAGATTCGACGATTCTTCGTTTCAGAAGTGTATTTCTGTGCGGAATCGCTATTTCGCGTGCTAGATCAGTGCATTTGCATGCAAATATGCGAAATTGGCACAGTAACTACGACCCGGCAAGCACGATCACGATTTATTCGAGCTTATGTCAGATTCGACGATTCTTCGTTTCAGAAGTGTATTTCTGTGCGGAATCGCTGTTTCGCGAGCTAGATCAGTGCATTCGCATGCAAATACGCGAAATTGGCACAGAAACTCCGACCCGGCAAGCACGATCACGATTTATTTGAGCTTATGTCAGATTCGACGATTCTTCGTTTCAGAAGTGTATTTCTGTGCGGAATCGCTGTTTCGCGTGCTAGATCAGTGCATTCGCATGCAAATACGCGAAATTGGCACAGAAACTCCGACCCGGCAAACACGATCACAATTCATTCAAGCTTATGTCAGATTCGACGATTCTTCGTTTCAGAAGTGTATTTCTGTGCGGAATCGCGGTTTCGCGTGCTAGATCAGTGTATTTGTATGCAAGTGTGCGAAATTGGCACGGAAACTCCGACCCGGCAACCACGATCACGATTTATTCGAGCTTATGTCAGATTCGACGATTCTTCGTTTCAGAAGAGTATTTCTGTGCGGAATCGCTGTCTTGCGTGCTAGATCAGTGCATTTGCATGCAAGTATGAGAAATTGGCACAGAAACTTCGACCCGGCAAACACGATCACGATTTATTCGAGCTTATGTCAGATTCGACGATTCTTCGTTTCAGAAGTGTATTTCTGTGCGGAATCGCTGTTTCGCGTGCTAGATCAGTGCATTTGCATGCAAATATGCGAAATTGGCACAGAAACTCCGACCCGGCATGCACGATCACGATTTATTCGAGCTTATGTCAGATTCGACGATTCTTCGTTTCAGAAGTGTATTTCTGTGCGGAATCGCTGTTTCGCGTGCTAGATCAGTGCATTTGCATGCAAATACGCGAAATTGGCACAGAAACTCCGACCCGGCAAGCACGATCACAATTTATTCGAGCTTATGTCAGATTCGACGATTCTTCGTTTCAGAAGTGTATTTCTGTGCGGAATCGCTGTTTCGCGTGCTAGGTCAGTGCATTTGCATGCAAATACGTGAAATTGGCACAGAAACTCCGACCCGGCAAGCACGATCACGATTTATTCGAGCTTATGTCAGATTCGAAGATTCTTCGTTTCCGAAGTGTATTTCTGTGCGGAATCGCTGTTTCGCGCGCTAGATCAGTGCATTTGCATGCAAGTATGAGAAATTGGAATAGAAACTCCGACCCGACAAACACGATCACGATGTATTCGAGCTTATGTCAGATTCGACGATTCTTCGCTTCAGCAGTGTATTTCTGTGCGGAATCGCTGTTTCGCGTGCCAGATCAGTGCATTTGAATGCAAATATGCGAAATTGGCACAGAAACTCCGACCCGGCAAGCACGATCACAATTTATTCGAGCTTATGTCAGATTCGACGATTCTTCGTTTCAGAAGTGTATTTCTGTGCGGAATCGCTGTTTCGCGTGCTAGATCAGTGCATTTGCATACAAATATGCGAAATTGGCACGGAAACTCCGACCCGGCAAGCACGATCCCGATTTATTCGAGCTTATATCAGATTCGACGATTCTTCGTTTCAGAAGTGTATTTCTGTGCGGAATCGCTGTTTCGCGTGCTAGATCAGTGCATTTGCATGCAAATATGCGAAATTGGCACAGAAACTCCGACCCGGCAAGCACGATCACGATTTATTCGAGGTTATGTCAGATTCGACGATTCTTCGTTTCAGAAGTGTATTTCTGTGCGGAATCGCTGTTTCGCGTGCTAGATCAGTGCATTTGCATGCAAATACGTGAAATTGGCACAGAAACTCCGACCGGGCAAGCACGATCACGATTTATTCGAGCTTATGTCAGATTCGAAGATTCTTCGCTTCCGAAGTGTATTTCTGTGCGGAATCGCTGTTTCGCGCGCTAGATCAGTGCATTTGCATGCAAGTATGAGAAATTGGAATAGAAACTCCGACCCGACAAGCACGAGCACGATTTATTCGAGCTTATGTCAGATTCGACGATTCTTCGCTTCAGCAGTGTATTTCTGTGCGGAATCGCTGTTTCGCGTGCCAGATCAGTGCATTTGCATACAAGTATGCGAAATTGGAATAGAAACTCCGGCCCGGCAAGCACGATCACGATTTCTTCGAGCTTATGTCAGATTCGACGATTCTTCGTTTCAGAAGTGTATTTCTGTGCGGAATCGCTGTTTCGCGTGCTAGATCAGTGCATTTGCATGCAAATACGTGAAATTGGCACAGAAACTCCGACCCGGCTAGCACGATCACGATTTATTCGAGCTTATGTCAGATTCGAAGATTCTTCGCTTCCGAAGTGTATTTCTGTGCGGAATCGCTGTTTCGCGCGCTAGATCAGTGCATTTGCATGCAAGTATGAGAAATTGGAATAGAAACTCCGACCCGACAAACACGATCACGATGTATTCGAGCTTATGTCAGATTCGACGATTCTTCGCTTCAGCAGTGTATTTCTGTGCGGAATCGCTGTTTCGCGTGCCAGATCAGTGCATTTGAATGCAAATATGAGAAATTGGCACAGAAACTCCGACCCGGCAAGCACGATCACAATTTATTCGAGCTTATGTCAGATTCGACGGTTCTTCGTTTCAGAAGTGTATTTCTGTGCGGAATCGCTGTTTCGCGGGCTAGATCAGTGCATTTGCATGCAAGTATGAGAAATTGGAATAGAAACTCCGACCCGGCAAGCACGATCACAATTTATTCGAGCTTATGTCAGATTCGACGATTCTTCGTTTCAGAAGAGTATTTCTGTGCGGAATCGCTGTCTTGCGTGCTAGATCAGTGCAGTTGCATGCAAGTATGAGAAATTGGCACAGAAACTTCGACCCGGCAAACACGATCACGATTTATTCGAGCTTATGTCAGATTCGAAGATTCTTCGCTTCCGAAGTGTATTTCTGTGCGGAATCGCTGTTTCGCGCGCTAGATCAGTGCATTTGCATGCAAGTATGAGAAATTGGAATAGAAACTCCGACCCGACAAACACGATCACGATGTATTCGAGCTTATGTCAGATTCGACGATTCTTCGCTTCAGCAGTGTATTTCTGTGCGGAATCGCTGTTTCGCGTGCCAGATCAGTGCATTTGAATGCAAATATGAGAAATTGGCACAGAAACTCCGACCCGGCAAGCACGATCACAATTTATTCGAGCTTATGTCAGATTCGACGATTCTTCGTTTCAGAAGTGTATTTCTGTGCGGAATCGCTGTTTCGCGTGCTAGATCAGTGCATTTGCATGCAAATACGCGAAATTGGCACAGAAACTCCGACCCGGCAAGCACGATCACAATTCATTCGAGCTTATGTCAGATTCGACGATTCTTCGTTTCAGAAGTGTATTTCTGTGCGGAATCGCTATTTCGCGTGCTAGATCAGTGCATTTGCATGCAAATATGCGAAATTGGCACAGTAACTACGACCCGGCAAGCACGATCACGATTTATTCGAGCTTATGTCAGATTCGACGATTCTTCGTTTCAGAAGTGTATTTCTGTGCGGAATCGCTGTTTCGCGTGCTAGATCAGTGCATTCGCATGCAAATACGCGAAATTGGCACAGAAACTCCGACCCGGCAAGCACGATCACGATTTATTTGAGCTTATGTCAGATTCGACGATTCTTCGTTTCAGAAGTGTATTTCTGTGCGGAATCGCTGTTTCGCGTGCTAGATCAGTGCATTCACATGCAAATACGCGAAATTGGCACAGAAACTCCGACCCGGCAAGCACGATCACAATTCATTCAAGCTTATGTCAGATTCGACGATTCTTCGTTTCAGAAGTGTATTTCTGTGCGGAATCGCGGTTTCGCGTGCTAGATCAGTGTATTTGTATGCAAGTGTGCGAAATTGGCACGGAAACTCCGACCCGGCAACCACGATCACGATTTATTCGAGCTTATGTCAGATTCGACGATTCTTCGTTTCAGAAGAGTATTTCTGTGCGGAATCGCTGTCTTGCGTGCTAGATCAGTGCATTTGCATGCAAGTATGAGAAATTGGCACAGAAACTTCGACCCGGCAAACACGATCACGATTTATTCGAGCTTATGTCAGATTCGACGATTCTTCGTTTCAGAAGTGTATTTCTGTGCGGAATCGCTGTTTCGCGTGCTAGATCAGTGCATTTGCATGCAAATATGCGAAATTGGCACAGAAACTCCGACCCGGCATGCACGATCACGATTTATTCGAGCTTATGTAAGATTCCACGATTCTTCGTTTCAGAAGTGTATTTCTGTGCGGAATCGCTGTTTCGCGTGCTAGATCAGTGCATTTGCATGCAAATACGCGAAATTGGCACAGAAACTCCGACCCGGCAAGCACGATCACAATTTATTCGAGCTTATGTCAGATTCGACGATTCTTCGTTTCAGAAGTGTATTTCTGTGCGGAATCGCTGTTTCGCGTGCTAGGTCAGTGCATTTGCATGCATATACGTGAAATTGGCACAGAAACTCCGACCCGGCAAGCACGATCACGATTTATTCGAGCTTATGTCAGATTCGAAGATTCTTCGTTTCCGAAGTGTATTTCTGTGCGGAATCGCTGTTTCGCGCGCTAGATCAGTGCATTTGCATGCAAGTATGAGAAATTGGAATAGAAACTCCGACCCGACAAACACGATCACGATGTATTCGAGCTTATGTCAGATTCGACGATTCTTCGCTTCAGCAGTGTATTTCTGTGCGGAATCGCTGTTTCGCGTGCCAGATCAGTGCATTTGAATGCAAATATGCGAAATTGGCACAGAAACTCCGACCCGGCAAGCACGATCACAATTTATTCGAGCTTATGTCAGATTCGACGATTCTTCGTTTCAGAAGTGTATTTCTGTGCGGAATCGCTGTTTCGCGTGCTAGATCAGTGCATTTGCATACAAATATGCGAAATTGGCACGGAAACTCCGACCCGGCAAGCACGATCCCGATTTATTCGAGCTTATATCAGATTCGACGATTCTTCGTTTCAGAAGTGTATTTCTGTGCGGAATCGCTGTTTCGCGTGCTAGATCAGTGCATTTGCATGCAAATATGCGAAATTGGCACAGAAACTCCGACCCGGCAAGCACGATCACGATTTATTCGAGGTTATGTCAGATTCGACGATTCTTCGTTTCAGAAGTGTATTTCTGTGCGGAATCGCTGTTTCGCGTGCTAGATCAGTGCATTTGCATGCAAATACGTGAAATTGGCACAGAAACTCCGACCGGGCAAGCACGATCACGATTTATTCGAGCTTATGTCAGATTCGAAGATTCTTCGCTTCCGAAGTGTATTTCTGTGCGGAATCGCTGTTTCGCGCGCTAGATCAGTGCATTTGCATGCAAGTATGAGAAATTGGCACAGTAACTCCGACCCGGCAAGCACGATCACGATTTATTCCAGCTTATGTCAGATTCGACGATTCTTCGTTTCAGAAGTGTATTTCTGTGCGGAATCGCTGTTTCGCGTGCTAGATCAGTGCATTTGCATGCAAATACGTGAAATTGGCACAGAAACTCCGACCCGGCAAGCACGATCACAATTCATTCAAGCTTATGTCAGATTCGACGATTCTTCGTTTCAGAAGTGTATTTCTGTGCGGAACCGCTGTTTCGTGTGCTAGATCAGTGCATTTGCATGCAAATACGCGAAATTGGCACAGAAACTCCGACCCGGCCAGCACGATCACGATTTATTCGAGCTTATGTCAGATTCGAAGATTCTTCGCTTCCGAAGTGTATTTCTGTGCGGAATCGCTGTTTCGCGTGCTAGATCAGTGCATTTGCATGCAAATACGCGAAATTGGCACAGAAACTCCGACCCGGCAAGCACGATCACGATTTATTCGAGCTTAAGTCAGATTCGACGATTCTTCGTTTCAGAAGTGTTTTTCTGTGCGGAATCGCTGTTTCGCGTGCTGGATCAGTGCATTTGCATGCAAATACGTGAAATTGGCACAGAAACTCCGACCCGGCAAGCACGATCACGATTTATTCGAGCTTATGTCAGATTCGAAGATTCTTCGTTTCAGAAGTGTATTTCTGTGCGTAATCGCTGTTTCGCGTGCTAGATCAGTGCATTTGCATGCAAATACGCGAAATTGGCACAGAAACTCCGACCCGGCAAGCACGATCACAATTCATTCGAGCTTATGTGAGATTCGACGATTCTTCCTTTCAGAAGTGTATTTCTGTGCGGAATCGCTATTTCGCGTGCTAGATCAGTGCATTTGCATGCAAATATGCGAAATTGGCACAGTAACTCCGACCCGGCAAGCACGATCACGATTTATTCCAGCTTATGTCAGATTCGACGATTCTTCGTTTCAGAAGTGTATTTCTGTGCGGAATCGCTGTTTCGCGTGCTAGATCAGTGCATTCGCATGCAAATACGCGAAATTGGCACAGAAACTCCGACCCGGCAAGCACGATCACAATTCATTCGAGCTTATGTGAGATTCGACGATTCTTCGTTTCAGAAGTGTATTTCTGTGCGGAATCGCTATTTCGCGTGCTAGATCAGTGCATTTGCATGCAAACAGTTGGCACAGAAACTCCGACCCGGCAAGCACGATCACGATTTATTCGAGCTTATGTCAGATTCGAAGATTCTTCGCTTCCAAAGTGTATTTCTGTGCGGAATCGCTGTTTCGCGCCCTAGATCAGTGCATTTGCATGCAAGTATGAGAAATTGGAATAGAAACTCCGACCCGACAAGCACGATTACGATTTATTCGAGCTTATGTCAGATTCGACGATTCTTCGCTTCAGCAGTGTATTTCTGTGCGGAATCGCTGTTTCGCGTGCCAGATCAGTGCATTTGCATACAAGTATGCGAAATTGGAATAGAAACTCCGGCCCGGCAAGCACGATCACAAATTATTCGAGCTTATGTCAGATTCGACGATTCTTCGTTTCAGAAGTGTATTTCTGTGCGGAATCGCTGTTTTACGTGCTAGATCAGTGCATTTGCATACAAATATGCGAAACTGGCACGGAAACTCCGATTCGGCAAGCACGATCACAATTTATTCGAGCCCTTGTCAGATTCGACGGTTCTTCGTTTCAGAAGTGTAATTCTGTCCGGAATCGCTGTTTCGCGGACTAGATCAGTGTATTTGCATGCAAATGTGCGAAATTGGCACGGAAACTCCGACCCGGCAACCACGATCACGATTTATTCGAGCTTATGTCAGATTCGACGATTCTTCGTTTCAGAAGAGTATTTTTGTGCGGAATCGCTGTCTTGCGTGCTAGATCAGTGCATTTGCATGCAAGTATGAGAAATTGGAACAGAAGCTCCGACACGACAAGCACGATCACGATTTATTCGAGCTTATGTCAGATTCGACGATTCTTCGCTTCAGAAGTTTATTTCTGTGCGGAATCGCTGTTTCGCGTGCTAGATCAGTGCATTTGCATGCAAGTATGAGAAATTGGCACAGAGACTTCGACCCGGCAAACACGATCACGATTTATTCGAGCTTATGTCAGATTCGACGATTCTTCGTTTCAGAAGTGTATTTCTGTGCGGAATCGCTGTTTCGCGTGCTAGATCAGTGTATTTGCATGCAAATGTGCGAAATTGGCACGGAAACTCCGACCCGGCAACCACGATCACGATTTATTCGAGCTTATGTCAGATTCGACGATTCTTCGTTTCAGAAGAGTATTTCTGTGCGGAATCGCTGTCTTGCGTGCTAGATCAGTGCATTTGCATGCAAGTATGAGAAATTGGCACAGAAACTTCGACCCGGCAAACACGATCACGATTTATTCGAGCTTATGTCAGATTCGACGATTCTTCGTTTCAGAAGTGTATTTCTGTGCGGAATCGCTGTTTCGCGCGCTAGATCAGTGCATTTGCATGCAAGTATGAAAAATTGGAATAGAAACTCCGACCCGACAAACACGATCACGATGTATTCGAGCTTATGTCAGATTCGACGATTCTTCGCTTCAGCAGTGTATTTCTGTGCGGAATCGCTGTTTCGCGTGCCAGATCAGTGCATTTGCATACAAGTATGCGAAATTGGAATAGAAACTCCGGCTCGGCAAGCACGATCACGATTTATTCGAGCTTATGTCAGATTCGACGATTATTCGTTTCACAAATGAATTTCTGTGCGGAATCGCTGTTTCGCGTGCTAGATCAGTGCATTTGCATACAAGTATGCGAAATTGGAATAGAAACTCCGGCCCGGCAAGCACGATCACAAATTATTCGAGCTTATGTCAGATTCGACGATTCTTCGTTTCAGAAGTGTATTTCTGTGCGGAATCGCTGTTTCGCGTTCCAGATCAGTGCATTTGCATACAAGTATGCGAAATTGGAATAGAAACTCCGGCCCGGCAAGCACGATCACGATTTCTTCGAGCTTATGTCAGATTCGAAGATTCTTCGCTTCAGCAGTGTATTTCTGTGCGGAATCGCTGTTTCGCGTGCCAGATCAGTGCATTTGCATACAAGTATGCGAAATTGGAATAGAAACTCCGGCTCGGCAAGCACGATCACGATTTATTCGAGCTTATGTCAGATTCGACGATTATTCGTTTCACAAATGAATTTCTGTGCGGAATCGCTGTTTCGCGTGCTAGATCAGTGCATTTGCATACAAGTATGCGAAATTGGAATAGAAACTCCGGCCCGGCAAGCACGATCACAAATTATTCGAGCTTATGTCAGATTCGACGATTCTTCGTTTCAGAAGTGTATTTCTGTGCGGAATCGCTGTTTCGCGTGCTAGATCAGTGCATTTGCATACAAATATGCGAAATTGGCACGGAAACTCCGACCCGGCAAGCACGATCACGATTTATTCGAGCTTATGTCAGATTCGACGATTCTTCGTTTCAGAAGTGTATTTCTGTGCGGAATCGCTGTTTCGCGTGCTAGATCAGTGCATTTGCATGCAAACACGCGAAATTGGCACAGAAACTCCGACCCGGCAAGCACGATCACAATTTATTCGAGCTTATGTCAGATTCGACGATTCTTCGTTTCAGAAGTGTATTTCTGTGCGGAATCGCTGTTTCGCGTGCTAGATCAGTGCATTTGCATGCAAATACGTGAAATTGGCACAGAAACTCCGACCCGGCAAGCACGATCACGATTTATTCGAGCTTATGGCAGATTCGAAGATTCTTCGTTTCCGAAGTGTATTTCTGTGCGGAATCGCTGTTTCGCGCGCTAGATCAGTGCATTTGCATGCAAGTATGAGAAATTGGAATAGAAACTCCGACCCGACAAACACGATCACGATGTATTCGAGCTTATGTCAGATTCGACGATTCTTCGCTTCAGCAGTGTATTTCTGTGCGGAATCGCTGTTTCGCGTGCCAGATCAGTGCATTTGAATGCAAATATGCGAAATTGGCACAGAAACTCCGACCCGGCAAGCACGATCACAATTTATTCGAGCTTATGTCAGATTCGACGATTCTTCGTTTCAGAAGTGTATTTCTGTGCGGAATCGCTGTTTCGCGTGCTAGATCAGTGCATTTGCATGCAAATATGCGAAATTGGTACAGAAACTCCGACCCGGCAAGCACGATCACGATTTATTCGAGCTTATGTCAGATTCGACGATTCTTCGTTTCAGAAGTGTATTTCTGTGCGGAATCGCTGTTTCGCGTGCTAGATCAGTGCATTTGCATGCAAATACGTGAAATTGGCACAGAAACTCCGACCCGGCAAGCACGATCACGATTTATTCGAGCTTATGTCAGATTCGAAGATTCTTCGCTTCCGAAGTGTATTTCTGTGCGGAATCGCTGTTTCGCGCGCTAGATCATTGCATTTGCATGCAAGTATGAGAAATTGAAATAGAAACTCCGACCCGACAAGCACGATCACGATTTATTCGAGCTTATGTCAGATTCGACGATTCTTCGCTTCAGCAGTGTATTTCTGTGCGGAATCGCTGTTTCGCGTGCCAGATCAGTGCATTTGCATACAAGTATGCGAAATTGGAATAGAAACTCCGGCCCGGCAAGCACGATCACGATTTCTTCGAGCTTATGTCAGATTCGACGATTCTTCGTTTCAGAAGTGTATTTCTGTGCGTAATCGCTGTTTCGCGTGCTAGATCAGTGCATTTGCATGCAAATATGCGAAATTGGCACAGTAACTCCGACCCGGCAAGCACGATCACGATTTATTCGAGCTTATGTCAGATTCGACGACTCTTCGTTTCAGAAGTGTATTTCTGTGCGGAATCGCTATTTCGCGTGCTAGATCAGTGCATTTGCATGCAAATATGCGAAATTGGCACAGTAACTCCGACCCGGCAAGCACGATCACGATTTATTCGAGCTTATGTCAGATTCGACGATTCTTCGTTTCAGAAGTGTATTTCTGTGCGGAATCGCTGTTTCGCGTGCTAGATCAGTGCATTCGCATGCAAATACGCGAAATTGGCACAGTAACTCCGACCCGGCAAGCACGATCACAATTCATTCAAGCTTATGTCAGATTCGACGATTCTTCGTATCAGAAGTGTATTTCTGTGCGGAACCGCTGTTTCGCGTGCTAGATCAGTGCATTTGCATACAAGTATGCGAAATTAGAATAGAAACTCCGGCCCGGCAAGCACGATCACGATTTCTTCGAGCTTATGTCAGATTCGACGATTCTTCGTTTCAGAAGTGTATTTCTGTGCGTAATCGCTGTTTCGCGTGCTAGATCAGTGCATTTGCATGCAAATACGCGAAATTGGCACAGAAACTCCGACCCGGCAAGCACGATCACAATTCATTCGAGCTTATGTGAGATTCGACGATTCTTCGTTTCAGAAGTGTATTTCTGTGCGGAATCGCTATTTCGCGTGCTTGATCAGTGCATTTGCATGCAAATATGCGAAATTGGCACAGTAACTCCGACCCGGCAAGCACGATCACGATTTATTCGAGCTTATGTCAGATTCGACGATTCTTCGTTTCAGAAGTGTATTTCTGTGCGGAATCGCTGTTTCGCGTGCTAGATCAGTGCATTCGCATGCAAATACGCGAAATTGGCACAGTAACTCCGACCCGGCAAGCACGATCACAATTCATTCAAGCTTATGTCAGATTCGACGATTCTTCGTTTCAGAAGTGTATTTCTGTGCGGAACCGCTGTTTCGCGTGCTAGATCAGTGCATTTGCATGCAAATACGCGAAATTGGCACAGAAACTCCGACCCGGCCAGCACGATCACGATTTATTCGAGCTTATGTCAGATTCGAAGATTCTTCGCTTCCGAAGTGTATTTCTGTGCGGAATCGCTGTTTCGCGTGCTAGATCAGTGCATTTGCATGCAAACACGCGAAATTGGCACAGAAACTCCGACCCGGCAAGCACGATCACGATTTATTCGAGCTTATGTCAGATTCGAAGATTCTTCGCTTCCAAAGTGTATTTCTGTGCGGAATCGCTGTTTCGCGCGCTAGATCAGTGCATTTGCATGCAAGTATGAGAAATTGGAATAGAAACTCCGACCCGACAAGCACGATTACGATTTATTCGAGCTTATGTCAGATTCGAAGATTCTTCGCTTCAGCAGTGTATTTCTGTGCGGAATCGCTGTTTCGCGTGCCAGATCAGTGCATTTGCATACAAGTATGCGAAATTGGAATAGAAACTCCGGCTCGGCAAGCACGATCACGATTTATTCGAGCTTATGTCAGATTCGACGATTATTCGTTTCACAAATGAATTTCTGTGCGGAATCGCTGTTTCGCGTGCTAGTTCAGTGCATTTGCATACAAGTATGCGAAATTGGAATAGAAACTCCGGCCCGGCAAGCACGATCACAAATTATTCGAGTTTATGTCAGATTCGACGATTCTTCGTTTCAGAAGTGTATTTCTGTGCGGAATCGCTGTTTCGCGTGCTAGATCAGTGCATTTGCATACAAATATGCGAAATTGGCACGGAAACTCCGACCCGGCAAGCACGATCACGATTTATTCGAGCTTATGTCAGATTCGACGATTCTTCGTTTCAGAAGTGTATTTCTGTGCGGAATCGCTGTTTCGCGTGCTAGATCAGTGCATTTGCATGCAAACACGCGAAATTGGCACAGAAACTCCGACCCGGCAAGCACGATCACAATTTATTCGAGCTTATGTCAGATTCGACGATTCTTCGTTTCAGAAGTGTATTTCTGTGCGGAATCGCTGTTTCGCGCGCTAGATCATTGCATTTGCATGCAAGTATGAGAAATTGAAATAGAAACTCCGACCCGACAAGCACGATCACGATTTATTCGAGCTTATGTCAGATTCGACGATTCTTCGCTTCAGCAGTGTATTTCTGTGCGGAATCGCTGTTTCGCGTGCCAGATCAGTGCATTTGCATACAAGTATGCGAAATTGGAATAGAAACTCCGGCCCGGCAAGCACGATCACGATTTCTTCGAGCTTATGTCAGATTCGACGATTCTTCGTTTCAGAAGTGTATTTCTGTGCGTAATCGCTGTTTCGCGTGCTAGATCAGTGCATTTGCATGCAAATATGCGAAATTGGCACAGTAACTCCGACCCGGCAAGCACGATCACGATTTATTCGAGCTTATGTCAGATTCGACGACTCTTCGTTTCAGAAGTGTATTTCTGTGCGGAATCGCTATTTCGCGTGCTAGATCAGTGCATTTGCATGCAAATATGCGAAATTGGCACAGTAACTCCGACCCGGCAAGCACGATCACGATTTATTCGAGCTTATGTCAGATTCGACGATTCTTCGTTTCAGAAGTGTATTTCTGTGCGGAATCGCTGTTTCGCGTGCTAGATCAGTGCATTCGCATGCAAATACGCGAAATTGGCACAGTAACTCCGACCCAGCAAGCACGATCACAATTCATTCAAGCTTATGTCAGATTCGACGATTCTTCGTATCAGAAGTGTATTTCTGTGCGGAACCGCTGTTTCGCGTGCTAGATCAGTGCATTTGCATACAAGTATGCGAAATTGGAATAGAAACTCCGGCCCGGCAAGCACGATCACGATTTCTTCGAGCTTATGTCAGATTCGACGATTCTTCGTTTCAGAAGTGTATTTCTGTGCGTAATCGCTGTTTCGCGTGCTAGATCAGTGCATTTGCATGCAAATACGCGAAATTGGCACAGAAACTCCGACCCGGCAAGCACGATCACAATTCATTCGAGCTTATGTGAGATTCGACGATTCTTCGTTTCAGAAGTGTATTTCTGTGCGGAATCGCTATTTCGCGTGCTAGATCAGTGCATTTGCATGCAAATATGCGAAATTGGCACAGTAACTCCGACCCGGCAAGCACGATCACGATTTATTCGAGCTTATGTCAGATTCGACGATTCTTCGTTTCAGAAGTGTATTTCTGTGCGGAATCGCTGTTTCGCGTGCTAGATCAGTGCATTCGCATGCAAATACGCGAAATTGGCACAGTAACTCCGACCCGGCAAGCACGATCACAATTCATTCAAGCTTATGTCAGATTCGACGATTCTTCGTTTCAGAAGTGTATTTCTGTGCGGAACCGCTGTTTCGCGTGCTAGATCAGTGCATTTGCATGCAAATACGCGAAATTGGCACAGAAACTCCGACCCGGCCAGCACGATCACGATTTATTCGAGCTTATGTCAGATTCGAAGATTCTTCGCTTCCGAAGTGTATTTCTGTGCGGAATCGCTGTTTCGCGTGCTAGATCAGTGCATTTGCATGCAAACACGCGAAATTGGCACAGAAACTCCGACCCGGCAAGCACGATCACGATTTATTCGAGCTTATGTCAGATTCGAAGATTCTTCGCTTCCAAAGTGTATTTCTGTGCGGAATCGCTGTTTCGCGCGCTAGATCAGTGCATTTGCATGCAAGTATGAGAAATTGGAATAGAAACTCCGACCCGACAAGCACGATTACGATTTATTCGAGCTTATGTCAGATTCGAAGATTCTTCGCTTCAGCAGTGTATTTCTGTGCGGAATCGCTGTTTCGCGTGCCAGATCAGTGCATTTGCATACAAGTATGCGAAATTGGAATAGAAACTCCGGCTCGGCAAGCACGATCACGATTTATTCGAGCTTATGTCAGATTCGACGATTATTCGTTTCACAAATGAATTTCTGTGCGGAATCGCTGTTTCGCGTGCTAGTTCAGTGCATTTGCATACAAGTATGCGAAATTGGAATAGAAACTCCGGCCCGGCAAGCACGATCACGATTTCTTCGAGCTTATGTCAGATTCGACGATTCTTCGTTTCAGAAGTGTATTTCTGTGCGTAATCGCTGTTTCGCGTGCTAGATCAGTGCATTTGCATGCAAATACGCGAAATTGGCACAGAAACTCCGACCCGGCAAGCACGATCACAATTCATTCGAGCTTATGTGAGATTCGACGATTCTTCGTTTCAGAAGTGTATTTCTGTGCGGAATCGCTATTTCGCGTGCTAGATCAGTGCATTTGCATGCAAATATGCGAAATTGGCACAGTAACTCCGACCCGGCAAGCACGATCACGATTTATTCGAGCTTATGTCAGATTCGACGATTCTTCGTTTCAGAAGTGTATTTCTGTGCGGAATCGCTGTTTCGCGTGCTAGATCAGTGCATTCGCATGCAAATACGCGAAATTGGCACAGAAACTCCGGCTCGGCAAGCACGATCACGATTTATTCGAGCTTATGTCAGATTCGACGATTATTCGTTTCACAAATGAATTTCTGTGCGGAATCGCTGTTTCGCGTGCTAGTTCAGTGCATTTGCATACAAGTATGCGAAATTGGAATAGAAACTCCGGCCCGGCAAGCACGATCACAAATTATTCGAGCTTATGTCAGATTCGACGATTCTTCGTTTCAGAAGTGTATTTCTGTGCGGAATCGCTGTTTCGCGTGCTAGATCAGTGCATTTGCATACAAATATGCGAAATTGGCACGGAAACTCCGACCCGGCAAGCACGATCACGATTTATTCGAGCTTATGTCAGATTCGACGATTCTTCGTTTCAGAAGTGTATTTCTGTGCGGAATCGCTGTTTCGCGTGCTAGATCAGTGCATTTGCATGCAAACACGCGAAATTGGCACAGAAACTCCGACCCGGCAAGCACGATCACAATTTATTCGAGCTTATGTCAGATTCGACGATTCTTCGTTTCAGAAGTGTATTTCTGTGCGGAATCGCTGTTTCGCGTGCTAGATCAGTGCATTTGCATGCAAATACGTGAAATCGGCACAGAAACTCCGACCCGGCAAGCACGATCACGATTTATTCGAGCTTATGGCAGATTCGAAGATTCTTCGTTTCCGAAGTGTATTTCTGTGCGGAATCGCTGTTTCGAGCGCTAGATCAGTGCATTTGCATGCAAGTATGAGAAATTGGAATAGAAACTCCGACCCGACAAACACGATCACGATGTATTCGAGCTTATGTCAGATTCGACGATTCTTCGCTTCAGCAGTGTATTTCTGTGCGGAATCGCTGTTTCGCGTGCCAGATCAGTGCATTTGAATGCAAATATGCGAAATTGGCACAGAAACTCCGACCCGGCAAGCACGATCACAATTTATTCGAGCTTATGTCAGATTCGACGATTCTTCGTTTCAGAAGTGTATTTCTGGGCGGAATCGCTGTTTCGCGTGCTAGATCAGTGCATTTGCATGCAAATATGCGAAATTGGCACAGAAACTCCGACCCGGCAAGCACGATCACGATTTATTCGAGCTTATGTCAGATTCGACGATTCTTCGTTTCAGAAGTGTATTTCTGTGCGGAATCGCTGTTTCGCGTGCTAGATCAGTGCATTTGCATGCAAATACGTGAAATTGGCACAGAAACTCCGACCCGGCAAGCACGATCACGATTTATTCGAGCTTATGTCAGATTCGAAGATTCTTCGCTTCCGAAGTGTATTTCTGTGCGGAATCGCTGTTTCGCGCGCTAGATCATTGCATTTGCATGCAAGTATGAGAAATTGGAATAGAAACTCCGACCCGACAAGCACGATCACGATTTATTCGAGCTTATGTCAGATTCGACGATTCTTCGCTTCAGCAGTGTATTTCTGTGCGGAATCGCTGTTTCGCGTGCCAGATCAGTGCATTTGAATGCAAATATGCTAAATTGGCACAGAAACTCCGACCCGGCAAGCACGATCACAATTTATTCGAGCTTATGTCAGATTCGACGATTCTTCGTTTCAGAAGTGTATTTCTGTGCGGAATCGCTGTTTCGCGTGCTAGATCAGTGCATTTGCATGCAAATATGCGAAATTGGCACAGAAACTCCGACCCGGCAAGCACGATCACGATTTATTCGAGCTTATGTCAGATTCGACGATTCTTCGTTTCAGAAGTGTATTTCTGTGCGGAATCGCTGTTTCGCGTGCTAGATCAGTGCATTTGCATGCAAATACGTGAAATTGGCACAGAAACTCCGACCCGGCAAGCACGATCACGATTTATTCGAGCTTATGTCAGATTCGAAGATTCTTCGCTTCCGAAGTGTATTTCTGTGCGGAATCGCTGTTTCGCGCGCTAGATCATTGCATTTGCATGCAAGTATGAGAAATTGGAATAGAAACTCCGACCCGACAAGCACGATCACGATTTATTCGAGCTTATGTCAGATTCGACGATTCTTCGCTTCAGCAGTGTATTTCTGTGCGGAATCGCTGTTTCGCGTGCCAGATCAGTGCATTTGCATACAAGTATGCGAAATTGGAATAGAAACTCCGGCCCGGCAAGCACGATCACGATTTCTTCGAGCTTATGTCAGATTCGACGATTCTTCGTTTCAGAAGTGTATTTCTGTGCGTAATCGCTGTTTCGCGTGCTAGATCAGTGCATGTGCATGCAAATACGCGAAATTGGCACAGAAACTCCGACCCGGCAAACACGATCACAATTCATTCGAGCTTATGTGAGATTCGACGATTCTTCGTTTCAGAAGTGTATTTCTGTGCGGAATCGCTATTTCGCGTGCTAGATCAGTGCATTTGCATGCAAATATGCGAAATTGGCACAGTAACTCCGACCCGGCAAGCACGATCACGATTTATTCGAGCTTATGTCAGATTCGACGATTCTTCGTTTCAGAAGTGTATTTCTGTGCGGAATCGCTGTTTCGCGTGCTAGATCAGTGCATTCGCATGCAAATACGCGAAATTGGCACAGTAACTCCGACCCGGCAAGCACGATCACAATTCATTCAAGCTTATGTCAGATTCGACGATTCTTCGTTTCAGAAGTGTATTTCTGTGCGGAACCGCTGTTTCGCGTGCTAGATCAGTGCATTTGCATGCAAATACGCGAAATTGGCACAGAAACTCCGACCCGGCAAGCACGATCACAATTCATTCGAGCTTATGTGAGATTCGACGATTCTTCGTTTCAGAAGTGTATTTCTGTGCGGAATCGCTATTTCGCGTGCTAGATCAGTGCATTTGCATGCAAATATGCGAAATTGGCACAGTAACTCCGACCCGGCAAGCACGATTACGATTTATTCGAGCTTATGTCAGATTCGAAGATTCTTCGCTTCCAAAGTGTATTTCTGTGCGGAATCGCTGTTTCGCGCGCTAGATCAGTGCATTTGCATGCAAGTATGAGAAATTGGAATAGAAACTCCGACCCGACAAACACGATTACGATTTATTCGAGCTTATGTGAGATTCGACGGTTCTTCGTTTCAGAAGTGTATTTCTGTCCGGAATCGCTGTTTCGCGGGCTAGATCAGTGTATTTGCATGCAAATGTGCGAAATTGGCACGGAAACTCCGACCCGGCAACCACGATCACGATTTATTCGAGCTTATGTCAGATTCGACGATTCTTCGTTTCAGAAGAGTATTTCTGTGCGGAATCGCTGTTTCGCGTGGTAGATCAGTGCATTTGCATGCAAGTATGAGAAATTGGCACAGAAACTTCGACCCGGCAAACACGATCACGATTTATTCGAGCTTATGTCAGATTCGACGATTCTTCGTTTCAGAAGTGTATTTCTGTGCGGAATCGCTGTTTCGCGTGCTAGATCAGTGTATTTGCATGCAAATGTGCGAAATTGGCACGGAAACTCCGACCCGGCAACCACGATCACGATTTATTCGAGCTTATGTCAGATTCGACGATTCTTCGTTTCAGAAGAGTATTTCTGTGCGGAATCGCTGTCTTGCGTGCTAGATCAGTGCATTTGCATGCAAGTATGAGAAATTGGCACAGAAACTTCGACCCGGCAAACACGATCACGATTTATTCGAGCTTATGTCAGATTCGACGATTCTTCGTTTCAGAAGTGTATTTCTGTGCGGAATCGCTGTTTCGCGTGCTAGATCAGTGCATTTGCATACAAGTATGCGAAATTGGAATAGAAACTCCGGCCCGGCAAGCACGATCACAAATTATTCGAGCTTATGTCAGATTCGACGATTCTTCGTTTCAGAAGTGTATTTCTGTGCGGAATCGCTGTTTCGCGTGCCAGATCAGTGCATTTGCATACAAGTATGCGAAATTGGAATAGAAACTCCGGCCCGGCAAGCACGATCACGATTTCTTCGAGCTTATGTCAGATTCGAAGATTCTTCGCTTCAGCAGTGTATTTCTGTGCGGAATCGCTGTTTCGCGTGCCAGATCAGTGCATTTGCATACAAGTATGCGAAATTGGAATAGAAACTCCGGCTCGGCAAGCACGATCACGATTTATTCGAGCTTATGTCAGATTCGACGATTATTCGTTTCACAAATGAATTTCTGTGCGGAATCGCTGTTTCGCGTGCTAGATCAGTGCATTTGCATACAAGTATGCGAAATTGGAATAGAAACTCCGGCCCGGCAAGCACGATCACAAATTATTCGAGCTTATGTCAGATTCGACGATTCTTCGTTTCAGAAGTGTATTTCTGTGCGGAATCGCAGTTTCGCGTGCTAGATCAGTGCATTTGCATACAAATATGCGAAATTGGCACGGAAACTCCGACCCGGCAAGCACGATCACGATTTATTCGAGCTTATGTCAGATTCGACGATTCTTCGTTTCAGAAGTGTATTTCTGTGCGGAATCGCTGTTTCGCGTGCTAGATCAGTGCATTTGCATGCAAACACGCGAAATTGGCACAGAAACTCCGACCCGGCAAGCACGATCACAATTTATTCGAGCTTATGTCAGATTCGACGATTCTTCGTTTCAGAAGTGTATTTCTGTGCGGAATCGCTGTTTCGCGTGCTAGATCAGTGCATTTGCATGCAAATACGTGAAATTGGCACAGAAACTCCGACCCGGCAAGCACGATCACGATTTATTCGAGCTTATGGCAGATTCGAAGATTCTTCGTTTCCGAAGTGTATTTCTGTGCGGAATCGCTGTTTCGCGCGCTAGATCAGTGCATTTGCATGCAAGTATGAGAAATTGGAATAGAAACTCCGACCCGACAAACACGATCACGATGTATTCGAGCTTATGTCAGATTCGACGATTCTTCGCTTCAGCAGTGTATTTCTGTGCGGAATCGCTGTTTCGCGTGCCAGATCAGTGCATTTGAATGCAAATATGCGAAATTGGCACAGAAACTCCGACCCGGCAAGCACGATCACAATTTATTCGAGCTTATGTCAGATTCTACGATTCTTCGCTTCCGAAGTGTATTTCTGTGCGGAATCGCTGTTTCGCGCGCTAGATCATTGCATTTGCATGCAAGTATGAGAAATTGGAATAGAAACTCCGACCCGACAAGCACGATCACGATTTATTCGAGCTTATGTCAGATTCGACGATTCTTCGCTTCAGCAGTGTATTTCTGTGCGGAATCGCTGTTTCGCGTGCCAGATCAGTGCATTTGCATACAAGTATGCGAAATTGGAATAGAAACTCCGGCCCGGCAAGCACGATCACGATTTCTTCGAGCTTATGTCAGATTCGACGATTCTTCGTTTCAGAAGTGTATTTCTGTGCGTAATCGCTGTTTCGCGTGCTAGATCAGTGCATGTGCATGCAAATACGCGAAATTGGCACAGAAACTCCGCCCCGGCAAACACGATCACAATTCATTCGAGCTTATGTGAGATTCGACGATTCTTCGTTTCAGAAGTGTATTTCTGTGCGGAATCGCTATTTCGCGTGCTAGATCAGTGCATTTGCATGCAAATATGCGAAATTGGCATAGTAACTCCGACCCGGCAAGCACGATCACGATTTATTCGAGCTTATGTCAGATTCGACGATTCTTCGTTTCAGAAGTGTATTTCTGTGCGGAATCGCTGTTTCGCGTGCTAGATCAGTGCATTCGCATGCAAATACGCGAAATTGGCACAGTAACTCCGACCCGGCAAGCACGATCACAATTCATTCAAGCTTATGTCAGATTCGACGATTCTTCGTTTCAGAAGTGTATTTCTGTGCGGAACCGCTGTTTCGCGTGCTAGATCAGTGCATTTGCATGCAAATACGCGAAATTGGCACAGAAACTCCGACCCGGCAAGCACGATCACAATTCATTCGAGCTTATGTGAGATTCGACGATTCTTCGTTTCAGAAGTGTATTTCTGTGCGGAATCGCTATTTCGCGTGCTAGATCAGTGCATTTGCATGCAAATATGCCAAATTGGCACAGTAACTCCGACCCGGCAAGCACGATTACGATTTATTCGAGCTTATGTCAGATTCGAAGATTCTTCGCTTCCAAAGTGTATTTCTGTGCGGAATCGCTGTTTCGCGCGCTAGATCAGTGCATTTGCATGCAAGTATGAGAAATTGGAATAGAAACTCCGACCCGACAAACACGATTACGATTTATTCGAGCTTATGTGAGATTCGACGGTTCTTCGTTTCAGAAGTGTATTTCTGTCCGGAATCGCTGTTTCGCGGGCTAGATCAGTGTATTTGCATGCAAATGTGCGAAATTGGCACGGAAACTCCGACCCGGCAACCACGATCACGATTTATTCGAGCTTATGTCAGATTCGACGATTCTTCGTTTCAGAAGAGTATTTTTGTGCGGAATCGCTGTCTTGCGTGCTAGATCAGTGCATTTGCATGCAAGTATGAGAAATTGGAACAGAAGCTCCGACCCGACAAGCACGATCACGATTTATTCGAGCTTATGTCAGATTCGACGATTCTTCGCTTCAGAAGTTTATTTCTGTGCGGAATCGCTGTTTCGCGTGGTAGATCAGTGCATTTGCATGCAAGTATGAGAAATTGGCACAGAAACTTCGACCCGGCAAACACGATCACGATTTATTCGAGCTTATGTCAGATTCGACGATTCTTCGTTTCAGAAGTGTATTTCTGTGCGGAATCGCTGTTTCGCGTGCTAGATCAGTGTATTTGCATGCAAATGTGCGAAATTGGCACGGAAACTCCGACCCGGCAACCACGATCACTATTTATTCGAGCTTATGTCAGATTCGACGATTCTTCGTTTCAGAAGAGTATTTCTGTGCGGAATCGCTGTCTTGCGTGCTAGATCAGTGCATTTGCATGCAAGTATGAGAAATTGGCACAGAAACTTCGACCCGGCAAACACGATCACGATTTATTCGAGCTTATGTCAGATTCGACGATTCTTCGTTTCAGAAGTGTATTTCTGTGCGGAATCGCTGTTTCGCGTGCTAGATCAGTGCATTTGCATGCAAATACGTGAAATTGGCACAGAAACTCCGACCCGGCAAGCACGATCACGATTTATTCGAGCTTATGTCAGATTCGAAGATTCTTCGTTTCCGAAGTGTATTTCTGTGCGGAATCGCTGTTTCGCGCGCTAGATCAGTGCATTTGCATGCAAGTATGAAAAATTGGAATAGAAACTCCGACCCGACAAACACGATCACGATGTATTCGAGCTTATGTCAGATTCGACGATTCTTCGCTTCAGCAGTGTATTTCTGTGCGGAATCGCTGTTTCGCGTGCCAGATCAGTGCATTTGCATACAAGTATGCGAAATTGGAATAGAAACTCCGGCTCGGCAAGCACGATCACGATTTATTCGAGCTTATGTCAGATTCGACGATTATTCGTTTCACAAATGAATTTCTGTGCGGAATCGCTGTTTCGCGTGCTAGATCAGTGCATTTGCATACAAGTATGCGAAATTGGAATAGAAACTCCGGCCCGGCAAGCACGATCACAAATTATTCGAGCTTATGTCAGATTCGACGATTCTTCGTTTCAGAAGTGTATTTCTGTGCGGAATCGCTGTTTCGCGTGCCAGATCAGTGCATTTGCATACAAGTATGCGAAATTGGAATAGAAACTCCGGCCCGGCAAGCACGATCACGATTTCTTCGAGCTTATGTCAGATTCGAAGATTCTTCGCTTCAGCAGTGTATTTCTGTGCGGAATCGCTGTTTCGCGTGCCAGATCAGTGCATTTGCATACAAGTATGCGAAATTGGAATAGAAACTCCGGCTCGGCAAGCACGATCACGATTTATTCGAGCTTATGTCAGATTCGACGATTATTCGTTTCACAAATGAATTTCTGTGCGGAATCGCTGTTTCGCGTGCTAGATCAGTGCATTTGCATACAAGTATGCGAAATTGGAATAGAAACTCCGGCCCGGCAAGCACGATCACAAATTATTCGAGCTTATGTCAGATTCGACGATTCTTCGTTTCAGAAGTGTATTTCTGTGCGGAATCGCAGTTTCGCGTGCTAGATCAGTGCATTTGCATACAAATATGCGAAATTGGCACGGAAACTCCGACCCGGCAAGCACGATCACGATTTATTCGAGCTTATGTCAGATTCGACGATTCTTCGTTTCAGAAGTGTATTTCTGTGCGGAATCGCTGTTTCGCGTGCTAGATCAGTGCATTTGCATGCAAACACGCGAAATTGGCACAGAAACTCCGACCCGGCAAGCACGATCACAATTTATTCGAGCTTATGTCAGATTCGACGATTCTTCGTTTCAGAAGTGTATTTCTGTGCGGAATCGCTGTTTCGCGTGCTAGATCAGTGCATTTGCATGCAAATACGTGAAATTGGCACAGAAACTCCGACCCGGCAAGCACGATCACGATTTATTCGAGCTTATGGCAGATTCGAAGATTCTTCGTTTCCGAAGTGTATTTCTGTGCGGAATCGCTGTTTCGCGCGCTGGATCAGTGCATTTGCATGCAAGTATGAGAAATTGGAATAGAAACTCCGACCCGACAAACACGATCACGATGTATTTGAGCTTATGTCAGATTCGACGATTCTTCGCTTCAGCAGTGTATTTCTGTGCGGAATCGCTGTTTCGCGTGCCAGATCAGTGCATTTGAATGCAAATATGCGAAATTGGCACAGAAACTCCGACCCGGCAAGCACGATCACAATTTATTCGAGCTTATGTCAGATTCTACGATTCTTCGTTTCAGAAGTGTATTTCTGTGCGGAATCGCTGTTTCGCGTGCTAGATCAGTGCATTTGCATGCAAATATGCGAAATTGGCACAGAAACTCCGACCCGGCAAGCACGATCACGATTTATTCGAGCTTATGTCAGATTCGACGATTCTTCGTTTCAGAAGTGTATTTCTGTGCGGAATCGCTGTTTCGCGTGCTAGATCAGTGCATTTGCATGCAAATACGTGAAATTGGCACAGAAACTCCGACCCGGCAAGCACGATCACGATTTATTCGAGCTTATGTCAGATTCGAAGATTCTTCGCTTCCGAAGTGTATTTCTGTGCGGAATCGCTGTTTCGCGCGCTAGATCATTGCATTTGCATGCAAGTATGAGAAATTGAAATAGAAACTCCGACCCGACAAGCACGATCACGATTTATTCGAGCTTATGTCAGATTCGACGATTCTTCGCTTCAGCAGTGTATTTCTGTGCGGAATCGCTGTTTCGCGTGCCAGATCAGTGCATTTGCATGCAAATATGCGAAATTGGCACAGTAACTCCGACCCGGCAACCACGATCACGATTTATTCGAGCTTATGTCAGATTCGACGACTCTTCGTTTCAGAAGTGTATTTCTGTGCGGAATCGCTATTTCGCGTGCTAGATCAGTGCATTTGCATGCAAATATGCGAAATTGGCACAGTAACTCCGACCCGGCAAGCACGATCACGATTTATTCGAGCTTATGTCAGATTCGACGATTCTTCGTTTCAGAAGTGTATTTCTGTGCGGAATCGCTGTTTCGCGTGCTAGATCAGTGCATTCGCATGCAAATACGCGAAATTGGCACAGTAACTCCGACCCGGCAAGCACGATCACAATTCATTCAAGCTTATGTCAGATTCGACGATTCTTCGTATCAGAAGTGTATTTCTGTGCGGAACCGCTGTTTCGCGTGCTAGATCAGTGCATTTGCATACAAGTATGCGAAATTGGAATAGAAACTCCGGCCCGGCAAGCACGATCACGATTTCTTCGAGCTTATGTCAGATTCGACGATTCTTCGTTTCAGAAGTGTATTTCTGTGCGTAATCGCTGTTTCGCGTGCTAGATCAGTGCATTTGCATGCAAATACGTGAAATTGGCACAGAAACTCCGACCCGGCAAGCACGATCACAATTCATTCGAGCTTATGTGAGATTCGACGATTCTTCGTTTCAGAAGTGTATTTCTGTGCGGAATCGCTATTTCGCGTGCTAGATCAGTGCATTTGCATGCAAATATGCGAAATTGGCACAGTAACTCCGACCCGGCAAGCACGATCACGATTTATTCGAGCTTATGTCAGATTCGACGATTCTTCGTTTCAGAAGTGTATTTCTGTGCGGAATCGCTGTTTCGCGTGCTAGATCAGTGCATTCGCATGCAAATACGCGAAATTGGCACAGTAACTCCGACCCGGCAAGCACGATCACAATTCATTCAAGCTTATGTCAGATTCGACGATTCTTCGTTTCAGAAGTGTATTTCTGTGCGGAACCGCTGTTTCGCGTGCTAGATCAGTGCATTTGCATGCAAATACGCGAAATTGGCACAGAAACTCCGACCCGGCCAGCACGATCACGATTTATTCGAGCTTATGTCAGATTCGAAGATTCTTCGCTTCCGAAGTGTATTTCTGTGCGGAATCGCTGTTTCGCGTGCTAGATCAGTGCATTTGCATGCAAACACGCGAAATTGGCACAGAAACTCCGACCCGGCAAGCACGATCACGATTTATTCGAGCTTATGTCAGATTCGAAGATTCTTCGCTTCCAAAGTGTATTTCTGTGCGGAATCGCTGTTTCGCGCGCTAGATCAGTGCATTTGCATGCAAGTATGAGAAATTGGAATAGAAACTCCGACCCGACAAGCACGATTACGATTTATTCGAGCTTATGTCAGATTCGAAGATTCTTCGCTTCAGCAGTGTATTTCTGTGCGGAATCGCTGTTTCGCGTGCCAGATAAGTGCATTTGCATACAAGTATGCGAAATTGGAATAGAAACTCCGGCTCGGCAAGCACGATCACGATTTATTCGAGCTTATGTCAGATTCGACGATTATTCGTTTCACAAATGAATTTCTGTGCGGAATCGCTGTTTCGCGTGCTAGATCAGTGCATTTGCATACAAGTATGCGAAATTGGAATAGAAACTCCGGCCCGGCAAGCACGATCACAAATTATTCGAGCTTATGTCAAATTCGACGATTCTTCGTTTCAGAAGTGTATTTCTGTGCGGAATCGCTGTTTCGCGTGCTAGATCAGTGCATTTGCATACAAATATGCGAAATTGGCACGGAAACTCCGACCCGGCAAGCACGATCACGATTTATTCGAGCTTATGTCAGATTCGACGATTCTTCGTTTCAGAAGTGTATTTCTGTGCGGAATCGCTGTTCCGCGTGCCAGATCAGTGCATTTGAATGCAAATATGCGAAATTGGCACAGAAACTCCGACCCGGCAAGCACGATCACAATTTATTCGAGCTTATGTCAGATTCGACGATTCTTCGTTTCAGAAGTGTATTTCTGTGCGGAATCGCTATTTCGCGTGCTAGATCAGTGCATTTGCATGCAAATATGCGAAATTGGCACAGTAACTCCGACCCGGCAAGCACGATCACGATTTATTCGAGCTTATGTCAGATTCGAAGATTCTTCGCTTCCAAAGTGTATTTCTGTGCGGAATCGCTGTTTCGCGCGCTAGATCAGTGCATTTGCATGCAAGTATGAGAAATTGGAATAGAAACTCCGACCCGACAAGCACGATTACGATTTATTCGAGCTTATGTCAGATTCGAAGATTCTTCGCTTCAGCAGTGTATTTCTGTGCGGAATCGCTGTTTCGCGTGCCAGATCAGTGCATTTGCATACAAGTATGCGAAATTGGAATAGAAACTCCGGCCCGGCAAGCACGATCACGATTTATTCGAGCTTATGTCAGATTCGACGATTATTCGTTTCACAAATGAATTTCTGTGCGGAATCGCTGTTTCGCGTGCTAGATCAGTGCATTTGCATACAAGTATGCGAAATTGGAATAGAAACTCCGGCCCGGCAAGCACGATCACAAATTATTCGAGCTTATGTCAGATGCGACGATTCTTCGTTTCAGAAGTGTATTTCTGTGCGGAATCGCTGTTTCGCGTGCTAGATCAGTGCATTTGCATACAAATATGCGAAATTGGCACGGAAACTCCGACCCGGCAAGCACGATCACGATTTATTCGAGCTTATGTCAGATTCGACGATTCTTCGTTTCAGAAGTGTATTTCTGTGCGGAATCGCTGTTTCGCGTGCTAGATCAGTGCATTTGCATGCAAACACGCGAAATTGGCACAGAAACTCCGACCCGGCAAGCACGATCACAGTTTATTCGAGCTTATGTCAGATTCGACGATTCTTCGTTTCAGAAGTGTATTTCTGTGCGGAATCGCTGTTTCGCGTGCTAGATCAGTGCATTTGCATGCAAATACGTGAAATTGGCACAGAAACTCCGACCCGGCAAGCACGATCACGATTTATTCGAGCTTATGGCAGATTCGAAGATTCTTCGTTTCCGAAGTGTATTTCTGTGCGGAATCGCTGTTTCGCGCGCTAGATCAGTGCATTTGCATGCAAGTATGAGAAATTGGAATAGAAACTCCGACCCGACAAACACGATCACGATGTATTCGAGCTTATGTCAGATTCGACGATTCTTCGTTTCAGAAGTGTATTTCTGTGCGGAATCGCTGTTTCGCGTGCTAGATCAGTGCATTTGCATGCAAACACGCGAAATTGGCACAGAAACTCCGACCCGGCAAGCACGATCACAATTTATTCGAGCTTATGTCAGATTCGACGATTCTTCGTTTCAGAAGTGTATTTCTGTGCGGAATCGCTGTTTCGCGTGCTAGATCAGTGCATCTGCATGCAAATACGTGAAATTGGCACAGAAACTCCGACCCGGCAAGCACGATCACGATTTATTCGAGCTTATGGCAGATTCGAAGATTCTTCGTTTCCGAAGTGTATTTCTGTGCGGAATCGCTGTTTCGCGCGCTAGATCAGTGCATTTGCATGCAAGTATGAGAAATTGGAATAGAAACTCCGACCCGACAAACACGATCACGATGTATTCGAGCTTATGTCAGATTCGACGATTCTTCGCTTCCGAAGTGTATTTCTGTGCGGAATCGCTGTTTCGCGCGCTAGATCATTGCATTTGCATGCAAGTATGAGAAATTGGAATAGAAACTCCGACCCGACAAGCACGATCACGATTTATTCGAGCTTATGTCAGATTCGACGATTCTTCGCTTCAGCAGTGTATTTCTGTGCGGAATCGCTGTTTCGCGTGCCAGATCAGTGCATTTGCATACAAGTATGCGAAATTGGAATAGAAACTCCGGCCCGGCAAGCACGATCACGATTTCTTCGAGCTTATGTCAGATTCGACGATTCTTCGTTTCAGAAGTGTATTTCTGTGCGTAATCGCTGTTTCGCGTGCTAGATCAGTGCATTTGCATGCAAATACGTGAAATTGGCACAGAAACTCCGACCCGGCAAGCACGATCACGATTTATTCGAGCTTATGTCAGATTCGAAGATTCTTCGCTTCCGAAGTGTATTTCCGTGCGGAATCGCTGTTTCGCGCGCTAGATCATTGCATTTGCATGCAAGTATGAGAAATTGGCACAGTAACTCCGACCCGGCAAGCACGATCACAATTCATTCAAGCTTATGTCAGATTCGACGATTCTTCGTATCAGAAGTGTATTTCTGTGCGGAACCGCTGTTTCGCGTGCTAGATCAGTGCATTTGCATACAAGTATGCGAAATTGGAATAGAAACTCCGGCCCGGCAAGCACGATCACGATTTCTTCGAGCTTATGTCAGATTCGACGATTCTTCGTTTCAGAAGTGTATTTCTGTGCGTAATCGCTGTTTCGCGTGCTAGATCAGTGCATTTGCATGCAAATACGCGAAATTGGCACAGAAACTCCGACCCGGCAAGCACGATCACAATTCATTCGAGCTTATGTGAGATTCGACGATTCTTCGTTTCAGAAGTGTATTTCTGTGCGGAATCGCTATTTCGCGTGCTAGATCAGTGCATTTGCATGCAAATATGCGAAATTGGCACAGTAACTCCGACCCGGCAAGCACGATCACGATTTATTCGAGCTTATGTCAGATTCGACGATTCTTCGTTTCAGAAGTGTATTTCTGTGCGGAATCGCTGTTTCGCGTGCTAGATCAGTACATTCGCATGCAAATACGCGAAATTGGCACAGTAACTCCGACCCGGCAAGCACGATCACAATTCATTCAAGCTTATGTCAGATTCGACGATTCTTCGTTTCAGAAGTGTATTTCTGTGCGGAACCGCTGTTTCGCGTGCTAGATCAGTGCATTTGCATGCAAATACGCGAAATTGGCACAGAAACTCCGACCCGGCCAGCACGATCACGATTTATTCGAGCTTATGTCAGATTCGAAGATTCTTCGCTTCCGAAGTGTATTTCTGTGCGGAATCGCTGTTTCGCGTGCTAGATCAGTGCATTTGCATGCAAACACGCGAAATTGGCACAGAAACTCCGACCCGGCAAGCACGATTACGATTTATTCGAGCTTATGTCAGATTCGAAGATTCTTCGCTTCAGCAGTGTATTTCTGTGCGGAATCGCTGTTTCGCGTGCCAGATCAGTGCATTTGCATACAAGTATGCGAAATTGGAATAGAAACTCCGGCTCGGCAAGCACGATCACGATTTATTCGAGCTTATGTCAGATTCGACGATTATTCGTTTCACAAATGAATTTCTGTGCGGAATCGCTGTTTCGCGTGCTAGTTCAGTGCATTTGCATACAAGTATGCGAAATTGGAATAGAAACTCCGGCCCGGCAAGCACGATCACAAATTATTCGAGCTTATGTCAGATTCGACGATTCTTCGTTTCAGAAGTGTATTTCTGTGCGGAATCGCTGTTTCGCGTGCTAGATCAGTGCATTTGCATGCAAATACGTGAAATTGGCACAGAAACTCCGACCCGGCAAGCACGATCACGATTTATTCGAGCTTATGGCAGATTCGAAGATTCTTCGTTTCCGAAGTGTATTTCTGTGCGGAATCGCTGTTTCGCGCGCTAGATCAGTGCATTTGCATGCAAGTATGAGAAATTGGAATAGAAACTCCGACCCGACAAACACGATCACGATGTATTCGAGCTTATGTCAGATTCGACGATTCTTCGCTTCAGCAGTGTATTTCTGTGCGGAATCGCTGTTTCGCGTGCCAGATCAGTGCATTTGAATGCAAATATGCGAAATTGGCACAGAAACTCCGACCCGGCAAGCACGATCACAATTTATTCGAGCTTATGTCAGATTCGACGATTCTTCGTTTCAGAAGTGTATTTCTGGGCGGAATCGCTGTTTCGCGTGCTAGATCAGTGCATTTGCATGCAAATATGCGAAATTGGCACAGAAACTCCGACCCGGCAAGCACGATCACGATTTATTCGAGCTTATGTCAGATTCGACGATTCTTCGTTTCAGAAGTGTATTTCTGTGCGGAATCGCTGTTTCGCGTGCTAGATCAGTGCATTTGCATGCAAATACGTGAAATTGGCACAGAAACTCCGACCCGGCAAGCACGATCACGATTTATTCGAGCTTATGTCAGATTCGAAGATTCTTCGCTTCCGAAGTGTATTTCTGTGCGGAATCGCTGTTTCGCGCGCTAGATCATTGCATTTGCATGCAAGTATGAGAAATTGGAATAGAAACTCCGACCCGACAAGCACGATCACGATTTATTCGAGCTTATGTCAGATTCGACGATTCTTCGCTTCAGCAGTGTATTTCTGTGCGGAATCGCTGTTTCGCGTGCCAGATCAGTGCATTTGAATGCAAATATGCTAAATTGGCACAGAAACTCCGACCCGGCAAGCACGATCACAATTTATTCGAGCTTATGTCAGATTCGACGATTCTTCGTTTCAGAAGTGTATTTCTGTGCGGAATCGCTGTTTCACCGTGCTAGATCAGTGCATTTGCATGCAAATATGCGAAATTGGCACAGAAACTCCGACCCGGCAAGCACGATCACGATTTATTCGAGCTTATGTCAGATTCGACGATTCTTCGTTTCAGAAGTGTATTTCTGTGCGGAATCGCTGTTTCGCGTGCTAGATCAGTGCATTTGCATGCAAATACGTGAAATTGGCACAGAAACTCCGACCCGGCAAGCACGATCACGATTTATTCGAGCTTATGTCAGATTCGACGATTCTTCGTTTCAGAAGTGTATTTCTGTGCGGAATCGCTGTTTCGCGTGCTAGATCAGTGCATTTGCATGCAAATACGTGAAATTGGCACAGAAACTCCGACCCGGCAAGCACGATCACGATTTATTCGAGCTTATGGCAGATTCGAAGATTCTTCGTTTCCGAAGTGTATTTCTGTGCGGAATCGCTGTTTCGCGCGCTAGATCAGTGCATTTGCATGCAAGTATGAGAAATTGGAATAGAAACTCCGACCCGACAAACACGATCACGATGTATTCGAGCTTATGTCAGATTCGACGATTCTTCGCTTCAGCAGTGTATTTCTGTGCGGAATCGCTGTTTCGCGTGCCAGATCAGTGCATTTGAATGCAAATATGCGAAATTGGCACAGAAACTCCGACCCGGCAAGCACGATCACAATTTATTCGAGCTTATGTCAGATTCGACGATTCTTCGTTTCAGAAGTGTATTTCTGGGCGGAATCGCTGTTTCGCGTGCTAGATCAGTGCATTTGCATGCAAATATGCGAAATTGGCACAGAAACTCCGACCCGGCAAGCACGATCACGATTTATTCGAGCTTATGTCAGATTCGACGATTCTTCGTTTCAGAAGTGTATTTCTGTGCGGAATCGCTGTTTCGCGTGCTAGATCAGTGCATTTGCATGCAAATACGTGAAATTGGCACAGAAACTCCGACCCGGCAAGCACGATCACGATTTATTCGAGCTTATGTCAGATTCGAAGATTCTTCGCTTCCGAAGTGTATTTCTGTGCGGAATCGCTGTTTCGCGCGCTAGATCATTGCATTTGCATGCAAGTATGAGAAATTGGAATAGAAACTCCGACCCGACAAGCACGATCACGATTTATTCGAGCTTATGTCAGATTCGACGATTCTTCGCTTCAGCAGTGTATTTCTGTGCGGAATCGCTGTTTCGCGTGCCAGATCAGTGCATTTGAATGCAAATATGCTAAATTGGCACAGAAACTCCGACCCGGCAAGCACGATCACAATTTATTCGAGCTTATGTCAGATTCGACGATTCTTCGTTTCAGAAGTGTATTTCTGTGCGGAATCGCTGTTTCACCGTGCTAGATCAGTGCATTTGCATGCAAATATGCGAAATTGGCACAGAAACTCCGACCCGGCAAGCACGATCACGATTTATTCGAGCTTATGTCAGATTCGACGATTCTTCGTTTCAGAAGTGTATTTCTGTGCGGAATCGCTGTTTCGCGTGCTAGATCAGTGCATTTGCATGCAAATACGTGAAATTGGCACAGAAACTCCGACCCGGCAAGCACGATCACGATTTATTCGAGCTTATGTCAGATTCGAAGATTCTTCGCTTCCGAAGTGTATTTCTGTGCGGAATCGCTGTTTCGCGCGCTAGATCATTGCATTTGCATGCAAGTATGAGAAATTGGAATAGAAACTCCGACCCGACAAGCACGATCACGATTTATTCGAGCTTATGTCAGATTCGACGATTCTTCGCTTCAGCAGTGTATTTCTGTGCGGAATCGCTGTTTCGCGTGCCAGATCAGTGCATTTGCATACAAGTATGCGAAATTGGAATAGAAACTCCGGCCCGGCAAGCACGATCACGATTTCTTCGAGCTTATGTCAGATTCGACGATTCTTCGTTTCAGAAGTGTATTTCTGTGCGTAATCGCTGTTTCGCGTGCTAGATCAGTGCATTTGCATACAAATATGCGAAATTGGCACGGAAACTCCGACCCGGCAAGCACGATCACGATTTATTCGAGCTTATGTCAGATTCGACGATTCTTCGTTTCAGAAGTGTATTTCTGTGCGGAATCGCTGTTTCGCGTGCTAGATCAGTGCATTTGCATGCAAACACGCGAAATTGGCACAGAAACTCCGACCCGGCAAGCACGATCACAATTTATTCGAGCTTATGTCAGATTCGACGATTCTTCGTTTCAGAAGTGTATTTCTGTGCGGAATCGCTGTTTCGCGTGCTAGATCAGTGCATTTGCATGCAAATACGTGAAATTGGCACAGAAACTCCGACCCGGCAAGCACGATCACGATTTATTCGAGCTTATGGCAGATTCGAAGATTCTTCGTTTCCGAAGTGTATTTCTGTGCGGAATCGCTGTTTCGCGCGCTAGATCAGTGCATTTGCATACAAGTATGCGAAATTGGAATAGAAACTCCGGCCCGGCAAGCACGATCACGATTTCTTCGAGCTTATGTCAGATTCGACGATTCTTCGTTTCAGAAGTGTATTTCTGTGCGTAATCGCTGTTTCGCGTGCTAGATCAGTGCATGTGCATGCAAATACGCGAAATTGGCACAGAAACTCCGACCCGGCAAACACGATCACAATTCATTCGAGCTTATGTGAGATTCGACGATTCTTCGTTTCAGAAGTGTATTTCTGTGCGGAATCGCTGTTTCGCGTGCTAGATCAGTGCATTTGCATGCAAATATGCGAAATTGGAATAGAAACTCCGGCCCGGAAAGCACGATCACGATTTCTTCGAGCTTATGTCAGATTCGACGATTCTTCGTTTCAGAAGTGTATTTCTGTGCGGAATCGCTGTTTCGCGTGCTAGATCAGTGCATTTGCATGCAAATACGTGAAATTGGCACAGAAACTCCGACCCGGCAAGCACGATCACGATTTATTCGAGCTTATGTCAGATTCGAAGATTCTTCGCTTCCGAAGTGTATTTCTGTGCGGAATCGCTGTTTCGCGCGCTAGATCATTGCATTTGCATGCAAGTATGAGAAATTGGAATAGAAACTCCGACCCGACAAGCACGATCACGATTTATTCGAGCTTATGTCAGATTCGACGATTCTTCGCTTCAGCAGTGTATTTCTGTGCGGAATCGCTGTTTCGCGTGCCAGATCAGTGCATTTGCATACAAGTATGCGAAATTGGAATAGAAACTCCGGCCCGGCAAGCGCGATCACGATTTCTTCGAGCTTATGTCAGATTCGACGATTCTTCGTTTCAGAAGTGTATTTCTGTGCGTAATCGCTGTTTCGCGTGCTAGATCAGTGCATTTGCATGCAAATACGTGAAATTGGCACAGAAACTCCGACCCGGCAAGCACGATCACGATTTATTCGAGCTTATGTCAGATTCGAAGATTCTTCGCTTCCGAAGTGTATTTCCGTGCGGAATCGCTGTTTCGCGCGCTAAATCATTGCATTTGCATGCAAGTATGAGAAATTGGCACAGTAACTCCGACCCGGCAAGCACGATCACAATTCATTCAAGCTTATGTCAGATTCGAGGATTCTTCGTATCAGAAGTGTATTTCTGTGCGGAACCGCTGTTTCGCGTGCTAGATCAGTGCATTTTCATACAAGTATGCGAAATTGGAATAGAAACTCCGGCCCGGCAAGCACGATCACGATTTCTTCGAGCTTATGTCAGATTCGACGATTCTTCGTTTCAGAAGTGTATTTCTGTGCGTAATCGCTGTTTCGCGTGCTAGATCAGTGCATTTGCATGCAAATACGCGAAATTGGCACAGAAACTCCGACCCGGCAAGCACGATCACAATTCATTCGAGCTTATGTGAGATTCGACGATTCTTCGTTTCAGAAGTGTATTTCTGTGCGGAATCGCTATTTCGCGTGCTAGATCAGTGCATTTGCATGCAAATATGCGAAATTGGCACAGTAACTCCGACCCGGCAAGCACGATCACGATTTATTCGAGCTTATGTCAGATTCGACGATTCTTCGTTTCAGAAGTGTATTTCTGTGCGGAATCGCTGTTTCGCGTGCTAGATCAGTGCATTCGCATGCAAATACGCGAAATTGGCACAGTAACTCCGACCCGGCAAGCACGATCACAATTCATTCAAGCTTATGTCAGATTCGACGATTCTTCGTTTCAGAAGTGTATTTCTGTGCGGAACCGCTGTTTCGCGCGCTAAATCATTGCATTTGCATGCAAGTATGAGAAATTGGCACAGTAACTCCGACCCGGCAAGCACGATCACAATTCATTCAAGCTTATGTCAGATTCGAGGATTCTTCGTATCAGAAGTGTATTTCTGTGCGGAACCGCTGTTTCGCGTGCTAGATCAGTGCATTTTCATACAAGTATGCGAAATTGGAATAGAAACTCCGGCCCGGCAAGCACGATCACGATTTCTTCGAGCTTATGTCAGATTCGACGATTCTTCGTTTCAGAAGTGTATTTCTGTGCGTAATCGCTGTTTCGCGTGCTAGATCAGTGCATTTGCATGCAAATACGCGAAATTGGCACAGAAACTCCGACCCGGCAAGCACGATCACAATTCATTCGAGCTTATGTGAGATTCGACGATTCTTCGTTTCAGAAGTGTATTTCTGTGCGGAATCGCTATTTCGCGTGCTAGATCAGTGCATTTGCATGCAAATATGCGAAATTGGCACAGTAACTCCGACCCGGCAAGCACGATCACGATTTATTCGAGCTTATGTCAGATTCGACGATTCTTCGTTTCAGAAGTGTATTTCTGTGCGGAATCGCTGTTTCGCGTGCTAGATCAGTGCATTCGCATGCAAATACGCGAAATTGGCACAGTAACTCCGACCCGGCAAGCACGATCACAATTCATTCAAGCTTATGTCAGATTCGACGATTCTTCGTTTCAGAAGTGTATTTCTGTGCGGAACCGCTGTTTCGCGTGCTAGATCAGTGCATTTGCATGCAAATACGCGAAATTGGCACAGAAACTCCGACCCGGCCAGCACGATCACGATTTATTCGAGCTTATGTCAGATTCGAAGATTCTTCGCTTCCGAAGTGTATTTCTGTGCGGAATCGCTGTTTCGCGTGCTAGTTCAGTGCATTTGCATACAAGTATGCGAAATTGGAATAGAAACTCCGGCCCGGCAAGCACGATCACAAATTATTCGAGCTTATGTCAGATTCGACGATTCTTCGTTTCAGAAGTGTATTTCTGTGCGGAATCGCTGTTTCGCGTGCTAGATCAGTGCATTTGCATACAAATATGCGAAATTGGCACGGAAACTCCGACCCGGCAAGCACGATCACGATTTATTCGAGCTTATGTCAGATTCGACGATTCTTCGTTTCAGAAGTGTATTTCTGTGCGGAATCGCTGTTTCGCGTGCTAGATCAGTGCATTTGCATGCAAACACGCGAAATTGGCACAGAAACTCCGACCCGGCAAGCACGATCACAATTTATTCGAGCTTATGTCAGATTCGACGATTCTTCGTTTCAGAAGTGTATTTCTGTGCGGAATCGCTGTTTCGCGTGCTAGATCAGTGCATTTGCATGCAAATACGTGAAATTGGCATAGAAACTCCGACCCGGCAAGCACGATCACGATTTATTCGAGCTTATGGCAGATTCGAAGATTCTTCGTTTCCGAAGTGTATTTCTGTGCGGAATCGCTGTTTCGCGCGCTAGATCAGTGCATTTGCATGCAAGTATGAGAAATTGGAATAGAAACTCCGACCCGACAAACACGATCACGATGTATTCGAGCTTATGTCAGATTCGACGATTCTTCGCTTCAGCAGTGTATTTCTGTGCGGAATCGCTGTTTCGCGTGCCAGATCAGTGCATTTGAATGCAAATATGCGAAATTGGCACAGAAACTCCGACCCGGCAAGCACGATCACAATTTATTCGAGCTTATGTCAGATTCGACGATTCTTCGTTTCAGAAGTGTATTTCTGGGCGGAATCGCTGTTTCGCGTGCTAGATCAGTGCATTTGCATGCAAATATGCGAAATTGGCACAGAAACTCCGACCCGGCAAGCACGATCACGATTTATTCGAGCTTATGTCAGATTCGACGATTCTTCGTTTCAGAAGTGTATTTCTGTGCGGAATCGCTGTTTCGCGTGCTAGATCAGTGCATTTGCATGCAAATACGTGAAATTGGCACAGAAACTCCGACCCGGCAAGCACGATCACGATTTATTCGAGCTTATGTCAGATTCGAAGATTCTTCGCTTCCGAAGTGTATTTTTGTGCGGAATCGCTGTGTCGCGCGCTAGATCATTGCATTTGCATGCAAGTATGAGAAATTGGAATAGAAACTCCGACCCGACAAGCACGATCACGATTTATTCGAGCTTATGTCAGATTCGACGATTCTTCGCTTCAGCAGTGTATTTCTGTGCGGAATCGCTGTTTCGCGTGCCAGATCAGTGCATTTGCATACAAGTATGCGAAATTGGAATAGAAACTCCGGCCCGGCAAGCACGATCACGATTTCTTCGAGCTTATGTCAGATTCGACGATTCTTCGTTTCAGAAGTGTATTTCTGTGCGTAATCGCTGTTTCGCGTGCTAGATCAGTGCATGTGCATGCAAATACGCGAAATTGGCACAGAAACTCCGACCCGGCAAACACGATCACAATTCATTCGAGCTTATGTGAGATTCGACGATTCTTCGTTTCAGAAGTGTATTTCTGTGCGGAATCGCTATTTCGCGTGCTAGATCAGTGCATTTGCATGCAAATATGCGAAATTGGCACAGTAACTCCGACCCGGCAAGCACGATCACGATTTATTCGAGCTTATGTCAGATTCGACGATTCTTCGTTTCAGAAGTGTATTTCTGTGCGGAATCGCTGTTTCGCGTGCTAGATCAGTGCATTCGCATGCAAATACGCGAAATTGGCACAGTAACTCCGACCCGGCAAGCACGATCACAATTCATTCAAGCTTATGTCAGATTCGACGATTCTTCGTTTCAGAAGTGTATTTCTGTGCGGAACCGCTGTTTCGCGTGCTAGATCAGTGCATTTGCATGCAAATACGCGAAATTGGCACAGAAACTCCGACCCGGCAAGCACGATCACAATTCATTCGAGCTTATGTGAGATTCGACGATTCTTCGTTTCAGAAGTGTATTTCTGTGCGGAATCGCTATTTCGCGTGCTAGATCAGTGCATTTGCATGCAAATATGCGAAATTGGCACAGTAACTCCGACCCGGCAAGCACGATTACGATTTATTCGAGCTTATGTCAGATTCGAAGATTCTTCGCTTCCAAAGTGTATTTCTGTGCGGAATCGCTGTTTCGCGCGCTAGATCAGTGCATTTGCATGCAAGTATGAGAAATTGGAATAGAAACTCCGACCCGACAAACACGATTACGATTTATTCGAGCTTATGTGAGATTCGACGGTTCTTCGTTTCAGAAGTGTATTTCTGTCCGGAATCGCTGTTTCGCGGGCTAGATCAGTGTATTTGCATGCAAATGTGCGAAATTGGCACGGAAACTCCGACCCGGCAACCACGATCACGATTTATTCGAGCTTATGTCAGATTCGACGATTCTTCGTTTCAGAAGAGTATTTTTGTGCGGAATCGCTGTCTTGCGTGCTAGATCAGTGCATTTGCATGCAAGTATGAGAAATTGGAACAGAAGCTCCGACCCGACAAGCACGATCACGATTTATTCGAGCTTATGTCAGATTCGACGATTCTTCGCTTCAGAAGTTTATTTCTGTGCGGAATCGCTGTTTCGCGTGCTAGATCAGTGCATTTGCATGCAAGTATGAGAAATTGGCACAGAAACTTCGACCCGGCAAACACGATCACGATTTATTCGAGCTTATGTCAGATTCGACGATTCTTCGTTTCAGAAGTGTATTTCTGTGCGGAATCGCTGTTTCGCGTGCTAGATCAGTGTATTTGCATGCAAATGTGCGAAATTGGCACGGAAACTCCGACCCGGCAACCACGATCACGATTTATTCGAGCTTATGTCAGATTCGACGATTCTTCGTTTCAGAAGAGTATTTCTGTGCGGAATCGCTGTCTTGCGTGCTAGATCAGTGCATTTGCATGCAAGTATGAGAAATTGGCACAGAAACTTCGACCCGGCAAACACGATCACGATTTATTCGAGCTTATGTCAGATTCGAAGAGTCTTCGTTCCCGAAGTGTATTTCTGTGCGGAATCGCTGTTTCGCGCGCTAGATCAGTGCATTTGCATGCAAGTATGAAAAATTGGAATAGAAACTCCGACCCGACAAACACGATCACGATGTATTCGAGCTTATGTCAGATTCGACGATTCTTCGCTTCAGCAGTGTATTTCTGTGCGGAATCGCTGTTTCGCGTGCCAGATCAGTGCATTTGCATACAAGTATGCGAAATTGGAATAGAAACTCCGGCTCGGCAAGCACGATCACGATTTATTCGAGCTTATGTCAGATTCGACGATTATTCGTTTCACAAATGAATTTCTGTGCGGAATCGCTGTTTCGCGTGCTAGATCAGTGCATTTGCATACAAGTATGCGAAATTGGAATAGAAACTCCGGCCCGGCAAGCACGATCAGAAATTATTCGAGCTTATGTCACATTCGACGATTCTTCGTTTCAGAAGTGTATTTCTGTGCGGAATCGCTGTTTCGCGTGCCAGATCAGTGCATTTGCATACAAGTATGCGAAATTGGAATAGAAACTCCGGCCCGGCAAGCACGATCACGATTTCTTCGAGCTTATGTCAGATTCGAAGATTCTTCGCTTCAGCAGTGTATTTCTGTGCGGAATCGCTGTTTCGCGTGCCAGATCAGTGCATTTGCATACAAGTATGCGAAATTGGAATAGAAACTCCGGCTCGGCAAGCACGATCACGATTTATTCGAGCTTATGTCAGATTCGACGATTATTCGTTTCACAAATGAATTTCTGTGCGGAATCGCTGTTTCGCGTGCTAGATCAGTGCATTTGCATACAAGTATGCGAAATTGGAATAGAAACTCCGGCCCGGCAAGCACGATCACAAATTATTCGAGCTTATGTCAGATTCGACGATTCTTCGTTTCAGAAGTGTATTTCTGTGCGGAATCGCTGTTTCGCGTGCTAGATCAGTGCATTTGCATACAAATATGCGAAATTGGCACGGAAACTCCGACCCGGCAAGCACGATCACGATTTATTCGAGCTTATGTCAGATTCGACGATTCTTCGTTTCAGAAGTGTATTTCTGTGCGGAATCGCTGTTTCGCGTGCTAGATCAGTGCATTTGCATGCAAACACGCGAAATTGGCACAGAAACTCCGACCCGGCAAGCACGATCACAATTTATTCGAGCTTATGTCAGATTCGACGATTCTTCGTTTCAGAAGTGTATTTCTGTGCGGAATCGCTGTTTCGCGTGCTAGATCAGTGCATTTGCATGCAAATACGTGAAATTGGCACAGAAACTCCGACCCGGCAAGCACGATCACGATTTATTCGAGCTTATGGCAGATTCGAAGATTCTTCGTTTCCGAAGTGTATTTCTGTGCGGAATCGCTGTTTCGCACGCTAGATCAGTGCATTTGCATGCAAGTATGAGAAATTGGAATAGAAACTCCGACCCGACAAACACGATCACGATGTATTCGAGCTTATGTCAGATTCGACGATTCTTCGCTTCAGCAGTGTATTTCTGTGCGGAATCGCTGTTTCGCGTGCCAGATCAGTGCATTTGAATGCAAATATGCGAAATTGGCACAGAAACTCCGACCCGGCAAGCACGATCACAATTTATTCGAGCTTATGTCAGATTCTACGATTCTTCGTTTCAGAAGTGTATTTCTGTGCGGAATCGCTGTTTCGCGTGCTAGATCAGTGCATTTGCATGCAAATATGCGAAATTGGCACAGAAACTCCGACCCGGCAAGCACGATCACGATTTATTCGAGCTTATGTCAGATTCGAAGATTCTTCGCTTCCGAAGTGTATTTCTGTGCGGAATCGCTGTTTCGCGCGCTAGATCATTGCATTTGCATGCAAGTATGAGAAATTGAAATAGAAACTCCGGCCCGACAAGCACGATCACGATTTATTCGAGCTTATGTCAGATTCGACGATTCTTCGTTTCAGAAGTGTATTTCTGTGCGTAATCGCTGTTTCGCGTGCTAGATCAGTGCATTTGCATGCAAATACGTGAAATTGGCACAGAAACTCCGACCCGGCAAGCACGATCACAATTCATTCGAGCTTATGTGAGATTCGACGATTCTTCGTTTCAGAAGTGTATTTCTGTGCGGAATCGCTATTTCGCGTGCTAGATCAGTGCATTTGCATGCAAATATGCGAAATTGGCACAGTAACTCCGACCCGGCAAGCACGATCACGATTTATTCGAGCTTATGTCAGATTCGACGATTCTTCGTTTCAGAAGTGTATTTCTGTGCGGAATCGCTGTTTCGCGTGCTAGATCAGTGCATTCGCATGCAAATACGCGAAATTGGCACAGTAACTCCGACCCGGCAAGCACGATCACAATTCATTCAAGCTTATGTCAGATTCGACGATTCTTCGTTTCAGAAGTGTATTTCTGTGCGGAACCGCTGTTTCGCGTGCTAGATCAGTGCATTTGCATGCAAATACGCGAAATTGGCACAGAAACTCCGACCCGGCCAGCACGATCACGATTTATTCGAGCTTATGTCAGATTCGAAGATTCTTCGCTTCCGAAGTGTATTTCTGTGCGGAATCGCTGTTTCGCGTGCTAGATCATGGCATTTGCATGCAAACACGCGAAATTGGCACAGAAACTCCGACCCGGCAAGCACGATCACGATTTATTCGAGCTTATGTCAGATTCGAAGATTCTTCGCTTCCAAAGTGTATTTCTGTGCGGAATCGCTGTTTCGCGCGCTAGATCAGTGCATTTGCATGCAAGTATGAGAAATTGGAATAGAAACTCCGACCCGACAAGCACGATTACGATTTATTCGAGCTTATGTCAGATTCGAAGATTCTTCGCTTCAGCAGTGTATTTCTGTGCGGAATCGCTGTTTCGCGTGCCAGATCAGTGCATTTGCATACAAGTATGCGAAATTGGAATAGAAACTCCGGCTCGGCAAGCACGATCACGATTTATTCGAGCTTATGTCAGATTCGACGATTATTCGTTTCACTTAATGAATTTCTGTGCGGAATCGCTGTTTCGCGTGCTAGATCAGTGCATTTGCATACAAGTATGCGAAATTGGAATAGAAACTCCGGCCCGGCAAGCACGATCACAAATTATTCGAGCTTATGTCAGATTCGACGATTCTTCGTTTCAGAAGTGTATTTCTGTGCGGAATCGCTGTTTCGCGTGCTAGATCAGTGCATTTGCATACAAATATGCGAAATTGGCACGGAAACTCCGACCCGGCAAGCACGATCACAATTTATTCGAGCTTATGTCAGATTCGACGATTCTTCGTTTCAGAAGTGTATTTCTGTGCGGAATCGCTGTTTCGCGTGCTAGATCAGTGCATTTGCATGCAAACACGCGAAATTGGCACAGAAACTCCGACCCGGCAAGCACGATCACAATTTATTCGAGCTTATGTCAGATTCGACGATTCTTCGTTTCAGAAGTGTATTTCTGTGCGGAATCGCTGTTTCGCGTGCTAGATCAGTGCATTTGCATGCAAATACGTGAAATTGGCACAGAAACTCCGACCCGGCAAGCACGATCACGATTTATTCGAGCTTATGGCAGATTCGAAGATTCTTCGTTTCCGAAGTGTATTTCTGTGCGGAATCGCTGTTTCGCACGCTAGATCAGTGCATTTGCATGCAAGTATGAGAAATTGGAATAGAAACTCCGACCCGACAAACACGATCACGATGTATTCGAGCTTATGTCAGATTCGACGATTCTTCGCTTCAGCAGTGTATTTCTGTGCGGAATCGCTGTTTCGCGTGCCAGATCAGTGCATTTGAATGCAAATATGCGAAATTGGCACAGAAACTCCGACCCGGCAAGCACGATCACAATTTATTCGAGCTTATGTCAGATTCTACGATTCTTCGTTTCAGAAGTGTATTTCTGTGCGGAATCGCTGTTTCGCGTGCTAGATCAGTGCATTTGCATGCAAATATGCGAAATTGGCACAGAAACTCCGACCCGGCAAGCACGATCACGATTTATTCGAGCTTATGTCAGATTCGAAGATTCTTCGCTTCCGAAGTGTATTTCTGTGCGGAATCGCTGTTTCGCGCGCTAGATCATTGCATTTGCATGCAAGTATGAGAAATTGAAATAGAAACTCCGGCCCGACAAGCACGATCACGATTTATTCGAGCTTATGTCAGATTCGACGATTCTTCGCTTCAGCAGTGTATTTCTGTGCGGAATCGCTGTTTCGCGTGCCAGATCAGTGCATTTGCATGCAAATATGCGAAATTGGCACAGTAACTCCGACCCGGCAACCACGATCACGATTTATTCGAGCTTATGTCAGATTCGACGACTCTTCGTTTCAGAAGTGTATTTCTGTGCGGAATCGCTATTTCGCGTGCTCGATCAGTGCATTTGCATGCAAATATGCGAAATTGGCACAGTAACTCCGACCCGGCAAGCACGATCACGATTTATTCGAGCTTATGTCAGATTCGACGATTCTTCGTTTCAGAAGTGTATTTCTGTGCGGAATCGCTGTTTCGCGTGCTAGATCAGTGCATTCGCATGCAAATACGCGAAATTGGCACAGTAACTCCGACCCGGCAAGCACGATCACAATTCATTCAAGCTTATGTCAGATTCGACGATTCTTCGTATCAGAAGTGTATTTCTGTGCGGAACCGCTGTTTCGCGTGCTAGATCAGTGCATTTGCATGCAAGTATGAGAAATTGAAATAGAAACTCCGACCCGACAAGCACGATCACGATTTCTTCGAGCTTATGTCAGATTCGACGATTCTTCGTTTCAGAAGTGTATTTCTGTGCGTAATCGCTGTTTCGCGTGCTAGATCAGTGCATTTGCATGCAAATACGTGAAATTGGCACAGAAACTCCGACCCGGCAAGCACGATCACAATTCATTCGAGCTTATGTGAGATTCGACGATTCTTCGTTTCAGAAGTGTATTTCTGTGCGGAATCGCTATTTCGCGTGCTAGATCAGTGCATTTGCATGCAAATATGCGAAATTGGCACAGTAACTCCGACCCGGCAAGCACGATCACGATTTATTCGAGCTTATGTCAGATTCGACGATTCTTCGTTTCAGAAGTGTATTTCTGTGCGGAATCGCTGTTTCGCGTGCTAGATCAGTGCATTCGCATGCAAATACGCGAAATTGGCACAGTAACTCCGACCCGGCAAGCACGATCACAATTCATTCAAGCTTATGTCAGATTCGACGATTCTTCGTTTCAGAAGTGTATTTCTGTGCGGAACCGCTGTTTCGCGTGCTAGATCAGTGCATTTGCATGCAAATACGCGAAATTGGCACAGAAACTCCGACCCGGCCAGCACGATCACGATTTATTCGAGCTTATGTCAGATTCGAAGATTCTTCGCTTCCGAAGTGTATTTCTGTGCGGAATCGCTGTTTCGCGTGCTAGATCAATGCATTTGCATGCAAACACGCGAAATTGGCACAGAAACTCCGACCCGGCAAGCACGATCACGATTTATTCGAGCTTATGTCAGATTCGAAGATTCTTCGCTTCCAAAGTGTATTTCTGTGCGGAATCGCTGTTTCGCGCGCTAGATCAGTGCATTTGCATGCAAGTATGAGAAATTGGAATAGAAACTCCGACCCGACAAGCACGATTACGATTTATTCGAGCTTATGTCAGATTCGAAGATTCTTCGCTTCAGCAGTGTATTTCTGTGCGGAATCGCTGTTTCGCGTGCCAGATCAGTGCATTTGCATACAAGTATGCGAAATTGGAATAGAAACTCCGGCTCGGCAAGCACGATCACGATTTATTCGAGCTTATGTCAGATTCGACGATTATTCGTTTCACAAATGAATTTCTGTGCGGAATCGCTGTTTCGCGTGCTAGATCAGTGCATTTGCATACAAGTATGCGAAATTGGAATAGAAACTCCGGCCCGGCAAGCACGATCACAAATTATTCGAGCTTATGTCAGATTCGACGATTCTTCGTTTCAGAAGTGTATTTCTGTGCGGAATCGCTGTTTCGCGTGCTAGATCAGTGCATTTGCATACAAATATGCGAAATTGGCACGGAAACTCCGACCCGGCAAGCACGATCACGATTTATTCGAGCTTATGTCAGATTCGACGATTCTTCGTTTCAGAAGTGTATTTCTGTGCGGAATCGCTGTTTCGCGTGCTAGATCAGTGCATTTGCATGCAAACACGCGAAATTGGCACAGAAACTCCGACCCGGCAAGCACGATCACAATTTATTCGAGCTTATGTCAGATTCGACGATTCTTCGTTTCAGAAGTGTATTTCTGTGCGGAATCGCTGTTTCGTGTGCTAGATCAGTGCATTTGCATGCAAATACGTGAAATTGGCACAGAAACTCCGACCCGGCAAGCACGATCACGATTTATTCGAGCTTATGGCAGATTCGAAGATTCTTCGTTTCCGAAGTGTATTTCTGTGCGGAATCGCTGTTTCGCGCGCTAGATCAGTGCATTTGCATGCAAGTATGAGAAATTGGAATAGAAACTCCGACCCGACAAACACGATCACGATGTATTCGAGCTTATGTCAGATTCGACGATTCTTCGCTTCAGCAGTGTATTTCTGTGCGGAATCGCTGTTCCGCGTGCCAGATCAGTGCATTTGAATGCAAATATGCGAAATTGGCACAGAAACTCCGACCCGGCAAGCACGATCACAATTTATTCGAGCTTATGTCAGATTCGACGATTCTTCGTTTCAGAAGTGTATTTCTGTGCGGAATCGCTGTTTCGCGTGCTAGATCAGTGCATTTGCATGCAAATACGTGAAATTGGCACAGAAACTCCGACCCGGCAAGCACGATCACGATTTATTCGAGCTTATGTCAGATTCGAAGATTCTTCGCTTCCGAAGTGTATTTCTGTGCGGAATCGCTGTTTCGCGCGCTAGATCATTGCATTTGCATGCAAGTATGAGAAATTGGAATAGAAACTCCGACACGACAAGCACGATCACGATTTATTCGAGCTTATGTCAGATTCGACGATTCTTCGCTTCAGCAGTGTATTTCTGTGCGGAATCGCTGTTTCGCGTGCCAGATCAGTGCATTTGCATACAAGTATGCGAAATTGGAATAGAAACTCCGGCCCGGCAAGCACGATCACGATTTCTTCGAGCTTATGTCAGATTCGACGATTCTTCGTTTCAGAAGTGTATTTCTGTGCGTAATCGCTGTTTCGCGTGCTAGATCAGTGCATTTGCATGCAAATACGCGAAATTGGCACAGAAACTCCGACCCGGCAAACACGATCACAATTCATTCGAGCTTATGTGAGATTCGACGATTCTTCGTTTCAGAAGTGTATTTCTGTGCGGAATCGCTATTTCGCGTGCTAGATCAGTGCATTTGCATGCAAATATGCGAAATTGGCACAGTAACTCCGACCCGGCAAGCACGATCACGATTCATTCGAGCTTATGTCAGATTCGACAATTCTTCGTTTCAGAAGTGTATTTCTGTGCGGAATCGCTGTTTCGCGTGCTAGATCAGTGCATTCGCATGCAAATACGCGAAATTGGCACAGTAACTCCGACCCGGCAAGCACGATCACAATTCATTCAAGCTTATGTCAGATTCGACGATTCTTCGTTTCAGAAGTGTATTTCTGTGCGGAACCGCTGTTTCGCGTGCTAGATCAGTGCATTTGCATGCAAATACGCGAAATTGGCACAGAAACTCCGACCCGGCAAGCACGATCACAATTCATTCGAGCTTATGTGAGATTCGACGATTCTTCGTTTCAGAAGTGTATTTCTGTGCGGAATCGCTATTTCGCGTGCTAGATCAGTGCATTTGCATGCAAATATGCGAAATTGGCACAGTAACTCCGACCCGGCAAGCACGATCACGATTTATTCGAGCTTATGTCAGATTCGAAGATTCTTCGCTTCCAAAGTGTATTTCTGTGCGGAATCGCTGTTTCGCGCGCTAGATCAGTGCATTTGCATGCAAGTATGAGAAATTGGAATAGAAACTCCGACCCGACAAGCACGATTACGATTTATTCGAGCTTATGTCAGATTCGAAGATTCTTCGCTTCAGCAGTGTATTTCTGTGCGGAATCGCTGTTTCGCGTGCCAGATCAGTGCATTTGCATACAAGTATGCGAAATTGGAATAGAAACTCCGGCCCGGCAAGCACGATCACGATTTATTCGAGCTTATGTCAGATTCGACGATTATTCGTTTCACAAATGAATTTCTGTGCGGAATCGCTGTTTCGCGTGCTAGATCAGTGCATTTGCATACAAGTATGCGAAATTGGAATAGAAACTCCGGCCCGGCAAGCACGATCACAAATTATTCGAGCTTATGTCAGATTCGACGATTCTTCGTTTCAGAAGTGTATTTCTGTGCGGAATCGCTGTTTCGCGTGCTAGATCAGTGCATTTGCATACAAATATGCGAAATTGGCACGGAAACTCCGACCCGGCAAGCACGATCACGATTTATTCGAGCTTATGTCAGATTCGACGATTCTTCGTTTCAGAAGTGTATTTCTGTGCGGAATCGCTGTTTCGCGTGCTAGATCAGTGCATTTGCATGCAAACACGCGAAATTGGCACAGAAACTCCGACCCGGCAAGCACGATCACAGTTTATTCGAGCTTATGTCAGATTCGACGATTCTTCGTTTCAGAAGTGTATTTCTGTGCGGAATCGCTGTTTCGCGTGCTAGATCAGTGCATTTGCATGCAAATACGTGAAATTGGCACAGAAACTCCGACCCGGCAAGCACGATCACGATTTATTCGAGCTTATGGCAGATTCGAAGATTCTTCGTTTCCGAAGTGTATTTCTGTGCGGAATCGCTGTTTCGCGCGCTAGATCAGTGCATTTGCATGCAAGTATGAGAAATTGGAATAGAAACTCCGACCCGACAAACACGATCACGATGTATTCGAGCTTATGTCAGATTCGACGATTCTTCGCTTCAGCAGTGTATTTCTGTGCGGAATCGCTGTTTCGCGTGCCAGATCAGTGCATTTGAATGCAAATATGCGAAATTGGCACAGAAACTCCGACCCGGCAAGCACGATCACAATTTATTCGAGCTTATGTCAGATTCGACGATTCTTCGTTTCAGAAGTGTATTTCTGTGCGGAATCGCTGTTTCGCGTGCCAGATCAGTGCATTTGCATACAAGTATGCGAAATTGGAATAGAAACTCCGGCCCGGCAAGCACGATCACGATTTATTCGAGCTTATGTCAGATTCGACGATTATTCGTTTCACAAATGAATTTCTGTGCGGAATCGCTGTTTCGCGTGCTAGATCAGTGCATTTGCATACAAGTATGAGAAATTGGAATAGAAACTCCGACCCGACAAACACGATCACGATGTATTCGAGCTTATGTCAGATTCGACGATTCTTCGCTTCAGCAGTGTATTTCTGTGCGGAATCGCTGTTTCGCGTGCCAGATCAGTGCTTTTGAATGCAAATATGCGAAATTGGCACAGAAACTCCGACCCGGCAAGCACGATCACAATTTATTCGAGCTTATGTCAGATTCGACGATTCTTCGTTTCAGAAGTGTATTTCTGTGCGGAATCGCTGTTTCGCGTGCTAGATCAGTGCATTTGCATACAAATATGCGAAATTGGCACGGAAACTCCGACCCGGCAAGCACGATCACGATTTATTCGAGCTTATGTCAGATTCGACGATTCTTCGTTTCAGAAGTGTATTTCTGTGCGGAATCGCTGTTTCGCGTGCTAGATCAGTGCATTTGCATGCAAACACGCGAAATTGGCACAGAAACTCCGACCCGGCAAGCACGATCACAGTTAATTCGAGCTTATGTCAGATTCGACGATTCTTCGTTTCAGAAGTGTATTTCTGTGCGGAATCGCTGTTTCGCGTGCTAGATCAGTGCATTTGCATGCAAATACGTGAAATTGGCACAGAAACTCCGACCCGGCAAGCACGATCACGATTTATTCGAGCTTATGGCAGATTCGAAGATTCTTCGTTTCCGAAGTGTATTTCTGTGCGGAATCGCTGTTTCGCGCGCTAGATCAGTGCATTTGCATGCAAGTATGAGAAATTGGAATAGAAACTCCGACCCGACAAACACGATCACGATGTATTCGAGCTTATGTCAGATTCGACGATTCTTCGCTTCAGCAGTGTATTTCTGTGCGGAATCGCTGTTTCGCGTGCCAGATCAGTGCATTTGAATGCAAATATGCGAAATTGGCACAGAAACTCCGACCCGGCAAGCACGATCACAATTTATTCGAGCTTATGTCAGATTCGACGATTCTTCGTTTCAGAAGTGTATTTCTGTGCGGAATCGCTGTTTCGCGTGCTAGATCAGTGCATTTGCATGCAAATATGCGAAATTGGCACAGAAACTCCGACCCGGCAAGCACGATCACGATTTATTCGAGCTTATGGCAGATTCGAAAATTCTTCGTTTCAGCAGTGTATTTCTGTGCGGAATCGCTGTTTCGCGTGCCAGATCAGTGCATTTGAATGCAAATATGCGAAATTGGCACAGAAACTCCGACCCGGCAAGCACGATCACAATTTATTCGAGCTTATGTCAGATTCGACGATTCTTCGTTTCAGAAGTGTATTTCTGTGCAGAATCGCTGTTTCGCGTGCTAGATCAGTGCATTTGCATGCAAATATGCGAAATTGGCACAGAAACTCCGACCCGGCAAGCACGATCACGATTTATTCGAGCTTATGTCAGATTCGACGATTCTTCGTTTCAGAAGTGTATTTCTGTGCGGAATCGCTGTTTCGCGTGCTAGATCAGTGCATTTGCATGCAAATACGTGAAATTGGCACAGAAACTCCGACCCGGCAAGCACGATCACGATTTATTCGAGCTTATGTCAGATTCGAAGATTCTTCGCTTCCGAAGTGTATTTCTGTGCGGAATCGCTGTTTCGCGCGCTAGATCATTGCATTTGCATGCAAGTATGAGAAATTGGAATAGAAACTCCGACCCGACAAGCACGATCACGATTCATTCGAGCTTATGTGAGATTCGACGATTCTTCGTTTCAGAAGTGTATTTCTGTGCGGAATCGCTATTTCGCGTGCTAGATCAGTGCATTTGCATGCAAATATGCGAAATTGGCACAGTAACTCCGACCCGGCAAGCACGATCACGATTTATTCGAGCTTATGTCAGATTCGACGATTCTTCGTTTCAGAAGTGTATTTCTGTGCGGAATCGCTGTTTCGCGTGCTAGATCAGTGCATTCGCATGCAAATACGCGAAATTGGCACAGTAACTCCGACCCGGCAAGCACGATCACAATTCATTCAAGCTTATGTCAGATTCGACGATTCTTCGTTTCAGAAGTGTATTTCTGTGCGGAACCGCTGTTTCGCGTGCTAGATCAGTGCATTTGCATGCAAATACGCGAAATTGGCACAGAAACTCCGACCCGGCCAGCACGATCACGATTTATTCGAGCTTATGTCAGATTCGAAGATTCTTCGCTTCCGAAGTGTATTTCTGTGCGGAATCGCTGTTTCGCGTGCTAGATCAGTGCATTTGCATGCAAACACGCGAAATTGGCACAGAAACTCCGACCCGGCAAGCACGATCACGATTTATTCGAGCTTATGTCAGATTCGAAGATTCTTCGCTTCCAAAGTGTATTTCTGTGCGGAATCGCTGTTTCGCGCGCTAGATCAGTGCATTTGCATGCAAGTATGAGAAATTGGAATAGAAACTCCGACCCGACAAGCACGATTACGATTTATTCGAGCTTATGTCAGATTCGAAGATTCTTCGGTTCAGCAGTGTATTTCTGTGCGGAATCGCTGTTTCGCGTGCCAGATCAGTGCATTTGCATACAAGTATGCGAAATTGTAATAGAAACTCCGGCTCGGCAAGCACGATCACGATTTATTCGAGCTTATGTCAGATTCGACGATTATGCGTTTCACAAATGAATTTCTGTGCGGAATCGCTGTTTCGCGTGCTAGATCAGTGCATTTGCATACAAGTATGCGAAATTGGAATAGAAACTCCGGCCCGGCAAGCACGATCACAAATTATTCGAGCTTATGTCAGATTCGACGATTCTTCGTTTCAGAAGTGTATTTCTGTGCGGAATCGCTGTTTCGCGTGCTAGATCAGTGCATTTGCATACAAATATGCGAAATTGGCACGGAAATTCCGACCCGGCAAGCACGATCACGATTTATTCGAGCTTATGTCAGATTCGACGATTCTTCGTTTCAGAAGTGTATTTCTGTGCGGAATCGCTGTTTCGCGCGCTAGATCAGTGCATTTGCATGCAAGTATGAGAAATTGGAATAGAAACTCCGACCCGACAAGCACGATTACGATTTATTCGAGCTTATGTCAGATTCGAAGATTCATCGCTTCAGCAGTGTATTTCTGTGCGGAATCGCTGTTTCGCGTGCCAGATCAGTGCATTTGCATACAAGTATGCGAAATTGGAATAGAAACTCCGGCCCGGCAAGCACGATCACGATTTATTCGAGCTTATGTCAGATTCGACGATTATTCGTTTCACAAATGAATTTCTGTGCGGAATCGCTGTTTCGCGTGCTAGATCAGTGCATTTGCATACAAGTATGCGAAATTGGAATAGAAACTCCGGCCCGGCAAGCACGATCACAAATTATTCGAGCTTATGTCAGATTCGACGATTCTTCGTTTCAGAAGTGTATTTCTGTGCGGAATCGCTGTTTCGCGTGCTAGATCAGTGCATTTGCATACAAATATGCGAAATTGGCACGGAAACTCCGACCCGGCAAGCACGATCACGATTTATTCGAGCTTATGTCAGATTCGACGATTCTTCGTTTCAGAAGTGTATTTCTGTGCGGAATCGCTGTTTCGCGTGCTAGATCAGTGCATTTGCATGCAAACACGCGAAATTGGCACAGAAACTCCGACCCGGCAAGCACGATCACAGTTTATTCGAGCTTATGTCAGATTCGACGATTCTTCGTTTCAGAAGTGTATTTCTGTGCGGAATCGCTGTTTCGCGTGCTAGATCAGTGCATTTGCATGCAAATACGTGAAATTGGCACAGAAACTCCGACCCGGCAAGCACGATCACGATTTATTCGAGCTTATGGCAGATTCGAAGATTCTTCGTTTCCGAAGTGTATTTCTGTGCGGAATCGCTGTTTCGCGCGCTAGATCAGTGCATTTGCATGCAAGTATGAGAAATTGGAATAGAAACTCCGACCCGACAAACACGATCACGATGTATTCGAGCTTATGTCAGATTCGACGATTCTTCGCTTCAGCAGTGTATTTCTGTGCGGAATCGCTGTTTCGCGTGCCAGATCAGTGCATTTGAATGCAAATATGCGAAATTGGCACAGAAACTCCGACCCGGCAAGCACGATCACAATTTATTCGAGCTTATGTCAGATTCGACGATTCTTCGTTTCAGAAGTGTATTTCTGTGCGGAATCGCTGTTTCGCGTGCCAGATCAGTGCATTTGCATACAAGTATGCGAAATTGGAATAGAAACTCCGGCCCGGCAAGCACGATCACGATTTATTCGAGCTTATGTCAGATTCGACGATTATTCGTTTCACAAATGAATTTCTGTGCGGAATCGCTGTTTCGCGTGCTAGATCAGTGCATTTGCATGCAAATATGCGAAATTGGCACAGAAACTCCTACCCGGCAAGCACGATCACGATTTATTCGAGCTTATGTCAGATTCGACGATTCTTCGTTTCAGAAGTGTATTTCTGTGCGGAATCGCTGTTTCGCGTGCTAGATCAGTGCATTTGCATGCAAATACGTGAAATTGGCACAGAAACTCCGACCCGGCAAGCACGATCACGATTTATTCGAGCTTATGTCAGATTCGAAGATTCTTCGCTTCCGAAGTGTATTTCTGTGCGGAATCGCTGTTTCGCGCGCTAGATCATTGCATTTGCATGCAAGTATGAGAAATTGGAATAGAAACTCCGACCCGACAAGCACGATCACGATTCATTCGAGCTTATGTGAGATTCGACGATTCTTCGTTTCAGAAGTGTATTTCTGTGCGGAATCGCTATTTCGCGTGCTAGATCAGTGCATTTGCATGCAAATATGCGAAATTGGCACAGTAACTCCGACCCGGCAAGCACGATCACGATTTATTCGAGCTTATGTCAGATTCGACGATTCTTCGTTTCAGAAGTGTATTTCTGTGCGGAATCGCTGTTTCGCGTGCTAGATCAGTGCATTCGCATGCAAATACGCGAAATTGGCACAGTAACTCCGACCCGGCAAGCACGATCACAATTCATTCAAGCTTATGTCAGATTCGACGATTCTTCGTTTCAGAAGTGTATTTCTGTGCGGAACCGCTGTTTCGCGTGCTAGATCAGTGCATTTGCATGCAAATACGCGAAATTGGCACAGAAACTCCGACCCGGCCAGCACGATCACGATTTATTCGAGCTTATGTCAGATTCGAAGATTCTTCGCTTCCGAAGTGTATTTCTGTGCGGAATCGCTGTTTCGCGTGCTAGATCAGTGCATTTGCATGCAAACACGCGAAATTGGCACAGAAACTCCGACCCGGCAAGCACGATCACGATTTATTCGAGCTTATGTCAGATTCGAAGATTCTTCGCTTCCAAAGTGTATTTCTGTGCGGAATCGCTGTTTCGCGCGCTAGATCAGTGCATTTGCATGCAAGTATGAGAAATTGGAATAGAAACTCCGACCCGACAAGCACGATTACGATTTATTCGAGCTTATGTCAGATTCGAAGATTCTTCGCTTCAGCAGTGTATTTCTGTGCGGAATCGCTGTTTCGCGTGCCAGATCAGTGCATTCGCATGCAAATACGCGAAATTGGCACAGTAACTCCGACCCGGCAAGCACGATCACAATTCATTCGAGCTTATGTCAGATTCGACGATTCTTCGTTTCAGAAGTGTATTTCTGTGCGGAATCGCTGTTTCGCGTGCTAGATCAGTGCATTCGCATGCAAATACGCGAAATTGGCACAGTAACTCCGACCCGGCAAGCACGATCACAATTCATTCAAGCTTATGTCAGATTCGACGATTCTTCGTTTCAGAAGTGTATTTCTGTGCGGAACCGCTGTTTCGCGTGCTAGATCAGTGCATTTGCATGCAAATACGCGAAATTGGCACAGAAACTGCGACCCGGCCAGCACGATCACGATTTATTCGAGCTTATGTCAGATTCGAAGATTCTTCGCTTCCGAAGTGTATTTCTGTGCGGAATCGCTGTTTCGCGTGCTAGATCAGTGCATTTGCATGCAAACACGCGAAATTGGCACAGAAACTCCGACCCGGCAAGCACGATCACGATTTATTCGAGCTTATGTCAGATTCGAAGATTCTTCGCTTCCAAAGTGTATTTCTGTGCGGAATCGCTGTTTCGCGCGCTAGATCAGTGCATTTGCATGCAAGTATGAGAAATTGGAATAGAAACTCCGACCCGACAAGCACGATTACGATTTATTCGAGCTTATGTCAGATTCGAAGATTCTTCGCTTCAGCAGTGTATTTCTGTGCGGAATCGCTGTTTCGCGTGCCAGATCAGTGCATTTGCATACAAGTATGCGAAATTGGAATAGAAACTCCGGCTCGGCAAGCACGATCACGATTTATTCGAGCTTATGTCAGATTCGACGATTATGCGTTTCACAAATGAATTTCTGTGCGGAATCGCTGTTTCGCGTGCTAGATCAGTGCATTTGCATACAAGTATGCGAAATTGGAATAGAAACTCCGGCCCGGCAAGCACGATCACAAATTATTCGAGCTTATGTCAGATTCGACGATTCTTCGTTTCAGAAGTGTATTTCTGTGCGGAATCGCTGTTTCGCGTGCTAGATCAGTGCATTTGCATACAAATATGCGAAATTGGCACGGAAACTCCGACCCGGCAAGCACGATCACGATTTATTCGAGCTTATGTCAGATTCGACGATTCTTCGTTTCAGAAGTGTATTTCTGTGCGGAATCGCTATTTCGCGTGCTAGATCAGTGCATTTGCATGCAAACACGCGAAATTGGCACAGAAACTCCGACCCGGCAAGCACGATCACAATTTATTCGAGCTTATGTCAGATTCGACGATTCTTCGTTTCAGAAGTGTATTTCTGTGCGGAATCGCTGTTTCGCGTGCTAGATCAGTGCATTTGCATGCAAATACGTGAAATTGGCACAGAAACTCCGACCCGGCAAGCACGATCACGATTTATTCGAGCTTATGGCAGATTCGAAGATTCTTCGTTTCCGAAGTGTATTTCTGTGCGGAATCGCTGTTTCGCGCGCTAGATCAGTGCATTTGCATGCAAGTATGAGAAATTGGAATAGAAACTCCGACCCGACAAACACGATCACGATGTATTCGAGCTTATGTCAGATTCGACGATTCTTCGCTTCAGCAGTGTATTTCTGTGCGGAATCGCTGTTTCGCGTGCCAGATCAGTGCATTTGAATGCAAATATGCGAAATTGGCACAGAAACTCCGGCCCGGCAAGCACGATCACAAATTATTCGAGCTTATGTCAGATTCGACGATTCCTCGTTTCAGAAGTGTATTTCTGTGCGGAATCGCTGTTTCGCGTGCTAGATCAGTGCATTTGCATACAAATATGCGAAATTGGCACGGAAACTCCGACCCGGCAAGCACGATCACGATTTATTCGAGCTTATGTCAGATTCGACGATTCTTCGTTTCAGAAGTGTATTTCTGTGCGGAATCGCTGTTTCGCGCGCTAGATCAGTGCATTTGCATGCAAGTATGAGAAATTGGAATAGAAACTCCGACCCGACAAGCACGATTACGATTTATTCGAGCTTATGTCAGATTCGAAGATTCTTCGCTTCAGCAGTGTATTTCTGTGCGGAATCGCTGTTTCGCGTGCCAGATCAGTGCATTTGCATACAAGTATGCGAAATTGGAATAGAAACTCCGGCCCGGCAAGCACGATCACGATTTATTCGAGCTTATGTCAGATTCGACGATTCTTCGTTTCAGAAGTGTATTTCTGTGCGGAATCGCTGTTTCGCGTGCTAGATCAGTGCATTTGCATGCAAACACGCGAAATTGGCACAGAAACTCTGACCCGGCAAGCACGATCACAGTTTATTCGAGCTTATGTCAGATTCGACGATTCTTCGTTTCAGAAGTGTATTTCTGTGCGGAATCGCTGTTTCGCGTGCTAGATCAGTGCATTTGCATGCAAATACGTGAAATTGGCACAGAAACTCCGACCCGGCAAGCACGATCACGATTTATTCGAGCTTATGGCAGATTCGAAGATTCTTCGTTTCCGAAGTGTATTTCTGTGCGGAATCGCTGTTTCGCGCGCTAGATCAGTGCATTTGCATGCAAGTATGAGAAATTGGAATAGAAACTCCGACCCGACAAACACGATCACGATGTATTCGAGCTTATGTCAGATTCGACGATTCTTCGCTTCAGCAGTGTATTTCTGTGCGGAATCGCTGTTTCGCGTGCCAGATCAGTGCATTTGAATGCAAATATGCGAAATTGGCACAGAAACTCCGACCCGGCAAGCACGATCACAATTTATTCGAGCTTATGTCAGATTCGACGATTCTTCGTTTCAGAAGTGTATTTCTGTGCGGAATCGCTATTTCGCGTGCCAGATCTGTGCATTTGCATACAAGTATGCGAAATTGGAATAGAAACTCCGGCCCGGCAAGCACGATCACGATTTATTCGAGCTTATGTCAGATTCGACGATTATTCGTTTCACAAATGAATTTCTGTGCGGAATCGCTGTTTCGCGTGCTAGATCAGTGCATTTGCATACAAGTATGCGAAATTGGAATAGAAACTCCGGCCCGGCAAGCACGATCACAAATTATTCGAGCTTATGTCAGATTCGACGATTCTTCGTTTCAGAAGTGTATTTCTGTGCGGAATCGCTGTTTCGCGTGCTAGATCAGTGCATTTGCATACAAATATGCGAAATTGGCACGGAAACTCCGACCCGGCAAGCACGATCACGATTTATTCGAGCTTATGTCAGATTCGACGATTCTTCGTTTCAGAAGTGTATTTCTGTGCGGAATCGCTGTTTCGCGTGCTAGATCAGTGCATTTGCATGCAAACACGCGAAATTGGCACAGAAACTCCGACCCGGCAAGCACGATCACAGTTTATTCGAGCTTATGTCAGATTCGACGATTCTTCGTTTCAGAAGTGTATTTCTGTGCGGAATCGCTGTTTCGCGTGCTAGATCAGTGCATTTGCATGCAAATACGTGAAATTGGCACAGAAACTCCGACCCGGCAAGCACGATCACGATTTATTCGAGCTTATGGCAGATTCGAAGATTCTTCGTTTCCGAAGTGTATTTCTGTGCGGAATCGCTGTTTCGCGCGCTAGATCAGTGCATTTGCATGCAAGTATGAGAAATTGGAATAGAAACTCCGACCCGACAAACACGATCACGATGTATTCGAGCTTATGTCAGATTCGACGATTCTTCGCTTCAGCAGTGTATTTCTGTGCGGAATCGCTGTTTCGCGTGCCAGATCAGTGCATTTGAATGCAAATATGCGAAATTGGCACAGAAACTCCGACCCGGCAAGCACGATCACAATTTATTCGAGCTTATGTCTGATTCGACGATTCTTCGTTTCAGAAGTGTATTTCTGTGCGGAATCGCTGTTTCGCGTGCTAGATCAGTGCATTTGAATGCAAATATACGAAATTGGCACAGAAACTCCGACCCGGCAAGCACGATCACAATTTATTCGAGCTTATGTCTGATTCGACGATTCTTCGTTTCAGAAGTGTATTTCTGTGCAGAATCGCTGTTTCGCGTGCTAGATCAGTGCATTTGCATGCAAATATGCGAAATTGGCACAGAAACTCCGACCCGGCAAGCACGATCACGATTTATTCGAGCTTATGTCAGATTCGACGATTCTTCGTTTCAGAAGTGTATTTCTGTGCGGAATCGCTGTTTCGCGTGCTAGATCAGTGCATTTGCATGCAAATACGTGAAATTGGCACAGAAACTCCGACCCGGCAAGCACGATCACGATTTATTCGAGCTTATGTCAGATTCGAAGATTCTTCGCTTCCGAAGTGTATTTCTGTGCGGAATCGCTGTTTCGCGTTCTAGATCAGTGCATTTGCATGCAAACACGCGAAATTGGCACAGAAACTCCGACCCGGCAAGCACGATCACGATTTATTCGAGCTTATGTCAGATTCGAAGATTCTTCGCTTCCAAAGTGTATTTCTGTGCGGAATCGCTGTTTCGCGCGCTAGATCAGTGCATTTGCATGCAAGTATGAGAAATTGGAATAGAAACTCCGACCCGACAAGCACGATTACGATTTATTCGAGCTTATGTCAGATTCGAAGATTCTTCGCTTCAGCAGTGTATTTCTGTGCGGAATCGCTGTTTCGCGTGCCAGATCAGTGCATTTGCATACAAGTATGCGAAATTGGAATAGAAACTCCGGCTCGGCAAGCACGATCACGATTTATTCGAGCTTATGTCAGATTCGACGATTATTGCGTTTCACAAATGAATTTCTGTGCGGAATCGCTGTTTCGCGTGCTAGATCAGTGCATTTGCATACAAGTATGCGAAATTGGAATAGAAACTCCGGCCCGGCAAGCACGATCACAAATTATTCGAGCTTATGTCAGATTCGACGATTCTTCGTTTCAGAAGTGTATTTCTGTGCGGAATCGCTGTTTCGCGTGCTAGATCAGTGCATTTGCATACAAATATGCGAAATTGGCACGGAAACTCCGACCCGGCAAGCACGATCACGATTTATTCGAGCTTATGTCAGATTCGACGATTCTTCGTTTCAGAAGTGTATTTCTGTGCGGAATCGCTGTTTCGCGTGCTAGATCAGTGCATTTGCATGCAAACACGCGAAATTGGCACAGAAACTCCGACCCGGCAAGCACGATCACAATTTATTCGAGCTTATGTCAGATTCGACGATTCTTCGTTTCAGAAGTGTATTTCTGTGCGGAATCGCTGTTTCGCGTGCTAGATCAGTGCATTTGCATGCAAATACGTGAAATTGGCACAGAAACTCCGACCCGGCAAGCACGATCACGATTTATTCGAGCTTATGGCAGATTCGAAGATTCTTCGTTTCCGAAGTGTATTTCTGTGCGGAATCGCTGTTTCGCGCCCTAGATCAGTGCATTTGCATGCAAGTATGAGAAATTGGAATAGAAACTCCGACCCGACAAACACGATCACGATGTATTCGAGCTTATGTCAGATTCGACGATTCTTCGCTTCAGCAGTGTATTTCTGTGCGGAATCGCTGTTTCGCGTGCCAGATCAGTGCATTTGAATGCAAATATGCGAAATTGGCACAGAAACTCCGACCCGGCAAGCACGATCACAATTTATTCGAGCTTATGTCAGATTCGACGATTCTTCGTTTCAGAAGTGTATTTCTGTGCGGAATCGCTGTTTCGCGTGCTAGATCAGTGCATTTGCATGCAAATATGCGAAATTGGCACAGAAACTCCGACCCGGCAAGCACGATCACGATTTATTCGAGCTTATGTCAGATTCGACGATTCTTCGTTTCAGAAGTGTATTTCTGTGCGGAATCGCTGTTTCGCGTGCTAGATCAGTGCATTTGCATGCAAATACGTGAAATTGGCACAGAAACTCCGACCCGGCAAGCACGATCACGATTTATTCGAGCTTATGTCAGATTCGAAGATTCTTCGCTTCCGAAGTGTATTTCTGTGCGGAATCGCTGTTTCGCGCGCTAGATCATTGCATTTGCATGCAAGTATGAGAAATTGGAATAGAAACTCCGACCCGACAAGCACGATCACGATTTATTCGAGCTTATGTCAGATTCGACGATTCTTCGCTTCAGCAGTGTATTTCTGTGCGGAATCGCTGTTTCGCGTGCCAGATCAGTGCATTTGCATACAAGTATGCGAAATTGGAATAGAAACTCCGGCCCGGCAAGCACGATCACGATTTCTTCGAGCTTATGTCAGATTCGACGATTCTTCGTTTCAGAAGTGTATTTCTGTGCGTAATCGCTGTTTCGCGTGCTAGATCAGTGCATTTGCATGCAAATACGCGAAATTGGCACAGAAACTCCGACCCGGCAAACACGATCACAATTCATTCGAGCTTATGTGAGATTCGACGATTCTTCGTTTCAGAAGTGTATTTCTGTGCGGAATCGCTATTTCGCGTGCTAGATCAGTGCATTTGCATGCAAATATGCGAAATTGGCACAGTAACTCCGACCCGGCAAGCACGATAACGATTTATTCGAGCTTATGTCAGATTCGACGATTCTTCGTTTCAGAAGTGTATTTCTGTGCGGAATCGCTGTTTCGCGTGCTAGATCAGTGCATTCGCATGCAAATACGCGAAATTGGCACAGTAACTCCGACCCGGCAAGCACGATCACAATTCATTCAAGCTTATGTCAGATTCGACGATTCTTCGTTTCAGAAGTGTATTTCTGTGCGGAACCGCTGTTTCGCGTGCTAGATCAGTGCATTTGCATGCAAATATGCGAAATTGGCACAGAAACTCCGACCCGGCAAGCACGATCACGATTTATTGGAGCTTATGTCAGATTCGACGATTCTTCGTTTCAGAAGTGTATTTCTGTGCGGAATCGCTGTTTCGCGTGCTAGATCAGTGCATTTGCATGCAAATACGTGAAATTGGCACAGAAACTCCGACCCGGCAAGCACGATCACGATTTATTCGAGCTTATGTCAGATTCGAAGATTCTTCGCTTCCGAAGTGTATTTCTGTGCGGAATCGCTGTTTCGCGCGCTAGATCATTGCATTTGCATGCAAGTATGAGAAATTGGAATAGAAACTCCGACCCGACAAGCACGATCACGATTTATTCGAGCTTATGTCAGATTCGACGATTCTTCGCTTCAGCAGTGTATTTCTGTGCGGAATCGCTGTTTCGCGTGCCAGATCAGTGCATTTGCATACAAGTATGCGAAATTGGAATAGAAACTCCGGCCCGGCAAGCACGATCACGATTTCTTCGAGCTTATGTCAGATTCGACGATTCTTCGTTTCAGAAGTGTATTTCTGTGCGGAATCGCTGTTTCGCGTGCTAGATCAGTGCATTTGCATGCAAATACGCGAAATTGGCACAGTAACTCCGACCCGGCAAGCACGATCACAATTCATTCAAGCTTATGTCAGATTCGACGATTCTTCGTTTCAGAAGTGTATTTCTGTGCGGAACCGCTGTTTCGCGTGCTAGATCAGTGCATTTGCATGCAAATACGCGAAATTGGCACAGAAACTCCGACCCGGCAAGCACGATCACAATTCATTCGAGCTTATGTGAGATTCGACGATTCTTCGTTTCAGAAGTGTATTTCTGTGCGGAATCGCTATTTCGCGTGCTAGATCAGTGCATTTGCATGCAAATATGCGAAATTGGCACAGTAACTCCGACCCGGCAAGCACGATCACGATTTATTCGAGCTTATGTCAGATTCGAAGATTCTTCGCTTCCAAAGTGTATTTCTGTGCGGAATCGCTGTTTCGCGCGCTAGATCAGTGCATTTGCATGCAAGTATGCGAAATTGGAATAGAAACTCCGGCCCGGCAAGCACGATCACGATTTATTCGAGCTTATGTCAGATTCGAAGATTCTTCGCTTCAGCAGTGTATTTCTGTGCGGAATCGCTGTTTCGCGTGCCAGATCAGTGCATTTGCATACAAGTATGCGAAATTGGAATAGAAACTCCGGCCCGGCAAGCACGATCACGATTTATTCGAGCTTATGTCAGATTCGACGATTATTCGTTTCACAAATGAATTTCTGTGCGGAATCGCTGTTTCGCGTGCTAGATCAGTGCATTTGAATACAAATATGCGAAATTGGCACGGAAACTCCGACCCGGCAAGCACGATCACGATTTATTCGAGCTTATGTCAGATTCGACGATTCTTCGTTTCAGAAGTGTATTTCTGTGCGGAATCGCTGTTTCGCGTGCTAGATCAGTGCATTTGCATGCAAACACGCGAAATTGGCACAGAAACTCCGACCCGGCAAGCACGATCACAATTTATTCGAGCTTATGTCAGATTCGACGATTCTTCGTTTCAGAAGTGTATTTCTGTGCGGAATCGCTGTTTCGCGTGCTAGATCAGTGCATTTGCATGCAAATACGTGAAATTGCACAGAAACTCCGACCCGGCAAGCACGATCACGATTTATTCGAGCTTATGGCAGATTCGAAGATTCTTCGTTTCCGAAGTGTATTTCTGTGCGGAATCGCTGTTTCGCGCGCTAGATCAGTGCATTTGCATGCAAGTATGAGAAATTGGAATAGAAACTCCGACCCGACAAACACGATCACGATGTATTCGAGCTTATGTCAGATTCGACGATTCTTCGCTTCAGCAGTGTATTACTGTGCGGAATCGCTGTTTCGCGTGCCAGATCAGTGCATTTGAATGCAAATATGCGAAATTGGCACAGAAACTCCGACCCGGCAAGCACGATCACAATTTATTCGAGCTTATGTCAGATTCGACGATTCTTCGTTTCAGAAGTGTATTTCTGTGCGAATCGCTGTTTCGCGTGCTAGATCAGTGCATTTGCATGCAAATATGCGAAATTGGCACAGAAACTCCGACCCGGCAAGCACGATCACGATTTATTCGAGCTTATGTCAGATTCGACGATTCTTCGTTTCAGAAGTGTATTTCTGTGCGGAATCGCTGTTTCGCGTGCTAGATCAGTGCATTTGCATGCAAATACGTGAAATTGGCACAGAAACTCCGGCCCGGCAAGCACGATCACGATTTATTCGAGCTTATGTCAGATTCGACGATTCTTCGCTTCAGCAGTGTATTTCTGTGCGGAATCGCTGTTTCGCGTGCCAGATCAGTGCATTTGCATACAAGTATGAGAAATTGGAATAGAAACTCCGACCCGACAAACACGATCACGATGTATTCGAGCTTATGTCAGATTCGACGATTCTTCGCTTCAGCAGTGTATTTCTGTGCGGAATCGCTGTTTCGCGTGCCAGATCAGTGCATTTGAATGCAAATATGCGAAATTGGCACAGAAACTCCGACCCGGCAAGCACGATCACAATTTATTCAAGCTTATGTCAGATTCGACGATTCTTCGTTTCAGAAGTGTATTTCTGTGCGGAATCGCTGTTTCGCGTGCTAGATCAGTGCATTTGCATGCAAATATGCGAAATTGGCACAGAAACTCCGACCCGGCAAGCACGATCACGATTTATTCGAGCTTATGTCAGATTCGACGATTCTTCGTTTCAGAAGTGTATTTCTGTGCGGAATCGCTGTTTCGCGTGCTAGATCAGTGCATTTGCATGCAAATACGTGAAATTGGCACAGAAACTCCGGCCCGGCAAGCACGATCACAAATTATTCGAGCTTATGTCAGATTCGACGATTCTTCGTTTCAGAAGTGTATTTCTGTGCGGAATCGCTGTTCGCGTGCTAGATCAGTGCATTTGAATACAAATATGCGAAATTGGCACGGAAACTCCGACCCGGCAAGCACGATCACGATTTATTCGAGCTTATGTCAGATTCGACGATTCTTCGTTTCAGAAGTGTATTTCTGTGCGGAATCGCTGTTTCGCGTGCCAGATCAGTGCATTTGCATGCAAACACGCGAAATTGGCACAGAAACTCCGACCCGGCAAGCACGATCACAATTTATTCGAGCTTATGTCAGATTCGACGATTCTTCGTTTCAGAAGTGTATTTCTGTGCGGAATCGCTGTTTCGCGTGCTAGATCAGTGCATTTGCATGCAAATACGTGAAATTGGCACAGAAACTCCGACCCGGCAAGCACGATCACGATTTATTCGAGCTTATGGCAGATTCGAAGATTCTTCGTTTCCGAAGTGTATTTCTGTGCGGAATCGCTGTTTCGCGCGCTAGATCAGTGCATTTGCATGCAAGTATGAGAAATTGGAATAGAAACTCCGACCCGACAAACACGATCACGATGTATTCGAGCTTATGTCAGATTCGACGATTCTTCGCTTCAGCAGTGTATTTCTGTGCGGAATCGCTGTTTCGCGTGCCAGATCAGTGCATTTGAATGCAAATATGCGAAATTGGCACAGAAACTCCGACCCGGCAAGCACGATCACAATTTATTCGAGCTTATGTCAGATTCGACGATTCTTCGTTTCAGAAGTGTATTTCTGTGCGGAATCGCTGTTTCGCGTGCTAGATCAGTGCATTTGCATGCAAATATGCGAAATTGGCACAGAAACTCCGACCCGGCAAGCACGATCACGATTTATTCGAGCTTATGTCAGATTCGACGATTCTTCGTTTCAGAAGTGTATTTCTGTGCGGAATCGCTGTTTCGCGTGCTAGATCAGTGCATTTGCATGCAAATACGTGAAATTGGCACAGAAACTCCGACCCGGCAAGCACGATCACGATTTATTCGAGCTTATGTCAGATTCGACGATTCTTCGCTTCAGCAGTGTATTTCTGTGCGGAATCGCTGTTTCGCGTGCCAGATCAGTGCATTTGCATACAAGTATGAGAAATTGGAATAGAAACTCCGACCCGACAAACACGATCACGATGTATTCGAGCTTATGTCAGATTCGACGATTCTTCGCTTCAGCAGTGTATTTCTGTGCGGAATCGCTGTTTCGCGTGCCAGATCAGTGCATTTGAATGCAAATATGCGAAATTGGCACAGAAACTCCGACCCGGCAAGCACGATCACAATTTATTCAAGCTTATGTCAGATTCGACGATTCTTCGTTTCAGAAGTGTATTTCTGTGCGGAATCGCTGTTTCGCGTGCTAGATCAGTGCATTTGCATGCAAATATGCGAAATTGGCACAGAAACTCCGACCCGGCAAGCACGATCACGATTTATTCGAGCTTATGTCAGATTCGACGATTCTTCGTTTCAGAAGTGTATTTCTGTGCGGAATCGCTGTTTCGCGTGCTAGATCAGTGCATTCGCATGCAAATACGCGAAATTGGCACAGTAACTCCGACCCGGCAAGCACGATCACAATTCATTCAAGCTTATGTCAGATTCGACGATTCTTCGTTTCAGAAGTGTATTTCTGTGCGGAACCGCTGTTTCGCGTGCTAGATCAGTGCATTTGCATGCAAATACGCGAAATTGGCACAGAAACTCCGACCCGGCAAGCACGATCACAATTCATTCGAGCTTATGTGAGATTCGACGATTCTTCGTTTCAGAAGTGTATTTCTGTGCGGAATCGCTATTTCGCGTGCTAGATCAGTGCATTTGCATGCAAATATGCGAAATTGGCACAGTAACTCCGACCCGGCAAGCACGATCACGATTTATTCGAGCTTATGTCAGATTCTAAGATTCTTCGCTTCCAAAGTGTATTTCTGTGCGGAATCGCTGTTTCGCGCGCTAGATCAGTGCATTTGCATGCAAGTATGAGAAATTGGAATAGAAACTCCGACCCGACAAGCACGATTACGATTTATTCGAGCTTATGTCAGATTCGAAGATTCTTCGCTTCAGCAGTGTATTTCTGTGCGGAATCGCTGTTTCGCGTGCCAGATCAGTGCATTTGCATACAAGTATGCGAAATTGGAATAGAAACTCCGGCCCGGCAAGCACGATCACGATTTATTCGAGCTTATGTCAGATTCGACGATTATTCGTTTCACAAATGAATTTCTGTGCGGAATCGCTGTTTCGCGTGCTAGATCAGTGCATTTGCATACAAGTATGCGAAATTGGAATAGAAACTCCGGCCCGGCAAGCACGATCACAAATTATTCGAGCTTATGTCAGATTCGACGATTCTTCGTTTCAGAAGTGTATTTCTGTGCGGAATCGCTGTTTCGCGTGCTAGATCAGTGCATTTGAATACAAATATGCGAAATTGGCACGGAAACTCCGACCCGGCAAGCACGATCACGATTTATTCGAGCTTATGTCAGATTCGACGATTCTTCGTTTCAGAAGTGTATTTCTGTGCGGAATCGCTGTTTCGCGTGCTAGATCAGTGCATTTGCATGCAAACACGCGAAATTGGCACAGAAACTCCGACCCGGCAAGCACGATCACAATTTATTCGAGCTTATGTCAGATTCGACGATTCTTCGTTTCAGAAGTGTATTTCTGTGCGGAATCGCTGTTTCGCGTGCTAGATCAGTGCATTTGCATGCAAATACATGAAATTGGCACAGAAACTCCGACCCGGCAAGCACGATCACGATTTATTCGAGCTTATGGCAGATTCGAAGATTCTTCGTTTCCGAAGTGTATTTCTGTGCGGAATCGCTGTTTCGCGCGCTAGATCAGTGCATTTGCATGCAAGTATGAGAAATTGGAATAGAAACTCCGACCCGACAAACACGATCACGATGTATTCGAGCTTATGTCAGATTCGACGATTCTTCGCTTCAGCAGTGTATTTCTGTGCGGAATCGCTGTTTCGCGTGCCAGATCAGTGCATTTGAATGCAAATATGCGAAATTGGCACAGAAACTCCGACCCGGCAAGCACGATCACAATTTATTCGAGCTTATGTCAGATTCGACGATTCTTCGTTTCAGAAGTGTATTTCTGTGCGGAATCGCTGTTTCGCGTGCTAGATCAGTGCATTTGCATGCAAATATGCGAAATTGGCACAGAAACTCCGACCCGGCAAGCACGATCACGATTTATTCGAGCTTATGTCAGATTCGACGATTCTTCGTTTCAGAAGTGTATTTCTGTGCGGAATCGCTGTTTCGCGTGCTAGATCAGTGCATTTGAATACAAATACGTGAAATTGGCACAGAAACTCCGACCCGGCAAGCACGATCACGATTTATTCGAGCTTATGTCAGATTCGACGATTCTTCGCTTCAGCAGTGTATTTCTGTGCGGAATCGCTGTTTCGCGTGCCAGATCAGTGCATTTGCATACAAGTATGAGAAATTGGAATAGAAACTCCGACCCGACAAACACGATCACGATGTATTCGAGCTTATGTCAGATTCGACGATTCTTCGCTTCAGCAGTGTATTTCTGTGCGGAATCGCTGTTTCGCGTGCCAGATCAGTGCATTTGAATGCAAATATGCGAAATTGGCACAGAAACTCCGACCCGGCAAGCACGATCACAATTTATTCAAGCTTATGTCAGATTCGACGATTCTTCGTTTCAGAAGTGTATTTCTGTGCGGAATCGCTGTTTCGCGTGCTAGATCAGTGCATTTGCATGCAAATATGCGAAATTGGCACAGAAACTCCGACCCGGCAAGCACGATCACGATTTATTCGAGCTTATGTCAGATTCGACGATTCTTCGTTTCAGAAGTGTATTTCTGTGCGGAATCGATGTTTCGCGTGCTAGATCAGTGCATTTGCATGCAAATACGTGAAATTGGCACAGAAACTCCGACCCGGCAAGCACGATCACGATTTATTCGAGCTTATGTCAGATTCGAAGATTCTTCGCTTCCAAAGTGTATTTCTGTGCGGAATCGCTGTTTCGCGCGCTAGATCAGTGCATTTGCATGCAAGTATGAGAAATTGGAATAGAAACTCCGACCCGACAAGCACGATTACGATTTATTCGAGCTTATGTCAGATTCGAAGATTCTTCGCTTCAGCAGTGTATTTCTGTGCGGAATCGCTGTTTCGCGTGCCAGATCAGTGCATTTGCATACAAGTATGCGAAATTGGAATAGAAACTCCGGCCCGGCAAGCACGATCACGATTTATTCGAGCTTATGTCAGATTCGACGATTATTCGTTTCACAAATGAATTTCTGTGCGGAATCGCTGTTTCGCGTGCTAGATCAGTGCATTTGCATACAAGTATGCGAAATTGGAATAGAAACTCCGGCCCGGCAAGCACGATCACAAATTATTCGAGCTTATGTCAGATTCGACGATTCTTCGTTTCAGAAGTGTATTTCTGTGCGGAATCGCTGTTTCGCGTGCTAGATCAGTGCATTTGAATACAAATATGCGAAATTGGCACGGAAACTCCGACCCGGCAAGCACGATCACGATTTATTCGAGCTTATGTCAGATTCGACGATTCTTCGTTTCAGAAGTGTATTTCTGTGCGGAATCGCTGTTTCGCGTGCTAGATCAGTGCATTTGCATGCAAACACGCGAAATTGGCACAGAAACTCCGACCCGGCAAGCACGATCACAATTTATTCGAGCTTATGTCAGATTCGACGATTCTTCGTTTCAGAAGTGTATTTCTGTGCGGAATCGCTGTTTCGCGTGCTAGATCAGTGCATTTGCATGCAAATACGTGAAATTGGCACAGAAACTCCGACCCGGCAAGCACGATCACGATTTATTCGAGCTTATGGCAGATTCGAAGATTCTTCGTTTCCGAAGTGTATTTCTGTGCGGAATCGCTGTTTCGCGCGCTAGATCAGTGCATTTGCATGCAAGTATGAGAAATTGGAATAGAAACTCCGACCCGACAAACACGATCACGATGTATTCGAGCTTATGTCAGATTCGACGATTCTTCGCTTCAGCAGTGTATTTCTGTGCGGAATCGCTGTTTCGCGTGCCAGATCAGTGCATTTGAATGCAAATATGCGAAATTGGCACAGAAACTCCGACCCGGCAAGCACGATCACAATTTATTCGAGCTTATGTCAGATTCGACGATTCTTCGTTTCAGAAGTGTATTTCTGTGCGGAATCGCTGTTTCGCGTGCTAGATCAGTGCATTTGCATGCAAATATGCGAAATTGGCACAGAAACTCCGACCCGGCAAGCACGATCACGATTTATTCGAGCTTATGTCAGATTCCACGATTCTTCGTTTCAGAAGTGTATTTCTGTGCGGAATCGCTGTTTCGCGTGCTAGATCAGTGCATTTGCATGCAAATACGTGAAATGGGCACAGAAACTCCGACCCGGCAAGCACGATCACGATTTATTCGAGCTTATGTCAGATTCGACGATTCTTCGCTTCAGCAGTGTATTTCTGTGCGGAATCGCTGTTTCGCGTGCCAGATCAGTGCATTTGCATACAAGTATGAGAAATGGGAATAGAAACTCCGACCCGACAAACACGATCACGATGTATTCGAGCTTATGTCAGATTCGACGATTCTTCGCTTCAGCAGTGTATTTCTGTGCGGAATCGCTGTTTCGCGTGCCAGATCAGTGCATTTGAATGCAAATATGCGAAATTGGCACAGAAACTCCGACCCGGCAAGCACGATCACAATTTATTCAAGCTTATGTCAGATTCGACGATTCTTCGTTTCAGAAGTGTATTTCTGTGCGGAATCGCTGTTTCGCGTGCTAGATCAGTGCATTTGCATGCAAATATGCGAAATTGGCACAGAAACTCCGACCCGGCAAGCACGATCACGATTTAGTCGAGCTTATGTCAGATTCGACGATTCTTCGTTTCAGAAGTGTATTTCTGTGCGGAATCGCTGTTTCGCGTGCTAGATCAGTGCATTTGCATGCAAATACGTGAAATTGGCACAGAAACTCCGACCCGGCAAGCACGATCACGATTTATTCGAGCTTATGTCAGATTCGACGATTCTTCGCTTCAGCAGTGTATTTCTGTGCGGAATCGCTGTTTCGCGTGCCAGATCAGTGCATTTGCATACAAGTATGCGAAATTGGAATAGAAACTCCGGCCCGGCAAGCACGATCACGATTTCTTCGAGCTTATGTCAGATTCGACGATTCTTCGTTTCAGAAGTGTATTTCTGTGCGTAATCGCTGTTTCGCGTGCTAGATCAGTGCATTTGCATGCAAATACGCGAAATTGGCACAGAAACTCCGACCCGGCAAGCACGATCACAATTCATTCGAGCTTATGTGAGATTCGACGATTCTTCGTTTCAGAAGTGTATTTCTGTGCGGAATCGCTATTTCGCGTGCTAGATCAGTGCATTTGCATGCAAATATGCGAAATTGGCACAGTAACTCCGACCCGGCAAGCACGATCACGATTTATTCGAGCTTATGTCAGATTCGACGATTCTTCGTTTCAGAAGTGTATTTCTGTGCGGAATCGCTGTTTCGCGTGCTAGATCAGTGCATCCGCATGCAAATACGCGAAATTGGCACAGTAACTCCGACCCGGCAAGCACGATCACAATTCATTCAAGCTTATGTCAGATTCGACGATTCTTCGTTTCAGAAGTGTATTTCTGTGCGGAACCGCTGTTTCGCGTGCTAGATCAGTGCATTTGCATGCAAATACGCGAAATTGGCACAGAAACTCCGACCCGGCCAGCACGATCACGATTTATTCGAGCTTATGTCAGATTCGAAGATTCTTCGCTTCCGAAGTGTATTTCTGTGCGGAATCGCTGTTTCGCGTGCTAGATCAGTGCATTTGCATGCAAACACGCGAAATTGGCACAGAAACTCCGACCCGGCAAGCACGATCACGATTTATTCGAGCTTATGTCAGATTCGAAGATTCTTCGCTTCCAAAGTGTATTTCTGTGCGGAATCGCTGTTTCGCGCGCTAGATCAGTGCATTTGCATGCAAGTATGAGAAATTGGAATAGAAACTCCGACCCGACAAGCACGATTACGATTTATTCGAGCTTATGTCAGATTCGACGATTCTTCGCTTCAGCAGTGTATTTCTGTGCGGAATCGCTGTTTCGCGTGCCAGATCAGTGCATTTGCATACAAGTATGCGAAATTGGAATAGAAACTCCGGCCCGGCAAGCACGATCACGATTTATTCGAGCTTATGTCAGATTCGACGATTATTCGTTTCACAAATGAATTTCTGTGCGGAATCGCTGTTTCGCGTGCTAGATCAGTGCATTTGCATACAAGTATGCGAAATTGGAATAGAAACTACGGCCCGGCAAGCACGATCACAAATTATTCGAGCTTATGTCAGATTCGACGATTCTTCGTTTCAGAAGTGTATTTCTGTGCGGAATCGCTGTTTCGCGTGCTAGATCAGTGCATTTGCATGCAAACACGCGAAATTGGCACAGAAACTCCGACCCGGCAAGCACGATCACAAATTATTCGAGCTTATGTCAGATTCGACGATTCTTCGCTTCAGCAGTGTATTTCTGTGCGGAATCGCTGTTTCGCGTGCTAGATCAGTGCATTTGCATGCAAATATGCGAAATTGGCACAGAAACTCCGACCCGGCAAGCACGATCACGATTTATTCGAGCTTATGTCAGATTCGACGATTCTTCGTTTCAGAAGTGTATTTCTGTGCGGAATCGCTGTTTCGCGTGCTAGATCAGTGCATTTGCATGCAAATACGTGAAATTGGCACAGAAACTCCGACCCGGCAAGCACGATCACGATTTATTCGAGCTTATGACAGATTCGAAGATTCTTCGCTTCCGAAGTGTATTTCTGTGCGGAATCGCTGTTTCGCGCGCTAGATCAGTGCATTTGCATGCAAGTATGAGAAATTGGAATAGAAACTCCGACCCGACAAGCACGATCACGATTTATTCGAGCTTATGTCAGATTCGACGATTGTTCACTTCAGCAGTGTATTTCTGTGCGGAATCGCTGTTTCGCGTGCCAGATCAGTGCATTTGCATACAAGTATGCGAAATTGGAATAGAAACTCCGGCCCGGCAAGCACGATCACGATTTCTTCGAGCTTATGTCAGATTCGACGATTCTTCGTTTCAGAAGTGTATTTCTGTGCGTAATCGCTGTTTCGCGTGCTAGATCAGTGCATTTGCATGCAAATACGCGAAATTGGCACAGAAACTCCGACCCGGCAAGCACGATCACAATTCATTCGATCTTATGTGAGATTCGACGATTCTTCGTTTCAGAAGTGTATTTCTGTGCGGAATCGCTATTTCGCGTGCTAGATCAGTGCATTTGCATGCAAATATGCGAAATTGGCACAGTAACTCCGACCCGGCAAGCACGATCACGATTTATTCGAGCTTATGTCAGATTCGACGATTCTTCGTTTCAGAAGTGTATTTCTGTGCGGAATCGCTGTTTCGCGTGCTAGATCAGTGCATTCGCATGCAAATACGCGAAATTGGCACAGTAACACCGACCCGGCAAGCACGATCACAATTCATTCAAGCTTATGCCAGATTCGACGATTCTTCGTTTCAGAAGTGTATTTCTGTGTGGAACCGCTGTTTCGCGTGCTAGATCAGTGCATTTGCATGCAAATACGCGAAATTGGCACAGAAACTCCGACCCGGCCAGCACGATCACGATTTATTCGAGCTTATGTCAGATTCGAAGATTCTTCGCTTCCGAAGTGTATTTCTGTGCGGAATCGCTGTTTCGCGTGCTAGATCAGTGCATTTGCATGCAAACACGCGAAATTGGCACAGAAACTCCGACCCGGCAAGCACGATCACGATTTATTCGAGCTTATGTCAGATTCGAAGATTCTTCGCTTCCAAAGTGTATTTCTGTGCGGAATCGCTGTTTCGCGCGCTAGATCAGTGCATTTGCATGCAAGTATGAGAAATTGGAATAGAAACTCCGACCCGACAAGCACGATTACGATTTATTCGAGCTTATGTCAGATTCGACGATTCTTCGCTTCAGCAGTGTATTTCTGTGCGGAATCGCTGTTTCGCGTGCCAGATCAGTGCATTTGCATACAAGTATGCGAAATTGGAATAGAAACTCCGGCCCGGCAAGCACGATCACGATTTATTCGAGCTTATGTCAGATTCGACGATTCTTCGTTTCAGAAGTGTATTTCTGTGCGGAATCGCTGTTTCGCGTGCCAGATCAGTGCATTTGAATGCAAATATGAGAAATTGGCACAGAAACTTCGACCCGGCAAACACGATCACGATTTATTCGAGCTTATGTCAGATTCGATGATTCTTCGCTTCAGAAGTGTATTTCTGTGCGGAATCGCTGTTTCGCGTGCTAGATCAGTGCATTTGAATGCAAGTATGAGAAATTGGAATAGAAACTCCGACCCGACAAACACGATCACGATGTATTCGAGCTTATGTCAGATTCGACGATTCTTCGCTTCAGCAGTGTATTTCTGTGCGGAATCGCTGTTTCGCGTGCCAGATCAGTGCATTTGAATGCAAATATGAGAAATTGGCACAGAAACTCCGACCCGGCAAGCACGATCACAATTTATTCGAGCTTATGTCAGATTCGACGGTTCTTTGTTTCAGAAGTGTATTTCTGTGCGGAATCGCTGTTTCGCGTGCTAGATCAGTGCATTTGCATGCAAGTATGAGAAATTGGAATAGAAACTCCGACCCGGCAAGCACGATCACAATTTATTCGAGCTTATGTCAGATTCGACGATTCTTCGTTTCAGAAGAGTATTTCTGTGCGGAATCGCTGTCTTGCGTGCTAGATCAGTGCATTTGCATGCAAGTATGAGAAATTGGAACAGAAACTTCGACCCGGCAAACACGATCACGATTTATTCGAGCTTATGTCAGATTCGACGATTCTTCGTTTCAGAAGTGTATTTCTGTGCGGAATCGCTGTTTCGCGTGCTAGATCAGTGCATTTGCATGCAAGTATGAGAAATTGGAATAGAAACTCCGACCCGGCAAGCACGATCACAATTTATTCGAGCTTATGTCAGATTCGACGATTCTTCGTTTCAGAAGTGTATTTCTGTGCGGAATCGCTGTTTCGCGTGCTAGATCAGTGCATTTGCATGCAAATACGTGAAATTGGCACAGAAACTCCGAGCCAGCAAGCACGATCACGATTTATTCGAGCCTATGTCAGATTCGAAGATTCTTCGCTTCCGAAGTGTATTTCTGTGCGGAATCGCTGTTTCGCGCGCTAGATCAGTGCATTTGCATGCAAGTATGAGAAATTGGAATAGAAACTCCGACCCGACAAACACGATCACGATGTATTCGAGCTTATGTCAGATTCGACGATTCTTCGCTTCAGCAGTGTATTTCTGTGCGGAATCGCTGTTTCGCGTGCCAGATCAGTGCATTTGAATGCAAATATGAGAAATTGGCACAGAAACTCCGACCCGGCAAGCTCGATCACAATTTATTCGAGCTTATGTCAGATTCGACGATTCTTCGTTTCAGAAGTGTATTGCTGTGCGGAATCGCTGTTTCGCGTGCTAGATCAGTGCATTTGCATGCAAGTATGAGAAATTGGAATAGAAACTCCGACCCGGCAAGCACGATCACAATTTATTCGAGCTTATGTCAGATTCGACGATTCTTCGTTTCAGAAGTGTATTTCTGTGCGGAATCGCTGTTTCGCGTGCTAGATCAGTGCATTTGCATGCAAATACGTGAAATTGGCACAGAAACTCCGACCCGGCAAGCACGATCACGATTTATTCGAGCCTATGTCAGATTCGAAGATTCTTCGCTTCCGAAGTGTATTTCTGTGCGGAATCGCTGTTTCGCGCGCTAGATCAGTGCATTTGCATGCAAGTATGAGAAATTGGAATAGAAACTCCGACCCGACAAACACGATCACGATGTATTCGAGCTTATGTCAGAATCGACGATTCTTCGCTTCAGCAGTGTATTTCTATGCGGATTCGCTGTTTCGCGTGCCAGATCAGTGCATTTGAATGCAAATATGCGAAATTGGCACAGAAACTCCGGCCCGGCAAGCACGATCACGATTTATTCGAGCTTATGTCAGATTCGAAGATTCTTCGCTTCCGAAGTGTATTTCTGTGCGGAATCGCTGTTTCGCGCGCTAGATCAGTGCATTTGCATGCAAGTATGAGAAATTGGAATAGAAACTCCGACCCGACAAGCACGATCACGATTTATTCGAGCTTATATCAGATTCGACGATTCTTCGCTTCAGCAGTGTATTTCTGTGCGGAATCGCTGTTTCGCGTGCCAGATCAGTGCATTTGCATACAAGTATGCGAAATTGGAATAGAAACTCCGGCCCGGCAAGCACGATGACGATTTATTCGAGCTTATGTCACATTCGACGATTATTCGTTTCACAAATGAATTTCTGTGCGGAATCGCTGTTTCGCGTGCTAGATCAGTGCATTTGCATACAAGTATGCGAAATTGGAATAAAAACTCCGGCCCGGCAAGCACGATCACAAATTATTCGAGCTTATGTCAGATTCGACGATTCTTCGTTTCAGAAGTGTATTTCTGTGCGGAATCGCTGTTTCGCGTGCTAGATCAGTGCATTTGCATACAAATATGCGAAATTGGCACGGAAACTCCGACCCGGCAAGCACGATGACGATTTATTCGAGCTTATGTCACATTCGACGATTCTTCGTATCAGAAGTGTATTTCTGTGCGGAATCGCTGTTTCGCGTGCTAGAACAGTGCATTTGCATGCAAACACGCGAAATTGGCACAGAAACTCCGACCCGGCAAGCACGATCACGATTTATTCGAGCTTATGTCAGATTCGACAATTCTTCGTTTCAGAAGTGTATTTCTGTGCGGAATCGCTGTTTTACGTGCTAGATCAGTGCATTTGCATACAAATATGCGAAACTGGCACGGAAACTCCGATTCGGCAAGCACGATCACAATTTATTCGAGCCCTTGTCAGATTCGACGGTTGTTCGTTTCAGAAGTGTATTTCTGTCGGGAATCGCTGTTTCGCGGGCTAGATCAGTGTATTTGCATGCAAATGTGCGAAATTGGCACGGAAACTCCGACCCGGCAACCACGATCACGATTTATTCGAGCTTATGTCAGATTCGACGATTCTTCGTTTCAGAAGAGTATTTTTGTGCGGAATCGCTGTTTCGCGTGCTAGATCAGTGCATTTGAATGCAAATATGCGAAATTGGCACAGAAACTCCGACCCGGCAATCACGATCACAATTTATTCGAGCTTATGTCAGATTCAACGATTCTTCGTTTCAGAAGTGTATTTCTGTGCGGAATCGCTGTTTCGCGTGCTAGATCAGTGCATTTGAATGCAAATATGCGAAATTGGCACAGAAACTCCGACCCGGCAAGCACGATCACGATTTATTCGAGCTTATGTCAGATACGACGATTCTTCGTTTCAGAAGTGTATTTCTGTGCGGAATCGCTGTTTCGCGCGCTAGATCAGTGCATTTGCATGCAAATACGTGAAATTGGCACAGAAACTCCGACCCGGGAAGCACGATCACGATTTATTCGAGCTTATGTCAGATTCGAAGATTCTTCGCTTCCGAAGTGTATTTCTGTGCGGAATCGCTGTTTCGCGCGCTAGATCAGTGCATTTGCATGCAAGTATGAGAAATTGGAATAGAAACTCCGACCCGACAAACACGATCACGATGTATTCGAGCTTATGTCAGATTCGACGATTCTTCGCTTCAGCAGTGTATTTCTGTGCGGAATCGCTGTGTCGCGTGCCAGATCAGTGCATTTGAATGCAAATATGCGAAATTGGCACAGAAACTCCGACCCGGCAAGCACGATCACAATTTATTCGAGCTTATGTCAGATTCGACGATTCTTCGTTTCAGAAGTGTATTTCTGTGCGGAATCGCTGTTTCGCGTGCTAGATCAGTGCATTTGCATGCAAGTATGAGAAATTGGAATAGAAACTCCGACCCGGCAAGCACGATCACAATTTATTCGAGCTTATGTCAGATTCGACGATTCTTCGTTTCAGAAGAGTATTTCTGTGCGGAATCGCTGTTTCGCGTGCTAGATCAGTGCATTTGAATGCAAATATGCGAAATTGGCACAGAAACTCCGACCCGGCAAGCACGATCACGATTTATTCGAGCTTATGTCAGATACGACGATTCTTCGTTTCAGAAGTGTATTTCTGTGCGGAATCGCTGTTTCGCGCGCTAGATCAGTGCATTTGCATGCAAGTATGAGAAATTGGCACAGAAACTTCGACCCGGCAAACACGATCACGATTTATTAGAGCTTATGTCAGATTCGACGATTCTTCGTTTCAGAAGTGTATTTCTGTGCGGAATCGCTGTTTCGCGTGCTAGATCAGTGCATTTGCATGCAAATATGCGAAATTGGCACAGAAACTCCGACCCGGCATGCACGATCACGATTTATTCGAGCTTATGTCAGATTCGACGATTCTTCTTTTCAGAAGTGTATTTCTGTGCGGAATCGCTGTTTCGCGTGCTAGATCAGTGCATTTGCATGCAAATACGTGAAATTGGCACAGAAACTCCGACCCGGGAAGCACGATCACGATTTATTCGAGCTTATGTCAGATTCGAAGATTCTTCGCTTCCGAAGTGTATTTCTGTGCGGAATCGCTGTTTCGCGCGCTAGATCAGTGCATTTGCATGCAAGTATGAGAAATTGGAATAGAAACTCCGACCCGACAAACACGATCACGATGTATTCGAGCTTATGTCAGATTCGACGATTCTTCGCTTCAGCAGTGTATTTCTGTGCGGAATCGCTGTTTCGCGTGCCAGATCAGTGCATTTGAATGCAAATATGCGAAATTGGCACAGAAACTCCGACCCGGCAAGCACGATCACAATTTATTCGAGCTTATGTCAGATTCGACGATTCTTCGTTTCAGAAGTGTATTTCTGTGCGGAATCGCTGTTTCGCGCGCTAGATCAGTGCATTTGCATGCAAGTATGAGAAATTGGCACAGAAACTTCGACCCGGCAAACACGATCACGATTTATTAGAGCTTATGTCAGATTCGACGATTCTTCGTTTCAGAAGTGTATTTCTGTGCGGAATCGCTGTTTGGCGTGCTAGATCAGTGCATTTGCATGCAAATATGCGAAATTGGCACAGAAACTCCGACCCGGCATGCACGATCACGATTTATTCGAGCTTATGTCAGATTCGACGATTCTTCTTTTCAGAAGTGTATTTCTGTGCGGAATCGCTGTTTCGCGTGCTAGATCAGTGCATTTGCATGCAAATACGTGAAATTGGCACAGAAACTCCGACCCGGGAAGCACGATCACGATTTATTCGAGCTTATGTCAGATTCGAAGATTCTTCGCTTCCGAAGTGTATTTCTGTGCGGAATCGCTGTTTCGCGCGCTAGATCAGTGCATTTGCATGCAAGTATGAGAAATTGGAATAGAAACTCCGACCCGACAAACACGATCACGATGTATTCGAGCTTATGTCAGATTCGACGATTCTTCGCTTCAGAAGTGTATTTCTGTGCGGAATCGCTGTTTCGCGTGCCAGATCAGTGCATTTGAATGCAAATATGCGAAATTGGCACAGAAACTCCGACCCGGCAAGCACGATCACAATTTATTCGAGCTTATGTCAGATTCGACGATTCTTCGTTTCAGAAGTGTATTTCTGTGCGGAATCGCTGTTTCGCGTGCTAGATCAGTGCATTTGCATGCAAGTATGAGAAATTGGAATAGAAACTCCGACCCGGCAAGCACGATCACAATTTATTCGAGCTTATGTCAGATTCGACGATTCTTCGTTTCAGAAGAGTATTTCTGTGCGGAATCGCTGTCTTGCGTGCTAGATCAGTGCATTTGCATGCAAGTATGAGAAATTGGCACAGAAACTTCGACCCGGCAAACACGATCACGATTTATTCGAGCTTATGTCAGATTCGACGATTCTTCGTTTCAGAAGTGTATTTCTGTGCGGAATCGCTGTTTCGCGTGCTAGATCAGTGCATTTGCATGCAAATATGCGAAATTGGCACAGAAACTCCGACCCGGCATGCACGATCACGATTTATTCGAGCTTATGTCAGATTCGACGATTCTTCTTTTCAGAAGTGTATTTCTGTGCGGAATCGCTGTTTCGCGTGCTAGATCAGTGCATTTGCATACAAATATGCGAAACTGGCACGGAAACTCCGATTCGGCAAGCACGATCACAATTTATTCGAGCCCTTGTCAGATTCGACGGTTCTTCGTTTCAGAAGTGTATTTCTGTCGGGAATCGCTGTTTCGCGTGCTAGATCAGTGCATTTGCATGCAAATGTGCGAAATTGGCACAGAAACTCCGACCCGGCAACCACGATCACGATTTATTCGAGCTTATGTCAGATTCGAAGATTCTTCGCTTCCGAAGTGTATTTCTGTGCGGAATCGCTGTTTCGCGCGCTAGATCAGTGCATTTGCATGCAAGTATGAGAAATTGGAATAGAAACTCCGACCCGACAAGCACGATCACGATTTATTCGAGCTTATGTCAGATTCGACGATTCTTCGCTTCAGAAGTGTATTTCTGTGCGGAATCGCTGTTTCGCGTGCTAGATCAGTGCATTTGCATGCAAGTATGAGAAATTGGCACAGAAACTTTGACCCGGCAAACACGATAACGATTTATTCGAGCTTATGTCAGATTCGACGATTCTTCGCTTCAGAAGTGTATTTCTGTGCGGAATCGCTGTTTCGCGTGCTGGATCAGTGCATTAGAATGCAAATATGCGAAATTGGCACAGAAACTCCGACCCGGCATGCACGATCACGATTTATTCGAGCTTATGTCAGATTCGACGATTCTTCTTTTCAGAAGTGTATTTCTGTGCGGAATCGCTGTTTCGCGTGCTAGATCAGTGCATTTGCATGCAAATACGTGAAATTGGCACAGAAACTCCGACCCGGGAAGCACGATCACGATTTATTCGAGCTTATGTCAGATTCGAAGATTCTTCGCTTCCGAAGTGTATTTCTGTGCGGAATCGCTGTTTCGCGCGCTAGATCAGTGCATTTGCATGCAAGTATGAGAAATTGGAATAGAAACTCCGACCCGACAAACACGATCACGATGTATTCGAGCTTATGTCAGATTCGACGATTCTTCGCTTCAGCAGTGTATTTCTGTGCGGAATCGCTGTTTCGCGTGCCAGATCAGTGCATTTGAATGCAAATATGCGAAATTGGCACAGAAACTCCGACCCGGCAAGCACGATCACAATTTATTCGAGCTTATGTCAGATTCGACGATTCTTCGTTTCAGAAGTGTATTTCTGTGCGGAATCGCTGTTTCGCGCGCTAGATCAGTGCATTTGCATGCAAGTATGAGAAATTGGCACAGAAACTTCGACCCGGCAAACACGATCACGATTTATTAGAGCTTATGTCAGATTCGACGATTCTTCGTTTCAGAAGTGTATTTCTGTGCGGAATCGCTGTTTGGCGTGCTAGATCAGTGCATTTGCATGCAAATATGCGAAATTGGCACAGAAACTCCGACCCGGCATGCACGATCACGATTTATTCGAGCTTATGTCAGATTCGACGATTCTTCTTTTCAGAAGTGTATTTCTGTGCGGAATCGCTGTTTCGCGTGCTAGATCAGTGCATTTGCATGCAAATACGTGAAATTGGCACAGAAACTCCGACCCGGGAAGCACGATCACGATTTATTCGAGCTTATGTCAGATTCGAAGATTCTTCGCTTCCGAAGTGTATTTCTGTGCGGAATCGCTGTTTCGCGCGCTAGATCAGTGCATTTGCATGCAAGTATGAGAAATTGGAATAGAAACTCCGACCCGACAAACACGATCACGATGTATTCGAGCTTATGTCAGATTCGACGATTCTTCGCTTCAGCAGTGTATTTCTGTGCGGAATCGCTGTTTCGCGTGCCAGATCAGTGCATTTGAATGCAAATATGCGAAATTGGCACAGAAACTCCGACCCGGCAAGCACGATCACAATTTATTCGAGCTTATGTCAGATTCGACGATTCTTCGTTTCAGAAGTGTATTTCTGTGCGGAATCGCTGTTTCGCGTGCTAGATCAGTGCATTTGCATGCAAGTATGAGAAATTGGAATAGAAACTCCGACCCGGCAAGCACGATCACAATTTATTCGAGCTTATGTCAGATTCGACGATTCTTCGTTTCAGAAGAGTATTTCTGTGCGGAATCGCTGTCTTGCGTGCTAGATCAGTGCATTTGCATGCAAGTATGAGAAATTGGCACAGAAACTTCGACCCGGCAAACACGATCACGATTTATTCGAGCTTATGTCAGATTCGACGATTCTTCGTTTCAGAAGTGTATTTCTGTGCGGAATCGCTGTTTCGCGTGCTAGATCAGTGCATTTGCATGCAAATATGCGAAATTGGCACAGAAACTCCGACCCGGCATGCACGATCACGATTTATTCGAGCTTATGTCAGATTCGACGATTCTTCTTTTCAGAAGTGTATTTCTGTGCGGAATCGCTGTTTCGCGTGCTAGATCAGTGCATTTGCATACAAATATGCGAAACTGGCACGGAAACTCCGATTCGGCAAGCACGATCACAATTTATTCGAGCCCTTGTCAGATTCGACGGTTCTTCGTTTCAGAAGTGTATTTCTGTCGGGAATCGCTGTTTCGCGTGCTAGATCAGTGCATTTGCATGCAAATGTGCGAAATTGGCACAGAAACTCCGACCCGGCAACCACGATCACGATTTATTCGAGCTTATGTCAGATTCGAAGATTCTTCGCTTCCGAAGTGTATTTCTGTGCGGAATCGCTGTTTCGCGCGCTAGATCAGTGCATTTGCATGCAAGTATGAGAAATTGGAATAGAAACTCCGACCCGACAAGCACGATCACGATTTATTCGAGCTTATGTCAGATTCGACGATTCTTCGCTTCAGAAGTGTATTTCTGTGCGGAATCGCTGTTGCGCGTGCTAGATCAGTGCATTTGCATGCAAGTATGAGAAATTGGCACAGAAACTTTGACCCGGCAAACACGATAACGATTTATTCGAGCTTATGTCAGATTCGACGATTCTTCGCTTCAGAAGTGTATTTCTGTGCGGAATCGCTGTTTCGCGTGCTGGATCAGTGCATTAGAATGCAAATATGCGAAATTGGCACAGAAACTCCGACCCGGCAATCACGATCACAATTTATTCGAGCTTATGTCAGATTCAACGATTCTTCGTTTCAGAAGTGTATTTCTGTGCGGAATCGCTGTTTCGCGTGCTAGATCAGTGCATTTGGATGCAAAGATGCGAAATTGGCACAGAAACTCCGACCCGGCAAGCACGATCACGATTTATTCGAGCTTATGTCAGATTCGACGATTCTTCGTTTCAGAAGTGTATTTCTGTGCGGAATCGCTGTTTCGCGTGCTAGATCAGTGCATTTGCATGCAAATACGCGAAATTGGCACAGAAACTCCGACCCGGCAAGCACGATCACAATTTATTCGAGCTTATGTCAGATTCGACGATTCTTCGTTTCAGAAGTGTATTTCTGTGCGGAATCGCTGTTTCGCGTGCTAGATCAGTGCATTTGCATGCAAATACGTGAAATTGGCACAGAAACTCCGACCCGGCAAGCACGATCACGATTTATTCGAGCTTATGTCAGATTCGACGATTCTTCGTTTCAGAAGTGTATTTCTGTGCGGAATCGCTGTTTCGCGTGCTAGATCAGTGCATTTGCATGCAAATATGCGAAATTGGCACAGAAACTCCGACCCGGCATGCACGATCACGATTTATTCGAGCTTATGTCAGATTCGACGATTCTTCGTTTCAGAAGTGTATTTCTGTGCGGAATCGCTGTTTCGCGTGCTAGATCAGTGCATTTGCATGCAAATATGCGAAATTGGCACAGAAACTCCGACCCGGCATGCACGATCACGATTTATTCGAGCTTATGTCAGATTCGACGATTCTTCTTTTCAGAAGTGTATTTCTGTGCGGAATCGCTGTTTCGCGTGCTAGATCAGTGCATTTGCATACAAATATGCGAAACTGGCACGGAAACTCCGATTCGGCAAGCACGATCACAATTTATTCGAGCCCTTGTCAGATTCGACGGTTCTTCGTTTCAGAAGTGTATTTATGTCGGGAATCGCTGTTTCGCGTGCTAGATCAGTGCATTTGCATGCAAATGTGCGAAATTGGCACAGAAACTCCGACCCGGCAACCACGATCACGATTTATTCGAGCTTATGTCAGATTCGAAGATTCTTCGCTTCCGAAGTGTATTTCTGTGCGGAATCGCTGTTTCGCGCGCTAGATCAGTGCATTTGCATGCAAGTATGAGAAATTGGAATAGAAACTCCGACCCGACAAGCACGATCACGATTTATTCGAGCTTATGTCAGATTCGACGATTCTTCGCTTCAGAAGTGTATTTCTGTGCGGAATCGCTGTTTCGCGTGCTAGATCAGTGCATTTGCATGCAAGTATGAGAAATTGGCACAGAAACTTTGACCCGGCAAACACGATAACGATTTATTCGAGCTTATGTCAGATTCGACGATTCTTCGCTTCAGAAGTGTATTTCTGTGCGGAATCGCTGTTTCGCGTGCTGGATCAGTGCATTAGAATGCAAATATGCGAAATTGGCACAGAAACTCCGACCCGGCAATCACGATCACAATTTATTCGAGCTTATGTCAGATTCAACGATTCTTCGTTTCAGAAGTGTATTTCTGTGCGGAATCGCTGTTTCGCGTGCTAGATCAGTGCATTTGGATGCAAATATGCGAAATTGGCACAGAAACTCCGACCCGGCAAGCACGATCACGATTTATTCGAGCTTATGTCAGATTCGACGATTCTTCGTTTCAGAAGTGTATTTCTGTGCGGAATCGCTGTTTCGCGTGCTAGATCAGTGCATTTGCATGCAAATACGCGAAATTGGCACAGAAACTCCGACCCGGCAAGCACGATCACAATTTATTCGAGCTTATGTCAGATTCGACGATTCTTCGTTTCAGAAGTGTATTTCTGTGCGGAATCGCTGTTTCGCGTGCTAGATCAGTGCATTTGCATGCAAATACGTGAAATTGGCACAGAAACTCCGACCCGGCAAGCACGATCACGATTTATTCGAGCTTATGTCAGATTCGACGATTCTTCGTTTCAGAAGTGTATTTCTGTGCGGAATCGCTGTTTCGCGTGCTAGATCAGTGCATTTGCATGCAAATATGCGAAATTGGCACAGAAACTCCGACCCGGCATGCACGATCACGATTTATTCGAGCTTATGTCAGATTCGACGATTCTTCTTTTCAGAAGTGTATTTCTGTGCGGAATCGCTGTTTCGCGCGCTAGATCAGTGCATTTGCATGCAAGTATGAGAAATTGGAATAGAAACTCCGACCCGACAAACACGATCACGATGTATTCGAGCTTATGTCAGATTCGACGATTCTTCGTTTCAGAAGTGTATTTCTGTGCGGAATCGCTGTTTCGCGTGCTAGATCAGTGCATTTGCATGCAAATATGCGAAATTGGCACAGAAACTACGACCCGGCAAGCACGATCACGATTTATTCGAGCTTATGTCAGATTCGACGATTCTTCGTTTCAGAAGTGTATTTCTGTGCGGAATCGCTGTTTCGCGTGCTAGATCAGTGCATTTGCATGCAAGTATGAGAAATTGGAATAGAAACTCCGACCCGGCAAGCACGATCACAATTTATTCGAGCTTATGTCAGATTCGACGATTCTTCGTTTCAGAAGAGTATTTCTGTGCGGAATCGCTGTTTCGCGTGCTAGATCAGTGCATTTGCATGCAAATACGTGAAATTGGCACAGAAACTCCGACCCGGCAAGCACGATCACGATTTATTCGAGCTTATGTCAGATTCGACGATTCTTCGTTTCAGAAGTGTATTTCTGTGCGGAATCGCTGTTTCGCGCGCTAGGTCAGTGGATTTGCATGCAAGTATGTGAAATTGGAATAGAAACTCTGACCCGGCAAGCACGATCCCGATTTATTCGAGCTTATATCAGATTCGACGATTCTTCGTTTCAGAAGTGTATTTCTGTGCGGAATCGCTGTTTCGCGTGCTAGATCAGTGCATTTGCATGCAAATATGCGAAATTGGCACAGAAACTCCGACCCGGCAAGCACGATCACGATTTATTCGAGCTTATGTGAGATTCGACGATTCTTCGTTTCGGAAGTGTATTTCTGTGCGGAATCGCTGTTTCGCGCGCTAGGTCAGTGGATTTGCATGCAAGTATGTGAAATTGGAATAGAAACTCCGACCCGGCAAGCACGATCACGATTTATTCGAGCTAATGTCAGATTCGACAATTCTTCGTTTCAGAAGTGTATTTCTGTGCGGAATCGCTGTTTTACGTGCTAGATCAGTGCATTTGCATACAAATATGCGAAACTGGCACGGAAACTCCGATTCGGCAAGCACGATCACAATTTATTCGAGCCCTTGTCAGATTCGACGGTTCTTCGTTTCAGAAGTGTATTTCTGTCGGGAATCGCTGTTTCGCGGGCTAGATCAGTGTATTTGCATGCAAATGTGCGAAATTGGCACGGAAACTCCGACCCGGCAACCACGATCACGATTTATTCGAGCTTATGTCAGATTCGACGATTCTTCGTTTCAGAAGAGTATTTTTGTGCGGAATCGCTGTCTTGCGTGCTAGATCATTGCATTTGCATGCAAGTATGAGAAATTGGAATAGAAGCTCCGACCCGACAAGCACGATCACGATTTATTCGAGATTATGTCAGATTCGACGATTCTTCGCTTCAGAAGTGTATTTCTGTGCGGAATCGCTGTTTCGCGTGCTGGATCAGTGCATTAGAATGCAAATATGCGAAATTGGCACAGAAACTCCGACCCGGCAATCACGATCACAATTTATTCGAGCTTATGTCAGATTCAACGATTCCTCGTTTCAGAAGTGTATTTCTGTGCGGAATCGCTGTTTCGCGTGCTAGATCAGTGCATTTGGATGCAAATATGCGAAATTGGCACAGAAACTCCGACCCGGCAAGCACGATCACGATTTATTCGAGCTTATGTCAGATTCGACGATTCTTCGTTTCAGAAGTGTATTTCTGTGCGGAATCGCTGTTTCGCGTGCTAGATCAGTGCATTTGCATGCAAATACGCGAAATTGGCACAGAAACTCCGACCCGGCAAGCACGATCACAATTTATTCGAGCTTATGTCAGATTCGACGATTCTTCGTTTCAGAAGTGTATTTCTGTGCGGAATCGCTGTTTCGCGTGCTAGATCAGTGCATTTGCATGCAAATACGTGAAATTGGCACAGAAACTCCGACCCGGCAAGCACGATCACGATTTATTCGAGCTTATGTCAGATTCGACGATTCTTCGTTTCAGATGTGTATTTCTGTGCGGAATCGCTGTTTCGCGTGCTAGATCAGTGCATTTGCATGCACATATGCGAAATTGGCACAGAAACTCCGACCCGGCATGCACGATCACGATTTATTCGAGCTTATGTCAGATTCGACGATTCTTCTTTTCAGAAGTGTATTTCTGTGCGGAATCGCTGTTTCGCGCGCTAGATCAGTGCATTTGCATGCAAGTATGAGAAATTGGAATAGAAACTCCGACCCGACAAACACGATCACGATGTATTCGAGCTTATGTCAGATTCGACGATTCTTCGCTTCAGCAGTGTATTTCTGTGCGGAATCGCTGTTTCGCGTGCCAGATCAGTGCATTTGAATGCAAATATGCGAAATTGGCACAGAAACTCCGACCCGGCAAGCACGATCACAATTTATTCGAGCTTATGTCAGATTCGACGATTCTTCGTTTCAGAAGTGTATTTCTGTGCGGAATCGCTGTTTCGCGTGCTAGATCAGTGCATTTGCATACAAATATGCGAAATTGGCACGGAAACTCCGACCCGGCAAGCACGATCCCGATTTATTCGAGCTTATATCAGATTCGACGATTCTTCGTTTCAGAAGTGTATTTCTGTGCGGAATCGCTGTTTCGCGTGCTAGATCAGTGCATTTGCATGCAAATATGCGAAATTGGCACAGAAACTACGACCCGGCAAGCACGATCACGATTTATTCGAGCTTATGTCAGATTCGACGATTCTTCGTTTCAGAAGTGTATTTCTGTGCGGAATCGCTGTTTCGCGTGCTAGATTAGTGCATTTGCATGCAAATACGTGAAATTGGCACAGAAACTCCGACCCGGCAAGAACGATCACGATTTATTCGAGCTTATGTCAGATTCGAAGATTCTTCGCTTCCGAAGTGTATTTCTGTGCGGAATCGCTGTTTCGCGCGCTAGATCAGTGCATTTGCATGCAAATACGTGAAATTGGCACAGAAACTCCGACCCGGCGCACGATCACAATTTATTCGAGCTTATGTGAGATTCGACGATTCTTCGTTTCAGAAGTGTATTTCTGTGCGGAATCGCTGTTTCGCGTGCTAGATCAGTGCATTTGCATGCAAATACGTGAAATTGGCACAGAAACTCCGACCCGACAAGCACGATCACGATTTATTCGAGCTTATGTCAGATTCGACGATTCTTCGCTTCAGCAGTGTATTTCTGTGCGGAATAGCTGTTTCGCGTGCCAGATCAGTGCATTTGCATGCAAATACGTGAAATTGGCACAGAAACTACGACCCGGCAAACACGATCACGATTTATTCGAGCTTATGTCAGATTCGACGATTCTTCGTTTCACAAGTGTATTTCTGTGCGGAATCGCTGTTTCGCGTGCTAGATCAGTGCATTTGCATGCAAATACGTGAAATTGGCACAGAAACTCCGACCCGGCAAGCACGATCACGATTTATTCGAGCTTATGTCAGATTCGAAGATTCTTCGCTTCCGAAGTGTATTTCTGTGCGGAATCGCTGTTTCGCGCGCTAGATCAGTGCATTTGCATGCAAGTATGAGAAATTGGAATAGAAACTCCGACCCGACAACCACGATCACGATTTATTCGAGCTTATGTCAGATTCGACGATTCTTCGTTTCAGAAGTGTATTTCTGTGCGGAATCGCTGTTTCGCGTGCTAGATCAGTGCATTTGCATGCAAATATGCGAAATTGGCACAGAAACTACGACCCGGCAAGCACGATCACGATTTATTCGAGCTTATGTCAGATTCGACGATTCTTCGTTTCAGAAGTGTATTTCTGTGCGGAATCGCTGTTTCGCGTGCTAGATCAGTGCATTTGCATACAAATATGCGAAATTGGCACGGAAACTCCGACCCGGCAAGCACGATCCCGATTTATTAACTTCCCCATTTTATAGGGAAGTTATTGTAATGACCCAGAAAATCGAAAATCGATTTTTTAGCAGATCTACACGTTTCAAGGTCATTGCAGACATATTAGACTATTTTCAGCAAAATGTTCGTATATGTGTGTGTCTGTCTGTCTGTGTGTGTGTGTGTGTGTGTGTGTGTGTGTGTGCGTATGGCCGTTTCTATGTAATCAAATTTTTCGTTAACGTTTTCAGAAAAAGTAACAACGCAATCAGGATGATGAATGATGCAATCGATGTGCCCCGCTGTAACTTAGAGCTGATTAGATTTTGGTCCATTTTGGTCAAGTAGTTTTTTAGCTTTTTTAGTTTTTTTCGAAAGAAGTTCATTCAACAATGCAATTTATTCGAGAGAACGGAAAGTTTCCACCGAAGAAACAAACGTAATTATACAAAAAATTTTTTTTTCAATTTTTTTTGTCTTACGACGAATTTTACGCTTACAATAATTGTAAATTATCCCAATGCAAGAGTGAGTTAATCATCTCTACTGCCGAGAATACATTTTCGAAGAATATCGATGAAAGTACAAAAAAAATGTATATTACAATCTTTAAAAACACAATCAGTTCAAAACGAATTATTAACTGAGATTAAATTGAAAATTAATATAAACTATATGATAATTATTAATAACATTGATGTTAAAAACGGATTGGTTAATGGAGCACACATGCGGAATATTAAAATTTATTACTTTTCAAGAAAATACTAAAATTCCGTCTATATTTTGGTTAGATTTTCAATTGGCCAGAGTAGGAGGGAAAGTAAGAACTCGTTATCGTGATTATATGAAAAATGCCAATATTGATCATTTAGCACCAATAATAAAAATATCGAATCAAGTAAATATGTCGAGAGAGGAAAAATATCAAATCACACGTAGTCAATTTCCAGTGGTTCCTGCTGAAGCGATTACGATTCATAAAAGTCAGGGACAAACATACGAGAAAGTATGTTTGGATTATAAAAAATCAGAAAGGCGAACTTTACAAATTTTGTATGTAGCACTGAGCAGAGTTTCAAAATTGAGCGCGGTTTATATATCTTGGGACAATTTAAATTAACAGTATCGAAGAAAACCAAGATCAATACTGCAAACCCGGATAATGAGGAGTTGTATCGTTTGCGAAAAACTAATTAAGACAATTTATTTTGCAACATTAGTATGCTATAACAAGGAACCAAGCGAGCAATGAGACTGCGATGTTCGTTTAATGCGACGCCATATAGCAAACATTTTGATAAGTAGAAAACTATTGAATTTCCCTGAAAACGTATAATCTTCTTAAAACGTACACTTAATAATGATAATAATATACTGCAACTAACGAATCGGGAAGTTCTTTGTGTGGCTCGTGGAGAGTCACACACCAAATAACATCCGTACCACTAACCCTCTCGCGAGCTCGCAAAGCGAGCGAGCTACGACAACCCTACTTGCGAAGCTCGCGAAGCGAGCGAGCAACATCACCCCTCTAGTTCGAGCTTATATCAGATTCGACGATTCTTCGTTTCAGAAGTGTATTTCTGTGCGGAATCGTTGTTTCGCGTGCTAGATCAGTGCATTTGCATGCAAATATGCGAAATTGGCACAGAAACTCCGACCCGGCAAGCACGATCATGATTTATTCGAGCTAATGTCAGATTCGACGATTCTTCGTTTCAGAAGTTTATTTCTGTGCGGAATCGCTGTTTCGCGCGCTAGATCAGTGCATTTGCATGCAAATATGCGAAATTGGCACAGAAACTCCGACCCGGCAAGCACGATCACGATTTATTCGAGCTTATGTCAGATTCGACGATTCTTCGTTTCAGAAGTGTATTTCTGTGCAGAATCGCTGTTTCGCGTGCTAGATCAGTGCATTTGCATGCAAATACGCGAAATTGGCACAGAAACTTCGACCCGGCAAACACGATCACGATTTAGTCGAACTTATATCAGATTCGACGATTCTTCGTTTCAGAAGTGTATTTCTGTGCGGAATCGCTGTTTCGCGCGCTAGATCAGTGCATTTGCATGCAAGTATGAAAAATTGGAATAGATACTCCTTTTCGGCAAGCACGATCACAAATTATTCGAGCTTATGTCAGATTCGACGATTCTTCGTTTCAGAAGTGTATTTCTGTGCGGAATCGCTGTTTCGCGCGCTAGGTCAGTGCATTTGCATGCAAGTATGTGAAATTGGAATAGAAACTCCGACCCGGCAAGCACGATCACGATTTATTCAAGCTAATGTCAGATTCGACGTTTCTTCGTTTCAGAAGTGTATTGCTGTGCGGAATCGCTGTTTCGCGTGCTAGATCAGTGCATTTGCATGCAAATATGCGAAATTGGCACAGAAACTTCGACCCGGCAAACACGATCACGATTTAGTCGAGCTTATATCAGATTCGACGATTTTTCGTTTCAGAAGTGTATTTCTGTGCGGAATCGCTGTTTCGCGGACTAGATCAGTGCATTTGCATGCAAGTATGTGAAATTGGAATAGAAACTCCGACTCGGCAAGCACGATCACAAATTATTCGAGCTAATGTCAGATTCGACGATTCTTCGTTTCAGAAGTGTATTGCTGTGCGGAATCGCTGTTTCGCGTGCTAGATCAGTGCATTTGCATGCAACTATGCGAAATTGGAATAGAAACTCCGACCCGGCAAGCACCATCACGATTTATTCGAGCTTATGTTAGATTCGACGATTCTTCGCTTCAGAAGTAGAGTGCTGTAACTTTCCTTCGAAGGTCGAAGATTTCGAAGCTTCGTTTTCAGAAACTTCAATTTTTCGATGTTCCGAAGTTTCGAAGTTTCTGAAAATTCGAAGGCGATGAGAATCGACATATCGAATTTCAAACCTCCGTAGTAAATTATTAGAAGATTTGAAAAAATAGTCGTCGGTGAAGAGTTTACCTACCTGAATTTGGATTCGCGCTTATTCTTGCGCACGGAAGGTTTTACCGGTTTTACGACGCGGCGGAACGTATTTATATTGTGTACACTAAACTAATTTAGGAGACTGTGCTTCTTGAGGGTTCCGGAGTACGTGTCACGCAGTTCTCTTTTATATGGAGCATTCTTTGCATGGGAAAAACTGAAAAATACCGGCATTTATTTCGGTTTCTGTAGAATAACGGTTATACCAAAATCTGTATTTTAACCTTTGCAAGGTAATGTGGGGTCTCAGAGACCCCGGCTTCAGATTTTTTGCACATTTTAGCACAATTAGAAGGTTCCTCAACCAATGCATTCAACTTAGCCTCCCGGGATCAACAGACTGTATCGTAAAGTCGCAGTGCCGAAGGTTTATGTAAGAAGTAAGTATCTGGAAAACACAAGAGACTCGGTCACCCCCATCCTTGGGGAGGGCCCAAAAGGGCGGCCCTACTAGTATAGACGGCACCAAGTATTGCCCTAACAGCAGTTGTATAAATGAACTTAATTAGGTGTTTATCATGTTTTTTGAATGTGTGCCCGTCAAGCACATTGCGCCAGAACTCGGTGGCCCAGATATTGCGCCAGACGGAAGGTTCAGAACTAAGAACCTCTCTTTGGAGTCAAAGTGTCTCCCGTATTTTTCCTACGGGAAACTTTCCTCCTGTACTTAAAAAGTACAGGAATTTTGTATTTCAAAAAAATTTACATTAAAAAGTTAGAAATATGGTATTTATGATCCTACTGTAACTCGCATATAACCGGGTTACGAGAACCGAACCGGGTTCGGGTTCGGGTTCGGGTTAGGATTCGCATCCCTGATGTGCGGTGTTCCGATTTAATGTAGCACATTTTAGAAAATGAGCATTCACACGATGTTCCCAGTTAACGGGTAAGAGGCGAAAAGTTGAATCTGCGCGAATGAAGACGCTCATTTTCTAAAATGCGTTACAATGTAAAACGCTTACATTGGCGATGCGAAATTTTGGACGTAGTTGTTCGCAGTGCAAACCCGCTATTTATATGTTTTCGTTGCTATTCGCGAACAAAAATCAACAACCAGGTTGTTAAGCGTGATTGTCTTTTCGCGCGCTCCCCTCGCGTTGCTTCCCCGCGTGATTACCTGCAAATTACCTTCGAGAAGCTTCTAGAAGCTTGTCGTTCCGCGTTTTGTTTTACATTTTCTTCTCAAATTTTCTATACATGCTACATTCTTTCAAACCATATCCGACTTTGTACTGTACTATAGATACTGACCGCGATCGTTAGACGGTCAATTTCGCGTGTTATTACGATTTCCCCGTAACAAGCTAGTGAGCGAATTGTGTAGTGCCGGAAATATTCAACGTATACATTTGTTAATTATTAAGCAAATAAGAAAGGTAAGTGTAATATTTTCAAGCATTTATAATCGGGTCATTCCACGCGAAAACGGACCCTATTTGGCGTAAAATTTCGAATTTCGTTCAAATGCATATTTGTTTTAGTCTTTAGTGACGTATGAATGAATCTCAAAGAATTTTTCGATATCTTGAAACTGGTTGATTTTACAGACGTGTAAAAACACGTGTCATTCAATTTCATTGAGTCATAGGTCTAGAACTATCAAACCGATAAAAACGAGTCTTTGCGAACTTGTAGTCAAAACTTAAGAGTATCTACTGAAAATATTGTTATCAGAAAAAATGTTTCTTTTCACCATTTATTTTGCAATTGTTTTAAACAAATGTCGTGTTTTCATAGCAGGCCACTTTTTAAAAAATTGAGAAAATGGAGATATAGTCCAAAGTGTTTCCCTTACGGACCTGTTATTAAAAAGATGGACATTTGAAAATTGACGAAATTAAAATTATTTCAAGCAAACGCTGCACCGCGATATACAGCCATGGACACGGACAGCCGAACACAGTGGGCTGGATCGTGACATTTTACTATAACTCTTGAACCATAAGAGATACCGAGATGAAATTTGCACTAAAATTCATTAAAACATGATTCTTATCCACTGATAATTCTCGTATCAAATATATATTTTCTGTAACCATTTTTTAATTAATTGTTTAAATGTTGTTGTCTTAAAATATAATTTAAAATTGTTCATTTGTTACTTTGTAACAGACCTGTACCGTACAGGCCTGTTACTATACAGAACGTAAACCGGATCAAACCGGTTACGACCAAACCGAGATCAACCGTCGTTCAGTTCTTGGAACAAACCGCCGTACCCCCGTCGTCGCGCCGAGACGGACCGCGTCGCGCCACCCCCGCGCCTAGAAACAGTCCGCGAATCACCGCATCGCGCTACCACTCCCACCACTATTCGCGAGCTATAAAAGCCGCCACGGCGAGAGCTCGAGCGGATTCGTGATCCAGAGAGCACGGCGTGTCGCCACTCTCTTCCTCGGCCACGGTGTGTCACCAGCCGAATCCTGATCCTGAGAGTACGGCGTGTCGCCACTCTTTCCCGCAGCCACGGTGTGTCACCTGCTGAATCCTGATCCTGAGAGTACGGCGTGTCGCCACTCTATCCCGCAGCCACGGTGCGTCACCAGCTGAATCCTGAATCCGAGAGCACGGCGTGTCGTCACTCTCTCCCGCAGCCACGGTGTGTCACCGGCTGAATCCTGATCCAGAGAGTACGGCGTGTCGCCACTCTATCCCGCAGCCACGGTGTGTCACCAGCTGAATCCTGATCCAGAAAGTACGGCGTGTCGCCACTCTAACCCGCAGCCACGGTGTGTCACCAGCTGAATCCTGTTCACTTGCATTAGCCTTACATTCCTGTACACCGATAAAGAGTCCGTTCCCGACCGATTTCGCGTCGTAATCGATCTCCAAGCACCGCGATCATCGTAAACATATTTTGCGTCCCGCACTCTCGCGATCGCGGTATAATGAAACTCGCTGGCAGCGAGCGTACGTCAATCTAAAATTCCACGTGTCTTTATTTCTACGCACCCAGTACTTCATAATCCCGACTATTCTCTCCGCCGTATACGAATCATGGCGCGGCGAGCTAATCAGCAACGGAGGGAACCCAGATCCAGATCCAGATCGAGACTCAATCAAGACCGGGAACAAGACCCGTTACAACTTATTTAGTAGTTTTTCAGATAATTATTATCGCCGATGTCTTTGGTTATAAATTTGTATGTATTTCTTGACATTTATTCTTCATATTATGAATATTTCATGAAATAAATTTTTCATAGATCACTAAAGACTACGACAAATTTGAATTTGAACAAAATTCGAAATTTTACGCCAAAAAGTGTCCGTTTGTGGAATGATCCAATAAAATAACATTACTTATCTATATTATGGTAATTATATACAGTTACTAAATAAATGTATGTATTCATTACTTTATTACTGTTCCTTCTTATTGTACAAAATTTATTTTTCAGACATACCTTTCTAATACATTTTTAATTTTATGTAACTTTAGGCAAACATTACATAATGAAAATCTGCGTGTGGAAACATTGTAAAAAGTCTACCGATGGAAAATCTGCAATATGTGAAATCTGTGATACAGAGCTTCAGACATATGGATCTACTACAACGCTGATCGATCATTTAATGAAGATCCATTCAATAGAGTGTCCTAGTAGCAGAAAACGTCAACGCACAGAAGTTACAAGGTAATACTCAAATATTTGATCATGTTTGGGACGGGAAGGTCTAAAAGATCCTACAAGTCTCTTAATCTAAATTAATTAATTATTAATTTTAAAATATTTTTTATATTTAACAGATGAATATATGTATTGTACTATTACAGATCAGCAGAAGATGGATCGGTCATATCAATAGATTCGCCATCGGGATCGGGATCGGGATCGGGATCTTCTACTCAAGAAGATATTGTATTGGATATGGATATGGATACGTTACTCACTAAGCGAGCTCGTCCAACAATATCTAATTCAAATTCAAAATCCGGGTTCATTAATGTAAGGAATAAGCCGTATTTATTTGTAAAATATGACACGCGGATAACCATTCGTTGACATATGTGTTTCTCGCGAAAGCTCGTTTTGATCTGATCTTCTTTTTACAATTCGTTGGCAATTACAATTTTAGAATTCTTCTGTTCCGATTCTCTATTTTATAAATTTAACTATATATAGGGTTATTTGTTAATACACACATGTACATACATATAATACACATACATCATTCGTACTTTAACCCTATAGTTCGGCCATCCTGACAATTAATCGTCCCGATTAATCACACAACTAAATGAAATATAATACAGGTTTTAACATAAATAAGAGTTATAATTTATCCTTAAATTAACTGAGAAACACGAATTGAATTAAATTAAAACAAGATTTAAATATCTAAGGATACAAATACAACATAACGAAAACAATGATTAGATGCCTCCCATGTCCCTCTATACGGAGTTCTGGATAATTGAAATCCATCAATATCTTTCAATAAATATCGATCATTTCTAAATATACGTTCTATCTCATAAGGTCCTTTAAATTTTGGTATCATTTTTGCTGAAACACCCAATGAATTATCGAAATTCCTTATCATAACTTTGTCTCCAATTTTATATTTTTTTGCAGGCTTGTGCTTTCGGTCAAATATACGCTTATTTAATTTCTGATTCTTTAAAATTTTTTCTCTGGCTTGCTCGCGTAACTCCGATACTTCTCGGCGTGGTACATTAATTAGTTCGCTTAATTCTAGCGCATCTCGCAACTCATCAATTATTCTTCCACGCTGTCGTACGCCAAACAGTAACACGCTAGGACACTCATTTGTTGTCTTTGATATCGTATTATTACAGGCGAACTCGACGTCTTTTAAAACATTAGGCCAAGAAGAATTAATTTCGTCGGTTATTTTGGCAATCATCGGTAATATTGTCCGATTTACTCTTTCTGCTTGACCATTAGCTTGCGGAGAGGCAGTGGCTATCTTTATATGTTGTACATTATATTCTTTTACAAAATCGTCAAATTCTTTAGACGTAAAGCATGTTCCACGATCAGATACGATCTGTAGTGGTCGACTATACCCAGACAGCCAAAATCCTTGATTGTGTCCAGGCCACAAATGCGCGTGAGGGCTCGTAGTGTTCCCTGGACACAATCTTGGCACATGATGTCGTTGCCACAATCCGGGATATCGTGCCCAGTTTAACGATCGGGCCGTTGTAAGAGGGCAGCACATAGCCGCACTAACTCTGGGTCATTCCATGCCGAATCGATCACTTTTTGCAGGCACCATCACCGATTTTGTTCTAACTGAAATATGTTGTAGTCCATGCGAAATTAGGGGGGGGGGGTTTAAGTCATCATTTTGCCGGTTTCGAATTTTTTTAGAAATGGCAGGCCTTCAAAGTTTTCAATTTTTGCCCATTTCGGCGAAAACGGGCCTCACTTACGAATTTTTATCTCAAGAACGGTTTGTCCGATTGAGCTAAATTTTTTTTTGTTTTATTCGGAAAGGATTGGGCTATTACAAAATAATTTTTTCAACCTCGACAATCAACTTTATAATGTCAAAAATTTAAACAAATTCTTCTTTTGCGTTTTTTTCGATGATGGGGCGGAGTGATTTAAATTTTGAAAAAAATATGGTTATATTTCTTGAAGTTTCCCCTTTAAAATGAGCCCTTGAACAAGATGGTATCTTTCAAATTGGCGTTACAATGAGCTGGTAAAGAACGCCGTGTACCTTAGTCGTATACAGTCTAGTGGCATTTTCTTGAGACCAGCGATATACATACATACATATATGTATAGACAACGGACCATAATAGCCGTGCGCTCGACTCGCCCCTACCTGAAACGGAGGTACACGGCGTCCTTTACCAGCTCATTGTAACGCCAATTTGAAAGATACCATCTTGTTCAATGGCTCATTTTAAAGGGGAAACTTCAAGGAATATAACCATATTTTTTTCAAAATTTAAATCATTCCGCCCCATCATCGAAAAAAACGCAAAAGAAGAATTTGTTTAACTTTTTCGATATTATAAAGTTGATTGTCGAGGTTGAAAAAATTATTTTGTAATAGCCCAATCCTTTCCGAATAAAACAAAAAAAAATTTAGCTCAATCGGACAAACCGTTCTTGAGATAAAAATTCGTAAGTGAGGCCCGTTTTCGCCGAAATGGGCAAAAACTGAAAACTTTGAAGGCCTGCCATTTCTAAAAAAATTCGAAACCGGCAAAATGATGACTTAAACCCCCCCCCCCTAATTTCGCATGGACTACAACATATTTCAGTTAGAACAAAATCGGCAATGTTGCCTGCAAAAAGTGATCGATTCGGCATGGCATGACCCCTCTTCCTTTTTACTTATTTTGTACGCATTCAAGGCGGGAAAATTAAATGATAGATTTTATTTATTGTAGTATTTGTAGTAGTTTTCCTAGACTGCGGATCTTTATGCAAAATAAAAATTGTCTGCATCGATTGCAAGAGATAGAAACTAAATTGAATGTTACTTTTTTATGCAAAAAAAAGTTCTCGTCATAAAAGCTACATTTATTTTATAATGCTCATATAAATATTCATCAGAAACGAATCAAATTTTATTTCATTTAAAAAGAAAGGCGTGACAATCTTATTTGTTAGAGTTAAAATCTCTTTAAGAGTCTGACTCGTTAAAATACAAAAATTTTGAATTTCATCTACTCAATTTTACTTAACTGTTAACTTAACTTTACGCCGCAGGGGGTTGGTGAAGGGACTCTACTAAACTCTAACAAATAAGATTGTCACGCCTTTCTTTTTAAATGAAATAAAATTTGATTCGTTTCTAATGAATATTTATATGAGCATTATAAAATAAATGTAGCTTTGATGACGAGAACTTTTTTTTGCATAAAAAAGTAACATTCAATTTAGTTTCTATCTCTTGCAATCGATGCAGACAATTTTTATTTTGCATAAAGATCCGCAGTCTAGGAAAACTACTACAAATACTACAATAAATAAAATCTATCATTTAATTTTCCCGCCTCGAATGCGTACAAAATAAGTAAAAAGGAAGAGTTAGTTGTAGGGATTATGGCGCTCGTGTCGCCATTCCCCTAGGTCGCGCCTAGGGAGATCACCGATAGGGAGTTGGCGGTCCTACTCCAAACCGTCTCTCGTAGCGACCGTTATGCTAGGCATCCCTAGCAGTTCAAAATAGTCAGTTCGTAGAGTCAGACGTATTGAACACCAATATCCAGTCGTACTGTGTTTTGAGGCTTACCTCTTTTTGTAATATATTCTCCGTCGTACGGTTACGACGGACGTCACTACCGGGTGAATAAAATATTATTAAATGGTTCTCGTTGAACTACAAATTCTGCAGTGAATTTTATCTCCAAGTCCTAACCACGTGTTGCAAGTAAAACGTAGAGTAGGCTACGTTCTTCGGTACCTTCCCCGAAGCTTCTGATTCTCTCCGAGAGTATCCATCTACATCCATCCTACATAGTGCGGCTATGTGCTGCCCTCTTACAACGGCCCGATCGTTAAACTGGGCACGATATCCCGGATTGTGGCAACGACATCATGTGCCAAGATTGTGTCCAGGGAACACTACGAGCCCTCACGCGCATTTGTGGCTTCGGCCCGCTTGGTTGTCTGGGTATTGTTCAAAATATGTTTTCAAATATTTTATGGCTTCTGACGAATTAGTTGTTTTGGTCGCATACAATTTCACGAATTTAGAAAACGCATCTACAATTACATAAATGTGACGGTTTTTTCCCGTACCTGATCTAGAAACTGGGGTTAAATGATCTATATGTAATGTATCAAACGGTACGTTGCCTTTCGGTATATTATACAACGATCCTTCCGATTTCCCCGTGTTTGGTGAGAATGCGATTTTAAACAATTCTTTATGTGTTTTTCTACTTTGCATTTCATTTCCGGAAACCAATAGCTGTTTAATATGTTTCGCATGGTCTTTTCTATTCCGACATGACTCATTTCATTATGATATTTGTGTATTATACTTGTTTCCAATGCCGAAGGAACATAAAACAATGCTTGATTTTTGTATTTTTTATAAACTAAACCATTCCTCATGTTCGATCGCGGAACTGCCGATTTCAAAATGTTCGATTGTAGAGAAATGGGTTCGCGATTGTTCGAATGTTGTCCGCCAAACTAATCTTAGACAACTATTTCAAATTAAATAACGGATCGTGTGGACAAGGAATTGACTGGAGGAATCGCGTTTCGTTCGAGATCTGTTGGTGAACTCGTCAGTAAGGCTAATCCAACAGATCCTGCCTTAGACGCGCGCAGATCAAACCGTGTTGATCTGTATTGTAGTGAAATGTGCTGATCGTGTATGCAGCAATCACGTGAGACGCTCAAGCAAGACTGGTCAGTGTTACTCGTTCAGAGATTCGGAAACGAACTGCTGAAAGTACTGGACGTTGGTCTTAGCGAGAGGTCGGTTAGGCTCCTCGTGGGTGGAGAGGTTGACCTTAGACGAGGAAAGGGAAGTAGAATCTATTGTAATGAGGGAAAGAACTGTCCGGGTTGGTTCAGTCAACTCGTCGTTTACCAATCAGGACACCCTTAATTGTTCAAACTTCCTTCCATGGTGACTGAGAGGCTGGTCTAGTCGGAAGGAAGAGTGGGGTGCTACCTGGTATGAAGGCAAGAGCGGTAATTGACGTCGCTCGACGGTTGACTGTCGCCCCTTGACCGTATCCTTAAAGAATTGAATGTTTAACCTTGGACTGAGCTTAGCGAACGCGGGCGTACACATCTGGGGTTACACATCTGGGGTTGTAATTTATGACGGCGAGGGTTCTTTAGAGTTGTATCTTGAGTGACCGTGAATATTCTTAGCCCGGGACAAAGTAAGTATTCCGAGAATTGCCGGATGTACAAAATAACATTTGGCCGTACCTGAGTGACCGTAGCATAAATAATCTTCTAATCCGAAAAACGGTTGGTAACGGCTATATCATAAATAAAATACGAAGTCGACCCTTAAGCTCTTTATTTCGCGCGGCAGTACGGTTCACTGCAGATGCCATGGTTCTTTATGTTTAAAGGAGAATTTCCGTTAACGAATTTCTTGCGAGGAAAAACATTTCTTTGTGTAGGACTACGATCCGTTGCGACGGAACACCTCATTTCGTAGAATTTATTCTCTGCCTGTTCTAACTCGGTATGAATTTTCATTATCATTGGATCGTCTTTTTGGCATAACGCGAGGTTACGATCGAAAGAATTATCCTCTATTACGAGTACTTGCCTACTTAAAGCATCGACGTGTGGCATTCGGGCTCCTGATCTATGCTCCAACGTATAATCGTAATTTTCTAATTCTAAAACCCAACGCGCGATCCGTGGGTTTGTTTCTTTTTTATTCAATGTGAGGCTTAGAGCCTGACAATCAGTGATTATTTTAAATTTTACTCCAAGTAAATGTGTACGAAAACGACGTAACGCATAAATTATTGCCAGACTTTCTAATTTGAAGCTGTGGTATTTCGATTCGGTCTCTGTCGTTCTTTTCGAAAAATAAAATACTGGGTGTAACTTTTTATCTATCTTTTTCTGTAGCAAGATCGCACCAAACCCCGTTGTACTTGCATCGCAGTGTAATTGAGTTTCATCTCGTGGGGAATATATACTTAAAATCTGTGCTTGAAGTAAACGCTCTTTAAGTGATTCGAACGCCTGTTTTTCAATTTCTGTAAATCTAAATTTTATGTCTTTCTTTACTAAATCATAAAGAGGTTTCGCGATGATCGAAAATCCCTCGACAAATTTCCTACAATAGGAACACACAATCCCAGAAATCCTTGAACATCTCGAAGGTTACGAGGGTACGGAAAATTCGCTACCGCTTCGAGGCCTCGTTTGGTCGGACGAATTCCTTCGTCGTTAATTGTATATCCCAAATAATCTAATTTTGTTTGTAAAACATTACACTTGTCAAGTCGTAATTTAAGTTTGTTAGCTACGAGTAGTTTGAAGACGTGTTCTAGTATTTGCAAGTGATGTTCGATCGTTTCTGTCATAATTAAAAAATCGTCTAGATACACCGATATTTCGCCTCTATCAATTTCTTTCCTAAAAATTTGTGTCACAAACCGTTGGAATTTCAGAGGGGCTCCCTTTAACCCAAAAGGCATCCTCGTATACTCGTATTGGCCTAATTGGTGGGCATTTTGATGTGAAAGAAACCGTCTTTTAGATCTAAACTTGTAAAATATTTTTTCCCTCTCAGTAAATCAAGTTGATCTTCTATTAATGGAAGTGGAAAATTATCGCGCGTCGTAATTTTATTCAAGGCTCTAAAATCCACGCATAACCTTGTTTCACCGTTCTTTTTCTTAGTTAATACTATCGGAGAAGCATATTCAGAAGTACTTTCCCTAATGATGCCTTTAGCAAGTAATTCGTCTAAAATATTTCGTAATTTATTTTTCTCGTCATAAGATAGTCTACGTGGAGTGTACGAGAATGGTCTTTCGTCCACGAGTGTTAATTTCATAACGTTGTCTACCGCGGGTTGTGATGGTCTCTGAACGTTAACGTAATATGTGTCAAATAATTCGCGCAGTCGCATTTGAATTTCAGTAGGAATACCTGGATTAATTTTCATGTCCTGCGAAGTCGTTTTACTGTCACTGTCGTGCTTTTCTATTCCTATATTCATGATCTCGTTCACTTCGTCTTTAACAGTCAACGACATTTTTGCTAGTTTTATGAAGTCACGACCTAAAATCATCGGACTTTGCATTGTTCGATCCGGTACTACCCGTAAGAGTACATCGTACTCTGTGTTATCTGAAATAACCGTCGCCTCTGTGTAACCTAAAACATTTAGATTACTGCCATTAATACCGCAAAACCGATTGTCGTGTAAATCAGTTGTCACGCAATCCCTAAGAATGTATCGTTCTTTAATAAAACATATTGGACTTCCCGAATCAATCAACGCATTAACAGAAACACTAAAAATACTGTCCTTGTTTTTAATACGCATCTCCACCTGACGTTGGAAGTCGTCATCGTCGTCTCGTTGTTCTCCCACGTAATTGATGTTGGATGATGAACTGCACTGGTTTGCCTGATGATCAGATTTTCCACATTTGAAGCAGGAGCCTCTTTCCCTCTTCGGCTTCGGGCAATCGTACGCGATGTGTCCTCCCTCGTTACAGTTGTAACACCTTCGCGTACCGGGTTGCTCCATCGGTTTCTTTGTCTTCGGGCAGTTTCGAGCGATGTGTCCATTCTCGTTACATCTCTGCGTACCGGGCTCCATCTGTTTCCGCGTCTGCTGGTCTATCTGCTGCTCCCTGCTTGGCTGCAACACTCTTTCCCGTTGTATAAATGGTCGACGTAACGTCTCCCTTGGTACTGGTACGTTTGCGAATGCCTCTTGTAAAGCCTCGATGGATTCATAACGCTGTATCTTCGATTGTGTACGTAACGTCTCACTCTGTATTCCTTCGATGACATAGGAAATCATTTCGGCTCCTGTTACAGGGACGCGATTACCCAACATTACTTTATCGTGAAGGTAATCTGAGAAGGTTTCACCGGTTCTCCATATCCTTTTCTCAAATTCTCTTCGTAGTACCAGTGGATCAGGCCGTAGACCATACATTTTCTTCATTTCTCGTAGCAGGTCATCAGAGTTTAAATCCACACAATCAATTCTAGAATGATACCACCTTAACACTTTGCCGGTGAGTCTGCTACATAGTAATGCCTTCTTCTCGTGTTGGTCAAGCTCGTACGAGGAGAGCAATGACAGAACCTGTTTCTCCCACTTGTCATAATCTAAATTTTGACCATCATATTCGGCAGCCATACCTTTAAGTTCCTGCCATTTCCTCACCCTGATTCGGACAGGACGATCAGAATCTTGATGATCAGAACCTTGACGATAAGAACCTTGACGATCGGAACGATCTTGCTGCGTCGTCCTTAGCAAGTCAAGTTCTCGTCGTAGCAATTCTGCTTCACGCGCCGCTAAATTCCTTTCTCTTCTTAAAATCTCGATCTCTCGTACCTGATGTGACACGTCTGTTTCCTGGATATCACTCGTGGTAGCCTGCATCTCGGAAATAGGCGGTGTTTCGACTGGGGTTGGTACCGGAATCCCCGCATCCAACAGCCGCTTGATCAATTCGTTTTTCGTCCCCGCAGTAGACAAGCCATTTTCTTTTAGAATTTCTTTAAGCTCAGACACCATAACCATATTTGCAAGATAATTATATCACAACTTAAATCAAATCTCCGCACAAGAGACCGTAACATAAACCGAATGCACTACATAAACCGATACATTTCAAAATTTCCGATCGCGACACGTCACCATAAATACACGTTGTCGAACACGATGGTAATCCCACTTCTGATATTTGTAAGGAATAAGCCGTATTTATTTGTAAAATATGACACGCGGATAACCATTCGTTGACATATGTGTTTCTCGCGAAAGCTCGTTTTGATCTGATCTTCTTTTTACAATTCGTTGGCAATTACAATTTTAGAATTCTTCTGTTCCGATTCTCTATTTTATAAATTTAACTATATATAGGGTTATTTGTTAATACACACATGTACATACATATAATACACATACATCATTCGTACTTTAACCCTATATTAAGAAAGAACCCGCTGAAATCATTACACAAGCTATTGCAAAATTAATAGCTGTTAATAGATTACCCTATAATTTTGTATCTAGCTGTGGGTTTCAAGAATTCATGAAAAAATTAGAACCGAATTATAACTGTCCATGCGGGCAAACAATACTTCGTCGTTTACGAATTATGGAGGATGAAGTACGAAATAAAATTGAAAATCAATTAGCAAAAGTATCTTTTGTTGCCCTTGATACCGATTGCTGGACCTCGATAGCTCAAGAAGGGTATATAAATGTTAATGCCCACATTATCGATGACCAATGGAAACAGCAGATTATGACCATTTCTATAGAAGAGCTAGAAGAACGCCATACAGCAGAAAACTTGGCAGATTGTTTACAAAATGTGGCTGTTCAATTTGGCATAGAAGAAAAAATAGTTGCCATAACTAATGACAGTGCAAGCAACATTGTATCGGCAGTAAATCGTTTGCCTAACGTTGAATTTGATGTCACTTGTGCTGCTCATAAAAGCCCACGCGGCAATACAGAATGCATTTCAAAAAGGCGATGTTTCTTGCGTTCTTGCAAAAGCAAGTAAAATTGTTTCACATTTTCGACACTCTGTATTAGCTTCAAAAAATTTGGAAACAAAGCAGGAGCAATTAAACTTGCCGAAATTAAAATTGATACAAAGTGTTCGAACTCGGTGGAATACGGACTTAAAAATGTCTGAGAGACTTGTAGAAAACCGTAGCGCTATCATAAATGTACTCGCCGATAGAAATATCACAAACCAGAGACAGGCTCAAGCTTTAGAGATGCTGGAAAGTGAGTTGAAAGTATTGGAAGTAATAATAGAACTTTTAAAACCACTCGAATTTGCTACCACAATTTTATCAGAAGGAACACTTTCAATGGTAAATCCAATTGTGCGAGCCATAATAAATAATCATTTAATTCCTGCAAAGGATAAATACAATGAAGATAACAATATTATTTTAATTATTAATGAGTTGATCACGCAATTAACAACGCGATTTTGTTTAGATTGGTACTTGGAAAGTACGGTTCTAGTTTCAGCCTCAGGTAAAGCTTCTTTTCTGGATCCTAGATTCAAGCAGCTCCTTTCAGAAACCGCAACAGCGCAAATAAAAATAAGAGAAAACGTTGAACGCGAAATTAACGAATATTCTCTGGATAGTGGAGAAAAAACAAATGAAACTGAAAAAAAGGGAACTAGTGCTCTGGATTTCATTTTCATGCGAACTGACAGTAGTCTCACATCATCTGCTCAACAATACATGTTGTACCTTGCGGAGCCAGAGATAGATACGAACATGGACCCATTTGAATGGTGGAAATGTCGTGAACAGAAAATGCCACTTATTGCGCGGTTGGCCAAAAAATATTTGAGCATCCCTGCTACCTCAGTGGCTTCAGAAAGAGTTTTCTCTACGACAGGAAACATTGTCACACCGAGTCGAAATTGTTCAGCTACCAAAAATGTAACAACGAATACATTCCTACATCAAAATAAAACTTACTTGTGATATAGAAAAATTGCAAAAATTGGAAAATAAGATCAGTACAATACAGGGTGTCCCAAAACTCGTGAAAATCCCGAAAGGGGGTGGTTCCTGAGACCATTCTAAGAGACATTTTCCTTTGCACCAATGTCAACTGCGGCTTTGTTTAGGAGTTATTAACGAAAAACACGGACCAATCAGAGCGCGCCCTGGGCCGGCGCGCCACGCCGCGCCGGCAAGCAAGTGTCGGTGCTACGCCGCGACATCGCAACGAACAAGAGTTTCTCGATAATGTGAACCCTCTCCGATTTCGATGAGCTTTGGATATGTTGTCAAGACCATGATCCTGAACAACATTTCTCTTTAAACTTTTTGGCGATCGGCTTTAGTTTACGAGATAATCGTAAAAAAAGAGAAGAAGCAGAAACTGATTGAATTAAAAACTCACGTATTCAGCCGTAAATCCATTTGCTGCTTCGAAATGTGTGTCACTGGGTCACTCGGTGACGAACTGCACAGATGTCTTCAGGTATACGGCAGTACCGAAAGTCAAGGGACGTACGGCCAGGTCGACGAACTGCACAGCCGGTGGTAGAAGACCTAAGGGATGCGCGGTCAAGTCGACGATCCAGAATTTAACTTTCACTTTCGAATCGATAAATAATTCGTATGTTTATTTCACACAGATGCCTTGAAATTTCTCCACACTCACAATCACTGTTCACATTTGTCAACACATAGTTATGCCCTAATAATAATTGCCATATCCCTTGTACTGCTGCACAAATCACAACAATCAGGTAATGCAATCACTAGACCGCGGATTTCATGTATTTGTAGCAAACATGAGTAGGTGCATTTTAAGACAGTAGAGAGATTAAAATAATTTCAAAACACCAATGTATTATTTTCAATTTCTTAAAATGATCACAGTAAGAATCAAATATCTGTCTGGCTCCTGTCCCTTGTAATAGCGGCAGCCAACATTCATTTTGCATAAAGATTCGCAGTCTAGTGATTAGTTTAAATATTACTATCAAAAACACAGCTAATAGCAACCGTTAGCTTTGAATTGACAAGTCTTTGGAGATGTTCTCTCTATCGTGGCTCGAACGACACTGATTTTCCGCAAGATTTTTCTAAAGAATTTAGGAAGGGCATTTAGAGTGTCTAAATTCGAAATGTGCACGCTGTAGCACGAGAACGACGGGACGGTTAGACGAAAAACAGAATGCGAGAAGGACCGCTGTAAGCTTTGTGGCAAACACATGTTTAGTTTTTCATGCAGGTTGGTACACAGAGTCGATGGTTAACTGTTCGAAAACGTCATCCGTCCTTTTACCCAGCAAGGGGTAAAAATATCAGGTCAGCGTAGCATCCCTATTGTCCTATACCTTCCTTAAGAAACTTTCTAAAAGAAGGACAGACGACGTTTTCGAACGGTTACCCATCGACTCTGCGTACCATTCTACAGGAAAAACAAAACATGTGATTGCCATAAGTCTTAAAGCGGTCCTTCTCGTATCCTGTTTTTCGTCCAACCGTCCCGTCGTTCTCGTGCTACAGCGTGCATTTCGAATTTCGACACTCTAAATGCCCTTCCTAAATTCTTTAGAAAAATCTTGCGGAAGTGTCGTTCGAGTCGCGGTAGAGAGAACATCTCCAAAGACTTGTTAATTCAAAGCTAACGGTTGCTATTAGCTGTGTTTTTGATAGTGATATTTAAACTAATCACTAGACTGCGAATCTTTATGCAAAATGAATGTTGGCTGCCGCTATTACAAGGGACAGGAGCCAGACAGATATTTGATTCTTACTGTGATCATTTTAAGAAATTGAAAATAATACATTGGTGTTTTGAAATTATTTTAATCTCTCTACTGTCTTAAAATGCACCAACTCATGTTTGCTACAAACGCATGAAATCCGCAGTCTAGTGATTGCATTACCTGATTGTTGTGATTTGTGCAGCAGTACAAGGGATATGGCAATTATTATTAGTGCATAACTATGTGTTGACAAATGTGAACAGTGATTGTGAGTGTGGAAAAATTTCAAGGCATCTGTGTGAAATAAACATACGAATTATTTATCGATACGAAAGTGAAAGTGAAATTCTGGATCGTCGACTTGACCGCGCATCCCTTAGGCCTTCTACCAGCGGCTGTGCAGTTCGTCGACCTGGCCGTACGTCCCTTAGCTTTCGGTACTGTCGTATACCTGAAGACATCTGTGCAGTTCGTCACCGAGTGACCCAGTGACACACATTTCGAAGCAGCAAATGGATTTACGGCTGAATAAGTGAGTTTTTAATACAATCAGTTTCTGCTTCTTCCCTCGTTCGGGTAAAGTTGCCGTAAGTCGGGTAAAGAGATCCACCCATATGAATTGACAAGTAAAGTTCTTCCGACCGACAAAAACTGTAAAGGGTAATGTTGTTCAGAATCATGGTCTTGACAACATATCCAAAGCTCATCCAAATCGGGGAGGATTCACATAATCTCGAGAAACTCTTGTTCGTTACGGCATCGGGGCGTTACACCACGCTCGTCTCCCGGCGCGCCGGGCTGAACGTGCCATCGCGCGTCTAGGTCGCGCTCTGATTGGTCCGTGTTTTTCGTTAATAACTCCTAAACAAAGCCCCGGCTGACATTGGTGCAAAGGAAAATGTTGCTTCAAATGACCTAAGGAACCTCCCATTTCCCGGAGTCGAAGGGGTTTTGGGACACCCTGTATGCGTAGCGAACGCGGATATTCACCAATATTGGCTCATATTGATGATATTTCATGCGCGGAGAGAGAGAGTGGGAGAGAGAAAGAAAAACAGGCATACAGACTGAGATAGAGATAGACAGAGTTATATAAACTGTGACGTGGCAGTTTTGCCAACGTCACCTGGTACCGATTATCGGAAGACCGGGTCAACCTCTGGCAGCCTAATACGCGAGAGGCGCCGTGGCGAGCGCTCGCCCTGGGCGCGAACGAGACCCATGGGCGAGCACTTATATTTTTGAGCGTCGCGCCAATATTGCGCGACGCGTGTCTGCAGGACCGTAGTCGGGCCCCAAGGGGGGACCCGAAGCACCTCTCCCGCTGAGAAACGGAAAAAGGATCGGCGTCGGCGAAAACTCCAACCCCGAGGAAGCGAGAGGAAAACATGGCCCAGGATAGACAACCTGGAGGCGCCGACGAGGACATGCGATGCCAAGCCAGGGATCTTAGCTGTCTCGCCGTCGCCTCATCCGGAGAGAAACCTGGCCAGTTGCCGGATTAGCTCGCGTCGATCGCCTCTGAGGGAAGCGGCGAATCAACGAACATCGCTGCCGGAGAACCAACGGAACGCCGGACGCCAGTGGCCGTCGCGCAGGGCTAGGCCTCGTACGAAAATCTGTCAGCGATAGCTCGAACTGCGTGCGGGGGGACGAGAGCGGCAGGAGGGGGACGCTCCGCTTCCGCGTTCCCGAGTCACACCGCGAGAGATCACTTCTTCATTGGCTTTAGCGAAAACTAGTTGCGAATTTCGAACCGTAATCATTGCATAAGAACTATGGTATTTGCGAAGCGAGCTGCCGGACACAGAGGGACGAGAACGTGAGACCATCGATCGTTGCCCTGGGTAAGCTTCTGTCAGTTCTCCTTTCGATAGAGTGATCTTTTTCGCGTTGGCTCGGTAGTGTGTCGTGTCCGCGATCGCGTCGTCGAATCACCGACGTGGCTTCGTAGCTGCCGGTATTGGCGAAGTATAAGATTCCATTCGCGAACGGGAGGAACCCGTCGGTCAACGGGCGTGCGAAGAAAATACATTTAGCGGGTGTTAGTCTCAATAGAGGTCGGTTGTAGGGATCCGCGCTGTCCGGACATCGACAGGCGCGGTGACGGAGTTAGCGGAGACGAGCCACCATTCTTTTAGCGAAATTCGCACGTTGTTGTCGTATTCACGCTAACCTCGAGTCGTCCCACGGTGCGACGCCGCTACGTGCTCTCGTCGTATTTCCGCGATTCGTTCTGCCGACGAGAAGATTGTTATAACGCGTATTCCATCGGAATCCGGGCGTAGAACGCGAAGATCGCGTGCGCCGACATTAAAATCACGTTGCTGCCGGATTCGTAGCGTAAAGAAAAGGGCCAGAAAAGGTCGAAGCGTGCGTACAACGAGTTGTCGTGGCCGATCACCTGTTACGCGTTGGTTAACCTCGAAACGCTGCCGGTCGCTGCCGGCATCGTTGATGTAACATCGGAACAATAAATTTTGTTAACCAAGATCGTACGAGAGTGTTTATTGCTTGAGAAACCTTCCCGCCGCGGGGAATGCCTCGTGTTCGACCCGCGTAGAATCCTGCGACCAATAGCTTATCATCTTCGTGTAATATCGATTGTCGCAGGCTCGTACGATTGTCTCTCGAAGTGTTCGCACTTGCGAATTTAGCGTGGCACCTCCCGTGCCTGGCGCCCGAACTTCACATAAAAGATCTCGAGAGACGACGTGCCTGCGTACAATTTTTGTCCCGGGTGGACCACCTTTCGCGCGGCCGAACGTGGCCCAGCGGTATCGCTTGTAAATACCCGGTGTCGCTACCGTTTCCGGAAGAAACGATAGACGACGTGACAAAACACAAGTATAATTCGTCATGTCTGAAATTAATAGTATTACTATCCTACCGCTCAGTTTTAATAATATGCAAATTATCATTAAAGATTAATGGCTAACAGATAATCATATTCAATATTTTCATACATTATTAAAAGTTAACTCTAATTATAGACCACGCGAAACATGGAGGGTTCAATGCCCTAATACAATTCAACCAGTTCCTGAAAATCAGGATCACATACAGATTTTGCACAAATGCGATAATTTTGAAACCAATGCAGGGGGACACTGGATTTGTAACTTTTATAAATATACACAAATTACTATACATATAATATAGGTCGGCAATGCGGTGGACATGGTTTCTTTTCGTAGTTGTTAAACTTACGTAGAATTTATCCTTAATTCTGTCCCGTGATAAGATTGATCATGGCTGTTGATGATGAACCTTTGTAATTTATAATTCTTGTAAAAAGAAGTGAGATCCCAATCAAAACTTCAAAAAAGTAAAAAAATTACGCCAAGTACATGAAAGTGGAAAAAGGAAAAAGATAGAAGATAATAAACAAAAACAATATAAACTAAAGGGTTATTGTTGCTCGTTCGCTTCGCTCGCTCGCGAGTAGGGTTGTTTTTGCTCGCTCGCTTCGCGAGCTCGCGGATAGGACTGCTCTTGCGAAAGGGTTAGTGGTACGCATGGCTAGTAGTACCTATAGCTATTAATGTTTTTTTTTATTTGGTGTGTGACTCTCCACGAGCCACACAAAGAACTTCCCGATTCGTTAGTTGCAGTATATTATTTTCATTATTAAGTGTACGTTTTAAGAAGATTATACGTTTTGAGGGAAATTCCATAGTTTTCTACTTATCAAAATGTTTGCTATATGGCGTCGCATTAAACCAACATCGTAGGCTCGTTGCTCGCTTGGTTCCTTGTTATAGCATACTAATGTTGCAAAATAAATTGTCTTAATTAGTTTTTCGCAAACGATACAACTCCTCATTATCCGGGTTTGCAGTATTGATCTTGGTTTTCTTCGATACTGTTAATTTAAATTGTCCCAAGATATATAAACCGCGCTCAATTTTGAAACTCTGCTCAGTGCTACATACAACATTTGTAAAGTTCGCGTTTCTGATTTTTTAAAATCCAAACATACTTTTCTCGTATGTTTGTCCCTGACTTTTATGAATCGTAATCGCTTCAGCAGGAACCACTGGAAACTGACTACGTGTGATTTGATATTTTTCCTCACTCGACATATTTACTTGATTCGATATTTTTATTATTGGTGTAAAATTTTGATCAATATTGGCATTTTTCATATAATCACGATAACGAGTTCTTACTTTCACTCCTACTCTGGCCAATTGAAAATCTAACCAAAATATAGACGGAATTTTAGTATTTTCTTGAAAAGTAATAAATTTTAATATTCCGCATGTGTGCTCCATTAACCAATCCGTTTTCAACATCAATGTTATTAATAATTGTCATATAGTTTATATTAATTTTCAATTTAATCTCAGTTAATAATTCGTTGTAACGGTTGTCGATTCCGGCGGTAATCGGAATCGTCGCGGTGCTGACCCCTCAGTGTTTGGACAGCTCGTCGGACCAAGGTTCGTTAGCTGACGAGGGGGGTCGGCCGGTGCGGGAAGACGAGGTGCGACGGTTCGGGAAGAAGTCGGAAACAACAGTTACGTTAAGTGACGTACTATATTTAAAGACTGTAAACGAGTGTACATGTATAAACAATGCTGCTATTTAGGCGCGACGGAGGTGCATGGTAGCAGCGTGCATGCGTGAATCGGGGCGGTGCACGGCGGGCATCTCGGTAGAGTAATTCGGGCGGTGAATGATACTTAGCGGCGCGAATTCCGGTGGTTCGGCGGAGCGGAACGGTTTATCGGGACTCGGTGGCTTCGGCGGTAGCGGCGGGGCGTTCGTTGATTCGGCGGGGCCGGCGGCGGTTGTCGGATAGTTCGGTGTCTCGGCGGAATCGGCGGATGACTCAGTGGGGTGGTGGACCGGAAGGGTGCAACGGTGTAGTTTTCGACGGCTCGGCGGCGTGAAGGTCAGCGCGGGGAGTTCGACGGCTCGGCGAACGGATGTCGGAAGGACAGTCTCGGCGGCTCGGCGAAATGGACTTCGGTGTGGGAGCCTCGACGGCTCGGCGAGACGGACTTTGGTGTGGAGGTTTCGACGGCTCGGCGAAACAGGCTTTTTGGTGCGGGAGTCCCGGCGGCTCGGCGAGACGGACTTTGGTGTGGAGGTTTCGACGGCTCGGCGAAACAGGCTTTTTGGTGCGGGAGTCCCGGCGGCTCGGCGAGACGGACTTTGGTGTGTAGGTTTCGACGGCTCGGCGAAACGGGTTTTGTGGTGTGGGAGTCTCGACGGCTCGGCGAAACGGATTTCGGTGAGGATGTTTCGACGGCTCGGCGAAACGGATTTCGGTGAGGATGTTTCGACGGCTCGGCGAAACGGATTTCGGTGAGGGTATTTCGGCGGCTCGGCGAAATGGATTTCGGTGAGGATACTCACCCTGGACAGGAGAAGTGTCGGCTTCCTGGTGATCGCTGTGACGGCTCGTCTCAGGCAGGACTACAGGAGTGGAGTCTAGAATACTTCTAGACGGAATGCGGTAATTTGTCTTGTTTGCCGCGGCTTATATATTATTAACATCGTGATGAGGGTTGGTGGTGCGGTAGAGGGTTCGTACTGTTTTCGGTACGTTTCGGTCGCGTCCGCCCTTGTTTTGGGGCTGTATTCGAAAAGAACCGTTGGTGACAGGCCTGCTCGGTGCAGGTCTGTTACATCCCCCTCTTTCTTCGGGGTGGCGAAAAAGTATCGGTCCTGGCGAGTATACGTGGCCACAATGCCTTTATTTCGCTAGGTAACCAAAATTACAACCAAAAGAACCCTTCTGCGGCTCGGCGCTCGGTGTCGGTCATAGAAAGCGTAATAAAAATTATATCCTGTATTTACAAAAAAAAAAATATTATCCCGTGCTCCTGGGCGCAATGAATGAGACGGCTTATATTTAACTATGTACATTAGGGTGGACCTTAGTTACTCTTGGTGAAAAAATTTTTTCGGAATTTTAATGGTGCGACCCCGTCAATTTGTGCCATTTAGTGAAAAAATAAACCCTGTAAAAAATCAACTCGATCGGGCAATGAGAAGACGTGCCACAACGACTTTGTTTATGTAAAAAAATTAAATTTCACTAAAAATAGGAAAAACAGTTTTTAGCACATTATTTCATTATTAGATGTCATTTTAGACCAATATCTTTAATTGTAATAAAAAAAAGTTATTTATTAACAATTAAATTAATTTGTTTAAACGAAGATTGCAATATTTTTTTGCAATATATTTTGTTATTAATAAATACATATGTTTATAAATATTGGTGGTATTTATTATAAATGTTGACTCAATGTTTTTTTATCGACTGTAGGGTAACGCTGTTTATACTCTGATACAATTTGTAAAATGTCCTGTCTCTCGTTTTCATCTTTGGTAATACAATCGGAATACTCTTTCATTAATTTTACTGCTCGTTCAGCTACATCATTAACGATTTGTAAATTCCCTACAATTCTTGTCGCCGCTTTATAATTATTATCCGCTTCCCACAATGCTGGGTCCTTAGACATAAAATCTATATTTATATCAAATCTAGAAAAGAATTTCAATGTTTGTGTAGAAACAAAATTGTCCATAGTAATATCTATATATAGTTTAATATCTTTTCTAGGAATGACCAATTTTTTACAATTTTGTTCTTCTTCTTTGTTGATTGCTTCAACCATCTTTTTTTTAATTTCTACAGAAATGTGTGGATCAAAAAATGACAATCCCACATTTTCTGGTGACAAGTACCATAAGTGATTGCTCAGTTTTTGCAACGTAGCATTACTTATGGTTTCGTCAATCTCTTTATATTTCCATAGATCACTTAATAGTTCTAAATCTAACCGGGGTGCTATCGCAGGTACAGTGGTACGTACCCAAGCGAGTATGTATATATTAATTAAAAAAATACAAATACTTTGTATCCATAACTTTTTCTCACTACTTAAATGAAATTCATTCCTAAAAATATAAATTTTTATGCAATATATAGCCTTAGCCATCCACCTCGCATGGTGGAATGCGCCAGGCATCCTAAATCTAACACCTTTAGGTGGAGTTCCGCCTAGAAAAATTATCATAAGTTCTATCAGTTCCTTGTAATCATCCCTCGGTTGAATTTGTTGCAAATTGTGTATTGCCGCTTCAATCTTTTTATCAATCTCTATTACATTTTGACGTACAAATTCATCTTCTACGCCGGGCTTAAAATTGTCTTTATTTATTGAACTCCAAGAATTTTTAAATTTCTTAAAAAGAGGAACATCTGGACCCGTCGACTTTTTCATTTTTGTATCAAATGCAGCACGTAAAATTAATTCATAAATATGGTGACGGCATGGCAAATACAATCATTCTTTTTCTAATTTTTGTTCCAATAGAACGCAGGCTCCTTGTATTCTGCCGGTGTTGGTTGCGGACGTATCAAAACAAAGGGCTTCTACTTGCTGTGATAAATTCCATTCTTCTGTCTTAGAGAAGATTGCCGACGCTTGATTGGCCCCACTACCCGATGGTATAACTGGAATTCCCAATAATTTTTTAATTTCCCCGCAACTTATAACTATCGGTAATCGTTCTACATTTTTGTGGCTTATATCTGGTATAAGTGTAGCATCCCAATGAATAGTTATGCCCCTAAGATTAATTTGTCCGAACATTTCTTGCAACTGTGCTGCATGCTCAGACCGATAATTATGTCGATATCTTCGAATAGATGTTCTATTTATTATTAATTCATTTAGGTCATGACCTAAACATTCTGCTGTTGCCATAACAATTCGAATTGCATCACGGTCGCTTATTCTACACGAATCTAAAACAGCTACTAATTTTGGAGTAATAACCTTCTGCTTTCCTCGTCTTTTCTTGGGGTTACTCGGCCCAGGTATATTGTAGTCCTCTGCCTCGGTGTCATCACCGTCAGGTACCTGAGGCTCGTCCGAAAGAATTTCTATGGTTCTTGCTAACGGGACTTCTGTCTCTTCATCACTGGATGTGGACGTTGATTCTAATTGTACTGAATCTATAACGTAAAAATAAATTTGCTATAATTGGAAAATATAAATGTGAAAGCATTAGAAATAACTTCAAAACATTACCATTGATCGATGATTCCTGAGCCCGTTGCCACCGCATCTCTTGTTGTTCCTTCCGCTCTGCTTGTCTTTCTTCTTTCTCTACTAATTTACGATCAATAGATGCCATCGAACCGATTCGTCTCTTTTCCCTCTGCTGCAGGAGGAATATCTTATCTTCCTCTACAGAAATCATTTCTAAGGCATTCGCATGTGCGATATCGAATAAATCCTCTAATGAATCTATAAATTCTTGTTCTCGCTTTCTCTGTAGATCATTTTGGCGATTCGCGGTTTTATTAAGCGTTCGCCATTTGTTGTATAGTTTTTCCACTTTATTAATACTATCCGATGTTTTTTTTATTGGAATTCTCGCCTTTTCCCAGAAAATTTCTACTTCTTTCATCACTAAAGCCGCACTTTCACGTAGATTTAAGTTCACTTTTCGCATATTATAGAACAATACACGTAAAAGTTGTCCGTTGCTTGGTAATTTAGCCCCAACAATTTGTGACTCAAAGTGATTTAATAGGAATAACTGATCACTGCTCCTTGTTTCCATCTTACTCAACTCTCTGTAGTATTTCCAATGCGAGTGCTACGAAGATTCGGCCTAGACTGCAGTGAGAAGTGAGTTCTCTTGTCGATGGACGTACGAAATGAGTTTAGGTATAACCATAAAAGAGGGGAGGCTTCTAAAGGGCCTAACGGAAAGTTTCCGAGGGTCAGTGGAATAGGTAAAAGGTTCTCAGGTAGCTGCAGCAAGCAAAACCTTGCTGACAGGTAACAGTGGTTTTCATTTCATATTGTAGTACTCTTGTACTCTTATACGCTAAAGGTTCAAACTTTCGAATAAATTATTCAAACTTATAAGTAAATATTGTTATTAAATAACCGAGAAATGATACTTTTGGTAAATAATAATAATTTTTTCAGCGGAAATGTTACAATGGAGTTATAGATAGAATTGGAGTAAAACTAGTGAAATTTCCAAACTTCAAGTCAATTGTGGCACCCTTTCCCTTTGTCCTATCGACTTCCGCTTTTGCAGAAATTATTTTATTATCAAATGGAACAAATCTAGAGGGTCGCACATAAAAATTTCGATGGTGGAAAATAAGGTCCACCCTAATGTACATCTTTTCGCGGCTTGGCGCTCGGTAATCGACCGGGAGAAGAGAAAAGAAAAAGCAGAAAAAAAAAAAATGTACAATGAAGAGGAGGAGGAAAAAAAGAAAAAAAAATAATCTATCTATATATACATATACGTGTTCCTCTACTCTTACGTGCGCGGGTTAGCGTTCCTTAATTTACACCGGCGTAGGGTCTGGTCTTTATTAAAAAATAGAATCCAGCGCTCCTTCCCGCTGGACGGCCGGAACTCCCTCGCCTTCGAGGTTATGTATCGCAATGGCACTTCGACTAGTCGTCCGGTCGGCAGTGTGTACCATGCGGTGGGGCATGGTGTGTCCTCTCCCACATATGGCACAGGGGGTAGCGCTGTTGCTGCGGCTAGTTGCGTGGGGTTGGCCGGTAGGCCGTTATTACCGGGTTTCTCGTTTCCCGCGTCTGCCGTGTTTGCCGTCGTGGTCCTCGTGGCTGCGTCGTTCCCGGTGACGGTGTCGATTTGGGGGTCGACGATCGTGATGATCTCGATCTCTTTTTTCTCCCTTTTCGTGGGTGTTGTCGGCTCTGCTGTGATCGTGGTTGGTGTGGCCCCTCGCTTTCGGCTTGGCGGCTTTATGATGTTGTCCCACCATTTGGCCGGTGCTGGTGGGTGTCCGCGCCCCGGGAATGGTCCGGCCCCCAGTTTGGCTCGGTGTTGTTCTATGGTCAAGGGTGGCCATATAACCTCGACCTCTGTTTCGGGGGGGTCCCGTTTATACCACGTGACGGGTCGTATGGTCGTGGCAGTGGTGCCCATTCGTCTCGTGGTCTCACCGCCCTTCGGTTCCTGCGGTGTCCTTGTGGTGCGGGAGGTTGTGACCGGCCGTGGTCTCGTCGGTTTCCTCGTGGCGATTTGGATGTTTAGGTCGACCACTTTGTTGGACCTTATGGTGGGCCTGGCCCTCTTGGCGGTTGGTGCTGGCGCTGGAGGGGCTTTCTCTGTTGCCATGTACCGGGTTGTCCGGGGTGGTGCTTGTCGTTCTTCGGTGTCTGCGGTGGTCGTTGCCAGGTGCTCCGGCGTGGCTGGAGTCGGTGGCCTCTCCAACGGCTCGTCGAAGAGGTCCTCTAGCCCGGCGTAAAAATCTACCATGTTGACCTGTGAACATATAAGCGGTTTCGGATTTTTCCTAGGACGTCCGCGGCGGCGTGGTTCGGGGTTTGAGGATGCCGTTGTGTTTTGATCGGACGGGATGGGCGGGAGGGTTGGTTTCCGTATTTCGGTCGCAGGTTCTTTCGGTTCCGTGTCCGTTCCTTGATCTGGTTTTAGATCGTGGACGTGAATGTGTCGCGCCCATTTCCCCTTGTCGCTATGGAGATCTACAATGACCGGCGATATTATGCGGCCGACCGTGTAGGGCCCGCTGTATTTTGGAGCTAGTTTTGCGGCAATGCCCGCCCCTTTATCGGACAGCGTGTGCTCTCTTTTCCATACTCGGTCGCCGATTGCAGGTCTCCAGTCTCGGTGTCGCAGGTTGTAGTATTTGGCCTGTCGGCCGAATGCTTGGGCCAAATGTAGCTTGGCCAGTTCTTGTGCTGCTCGGAGGTTTTTCCACCGGTGTTGCGGTACGTCGGGGCCGGTCTCGGTCGGTGGTTGTCCAGGGGCTCGCAGTTCCCGGCCCTGGTTGAGGTACGCCGGGCTGTAGCCGGTAGATTCGTGCCATGCGGTGTTAATAGCGAATCGGACCTCGTCCAATTTCTCGTCCCATCGGTCGTGGTGCTCCCCGGTGTATTGGGCCAGCATGGTTTTTACCACTTTGTTTGCACGTTCGACCGGATTGCATTGGGGCGAATACGGTGGCGTCCGTCGATGCTCGGTACCGGCTGCTCGGAGTAGGCTGGTAAATGGTTCCCCGATGAATTGTTTTCCGTTGTCGGAGATGACGGTGTTCGGTGCTCCGTGACGTAGAATGATTTCCTTTTGTACGGCGGCGGCGACGGCGGCGCTGGTGGCCTTTCGTAGGGGCGTAAGTTCGACCCATTTGGTGAACTTGTCTAGTGCTACGAGTAGCCAGATATGACCTCGTCGTGACCGTGGTAGTGGTCCGACTAGGTCAACGGAGACGGTGTGCCAGGGTTGTGTTCCTGGATTGGCGTGGAGTTTTCCTGGTGGCAGTTGCGGTGGTGTCTTGTAACGTTGGCAGCTGGCGCAGCTGCGAACGTAACTGGCGGTTTCGCGGAACATTCCCGGCCAATAAAATCGCTGGGCGAGTCGGACGATTGTTTTGGCGACTCCTAAGTGTCCGGCGGTCGGGTCGTCATGCTGTTGTCGGAGGAGCGCTTCTCGCTCGTTGCTGGGCACGCAGATTTTCCAAGCGTCGCCCGGCTCGGGCTCGTGGTAATCTAGCTGGTGCAATATATGGCGGTATAGCTTCCCTTCGCGTATTTGGTACTCCGGGACGGACGCGGGGTTTGTCCGGACTGCATCGACTTTCTTCTGGTACCATGAATCCGCTGGTTGTTTTGGTTGGATCACGTTCACGCCGGGAGTGATTTCGACTCTGGACAGCGCGTCTGCTACCTGGTTTAACTTTCCCGGTCGGTATTTTATGTCGAAATCGTATTGTTGTAGCTCGAGTGCCCATCTTGCGAGCCTGCCGGTGGGGCTGTCCATCTGTCGGAGCCATCGCAGCGCTTGATGGTCGGTGATGACGGAAAAACGATAGCCTTCCAGGTAGGGCTTCATTTTTCGAATGCCCGAGATTACTGCGAGGCATTCTTTTTCGGTAGCACTGTAGTTGCGCTCGGTTGCGCTCAGCGTGTGGCTGGCGTAGGCTATGACCCTTTCCTGTTCTTCGGGGCCCTGGGTCAGTACGACGCCAAGGCCGTGGTCGCTGGCGTCTGTCTGGAGCGTGAACGGCTCGTTAAAGTCCGGACAGGCGAGTATCGGGGCGGCGACTAGTTTGTCCTTCATGGTTTGGAAGGCGTGTTCTTCGGCTTCGGTCCATCTCCACTTGGCGTTCTTCCTGGTAAGTTGGGTTAATGGTTCCACGATCTCTGCGAAGTTCGGCACGAACCGCCGGTACCAGGATGCCATTCCGTGGAATCGGCGTACTTCTCGTATCGTTTTTGGCGCTGTGAGCCGTGCGATTGCGCTGGTCTTCTCGGGGTCAGTCCTGATACCTTGTTGGTCTACGACGTGGCCGAGATATCGGAGGCTATCTACGCAGAATCGGCATTTCTCCGGGTTGAGACGTAGCCCGGTGGTGCGGAGCCGGCGGAAAACTTCTCGGAGATGCCTCTGGTGTTCCTCGAACGTTTTGCTTACAACGATAATATCATCGAGGTAGGCAAATGCAAACGGCTCGAGTTCGGGCCCGATGATCTGGTCGAGTAGGCGCTGGAAAGTGGCTGGCGCTGAATGTAATCCAAACGGCATAACCGTAAATTGGCATAGTCCTTTGCCGGGTACCGTAAAGGCGGTGAGCGGCCGGCTGGAGTTCTCTAATGGGATTTGCCAGTATCCGTTTTTGAGGTCTAAGGTGGTCAAGTACTTTGCGCCTCGCAACTTGTCGAGGGTAGCCTGTATTTGAGGTAATGGATAGGCGTCTTTCTCGGATCGATCGTTCAGTCTGCGGAAGTCGACGCAGAAGCGTGGCTTGCCGTCTTTCTTTCGGACTACGACGACTGGTGAACTCCACGGGCTGTCCGATGGTTCAATAATTCCCTCCTGTAGCATCTTTTCCACTTCTTCGTTGATTACTGCCTGCATCGCTGGGTTTCTCGGGCGGTACCGTTGTTTGATAGGCGTGCCGTCGGTCAGTTTGATGCGGTGTTGAGTGAGCGTGGTGCGCCCTGGAACTGTCTCGAATAGTTTCATCTGCTGTTCTAAAAAAGATTCCAGTCGTTTTTGTTCGTCCTCTGGCGGTTTTCGGAGGCCTACCTGTAGGCACGGTTCGGCTAAGTAGTCGGCGGGCCAGGAAGCGACGTCAGGTGGTGGGGTTAAGGTGATCTGCAATCGTGCGATTGCTCGGATCCCCAACAAGACCGGCGGTCCCATCTTCGGCAGGATGGTGAATTCTTGTGTCTGCGTCTGCCCTCCTATACTGAACGGTAATGTGATCTTGCCGATCGGTACTATATCGGAACCGTCGGCTAATCCGATGCGTCTGGCTGGTGTGAGTTCCGTGAACCCTCGCTGGTGTGCCCACTCCTGGACCTCCTCGTTGATGCAGGACAATTGCGAGCCTGTGTCCAGTAGTGCCTCTACTTCTCGTCCCAGGAGTTGGATGCGTGTGAACGGGCGCGGGGTGTAGGTGATTATTGGGGCCGGCGGCTGCCCATCTGCGGCGTGCCCCTCGGTCCGTTTCCCGGTGGGTGACACTCTCGGGTCAGTACCCCATCTCTACCACATCTTGAGCAAAATTTTCTATACTGGTTTCGACATTCGAAGCGCTGATGTCCGCGTTGTTTACACCGCCAGCAGTGGGTGTCCACGTGATATGCGTTGGTCGGGATTGAGTTCACTTCGGCTCGAGGTGAACTGTCCTCGTTCCATTCGGTGCGATACGGGAGGTCGGGGTTCCGGAGGCCATCGGTCGTGACAGCTGCTGTCCGCGCGTAAGTGCGGCTGAGGCGATTTTTCCTATCGTTAGCTCTCTCGATACGCTGTACCTGTCTGAGTAGGTCGTCGGTACTCGAGATGGTGTCCGGGTTAATGATCGCCGCGTACTCCGGTAGCATGTTTTCGAAAATTAATTCGAGGCTCTCCTCGGGGGGAATCATTGCGCGTCGGGTCAGCGTATTTAGGGCGTTCATAAACGAGTTGAACGGTTCCCCGGGTCGTTGCATACGGTCGCGCGCTTCGCGTTCTCGCTGTACCCGGGTACTGTTTGGGGAAAAGAATGCGATGAATTTGTCGGCGAACTCGGCCCAGTGCGAAATCTGTAGGCGTGCGTTTCGGTACCATAACTGGGCGTCCCCCCGTAGTAATTCGGGTAACCCCCTTAATAATTCGTTATCGGTAAATTGATACGAGGCTTGTAACTCAGCGATTCGTTCTATGAACGCGTATGGGTCTTTTCCGTCGCTAGTGCATCCCCATTTCCTCATGCGGTCCAAATTTTTGCAAGGATCGCCGTGCATAGGGACGTTGGGGATGTGTAAGAGGGTAGTTTGACTGGTGGACGCGCCGAGTTGTATGTCGGCGGTGCTCTGGAGTGTCGGCGTTTTCGGCTCGGCCATGTCGGATGGATTAGTGGGTTGCTGGTTCGTAAAATCCTCCCACCTCTGTCGTAACTCTGGTGTCGTCCCGGTGACGGGTAAATTTCGTAGGCGTAGGTCGGCGATTAATCGTGCTCTCGTCTGGCGGAGGGTGTCTCTTGCCGGCATTCCATAAGATTTGAATCCGCGCGTGTATCGCCGTGTATACAAGAGATGCCGTGAACGGCCTTGGTTGTGATCGGTTCGCCGTGGGTTCGTACTTTCGGTAGTCGGTTCCGGGGTGGTTATGTGTTTACTACGCGGCGGCCTAGTCTATTGTCGATCGCGCGCGACGACGTGTTTGCCCGTTCAGTCTCTAATTCTCGGTCGACCGGGTAACTGTTGTTATTATCGCGGTTTCTTCGCACCAGGTCCCTGTTCGGGCGCCATGTAACGGTTGTCGATTCCGGCGGTAATCGGAATCGTCGCGGTGCTGACCCCTCAGTGTTTGGACAGCTCGTCGGACCAAGGTTCGTTAGCTGACGAGGGGGGTCGGCCGGTGCGGGAAGACGAGGTGCGACGGTTCGGGAAGAAGTCGGAAACAACAGTTACGTTAAGTGACGTACTATATTTAAAGACTGTAAACGAGTGTACATGTATAAACAATGCTGCTATTTAGGCGCGACGGAGGTGCATGGTAGCAGCGTGCATGCGTGAATCGGGGCGGTGCACGGCGGGCATCTCGGTAGAGTAATTCGGGCGGTGAATGATACTTAGCGGCGCGAATTCCGGTGGTTCGGCGGAGCGGAACGGTTTATCGGGACTCGGTGGCTTCGGCGGTAGCGGCGGGGCGTTCGTTGATTCGGCGGGGCCGGCGGCGGTTGTCGGATAGTTCGGTGTCTCGGCGGAATCGGCGGATGACTCAGTGGGGTGGTGGACCGGAAGGGTGCAACGGTGTAGTTTTCGACGGCTCGGCGGCGTGAAGGTCAGCGCGGGGAGTTCGACGGCTCGGCGAACGGATGTCGGAAGGACAGTCTCGGCGGCTCGGCGAAATGGACTTCGGTGTGGGAGCCTCGACGGCTCGGCGAGACGGACTTTGGTGTGGAGGTTTCGACGGCTCGGCGAAACAGGCTTTTTGGTGCGGGAGTCCCGGCGGCTCGGCGAGACGGACTTTGGTGTGGAGGTTTCGACGGCTCGGCGAAACAGGCTTTTTGGTGCGGGAGTCCCGGCGGCTCGGCGAGACGGACTTTGGTGTGTAGGTTTCGACGGCTCGGCGAAACGGGTTTTGTGGTGTGGGAGTCTCGACGGCTCGGCGAAACGGATTTCGGTGAGGATGTTTCGACGGCTCGGCGAAACGGATTTCGGTGAGGATGTTTCGACGGCTCGGCGAAACGGATTTCGGTGAGGGTATTTCGGCGGCTCGGCGAAATGGATTTCGGTGAGGATACTCACCCTGGACAGGAGAAGTGTCGGCTTCCTGGTGATCGCTGTGACGGCTCGTCTCAGGCAGGACTACAGGAGTGGAGTCTAGAATACTTCTAGACGGAATGCGGTAATTTGTCTTGTTTGCCGCGGCTTATATATTATTAACATCGTGGTGAGGGTTGGTGGTGCGGTAGAGGGTTCGTACTGTTTTCGGTACGTTTCGGTCGCGTCCGCCCTTGTTTTGGGGCTGTATTCGAAAAGAACCGTTGGTGACAGGCCTGCTCGGTGCAGGTCTGTTACATCGTTTTGAACTGATTGTTTTTTTACAGATTGTAATATAAATTTTTTTTTGTACTTTCATCGATATTCTTTGAAACTGTATTCTCGGGAGTAGAGATGATTAACTCACTCTTGCATTGGAATAATTTTCGATTATTGTAAGCGGAAACATTAGCGTAAGGTACAAAAAAAAAATTTTTTTGTGTAATTACGTTTGTTTCTTCGATGGAAACATTCCGTTCTCTCGTATAAATTGCATTGTAGAATCAACTCCTTTCGAAAAAAACTAAAAATCTAAAAGACTACTTGACCAATATGGACCAAAATCTAATCAGCTCTAAGTTACGACGGGGCACATCGATTGCATCATTCATCATTCTGATCGCGTTGTTACTTTTTTAGAAAACGTTAACGAAAAATTTGATAACATAGAAACAGACATACGCACACACACACACACACACACACACACACACACACACACACACACACACACGAACATTTTGCTGAAAATAGTCTAAAATGACTGCAATTACCATGAAACGTGAAGATCTGCTAAAAAATCGATTTTCGATTTCCGGGGTCATTACAATAACTTCCCTATAAAATCGGGAAGTTAAAAATATGTGAAATCGAAATGATCTGCAAGTACATAAAGGTGCTTTCCAGTAATGTGCAAAGGCGACACTGTGTAACACAATGTAAGATTCGGTGAAGATAAAATGTAACGTTTAGACATTTGCCTAGATGTCCGCGGCCTGGAAGTCAAATACTTGGCGTGGCCAGGCAAGGTCAAGGTGTCGAAGTGTCGATGAATAAGAATTATTTGAAAACCGCAATGTGTTTCATTAGTTTCATTAGTATGGAAGTATACGCAATGTGTCAAAGCTTTATTTAAATTGATGAATTATCTGAAATCCTGCGAAAGGCAAGGTATTGAGATGTCGACAAATGATCTTAGAATTATTTAAAAACGCAAAACTGTACTCCTATTGTCTCAGTTTTAATTAAATTGACAAATTATTTTGACCTCTGGGGAGGTCTGGGAGGCTCTGTAAGCAGGCCTCGCGGGCAGACATCGCGCTGCCGAATAATGTAAATTACGTCTCGAAAACGCAAAATTAGGACACTTGGGCGAGCTCACGCGCTAGATTGATCTTTTATCTAGCGATTGTGACTACGTAGGGGTCTCAAATGTGCATTAGCGAGACAAATAACGTCCGGAGCCGGACCTTTGCAAAGTTGCAATCCGCCTAGGCACACGTACACGCTGCCCAGGCGTACACACTTGCTGATGAAGCCTGACTTACCGACAACATTTATTGATGCAGTGACCACCGACGAGATCTCGTCGGTGGAGATACTATTAAAGACTGCCAGCCGCCAGCCCCTGTGTTATTCAGCGGGACGGGTAACCGGGCGCAACGGGCGCGGGCACCGACGAGATACTATTAAAGACTGCCAGCCTTATGGGAGTTGGCGAGCCCGAATTTTTCGGTGTTTCTTACGGCCTCTAGGATATATTCTGGCTCCATCCAGAGAAACAGAAGGCCTACGATGGCATTTTGTCGGTGAAGAAGACCACTGAGGAGATTCTCGTCGCGATGCATCGGCGAGAATGCGAATTATCACGAAACTATATCGATTATTATTAAATGTTACATTCTCCGCCATATTTCAGACGATGTTTTGGCATTATTGTGGCACTATTTCGAATTTTTAGCGACGTGGTATATCAGATCACTGTAACTTTCACGTTATCCCCGCGCCCGTTGCGCCCGGTTACCGGGCTCGCGGAATAGCACAGGGGCTGGCAGTATTTAATAGTATCTCGTCGGTGGCGCGGGGATAACGTGAAAGTTACAGTGATCTGATATACCTCAGCGATAAAAGTTCCACAATCGACGAGATATTCGTCAAGTTGAAGAAGAATGATATAGTAGAATGCTGACATTACCCATTCTGTAATTGCCTTATAATACTACACAGGGTGTCCCAAAATTCGTGTACTTAACTGAAATGGGAGGTTCCTGAGATCATTCTAAGAGACATTTTCCTTTGCACCAATGTCAACTGCGGCTTTGTTTAGGAGTTATTAACGAAAAACACGGACCAATCAGAGCGCGCCCTGGGCCGCCGCGCCGTGTCGCGCCTTGCCGGCAAGCGAGTTTTCGGTGATACGCCGTGACATCGCAACGAACAAGACTTTCTCGATTATGTGAATGCTCTCCGATTTCAATGAGCTTTGGATATGTGGTCAAGATCATTATTCTGAACAACATTGGCTTTAGTTTACGAGGTTATCGTAAAAAAAGAGAAGAAGCAGAAACTGATTGTATTAAAAACTCACGTATTCAGCCGTAAAACCATTTGCTGCTTCGAAATGTGTGTCACTGGGTCACTCGGTGACGAACTGCACAGATGTCTTCAGGTATACGGCAGTACCGAAAGTCAAGGGACGTACGGCCAGGTCGACGAACTGCACAGCCGGTGGTAGAAGACCTAAGGGATGCGCGGTCAAGTCGACGATCCAGAATTTAACTTTCACTTTCGAATCGATAAATAATTCGTATGTTTATTTCACACAGATGCCTTGAAATTTCTCCACACTCACAATCACTGTTCACATTTGTCAACACATAGTTATGCACTAATAATAATTGCCATATCCCTTGTACTGCTGCACAAATCACAACAATCAGGTAATGCAATCACTAGACTGCGGATTTCATGCGTTTGTAGCAAACATGAGTTGGTGCATTTTAAGACAGTAGAGAGATTAAAATAATTTCAAAACACCAATGTATTATTTTCAATTTCTTAAAATGATCACAGTAAGAATCAAATATCTGTCTGGCTCCTGTCCCTTGTAATAGCGGCAGCCAACATTCATTTTGCATAAAGATTCGCAGTCTAGTGATTAGTTTAAATATCAATATCAAAAACACAGCTAATAGCAACCGTTAGCTTTGAATTAACAAGTCTTTGGAGATGTTCTCTCTACCGCGACTCGAACGACACTGATTTTCCGCAAGATTTTTCTAAAGAATTTAGTAAGGGCATTTAGAGTATCGAAATTCGAAATGCACGCTGTATCACGTTTATGAAAACGAAGGGACGGTTAGACGAAAAATAGGATACGAGAAGGACCGCTTAAAGATTTATGGCAATCACATGTTCAGTTTTTCCTGCAGATTGGTACGCAGAGTCGATGGGTAACCGTTCGAAAACGTCGTCTGTCCTTCTTTTAGAGAGTTTCTTAAGGAAGGTATAGGACAATAGGGATGGTACGCTGACCTGACATTTTTACCCCTTGCTGGGTAAAAGGACGGATGACGTTTTCGAACGCGCGGTTACCCATCGACTCTGCGTACCAATCTGCAGGAAAAACTGAACATGTGTTTGCCGTAAATCTTACAGCGGTCCTTCTCGCGTTCTGTTTTTCGTCTAACCGTCCCGTCGTTTTCGTAAACGTGCTACAGCGTGCATTTCGAATTTCGACACTCTAAATGCCCTTCCTAAATTCTTTAGAAAAATCTTGCGGAAGTGTCGTTCGAGCCGCGGTAGAGAGAACATCTCCAAAGACTTGTTAATTCAAAGCTAACGGTTGCTATTAGCTGTGTTCTTGATAGTGATATTTAAACTAATCACTAGACTGCGGATCTTTATGCAACATTAATGTTGGCTGCCGCTATTACAAGGGACAGAAGCCAGACAGATATTTGATTCTCACTGTGATAATTTTAAGCAGTTGAAAATAATACTATGGTGTTTTGAAATTATTTTAATCTCTCTACTGTCTTAAAATGCACCAACTCATGTTTGCTACAAACGCATGAAATCCGCAGTCTAGTGATTGCATTACCTGATTGTTGTGATTTGTGCAGCAGTACAAGGGATATGGCAATTATTATTAGTGCATAACTATGTGTTGACAAATGTGAACAGTGATTGTGAGTGTGGAAAAATTTCAAGGCATCTGTGTGAAATAAACATACGAATTATTTATCGATACGAAAGTGAAAGTGAAATTCTGGATCGTCGACTTGACCGCGCATCCCTTAGGCCTTCTACCAGCGGCAGTGCAGTTCGTCGACCTGGCCGTACGTCCCTTGGCTTTCGGTACTGCCGTATACCTGAAGACATCTGTGCAGTTCGTCACCGAGTGACCCAGTGACACACATTTCGAAGCAGCAAATGGTTTTACGGCTGAACACGTGAGTTTTTAATACAATCAGTTTCTGTGCTTCTTCTCTTTTTTTACGATAATCTCGTAAACTAAAGCCAACCGCCAAATAGTCTAAAGAGAAATGTTATTCAGAATAATGGTCTTGACCACATATCCAAAGCTCATTGAAATCGGATAGAAGCTAGTAGTACATCGATCCCATGGATTTACAAGTAAAGTTTATCGCGATAATCTCGTAAACTAAAGCCTACAGCCAAAAAGTCTAAAGAGAAATGTTGTTCAGAATAATGATCTTGACCACATATCCAAAGCTCATTGAAATCGGAGAGCATTCACATAATCGCGAAACTCTTGTTAGTTGCGATGTCACGGCGTACCACCGAGACTCGCTTGCCGGCAAGGCGCGACACGGCGGCCCAGGGCGCGCTCTGATTGGTCCGTGTTTTTCGTTAATAACTCCTAAACAAAGCCGCAGTTGACATTGGTGCAAAGGAAAATGTCTCTTAGAATGGTCTCAGGAACCTCCCATTTCAATTAACGACACTTGTTCTGGGACACCCTGTATATCTATACATATACATAAGTTTTGTAAAATAAAGAACAATGATATTGGGTTAATCTAAGATAAAATTAAAAAAAAAAAACTTTAATTTTAGGGGGGGAATGTTACGGATAGAAATACATTTATAATTTTCTCAACGGTGGACTCATGTATACGAAAGTATCACGAAACATGAAGTGTGAAAAATTGTAAGGGATTAGTGGAGAAAGGCTACTGCTGGTCGATTGGTACGAAATCATGTATAATGCGTAGGAAATGCACCTGAATCTCGTTGACACTGGCGACTGCGCGATAGCGTTTGTTGCATTTCAAGCCGATAGCGTGTAAAGGTAAACACAATGTGTCTACCTTAGGCCGCAAAAAAACCTCGATTTGGTGAATATCTCACATGAAGGTTACTAGCGAGCACGGGGAAACCGAAATGTGGATCCGGGGCCGCCAGGCTACAAAGAGTCGCGAGGTTCAGGAAGACAAAAAGAAAAGAAATACAATTGTGAACATAAAGCAATAACCGTCTAGCGAAAGTCATTACGCATATGGGGGCATGCAAGGACGAGCCTAGGAATTTGTATACCTGGGACGGCGGTTAAAGTAAACAATAACAAGCGAATGCTCGAGCCCTTCTCCACGAATCTCAGGTAGTTGATAAGAGTGGGGTACAGTATAAATGTCGAGGGAGCGAACAATTATGTCAGTCTGTTCGTATTCATTGAATAAAATAAAATTTCTTCAAACAACATTCTAGTTTGTTATTTAAAAATACCAGTGCGAAAATTGACGGGTGATAAACGTAGTTTGTGTCAAAACAAGTAACAAAACGTTTCTATTTAAAATGAATACATATTTTGAACATAGTTTTTAGGTTTTTAATTTTTTGGAAGGTTAAAAAATGTAATTAAAAAAGTAATGAAAAATAAAAATAAAAAAAAAATCCCCACTGCACGGGGACTCGACGGCTAGCTCCAGATTGCGATTCATACGCTCGACGGTTCGACAGCCGAATTGCAGTTTCGTTTCCGTAAAGTAAAGCAATACAACATAGCAACATGGCAAGTTCTAAAAATAGATTGTGGCTGGCACAAGCGCACAAGCAGCGCACACGGATATAGTAGAGGTACGCTGGTGAGTGTAGCGCGCGGGCGCGTTGCTAACACGATACCAATACAGTGTCTTCTGCACCGACGAAATGCCGTCGGTGGCCTCCTGTTTCTCACTCCAGTCAGAATATATCCTAGAGGGCGTAAGAGAACACCGAAAAATTCGAAGGACACCAACTCCCATAAGGCTGGCAGTCTAGTATCTCGTCGGTGCTGCTGTCACCGCCAAGATGGTATCTCGTTAGCGCTGCTGTGCCTCTCGACCACGGAGCACCGTGCTCTCGACAGTCTCGACGACTCAACGAGAGAACATGTACCCAGCTCCCCTACAGGACGGAGGTCAAACTAATTTCGAGGTCACAAACGGATCTGCACCCTTAAGGGGGTAGTATAGGCTCTATTTGTAACTAGAAAATTACTAGAATCTTACTAGAAAAATGGCTCGAAATACGGGTTTGCGCGCTTCGGTTGTTTGTCCTTATTTGAGCTAATTGTGGGCTGGGTGAGGGCTCATTCGAAAGAGGAAGGTTCACCGCATGGTGCTCTGGTCATGATTTTAACGACATTATGTTTATATCTAATAACACTGTCCAACAGCCAAAAAGTATTTCGATTCCCACTATGCGATTCTTGTAGAGTTTTCCGCGCTGATTCCGAATATGGTTTTAATTTTTTCCCTATACGTCCAGTTTTTGAGAAAATGGAGTTTTAAAAAAAGACATATTTTTCAACTTTAAACAAATATTGCGTTGTTATTATAAAAGATATTGAATTGTTCTTTACAGCAAAAGATTCTGTAGACTTTCCCGAATACAATGATATCCAATATTAATACATTATGATTGTTTAAACATGTTTAAACAATGATTAAAGACGGAGATGCACCACTTTACACCAATTTTTGCGGATATTTTCGAATTTACCTCAAAAAATAAGGGTCCAGCGAAAAATTGAACTATACCACGCGAAAGAGCAGACCTTTATCTTGAGAAACCCCCTGTGAAGTTTGCATGGTCGACGTTTTTTTCGAACCAGAAAGCAAAATATCTTCGCCCGACATGAGTTTCCGCCAGTGGCGCTCGGGACGGGATACGGCGCAGCGACGGGTACGGAGCGGCGAACGACCGTTCTGGTGGTGAGCGCCACTGGTGGCCACTCATGTTGGGCGAAGATATTTTGCTTTCTGGTTCGAAGAAAACGTCGACCATGCAAACTTCACAGGGGGGTTTCTTAAGATAAAAGTCTGCTCTTTCGCGTGGTATAGTTCAATTTTTCGCTGGACCCTTATTTTTTGAGATAAATTCGAAAATATCCGCAAACATTGGTGCAAAAGTGGTGCATCTCCGTCTTTAATCATTGTTTAAACATGTTTAAACAATCATAATGTATTAATATTGGATATCACTGTATTTGGGAAAGTCTACAGAATCTTTGGCTGTAAAGAACAATTCAATATCTTTTATAATAACATCGCAATATTTGTTTAAAGTTGAAAAATATGTCTTTTTTTTAAACTCCATTTTCTCAAAAACTGGACGTATAGGAAAAAAATTAAAACCAGATTTGGAATCAGCGCGGAAAACTCTATAAGAATCGCATAGTGGGAATCGAAATACTTTTAAAAAGTTGAAATTTGTTGGACAGTGTAATATGAGGGCTCAAAGTAGAGTAAAAATCTAGGAAAAAAACCAGCAGATTTCAATGCATTTTTCTGTCTCCAAAAGACTTTTCGAATGATGGGATGACCAGAGCACCATGCGGTGAACCTTCCTCTTTCGAATGAGCCCTCATCCAGCCTACAATTAGCTCAAATAAGGACAAACAACCGAAGCGCGCAAACCCGTATTTCGAGCCATTTTTCTAGTAAGATTCTAGTCCCTTTCTAGTTCCAAATCGAGCCTATACTACCCCCTTAAGGGGAAACTATACCCTCGGATTGTGACTAGAAAATAACTAGAATCTTACTAGATTTTGGGTCGAAACATGGGTTTGCGCGCCTCGACTTTTTGTCCTTATTTGAGCTTATTTTGGGCTGGGTGAGGACTCATTCTGTAGAGGAAGGTTAAATACAGGTCGCTCTTCTCATGATTTAACGAGATTATGTTTATATCTAATAATATGAGTGCCCAAAGTAAAGACAAAATCGAGAAAAATAACCGCAGATTTCAACGTATTTTTCTGTCTCAAAGAGACTTTTTTGACTGATATGATGAGCAGAGCGCGCCGTGATGAACCTTCCTCTATCAAATAAATCTTTGTGCAGCTCAAAATATGCTCGTATAAGGACAAAAAGCCGAGGCGCGTGATTTCATTCACATTAGCATAGATTTCCCCATGAAGACAGAGGTCCTCTCTGATGCAGAGCCAGTCTAGAGACAATTTTAGTTCAGCTATTTTAGACGAGATGGCGCCTAGTCAGGAGGACTGTCAATCAGTGCTGCGATATCGTGCAACATTTCACTGCTGCACTGCTATCAACGTGGAATCATAGCAAAACTGACACAGACCAGGTAGATATTCTCATCGGTGGCACTAATATTAGTGCGACCTGCCCTGTATAGCGGCATTCGCGACGAGCTGAATAGAATATGGAAATAGCAAGCAACTCCATCTCGTGTTCATTAGGCAGTTGCGTGTTTAACAATGTTACCAAACTTTTTTTTGCACAGAGGTTTATAACATTGATAAAATAGTTCCTTTCTAGTTACAATCCGAGGGGGAATCAATGAGAATATCCTTTCGGCCTCGCTATTTGAATGCGGTAAACATCTGACAATTTTACACAGTCGACGCAAGTTCGTGAAACGAAGAACTTGTTCCGCGTTTTCTTGTTTGCAGATGTCTATCCATATATTGTCGAATGATAAATTCGGCCATTAGTGTTTTTGGAATTAGGATGTTTTTAAAAAGATTTTTGAAACCGATGCTTTTACAGCATTTTGATTTAATTCGTCAGATAAATTTCTACGGTACATCCGAATTCCAAAAACACTAATGGCCGAATTTTTCATTCGGCAATATGTGGATATCTGCAAACAAGAAAACGCGGAACAAGTTCTTCGTTTCACGAACTTGCGTCGACTGTGCAAAATTTTCAGATGTTTACCGCATTCAAATGCCGAGGCTGAAAGGATATTCTCATTGATTCCCGATATCAAGACGAAAAGAAGGAATAAAATAGGCATCAACCTATTAAATTCTAGTCTAGTCGCATCATGTCTATCGGTGATAGACATTTATCTCTAATGACATCAAGCAATTTGTATGCAAGTTTGTTTGGGATTGGCCACGCGTGTCGTAGGATCCTTGCGACATCGCGAGGATCGATGATCGATTAGCAGCGCGCCGCGCTATAGGCTATCGCCGTCGGATCGATTATCGACTGGGCTAATACAGTTTCTATTGGCCCAGCGGTTCGTATCGCAAAGTCATCGTTCCGACGGTGAGAGAGAACTTCTCGCTGCTGGTCGATCTAGATCAATCGTTAATTAGCATCGGTACGAAAACGTCGCGCGTCGTTGCACCCGGTTTTCTCGGCTAGTTCGATTCGAATCTCGCTAAATTCTCAGCTACGCTGCTGTTAATCATTAAGTCTCACAAAAGTACATTGTTCAGTTCTTTATTCGCTCTAGTCAACTTTACAATTTGGCTAGAGATCTGTACATAGTTTTGTATAAAGTGTTCTGTCGCGACTAACCGCAAGACGGGAATAAAGTGTGCTCGTCCAAATTCTGTGAGTGTTCTTATCCCGTCCAATCCGTAACATTTGGTCCTTCGAGCCGGATACAGTGCTGCAGTTCACTGGAAAATTTACAAAGTGATTTTTTAACCGTTGTGCGTTTGAAATCGCGAATCAAAAACAATGGCTGACCTTGTCAGTAATCAGCAGCTCATCGGCCAACGGATTTCCAGAATCGTTGCAAACATCAAAAAACGGGGAAAGGCCAACATTTCGCTGGGATTCCTTCAAGCTGGCCTGACTACCCTCCAAGAATTATGGTCTGATTATCGAAAGGGAGATTCCGCCATCAGAGCCGCTGCTGAAAGGGATCAAAAATTAAGAGAAAGTGCGTACATCAAGGAAGACGAGTACGACGATGTGCAACAGATCCACATGGAACAGTACGAATTGCTGCAAGACATGATTTCAGACCTCAGAGCCCCAGCTACCGTTAGAGAATCTTCAAATTCAAACGCAACGGTCGGCGAGACGGTCACTCAAAGGTCGATCGGAAATCAACGACTTGTCGCGCAACGTCTCTCCCGCGTTCTGGTCAACTTGAAGAGGAGACGGAAGGCTAACATCACGCTGGGAACACTTCATGCTTGTCGAGACAGCATCGAAGAACTCTGGGATGACTACCGCAAGGGTGACTCCGCAATCAGAGCAGCCTCTCAAACTGATGCTACCCTGAAGAAGAGCCCTTATCTCATGAACGATGAATTCAGCACTACTCGACTCAATTACTTCGAGCAGATCGAATCTTTACACGACTTGATCGACGAACTCAAGGCTGCGGCGACCGTTACGAAGTCGGCGACTTCAAATTCACCGGTCGTCGACGCTAACTCTGCAAGGTCACGCGCTGCGCTGTCAACATATTCACTTCCAACGTTCGCGGGGCACATCAAGGACTGGCCAGCATTTCGCGAACTGTTTACTTCACTTGTCGCAAGTGACCCATCGCTGTCCTCACTGGAACGTCTTCATTATTTGAAGAAGTGTTTGCAAGGCTACGCCGCCACTCTCATCACGCACGTCGAACCGAATTCATCCGACTTCCAAGTGGTTTAGGAAAAACTGAGCAATCTCTACCACAATCGCAGGCATTGGACACAAGCTCAATCTGCAACATTGACCGACAGGATGTACCAGCCAATACACGGTCATCCTGATGGTTCAAACTGGCAGCTGATCGGAAGGAGACCTGAGCTAAAATTAAAATTCTGGGATTACGAGGTGAGCACTATCACTCGTGTTCTAGTTTATGCACCGTACCTTGCAACCAGATGTCTTTACCAACTCGGCAAGGTGGAGGAGCGTCACCACCCACGTGGCTCTCGCTTCTTCAGGAGGGTCAACGACGTTGCTGATCTTCTGCCCGAAGCGGAAACACATCCTGAGGCTGGACCTAAGTCGCAGGAGCTTCAAGAGCTCCTCATGGCGGGCGGGACTCCACTTCACAAGTGGGCATCCCGCTGCAGGAGTCGTCCGGACAGGATTTCCACCTCCGTCCTTGGCAGCAACTGGTTCTCTTCCTCTGTCGATTCACCGCTTCTTCATCTCGTTGGAACTCTGCGTTCCTCGAGCCCGCTGCGCTCGACGGAACATCTCTACCGGGGCTCTATTCATCTGACTGCAGTCAGACCACCACTTCTCACGGGGACTCGGCGTTCCTCGAGCCCGCTGCGCTCGACGGAACATCTCTACCGGGGCTCTACTTCTCTAACTGCGGTCCGATCACCACTTCTCGCTGGAACTCTGAGTTCCCCGAGCCAGTTGCGCTCGACGGAACATCTCTGCCGGGGCTCTATTCCTCTGACTGCTGTTCAAACACCGCATCATCCACACTCTGGAATTCTGGGTTCCCCGAGCTAGCTGCGCTCGGCGGAACATATCTACTTCATGTATCCCCTCCGGCTAAGTTGTGGGTCGAAGCTGCCCACAAACGATGCCAGCATGGGGGGACACAAACTCCTCTTGCAACTCTATTACAGAATCGCTGGAGCCACAGCCGTCTTCCATCAGAGTGCTGGATCCGCATGACGGGCGGGCTTCCACACTGCGCGTGGGCCTCCCACTCCAGGAGTCGTCTGGATGGCTACTCCATCTCCGAGTTGAAAGGAGTCGGCAGATGGGACTCGCTCATCGTTCACTGCTACTTCGGCATCAACTGTCCCTCTCGCTCTGACCGTTGTCGGAACATTACAGCTACCCTTCTCCGGAACTCTGGATTCCCCGAGCCCGCTGCGCTCGGCGGAACATCTCTGTTGTACGTATCCCCTGTAGCTAAGTTGTGGGTCGAAGCTGCCCACAACCGACGCCTGCATGGGGGGATACAACCTCCCCTGGCAACGCCACGCCAGAAGTGCAGGATCCTCCGCGGTCGTCAGTCGGTAAAATCCTGTATCGTTCGTGGCACCGTTTGTTTACTCTGGAAAGGGCAAACTGCCCAACCTAAAATCGAAAAATCTCCAGTTAGCGCTAATCACGTCTTCTCTTGCAGATCTGGAAGCTATTATGTTGCACCTACGCACCTTCGATCCAGGCAGGATCGTGGTCAGCGGAACTCCAGGGAAAGCCTCTCCTGGAAATCGAATCTCACTTCCTCTTCACTCTTTGAAGAAAGCTGTAAAGCTGCCATCAACGCAGCCAAGCACCACCTACGCAGGATCATCGAAGAGCAGTTACGGTACTTCGAGGAGCTGACCACGCTCCTGACTGGTATCGAAGCTTGCTGTCTCTTTAAACTTGTACTCACGTTCACAGACGACTCCGAGGATCCAGTAACTCTAACGCCTGGGTACCACTTGATCGGGGAACCGCTCACTGCTAGCCCCGAGCCCAGCCTCGAGGACCTTCCATCATCTCGTTTATCTCGGTGGCAATCAATCCAGCAGATACAACATTTTTGGAAGCTCTGGTCTCGGGAGTACTTAAACTCTCGTCAAACTCAAGGCAAACGGCACAAGTACAAGACACGAATCAAAGCCGTAGTCCTCTGTCTTCTCGAAAGTGATTAATTCTTCCGCCTACTCAATGGCCTCTCGTTCGCGTGATACTCGTGCACCCGGGACCAGACGCTTTCCTTCGAGTCGCTACAGCCCGCACTGCCAAGTCTCAATTTCTTCGTCCGGTTTACGAATTAAGCCTCTGCTGACACCGACGATGCTGAGACGAATGCTGGAGAGGTCCCCGAGGCAGGCTTATCACGTGGTGCTCCCGATACGCACCTGCGAAATTTCAAACACACTGCTTAATTGTAGGTTAAGCATTTCACTAATTGGTTCACACACTACTTTACATTCGTCGCTCAGTGAAGTAGAGTAGTTTTCACTCACCTCATTGTCCAACTGCATATGAATTGTACTCTTCTCGTCAATACTCATCACTGTACATTTTCCATTTATTCACTCGCGTCTCATTGTTTATAGCTTCGGTTACTACGCCGCGCGTTTCCGACCCATTCATCCTTCTCAATTTCGTCAATGAATGACGAGGCGGGCGGAATGTTTGGGATTGACCACGCGTGTCGTAGGATCGTGACGCACGATCCACCACGCAGCCCGCGTATTGGCTGATCCTTGCGACATCGCGAGGATCGATGATCGATTAGCAGCGCGCCGCGCTATAGGCTATCGCCGTCGGATCGATTATCGACTGGGCTAATACAGTTTCTATTGGCCCAGCGGTTCGTATCGCAAAGTCATCGTTCCGACGGTGAGAGAGAACTTCTCGCTGCTGGTCGATCTAGATCAATCGTTAATTAGCATCGGTACGAAAACGTCGCGCGTCGTTGCACCCGGTTTTCTCGGCTAGTTCGATTCGAATCTCGCTAAATTCTCAGCTACGCTGCTGTTAATCATTAAGTCTCACAAAAGTACATTGTTCAGTTCTTTATTCGCTCTACTCAACTTTACAATTTGGCTAGAGATCTGTACATAGTTTTGTATAAAGTGTTTTGTCGCGACTAACCGCAAGACGGGAATAAAGTGTGCTCGTCCAAATTCTGTGAGTGTTCTTATCCCGTCCAATCCGTAACAAAGTTCGTCGCGTACGCAAAATTTAAAGCAATCGACTTTGCACGCGTTTACGAACTTGTATGTAGGTCGTTTAGTCTTTATTACTTATTTTGGCGGGTACACTATTTCGTTAAACAACCACAAATGTATAGCTATTTTCTAATGACAGCTATCGATGAATAAAGATAAGTATACGTTAATGTTAATATTGTGTCCTAATATGTATAATATTGCAATTAGAATTATGATTTTAATTATGTTTGCTTCTTTTCGAATATAGGAACGCAGGGGACCAGCTGTAGCGGAATTTTCGAATACCTCGGAACCACGACCAAAAACATAAAGGATAATTTAGAAAAAACAGATAAGAGTTTGTGGTTACTATTAATATTTTATTCCGCACTTCGCAATCATAACTGTAATTGTGCTTGTAACAGACCTACATATCGTAGGCCTGTTACGAACAAACCCCTAGCAAACCTCCACCGGTTATACACAACGTCGCGATCTAGTAACGTACCACCGGCCTCCTGTCACAACAACAACACCGCCTGTACCGCACGTACCCCGCACCCAGGCCCGTATTCCAACGGGAATCCAAATCAAATTTCCAAAATACTGTTCGAAAGACGGTATACGTCATTATCAAAATACCGCACCGCACCACCATCCCTTACCACCAAACCATCCCTATAAAAGCCGTCGCGAACAGACTAAAATTACCTGAGTCTGCCAGCAGTTATCCAGGGACAACATCGTGCGATATTCCAGTGCTGTGAGTATTCTACCTGTAACCGTTGTCCACGTCTCCGCCGTTATCGGCATCCTGGTTCCGCTGGTACGAGCCGTGCTCTACCTCGAACACCCGGTGCGTCACCGGTCTCTTTCGCTAGGCGCGTCGCCTCCGAGAGTCGACGATCAAGAAGCGGTGTGTCACCCCTTCGGCCTCGTCGGAACCCTGCCGTCCTGCCCGTCCGCTGGTGCGAGCCGTGCTCCACCTCGAACACCCGGTGCGTCACCGGTCACTTTCACCAGGCGCGTCGCCTCCGAGAGCCCGCGAACAAGAAGTGGTGCGTCACCCCTTTGACTTCGTTGGAGAACCTCCTGTCCAGTTATCCTGTACTTCCGCTGGTGCGAGCTGTGCTCCACCTCGAACACCCGGTGCGTCACCGGTCACTTTCGCCAGGCGCGTCGCCTCCGAGAGCCGACGAACAAGAAGCGGTGCGTCACCCTTTGACTTCGTCGGAGAACCTCCTGTCCAGTTATCCTGTCGCTCCGCTGGTGCGAGTTGTACTCCACCTCGAACATACCCGGTGCGTCACCGGTATATTTCGTGAGACGCGTCGTCCACGAAATCGGCCGAACTAGAAGTGGTGCGTCACCCTTCGACGTCGCCTAAGAACCGCCTAGAAAGTCATCCTCGTGAGGCGAGTCGCCCACGAGGCCAGTCGAGCCCGACTAGGTGCGTCACCTTGACCGAACTCCCTGAACGACTGTCCGGAGGAACTTCGATGACCCGTGCGTCACGGACATCGAAGGACCACTACAACCCGGCCTAGGTAGGGAGATCACGACGACAGTCGCGATCTAACCCTACGCCTGTCCATCCTGCCTGCACCCTACGCCTCTTACAGGTAGTACTCTCACGGTCACGCGTCTTAAACTCACGGGCACCGTAGCACTATCACCGTGCACTATATCCTGAGGAACCGTATCCTGAGGCACCGTAGCTTACGCGTCCGAAAGGCAGCGAGTATAATTTATTTACCCGCAACCGACTCGTCTCAGTTATGTCACCCGTACCGACTCCGTTCCTCGCGTCGTCACTCCACTTGTCGTTTAGAACCCTGGGTCGGCGAGCTGTTCAACACCAAGGAGCCCGAACGCGAGGAAGCCGAACGACGACGAAACACACCTGTTTCATGGCGCCCGAACAGGGACTGACGGAAAGGCATCCGCGTCGCGATTAGCTTTTCAAAATAAACAACCACCGGTTCAACACGGTAACGCGCGCGTAACCAGAGGACCAGTACGCCGCGTAACATTCCTGAGCCGCGTTGAACCGTGACCGCGCCGGCACACACAAGCGTTTCGTACCCCATACGCCATCTCTGGATGCGCACCGGTATTACCTGCCCCGAGAGTCGAAATTTCGAACACACCGTTAGAAACCCCGCCGAGGAAATCGGTCAACCACCGGGACTACGGACGAACACCGTCAACAGTGGGCCGATCTGATTAACCTGCAGATCACCGACCTCTTCGACATGACCGAACCGAAGACCCCGCAATTTTTAAACACCATGCAACCAGGCACGTCCCGACAAGCCGACCCAATGGCCGGCACCAGTAGAGCGGCCGCAGAAGAGCAAGAAGACACCGGAAAGAGAATGGACCGGATGCGCAAATGGGGATGCACGACGGACGGCAAGGACCCTTTCCGGTTCCTCGAACGGATAGGGGAACTAGCCCATTCATACCACATCTCCGACGCCGAATTGTTAGAAGGGATGCCGGAACTTTTGCGAGGAGACGCCCAAGACTGATACCGGGACAACCACTACCAGATCAGCACATGGGAGGAATTCACCGCAGACTTCCTGATGGTCTACGCCGGACACAAGACCCCGGTGCAACGAGCCCGCGAAGCACGAGCACGTGTACAGAAACCCGGAGAACCGTTCCATGAGTACATGAACGCGCTCACCACCCTCATGAGACGAGCGCGCATCCCGACGGACGAATACTTGGAAACCATATACGAGAACATGCTGCCCGATTACACGGCCATCATCGATCCAGAAGCGATTTCCAGCATCCGAGACCTGCTCCGACACGTGCAACGCATCGAGAGAGCCATGGAGCGGAAAAACCAAATGCAACGGACTGCCAGCCGGCCTCTCGCCGCCGCCATCAACGAGAACCAGGACCACACGCCAAACCAGACACACGCCGAACCAATCGAGGTACGACTCGCCCGACTGAGCAACACACCCCGTGGGGAAGGGGACGCCAGTGCGATTCAAGGTGACAACACCAACAGCTACAGTCGAATGACACACTGCTGGCGGTGTAAACAACGGGGCCACACCCGTTTCGAGTGTAGAAACGCCTATCGGAGATTCTGCTCGCGATGTGGTCGAGACGGCATACGCACGGAGGAGTGTCATCCGTCGGGAAACGACAACCGGGGCCCGCCGTAGACGGGCGCGCGCCGGCCCCAGGGATAAAGTACCCACCCCGCCCCTCCCTACCAACCCGGATATTGGGAAAGGGAAGCACCGCCTTGCATGATACCGGTGCCCAATTGTCATGTATCAACACCGGAGCGTACAAATGGGCCCCCGGAGTACGGCGGTATGACTTCGGCATCCAGTATCGGCCAGGGAAGCTGAACCATGTAGCCGACGCATTATCCCGCATCGAACCTGTACCAGGCGTCAGTCTCATCCGCACCAAACCGCGTAACGACTCCTGGTACGAGAAGAAGATGGAAACCGTGCAGCACGATCCCGCCTCAGTTCCCGATTTCCGGATTTACGAGGGAAAACTGCAACGACGAATACCGCATCAGCTCGATTACAACGAGCCAGATTCCGGAAACGCATGGAAAATATGCATACCGGCGATCGACCGAGAGGCAGTGCTACGGCAATTTCACGACGACCCCACCGCGGGACATCTAGGAATCGCCAAAACGAGCGTCCGCATTGCCCAGAGGTACCACTGGCCAGGGATGTTCCGAGACATCGCACGACACGTACGCAGCTGCGTCAGCTGCCAACAATACGAGTCACCACTTGTACCGCCACCAGGGCGCCTCCGCGTCATGCCCACGGATATGATTGGGCCATCGCCGCAACCACGACGCGGACACACCCGATTACGGGGTCTCAAACAGGAGTACAACCCCGAAAACGACGCGCGCCCGGAGAGCATTGAACCGGACACCCCCGCGAGGCGGACCAGGATGACCGCACCCACTCCTGACCCGACGGTTACCTCGGCCCCACGCGGCCGAGGCCGCCCCCGAAAGATAATCCAGAGCATTTGTTCAATTTACAGAGTTATGGACGACTTCTACGACGAGTTAAGAGACCTATTCGGCGACCTATCGGACGACGACGAGAGGCCCCGGACGCCAACCACTCCCGCACACTTAGTGCAAGGGGGGGACCAGGCAAAGGACCCAGCACCACCTACAGCCACACCAGCCGGAACCACCAAGTTCCGGATCCCGAAGCTCTGTGGGGCCCGCGGAGGGACAACCAACAGGGGGAAGCCGCCACCACCGACCATCATGGCCGCAACGGCCAAGCCAGAAGATCCCTCAGGAACAGAAATCACCACGCGGAAAGCCACCCGCCCGCGACCAGTCACTACGACACGGCGAGCACTAGGCGACCCCGATAGGGAGAGGGGCGACACGCCCGCCCCACCGCCGAAGAAAAAGAAAACAGTGATCCGGGCCGTAACATGGCGACCAGGACCAGTATGGGAGGGCAACCGACCACGGTCTGAATCGACCTCCAGCTCCCGGTCCAGCTCATCCACGATCCCGCCCACGACCATCGAAGAGCACCGGAGAATGGCGGGACACGGGCCGTCCATCGGGCTCCCCGCAGGACTCCCCGAACCACCCAATTGGTGGAAAGAGGGGGACACGGAGGCCCTACGACCCCCGAGCAAAAGACGAATCTCGCGGGTGCAAGGGAAGCAGCCAACCACCCGAGGGCCGTACCACCACGGGGAAGCACGTCCGGCAATCCAGGCAACAACACCGCCATCCAGAAGAGAAAGGGCTCAGCTGCCACGAGAAGCCCCACCACCCGAGAACACGCTACGAGACTCCCCACGCGCACAGGTGACGAGCCCGGCAATCCTGACACTCACCAGGAAGACGCCCTCGTCACCGACACACCGGAACCGGACAACACGGTACATGGCCGCCGAAAGGGCGCAGGAGTCGCCAAGGCCGGCACCAACACGCCCGCCAGCGCAGCCAAACAACCCACCGCCACCCACCCGGTCCGAACCAGCCAGCTGCGAGAGACGCGCCGAAGAAAAGCAGCCGGAGGCACACACGGCCAAAGTACCGATAAACGAGCAACCGGGAAACGACGGCCTCCCCGCCCCCCCCCAGGGCACCGCGACACCAAAACACCGATCCCGTACTCGGGCAAGGGAGGAGCAGGCCCCTCAACATGGTACTTGCTACCAAACGAACGACGGGTAGAGGTACCACTACGACTGGTCACCTCCAAACGGTTCTTAGCATCCATAGGGGACGAGAGGTGGACCCTCCACTTTGACCGAAGTGGCCGACTGACGCGCTGCCGACGACGCGACGGGCGCAACATGTAAATCGATATCTTGTTCCAATACCAGCCAGTATTACATTGCCTGCACAACTATGTAATAAACGAAGTTGTTTTTTTTTCATCAATAAAACCAGTCTCACCGCCTTTCGCTCGTCACCCCGAAGAAGGAGGGGGGTGTAACAGACCTACATATCGTAGGCCTGTTACGAACAAACCCCTAGCAAACCTCCACCGGTTATACACAACGTCGCGATCTAGTAACGTACCACCGGCCTCCTGTCACAACAACAACACCGCCTGTACCGCACGTACCCCGCACCCAGGCCCGTATTCCAACGGGAATCCAAATCAAATTTCCAAAATACTGTTCGAAAGACGGTATACGTCATTATCAAAATATCGCACCGCACCACCATCCCTTACCACCAAACCATCCCTATAAAAGCCGTCGCGAACAGACTAAAATTACCTGAGTCTGCCAGCAGTTATCCAGGGACAACATCGTGCGATATTCCAGTGCTGTGAGTATTCTACCTGTAACCGTTGTCCACGTCTCCGCCGTTATCGGCATCCTGGTTCCGCTGGTACGAGCCGTGCTCTACCTCGAACACCCGGTGCGTCACCGGTCTCTTTCGCTAGGCGCGTCGCCTCCGAGAGTCGACGATCAAGAAGCGGTGTGTCACCCCTTCGGCCTCGTCGGAACCCTGCCGTCCTGCCCGTCCGCTGGTGCGAGCCGTGCTCCACCTCGAACACCCGGTGCGTCACCGGTCACTTTCACCAGGCGCGTCGCCTCCGAGAGCCCGCGAACAAGAAGTGGTGCGTCACCCCTTTGACTTCGTTGGAGAACCTCCTGTCCAGTTATCCTGTACTTCCGCTGGTGCGAGCTGTGCTCCACCTCGAACACCCGGTGCGTCACCGGTCACTTTCGCCAGGCGCGTCGCCTCCGAGAGCCGACGAACAAGAAGCGGTGCGTCACCCTTTGACTTCGTCGGAGAACCTCCTGTCCAGTTATCCTGTCGCTCCGCTGGTGCGAGTTGTACTCCACCTCGAACATACCCGGTGCGTCACCGGTATATTTCGTGAGACGCGTCGTCCACGAAATCGGCCGAACTAGAAGTGGTGCGTCACCCTTCGACGTCGCCTAAGAACCGCCTAGAAAGTCATCCTCGTGAGGCGAGTCGCCCACGAGGCCAGTCGAGCCCGACTAGGTGCGTCACCTTGACCGAACTCCCTGAACGACTGTCCGGAGGAACTTCGATGACCCGTGCGTCACGGACATCGAAGGACCACTACAACCCGGCCTAGGTAGGGAGATCACGACGACAGTCGCGATCTAACCCTACGCCTGTCCATCCTGCCTGCACCCTACGCCTCTTACAGGTAGTACTCTCACGGTCACGCGTCTTAAACTCACGGGCACCGTAGCACTATCACCGTGCACTATATCCTGAGGAACCGTATCCTGAGGCACCGTAGCTTACGCGTCCGAAAGGCAGCGAGTATAATTTATTTACCCGCAACCGACTCGTCTCAGTTATGTCACCCGTACCGACTCCGTTCCTCGCGTCGTCACTCCACTTGTCGTTTAGAACCCTGGGTCGGCGAGCTGTTCAACACCAAGGAGCCCGAACGCGAGGAAGCCGAACGACGACGAAACACACCTGTTTCATGCTTCCTTTTTTTTAATTACAGAAAGTGGACAGCGAAAGTCGACAGCGCGAACTGCATCAGTCCTTTAATTTGAAAATAAATGTAGACTGCAGACAATTAAAAAATGTTTTTGATTAAACTTTTCATTAAAACCCGAAGCAATAAGTATTTACTGAAAGAAACGATTAGCAGCGGGATTCGATTCGGGGCCCGAAGATTCCCAGCCGTATAGTTGTTTTCTTAACAACTACCCAATCTCTAAAAAATTATGAAAAAATTAAGAACAATTGCTTCAATAATATCTAAGTACTGAATTGTATCTAATTGTAAGTACTGAAACTAAGTTTGTTAGGAGGTTTTCAATTTTTTAAAACATGGTTCCATAAATCGAAAAACCTGAAAACATACACATTAATAATCAGGATGAGAAACAACTAACGTGGTCAATATAAATGTGGTCAACTGAAGACTTTGATATAAAATCGGCAATTTTACGTTTTCCGATTTGTTTAAAAATCGACTTTGCAACCAAAAATTTTGAAAAAAATCTCGGTAGTGTATGCTATTAGGTAGAATATTCATGAATTTTTTCATAATTTTCTGTTGAACATGTGACGTGACTAAAAATCAATTTGGATGGACACTTTTGACCATCTTATCCGGCTAACGAAAACATTATTTAACTAGAGGGGTGTTTTTGCTCGCTCGCTTCGCGAGCTTCGCAAGTAGGGTTGTCGTAGCTCGCTCGCTTTGCGAGCTCGCGAGAGGGTTAGTGGTACGGATGTTATTTGGTGTGTGACTCTCCACGAGCCACACAAAGAACTTCCCGATTCGTTAGTTGCAGTATATTATTATCATTATTAAGTGTACGTTTTAAGAAGATTATACGTTTTCAGGGAAATTCAATAGTTTTCTACTTATCAAAATGTTTGCTATATGGCGTCGCATTAAACCAACATCGTAGGCTCGTTGCTCGCTTGGTTCCTTGTTATAGCATACTAATGTTGCAAAATAAATTGTCTTAATTAGTTTTTCGCAAACGATACAACTCCTCATTATCCGGGTTTGCAGTATTGATCTTGGTTTTCTTCGATACTGTTAATTTAAATTGTCCCAAGATATATAAACCGCGCTCAATTTTGAAACTCTGCTCAGTGCTACATACAACATTTGTAAAGTTCGCGTTTCTGATTTTTTAAAATCCAAACATACTTTTCTCGTATGTTTGTCCCTGACTTTTATGAATCGTAATCGCTTCAGCAGGAACCACTGGAAACTGACTACGTGTGATTTGATATTTTTCCTCACTCGACATACTTACTTGATTCGATATTTTTATTATTGGTGTAAAATTTTGATCAATATTGGCATTTTTCATATAATCACGATAACGAGTTCTTACTTTCACTCCTACTCTGTTCAATTGAAAATCTAACCAAAATATAGACGGAATTTTAGTATTTTCTTGAAAAGTAATAAATTTTAATATTCCGCATGTGTGCTCCATTATCCAATCCGTTTTCAACATCAATGTTATTAATAATTATCATATAGTTTATATTAATTTTCAATTTAATCTCAGTTAATAATTCGTTTTGAACTGATTGTGTTTTTAAAGATTGTAATATACATTTTTTTGTACTTTCATCGATATTCTTCGAAAATGTATTCTCGGCAGTAGAGATGATTAACTCACTCTTGCATTGGGATAATTTGCGATTAGTGTAAGCGTAAAATTCGTCGTAAGGCACAAAAAAAATTTTTTAAAAAAAAATTTTTTTTTTAATTTAAAAAAAAAATTGATAATAAAATTTTTTGTGTAATTACGTTTGTTTCTTCGGTGGAAACTTTCCGTTCTCTCGTATAAATTGCATTGTTGAATGAACTTCTTTCGAAAAAAACTAAAAAAACTAGAAAACTACTTGACCAAAATGGACCAAAATCTAATCAGCTCTAAGTTACAGCGGGGCACATCGATTGCATCATTCATCATCCTGATCGCGTTGTTACTTTTTCTGAAAACGTTAACGAAAAATTTGATTACATAGAAACGGCCATACGCACACACACACACACACACACACACACACACACACACGCGCGCGCGAACATTTTGCTGAAAATAGTCTAATATGTCTGCAATGACCTTGAAACGTGTAGATCTGCTAAAAAATCGATTTTCGATTTTCGGGGTCATTACAATAACTTCCCTATAAAATCGGGAAGTTAAGAAATGCAAAATATGTTTCTGTTTACATCGTTAAACCCGTTTTTTCGAAAAAAATGTAGTCCAAATTTCTCTTCGATATCCATTTGAGATCAAAAGTTATATAAAAACGTGCGCCGCGTCGCACAGTGGGCCAGAATGGCTCGGTAGCTGTTCACGCCTATTTCACCATTATTTCAAAACTTAAAGACCACATGAAATAGGTCGTTGAATTCGTCTTGGCATCAGCTATAATGTTCTTAAATAAAAAATATATAGTTGTAAATAAATAATCAAGGTGAACACCATTTTTTATTTAAAAAAATTTTGTTTTTAAATTTTTTGTACTGAAATTTGTAAAAGACTGTGTACTGATTACTTTTTGTAGGAAACATTTGTTTGTCACACCACCGGAAATGTCTGAAAAATCGTGTGAATAATAAATAATAATTGGAAACTATCTATTCAGGCATTCAAACAAGGGTAATCCATAATTTTTGAATGAATGAAGTTTATTACATTTGTAGGGTCTCAGGAAAAATGAGGGCACCGCCGCCGCGGGAATCGAACCCCGGCCTCACTGGTGGTAGCCCAGGGGCTGTCGACTCCTTTGTTAAAAAGTGGCTAAGAATTTAGTGACGTTCCTCGGTCCTTACGCTTGGTGGCAGCACAGTAGTGGCCTGGCGGCACCTGGCGGTGGGAATAGAAACTGTATCCCCACTCCACCCCACTCTTTGCTGGCGGCGTCGGTTGGCGTCGGTTTTTATTATATGCAATTATATGATTGCAGTGGATTGCAGTTACTTTTTGGAACGAATGGAAAATCCACAAAACAGGAGGAATAACAAGCCAAAAAGGATGCCAAGGCGCAACTACAAGAAGAAGAAGAATGCAAAAATAACGCAACTGCAAATTGAATCAGGTAAATGTCTACTATTCATAACCATTTCCATCAGTATACATTTCTATTTTTAATAAATTATATAATTGAATTATCTTATCCTTATATGATTGCAGTTACTTTTTGGAACGAATGGAAAATCCATGAAATAGGAGGAATAACAAGCAAAAAAGTGTGTATTATTTATGAAGTTGTTATGAAGATGTTATATTACGAATAAGTATGTTATATTGCAATAATAATAAATATGTACACATACATAACCGTTGTAAATTAATTTTTCTAAAAAACCCAATTCATAATTATAAATAGCTCGCGATGAATACGATTACACGTACATGCGAGGTTAACTATGTGTGAGTACACGTTTGTGTGATCACCAACACACATATACGTTTTAGTTCGGCTCGGCTCATCTTTAGCTGAGAGGGCGCCCTGAACAGTGGTTCAAAAAAGTACCAGAGTCGACACCCCCTGTGGTAGCCGATCGACTAACGCGCTCACCCACGGAACCCTCCCATTCTTCAAAATCTCCTACAGTATACTTGATCTGGGGGTCCTGATCAGGGGGAGAAAACTCTTATGTATGGCCTTGGACCGCCTAGTACAGTTCGAGGGAACTAGACTAGATGGCACCACGATCACAGCACTGTGGGGATCGTGGATTCCCCCTCCCCTGTTTCGGTCGAGTGGGGGACGTGATCACTAAACCTACATTGGTGACCCCGACGTGATCGGGTTGCATAGTGGTTCGAATTTCGACATTGTCGAACGGCGGCCATTAATCGGCCACGAGGATTCCAGCCTCGTGTGTAAGGAGCGTAGTCGCACTTCTGTGCGTCTTCAGTCACCAGTTCTTGCTTGGTAAAACACTCCGTGGGATTGTTCCTGCTGCAGCTGGTTCGTGGTTCCGGCTCAAAGTCTCCGTTGGAGAAATTTTTGCATCGTGGGATGCGTGAAGCCACTGACACCGGCGCCTTTTGCTGATCAGCGACGGAGAAGCGATGCTGAGAGCGGCGACGAAGAAGCATCGTCACCGGTGCCTTTCTGCATTGCGTACGGCGCATCAAAGTGTCGGTTGTGAAAAGTGGTGCGAGCACGTGTGTCGTGCGTGCCTGTGGTGTGAAACACGTGCGTTTGTCGGCGGACCGTTGGCTCGTGCTTGCGCGCGCGCGTTTTCTCGGTCGAAATCCGTCTTTGGACGCCATTTTGTAAGCTGTGCGTTCGCGTGTTCGTTCCGCGCAGCGACGTTCGTGTTAAGGTCAAGTCTGTTTGCGAATTTTTTTCTCTAATATGTCGATGACGTAATACCGCCATTTTGGGTTGGTACTCGCGCAGCTGCGAAGTCCGCGACCACACCGTTTATACGCGTTCTAGATCAAGCGATTACGCGTGTTCATCGCCAATTTTAGTAGTCCTTTAGCGCATTTGTTCTGTTCGGTAAATTTAATTCGACGCGATGACGAGCGCAAATACCAGTACGGGTAGTAGCGCGGATGGAACATCCCGCGTGGACAGTTATCGGGTTCCGAAAATTCCACCATTTTATCGCGCCGATCCGGTTCTGTGGTTTGTGCAGGCCGAAGGGACATTGCGCACGGCAAATATAACCTCTCAGTTTACTAAAGCTGATGCGGTTCTAGCGGTCATCGATTATGAAGTAGCCGTAGCGGTGCGGGATTTGATTTTGATTACCCCGCGTCCGGCAGATATTTACGATCGAATCAAGCAGCGGATCGTATCCACGTTCGGTCCGTCTCCTGAGGCGAACCTGCGAAAACTATTAAAGGGAGAGGTCCTTTCGGACGGTAAACCCTCTCTTGTTTTAAACCGTCTCCGAAATCTGAATGACGGCAATTGCGACGATGCGGTCATACGTAGCGTGTTCTTAGAACACCTCCCGGCGGGCCATCGGGCCATCCTCGCGTCGACAGGTTTAGATGACCTTGACATGTTAGCGAGCGTCGCGGATAAAATTGCAGAGTCGGTAGGTCCTTCTGACCAATGCATAGCCGCGGTTGAACGTCGTGTGCCGTCGACAGACTCTCTTGAGAGCGCGGTCAAGGGGTTGGCTGCTGAAATGGCCAAAATGCGTACGGACATTAATAGAGTACTGCGAAATCGCGACCGTTCGGCGGGCCCCAGAAGTCGAGCGCGATCTACATCAAGAGATAGGTCGATGTCTCGCGATATGGCGAGTGGACCTAGATTGTGCCATGCACATAAAAGGTTCCCTGATAATCCCAAGTGGTGTAAGGAATGGTGCGACAAGTTTGCAACATTCAAGTCGGGAAACTAATTGATCCTTCCGTGGCTGAGACGGGCGCTGAAGGTTCTCGCGTGTCTTCCCGTCTCCACATTCGTGATCGTATTTCAGGAACGTCGTTCCTAATTGACACTGGTGCGGACATATCGCTGGTTCCGGCGAATCCAGCTATTCGGGGTAAACCGACTGGGTTCAAACTTGTCGCAGCCAACGATACCACCATTGACACGTTTGGCGAATCGTTTCGCACATTAGATTTAGGTTTGCGGCGTACCATAAATTGGAATTTTTGTATAGCCGCGGTGCCACGCCCAATCATTGGGGCGGATTTATTGAAACACTATGGTCTGCTGGTCGACCTTAGGTCGAATCGTTTGATCGATTCAAACACGAACGTGTTTGCGGTTACCACGCCGCATTTTGCAGCGAGCAGTTGTATAGGCTCGATTTTACCCTCTTCGCGGTTCGCGAAGATCATGGCGGAATTTCCCGATGTGTTCGGCGCGTCTCCGATAGCGCCAACGAAATCTGCAGACGTGTTTCATCATATACTAACCACTGGTCCTCCAGTGTCTGAGAGGCCTCGTCGCCTCAATCCTGAAAAATTAAAAGCCGCCAAGCACGAATTCAAAGCGCTTGTTGAGGCGGGTATTTGTCGTCCTTCTTCTAGCCCATGGGCGAGCCCCATACATATGGTCTTAAAAAAGGATGACACATGGAGAATATGTGGGGACTACAGAGGTTTAAATTCTAGGACCGTTCCGGATAAATATCCGACCCCCCACATATACGATTTTTCTGTCAATCTTCATGGGAAGACGATATTTTCGTCTCTCGATCTCTTCAAGGCCTACAACCAGGTCCCAATGGCCCCGGAGGATGTGGAAAAAACGGCTGTGACAACGCCCTTTGGGTTGATTGAGTTTCTATTCATGACCTTCGGTCTGAAGAACGCTAGCCAGTCGTTTCAGAGATTCCTTGATAGGGCATTAGGTGACTTGGATTTCGTCTTCGTATATATCGACGACATCCTGGTGGCCTCAAGCTCGGAAGAAGAGCACGCCGAACACCTCAGAGTAGTTTTTCAGCGGCTCAATGAGCACCATTTGCGTGTGAACCCGAGCAAGTGTGTTTTCGGGGTGTCCGAAATTGAATTCCTCGGGCACACCATCAATTCAAGCGGCATCAAACCGCTAGCTTCCAAAGTCGAAGCCATTAACAATTTCCCAGAGCCTAAGCGGGTCGTTGACCTTCGCCGATTCCTCGGCATGGTAAATTTTTACCGTAGAAATATACCTCGTGCGGCGCATCTTCAAGCGCCCTTAAACGAATTTCTTCATGAATCTAAAAAGAATGACACGAGGGAAATCATATGGACAAGTCGTTCTCGCGAGGCATTTGCCAAGATCAAGGAAGCACTCTCAAAGGCGACTTTGTTAGTGCATTCGCGTGCGGGTGCTGATCTTAGGGTCGTAACTGATGCTTCTGACTTCGCCATGGGTGCTGTTCTCGAGCAGAGGAGTTCCAAATCACATTGGGAGCCTCTGGCGTATTTTTCGCGGAAGTTTTCCCCAGCGCAAATGAGATACAGCGCTTATGATAGAGAGTTGACGGCCGTTTTTGAGGCAGTCAAACATTTCAGAGACTCTGTAGAAGGTCGACCGTTTTCGGTTCTCACCGACCATAAACCGCTCATGTACGCGTTCCTACAGCGTCCTGAAAAGGCTTCACCTCGTCAAGCGAGACAGTTATCATACATCGCCCAGTTTACGACGAGCATTTTGTATATTCCGGGTTCGGATAACGTCGTGGCCGATGCATTATCAAGGGTAGATGCTCTTCGAATGCCACTCGAGGCTAGTCTCGAGGACATCTCCGAGGGGCAAGCAGCTGATGAGCAACTTAAACACATCTGCGCTTCTTCAGATCACCCGCTCAAATTAAAGAAGCTGCTCTGGGGTCCTGAGCACATTCCGATTTATTGCGAGATTTCGGGGGAGGCGATCCGCCCATATATTCCTGGCAATCTACGCAGGGCTGTGTTCAATCTGTTTCATGATTTCGCTCATCCTGGAGCGAAAGCCTCTGACAGGCTTATCCGGCAACGCTATGTGTGGCCGGACATGCATAAGGACGTTGCTCGCTGGTGCAAGCTCTGTTTGAGCTGCCAACAATCGAAGGTGTCTAGGCACAATAAGGGTGCGCGAGACCCACTAGGGACAATTTTTCTGACTTCAGCGACAGATGCGGCAGAATGAAGAAATTCCGGGAAAAGGATAAACAATGCCTTGTCTCTCCTGCAGAGTCAGACAGAGAGGAGACAACAGTCGCTCGCAGGAGAGACAAAGACAGAGATATAACAATGCAGCTTGATTTTTCGATGAACTCTTTCCCATTTCCTGAAGCGAAGAAGCAATATCTTCGGATGCTCTTTGCGTTGACATGTTCTCCGTGTTATTCCGCATCGCAGTAAAAAGCCCTTTTTTGGAAAAAATGTTCTGAAAAAATTTTCTTCTATAAAAACATACGCTATTATTATTTAAAAAATTTCAAGAAACAAATTGCAAAAAAGGGCTCTTTACGGCGATCCGGAATAACACGGAGAACATTTCAACGCAAAGAGCATGCAAAAATATTGCTTCTTCGCTTCAGGAAATGGGAAAGAGTTCATCGTTATAATACTGAACAATTAGTATGCCATCATGGCTGCTTCGCTGTCGCGCTTCCCGACTTTCCGCCGCAGCGCTGTCGTCGTGTCTCCTGCTATTCTGGCACCGACGGTAGAAACCCATGGTATAAACCGTGCTCCTGCAGGGCTGCGACGGAGAAGGAGATATGTCGCTCGGAGGAGAGACAAAGACAGAGATATAACAATGCAGCTTGATTTTTCGATGAACTCTTTCCCATTTCCTGAAGCGAAAAAGCAATATCTTTGGATGCTCTTTGCGTTGACATGTTCTCCGTGTTATTCCGCATCGCCGTAAAAAGCCTTTTTTGGAAAAAATGTTCTGAAAAAATGTTCTTCCATCAAAACATACGCTGTTATTGTTTAAAAAATTTCAAGAAACAAATTGCAAAAAAGGGCTCTTTACGGCGTTCCGGAATAACGCGGAGAACATTTCAACGCAAAGGGCATGCAAAAATATTGCTTCTTCGCTTCAGAAAATGGGAAAGAGTTCATCGTTATAATACTGAACAATTTGTATTCCAAGATGGCTGGTTCGTTACGCGCTTTCCGACGTCCCGCCTGCGCGTCTCGCTCCCCGTAGCGGCCATAGTGCTGCGAGCACTGGTTAGGCAGCCACGGGGAGCGAGACGCGCGGGCGGGCATGTGGGGGGATCTCTCGAGAGTGTGCGCTGCTTGTGCGCTTGTGCCAGCTTGTGCCAGCCACAATCTATTTTTAGCACTTACCATGTTGCCATGTTGCGTTGCTTTACTTTACGGCAACGAGACTGAAATTCGGCTGTCGAGCCGTCGAGCGTATGAATCGCAATCTGGAGCTGGCCTTCGAGTCCCCGTGCAGCGATTTTTATTTCTTTTTTCATTACAAAAGTTTATTTGATCTTCTGTCTTCCTATAATAAAAAATACATTCAGAATTATAATTATAATACAATTTCATAAAATATTGAAAAAATTTCTTCCATAAAAACGTATGCTATTATTGTTTATAAAGTTTCAATAGACAAATTGCAAAAAAGGGCTCTGTACGTTACCCTGCAGAAAGATAGAGAATATTTCAATATCAAAATTATCCAAAAATATTGCTTTTTCGCAATATGTCTTGAGCTGGTTGGCACACGTCGCACAGTGGGGTATTTGGCCTGAAAAAGTGGAAAAAACTATTGTAGCGTTATTTATAGGCTCAAGGTTATAATATTATATAAGCTACAACATTATGAAATCCAAAATACATTTTAGTATTTAAAAAATCAAACTTACCTCAATTTTTTGAAAAAAAAAATTTTTTTTAACTTTTACATATTGAAATTTGTAGACGACTGAATACTGTTCCTCTTTTGTTCGAAACATTTTTTCCTCAGATTATCGAGAACCCATGAAAAACCGTGGCGATAGTAGAATATTTGCACCGAAAAGCTGAAAAGAAGTATTTTTGCACATAAATTATATTGAAATGATGTAAATTATTATTTTATGCAAAATATGTGAATCCCGAAACTTTTTAGTAAATAAATATACATTATAAGAAAATTTTAAATTATTACCATTCCTCAGATAATGTTTTTTCTTCGGTTGAATCTGCTGATGTAGTTTCATCAGTAAATAGAAAAAATAATATTGCAGCCTTATTCTTCAGACGTTTAACTACAGCAAACAACAAAAATTTTATGCCATACGCAAAAATTTAGAAATAGAATTTTTTCCACTTTTTCGGGCCAAATACCCCACTGTGCGTCGCACAGCCGGAAAAGCCGGACAGAGTTAATTTAAAATTGGCTCAATCTTCAAATTCGCATAACTTTGCCGAGAATAATCCAAAAGTGATGAAACATCCACGATTATAAAGCGTAAATCTTCTCTACTTTTTGATGCTGTAGGTAATTTTTATAAAAATCACTGCTAAAGCGGCAATACACATATAAAATCTGATTTATGAAATATGTTGATATGACAGGTTAACAATATTTTGTATGTATATACAATTACGATACTCACAATTAATTTTCGTTAAAAACGTTCTGCAAAAATGTTCTTCAAGTAATATTTCCCTATCACGATGATTGAATATGCTTGAATGCTTGACGCTCTTCTTCTGTGTAATTTTGTTGATTGAAAAATTGTTCCAGACATTTCCATTTCTGACTAATATTTTTCTCTTTGTGCTCCTGCATTATGTCGAATAATCTTTGTCGGGTGATTAGTTTGATTCCAGATGAGTCCAACCAATTTAATTAGTCTTACGAATAATAAACTTAACACAGCATAATTAACACGCACTAAACATAAACTACACAAAACAATACTTAAACTAAAAAAAAATACACTACACACAATATAATTTACACTAAAAAATTTAACTAAACGTTATACGCATATAAAATCGCCTTTGAATATTTCGCTCTGTAGTCTTCGATCGCACTGTTACAATGAATGCAGTCAAAAGCCAGCGAACGAGGACCAGAGGACTTACAATTAGTCGAAGGCTTATCTGCAGCATAGCAATAACATTTCAAATGGCTATAATCTAAACAGTTCTTTCGACGAGGTTCCGAGAATTCAAGAGGAGGCCCGTCGAACGCGAACGTACAGGCGTGCATGGAGCGCTACAATTCTCAATCACCTTCTAACTAAATTAGCTGTAAAACTTCGAGTCAGATCAAGTTAGATTCAATTCTTTTTGCACTTTGTTCGCCAATATATACTGAATAAAATGACATCAAATAGAACACGCGGACTCACACGGAAGTATAACAAAATCCTTGATGAAGTTCTAAAATCATAAGAAAAATTGCTGAATTATTGATTACTTTTAAATATTAATTAAGTGCACAAATATACGCAACATAGAAATAAATACTGTTTCAAATATACATATAAATATTAATGCTAAAAATAAATATTTATATTAATATTTACTTATTACAAAGTTTCGCGATCTACATATTTATATCAAATTAACAAATTACATTATTTCAACATAATTTACATTGAAAAATAATTTTCACCAGCTTTTCGGTGAAAGAACTGCAGTATCACGATTTTTCAAGGGTTTCCGATAATCTGACGATAAAATCTTTCCAACAAAAGTTGAACAGTATTTAAAATTTAAACATCTACAAACACCTATACAATATAAAATTTCAGAAACTATTTTTTTACAAGAATAGCAATACCGCTATGACGGAGAGCGCGGTAGCATACAAATCAACAGCAACAACAACAACAACAACAACCACCACCACCATCACAGAAGAAGCGGCCGCGACCGTAGTACCGAAAGAGACGACCGCGATTCCAAAAGAAAAGCAAAATTTATAATAATTATTATTAGGAATTAATTTTTTTACTTCAATATTATACTTATCTCAAAATATTTTATTTATTTATACAAATATATGAATATATTAGGTTGGGGAAGAAGAAATACATTATTTTTACGTTATCTCAAGCGGAGAAATGATGGATTTCTTTTTCCCAAACCTAATATGTATATATTACTATTATGTACAACTTTATTATTGGTTTCCCTTAGCGTTACAATCCTTATACAAGTTCTCCTTCTCCCTCTTTTCGCCGCTCTTAGTCTCTGTATTATTCTGGTGTCCCGTACACAGGCATTTTGTGCAATTTGTCTCTTGAAACTTTATAAACAATAACAGCGTTCGTTTTTATAGAAGAAAATTTTTTCAGTACACTTTTTCCAATAAAGGGCACTGTACGGAACACCTCAATAATACTCTCCGTATTAAAAAAAAAAAAATATTGCTTCTGCGCTTCAGAAAGTAGTGTAAGTTCATCGAAAAATCAAGCTGCTTGATTATATCACTCCGTCTTCGTCTCTCCTGCGAGCGACATATCTCCTTCTCCATCGCAGCCCTGCAGGAGAGACGAGGATCTCTCTATCCTTGTCCTACTTCATTCGTCGTAGGTCAGTTACGCTCGGAGAAAAAGCCCAGGCATGATCACTTCGTAGCTCGATCGGAGGCATTCTCAAGAGATCCCCCCACTTGCCCGCCCGCGCGTCTCGCTCCCCGTGGCTGCCTTACCAGTGCTCGCAGCACTTTGGCCGCTACGGGGAGCGAGACACGCGGGCGGGACGTCGGAAAGCGCGTAACGAACCAGCCATCTTGGAATACGAATTGTTCAGTATTATAACGATGAACTCTTTCACATTTCCTGAAGCGAAGAAACAATATTTTTGCATGCTCTTTGCGTTGAAATGTTCTCCGTGTTATTCCGGATCGCCGTAAAGAGCCCTTTTCTGCAATTTGTTTCTTGAAATTTTTTAAACAATAATAGCGTACGTTTTGATGGAAGAACATTTTTTCCAAAAAAGGCTTTTTACGGCGATGCGGAATAACACGGAGAACATGTCAATGCAAAGAGCATTCAAAGATATTGCTTTTTCGCTTCAGGAAATGGGAAAGAGTTCATCGAAAAATCAAGCTGCTTGGTTATATCTCTGTCTTTGTCTCTCCTCCGAGCGACATATCTCCCTCTCCGTCGCAGCCCTGCAGGAGCACGGTTTATACCATGGGTTTCTACCGTCGGTGCCAGAATAGCAGGAGACACGACGACAGCGCTGCGGCGGAAAGTCGGGAAGCGCGACAGCGAAGCAGCCATGATGGCATACTAATTGTTCAGTATTATAACGATGAACTCTTTCCCATTTCCTGAAGCGAAGAAGCAATATTTTTGCATGCTCTTTGCGTTGAAATGTTCTCCGTGTTATTCCGGATCGCCGTAAAGAGCCCTTTTTTGCAATTTGTTTCTTGAAATTTTTTAAACAATAATAGCGTACGTTTTTATAGAAGAACATTTTTTTAGAACATTTTTTCCAAAAAAGGGCTTTTTACTGCGATGCGGAATAACACGGAGAACATGTCAACGCAAAGAGCATCCAAAGATATTGCTTCTTCGATTCAGGAAATGGGAAAGAGTTCATCGAAAAATCAAGCTGCTTGGTTATATCTCTGTCTTTGTCTCTCCTGCGAGCGACGTGTCTCCTATCCTTGTCCTATTTCATCCGTAGTTCACCTCTACGCCGATAAACTGATAGAGGCGCCACTTTCCAGCACGTGTAGTTACAGCCTCTACACACGTAGTAAATGGTGGCGCTAGGTTGGGTCTCGCGCACCCATAAGCACCGTCCTGAACATTTCGTACCTCCGGACGGCAGATTCGATCACGTCCATTTGGACATAGTTGGTCCCCTGCCAACTTCGGAAGGTTTTTCCTACCTCTTAACGATGGTAGATCGTTTTACCCGTTGGGTGGAAGCTGTACCTATGAGAGACTGTGAAGCTATGTCTGTAGCTCGGGCGTTCTTAGAAACGTGGATATCTCGTTTCGGGGCCCCCAAAGTCGTGACCACCGATCAGGGTGCTCAATTCGAGTCCCGGCTGTTCTCAGCACTCCTGTCGCTGACTGGTTGTCACCGTGTGAGGACAACCGCCTACCATCCGCAGTCGAATGGTATGATTGAGCGTTGGCACCGCGTGCTCAAAGCGGCCATTATGTGCCACGCCCGCGAGGAGTGGACTCGTGTCCTTCCCATCGTGTTGATGGGATTGCGTTCTCACGTGCGGTCGGATATGGCGGCGTCGCCTGCTGAAATGTTGTTAGGAACGACGTTGCGTCTACCGGGAGAATTTTTCCTTCCCGACAATAACATGCCCGACAAGAACGTGTTTTTAGAAGAGTTCAAAAAGTTTATGCGGAAAGGACGCCCGGTGCCTGTAATACATAATTGTAGGGCGCGCGCGTTCATGTTCAAAGAACTGCGAGATTGTACGCATGTTTTTCTCCGCAATTCAGCGAAGAAATCGCTCGAGCGACCGTATACCGGTCCGCACAAAATCGTAAGAAGAATTACGGAACATTTGTACGAGATCGATGTAAATGGAGATCAGCGCACTGTCACCACGGATCTCGTGAAACCGGCATTTTTTGTTCCCGATCATCTGGGGGACGTGCCACCGGGTGCCCCTGGTCCTTCCGACCCTTCTGGCCGGAAGCGCGTTCCGATTCGGACTTACGCGAGAAAAAGGGTCACTTTTGCACCGGCAACGCGTGGGTAGGATGTCTATTCGCGTATTGTATGAATCGCTGCCCCTGTGGGTGTTTTGTGACACGCGTTGCATTTAAGTATTAAGTTGGAGTCAGATGGACGGCGGAGTATTCGCCCAGCTCTGGTGCAGAGCGTGTGCAAATTTTGCACTACGATGTTGTAAATATTGTATATAGAAACTTGTTAATAAAGTGTCGTTGCACTCGGGGGGGAGTATGTGGGGATCGTGGATTCCCCCTCCCCGGTTTCGGTCGAGTGGGGGTTAGGCGACGCGGTGAGTGCGCCTATAGCAGTCCGCAATGTTGACTCTCTCCCGTTTGGACCGCCGAGGCACGACAACGGAAATGTCAAGCTTATCGAGTTGTTCTTTGTTCCTGGCCTTTCGAACCAACGGTGATATATCCTTCCGGACCTCCGCGAGTAGGCGCGGTGTGCCTTTATTCCTTCAGTGGCAACCAAACCTACAGCACTGTTTCAATCCCTGTCGCTATTGGGCGGAGAATTTGGCGCTAATATTTGACTACTACCTACTACCGCCAAAATCAACTTTCAATTGTCAACCACGTGCCCCGTGCTGTGATTGTGTGGACTTTGCAAAAACGACGATTTCACAGGATTTTTTTATAATATTTTATATTTTATCATCACAAAACAACATTAATAACCTCGAAAAAAGAAGTTTGCTCAGTGTTAAATCAATTTTACAAATAATTTTGCAAAATTGAACGACACTCAGGAAACTTATTTTCGAGCTTATTTTTTTAATTTTGTGCATAAATTACAAAATTTTTAAAAGTTTTTTTTAGGACAGTGGACAGTGAGGTGCAAAGGAGTGCAGCAGTTAGAAGAAAAAGTGAAAAAAGTGCATGAAAAAATAATATTAGTGCAGAAGACACATCTGCAAAGTGAGAAGACGGAATATGCAGATGAAAATATAGTAGCAGAAGAATATCCAGCATCTGCTACACCGCTGAGAAATGAAGACACTAATCATGAAGAACTGATTACGCCAAGTATAGATATGGTTTACGAAGAAACAGCGTGGGATATTGATGGACACAACGAAGCTGGTCCAAGTACATCATCAGGACAGCTACAGCAGTGTTCAACCCCACAGAAGAGCCAAAATGTACTACTGCGGGGCATGAAAAAGTGCCAATTGACTCCAACTGCAGCCAGATTGTACAGCGTTGCGAAGAAATTACTGAAACGCAACCGTTATGCAAACAGGAAGAGAGAAGATTTAAAGACACGACTGGAACGAGCAAGAGCCTCATCAGAATCTAGTCTGATAAGAATGCTGTATTTTCATTGTGTTATTTAATTGTAACTTACTTATAACTTTATGAAATATGTTTTCAGGGAAGGCGCTACACGACGGATGAGAAGATATTGGCTTTAGCACTTCTGAAGCAGTCAGCAAAATCGTACAAGCTACTGAGGAAGCTGTGTAATTTACCCAGCGAAACAACACTGAAGAAGATACTAAGGAAAATTCCAGTCGAGACTGGAGTATCACAAGTTGTGATGGAGCATCTTCACCGTCAAGCGGATACCATGAGTGCTCAAGACAAATTATGTATATTTTATTATGTTTATTATTATTTTATTATGTATTATTATATTACATTAAAATAAAAAATTGTTAAATTAAACTATGTTTATACGAAATTATTGTATCTGTTTCGTTGGCGAATTGTCGCCGGGCTGATTCAAGTTTAGCTCGACTTGATCAACCTAAGGATAGCCGTTCTATCCTTGAAAAAGGACCGGAGTGAATGGGTGCCAGAAATGTGGTCGAATCCTTCGTTTGAAGGGCAGAACTCCTCTTTATTGTTCACCGCGCGCGTGGCGATCCTTGAATGATACAATTGTCGACGTGAAACTGCACGTGCGAGCGAAATTGTCTACAAGTGACCACGAGGTAGTCTTTCGACGGACCGTTGAGATAGAGAGCCGTTGGAACGTGACGGCGATCGAGTTAATTTCGAATGATGTTTTCGACTGGCTAAGGTGCCCCTGTCGACTTTGTTTTTATTGTCGCAGGGTATCGATTTGAGGATCGATAGCTCGCCGTCACGATTACGTAACAGCTGAGCGACGCATGCGTGACTTGGCAGCGCGTCGTTATTGGCCGACTCGTACCAAGCAGCATACGCGCCCGGGTATTTTGATTCCGAAACAGTATCCTTGTTAGAGTTTAAAGTAAGCGGTATACTAGGTATATCTATAGCTATGTATCTATAGCTATATATCTATATATAGCTATAGAATCGTATAGCTATATATATAGGTTTTAGTTGAGGGTAGTAGGATAGATGGCGGTGCTAAGGTCCATACATTATACATGGGAGATTTCCCTCCCTGGTCCTGATCCCACACTCGGCCATCCTGCAACGACATTCGCCCTCGAATGTCCGTCACAGCGTCGTCGTCTCATCGACTCTCTTTCGTGTTGTGGCCATACTCAGAGCCACCAAACACAACTCGCAATTTCTCGTCAACTCGCAACAACTCACAAACTCGCAGTTTCTCACAGCGCCATCGTGCGGTGATCGGTGTTCCCCCAATCCCACTTCTGACACCAATTGTAGGATCTCTCATTTTAGGGATGTTTAATTTTTTTTAAATTAAAAAAAATTTTTTACTTTAAAAAAAATTTTTTTTTTGTACCTTACGCTAATGTTTCCGCTTACAATAATCGAAAATTATCCCAATGCAAGAGTGAGTTAATCATCTCTACTCCCAAGAATACATTTTCAAAGAATATCGATGGAAGTACAAAAAAAATTTATATTACAATCTTTAAAAAAACAATCAGTTCAAAACGAATTATTAACTGAGATTAAATTGAAAATTACTATAAACTATATGATAATTATTAATAACATTGATGTTGAAAACGGATTGGTTAATGGAGCACACACATGCGGAATATTAAAATTTATTACTTTTCAAGAAAAAATACTCAAATTTCGTCTATATTGAGGTTAGATTTTCAATTGGCCAGAATAGGAGTGAAAGTAAGAACTCGTTATCGTGATTATATGAAAAATGCAAATATTCATCAAAATTTAACACCAATAATAAAAATCTCGAATCATGTAAATATGTCGAATGAGGAAAAATATCAAATCACACGTAGTCAATTTCCAGTGGTTCCAGCTGAAGCGATTACGATTCATAAAAGTCAGGGACAAACATACGAGAAAAGTATGTTTGAATTTTAAAACATCAGAAAAACAAACTTTACAAATGTTGTATGTAGCACTGAGCAGAGTTTCAAAATTGAGCGGTTTATATATTTTGGGACAATTTAAATTAACAGTATCGCAGAAAACCAAGATCAATACTGCAAACGCGGATAACACTGTCCAACAAATTTCAACTTTTTTTGTGATTTCAATATACTGTTGAGTCCTTCTTATAGAGTTTTTTGCGCTGATTCTGAATCGGGTTTTAATTTTTTTCCTATACGTCCAGTTTTTGAAAATCATGGCTTTGAAAAAAAAACATATTTTTCAACTTTAAACAAATATTGTGATGTTATTATAAAAGATATTGAATTGTTGTTTACAGCAAACGATTCTGTAGACTTTCCCGAATACAGTGATATCCAATATTAATACATTATGATTGTTTAAACATGTTTAAACAATGATTAAAGACGGAGATGCACCACTTTTGCACCAATTTTTGCGGATATTTTCGAATTTATCTCAAAAAATAAGGGTCCAGCGAAAAATTGAACTATACCACGCGAAAGAGCAGACTTTTATCTTGAGAAACCCCCCTGTGAAGTTTGCATGGTCGACGTTTTTACCGAACCAGAAAGCAAAATATCTTCGCCCGACATGCGTTGACGCCAGTGGTGCTCTTCCACTAGCGCGGTCGTTCGTCGGGATACGACGCGGCGCGCTGCGGTGAAACGGCGCGTGGCTATAAGCGCGCAATTATGTCAGCTTACTTAAATGTAATATTTTATTAAATGTTATATTATTGTTATTTATTAATTATTAGTATATTTATTCTGTATAAATTATTTTATGTATTTTTTAATGTTAGTCTCTCGTTTATAGTATATTTAATACAAAAAATACCTTTTGTAACAAAAAAATAATTTATTCAGACACTACACTATTACACTATTTACAATGCTAATATATATGTGTACACTATTCAGATATAATACACTACTAAAATACATATATTATATACACAACAACTAAAATACTATAAATAACTATAAATGTTTTTTATGAAGTTTTATACGTAGCAATGCAGATTTGAAATGCTTGACACGACTGATTTCAACAAACACAAAGCCGAAACTGAACTCTGGCATCAGTTTTCTTAAGAACCAACACGATATTTTGAAATAAATGACGGTCTACGGACAACGGAATACATACAATGTAAGGAAAGTCTGCAATGCGGTGACTGAAAAATTTTATTTTCAGTAATTGTCGTCTCATCTATGTATTGTAATTATAGTGCCAATGAACACTCGAGATTCTTCCGAGTAAAATAAGTCCAAACACAATATAAACGGGACTATTTTTATTGACTTAAATACATAATTAAAATAGTTTGCTCCATATTAAATCGATATAGTGTATTATATCTGAATAGTGTACACATATATATTAGCATTGTAAATAGTGTAATAGTGTAGTGTGTGAATAAATTATTTTTTTGTTACAAAAGGTATTTTTTGTATTAAATATACTATAAACGAGAGACTAACATTAAAAAATACATAAAATAATTTATACAGAATAAATATACTAATAAATAATAAATAACAATAATATAACATTTAATAAAATATTACATTTAAGTAAGCTGACATAATTGCGCGCTTATAGCCACGCGCCGTTTCACCGCAGCGCGCCGCGCCGTATCCCGACGAACGACCGCGCTAGTGGAAGAGCACCACTGGCGTCAACGCATGTCAGGCGAAGATATTTTGCTTTCTGGTTCGGTAAAAACGTCGACCATGCAAACTTCACAGGGGGGTTTCTCAAGATAAAAGTCTGCTCTTTCGCGTGGTATAGTTCAATTTTTCGCTGGACCCTTATTTTTTGAGATAAATTCGAAAATATCCGCAAAAATTGGTACAAAAGTGGTGAATCTCCGTCTTTAATCATTGTTTAAACATGTTTAAACAATCATAATGTATTAATATTGGATATCACTGTATTCGGGAAAGTCTACAGAATCGTTTGCTGTAAACAACAATTCAATATCTTTTATAATAACATCACAATATTTGTTTAAAGTTGAAAAATATGTTTTTTTCTCAAAGCCATGATTTTCAAAAACTGGACGTATAGGAAAAAAATTAAAACCAGATTCGGAATCAGCGCAAAAAACTCTATAAGAAGGACCCAACAGTATATTGAAATCACAAAAAAAGTTGAAATTTGTTGGACAGTGTAATATACTGCAACTAACGAATCGGGAAGTTCTTTGTGTGGCTCTTGGAGAGTCATAAATAAATAAAAAACATTAATAGCTGCAGGCCCTACTAGCCATGCGTACAACTAACCCTCTCGCAAGAGCAGTCCTACCCGCGAGCAACAATAATCCTCTAGTTTATAATTAGTATTCTGTGCTATTTCGTTTGTACGAGTTTGCTCGTAAACCATTATTATATATTCACAAATATCAATTTGTACTACCTTGTCATTCGAGCTCGCTCACATTATTATTGTATATTTACAAACATTATTCTGTGCTATATCTTTTGTTCGAGTTTGCTCGCATCTCTCTTGCGTTTTTACGTATATTGTTGTGTCATATATATTTCGTTCGAGCTTGCTCGCAAGCCGTCACCATATTCTGTCGCACGAGTTCTGGTCGAAAATTATTGTTATACATCCATTTTTTTTGGCAATTATACTCTGTTCTTCTGAACCTATTCTTTCCAACTTTATTTAGCATTCTCCTTGGTCCTTCATATCATCTATGCCACGTCGCGCCGATTGGAGTTACCGCTATCATTAAAAGTGCTGTTCCCAGTGACCGGTTGTAGTGATCGCGAAAGTGTGTGTGCGTGTGGTGTTTCATCGGGTTGTTCGAATTCGATCTATTCCTCAAATTCCTCAGACTCCCTATATTCGTTCCTCTAACCCTAAATTGGTGTTTCAATCGTGTACGTCTGAGCACAGAGGGTGCTCGGTACCGAGAGAACACTAATTTCCTTCTATCAAACTTCCAGTTACGAAGCAAGCAAACCCATCGCGTTCGGACGAGTTGCACCGTCACTACCACCGCGTCGTGTGTTATTTCTACGCGGTGTTCACGACGGACGATGTCTGTCGCGGTTCGCATTTATTCCTCTCTTCGCCTTTTCAACGACAGACACCGGTATCGGGTCCCTGATTAGACGTGGACGTTACGCGCCACGTGGATCTAATTGTAAGATCGTCTTAATAAATTACTCGGTTACGTCCCCGCCCGGCCCGCTTCATTCTGTCGGACCATTTTCGACCCGGGACGTAACAACAGTAATAATGTATAGTAATAGTAAGTAGTATAAGCAAAATAGTAAGTAGTAATATAAATAATGGTTTATTCAATATTATTTTGATATAAAAAATAATGAACTTTGGATGGTTTATTCAATACAAGTACGGGGTTGAAAGAGAGAGAGAGAGAGAGATTTGTAAAATCTGAAAAATTTTTTTAATTATCTGAAAACATGCGCGAGCTTGCCCGAAGGACCATCGCTGACTACAAAATATTTGCGAAATGCAAAGAAATTTTTTAAAATTTTGAAGAACATACGTTCAATCTTCGGTATACGATGTACATTTTTTTCTGTGGGGTAGAAGTTTGATTTCTAGGATTCCTGATAGTTTCGATAACCCTTTATATGGCTCAGTTCAATCAGATTGTCAGGGGATTATGTTACCGAACGTAACATTTTGATAACTTCTATGATGGGGAAAGCCCCATCCACTGCACTTGACAAACATTTTGATGCTTGGCATCGACGACACCCACTCTTTTAAACATGTATCCCTTCACTCTTCTTAGAAAAAAATATGACGCAATGCTTGAAAGAAGGGGGGGTACCGCGAAATACGTTTCAAGGTGAACCAAGTGCACGTGTCCCCTGAAAAATATGCTGACTTTGCCAAATCGGTCTAATTTCTTAGAAAAAAATATGATGCAATATATGCTTGTGCAATACCGCTCTTAGAAACGTGTTCGAGTTTCGAAATATGATACCCTTAAAGATAAGGGTGATGACTCAGCAACTATTTCGCTCTAAGGTATGCCCTTGACCTAGATGATGTAATGCTTGAAAGAAGGGGGAGTACCGCGAAACCAGTACCACGTTCGAACATGTTTCGAAATATGATACCCCTTAAAGACAAGGGGTATTATGACTCAGCAACTATTCCGCTCTAAGGTATGCCCTTGATCTAGATGACGCAAGAAAGAAGGGGGCAAAATGCGAGCGACGCGACGTGTGCAAAACTTTCGTGTCAGCGTTGAAGAAGGACGGTAGAGCCCCGAACAACTTGCAGACCGACTATTTAACATGTATAAGATAGACAGTACATTATAATCGACATTCGTCTTTACCGCGTGGTAGTGGCTGAATCGTTTCAGGGTCCACCCCAATCGGTACATTGCCACAGCTTTTTCCGCGAATGAATTGACATTTTCTCAACCATTTTTGATGTTCTATCACCGGATCATCTTCTGTTTCCCATTCATGCAGTTGTAAGTCCCACACTAAAAACACTTCACCCAATCCTCCAAATCTATGTAGAAAAATCCTGCTGCGGCAAGATCTTTAAGATTGACAATATCATTATATCCCCAGTTGTCAAAACTCTGAAGTCTCTCATATTCAAAACGATAATCATGCGGTTGGTCTGGTAGGGATATTTTGCGAGCGAAGGACATCATATAATAAATATAGTCTGTAATTCATATAATATGTTTATTGAGCCATTCGCGAAATGTTATAACTTCGCTTAAACTACAATGATTGTGCTTTGATGAGTAACAGTGAAGCTGACATATACAGGGTGTTTACCTACAGGTGGGAGAAAATTTAAGGGGTGGTTCTCGTCGATAATATAAAACGAAAATGAAGAATAAAAACATTGCGATTTCGGCTTCGTTATTTAATTATTAACAATTAAAAATCCGCCTAAAATGCTGCAACACTTCTAACAAAAGTATACGTTGCGTACGTCAGACAGGCGCGCGACAGTCTCGTATCAAGTGATAAACGCATGCATACCTTGGTTCTCATTTGGGGCCCCAGCGAGGTGAAAATGTTTACAAAATCGGTGGACGACATTGAACCTACCTACTCGTTAAAATCCACAAGGGCATTTCTAATATCCGCCCTATGGAATTATCGAGTAGAAGGGGTCAATGCCCTTTCACTTTTAAATTCTTCTCAAACATATCCACAAATCCTTATCCTGCACTATAATTGTTCATAACACCGTACTTAGTATACTGGAATATACGCTCTAGCACTATTTACAATATCATACAAACGCACTACGAGTTTACAGAGAGTACAAGTTTACTGATGGGAATGAGGAGAGTGTAAAGAACTGGTAATCCTTTAATATTGAAACACTGCACTTTATTGAACTTGATTTACGTCGCGAGACTCGCTCACAGACGGAACGGATATCTTTGAGGTCATGCGATTTCTGCGAACGGAAATCTTCGATGCGTGCGAGAAGAATCGTCCGTACAAGCTAGCATCCGTATGCACACCGATTCAAGACAGCTGATGAGGTCGATGCCAGATCGATAAAACAAATGAAGATCTACAGCAAACTACCGCCCAAACATCGCGCGTTGCTATACCAATACATTGTTTATCCTGTTTTCACGAATTTCGTGATTCTTTCTCATTCTGTCTGTGACCGCGAAATATCTCATGTGTGTGCATTGTGCATTGACCACATTAGCTGTCTTGAATCAGTGTGCATACGGATGCTAGCTTGAACGGACGATTCTTCTCGCACGCGTCGAAGATTTCCGTTCGCAGAAATCGCATCACCTCAAAGACATCCGTTCTGTCTGTGAGCGAGTCTCGCGACGTAAATAAAGTTCAATAAAGTGCAGTGTTTCAACATTAAAGGATTATCAGTTCTTTACATTCTCCTCATTCCCCTCAGTAAACTTGTACTCTAGTAAACTAGTACCACGATAAAACGATAAAACATTCCATCGTGTCCTTATTGAATAACTTTTTATCATGACAAACGCTTGCAACGATGGAACGTTTGCGAAGACTATAATTCACATTCCATCGTGTCCCATTTATTCATTGCTACATCCATAGATAAGGGTGATGACTCAGCAGTTTTGCCCTTGACCTAGATGATGTAAAAAAGAAGGGGGGTACCGCCCCTTAAAGATAAGGGTGATGACTCAGCAACTATTCCGCTCTAAGATATGCCCTTGGCCTAGATGACGCAAGAAAGAAGGGGGGTATGACTCAGCAGCTCTGCCCTTGGCCTAGATGACGTAAGAAAGAAGGGGGCGGTACCTAATGAAGTAGCAGCTCTGCCCTTGGCCTAGATGACGTAAGAAAGAAGGGGGGTATGACTCAGCAACTATTCCGCGGTAAACCCTTGGCCTAGATGACGTAATGCTTGTGCAATACCTGTCCTTGAAAAGGAGTATCATCTTTCAGAGGGATTGCCCCCCTCTCCGCGAAAAAATATGATGCAATCAAATATGACGTAATATATGCTTGCGCAATAGCGCTCTGCGGTACCACCCCTTAAGTGATGACTCAGCAGCTCTGCCCTTGGCCTAGATGACGGTCCCCTCCCCCTCCCCGCGAAAAAATATGACGTAATATATGCTTGTGCAATAGCGCTCTGCGGTACCGCTCTCCCGTGAATTGGAAAGTTCCTCAGAACCGCCTGAATTGGGAAGTGAATTAGAACCCCCCTATATTACCTACTCGCTCGCGTACCGACGTGAACGCGTTGTACAGTCCTTCCGACAACGCGAAACCTATTCTGGATCTGTACAAAATTCAATGGCGAATGCCACACGTTGCATTGGATGAAATACATAAGCTATCCATGTTACGTATTTTAGACAGCGACAGGTCGATCGGCATGATCTTTCGATCGTGGGATCTGTACGAATATCCTCTACTACAGACGACTACGAAGCATACATGGGCGATAAAAACAGCTCTGCAAATGGAAAAACCGCGATACGTGATATTCGCCTTGCAAACCGATCGAAAGAATAACTTAAAGAAAACAGCTACGCGATTCGATCATTGCGCATTGACAAATATTCGTCTTTACTTGAACTCGGAAACATATCCGTACGATGATTTAAATACCGATTTCGAGAAAGGTAAATACGCGTTGCTCTACGACATGTATGCAAAATTCCAAGAATCATACTATGGAAACGGTGAAGCGCTACTCAACGCCACGGATTTCCTGCGATACGGCCCACTCGTCGTTCTCGATTGTTCTCGACAAAATGAAGCGCTAAAAAATGCTACGATCGACGTGCGAATCGAATTCGAATGTCGAACCGATGTCCCTCCATCGACAACAGCCTACTGCTTAATGATACACGACCGCATCGTGGAGTACAATCCATTGACGAACATTGTTCGAAAAATTACTTAAACCGCTCTTATACCGATAAAAATATTTATCATTTCTCTACTTTAATTGTATTTTTATTCTATAGGAACTGTAAAAGAAGGAACTTGTAATAAAATAAAATACAAAAGAGATATTCTCGAATAACTTCATTTATAAAATACCTTCTCGAATAATTTTCACACACATACACATCCGCACATACATACACACACACACTATTAACCTAATAATATTAAACCCTCTCCATAGACATGTTTACATTAGCGGTATTATAAATTGCTCGCTGCAGTCGCCGTATGAAATAATATCATAAAAAACGTCGACAATCACGGTCGCTATACGCAGTTATATCGCGGGTGTGTTTTTATCATCCGACCAGTCAACTTCACGCATTCCCCCTCTTTTTCAACGGTAAGTACAATAAAAGTTAATAAAATGATGTAAAATCTAGTGAAAAACTTTCTTTATTTAGGTGGATCGGATCACTCAAATCATTGACATGGACGGTTTCATTGTGGAAAAAATATTTATATGCTATCACGTCGTCTATCGTTTCGTAGAGAAACGGCAGCGACTCCGGGTATTTACAAGCGATACCGCCGGGCCGCGTTCGGCCGCGCGAAACGTGGTCCACCCGGGACAAAAATTGTACGTAGGCTCGTCGTCTTTCTAGATCTTCTAAGCAAAGTTCGGGCGCCCCAGGTATCGAAGGTGCCACGCAAAATTCGCGAATACGATTGCTTCGAGAGACAGTCGCACGAGCCTACGACAATCGAAAGTAAACGGTGATGTTACGCTAATGGTCGCAGGGTACTACGCGGGTCGAGCACGAGGCGTTCCCCGCGGCGGGAATGTTTCTCACGTAATAAATACTCTCGTAAGATTTGGGCTAATTCAATTTATTCGTCCGATGGTATAACAACGTTGCCGGCACCGACCGACAGCGTTTTGAGGTTAGCCGGCGCGTGACAGGTGGTCGTCGAAGAAGGATCGTCGTACGCGCGATTTGACCTTCTCCGGTCCTTCTCTTTACGCTTCGAATCCGGCAGCAACGTGGTTTTAACGTCGGCGTACGCGAGCTTCGCGTTCCACGCCCGAATTCGGATGGAAAACGCGTTACAATAGTCTTCTCGTCGACAGAACGAATCGCGAAGATACGACGAGAGCACGTGGCGGCGTCGCACCGTGGGACGACTCGACGTTAGCGTGAATACGACAACGACGTGCGAATCTCACTAAAAGAATGGTGGCTCGTCTCCACTAACTCCGTCACCGCGCTTGTCGAGGTTCGGACAGCGCGGATCCCTACAACCGACCTTTATTGAGACTAACACCCGCTAAATGTATTTTCTTCGCACGTCCGTTGACCGACGGGTTCCTGCCGTTCGCGAATTGAATCTTGTACTTCGCAAATACCGGCAGCTACGAAGCCACGTCGGTGATTCGGCGACGCGATCGCGGACACGACACGCTTACCGAGCCAACGCGAGAAAGATCACTCTATCGAAAGGAGACTGACAGAAGCTTACCCAGGGCAACGATTGATGGTCTCACGTTCTCGTCCCTCTGTGTCCGGCAGCTCGCTTCGCAAATACCATAGTTCTTATGCAATGATTAAGGTTCGAAATTCGCAACTAGTTTTCGCTAAAGCCAACGGAGAAGTGATCTCCCACGGTGTGGCTCGGGAACGCGGAAGCGGAGCGTCCCCCCCCTTGCCGCTCTCGTCCCCCCGCACGCAGTTCGACCTATCGCTGACAGATTTTCGTACGGGGCCTAGCCCTGCGCGACGGCCGCTGGCGTCCGGCGTTCCGTTGGTTCTCCGACAGCGATGCTCGTTGATTCGCCGCTTCCCTCAGAGGCGATCGACGCGAGCCAATCCGGCAACTGGCCAGGTTTCTCTCCGGATGAGGCGACGGCGAGACAGCTGAGATCCCTGGTTATCATCGCATGTCCTCGTCGGCGCCTCCAGGTTGTCTATCCTGGGCCACGTTGATCCCTCGCTTCCTCGGGGTCGGAGTTTTCGCCAACGCCGATCCTTTTTCCGTTTCTCGGCGGGAGAGATGCTTCGGGTCCCCCCTTGGGGCCCGACTACGGTCCTGCAGACACGCGTCGCGCAATTGGCGTGACGCTCAAAAATATAAGCGATCGCCCATGGGTCTCGTTCGCGCCCAGGGCGAGCGCTCGCCACGGCGCATCTCGCCTATTTTGCTGCCAGAGGGTGACCCGGTCTTCCGATAATCGGTATCGGGTGACGTTGGCAAAACTGCCACGTCACAATGCAAAGAATTAGCTATGATCGATGTTTGTCACGACGGCTCGTTCGAACTCTCCGAATTTCGCTTGGGGAAGAACTTTCGCTGTTTATCCGACGCTGACAAAAAGTCTGCATGGTATGTCAGCAATTTCATACACGGGAATCCATTTAAAGATTTCGGCAATGAAAAATATCAACAGCACTGTGGAATCAGGAACCCCAGATCAAGTGTACTGTAGGAGATTGGGAAGAATGGGAGGGTTCCGTGGGTGAGCGCGTTAGTCGATCGGCTACCACCAGTGAGGCCGGGGTACGATTCCCGCGGCGGCGGTGCCCTCATTTTTCCTGAGATCCTACAGCACGATATATTCGAAGTAATTCAAAATTTTGTGCGCGATTGCGCGAATCCTGTCGTAGTGTACAAAGGCGGATGTTTCGAGAGAGACATCCTTCGAAAAATGGAGAGGTTTTTCAATGGCTCTTGAACCATTCGAAAGCTGACCAATAAAAACCCATCTGAGTAAAATTTCAGCCCTCTAGCTTGCTCGTGAGGGTAGTTATAGGGTAAATTAGATTTCGCGCTTTTCTGCTCATTTTCCGCTCTCGGATGTTTTCTAAAATTCTAAAAAAAATGTGGCACGTGTCGGGTCTTAAGACGCATTAATATAGAATTTTTTCAGATTTTTTGGTTGCAAACTATGGTCGTGAAAAATGAAAAACACTCAAAACGTCGGAAAAATGAATATTTCTCAAAAATATGAAAACATGCTATTTTACTGTTTAGTGCCCTAATAAGCTACCATGAAAAGCAGTGTCCTCGATTTTTTTCAGATTTTTTGTTGTGGGAGATCATTGTCAAAAACAATAAAAACCAAACTGCTTCGACGTTTTTGCTGCTAGAAGGAAAGCTAGACTTGCAGGTTCTACCGTGGGGGTACATTAAGCTCTAATTAGTGTTACTACATTGAATTGGGCAATTTTTTAACCTCAGAAATGCGATTTGAGAGAGTAAAAAAATCGTCTCCTGTGGAATATATACCAAAATGTTCGAAGCGCTCACAACATCACAGGTTGGCGCAATGGTTAAGGCGTCGGATTACGGAGTGGATATGCTAGGGTTCAAATCCTGCCCACCACGAAGTTTTTTTTCCATGCCTTATTTTTTATTTTCTCAATTTTTTATTATATGGTTTACATATATGATTTTAACAATATTTTTTCATATTTTAAAAATATTTAAATAACATTTTTTAGTAAAATACATACAAAAATAATTTTGGAGTATTTAGTATTTCCGGCTGATGTGTCGTGATTTTACTTGGAATTTAATAATATTATGTTGTTGAATTAAATAATGAATAATTGTATTATTCAGTTGCATTTTCTAAAACACCTTAATGTCATGTGCTGAAAACGGCTTTTTAAAAAATAGCTTCGCTTTCGTCTGCCTCATAAACCGTTTGAACTATACATATGCACGTCAAATGTTTTATTGTGCGTGCTGTTGGCCGTTGCCACGGTTTACCTGAGATGTGCAAATGTTTGGAGCTATGGGATGATGATCGTCCGAAGGCTTCGATTTCAGTTTTCTGTGTGCTACCATAGAGTGAATTTCAGAAAGACATTTTACTTATTGTTAGACTTCTGAAGGATTTGAATTTAGAATGTCTAAAGTAATTTTGCAAACTATGGATAGCGATCCAAAATGTGTAAAATGTAAACGATTTATACGTAAAGTGCGAGGCCAAAAAAAAGTGATCAGGACAGAAGTTCAGGCTAGAGAATATTCGGATATTTTGAAAAAAGTGGTGCAAGTTGGTGATATTTTATGTAAAAGTTGCCGTGTTTTCGTATTTTTTAGTAAAGAAAGTGTACATCAGAGAGCTTTCCGATCTCGATCTTCTGCCTCCACGTCCGCGGATATCTCCAATTCGTTTCAACCCCCTTCGATTGAGGCACCTTCAGCCTCCACATCCGCGGATATCGCTAATTCGTTCCAACCCCCCCCCCCTGTTGAGGCACTTTCAGCCTCCACGTCCATGGATTTATCAGATTTGTTTCCACCCGCCTCAGTTGAGGCACCTTCAGCCTCCACGTCCGCAGACATCGCCGATTCGTTTCAACCCCCTTCAATTGAGGCACCTTCAGCCTCCACATCCGCGGATATCGCGAATTCGTTCCAACCCCCCTCTGTTGAGGCACTTTCAGCCTCCACGTTCATGGACTTTTCAGATTTGTTTCAACCCCCCTCGATTGAGGCACCTTCAGCCTCCACGTCCATGGACATTTCGCATTCATTTCAACCCCCCTCGGTTCAAGCATTTTCAACTTCCTCGTTTATTAACGAATCGCATTCGTCATTAGTCGAAAGTACCTGTAGTACGCACTCAACGACAGGTGACCCTACATTTACAACTTGTAACCGTCCCGTTAGACCAGATCCTCAATATATTGAAATGCCATTTTCCAGAGTAGTTTCTACGCATGCCTATTGCTTTGTGTGTGGTTCGAAAACAAATATTTCCACGATTCCACCTGAAGCTAGAAAACAGGTGTTTATTTTTAGAAGATTATACATTCCCAAAGAAAATCGGTGCTGCCCCGAACATTTAATAAAAAAACGTTTCATTCAAGACGTAATTCCAACTCTAAGAATTTATTCAAACAGTAGTTTAGTTGACGCAGATGAACTTCGCGATTATTTTGAATATCTTTCAGTTACCAACGATTCCACTATTCATGATAAAGTTGGTGATTTTACATTATCTGAAGAGAGACTCAGAATATTCACGGGGTTCACATGGGAGAATCTCATCGAACTCCGTGAAATGATGACATCAATGAGAAGCTCTCAACAGCGTGATGTAACACAAGCAATAGTTGTATTTTTATTTAAATTGCGAACGGGTAATTCTAACAATCTTATAGCGGCAACGCTTGGGTTGGACCATGAACAAAAAGTATCTCAATATTGTAGTTCCGTCATAAATAGTTTTGAAAAAGATATACTTCCGTTTCATTTTGGAGTCGCAGCTTTCACCCGTGAATATCTCATAGAGAATGAAACCTCTAATATTGCAAAACGGTTACATAAAATCGGCAACCACCTAGCGTTGATTTTCGATGGGACGTATATTCGCCATCAGAAAAGTACAAACAACGAGTATCAACGTAAGTCATATTCAGGACAAAAAAAGGTACCGTTGTGTAAACCCTTTACCATCTGTACAACAAATGGTTATATTGTTGACATGGCCGGTCCATTCTATGCCAACCAGAATGATGCCGAGATCATGAGAATTCTTCTTCGAAATCCAAATGGATTTAAATCTCTCATGAAACGGGGAGACTTTTGTATAGTCGATAGAGGTTTTCGCGATGTTGTACCCGATTTAAAAGCTCTCGGTTTTAAAGTCCTCATGCCTGCTTTAAAAGGCAATCGTTCACAACTTTCGACTAAAGAGGCCAATTATTCTCGAAAAGTGACAAAAATTCGTTGGGTTGTAGAAGCAGATCACGGTATACTAGGTCAAAAGCATCAGCTTCTGCACAAAAATCTTGATAATAAAATCCTCCCAAAAATTGGCTCTTACTTCCGGATTGCGTGCTTTTTAAACAATAGATTTGGAAAACGGCTAAACTCTGATGTTACACTTTCAGAGGAAATAATAAGCAGGATATCGAGCCAAGATAAAGTAAAAAATACGTTAGCGATACAAGTTGAAGAAAATAATTGGAACCGTAAAAAATCTCAATTTCAAATAATATCCTCGGCAGATATTCAAGATTTTCCGGAAATGACGGAAGTAGATTTGAAAATTCTTTTCACGGGATCGTATCAATTTTCTCAAGCTATCTCATATTTAGCAGAAATAATGGATGAACAGAATAACATAAATATTTATTATTTTATTCAAGAACATAGTATTATTAAATTCTTAGTAAAATCGCGACATATTAACCGGAAAACATACAGATGTTACATCCATTATACACCCAATTCAATTGGATACTCAGGTATAAACCGCTATTGTTGCGAATGTGCCAACGGTAACCGTACTATTGGGTGTTGTTCACATATAGCAGCTATTATTTATTACTTATCTCATGCTCGATATCTCCATAGTATTGTACGACCAGCAGAAATACTGAGCACCATTTTTAATCAAAACGAAGTAACGCCAATTATTAACGAGAACAGTGATGAAGATTAAAAACCATCACGTATTTTTAGCATACTGCATCAACAAATACAACGGTAAGTATTTTTATACTAATCGTCATATATGTATACATTTAGAATACAAAATATAATTAATTCTGTAATTACTATTATAGAATACATGAAAACGGAAGCTGGAGGCAACAACAATAGGGAGAAGGCTGACCATCATTTGTGCAGCATCCTGCCCACAATTGAAAAAGATAAGTCTATTTCTATCAAATTCCATACACGTATTTATTGTTACTAGAAATAAATAATTCTGTATTTATAGGGCATGCAGAAAGGCTGACCATCATTTGTGCAGCATCCTGCCCACAATTGAAAAAGACAAGTCTATTTCTATCAAATTCCATACACATATTTATTGTTACTAGAAATAAATAATTCTGTATTTATAGGGCATGCAGAAACAAATGCTGCGGACTGACAATGATAACTCTGAAGAACCAGCTTCTACTTCTTCCTATTCCTACATTATCATCATTATTATTATAATTATTATAATTATTATTATTATTATTATTATTATTATTTAGAATCGAGGAAATATACTAAATACTCCAAAATTATTTTTGTATGTATTTTACTAAAAAATGTTATTTAAATATTTTTAAAACATGAAAAAATATTGTTAAAATCATATATGTAAACCATATAATAAAAAATTGAGAAAATAAAAAATAAGGCATGGAAAAAAAACTTCGTGGTGGGCAGGATTTGAACCCTAGCATATCCACTCCGTAATCCGACGCCTTAACCATTGCGCCAACCTGTGATGTTGTGAGCGCTTCGAATATTTTGGTATATATTCCACAGGAGACGATTTTTTTACTCTCTCAAATCGCATTTCTGAGGTTAAAAAATTGCCCAATTCAATGTAGTAACACTAATTAGAGCTTAATGTACCCCCACGGTAGAACCTGCAAGTCTAGCTTTCCTTCTAGCAGCAAAAACGTCGAAGCAGTTTGGTTTTTATTGTTTTTGACAATGATCTCCCACAACAAAAAATCTGAAAAAAATCGAGGACACTGCTTTTCATGGTAGCTTATTAGGGCACTAAACAGTAAAATAGCATGTTTTCATATTTTTGAGAAATATTCATTTTTCCGACGTTTTGAGTGTTTTTCATTTTTCACGACCATAGTTTGTAACCAAAAAATCTGAAAAAATTCTATAAAATGCGTCTTAAGACCCGACACGTGCCACATTTTTTTTAGAATTTTAGAAAACATCCCAGAGCGGAAAATGAGCAGAAAAGCGCGAAATCTAATTTACCCTATAACTACCCTCACGAGCAAGCTAGAGGGCTGAAATTTTACTCAGATGGGTTTTTATTGGTCAGCTTTCGAATGGTTCAAGAGCCATTGAAAAACCTCTAAGGGCAGTTTTGACCATCTTAATCGGCTATGCCCTTTGGAAGATTTCAACTGTCCGAAATACGATGTACTAGTTCGCGATCCCGTGTATGAAATTGCTGACGGCGAACCGTGTCGACTTCACTGTTGGCAACCGGCAAAAAACGTCACATACCATTGCAGTCTGCGCGAAGTGCAAACATTTCGAGCATGGGTTAACAATTATAAAAACAGGTAAAGTATCAGTTATAAAGACGCGACTTTGAATTTTTTCCACGTCAAAACCACAAACACGACACCTCTTTTTACTTTTCACACAGTGTTTCACAATGATTGCGAAATCGGAGATGGATCCCGCAGCCGTCGCAACAACCGATCACACAACACCACCCGATTATCGTCTCGAGCGTGACAGACTTCAAAGTTTCCGCAACTGGCGTTACTCGCACATCGTCCAACCGGAGAAACTCGCAGCCGCTGGATTTTTCCATGTGGACTACGAGGATAGCGTTGAATGTTTCGAGTGTCGCATACGGCTGGCTCTATGGGAAGAGGACGATGATCCCATGAAGGAGCATCGCGCCTGGTTGAGATTCTGCAGATACATCAGCGGATTGAACTGCGGCAACGTGCCGATCGGAGTCGATCCCGGCACAATCCCGCCAAACCCTCGTAGTGTGGATGTCTGTGGAATCGCGAAAGAATCGGCGCTCGAACGAAAATAAATTAAGAAATAAAAAACCTATATAATGAATAATGTAGAAAAAATTTTTATTTTTTAAAAATAAATCTAATTATGTATTATTTTAATAATTATATATTATTCTTCCTCTTCTGTCTGCAAAAAAAGAAAAAAATGTTATTAAGTATTAATTTTTTAATTAACAAATATATAAAATTATTTTAACTTTAGTCACCGGATTCTCGAACAGCACCCTCACTGTTGTAATATACTCCTCGTCCCAATCCTCAACCTCAATATGATATGTCCGCATCGCGTGTCTCCATCCGCATATAAACGCGGCCCTCTCTTCATCGGAATCGAACGTCTGTTGATAATATAAAAATTGTAATATAAAATAACTATATCAATAATATAGCATATTACTTATAATATTTCTTTGTACTTACCACCAACTCCATTGCACCAGTCAGGGGCACATTCTCCTCTACAATGATGTGGGTTGCTCTCTCCATCGTGATGAACATTTTTGAATAAGAGCATCGACTGCACCCATTCTTTTATACATGTATCCCCACTCGGAAAAAGAAGTAGGGAAATCTCCACCCCCACGTTCATCAAAATCTCCGCTCGTGAGAAACCGACGGGTCCAGCCGCACGTGAGAAAAACCGTTGGTCCTCAAGTTTGACAAATCGATGTCCAGAAAAATTTTTGGCTGGCTGTATGGTCCTCTTACATAAATCAGAAGATCTTTCAGAGGGGACCGTTGTATATATTTACGAAATTAAAGAAGACGCTCTTCGAACTCAGTTCAAATGAGTGTTTACGATAGCTGGATGGCGATGGCAGACGGAAACAGCGACACGGTCCTCTAAGAAGATCTTTAAGAGGGGACCGTGTCGCAGAAGATCTTTAAGAGGGGACCGTGTCAGTTTAGCGCTCCACGCTTTTATTTAATGTCGCTAATGTGTAAAAAAATTATTTTTGACACGGTCCTCTAGGAAGATCTTTAAGAGGGGACCGTTGTATATTTATGAAATTAAACAAGACGTTCATCGAGCTCAGTTCAAATGAGTGTTTACGATAACTGGATGGCGATGACAGACGGAAACAGCGACACGGTCCCCTCTTAAAGATCTTTCAGAGGAGACCGTTGTATACAGGGTGTCCCAGAACAAGTGTCGTTCCTTGAAATGGGAGGTTCCTGAGACCATTCTAAGAGACATTTTCCTTTGCACCAATGTCAACTGCGGCTTTGTTTAGGAGTTATTAACGAAAAACACGGACCAATCAGAGCGCGCCCTGGGCCGCCGCGCCGCGCCGGCAAGCGAGTGTCTGTGGTACGCCGTGACATCGCAACGAACAAGAGTTTCTCGATTATGTGAATGCTGAACAACATTTCTCTTTAGACTTTTTAGCGATCGGCGTTAGTTTACGAGATTATGGCGAGAAACTTTACTTGTAAATCCATGGGATCGATGTACTACTAGCTTCTATCCGATTTCAATGAGCTTTGGATATGTGGTCAAGACCATTATTCTGAACAACATTTCTCTTTAGACTATTTAGCAGTTGGCTTTAGTTTACGAGATAACCGTAAAAAAGAGAAGAAGCAGAAACTGATTGTATTAAAAACTCACTTATTCAGCCGTAAATCCATTTGCTACTTCGAAATGTGTGTCACTGGGTCACTCGGTGACGAACTGCACAAATGTCTTCAGGTATACCGAAAGGTAAGGAGCATACAGCCAGGTCGACGAATTGCACAGCCGGTGGTAGATAGTTGATATACTAAGGCCTAAGGAATGCGCGGTCAAGTCGACGATCCAGAATTTCACCTTCACTTTCGAATCGATAAATAATTCGTATGTTTATTTCACACAGATGCCTTGAAATTTTTCCACACTCACAATCACTGTTCACATTTGTCAACACATAGTTATGCACTAATAATAATTGCCATATCCCTTGTACTGCTGCACAAATCACAACAAACCAAACAAATAATGCAATCACTAGACCGCGGATTTCATGCATTTGTAGCAAACATTAGTAGGTGCATTTTAATACAGTAGAGAGATTAAAATAATTTCAAAACACCATAGTATTATTTTCAACTTCTTAAAATGATCACAGTGATAATCACATATCTGTCTGGCTCCTGTCCCTTGTAATAGCGGCAGCCAACACTAATTTTGCATAAAGATCCTCAGTCTAGTGATTAGTTTAAATATCACTATCAAAAACACAGCTAATAGCAACCGTTAGCTTTGAATTGACAAGTCTGGAGATGTTCTCTCTATCGCGGCTCGAACGACACTGATTTTCCGCAAGATTTTTCTAAAGAATTTAGGAAGGGTATTTAGTCGATGGGTAACCGCGCGTTCGAAAACGTCATCCGTCCTTTTACCCAGCAAGGGGTAAAAATGTGAGGTCAGCGTAGCATCCCTATTGCCCATAGGACCTTCCTTAAGAAACTTTCTAAAAGAAGGACAGACGACGTTTTCGAACGGTTACCCATCGACTCTGCGTACCAATCTACAGGAAAAACTAAACATGTGTTTGCCATAAATCTTACAGCGGTCCTTCTCGCGTCCTGTTTTTCGTCTAACCGTCCCGTCGTTTTCGTAAACGTGCTACAGCGTGCATTTCGAATTTCGACACTCTAAATACCCTTCCTACATTCTTTAGAAAAATCTTGCGGAAAATCAGTGTTGTTCGAGCCGCGGTAAAGAGAACATCTCCAGACTTGTCAATTCAAAGCTAACGGTTGCTATTAGCTGTGATGATTTTAAGAAGTTGAAAATAATACTATGGTGTTTTGAAATTATTTTAATCTCTCTACTGTATTAAAATGCACCTACTAATGTTTGCTACAAATGCATGAAATCCGCGGTCTAGTGATTGCATTACCTGATTGTTGTGATTTGTGCAGCAGTACGGGGATATGGCAATTATTATTAGTGCATAACTATGTGTTGACAAATGTGAACAGTGATTGTGAGTGTGGAGAAATTTCAAGGCATCTGTGTGAAATAAACATACGAATTATTTATCGATTCGAAAGTGAAGGTGAAATTCTGGATCGTCGACTTGACCGCGCATCCCTTATGCCAGGCCTGGGCGCGGTTGGCTCGGGGAACACATGTTGCAGCTTCTCCTCTTCGTTTGGTCGGCAAGTCAGTCCCCACCACGGTCACTCCGACTCTTCCCTTAGCCTTAGCACGAGCACCCCCACGAAATTAAATGAATTGGTAAATGCCGCTAGTTCCACAGATTCGGGCAAGGGTCTTATGTGCGTGTACATGTTTACATAGTAGTGGTGAGTAACCTGCCGGTGCAGCATCGTGGGGGTGCTCGTGCTAGGACTAAGGCTATGGCTAAGGCTAAGGGAAGAGTCTGAGTGGCCGTGGTGGGGACTGACTTGCCGACCAAACGAAGAGGAGAAGCTGCAACATGTGTTCCCCGAGCCAACCGCGCCCAGGCCTGCCTTATGCCTTCTACCACCGGCTGTGCAGTTCGTCGACCTGGCCGTACGTCCCTCGGCTTTCGGTACTGCCGTATACCTGAAGACATCTGTGCAGTTCGTCACCGAGTGACCCATTGACACACATTCCGAAGCAGCAAATGGATTTACGGCTGAATAAGTAAGTTTTTAAAACAATCAGTTTCTGCATCTTTCCTCGTTCGGGTAAAGTTGCCGTAAGTCGGGTAAGGATGATCCGGGTCTTCATCGATTTCAATGACCTTGAAATAATGTTATAAAACTCGACGTTTTAAATATCTTTTTCCTTTGAAATGGTTGACGGTCGGCTTTAGTTTCGGAGACATTAGCAGGCCGTGTCCGCTGTCATGAACACCCATAATGAATTTACAAGAAAAGTTTCTCGCGATAATCTCGTAAACTAAAGCCTACAGCCACAAATTCTAAAGAGAAATGTTGTTCAGAATAATGGTCTTGACCACATATCCAAAGCTCATTGAAATCGGATAGAAGCTAGTAGTACATCGATCCCATGGATTTACAAGTAAAGTTTCTCGCGATAATTTCGTAAACTAATGCCGATCGCCAAAAAGTCTAAAGAGAAATGTTGTTCAGAATAATGATCTTGACCACATATCCAAAGCTCATTGAAATCGGAGAGCATTCACATAATCGAGAAACTCTTGTTCGTTGCGATGTCACGGCGTACCACCGACACTCGCTTGCCGGCGTGGCGCGGCGCGGCGCGGCGGCTCAGGTCGCGCTCTGATTGGTTCGTGTTTTTCGTTAATAACTCCTAAACAAAGCCGCAGTTGACATTGGTGCAAAGGAAAATGTCTCTTAGAATGGTCTCAGGAACCTCCCATTTCAAGGAACGACACTTGTTCTGGGACACCCTGTATATTTACGAAATTAAATAAGACATTCGCTGAGAAAAATTATTGACTGGCTGTAGGGTCCTCTTACATAGATAAGAAAGACACGTGGATATTTCAGAGGGATCGCTGTATTGCCCCGCCCCTCCCCCTCCGCTTTCAAGATAAGAGAGCATGCTGTATTGCCCCCCCTCCCCCTCCCCCATAAATATGATGCAATAATTCCATTAAAAATATTACGTAATATATGCTTATGCAATACCGCTCGGCGGTATTTTTCGAGCCTTTTCAATTGATTTTCATGACGTTTTTTCTGGTAAATACCTAATCCTACACTATAAAGTTCAATAAATGCATGAACTGAAATTTTTTTAAGTTGTGACATGCGGCGTTTTTTTTGACAATTACAGATATATTTACATAGCTTCGCTCTGTGGTTACACGTTACACTCGCGAGTGCGGTCTGCGTTGCGGCATTTGTCTATTTGACTATTTATTAGATTGACTTGCTTGGATTATGTGATTACGTGGATTACTTGGATTATGTGCACTACGTGGAAGGAAGGAAGAACGGAAGGTATTTGTACATATTTATATTGGTTAATCGGTTTCATTTTGCTTAAATGTCTCCCAAAATCTTCGTGTGAAAAAGCGTGAGAAGGCTTGTCGGCACTGTCGGCACACTACGCGACAGTGCCATTTGCCATCACGTATGAGGTGTTACGGGGCGAGTATGTTCACTTCAATGTAGAGTCCAAAATAGTAAATTGTTTATTTCTTTATCACTTTATCACTCTTTTCATTATCATTATTATCATTTATCACTTTAGACGAATCCAACACAATTCAGCTTTGGCCCATTCAGATTAGAATTAGCTTAGCAATATTCTAAATCGGCAAAATGATGGCTTAAACCAATTCAGTAAGGCAAGTATTTAATCTGGGGCACGCAGTGGCTCAGTGGGTAGAGCGCGCAGTTCCCACTGAACCTTAGCAGGGGTAAGACGTGTGCTCGGTTTGCTGCCTACGTCTCAGGTACCAAAAATAACCCACCCCTAAGTTTTCGTTAAGTGCCGAAACGCGCGATAAACATCAGAGTGATTCTACAGTGTAAGACGCTAGTGATATCAAGAAAAATCAGAAATTCATATTTAGTGATTGTCAAATTCCGAAACAATTAAGCACGAAAGTGCCTCTAAAAGCGGGGTTGAAGCCCCCGTTTCATCGGAAATAGACAAGAGGCATCAACCAAAGATGATATAATCACATCGAACCCATTAATTACAACAACAGTAAGTGATAAACAAAAACAGTCCACTACAGTTCCCACAAAGTGTCTCATTTCAAAATGCATCGACATAGACAATAATTCTTTATAAATCCAAACCGCACAGCGGTTAACTCAGCTGATAAAAATCAACAAACAAGCTAAACGTATCAACCCTGCTCCGAACTTAATAAAAAGAGGAGTCGCGAATGTGAAATCACCCACAAATGCTCAAGAGATGGGTAAAATAAAAAAAAAACAATCAAACGACGCACAAACATCAGAGGAAGAAAAAAAAATGGAGAACGAGAAGAAATTAGATAAGCTCTTAGAAACAATTGATGAATTAAACAAAATAATATTAAAACTCACCCAAGAACTGGAAGAGGAAAGAAAAAAAACCGCACCACCACTCCAAGCATAATTGACACGAAAAACAGATTCGCAGTGCTGGACACGGACATGGAAGATCCAGCCCCTCAGCCAACGACATCACCATCAACAGCCAAAGACCGTAATAAACCAAAGGACTTCACAATAGCAGGTCAAAAGAGACCCTGTCCAAGCAAGGACAGTCAAACCCCAATAAAAAAGCAAGACACATCGGAAGCAAATACAGCTAAGACCAACCTCGAAAGACACCCGACACAGAACAATACAGCAAGCATCAACTCAAAGGACGAGCAAGGAAACCTCACACCCCAACACACAGCAGGACCCAGCAGCTCCCACGCATACCCACTGCTCCCTCAGAACAAGGGACCAATCCTCACCAACCGTTAGTCATAAATAAAGATACACAGAGTCTGCCTTCATCCGTGAAAAATTCAAAACCGCCCCCAATAACACTCCACACAAACACAACAAAAAAACATCGTAGCACAACTCTCTAAGTCAATAAGCGATTTCAACATTAAACGGATAAACACCAACAAACAGATACTACAAACACACTCTTTAGACGATTACAAGACAGCATATGACACACTAAAACACCTACAAGTCCAATTTTTCACCTACACACCTAAAACCGAAAAAAATATTACAGTAATTCTAAAAAACATAGAAGGTAACTATGAACCGGAAGAAATCATTGATGCTTTGAGGAAGTCAAATACAGAAGGTTTAACTTTCATGTCGGTAAAGAGATTCACGACGAAAAGATCAACGGATGAAGGCAGAATTCTACCTATATTTTTAGTTCAATTATCGGCGTGTAGTATTATTAAGAATCTGAGTCAGGTGTAACGTCCGAAGTCGGGCGTTGGAAGGATATGGGAACGATTCAATTTCGCGCTTTCGATTTTTCGCTCGCGGCTCGCGGTGACGTGGGAGTGTACCGCGCAGATCCCGGTCCGAGTGAAGTTTTATTGGTATTCTGATATTCGATCTCGAGACAGGTTTTGAATCGGGATTTAGGAGGGTGCCCGAACGGCTGGACCAAGTCTGCCTAATTCGAGGGAGAAAAGGATAGCGGGTTCTTATAGGTACGCGATTTTCACTTTCACTCGCACTTTGTCCTCGTCGCACGCGCACACGTCACTTTGATGAGTAGATCGTTGTGAGAACCGTACGTGAATCGTAAAGGAGAATTTGATGAAAGTAGGCGTTCTCTCAGATCACGGGTGTTAACTATAAATACTTTATAGCGTCCCGATTTGTTCATCAATGAGAACTGGTTTATGGAATTCGGATCGTTGTAAATGTAGATTAGGAATGCTACGCGAATATTGAACAGATATTCGATGTTATGTTCGTGACTCTTGATTAAACAATCTCGACCGACTGACTACTACTGACGATTTTGAAGTGCTCGAAATGATTTAATGAATTTGGAATACTGCTCTCACTCTGTGCGTGTAATAATAAACGTAAGTATGCGTAAGAGTGCCTGAACACTTTTATTAATGTCGAAATTCTAAGGTTCGTGATGAATCTAATAATCGTAACTAACACTGCCGAAATACTAGTGAAAGCTGTACTAGTTAAATAATTAATGAATTTGTGAATTTGTATCTGACACTGCTGCTCTGCTCTCCGGTCCTGGCTTTTATAGGCCTGTTGCCAGGTGGGTTTGTGGTGGGGAGACAATAGAAAGAATTTCATGGTTGAGAGAGCAGGCAGTGGATCAGTGGGGGAAACAATAAGATCTTATGCCTGAGTGAGCAGGCCTTGAAATTGTTATTCCCAAAATCATTGAGGCTTGACGAGATCACATTCCAAAGTGATAACGTCAGATGAAAGTCTTCTCAGACTTTAATATTAATTAATTATACGTTTGTTTGTGACGCAAATATAAGGAGGGAGTCCGGTGACGGACGTTAGGACGTTACACAGATAAAATCTATTTTACATACGATTGTGAAATGGGAAAAAATAACAAAGAGAGACCGCATCCAGTGTGTGAGATGTCAAAGAATAGGCCATGTAGCAGTAAACTGCAATTTAAAGTACAGGTGCGTCAAATGTGATAATGATCACAACACGGGCGAATGCCCGAGATCCACCGCGTGCCTAGGGCGTTGATCTTGACTTTTTTAAGTGGAATGAGGTATTTTTTAATACATCAATCGATGCAGCTGGACATTCGTTGTAAAAAAAGTACTAATCTATGTATGTCGAAAAGTTGGTAGTTCACGAGATATTTCAATTTAAATAACTCTAAAACACCAGTACTGTCGTACTAAGACGTTAGCGTTTACATACTTGTGTAACGTTTACAAAATATTAAAAAATGATGTTTTGTCAACTTTTTTATCTGGGCATGTAACGATAATTTAAAAAATGCGTTTTATAGATTTCGGTAACTTATATGCATACTGAAAATTTCATCGAAATCGGTCAACATGCAATGAGCTACAAACGTTTAAAGATGATCACGTAAGGGCGAAATGCCCTGGCAAGGCTGAAAATCTGCGACTTTCACCCTTAAGCTCTCATCTTTTAACGTATGTAGATCATCGCAATGTTGACCGATTTCGATGAAATTTTCAGTATGCATATAAGTTACAGAGATCTATAAAACGCATTTTTTAAATTGTCGTTACAGACCCACATAAAAAAGTTGTCAAAACATCATTTTTTAATATTTTGTATAATTCCTACCAATTGCAATCGTAAGAAATTTTTGTTTACTTATTCTCTAGCGAACTAGCCGGTCTAACATCTTAAAAAAATTCAGGTCCTTTTGACCAATTTCTAAAAAGTTGTGCGATTTTTAAGGGTGTCCACTTATTACTGCCGCTGACTGTACATAGGTTAGTACTCTTTTATAGCGAATGTCCAGCTGCATCGATTGATGTATTAAAAAATACCTCATTCCATTTAAAAAAGTCAAGATAACAGTGGTATCTCTAAAAAAATAACATAAAAACAAAATTTTTTTAGCATCGTGTCAGCCCCATTGTACCATTCAACTTTGTCGTTACCATATTTTACGTATATTTAGAAACAACAAAGATATGTGAGGTGCATACGTTAGGTGACTCACCCTGTAGATTTAGGTCCACGTAAAGATTGTAAATTTTTGTAATTTTCAATAATAAGGCATAGTATATAATAATAAAAAATTATAATATTTATTATATATTGTGACGTGGCAGGTTTTGCCGACGTCTTTCCTAACCCTTAAACAGAGACCGGGTCACTTTCGAGCCGATGCAGATCGAGGCGAGCGCAGCGATCGATCTCCCTGGAGACAACCGGTTTCTAGCGGCGGAAAATTTATCGCGTTTGAATGTCGCGCCGCTGGGTGCGACTCGAAGTTTCAGGGCCTGCTCCCTTGCAAGGGGAGCCGATACCTATCTTCAGCTGCTAATTGGCGAGAGTCACCACGAGAAGACGCCCGGCAGACCTATCGCGTAACGGCATTGGCGAAGAAGACAACGGGGATTGGACCGAGCTCGGATTCGTCAACCCGGAGATGCCGACGAGGAAGTTACTTCGTAGGGACGACCATCAGCCCAACCTTGCCGACTCTCATCCGGGAATTGCCATGAAAGCTCACCCGGAATGGCTCGGGTCTACCCCCATCGCCCTCGCAGCGTTATCGGACGCAGCCCCGAGGAATTAAACAATTATCGGAGGCCCGGGCCCGAATTCACTGAATTTGGCCCGGCAGCGAGGAGCCACGCGATAGGTCCGACCGTCGCGACAGCGAAGATAGATGAGGAAGTAGAGGGGACGCCCCGCTTCCGCGTTCCGAGTCCAACACGAAGTAGGTCACGAGGACGCAGGACTGCGACGTAATCGGGCCGCTAATTGTAACCGCGCTATCGATTGTAATAGTAGTGTGCATCGGCAGACGTTATCGTGCGAAAGCCATATCGATTGGTAAGTACCGGTCACATTATCGCTACCAAAGATCTGTGAATACTCGTGTTGGCTCGGGACGTAATTTGACAGGTTCTCGAACAGGGCGCCGAAGCAGTACATCGTAGCGATCCCGAGTGGTTTTGCGGGACGTACGATTTTCGGTTGCGGCCCTTAGATTCTCGATCCTCGGAAGTTCCACGGTGGGACGACGCGACGCGCCCGTTTCGATCTCGCCACGTGTTTGCCGTCCTCGCCTAGTCCGATTATTTAGCGACGCGTATTCTACCGGAGCTCGGCAGAAATCGTGCCTTCTAGGCTTGTATCTTTCACGCGAAGTCCTGTGACTGCCGAGCTCGACGCGAAATGGAATAGGTTACGCGCGACCGGCCGATCATCCGCCGAACATTACCGCCGTCGCGCCGGCAAATATTTTGACTGCCGCCGGTTCCTACCGGTGGCTTGTAATTGACCATCCCGTTCACAATAAACGGTTGTTGTTTGCCCAATTTATTTCGACTTATTTCGCCTGTGAGAAACGTTCCCGTCGCGGGGAATGCCCCGTCCTTTTCCCTACGTGGAATCCTGGGCCAGTTCAGGTTATCCATGGTTATCGCGCAATCCCCGTGGATTCGGAAGAATCGACACTTCTCGGTACAAGTTCGAGAGTTTTCGCGTGGCACGGTAACGTGCCTGGCGCCCGAGTTTCGATAATTCGATCTGCTAAGAAGTGTTCAATTCCGAGTCTGCGAGTGATTGTTTGTCCCGGGGGGACCACGTTTCGCGCGACCGAGCGTGGCCCGGCTTCCAAGCCATAATTTCCCGTGTCCGGTTACCGATTCGTTCGCGAAAAGGTAAACGGCGTGACAATATATATGTATATTCCTTGTGTCATTGTCCATGTGTCCTTACCAACTCCCTGCGGCGTATTAAAAAATAAAAAAATATAAATTACCTTTTCCCTTATACGACACTTTGTCTTTTTTTGCATGGGGACATTTTAATCATAGCTTCCATCTCTTGCAATCGATGCAGATAATTTTTATTTTGCACAAAGATTCGCAGTCTAGAATAATATAGATATAACAGAATAAATAAAATGGTTTATTTTCTTTTTCGTTTTCTCTCCTTGCATGTGACTGAATATTCATTCAAAAATCAGTATTGTCGGTAAAAAGGAAAACTGCTACATATTTGTACAATAGAAATTTACTTTATCGACAACTGCCACATTAGTGCGATCTGCCCTTACCGACGTCGCTGCGGGGGTGGCTCTATGGCGCACAAAACGATGGCGCACAGCTCTTTGGCGCACGCTCAATTGGACACAGCTCTTTGGCGCACACGGCTGTTTGGCGCACAGCGGGATTGCACACCACAGAATACGAATTGCGCACATGTAGAATTGGACACAAAATGGATTGCGCACAGAACGAGAATTCAGCTGTTGTTTACCATCGTGAGTTGTGCTGGGTGATTAGTTTATGGTTTATTTTCCTAGTTATATTTTCTATACAGGGTGTCTCAAAATTAGGTCCGGAGCCGAAAATGAGAGGTTCCTGAGATCATTTCAAGCGTCATTTTCCTTTGAAAAAATGTCGTCCGCGGCTTCGTTAACGAGTTATTAACGAAAAACACGGACCAATCAGAGCGCGAGCTAGACGCGTGCAGCCCGGCGCGCCGGCAGCCGAGTGTCGGTGGCACGCCGCGATGTCGTAACGAACAAAAGTTTCTCGATGATGTGAATCCTCACCAATTTCGATAAGCTTTGGATATGTTGTCAATACCATGATTCTGAACAACATTTCCCTTCACAGTTTCTGTCGATCGGCTTTAGTTTACGACATTATTGTAAAAATTTGTAATTGTAAATCGATCGATGTACTATTTCCTATCCGATTTCGATAATCTTTGGATATGTTGTCAATACCATGATTCTGAACAACATTTCCCTTTACAGTTTCTGTCGATCGGCTTTAGTTTACGACATTATTGTAAAAATTTGTAATTGTAAATCGATCGATGTACTATTTCCTATCCGATTTCGATAATCTTTGGATATGTTGTCAATACCATGATTCTGAACAACATTTCCCTTTACAGTTTCTGCCGATCGGCTTTAGTTTACGATATTATTGTAAAAATTTGTAATTGTAAATCGATCGATGTACATACTATTTCCTCGCCGATGTCGATGAGCTTCATTTCAAAGGAAAAAGATATTTAAAACATCGAATTTATAACATATTTCAAAGTCATCGAAATCGGTGAGGACCCACATCATCGGCAACTTTACCCGAACGATAGAAGAAGCACAAACTTCTTGAATTAAAAACTCACTTATTTAGCCGTAAATCCATTTGACTACCACATACAACCACCACACTTTTACATAATCTTCGAATCGGTGTTTTCGAGAATCATATGATTCTCTCCCAGCGTACAATGCAGTGATGCCAGAATCATGGGTCGTGGGTTTTTTCCCCTCCGCTCGCTCAGCCGACTCGACCCCCCACTCTGACGCACCGTCGTCGCCAGGTTGCTTCTACTGCGCACGCGCTACACGAACGTATCTCTACTCTGTCCGTGTGAGTGCCTGTTCGATTGCACGCGCGCTACACACACCAGCGTACCTCTACTCTGTCCGTGTGCGCTGCTTGTGCGCTTGCGCCAGCCACAATCTATTTTTAGCACTCTCCATCCACATCCACGCCTGCTTGACGGAAACGAAACTGATTCTGAAATTCGGCCGTCGAGCCGTCGAGCGTATCAATCGCAATCTGGAGCTAGCCTTCGAGTCCCCGCGTGCAGCGAGTTTTATTTTTATTTTTCATTACTTTTTTAATTACATTTTTTAACCTTCCAAAAAATTTAAATATATATTATATGTATATTCGTAAGTTTGAACCCTTTATCTCAACCAGGAGGGTAGTGAAAGGGTAAAAACTAATTATTGGTTTTTCCCACATTTTCCCTATTTAATGGTATACTTAAAAATTCTAGAAAAATTCTACAAAATTGTAGATATTATTCCTTATGATTGTGAATTTTTTCAGATTTTTTGCAAATAGTAAGTATGAAAAATCGTATAGCCGGATATAAGATGGTCAAAAGTGCTCATCCAAATTAATTTTTAATCACACCATGTTCAATAAAAAATTACGAAAAAATTCATGAACATTCTGCCTAATAGCATACACGCGGTTGAGACCAATTTCAAACTTTTTGGTTGTAAATAGCCAATGGGTATAGCCGGATATGATAGTCAAAAATGCCCTTGAAACGAATTTTATCGACGATGTCCCATTCGATAGAACACCAAGAAAAACATACTGTGCAAAATTTCAACCCTGTATCTCGATCGGGAGGGTAGTTATGGGGTAAAATCGAAAAATCAGTTTTTGGCCTATTTTCCCTAGTTAATGACGTTTAGAAATTCTGAAAAAAATCTGACACATGTCAAGAACCCAAATACATACTTTGCAATTAGTTTCAGATTTTTAAAAGGGAAATATCCTGCTTGTAAAAAATCAAAAACCTCAAAAAAATTGAAAAAATGCAGATTTCACATGGAAGTTCTAGAGTGTCCACATTTATATTTTTACAGTAGCAGTATATTGTTATAAGTATTGTTCATGAATTTTTCAGATTTTTCGGTTTGGTGCGCTGTTGTTAAAAAAAATAAAAACCGATTTTTTCGACGTTTTTTCCGCGAAGAACTAAGCTAACCTTAAAATTGTTACGTTCTATTTATTCTGTAAGTCTATCAGGCTCTGATAAACCTTGTGCATTCTACAGAAGTAATTAAAAAATGAAATCAACTTAATTAATATTTCTACAGTATAGACATTACATCTAGAAATATAAATCACGTTTCCAACAATTCAGTTGGCTCAGCGCGTTAGGCGTTCATACCTATGAAAGATCATCAAGATTTTCATCGACTAGATAAAAAAAAATGCTGGTGGCTCTCACCAAATGACACTCACATGCGAGAGCTACTCGAGCGGAAAATTATAGTGCCCAACATCACACTAGGGCCACTTAAATGACTTGAGAGATCTACATGTAAAACTCAACATCATCATATTGTACTGTGGCACGATAGCTACCTAATATTATATGTATACAATATGTATATATCGTTGTTAGTAATAAGTTAGTCACTAAGTAGTACTTAAGCAAACATCCTATACCAAAGACTGTTAAGGGGTTTTTTTTTAATAAAACTATTTCCCCATTCTCCCTTCCATTATCCCTTAAGGCGCCTCAGCTTACAAGCAATCCAACCGTTACACAGTTCCTATTTATTCTTCCACCGTCCAAAGATTTGTGAAGCACCGAGATTCGCACGCGAGCGAACAATCAGCTTAACATAGCAATACTGTGTATGTACCACTCAGGGTTGCTAATGAAATATTTCACAGTGAAAGCAGATGTTCCGATACTTGTCAATAAACTAACGGATCTATAAAAGCATATTTAGAATGACAAACTTTTGATGTTTCATTAACTTTTACCTTTGTTCACCTTTATACGTTTACCTTTTCTTTTCTTTACTCGCCTTACGACTCTGTTAGACACAACTACTATATTTGGTGTATTTTACCTTAAAATACTTTTTAAATTTCTGAATATTGCTTTTAAAAGAATTCTACAAAAATATCCTTGACTAGTGTGAAGTTAGATATAAAAAAAGAAGAGAATTGAGATGAAATAAAAAAAAATACAGCTACGACGGGCGCGAACCTAGCATAGGCCGGTCCACAATCGAACGCCTAACGCACTGAGCCAACTGAATTGTTGGAAACGTGATTTATATTTCTAGATGTAATGTCTATACTGTAGAAATATTAATTAAGTTGATTTCATTTTTTAATTACTTCTGTAGAATGCTCAAGGTTTATCAGAGCCTGATAGACTTACAGAATAAATAGAACGTAACAATTTTAAGGTTAGCTTAGTTCTTCGCGGAAAAAACGTCGAAAAAATCGGTTTTTATTTTTTTTAACAACAGCGCACCAAACCGAAAAATCTGAAAAATTCATGAACAATACTTATAACAATATACTGCTACTGTAAAAATATAAATGTGGACACTCTAGAACTTCCATGTGAAATCTGCATTTTTTCAATTTTTTTGAGGTTTTTGATTTTTTACAAGCAGGATATTTCCCTTTTAAAAATCTGAAACTAATTGTAAAGTATGTATTTGGGTTCTTGACATGTGTCAGATTTTTTTCAGAATTTCTAAACGTCATTAACTAGGGAAAATAGGCCAAAAACTGATTTTTCGATTTTACCCCATAACTACCCTCCCGATCGAGATACAGGGTTGAAATTTTGCACAGTATGTTTTTCTTGGTGTTCTATCGAATGGGACATCGTCGATAAAATTCGTTTCAAGGGCATTTTTGACTATCATATCCGGCTATACCCATTGGCTATTTACAACCAAAAAGTTTGAAATTGGTCTCAACCGCGTGTATGCTATTAGGCAGAATGTTCATGAATTTTTTCGTAATTTTTTATTGAACATGGTGTGATTAAAAATTAATTTGGATGAGCACTTTTGACCATCTTATATCCGGCTATACGATTTTTCATACTTACTATTTGCAAAAAATCTGAAAAAATTCACAATCATAAGGAATAATATCTACAATTTTGTAGAATTTTTCTAGAATTTTTAAGTATACCATTAAATAGGGAAAATGTGGGAAAAACCAATAATTAGTTTTTACCCTTTCACTACCCTCCTGGTTGAGATAAAGGGTTCAAACTTACGAATATACATATAATATATATTTAAATTTTTTGGAAGGTTAAAAAATGTAATTAAAAAAGTAATGAAAAATAAAAATAAAACTCGCTGCACGCGGGGACTCGAAGGCTAGCTCCAGATTGCGATTGATACGCTCGACGGCTCGACGGCCGAATTTCAGAATCAGTTTCGTTTCCGTCAAGCAGGCGTGGATGTGGATGGAGAGTGCTAAAAATAGATTGTGGCTGGCGCAAGCGCACAAGCAGCGCACACGGACAGAGTAGAGGTACGCTGGTGTGTGTAGCGCGCGTGCAATCGAACAGGCACTCACACGGACAGAGTAGAGATACGTTCGTGTAGCGCGTGCGCAGTAGAAGCAACCTGGCGACGACGGTGCGTCAGAGTGGGGGGTCGAGTCGGCTGAGCGAGCGGAGGGGAAAAAACCCACGACCCATGATTCTGGCATCACTGCATTGTACGCTGGGAGAGAATCATATGATTCTCGAAAACACCGATTCGAAGATTATGTAAAAGTGTGGTGGTTGTATGTGGTAGTCAAATGGATTTACGGCTAAATAAGTGAGTTTTTAATTCAAGAAGTTTGTGCTTCTTCTATCGTTCGGGTAAAGTTGCCGATGATGTGGGTCCTCACCGATTTCGATGACTTTGAAATATGTTATAAATTCGATGTTTTAAATATCTTTTTCCTTTGAAATGAAGCTCATCGACATCGGCGAGGAAATAGTATGTACATCGATCGATTTACAATTACAAATTTTTACAATAATATCGTAAACTAAAGCCGATCGGCAGAAACTGTAAAGGGAAATGTTGTTCAGAATCATGGTATTGACAACATATCCAAAGATTATCGAAATCGGATAGGAAATAGTACATCGATCGATTTACAATTACAAATTTTTACAATAATGTCGTAAACTAAAGCCGATCGACAGAAACTGTAAAGGGAAATGTTGTTCAGAATCATGGTATTGACAACATATCCAAAGATTATCGAAATCGGATAGGAAATAGTACATCGATCGATTTACAATTACAAATTTTTACAATAATGTCGTAAACTAAAGCCGATCGACAGAAACTGTGAAGGGAAATGTTGTTCAGAATCATGGTATTGACAACATATCCAAAGCTTATCGAAATTGTTGAGGATTCACATCATCGAGAAACTTTTGTTCGTTACGACATCGCGGCGTGCCACCGACACTCGGCTGCCGGCGCGCCGGGCTGCACGCGTCTAGCTCGCGCTCTAATTGGTCCGTGTTTTTCGTTAATAACTCGTTAACGAAGCCGCGGACGACATTTTTTCAAAGGAAAATGTCGCTTGAAATGATCTCAGGAACCTCCCATTTTCGGCTCCGGACCTAATTTTGAGACACCCTGTATACAGAATTTTTCAGTGATGTTAGTTTTACAGGTTATTGTGTAAGATGTTATAAATTATAATATTATAAATTAAAAGATATATACGGATAACTCCCTAAAAAAAAGTATGAGCGAAACAAATATTAAATTTTCAAATTTGGATATATTTTATGTGTTGCAGACATGATTTTTGACGCTACCTGTCATTATTGAAAAACTTGTAAGTACACAAGGTGTATTATCTAATTTATTTTAGAAATTCTTAAGTGATTTAATGTTATTTATACAACATTAAAAGTAAATAATGCTTTCTTGTTTCACGTATTACTTACCATTTTACTAATTTTTGGTTTTGGAACGAGTCCTGTGTATTTGAAATATATTTTTAAATAATTTGTAACGTTGCCTCTTTTCACTCGGCTTTCTGACCGGCGAAAGGGGTCAACCCCGAGAATTTACAGTCGCTGAGGACGGGCCGTGCGCTGCCGCGCGGACACGGTCCTCTCGGGACAAATGCGATTGACGAGAATACTCGAAGGGAACACTAACTGAACAATAGTTCGGGCGCCAGGTACTCGGAAGTACCGCACTAAAGAACACCGAAGTCTCGTGTTCGCGGAAGTCGAACACGAGCTTCGACTCTTCTCGCAATCGCCGACAGAATTCTACGACACGAACGGCCAGGAGTTCGGACACAGGGGATAACGGGGACAGCCCTCGCGGCAGGACGTTTCTCGCAGGTCGGAAATAAACTCGAAACGATTATGGCTCGAACTAATTTATTCGGTGTCAAATGATAAATTACAGGTGGGCGGCCACGTGGCCGCAACCCGGGAGCCCGTGCTCCTAATACACTTTTGCGATGGATCTTCGATCGCGGAGCGCGTTAGTCGAGATTTCGCGATTCTAGAAAGTACGGTACGACGGTACAATGCAAGTCTCGCGGGACGCAGACGTACGGCGCAGTTTCGACGGACTGTCGCGAGATTGACGAGCGCACTGAACGGTACTCTACCGAATTCGCTAATATCGAAACTATCCTTTTCCGACGCGGCTCCTTAAGGAAGACTTCCGACGAATCGAAGGGGAGACTGCTCGAAAAGGCTCACAGCGTTCTCCAAGAGAACGCGAGCACCAAGCACGAGGCCAAAGGCCTCGGCTATCACCAATTGTTCGAGGACGATACGCTCTCGCCTCGTCCTCGCACTAAATATCGAGCCAACACTAAAATACGACCGAGGATCACTTGTCGACTTACCGTGGTAGACGTAGGCTCGCCAGACCTCCTACTTCAGGCCGGTAATTCTGCCTTCGGTTCCTACGCTCGCTCGGAAATAACCACCCGCGTCGCGTGTCCGGTGTACTATGGAATTCGGACCTCGGAAGTTCGATGGATCTATGGAAACGACTCGTCTACTCGATAACCAGCGCGACAGTGATCCGCGGATTTGCCTTGACGGAGCGCTTCGATTCTCGATCTCCCCACTCCTTTCGCCCTACCGAAATTCCCTAGGGGCGCACCCGCAACGCGACTACGACTAGCCGCAGGATCGAACTATCCGAACAGGGCCCCCGACCTTCCCAACACCAACTACCGATCGTCTTATGACGACCGGGGAGGATTAATCCTCCGAGGCGCTCCTCCCCACCACCCTGCCGGAGCCGTCTGTAGCCAGGTGAGACGACGGCGGGACCACCAAATAGCTGCTGACCTGCAGTGGCGGCTCCTTTGTCCCAGATCGTCGCCTCCGAGTTTATTAGCTCGTGTGCAGCGGTGCCCCTTGCTACTTCTCCGGATCCGGAATGTTTTTGATTATGGCCAATCGTTCGTCGTCGGCTGATCCTATGATGCGGGGCGCATTGTCGGTATTTGTCGCTCCCTAGGCACGTTCCTGAAAGTGGCCACTCTCGGCGCGTGTAACAGATGGCATTAGGAGCGATCTTCGATCTTAATAACTTCCTTAAGGAGCGCTCAATCTTGCGGGTGGTTTCCGTAATCACTAACGGTCGGTCCGGTCCACTCCCGATACGGTTATTGACCGTTTCTCAAACGGAGAAGTGACGTCGCAGGCTTGCAACGTCACAAATTATATTGTTATATCCAACTATATTTATATACATAATATAATAATTACGTACATTAATTCTCTTGGAAAATTGTTTTAGGTCATCGTGTGGTCACTAAGATATGCTGCGACTTTTCTTCCGCCAAAAATGCTGGTCCGGTCTAGTCCAGGACATATTAGAACATATGTACCGGCAACATATGAGAGAAAATTTAACGGGCGATTCCTCAAGACAATATGAGATGAAAATCAAGAAAAAAATGGTGATATTTGTTTTCGATGGATGAAAATCATCAATTGAATGCCAAAATCTGATTCAAATATTTTAGATAAGTAAATTCTGTCTATGAAAAGTTAGTTCAAAAGTAATGGACACGATACTTTGTGATTTCTTTAATTATATTTTACAGACGATGCAATCTGTGCCAATTACAATTGTCTGATATTGGGGGGGATACTGGAAAAAATTAAAATTCGGAAAAATGGTGCAAACTTGTTGCATAAAGAATTGTAAGGAATCACAAAACCGTGATGACGATCCTCGTACGTTAAGAAATATCTCGTAAGTACAAGCAAAGTAAACACAATCTATCTTCCGTATTATTCAGCTTTAACCTTGCTGCTCCGCACCTATTCAGGCTACATTTAATATTTGCCTATAATATTATAATAAAGCGTTTATAAATAAACTTCATATAACATTTTTTTCGTATTTTCACTTGTAGATCATGCTCCTACAATCTTGCCGGAAAAGTACCCTATATATACAGGGTGTTCGACTACAGGTGGGAGAAAATTTAAGGGGTGGTTCTCGACGATAATATAAGACGAGAATGAAGTATAAAAAAATGCGGTTTCGGCTTTGTTATTTAGTTATTAACAATTAAAAATCCATCTAACATGCTGCAACGCGACCAACAGAGGTGTACATTACGAACGTCATAGTCATCATAGTGTGACAGTCATGTATCACAAGTGACAGATGCATGCATACCTTGTTCTCATTTGGTGTCCCAGCAGGATGAAAATGTTTAATAAATCGTTGGACGACATTGAACCTACCTACTCGTTAAAATCCACAAGGGCATTTCTAATATCCGCCCTATGGAATTATCGAGTAGAAGGGGTCAATGCCCTTTCACTTTTAAATTGTTCTCACACAAATCCTTATCCTGTACTATAATTGTTCATAACACCGTACTTAGTATACTGGAATATACGCTCTAGCACTATTTACAATATCATACAAACGCACTACGAGTTTACAGAGAGTACAAGTTTACTGATGGGAATGAGGAGAGTGTAAAGAACTGGTAATCCTTTAATATTGATACACTGCACTTTATTGAACTTGATTTACGTCGCGAGACTCGCTCACAGACGGAACGGATATCTTTGAGGTCATGCGATTTCTGCGAACGGAAATCTTCGACGCGTGCGAGACCGTACATAATACCATACATAACACCATACATAATACACTGGTACAAACCACTATACAATTGTATCCATTAGGACCATAAATGTTGAATAAATTCCTCACAAATGCAAGTATCCACAAAAATGCACATGCGTACCGGAATCGTTCACAACTATGTACTTCACGTTTGATGCACGTCAATTTGACTTTCACACAAGAAAAATAAAATATCAGTGAAATTAATGTGAAGTACATCCACTTAATTAACATCAAACGTGAATTACATAGTTGTGAACGATTCCGGTACGCATGTGCATTTTTGTGGATACTTGCATTTGTCAGGAATTTATTCAACATTTATGGACCTAATGGATACAATTGTATAGTGGTTTGTACCTGTGTATTATGTATGGTGTTACGAACAATTATAGTGCAGGATAAGGATTTGTGTGAGAACAATTTAAAAGTGAAAGGGCATTGACCCCTTCTACTAGATAATTCCATAGGGCGGATATTAGAAATGCCCTTGTGGATTTTAACGAGTAGGTAGGTTCAATGTCGTCCAACGATTTATTAAACATTTTCATCCTGCTGGGACCCCAAATGAGAACCAAGGTATGCATGCATCTGTCACTTGTGATACATGACTGTCACACTATGATGACTATGACGTTCGTAATGTACACCTCTGTTGGTCGCGTTGCAGCATGTTAGGTGAATTTTTAATTGTTAATAACTAAATAACAAAGCCGAAACCGCATTTTTTTATACTTCATTCTCGTCTTATATTATCGTCGAGAACCACCCCTTAAATTTTCTCCCACCTGTAGTCGAACACCCTGTATATATAGGGTACTTTTCCGGCAAGATTGTAGGAGCATGATCTACAAGTGAAAATACGAAAAAAATGTTATATGAAGTTTATTTATAAACGCTTTATTACAATATTATAGGCAAATATTAAATGTAGCCTGAATAGGTGCGGAGCAGCAGGTTTAAAGCTGAATAATACGGAAGATAGATTGTGTTTACTTTGCTTGTACTTACGAGATATTTCTTAACGTACGAGGATCGTCATCACGGTTTTGTGATTCCTTACAATTCTTTATGCAACAAGTTTGCACCATTTTTGCGAATTTTAATTTTTTCCAGTATCCCCCCCAATATCAGACAATTGTAATTGGCACAGATTGCATCGTCTGTAAAATATAATTAAAGAAATCACAAAGTATCGTGTCCATTACTTTTGAACTAACTTTTCATAGACGGAATTTACTTATCTAAAATATTTGAATCAGATTTTGGCATTCAATTGATGATTTTCATCCATCGAAAACAAATATCACCATTTTTTTCTTGATTTTCATCTCATATTGTCTTGAGGAATCGCCCGTTAAATTTTCTCTCATATGTTGCCGATACATATGTTCTAATATGTCCTGGACTAGACCGGACCAGCATTTTTGGCAGAAGAAAAGTCGCAGCATATCTTAGTGACCACACGATGACCTAAAACAATTTTCCAAGAGAATTAATGTACATAATTATTATATTATGTATATAAATATAGTTGGATATAACAATATAATTATTTAAAAATATATTACAAATACACAGGACTCGTTCCAAAACCAAAAATTAGTAAAATGGTAAGTAATACGTGAAACAAGAAAGCATTATTTACTTTTAATGTTGTATAAATAACATTAAATCACTTAAGAATTTCTAAAATAAATTAGATAATACACCTTGTGTACTTACAAGTTTTTCAATAATGACAGGTAGCGTCAAAAATCATTTCTGCAACACATAAAATATATCCAAATTTGAAAATTTAATATTTGTTTCGCTCATACTTTTTTTAGGGAGTTATCCGTATATATCTGTTAATTTATAATATTATAATTTATAATATCTTACACAATAACCTGTAAAACTAACATCACTGAAAAATTCTGTATACAGGGTGTCCCAAATGTGGTGTACTTAATTGAAATGGGAGGTTCCTGAGACCATTCTAAGAGACATTTTCCTTTGCACCAATGTCAACTGCGGCTTTGTTTAGGAGTTATTAACGAAAAACACGGACCAATCAGAGCGCGCCCTGGGCCGCCGCGCCGCGCCGTGTCGCGCCTTGCCGGCAAGCGAGTGTGGGTGGTACGCCGTGACATCGCAACGAACAAGAGTTTCTCGATTATGTGAATGCTCTCCGATTTCAATGAGCTTTGGATATGTGGTCAAGACCATTATTCTGAATAACATTTCTCTTTAGACTATTTGGCGGTTGGCTTTAGTTTACGAGATTATCGTAAAAAAAGAGAAGAAGCACAGAAACTGATTGTATTGAAAACTCACGTATTCAGCCGTAAATCCATTTGCTGCTTCGAAATGTGTGTCTTGAAATTTTTCCACACTCACAATCATTGTTCACATTTGTCAACACATAGTTATGCACTAATAATAATTGCCATATCCCTTGTACTGCTGCACAAATCACAACAATCAGGTAATGCAATCACTAGACCGCGGATTTCATGTATTTGTAGCAAACATGAGTAGGTGCATTTTAATACAGTAGAGAGATTAAAATAATTTCAAAACACCATAGTATTATTTTCAACTTCTTAAAATGATCACAGTGAGAATCAAATATCTGTCTGGCTCCTGTCCCTTGTAATAGCGGCAGCCAACATTAATGTTGCATAAAGATCCGCAGTCTAGTGATTAGTTTAAATATCACTATCAAAAACACAGCTAATAGCAACCGTTAGCTTTGAATTGACAAGTCTTTGGAGATGTTCTCTCTACCGCGGCTCGAACGACACTGATTTTCCGCAAGATTTTTCTAAAGAATTTAGGAAGGGCATTTAGAGTGTCGAAATTCGATATGCACGCTGTAGCACGTTTACAAAAACGACGGGACGGTTAAATGAAAAACAGGACGCGAGAAGGACCGCTGTAAGAGTTACGGCAAACACATGTTTCGTTTTTCCTGCAGATTGGTACGCAGAGTCGATGGGTAACCGCGCGTTCGAAAACGTCATCCGTCCTTTTACCCAGCAAGGGGTAAAAATGTCAGGTCAGCGTAGCATCCCTATTGTCGATTATCGAACGTCGAATGGTTGACGGTCGGCGTGAATGCCGACCGATTTCAATGAGCTTTGGATATGTGGTCAAGATCATTATTCTGAACAACATTTCTCTTTAAAATTTGTGGCTGTAGGCTTTAGTTTACGAGATTATCGCGAGAAACTTTACTTGTAAATTCATTATGGGTGTTCATGATAGCGGACACGGCCTGCTAATGTCTCCGAAACTAAAGCCGACCGTCAACCATTTCAAAGGAAAAAGATATTTAAAACGTCGGGTTTTATAACATTACTTCAAGGTCATATTGAAATCGATGAAGACCCGGATCATCCTTATCCGACTTACGGCAACTTTACCCAAACGAGAAAAGAGGCAGAAACTGATTGTTTTAAAAACTTACTTATTCAGCCGTAAATCCATTTGCTGCTTCGAAATGTGTGTCAATGGGTCAGTCGGTGACGAACTGCACAGGTGTCTTCAGGTATACGACGGTACCGCAATCCAAGGGGCGTACAGCCAAGTCAACGAACTGCACAGCTGGTTGTGGATAGCAGGTATACGACACCCTGACGGATACGCGGTCAACGATCTGGACTTTTCACTTTAACTTTCAAATCGATAAATAAATCACATGTCTTTTTCATACAGATGCACTAATAACAATTGCAATATCACTGGTGGTAGCTGTCAGGTACGCGATCGCAGTCAAACCCAAGGGCTGCAAATGGAGGGCAGCACGGCAAGTGCGTCCAGGTCAACGCACCTGTCACTTTAGCACGTACCAGGTAGTTCGTACGTTATTCCTGCGTTAAATATTTGGGGCCCTGAAAAGGGCCGATTACAATTGGACTCAACGCCTCAATTGTTCAAAATGTCCTCCATTTTGCTGAATGCATAATCTTGCTCGCCGGATCGTCTCCTGCATGACGCCGCGAAGGGTGGCCGACGTTATGTTCACGATGGCACCGTGAACTCGTGCCACCATCTCCTCAGGCGTGGTTAACGGGTGCTTGTAGATCTCATCCTGTGAAATGATATTTATAAAAGAAAAACAACACGTAAGTATACGATAATGATTAAAAAATACCTGAAGAAATAAATGAAAATTGAAATTACCTTCAAGTAGCCCCAGAGGAAAAAATCCAGCGGATTAAGATCAGGTGACCGTGGGGGCCACGCAACAGGACCACCGCGGCCGATCCACCTGTCCTGGAAGGCTTCATCCAAATGAGCGCGGACATTTGCGGCGTAATGCGCTGGCGCACCGTCCATTTGAAAATACATGTTCTGCCGGATCGCATAAGGAACATCGTCCATGAGATCCGGCAGAGCATGTTCTAAAAATGTCAGGAACGCCGAGCCGTCCAGTCTAGCAGGTAGCATGTACGGCCCGATAACATACTCGCCACAAATACCGGCCCATAAGTTGACCGACCAGCGGGTCTGTGATGCGCGTTGCCGAACTGCCCTCGGATTCTCGACGCTCCACATATGCAAATTGTGGCCGTTGAAGCACCCTTCTCTTGTGAAGAGTGATTCGTCGGTCCACAATATGCACGGGAGGAACGCCGGATTTCGTGACAGTTCATCCACCAGCCACCTGCAATACTCAAGCCGCCGGTTGAAATCCGCTGGTAGCAATTCTTGCACCCGCACAAATTTGAATGGGTGCATCGATTCGTCCCTCAAAATTCGGTGGACACTCGACCGACTGATACTGTGTAGAACAACAACATTATTTAAATAACATTTCTTTTCGCTTTAATGACATATCATAGCGGTGTACTTTGACTTACCCTGTTTGGCGACTAACGTCGCGCACGCTTACGGTTCCATCCTCGTCCACAATTTCTCGGACACGACCCACATTCCGCATGGATCTCGTTGTTCTTCCTCTTCCGTCTTCCGGTCTATGGCGATCGAAACACCCCGTCGAATATAAACGGTTCGCCAAACGCCGGATGTAATGCGGTGACGAGAGTCGTATGTGTGGCAGCTCTCGCCTGATACACCTGAACGTGGCATCAGCATTGCCCCCGCAGCGGCCGTAAGCGAGAATTATGTGAAAATTGTCTTGCGAACTAAGCATGATGCGACAGAGACTTAGACTTTAGACTGACTGCAGCTTCCCAAAAAAGCTGCGAACACCCCCGAATATCCCCACCACGAAGGAAAACTGAGGATAAAGGAACATTCTAAAAAATCACGTGTTTTGCAGGAGTTGAAAGTGCAGCAGTGTGACTCTTGCCTTTCCTCCACGATAGAAAACAGGCATCCTCGTCTCCGCGGAAGGGATCGAGTCATAAATCAGAACTGTGCAGTTACTCGGGAGTGTCCGCTGGATACCGGAACGGAAAAATTTTCTCCTGCACATGTCGAGTTTACGAATTCTTTTTCGACCGTGCAATTAAGTCCTCAAAGATTTCTGGTGTGCGCCGCTTGATCTTTACCCGCGACGTCTGAGGCACGATGCTGGACTTTCGAACGATAGAAAACAGGCATCCTCGTCCCCGCGGAAGGGATCGAGCCATAAATCAGAACTCTGCAGTGTCCGTGGGACACGGTAACGAAAAATTTACACCTCTTGAAGATGTCAATACATCAGTGCAATTCGACATACGCGGAAGAACATTTGCCAGTGATTGCGAATATTGAATAATGAAAATGAATAACGAGACTACCGCCTATTGAAGATGTCAATATGATTTCTCCTCTATTAAAACTTACGAAAGAATTTCCTCTGGGGCTACTTGAAGGTAATTTCAATTTTCATTTATTTCTTCAGGTATTTTTTAATCATTATCGTATACTTACGTGTTGTTTTTCTTTTATAAATATCATTTCACAGGATGAGGTCTACAAGCACCCGTTAACCACGCCTGAGGAGATGGTGGCACGAGTTCACGGTGCCATCGTGAACATAACGCCGGCCACCCTTCGCGGCGTCATGCAGGAGACGATCCGGCGAGCAAGATTATGCATTCAGCAAAATGGAGGACATTTTGAACAATTGAGGCGTTGAGTCCAATTGTAATCGGCCCTTTTCAGGGCCCCAAATATTTAACGCAGGAATAACGTACGAACTACCTGGTACGTGCTAAAGTGACAGGTGCGTTGACCTGGACGCACTTGCCGTGCTGCCCTCCATTTGCAGCCCTTGGGTTTGACTGCGATCGCGTACCTGACAGCTACCACCAGTGATATTGCAATTGTTATTAGTGCATCTGTATGAAAAAGACATGTGATTTATTTATCGATTTGAAAGTTAAAGTGAAAAGTCCAGATCGTTGACCGCGTATCCGTCAGGGTGTCGTATACCTGCTATCCACAACCAGCTGTGCAGTTCGTTGACTTGGCTGTACGCCCCTTGGATTGCGGTACCGTCGTATACCTGAAGACACCTGTGCAGTTCGTCACCGACTGACCCATTGACACACATTTCGAAGCAGCAAATGGATTTACGGCTGAATAAGTAAGTTTTTAAAACAATCAGTTTCTGCCTCTTTTCTCGTTTGGGTAAAGTTGCCGTAAGTCGGATAAGGATGATCCGGGTCTTCATCGATTTCAATATGACCTTGAAGTAATGTTATAAAACCCGACGTTTTAAATATCTTTTTCCTTTGAAATGGTTGACGGTCGGCTTTAGTTTCGGAGACATTAGCAGGCCGTGTCCGCTATCATGAACACCCATAATGAATTTACAAGTAAAGTTTCTCGCGATACTCTCGTAAACTAAAGCCTACAGCCACAAATTTTAAAGAGAAATGTTGTTCAGAATAATGATCTTGACCACATATCCAAAGCTCATTGAAATCGGTCGGCATTCACGCCGACCGTCAACCATTCGACGTTCGATAATCGACAATAGGGATGCTACGCTGACCTGACATTTTTACCCCTTGCTGGGTAAAAGGACGGATGACGTTTTCGAACGCGCGGTTACCCATCGACTCTGCGTACCAATCTGCAGGAAAAACGAAACATGTGTTTGCCGTAACTCTTACAGCGGTCCTTCTCGCGTCCTGTTTTTCATTTAACCGTCCCGTCGTTTTTGTAAACGTGCTACAGCGTGCATTTCGAATTTCGACACTCTAAATGCCCTTCCTAAATTCTTTAGAAAAATCTTGCGGAAAATCAGTGTCGTTCGAGCCGCGGTAGAGAGAACATCTCCAAAGACTTGTCAATTCAAAGCTAACGGTTGCTATTAGCTGTGTTTTTGATAGTGATATTTAAACTAATCACTAGACTGCGGATCTTTATGCAACATTAATGTTGGCTGCCGCTATTACAAGGGACAGGAGCCAGACAGATATTTGATTCTCACTGTGATCATTTTAAGAAGTTGAAAATAATACTATGGTGTTTTGAAATTATTTTAATCTCTCTACTGTATTAAAATGCACCTACTCATGTTTGCTACAAATACATGAAATCCGCGGTCTAGTGATTGCATTACCTGATTGTTGTGATTTGTGCAGCAGTACAAGGGATATGGCAATTATTATTAGTGCATAACTATGTGTTGACAAATGTGAACAATGATTGTGAGTGTGGAAAAATTTCAAGACACACATTTCGAAGCAGCAAATGGATTTACGGCTGAATACTTGAGTTTTGAATACAATCAGTTTCTGTGCTTCTTCTCTTTTTTTACGATAATCTCGTAAACTAAAGCCAACCGCCAAATAGTCTAAAGAGAAATGTTATTCAGAATAATGGTCTTGACCACATATCCAAAGCTCATTGAAATCGGATAGAAGCTAGTAGTACATCGATCCCATGGATTTACAAGTAAAGTTTATCGCGATAATCTCGTAAACTAAAGCCTACAGCCAAAAAGTCTAAAGAGAAATGTTGTTCAGAATAATGATCTTGACCACATATCCAAAGCTCATTGAAATCGGAGAGCATTCACATAATCGCGAAACTCTTGTTAGTTGCGATGTCACGGCGTACCACCGAGACTCGCTTGCCGGCAAGGCGCGACACGGCGGCCCAGGGCGCGCTCTGATTGGTCCGTGTTTTTCGTTAATAACTCCTAAACAAAGCCGCAGTTGACATTGGTGCAAAGGAAAATGTCTCTTAGAATGGTCTCAGGAACCTCCCATTTCAATTAAGTACACCACATTTGGGACACCCTGTATAGAAAATATAACTAGGAAATATAACCATAAACTAATCACCCAGCACAACTCACGATGGTAAACAACAGCTGAATTCTCGTTCTGTGCGCAATCCATTTTGTGTCCAATTCTACATGTGCGCAATTCGTATTCTGTGGTGTGCAATCCCGCTGTGCGCCAAACAGCCGTGTGCGCCAAAGAGCTGTGTCCAATTGAGCGTGCGCCAAAGAGCTGTGCGCCATCGTTTTGTACGCCATAGAGCCACCCTACCCTGATAGCACAACGGACTCCACGGGGAGTGACGAAAACGCGCATAGGTTGACTCCACCTGGAACAACCTGGAACCGTCTGGATGCAGTCCAGCTGGAACGCCACTCTATCCTGGATTCCGCTTCCCCGCAAGATGGCAGCACGGTCGCACTGATTAATGCGGCCACCGACGAGATACTGTTAAGGGTGTAGATCCGGCTCGAGCGAGAGTGTGGTGGCACACTCACACACCGCTAGACACTGTATACGTACACGAGATTGCATGGGTCCGGCTCTAGACGGTATCCGTCTCGCTAATGCACATTTGGAGCCCCTACGTAGTTACAATCGCTAGATAAAAGATCAATCTAGGGAGCGAGCTAATAAAAGTGGCCTACTTTTGCTTTTTCGAGGCGTAATTTGCATTATTCGGCAGCATGTAGCGGAGCCGCGAGAAGCATTGGGCGGCGCGATAGTGCTGCCACTGTCAAGAGACACACATTTTCTTAAATATCGAGAGAACTGGGATCCTTATAGAAACGGTGATAATCTCGCTCCCTGTCGGGGACACATACAATGTCGATGCAACGTTTATTATGTTAAAACAAACGTATTTAAACCGACCGTTCGTCTAGAGCCGAAGCACCGACGTCGGTGGCCGAAGCATACACTCAGAAGGGACGGTTCTCTGAAACTACAACTCCGGCATTTTTCCGCTACGAGCGCTGAAGTCTGGTTCTTGTCATTCGGTCACCAAGCAATTCAATCACTGTATCGATAAACCGGGGGTTGAGAAGTGTTGCCGGTAAGTCAGACTTCATACGCAAACGTGAAGTCACTATACGGCTGACGATGATGCTGCGTTGGTGTGCTCGAGTGAGAGTGTGTAGCACAGCTCACCGCTCGGGAAGCGTGTACGTGTGCCTAGGCGGATTGCAAGGGTTCAGTTCCAGACGTTATTCGTCTCGCTAATGCACATTTGAGACCCCTACGTAGTCACAATCGCTAGATAAAAGATCAATCTAGGGCGCGAGCTAATAAAACTGGCCTACTTTTGCTTTTTCGAGGCGTAATTTGCATTATTCGGCAGCATGATGTCTGCTCGGGAGGCTCTGTAAGCAGGCGTGAAAGCCGGACCGCGCGGCGCACTCACACACTCACCGCTCGGGCAGCGTGTACGTGTGCCTAGGCGGATTGCAAGGGTTCAGTTCCAGACGTTATTCGTCTCGCTAATGCACATTTGAGACCCCTACGTAGTCACAATCGCTAGATAAAAGATCAATCTAGGGCGCGAGCTAATAAAACTGGCCTACTTTTGCTTTTTCGAGGCGTAATTTGCATTATTCGGCAGCATGATGTCTGCTCGGGAGGCTCTGTAAGCAGGCGTGAAAGCCGGACCGCGCGGCGCACTCACACACTCACCGCTCGGGCAGCGTGTACGTGTGCCTAGGCGGATTGCAAGGGTTCAGTTTCAGACGTTATTCGTCTCGCTAATGCACATTTGAGACCCCTACGTAGTCACAATCGCTAGATAAAAGATCAATCTAGGGCGCGAGCTAATAAAACTGGCCTACTTTTGCTTTTTCGAGGCGTAATTTGCATTATTCGGCAGCATGATGTCTGCTCGGGAGGTTCTGTAAGCAGGCGTGAAAGCCGGACCGCGCGGCGCACTCACACACTCACCGCTCGGGCAGCGTGTACGTGTGCCTAGGCGGATTGCAAGGGTTCAGTTCCAGACGTTATTCGTCTCGCTAATGCACATTTGAGACCCCTACGTAGTCACAATCGCTAGATAAAAGATCAATCTAGGGCGCGAGCTAATAAAACTGGCCTACTTTTGCTTTTTCGAGGCGTAATTTGCATTATTCGGCAGCATGATGTCTGCTCGGGAGGCTCTGTAAGCAGGCGTGAAAGCCGGACCGCGCGGCGCACTCACACACTCACCGCTCGGGCAGCGTGTACGTGTGCCTAGGCGGATTGCAAGGGTTCAGTTCCAGACGTTATTCGTCTCGCTAATGCACATTTGAGACCCCTACGTAGTCACAATCGCTAGATAAAAGATCAATCTAGGGCGCGAGCTAATAAAACTGGCCTACTTTTGCTTTTTCGAGGCGTAATTTGCATTATTCGGCAGCATGATGTCTGCTCGGGAGGCTCTGTAAGCAGGCGTGAAAGCCGGACCGCGCGGCGCACTCACACACTCACCGCTCGGGCAGCGTGTACGTGTGCCTAGGCGGATTCATGCAAGGTTTCGGGATGCTTCAAACCATTTCCCGTCCTCCGCTGCATTCTGCACTAGAGATAGCATAGAGCACTATGACCGTCACGGAGAGCGAGACGCGCGGGAGGCGCAGTCCTCGAAAATGTGTTGAACGGTGCCGGGGTTGCCGACCACTGTTTCAAACAGTTTCTCGTGCTCCGTTGCATCCTCCGCCGTATCCCTTCTGCCGCATTATAAATTATTATTCTTATTTTCTATATGTTATAAAAATTGAAACAATTATTTTATCAAAAAATTCGTAGGTTGGAACGGAAGTTCGTAGCATTTATACAAATATATACTTCTAACGCGCGCAGGGGAAGAGCAGGGGAATGCAAAGGGTAGTGTGATTAATTAAAATGTACCCATCCTATATAATTTATTTATTTTTATTAATAATTAAAATACAAGAGAGAGAGCGAGAGAGAGTGTGAGAGGGAAGGAAACGGGATCACCTTGTAACCCGTAAGGGAACAAGAATAAACATACATACATAAATACATATATTTTATGATTTATTGATTAAAATAAAAACAATACGGCGGCACTTGGTCGCCGTGGGCCTGGCCGCCGCTCTGGCCGCCTCCACGGCCGCCTCCACGGCCGCCTCCACGGCCGCCTCCACGCCCGCCTCCACGACCGCCTCCACGGCCGCCTCCACGGCCGCCTCCACGGCCGCCTCCTCGGCCATACGGGTGTCCGCCGGTAGCTGCCCCGCGTTCACTTCTAAGCGTCCGGTAATACTCCCTCCTTGCCTTCTTATAATGAATATTCATTAAATATATCTGCAACATATAAAAAAATTAATGATAATATTGTAAAAGTAACATAGAAGACCTAGTTGGGTCCAGGGATTGAAAACTGTTATCATATCGGTTCTGGTTCTCGAAACAGTTATGAAAAACCGAAACGATGTTGTAAACTGTTACGAGAATGTCGGTTGTGGCTCATATACATGTATTGGTTATGGTAACGGTTCTGGAGAACCGATATTATTTCAGTTCTATAATTATTATTTTCCGCTTCTGCATTTCGGTTCCTCCGATTTCTGGTCTGTATTCTGTATTCTGTATTGTGTTCGTCCTTATACATTCATTATTCAAGTATTTCTTCATTGTTATTAACACTTTAAACAATTTTTTAATGAATAATTTTTTATTACCTGTCGTCTCTACATGCATCATTCACATTATCATCTCAATAATAATTCATTGGTGAAACAATTGTTTAAAGAAATCAATTTTCATATTGTACAGAAATCTGTTTCTATATTTATTGTTTGCATTATCATTTCCGTAATAATGTTTCAACAATAAATTGTGGATAACAACAACATATGAATCACATATTAATAACAACATGTGTGATTTCGGTGATAGCGCATAAGAAGTTGCACCTCGCCGATGTTGCTCAGAATGCTGAGTTTTCCAACATACAGTAAAGACGCGATTCTTGTCAAACAGCCTGTAGTCTGCACGGACAACATATCGATATTATTTTTTTATGACCGCGCCGAGAGTTTAAAAGAAAGCCGAACGTACAGAGGGACAGCATGTTGGTGGAGTGTGGGTAGGCATCTGACAACTTTTACCAACTCTTTACTGTATTTGAAATTCGGCAAGGTGCAACCTTTTATGCACAATTATCATCATTTCTGTTACTCACCCAAAGCGGGTCTCCTTCCGGGACGCCGCGGGGGGCGGGCGCAGGCAGTGCAGGTCTTTGTGACGGTCCAGCCACGAATGTTGAGGCGGGTGGCGGAACTGCCCTGTAACTTGATTGGGCCGGGGCTGCGACTGTGGCCGCGACCGGAGCCGCTGCCGTGGAAGCGACCGGGGCCGCTGCCGTGGCCACCGCGGCTTCTGCTGCCGCTCGCCGGGCCGCGAGCTCACGGGATTTCTTCTCCTTTCTAATTTGCTTCTGTAGCTTTTTCTGCAACGCATAACAAACAAAATTAATGATAATGAAAATAACATAGCAGGCCTAGTTGGGACCAGGGAATGAAAACTGTTGTCATATCGGTTCTGGTTTTCGAAACAGTTATAAAGAACCGAAACGATTTTGTAACTGTTACGAAAATATCGGTTCTGGCTTGCATATATCGGTTACGATAACGGTTCTGGAGAACCGATATTACTTCGGTGCTATAATTGTTATTTTTCGCTTCTGCATTTCGGTTACCCCGGTTTCGCTTCTGTATTCTGTATTGTTATTATTTTTTTTCGATTGTTTTTATTTTTTATCTTTATCGATATTATTTTTTTATGACCGCGCCGAGAATTTAAAAGAAAATCGAACGTACAGATGGACAGCATACGCGGTCGTCGACAAATATCGGGAGTTTACTGTATTAACATTTCATTGAAATTCGGCGAGGTGCAACGTGCTTTTATGCAAAATTATCATAATTTCTGTTACTCACCAGAAGCGTGTCTGCTGCCGAGGCGGGCGGTGGTCCCTGGGGTGGGCCTGAGCCTGCTGCGACGGGTGGCGTACCCCCCATAACTGTCACCGCGGTCGTCGCTACTTGTACGCCCCCTTGCCGGGACGCGAGCTCGCGGGCCTCCCGGTCTCGAGTCGCCAATCGCAGCGAATATTGACGGACCTCGTCTTGTCTTTGTACAAGACGGGCCGCGGATTCGCGGGCTTCGCTCAAGGCGGCCTCCATTGCCGCCCTTGCACGGCGCGACCCTTCCGCGTCCTCCTGCGCTGTCGGCGATAGCGGTGGGCTCACAATGTTCAACTTCGCAAAGTTTTCCATCTAAAGTGTGAAATAAAACAAATTAATCAAAAAAATTAATACACGCACAATGAATATCCAAAATATCTGACTAGCAACACAACAGGAATGAAGAAATAATAAAAAATAAACAAAAACTATAGGCCAGATATTCTGGATTGGAAGGAAGAGGTTTGATACTACTTACTTTGCTGACGGTCAAGATCAGAATGACGATCTGACGATGCAGCCACTGCTACGTTTCTCCGTCCCTCATGGTCAGTGGTGAGATTTGCACAGATTTGCAGTGGTGGGAGGTACGGTGTATGGTGGGGGAACTCTTACCGGCGCGGCGGGAAAATATCGGAATTTCAAGTACCTGCACTCTTATCGTTTTGTCGCGGAGTGTAAGGATTCTTTCATCTTTAACTGCCTGTCGTTTTTTCCCGCATCAACCGGTTTCTATGACACTTTCACAGTGTATATAATTGACACAGATCTACAAAACGTATTTTTTTAAATTTCAACATAGGCCTGCATAAAAAAGTTGTAAAATTCAACTGTTAGTATTTTCTTTACAATGCCGACCAAATGCAATTTTTGAAAAAATTTCTTTTGACATCGTGTAGTAAACTAATTGCTCTAGCTTCCCAAAGAAGTTCAAATCGCACACAGAGTCCAATATTAGAAAAAAATTATGGTGTTTATAATATTAGTGGGAGTCACTGTTCATCAGTGCGGCACACGGTGGGTAAAAGTGACTTGCCTTGCTTCAAAAAGGAATAACTTTCGATAGAAATGAGGTAGAGCGATGAATTTTTTTTAAAATTAAAGCTGAAACTTTGCAGAATATGGGAAAAATAGGGAGATTACGGTGCGAACGGTTTTTAACCTTGAGAAAGTTCGTTAAACTTTCGGCAGGCTCAAGCTCTCGAGCGGACCCGAGATCTCGAGTGACCTCGTGGTACATGTGGAGGCAGAGGGGAAAGGGGTTTGTGTGGGTCGAGTTCAGTCGAGTTATGTCGAGTGGTGTCGTTGTTTTCTAGTTTTCGGATGTATAGGGATGCGTTCGCACGTGAACGCTTTCCCGTGTTATTCGTAGATTTGAACAGCGCGATATTCGACGCGTATATGCAACGAGTGTTGAATATTGTTGACGCGATTGTGTGTGGTTTGTGTGATTGAAGTTGAGCGATTGTGTGTGATTTGTGTGATTGAAGTTGGTTGAGAGTAGTGTACAGTGTGTGAGAGAGAGAGAGACAATGAATTCTGCAAATTCAACGGAAACTGAGGGACGAATGGCGGCGTGGCGTAAATTGAAGAACAGCACAACGTCAAGGAAACTTCGCCTGTCGACGAAAAGACTTAGCAGGAGAAGACAGCATTTACGATTTAGGTAAGTGTATAATCGATACACACATTTATAATAATGTATAATAATTCCGCGCGTGGTATTGGATAGACCACAATTTTCCTCAAATTGTGCAAGTTTAATGAATTTTCTAAAGGTAGCAAAACATTTGTGCCATTATCTCTCTATTTTCCCCATTTTCTGCAATGTTTCAGCTTTAACGAAAAAAATCATCGCTCTATCTCATTTCGAAAGTTCTTGGATGTCGACACACAATAAAAATTTTTCCGAACGACTTTCTTCATGTCGTAAAAACTTTAGTCAAGGGATTACTGCAAAGGCCCGGTCTGTCCCGTTTTACTGGTAGTACGCCCTTTACCGTAATGGACTTTCGGTCATAAAACATCTGCGTGCCAAATGCTAACAGGCATCTACGGAAACATTCATCGCGGTCATTCTGCAGGTAGGAAGGAAATATTACTTTTCTTGCTACCTGAACATTGTTAGAGTTATTTTCGACGACAGTTTTGCAAAATGTATTGGCGTAAAACGTTACGGGTCATTCCATGCCACATCTATCACTTTTTGCAGGCACCGTCGGCGATTTGGTTATTGAAAGTAAAAGTATATACAGTGCATATACAATTATATGTACCGTGAAAGTGTCATCGGAATCGGTTGATGCGGGAAAAAACGACAGGCATTGAAATGTTTGTAGCTCATTGCAACATTGACCGATTTTGATGAAATCTTCAGAATATGTTCAATTGGCACAGATCTACAAAACATATTTGTTAAATTTTCAATATAGGTCCACATAAACAAGTTGTAAAATGCAACTTTCAGTATTTTTTCTACAATTACGATCAGTTGCTATTTTTGAAAATAATTTTTTTCTCATCCTGCAGTAAACTAATTGCTCTAGCTTCCCAAAAAAGTTCAAATTGTATAGTGCAATATTAAAAAGGTTCTCGTCTTTTTTAGAGCGTCCGAATATTTTTCCGAGTAACTGTATGTGAAGAAACCAAATCTTTTCCATAATTTCTTTTGAAATGTTGGACGCTTGTGTCCATTTATCCTACATTTTCACTCGGGTACAACTGGTACGCCAGATGTTTTTTTATTACTATTGCAGTCACGCCCGAGGTCCGTCTTTTTTCTAAACACGGGCTCCTCGAAGGTTGTTCTCGCTCAATAGCGATTGACACCACCAGATGAGGACCGCCAGGGACATTACGGGCCGCGGGACAAAACCCCGTTTTCCTAAGCCAAACTAGCAATCTTTTTATCTATTTCTAAAATTGTTTAAACGAGCTTTACTTGCTATTATTATAAGCCAAAACAGATATTTTTCAGCAAAATCAAACAGTTTTACGACAACCGGCAAACAAGCGGCCCCGATGAAATTTTGAAAAGAATACTTTTAAAGTAATTTCTTTCTATCATTCAATCAATGGCAAGTTTTGCAAAATGTATTGGCAATTGCGCGTAAAAGGTTACATCACATCGATTTTGATGAAATACAGTGCTGTATAAAAGACGATAGCTTTTCTAATATTGTACTATATGATTTGAACTGTGTTTGGAAGCTAGATCAATTAGTTTACTTCAGGATGAGAAAAAAATTGTTTTCAAATATAGAAACTGATCGGAATTGTAGGAAAAATATTAAAAGTTGCATTTTACAACTTCTTTATGTGGGCCTATATTGAAAATTTAACAAATACGTTTTGTAGATCTGCGTCAATTGAACATATTCTGAAAATTTCGTCAAAATTGGTCGACGTTGCAATGAGCTACACTCCGGGACGAAAATATAGCACAATTTGGAATTATTGTAATTTCTGTTTATTACACATTGCGGAGCTGCTTATACACCCCGCGACAAAACTCTAAGACTCTTTTTGAAAATAAATTAATAATTAGTGGGCTTTTCATTACAATATCCCATTTTCATTAAAATATATCTATTGAAATAGAAATTTCGAATAAAGTGGTTTTTTCGTAAAATTATTCGTGGAAAGTTCTCGAGTGAATCCTTCGAATGATTTTCTGCCAGGGCGACCAATGCCTCAGTCGCCGTGGCCAAGTGGTGCAATAAACGCGGCCGGGCAATCCGACGGCCGTTCAGGTATATCGGCGTGACACCACTAACAAGTGAATGCACCCCTTGTTTATTTTTCATAATTCTTTCACGAAAGTTCTGTTGTGTGTAGCCACCAAATTTTTTTGTTTTGTCCCAACACCGTTTTTTTGTATTCCGTTTGCAGAAAGCGGCAGTTAGCGAAGACTGAGGGAAATGGAGAGCCTGCGTCTTTCGTGGCAATGGCCCAAGATGACGAAGAAAGGAATGCAGCAGCGGCATCAAGTGCACTGGGAGAGCTGTCAACGGCTGCGGAAAATGGAGCGCCGGCGTCTTTCGTGGCAATGGCCGAAGATGAAGAAAGGAATGCAGCACCGGCATCAAGTGCACTGGAAAAGGAAATGGTGTGCGACACCATCTTCGTGGGAATGCCCGAAGAAGCCATCGAATTTGAAGAGATGGAAATCGAAGAAGTCGAAGAAGGAAATACAGCGCCGGCGTCTTTCGTGACAATGGCCCAAGATGACGAAGAAAGGAATGCAGCAGCGGCATCAAGTGCACTGGGAGAGCTGTCAACGGCTGCGGAAAATGGAGCGCCGGCGTCTTTCGTGGCAATGGCCGAAGATGAAGAAAGGAATGCAGCACCGGCATCAAGTGCACTGGAAAAGGAAATGGTGTGCGACACCATCTTCGTGGGAATGCCCGAAGAAGCCATCGAATTTGAAGAGATGGAAATCGAAGAAGTCGAAGAAGGAAATGCAGCGCCGGCATCTAGTGGACTCAACATGGCAGAAGATGCTGAAGAGAGGACAGATCGCGACATGCAGACATACACTGCCACCAACAGCATCGTTGATACAGACTACTTCTTCGATCAGATACAAGAGCAGATAGAAGAACATAAGTCGACATTCAAATGTACGAGGCGTCTCATCAAACGTACGACGAGATCGGGTCTGAAGACGACCCTGGTTTTAAAATGTGAGGTGTGCAAGTTCACAGGCGTAGTCCATAGCCAGCGTGTTAATACTATAGACATCAACCTAGGTGCAGTCGCCGGAACAATAACCACCGGAGGCGGATACGCACAAATGGAGGAATTTCTCGCAGCCATGAACGTCCTCTCTATGACGAAGCGCCAATACCGTAAAGCTCACGACAGGGTCGTGGTGAAATTGGAAGCTCTTGCGGAAGACGAAATGAAGGAAGCGGCTGCAGAAGAAATAATGCTAGCCATAGAAAGAGGCGATGTCCTACCAGATGGAAATGCATACACTGACGTCGTGGCTGACGGGACCTGGTTGAAGAGGTCGTACCGAACAGGAAAGTTCAACTCGAAGTCTGGTGTCGGCGTGATAATTGGCAAATATACCCAGAAGGTGATATTCTACGGAGTGAGGAATCGAGAGTGCCGCATTTGCTATATTGCGGCGAAACAGGAAAAAGAAGCGCCGCAACACAAATGCTATAAAAATTGGGGCAGAAACCAAACATCGACAAGAATGGAGTGCGACGCTATCGCAGAAGGTTTCAAGACCAGCGTGGAAAAACGCGGATTAGTGTACTCAAGACTGATTGCTGACGGCGACAGCAGTGTGCATAAGAAAATTTTGGACTGCGATCCATACAGATCTTCACGGATCACCGTAAAGAAGATCGAGTGCACAAACCATTTGTTGCGCAACTTATGTAACAAGCTGAAAGATGTTGCGAAGAAGACTGAGGCCGGCTACTGCAGGCAATTAGTAGAAAATAATATTACGCGGCTGCGCACGGGAGTTACGAAAGCTGCTGAATACAGGTCGAATGAGAATGTGCCAACAAACCAGAAAATCGAACGCTTGTTTAGAGACATCATGAATGTGCCCAACCACGTTTTCGGACAACACACACACTGCGACAGATATTTCTGCGATGGAACTCTGAAAGAAGGAGAAGTCAACGGTGTTCCCGAGTTAACAAGAATCGGAGTGTTTCAACGGATAATGGAAATCTTCCGGTCGCTGGCGTCGCACTCTGGGAGCCTTCTCTGTCAGAACAACAACAACATGGTGGAGAGTATCAATGCCATCATCGCCAAGGGCACTGGCGGAAAGAGACTCGATCTCGGCCAAAGAGGATCCTACAACGGAAGAGTTGCCGCTGCTGTGATCCAGTACAATACAAAAGAGGTATTGTCTCGCCTGCATAAATCGTTTGGAAGTGTGCCCTCACAAGTTTTGGAGAACATGGAGACACGACGAAAAAAGGAAGGATTGAAAAATGCCCAAACGAAGAGTGACAGAAAAAGGACATATCAGCAGTTCCGTGCAGTCCAGGATTCCGATTACGGACCGAATGCAACAAAGCCAGACATGGAACAACCGATATATGACCTTCACCTGAAAGAGCATATGGAACAGCTAACGGCTTGGCAGCAAAATAGAGAACAGATCCAGCAGGATACCACTAAACAGCGCGAGAGCCCCCTCTGGAAGGAGTTGAGGTCAAAACTTTTGACAGCGTCAAACTTTGGCGCAGTGTGCATCCGGCTAAAATCAACGCTGTGTGGGAAACTGGTAAAGACAGTGCTCTTCCCAAAGTGTCTAGACAATGTTGCTCCCGTAAGGTACGGACGGGACCACGAAGATATTGCTCGCATAGAATTAATGGCAAAGGAGGGTATAAACATCGAAAAATGCGGCATTTTCATCGATGCATCGATACCCTATTTGGGAGCATCACCGGATGGTGTGATCGATGATGATGGCATTGTTGAAATAAAGTGCCCGATAACTGCGGAAAATGTAACGCCAGAAGAGGCAATACATACAGTACAAGCCGTCAAGGAAATATTTACAGATAGTACGGGTAGCGCAATGCGCAAAACACACCGGTACTACTACCAAGTGCAAGGACAATTGCACATAACAGGCAGAAAATACTGCCTATTTGCTGTGTGGACAAGAAAAGGGATAAAGTCAATTCGAGTTGAAAGAGACGACGAATTTTGGCAACGTAAAATGGAGCCAAAATTGTCGGAGTTTTATTTAGATTGTATGCTGCCCGAAATTGTCGACAGCAGACACCAAAGAGAGTTGCAGCCTAGAGAGCCTCAGCGTATCCTAGACTACAGAGCAGAGTTAGCAAGAAAGAAAACAGAAAAAATTGCAAAAGTTGCAACTGTCCAACGTCGAGGTCCAACCGTCCGCCGTCGAGGTCCGCTTACAAGTGCAGTACCACTGATTCCATCAGCTGGCACTTCACAATTGTAAAGAAAAAAAAAGTTTAAACTGTCCGACGTCGAGGTCCGCTTACAAGTGCAGTACCACTGATTCCATCAGCTGGCACTGCACAATTGTAAAGAAAAAAAAGTTTAAACTGTCCGACGTCGAGGTCCGCTTACAAGTGCAGTACCACTGATTCCATCAGCTGGCACTGCACAATTGTAAAGAAAAAAAAGTTTAAACTGTCCGACGTCAAGGTCCGCTTACAAGTGCAGTACCACTGATTCCATCAGCTGGCACTGCACAATTGTAAAGAAAAAAAAGTTTAAACTGTCCGACGTCAAGGTCCGCTTACAAGTGCAGTACCACTGATTCCATCAGCTGGCACTGCACAATTGTAAAGAAAAAAAAAGTTTAAACTGTCCGACGTCAAGGTCCGCTTACAAGTGCAGTACCACTGATTCCATCAGCTGGCACTGCACAATTGTAAAGAAAAAAAAGTTTAAACTGTCCGACGTCGAGGTCCGCTTACAAGTGCAGTACCACTGATTCCATCAGCTGGCACTGCACAATTGTAAAGAAAAAAAAAGTTTAAACTGTCCGACGTCAAGGTCCGCTTACAAGTGCAGTACCACTGATTCCATCAGCTGGCACTGCACAATTGTAAAGAAAAAAAAGTTTAAACTGTCCGACGTCGAGGTCCGCTTACAAGTGCAGTACCACTGATTCCATCAGCTGGCACTGCACAATTGTAAAGAAAAAAAAGTTTAAACTGTCCGACGTCAAGGTCCGCTTACAAGTGCAGTACCACTGATTCCATCAGCTGGCACTGCACAATTGTAAAGAAAAAAAAGTTTAAACTGTCCGACGTCAAGGTCCGCTTACAAGTGCAGTACCACTGATTCCATCAGCTGGCACTGCACAATTGTAAAGAAAAAAAAGTTTAAACTGTCCGACGTCGAGGTCCGCTTACAAGTGCAGTACCACTGATTCCATCAGCTGGCACTGCACAATTGTAAAGAAAAAAAAGTTTAAACTGTCCGACGTCAAGGTCCGCTTACAAGTGCAGTACCACTGATTCCATCAGCTGGCACTGCACAATTGTAAAGAAAAAAAAGTTTAAACTGTCCGACGTCAAGGTCCGCTTACAAGTGCAGTACCACTGATTCCATCAGCTGGCACTGCGCAATTGTAAAGAAAAAAAAAGTTTAAACTGTCCGACGTCAAGGTCCGCTTACAAGTGCAGTACCACTGATTCCATCAGCTGGCACTGCACAATTGTAAAGTTATACAATAATATGGCTCTGGGATCGTATGTGATCCAGAAGCTTACCGACCTCGAGAAATGTTGCAGTGTGCGACACAGTGGAATAGGCCTAAAGGGGATACCACTGACAAAAAAAAACGCATCTACAATAGTACCTCATGGGTGATGTGGAAAACTATTGACACGCGTGTTGAGGAGGTGAAAACAGCCTCATTGTATATATGGTACCTCATTGTATATATGACCGCAATCCAGAAGCGAAAAATAAAAATTATAGAACCGAAATAATATCGGTTCTCCAGCCAGAACCAATATTCTCGTAACAGTTCGTAACATAATTTCGGTTGATAACAGTTTTCAATCCCTGGTCCCAACTAGGACTCCTATGTTATTTTTATATTATTATTAAAAACTAATGCAGAAGGCGAGGAAGGAGGTTTTCAAGAAGCTGCACAGACGCGGTGTAACGTGCGGCGGAGGCCGCGGACGCGGGACCGAGGAGGCGACAGCCACCATAGAATTTTTATTTTAATTATTAATAAAAAGAAATAAATTATATAGACTGGGTACATTTTAATTAACCACACTTCCCTTTCCCTGCTCTTCCCCTGCGCGCGTCAGAAATATATATTTAAATATTATATATTATCATTATATTATCTTTTAATCTTTGAAAAGAAAAGTAGTCTTTAAAAATCATCTTTGAATTTTGATTTCAAAACGCTACGAACTTCCGTTCCAACCTACGAATTTTTTGATAAAATAATTGTTTCAATTTTTATAACATATAGAAAATAAGAATAATAATTTATAATGCGGCAGAAGGGATACGGCGGAGGATGCAACGGAGCACGAGAAACTGTTTGAAACAGTGGTCGGCAACCCCGGCACCGTTCAACACATTTTCGAGGACTGCGCCTCCCGCGCGTCTCGCTCTCCGTGACGGCCATAGTGCTCTATGCTATCTCTAGTGCAGAATGCAGCGGAGGACGGGAAATGGTTTGAAGCATCCCGAAACCTTGCATGAATCCGCCTAGGCACACGTACACGCTGCCCGAGCGGTGAGTGTGTGAGTGCGCCGCGCGGTCCGGCTTTCACGCCTGGTTACAGAGCCTCCCGAGCAGACATCATGCTGCCGAATAATGCAAATTACGCCTCGAAAAAGCAAAAGTAGGCCAGTTTTATTAGCTCGCGCCCTAGATTGATCTTTTATCTAGCGATTGTGACTACGTAGGGGTCTCAAATGTGCATTAGCGAGACGAATAACGTCTGGAACTGAACCCTTGCAATCCGCCTAGCACACGTACACGCTGCCCGAGCGGTGAGTGTGTGAGTGCGCCGCGCGGTCCGGCTTTCACGCCTGGTTACAGAGCCTCCCGAGCAGACATCATGCTGCCGAATAATGCAAATTACGCCTCGAAAAAGCAAAAGTAGGCCAGTTTTATTAGCTCGCGCCCTAGATTGATCTTTTATCTAGCGATTGTGACTACGTAGGGGTCTCAAATGTGCATTAGCGAGACGAATAACGTCTGGAACTGAACCCTTGCAATCCGCCTAGGCACACGTACACGCTGCCCGAGCGGTGAGTGTGTGAGTGCGCCGCGCGGTCCGGCTTTCACGCCTGCTTACAGAACCTCCCGAGCAGACATCATGCTGCCGAATAATGCAAATTACGCCTCGAAAAAGCAAAAGTAGGCCAGTTTTATTAGCTCGCGCCCTAGATTGATCTTTTATCTAGCGATTGTGACTACGTAGGGGTCTCAAATGTGCATTAGCGAGACGAATAACGTCTGAAACTGAACCCTTGCAATCCGCCTAGGCACACGTACACGCTGCCCGAGCGGTGAGTGTGTGAGTGCGCCGCGCGGTCCGGCTTTCACGCCTGCTTACAGAGCCTCCCGAGCAGACATCATGCTGCCGAATAATGCAAATTACGCCTCGAAAAAGCAAAAGTAGGCCAGTTTTATTAGCTCGCGCCCTAGATTGATCTTTTATCTAGCGATTGTGACTACGTAGGGGTCTCAAATGTGCATTAGCGAGACGAATAACGTCTGGAACTGAACCCTTGCAATCCGCCTAGGCACACGTACACGCTGCCCGAGCGGTGAGTGTGTGAGTGCGCCGCGCGGTCCGGCTTTCACGCCTGGTTACAGAGCCTCCCGAGCAGACATCATGCTGCCGAATAATGCAAATTACGCCTCGAAAAAGCAAAAGTAGGCCAGTTTTATTAGCTCGCGCCCTAGATTGATCTTTTATCTAGCGATTGTGACTACGTAGGGGTCTCAAATGTGCATTAGCGAGACGAATAACGTCTGGAACTGAACCCTTGCAATCCGCCTAGGCACACGTACACGCTTCCCGAGCGGTGAGCTGTGCTACACACTCTCACTCGAGCACACCAACGCAGCATCATCGTCAGCCGTATAGTGACTTCACGTTTGCGTATGAAGCCTGACTTACCGGCAACATTTATTGATACAGTTACTGCTGTCTCCGCCGAGATGGTCTCTCGTTGGCGCTGCTGTGCCTCTCGACCACGGAGCACCGTGCTCTCGACAGTCTCGACGATTCAACGGTAGAACATGTACCCAGCTCCCCTACTGGACGGAGCTCAAACTAATTTCGAGGTCAAAAACGGATCTACACCCTTAAAGACTGCCAGCCTTACGGGAGTTGGCGGGACTCGAATTTTTCGGTGTTCTCTTACGCCCTCTAGGATATATTCTGACTGGAGTGAGAAACAGGAGGCCAACGACGGAATTTCGTCGGTGCAGAAGACACTGTATTGGTATCGTGTTAGCAACGCGCCCGCGCGCTACACTCACCAGCGTACCTTTACTATATCCGTGTGCGCTGCTTGTGCGAGCCACAATCTATTTTTAGAACTTGCCATGTTGCCATGCTTTACGGCTTACGGAAACGAAACTGAAATTCGACTGTCGAGCCGTCGAGCGTATGAATCGCAATCTGGAGCTAGCCTTCGGGTCCCTGTGCAGCGAGGATTTTTTTTTTATTTTTATTTTTCAATACTTTTTTAATTACATTTTTTAACCTTCCAAAAAATTAAAAATGTTAAAACTATGTTCAAAATATGTATTCATTTTAAATAGAAACGTTTTGTTACTGTCATAATTGCATTAATAAAAATTAGTATATGATCGAGAACAGGTTGATGGTATTTATTTGGACTGATTGGAGAATACGAAAATGCAGGAAGTATTTTTTAGTTTATGAAACAATTTGTAGATTTATTAGTTGTCAAACAAATAATAAAATAAATTGTATAATATATATAAATTGATTTTATACTAGCATACACAAGTTTATTTGATCTTCTGTCTTCCTATAATAAAAAAATACAGTCATAACTATAATTATAATAGAATTTCATAAAATATTGAGGTTATTGCAAACTCATCTTTTTTCGCGATGATGCTCTAATTTTATTGCTTCTCTCGAATGTCCATTTCCTTCCGAGACAGTGCGTTTCTAAGTGTAAATAAAAAATGTTGATATAAAATGTATCATAATTAAACTACAATTATTCTAATAACGTAGAATGTAGTACATATTAAGTTTTAATTACCAGGATTTTCTTCTTCGACGTTAAGCACCCTTTACTGCTTCTCGTAATTTACGTATATGGACATTAGGGTGGACCTTATTTTTCGACCATGAAATTTTTTTGTCCCGTAAACCAGAATTGTAACAAATGTTGAGAAAATGATCTGGAAAAATGTTGGTGCCGATTGGATCATGGTAAAATGAGGCGCAGCAAATTTGAAAATTTTGAATTTTTTAAATCTTTACATAAATAGACGTTATGATATATCGTTGAATTTGTCTTTTTTCTCTTTAAGAATCCGTATGTAGCATAAACAGTTGTTGATAGAAAAAACATCCGTGACTTTGAAAACTTGAAATAATTACTTTGAAAAAAAATTTTTTCTCTGATACTATATCCACCTCCTTATATACTACAACTTTTGTTTGAAGAGTTTTTTTATATATACATAACTGACAGAGATATTAAGGGGCGTAATTTGCATTATTCGGAAGCATACAACTGCGCATATAGCTATTTTCATAGCTACATGCTGCCGAATAATGAAAATTACGCCTCGTAATCGAAAAAATAGGACTTTTGAGGTAGATAGCGCCCTAGATCGATGTTTTATCTAGCGTTTTTGACTAGTGAAAAACCCCGTGTTTGTATTATCGAGAAATGAGTAAATGAATATCTTGCAATCCTGGAAGTCTCTCTACTACCTTAACTAAATTTATTAATACGCTCCAATCTACAAAAGAAAAACAGTTAAAATATCGGAAAAAGAAGTTATTATGAATAATAAGTAGACTGACTGAAACATAGACCGAAGGTGGTCAATGATACCGCTGAACGGGGCGTTAAACTAATGGAGGATCATATTAAAATTTTATATAGAAACAAAGTGGAGAAATAATATATACTATACAAACTGTGATGGAATATCGACAGCAGTATCCTGACGCCACAAAACAGATTTGTCAAAGGATTTTTAAATATTTTTTAATATAGAGAGAGAAACACCTGATCAATCCCTACATGCGATTAATTGCATTTTTAAGAGGCATTGAAGACAGCTTATTAACTGAGAGTTATTAAAGTTTTCATTTTCCTCAGAGTCAGTAAGTTCTTTATTTTTCTCGGAGTCATTAAGTTTTCCATTTTTCATGGAGTTATTCAATTTTTCATTTTCCTCAGTGTCGTCAAGCTTTTTCATATAGTCCAGTCGGCAGGTCGAAAAAAGGCGTCTACCTGGAAAGTATTCCGAACTTAATGAAATTTTGACACGTCATTTAGGGGTACTCTGGGGTGTCGAATCTCAGTTTTCGACCTCGAGGACCCTGTGCTAACTTGGGGAGGGGGAAAAAACCACTACTTTTATTACCTTGTTTTGGTTTTTCGCCTATCGGGCTCGAGTCGGGTACGCGATACATCAGACACATCGGGAAGCTTATGACTAGACTGCGGATTTTATGCATGTATGACAAAAATGTACACGTTCAATTTAAAGCAGTGGACATGTTAAAAATATTTAAGGACATCAACGTATTAGTTTCAGCTTAATAGGATAATTAAAAGAAGAATAAAATTTATATTTGGCTCATGTGCCGTGCAATCAATGCAAACATTTTTTATTTTGCATAAAGATCCACAGTGTACTCATGACTCACCTTTGTCGGGCGGCTTCTAAAACAATAGAACAAGATCGCGCGAACGAGTTATCGCGATACCCGAGAATCAACTGTGCGTTCTTATGAAATAGATAATAATAATAATGGTACGTATTTCTTTCATAACTTGTACATAATGTGATTTTTATATAAGTACATTAGGTATATTCGGCAGACATGTGCATGATCGTTATTTGTGTTAAAATTTGAAATAATGCACGTTTCACGTGAAAAAATTATAAGAAAATATTTACAACGTGGTATGTAATATGTTATGATAACTTTTCAGTGGGTGATGTTTTTATTAACTGTTAAGTAACCTACTTAACTATCATTAATCTTACACAAATTCTTAAAAGATAATATATAGTATACAATATCAAATAAAATAGAAATTAACTTAAAATAAAATCATATAAAATAAAAAACTAGAGGGTTATTGTTGCTCGCTCGCTTCGCTCGCTCGCGAGTAGGGTTGTTTTTGCTCGCTCGCTTTGCGAGCTCGCGGATAGGACTGCTCTTGCGAAAGGGTTAGTGGTACGCATGGCTAGTAGTACCTATAGCTATTAATGTTTTTTTTTTTATTTGGTGTGTGACTCTCCACGAGCCACACAAAGAACTTCCCGATTCGTTAGTTGCAGTATATTATTACCATTATTAAGTGTACGTTTTAAGAAGATTATACGTTTTCAGGGAAATTCAATAGTTTTCTACTTATCAAAATGTTTGCTATATGGCGTCACATTAAACCAACATCGTATGCTCGTTGCTCGCTTGGTTCCTTGTTATAGCATACTAATGTTGCAAAATAAATTGTCTTAATTAGTTTTTCGCAAACGATACAACTCCTCATTATCCGGGTTTACAGTAGTGATCTTGGTTTTCTTCGATACTGTTAATTTAAATTGTCCCAAAATATATAAACTGCGCTCAATTTTGAAACTCTGCTCAGTGCTACATACAATATTTGTAAAGTTCGCCTTTCTGATTTTTTAAAATCCAAACATACTTTCTCGTATGTTTGTCCCTGACTTTTATGAATCGTAATCGCTTCAGCAGGAACCACTGGAAATTGACTACGTGTGATTTGATATTTTTCCTCTCTCGACATATTTACTTGATTCAATATTTTTATTATTGGTGTTAAATTTTGATGAATATTTGCATTTTTCATATAATCACGATAACGAGTTCTTACTTTCACTCCTACTCTGGACAATTGAAAATCTAACCACAATATAGACGGAATTTTAGTATTTTCTTGAAAAGTAATCAATTTTAATATTCCGCATGTGTGCTCCATTAACCAATCCGTTTTCAACATTAATGTTATTAATAATTATCATATAGTTTATATTAATTTTCAATTTAATCTCAGTTAATAATTCGTTTTGAACTGATTGTTTTTTTAAAGATTGTAATATAAATTTTTTTTTGTACTTTCATCGATATTCTTTGAAAATGTATTCTCGCGAGTAGAGATGATTAACTCACTCTTGCATTGGGATAATTTTCGATTATTGTAAGCGGAAACATCATCGTAAGGTACAAAAAAAAATTTTAAAAAAATTTTCTTTTTAAATTTTAAAGAAATCGAAAAAAATTTTTTTGTGTAATTACGTTTGTTTCTTCGGTGGCAACTTTCCGTTCTCTCGTATAAATTGCATTGTTGAATGAACTTCTTTCGAAAAAACTAAAAAAACTAAAAAACTACTTGACCAAAATGGACCAAAATCTAATCAGCTCTAAGTTACAGCGGGGCATATCGATTGCATCATTCATCATCCTGATCGCGTTGTTACTTTTTCTGAAAACGTTAACGAAAAATTTGATTACATAGAAACGGCCATACGCGCGCGCGCGCGCACGCACACACACACACACACACACGAACATTTTGCTGAAAATAGTCTAAAATGACTGCAATGACCATGAAACGTGAAGATCTGCTAAAAAATCGATTTTCGATTTTCGGGGTCATTACAATAACTTCCCTATAAAATCGGGAAGTTAATTATATAGAGCCTATAGATAATACAGAATAAAATATAAACACGAAATATAATACGTATAATGTTTATATTTATATTTCGTTTTTAATTATTGCCATACTTTACCATATTGTAATCTTCTAGGTGTATTGTATAACTTCCGTAAAGACATTTTAATGATATTATCGATACATATCTAAGTTCATTCGGAGAAAATTCGTTAAAAAGCTAGAAATATTGTCTTTTAAGTTTTTCACATGAAACGTGCATTATTCAAGCTGTAATACAAATAAAGAGCAGGCACGCGTTTGGCGAATATACCTAATGTAGTTATAAAAAAACCAAGTATATTAAAAATCACGTTATAAGTAAAGAAAGAAAACCATTATTACCATTATCTATGTCATAAGAACGCAGAGTATTTGAATCTCGGATAACGCAATAACCCGTCCGCCCGAACTTGTTCGATTCTTTTCGTACCCGCCCGACGAATTCGAAGTCGAATCGAAGGGCCGCCGCCGGACTTTCTGCGACCCGACCCGACTCGAACCCGAACATCGAGCGGCCCGCACATCCCTAAATTATTTATAATTATAAATATATTATATTAAATGACCTATATTATAATAACCTATATTAGGTAATTATTATCACACTTTAAATAAGTAAATATGGCTCAAATTATGCCGTATTTAGGCTCATTTTAATTAGAAGGATCTCACAAATACGTTGGTAATTCCGTAAAAAAAGATTGAAAAATAAAAAACTTTCCTATGTGCATTGATGTAATCGGTACGCAGCCTTTTGAACTGTGTCGGCTGCCTCGTACCTCAGTCCCTCTTTGTCGTTTACGCGCTGTCGTAAAAAAAGTTCTGTATGTTGATAGTCTAAAAATATGATCAATGCTATTTGTCAATTTCTCTAAAAAACTTGCATTTGTCGAATTTTTGCGTGTTTTTCACTTTGTGTGTAATTAACATTTTCAACCAAAAAATCGGGAAAAAATCTCAAATATCAATTTCAATTAAGTGCAATTATATGATTAAATTAATGCAAGTTAATGGGGAAAATTGACCGAAAATTGAATGGCACAACGGCTGTTTAAATAATTCGAAGGACTATCTCGTCCGGCTAGGCCCTTCATTCCAAATTGTAATATTCCAATATTCCAATATCATTTTAAATATATTCAAGTACTATTTAAAACTATTAATGAGTTTTAACAACAAAATATTTTAAATAGAAAACTAAATTTTGACATATAAGATAAGATTATAGCAAGCTTGCTATAAATATCGAAAACTCGAGTCTGGCCAGAGACATTCAATTTTCAGGAAACACTATTCTATGATGACGAACGGAGAAAAGGGAAGTGAAGCTCGGGGGCTTCGGTCGCCGTGGAGTGGAGTGAAACATTGTAACATGATACGGGTCGGGTCGGGTATATCGGTGTGAGACTACTAATCAAACAACAAAGCTTAATTATTTATCATTATTTTTTTATAGGTTTTTCCTTAACATATTTGGTGAATTTTGTTTCTTTTTATGAAAATGATACCAAAATTATATAATTCCGATGATATTTGCTTATGCAATGAGCGACGCAAGTTTCGGACACAAAGAAGGACAGCGTCGGGAAAAAAAGAGACGCGAAGAGTCCTTATTCTTTTAAGATTTCGACTTCGACTTCGTCTGCTAGCTCTTCGTCTCGTCGCACAATGTACTCATAAATGAATCATGTTTCAGGAAGTGGTTCAGTTCAGAATGAAATAAAATAATGTTACACGCACTTTTTAAATAGCGTCATATATGGTGCAAGAAATATTCGTATAGAGTCAAATAGAATTATTTTTTTAGATATCTTCGTACGAAATACTGCCTCTAAATAACATTGTATGGATAGGAGCCGTCGAAAATTAGTTTAATTAGTTAATACTTTTATCTTGTTACTACCTCTACTTTAATAATTGCAGTCAATAATGCTGTCGAGCATTACAAGTATGGGATAAATAAGTAAAAAAATTAATTTTCTGTTTCCTACTAAGGATCTTAATAAGAACGATTGAATTTTGTCATTACACAACATAACAAAATATTTTTTAAGAATCATTATTTTATATATAACGCAATAATGTTCAAATTAATTTTAAATTCCAATACATTTGTAGAATATTACGTAGTAATTACTTCCATTTTTTCTACATCTATAAACTATCGATTATATTGTAAACAATTATTACAATGGTGATAATAAGGAAAATAAGAATGCAATAAGAGAATTATATATAGTATTATAAGGCAATTACAGAATAGGTAATGTCAGCATTCTACTATATCATTCTTCTTCAACTTGACGAATATCTCGTCGATTGTGGAACTTTTACCGCTGTGGTATATCAGATCACTGTAACTTTCCCGTTATCCCCGCGCCCACTCGCGCCCACTTACCGATCCCGCGGAATAACACAGGGGCTGGCAGCACCGACGAGATACTATTAAAGACTGCCAGCCCCTGTGCTATTCAGCGAGCCCGGTCACCGACGAGATACTATTAAAGACTGCCAGCCCCTGTGCTATTCAGCGAGCCCGGTAACCGGGCGCAACGGGCGCGGGGATAACGTGAAAGTTACAGTGATCTGATATACCACAGCGCTAAAAGTTCCACAATCGACGAGATATTCGTCAAGTTGAAGAAGAATGATATAGTAGAATGCTGACATTACCTATTCTGTAATTGCCTTATAATACTATATACAGGGTGTCCCAAAATTCGTGAAAATCCCGAAAGGGGGTGGTTCCTGAGACCATTCTAAGAGACATTTTCCTTTGCACCAATGTCAACTGCAGCTTTGTTTAGGAGTTATTAACGAAAAACACCGACCAATCAGAGCGCGCCCTGGCCCGGCGCGCCACGCCGCGCCGGCAAGCGAGTGTCGGTGGTACGCCGCGACATCGCAACGAACAAGAGTTTCTCGATAATGTGAACCCTCTCCGATTTTGATGAGCTTTGGATATGTTGTCAAGACCATGATTCTGAACAACATTTCTCTTTAGACTTTTTGGCGATCGGCTTTAGTTTACGAGATAAGTAACTTGTAATTGTAAATCGATCGATGTACTATCTGAACTATCTCCTCTCCGATTTCGATGCGCTTTGGATACGTTGTCAAGACCATGATTCTGAACAACATTTCTCTTTAGACTTTTTGGCAAACGGCTTTAGTTTACGAGATAATCGTAAAAAAAGAGAAGAAGCAGAAACTGATTGAATTAAAAACTCACGTATTCAGCCGTAAATTCATTTGCTGCTTCGAAATGTGTGTCACTGGGTCACTCGGTGACGAACTGCACAGATGTCTTCAGGTACACGGCAGTACCGAAAGCCAAGGGACGTACGGCCAGGTCGACGAACTGCACAGCCGGTGGTAGAAGGCCTAAGGGATGCGCGGTCAAGTCGACGATCCAGAATTTAACTTTCACTTTCGAATCGATAAATAATTCGTATGGTTATTTTACACAGATGCCTTGAAATTTTTCCACACTCACAATCACTGTTCACATTTGTCAACACATAGTTATGCACTAATAATAATTGCCATATCCCTTGTACTGCTGCACAAATCACAACAATCAGGTAATGCAATCACTAGACTGCGGATTTCATGCATTTGTAGCAAATATGAGTAGGTGCATTTTAATACAGTAGAGAGATTAAAATAATTTCAAAGCACCATAGTATTATTTTCAACTTCTTAAAATGATCACAGTAAGAATCAAATATCTGTCTGGCTCCCCTGTCCCTTGTAATAGCGGCAGCCAACATTCATTTTGCATAAAGATTCGCAGTCTAGTGATTAGTTTAAATATCACTATCAAAAACACAGCTAATAGCAACCGTTAGCTTTGAATTTACAAGTCTTTGGAGATGTTCTCTCTACCGCGGCTCGAACGACTCTGATTTTCCTCAAGATTTTACTAAAGAATTTAGGAAGGGCATTTAGAGTGTCGAAATTCGAAATGCACGCTGTAGCACGAGAACGACGGGACGGTTGGACGAAAAACAGAATGCGAGGAGGACCGCTGTAAGCTTTGTGGCAAACACATGTTCAGTTTTTCCTGCAGGTTGGTACGTAGAGTCGATGGGTAACTGTTCGAAAACGTCATCCGTCCTTTTACCCAGCAAGGGGTAAAAATGTCAGGTCAGCGTAGCATCCCTATTGTCCTATACCTTCCTTAAGAAACTTTCTAAAAGAAGGACAGACGACGTTTTCGAACGGTTACCCATCGACTCTGCGTACCAATCTACAGGAAAACCTAAACATGTGATTGCCATAAGTCTTAAAGCGGTCCTTCTCGTATCCTGTTTTTCGTCCAACCGTCCCGTCGTTCTCGTGCTACAGCGTGCATTTCGAATTTCGACACTCTAAATGCCCTTCCTAAATTCTTTAGAAAAATCTTGCGGAAAATCAGTGTCGTTCGAGCCGCGGTAGAGAGAACATCTCCAAAGACTTGTAAATTCAAAGCTAACGGTTGCTATTAGCTGTGTTTTTGACTGTGATATTTAAACTAATCACTAGACTGCGAATCTTTATGCAAAATGAATGTTGGCTGTCGCTATTACAAGGGACAGGAGCCAGACAGATATTTGATTCTTACTGTGATCATTTTAAGAATTTGAAAATAATACATTGGTGTTTTGAAATTATTTTAATCTCTCTACTGTATTAAAATGCACCTACTCATGTTTGCTACAAATGCATGAAATCCGCAGTCTAGTGATTGCATTACCTGATTGTTGTGATTTGTGCAGCAGTACAAGGGATATGGCAATTATTATTAGTGCATAACTATGTGTTGACAAATGTGAACAGTGATTGTGAGTGTGGAAAAATTTCAAGGCATCTGTGTAAAATAAACATACGAATTATTTATCGATTCGAAAGTGAAAGTTAAATTCTGGATCGTCGACTTGACCGCGCATCCCTTAGGCCTTCTACCACCGGCTGTGCAGTTCGTCGACCTGGCCGTACGTCCCTTGGCTTTCGGTACTGCCGTGTACCTGAAGACATCTGTGCAGTTCGTCACCGAGTGACCCAGTGACACACATTTCGAAGCAGCAAATGGATTTACGACTGAATACGTGAGTTTTTAATTCACTCAGTTTCTGCTTCTTCTCTTTTTTTACGATTATCTCGTACACTAAAACCGATCGCCAAAATGTCTAAAGAGAAATGTTGTTCAGAATCATGGTCTGGACAACGTATCCAAAGCTCATCGAAATCGGAGAGGATTCACATTATCGAGAAACTCTTGTTCGTTGCGATGTCACGGCGTACCACCGACACTCGCTTGCCGGCGCGGCGCGGCGCGGCGGGCCAGGACGCGCTCTGATTGGTCCGTGTTTTTCGTTAATAACTCCTAAACAAAGCCGCAGTTGACATTGGTGCAAAGGAAAATGTCTCTTAGAATGGTCTCAGGGACCACCCCCTTTCGGGATTTTCACGAATTTTGGGACACCCTGTATAATTCTCTTATTGCATTCTTATTTTTCTTATTATCAACATTGTAATAATTGTTTACAATATAATCAATAGTTTATAGATGAAGGAAAAATGAAAGTAATTACTATACGTAATATTCTACAAATGTATATTGGAATTTAAATAGTAATTTGAACATTATTGCGTTATATATAAAATAATGATTCTTAAAAAATATTCTGTTATGTTATGTAATGACAAAATTCAATCGTTCTTATTAAGATCCTTAGTAGGAAACAGAAAATTAATTTTTTTACTTATTTATCCCATACTTGTAATGCTCAACAGCATTATTGACTGCAATTGTTAAAGTAGAGGTAGTAACAAGATAAAAGTATTAACTAATTAAACTAATTTTCGACGGCTCCTATCCATACAATGTTATTTAGAGGCAGTATTTCGTACGAAGATATCTAAAAAAATAATTCTATTTGACTCTATACGAATATTTCTTGCACCATGACGCTATTTAAAAAGTGCGTGTAACATTATTTTATTTCATTCTGAACTGAACCGCTTCCTGAAACATGATTCATTTATGAGTACATTGTGCGACGAGGCGAAGAGCTAGCAGACGAAGTCGAAGTCGAAATCTTAAAAGAATAAGGACTTTCCGCGTCTCTTTTTTCCCCACGCTGTCCTTCATTGTGTCCGAAACTTGCGTCGCTCATTGCATAAGCAAATATCATCGGAATTATATAATTTTGGTATCATTTTCATAAAAAGAAACAAAATTCACCAAATATGTTAAGGAAAATCCTATAAAAAAGTAATGATAAATAATTAAGCTTTGTTATTTGATTTAGTAGTCTCACACCGATATACCCGACCCGACCCGTATCATGTTACAATGTTTCACTCCACTCCACGGCGACCGAAGCCCTCGAGCTTCACTTCCATTTTCTCCGTTCGTCATCATAGAATAGTGTTTCCTGAAAATTGAATGTCTCATACCTGGCCAGACTCGAGTTTTCGACATTTATAGCAAGCTTGCTATAATCTTATCTTATTTGTCAAAATTTAGTTTTCTATTTAAAATATTTTGTTGCTAAAACTCATTAATAGTTTTAAATAGTACTTGAAATATTGAAAATGATATTGGAATATTGGAATATTACAATTTGGAATGAAGGGCCTAGCCGGACGAGGTAGTCCTTCGAATTATTTAAACAGCCGTTGTGCCATTCAATTTTCGGTCAATTTTCCCCATTAACTTGCATTAATTTAATCATATAATTGCACTTAATTGAAATTGATATTTGAGATTTTTTCCCGATTTTTTGGTTGAAAATGTTAATTACACACAAAGTGAAAAACACGCAAAAATTCGACAAATGCAAGTTTTTTAGAGAAATTGACAAATAGCATTGATCATATTTTTAGACTATTGTTACGAGCCAGGGCCGCGAGTAGCACGAGTGGCCGGCGAAGGGTTATTACCCTAGGAATATGATATAAATTTGCTAGTTAAGGAACGCGGACGAACCCAATGCGAAATTGGGGAGCCGCTAGGATTATTGACAGCGAGGACGAACCTGACGCGAAGTCAGGGAGCCTCTAGGAATGGAGTCAAACGCAGACGAACCCGATGCAAAACCGGGGAGCTGCTAGGAGGTTGTATAATAGCACAGACGAACCCGATGCGAAATCAGGGAGCTGTTAGGATGCGGACGAACCCAATGCAAAACTGGGGAGCCGCCAGGTTGGACAAATCTCCGTTCGGACAATTGGAATGTCGCGAAAGAACCTGATGGTTAATCAGGGAATTGCTAGGATAATTAGTAAGCCTCGTAACTAGTATAATTTAATTCATACAATCCGAGCGGTAAGATTGTATCATGTGGGGACGTTCAATTACTTGGTTAGGATATTGGACGATAATTATGGGTTTAATGAATTTGAGTTAATTATCAAAGAAGACAAATATATTCTTACTATAGAGTTTCGTTCTACAAGTGTATTTGTGTCGCGAATGAACTGAATTTAGAATAGGAAAGAAATTGAAAGGTGATATTACCTAAGCTAAGACGCACGGTGTTGACGCACTGGCAATGCGGGGGACTCGGAGCAACCTTGTCACTGCCTAACAGATTTTAGGCCGAACTCGCGGAATCTGTACGGTTAAACTTTGATTCAAAAGGAACGAACGTCCGATCTCACTGGTAGTTGACTTCCGAGATGCAGCACGATGCGACACTATTCGTGATTACGACAGTACTAGCCCACGAGAGTAGAAATGTAAGGGCTTATATAGCCCTGCAATGACGGGTGGTACTTGTCAGTACCCTTCAAGTGAACATTCGTATTTTGTCAACGACCAGTTGGTCGTGCGTACGTTTGGGCCCTAAACTAACCTAAACAATTATGTAGATTTATCTAGGGAAAAACTCTGTTCGTTTATCTAGGACGGTTCCTGCCAGAGATGATATTGAACACCTGTTCGTCATCCGTAACACTATCAACATACAGAACTTTTTTTACGACAGCGCGTAAACGACAAAGAGGGACTGAGGTACGAGGCAGCCGACACAGTTCAAAAGGCTGCGTACCGATTACATCAATGCACATAGGAAAGTTTTTTATTTTTCAATCTTTTTTTACGGAATTACCAACGTATTTGTGAGATTCTTCTAATTAAAATGAGCCTAAATACGGCACAATTTGAGCCATATTTACTTATTTAAAGTGTGATCATAATTACCTAATATAGGTTATTATAATAGGTCATTTAATATAATATATTTATAATTATAAATAATTTAGGGATGTGCGGGCCGCTCGATGTTCGGGTTCGGGTCGGGTCGGGTCGCAGAAAGTCCGGCGGCCCGTCGATTCGACTTCGAATTCGTCGGGTGGGTACGAAAAGAATCGAATAAGTTCGGGCGGACGAGTTATTGCGTTATCCGAGATTCAAATACTCTGCGTTCTTATGACATAGATAATGGTAATAATGGTTTTCTTTCTTAACTTATAACGTGATTTTTAATATACTTGGTTTTTTTAGAACTACATTAGGTATATTCGCCAAACACGTGCCTGCTCTTTATATGTATTAAAGCTTGAATAATGCACGTTTAATGTGAAAAACTTAAAAGACAATATTTCTAGCTTTTTAACGAATTTTCTCCGAATGAACTTAGATATGTATCGATAATATCATTAAAATATCCTTACGGAAGTTATACAATACACCTAGAAGATTACAATATGGTAAAGTATGGCAATAATTCAATGACTCCAAGAAAAATGGAAAACTTAATGACTCCGAGAAAAATAAAGAACTTAATGACACTGAGGAAAATGAAAAATTGAATAACTCCAAGAAAAATGGAAAACTTAATGACTCCGAGAAAAATAAAGAACTTACTGACTCTGAGGAAAATGAAAAATTTAATAACTCTCAGTTAATAAGCTGTCTTCAATACCTCTTAAAAATGCAATTAATCGCATGTAGGGATTGATCAGGTGTTTCTCTCTATATTAAAAAATATTTAAAAATCCTTTGACAAATCTGTTTTGTGGCGTCAGGATACTGCTGTCGATATTCCATCACAGTTTGTATAGTATATATTATTTCTCCTCTTTGTTTCTATATAAAATTTTATTATGATCCTCCATTAGTTTAACGCCCCGTTCAGCGGTATCATTGACCACCTTCAGTCTATGTTTCAGTCAGACTACTTATTATTCATAATAGCTTCTTTTTCCGATATTATAACTGTTTTTCTTTTGTAGATTGGAGCATATTAATGAATTTATTTATAAGGGAGTAGAGAGACTTCCAGGATTGCAAAATATTCATTTACTCATTTCTCGATAATACAAACACGGGGTTTTTCACTAGTCAAAAACGCTAGATAAAACATCGATCTAGGGCGCTATCTGCCTCAAAAGTCCTATTTTTTCGTTTACGAGGCGTAATTTGCATTATTCGGCAGCATGTAGCTATGAAAATAGCTATACATATGCGCAGTTGTATGCTTCCGAATAATGCAAATTACGCCCCTTAATATCTCTGTCAGTTATGTATGTATGAAAAATCTCTTCAAACAAAAGTTGTAGTATATAAGGAGGTGGATATAGTATCAGAGAAAAAAAATTTTTTCAAAGTCATTATTTCAAGTTTTCAAGGTCACGGATGTTTTTCTATCAACAACTGTTTATGCTATATATGGATTCTTAAAGAGAAAAAAGACAAATTCAACGATATATCATAACGTCTATTTATGTCAAGATTTAAAAAATTCAAAATTTTCAAATTTGCTGCGCCTCATTTTCCCATGATCCAATCGGCACCAACATTTTTCCAGATCATTTTCTCAACATTTGTTACAATTCTGGTTTACGGGACCAAAAAATTTCATGGTCGAAAAATAAAGTCCAGCCTAATGTACATATACGTAAATTACGAGAAGCAGTAAAGGGTGCTTAACGTCGAAGAAGAAAATCCTGGTAATTAAAACTTAATATGTAGTACATTCTACGTTATTAGGATAATTGTAGTTTAATTATGATACATTTTATAAGCAATGAAATTAGAGCATCATTGCGAAAAAAGATGAGTTTACAATAACCTCAATATTTTATGAAATTCTATTATAATTATAGTTATGACTGTATTTTTTTATTATAGGAAGACAGAAGATCAAATAAACTTGTGTATGCTAGTATAAAATCAATTTATATATATTATACAATTTATTTTATTATTTGTTTGACAACTAATAAATCTACAAATTGTTTCATAAACTAAAAAATACTTCCTGCATTTTCGTATTCTCCAATCAGTCCAAATAAATACCATCAACCTGTTCTCGATCATATACCTATAGGTATAATGAGGTATTAATGTATTTTTATTAATGCAATTATGACAGTAACAAAACGTTTCTATTTTAAATGAATACATATTTTGAACATAGTTTTTATATTTTTAATTTTTTGGAAGGTTAAAAAATGTAATTAAAAAAGTAATGAAAATTAAAAATAAAAAAAAATCCCCGCTGCACGGGGACTCGAATGCTAGCTCCAGATTGCCATTCATACGCTCGACGGCTCGACAGCCGAATTTCAGTTTCGTTTCCGCCGTAAAGCAATGCAACATGGCAACATGGCAAGTGCTAAAAATAGATTGTGGCTGGCATAAGCGCACAAGCAGCGCACACGGATATAGTAAAGGTACGCTGGTGAGTGTAGCGCGCGGGCGCGTTGCTAACACGATAAATACAGTGTCTTCTGCACCGACGAAATGCCGTCGGCGTCCTCCTGTTTCTCACTCCAGTCAGAATATATCCTAGAGGGCGTAAGAGAACACCGAAAAATTTTAGGCTCGCCAACTCCCGTAAGGCTGGCAGTCTTTAATAGTATCTCGTCGGTGGCCCGGTAACCGGGCGCAACGGGCGCGGGGATAACGCGAAAGTTACAGTGATCTGATATACCACGTCGCTAAAAATTCGAAATAGTGCCACAATAATGCCAAAACATCGTCTGAAATATGGCGGAGAATGTAATGTAACAGACCTACAGAAGGTAGGCCTGTTACGAACAAACCCCTAGCAAACCTCCACCGGTTAGACACGACGACGCGATCTAGTAACGTACCACCGGCCTCCTGTCACAACAACAACACCGCCTGTACCGCACGTACCCCGCACCCAGGCCCGTATTCCAACGGGAATCCAAATCAAATTTCCAAAATACTGTTCGAAAGACGGTATACGTCACCAGCAAAATACCGCACCGCACCACCATCCCTTACCTCCAAACCATCCCTATAAAAGCCGGCACGAACAGACTAGAATCACCTGAGTCTGCCAGCAGTTATCCAGGAACAACCACGTGCGATATTCCAGTGCTGTGAGTATCCTACCTGTAACCGTTGTCCACGTCTCCGCCGTTATCGGCATCCTGGTTCCGCTGGTACGAGCCGTGCTCTACCTCGAACACTCGGTGTGTCACCGGTCTCTTTCGCTAGGCGCGTCGCCCCCGAGAGTCGACGATTAAGAAGCGGTGTGTCACCCTTCGACCTCGTCGAAACCCTGTCGTCCTGCCAGTCCGCTGGTGCGAGCCGTGCTCCACCTCGAACACCCGGTGCGTCACCGGTCACTTTCGCTAGGCGCGTCGCCTCCGAGAGCCGACGAACAAGAAGCGGTGCGTCACCCTTTGACTTCGTCGGAGAACCTCCTGTCCAGTTATCCCGTCGCCCCGCTGGTGCGAGTTGTACTCCACCTCGAACATACCCGGTGCGTCACCGGTAGATTTCGTGATACGCGTCGTCCACGAAATCGGCCGAACTAGAAGCGGTGCGTCACCCTTCGACGTCGCCTAAGAACCGCCTAGAAAGTCACCCTCGTGAGGCGAGTCGCCCACGAGGCCAGTCGAGCCAGACAAGGTGCGTCACCTTGATCGAACTCCCTGAACGACTGTCCGGAGGGACTTCGATGACCCGTGCGTCACGGCCATCGAAGGACCACGACAACCCGGCCTAGGTAGGGAGATCACGACGACAGTCGTGATCTAACTCTACTCCTGTCCATCCTGCCCGCGTCCTACGCCACATACAGGTTCAGGTAGCTCTCGCACGGTCACACATTCTAAAGTCACGGGCACCGTAGTATTTCCACCGCGCACTGTATCCTGAGGCACCGTAACATACGCGACCGAAAGGCAGCGAGTATAATTTGTTTAACCGCAACCGAATCGTCTCAGTTATTTCACCCGCATCGACTCCGTTCCTCGCGTCGACACTCCACTTGTCGTTTAGAACCCTGGGTCGGCGAGCTGTTCAACACCAAAGGAAGCCGAACGACGACGAAACACACCTGTTACAGTAACATTTAATAGTAATCGATATAGTTTCGTGATAATTCGCATTCTCGCCGATGCATCGCGACGAGAATCTCCTCAGTGGTCTTCTTCACCGACAAAATGCCGTCGTTGGCCTTCTGTTTCTCTGGATGGAGCCAGAATATATCCTAGAGGGCGTAAGAAACACCGAAAAATTCGGACTCGCCAACTCCCATAAGGCTGGCAGTCTTTAAGGGGGCCGTCTCCTAGCAGATGACGGTCGCGCGTGAACACTCACACACCGCTAGACCACGTATACGTACGCGAGAATTGCTAGGATCAGGGAAATGCGTTCTGATTTCTCGATAATGCAAAGACGGGGGTTTTTATTAGTCAAAATCGCTAGATAAAAGATCAATCTAGAGCGCTGTTTGCTTCAAAAGTCGTTCTTTTACGTTTCCGAGCAATGATTTTGCAATATTTGGCTGCATGTTGCCCGTCGGAGAGGCTAGTACGCCGGCGTGACTGCAACGCCATCTGACGGGCAACATGCGACGGGCAACATGCAGCCGAATATTGCAAAATCATTGCTCGGAAACGTAAAAGAACGACTTTTGAAGCAAACAGCGCGCTAGATTGATCTTTTATCTAGCGATTTTGACTAATAAAAACCCCCGTCTTTGCATTATCGAGAAATCAGAACGCATTTCCGTGATCCTAGCAATTCTCGCGTACGTATACGTGGTCTAGCGGTGTGTGAGTGTACTCTAGCGGTGTGTGAGTGTTCACGCGCGACCGTCATCTGCTAGGAGACGGCCCCCTTAATAGTATCTCGTCGGTGCTGGCAGTCTTTAATAGTATCTCGTCGGTGATGCGGCGAATGCCGTTATACAGGGCAGCGCCGTCGGTAAGGGCAGATCGCACTAATGTGGCAGATGTCGATAAAGTAGATTTCTATTGTACAAATATGTAGCAGTTTCCCTTTTTACCGACAATACTGATTTTTGAATGAATATTCAGTCACATGCAAGGAGAGAAAACGAAAAAAAAATCTGTGCAAAATAAAAATTCTCTGCATCGATTGCAAGAGATGGAAGCTAAGATTAAAATGTCACCATGCAAAAAAAGACAAAGTGTCGTATAAGGGAAAAGAAAATTTACTTTTTCTTATTTTTTAATACACCGCAGGGAGTTGGTAAAGACACATGGACAATGACACAAGGAATATATATATATATATAATAAATATTATAATTTTTTATTATTACTATGCTTTATTATTGGACGAACACCTAAATATCTCTTCAGGTTATTGTGATGCAAAAAATATTTGTTACGTAATGTGCACGGTGTGCCAGATATTTGGTCCATTGACACCATGCACATTACGTAACAAATATTTTTTGCATCACAATAACCTGAAGAGATATTTAGGTGTTCGTATTTAAACGGAACACCCTGTATATTGTGATTATTACACGTTGTTGCCTCTGCTTCCCAAAACTTGTGGCCCGTAGCACGTTCTGGCATAGGTGGGATACCTAAAAAATACAAAGAAAATCAGTAATGTACAATATATGCATGTGTGTTGAATGGCATAATTAGATATACGTACCACGTGAAAAATTAGAGGTCTTCCTCTTCCCCGGTTGCCGCAGCTTCCTTCTCCTCCTTCCCTGGATAGCACATTATATTTATCCTCCGTTCTGTAAATTAGATTTTCAATTACACAGTGAGTAAAGGTGAGTATTTAATCTTCTTCGCTTATTGCTCATCTCAACGAATTTTCTAATTTCTGGTGCTACAATTACAAAAGGTCTTCTGACGTTTTTCATCAACTAATATACCTAACTGATTCAAACATTGCAATGATATTTATAAAAAATCGATTAAAGTTGAACTACAAACAAAAGAATGTACTACCAGAAATAAAAAAATTCGATGATGAGAAGCAAGTGAAGAAGATTAAATATTAGCAGAGAGTATATGAGAGTGCTCACGCCCGGGTTTTGGCCGTGCCCATATAGTGCTGCCCCCTAGTCTAGTACTTATTGTTAGCCTGGATCAGCTCCTACATCATCTTTAGCATGGACATAGGGCTGCAGGCGAGCCGAGCTAAGCTCGAGCTCGACTGGTCGAGTCGAGTCGAGACTCGATTGGTCGAGCCGAGTCGAGTACTCGCACGAAGCGGGCGGCTCGCACGATGCGAGTAGCTCGCATCGATGCAAGCTACCCGCATCGAAGCGAGCTACTCGCGTCGACGTCATCGGCTCGCATCGGTGCGAGTTACTTGCATCGATGCGAGTCCAGTCGAGCTTACCGCGGCTCGTAGCGAGCGTGTGATTCGTACGAAATGAACGGCTTGCATGAAGGAATCGACTCGAAATAAATTCAAACGTAATACGACATTGAAGTTCTCGCAGTGCCACGTTTAAATTATTATGTTGGATGTGTCTTATCATGATTATTAATGTATATTTTTTCAGATTTTACAGACTTTGCGAACAGGTTTTAAAAAATTGGAAATTACCAAAAATTCGGAAAAATGCATATTTCCTATTAAAGTTTGGGAAATATCAGGTATATAAAAATTCAATAATGAGATATTGTTAAAACAACCGTTTTTAATTTTTTCCAGAATTTTTTATGTAGTGCATCGTACTTAAAAAAAATAAAAATAATCTTTTCCGATATTTCTTTACCTTTTGTAGGTGTATTATGTAATAGTGAACATTCTTGTATTCAGAAAAATAAAGTACAAATTTTAAAAAATGCAATGCTCTTAAAAAAATAATTTTAAAAATATTTTATTTGCCTATATTTCAATTAATATGAACAATACTTCCAGCAGATACAATTAGTGCAGACGGCAAGGTCTCCCGCTGCGAATCGAATCCCGCTTTTTTTCTTTTTTGTTAACCATATAATTGTTGTAGAGATATATTAAATATATTTTTCAAAGCACCGACCTCACCGATGCGAGAAGATAGCTTACTCGCACCGAAGCGAACGGCTTACACGAAACGAACAATGTATACAATGTATCTGATGTGTAGCCGTGAAATGAGTTTTATTTTAAAGTTTCCAGAGTACATAACTCGTTTATTTATATTAATATGTTAGTTGTGTCCCATCGTGATTATTAATGCATATGCTTTTCAGATTTTCGAATTATGCGAACGTCTTTAAAAAATTGCATATTTTAAAACATTCGAAAAAAATGCATATTTCCTATTGAAGTATGGGAGATAACAGTTTTATAAAAATTCAGTAATGGGATATTGTCGAAATCATTTTTCTTAATGTTTTTCAGAATTTTATATATACCATATATATATATATAGTGCAATGTACTTAAAAAAAATAAAAATCAACTTTTTCGATATTTCTTTACCTTTTGTATGTGTATTATGTAATTTTGAACAATTTTAACAAACGTGAAAATGCAATATAAATATTGCTTTGACAATATATTTGAGAAATATCACTACAACAATTATATGGTTAAGAAAGAAGAAAAAAAAGTGTTTAACGAAAAAGAAAATCATTCGGTGTGGGATTCTAATCGTATCTGCTGGAAGTATTGTTCATATATTGAAATATAGACAAATAAAATATTTTAAAAATTATTTTTTTAAGACTATTGCGTTTTTTAAAGTTTGTACAATATAATAATTTAAACGTGGCACGGCGAGAACTTCAATGTCGTATTACGCTTGAATTTATTTGGAATCAATTCCTTCATGCATGCCGTTCGTTTCGTACGAATCGCACGCTCGCCACAGTGCGCTGAACCATTGACAAAAATCGAAAAAGTCACTGCTTCATATCGATTTAAAACAATGTTCATACTATGTCAAAATAAATCAGTTTTTGAGAAAAAGATTTAAAAAATTCAGTAGGAAATTAGTTACAAGCGAATCTGTACGCGAATTTTAGGAAGATCAAATAGTAGACGTTTGTTGTTCAATTAACACAGATCTACAAAGCGTATTTGTTAAATTTTCAATATAGGTCCACATGAAGAAGTTGTATAATGCAACTTTTAGTATTTCTTCCACAATTCCGATCAGTTGCTATTTATGAAAAAAATTTAATTTAAAACGAAGTTTCAGTTTCGGAAGAACTGAACTGCGAATTCATATATCTACTGAAAACCACCAATAAAACAAAATGTTGTTTATAAATATCGTTTTTTAATGTTTAAATAAATACTATATTTATAATATCATATTGTGATTGCTCTCAATATAAATAAAAAACCACTTTGTTTCATGTCTCTATCATAAACAGAACAAAAGTTATTGAATTTTGTCCAAGAAACAGGCATTCCGGCGCACTGTGGATCGGTGCGAGCTGAGCTAAGCTCGACTGGATTGATCGAGCCGGTCGAGTACTCGCATCGATGCAAGTAACTCGCACCGATGCGAGCCGATGACGTCGGCGCGAGTAGCTCGCTTCGATGCGGGTAGCTTGCACCGATGCGAGCTACTCGCATCGTGCGAGCCGCTCGCTTCGTGCGAGTACTCGACTCGACTCGACCAATCGAGTCGAGCTTAGCTCGGCTCGCATTTTGCGAGTACTCGAACAGCTCTACATGGACAAGATCCTACATCATCTTTAGCTTGGATCAGATCCTACATCATCTTTAGCCTGGATCAGATCCTACATCATCTTTAGCCTGGATCAGATCCTACATCATCTTTAGCCTAGATCAGATCCTACATCATCTTTAGCCTAGATCAGATCCTACATCATCTTTAGACTGGATCAGATCCTACATCATCATTGGCCAGGATTATGACATACAATTCATATTGTTTTATATAAAATATGTAACTAATATATAAATCTCTAATAATATAAATTATATTCATAGAAGTATTTTAATTTTTCCCGAGCTTTTGTTGCAAACTCTAGTTGTAAAAAATAAAAAAGCCGGAAGATTTCGAAGAAACACAGATTTTATATCGAAGCTTAAAAGCGACCATCTTGGAAATTAATTTAATGTGATGAAGTACTTACTGTCATCAATACTGTCTCCAATTTTTTCATATTTTTAGGCACAGTTATTATTAATTAAACCAAAGTGAAAACCAATTTTTTCTACGAAAATTTAGAAGAATAACTTTAGGGTTACCCTGAAATTTTCAGAATATGTTTTAATTGACACAAATCTATAAAACGTATTTTTTAAATTTTAAGTATAGATAGACCCACATTAAAAAGTTGTAAAACGCAACTTTTAGTATTTTTTCTATAATTCTGATCAATTGCAATTTTTTAATAAACTTCTTTTCACATCCTGCAGTAAACTAATTGCTCTAGTTTCCAAAAAAAGTTCAAATCGTATAGTATATTAAAATAGTGGTAAATCTACGCTACAGACAGGGATTGGAACGGTTATGAAAATAACTGTTTAAACTGTTATTTTTCGGTTCTGATTGAAATAGTTATTAAGAACCGAAATGATGTTATGTTATAACACTTATGACTGTTACGAGAATATCGGTACTGGCTGGCAGTTCTGGCTTATATCGGTTACGGTTACGATTTTGGAGAACCGATATTATGTATTTCGGTTCAGGATTTCGGTTCCGGATTTCGGTTCTCTGTCATTCTGTATTCTATATTGTGTTCGACCTAATATTTATTATTTAAACAATTTATAAATAAATAAATTTTTATAATTTGTTTCTATATTAATTATTTGAATTGTTATTTCTCAATAATAATTTATTGTTAAAATAATTGTTTAAATAAATAAATTTTTATAATTTGTTTCCATATTCATTATTTGAATTGTTATTTCAATAATTTATTGTTAAAATAAATAGATTTTTATCATCTATACAAATTTGTTATTTGTTTTTATTTATTTAAATAATTATTTTCACAATAAATTATTAGAATAATATAATTCACAAATAGAAAAATATATAAATTTATTTATTTAAACCAGTGAGATGAGCACCCCCGCGGACTGCAGTGGGCCAAAAGTGAAAACATAAGAATACGCGCGGGTCGCAACCGGCAACGGACGCAATTGTTGGAAGTAACAATTGAAAATCGGCGACGAAGGCCGCCTCGCCGCGCCACTGGTGGCTCATGTCGGGCGAAGTTATTTTGTTTTGTGGTTCGAAAAAAACGTCGACGTTACAAACTTGAAAGGGTGGTTTCTCAAGATAAAAGTCTGCTCTATCGCGTGGTATAGTTCGATTTTCCGCTGGACCCTAATTTTTTGAGATAAATTGAAAAATATCCTCAAAAATTGGTGCAAAAGTAGTGTCTCTTCGTCTTTAATCATTGTTTAAACATGTTTAAACAATCATAATGTATTAATATTGGATATCACTGTATTCGGGAAAGTCTACAGAATCTTTTGCTGTAAAGAACAATTCAATATCTTTTATAATAACCACAATATTTGTTTAAAGTTGAAAAATATGTTTTTTTTTAAAAGCCATGTTTTTCAAAAACTGTGCGTATAGGAGAAAAATTAAGGACAGATTCGGAATCAGCGCAAAAAACTCTATAACAAGGACCCAACAGTATATTGAAAACAAATTTGGTGTTGGACAGTGTAATCGGTTCTCCAGAACCGTTAGGCCTGTTGCACAGTCGAGCGCAATTTTCCGGTCTCAAATACGTTCTAAAATTCTAAAAAAAATGTTACATATTTTGGATCCTAAGACGCATTTTATAGAATTTTTTCAGATTTTTTGGTTGCAAACTGTGGTCGTAAACAATGAAAAACCCCCCAAAAATCGGAAAAATGCAGATTTCTAGAAAATATGAAAACATGCTTTTTACTGTTTGGTTCCTTGATAAAAGTACTACAGCAGGCAGTGTCGTCAATTTTTTTCAGATTTTTTTATTGTGGGACATCATTGTCAAACTTTTCTCGACGTTTCTGCTGTGAGGAGGAAAGTTATACTTATTGATTTTACCGCGGGTGTATATTAAGTAATTTTTAACGTTATTACATTTTACTTTATTATTACATGTTATTATACATTACAAAACGCAATTGTTTGACCTAAGAAATGCGATTTAATAGAAAGAAGAATTGTGTTCTGTGCGCGATATATGTACATACTGTGACTCGCAAAAATTTTCGGACGCTCTAAAAATGATAACTTTTTTAATATTGTACTATACGATTTGAACTTTTTGGGAAGCTAGAACAATTAGTTTAGTACAGGATGTGAAAATAATTTTTTCAAAAATAGCAACTGATCGGAATTGTAGAAAAAATGAGAGACACTTGGGGAAACTAAAACACCTGGCAGAAGACTGTGAAGGGGTAGAAAGAATTAACATAGGTATAGAAAAGATAGTACAGGAGAAAAGAGTGGGAGAAATTGTAGAATGGGTTAGGAGTATAGAGAAAAAAAGGAAAGAATTATAATCCAAGTCCAATTTCTGGGCCACGAGGCTGAAATAAATAAATAAATACGTATTTACTTACTTACTAAAAATTGCATTTTACAACATCTTTATATGGGCCGACATTGAAAATTTAAAAAATACGTTTTGTAAATCTGTGTCAATTAAACATATTCTGAAAATTTCGTCAAAATCGGTCGACGTTGCAATGAGCTACAAACGTTTTAATATAAAATAATAATTCTTAAAAAATATTCTGTTATTTTACACCGATATACCCGACCCGACCCGTATCATGTTACAAAGTTTCTCTCCACTCCACGGCGACCGAAACCCTCGAGCTTCACTTACCTTTTCTCCGTTCGTCATCATAGAATAGTGTTTCCTGAAAATTGAATGTCTCTGGCCAGACTCGAGTTTTCGACATTTATAGCAAGCTTGCTATAATCGTATCTTATTTGTCAAAATTTAGTTTTCCATTTAAAATATTTTGTTGTTAAAACTTATTAATAGTTTTAAATAGTACTTGAACAATATTAAAAATGATACTGAAATATTGGAATATTACAATTTGGAATGAATTATTTTATAAAAAAAACATTTAAAAATTGTTCTGAATCGATTAACGAGGATTAGGCACCGATTCTATCTCTCAGCCACTTGTACTCGCTTTTCACCGCACCCCTCCCCCGTGACACGCGTCGTCACTGTCGTCAGTCCGTCGGAAGCTCTCGAATGACGCCGTCGTCGGATGTTTCTATGTAGGTTTTAATTCGCTTTCGACGCAAGACAATTTGGCGTCTTCACCAGTGCTTTGGCTGTGACGTACAGTTTGTTGTTTCAAGTAAAAGAGTTACAAGCGAATTATCTTCTCAAAGTTATGTATGTATCATACATATATACAATATACATATATATTATCTAATTTGTTGTGAAAAACACTACTTATATATGAATAAATAGATATTTTTTCTTATGAATAAATAGATTAGTTTTTTTTTATCAAAAAACTTTATTTATGCGAGTACTATTTATTGTTGGCAAGAAAAAATTTTGTGGCTCTTTAAAAACTTTGAAATTTCGTAAATTGTAATTTTTGACTCTTCCGACTCAAAAGCTTGCCGACCCCTGGTATAGTATACATATATTATTTCTCCTCTTTGTTTCTAGATAAAATTTTATTATGATCCTCCATTAGTTTAACGCCCCGTTCAGCGGTATCATTGACCACCTTCAGTCCATGTTTCAGCCAGACTACTTATTATTCATAATAACTTCTTTTTCCGATATTAGAACTATTTTTACCACGTTTTTATTAATGCGTATTAATGAATTTATTTATATATAATATCTCTGTCAGTTATGTATACATATATGAAAAAACTCTTCAAACAAAATTTTTAGTATATATATAAGGAGGTGGATATATAGTATCAAAGAAAAAAAAATTTTTCAAAGTCATTATTTAAAGTTTTCAAGGTCACGGATGTTTTTTCTATCAACAACTGTTTATGCTATATATGGATTCTTAAAGAGAAAAAAGACAAATTCAACGATATATCATAACGTCTATTTATGTCATGATTTAAAAAATTCTCATTTTCCATTAAAAACTCATTTTCCCATGATCCAAACGGCCCCAAAATTTTTCCAGACCATTTTCTCAACATTTGTCACAATTCTGGTTTACGGGACCAAAAAAATTTCATGGTCGAAAAATAAGGTCCACCCTAATGTTGCATATACGTAAATTACGAGAAGCAGTAAAGAGTGCTTAACGTCGAAGAAGAAAATCCGGGTAACTAAAACTTAATATGTACTACATTCCACGTTATTAGAATAATTGTAGTTTAATTATGATATATTTTAAAATTGATATAATTATATCAACATTTTTTATTTACACCTAAAAACGCCACTGTCTCGGAAGGAAATGGACATTCGAGAGAAGCAATGAAATTAGAGCATCATTGCGAAAAAAGATGAGTTTGCAATAACCTCAATATACATTTTATGAAATTCTATTATAATTATAGTCATGACTGTATTTTTTAATAAATAAACTTGTGTATGCTAGTATAAAATCAATTTATATATATTATACAATTTATTTTATTATTTGTTTGACAACTAATAAATCTACAAATTGATTCATAAACTAAAAAATACTTCCTGCATTTTCGTATTCTCCAATCAGTCCAAATAAATACCATCAACCTGTTCTCGATCATATACCAATTTTTATTAATGCAATTATGACAGTAACAAAACGTTTCTATTTAAAATGAATACATATTTTGAACATAGTTTTTACATTTTTAATTTTTTGGAAGGTTAAAAAATGTAATTAAAAAAGTAATGAAAAATAAAAATTAAAAAAAAATCCCCGCTGCACGGGGACTCGAATGCTACCTCCAGATTGCGATTCATACGCTCGACGGCTCGACGGCTCGACAGCCGAATTTCAGTTTCGCTTCCGCCGTAAAGCAATACAACATGGCAACATGGCAAGTGCTAAAAATAGATTGTGGCTGGCATAAGCGCACAAGCAGCGCACACGGATATAGTAAAGGTACGTTGGCGAGTGTAGCGCGCGGGCGCGTTGCTAACACGATACAGTGTCTTCTGTGGTGGCCTCTGGTGGCCTCCTGTTTCTCACTCCAGTCAGAATATATCCTAGAGGGCGTAAGAGAAATATTCGAGCGACACAGATGTCGTCAGATGTGCTAACAGTAAAGTGGGTTCTGTTTCTTGCTAAAGATGATGTAGGTTCTGTTCCATGCTAAAGATGATGTAGGAGCTGTTCCAGGCTAAACATGATGTGGAGACAAAAGCGGCACGGCCAAAACCCGGGCGTGAGCACTCTCATATACTCTCTGATATTAGGTTGTCCTGGGTTGTCCCAAAAGTTCCTTCCGCAATGCCTTTCTTTAATATTGCTAAATAAATATTAGGTTGTCCCAAAAGTTGTTTTTCGATGCATGCACATAATGCAAATTCATATTAAGAAGTACTAAAATATTAACATAAAGATTATCGTATTGTTTGTATTTATTTAGCTACATTAAAGGAACACAATGCGGAAGAAACTTTTGGGACAACCTAATACTTGCCTTACTGAATTGGTTTAAGCCATCATTTTGCCGATTTAGAATATTGCTAAGCTAATTCTAATCTGAATGGGCCAAAGCTGAATTGTGTTGGATTTGTTTAAAGTGATAAATGATAATAATGATAATGAAAAGAGAGTGATAAAGTGATAAAGAAACAAACAATTTACTATTTTGGACTCTACATTGAAGTGAACATACTCGCCCCGTAGCACCTCATACGTGATGGCAAATGGCACTGTCGCGTGGTGTGCCGACAAGCGTTCTCACGCTTTTTCACGCGAAGATTCGGGGAGACATTTGAGCAAAATGAAACCGATCAACCAATATAAATATGTACAAATACCTTCCGTTCTTCCTTCCTTCCACGTAATGCACGTAATCCAAGTAATCCACGTAATCACATAATCCAAGCAAGTCAATCTAATAAATAGTCAAATAGTCAAATGCCGCAACGCAGACCGCACTCGCGAGTGTAACGTGTAACCACAGAGCGAAGCTATGTAAATATATCTGTGATTGTGTCAAGAAAAACGCTGCATGTCACAATTTCAAAAAATTTCAGTTTATGCATTTATTGAACTTTATAGTGTAGGATTAGGTATTTACCAGAAAAAACGTCACGAAAATCAATTCAAAAGGCTCGAAAAAATAATACAATTTAACCAATGTCCTTGTCAAAGCATTAGTGATCAAAACTTTAAACGACAATATCTCGAATGTGAAAGTACAATGTGACATGCGGCGGCGTCCTCCTGACAACCACAGATATTACGACCGAGCTAAGCGAACGAGAACTTGCGAACTGTTGAGAGTTGAGAGAATAACTGAAAACTGCTGAAAACTGAACGGCAGTTTCCCCTTCCCTGACGTATCGTCGTATCCGTGAGCGGTGTCGACCGCGCTTGCCCGTGTTAGTGCATGTTCGATTGCACGCGCGCTACACACAAACGTACCTCTACCATGTCCGTGTGACTACCTGCTCGACTGATCGACGCCGACGCGTTCCTTCGATTTTCACGTTGCCGAAGTTTCGGAAGCATGAGGCGAAAAGTCGGAATCTGGAGACGGCGCGCATTTGAATCTCGGGCACAGCACACGGCGCGACGCACATTTTGCTATAACTTTTGATCTAAAAGAGATATCGAAGAGAAATTAGGCCTAATTTTTTTTGAAAAATCGGTTTTAACGATGTAAAAAGAAATATATTTTGTATTTTTTAAATAATGTTTTCGTTGATTCCACTGTCCAACACCAAATTTGATTTCAATATACTGTTGGGTCCTTCTTATAGAGTTTTTTGCGCTGATTCCGAATCTGGTTTTAATTTTTTTCCTATACGTCCAGTTTTTGAGAAAATGGAGTTTTAAAAAAAGACATATTTTTCAACTTTAAACAAATATTGTGATGTTATAATAAAAGATATTGAATTGTTGTTTACAGCAAACGATTCTGTAGACTTTCCTGAATACAGTGATATCCAATATTAATACATTATGATTGTTTAAACATGTTTAAACAATGATTAAAGACGGAGATGCACCACTTTTGCACCAATTTTTGCGGATATTTTCGAATTTATCTCAAAAAATAAGGGTCCAGCGAAAAATTGAACTATACCACGCGAAAGAGCAGACTTTTATCTTGAGAAACCCCCCTGTGAAGTTTGCATGGTCGACGTTTTTACCGAACCAGAAAGCAAAATATCTTCGCCCGACATGCGTTGACGCCAGTGGTGCTCTTCCACTAGCGCAGTCGTTCGTCGGGATACGGCGCGGCGCGCTGCGGTGAAACGGCGCGTGGCTATAAGCGCGCAATTATGTCAGCTTACTTAAATGTAATATTTTATTAAATGTTATATTATTGTTATTTATTATTTATTAGTATATTTATTCTGTATAAATTATTTTATGTATTTTTAATGTTAGTCTCTCGTTTATAGTATATTTAATACAAAAAATACCTTTTGTAACAAAAAAATAATTTATTCACACACTACACTATTACACTATTTACAATGCTAATATATATGTGTACACTATTCAGATATAATACACTACTAAAATACATATATTATATACACAACAACTAAAATACTATAAATAACTATAAATGTTTTTTATGAAATTTTATACGTAGCAATGCAGATTTGAAATGCTTGACACGACTGATTTCAACAAACACAAAGCCGAAACTGAACTCTGGCATCAGTTTTCTTAAGAACCAACACGATACATATTTTGAAATAAATGACGGTCTACGGACAACGGAATACATACAATGTAAGTCTGCAATGCGGTGACTGAAAAATTCTATTTTCAGTAATTGTCGTCTTATCTATGTATTGTAATTATAGTGCCAATGAACACTCGAGATTCTTCCGAGTAAAATAAGTCCAAACACAATATAAACGGGACTATTTTTATTGACTAAAATACATAATTAAAATAGTTTGCTCCATATTAAATCGATATAGTGTATTATATCTGAATAGTGTACACATATATATTAGCATTGTAAATAGTGTAATAGTGTAGTGTGTGAATAAATTATTTTTTTGTTACAAAAGGTATTTTTTGTATTAAATATACTATAAACGAGAGACTAACATTAAAAAATACATAAAATAATTTATACAGAATAAATATACTAATAAATAATAAATAACAATAATATAACATTTAATAAAGTATTACATTTAAGTAAGCTGACATAATTGCGCGCTTATAGCCACGCGCCGTTTCACCGCAGCGCGCCACGCCGTATCCCGACGAACGACCGCGCTAGTGGAAGAGCACCACTGGCGTCAACGCATGTCGGGCGAAGATATTTTGCTTTCTGGTTCGGTAAAAACGTCGACCATGCAAACTTCACAGGGGGGTTTCTCAAGATAAAAGTCTGCTCTTTCGCGTGGTATAGTTCAATTTTTCGCTGGACCCTTATTTTTTGAGATAAATTCGAAAATATCCGCAAAGATTGGTGCAAAAGTGGTGCATCTCCGTCTTTAATCATTGTTTAGACATGTTTAAACAATCATAATGTATTAATATTGGATATCACTGTATTCAGGAAAGTCTACAGAATCGTTTGCTGTAAACAACAATTCAATATCTTTTATAATAACATCACAATATTTGTTTAAAGTTGAAAAATATGTTTTTTTTTCAAAGCCATGATTTTCAAAAACTGGACGTATAGGAAAAAAATTAAAACCAGATTCGGAATCAGCGCAAAAAACTCTATAAGAAGGACCCAACAGTATATTGAAATCACAAAAAAAGTTGAAATTTGTTGGACAGTGTTCTTAAGGTATAGCCGGAAAAGATGGTCAGAAGTATCCAACCAAATTTGTTTTTAGTCACGTCATGTTCAACAGAAAATTATGAAAAAATTCATGAATATTCTACCGAATAGCATACACTACTGAGATTTTTTTCAAAATTTTTGGTTGCAAAATCGATTTTTAAACAAATCGGAAAACATAAAATTGCCGATTTTATGTATATACATACATCAAAGTCTTCAGTTGACCACATTTATATTATTACGTTAGTTGTGTCTCATCCTGATTATTAATGTGTATTTTTTCAGATTTTTCGGATTACGGAAACATGTTTTAAAAAATTGAAAACCTCCAAAAATTCCAAGAAAATGCATGTTTTGTATTGAAGTGTTAGAGACTCCAGTTTTATAAGAATTCAGTACTTGGATATTATTGAAGCAACCGTTCTTAATTTTTTTATAATTTTTTAGAGGTTGGGTAGTCGTTAACAAAACAAGTACATATATACGGCTGGGAATCTTCTGGCCCCGAATCGAATCCCGCATCTATAATCATTTTGTTCGGTAAATACTTATTGCTTCGAGTTTTAATGAAAAGTTTAACCAAAAACATTTTTTAATTGTCTACATTTATTTTCAACTTAAAGAATTGATGCAGTTCGCGCTGTCGACTTTCGCTGTCCACTTTCTGTAATTGAAAAAAAAGAAACACAGTTTAAGTTATGATTGCGAAGTGCAGAATGGTTTCGAGGTATTCGAAAATACCGCTACAGGTGGTCCCCTGTGTATCTATATCTTCGAGTAACTAATTACAAATTTTGTATCTATTATTCGTGATCCGAAATTTGTATCTAGGAGAAAAATTAAGGGCAGATTCGGAATCAGCGCAAAAAACTCTATAAGAATCATCCAACAGTAATTGTTGAAGAAATTTGGTGTTGCGGAGACTGTAAATCAAATGGGAAACTTTCTTCCAGCAGATCTATTAATGGGTCTATTAACTTTTTTCCGTGTAACATTTTGTTTATTTTCTCGTTTCTTTGTTATAATAAATGGAAGCTTATGTTGATTTGTTGTTCTTCATTCTTTAATAAGCGCCTTTTAATTTCCCATCAGTTTCAACTCCATAAAGTAATAGTTTTCTGTAAAATCGGATCGGAAACTTTCTGCCAGGGGTTGTATTAATTCGAGTAACTGTAACTTTTTTAATGTTGGACTATATGGATTTGGACTTTTCGTGAGAAGTTGGAGAAATTAGTTTACTGCCCGATGTGAAAAGATATGTAGTGGACATGGCGCGTTGGAAAGAGGGACTTTCCGGACGCGGAAATTTCATCCTTCTCAAGTGCGCGCTGTGGACGGTTGCGTTGAGGGTTCGGTCGTAAAAGTGACGATTACCAGAACCCTGACTCAACCGTTGCAATGTCCTTGGCACCGACGACTTTGAATTGTTTTGGGGAAGGAAACTTTCTCCTTACTCTTGAGTAACGGAGAATTCCTCCCCTTATTTTAACGGTCTTTCTCACGTTGCTAATCCTCCCACCAAAAAGGATTTTTACCAGTGGAAAAAAGCTTGTGGCACTCATTGAGAACGCATCGCTCTAGAGTTGCCCGCGCTACGTTAATTTATATCTCTGTACTTTGTTAGTACTCGATAGTCATTAACGTTTATAATCTAGTTTTCTCGTTATTGTTATTATTATTACATCTTGTTTTGTTTTGTTATTGTTACGTGTTATTGTTTTAATAAATATCTATATCGTTGTCTGTTAACCACGCGAAACATCATAGACACTGAATTACCCGTCACCCTAAAGATATTTTTCCAGAAATTGCAGTTGGCCGGAATTCTAGAGAAAATAGGTACTAAATGTTGCATTTCACAACTTTTTTATGTGGGGCCTATATTGAAAATTTAAAAGATAGTTATAATAATTAACCATTTGCAGCTGTTTTAATTTCGGAGCTGTTTTAACTCGAAAATGAAACATCTCGTTCTAGGTAGAATAATTTCGTTCTATACGATTCTTTTCATTTGATGGATATGAAATTGATTGTAATACCTCATACAATAATTAAAGGTTTAGTAATTGATTAGCTACCAACATGTTTAACAATGTAAACAATATTTTGCATAATGGGACAGCAATTTTTAGTGGTGATTTCGAGTCACCACTGGAGTGCTAAGGGTTAAAGATGGTAGAAATTGCAGGATATTACAACAATGACAAATATTATAAAGCAGATACGCTAACGTTACCGTTATCGCGTCAGAAGGAATAGCTGCAAGCTGCAAGTACAATTGTATAGAGTATAGAATTTCGGGGAAAACTGGGAAGAGAGGGAGGGTTGCCGGAGGATTAATTATGGCGTGGAAGAACCGACGCGACGGTGCCCGTAAGGATAATCACGGTCGCTTAGAGTGGCCGGACTATGGCAGGGTAAGACGTGGTTTCCCTCGGGTCTCAATTATCCATCGGGCCTTAATTTGTCCGGGCTGTTTGTCTCTCGATCAAGCCGGTTCGTCGAGGTCCTGGTACTGTACTTTGGAAATGAAATGGATGATTATGTGAAAATTTGCTTGTCAAATGAACATTCTGGGAAAAGGTTCAGGTAATTTCGTGCAGAAAATCCAGAGTTGTTTTGGTAACTACCCAGGCCCTCGCGACGGTCAAAGTAATTGCCCAGTTTTATCGACGTTTTATTACTTCGTCGCGTACCCTGGTATAAAGCAGCGAAAGCAATTTAGATATCGTGAAACGGTACGAATTTCTTTTCTTGCTGTTCTTGGAAATTCTGAAATTGTCAACTCAGTGGTCGGCACGGATGAGACTTTTCAGGCCGCCTCCTTTCACCGGCCGCACGTCTCGTTCTCCGTAACGGCCTTTATCCTCGAGGCAGCTCAGGCCCGTATCTATCCCAGACCGTGCGAACTGCGTACAAAATTTCTGTTTATGAAACATTAGAAATTCCATTTCTTTATACACATATTTTTAGCGTGTCTTTCTTAACATGTATGAATTAAATGAAACGAGGCTTCATTAACTGATCTATTTTTATTGAATGGAGTAGAATTACACTGTCCAACAAATTTCAACTCTTTTTATGTTCCCCAATTACTTCTTATAGAAGTCCAAGGTCCTTCTTATAGAGTTTTTCGCGCTGATTCCGAATCTATTTTCCTATACGCACACTTTTTCAGGAACAAGGCTTTGAAAAAAAACATATTTTTCAACTTCAAACAAATATTGTGATGTTATTATAAAAGATATTGAATTGTTCTTTCTGGCAAAAGATTCTGTAGACATTCCCGAATACAGTGATATCCAATATTAATACATTATGATTGATTAAACATGTTTAAACAATGATTAAATACGGAGAGATTTCGTCGCGTCGGCGCACAGTGGAAAATTTAGACCAGACTCGATTCAAAATCAAAGAACTTTCGATAGAAATGAGGTAGAGCGATGAAATTTTTTTTTAATGAAAGCTGAAACTTTGCAGAATATGGGAAAAATAGGGAAGTTATGGTACGAACGTTTTTTAACCGAGAAAATTCGTTAAACATGTAGAATTTAAAGAAATCGATTTTGCAATATCCTGAGGTCGTAGACAAATTTTGAGACCAGATTTGAAATCGGCGTGAAAAAATCTACGGGAAATGATATATAGCAAAAATTTTAAAAAAATTTTCCGCGCGTGGTATTGGAAAAACCACAATTTTCTCGAAATTGTGCAAGTTTAACGAATTTTCTCAAAGTTAAAAAACGTTCTTACCATAATCTCCCTATTTTTCCCATATTCTGTAATGTTTCAGCTTTAATTTTTAAAAAATTTCATCGCTCTACCTTATTTCTATCAAAAGTTCTTCGATTTTGTCTCCGATTTGGACGAAAGGTCACACTGTGCGCCGTCTCCAGATTCTGACTTTTCGCCTCATGCTTTCGAAACTTCGGTAACGTGAAAACTCAGCCCGTCTGAGTGCCTGTTCAATTGCTTGCGCGCTACACACAAGCGTACCTCTACTCTGTCTGTGTGAACTACCTGCTCGACTGATCGACGCCGACGCGTTCCTTCGATTTTCACGTTGCCGAAGTTTCGGAAGCATGAGGCGAAAAGTCGGAATCTGGAGGCGGCGCGCATTTGAATCCCGGCACAGCGAGCGACGCGGCGATAACAGAACATACGGACAATAGGACGTCCTTATATTAGGGTATGTATTCGGATAATGGGGGTACGGATACGGGAGTCTCTACTGTATTCAAAGAACAAGTAGACATAATTGAAATCGTAATTCTAATTGCAATATTTTGTAGGACTCAATATAAATAGTACCGTATACTCATCTTTTTTTATCGATGAATATGATCACTAACTAAAATAAATTCCTAATAAGAAAAAAAAATGTTAACAACCCATTAAAAAGTGTTAAAAACGCGACTGAACATGTTGGTGAAAGTCCCATTTGGGGGTGAACGGAACTTTTAAGCTAGTGCTTGAAGCGGACTCTGGGATTCGGCAAGACCGCAGATGTGGCAACCAAACCTTGGGGTTTTCCAGCCATCTGGAAACTATCGAAACGGTGTAGCTTCGAATAATTTTCTGCCAGGGCGGCGAAGACTTCGGTCGCCGTGGCCAAGTGGTGCAATAAACACGGTCAGGTAACCCGACGCGCGACGGCCAGCCAGGCATATCGGCATGAAACCACTAACAAGTTAATTGCAGACCTTGTTTATTTTTCGTGATTGTTTCATGTAAATGACGCTAGCTGCTTCGTGTGGCGTTCTTCCGATTAAAAAAAGACTAATCTCAAGATAGAATTTGGACTGTGGATAGTGGATTTATTCAAAGTCTTCGAATAACGGCACAATCAATTTTCTACCGAAACCGAAATAATACCGGTATTCTTTCGGTTTTTCCAATGCTTAGGTTGTTCCAAATGAAAAAGGAAAACCCTCCGCGCGAAGGAACAAGCGCGAGTCCGAATTCACAGGCGAGGCCGTCATAAAACATTCAGCTAAAGACCTTCCAGATGTACCTCCCAACAAAGTGATTTTTAGCCAGCCGAAAGAAGCACAGCCGATGTAGCCAGATGTATTTGGACCTTTTATACCGTTAAGGTACTAAACTTTATACCGTAGCTACCTGCAACCGAACATACTCCTTGGTTTCAAATCCTTGCTTTAGTTTATTAAAAGGAAGTAGACTCGTTTTCAGGATTGCAAGGGTGCGGGATTCGCCTCTTATTCTCATCTCTCGATAATAATACAAACACGGGGTTTTTCACTAGTCAAAAACGCTAGATAAAAGATCGATCTAGGACACTATCTGCCTCAAAAGTTCTATTTTTTCGTTTACGAGGCGTAATTGGCATTATTCGGCAGCATGTAGCTATGAAAATAGCTTGTATGCTTCCGAATAATGCAAATTACGGTGACGCCTAATGCAAATTTCGCCTCGTAAACGGAAAATAGGACCTTTGAGGGAGATGGGGCCCTAGATCGATCTTTTATCTAGCGTTTCTAACTAGTGAGAAACCCCGTGTTTGTATTATTATCGAGAGATGAGAAGAGGCGAATCCCGCACCCTTGCAATCCTGGAAAAAGGCTATACTGGAACTGCAATTACTCGAATTAATATTCGGACGTTCTAAAAAAGACGAGAACTTTTTTAATATTGTACTAAACGATTTGAACTTTTTTGGGGAGCTAGAGCAATTAGTTTACTACAGGATGTGAAAAGAAATTTTTTCAAAAATTGCAATTGATCGGAATTGTATGAAAAAGTACTAAGAGTTGCATTTTACAACTTTTTTATGTGGGCCCATATTGAAAAATTGAAAAATACGCTTTGTAGATCTGTGTCGACTAAACATATTTTGAAAATTTCGTCAAAATCGGTTGACGTTGCAATGAGCTACAAACGTTTAAAGATGGTAAAAATCGCAGATTTTCAGCCTACATCGAAAAATTCTTACATCTTTCAAGCCCTTTCGTTTTTTTCCGCATCAACCGATTTCGATGAAACTTTCACAGTGCACATTATTTACGCAGGCCTACAAAACGTACTTTTTAAATTTTCAATATAGTCCCGCGCGAAAAAGTTGTAAAATGTAACTTTTAGTATTTTCTCTGCAATTCCGACCAAATGCAATTTTTGAAAAAATTTCTTTTCACATGATGTAGTAAACTAATTGCTCTAGCTCCCCAAAAAGTTCGAATCGTATAGTACAATATTAAAAAAGTTATCATCTTTTTTAGATCGTCCCAATATTAATTCGTGTAACTGTACGTATTAGGGGATAATTAATGTATTACTAGTTTATTGATTTATGTGTAGGTTTACTCTTAATGTAACTGTAAAGAAAATTACGGCAAGGGGGGAAGAACGTAACATTCAATTTGTACATATAGTTTCCATCTCTCTTGCGATCGATGCAGACAATTTTTATTTTGCACAAAGATCCGCAGTCTAGGAAAAATAATATAGATATAATAGAAATAAATAAAATTTAATATTTTTTTATATCGGGTTTATTATTTCGTTTTCATTCAGAATCGGTATTTGGAATTGTCGGTAAAAAGGAAGACTGCTACATATTTGTACAATATGTAGAAATTCATTTCACCGACATTACCAACATTACTGACATAACCTCACCGACGGTGCTGCCCTGTATAACGGCATCCGCCGCTCCACACAGACTCCACGAGCTGCCTTCCATCTGGACGGAAGAAGCTGCCCTCTAGATGCTGTGACGGCGGACTTTGTTACATCTATGCGTATTTCTGGAAGCCCGCTGGCATGAACTCCACACTCTTTCCAGATGTACTCCAACCGTTGCTCCGAGCAGCCAATAAGCGGCGTCTGGAACGATACTGCCCTCCACATTCACTCCACGCTCTGGACTTTTCCTGGCAGTTCCAAACTGTGCTATCAGGGTAAGAATTGGCCCGTTCCGAGCTGCGCTATTGTTCGAGTTGCTCAAGGTGGGATTAACTCGATTTTTGCCTGGGATTCTCCGCGCGTATTAGTAGCTATTTTTGCCGTCTAATAGCGGAGGGCAATAGCAGAAGGCAAATTGAAGGCAAATTGAAGGCAAATTGAAGGCAAATTGAAGGCAGCCAGCCGGCCGAAACTGAATTTGTTTAAGAGGGTAGTACCGTCGAGTCGTACTGATGTGATGATGTGATTGGCGAATATAATAACAGATCTGGGCGACGCTGGCTCGAAAAACACATGTTGCTGCAAGTTGCAGCCATTTGCAGCCTGTTGCAGCCTGCAACTCCTTTGTCGGAGTGGATGACGTGGGGACTGGAACTGTCTTACTGAGTGTAATTGAGTGTTACTGAGCAAGAGAAGGTGAGAAGCAAAGAGGTTTAGTGAGAATTAGTCCTCTTCAGTCCTCTTTGGTGAGAAGCAGCAACAGCAACATGTATTTTTCGAGCCAGCGTCGCCCAGGTCTGTGCAGGTCTGTATAATAAGACAATCCTCTTTTCAACCATTTTCAACCAAGAAGAAATGCGGTGAGAGCAGCACTGTACTCGAGCGATTCACGGGAGGAGTTACGAAGAAAAGCTGATCTTCCAGAACCTGTTTATCAGATTTGTCCTGCAAATCATCTTCTGTGTTCGCGCAAGTCAAGGTTTGTAAAAATTTGACTAATAGTTGACTAATAAAGAAAAATAATCAAACTAAATGAAAAATATAATATTTATTATTTCCTACTTCATTCATTTATTATCCCTTCTGATATTGAGTAGTCTGAATTTAAAATTATTAATATTTAAACATTAAAATAAGTGTATAGTAGTCATACAAAAAATATAAATTTTCTTTTCCGTCGAACGACACTTTTTTTCCATAAACACATTTCAATAAATTTCGAAATGTAATGAATTGAAATTGAACTGTAGAGAAAATGGTATGGCAATGCAATTTTTATAGTTTCCATCTCTTGCAATCTATGCAGACAATTTTTATTTCGCATAAAGATCCGCAGTCTAAGAAAAATAACATAAATATGAGAATAAGTAAAATTTGCATGTGCACAAAATGTGCATCTGTGCGTAGTAGGGAGCTGCCGCGCCTGCGCACGACCGTATGCGTTATTCCGAACGACACGCTGATCGTATCGATTGGTGTCGATCGATCTTCTTCCTCGTGCGCTCGATTACTTCGCTGCTGACATCTGCCACATCAGTGCGAACTACCCTCACCGACGATGCGGCCCTGTAAAACGATATTAGCCAATCAGATCAGTAGACGCGACGGTACTGCCCTCTTAAACAAATTCAGCTTCGGCCGGCTGGCTGCCTTCAATTTGCCTTCTGCTATTGCCCTCCGCTATTAGACGGCAAAAATAGCTACTAATACGCGCGGAGAATCCCAGGCAAAAATCGAGAATTTGGTTATCAGGGTAAATAGTAATTAGTCGATAGTTGAATTTAGTCGATAATGCCCATCACTAAGCCACCCCCCGCCTGCTTGACGGAAACGGAACTGATTCTGAAATTCGGCCGTCGAGCCGTCGAGCGTATCAATCGCAATCTGGAGCTAGCCTTCGATTCCCCGCGGGCAGCGATTTTTATTTTTATTTTTCATTACATTTTTAATTACATTTTTTAACCTTCCAAAAAGTTTAAATATATATTATATGTATATTCGTAAGTTTGAACCCTTTATCTCAACCAGGAGGGTAGTGAAAGGGTAAAAACTAATTATTGGTTTTTCCCACATTTTCCCTGTTTATTCTAGAAAAATTCTACAAAATTGTAGATATTATTCCTTATGATCGTGAATTTTTTCAGATTTTTTGCAAATAGTAAGTATGAAAAATCGTATAGCCGGATAAGACCCTAGTAGCATTTACGGTTGGCGTTTCGTTGGGCCTACGTTGGGGGTTTGCGTTGGGCAACCGTTAGAAATGTCGCTCTTTTTTGCAGTTGGGCCAACAGTCAGGGCCAACGTTGGGCCAACGTTCAGCCAACGTTGCGCCAGCGTCGGGCCAACGGTAATACCCAACGTAGGGCCAACGATCACGTCCAATGTCGGGCCAACGGTATTACCCAACGTAGGGCCAACGATCACGTCCAATGTCGGGCCAACGGTAATACCCAACGTAGGGCCAACGATCACGTCCAATGTCGGGCCAACGGTAATACCCAACGTAGGGCCTACATTACTATAATACGATAAGCCAACAAAAGGATTCTTTCTGTAGGGTCAATTAATTATAGACATATATATATGTGTATTATAAAAATATTTTATTTTTATATCTCACAATCAGTCATTTTGTGAGGTAACAATTTTTGCCTCACATGCGTACTCTGCGTACCAATCTGCAGGAAAAACTAAACATGTGTCTGCCGTAAATCTTACAGCGGTCCTTCTCGCGTTCTGTTTTTCGTCTAACCGTCCCGTCGTTTTCGTAAACGTGCTACTGCGTGCATTTCGAATTTCGACACTCTAAATGCCCTTCCTAAATTCTTTAGAAAAATCTTGCGGAAAATCAGTGTCGTTCGAGCCGCGGTAGAGAGAACATCTCCAAAGACTTGTTAATTCACAGCTAACGGTTGCTATTAGCTGTGTTTTTGATAGTGATATTTAAACTAATCACTAGACTGCGGATCTTTATGCAAAATTAATGTTGACAGCCGCTATTACAAGGGACAGGAGCCAGACAGATATTTGATTCTCACTGTGATCAGTTTAAGAAGTTGAAAATAATACTATGGTGTTTTGAAATTATTTTAATCTCTCTACTGTATTAAAATGCACCTACTCATGTTTGCTACAAATGCATGAAATCCGCGGTCTAGTGATTGCATTACCTGATTGTTGTGATTTGTGCAGCAGTACAAGGGATATGGCAATTATTATTAGTGCATAACTATGTGTTGACAAATGTGAACAGTGATTGTGAGTGTGGAGAAATTTCAAGACACACATTTCGAAGCAGCAAATTGATTTACGGCTGAATACGTGAGTTTTTAATACAATCAGTTTCTGCTTCTTCTCTTTTTTTACGATAACCTCGTAAACTAAAGCCAACCGCCAAATAGTCTAAAGAGAAATGTTGTTCAGAATAATGATCTTGACCACATATCCAAAGTTCATCTAAATCGGATAGAAGCTAGTAGTACATCGATCCCATGGATTTACAAGTAAAGTTTCTCGCGATAATCTCGGAAACTAAAGCCGATCGCCAAAAAGTCTAAACAGAAATGTTGTTCAGAATAATGATCTTGACCACATATCCAAAGCTCATTGAAATCGGAGAGCATTCACATAATCGAGAAACTCTTGTTCGTTGCGATGTCACGGCGTACCACCGACACTCGCTTGCCGGCAAGGCGCGACACGGCGCGGCGCGGCGGCCCAGGGCGCGCTCTGATTGGTCCGTGTTTTTCGTTAATAACTCCTAAACAAAGCCGAAGTTGACATTGGTGCAAAGGAAAATGTCTCTTAGAATGGTCTCAGGAACCTCCCATTTCCGGGACTTACACTTAGTTAGGGACACCCTGTATATGTACGAAATGTATACATATATTACATATTATAAAAGTAAGATTCCTTACATTACATATTATATTACGTACATAACACACATTGCACATTAGTAATATGACATTACATTCATATTACATACATAACACGTTGCACATTAGTAATATGATATTACATTCATATTACACCTCTTCAATAGTTCTGATAATTACAACAGTTCCGCTTAAGATGGTGAAACAAGAATCGGATAAAGACGTACTTAAAATACAACTGTTTTTCGCAGTTATAGATATTGGCGTAGCTGCATGGCTGATGATCAATCTAACACTTGTGCCTCAGTAAAATCTGAAAGATGACATAGAAATTAATCTTACAACAAGAAAAGCAAAAGGAAACAAAATTGTTAATTGCAATTGAATGCATGCATAAATTACACACATTCTTTAGAAAGTATCTACAATACGTGGTAACACGTATAATTAAGTATAGGTATAAATAATTGTTAAACTAAACCACTCATTACTAATTTAACAATATACTTACAAATATTTGGCGTAGCTGCATGGCTGATGATCCATCGAACACTTGTGCCTCAGTAAAATCTGAAAAATGACATAGAAATTAATCTTACAACAAGAAAAGCAAAAGGAAACAAAATTGTTAATTGCAATTGAATGCATGCATAAATTACACACAGTCTTTAGAAAGTATCTACAATACGTGGTAACACATATAATTAAGTATAGGTATAAATAATTGTTAAACTAAACCACTCCCCTAGTAGCATTTACGGTTGGCGTTTCGTTGGGCCTACGTTGGGGGTTTGCGTTGGCAACCGTTAGAAATGTCGCTCTTTTTTGCAGTTGGGCCAACAGTCAGGGCCAACGTTGGGCCAACGTTCAGCCAACGTCGCGCCAGCGTCGGGCCAACGGTAATACCCAACGTAGGGCCAACGATCACGTTCAATGTCGGGCCAACGGTAATACCCAACGTAGGGCCAACGATCACGTCCAATGTCGGGCCAACGGTAATACCCAACGTAGGGCCAACGATCACGTCCAATGTCGGGCCAACGGTAATACCCAACGTAGGGCCAACGGTAATACCCAACGTAGGGCCTACATTACTATAATACGAAAAGCCAACAAAAGGATTCTTTCTGTAGGGTCAATTAATTATATACATATATATATGTGTATTATAAAAATATTTTATTTTTATATCTCACAATCAGTCATTTTGTGAGGTAACAATTTTTGCCTCACATATTATATTAATATATAAGTACTAACTTATTATGCACGCTAGCATATAACGGATTTCTTACATATATATGTACGAAATGTATACATATATTACATATTATAAAAGTAAGATTCCTTACATTACATATTATATTACGTACATAACACACATTGCACATTAGTAATATGACATTACATTCATATTACATTATTAACACGTTGCACATTAGTAATATGATATTACATTCATATTACACCTCTTCAATAGTTCTGATAATTACAACAGTTCCGCTTAAGATGGTGAAACAAGAATCGGATAAAGACGTACTTAAAATACAACTGTTTTTCGCAGTTATAGATATTGGCGTAGCTGCATGGCTGATGATCAATCGAACACTTGTGCCTCAGTAAAATCTGAAAAATGACATAGAAATTAATCGTACAACAAGAAAAGCAAAAGGAAACAAAATTGTTAATTGCAATTGAATGCATGCATAAATTACACACATTCTTTAGAAAGTATCTACAATACGTGGTAACACGTATAATTAAGTATAGGTATAAATAATTGTTAAACTAAACCACTCATTACTAATTTAACAATATACTTACAAATATTTGGCGTAGCTGCATGGCTGATGATCCATCGAACACTTGTGCCTCAGTAAAATCTGAAAAATGACATAGAAATTAATCTTACAACAAGAAAAGCAAAAGGAAACAAAATTGTTAATTGCAATTGAATGCATGCATAAATTACACACAGTCTTTAGAAAGTATCTACAATACGTGGTAACACATATAATTAAGTATAGGTATAAATAATTGTTAAACTAAACCACTCCCCTAGTAGCATTTACGGTTGGCGTTTCGTTGGGCCTACGTTGGGGGTTTACGTTGGGCAACCGTTAGAAATGTCGCTCTTTTTTGCAGTTGGGCCAACAGTCAGGGCCAACGTTGGGCCAACGTTCAGCCAACGTTGCGCCAGCGTCGGGCCAACGGTAATACCCAACGTAGGGCCAACGATCACGTTCAATGTCGGGCCAACGGTAATACCCAACGTAGGGCCAACGATCACGTCCAATGTCGGGCCAACGGTAATACCCAACGTAGGGCCAACGATCACGTCCAATGTCGGGCCAACGGTAATACCCAACGTAGGGCCAACGGTAATACCCAACGTAGGGCCTACATTACTATAATACGAAAAGCCAACAAAAGGATTCTTTCTGTAGGGTCAATTAATTATATACATATATATATGTGTATTATAAAAATATTTTATTTTTATATCTCACAATCAGTCATTTTGTGAGGTAACAATTTTTGCCTCACATATTATATTAATATATAAGTACTAACTTATTATGCACGCTAGCATATAACGGATTTCTTACATATATATGTACGAAATGTATACATATATTACATATTATAAAAGTAAGATTCCTTACATTACATATTATATTACGTACATAACACACATTGCACATTAGTAATATGACATTACATTCATATTACATACATAACACGTTGCACATTAGTAATATGATATTACATTCATATTACACCTCTTCAATAGTTCTGATAATTACAACAGTTCCGCTTAAGATGGTGAAACAAGAATCGGATAACGACGTACTTAAAATACAACTGTTTTTCGCAGTTATAGATATTGGCGTAGCTGCATGGCTGATGATCAATCTAACACTTGTGCCTCAGTAAAATCTGAAAGATGACATAGAAATTAATCTTACAACAAGAAAAGCAAAAGGAAACAAAATTGTTAATTGCAATTGAATGCATGCATAAATTACACACATTCTTTAGAAAGTATCTACAATACGTGGTAACACGTATAATTAAGTATAGGTATAAATAATTGTTAAACTAAACCACTCATTACTAATTTAACAATATACTTACAAATATTTGGCGTAGCTGCATGGCTGATGATCCATCGAACACTTGTGCCTCAGTAAAATCTGAAAAATGACATAGAAATTAATCTTACAACAAGAAAAGCAAAAGGAAACAAAATTGTTAATTGCAATTGAATGCATGCATAAATTACACACATTCTTTAGAAAGTATCTACAATACGTGGTAACACGTATAATTAAGTATAGGTATAAATAATTGTTAAACTAAACCACTCATTACTAATTTAACAATATACTTACAAATATTTGGCGTAGCTGCATCCATATGGCTGCTGTTCTACCGAACGATGATGCTGAATTGAATTAAATTAATGGTGTTGAATTAAATTCCACCACTTTGTACATTATCAAAATTTTTTGTTAATGAAATGAAGTAAAACACGCGACACAAAGAACGACTACTTCGACAGTTCGACACAGCACAGAAGAATGAAATAGTGAAAATCGACAAATACCAAATGACGATCGACGCTCCATATATATCGTGAACGACGGGTATTCGTCGTTGGTCCTATGTTGGGTATTCATCGTTGACCCAACGTTGGGTATTCGTCGGCAAACTGACGTAATTTTTCTTCGTTGGCCTTATGTTGGTTATTCGTCGTTGGCCCAACGTTGGGTATTCGTCGGCAAACTGACGTAATTTTTCTTCGTTGGCCTTATGTTGGGTATTCGTCGTTGGCCCTATGTTGGTTATTCGTCGTTGGCCCAACGTTGGGTATTCGTCGGCAAACTGACGGTAATTTTTCTTCGTTGGCCTTATGTTGGGTATTCGTCGTTGGCCCTATGTTGGTTATTCGTCGTTGGCCCAACGTTGGGTATTCGTCGGCAAACTGACGTAATTTTTCTTCGTTGGTCCTATGTTGGGTATTCGTCGTTGGCCCTATGTTGGGTATTCGTCGTTGGCCCAACGTTGGGCATTCGTCGGCAAACTGACGGTAATTTTTCTTCGTTGGCCTTATGTTGGGTATTCGTCGTTGGCCCTATGTTGGTTATTCGTCGTTGGCCCAACGTTGGGTATTCGTCGGCAAACTGACGGTAATTTTTCTTCGTTGGCCTTATGTTGGGTATTCGTCGTTGGCCCTATGTTGGTTATTCGTCGTTGGCCCAACGTTGGGTATTCGAAGGCAAACTGACGTAATTTTTCTTCGTTGGCCCTAGGTTGGGGATTTGTCGGCAAAACCACTAACCATGCCCCACCATTCCCCAACAAACTCCCAACCGTTGGCCACCGTTGGCCAACCGTAAATGCTACTAGGGTCATTACTAATTTAACAATATACTTACAAATATTTGGCGTAGCTGCATCCATATGGCTGCTGTTCTACCGAACGATGATGCTGAATTGAATTAAATTAATGGTGTTGAATTAAATTCCATCACTTTGTACATTATCAAAATTTTTTGTTAATGAAATGAAGTAAAACACGCGACACAAAGAACGACCACTTCGACAGTTCGACACAGCACAGAAGAATGAAATAGTGAAAATCGGCAAATACCAAATGACGATCGACGCTACATATATCTTGAACGACGGGTATTCGTCGTTGGTCCTATGTTGGGTATTCGTCGTTGACCCAATGTTGGGTATTCGTCGGCAAACTGACGTAATTTTTCTTCGTTGGCTTTATGTTGGGTATTCGTCGTTGGCCCTATGTTGGGTATTCGTCGTTGGACCAACGTTGGGTATTCGTCGGCAAACTGACGTAATTTTTCTTCGTTGGCCTTATGTTGGGTATTCGTCGTTGGCCCTATGTTGGGTATTCGTCGTTGGCCCAACGTTAGGTATTCGTCGGCAAACTGACGGTAATTTTTCTTCGTTGGCCTTATGTTGGGTATTCGTCGTTGGCCCAACGTTGGGTATTCGTCGGCAAACTGACGTAATTTTTCTTCGTTGGTCCTATGTTGGGTATTCGTCGTTGGCCCAACGTTGGGTATTCGTCGGCAAACTGACGGTAATTTTTCTTCGTTGGCCTTATGTTGGGTATTCGTCGTTGGCCCTATGTTGGTTATTCGTCGTTGGCCCAACGTTGGGTATTCGTCGGCAAACTGACGTAATTTTTCTTCGTTGGCCCTAGGTTGGGGATTTGTCGGCAAAACCACTAACCATGCCCCACCATTCCCCAACAAACTCCCAACCGTTGGCCACCGTTGGCCAACCGTAAATGCTACTAGGGGATGGTCAAAAGTGCTCATCCAAATTAATTTTTAATCACACCATGTACAATAAAAAACTACGAAAAAATTCATGAACATTCTGCCTAATAGCATACACGCGATTGAGACCATTTTCAAACTTTTTGGTTGTAAATAGCCAATTTTATATCGAAGTTTTCAGTTGATCACGTTTATATTATGATGTTAGTGTTTTTCAGATTTTTCGGATTATGCAAACATATGCAAAAAAATTGAAAATCTCCAAACATTCGAAGGAAATGCATACTTCGTATTGAATTTGTAGCCCTAGTAGCATTTACGGTTGGCCAACGGTGGCCAACGGTTGGGAGTTTGTTGGGGAATGGTGGGGCATGGTTAGTGGTTTTGCCGACAAATCCCCAACCTAGGGCCATCGAAGAAAAATTACGTCAGTTTGCCGACGAATACCCAACGTTGGGCCAACGACGAATACCCAACATAAGGCCAACGACGAATACCCAACGTATAACGACGAAAAATTATGACAGTTTGCCGACCAATACCCAACGTTGGGCCAACGACGAATAACCAACATAGGGCCAACGACGAATACCCAACATAAGGCCAACGACGAATACCCAACGTATAACGACGAAAAATTATGACAGTTTGCCGACCAATACCCAACGTTGGGCCAACGACGACTAACCAACATAGGGCCAACGACCAATACCCAACATAAGGCCAACGACGAATACCCAACGTATAACGACGAAAAATTATGACAGTTTGCCGACCAATACCCAACGTTGGACCAACGACGAATAACCAACATAGGGCCAACGACGAATACCCAACATAGGACCAACGAAGAAAAATTACGTCAGTTTGCCGACGAATACCCAACGTTGGGCCAACGACGAATAACCAACATAGGGCCAACGACGAATACCCAACATAGGACCAACGATGAAAAATTACGTCAGTTTGCCGACGAATACCCAACGTTGGGCCAACGACGAATACCCAACATAGGGCCAACGACGAATACCCAACATAGGACAAACGATGAAAAATTACGTCAGTTTGCCGACGAATACCCAACGTTGGGCCAACGACGAATACTCAACATAGGGCCAACGACGAATACCCAACATAGGACCAACGAAGAAAAATTACGTCAGTTTGCTGACGAATACCCAACGTTGGGTCAACGACGAATACCCAGGACCAACGACGAATACCCGTCGTTCAAGATATATGTAGCGTCGATCGTCATTTGGCATTTGTCAATTTTCACTATTTCATTCTTCTGTGCTGTGTCGAACTGTCGAAGTGGTCGTTCTTTGTGTCGCGTGTTTTACTTCATTTCATTAACAAAAAATTTTGATAATGTACAAAGTGGTGGAATTTAATTCAACACCATTAATTTAATTCAATTCAGCACCATCGTTCGGTAGAACAGCAGCCATATGGATGCAGCTACGCCAAATATTTGTAAGTATATTGTTAAATTAGTAATGAGTAGTTTAGTTTAACAATTATTTATACCAATACTTAATTATACGTGTTACCACGTATTGTAGATACTTTCTAAAGAATGTGTGTAATTTATGCATGCATTCAATTGCAATTAACAATTTTGTTTCCTTTTGCTTTTCTTGTTGTAAGATTAGTTTCTATGTCATGTTTCAGATTTTACTGATGCACAAGTGTTCGATGGATCATCAGCCATGGATGCAGCTACGCCAAATATTGGTAAGTATACTGTTAAATTAGTAATGAGTGGTTTAGTTTAACAATTATTTATACCTATACTTAATTATACGTGTTACCACGTATTGTAGATACTTTCTAAAGAATATGTGTAATTTATGCATGCATTCAATTGCAATTAACAATTTTGTTTCATTTTGCTTTTCTTGTTGTAAGATTAATTTCTATGTCATTTTTCAGATTTTACCGATGCACAAGTGTTCGATGGATCATTAGCCATGCAGCTACGCCGATATCTATAACTGCGAAAAACAGTTGTATTTTAAGTACGTCGTTATCCGATTCTTGTTTCACCATCTTAAGCGGAGCTGTTGTAATTATCAGAACTATTGAAGAGGTGTAATATGAATGTAATATCATATTACTAATGTGCAACGTGTTATGTATGTAATATAATATGTAATGTGAGAGAGAGAGAGAGAAATCGTGCTATTGTAATATGTAATATGAATGTAATATCATATTACTAATGTGCAATGTGTGTTATGTATGTAATATGAATGTAATATCATATTACTAATGTGCAATGTGTGTCATGTATGTAATATGAATGTAATATCATATTACTAATGTGCAATGTGTGTTATGTATGTAATATGAATGTAATATCATATTACTAATGTGCAATGTGTGTTATGTACGTAATATAATATGTAATGTAAGGAATCTTACTTTTATAATATGTAATATATGTATACATTTCGTACATATATATGTAAGAAATCCGTTATATGCTAGCGTGCATAATAAGGTAGTACTTATATATTAATATAATATGTGAGGTAAAAATTGTTACCTCACAAAATGACTGATTGTGAGATATAAAAATAAAATATTTTTATAATACACATATATATATGTATATAATTAATTGACCCTACAGAAAGAATCCTTTTGTTGGCTTTTCGTATTATAGTAATGTAGGCCCTACGTTGGGTATTACCGTTGGCCCGACATTGGACGTGATCGTTGGCCCTACGTTGGCTATTGCCGTTGGCCCGACATTGGACGTGATCGTTGGCCCTACGTTGGGTATTACCGTTGTCCCGACGCTGGCGCAACGTTGGCTGAACGTTGGCCCAACGTTGGCCCTGACTGTTGGGCCAACTGCAAAAAAGAGCGACATCTCTAACGGTTGCCCAACGCAAACCCCCAACGTAGGCCCAACGAAACGCCAACCGTAAATGCTACTAGGGAGAGATACCAGTTTTATAAAAATTCAGTAGTCGGATATTATTGAAATAATTGTCCTTAAATTTTTTTCAGAATTGTTTATAAATTGTATCGATTATAAAAATGTATTTATTTGGAAATTATTTAAATTATAAATGACAATAAATAACTACTTAAATAATAAATATATAAGGCCGAACACAATACGGAATACAGAATGACAGAACCGTAACCGATATAATCCAGGACCGATATTCTCGTAACAGTTATAACATCATTTCGGTTCTTCTTAACTGTTTCATTCTCTGTCCTTGGAACATTACAGCATGATGATGCAAGCTTCTAACCATACTCACGACACGACTCCTCACACTCACGAATGTTTCGTGTGCAATCCTTTTATGCCAGGGTCGCCAGAAAGTGACCGAACCGTCACTCGAGGGGAATACAATGCAAGGTACCCCCTCTCTGATGACCAGAGTAATATGTGAAACGTTGCGCGTGCGCGACGGAGACGCAACAACGACTGAAATTTCGCAGGTTTTAGGTTATTGCTGCGTATCAAATCGTACCTATTATGTACATGTACCTACTTAATGAAATGAATCATGTGGGTCGTTCTAAATAGAGACTGTAAACATTCTTTATTATAAATAAAATTAATTGTAACATGTGGGTGTTTCAGTCGTGAAGCGAAGTATGAATGCTTATTAAGTATATGTACAATTGAAAAAATCTTTAAATCTGTATGTATGTAGTACTGAGTTACATTCCAGTAAAATCAATAAATCATAATATATTTTAACACTGTTAATCCTCATACGCTCCTCAAAAATAGTTGCATAAAAGAGACTGGGATAATAAATTCACTCATTTTTCTTCTACACGATAAATTGACAAATTATGTTTTATTTGTAACGTTACATTTTAAAGAAATACAACGCACAACATAAAGGGATCAATAATTACATAGTATGTGATATAAGTAAATGGGTGAATTTTACGCAGCAATAACCTAAAACCTGCGAAATGTCATGTCATTGTTGCGTCCCCATCGCGCACGCGCAACGTGTCACATATTACTCTGGTCATCAGAGAGGGGGTACATCATTTCACCATCATTTCACAGGCTCTATCACAGCCTACTCTAGTACTAGCCGTGCTGAACAACGTGGCAACACCGCTTTGTTTACAGATCGGGAGTCCGATTTCCAATACTGGGAGTCTTGTGCTTGGGATTATAATTAACGCTTTTTTCATAGAAAATTATGTTAAAATACATAGTTCGTTGTTGATTATGTTTAAACAATGTGTAAATATTCTAACTATGGTAAGTAGAAGTGATATTAAAGCATATTAGTATTTATAAATGCGGTATACATTTTGTGGACTCTCGGAATAGTTTGGTGTTGTGATACATAATATGTGAAATATTTCCAGTGGTTTTAAGAAAATAGAAGCATGAAGCAATGGGAAATCATCTTTGAACTAAAATGCAACATTTGAAAATGAATGAAGGAATATATAAGTCAATAGAAGCCTGAAATAGACGAAATTATTGTGACGAAGTCGAAGAGGTTAAGTGACTGCGTGTATACTGGTGTATACGTCAAAAAGGTTGGGTAAACCGTTACTGAAGAGAAAAGTTGTGCAGGTAATATATTATATTTATTATAATATCGTCTTATAAAGGATAATTTTATAATTGTTGTATATTTCCTCACCACCCTAGGGGTATTACTGTGTGTTGTGACGTGGCAGCTTTGCCGACGTCTGTCCGAACCCTTTTAACCGAGACCGGGTCACTCGCGAGCCGATACGAATCGAAGCGAGCGTAGCGATCGATCTCCCTGGAGACAACCGGCCTCCAGCGGCGGAAAATTTATCGCATTTGAATGTCGCGCCGCTGGGCGCGACACGGAGTTTCAGGACCTGCTCCCTTGCAAGGGGAGCCGACACCTATCCGCAGCTGCTAATTGGCGAAAGCCATTACGGGAAGACGCCCGGCCGACCTATCACGCAACGGCGCGAACGAGGAAGACAACGGGGATTGGACCGAGCTCGGATTTACCAACCCGGAGATGCCGACGAGGAAATGACTTCGTAGGGACGCTCATCTGCCCAACCTTGCCGACTCTCACCCGGGAACAGCCACGAGAGCTCACCTGGAATAGCTCGGATCCATCCCCTCGCCCTCGCAGCGTTATCGGACGCGGCCCCGAGAAAATGAACAATTGTCGGAGGCCCGGGTCCGAATTCCCTGAATTCGGCCCTGTAGCGAGGAGCCACGCGATAGGTCCGGCCGTCGTAGCAGCGAGGATAGATGAGGAAGTAGTGGGGGACGTCCCGTTTCCGCGTTCCGAGCCGACGCGAAGTGTGTCACTAGGACGTAGGACACAGTGACACGCGCACGTGTTTTGAAACCGCGTTGTTGTAAAGAAGTACTGTGCTACGACCGCCATTGTCGGGCTTGAGCCGTGCCGTTTGGTAAGTACCGGTCATATTGTTGCGAATAAAGTTCTGTGATTGCTCGTGTTGGCTCGGGACGTCTTTCGGAAGGTTCTGTAACCTATTTGCGCGGGCTAAGTGCTTCGGCGCGTCCGGGGTCCGAGACGAGTGTTCTCGCGCCGGCGCCGAAGCAGTGTGTCGTAGCGATCCCGAGTGGTTTTGCGGGACGTACGAATTTCGATTGCGGCCCTTTAGATTCACGATCCTCGGAAGTTCCACGGTGGGACGACGCGACGCGCCCGCTTCGATCTCGCTACGTGTTTGCCGTCCTCGCCTAGTCTCTTCGCACTGCGACGCGTATTCTATCGGGGCTCGGCGGAAATCGTGCCTTTCCAGGCTTGTATCATTCACGCGGAATCCTGTGACCGCCGAGTCCGACGCGAACCGAGAATATTACGCGCGAACGACCGAACACCCGTCGAAATCGATCGAGATCGCGCCGGCGGCCATCTTGTTTGCCACCGGCTCTCGCCGGTGGCCTGTCAACGTTAATTCCCGAGATAATAAACGATCTTTGTCTGCCGTAAATGTCTCGGTTCATTCTTTCCCTGTGAGAAACGTTCCCGTCGCGGGAAATGCCCCGTCCTTCATCCCACGTGTAACCTTGGACCCTTCTACCGCTATCCCAGGTCGCGCAATCCTCGTGTGTTCGGAAAAGTGATCCCTCGGGTTTGAACCCCGATTGTTTTCGTGCGGCACGAGTGCGTGCCTGGCGCCCGTAGGTTCCTTTTCGAGCGCTCGAGGGAGAACAATTTCGAATACGCGAGTGATTGTTTGTCCCGGGAGGACCACGTTTCGCGCGACCGAGCGTGGCCCGGCCGTCAGGCCATAATTTCCCGAGTCCGGCCACCGATTCTGTCGAGAACCGGTGAACGGCGTGACAAATTGGCGCCCGAACAGTTCAAATCTCTCGCAGAGGAAGCGATTTGAGAAAAGGCTTGTTCGTACCGACACGGGGAGAGGCGCGGGGCTCTCACAGGAGAAAATATATTATCGGCGAGGAAAGACGAGTCACAGAGACGAAGCAAGCCGCGGCGTAATAGAGACACGCGACCCGTGTAAACATTTTTTTTTCTCTCTCTCGTTCATTCAGTCGGGAGAATCGAGCCAGCACGGAATTGTATTACAATCTGATATTTACTGTCTGCAAGGTTCACCTTGTAAGAGTTTCGTGTGCCATTCCAGCGGCTGAGCGTAAATACCGGGTGACCAAAATTATAGGGATTAAATATTTGATTATTTAATAGATTACTATCTTGGAGATTTAATAGTCTATGGATCGCAGGATTTATTTATTTAATGGTTGAATAAGTTATTTATTTATTTATTAATTTATTTATTTATTGTAGAAGCTCTAGTCAGTTAATTTATTCAAATTATTTATTTATTAATTTATTTAATAATTTATTTATTGTGGACGGATTTTATTATTTATTAATTTTTTTTTTACGTCTCCGAAGGGGTTTAGGGAAGCAACCTTCGTAGTTTGTGGGGTCTCGCGGTCGGTTGCGTGGTACGGGCGACTATCGCACTTGCTGGTACGGGACGCGCCAACGAGTGCGACCCACCAGCAAGTCGAGGGTGCCCCTCGCAAACCGGCACGCGGGATATAGCACGCGGAGGTTGTACCGCTAAATCTCGCCCGAGGAGACACAAATTAATCAAACAATTATTTTGTTTTGACGGGGTCACCCGCCAAAAAGAAAATTACCGATATAATTTATGCAAAATTGATTGAAATTTGCTGTGTATTTTCCCCAAAAGAAAATTCTTGTCGCCCACCCACATGTTTTTTTATAATGTTTTTTTTTATGTGTAGTGTTGGGGGAGAATATGGTTTGAGGTGTCAATGTTGTAGCCTAGACGAGTGCCGTCTTAACCTCGATTAAATTAGTTCGGGTGTATTTGTGATTTTCGAGTTAAATTGGCAAAATATCGTACACCCCTCAAGTATGGATTACGACGGCTAGCGCGGGCCGAGAAAAGGAGGAGGGGGTACGACGGTTAGTTACGGTAAACGCGTATTAACACTGTCGACGGGCAGTAGAACGCGATTAGGGTACTCAATAGGATACTTACTCTTTCCTGCCGCGAAAAGTAGAAGGAGGAATTGCCGGGGGAAGGCCATGTAAGAAAAATCGGATTTTTCGTTTGCTCGCGGGTACAAAATAGATACGCGTTCTCTCTCTCTCGAATAATTTCCGCAATTAGCGGGGCCATCATTCGTGTAGCGCGGCCGGCGAACCCGATCCCTATCCATCATATCGTACAACCGCAACCAGAGTAGTCAGGTACCGAAACCCCGGACAAATGAGAAGCCTACTTAATATACCGAAAAGGGAACGATCCAACTCGGAAGAGCGATCGGTTTACGGAGACGCGATGGAACAGGAATGGGTATCCGAAGCGGGCCCCTCGGGGTACGTAAGGGGCAACAGAGAGAGGTCACCCCCTCACGAAGTAATCCTCCCAGTCCCCACATCCCGAGTACCGAGCGGAGCGAGACCTCGAGACCTTTATTACCAGGGAACACCCATCGTCGACATAATGCGACGATGGAAATTAAAATTCACCGGAGAACCGGAAGAGGACCCTGAGGAGTTTCTAGAAGATCTAGAGCTACAACGGGAGTATTGTAATATCGCAAGAAGCGACTTGTTACGTTGTTTAGCGGTATGTCTCGGGGGAACCGCAAAGCATTGGTACAAGGAGGAGGGGGCGGAGTGTACAACATGGGAGGAATTCGCGGAGGCTTTTAGGGAATTTTTCGGGGAAACGGACTACCAGGACACTCTGGTACGCAGAATAAAAGATAATTATCAGGAGAAGGATGAACCGGTACGCGAATACATTATGAAAATGTCGGTCTTATTTAAGAGATTACAGCCACCGTGGTCGGAACAGAAAAAGGCGAAGCGGTTATATTGGGGCGCAAGGCCATCCCTGCAGCGTTCCATAGCGATCGGTTCGATAGCTACGGTGAGAGAACTGCGTAAACAGTTAATTGAAGCTGAACGGGAGATAGAGCAAAGGAACAAGAATGGGCCGAAATCCTCGCGGGAGGACCGCCCCGGTTCCGCTTCAGATTCCCCCCGATACTCGCGCTCTAGATCGGAAACGCGGAATAGATCAGTCCGTTTCGAGTATGCGAACGCGGTAGCAACCACCAGCGGGGACGAGACGGGAGATTCGGACGCGAGTTCATTTAAATCTGCCGGGGGGAGCTCGAGATCTGGGTCGGGAACTCGCGAACCCAAGGCGGCGCTAAGGAAGAGTGTTCCACAAGCCACGCCGAAGGGAAGCGAAAAATCCCGATCCGGAAAAACATCACGGGACCCCTCGCGTGAGCCCCGCCCTCGCGCGGCGGAGATGACCGCAGCCGTAACAACAGGCCAATGGGACTCGCACGATAAACAGCGTGCGAACGGAGGGATTCGGCTGCAATGTTGGAATTGCCGTAAGACCGGTCACCTCTCACGCCATTGCCGAGAAGAACGTCGGTTACATTGTTACGGTTGCGGGGCGGGAGGTGTCACGATGAAACGTTGCCAAAGGTGTCGACCGCGATCGGGAAACGACAGGGGGAGTCAATCGGAGCGGCCGGAGAGACTCCACCCGAATTGATATCGGCCCGCGTAGTAACTGTCGGGGACAAATACCGCCCTCCTTTGCTAACCGTAAACGCATTTATCGGCAAAATGGCCACGCGCGCCCTAATCGATTCGGGGTCGTCCCTGACATTTGTTAGTCGGGACGTCCTCGGTAAAGTTAAGGGCACTAGTATCGAGCTCATTAAAGCGGAAAAACCGTGCTATTTCCTTCTTGCTACGGGGGCTTTAGATCGTGCCGAAGACGAGGCACAGTTTCAGTTAAGAATAGGCGAAGAGAGACGCGTCATAGCCGCGAAGGTCCTAGACAGTCTCGTGACCCCCCTACTGCTAGGTACGGATTCGATAGCGAAGTTCGGCATAGTAGCGGAATACCATAACGCTGTCTGGTATTTCGCGTCGCAGCCCGGTGATAGGTTCCGTTTCGAAGACACCCCCCTTAGCGCGGTATGTTGTGGTCTGCAGATTTTAACGGACAGTGAAAAGAGTCGCTTAGACGCCTTCCTCGAGTCCACGTTGCCGGAATTCGGCAAAATGACGGGCATAACGGACTTGATCAGCCACAGAATCGATGTGGGTGACCATCAACCTATTAAACAGCGATATTATGCCGTCTCTCCGAAAGTACAGGAGGCCATATACCTGGAAGTAGATAAACTACTGGCCGACGGCATAATAGAGCCGTCGCAGAGTGCCTGGTCAAGTCCGATAGTGATGGTCAAGAAGGCCAATGGTACGTACCGCTTCTGTCTCTATTTTCGGAAAGTTAACGAGGTCTCGAGGAAAGACGCGTACCCGCTGCCGCTCATGACACAGATTCTCGACAAATTATGTTCGGCGAAATACATTTCGACAATCGACCTCAGTCAGGCGTATTTTCAAATTCCCCTGGAAGAGAAAAGCCGGGAAATAACAGCTTTCACGGTCCCGGGGAAGGGCCTATTCCATTTCCGCCGCATGCCGTACGGACTGTCAGGCGCTCCCGCAACTTTTCAGAGATTATTAGACCGATTAATAGGGCCGGAAATGGAGCCGCACGCGTTTTCGTATTTAGACGATATTATTATCGTCACCAAGACGTTCACGGAACATCTCGTGTGGCTCGATAGAGTGTTGAATAAGATCAAAAAGGCCGGTCTAATAACACTGTCCAACACCAAATTTGATTTCAATATACTGTTGGGTCCTTCTTATAGAGTTTTTTGCGCTGATTCCGAATCTGGTTTTAATTTTTTTCCTATACGTCCAGTTTTTGAGAAAATGGAGTTTTAAAAAAAGACATATTTTTCAACTTTAAACAAATATTGTGATGTTATAATAAAAGATATTGAATTGTTGTTTACAGTAAAAGATTCTGTAGACTTTCCTGAATACAGTGATATCCAATATTAATACATTATGATTGTTTAAACATGTTTAAACAATGATTAAAGACGGAGATGCACCACTTTTGCACCAATTTTTGCGGATATTTTCGAATTTATCTCAAAAAATAAGGGTTCAGCGAAAAATTGAACTATACCACGCGAAAGAGCAGACTTTTATCTTGAGAAACCCCCCTGTGAAGTTTGCATGGTCGACGTTTTTACCGAACCAGAAAGCAAAATATCTTCGCCCGACATGCGTTGACGCCAGTGGTGCTCTTCCACTAGCGCGGTCGTTCGTCGGGATACGGCGCGGCGCGCTGCGGTGAAACGGCGCGTGGCTATAAGCGCGCAATTATGTCAGCTTACTTAAATGTAATATTTTATTAAATGTTATATTATTGTTATTTATTATTTATTAGTATATTTATTCTGTATAAATTATTTTATGTATTTTTTAATGTTAGTCTCTCGTTTATAGTATATTTAATACAAAAAATACCTTTTGTAACAAAAAAATAATTTATTCACACACTACACTATTACACTATTTACAATGCTAGTATATATGTGTACACTATTCAGATATAATACACTATATCGATTTAATATGGAGCAAACTATTTTAATTATGTATTTAAGTCAATAAAAATAGTCCCGTTTATATTGTGTTTGGACTTATTTTACTCGGAAGAATCTCGAGTGTTCATTGGCACTATAATTACAATACATAGATAAGACGACAATTACTGAAAATAAAATTTTTCAGTCACCGCATTGCAGACTTTCCTTACATTGTATGTATTCCGTTGTCCGTAGACCGTCATTTATTTCAAAATATGTATCGTGTTGGTTCTTAAGAAAACTGATGCCAGAGTTCAGTTTCGGCTTTGTGTTTGTTGAAATCAGTCGTGTCAAGCATTTCAAATCTGCATTGCTACGTATAAAACTTCATAAAAAACATTTATAGTTATTTATAGTATTTTAGTTGTTGTGTATATAATATATGTATTTTAGTAGTGTATTATATCTGAATAGTGTACACATATATATTAGCATTGTAAATAGTGTAATAGTGTAGTGTGTGAATAAATTATTTTTTTGTTACAAAAGGTATTTTTTGTATTAAATATACTATAAACGAGAGACTAACATTAAAAAATACATAAAATAATTTATACAGAATAAATATACTAATAAATAATAAATAACAATAATATAACATTTAATAAAATATTACATTTAAGTAAGCTGACATAATTGCGCGCTTATAGCCACGCGCCGTTTCACCGCAGCGCGCCGCGCCGTATCCCGACGAACGACCGCGCTAGTGGAAGAGCACCACTGGCGTCAACGCATGTCGGGCGAAGATATTTTGCTTTCTGGTTCGGTAAAAACGTCGACCATGCAAACTTCACAGGGGGGTTTCTCAAGATAAAAGTCTGCTCTTTCGCGTGGTATAGTTCAATTTTTCGCTGGACCCTTATTTTTTGAGATAAATTTGAAAATATCCGCAAAAATTGGTGCAAAAGTGGTGCATCTCCGTCTTTAATCATTGTTTAAACATGTTTAAACAATCATAATGTATTAATATTGGATATCACTGTATTCGGGAAAGTCTACAGTATTGTTTGCTGTAAACAACAATTCAATATCTTTTATAATAACATCACAATATTTGTTTAAAGTTGAAAAATATTTTTTTTTTTCAAAGCCATGATTTTCAAAAACTGGACGTATAGGAAAAAAAATAAAACCAGATTCGGAATCAGCGCAAAAAACTCTATAAGAAGGACCCAACAGTATATTGAAATCACAAAAAAAGTTGAAATTTGTTGGACAGTGTAATCAATGCGAAAAAGTGCGAGTTTTGCCGACAGGAAGTCCGGTACTTGGGCTTCGTGGTGAGCCGAGAGGGGCTAAAGGTGGATGCGGAGAAAGTGCAACCCGTATTATCGTTCCCTCCGCCGAAAACGGTGAAGCAGGTGCGACGTTTCCTTGGAATGGCTTCTTGGTATAGAAGATTCATCCCGGGATTCGCCACACTTGCCGAACCATTAAATGGCCTTTTACGGAAAGATCGCGCATGGGAATGGAAGGACGATCAACAAACCGCCTTCGAATCCCTTCGAGACGCGATAGCCTCAGCACCTACCCTCTCGTGCCCAAATTTCGAAGTCCCCTTCACAGTACAGACGGACGCAAGTACGGTGGGACTAGGCGCCGTATTAACGCAGGAGGTCGATGAAGTCGATAGAGTTATCGCATTCGCGAGTAGATCTCTATCGGTACCGGAGAGAAAATATTCCGCCACGGAATTGGAATGCCTCGCGATCGTCTGGGCGGTGGAGAAGTTTCGACCCTACTTGGAGGGGTACGCGTTCACGGTGGTGACGGACCACAACAGCCTGCGCTGGCTTAGAACGTTGAAGAACCCAACGGGTAGGTTAGCACGGTGGGCCCTGCAGCTAATGGAATACGATTTTAAAGTGGTATATCGGCAGGGAGCCCTGAATAAAGTGCCGGATGCACTATCGCGAGCATTCGAGGGGGAGGGGGTCGAAGAAAACGGGACACACGTTGTGGCAACAATTCGAGCGAATTGGTACGAGGGGAAGTTCGCGGAAGTAGAGCGGAACCCGAATAAAAATAAGGACTGGTCCATTCGGGACGGGGAACTATTTTGCCGCCGTACCGATCCCCTCATCGCGGAAACACTAGGGTCAGATGGGTGTGAATGGAAACTGGTGATACCGGAGGAGCGCAGAACCGAGATCCTGCAGGAGGCGCATGACAATCCGCAGGCAGGGCATCTGGGCGTCGAAAAGACGTACCAGCGTATCGCGTCCCGCTATTACTGGCCTGGCATGTACAGGACAGTGGTCGAATACGTGAGACGCTGTAATACCTGTCAACTCACGAAGGTGGAGCAAGCACTTCCACCGGGGTTGATGGGTCGGCGCCGTGTTGACACGCCATGGTCAGTGGTAGCAGCGGACATAATGGGCCCGTTTCCGCCTAGCAGGACCGGCAATGTTTACCCCCTGGTGATCCAGGATCTATTCACGAAATGGATTGAGTGTGCCCCGCTCCGAAAAGCGACCGGCCAAAAGATTGCCGAGGCACTCGAGGCGTTAATCTTCTCGCGTTGGGGGACTCCGGACGTCCTATTAACGGATAACGGTACGGAGTTCGCCAACAAAAGTATTCGGGAGCTCGCGGAAGAGTACGGGATCCGACTCACTACGACCCCCCCGTACCATCCGCAGGCCAATCCGATAGAGCGCGTTAATCGAATTCTGAAGACAATGATTGTAGCTTACATCGGTAGGGATCACCGAGATTGGGACCTCAATTTACCGCAATTTAGATTCGCGTATAATACCGCGTACCATTCCGTACTACAGGCCTCTCCCGCGTTTCTGAATTTCGGGCGAGAGCCACGACCGGCGAAGTGCGTAAGGGCAAGCGTAGACCCTCCTGTCGACCTCGAGGTGACCTCCAACGAGACGTGGAAGAAGAGAGTTTCGCAGTTGCCGTCGTTAAGGCACTGGATGTTGGAGAACCTCGAGGACGCGTATAAGAGACAGGCGCACTATTATAATTTACGGCGTAGGGATAAGGAATTTAACGTCGGGGATAGGGTGATGAAGCGACAGAGAGTTCTTTCCTCGGCGGCAAATTATGTAGCGACAAAGTTAGTGCCGAAATTTATCGGCCCCGTCACGGTCACACAGAAGTTATCGCCGGGGGTGTACGTCCTAACCGCGGAGGACGGACGCACCCTCGGCAAAGCTCACATTGAGGATCTCAAGCCATACTTCCCCCCACAGCCACCATCGAACACCAATTAATACCGTAGGATCTTCTCGCTCCACAGATTACCGTCCTTACCGTCAAGAAAAAAAAAAAGATAGTAATATGGACGAACAAAGTTGGGTGGACGCTTGGATGCAGGCCCTACTGGGCCCTCAGAACATCGTAACGGAGGCTACAGCCGAAGTAAATGTGCCGGAGGAAACCTCCCGCGACGAAGGAGAGCCCACCGAACAGCAGGAAGAAAAGCCCAGCGAATCGCCGAACGAGGAAAGTGAGGAGGAGGCGGACACGGTGCAGTCGGAAGTAGTGATCCGGCGAGGCCTCCTGGCAGCCCTAAGGGCTTTGTATCCGTTTGCCATATCCGCAGGGGCCGAGGACTCCGCCAAGTACGTGGAGGAGATACCGGGGGGGGGGGGAGGCCGGAAAACCTCACCCCGATAAAAACCCCAATCCGGCGATCGCAACTCCGGGAGGAAGAGAGCGGGCTCATATTGGCTTGGGCCAAGGCCTTCGGCAGGGGAGGACCCCGGGGACAGGAGAGGTCAGCCCGGATGGCGAACCCGGTCCCGGGAAAGATGCCGGCCCCAGCAACCCAGACCAAGCCGCGACCGAGCCCGGCCGCGGTATTTATGGCCATCGTACCGCAAGCACCGGGAGGGAACAACACCCACCAGCGCGAAAGCATGGAGGCCAGGATGCAACGCATCCAGCAGGAGCACCTCCACGCGCTCGAGATGCCAGTCCCGGAGAGAAGGGAAGTAGCCCAGGGGCCGAACAGGGGAGAGGAGTGGGCGAGGGGGATGCCACTGAGCGGACCCAAGTGGAGGGGAGCCGCCAAGAAGAAGAGGGGCTGCGAGGTAGAGTTCGGGTGTTGGCGGCGCCACAGTATGGAGCACACCCACCACGAATGCCGCAAGCCACAGAAATGGGACTATTGTTTCCGGTGCGGGCGGCCGTTCTATACCGTCAAGACGTGCCCGGAGTGTAAACACTCCTGGAGGACGGGAGGGCCACGACACGACCGGGGGCCCAGATGTTAGGCGGGCGCCCAGCACCGAAGGAGAGAACGGCAGCACCGTCAACGCCCGACATAGAGAGTATAAGAAGACTGACGAAGGGAATCAGGGGAATACCAAAGAGGGTTTATTTATTTTAGTTTTGTGTGTGGGAGACCTTGCCGCGCCAACAGGCACGCAAAGGTTAGATTGTTTTTTTTATTTTTGAGGTCTCACACAAATTTGGCCGCACTTAAAGGTGCTACCATGTTCGTCCTTGCCGCGCCACGGCGCAGAATAAAAATGTTTGATAATAAAAGAGGGTAGTCGCTTCATTCACCTCTGCCCCGTCGTCGTCAAGCATCCGGGCCAAGCGGGGCCCGGCAGGAGCGTTAGTTTCGTTTCAGATGCAGGCCAGCAAAGTCAACAGGCCTCGTCACCAGGAAAGAAGTAAGAAGGTTAAGATTGCAGGTACTTGTCTGGGACTGGTGTTGTCGGGTTCGTACATGTCTCTATGTTGGTTTTGGGGTACACCACGGAACTCTGAGGATGATCGATCGTCACCGAGCCCACGAATGAAATGACCGGTAACTGCCAAGCGGTGTGCCCCGGTCTCCTTTAGGGGGGGAGGAGTTGTGACGTGGCAGCTTTGCCGACGTCTGTCCGAACCCTTTTAACCGAGACCGGGTCACTCGCGAGCCGATACGAATCGAAGCGAGCGTAGCGATCGATCTCCCTGGAGACAACCGGCCTCCAGCGGCGGAAAATTTATCGCATTTGAATGTCGCGCCGCTGGGCGCGACACGGAGTTTCAGGACCTGCTCCCTTGCAAGGGGAGCCGACACCTATCCGCAGCTGCTAATTGGCGAAAGCCATTACGGGAAGACGCCCGGCCGACCTATCACGCAACGGCGCGAACGAGGAAGACAACGGGGATTGGACCGAGCTCGGATTTACCAACCCGGAGATGCCGACGAGGAAATGACTTCGTAGGGACGCTCATCTGCCCAACCTTGCCGACTCTCACCCGGGAACAGCCACGAGAGCTCACCTGGAATAGCTCGGGTCCATCCCCTCGCCCTCGCAGCGTTATCGGACGCGGCCCCGAGAAAATGAACAATTGTCGGAGGCCCGGGTCCGAATTCCCTGAATTCGGCCCTGTAGCGAGGAGCCACGCGATAGGTCCGGCCGTCGTAGCAGCGAGGATAGATGAGGAAGTAGTGGGGGACGTCCCGTTTCCGCGTTCCGAGCCGACGCGAAGTGTGTCACTAGGACGTAGGACACAGTGACACGCGCACGTGTTTTGAAACCGCGTTGTTGTAAAGAAGTACTGTGCTACGACCGCCATTGTCGGGCTTGAGCCGTGCCGTTTGGTAAGTACGGGTCATATTGTTGCGAATAAAGTTCTGTGATTGCTCGTGTTGGCTCGGGACGTCTTTCGGAAGGTTCTGTAACCTATTTGCGCGGGCTAAGTGCTTCGGCGCGTCCGGGGTCCGAGACGAGTGTTCTCGCGCCGGCGCCGAAGCAGTGTGTCGTAGCGATCCCGAGTGGTTTTGCGGGACGTACGAATTTCGATTGCGGCCCTTTAGATTCACGATCCTCGGAAGTTCCACGGTGGGACGACGCGACGCGCCCGCTTCGATCTCGCTACGTGTTTGCCGTCCTCGCCTAGTCTCTTCGCACTGCGACGCGTATTCTATCGGGGCTCGGCGGAAATCGTGCCTTTCCAGGCTTGTATCATTCACGCGGAATCCTGTGACCGCCGAGTCCGACGCGAACCGAGAATATTACGCGCGAACGACCGAACACCCGTCGAAATCGATCGAGATCGCGCCGGCGGCCATCTTGTTTGCCACCGGCTCTCGCCGGTGGCCTGTCAACGTTAATTCCCGAGATAATAAACGATCTTTGTCTGCCGTAAATGTCTCGGTTCATTCTTTCCCTGTGAGAAACGTTCCCGTCGCGGGAAATGCCCCGTCCTTCATCCCACGTGTAACCTTGGACCCTTCTACCGCTATCCCAGGTCGCGCAATCCTCGTGTGTTCGGAAAAGTGATCCCTCGGGTTTGAACCCCGATTGTTTTCGTGCGGCACGAGTGCGTGCCTGGCGCCCGTAGGTTCCTTTTCGAGCGCTCGAGGGAGAACAATTTCGAATACGCGAGTGATTGTTTGTCCCGGGAGGACCACGTTTCGCGCGACCGAGCGTGGCCCGGCCGTCAGGCCATAATTTCCCGAGTCCGGCCACCGATTCTGTCGAGAACCGGTGAACGGCGTGACAAATTGGCGCCCGAACAGTTCAAATCTCTCGCAGAGGAAGCGATTTGAGAAAAGGCTTGTTCGTACCGACACGGGGAGAGGCGCGGGGCTCTCACAGGAGAAAATATATTATCGGCGAGGAAAGACGAGTCACAGAGACGAAGCAAGCCGCGGCGTAATAGAGACACGCGACCCGTGTAAACATTTTTTTTTCTCTCTCTCGTTCATTCAGTCGGGAGAATCGAGCCAGCACGGAATTGTATTACAATCTGATATTTACTGTCTGCAAGGTTCACCTTGTAAGAGTTTCGTGTGCCATTCCAGCGGCTGAGCGTAAATACCGGGTGACCAAAATTATAGGGATTAAATATTTGATTATTTAATAGATTACTATCTTGGAGATTTAATAGTCTATGGATCGCAGGATTTATTTATTTAATGGTTGAATAAGTTATTTATTTATTTATTAATTTATTTATTTATTGTAGAAGCTCTAGTCAGTTAATTTATTCAAATTATTTATTTATTAATTTATTTAATAATTTATTTATTGTGGACGGATTTTATTATTTATTAATTTTTTTTTTACGTCTCCGAAGGGGTTTAGGGAAGCAACCTTCGTAGTTTGTGGGGTCTCGCGGTCGGTTGCGTGGTACGGGCGACTATCGCACTTGCTGGTACGGGACGCGCCAACGAGTGCGACCCACCAGCAAGTCGAGGGTGCCCCTCGCAAACCGGCACGCGGGATATAGCACGCGGAGGTTGTACCGCTAAATCTCGCCCGAGGAGACACAAATTAATCAAACAATTATTTTGTTTTGACGGGGTCACCCGCCAAAAAGAAAATTACCGATATAATTTATGCAAAATTGATTGAAATTTGCTGTGTATTTTCCCCAAAAGAAAATTCTTGTCGCCCACCCACATGTTTTTTTATAATGTTTTTTTTTATGTGTAGTGTTGGGGGAGAATATGGTTTGAGGTGTCAATGTTGTAGCCTAGACGAGTGCCGTCTTAACCTCGATTAAATTAGTTCGGGTGTATTTGTGATTTTCGAGTTAAATTGGCAAAATATCGTACACCCCTCAAGTATGGATTACGACGGCTAGCGCGGGCCGAGAAAAGGAGGAGGGGGTACGACGGTTAGTTACGGTAAACGCGTATTAACACTGTCGACGGGCAGTAGAACGCGATTAGGGTACTCAATAGGATACTTACTCTTTCCTGCCGCGAAAAGTAGAAGGAGGAATTGCCGGGGGAAGGCCATGTAAGAAAAATCGGATTTTTCGTTTGCTCGCGGGTACAAAATAGATACGCGTTCTCTCTCTCTCGAATAATTTCCGCAATTAGCGGGGCCATCATTCGTGTAGCGCGGCCGGCGAACCCGATCCCTATCCATCATATCGTACAACCGCAACCAGAGTAGTCAGGTACCGAAACCCCGGACAAATGAGAAGCCTACTTAATATACCGAAAAGGGAACGATCCAACTCGGAAGAGCGATCGGTTTACGGAGACGCGATGGAACAGGAATGGGTATCCGAAGCGGGCCCCTCGGGGTACGTAAGGGGCAACAGAGAGAGGTCACCCCCTCACGAAGTAATCCTCCCAGTCCCCACATCCCGAGTACCGAGCGGAGCGAGACCTCGAGACCTTTATTACCAGGGAACACCCATCGTCGACATAATGCGACGATGGAAATTAAAATTCACCGGAGAACCGGAAGAGGACCCTGAGGAGTTTCTAGAAGATCTAGAGCTACAACGGGAGTATTGTAATATCGCAAGAAGCGACTTGTTACGTTGTTTAGCGGTATGTCTCGGGGGAACCGCAAAGCATTGGTACAAGGAGGAGGGGGCGGAGTGTACAACATGGGAGGAATTCGCGGAGGCTTTTAGGGAATTTTTCGGGGAAACGGACTACCAGGACACTCTGGTACGCAGAATAAAAGATAATTATCAGGAGAAGGATGAACCGGTACGCGAATACATTATGAAAATGTCGGTCTTATTTAAGAGATTACAGCCACCGTGGTCGGAACAGAAAAAGGCGAAGCGGTTATATTGGGGCGCAAGGCCATCCCTGCAGCGTTCCATAGCGATCGGTTCGATAGCTACGGTGAGAGAACTGCGTAAACAGTTAATTGAAGCTGAACGGGAGATAGAGCAAAGGAACAAGAATGGGCCGAAATCCTCGCGGGAGGACCGCCCCGGTTCCGCTTCAGATTCCCCCCGATACTCGCGCTCTAGATCGGAAACGCGGAATAGATCAGTCCGTTTCGAGTATGCGAACGCGGTAGCAACCACCAGCGGGGACGAGACGGGAGATTCGGACGCGAGTTCATTTAAATCTGCCGGGGGGAGCTCGAGATCTGGGTCGGGAACTCGCGAACCCAAGGCGGCGCTAAGGAAGAGTGTTCCACAAGCCACGCCGAAGGGAAGCGAAAAATCCCGATCCGGAAAAACATCACGGGACCCCTCGCGTGAGCCCCGCCCTCGCGCGGCGGAGATGACCGCAGCCGTAACAACAGGCCAATGGGACTCGCACGATAAACAGCGTGCGAACGGAGGGATTCGGCTGCAATGTTGGAATTGCCGTAAGACCGGTCACCTCTCACGCCATTGCCGAGAAGAACGTCGGTTACATTGTTACGGTTGCGGGGCGGGAGGTGTCACGATGAAACGTTGCCAAAGGTGTCGACCGCGATCGGGAAACGACAGGGGGAGTCAATCGGAGCGGCCGGAGAGACTCCACCCGAATTGATATCGGCCCGCGTAGTAACTGTCGGGGACAAATACCGCCCTCCTTTGCTAACCGTAAACGCATTTATCGGCAAAATGGCCACGCGCGCCCTAATCGATTCGGGGTCGTCCCTGACATTTGTTAGTCGGGACGTCCTCGGTAAAGTTAAGGGCACTAGTATCGAGCTCATTAAAGCGGAAAAACCGTGCTATTTCCTTCTTGCTACGGGGGCTTTAGATCGTGCCGAAGACGAGGCACAGTTTCAGTTAAGAATAGGCGAAGAGAGACGCGTCATAGCCGCGAAGGTCCTAGACAGTCTCGTGACCCCCCTACTGCTAGGTACGGATTCGATAGCGAAGTTCGGCATAGTAGCGGAATACCATAACGCTGTCTGGTATTTCGCGTCGCAGCCCGGTGATAGGTTCCGTTTCGAAGACACCCCCCTTAGCGCGGTATGTTGTGGTCTGCAGATTTTAACGGACAGTGAAAAGAGTCGCTTAGACGCCTTCCTCGAGTCCACGTTGCCGGAATTCGGCAAAATGACGGGCATAACGGACTTGATCAGCCACAGAATCGATGTGGGTGACCATCAACCTATTAAACAGCGATATTATGCCGTCTCTCCGAAAGTACAGGAGGCCATATACCTGGAAGTAGATAAACTACTGGCCGACGGCATAATAGAGCCGTCGCAGAGTGCCTGGTCAAGTCCGATAGTGATGGTCAAGAAGGCCAATGGTACGTACCGCTTCTGTCTCTATTTTCGGAAAGTTAACGAGGTCTCGAGGAAAGACGCGTACCCGCTGCCGCTCATGACACAGATTCTCGACAAATTATGTTCGGCGAAATACATTTCGACAATCGACCTCAGTCAGGCGTATTTTCAAATTCCCCTGGAAGAGAAAAGCCGGGAAATAACAGCTTTCACGGTCCCGGGGAAGGGCCTATTCCATTTCCGCCGCATGCCGTACGGACTGTCAGGCGCTCCCGCAACTTTTCAGAGATTATTAGACCGATTAATAGGGCCGGAAATGGAGCCGCACGCGTTTTCGTATTTAGACGATATTATTATCGTCACCAAGACGTTCACGGAACATCTCGTGTGGCTCGATAGAGTGTTGAATAAGATCAAAAAGGCCGGTCTAATAACACTGTCCAACACCAAATTTGATTTCAATATACTGTTGGGTCCTTCTTATAGAGTTTTTTGCGCTGATTCCGAATCTGGTTTTAATTTTTTTCCTATACGTCCAGTTTTTGAGAAAATGGAGTTTTAAAAAAAGACATATTTTTCAACTTTAAACAAATATTGTGATGTTATAATAAAAGATATTGAATTGTTGTTTACAGTAAAAGATTCTGTAGACTTTCCTGAATACAGTGATATCCAATATTAATACATTATGATTGTTTAAACATGTTTAAACAATGATTAAAGACGGAGATGCACCACTTTTGCACCAATTTTTGCGGATATTTTCGAATTTATCTCAAAAAATAAGGGTTCAGCGAAAAATTGAACTATACCACGCGAAAGAGCAGACTTTTATCTTGAGAAACCCCCCTGTGAAGTTTGCATGGTCGACGTTTTTACCGAACCAGAAAGCAAAATATCTTCGCCCGACATGCGTTGACGCCAGTGGTGCTCTTCCACTAGCGCGGTCGTTCGTCGGGATACGGCGCGGCGCGCTGCGGTGAAACGGCGCGTGGCTATAAGCGCGCAATTATGTCAGCTTACTTAAATGTAATATTTTATTAAATGTTATATTATTGTTATTTATTATTTATTAGTATATTTATTCTGTATAAATTATTTTATGTATTTTTTAATGTTAGTCTCTCGTTTATAGTATATTTAATACAAAAAATACCTTTTGTAACAAAAAAATAATTTATTCACACACTACACTATTACACTATTTACAATGCTAATATATATGTGTACACTATTCAGATATAATACACTATATCGATTTAATATGGAGCAAACTATTTTAATTATGTATTTAAGTCAATAAAAATAGTCCCGTTTATATTGTGTTTGGACTTATTTTACTCGGAAGAATCTCGAGTGTTCATTGGCACTATAATTACAATACATAGATAAGACGACAATTACTGAAAATAAAATTTTTCAGTCACCGCATTGCAGACTTTCCTTACATTGTATGTATTCCGTTGTCCGTAGACCGTCATTTATTTCAAAATATGTATCGTGTTGGTTCTTAAGAAAACTGATGCCAGAGTTCAGTTTCGGCTTTGTGTTTGTTGAAATCAGTCGTGTCAAGCATTTCAAATCTGCATTGCTACGTATAAAACTTCATAAAAAACATTTATAGTTATTTATAGTATTTTAGTTGTTGTGTATATAATATATGTATTTTAGTAGTGTATTATATCTGAATAGTGTACACATATATATTAGCATTGTAAATAGTGTAATAGTGTAGTGTGTGAATAAATTATTTTTTTGTTACAAAAGGTATTTTTTGTATTAAATATACTATAAACGAGAGACTAACATTAAAAAATACATAAAATAATTTATACAGAATAAATATACTAATAAATAATAAATAACAATAATATAACATTTAATAAAATATTACATTTAAGTAAGCTGACATAATTGCGCGCTTATAGCCACGCGCCGTTTCACCGCAGCGCGCCGCGCCGTATCCCGACGAACGACCGCGCTAGTGGAAGAGCACCACTGGCGTCAACGCATGTCGGGCGAAGATATTTTGCTTTCTGGTTCGGTAAAAACGTCGACCATGCAAACTTCACAGGGGGGTTTCTCAAGATAAAAGTCTGCTCTTTCGCGTGGTATAGTTCAATTTTTCGCTGGACCCTTATTTTTTGAGATAAATTTGAAAATATCCGCAAAAATTGGTGCAAAAGTGGTGCATCTCCGTCTTTAATCATTGTTTAAACATGTTTAAACAATCATAATGTATTAATATTGGATATCACTGTATTCGGGAAAGTCTACAGTATTGTTTGCTGTAAACAACAATTCAATATCTTTTATAATAACATCACAATATTTGTTTAAAGTTGAAAAATATTTTTTTTTTTCAAAGCCATGATTTTCAAAAACTGGACGTATAGGAAAAAAAATAAAACCAGATTCGGAATCAGCGCAAAAAACTCTATAAGAAGGACCCAACAGTATATTGAAATCACAAAAAAAGTTGAAATTTGTTGGACAGTGTAATCAATGCGAAAAAGTGCGAGTTTTGCCGACAGGAAGTCCGGTACTTGGGCTTCGTGGTGAGCCGAGAGGGGCTAAAGGTGGATGCGGAGAAAGTGCAACCCGTATTATCGTTCCCTCCGCCGAAAACGGTGAAGCAGGTGCGACGTTTCCTTGGAATGGCTTCTTGGTATAGAAGATTCATCCCGGGATTCGCCACACTTGCCGAACCATTAAATGGCCTTTTACGGAAAGATCGCGCATGGGAATGGAAGGACGATCAACAAACCGCCTTCGAATCCCTTCGAGACGCGATAGCCTCAGCACCTACCCTCTCGTGCCCAAATTTCGAAGTCCCCTTCACAGTACAGACGGACGCAAGTACGGTGGGACTAGGCGCCGTATTAACGCAGGAGGTCGATGAAGTCGATAGAGTTATCGCATTCGCGAGTAGATCTCTATCGGTACCGGAGAGAAAATATTCCGCCACGGAATTGGAATGCCTCGCGATCGTCTGGGCGGTGGAGAAGTTTCGACCCTACTTGGAGGGGTACGCGTTCACGGTGGTGACGGACCACAACAGCCTGCGCTGGCTTAGAACGTTGAAGAACCCAACGGGTAGGTTAGCACGGTGGGCCCTGCAGCTAATGGAATACGATTTTAAAGTGGTATATCGGCAGGGAGCCCTGAATAAAGTGCCGGATGCACTATCGCGAGCATTCGAGGGGGAGGGGGTCGAAGAAAACGGGACACACGTTGTGGCAACAATTCGAGCGAATTGGTACGAGGGGAAGTTCGCGGAAGTAGAGCGGAACCCGAATAAAAATAAGGACTGGTCCATTCGGGACGGGGAACTATTTTGCCGCCGTACCGATCCCCTCATCGCGGAAACACTAGGGTCAGATGGGTGTGAATGGAAACTGGTGATACCGGAGGAGCGCAGAACCGAGATCCTGCAGGAGGCGCATGACAATCCGCAGGCAGGGCATCTGGGCGTCGAAAAGACGTACCAGCGTATCGCGTCCCGCTATTACTGGCCTGGCATGTACAGGACAGTGGTCGAATACGTGAGACGCTGTAATACCTGTCAACTCACGAAGGTGGAGCAAGCACTTCCACCGGGGTTGATGGGTCGGCGCCGTGTTGACACGCCATGGTCAGTGGTAGCAGCGGACATAATGGGCCCGTTTCCGCCTAGCAGGACCGGCAATGTTTACCTCCTGGTGATCCAGGATCTATTCACGAAATGGATTGAGTGTGCCCCGCTCCGAAAAGCGACCGGCCAAAAGATTGCCGAGGCACTCGAGGCGTTAATCTTCTCGCGTTGGGGGACTCCGGACGTCCTATTAACGGATAACGGTACGGAGTTCGCCAACAAAAGTATTCGGGAGCTCGCGGAAGAGTACGGGATCCGACTCACTACGACCCCCCCGTACCATCCGCAGGCCAATCCGATAGAGCGCGTTAATCGAATTCTGAAGACAATGATTGTAGCTTACATCGGTAGGGATCACCGAGATTGGGACCTCAATTTACCGCAATTTAGATTCGCGTATAATACCGCGTACCATTCCGTACTACAGGCCTCTCCCGCGTTTCTGAATTTCGGGCGAGAGCCACGACCGGCGAAGTGCGTAAGGGCAAGCGTAGACCCTCCTGTCGACCTCGAGGTGACCTCCAACGAGACGTGGAAGAAGAGAGTTTCGCAGTTGCCGTCGTTAAGGCACTGGATGTTGGAGAACCTCGAGGACGCGTATAAGAGACAGGCGCACTATTATAATTTACGGCGTAGGGATAAGGAATTTAACGTCGGGGATAGGGTGATGAAGCGACAGAGAGTTCTTTCCTCGGCGGCAAATTATGTAGCGACAAAGTTAGTGCCGAAATTTATCGGCCCCGTCACGGTCACACAGAAGTTATCGCCGGGGGTGTACGTCCTAACCGCGGAGGACGGACGCACCCTCGGCAAAGCTCACATTGAGGATCTCAAGCCATACTTCCCCCCACAGCCACCATCGAACACCAATTAATACCGTAGGATCTTCTCGCTCCACAGATTACCGTCCTTACCGTCAAGAAAAAAAAAAAGATAGTAATATGGACGAACAAAGTTGGGTGGACGCTTGGATGCAGGCCCTACTGGGCCCTCAGAACATCGTAACGGAGGCTACAGCCGAAGTAAATGTGCCGGAGGAAACCTCCCGCGACGAAGGAGAGCCCACCGAACAGCAGGAAGAAAAGCCCAGCGAATCGCCGAACGAGGAAAGTGAGGAGGAGGCGGACACGGTGCAGTCGGAAGTAGTGATCCGGCGAGGCCTCCTGGCAGCCCTAAGGGCTTTGTATCCGTTTGCCATATCCGCAGGGGCCGAGGACTCCGCCAAGTACGTGGAGGAGATACCGGGGGGGGGGGAGGCCGGAAAACCTCACCCCGATAAAAACCCCAATCCGGCGATCGCAACTCCGGGAGGAAGAGAGCGGGCTCATATTGGCTTGGGCCAAGGCCTTCGGCAGGGGAGGACCCCGGGGACAGGAGAGGTCAGCCCGGATGGCGAACCCGGTCCCGGGAAAGATGCCGGCCCCAGCAACCCAGACCAAGCCGCGACCGAGCCCGGCCGCGGTATTTATGGCCATCGTACCGCAAGCACCGGGAGGGAACAACACCCACCAGCGCGAAAGCATGGAGGCCAGGATGCAACGCATCCAGCAGGAGCACCTCCACGCGCTCGAGATGCCAGTCCCGGAGAGAAGGGAAGTAGCCCAGGGGCCGAACAGGGGAGAGGAGTGGGCGAGGGGGATGCCACTGAGCGGACCCAAGTGGAGGGGAGCCGCCAAGAAGAAGAGGGGCTGCGAGGTAGAGTTCGGGTGTTGGCGGCGCCACAGTATGGAGCACACCCACCACGAATGCCGCAAGCCACAGAAATGGGACTATTGTTTCCGGTGCGGGCGGCCGTTCTATACCGTCAAGACGTGCCCGGAGTGTAAACACTCCTGGAGGACGGGAGGGCCACGACACGACCGGGGGCCCAGATGTTAGGCGGGCGCCCAGCACCGAAGGAGAGAACGGCAGCACCGTCAACGCCCGACATAGAGAGTATAAGAAGACTGACGAAGGGAATCAGGGGAATACCAAAGAGGGTTTATTTATTTTAGTTTTGTGTGTGGGAGACCTTGCCGCGCCAACAGGCACGCAAAGGTTAGATTGTTTTTTTTATTTTTGAGGTCTCACACAAATTTGGCCGCACTTAAAGGTGCTACCATGTTCGTCCTTGCCGCGCCACGGCGCAGAATAAAAATGTTTGATAATAAAAGAGGGTAGTCGCTTCATTCACCTCTGCCCCGTCGTCGTCAAGCATCCGGGCCAAGCGGGGCCCGGCAGGAGCGTTAGTTTCGTTTCAGATGCAGGCCAGCAAAGTCAACAGGCCTCGTCACCAGGAAAGAAGTAAGAAGGTTAAGATTGCAGGTACTTGTCTGGGACTGGTGTTGTCGGGTTCGTACATGTCTCTATGTTGGTTTTGGGGTACACCACGGAACTCTGAGGATGATCGATCGTCACCGAGCCCACGAATGAAATGACCGGTAACTGCCAAGCGGTGTGCCCCGGTCTCCTTTAGGGGGGGAGGAGTTGTGACGTGGCAGCTTTGCCGACGTCTGTCCGAACCCTTTTAACCGAGACCGGGTCACTCGCGAGCCGATACGAATCGAAGCGAGCGTAGCGATCGATCTCCCTGGAGACAACCGGCCTCCAGCGGCGGAAAATTTATCGCATTTGAATGTCGCGCCGCTGGGCGCGACACGGAGTTTCAGGACCTGCTCCCTTGCAAGGGGAGCCGACACCTATCCGCAGCTGCTAATTGGCGAAAGCCATTACGGGAAGACGCCCGGCCGACCTATCACGCAACGGCGCGAACGAGGAAGACAACGGGGATTGGACCGAGCTCGGATTTACCAACCCGGAGATGCCGACGAGGAAATGACTTCGTAGGGACGCTCATCTGCCCAACCTTGCCGACTCTCACCCGGGAACAGCCACGAGAGCTCACCTGGAATAGCTCGGGTCCATCCCCTCGCCCTCGCAGCGTTATCGGACGCGGCCCCGAGAAAATGAACAATTGTCGGAGGCCCGGGTCCGAATTCCCTGAATTCGGCCCTGTAGCGAGGAGCCACGCGATAGGTCCGGCCGTCGTAGCAGCGAGGATAGATGAGGAAGTAGTGGGGGACGTCCCGTTTCCGCGTTCCGAGCCGACGCGAAGTGTGTCACTAGGACGTAGGACACAGTGACACGCGCACGTGTTTTGAAACCGCGTTGTTGTAAAGAAGTACTGTGCTACGACCGCCATTGTCGGGCTTGAGCCGTGCCGTTTGGTAAGTACGGGTCATATTGTTGCGAATAAAGTTCTGTGATTGCTCGTGTTGGCTCGGGACGTCTTTCGGAAGGTTCTGTAACCTATTTGCGCGGGCTAAGTGCTTCGGCGCGTCCGGGGTCCGAGACGAGTGTTCTCGCGCCGGCGCCGAAGCAGTGTGTCGTAGCGATCCCGAGTGGTTTTGCGGGACGTACGAATTTCGATTGCGGCCCTTTAGATTCACGATCCTCGGAAGTTCCACGGTGGGACGACGCGACGCGCCCGCTTCGATCTCGCTACGTGTTTGCCGTCCTCGCCTAGTCTCTTCGCACTGCGACGCGTATTCTATCGAGTCTCGGCGGAAATCGTGCCTTTCCAGGCTTGTATCATTCACGCGGAATCCTGTGACCGCCGAGTCCGACGCGAACCGGGAATATTACGCGCGAACGACCGAACACCCGTCGAAATCGATCGAGATCGCGCCGGCGGCCATCTTGTTTGCCACCGACTCTCGCCGGTGGCCTGTCAACGTTAATTCCCGAGATAATAAACGATCTTTGTCTGCCGTAAATGTCTCGGTTCATTCTTTCCCTGTGAGAAACGTTCCCGTCGCGGGGAATGCCCCGTCCTTCATCCCACGTGTAACCTTGGACCCTTCTACCGCTATCCCAGGTCGCGCAATCCTCGTGTGTTCGGAAAAGTGATCCCTCGGGTTTGAACCCCGATTGTTTTCGTGCGGCACGAGTGCGTGCCTGGCGCCCGTAGGTTCCTTTTCGAGCGCTCGAGGGAGAACAATTTCGAATACGCGAGTGATTGTTTGTCCCGGGAGGACCACGTTTCGCGCGACCGAGCGTGGCCCGGCCGTCAGGCCATAATTTCCCGAGTCCGGCCACCGATTCTGTCGAGAACCGGTGAACGGCGTGACAGTGTATACACTAACATTAATAAAAATTCTTATTAATAATAAAAAAATATAAAAAGAAAATAAATAAACTAAGACAAATAAAAAACTCTGTTGATGCATTAACTAACACATATTAGAAAGAATAAGTTAAATATATCAAAATTAATGCTTTAAAAAAAGTTGAATTAAAAAAAAATAATTGAAAATTTATGTTCTATTGTGTGTGAAAGTTTTTATTTTACGATGTTTAGAAATGGTATGTGCATTCATTTCTAATTGACTATTATTTATAGTTTTAACGTAATCAGTTAGTAAAATATTTGAAAAAATTGATAATAATCTAAACAAAATATTGTGATAATCTTTACCACAAATGCATCTATCTAAAAATGCTAAATGGTATATATCTGATTGTATACTAATATATGTTAATTTACATAAAATATGTTTATGATTTTCAGATATTAGAAAATCTGATTCCAAATTAGGAACATTTATTATGGCCTCCATTATTGCACACATGTGAGTAAAAACATTTATTACATCTTCTGTAGGAGTTGAAAGACCACCCCTTTGTAAATGATCAAAATATACATTATTTACAGTTGTTCTCCACAATTAATAATTTGCATATATCACAATTTAATTTTTTTGCAACAGAATGGGACCCATAACCGGATATATAAATCTTAATGGAATCATCAACAATACAAGTGGATAAATAATCAGTGTCAAAAATTTCTGAAAAACCGCTGACATCAACAGGAGCATCACGAAGATCGTTACCATCGTCGTCGTCGTTGCAAATTTGGAATTTATTTTTTATATCAGCAAAAGAAAACGAACTTGCCGATTTTGAAAACATACGTTTTAATCTAATCTTTTTTTCGGCATGAATTGCTTCATCATATGATACGTATAATTATTTTGATACTCCAATGGTTCGAAATTACAAGCTTTTCTTTATAATTGTTTATCAAATTTAAGAAACCACTAATTAGATTAGAATCAATAAACTCTCTAACTAAATTTTCATGGTTTTCAATTATTCTTTCCCTGCGCTCTATAGGATCTTTTCTTTGTGGTAGCACACGTTTTGATGGCGAATTGGAAAAAATGGAAGGTATTGCATTTTCCATAAGTCTTGGACATCTGAACAAAACATTCTCCAGTACACCGTTAGGAGATGGAATATTCTGATACCTTTGGATATCAGTTTCTGCAAAATGCAGACTACAAACTGCAGAATATTTTGTCAGTGTCCAATTTTTATGGGGAATAGCAGCCATCCATTTCTTCCGCAATTGCTCATCTTTGGGGAATTTAAATACAGAAATATAATTATTTCCTTTAAGAGTAGTATCATAATTTCCCTTACAATTGGGGACACAACAACGCCGTGGCATTATTAACTAATAAATAAGGTATAAAACTTTTGAAAAGAACTATGTAAAACAAATTTTCGGAGAACTCTGTATGTATATGATTTTGTACAAATTTAGATGCTATACTATTAAAATGTTATTGAAATGCATTGAAAGAACAATAGATTGTATTAAGTAAATGTGCTAAAAAGTTAATAAAGAATACTTAGCTCCATTATTGCACGATGTGTACTACACACTGATGAGAACATTTGAAAACTACGCGGGAAACTGAAAGGCCGGTAGGGGAGATTGAGAGTCTGATTCAGTGGGTTGGGTTAGGTATATTGGTATATATATATCAATCGGACTCCCGCGTTGTTGCCATTTTTACCTTCAGCACGGCTAGTACTAGAGTAGGCTGTGACAATGCCTTGTCTCTCCTGCAGAGTCAGACAGAGAGGAAACAGTCGCTCGCAGGAGAGACAAAGACAGAGATATAACAATGCAGCTTGATTTTTCGATGAACTCTTTCCCATTTCCTGAAGCGAAGAAGCAATATTTTTGGATGCACTTTGCGTTGACATGTTCTCCGTGTTATTCCGCATCGCCGTAAAAAGCCCTTTTTTGGAAAAAATGTTCTGAAAAAATTTTCTTCTATAAAAACGTACGCTATTATTGTTTAAAAAATTTCAAGAAACAACTTGCAAAAAAGGGCTCTATACGGCGATCCGGAATAACACGGAGAACATTCCAACGCAAAGAGCATGCAAAAATATTGCTTCTCCGCTTCAGGAAATGGGAAAGAGTTCATCGTTATAATACTGAACAATTAGTATGCCATCATGGCTGCTTCGCTGTCGCGCTTCCCGACTTTCCGCCGCAGCGCTGTCGTCGTGTCTCCTGCTATTCTGGCACCGAGGGTAGAAACCCATGGTATAAACCGTGCTCCTGCAGGGCTGCGACGGAGAGGGAGATATGTCGCTCGGAGGAGAGACAAAGACAGAGATATAACCAAGCAGCTTGATTTTTCGATGAACTCTTTCCCATTTCCTGAAGCGAAAAAGCAATATCTTTGGATGCTCTTTGCGTTGACATGTTCTCCGTGTTATTCCGCATCGCCGTAAAAAGCCCTTTTTTGGAAAAAATGTTCTGAAAAAATTTTCTTCTATAAAAACGTACGCTATTATTGTTTAAAAAATTTCAAGAAACAAATTGCAAAAAAGGGCTCTTTACGGCGATCCGGAATAACACGGAGAACATTCCAACGCAAAGAGCATGCAAAAATATTGCTTCTCCGCTTCAGGAAATGGGAAAGAGTTCATCGTTATAATACTGAACAATTAGTATGCCATCATGGCTGCTTCGCTGTCGCGCTTCCCGACTTTCCGCCACAGCGCTGTCGTCGTGTCTCCTGCTATTCTGGCACCGACGGTAGAAACCCATGGCAGAGAGTATATGAGAGTGCTCACGCCCGGGTTTTGGCCGTGCCGCTTTTGTCTCCACATCATGTTTAGCCTGGAACAGCTCCTACATCATCTTTAGCATGGAACAGAACCTACATCATCTTTAGCAAGAAACAGAACCCACTTTACTGTTAGCACATCTGACGACATCTGTGTCGCTCGAATATTTCTCTTACGCCCTCTAGGATATATTCTGACTGGAGTGAGGAACAGGAGGCCACCAGAGGCCACCACAGAAGACACTGTGTAGGTATATTCCCTAGGTGACCAATAGGGAATGCGGCCTACTCCGCTCGAACCGGAGGAGTTGAAATGAAAATTCACTGCTACTCCAATACTGCTGAGATATATACTTTATTCACGCTAACGCGGCTGAACACGTGTGTATCGTACAACGTCAGGTAAGGAAGAAGGAGTCTAGGCGGAAGTACACCTAGGCACACATAGACACATGATGTCTAGAGGGGCGACTCGCTGTCGCAGCGCGCATGCTGCGATTGCCCGGCGGCACTAGCGCCGTGGCCAAGCGCGGAACTACATGTTGCCCCTACACACTCCCCCCCAAGAGAGCGGCAGCAATACAAAAATTTCGCTTTGAAAAATACAGACATTATACAGAAATTCTTAAATGCTACTTAAATCTACGCGCAACGTTTACAAAAACTTATCTTAATTTGCGGAGTTCACGAAGGTGACCCTACGACGCGAGTATGTGCGTAACGGCACGTTCGGAATAGGTTGAACGGCAACCTGATCTTGATTTTCGAGTTGCTCGTTGACGGTGTGCGCTGGTTTTAAATGTTCGATAGATACATTACGCGGCGAGCCATTCACTTCGATTTTATATACGCGATCAGAAACGCGCTGGAGTACACGGTGTGGTCCGGTGTAAAGCCGTTCTAACGGCGTGCGCACGGAGTTTACTAGCATGAACACATGCGAACATGACTCTAAATCTTTATAGACGAAGGCTTTGACTTTGCGTTTATGTGTCACAGGCACAGGTTTGACGGCACGCATGTGTAGTCGAAATTCTTCCAGGAACGGTTGCGGGTCGAGTTTGAAGTTATCTAGCAAGAAGAATTCGCCCGGCAAACGCAATGATGTTCCGTATACAGAATCGGCGGGAGATGCATTAGTATCGAGGCGGACGTGAGTACGCAATCCTAACAATACCACGGGCAAAACGCGCGTCCACTGCGGGTCGGCGTGGCACATAATCGCTGCCTTCAAGACGCGATGCCAACGCTCGATCATGCCATTGCACGCGGGGTGGTATGCAGTTGTTCGTGTTCTCCGGCAGCCAATCAGAGCTAAAAAAGCGGCAAAGAATTGCGATTCGAATTGGGAACCTTGATCGCTCGTTAGACATGCTGGTGCGCCAAAACGCGACACCCAGTTTTCGAAGAAGGCACGGCAGATCGTCTGCGCGGAAGTTTCGCGAAGAGGAATTGCCTCAGCCCAGCGCGAAAATCTATCGATCACCGTTAGACAGTATTGATAACCTTCGCTCGCCGGCAGCGGGCCGATGATGTCTATGTGGACATGCACGAAGCGTCCGTCGGGCGCGACGAACTGCGATGGTTGCATCTTAACATGGCGGGAGATTTTCGATTGCTGGCAATCCAAACATGACTTGCACTGACGAGCGATGTCGCGGTGCATGTGAGGCCAGACGTAACGCTGTCGAATGAGTCGATCGGTTACTTTCGCGCTCGGGTGAGCGGAAGAATGAAAGAGCGTGAACACTCGCTCGCGCATGGAGGCGGGAATGTATGGACAGATGCATTCTTCAGAAACACTGCAATAGACAGGGGAATGCTCTGGACCCCATGTAAGCCTCTTAAGAGCGAGAGAGTGATCAGGCGTACGAAGAATTTCCCTGAGTTCGGGGTCGTTTTCCTGTTCGCTAGACAGCTCGTTTATATCAAATTGTGTCGGCAGCCGTATAGCCTCGGTACGCGAGAGAGAATCGGCGACGACGTTATCACTGCCCGGCAGGTAATGGATGTTAGACGTGAATTGTGCTATGTAGCACAATTGTCTCGTCTGACGAGGAGAAGCGCGCTCTGAGTTCTGCGCGAATGCGTAGATAAGCGGTTTATGATCTGAATAGATCTTAAATTCACGGCCTTCCAAAAAATGGCGGAAATGGCGCACGGCCTCGTATATCGCGGTGAGTTCGCGATCATACGTGCTATATTTGCATTGGGCCGGGGAGAATTTTCGCGAAAAGAATGCGAGTGGTCTCCAAGTTTTGTTACACAGCTGCTCAAGAACGGCTCCCATGGCCACGTCGGATGCATCGGAGACTAGACGTACAGTGGCCTTATCGTTGGGATGCGTAATGAGGGCAGCGTTTGCAAGATCATCTTTGCATTTCGCGAAAGCCGCTTCGGTTTCGGGCGACCAAACGATGGGTCGTTTGTCCCGTTTTCGCGCATCGTGCATGTACGCGTTTAACGGGGCTTGAGTGGCGGCAGCATGAGGGATGCAACGCCTATAGAAATTAATCATTCCCAGGAAACGACGCAAATCGTCGATCGTGCGCGGCTTGGGGAAATTAACAATGGCCTCGACTTTCTCAGGAGTGGGTTTGAATCCCTCCGAGTTAACTAAATGCCCGAGAAAGATTAATTCGGACACGCCGAAACGGCATTTGTCGAGGTTCACGCGCAGATGGAAATCGTGTAGACGCTGTAGAACGGCGGCCAGATGATTCTCATGCTCTTCCGGAGAGGAAGACGCGATAAGAATGTCATCGAGGAAGGTGAATACAAAATCCAGATCGCCTAGCGCACGGTTAATATAACGTTGAAAGGTTTGGCCTGCATTTCGGAGTCCGAAAGTCATCGCGCAGTATTCAAAAAGGCCGAAAGGAGTGGTAACGGCTGTTTTTTGAATGTCCTCCGGGGCCACCGGTATCTGATGATATGCCCTATGTAAATCAAGAGCCGAAAATATTGTCCTGCCATGAAGATTGGCTGGGAAGTCATGCAGGTGAGGCACGGGGTACCGATCGGGAACAGTCACGCTGTTCAAACGGCGGTAATCGCCACATACTCGCCATTCACCGGACTTCTTTTTAACTAAATGAATGGGACTGGCCCATGGGCTGCTGGAAGGTCTACAGATACCGGTCTCGACAAGGTGCTTGAATTCAGCTTTGGCGGCCTTTAACTTGTCGGCAGCTAAACGTCGAGGGCGCTCGGCAACAGGTGGGCCGGTCGTCACAATATGGTGATAGACACCGCGCGACTCGAGAGGGGTCGGCTGCTCAAGTCCGATGACTTGAGGAAAACGAGCCAAAATATTATAATACTTAGATGATGGTACAAGGACGTTCACGGACGCGGGGGTATGGTTGGCTATACCGGCAACAACACACATACCAGTCGTGGAGTCAATAACACGACGTCCCCTAAGGTCGACCTTGAGGCCATAATGCGAGAGCAGGTCGGCTCCTATTATAGGATACGGTACCGCTGCTACGCAAAAATTCCACTCGATTGGGCGGCGCAGTCCTAAATCGAGGATCACACGAAGTTCGCCGTATGTATCGATACGGGTATCGTTCGCGGCAAACAGCTTGAATGAATTAGCGGACGTATGCGATTTCGCGGGCACCGGCAGCAGTGACACGTCAGAACCTGTATCTACTAAAAACATGCGGCCCGTTTTGCGATCGCGTACATGGAGACGTTTCGAGGATGATTGACACTCTCCCACGGTCTCCACGTAGGAGGGTGAATCTAGTTTTCCGACGTTGGTGGGGTACCGGACCACGCGCAGGGTTTAATACACCTAAAGGCGCGATCGCCGTATTTCGCGTGCAAACGGCACAATCCAGCCGGGTCACGGCTTCGGGAACGTCTCCGAAGTGGGTTATCGGCAGCGCCTCGACTAGCGCTGCGTGCACGTGACCTATGGCGTCCATCAACCAACGCGAAAAATTTTGCTACGTCGCGAGAGAGTTGGTCGACCTGCTCCTGCATGGAGCAAGGTCTCGACTTCCCGGCAGCGACGGCATTCACAGCAGCGGGGTCAATAGTTTCTACGATGGTATCGGCCAGACTAGCTAGCTCCTGCAAATCGTCGTATTTAGACGCGGCAAGGATCGCACGACATTGTTCCGGCATCAAATCGAGAAATATTGATCCCAGCACGTTGTCCGGGCACGACCCGTTGTTGAGGTTCCGCATGGTCGCGAGGGTATGCGACGGCTTCCCGTTAGCCGCGACCTGGCCCTTCAACAATTTTCGGAGTTTCGCTTCTGCGGAGGTCGAGAAGGTTGAAATTATGCGCTCTTTGATGCGCGTATACGGCGCGACAGGGTCGGGGCACATAATTAAATCGGAAATTATCGCGGCGGCGTCCGTATCGAGACCGGCGATAACGGTATCAGCCATCGTGGTCTGGCTCGTGATGCGAGCATTTCTAAACGTCGCCTCGACCTGCCCGAACCAGGTCGTGGGATCGTTTTTAAAGAAAACGGGTAATAGTAGTAAGGTAATGCCGGTTCTGGACCAGGGTGGTTCCCCCCCATGGTGGAGGGGGTTCCCCCTCCACCTACCCCCGGGGGGGGGTATTGCCCCCCCCTGTAATTGCCTAGCCCCCCCCCCTGTAATTGCCCCCCCCGGGTAATTTTTAATTTTCCGTTTTTTACCCCCCCCCCCATTTTTTTTGGGAGGTCATGAGGAAGTGACATCAGCTCGCGGGAAGTGACGTCACCAGAGACGTGTTGGCACTTTGTCGACCATACCGACAATGGCGTTTCGTAGCCTACCGCCGCCATCTTCACTGGAACCCCCCCCACCACTTCCGTGACGTCACGAGCTGTTGCGAGGCATACCACCACCTTCGCTGGAACCCCCACCACTTCCATGACGTCACAAGCGGTTGCGATTTTTTTTTAAGAAAAAAAACTGTCTTACTCGAACAGGATTCGAACCCCGGTCTACCGCTTGGTAGACCAACTCATTAGCCGCTTGACCAACCGACGATCTCATAAACATAGCGAACATTTGGTATATATGTCAAAGAATAACTCTGGGCATGCAAATACTGCAGCGACAGCATATTTTCGTCCAAGACGCTATTGGTGCGACAGGAAGATACTGCGAAATATTATGTCGAACGTGTTATAACTAATTCGTGTTACTTGATCAACCTTGACATTTTTTTTTCCAGTAACTGCAGCATTTTTTTTTCGTTTATGACGTTATATGGCCAGTCTTTGATCGACCATTTTTATGAAATATGATACCCACTTAGGAACGAACAGGAATCGCGGCGCATGCATGGTTGACCTTGATACTGCTTAGGAATTTCGCAAAACTGTGGCGACAGGAAGTCACTGCGAAATATTATAGGCCAGTCTTTGATCGACCATTTTATGAAATATGATACTCCTTAGGAACGAACAGGAATCGCGGCGCATGCATGGCTGACCTTGATACTGCTTAGGAATTTCGCAAAAACTGTGGCGACAGGAAGTCACTGCGAAATATTATAGGTCGTACCCCTCCGGAAAAATGATGCAACGAAATCTCGTGAGATTAGAAAAGATGTTTAGTTGCAGTAGATAATGAAATCTGAACTCGTGAAATTCAATCGAGAGAACTGATAAAACAGATGTGTTCAGATGTTTCGGCTTGGCAACTCCAAACCGTTAAAGAATGCCACTACTGCAGCTTGCTTGATTAGAAAAGTCTCATAGGGGAAAGACTATGTGAAACAATGTTCCTTCAACTTTACAACTCGACATCAGACGCGAAAGGATGCTGTTACAGATTATGAAACGCTCCTCCAATCTGAAAAAGAAGTGAAGTAGAAACTTTCTCGATGATACGAACGATGTGTCCAGATGTTTCCCAGCTTGACAACTCTGCATCAGCAGCGAAATGATACTATTACAGATTATGAAACACACCTCTTGCAATGATATGGATAAGAATAAGAACCGTGAAACACGTTCAGGTACAATCCTACATGTGGCAAAAAGATATTGGGAAACTCTATACCACTCTGAAAAAATTTCGTCCAAGACGCTATTGGTGCGACAGGAAGATACTGTGAAATATTATGTCGAACGTGTTATAACTAATTCGTGTTACTTGATCAACCTTGACATTTTTTTTCCAGTAACTGCAGCATTTTTTTTTTCGTTTATGACGTTATTTGGCCAGTCTTTGATCGACCATTTTTATAAAATATGATACCCCTTAGGAACGAACAGGAATCGCGGCGCATGCATGGTTGACCTTGATACTGCTTAGGAATTTCGCAAAACTGTGGCGACAGGAAGTCACTGCGAAATATTATACCGAGCGTGCGACTTTTTTTTCATTATATCAAGCGTGCAAAAATGCAATGCTGTGTAAGTGTTTCAAGATATTGATGTATCGCGAGCGAATGAGACACCGAAAAATTAGCAGTCGTTTCTGGACTATGTTTTTTTTCAACACCGATTGGCTTTTTTTTTTTTGCTGAGTCTGCTGTTTTGGGAGGCTATATATGCACTCCACTAAATTAGTTTTGTTCAGTCACTGATTGTGAGGCAAAAAAAATATAACCATGGAAGAAATTCGGAAAATTGAACACGATTTGTGGGACCAATCTGATCGCTTAAGATTGCATGAAGAATACCTTGTCTGGGAGGAAAGATGCAACGAATGCCTCGAGTTGCTTAAAGAACATAATCGAGCAAAACGTCCTCGATTATCGATCGGTATTCAACAATCATTGATCGCCAGTATCGCCGCTCTTGAGAATTTAAAATATTCTTTACGAAGACGTTTCATACATGAAGGTGCTGGACATACAAGCACAGGACTCATATGGCATGACATAGACTCGGCTTTCAAGGGTCGCATATTAACAGGTGCCGTTATCAATTCTAATTACATTGAACCTCTCAGCTTCCTCCAGGACGCGAGGGAAATTGTGCTTGAAAAAGTACGGAACGCTTTGGGAAAACATAAGTCTTTAAAAGTGAACGCTGTGTTTAATGGTGAATTTGTGACAGGTGATCAACGCTCACGCAAAAGTGTTGGCACAAAGAACTGTGAAATCGTTTACGCAACCGACCTCGAAGAGATGTACGAGCTGTACATCGTAGGGCCGATCCTAACATCGTTGGAAGAATTTCAGGAACGTGATAGCGGATGGGCATTGTCGCGAATACTCAATCTTACAGTTGGTATCAACAAATTTAACCCGCTGCATGCAGGGTGTCAGATCAACATACCGAGAGAAATAGCGTTGAAGAAAGCTACAATTAATGTTCACTCCAAAGACAATGCATGCTTTGCATGGTCGGTGATGGCAGCTCTGTATCCAGCGACTGCTCACAGTAACCGTCAAAGTTCGTACCCGGAATACACAAATGTTTTAAACTTTGAAGACATCGAGTTTCCCATGCTGTTGAATCAAATTACCCGGTTCGAAAAGTTGAATGATATTTCGATCAATGTGTATGGTTTTGAAGACATCTTCGAGAAGAAAAAAAGGGTAAAATCATTTTTTCCACTTCGTATCACCAATCAGAAGAGGAATCGACACGTCAACTTGCTGTACATACAAGACCAGACCGATAGTATTGTGGGGCATTATGTGTGGATTAAGAACCTATCACGACTCGTTAGCGCACAGTTGAGCAAAAACGCTCATATGAAATTCATCTGTGATCGGTATGTACACATTTACAAAAGTATCATGGTATATTATAACACATGAAAATAATTTTTTCTTCTTTTTTTCAGGTGTTTGCATTACTTTCCTTCCAACGAAAGATTGCGGGCCCATGAACGAGACTGTGCAGAACTGAATCGCTGCGCCATTGTATTACCTACCGAGGACGACAAATGGCTCTCATTCGGTAACTATATGTGGAAAGAACCGCTTCCGTTTGTAGTGTACGCAGACCTAGAATGTACTCTAGAGAAGATGGAAGATTGCGGGGAGGGGAAACTTCAATCACATAACGTATTTAGCATCGCATACTATGTGCATTGTTCATATGATGCATCTCTATCGATATATCGATGTCGTCGCGATGAGAAGTGCGTCTCATGGTTCGTTGGAGAATTGGAAAATTTAGCATATGTTGTTAAATGTGCTTTATCTAATAATGTACCCATGAAGCAGCTAACAAATGAGCAGTGCGAGGCATTTATCAATGCAGCGCATTGCCACATTTGTGAAAAGCCATTTGAGGGAAACGATATACGGGTGCGCGATCATTGCCATCTAACAGGACGATATAGAGGCCCCGCACATCAAGATTGCAATTTAAATTACAAAAATTCGTTTTGTATTCCAATAATTTTCCATAATTTATCCGGGTACGATTCGCATTTTATTATTGAAGAAATCGCTAATGCATTTGAGGGTAATGTCGACGTATTACCTATCACTAAAGAGAAATATATTTCGTTTACCAAAAATGTTAAAGATCGGGAATCAGATTCGCGTAATTCTATTAAATTAAGATTCATCGATTCGTACAAATTTTTGAATACGAGTCTGGACAAATTGGCATCTTTTCTCGAGACAAATAAATTGACAATTATGCGTTCAGAATTTAAAAATCCTTCAATAGAAAATTTCATGCTGTTGACGCGAAAGGGTGTCTTTCCGTATGAATACCTGGATTGCGTGGATAAATTAGATGATCCCTGTTTGCCGCCGCTCGAGTCATTTTACAGTTCGCTGACATGCGAAACGGTATCGGAACGTGACTATGCGCATGCCGAGAATGTGTGGCAGCGTTTTAACATAAAGACCTTGGGTGAATACAGCGATTTGTATTTGAAGACTGATGTTTTGTTATTGGCTGACATTTTTGAAAATTTTCGTAAAACATGCATTAAGAGCTATGGTTTAGACCCAGCATACTATTACTAGGAGTGCGCGGGTTCCCGAAATTTACGGGAACCCGACAGTCGAGTCGAGCCGGAGAAAGTCGAGCGAGCTCGAGCGAGTACTCGAGACATCTGAATGTTCGAGTAGCTTGATCGCATCGAGTAGCTTGATCGCATCGGGTAGCTTGATCGCATCGGGTAGCTTGATCGCATCGGGTAGCTTGATCGCATCGGGTAGCTTGATCGCATCGGGTAGCTTGATCGCGTCGGATGCTTGATCGTCACGGATAGCCGGAGACATTCGGATTACATTATTACATAGATTAGCCAAACTCGGACGCGATCTTTTTATACTCGTGATTAAACATACGATTCGTAATTCGCACTAATGAGGTCCTAAATTATGTACTCGGTTTTATAAGACGAAATATACAATATATACATATATATATTTCGGTTGTGGATTTCGGTTTCGGCTATGGTTCTGATGATTTCGATGATTTTTTATAATGTTATACAAATCAACATTTTGAACAAATAATTACAAAAATTTGTATTATTATGTATTATTAAACTATTATCTATTATTATTCTTTATTTGAACAATTTTTTAAATAAATAATCTTTTGTAATATTTACAATTTTATTTATATACTCATTATTTAAATACGTATTTATTATTTAAACAATTATTTAAATAAATGTTTATGCTGCAAAATATAATGTATACAAATCCGTTTGTATACTTATTATTTATATAGCTATTTATTATTATTTATTTAAACAATTTTTAAATAAATAAATTTTTATAATGTATAGAAACTTGTTTATTTTACATTATTTGAATTATTGTTTCAATAAGAATTTATTGTCAAAACGATTATTTAAATAAATAAATATCTGCAATATATATATATTTATATAGGGGGAGTTCCCCTAGCCCCGGACAGCACCTAGTATCGGACATTAGCTGTATCTCAATAATCTGAAATGCAACAAAGTCGTTTTAACCGTCAAAACAAAGGAAAGGCTAAAACAAACGACGTGCGGAAATTGCACGTTTCTGTCGCGTGAACAAAGCCATTAAAATCATTCGACTGTTAGCGTTCTTGTAAAAATATTATAAAAGATTACTTATTTAAAAATATTATAAAAGATTACTTATTTAAAAATATTATAAAAGATTACTTATTTAAAAATATTATAAAAGATTACTTATTTAAAAATATTATAAAAGATTACTTATTTAAAAATATTATAAAAGATTACTTATTTAAAAAATTGTTCAAATAAAGAATAATAATAGATAATACTTTAATAATACATAATAATACAAATTTTTGTAATTATTTGTTCAAAATGTTGATTTGTATAACATTATAAAAAATCATCGAAATCATCAGAATCATAGCCGAAACCGAAATCAAATTTAATCACGAGTATAAAAAGATCGCGTCCGAGTTTGGCTAATCTATGTAATAATGTAATCCGAATGTCTCCGGCTAACCGTGACGATCAAGCATCCGACGCGATCAAGCTACCCGATGCGATCAAGCTACCCGATGCGATCAAGCTACCCGATGCGATCAAGCTACCCGATGCGATCAAGCTACTCGATGCGATCAAGCTACTCGAACATTCAGATGTCTCGAGTACTCGCTCGAGCTCGCTCGACTTTCTCCGGCTCGACCCGAACCCGTATATGCGGGAACCCGCGCACCCCTAACTATTACACGTTACCAGGTTTCACGTGGGATGCTATGCTGAAACATACAAAAATTAGGTTTGAATTATTAACTGATATCGATATGGTGATGTTTATCGAGCGTGGTATACGCGGCGGTTTGAGCCAATGTTCCGGTAGATATGCTGAAGCCAATAACAAGTACATGCAGTCGTACGATCCATCGAAACCATCATCATACTTGATGTATTTTGATGTAAACAATTTGTATGGATGGGCAATGTGTCAGCCTTTGCCATATGCCGAATTTCAATGGGTTAACAACATTGAAAGTTTTGACATATCTTTGATTGCTGCTGATTCACCCATAGGCTACATTCTCGAGGTGGATCTAGAATATCCGCAAAGTCTGCATGATGCTCACGCTGACCTACCATTCTGTCCAACACGTGCTAAACCACCTGGCAAAAGAGAGGCCAAGTTGCTTGCAACGTTACATGATAAGCAGCGTTACGTGATACACTATTATAATCTGCAGCAGTGCACACGCCACGGTCTTCGTATTACAAAGATTCATCGCATCCTCCAATTCGCACAGTCACCATGGCTCCGCGAATACATAGAATTAAATACCCTGTTTAGAACAAATGCCAGTAACGATTTTGAAAAGAATTTGTACAAATTGATGAACAACGCGGTATTCGGTAAAACTATGGAAAATGTTCGGAATCATGTAGACGTAAAACTCGTGACACATTGGGATGGGCGGTATGGTGCAGAGGCAATGATCGCGAAACCAAATTTCCACAGCCGCTGTGTATTTTCCGAAAACTTGGCTGCTGTGGAGTTGCGTAAAGTCATGGTGAAATTCAACAAGCCAATCTATGTGGGTATGTGCATATTAGATATATCCAAAACCTGCTTGTACGAATTTCATCATGAGTATATGGTTCCTCAATATGGTAAAACTTGTAAGGTAATGTACACAAGCACCGACAGCTTAATTTATCATATTATGTGTGAGGACATTTATGAAACCATGAGGCGCCATATTAACCGTTTCGACACAAGCGATTATCCGATAGAGAATAAGTATAATATCCCACTTGTAAATAAAAAGGTTCCCGGCTTGATGAAAGACGAGAACAATGGGATGATAATGACAGACTTTGTTGGGCTAAGAGCAAAAATGTATACATTGCGTGTTGATGGAAAATCTGATACAAAAAAAGCAAAAGGTGTAAAGACTAGCGTTGTAAGGACAACCATAACGTTTGATGATTACATGCGATGTTTGCAAGATGAAATTGCTATGAGTCGTACACAGACATGTATACGATCGAAATTGCACAAAGTGTATACTATATCAGAGCGCAAAATTGCTCTCAGTCCATATGATGACAAACGGTATATCATACCCAACTCAACAGAAACATTGTCGTGGGGCCATTATCAAATTCCTTCGCAGCTATAAAATTGTTTATATTAAATGTAAATAGAAGATTATTTTTTTTCATTAAATAGGTTAAATTGTTTATAATAAATATTCATAATAAATATAAAATTGTTTATATTCAATGTAAATAGAAGATTATATATTTTTTTTCATTAAATAGGTTAAATTGTTTATAATAAGTGTTCATAATAAATGTTTATAATACATTGTCTTTATTTATCCATGAATTATTTACATTACTCAATCCTAACCATTTTACATACACCTTATTTCCTTTTCTACGCAACACTTTCTCCACTAGGTATACATCTGGATTGGCAACGCGATGCAATTCGTGTTCATAGAATCCTCCAGCAACGGGGTTTCCACAGGAATCTTGCAGTAGATAAGTTACCGGATTAGTTGCTTGTACCTTGACTATCTCAAACCAGTGATGCCAGAATCATGGGTCGTGGGTTTTTTCCCCTCCGCTCGCTCAGCCGACTCGACCCCCCACTATGACGCACTGTCGTCGCCACGTTGCTTCTACTGCGCACGCGCTACACACGAACGTATCTCTACTCTGTCCGTGTGAGTGCCTGTTCGATTGCACGCGCGCTACACACACCAGCGTACCTCTACTCTGTCCGTGTGCACTGCTTGTGCGCTTGCGCCAGCCACAATCTATTTTTAGCACTCTCCATCCACATCCACGCCTGCTTGACGGAAACGAAACTGATTCTGAAATTCGGCCGTCGAGCCGTCGCGTCGAGCGTATCAATCGCAATCTGGAGCTAGCCTTCGAGTCCCCGCGTGCAGCGAGTTTTATTTTTATTTTTCATTACTTTTTTAATTACATTTTTTAACCTTCCAAAAAATTTAAATATATATTATATGTATATTCGTAAGTTTGAACCCTTTATCTCAACCAGGAGGGTAGTGAAAGGGTAAAAACTAATTATTGGTTTTTCCCACATTTTCCCTATTTAATGGTATACTTAAAAATTCTAGAAAAATTCTACAAAATTGTAGATATTATTCCTTATGATTGTGAATTTTTTCAGATTTTTTGCAAATAGTAAGTATGAAAAATCGTATAGCCGGATATAAGATGGTCAAAAGTGCTCATCCAAATTAATTTTTAATCACACCATGTTCAATAAAAAATTACGAAAAAATTCATGAACATTCTGCCTAATAGCATACACGCGATTGAGACCAATTTCAAACTTTTTGGTTGTAAATAGCCAATGGGTATAGCCGGATAAGATAGTCAAAAATGCCCTTTATCGATGTGCCATTCGATATAACACCAAGAAAAAACATACTGTGCAAAATTTCAACCCTGTATCTCGATCGGGAGGGTAGTTATATATCGGGTAAAATCGAAAAGTCAGTTTTTGGCCTATTTTCCCTAGTTAATGACGTTTAGAAATTCTGAAAAAAATCTGACACATGTCAAGAACCCAAATACATACTTTGCAATTAGTTTCAGATTTTTAAAAGGGAAATCCTGCTTGTAAAAAATCAAAAACCTCAAAAAAATCGAAAATATGCAGATTTCACATGGAAGTTCTAGAGTGTCCACATTTGTATTTTTACAGTAGCAGTATATTGTTATAAGTATTGTTCATGAATTTTTTCAGATTTTTCGGTTTGGTGCGCTGTTGTTAAAAAAAATAAAAGCCGATTTTTTCGACGTTTTTTCCGCGAAGAACTAAGCTAACCTTAAAATTGTTACGTTCTATTTATTCTGTAAGTCTATCAGGCTCTGATAAACCTTGAGCATTCTACAGAAGCAATTAAAAAATGAAATCAACTTAATTAATATTTCTACAGTATAGACATTACATCTAGAAATATAAATCACGTTTCCAACAATTCAGTTGGCTCAGCGCGTTAGGCGTTCGATTGTGGACCGGCCTATGCTAGATTCGCGCCCGTCGTAGGTGTATTTTTTTTATTTCATCTCAATTCTCTTCTTTTTTTATATCTAACTTCACACTAGTCAAGGATATTTTTGTAGAATTCTTTTAAAAGCAATATTAAGAAATTTTAAATGTATTTTAAGGTAAAATACACCAAATATAGTAGTTGTGTCTAACAGAGTCGTAAGGCGAGTAAAGAAAAGAAAAGGTAAACGTATAAAGGTGAACAAAGGTAAAAGTTAATGAAACATCAAAAGTTTGTCATTCTAAATATGCTTTTATAGATCCGTTAGTTTATTGACAAGTATCGGAACATCTGCTTTCACTGTGAAATATTTCATTAGCAACCCTGAGTGGTACATACACAACAATTGCTGTTCCGCATAAGAGACGAGGTACCAAATTGAATGCCTCAAAAGAAGTAAACAACAATAGAGCCACTTCTACAACTTGAATTTCTTTCTTTTCTCTATAACAAAGTATTTAAAACTCGAAGACACATAAATGGAATTACTGCTGAAAATGTTGAGTACTGCCAGAAGTTCCTCCAATTTTCAACATAAATAAATCTTTCAATTCATCGATAAAATAAAATATGCTTTACAGAAAACACGATAAAAAGAAACTGAGATAATTAAGATCCACACAAGCTATGTATGTATTATAATTTTTTTGCGAATTTCACCTTAAAATATTTTTTTTGAATATGTAGATATTGCTTCTAAAAGAAATCTACAAACACACCATTGATTATTATATAGTCAGACATAAAAAAAAAGAATTAATCAAGTAAAAAAAATGTATACCTATGCCGGGAGCGAACCTAGTATAAGCAGATCAACAGTCGAACGCCTAACGCGCTTTTTTTTTTTAAACATGTTTATTGAATATATTAGTACAATCAGAGTTAACAGGAGTCAACAAACATAATAAAAATCTCCACACAGTATTGCTATGTTAAGCTGATTGTTCGCTCGCGTGCGAATCTCGGTGCTTGACAAATCTTTGGACGGTGGAAGAATAAATAGGAACTGTGTAACGGTTGGATTACTTGTAAGCTGAGGCGCCTTAACGGATAATGGAAGGGAGAATGGGGAAAAAGTTTTATTTAAAAAAAACCCCCTTAACAGTCTTTGGTATAGGATGTTTGCTTAAGTACTACTTAGGGACTAACTTATTACTAACAACGATATATACATATTGTATACATATAATATTAGGTAGCTATCGTGCCACGGTACAATATGATGATGTTGAGTTTTACATGTAGATCTCTCAAGTCATTTAAGTGGCCCTAGTGTGATGTTGGGCACTATAATTTTCCGCTCGAGTCGCTCTCACATGTGAGTGTCATTTGGTGAGAGCCACCAGCATTTTTTTTTATCTAGTCGATGAAAATCTTGATGATCTTTCCTAGGTATGAACGCCTAACGCGCTGAGCCAACTGAATTGTTGGAAACGTGATTTATATTTCTAGATGTAATGTCTATACTGTAGAAATATTAATTAAGTTGATTTCATTTTTTAATTGCTTCTGTAGAATGCTCAAGGTTTATCAGAGCCTGATAGACTTACAGAATAAATAGAACGTAACAATTTTAAGGTTAGCTTAGTTCTTCGCGGAAAAAACGTCGAAAAAATCGGCTTTTATTTTTTTTAACAACAGCGCACCAAACCGAAAAATCTGAAAAAATTCATGAACAATACTTATAACAATATACTGCTACTGTAAAAATACAAATGTGGACACTCTAGAACTTCCATGTGAAATCTGCATATTTTCGATTTTTTTGAGGTTTTTGATTTTTTACAAGCAGGATTTCCCTTTTAAAAATCTGAAACTAATTGCAAAGTATGTATTTGGGTTCTTGACATGTGTCAGATTTTTTTCAGAATTTCTAAACGTCATTAACTAGGGAAAATAGGCCAAAAACTGACTTTTCGATTTTACCCGATATATAACTACCCTCCCGATCGAGATACAGGGTTGAAATTTTGCACAGTATGTTTTTTCTTGGTGTTATATCGAATGGCACATCGATAAAGGGCATTTTTGACTATCTTATCCGGCTATACCCATTGGCTATTTACAACCAAAAAGTTTGAAATTGGTCTCAATCGCGTGTATGCTATTAGGCAGAATGTTCATGAATTTTTTCGTAATTTTTTATTGAACATGGTGTGATTAAAAATTAATTTGGATGAGCACTTTTGACCATCTTATATCCGGCTATACGATTTTTCATACTTACTATTTGCAAAAAATCTGAAAAAATTCACAATCATAAGGAATAATATCTACAATTTTGTAGAATTTTTCTAGAATTTTTAAGTATACCATTAAATAGGGAAAATGTGGGAAAAACCAATAATTAGTTTTTACCCTTTCACTACCCTCCTGGTTGAGATAAAGGGTTCAAACTTACGAATATACATATAATATATATTTAAATTTTTTGGAAGGTTAAAAAATGTAATTAAAAAAGTAATGAAAAATAAAAATAAAACTCGCTGCACGCGGGGACTCGAAGGCTAGCTCCAGATTGCGATTGATACGCTCGACGCGACGGCTCGACGGCCGAATTTCAGAATCAGTTTCGTTTCCGTCAAGCAGGCGTGGATGTGGATGGAGAGTGCTAAAAATAGATTGTGGCTGGCGCAAGCGCACAAGCAGTGCACACGGACAGAGTAGAGGTACGCTGGTGTGTGTAGCGCGCGTGCAATCGAACAGGCACTCACACGGACAGAGTAGAGATACGTTCGTGTGTAGCGCGTGCGCAGTAGAAGCAACGTGGCGACGACAGTGCGTCATAGTGGGGGGTCGAGTCGGCTGAGCGAGCGGAGGGGAAAAAACCCACGACCCATGATTCTGGCATCACTGTCTCAAACACCTCAGTGGTCCAATTTGGTGTGTAACCTTTATCGAAAATGGTCTTAAATTTGCTGATGCGTACAAACTGCCCCACGTTGAATTTCGCTGGTGCAGCAATCTTTATGTTATTATACGCTGTGTATAAGAGTCTGTTGGAAATGGTAGGGGTGACATCACACGGTCGCATTCCAATAGTTCTATGCTTTTGTGCATTGTACTTTGCAACTAGATGAGGTAGCACATTGATCCATTTATAGGTTCCATTAAGTGTAAACTCTTTCCACATGCTATTCTTCAATGTGCGATTGAACCGTTCTACGATGCAAGCTTTCATAACCGAATATGTAGAATAATGATCAATGCCATGTTTCGTCAAAAGTTTATGCATCTCACTGTTGTAAAATTCCTTTCCCTGATCGGTTTGTAAATTTTTCGGACATCGATTTCGAAATATCATTCTGAACGCTGCAGCTACCTCGCCCCCACTTTTAGTCTTGAGCGGTACGCCCCATGCATATTTGGATAACACATCAATAATGGTTAATATGTACTTATTACCACCATTTATGCGTGCGTGAGGCTGCATATCTACGAGATCGGCTTGCCATAGATCGTCATACCCATGGACTAAAACTCGACGTCGTGGAAAAATCCGTCTGGCGGGGGCATGCAGTTCCTCCACTAATTGCATCTTCTCTTTGCTCATGTTCAAGATTTAGGATTAAACAAAAGAAATTTAAAATGCATAAAAATAATCGCATGATCCGATCCATAAACTTTACATTGACATTGCGATTGGTATCTTGCGAATGCATTCTCGCTGGAAACTGACATCTTTCAAAATATGTAAATATATTTATATCATTCGATGTAACATATGAACTTTAACCATTATTTCTTTCAAAGCTTTCAGAAAAAATTGGTCCCTCATTTCTGTTCAATGATGTCATTCTTACAATTGTATCATGCATCATCTCGAGTATGTGTTCACGTAAGAATTTGAGTTTGGTTAGTATTTCTTCCCGCAGCTTGGAACTCTTGGCATCACATGCTTTCAAAATATGTATCATTTTTTTGTCCATGTATACCTTATTCACAGCATCGGCATCATTCGTCGGGCTTGCTAAACGTCTTATCTTTCGATCTCTCGCGTCGAAAGCATCGCCATCGAGGCAAAGTGCGCTCGATCGCACATAATTCTTGCATGTTCCACCATCTTTATTTGACTCGTTTCGGAGCATAGCACCGAACTTGTTGATAGGCATCATGAAAAGGTACTGATGAACATGATCAGAATGGTCTTCAATTTATAATCAAACCCGCTTCTCGGAGCTCCTCGATTATTGAAACAATTTCATTATCATGTCCGGTATGCCCAGCAGCTCGCGATGACACCAGTAATCTTATTCTATCCACTAATTCATTCGGATCATCCCAATGTACATAATCAATCATATTATCGGTAACCGCCATGTTCTCTGGTAATGTTGCCATGTTCTCCGGTAATGTATTCATCAAAAATGACTTGGAGGCAAACCCTCTTCCAGTGCGAGGTCGTATTTCAAGCAGCGGTGCAATTATATGTTTATACTTGTATCCCCTGTTACTCAATAGGGGATTTGCAGCATTATGGTTGCGCCTGTGCGCATTTGTTGTCAACAGAATACTCTTATATTTCTGTATGTCTGCATCGGTGTATATCGTATCGTCGGGGATTCTCTTGAAAATTAGTTCGAAAAGACCAGGTGTTCCTTTGTATTTTATATTATTCATAATTATATTATCTTCCATGTCTACGTCGAAATTCTTATCCCCAAGCATCATTGCATTTTTATCATAGTACACACCATACACATGGTCAACCTGTTTTTTCTTATCTGTGAAAAAGAAGTTCAAATATTCCTGTGACAGCAGTCCGAGATTCTGAGTCAAATATGTATTGGCTTCTCCATGCTGTTCAGGATTCTCCACAATCTCACGCATTGTCGTTTCGAGAATATTTTGGTCAAGTGGTTCTGTTTCGTCTGTCCATACTTCTTCTGCAGGAGGTTCGGAATCTGGACAAAGTCGTTTCGGTAATCGATGAGGTGTTGGTCTTAAAGGTGTTTCCACACGTACTCTTTTCAATCCGCGATACCGAGGTGTGGCGTTTAGCACAGGCGGCTTCAATCCACAATATTGGGGTGCAGCGTTAGGCATAGGTGATGTTGAAGATGGTTCTCCATGATATCCAGGTGTAGCATTAAACAGGTGATTGCTGCTGATACAATGAGGATGTTGGCTCCGAAGATGTCTCTTGAAGAATTGGATTGGGAATCGGTTTTGTGTTTTCAATCAATTCTTTCAGGGGTCTTATCACAGGTTGCAAGCTATGTTCCAACACCGAAATCGGTATCCATTTTTCCAGCTTTTATTGCCAAATATTTTTTTCGTATAGCTTCACTCGTATTGGCAATCTCTTTCGTTAACAATTCTTTTTTCCTCTTTTCCTGTTTTTGTTCAGCAGAATTTTGCCCCATGTTCAATTGGAAGCGTTTTCAATATCGTTCAATAGCCGTTCAGCCGTTCAACATCGAACGTGTACGTTCGACAATCCGTTCAACACCTGTTCGACACCCGTTCAATAGCCGTTTGATGCCGTTCAACGTCGAACGTGTACGTTCGACAACCCGTTTAATACACCGTTCGACACCTGTTCGATACACCGTTCGACAACTGTTCAATGTTCCGTTCACAACGCGGGTTTGTGGCCAAATGATACCATTATACTATGACATAGTCATTAAATCCATGTCGATAACGACCTCTGTGCATAGGACTATCCTTGTCTATAACGACAAATCCATAGTTTTGCTGCCAACATTTTGCACACAGTTCGTTAAATTGTCCAAACGTCATATCGGTATTTACATGATCATTATACACATGGCGCAAATTCATACTATCCTGTTTGAATAGTAGTAGGAGATTGGTATTATCGCGAATCAGGTGCTTTGGAATTCTTGCATATGATTGACAAAGATACAGACTGTCCACTTTTGAATGTCGACCCATGGAAAAGTACTCTCTAATCACATCTTGCTTGTCACATGCTACATCATCAAATATAAATATAGAATTCGGTAGAGCTTCGTTAGGTGGAACGACATCGGTATTGTGTGAAAAAGGAAAGTAGCCAATATTTTCTACGGATGAGAGCAGCTTTTCCAAATACTGATATTTTGGCTGCTGCAACGACTTTGAATATACGTATACGTTCTCAAATCGCATACCGTTGGGACTTTCCAACATGCTAATGACTACATTAGTCTTCCCGCAATTGGAAGGACCGCACACTATACCGCGTACAGTGTTAGGTAATAACGGTCCATGTCGTAGAATATTTTTGGTAGTTTGATCAAACTTTCTGTCTGAGATTACTCGAATTTTCACAGGTTGCCTAATGATCTGCATCGCGACTGTTGTAATAATAACAGATAAGTGTGGGCATGGGGAATATTTATACAAACGTTGCCCAGAGATATCAATCAGTCTAGAAATGACTTCCATACTTGTAACACATACATATGCTCATCCATAGATAACATATGAAAAAAGATTGTTACTCATGCATACGCCGACGTGGAGCAGGACTTCTAAATACCCTGATAAATAAATTGCCGTTTGAGTTACATATGTCTGGATATCAATTTTGTGGACCTGGCACACGGTTGCGCAAACGCTTGGCTCGCGGTGATCGCGGTATAAATCCATTAGACTCGGCCTGTAGAGAACACGACACCACATACTCTCGTAACAAAGATTTGACGAATCGTCACAAGGTAGATCACATTTTAGCTGATCGAGCACATCGTCGCATATTTGCGAAGAACGCTACGTTAGGTGAGAAGATAGCTGCGTCAACTGTTTGGGCTGCGATGAAAGCTAAGACGATGCTTGGGATGGGGATCAAGAAAAAGAAGAACAGTGGTAAGAAGAGGCGAACTCTACCTATAGCAAAGCGGGGCGGTTTCCTCCCGTTCCTCTTACCTGCATTGGCTGCTATAGGGTCGTTAACTGGTGGTGCTGCCGGCATCGCGAAGGTTGTGAATGACGCTAAGGCTGCACGAAAACAGTTGGAGGAAATGCAGCGTCATAATCATGCTATGGAAGGTCATGGACTTTATCTCACACCTTATAAGAAGGGTACCGGTTTAAAGAAAAAAAAAAAAACAAAAAAAAAATTCACTCTATGAAAAACTAGGGATAAAACCAATGACAAATGGACAGCTTGAGGATATAGGAAGGAAAAATATACCACATTTTCGCGGAGTATACATGCGCGATAGTCTTCCGACAAGAGCAAATGTAAATGAGAGTGGTATAGTAAACTTGGATGAAAGCATCGGTCCCGGTACACATTGGGTCGCATACGTGAAACACAATCATAGTGTAAAATACTTTGATAGTTTTGGTAATCTAAGACCACCTGTGGAACTTATTGCATACTTCGGATTCTCAGCAAAAATTACTTACAATCATACACGTTTTCAAAATTTCAATCAAACCATATGCGGGCAACTGTGTGTAAAATTTCTTGAGGAAAACTCATTATAAATGCACATTATCGATACATACAATTTCATTATGTGCATTAAACCTTTCGTATAAACATGACACCTTCGTCGTTGACACTAACGTTAACGAGTAAGAGCAGTACGCTCGCAGTTCAGTACTTTCCCTCGATAGATTTGAGCAGTCATGAATATGAATTGGGCCTCGTGGATTTTGAAACGTTTAACACAATACCGAATGTCGATGTTCGCAATAATAAATTTTATTTCGGAGAAAATGATGAAGAAATTGTAATTCCCGAAGGATCCTACGAACTGGATGCAATCAATAAGTACCTGAAACGGGAAATATTGCGACGATATCCCACCAGACATGATTCGGGGAACAACGACGAATACCCTCTCATCATACGTGCTAACAATAATACGATGAAGAGTGAAATATACTGTTCCTATAAGATTAATTTTGAAAAACCCAATAACATAGGATCACTACTTGGATTTTCTACAAACCGTATTCTTCCACCAGAAATGTGGTATGAATCTGACGCTCCTGTGAATATTATAAGCATCAACGTGATTAGAGTGGAATGTAGCATAACAGCTGGATCATATAGTAATGATAAACCCGTACACATTATTCATGAATTTTCACCTAGGGTTCCTCCTGGATATAAGATCTCAGAAACTCCATCTCGAATCATTTATCTTCCGATCGTCGTGCGAAGAATAGATGATTTATAAATACGTTTGGTGGACCAAAACAATCGTCTGATTGATTTTCGTGGAGAAGAAATCACGGTTAGACTGCATGTAAAACGGCGAGATCCACGCATCTACGAATAAGTGCTGTATTATGCTTGTGTATAACAAAACGGACGAACCTCTAATCGCAGCCGCTACAAAAAATACGTTCATCGACACAGTAAGTCGAACAAATTATCACACAGCACCATCGTCGAGGAAGAAGAACCTGAGCTTGCAGAACATACGTTTTCTACAATCGTTGGGATTTATTGTAAAGCAATAATGTCCGACATTTTGGCCATTGGCAATACGCCAACCTCTGATAATCGTATAACTAAGATAGAAGTGCACACATATAATCCCTATGCAAATACTACTCTCGGAAATAGTGATGAAATAAGGATACCGATACATCAGCAGGATCTGTATACGCTACCGTGTGAGAGTTTCTTGTACATTGAAGGAAAAATCATTTTAGCAGAGGCTCCACCTCAAGGAACAAGCAACAATGTTATTCTCGATACCAATTGTGCTGCTTTCATGTTTGATGAAATTCGATATGAACTGAATGGAGTTGAAATAGACCGCTGTAGAAATCCTGGAATAACGACCTCGTTAAAAACACATGTATCCATCTCTCCTGAAAAAGTAAAGCATTGGCCACCGCAGGCTGGCATCGTAAACTGGATGGCACAGATTTCAATTTCTGCATACCATTCAATATGCTATTTGGCTTCGGTGAAGATTATAACAAGATTACCGTTAACGTGCGTCAAGAGTTGGTCTTAATTCGATCACGAAACGATCTAAACGCGTTGAATGGTTCTAATACTTTAAGACCTAAAATCGAATTATTCAAAGTTCAGTGGCGTATGCCACACATAAGTCTGGAAGAAGTAACCAAATTGTCATTACTACGCATTCTCGAGAGAGGACAAATGATACCTATGAGTTTTCGCTCTTGGGATCTATACGAATATCCACATTTGCAAACAACTACGAAGCATACGTGGGCGATAAAGACTGTAACACAATTGGAGAAACCCCGTTTCATCATATTCGCATTGCAGAACGATAGGAAGAATCAATTGCAGAAGAGTGCTAATCAATTCGACGATTGTAAACTGTTAAACATACGGTTGTACCTAAATTCCGAATCGTACCCATACGACGACCTAAACTTGGACTTTGAAAAGAATAAGTACGCGATACTTTATGACATGTACACAAGATTTCAAAACTCATATTATGGTAATCGATCCAGTGAGCCGCTATTGGATGAATTACAGTTCTTATCACAGGGTCCATTTGTGGTCATAGACTGCTCTCGTCAAAACGAGTCTGTCAAAAGTGCAACCATTGATGTGCGCATAGATTTCGAGTGTAGAGATAATGTGCCTGTGAACACAGCTGCTTACTGTTTAATCATACACGATCGTATAGTCGAGTACAGCCCGTTGACCAACGTCGTGCGCAGAATACTTTAACAAGCGGTGGGTGCATGATGACCCATGTAACGTTCGTCGATCTACAAGGTTTCAAGTCGGAGGCAAACGGTTTCATTGTAAAAGAAGCAGCCATTTTACGAGATGGAAATAAACTATTGCACTGGATATTCAAGCCACCATTTGAATTCCATCGATTAACTGCTACTGAAGCACGTCAGGTTCGATGGTTAACGCACAAACATCATGGAATAGGTTGGGCAGATGGATATGTTCCATACAAAACAGCCGGAAGTTGTTTGAAACTGGCTCTGGAAAATACGCAGCAGGTCATTGTCAGGGGTTTGGAAAAGAAAAAATGGTTATGGAAATTAACTGGAATAGAAGCTCTTGATGTGGATCTGGAGGATGTGCCAAGATTATCGTTAATGCAAAAGGGATTGCATAGATGTGCATTCCATACTGGCGTATGTGCCATGGAAAATGTATTTAAACTGTGTAAATTATATACTGATCGACAAGAACCATGTTTTTGAATAAAATGTATTATTTAACAAATTTTTTTTTTTACTAGAACTTCGCTTATTTCTTCCCATATACCAAATAGCGTCTTAAATGCTGACACTACAATTTTTTGCGAGTTTCCTGTTCGTTTCTAAGGGGTATCATATTTCACCTATTCGTTGCTGAGGGGTATTAAGGTCAACCAAATAGCGTCTTAAATGTTGACACTACAATTTCTGTGAGATTCCTATTCGTTCCTAAGGGGTATCATAAAAAAAATATCAAGGTCAACCAAATAGCATCTTAAATGCTAACGCCGCAGTTTTTTGCATGCGCCGAGATTCCTGTTCATTCCTAAGGATTATCATATTTCATTAAAAAAATATCACACATCCTGTGGTCTCCAAAAAAAGATGTTGACACTGCAGTTTCTGCATGTCTGTTGTCCCAAAGCTGTGAGAATTAGCGCGATGCCCCCCCCCCCCCCCCCCACCCCATGAATTTGTTATGTTTGCACTTTAAAAAACTGGAAAGAACGATGGGATGGAATAATGAGTCTAATCCTCCGCAATTACACACACAGTAAGTACTCCGGCAACCGCTAAAAAATGCATTATTGTTTCTTTGCAACTGAAAAAAAATTCTTTCCTAATTGTTTCATTTAATATCAGTGCAGATAATTCGGAACAGAGTATCACGCACATGGTGCGTATATTGGGCCGGAGATATCCCTTGACGAATACATACTACAAATATCTTGACATTGGGGTTCGAATTGGTGATTGCTGTCATGTTGAGTTGGCTATAGGAGACAATCGCGGCAATGAAATTCAATTTTCTATGGCTTTCGCTTCTACGAAAGAGAGAAGACGATATCAGCATGTTGATGATATAACTGTGGAATTCTATCAGTTAAACGATTATGTGAAGCTTGCAAAATTATCAACTTCGACTAAGTGCATACAGATTACTCAGAAAACGATGAGAAGATTGTTTGATTTGGAATATTGTGTCGACCACATGTACTCATGGCTATCTGAGAACCTATATTCTGTACAAACAAAATATTGTAAGTTTATGCAAATAATTTCTAATGTTACCGATGATTTTGCAAAAGCAATTGTGGAACATGAAGATTTTGAACGCAATTCATTAATAGACACCGAATTGTTAGCTTTAGGCTTAGATGTAATGCTAATAAAATAAATCAAAAAGTTTATTCCAAACTATGATATTTTATGTGTGATTTCCTGTCCCAAGATTCCTACCAAAAATGATAACGCTGCAGTTTTTTTTTGCGAGATTCCTGTTCGTTCCTAAGTGGGTATCATATTTCATAAAAATGGTCGATCAAAGACTGGCCAAATAACGTCATAAACGAAAAAAAAAATGCTGCAGTTACTGGAAAAAAAAATGTCAAGGTTGATCAAGTAACACGAATTAGTTATAACACGTTCGACATAATATTTCGCAGTATCTTCCTGTCGCACCAATAGCGTCTTGGACGAAAATATGCTGTCGCTGCAGTATTTGCATGCCCAGAGTTATTCTTTGACATATATACCAAATGTTCGCTATGTTTATGAGATCGTCGGTTGGTCAAGCGGCTAATGAGTTGGTCTACCAAGCGGTAGACCGGGGTTCGAATCCTGTTCGAGTAAGACAGTTTTTTTTCTTAAAAAAAAATCGCAACCGCTTGTGACGTCATGGAAGTGGTGGGGGTTCCAGCGAAGGTGGTGGTATGCCTCGCAACAGCTCGTGACGTCACGGAAGTGGTGGGGGGGGTTCCAGTGAAGATGGCGGCGGTAGGCTACGAAACGCCATTGTCGGTATGGTCGACAAAGTGCCAACACGTCTCTGGTGACGTCACTTCCCGCGAGCTGATGTCACTTCCTCATGACCTCCCAAAAAAAATGGGGGGGGGGTAAAAAACGGAAAATTAAAAATTACCCGGGGGGGGCAATTACAGGGGGGCAATTACAGGGGGGCAATTACAGGGGGGGCAATTACAGGGGGGCAATTACAGGGGGGCAATTACAGGGGGGCAATTACGGGGGGGGCAATTACAGGGGGGCAATTACAGGGGGGAAATTACAGGGGGGGCAATTACAGGGGGGGCAATTACAGGGGGGGCAATACCCCCCGGGGGGGCAGGTGGAGGGGCAACCCCCTCCACCATGGGGGGGAACCACCCTGGTCCAGAACCGGCATTACCTTACTACTGGTAATTTCGGCGCGCGATAACTATCTACGCGGTTGGCGGTCGCGGCCTCCAATTGAGCCTCTAAACGCGCGAAACGTTCGTCCACTGTGGGGGACGACATGCTTTCGGCTAATTACAATTCGCGCGACAGCACCACTTTTCACAGAGTAAGGTTCACAACTTTTGGCTTCCATGTGGCGTCGGCAAGGGCGTCGTCGGTGGTCTCCAATCGGCGGAAAGAATGGCGGCGGTGATGGTACCCACGTGGTGACCGGAACGCCGGTGATAATGGGTTCACAATCAGCCAGGCTGCAACGTGCAGCGAGCGGCCTGCTCGCCGCCAGGAAACGGTAACGGTTGAATGCAGCAAGCGGTTTGCTCGCCGCCCGGAACGTTCTTCTTCCTCGGCAGCGACGGATCGGCAGCAGGCGTGATATTCAAACCACGAGGCGGTCGCGCCACGTGTTCGGTCCAAGTTCCAAAATTGACGATCACGTAGTGATGGGCGCAATCGACTAAAAACTATCGATTTAGTCGATAGTAGCTGTTACTATTTTCAGTCGACTAGTTTTACTAAACTATCGACTGAATTTCGCAGTGGTGGGGGTTACTATTTTCAGTCGACTAGTTTTAGTAAAACGACTGAATTTCGCAGTGGTGGGGGTTACTATTTTCAGTCGACTAGTTTTAGTAGAACGACTGAATTTCGCAGTGGTGGGGGTTACTATTTTCAGTCGACTAGTTTTAGTGAAACGACTGAATTTCGCAGTGGTGGGGTTACTATTTTCAGTCGACTGTTTTACTGAACGACTGAATTTCGCAGTGGTAGGGGTTACTATTTTCAGTCGAATGCTTTACTAAATCAGAGGTTACCTCTCTGACTGAATTATCGACTGATTTATGGAGCGGGTAGAGCTATATATCAACTGAATCGATCAGATTCAATCATGACATTTACTATCCTACTATCTATTTCATTAGCGCTATCAAATTAATTAATTCATAATCCTCATTTCATGAACTGAATCCGTCCCTCGGTGTCAAATTGACACAGTAGTAAAAAAAACGATAAAATAACAAGTAGGTGATTAATTATTTTTCGATGTTTTTTTAGTCAAATTGATGAGTTAAAATTTACATCTTAAGTTTTTCGGTTATGTGTTTCTTACAAACAATTCGATATTTCGAGAAAACTGTCAGATTGACACGAGGGACGCAATTCAATTGTTCTACTACTAAATATTAATTATTACAAATATTCTCCGAAAATATGAATGATTTATGCATTTCATTTATGTTAATAAAATATTTATTACATTTAGTACAAAATTGATATATTATTATTATATTTATCCTATCCTATAATATTATGTAATATCGATAACACCAAAAGGATTATTTATTTATTTATTTATTATACAGGTAAAACCCAATATGCATACATAAAATTAAATCAAATAAAAATAAAAAAACAATTGCAGCAACATAGCATCGCTATAGAGAAAATTATACATTAACTTAAAATTAAACATTTCTTTCATGACGCTGGAAAGACTGTTTGAAATAAAAGTGCCTTTGTCTGCTGTCACAGTTTCATTAGTCACAAGTCCCACATCACTTATAGCTGAACACAGGGAGGTATACCGTTGTTGAAACCACTAGAGTATGTTACAGTTGAATTATCAGCAGAAAAATATCCCACAGCATCCAAAATTATTCCTGTAATAAGAGGAATTCAAAATGCCATAAACATCATTATACCAAAAACCATAGCAGGACTACATTTACAAAATAACATTTTAAATAATATTGAGATAAGATTTGACTACATTGAACAAAATAATACTACTCTAATAGCCACACTATTAGGTCCAAGATTCAAAACAGCTGTATTTGAAGTCGATAGGATTGCACAGACAGCGCAGAATATGTTAGAGATGAAATAAGTTCCTTGTGCATAACACGCAATAGTCATGAAACTAATACAAATAGAGCTGCAGCAGAAAATCAAGAATCATCTGAAGAAAACAATGAATTTTAGAATCTTCTTGTAACAAAAGTATCGCAGTTGACAAACTAATCCACACCTATAGAATATGCAACAACCATAATTCGTCAATATGTATATAGATTTACTGTACGCAAATATTAAGAGCTGTGAAGTCGCATTTTGGAATAAACACAATTACACAATGCCACAGCTTTTTAAAATAGCAGAAAAATATGTAAATACCTCTGTATTCCCAGCAACTTCTGTTCCATCAGAAAGAATATTTTCAAAGGCTGGACAGATTATGTCTGAAAGAAGGAACCGACTTTCAGCAAAAAACCTAGACCAATTAATGTTTTTAAATGTTAACATTTAGTAAATTTGGATGAATTTCAATAGTATAGACCATAATAATTTAAGGTTAGGTTAATTATAATTTTGGAATTTTTACCTTAATTTAATTTTATTACTAATCTCTACTACGACAAATGTAAAATATATAATAACATTAAATATTTCAATAATAAAGCTGAGTTTCATCAACTTCATCGAACATGGAGAACATAACTAGTAAAGCAATTCAGTCGACTGAAAACCACTAAAAACTATCGACTAAATAGTCGATAGTATGTAGCGACTAAATACCCTGATAACCAAATTCTCGATTTTTGCCTGGGATTCTCCGCGCGTATTAGTAGCTATTTTTGCCGTCTAATAGCGGAGGGCAATAGCAGAAGGCAAATTGAAGGCAGCCAGCCGGCCGAAGCTGAATTTGTTTAAGAGGGCAGTACCGTCGCGTCTACTGATCTGATTGGCTAATATCGTTTTACAGGGCCGCATCGTCGGTGAGGGTAGTTCGCACTGATGTGGCAGATGTCAGCAGCGAAGTAATCGAGCGCACGAGGAAGAAGATCGATCGACACCAATCGATACGATCAGCGTGTCGTTCGGAATAACGCATACGGTCGTGCGCAGGCGCGGCAGCTCCCCACTACGCACAGATGCACATTTTGTGCACATGCAAATTTTACTTATTCTCATATTTATGTTATTTTTCTTAGACTGCGGATCTTTATGCGAAATAAAAATTGTCTGCATAGATTGCAAGAGATGGAAACTATAAAAATTGCATTGCCATACCATTTTCTCTACAGTTCAATTTCAATTCATTACATTTCGAAATTTATTGAAATGTGTTTATGGAAAAAAAGTGTCGTTCGACGGAAAAGAAAATTTATATTTTTTGTATGACTACTATACACTTATTTTAATGTTTAAATATTAATAATTTTAAATTCAGACTACTCAATATCAGAAGGGATAATAAATGAATGAAGTAGGAAATAATAAATATTATATTTTTTCATTTAGTTTGATTATTTTTCTTTATTAGTCAACTATTAGTCAAATTTTTACAAACCTTGACTTGCGCGAACACAGAAGATGATTTGCAGGACAAATCTGATAAACAGGTTCTGGATGATCAGCTTTTCTTCGTAACTCCTCCCGTGAATCGCTCGAGTACAGTGCTGCTCTCACCGCATTTCTTCTTGGTTGAAAATGGTTGAAAAGAGGATTGTCTTATTATACAGACCTGCACAGACCTGGGCGACGCTGGCTCGAAAAATACATGTTGCTGTTGCTGCTTCTCACCAAAGAGGACTGAAGAGGACTAATCCCAACTAATCCTGACTAATCCTCTTTGCTTCTCACCTTCTCTTGCTCAGTAACACTCAATTACACTCAGTAAGACAGTTCCAGTCCCCACGTCATCCACTCCGACAAAGGAGTTGCAGGCTGCAACAGGCTGCAAATGGCTGCAACTTGCAGCAACATGTGTTTTTCGAGCCAGCGTCGCCCAGATCTGTTATATATTCGCCAATCACATCATCACATCAGTACGACTCGACGGTACTGCCCTCTTAAACAAATTCAGCTTCGGCCGGTTGGCTGCCTTCAATTTGCCTTCAATTTGCCTTCAATTTGCCTTCTGCTATTGCCCTCCGCTATTAGACGGCAAAAATAGCTACTAATACGCGCGGAGAATCCCAGGCAAAAATCGAGTTAATCCCACCTTGAGCAACTCGAACAATAGCGCAGCTCGGAACGGGCCAATTCTTAGCTCTAGGTAGGATTATCCCTCGGCAGGCCTGGTTATCAGGGTAGTCGATAGTTGAATTTAGTCGATAGTGCCCATCACTACGATCACGTCGGGGTCACCAATTGTAGGTATATTCCCTAGGTGACCAATAGGGAATGCGGCCTACTCCGCTCGAACCGGAGGAGTTGAAATGAAAATTCACTGCTACTCCAATACTGCTGAGATATATACTTTATTCACGCTAACGCGGCTGAACACGTGTGTATCGTACAACGTCAGGTAAGGAAGAAGGAGTCTAGGCGGAAGTACACCTAGGCACACATAGACACATGATGTCTAGAGGGGCGACTCGCTGTCGCAGCGCGCATGCTGCGATTGCCCGGCGGCACTAGCGCCGTGGCCAAGCGCGGAACTACATGTTGCCCCTACAACTGTATCGTGTTAGCAACGCGCCCGCGCGCTACACTCACCAACGTACCTTTACTATATCCGTGTGCGCTGCTTGTGCGCTTATGCCAGCCACAATCTATTTTTAGCACTTGCCATGTTGCCATGTTGTATTGCTTTACGGCGGAAGCGAAACTGAAATTCGGCTGTCGAGCCGTCGAGCCGTCGAGCGTATGAATCGCAATCTGGAGGTAGCATTCGAGTCCCCGTGCAGCGGGGATTTTTTTTTAATTTTTATTTTTCATTACTTTTTTAATTACATTTTTTAACCTTCCAAAAAATTAAAAATGTAAAAACTATGTTCAAAATATGTATTCATTTTAAATAGAAACGTTTATTTGTTACTGTCATAATTGCATTAATAAAAATTGGTATATGATCGAGAACAGGTTGATGGTATTTATTTGGACTGATTGGAGAATACGAAAATGCAGGAAGTATTTTTTAGTTTATGAATCAATTTGTAGATTTATTAGTTGTCAAACAAATAATAAAATAAATTGTATAATATATATAAATTGATTTTATACTAGCATACACAAGTTTATTTATTAAAAAATACAGTCATAACTATAATTATAATAGAATTTCATAAAATGTATATTGAGGTTATTGCAAACTCATCTTTTTTCGCAATGATGCTCTAATTTCATTGCTTCTCTCGAATGTCCATTTCCTTCCGAGACAGTGGCGTTTTTAGGTGTAAATAAAAAATGTTGATATAATTATATCAATTTTAAAATATATCATAATTAAACTACAATTATTCTAATAACGTGGAATGTAGTACATATTAAGTTTTAGTTACCCGGATTTTCTTCTTCGACGTTAAGCACTCTTTACTGCTTCTCGTAATTTACGTATATGCAACATTAAGGTGGACCTTATTTTTCGACCATGAAATTTTTTTGGTCCCGTAAACCAGAATTGTGACAAATGTTGAGAAAATGGTCTGGAAAAATTTTGGGGCCGTTTGGATCATGGGAAAATGAGTTTTTAATGGAAAATGAGAATTTTTTAAATCATGACATAAATAGACGTTATGATATATCGTTGAATTTGTCTTTTTTCTCTTTAAGAATCCATATATAGCATAAACAGTTGTTGATAGAAAAAACATCCGTGACCTTGAAAACTTTAAATAATGACTTTGAAAAAATTTTTTTTCTTTGATACTATATCCACCTCCTTATATACTACAACTTTTGTTTGAAGAGTTTTTTCATATATGTATACATAACTGATAGAGATATTATATATAAATAAATTCATTAATACGCTCCAATCTACAGAAGAACAAGAAAGCGAGCTAATAAAAACGTGGTAAAAATAGTTCTAATATCGGAAAAAGAAGTTATTATGAGTAATAAGTAGTCTGACTGAAACATGGACTGAAGGTGGTCAATGATACCGCTGAACGGGGCGTTAAACTAATGGAGGATCATAATAAAATTTTATCTAGAAACAAAGAGGAGAAATAATATATGTATACTATACAAACTGTGATGGTATGTCGAAAGCAGTATCCTGACGCCACAAAGCAGAATTTAACTGACCTACATGATTAATTGCATTTTTAAGAGGCATTGAAGACTGCTTGTTAACTGGGAGTTATTAAATTTTCCATTTTCCTCAGAGTCAGTAAGTTCTTTATTTTTTTCAAAGTCATTAAGTTTTCCATTTTTCTTGGAGTTATTAAATTTTTCATTTTCCTCAGTGCCGTCAAGTTTTTTCATAGAGTCATTGAAGTTTCCATTTTTCTTGGAGTTATTAAATTTTTCATTTTCCTCAGCGTCATTAAGTTCTTTATTTTTCTCGGAGTTATTAAGTTTATCATTTTTCTTGGAGTCATTGAAAAGTCCCTCTTTGTCGTTTACGCGCTGTCGTAAAAAAAGTTCTGGTATGTTGCTAGTCTAAAAATATGATCAATGCTACTTTTCAGTTTCTCAAATAAATCTGCATTTGTCGAATTTTTGCGTGTTTTTCAGTTTGTGTAATTAACATTTTGAACCAAAAAATCGGGAAAAAATCTCAATTATCAATTTCAATTAAATGCAATTATATGATTAAATTAATGCAAGTAAATGGGAAAAATTGACCGAAAATTGAATGGCGCAACGGCTGTTTAAATAATTCGGAGGACTACCTCGTCCGGCTAGACCCTTCATTCCAAATTGTAATATTCCAATATTTCAGTATCATTTTTAATATTGTTCAAGTACTATTTAAAACTATTGATGAGTTTTAACAACAAAATATTTTAAATGGAAAACTAAATTTTGACAAATAAGATACGATTATAGCAAGCTTGCTATAAATGTCGAAAACTCGAGTCTGGCTAGAGACATTCAATTTTCAGGAAACACTATTCTATGATGACGAACGGAGAAAAGGGAAGTGAAGCTCGAGGGTTTCGGTCGCCGTGGAGTGGAGTGAAACATTGTAACATGATACGGGTCGGGTCGGGTATATCGGTGTAAAATAACAGAATATTTTTTAAGAATTATTATTTTATATTAAAACGTTTGTAGCTCATTGCAACGTCGACCGATTTTGACGAAATTTTCAGAATATGTTTAATTGACACAGATTTACAAAACGTATTTTTTAAATTTTCAATGTCGGCCCATATAAAGATGTTGTAAAATGCAATTTTTAGTAAGTAAGTAAATACGTATTTATTTATTTATTTCAGCCTCGTGGCCCAGAAATTGGACATGGATTATAATTCTCGAAGCCATTCATCCCTCTATTTATCCATTCATCCGTTCCTCCACCCATCCATCCATATCCCATGCCACATCAAATACCTTATTGTCTATGTGATCTATCCCAATGTCTCCCCGCTAATCCTGCCTCTCTCTTGATTATCCCTTGTGATTAATTCTTTCCTTTTTTTCTCTATACTCCTAACCCATTCTACAATTTCTCCCACTCTTTTCTCCTGTACTATCTTTTCTATACCTATGTTAATTCTTTCTACCCCTTCACAGTCTTCTGCCAGGTGTTTTAGTTTCCCCAAGTGTCTCTCATTTTTTCTACAATTCCGATCAGTTACTATTTTTGAAAAAATTATTTTCACATCCTGTACTAAACTAATTGTTCTAGCTTCCCAAAAAGTTCAAATCGTATAGTATAATATTAAAAAAGTTATCATTTTTAGAGCGTCCGAAAATTTTTGCGAGTCACAGTATGTACATATATCGCGCACAGAACACAATTCTTCTTTCTATTAAATCGCATTTCTTAGGTCAAACAATTGCGTTTTGTAATGTATAATAACATGTAATAACGTTAAAAATTACTTAATATACACCCGCGGTAAAATCAATAAGTATAACTTTCCTCCTCACAGCAGAAACGGCGAAAAAATTTTGACAATGATGTCCCACAATAAAAAAATCTGAAAAAAATTGACGACACTGCCTGCTCTAGTACTTTATCAAGGAACCAAACAGTAAAAAGCATGTTTTCATATTTTCTAGAAATCTATATTTTTCCGATTTTTGGGGGGTTTTTCATTATTTACGACCACAGTTTGCAACCAAAAAATCTGAAAAAATTCTATAAAATGCGTCTTAGGATCCAAAATATGTAACATTTTTTTTAGAATTTTAGAACGTATTTGAGACCGGAAAATTGCGCTCGACTGTGCAACACCGATTACACTGTCCAACACCAAATTTGTTTTCAATATACTGTTGGGTCCTTCTTATAGAGTTTTTTGCGCTGATTCCGAATCTGTCCTTAATTTTTCTCCTATACGCACAGTTTTTGAAAAACATGGCTTTGAAAAAAGAACATATTTTTCAACTTTAAACAAATATTGTGGTTATTATAAAAGATATTGAATTGTTCTTTACAGCAAAAGATTCTGTAGACTTTCCCGAATACAGTGATATCCAATATTAATACATTATGATTGTTTAAACATGTTTAAACAATGATTAAAGACGAAGAGACACTACTTTTGCACCAATTTCTGAGGATATTTTTCAATTTATCTCAAAAAATTAGGGTCCAGCGGAAAATCGAACTATACCACGCGATAGAGCAGACTTTTATCTTGAGAAACCAACCTTTCAAGTTTGTAACGTCGACGTTTTTTTCGAACCAGAAAACAAAATAACTTCGCCCGACATGAGCCACCAGTGGCGCGGCGAGGCGGCCTTCGTCGTCGATTTTCAATTGTTACTTTCAACAATTGCGTCCGTTGCCGGTTGCGGCCCGCGCGTATTCTTATGTTTTCACTTTTGGCCCACTGCAGTCCGCGGGGGTTGCTCATCTCACTGGTTTAAATAAATAAATTTATATATTTTTCTATTTGTGAATTATATTAGTCTAATAATTTATTGTGAAAATAATTGTTTAAATAAATAAAAACAAATAACAAATTTGTATAGATTATAAAAATCTATTTATTTTAACAATAAATTATTGAAATAACAATTCAAATAATGAATATGGAAACAAATTATAAAAATTTATTTATTTAAATTATTTTAACAATAAATTATTATTGAGAAATAACAATTCAAATAATTAATATAGAAACAAATTATAAAAATTTATTTATTTAAACAATTATTTTAACAATAAATTATTATTGAAATAACAATTCAAATAATTACTATAGAAACAAATTATAAAAATTTATTTATTTAAACAATTGTTTTAAATGATTGAAATGGTATTTCAAACAATAAATATAGAAACAAATTATAAATATTTATTTATTTATAAATTGTTTAAATAATAAATATTAGGTCGAACACAATATAGAATACAGAATGACAGAGAACCGAAATCCGGAACCGAAATCCTGAACCGAAATACATAATATCGGTTCTCCAAAATCGTAACCGTAACCGATATAAGCCAGAACTGCCAGCCAGTACCGATATTCTCGTAACAGTTATAAGTGTTATAACATAACATCATTTCGGTTCTTAATAACTATTTCAATCAGAACCGAAAAATAACAGTTTAAACAGTTATTTTCATAACCGTTCCAATCCCTGTCTGTAGCGTAGATTTACCACTATTTTAATATACTATACGATTTGAACTTTTTTTGGAAACTAGAGCAATTAGTTTACTGCAGGATGTGAAAAGAAGTTTTTTAAAAAATTGCAATTGATCAGAATTGTAGAAAAAATACTAAAAGTTGCGTTTTACAACTTTTTAATGTGGGTCTATCTACAGGGTGATTCACGCAATTGTTACAAGTCATAACTCCGTTATTATTGCATTTACAAAAAAATGCCAAAGGAGAAAGATAAATGGTTCGAAGAGAACTACATCTGTAGGTCTTTAAATTTTTTTAGATGCAGCAGTGCATGTGCAATTAACAATTGCATCATTTCTTTAAATAGAAATGCATATTGTTTTTTACACAGATCGATTCTTCTGTTCATTCTACGTAAAAAATGATTAGGGTACACATGGCAAAAAATTATTAGATCTCGAGATATTTTCAAAAAATGTCTTTATTGAAGAAGATGCTCAAACGCTTCTCCATTACATTCTAAACATTTCTTATAACGTTTTATAACTGCGTTTATACATCAATACGTTGGCCAGCCCGTGCACCTGATTTAAGTCCCCTTGACTTTTTCTGTGGGGTTATTTGAAAGATAGAATTTATTCAAACCCCATAGATTCTGTAGAGGATCTGAGAGAAAGAATCATAGTGGAATGTGCAGCAATAACTGCAGATCATTTAAACGCAGTTATGCAAACAATAAAAATACGTTATAAGAAATGTTTAGAATGTAATGGAGAAGCGTTTGAGCATCTTCTTCAATAAAGACATTTTTTGAAAATATCTCGAGATCTAATAATTTTTTGCCATGTGTACCCTAATCATTTTTTACGTAGAATGAACAGAAGAATCGATCTGTGTAAAAAACAATATGCATTTCTATTTAAAGAAATGATGCAATTGTTAATTGCACATGCACTGCTGCATCTAAAAAAATTTAAAGACCTACAGATGTAGTTCTCTTCGAACCATTTATCTTTCTCCTTTGGCATTTTTTTGTAAATGCAATAATAACGGAGTTATGACTTGTAACAATTGCGTGAATCACCCTGTAGATAGACCCACATTAAAAAGTTGTAAAACGCAACTTTTAGTATTTTTTCTACAATTCTGATCAATTGCAATTTTTTAAAAAACTTCTTTTCACATCCTGCAGTAAACTAATTGCTCTAGTTTCCAAAAAAAGTTCAAATCGTATAGTATATTAAAATAGTGGTAAATCTACGCTACAGACAGGGATTGGAACGGTTATGAAAATAACTGTTTAAACTGTTATTTTTCGGTTCTGATTGAAATAGTTATTAAGAACCGAAATGATGTTATGTTATAACACTTATAACTGTTACGAGAATATCGGTACTGGCTGGCAGTTCTGGCTTATATCGGTTACGGTTACGATTTTGGAGAACCGATATTATGTATTTCGGTTCAGGATTTCGGTTCCGGATTTCGGTTCTCTGTCATTCTGTATTCTATATTGTGTTCGACCTAATATTTATTATTTAAACAATTTATAAATAAATAAATATTTATAATTTGTTTCTATATTTATTGTTTGAAATACCATTTCAATCATTTAAAACAATTGTTTAAATAAATAAATTTTTATAATTTGTTTCTATAGTAATTATTTGAATTGTTATTTCAATAATAATTTATTGTTAAAATAATTGTTTAAATAAATAAATTTTTATAATTTGTTTCTATATTAATTATTTGAATTGTTATTTCTCAATAATAATTTATTGTTAAAATAATTTAAATAAATAAATTTTTATAATTTGTTTCCATATTCATTATTTGAATTGTTATTTCAATAATTTATTGTTAAAATAAATAGATTTTTATAATCTATACAAATTTGTTATTTGTTTTTATTTATTTAAACAATTATTTTCACAATAAATTATTAGACTAATATAATTCACAAATAGAAAAATATATAAATTTATTTATTTAAACCAGTGAGATGAGCAACCCCCGCGGACTGCAGTGGGCCAAAAGTGAAAACATAAGAATACGCGCGGGCCGCAACCGGCAACGGACGCAATTGTTGAAAGTAACAATTGAAAATCGACGACGAAGGCCGCCTCGCCGCGCCACTGGTGGCTCATGTCGGGCGAAGTTATTTTGTTTTCTGGTTCGAAAAAAACGTCGACGTTACAAACTTGAAAGGTTGGTTTCTCAAGATAAAAGTCTGCTCTATCGCGTGGTATAGTTCGATTTTCCGCTGGACCCTAATTTTTTGAGATAAATTGAAAAATATCCTCAGAAATTGGTGCAAAAGTAGTGTCTCTTCGTCTTTAATCATTGTTTAAACATGTTTAAACAATCATAATGTATTAATATTGGATATCACTGTATTCGGGAAAGTCTACAGAATCTTTTGCTGTAAAGAACAATTCAATATCTTTTATAATAACCACAATATTTGTTTAAAGTTGAAAAATATGTTCTTTTTTCAAAGCCATGTTTTTCAAAAACTGTGCGTATAGGAGAAAAATTAAGGACAGATTCGGAATCAGCGCAAAAAACTCTATAAGAAGGACCCAACAGTATATTGAAAACAAATTTGGTGTTGGACAGTGTAATCGGTTCTCCAGAACCGTTAGGCCTGTTGCACAGTCGAGCGCAATTTTCCGGTCTCAAATACGTTCTAAAATTCTAAAAAAAATGTTACATATTTTGGATCCTAAGACGCATTTTATAGAATTTTTTCAGATTTTTTGGTTGCAAACTGTGGTCGTAAATAATGAAAAACCCCCCAAAAATCGGAAAAATATAGATTTCTAGAAAATATGAAAACATGCTTTTTACTGTTTGGTTCCTTGATAAAGTACTAGAGCAGGCAGTGTCGTCAATTTTTTTCAGATTTTTTTATTGTGGGACATCATTGTCAAAATTTTTTCGCCGTTTCTGCTGTGAGGAGGAAAGTTATACTTATTGATTTTACCGCGGGTGTATATTAAGTAATTTTTAACGTTATTACATGTTATTATACATTACAAAACGCAATTGTTTGACCTAAGAAATGCGATTTAATAGAAAGAAGAATTGTGTTCTGTGCGCGATATATGTACATACTGTGACTCGCAAAAATTTTCGGACGCTCTAAAAATGATAACTTTTTTAATATTATACTATACGATTTGAACTTTTTGGGAAGCTAGAACAATTAGTTTAGTACAGGATGTGAAAATAATTTTTTCAAAAATAGTAACTGATCGGAATTGTAGAAAAAATGAGAGACACTTGGGGAAACTAAAACACCTGGCAGAAGACTGTGAAGGGGTAGAAAGAATTAACATAGGTATAGAAAAGATAGTACAGGAGAAAAGAGTGGGAGAAATTGTAGAATGGGTTAGGAGTATAGAGAAAAAAAGGAAAGAATTAATCACAAGGGATAATCAAGAGAGAGGCAGGATTAGCGGGGAGACATTGGGATAGATCACATAGACAATAAGGTATTTGATGTGGCATGGGATATGGATGGATGGGTGGAGGAACGGATGAATGGATAAATAGAGGGATGAATGGCTTCGAGAATTATAATCCATGTCCAATTTCTGGGCCACGAGGCTGAAATAAATAAATAAATACGTATTTACTTACTTACTAAAAATTGCATTTTACAACATCTTTATATGGGCCGACATTGAAAATTTAAAAAATACGTTTTGTAAATCTGTGTCAATTAAACATATTCTGAAAATTTCGTCAAAATCGGTCGACGTTGCAATGAGCTACAAACGTTTTAATATAAAATAATAATTCTTAAAAAATATTCTGTTATTTTACACCGATATACCCGACCCGACCCGTATCATGTTACAATGTTTCACTCCACTCCACGGCGACCGAAACCCTCGAGCTTCACTTCCCTTTTCTCCGTTCGTCATCATAGAATAGTGTTTCCTGAAAATTGAATGTCTCTAGCCAGACTCGAGTTTTCGACATTTATAGCAAGCTTGCTATAATCGTATCTTATTTGTCAAAATTTAGTTTTCCATTTAAAATATTTTGTTGTTAAAACTCATCAATAGTTTTAAATAGTACTTGAACAATATTAAAAATGATACTGAAATATTGGAATATTACAATTTGGAATGAAGGGTCTAGCCGGACGAGGTAGTCCTCCGAATTATTTAAACAGCCGTTGCGCCATTCAATTTTCGGTCAATTTTTCCCATTTACTTGCATTAATTTAATCATATAATTGCATTTAATTGAAATTGATAATTGAGATTTTTTCCCGATTTTTTGGTTCAAAATGTTAATTACACAAACTGAAAAACACGCAAAAATTCGACAAATGCAGATTTATTTGAGAAACTGAAAAGTAGCATTGATCATATTTTTAGACTAGCAACATACCAGAACTTTTTTTACGACAGCGCGTAAACGACAAAGAGGGACTTTTCAATGACTCCAAGAAAAATGATAAACTTAATAACTCCGAGAAAAATAAAGAACTTAATGACGCTGAGGAAAATGAAAAATTTAATAACTCCAAGAAAAATGGAAACTTCAATGACTCTATGAAAAAACTTGACGGCACTGAGGAAAATGAAAAATTTAATAACTCCAAGAAAAATGGGAAACTTAATGACTTTGAAAAAAATAAAGAACTTACTGACTCTGAGGAAAATGGAAAATTTAATAACTCCCAGTTAACAAGCAGTCTTCAATGCCTCTTAAAAATGCAATTAATCATGTAGGTCAGTTAAATTCTGCTTTGTGGCGTCAGGATACTGCTTTCGACATACCATCACAGTTTGTATAGTATACATATATTATTTCTCCTCTTTGTTTCTAGATAAAATTTTATTATGATCCTCCATTAGTTTAACGCCCCGTTCAGCGGTATCATTGACCACCTTCAGTCCATGTTTCAGTCAGACTACTTATTACTCATAATAACTTCTTTTTCCGATATTAGAACTATTTTTACCACGTTTTTATTAGCTCGCTTTCTTGTTCTTCTGTAGATTGGAGCGTATTAATGAATTTATTTATATATAATATCTCTGTCAGTTATGTATACATATATGAAAAAACTCTTCAAACAAAAGTTGTAGTATATAAGGAGGTGGATATAGTATCAAAGAAAAAAAATTTTTTCAAAGTCATTATTTAAAGTTTTCAAGGTCACGGATGTTTTTTCTATCAACAACTGTTTATGCTATATATGGATTCTTAAAGAGAAAAAAGACAAATTCAACGATATATCATAACGTCTATTTATGTCATGATTTAAAAAATTCTCATTTTCCATTAAAAACTCATTTTCCCATGATCCAAACGGCCCCAAAATTTTTCCAGACCATTTTCTCAACATTTGTCACAATTCTGGTTTACGGGACCAAAAAAATTTCATGGTCGAAAAATAAGGTCCACCTTAATGTTGCATATACGTAAATTACGAGAAGCAGTAAAGAGTGCTTAACGTCGAAGAAGAAAATCCGGGTAACTAAAACTTAATATGTACTACATTCCACGTTATTAGAATAATTGTAGTTTAATTATGATATATTTTAAAATTGATATAATTATATCAACATTTTTTATTTACACCTAAAAACGCCACTGTCTCGGAAGGAAATGGACATTCGAGAGAAGCAATGAAATTAGAGCATCATTGCGAAAAAAGATGAGTTTGCAATAACCTCAATATACATTTTATGAAATTCTATTATAATTATAGTTATGACTGTATTTTTTAATAAATAAACTTGTGTATGCTAGTATAAAATCAATTTATATATATTATACAATTTATTTTATTATTTGTTTGACAACTAATAAATCTACAAATTGATTCATAAACTAAAAAATACTTCCTGCATTTTCGTATTCTCCAATCAGTCCAAATAAATACCATCAACCTGTTCTCGATCATATACCAATTTTTATTAATGCAATTATGACAGTAACAAATAAACGTTTCTATTTAAAATGAATACATATCTTGAACATAGTTTTTACATTTTTAATTTTTTGGAAGGTTAAAAAATGTAATTAAAAAAGTAATGAAAAATAAAAATTAAAAAAAAATCCCCGCTACACGGGGACTCGAATGCTACCTCCAGATTGCGATTCATACGCTCGACGGCTCGACGGCTCGACAGCCGAATTTCAGTTTCGCTTCCGCCGTAAAGCAATACAACATGGCAACATGGCAAGTGCTAAAAATAGATTGTGGCTGGCATAAGGGGGTAGTCTACCCTCGATTTGTAACTAGAAAGGAACTAGAATCTTACTAGAAAAATGGCTCGAAACATGGGTTTGCGCGCTGTCGGTTTTCGTCCTTATTTGAGCAAAGTTTGGGCTGAGTGAGGGCTTATTCTAAAGAGGAAGGTTAAACACACTGCGCTCTGGTTACGAGGTTAACGAGATTATGTTTATAACTAATAATATGAGGGCCCAAAGTAGAGAAAAAATCTAGGAAAAAAAACCAGCACATTTCAATGCATTTTTCTGTCTCCAAAAGACTTTATGACTTATGAGATAACCAGAGCGCAGCGCGTTGAACCTTCCTCTTTAGAATGAGCCCTCACACAGCCCAAACTTTGCTCAAATAAGGACAAAAACCGACAGCGCGCAGACCCACTTTTTCGGACGCAAAATCTAGTAAGATCCTAGTAAATAGCAAATATCTAGCAAATAACTAGAATCTTACCAGATTTTCGATCGAAAAAGTGGGTCTGCGCGCTGTCGGTTTTTGTCCTTATTTGAGCAAAGTTTGGGCTGTGTGAGGGCTCATTCTAAAGAGGAAGGTTCAACGCGCTGCGCCCTGGTTATCTCATAAGTCATAAAGTCTTTTGGAGACAGAAAAATGCATTGAAATCTGCTGGTTATTTTCCTAGACTTTTTCTCTACTTTCGGCCCTCATATTATTAGTTATAAACATAATCTCGTTAACCTCGTAACCAGGGCGCAGTGTGTTTAACCTTCCTCTTTAGAATAAGCCCTCGCTCAGCCCAAAATTTTCTGAAATAAGGACGAAAACCGACAGCGCGCAAACCCATGTTTCGAGCCATTTTTCTAGTAAGATTCTAGTCCCTTTCTAGTTACAAATCGAGGGTAGACTAGCCCCATAAGCGCACAAGCAGCGCACACGGATATAGTAAAGGTACGTTGGTGAGTGTAGCGCGCGAGCGCGTTGCTAACACGATACAGTGTAGGGATTAAGGGGTTAGTCTACCCTCGATTTGTAACTAGAAAAGAACTAGAATCTTACTAGAAAAATGGCTCGAAACATGGGTTTGCGCGCTGTCGGTTTTCGTCCTTATTTCAGAAAATTTTGGGCTGAGTGAGGGCTTATTCTAAAGAGGAAGGTTAAACACACTGCGCCCTGGTTACGAGGTTAACGAGATTATGTTTATAACTAATAATATGAGGGCCCAAAGTAGAGAAAAAATCTAGGAAAAAAAACCAGCACATTTCAATGCATTTTTCTGTCTCCAAAAGACTTTATGACTTATGAGATGACCAGGGCGCAGCGCGTTGAACCTTCCTCTTTAGAATGAGCCCTCACACAGCCCAAACTTTGCTCAAATAAGGACAAAAACCGACAGCGCGCAGACCCACTTTTTCGGACCCAAAATCTAGTAAGATCCTAGTAAATAGCAAATATCTAGCAAATAACTAGAATCTTACCAGATTTTCGATCGAAAAAGTGGGTCTGCGCGCTGTCGGTTTTTGTCCTTATTTGAGCAAAGTTTGGGCTGTGTGAGGGCTCATTCTAAAGAGGAAGGTTCAACGCGCTGCGCCCTGGTCATCTCATAAGTCATAAAGTCTTTTGGAGACAGAAAAATGCATTGAAATGTGCTGGTTTTTTTTCCTAGATTTTTTCTCTACTTTGGGCCCTCATATTATTAGTTATAAACATAATCTCGTTAACCTCGTAACCAGGGCGCAGTGTGTTTAACCTTCCTCTTTAGAATAAGCCCTCATCCAGCCTACAATTAGCTCAAATAAGGACGAAAACCGACAGCGCGCAAACCCATGTTTCGAGCCATTTTTCTAGTGAGATTCTAGTTCCTTTCTAGTTACAAATCGAGGGTAGACTACCCCCTTATGGGTGCGCGGGACGCAACCTAGCGCCACCATTTACTAGGTGTGTAGAGGCTGTAACTACACGTGCTGGAAAGTGGCGCCTCTATCAGGCTATCGGCGTAGAGGTGAACTACGGATGAAATAGGACAAGGATAGGAGACACGTCGCTCGCAGGAGAGACAAAGACAGAGATATAACCAAGCAGCTTGATTTTTCGATGAACTCTTTTCCATTTCCTGAAGCGAAGAAGCAATATTTTTGGATGCTCTTTGCGTTGACATGTTATCCGTGTTATTCCAGATCAACGTTGAAAGCCCTTTTTCGGAAAAAATGTTCTGAAAAAATTTTCTTCTATAAAAACGTACGCTATTATTGTTTATAAAATTTTAAGAAACAAATTGCAAAAAAGGGCTCTGAACGTTGATCCGGAATAACGCGGAGATCATTTCAACGCAAACAGCATCCAAAAATATTGCTTCTTCGCTTCAGGAAGTCTGAAAGAGTTCATCTGAACAATTCGTATGCCATCATGGCTGCTTCGCTGTCGCGCTTCCCGACTTTCCGCCGCAGCGCTTTCGTCGTGTCTCCTGCTATTCTTGCATCGACGGTAGAAACCCATGGTATAAACCGTGCGTAAACACGCTTTCTCTCTGAGCGTAACTGACCTACGACGAATGAAGTAGGACAAGGATAGAGAGATCCTCGTCTCTCCTGCAGGGCTGCGACGGAGAGGGAGATATGTCGCTCGGAGGAGAGACAAAGACAGAGATATAACCAAGCAGCTTAATTTTTCGATGAACTCTTTCCCATTTCCTGAAGCGAAAAAGCAATATCTTTGGATGCTCTTTGCGTTGACATGTTCTCCGTGTTATTCCGCATCGCCGTAAAAAGCCCTTTTTTGGAAAAAATGTTCTGAAAAAATGTTCTTCCATCAAACGCTATTATTGTTTAAAAAATTTCAAGAAACAAATTGCAAAAAAGGGCTCTTTACGGCGATCCGGAATAACACGGACAACATTTCAACGCAAAGAGCATGCAAAAATATTGCTTCTTCGCTTCAGGAAATGTGAAAGAGTTCATCGTTATAATACTGAACAATTCGTATTCCAAGATGGCTGGTTCGTTACGCGCTTTCCGACGTCCCGCCCGCGTGTCTCGCTCCCCGTAGCGGCCATAGTGCTGCGAGCACTGGTAAGGCAGCCACGGGGAGCGAGACGCGCGGGCGGGCAAGTGGGGGGATCTCTCGAGAATGCCTCCGATCGAGCTACGAAGTGATCATGCCTGGGCTTTTTCTCCGAGCGTAACTGACCTACGACGAATGAAGTAGGACAAGGATAGAGAGATCCTCGTCTCTCCTGCAGGGCTGCGACGGAGAGGGAGATATGTCGCTCGCAGGAGAGACGAAGACGGAGATATAACCAAGCAGCTTGATTTTTCGATGAACTTACTACTTTCTGAAGCGCAGAAGCAATTTTTTTTTATGCTCCTTGTGCTGAAATACGGAGAGTATTATTGAGGTGTTCCGTACAGTGCCCTTGTTTTGGAAAAATTGTACTAAAAAAATTTTCTTCTATAAAAACGATCGCTGTTATTGTTTATAAATTTTCAAGAGACAAATTGCAAAAAATGGCCTGTGTACGGGACACCAGAATAATACAGAGACTAAGAGCGGCGAGAAGAGGGAGACGGAGAACTTGTATAATGTATAAGGATTGTGTAACGCTAAGGGAAACCAATAAAGTTGTACATAATAGTAATATATATACATATATTCATGTATTTACATAAATAAATATAATATTTTGAGATAAGTATATATAATATTGAAGTAAAAAAATTAATTCCTAATAATAATTATTATAAATTTTGCTTTTCTTTTGGAATCGCGGTCGTCTCTTTCGGTACTACGGTCGCGGCCGCTTCTTCTGTGATGGTGGTGGTGGTTGTTGTTGTTGCTGTTGATTTGTATGCTACCGCGCTCTCCGTCATATAGCGGTATTGCTATTCTTGTAAAAAAATTGTTTCTGAAATTTTATATTGTATAGGTGTTTGTAGATGTTTAAATTTTAAATACTGTTCAACTTTTGTTGGAAAGATTTTATCGTCAGATTATCGGAAAACCTTGGAAAATCGTGACACTGCAGTTCTTTCACCGAAAAGCTGGTGAAAATTATTTTTCCATGTAAATTATGTTGAAATAATGTAATTTGTTAATTTGATATAAATATGTAAATATAATATAAAATAAGTAAATATTAATATAAATATTTATTTTTAGCATTAATATTTATATGTATATTTGAAACAGTATTTATTTCTATGTTGCGTATATTTGTGCATTTAATAAATATTTAAAAGTAATCAATAATTCAGCAATTTTTCTTATGATTTTAGAACTTCATCAAGGATTTTGTTATACTTCCGTGTGAGTCCGCGTGTTCTATTTGATGTCATTTTATTCAGTATATATTGGCGAACAAAGTGCAAAAAGAATTGAATCTAACTTGATCTGACTCGAAGTTTTATAGCTAATTTAGTTAGAAGGTGATTGAGAATTGTAGCGCTCCATGCACGCCTGTACGTTCGCGTTCGACGGGCCTCCTCTTGAATTCTCGGAACCTCGTCGAAAGAACTGTTTAGATTATAGCCATTTGAAATGTTATGGCTATGCTGCAGATAAGCCTTCGACTAATTGTAAGTCCTCTGGTCCTCGTTCGCTGGCTTTTGACTGCATTCATTGTAACAGTGCGATCGAAGACTACAGAGCGAAATATTCAAAGGCGATTTTATATGCGTATAACGTTTAGTTAAATTTTTTAGTGTAAATTATATTGTGTGTAGTGTATTTTTTTTTAGTTTAAGTATTGTTTTGTGTAGTTTATGTTTAGTGCGTGTTAATTATGCTGTGTTAAGTTTATTATTCGTAAGACTAATTAAATTGGTTGGACTCATCTGGAATCAAACTAATCACCCGACAAAGATTATTCGACATAATGCAGGAGCACAAAGAGAAAAATATTAGTCAGAAATGGAAATGTCTGGAACAATTTTTCAATCAACAAAATTACACAGAAGAAGAGCGTCAAGCATTGAAGCATATTCAATCATCGTGATAGGGAAATATTACTTCAAGAACATTTTTGCAAAACGTTTTTAACAAAAATTAATTGTGAGTATCGTAATTATATATACATACAAAATATTGTTAACCTGTCATATCAACATATTTCATCAATCAGATTTTATATGTGTATTGCCGCTTTAGCAGTGATTATTATAAAAATTACCTACAGCATCAAAAAGTAGAGAAGATTTACGCTTTATAATCGTGGATGTTTCATCACTTTTGGATTATTCTCGGCAAAGTTATGCGAATTTGAAGATTGAGCCAATTTTAAATTAGCTCTGTCCGGCTTTTCCGGCTGTGCGACGCACAGTGGGGTATTTGGCCCGAAAAAGTGGAAAAAATTCTATTTCTAAATTTTTGCGTATGGCATAAAATTTTTGTTGTTTGTTGTAGTTAAACGTCTGAAGAATAAGGCTGCAATATTATTTTTCCTATTTACTGATGAAACTACATCAGCAGATTCAACCGAAGAAAAAACATTATCTGAGGAATGGTAATAATTTAAAATTTTCTTATAATGTATATTTATTTACTAAAAAGTTTCGAGATTCGCATATTTTGCATAAAATAATAATTTACATCATTTCAATATAATTTATGTGCAAAAATAATTCTTTTCAGCTTTTCGGTGCAAATATTCTACTATCGCCACGGTTTTTCATGGGTTCTCGATAATCTGAGGAAAAAATGTTTCTAACAAAAGAGGAACAGTATTCAGTCGTCTACAAATTTCAATATGTAAAAGTTTTAAAAAAATTTTTTTTCAAAAAATTGAGGTAAGTTTGATTTTTTAAATACTAAAATGTATTTTGGATTTCATAATGTTGTAGCTTATATAATATTATAACCTTGAGCCTATAAATAACGCTACAATAGTTTTTTCCACTTTTTCAGGCCAAATAACCCACTGTGCGACGTGTGCCAACCAGCTCAAGACATATTGCGAAAAAGCAATATTTTTGGATAATTTTGATATTGAAATATTCTCTATCTTTCTGCAGGGTAACGTACAGAGCCCATTTTTGCAATTTGTCTATTGAAACTTTATAAACAATAATAGCATACGCTTTTATGGAAGAAATTTTTTCAATATTTTATGAAATTGTATTATAATTATAATTTTGAATGTATTTTTTATTATAGGAAGACAGAAGATCAAATAAACTTGTGTAATGAAAAAAAAAAAATAAAAATCGCTGCACGGGGACTCGAAGGCCAGCTCCAGATTGCGATTCATACGCTCGACGGCTCGACAGCCGAATTTCAGTCTCGTTGCCGTAAAGTAAAGCAACGCAACATGGCAACATGGCAAGTGCTAAAAATAGATTGTGGCTGGCACAAGCTGGCACAAGCGCACAAGCAGCGCACACTCTCGAGAGATCCCCCCACATGCCCGCCCGCGCGTCTCGCTCCCCGTGGCTGCCATACCAGTGCTCGCAGCACTATGGCCGCTACGGGGAGCGAGACGCGCGGGCGGGACGTCGGAAAGCGCGTAACGAACCAGCCATCTTGGAATACGAATTGTTCAGTATTATAACGATGAACTCTTTCACATTTCCTGAAGCGAAGAAGCAATATTTTTGGATGCTCTTTGCGTTGAAATGATCTCGGTGTTATTCCGGATCAACGTACAGATCCTTTTTTTTTGCAGTTTCTTGAAATTTTATAAACAATAGTAGCGTACGTTTTTGTAGAAGAAAATTTTTTCAGAAAATTTTTTCCAAAAAAGGGCTCTCAACGTTGATCCGGAATAACACGGAGAACATGTCAACGCAAAGAGCATCCAAAAATATTACTTCTTCGCTTCAGGAAATGGGAAATAGTTCATCGAAAAATCAAGCTGCTTGGTTATATCTCTGTCTTCGTCTCTCCTGCGAGCGACATATCTCCCTCTCCGTCGCAGCCCTACAGGAGCACGGTTTATACCATGGGTATCTACCGTCGGTGCAAGAATAGCAGGAGACACGACGAAAGCGCTGCGGCGGAAAGTCGGGAAGCGCGACAGCGAAGCAGCCATGATGGCATACGAATTGTTCAGATGAACTCTTTCAGACTTCCTGAAGCGAAGAAGCAATATTTTTGGATGCTGTTTGCGTTGAAATGATCTCCGCGTTATTCCGGATCAACGTTCAGAGCCCTTTTTTGCAATTTGTTTCTTAAAATTTTATAAACAATAATAGCGTACGTTTTTATAGAAGAAAATTTTTTCAGAACATTTTTTCCAAAAAAGGGCTTTCAACGTTGATCCGGAATAACACGGAAAACATGTCAACGCAAAGAGCATCCAAAAATATTACTTCTTCGCTTCAGGAAATGGGAAATAGTTCATCGAAAAATCAAGCTGCTTGGTTATATCTCTGTCTTCGTCTCTCCTGCGAGCGACATATCTCCCTCTCCGTCGCAGCCCTACAGGAGCACGGTTTATACCATGGGTATCTACCGTCGGTGCAAGAATAGCAGGAGACACGACGAAAGCGCTGCGGCGGAAAGTCGGGAAGCGCGACAGCGAAGCAGCCATGATGGCATACGAATTGTTCAGATGAACTCTTTCAGACTTCCTGAAGCGAAGAAGCAATATTTTTGGATGCTGTTTGCGTTGAAATGATCTCCGCGTTATTCCGGATCAACGTTCAGAGCCCTTTTTTGCAATTTGTTTCTTAAAATTTTATAAACAATAATAGCGTACGTTTTTATAGAAGAAAATTTTTTCAGAACAATTTTTCCAAAAAAGGGCTTTCAACGTTGATCTGGAATAACACGGATAACATGTCAACGCAAAGAGCATCCAAAAATATTGCTTCTTCGCTTCAGGAAATGGAAAAGAGTTCATCGAAAAATCAAGCTGTTTTGTTATATCTCTGTCTTTGTCTCTCCTGCGAGCGACTGTTTCCTCTCTGTCTGACTCTGCAGGAGAGACAAGGCATTGTTTATCCTTTTCCCGGAATTTCTTCATTCTGCCGCATCTGTCGCTGAAGTCAGAAAAATTGTCCCTAGTGGGTCTCGCGCACCCTTATGGGGCTAGTCTACCCTCGATTTGTAACTAGAAAGGAACTAGAATCTTACTAGAAAAATGGCTCGAAACATGGGTTTGCGCGCTGTCGGTTTTCGTCCTTATTTGAGCAAAGTTTGGGCTGAGTGAGGGCTTATTCTAAAGAGGAAGGTTAAACACACTGCGCTCTGGTTACGAGGTTAACGAGATTATGTTTATAACTAATAATATGAGGGCCCAAAGTAGAGAAAAAATCTAGGAAAAAAAACCAGCACATTTCAATGCATTTTTCTGTCTCCAAAAGACTTTATGACTTATATTATGACCAGACCCGTGTGTGATGAACCATCCTCTTTAGAATGAGCCCTCATCCAGCCCAAACTTTGCTCAAATAAGGACAAAAACCGACAGCGCGCAGACCCACTTTTTCGATCGAAAATCTGGTAAGATTCTAGTTATTTGCTATTTACTAGGATCTTACTAGATTTTGGGTCCGAAAAAGTGGGTCTGCGCGCTGTCGGTTTTTGTCCTTATTTGAGCAAAGTTTGGGCTGCGTGAGGGCTCATTCTAAAGAGGAAGGTTCAACGCGCTGCGCTCTGGTTATCTCATAAGTCATAAAGTCTTTTGGAGACAGAAAAATGCATTGAAATCTGCTGGTTATTTTCCTAGACTTTTTCTCTACTTTCGGCCCTCATATTATTAGTTATAAACATAATCTCGTTAACCTCGTAACCAGAGCGCAGTGTGTTTAACCTTCCTCTTTAGAATAAGCCCTCACTCAGCCCAAAATTTTCTGAAATAAGGACGAAAACCGACAGCGCGCAAACCCATGTTTCGAGCCATTTTTCTAGTAAGATTCTAGTTCCTTTCTAGTTACAAATCGAAGGTGGACTACCCCCTTATGGCGCTCGTGTCGCCATTCCCCTAGGTCGCGCCTAGGGAGATCACCGATAGGGAGTTGGCGGTCCTACTCCCAACCGTCTCTCGTAGCGACCGTTACGCTAGGCATCCCTAGCAGTTCAAAATAGTCACTTCGTAGAGCCAGACGTATTGAACACCAATATCCGTCGTACTGTGTTTTGAGGCTTACCTCTTTTTGTAACATATTCTCCGTCGTACGGTTACGACGGACGTCACTACCGGGTGAATAAAATATTATTAAATGGTTCTCGTTGAACTACAAATTCTGCAGTGAATTTTATCTCCAAGTCCTAACCACGTGTTGCAAGTAAAACGTAGAGTAGGCTACGTTCTTCGGTACCTTCCCCGAAGCTTCTGATTCTCTCCGAGAGTATCCATCTACATCCATCCTACAACAGTGTCTTCTGTGGTGGCCTCTGGTGGCCTCCTGTTCCTCACTCCAGTCAGAATATATCCAGAGAGTATATGAGAGTGCTCACGCCCGGGCAGAGAGTATATGAGAGTGCTCACGCCCGGGTTTTGGCCGTGCCCATATAGTGCTGCCCCCTAGTCTAGTACTTAGCCTGGATCAGCTCCTACATCATCTTTAGCATGGACAAGATCCTACATCATCTTTAGCATGGACAAGATCCTACATCATCTTTAGCCTAGAACAGATCCTACATCATCTTTAGCCTGGATCAGATCCTACATCATCTTTAGCCTGGATCAGATCCTACATCATCTTTAGCCTAGAACAGATCCTACATCATCTTTAGACTGGATCAGATCGTACATCATCATTGGCCAGGATTAGGACATACAGTTTATATTGTTTTATATCAAATATGTAACTAATATACAAATCTCTAATAATATAAATTATATTCATAGAAGTATTTTAATTTTTCCCGAGCCTTTGTTGCAAACTCTAGTTTTAAAAAATAGAAAAGCCGGAAGATTTCGAAGAAACACAGATTTTATATCGAAGTTTAAAAGCCACCATCTTGGAAATTAATTTAATGATGAAATACTTACTGTCATCAATACTGTCTCCAATTTTTTTCATATTTTTAGGCACAGTTATTATTAATTAAACCAAATTGAAAACCAATTTTTTCTACGAAAATTTAGAAGAATAACTTTAGGGTTACCCTGAAATTTTCAGAATATGTTTAATTGACACAAATCTATAAAACGTATTTTTTAAATTTTAAGTATACAGGGTGATTCACGCAATTGTTACAAGTCATAACTCGGTTATTATTGCATTTACAAAAAAATGCAAAAGGAGAAAGATAAATGGTTCGAAGAAAACTACATCTGTAGGTCTTTAACTTTTTTTGGATGCAGCAGTGCATGTGCAATTAACAATTGCATCATTTCTTTATATAGAAATGCATATTGTTTTTTACACAGATCGATTCTTCTGTTCATTCTACGTAAAAAATGATTGGGGTACACATGGCAAAAAATTATTAGATCTCGAGATATTTTCAAAAAATGTCTTTATTGAAGAAGATGCTCAAACGCTTCTCCATTACATTCTAATATTCTATATTAGTTATTTTGTTTTCTGGTTCGAAAAAAACGTCGACGTTACAAACTTGAAAGGGTGGTTTCTCAAGATAAAAGTCTGCTCTATCGCGTGGTATAGTTCGATTTTCCGCTGGACCCTAATTTTTTGAGATAAATTGAAAAATATCCTCAAAAATTGGTGCAAAAGTAGTGTCTCTCCGTCTTTAATCATTGTTTAAACATGTTTAAACAATCATAATGTATTAATATGGATATCACTGTATTCGGGAAAGTCTACAGAATCTTTTGCTGTAAAGAACAATTCAATATCTTTTATAATAACCACAATATTTGTTTAAAGTTGAAAAATATGTTTTTTTTCAAAGCCATGTTTTTCAAAAACTGTGCGTATAGGAGAAAAATTAAGGACAGATTCGGAATCAGCGCAAAAAACTCTATAAGAAGGACCCAACAGTATATTGAAAACAAATTTGGTGTTGGACAGTGTAATCGGTTCTCCAGAACCGTTAGGCCTGTTGCACAGTCGAGCGCAATTTTCCGGTCTCAAATACGTTCTAAAATTCTAAAAAAAATGTTACATATTTTGGATCCTAAGACGCATTTTATAGAATTTTTTCAGATTTTTTGGTTGCAAACTGTAGTCGTAAACAATGAAAAACCCCCAAAAATCGGAAAAATGCAGATTTCTAGAAAATATGAAAACATGCTATTCTACTGTTTGGTTCCTTGATAAAGTACTACAGCAGGCAGTGTCGTCAAGTTTTTTCAGATTTTTTTTATTGTGGGACATCATTGTCAAAATTTTTTCGACGTTTCTGCTGTGAGGACGAAAGTTATACTTACTGATTTTACCGCGGGTGTATATTAAGTAATTTTTAACGTTATTACATTTTACATTATTATTACATGTTATTATACATTACAAAATGCAATTGTTTAGAAAGAAGAATTGTGTTCTGTGCGATATATGTACATACTGTGACTCGCAAAAATTTTCGGACGCTCTAAAAATGATAACTTCTTTAATATTGTACTATACGATTTGAACTTTTTGGGAAGCTAGAACAATTAGTTTAGTACAGGATGTGAAAATAATTTTTTCAAAAATAGCAACTGATCGGAATTGTAGAAAAAATGAGAGACACTTGGGGAAACTAAAACACCTGGCAGAAGACTGTGAAGGGGTAGAAAAAATTAACATAAGTATAGAAAAGATAGTACAGGAGAAAAGAGTGGGAGAAATTGTAGAATGGGTTAGGAGTATAGAGAAAAAAGGAAAGAATTAATCACAAGAGATAATCAAGAGAGAGGCGGGATTAGCGGGGAGACATTGGGATTGGGATAGATCAACATAGACAATAAGGTATTTGATGTGGCATGCGATATGGATGGATGGATGGAGGAACGGATGAATGGATAAATAGAGGGATGAATGGCTTCGAGAATTATAATCCAAGTCCAATTTCTGGGCCACGAGGCTGAAATAAATAAATAAATACGTATTTACTTACTTACTAAAAGTTGCATTTTACAACATCTTTATATGGGCCTACATTGAAAATTTAAAAAATACGTTTTATAGATATGTGTCAATTAAACATATTCTGAAAATTTCGTCAAAATCGGTCAACGTTGCAATAAGCTACAAACGTTTTAATATAAAATAATAATTCTTAAAAAATATTGTGTTATTTTACATCGATATACCCGACCCGACCCGTATCATGTTACAATGTTTCACTCCACTCCGCGGCAACCGAAGCCCTCGAGCTTCACTTCCCTTTTTTCCGTTCGTCATCATAGAATAGTGTTTCCTGAAAATAATGTCTCTGGCCAGACTCGAGTTTTCGACATTTATAGCAAGCTTGCTATAATCGTATTTTATTTGTCAAAATTTAGTTTTTCATTTAAAATATTTTGTTGTTAAAACTCATTAATAGTTTTAAATAGTACTTGAAATATTTAAAATGATACTGAAATATTGGAATATTACAATTTGGAATGAAGGTTCTAGCCGGACGAGGTAGTCCTTCGAATGATTAAAACAGCCGTTGCGCCATTCAATTTTCGGTCAATTTTTCCTATTTACTTGCATTAATTTAATCATATAACTGCATTTAATTGAAATTGATATTTGAGATTTTTTCCCGATTTTTTGGTTCAAAATGTTAATTACACAAACTGAAAAACACGCAAAAATTAGACAAATCCAGATTTTTTAGAGAAACTGAAAAATAGCATTGATCATATTTTTAGACTAGCAACATACCAGAACTTTTTTAACGACAGCGCGTAAACGACAAAGAGGGACTTTTCAATGACTCCAAGAAAAATGAAAAACTTAATGACTCCGAGAAAAATAAAGAACTTAATGACTCTGAAGAAAATGAAAAATTGAATGACTCCAAGAAAAATGGAAACTTCAATGACTCTATGAAAAAACTTGACGACACTGAAGAAAATGAAAAATTTAATAACTCCAAGAAAAATGGAAAACTTAATGACTCCGAGAAAAATAAAGAACTTACTGACTCTGAGGAAAATGAAAAATTTAATAACTCTCAGTTAATAAGCTGTCTTCAATGCCTCTTAAAAATGCAATTAATCATGTAGGGATTGATCAGGTGTTTCTCGCTATATTAAAAAATATTTACAAATCCTTTGACAAATTCTGCTTTGTGGCGTCAGGATACTGCTTTCCATCACAGTTTGTATAGTATACATATATTATTTCTCCTCTTTGTTTCTAGATAAAATTTTATTATGATCCTCCATTAGTTTAACGCCCCGTTCAGCGGTATCATTGACCACCTTCAGTCCATGTTTCAGTCAGACTACTTATTATTCATAATAACTTCTTTTTCCGATATTAGAACTATTCTTACCACGTTTTTATTAGCTCGCTTTCTTGTTCTTTTGTAGATTGGAGCGTATTAATGAATTTATTTATATGTAATATCTCTGCCAGTTATGTATATATGAAAAAACTCTTCAAACAAAAGTTGTAGTATATAAGGAGGTGGATATAGTATCAAAGGAAAAAAATTTTTTCAAAGTCATTATTTAAAGTTTTCAAGGTCACGGATGTTTTTTCTATCAACAACTGTTTATGCTATATATGGATTCTTAAAGAGAAAAAAGACAAATTCAACGATATATCATAACGTCTATTTATGTCAAGATTTAAAAAATTCCCATTTTCCATTAAAAACTCATTTTCCCATTATTCAAACGGCCCCAAAATTTTTCCAGACCATTTTCTCAACATTTGTCACAATTCTGGTTTACGGGACCAAAAAAATTTCATGGTCGAAAAATAAGGTCCACCCTAATGTTGCATATACGTAAATTACGAGAAGCAGTAAAGAGTGCTTAACGTCGGAGAAGAAAATCCGGGTAACTAAAACTTAATATGTACTACATTCCACGTTATTAGAATAATTGTAGTTTAATTATGATACATTTTATATCAACATTTTTTATTTACACCTGCTAGAAACGCCACTGTCTCGGAAGGAAATGGACATTCGAGAGTAGCAATGAAATTAGAGCATCATTGCGAAAAAAGATGAGTTTGCAATAACCTCAATATACATTTTATGAAATTCTATTATAATTATAGTTATGACTGTATTTTTTAATAAATAAACTTGTGTATGCTAGTATAAAATCAATTTATATATATTATACAATTTATTTTATTATTTGTTTGACAACTAATAAATCTACAAATTGTTTCATAAACTAAAAAATACTTCCTGCATTTTCGTATTCTCCAATCAGTCCAAATAAATACCATCAACCTGTTCTCGATCATATACCAATTTTTATTAATGCAATTATGACAGTAACAAAACGTTTCTATTTAAAATGAATACATATTTTGAACATAGTTTTTACATTTTTAATTTTTTGGAAGGTTAAAAAATGTAATTAAAAAAGTAATGAAAAATAAAAATTAAAAAAAAATCCCCGCTGCACGGGGACTCGAATGCTAGCTCCAGATTGCGATTCATACGCTCGACGGCTCGACAGCCGAATTTCAGTTTCGCTTCCGCCGTAAAGCAATAGAACATGGCAACATGGCAAGTGCTAAAAATAGATTGTGGCTGGCATAAGCGCACAAGCAGCGCACACGGATATAGTAAAGGTACGTTGGTGAGTGTAGCGCGCGGGCGCGTTGCTAACACGATACAGTGTTTTCTGCACCGACGAAATGCCGTCGGTGGCCTCTGGTGGCCTCCTGTTTCTCACTCCAGTCAGAATATATCATAGAGGGCGTAAGAGAAATATTCGAGCGACACAGATTGTCACAGATGTCGTCAGATGTGCTAACAGTAAAGTGGGTTCTGTTTCTTGCTAAAGATGATGTAGGTTCTGTTCCATGCTAAAGATGATGTAGGAGCTGTTCCAGGCTAAACATGATGTGGAGACAAAAGCGGCACGGCCAAAACCCGGGCGTGAGCACTCTCATGTACTCTCTGCCATGGGTTTCTACCGTCGGTGCCAGAATAGCAGGAGCTTAGACCATATATACCCATAGACCCGGCATAGGTATAGTATGTGTATAGGAAAACCGAGAGTACAGCTCGGAAAAGATAAAGGACGGTGTGACGTCACAAGATAAGTTTTAAGCAGTCTTAAGATAATTTCAAAATGGCTGAAACGGCAGACCGACGCCGACGCTACGCCATCATACACTTGCTCCGTGTAAATTTTGTGTAGCAATACATCGATGGCAAGAAATAGAAATTAAATTGAATGTTATTTCTTCCCTGAATGATTGTAATAGAGCAGAAATCATGTATTGACATTTTCAATTTTTCAACGAATTTGAATTTCATCTACTCAATTTTTTTGTAAATGCATAAAGATCCGTAGTCTAGCAATAACTAATCACAAGCGAGGTAAATGTAAATTGTGTAAAACTAGCAGTACTACCTTAAAATGTTGTAAATGTGATCAATTTATATGTACAAAACCATTTTGTAACCTGCGATTCCTAAAATAGTTAATATATATAATACTATTATTACTTTATATCTTAATAAAACATACAGAATAAACGTCTGTATCTCAAATACAGTTTATAATAGATAATTTCATGATACAATGTCAAATTCTTTGAAATTATCCTGTCCATTCTTCCCGCGTACTGGGTATGTCATGTACATGTGTACATGGCGCACCCGCTGATCCCCCTCACCCCCCATATAAGCCAAGCGTAGGCACTGTCGATGAGCATAGCTTATACATCTTTCGAGAACGTGACGTCACACCGTCTTTATCTTTTCCGAGGGCCAAATTATCTGCGCCGGGTCTATAGATATATATGGTCTAAGAGCAGGAGACACGACGACAGCGCTGCGGCGGAAAGTCGGAAAGCGCGACAGCGAAGCAGCCATGATGGCATACTAATTGTTCAGTATTATAACGATGAACTCTTTCCCATTTCCTGAAGCGGAGAAGCAATATTTTTGCATGCTCTTTGCGTTGGAATGTTCTCCGTGTTATTCCGGATCGCCGTAAAGAGCCCTTTCTTGCAATTTGTTTCTTGAAATTTTTTAAACAATAATAGCGTACGTTTTTATAGAAGAAAATTTTTTCCAAAAAAGGGCTTTTTACGGCGATGCGGAATAACACGGAGAACATGTCAACGCAAAGAGCATCCAAAGATATTGCTTTTTCGCTTCAGGAAATGGGAAAGAGTTCATCGAAAAATCAAGCTGCTTGGTTATATCTCTGTCTTTGTCTCTCCTCCGAGCGACATATCTCTCTCTCCGTCGCAGCCCTGCAGGAGCACGGTTTATACCATGGGTTTCTACCGTCGGTGCCAGAATAGCAGGAGACACGACGACAGCGCTGCGGCGGAAAGTCGGGAAGCGCGACAGCGAAGCAGCCATGATGGCATACTAATTGTTCAGTATTATAACGATGAACTCTTTCCCATTTCCTGAAGCGAAGAAGCAATATTTTTCCCGGGACGGCGCGGCGCGGCGCGGTGCACATTTTGCTATAACTTTTGATCTAAAAAAGATATCGCGTTTTTAATACTTTTTAATGGGTTTTTAACATTTATGTTCAATTAGAACCAAAATGAACTGGATTATCAAATAAAATACTATTACGAATACGAATATGGATAAATCTTTATTGAGGATCAAAATGTTCCGTTGCCGAGTTCGACCAACGTAAGACTGGCGTCTAGGACGCCTCGACCGAACTCCTGCGGCCGCACACTCGCACACATACACACTCACGCGTCGGATTTGTACGCGCGAAAAAAACATCAACAAACCATCAACGCATTCGCTCGCCACTCGCTATCCTCGGTCCATTGTCTGTTTACATGTTTTTGTCTCGAACGTTCGACAACGGAGAAGACGCTCAATTTCACAATTTATTTATCTTATTAGGAATTTATTTTAATGAGTGACCATATTCATCGATAAAAAAAGATAAGTATACGTTACTATTTATATTGAGTCCTACAAGATTGCAATTAGAATTACGATTTTAATTATGTCTACTTTTTCTTTGAATATAGCAACGCGTGGGTTTCAGCGGTAATGAAATAGCAGATTCAAGAATGACTTCAAAGAAAAGCGAAGTGTATCGTTACATTAATATTTCATTCTGTAAGTACTTTGTACTTATAACTTTAACTATGTGTTTTTTTTATGTTGTAGAAAGACAGAGGACCATTTAAAATCGCGGTAACGTAAAATCAATATTAGCAGATTCAAGAATGACTTCAAAGAAAAGAGAAGTGTATCGTTACATTAATATTTCATTCTGTAAGTACTTTGTAATTATAACTTTAACTATGTGTTTTTTTTATGTTGTAGAAAGACAGAGGACCATTTAAAATCGCGGTAACGTAAAATCAATATTAGCAGATTCAAGAATGACTTCAAAGAACAGAGAAGTGTATCGTTACATTAATATTTCATTCTGTAAGTACTTTGTAATTATACCTTTGACAATGTGTTTTTTTATGTTGTAGAAAGGCAGGGACCATTTAAAATCGATTTTCGTAACCGGAGATGTATGAAACTTGACAAATGTGTTTGAAATTTGTGTTTTATTTGTCTAGTTTCATACTTAACGACCTGATATATGTAAAATGTCGTTACAATAATTATGTGATTACCAAAATTGTTAGGAGTGGTGCACATATGTATATTGAAATACAACGTAAATAAAATATTTTATATTGCATTATCAAGTCTGTACATTATTTTTCTGATTATAAAAATATTCAGTATTACATAATATATCAACAAAGAAGTATCGAAAAAATTGATTTTGATTTTTAACAACGATACAATTTATCAAAAATTCTGAGAAAAATTAAGGACAATTGTTTCAATAATATCGGACTAATGAATTTTTATAAAACTGGTATCTCGAAAAGTTCAATACGAAATATGCATTTTCTTCGAATGTTTCGAGATTTTCAATTTTTTTAAACATGTCTGCATAATCTGAAAAATCTGAAAAAAATCTCAATCATGGGTGCTATTAAGTGGAATATTTATAAATTTTTTCGTAATTGTTTATTGAGCATGGTTCGACTAAAAATCAATTTGTGTTGGGGGCCTTCTGGACTACCTTAACTTTAAAAATCAACGAGAAAAATTTTTTAAGAAATACAAAACATATTTTAGGATGAACCATTAAACCCGGTTTTTTAAAAAAAAAGTTAGTCCAAATTTCGCTTCGATATCTTTTTTAGATCAAAAGTTATAGCAAAATGTGCACCGCGCCGCGCCGTCCCGGGATTCAAATGCGCGCCGTCTCCAGATCCCGACTTTCCGACTCGTGCTTCCGAAACTTCGGCAACATGAAAATTGGTGAAAATCGAAGGAACGCGTCGCCGACGCGTTCGGTCGAGCAGGTAGTCACACGGACATGGTAGAGGTACGCTTGTTTGTGTAGCGCGCGTGCAATCGAGCATGCACTCACACGGGCAGAGTAGAAGTACGTTCGTGTGTAGCGCGTGCGCAGCAGAAGCTACGGCGAGGACGGTCCGTCAGAGAGGGGGAACCTGTGCTGGAGGGGAAGCGTCCTCGCGTCCAGTGATGCCGAAATCGTGGTACTGTGGTACTAAGCCGTGGTACGAGACCCCCCCACTATGACCTACCGTTGCCCCTACTGGCCTTCTCCAACTCGCTCGCGCGCTACACTCACCAACGTACCTCTCCTAGGATATGAGAGGTACGTTGGTGAGTGTAGCGCGCGAGCGAGTTGGAGAAGGCCAGTAGGGGCAACGGTAGGTCATAGTGGGGGGGTCTCGTACCACGGCTTAGTACCACAGTACCACGATTTCGGCATCACTGCTCGCGTCCCCGATTCTGGCATCACTGGAGTGTAGCGCGCAGGTGCGTTGGAAAACAACGTAGGGGCAATACAGTAATTTTTCGATCGGAGTCTCCACACCCGGGAGTTGGACGGACTTGGGTAGAGTACGGAGGCTATATTTTTATGACTGCGTCTACCTCGCCGAGACTTCAAACGACGAGCCGAACATAGAGAAGGACAGAATGAAATAGGATCGCGTGTCACCGTCGCCGGCACAGTTTAAAGGCCCGTGCGTCATCACAATGAAACACCAAGACCTCAGCTTTCTTATTTTCTATGATATCATTATGGAACTTTCACCAACATATTCGTGGCATTTCTCTGATTAAAATGATACCAAACACGATATAATTTGGCCAATATTTAGTGGTTTAATCGACGATGAAAGTTTCGAACGCAACGAAGAAGAGCGTATTGGAAAGAAAGAGATGCGAACGGGCGGCGGCTACTGTTCGCGTCTCTTTCTTTCCAATACGCTCTTCTTCGTTGCGTTCGAAACTTTTACCGTCGATTAAACCACTAAATAACGTTGAAATTATATCGTGTTTGGTATCATTTTAATCAGAGAAACGCCAGGAATAAGCTAGTAAAAGTCCCATAAACCGATCATTAAAATTAAGAAGTTTGAGAACTCGATTCACTCGAGTCAATGTGTGGTGTTCACACCGATATACCCGAGCCGAGATCAATCATCGCCGCTCTACGGCGCGGAGCAGCGTTGGCCGGCAGTGGAGTGAGTAGGCACTGGACTCCGATCGGAGACACCCGCCAAGCTGCATCAGTGCCACGAGCCAGTGATGCCAGAGCTGTGGTACTGTGGTACTAAACCATACCCCCACCATAGCCTACTATTGCCCCTACGTTGTTTTCCACCGCGCCCGCGCGCTACACTCACCAGCGTACCTCTACGAATACAGTAGAGTGATACGCTGGTGAGTGTAGCGCGCGGGCGCGTTGGAAAACAACGTAGGGGCAATAGTAGGCTATGGTGGGGGTATGGTTTAGTACCACAGTACCACAGCTCTGGCATCACTGCCACGAGCAATGATGCCAGAATCGGGGACGCGAGGACGCTTCCCCTCCAGCACAGGTTCCCCCTCTCTGACGGACCGTTCTCGCCGTAGCTTCTGCAGCGCACGCGCTGCACACGAACGTACTTCTACTCTGCCCGTGTGAGTGCATGCTCGATTGCACGCGCGCTACACAAACAAGCGTACCTCTACCATGTCCGTGTGACTACCTGCTCGACCGAACGCGTCGGCGACGCGTTCCTTCGATTTTCACCAATTTTCATGTTGCCGAAGTTTCGGAAGCACGAGTCGGAAAGTCGGGATCTGGAGACGGCGCGCATTTGAATCCCGGGACGGCGCGGCGCGGTGCACATTTTGCTATAACTTTTGATCTAAAAAAGATATCGAAGCGAAATTTGGACTAACTTTTTTTTTAAAAAACCGGGTTTAATGGTTCATCCTAAAATATGTTTTGTATTTCTTAAAAAATTTTTCTCGTTGATTTTTAAAGTTAAGGTAGTCCAGAAGGCCCCCAACACAAATTGATTTTTAGTCGAACCATGCTCAATAAACAATTACGAAAAAATTTATAAATATTCCACTTAATAGCACCCATGATTGAGATTTTTTTCAGATTTTTCAGATTATGCAGACATGTTTAAAAAAATTGAAAATCTCGAAACATTCGAAGAAAATGCATATTTCGTATTGAACTTTTCGAGATACCAGTTTTATAAAAATTCATTAGTCCGATATTATTGAAACAATTGTCCTTAATTTTTCTCAGAATTTTTGATAAATTGTATCGTTGTTAAAAAATCAAAATCAATTTTTTCGATATTTCTTTGTTGATGTATTATGTAATACTGAATATTTTTATAATCAGAAAAATAATGTACAGACTTGATAATGCAATATAAAATATTTTATTTACGTTATATTTCAATATACATATGTGCATCACTCCTAACAATTTTGGTAATCACATAATTATTGTAACGACATTTTACATATATCAGGTCGTTAAGTATGAAACTAGACAAATAAAACACAAATTTCAAACACATTTGTCAAGTTTCATACATCTCCGGTTACGAAAATCGATTTTAAATGGTCCCTGCCTTTCTGTAACATAAGAAAAAAAAAAATTAGTTAAAGTCATGATTGCAAAGTATAGAATGAAATATTAATGTAATCATATACTTATCTTTTTTCTTTCAAGTCATTCTTGAATCTGCTAATATTGATTTTACGTTACCGCGATTTTAAATGGTCCTCTGTCTTTCTACAACATAAAAAAAACACATAGTTAAAGTTATAAGTACAAAGTACTTACAGAATGAAATATTAATGTAACGATACACTTCGCTTTTCTTTGAAGTCATTCTTGAATCTGCTATTTCATTACCGCTGACACCCACGCGTTGCTATATTCAAAGAAAAAGTAGACCTAATTAAAATCGTAATTCTAATTGCAATCTTGTAGGACTCAATATAAATAGTAACGTATACTTATCTTTTTTCATCGATGAATATGGTCACTCACTAAAATAAATTCCTAATAAGATAAAAAAATGTTAAAAACCCATTAAAAAGTATTAAAAACGCGACAAAGAAACTGGAGGCTGTTTACTATAATAATAATAATAATAATAATAATAATAGTATTTTATTTCCCATTTCGGGGTACAAACGCGGACCTCCGCTCCGCTTACAAACTTCACCTTCCTTATCTCTTCATTCTTAACTTAAATTTACACTTAAACGCGAGAGAGAGAGAGAGAGAGCACACCGTTCACTCATTCCTCACACATTCTTCTTCACTCATTCACACACTCTGGACCCCCGGTTCCGCTGCTCATCCTTTCTCTCATCTCTTCCACTCTCTTCATCCATACTGGAGGCTGTTTACTATATGAACTAAACTATCGAACGATTAACGAAGAAAACACGACCTCACTAGTTCGTAAACGAGTGCAAAGTTAATTGTTTATAACTTTGCGAGGGCGATGAATTTTCATATAAATGCTTTCCCGACATAAGGGATAAATGTCTGTCATCGACAGACATGGTGCGACTAGACTCCTGTCTAGCTTTCAAGGATGTGCGCAACACACACATGGAATTTAATAGGCCAGCGCCTATTTTATTCCTTTTTCGAGATTTTATGTCGGGAAGCAAAGAGAAAATTCGCTCGGCCTCGGCATTCGAGTGCGGAAGACATCTGACCGTGTTTATTAGAGAAGTTAAAAGGGGGAAACGAAGAACATGATTCGGGTCTGTTTGGTTACAGATGTCTACCCACATATCGTCAAAAGACAGATTCGACCATTGGTCCCTCTGCGACCGGAAAGTGCCGTAGTACAAAAAGTCCCACTCTTTTTGTAGATCTACGGCACTCCAATTCCCTAATTTATTAGCGACAGCTACGAGATTTTGAAAAGTTAAATCTCTGTCGCTGTTGAATAGGGAATCGGGCGATTTGAAGACCGTCAATTGTCTGAGGAAAATATCGTCATGAGGAAGACGATTTCTCAGTTCATTGCATAAGGTCACATAAAACCTTAAGCAATTTTTCTTTAAGGTGGACACCTCAACTTCCGCCATTCCATCCCTAACTGCCTCTTCCAAATAATCGTGGCATCTGGAACCAAACTCCACTTGATCTAGTGGAACTTGATTTGATTCCAACGAGAAATCTATCGCCCTCACCTCGCTAAGCCAATCTAAAAGCGCTGGTTTTAAAAACCTTTTCAAAAAAAATCGAAGCAACCTTGCTGAAGACGGTTGTAACTCCTGCACCAACGTTTTCCTACTTTGGAAGGAGGCGTTAAAACTATTCATAGCATCAAGGACATTTTCCAAAAAGAAGAAATATCCTTTGATGTCATATCTGCTCAGGAGCGAAGAAAATCTCCTAGCAGCTGACGAGCCTTCCGAAAAGCTATACTCGTTGAAAAATTTGACTGAAACGTCCCAAGTTTCTAAAAATTGTACCACAGTCAGATGCCTAGAAAGCCAGCGTGTGTCCGATAATTTGAGAATTTTCAAAGGACAGTTCTCATAACTTTCCTGAAATTGGCGATAAATAGCAGTCCGTTTAGGGCTGCTATGTATAAACGAAGGGACGCCACGAAGCAATTCGTCACACTCCGTTGGAAGTGTAGCACAAGCAGCACTTGCTGCCAGTGCTGCAGAATGACACACGCATGGCATTGTAATGACATGGGGATTCTTCTCAAGCAACTTACTCTTGAACGAAGAAAATCTCCCTGTCAGGAGTGAAGAAGAATGTGTGAGGAATGAGTGAACGGTGTGCTCTCTCTCTCTCTCTCTCGCGTTTAAGTGTAAATTTAAGTTAAGAATGAAGAGATAAGGAAGGTGAAGTTTGTAAGCGGAGCGGAGGTCCGCGTTTGTACCCCGAAATGGGAAATAAAATACTATTATTATTATTATTATTATTATTATTATAGTAAACAGCCTCCAGTTTCTTTGTCGCGTTTTTAATACTTTTTAATGGGTTTTTAACATTTTTTTATCTTATTAGGAATTTATTTTAGTGAGTGACCATATTCATCGATGAAAAAAGATAAGTATACGTTACTATTTATATTGAGTCCTACAAGATTGCAATTAGAATTACGATTTTAATTAGGTCTACTTTTTCTTTGAATATAGCAACGCGTGGGTGTCAGCGGTAATGAAATAGCAGATTCAAGAATGACTTCAAAGAAAAGCGAAGTGTATCGTTACATTAATATTTCATTCTGTAAGTACTTTGTACTTATAACTTTAACTATGTGTTTTTTTTATGTTGTAGAAAGACAGAGGACCATTTAAAATCGCGGTAACGTAAAATCAATATTAGCAGATTCAAGAATGACTTGAAAGAAAAAAGATAAGTATATGATTACATTAATATTTCATTCTATACTTTGCAATCATGACTTTAACTAATTTTTTTTTTTCTTATGTTACAGAAAGGCAGGGACCATTTAAAATCGATTTTCGTAACCGGAGATGTATGAAACTTGACAAATGTGTTTGAAATTTGTGTTTTATTTGTCTAGTTTCATACTTAACGACCTGATATATGTAAAATGTCGTTACAATAATTATGTGATTACCAAAATTGTTAGGAGTGATGCACATATGTATATTGAAATATAACGTAAATAAAATATTTTATATTGCATTATCAAGTCTGTACATTATTTTTCTGATTATAAAAATATTCAGTATTACATAATACATCAACAAAGAAATATCGAAAAAATTGATTTTGATTTTTTAACAACGATACAATTTATCAAAAATTCTGAGAAAAATTAAGGACAATTGTTTCAATAATATCGGACTAATGAATTTTTATAAAACTGGTATCTCGAAAAGTTCAATACGAAATATGCATTTTCTTCGAATGTTTCGAGATTTTCAATTTTTTTAAACATGTCTGCATAATTTATAATATTTTAATTTTTATTTAATTTTAATTAATATTTATAAATTTTTTCGTAATTGTTTATTGAGCATGGTTCGACTAAAAATCAATTTGTGTTGGGGGCCTTCTGGACTACCTTAACTTTAAAAATCAACGAGAAAAATTTTTTAAGAAACACAAAACATATTTTAGGATTAACCATTAAACCCGGTTTTTTAAAAAAAAATTTAGTCCAAATTTCGCTTCGATATCTTTTTTAGATCAAAAGTTATAGCAAAATGTGCACCGCGCCGCGCCGCGCCGTCCCGGGATTCAAATGCGCGCGGTCTCCAGATCCCGACTTTCCGACTCGTGCTTCCGAAACTTCGGCAACATGAAAATTGGTGAAAATCGAAGGAACGCGTCGCCGACGCGTTCGGTCGAGCAGGTAGTCACACGGACATGGTTGAGGTACGCTTGTTTGTGTAGCGCGCGTGCAATCGAGCATGCACTCACACGGGCAGAGTAGAAGTACGTTCGTGTGTAGCGCGTGCGCAGCAGAAGCTACGGCGAGGACGGTCCGTCAGAGAGGGGGAACCTGTGCTGGAGGGGAAGCGTCCTCGCGTCCCCAATTCTGGCATCACTGCTACACTCACCAGCGTATCACTCTTCTGTATCCGTAGAGGTACGCTGGTGAGTTGGTGAGTGTAGCGCGCGGGCGCGTTGGAAAACAACGGAGGGGCAATAGTAGGCTATGGTGGGGGTATGGTTTAGTACCACAGTACCACAGCCTTGGCATCGGCGGTGGCTATCAGTGGCTATCGCATCTTTTCCGATTCCCTACGTTCGCACTCGCGGGTAATATCCAACGATAGAACAGTACCGTTGCGCGCAGCTTGGAAGATGGTGGGGGCGCAGCGAGCCTATCATCTCTCACTCCACTATCCCCTCCCCAGTTTCTTGAACCAATTAGGGCGAAGATGCGCAGCGACAAACGAAAACTGGTCTTCACGCGGTACTGCTCTCTCGTTGGATAAAGTATATATGGTATATATTGATATATGTATATATATACACGTAAGATACACATATATACATATCATCGTATACAGATTTTAACCGCGATTTTCGGTTTGAACTTTATGAAGGAGATATACAATATACACTTACATATATACAGGGTGTCTCAAAATTAGGTCCGGAGCCGAAAATGGGAGGTTCCTGAGATCATTTCAAGCGACATTTTCCTTTGAAAAAATGTCGTCCGCGGCTTCGTTAACGAGTTATTAACGAAAAACACGGACCAATCAGAGCGCGAGCTAGACGCGTGCAGCCCGGCGCGCCGGCAGCCGAGTGTCGGTGGCACGCCGCGATGTCGTAACGAACAAAAGTTTCTCGATGATGTGAATCCTCGCCAATTTCGATAAGCTTTGGATATGTTGTCAATACCATGATTCTGAACAACATTTCCTTTTACAGTTTCTGTCGATCGGCTTTAGTTTACGACATTATTGTAAAAATTTGTAATTGTAAATCGATCGATGTACTATTTCCTATCCGATTTCGATAATCTTTGGATATGTTGTCAATACCATAATTCTGAACAACATTTCCCTTTACAGTTTCTGTCGATCAGCTTTAGTTTACGATATTATTGTAAAAAATTTGTAATTGTAAATCGATCGATGTATTATTTCCTATCCGATTTCGATAATTTTTGGATATGTTGTCAATACCATGATTCTGAACAACATTTCCCTTTACAGTTTCTGCCGATCGGCTTTAGTTTACGATATTATTATAAAAATTTGTAATTGTAAATCAATTGATGTACTATTTCCTGTCCGATTTCGATAAGCTTTGGGTATGTTGTCAAGACCATGATTCTGAACAACATTTCCCTTGACGGTTTTTGTCGATCGGCTTTAGTTTACGATATTATTGTAAAAATTTGTAATTGTAAATCGATCGATGTACATACTATCTCCTCGCCGATGTCGATGAGCTTCATTTCAAAGGAAAAAGATATTTAAAACATCGAATTTATAACATATTTCAAAGTCATCGAAATCGGTGAGAACCCACATCATCGACAACTTTACCCGAACGATAGAAGAAGCACAAACTTATTGAATCAAAAACTCACTTATTCAGCCGTAAATCCATTTGACTACCACATACAACCACCACACTTTTACATAATTGTTGAACTCGTAGCACACTTTTATAACTCGTATCGATATCGAACGAAATTACTTACTCCGACGCGGAAAGAGTTCGATGCTCTTTGCGATGCCGCGCGAAACTGTGCTCTCCCAGCGTACAATGTATTCGATGAAGGCGTCGTTTAAAACAAATGAAATCGTTCCCAAGGAGATATTGATTTTTCGAGAATCATATGATTCTCGAAAACACCGATTCGAAGATTATGTAAAAGTGTGGTGGTTGTATGTGGTAGTCAAATGGATTTACGGCTGAATAAGTGAGTTTTTAATTCAATAAGTTTGTGCTTCTTCTATCGTTCGGGTAAAGTTGCCGATGATGTGGGTCCTCACCGATTTCGATGACTTTGAAATATGTTATAAATTCGATGTTTTAAATATCTTTTTCCTTTGAAATGAAGCTCATCGACATCGGCGAGGAGATAGTATGTACATCGATCGATTTACAATTACAAATTTTTACAATAATATCGTAAACTAAAGCCGATCGACAAAAACCGTCAAGGGAAATGTTGTTCAGAATCATGGTCTTGACAACATATCCAAAGCTTATCGAAATCGGACAGGAAATAATACATCGATTGATTTACAATTACAAATTTTTACAATAATATCGTAAACTAAAGCCGATCGGCAGAAACTGTAAAGGGAAATGTTGTTCAGAATCATGGTATTGACAACATATCCAAAGCTTATCGAAATCGGACAGGAAATAGTACATCGATTGATTTACAATTACAAATTTTTACAATAATATCGTAAACTAAAGCCGATCGACAGAAACTGTAAAGGGAAATGTTGTTCAGAATTATGGTATTGACAACATATCCAAAGATTATCGAAATCGGATAGGAAATAGTACATCGATCGATTTACAATTACAAATTTTTACAATAATGTCGTAAACTAAAGCCGATCGACAGAAACTGTAAAGGGAAATGTTGTTCAGAATCATGGTATTGACAACATATCCAAAGCTTATCGAAATTGGCGAGGAATCACATCATCGAGAAACTTTTGTTCGTTACGACATCGCGGCGTGCCACCGACACTCGGCTGCCGGCGCGCCGGGCTGCACGCGTCTAGCTCGCGCTCTGATTGGTCCGTGTTTTTCGTTAATAACTCGTTAACGAAGCCGCGGCCGACATTTTTTCAAAGGAAAATGTCGCTTGAAATGATCTCAGGAACCTCCCATTTTCGGCTCCGGACCTAATTTTGAGACACCCTGTATATATTAGGGTGGACCTAAGCTATACTTGGCGAAAAATTTTTATCGAGATACAAAGCACGACGCCCCTCAGAATGGTTCTCTTTGGTGAGAAAACAATTTGGGCAAAGTTTGAAATCGATCGAAAAAAAGGATCACGTGCCGCATTTAAATTGAAAATTTTGAAAATTTTGAAATTCATCGTAACTATAAAGTATTATATATCGTTGGATTTGTAATTTTTTTTAAAATAAGAATATGGAAAAATTATATGACCTTAATTAAAAAAAAAATAACGATGACCTTGAAATTTCGAAAATTTCATTTTTAAAAAAAATTTTTTTTGTGCCATTATATTTATCATATTGAACAGTGCAACTTTTTCCTTTGACATTTTTTCGTATAAACACAAATAACAGAGATATGTCATTTTGTATTGTACTATTGTACTATACATGTGAATGAATATTTTGAATATATTCTACAGAATAGTGATAAGGAACTATTTCTTATATTCTAATGTAAGACTATCCGCTTTTAAGATGGCAAGGACAGAGCGGGTCACCAAATAATACGCCGATCAATGGTGAAGCCGCTCGCCAAGAATGCATTTTATTAAATGAACAGACAAACAATACAAAATCTAGAGAGAGAATCCAAACTTGACAAGTCACTGGAAGAACGGGTCCTCAGACCCGAAGTGGCTGTAAGGACCCGCGCTGCCAGCGTATTTTATGACGCTACCCCTCTGGGTTTCCCTGAGAGGGAGGTAGCTGTGTGGTTCGCCTGTGCTGCGGACCCTCGACGTTCGATTTACATGTTTTTCGCTATTGTTGTTTTCGTTGCGTCAGGATATTGCTGGCGGTAATCTTTTACCATTTGCAGTACCAACTGCTTTTCTTCCTCATTGCGAGCTAAAATTTGATTGTATGTAATCCTGTATTAGCTTAAGGGGGTAGTCTACCCTCGATTTGTAACTAGAAAATACCTAGGATATTACTAGATTTTGGGTCGAAAATATGGGTTTCGTACTAAACGTTGTTTGACCTTATTAGAACAAATTGTGGGCTGTGTGAGGGCTCATTCGAAAGAGGAAGGTTAGACGCAGCGCGCTTTTCTCACGAGGTTAACGAGATTATGTTAATAACTAATAATATGATGGCCCAAAGTAGAGAAAAAATCTAGGAAAAAATCCCGCAGATTTCAATGCATTTTCTGTCTCTAATAGACTTTTTTGACTTATGAGATGAGAAAAGCGCGCTGCGTTGAACCTTCCTCTTTCGAATGAGCCCTCACACAGCCCACAATTTGTTCTAATAGGGTCAAACAACGTTTAGTTCCGAACCCATTTTTTCGACCCAAAATCTAGTAAGATTCTAGTAAATAGCAAATATCTAGCAAATAACTAGAATCTTACTAGAAAGAATGGGTTCGGAACTAAACGTTGTTTGACCTTATACGAGCATATTTTGAGCTGGGTGAGGGCTCATTCTAAAGAGGAAGGTTCAACGCAGCGCGCTTTTCTCATCTCATAAGTCAAAAAAGTCTTTTAGAGACAGAAAATGCATTGAAATCTGCGGGTTTTTTTCCTAGATTTTTTCTCTACTTTGGGCCCTCATATTATTAGTTATTAACATAATCTCGTTAACCTCGTGAGAAAAGCGCGCTGCGTCTAACCTTCCTCTTTCGAATGAGCCCTCACACAGCCCACAATTTGTTCTAATAAGGTCAAACAACGTTTAGTACGAAACCCATATTTTCGACCCAAAATCTAGTAAGATTCTAGTAATTTTCTAGTTACAAATCGAGGGTAGACTAGCCCCTTAAGGGGGTAGTCTACCCTCGATTTGTAACTAGAAAATTACTAGAATCTTACTAGATTTTGGGTCGAAAATATGGGTTTGCGGCCAGACGTTGATTGACCTTATTAGAACAAATTGTGGGCTGTGTGAGGGCTCATTCGAAAGAGGAAGGTTAGACGCAGCGCGCTTTTCTCACGAGGTTAACGAGATTATGTTAATAACTAATAATATGATGGCCCAAAGTCGAGAAAAAATCTAGGAAAAAATCCCGCAGATTTCAATGCATTTTCTGTCTCTAATAGACTTTTTTGACTTATGAGATGAGAAAAGCGCGCTGCGTTGAACCTTCCTCTTTCGAATGTGCCCTCACACAGCTCAAAATATGCTCGTATAAGGTCAAACAACGTTTAGTTCCGAACCCATTTTTTCGACCCAAAATCTAGTAAGATTCTAGTAAATAGCAAATATCTAGCAAATAACTAGAATCTTACTAGAAAGAATGGGTTCGGAACTAAACGTTGTTTGACCTTATACGAGCATATTTTGAGCTGTGTGAGGGCACATTCGAAAGAGGAAGGTTCAACGCAGCGCGCTTTTCTCATCTCATAAGTCAAAAAAGTCTATTAGAGACAGAAAATGCATTGAAATCTGCGGGATTTTTTCCTAGATTTTTTCTCTACTTTGGGCCCTCATATTATTAATTATTAACATAATCTCGTTAACCTCGTGAGAAAAGCGCGCTGCGTCTAACCTTCCTCTTTCGAATGAGCCCTCACACAGCCCACAATTTGTTCTAATAAGGTCAAACAACGTTTAGTACGAAACCCATATTTTCGACCCTTAAGGGGGTAGTATACCCTCGATTTGTAACTAGAAAATACCTAGAATATTACTAGAAAAATGGCTCGAAACATGGGTTTCCTGGTTTTCAGTTAGTGTCCTTATTTGAGCAAATTTTGGGCTGGGTGAGGGCTCATTCGAAAGAGGAAGGTTCACCGCAGGGGGCTCTGGTCATGAGGTTAACGAGAATATGTTTATATCTAATAATATTAGTGTCCAAAGTAGAGTAAACATCTAGGAAAAAAAACCAGCAGATTTCAATGCATTTTTCTGTCTCCAAAAGTCTTTTTGGCTGATGGGATGACCAGAGCCCCCTGCGGTGAACCTTCCTCTTTCGAATGAGCCCTCACCCAGCCCAAAATTTGCTCAAATAAGGACACTAACTGAAAACCAGGAAACCCATGTTTTCGACCCAAAATCTAGTAAGATCCTAGTAAATAGCAAATATCTAGCAAATAACTAGAATCTTACTAGAAAAATGGGTCGAAACATGGATCTGCGCCCAGACGTTGATTGACCCTATTAGAACAAATTGTGGGCTGTGTGAGGGCTCATTCGAAAGAGGAAGGTTCAACGCAGCGCGCCTTTCTCATCTCATAAGCCAAAAAAGTCTATTAGAGACAGAAAATACATTGAAATCTGCGGGATTTTTTCCTAGATTTTTTCTCGACTTTGGGCCATCATATTATTAGATATAAACATAATCTCGTTAACCTCGTGAGAAAAGCGCGCTGCGTCTAACCTTCCTCTTTCGAATGAGCCCTCACACTGCCCACCATTTGTTCTAATAAGGTCAAACAACGTTTAGTACGAAACCCATATTTTCGACCCAAAATCTAGTAAGATTCTAGTAATTTTCTAGTTACAAATCGAGGGTAGACTAGCCCCTTAAGGGGGTAGTCCACCCTCGATTTGTAACTAGAAAGGGACTAGAATCTTACTAGAAAAATGGCTCGAAACATGGGTTTGCGCGCTGTCGGTTTTCGTCCTTATTTCAGAAAATTTTGGGCTGATTGAGGGCTTATTCGAAAGAGGAAGGTTAAACACACTGCGCCCTGGTTACGAGGTTAACGAGATTATGTTTATAACTAATAATATGAGGCCCAAAGTAGAGAAAAAATCTAGGAAAAAAAACCAGCACATTTCAATGCATTTTTCTGTCTCCAAAAGACTTTATGACTTATGAGATGACCAGGGCGCAGCGCGTTGACCCTTCCTCTTTAGAATGAGCCCTCACACAGCCCAAACTTTGCTCAAATAAGGACAAAAACCGACAGCGCGCAGACCCACTTTTTCGATCGAAAATCTGGTAAGATTCTAGTTATTTGCTAGATATTTGCTATTTACTAGGATCTTACTAGATTTTGGGTCCGAAAAAGTGGGTCTGCGCGCTGTCGGTTTTTGTCCTTATTTGAGCAAAGTTTGGGCTGTGTGAGGGCTCATTCTAAAGAGGAAGGTTCAACGCGCTGCGCCCTGGTCATCTCATTAGTCATAAAGTCTTTTGGAGACAGAAAAATGCATTGAAATGTGCTGGTTTTTTTCCTAGATTTTTTCTCTACTTTGGGCCCTCATATTATTAGTTATAAACATAATCTCGTTAACCTCGTAACCAGGGCGCAGTGTGTTTAACCTTCCTCTTTAGGATAAGCCCTCCCTCAGCCCAAAATTTTCTGAAATAAGGACGAAAACCGACAGCGCGCAAACCCATGTTTCGAGCCATTTTTCTAGTAAGATTCTAGTTCCTTTCTAGTTACAAATCGAGGGTAGACTACCCCCTTAAGGGGGTAGTCTACCCTCGATTTGTAACTAGAAAATTACTAGAATATTACTAGAAAAATGGCTCGAAACATGGGTTTCGTACTAAACGTTGTTTGACCTTATTAGAACAAATTGTGGGCTGTGTGAGGGCTCATTCGAAAGAGGAAGGTTAGACGCAGCGCGCTTTTCTCACGAGGTTAACGAGATTATGTTAATAATTAATAATATGAGGGCCCAAAGTAGAGAAAAAATCTAGGAAAAAAACCCGCAGATTTCAATGCATTTTCTGTCTCTAAAAGACTTTTTTGGCTTATGAGATGAGAAAAGCGCGCTGCGTTGAACATTCCTCTTTCGAATGAGCCCTCACACAGTTCAAAATATGCTCGTATAAGGCCAAACAACGTTTAGTTCCGAACCCATTCTTTCTAGTAAGATTCTAGTTATTTGCTAGATATTTGCTATTTACTAGAATCTTACTAGATTTTGGGTCGAAAAAATGGGTTCGGAACTAAACGTTGTTTGACCTTATACGAGCATATTTTGAGCTGTGTGAGGGCTCCTTCTAAAGAGGAAGGTTCAACGCCGCGCTTTTCTCATCTCATAAGTCAAAAAAGTCTATTAGAGACAGAAAATGCATTGAAATCTGCGGGATTTTTTCCTAGATTTTTTCTCGACTTTGGGCCATCATATTATTAGTTATTAACATAATCTCGTTAACCTCGTGAGAAAAGCGCGCTGCGTCTATTCTTCCTCTTTCGAATGAGCCCTCACACAGCCCACAATTTGTTCTAATAAGGTCAAACAACGTTTAGTACGAAACCCATATTTTCGACCCAAAATCTAGTAAGATTCTAGTAATTTTCTAGTTACAAATCGAGGGTAGACTAGCCCCTTAAGGGGGTAGTATACCCTCGATTTGTAACTAGAAAATAACTAGAATATTACTAGAAAAATGGCTCGAAACATGGGTTTGCGCGCTGTCGGTTTTCGTCCTTATTTCAGAAAATTTTGGGCTGAGTGAGGGCTTATTCTAAAGAGGAAGGTTAAACACACTGCGCCCTGGTTACGAGGTTAACGAGATTGTGTTTATAACTAATAATATGAAGGCCCAAAGTAGACAAAAAATCTAGGAAAAAATCCCGCAGATTTCAATGCATTTTTCTGTCTCCGAAAGACTTTTTGAGTTATATGATGACCAGAGTGTGGTGTGATCAACCTTCCTCTTTAGAATGAGCCCTCATCCACCTCAAAATATGCTCGTATAAGGTCAAACAACTACATGGCTCAGACCCACTTTTTCGGACCCAAAATCTAGTAAGATTCTAGTAAATAGCAAATATCCAGCAAATAACTAGAATCTTACTAGATTTTCGATCGAAAAAGTGGGTCTGCGCGAATCGGTTGTTTGTCCTTATTTGAGCAGATTTTGGGCTGGCTGAGGGCTCATTCTAAAGAGAACGGTTCATCACACACGGGTCTGGTCATAATATAAGTCAAAAAGTCTTTTGGAGACAGAAAAATGCATTGAAATCTGCTGGTTTTTTTCCTAGATTTTTACTCTACTTTGGACACTCATATTATTAGATATAAACATAATCTCGTTAAAATCATGACCAGACCCGTGTGTGATGAACCTTCCTCTTTCGAATGAGCCCTCACCCAGCCCACAATTAGCTCAAATAAGGACAAACAACCGATTCGCGCAAACCCACGTTTCGAGCCATTTTTCTAGTAAGATTCTAGTCCCTTTCTAGTTACAAATCGAGGGTATACTACCCCCTTAAGGAACTAGAATCTTACTAGAAAAATGGCTCGATACATGGGTTTGCTGGTTTTCAGTTAGTGTCCTTATTTGAGCAAATTTTGGGCTGGGTGAGGGCTCATTCGAAAGAGGAAGGTTCACCGCAGGGGGCTCTGGTCATGAGGTTAACGAGAATATGTTTATATCTAATAATATTAGTGTCCAAAGTAGAGTAAACATCTAGGAAAAAAAACCAGCAGATTTCGATGCATTTTTCTGTCTCCAAAAGTCTTTTTGGCTGATGGGATGACCAGAGCCCCCTGCGGTGAACCTTCCTCTTTCGAATGAGCCCTCACCCAGCCCAAAATTTGCTCAAATGAGGACACTAACTGAAAACCAGGAAACCCATGTTTTCGACCCAAAATCTAGTAAGATCCTAGTAAATAGCAAATATCTAGCAAATAACTAGAATCTTACTAGAAAAAGGGGTCGAAACATGGGTTTCCTGGTTTTCAGTTAGTGTCCTCATTTGAGCAAATTTTGGGCTGGGTGAGGGCTCATTCGAAAGAGGAAGGTTCACCGCAGGGGGCTCTGGTCATCCCATCAGCCAAAAAGACTTTTGGAGACAGAAAAATGCATTGAAATCTGCTGGTTTTTTTTCCTAGATGTTTACTCTACTTTGGACACTAATATTATTAGATATAAACATATTCTCGTTAACCTCATGACCAGAGCCCCCTGCGGTGAACCTTCCTCTTTCGAATGAGCCCTCACCCAGCCCAAAATTTGCTCAAATAAGGACACTAACTGAAAACCAGCAAACCCATGTTTCGAGCCATTTTTCTAGTAAGATTCTGGGTCTACCCCATAAGGGGGTAGTATACCCTCGATTTGTAACTAGAAACGAACTAGAATCTTACTAGAAAAATGGCTCGAAACATGGGTTTGCGCGCTGTCGGTTTTCGTCCTTATTTCAGAAAATTTTGGGCTGAGTGAGGGCTTATTCTAAAGAGGAAGGTTAAACACACTGCGCCCTGGTTACGAGGTTAACGAGATTATGTTTATAACTAATAATATGAGGCCCAAAGTAGAGAAAAAATCTAGGAAAAAAAACCAGCACATTTCAATGCATTTTTCTGTCTCCAAAAGACTTTATGACTTATGAGATGACCAGGGCGCAGCGCGTTGAACCTTCCTCTTTAGAATGAGCCCTCACACAGCCCAAACTTTGCTCAAATAAGGACAAAAACCGACAGCGCGCAGACCCACTTTTTCGATCGAAAATCTGGTAAGATTCTAGTTATTTGCTAGATATTTGCTATTTACTAGGATCTTACTAGATTTTGGGTCCGAAAAAGTGGGTCTGCGCGCTGTCGGTTTTTGTCCTTATTTGAGCAAAGTTTGGGCTGTGTGAGGGCTCATTCTAAAGAGGAAGGTTCAACGCGCTGCGCCCTGGTCATCTCATTAGTCATAAAGTCTTTTGGAGACAGAAAAATGCATTGAAATGTGCTGGTTTTTTTCCTAGATTTTTTCTCTACTTTGGGCCCTCATATTATTAGTTATAAACATAATCTCGTTAACCTCGTAACCAGGGCGCAGTGTGTTTAACCTTCCTCTTTAGAATAAGCCCTCACTCAGCCCAAAATTTTCTGAAATAAGGACGAAAACCGACAGCGCGCAAACCCATGTTTCGAGCCATTTTTCTAGTAAGATTCTAGTTCGTTTCTAGTTACCCCTATATCTAAACCTAGTTTGTAAGAATCTTCATCTTGCCAAACTACTGGATCTTTTTTTAAAAATTCTGTCAATATATTAAATCTACTAAAAAATTTTCGGCTTTCGTCTGATATAAAACCTGAAATGTCCTCTTGCATGTGATCGGCCACATTAGTTGGTAAAATGACAAATTTTTTATAATAATCGCCGCTACTAAAAGATCACTAATTGATCAAGAAACTCTTGTTCCTGTTGATCTTGTATCTGGGATCGTCGTTTACAACTCTTTTGTAAGACCTTCCACTTGTGGTATAATGACTCCAATTTCTCGACGCAGCGACTGTTTAACTGAACTGGAATTTTGGCCTTTTCCCACAACACCTCCACTTCTTTAACAACAAGGTGTGCACTAGACCGAAGGTTCAATTTCACTTTCCGCAAATTATAAAATAGCACTCCTAAAACTTGTCGTTTCGATGGCAACTTAGCGTCAATTATCTGATTTTCATCATGTTCTAATAAGAACAGTTTTTCGCGACTTCTACTTTCCATTGGGCTTCTCAATTTATATAGAAATTGAGTAGTCTTCCTGTATGACTACTGTAACGTCTCGCGTCTGCCAAATCTGGATTGAACGACGATGATCACGAGTCCGATTTTGTAAGTTGAGGTGATAGTTGATCAAAGACAACACTTGAGGTTGTATGTTCGCTTACTCGATACTGATGATTACAGTTCGTTAGCTCAGACAGATCTAATCGGTGGTTCTCTGATACATCTAAATCTTACTTCGGTGTGGATGTCGTTTGTTTGAAAAAGCGTGATGATTGGTTGATGGAGTTGAAAGTAATTGGTGGAAAAACTTGTAAGGATAGGAGTAGGAATAGGAGTGGGAGTTTAAGTACGGGTTGTTATAAAATTTTTAACGAGGGTTTACATCTGTTTCCCGGGTGTGCGCTTATGAATTTCAAGATTGGTAAAATTGTAAAAAAGTGGACTTAAGGTCCACGGGGTACATCTGGAGGTAACGTAATAAATTATATTGGGTCATAGGTAATAAATGGATATGTTTAAATATCTGTTATTTGTGGTTCTACGAAAAAATGTCAGAGGAAAAAGTTGCATTGTTCAATATGGTAAATATAATGGCATAAAAAAAATTTTTTTTAAAAATCAAATTTTCGAAATTTCAAGGTCATCGTTATTTTTTTTTAAATTAAGGTCATATAATTTTTCCATATTCTTATTTAGAAAAAAATTACAAATCCAACGATATATAATACTTTATAGTTACGATGAATTTCAAAATTTTTAAAATTTTCAATTTAAATGCGCCACGTGATCCTTTTATCCGATCGATCTTAAATTTTGCACAAATTTTTTTCTCACCAAAGAGAACCATTCTGGGGGGCGTCGTGAAAAAAATTCGTTGGTCAAAAAATAAGGACCACCCTAATATATGTATATATGAACGACGAGGATTTGCTCGTTCGAGCAAATCCAACGCAATACGTCGGTACGACGTTACAGTGGATTTATTCGAAGTCGTCGAATAAAAATTGCAATTTTCCATGACATTCGACCTTCTTACCACTTTTAATCGTTTATGTTTATAATTCCTAAATCAACGAGCTAATAATACGAGCTTACCAAACACATCTCTTAAATTTTCGTTATTGGCCAAACTAAAGAAGTTGTAAAAATCAATTTTCACTATTTTTTTTCGCAATTCCGACCAAATGCATTTTTCTAATATATATATATTTTTTAGACGTCATATTTACTAAACCATTTCTTCTAGCCTTACAGAGAAATTGAAGTCGTTTGCTCCATTCATAAAACATATACAGTTATACTGATTTAAAATATGTGTGATTAGTATACAGACTGTGGATCTTTATGCAAAATAAGTTCCATAAATAATTTAGAAGCCAAGTAACAATTTATATTCCTCATTAATACTTTTTATATGTTAAAAATAGTGTATCGACACTTAAACCCATTTAATCTTTTTTTATTGTGATTTTAATTGTGATTGCAATTTTAATTTTTATTATGTTTATAGTGATTTTAATTGCAATTGTTATTTTTATTACTTTTTATGTCAATTCCACACGCGTTCTTCTAATAAAGCTATTTATTAATATTTAAATAATATTATGTACAAATACATTTATCTTGACATGTAACAGATATAATATAATATATAACAATTATCAGATTCATGTTGCGACGTTTCATGTTTTTATTTATTTAAAAATTCCGATGTTGCTTTTGTAAAAGTAACAAAACACATGTGAAATTTTATATAATCTGGAAAGAGGTAGTTCGTACAAACAAATGTAGCAATACAAGCAAATGTTATGCTTTACAACAATAGGAATATTTCAGTTGCATTATTGTTAATTATATCATCCTTTGTAAATATTTCAGACTATTGTTTCTATGCAATGTAGATTATAACTAGAACTATGACAATGCATGTGAATACCATTCCACCAACTAAAACAAAACCATCCTGTCTGGCTCTTCGTTCGATTAGCCTCATTACAGTGTTAGATAGGCCCAATGTGTTCCCAATGTCTATTAATCGTTTATGAGCACCTTTTAACGTTATCCTTTGGGATCTCAAATTGTCTAAGATACTGCTTCCGCTTTGAAGGAGATCGTCCATCCCATAGACAGCGTTTCGTAAACTGCTATTATGTTGAACATTATGGTCGATCATAATATCAACATGATCATTCGCGGTAAAGGTAGTGGCCAATAATGCCTCTCTCTCAGCCTCTTCTCTTTGCTGTCTGAATATTTTATTTCGCCATGAATTCAAAGCTGCCAACAAGTGACGACTGTCATATTTCAATTGATCTACTCGCATCTTGGCATTTTGTCTCTGATATATGGGACCTTTCAGGCATAGCACGTCCAATCTTTCACAATTGCTAAAAAAGATAAATACATATTAGAATAGTATAAATATTGACGTTGCATTAAAGTTATTTCATCGAATAAAAATTAATTTATGTCTGAGCGATGTAAAGTTCCATGTAACCAGTTACGTGGAAAGTAGAGTGCGAATAAATTAAATTAAAAATTAAATTGAAATAAAGAGGAAAAACAAATAATATAAAAGAAAGATAGTTAGAACTACCTGTTGATAAGATTTATTTTTGATTCTATAGTGTTCTCGATTTCACGAATGTCCAGGTTAGGCGTTTTCTTCTCGAGCTCTGAGAAAAGGTGCTGAGTCTCTTGGACCAATTTGTTTGTTTGATGATACAATGTTTCCATATTGTTTAATAATTCTTTCCGTACAATTGCAACGTTTGAGGAACTTGTGACGTGTACAAACAGTGCAAAACAGTGTTATCTATAGAACAGTGGTTATCAAAGTCTTCTCATGTCGATGCATTTAAATATAGTTCTTTACAATAAACAAGATTAGCAGCCGTGAAAACATACCGAGCATACGAAAGTCAATATATATTTGTATAACACAATTTTACGGGAATATAAAATACGTTCCTCGCGCAAACCTATTCGATGAATCGTAAAGTCGCACTGAGTCGCACTCCTTATTCCCAATTCTCATTGATTGAAGAGAAACTACTGACATCTTTGTTTTATTTCTTAGCGTAAAAGAATATCCTGTCGTAACAAAACTAAACAAAGTTCAGGCTGTCTAAATAAATAATGATAAATAATTAAACAATTTTTTGCTCTGCCATTTTATTCTTTCTAAATACAAAACACGATGTTTGTCATTTATTTACATTTTATTTACACAAGCGCATCTTCGATGATGTTTCGTTCGTAACAATGAAAGCTATTAAGCACGACTAAAAACAACTGGAGAAAACTCGCGAGTTGTTGATACCGGGGAAGATTAGTGAACTTGAAATATGGATATTGGTGAATTACTGTCGTACAAAGTACGTTCTCTGTGCATCAGATACATGTAGAAGTTGGCTGTTTGTTGAAACAGTTCGTTGTAGCCTAACTAACCTCACAAAGTTGTTTTTCACAGCCGCCGAATACACCGAAGAGGCCAGTGGCGGGTGAAGAGGATGACGAAGATGAATGGGAAAATGCTAAGAAACCAAAACGGGTGATTAAAACCCCGTATCACCCGCGTCAGAGACAGACCAGAGAAATTGAAGTGACTCCAATCAGAAGTAGCGAACCACCTACGCCTATTAGAGCTGCTTTACCTTCGCCAGCGAATGATGTAGTCGAACCACAATTGACAGAGAAGGAGAAGCAGGATATTCTAAAGTATGTAGAAACCGAGGCCCCGGAAGTGGAAGCGTTGGATGAAGCGACGCTCAAAAGGATGGTGCTTTTGTTCGAGAAAAGGGCCCTGAGGAACCAAGAGATGAGGGTGAAGTTCCCCGATCAACCAGAAAAGTATATTAACTCGTTGAAACTCTTTGTTGTATAAGATATTGTCACCAATCGTAAATTTCAGAAATTTAAACTACGTTTGTTTTCACAGATTCATGGAATCCGAGGTTGAACTGCACGAAACTCTCCAAGAACTTCACGTCGTCGCTACTAACCCAGATCTCTATCCGTTAATGGTAGAATTAGGCGCTGTACCTTCTTTGCTCGAATTATTATCTCATGAGAACACAGACATAGCAGTCGGCGTTGTTGATCTTTTGCAAGAGTTAACAGATGTAGATATTCTACACGAAAGCCAAGAGGGAGCTGATACGCTGATCGACGCATTGTTAGAGCAACAAGTTTGCGCACTTCTTGTACAGAATTTGGAGAGATTGGACGAGTCTGTGAAAGAAGAAAGCGATGGGGTTTATAACACATTAGGTAATTTAATTATAGTTGTATTACCTTTTAGAATCTTAATAAGAGAATTTAATGTGCCTGTTTTTTAGCTATCTTCGAGAACCTTTTGGAATTCAGGCCCGATCTGTGCGCCGACGCAGGAAAACAAGGATTGATGCAGTGGCTGTTGCGGAGAATCAAAGCGAAAGCACCATTCGATGCCAACAAACTTTATGCCAGTGAACTTCTGTCTATTCTATTGCAGAGCACACCGGAGAATAGACTTCTCCTTGGTGAACTCGATGGAATTGATGTCCTGCTGCAACAATTAGCGGTACATGGACAGCTTTCATTTTACGATTGATTTAATAGACCGAAAATAATACATTGATATTTTGAAATTCTTTTAATCTTCCCGCTCTATTCTAAACTGCGTCTATTCAAGTTTGTCGTAAATGCATAAAATCTACGCAGTCTAGTTATTAATCTATATTATTTTTAGTATTATAAAAGACACGATCCCCAAACAGCTGAAGAACAAGAGATGATGGAGAATTTGTTCAATGTATTGTGTTCGTGTCTGATGGCAACAGTGAACAGAGATCGATTTTTAAGAGGAGAAGGATTGCAGCTTATGAATTTAATGTTGAGGGAGAAAAAAATGTCCAGAAATGGATCTCTTAAAGTAAATTTTTATTTGAATAGACTAGTATTTACACTTTAATTATAACAAAAAAATCGATATATTAACATTATGCATTAGGTATTAGATCATGCGATGAATGGTCCAGACGGAAGAGATAACTGTAGTAAATTTGTCGATATCCTCGGATTGAGGACTATATTCCCATTGTTCATGAAAACACCAACGAAAAACAGAAAGAAGATGCTTACAGCTGAAGAACACGAGGGTAACTGAAATTAAGGATGTACATTTTCTTCCACGAATCTCTAAGTCGTTCGCTAAACACTTTTTTTTCAATTGCAGAACATGTAGTGTCGATTATTGCAAGTATGTTAAGAAACTGTAAAGGTCAGCAGCGTCAGAGATTATTGAGTAAATTCACTGAAAACGATTACGAGAAGGTAGATCGATTAATGGAGCTTCATTTCAAGTACCTGGAGAAGGTAGAAGAGGTTGAGAAAAACACAAAGGTGTGAAGTTTAGCAAACTCATTACGGATTGCATTATCGTGGCTAGTTTCATTACAAAAATTACCTAAAATCTTCAGGAGGACGAAGACGAAGAGGAATCGTACCTGAGAAGACTGGATGGTGGACTGTTCATTTTACAATTAGTAGATTACGTATTGTTGGAAGCTTGTACCGGTTGTCCGCCTGCGGTGAAACAAAGAGTCACGCGAATTTTAGCGCAGAGAAGAGCTTCCCTCAAAACTATTAGGCATATCATGAGAGGTAAAACCCACGGCTAGAATATTTTCTACATATATCTAGACATTTATAAGGATAAACTACATACAACGTTTCTCTTTTCATCAGAATACGCTGGAAATCTTGGGGATGCCGGCGACTCTGAATGGCGAGAGGCGGAACAACAACACATACTGCAATTAATTGACAAGTTTTGATGTACACTCCTTAACGAAGAATTACAAAATGCAAATCTCGTCGGTGTATTTGAATCGTTATGCTTAATCAGCGTTTAATACACGATTAAGATTGTTTATACGATAAACGTTCTTCTTTTCATACATAGTAAGAGAGCAAGTTTGAAAGAGAATTTAAACGCGTGTGTGTGTCTGTTATTAAACAATGAATTTTACTTCTTTCATGCACAAGCAATCGTTTGAATTGCGCGGCACATCGATCGATTCGTCGCTGCTTTTTTCGCGATAGAATGTTGCATCGAAATCGGTTCGCGTCGGGTCGAATTATCAAAAAAATTCATAATTGATTGAATTTTTTTTTATCGGTGTAGTGTACAAACGCCCATTGATGAAATATTTCGAAACGATATCGTAGACGTACGGTGATAAAATGGGTGAGAACAAAGTAGCGGTAACAAGCTGTCATGTCAATGCTGGTCAAGTTAACCGCGTGCTTCAACCACGTTATCTGTCCATATGAGTCGGAGGACACCGTTTATAATTTGCAAAATTACTACGGCGAGATACTACTATCGGATTATTTATGGAGAACCTGTTACCATCGCAAACGATTCGGCCTATACGAAAAATTCGTCATCAGCAGCGGCTACGTGAAATACTATCGCAAGTGCAACGACCGCGGGGATGCGTTTCATTATCAACGATATTTCTCCCATTTGGAATTCATCTTATGCCAGGTAAGTAGAAATTCATTTCAACACATGGCGTATTTAAGAAAAATATTAAAAAAAACATTTCAATCAACGAATCTGGAATGCTCGTATGATATCAGAAATAGGGACCTTTCTTGTTATCTCTACCCGCTGGACCCCCACGTGGACACTGCCGGGTTAATGGGTGAAATTGATTTGACAAAGGTTGAATTTGACTTGCAAAATATTGTGAATTCGGTGTGCAAAATCCATAGATTCTTTCTATTTAATTCGTGGTACATTTACTATTTAAGAAATAAATGAACAAAAGCGTCGGCAGTAAAAGTAATAGCAATAAGTTTAAAATCTTTCTAGAAAATTTTTTAGATATAATGTTTAGTTATACAGTAAATATTCGATGGACGCAAGGGCCTCGGGGAGGTTCGTTTGCATAGTTCGTAGAGAGACCACCGACGAGATACTATTAAAGACTGCCAGCCGCCAGCCCTTGTGCTATTCAGCGGGACCAGTAAGCGGGCGCGAACGGGCGCGGAGATAACGTGGAACTTACAATGATCTAAAATACCACATCGCTGAAAGTTCTACCACCGACGAGATACTCGTCAAGTAGAAGAAGAATGATATAGTATAGAATGCTCACACATTAACTATTCTGTAATTGCCTTATAATACTATCACCGACGAGATCCTATCTCGTCTCTTTATTTAAATAGAACCAGACGAAATATAACATTGTTCACGCCCGGGGCGAACCAGCTTGAATAATACATACATTTTGTTCTTGAAGCGTCCGAAATACCGCAAGTCCGTATACCGAACTTCGCGGGGTAGTAAATCCCGTTCCGCTTGCTCGCGACGATATTCGGGGCTTTGACGGTGTTATGGGGATAACACCGACTAGTTAAAAATAAATTCGAGTCTTGGAAGTTTTAACACCTTATATATTTTAAAACTTAACAAGTACAACAAATGATGAGGTTCGAAATAGAAGTAAGAGTAGTTATCGATTTGAGTGATTTTTGTGTTCTGATTTTTCGTGTCGCGTTGTGTATAAGGTCGACTCGGCGTCTTTCCTTATTGGTTATCTAAAAGTGTATGGGGATGAAGAAGTGATTGCTATTGGTGAGTGGGTGGTGCATATTGGTCGTAGGAGTAGGAGCGCTTTGGTAAAACTATGTTTAGGCTATGGAAATTACTAGGTGTGAATGATATGGGAAAACGATACGGAAACTAAAGTGTTTATACAAAGATTGCCCTGTCAATGGTCGTGGTTCGCTCTCGAGACGGTCCCGAAGTGGTGTCCGATGACACCCAAACTCTGGGACCGTCGCGTCGCGTCGCGTCGAGTGTTTCGGTTATTGCAGCGGACCGTGTCTAAATAAATCTCACGTTCGGTCTGCTCGAGACTGAACAGTTCTGAAGGAAGGTGAAATTGCAAAATGTTATGGAAGACACACACACACACACACACACAATAGGTATAGGAATAGAATTTTTTATTGACAATCAACATATTTATTAAATGTGCAGCTATATTAGCTCGATATTATCCTTTATTCATAAGACACTAGAAGTTCTTACAAATAGAGGATAATACCGATTACCCAGGTCTCACCACGAGGAGGTTGCTGCACAAGAGACCCGAAAGAGAGTCAGAACGAATGCAATATTCCTTCTGGCTCCCTTTCTTACAACGACGGACTTATACTAAATTACGCAAGTACGTCGAGTAATTATCGCGGGGCAAAAGGTGTGAATCAGGCAGAAGGCTCCGATTCTTTCAAAGTGAGAAACAAGAGCGAACCAGAGCAGAAGGCTCTGGTTCGAAGGTGACGCGGCGCGTACAATGCTTGCAGCCCAGCTCCGGCCAGAGCCGATATCCGACGTGTCCTCACCAAGAGAGATGGACACGAAAAGTGTTCAAACGTAGAACCATTTCTCTGCCAACTACCTGCCACCAGGCAACGCAATGCGTTGAGGTGAACTCGGGTAGGATGACGAACAGAGAATTTCTCTGCCAACTACCTGCCACCAGGCAACGCAAAGCGTTGAGGTGACTCGGGTAGGATTACGAACAGAGAGAATGGCAATACGAGTGAACAGGTCTCAATGAACCACCCCTCTCAATGTATCGGCGCCGAATACCGGCTCCGACCGGTCTGGTACATACAAGCAAGGTCCGACACAGCAGATGGCTGTATCGGAGTCAAAAATACGAGTCGAGTAAAGTGACGTTACGGCAATAGTCGACATATTTACAACAAAGATATACAAGTTTTAAAATTAACGCATGCACGCACGCACGCACGCAAGCCGAGCAATTATTGTGGACCAAACAACTAAATCGCAAAAGGGGAAGAATCAAAGCAGAAGGCTTTGATTCGCAAATAAGAAACATGAGCCTGAGCAGAAGGCTCAGGTTCAGGGGTGACGCTATGACAATATTTGCTCGGTAAATAAAACTAACTTAAGATTACGCCGCAGTCGTCTTGGATTGTCCTCTTCTTGATGCGTCCTCTTCTGGGTGTGTCCTCTTCTCGGTATGTCCTCTCCTTGGTGCGTCCTCTTCTTGGTGTATTCTATCAAAAACAGACTAATAATAGTTAGACATAACCCCGCACACGAGTGCGAATCTATCCAGCTCACGAGAGCCAACCTAACACCAGCTCACGAGAGCCCAACTAACCCCGCACACGAGTGCGGCCTATATAGGCGGTTCGGGTACCCTGAGGACGCTACACCCCGTACTCACTCACGGCCCCATCCGTAAGTGAGCCCCTGGGGGACCTCCGATCGGAAGAATACCAATTTTGAACAGGATTTGAAAATTTATTGAAGCGGAACTTGTAAAAGTTCCGAAGTGGACAATTAGAAATGCAGAAGTAACCATTGTCGCGTTCTTTGACTGAATTAGTACTTCGAACGTGCGAATACAACCAGTTCACAATTATAATCTTGCACATGAGTGCGAATACAATCAAAGAACCAGCTCACGAGAGCAAATATAACACCGCACGTAAGCGCAAACCTAACCATGCACATGAGTGCGAATACAATCAGACAACCAGCTCATGAGAGCAATTGTAATCTCGCACAAAAGTGCTAATACAACCAGTTTACAAGAGCAATTGTAACCTCGCACATGAGTGCGAATACAACCACAGAACCAGCTCATGAGAGCAATTGTAACCCCGTAAAAAAGTGCTAATACAACCAGTTTACAAGAGCAATTGTAACCTCGCACATGAGTGCGAATACAACCACAGAACCAGCTCATGAGAGCAATTGTAACCCTGTACAAAAGTGCTAATACAACCAGTATACAATAGCAATTATAATCCTGCACAGAAGTGTGAATACAACCAACTCACGAGAGCTATGTTAACTCTTCACACGAATGCAGTCTATTGTGCTTCGGGTAGCCCCGGGGACGCTACACCCCGTACTCACTCACGGCCCCATCCGTGAGTGAGCCCCTGAGGGACCTCCGATTGGAGGAATACCAATTTCAATCAAGAAATATAAATTTGAAGAAGACTCAATACTGAAATTTTTGATGGAAATTCCAATTTGCATATTAAAGATAAAAATTGATGGTATTCGTTGAACGAGCAGTTGAAGAACATGTTTGTTGAAGCTGGTAGACAAAGATTGAACAATGTTAGTAGTAGTAATAAAACTTACTGGTGTTGAAGGTAGGTCAGTGGTGGTCAAGGTAGGCCACGGTAGCTGTTGATGACCTCTTGTCCACCTTTGGTAAGTCCCTGGTCCTCCTCCTCCCGGAACCCGTCCGCTCGTGCCGCCGCGCCGCCGCCCCCCCCCCGCCCCGACTGACTGATTGACGCTCTCTTGCCGAGCTCGGGCGACGCGCCCCTCACGCTCGACGCTCGCCGCTCCCCACCCCACCGAATATCGATCGATGTCGATCGCGGTGACAATTATTGATAAATTTATTATTTCTAGCTGGTTAATGTTTATAACAATTCCATTTTACAGCGATGTCCACAAACAATCCCTTGGCTATCTGACCACCTAATTTTTTAGTAAAAGTGGCCAATAGTATTCGTGATACGGAATAACTTTTAAACCATGAACATTCGCACGCATTAATTTATTCAATACAATTCACAGGTATTATTTCTGGCTGTTTAATGTTTATAACAATTCCTTTTGCTAATGATGTTAACGAGCATTCCCTTGACCACCTTGCCATCTAATTTTTTACAGTAAAGTCTTTTCAACATATTTCTGTTCTCACAGATCGATTCTTGGAACATTTATGTATAAAAAAGTGGAAGGTAATAATTCCCGTTTATGAAATATTTTGAAATTACAAATTGAGGTGTCTCATATAAAATTTAAAATAGGAATTGTGTTGATTTTCCTAAAATTATGCTTGAATAAATATAAATATATTTCTAGGAATTTTTTGTCCTTGAGTTTTGCTTTTAATATTGGAACCAGTGTTGGGCAAATTTTATTTTAAATAATAAATAATTAAATAATAAATAAACGTGTGATTTTAATTGCAAATAATAACTAAACTTTTTATTTAAATAAAAATTATTTAAATAATTCCAAAAATGATGTATTTATTATTTCTTATTTGCAAATAAAAGATTATTTATTATTTGGATTGAGGTGGAAATCAATTAAATAGTTTTTGGTCTCTCTTCTCTTATATTTCTTGTATTTTATATATGTATACAATGAACACGTGGCGAAATTAATATCCTGATTACCCGTATGTATAATATTTACGTAAATACAACTATCTTTTGTTACAAAAGTTTTGTACCAATTTGCTTGGGTCTGTCGTACGTCCATCTGTCGGAATTGAAGTTGTCGGAGCGCGGTGGTTGTAAATTGTAAATAAATCGGCCGATTCGGAGCTGATCTGTGCGCGTTTTTTCTCTGCTATAGTAACCTTTTCAGGTATTACGTCAGTGGTCGGGCTCTCGTCCGGAGGGCGGATTAATGAATGAAAATACAATTTAATTTATTATTTGTTACTACAAATAATAATTGCAAATTGTATTTGTAAATAACAATTAACTTTATTATTTTAAATAAATTCAATTAGACTTGCTCAAATAATAAATAATTATTTTTGCGTTTTATTTGAATATCCAAATAACAAATAACTCTTGTTATTTAAATCATTATTTAAGTAATTATTTATATTTAAATAATTATTTATTTAAATAAATTTATTCATTGCCCAACACTGTCCGACGAGATCATGTCGATGGCCTTCTGTTTCTCACTCCATTCAGAATATATCTTACAATTAGAGGGCATAAGAGAACACTGGAGAACACCGAATATTCGGGTGACACGAACTCCCATAAGGCTGGCAGTCTTTAATAGTACCTCGTCGGTGGAGAGACACTATTGTTTTGTGCTTCAAAGGAGCACAGCAAAAAATAGCGCACCGATGAGACCGCTTCGTGCAATGAATGAAAGGGTATAGCCGGATAAGATAGTCAAAAATGCCCTTGAACCGAATTTTATCGACGATGTGCCATTCGATAGAGCACCAAGAAAAAACATACTGTGCAAAATTTCAACCCTGTATCAGAGAGTATATGAGAGTGCTCACGCCCGGGTTATGGCCGTGCCATTTTTGGCTGCCATCATCTCTTTTAGTCTGGACAAGAACCCGTCTCCACACTCAGTCCGGACAAAAACCTGTCTCCACACTCAGTCCGCGGACAATAAACAGTTTATATTATTTTATATAAAATATGTAACTAAGATTCATTTCTTTCACGAAATGAGGCAAATATCCTGTATTAAAATAACTGAAAAATATAATTATTTAATAAGGTCAAATAAAAGACAGGATTGCAGAAGTAGACACGTTGTACGGAATAACTAATTTTATTTTTTATTTAAACAAAAAAGATTGAACAACATTTAAGCTCTACTTCCAACAAACTAGAAAATGTATGTACAAGGTACTATTTACTTAGGACTTTTAGAAATTATATTTAGTTTGAAAGTCGGAATTTAACTATATAAAACAAATAAATAATTATTATAATACATAACAACTATTAATAGGGATGCAATAAGAATTAATTAGGTGAAAGCCGATGGAGGAAGCCTGCCTTTTGACAGGCAGCGATGACAGCGATGATTCTGCAGATAGGAAAATGCATTTTATTATTCAAATCTGAAGTTTTTTTTTACTCTATTTAAATATGTATTATAATCTACTTAAACCTATTTTAAAAATAATACAGATTATTTACATGTTCAAAAAATTATATTTGTTGAAACAATTTAATTTACCTAGAAAATTCTGTTTATAAAAGGATGTTTATACGAAAACTTTTATCTGAGCAAAAATATACTTTGTTTAGACAATTTTTCTTGCAATATTCTGTTAAAAAAAGATGTTAACTAATAAAAAAATATTTGTTTCAAACTTGATTTGTTTCAAAACGATTGTTGCAAAATTTAACATATTTAAAAACTGTACTTGCTTAAATAGATTGTATAGTTAGAAAAATTGAATTTATAAAATATTTGATTATCTAATACATTTAAATAAAAAACATATTTGATTGAATTGTAAATGATTAATTAAACTTACATTAGCAATTCTTGATCATTTCCATCGTTGACTCAGCTTCTCCCGACTCGTGTTTCAGCTACTCGGTCCACCGAAACGCGAGCTCGGAGAAGCGTGGAAAAATTGGCGACGATGGTCTGTATCTAATTCAAAGATCCTTTTGACCAGCTCGAGGCTTGAATGAACACGTTCCGAGGCCCGAAGGTCGGGCCCCCTAGACCTGAGCCCAGAACACAATAGCAGTACAATAAACACGGCCGGGGGATTGCCCGGCCGTGTTTATTGCACCACTCGGCCAAGGCGCCCGCGCCCGAGGCACCGATGATGGGCCAAAATATTGAATTAGATACTTTTTCCAAGATATCTTCACGAGTAAAAGCAGTAAGCAGTGACCGAATTCTATCGAGTTTAGACTTTTCTTAATCGGAAGAACGCCACGAACAGTGATGTGATCAGACCCACCGTAACTCGCGCATGCGCGGCCAAGACAGTACCGTATCTACAATGACACAGCCGAGCGGCCAGGGCCCTGACGCCTTGAGGCAGTTATTCTGGCGGGAATGTACCAGTGTTATTGGCGGGACGACTGATGGACGAGAGACGATTATGTATTCTTTTGCGTAGTTATTGCAGTGCTCTTTCCCTATCCCATCCTCAAAATAGAGAATAAGTTTCAATTATAAAAGTCTGCGGGGTGCACAAGCTACACGATTTCATCGAAATAGTTACGCTACTGAGGCTGAAATTGCCGCGCATGCGCGAGTTACGGTGGGTCTGATCACATCACTGGCCACTAGGGCTGTGCGAACATCTGCAGAATGCGAGCCGAACTAAGTTCGACTGAGTCGAGCCGAGTCGAGTCGAGTTCTCGCACGAACCGTTCGCTTCGTGCGAGAACTCGACTCGACTCGCACAAGCGAGTCTCGACTCGACTCGACTCGAACTCGGCTCGCATTTTGTGAGCCCGCTTGCAGCTCTACTGGCCACGAACTGGCTCGCGGCACTTTCGCGAGGGCATCACGGAAAAATAAACTAGAGGGTTATTGTTGCTCGCTCGCTTCGCTCGCTCGCGAGTAGGGTTGTTTTTGCTCGCTCGCTTCGCGAGCTCGCGGATAGAACTGCTCTTACGAAAGGGTTAGTGGTACGCATGGCTAGTAGTATCTATAACTATTAATGTTTTTTTTTTATTTGGTGTGTGACTCTCCACGAGCCACACAAAGAACTTCCCGATTCGTTAGTTGCAGTATATTATTATTATTATTAAGTGTACGTTTTCAGGGAAATTCAATAGTTTTCTACTTATCAAAATGTTTGCTATATGGCGTCGCATTAGGGTGCGTTTATAGTTCTTGACTCGCGAGACAGCGGGTCATAAATTTCGAGCGGGGTCGACGGGCCCACTGTGCGAGGCACGAAAAAAGGTCTCTACGGCTTCACGGTTCGTTTAGGTAAACTACCGATAGCTTTCCTTTAAGGCGGTAGGATATCTTCGGAGACCTTTTTTTGTGCCACGCACAGCGGGGGGGGGGGGGCACAGCGGGCACGTCGACCCGCTCGAATTTTATGACCCGCTGTCTCGCGAGACCAAATGTCTCCTCATTATCCGGGTTTGCAGTATTGATCTTGGTTTTCTTCGATACTGTTAATTTAAATTATCCCAAAATATATAAACTGCTCAATTGTGAAACTCTGCTCAGTTCTACATACAACATTTGAAAAGTTCATTTTTCTGATGTTTTAAAATTCAAACATACTTTCTCGTATGTTTGGCCCTGACTTTTATGAATCGTAATCGCTTCAGCAGGAACCACTGGAAATTGACTACGTGTGATTTGATATTTTTCCTCTCTCGACATATTTACTTGATTCAATATTTTTATTATTGGTGTTAAATTTTGATGAATATTTGCATTTTTCATATAATCACGATAACGAGTTCTTACTTTCACTCCTACTCTGGACAATTGAAAATCTAACCACAATATAGACGGAATTTTAGTATTTTCTTGAAAAGTAATCAATTTTAATATTCCGCATGTGTACTCCATTAACCAATCCGTTTTCAACATTAATGTTATTAATAATTATCATATAGTTTATATTAATTTTCAATTTAATCTCAGTTAATAATTCGTTTTGATGTGATTGTTTTTTTTAAAGATTGTAATATACATTTTTTTTGTACTTTCATCGATATTCTTTGAAAATGTATTCTTGGAAGTAGAGATGATTAACTCACTCTTGCATTGGGATAATTTTCGATTATTGTAAGCGGAAACATTAGCGTAAGTTACAAAAAAAAATTTTTTTTTAAATTTAAAAAATGAAAAAAAAATTTTTTGTGTAATTACGTTTGTTTCTTCGGTGGAAACTTTCCGTTCTCTCGTATAAATTGCATTGTAGAATCAACTCCTTTCGAAAAAAACTAAAAATCTAAAAAACCGCTTGACCAATATGGACCAAAATCTAATCAGCTCTAAGTTACAACGGGGCACATCGATTGCATCATTCATCATTCTGATCGGGTTGTTACTTTTTCAGAAAACGTTAACGAAAAATTTGATACCATAGAAACAGACATACGCGCACGCACCTGCACGCACACACACACACACACACACACACACACACCACACACGAACATTTTTATAAAAATAGTCTAAAATGACTCGAATGACCATGAAACGTGAAATCTGCTAAAAAATCGATTTTCGATTTTCGGGGTCATTACAATAACTTCCCTATAAAATCGGGAAGTTAACAAGTTCAGGATTCACTTGTCAGGGGTTTCATGCCGAGCTACCTGGCTGGCCGGAGGATCGCCCGGCCGTGTTTATTGCACCACTCGGCCTAGGCGGCCGAGGCACCGATGATGGGCAAAAATATTGAATTAGATACTTTTTCCAAGATATCTTCACGACCCGTGAAGCCAGGTAGCTCGGCATGAAACCCCTGACAAGTAAATCCTGAACTTGTTTATTTTTCCGTGATGCCCTCACGAAAGTGCCACGAGCCAGTTCGTGGCGTTCTTCCGATTAAGAAAAGTCTAAACTCGATAGAATTCGGCCAGTACTTACTGCTTTTACTCGTGAAGATATCTTGGAAAAAGTATCCAATTAAATATTTTTGCCCATCATCGGGGCCTCGGGCGCCTAGGCCAAGTGGTGCAATAAACACGGCCGAGCAATCCCCCGGCCCTCGGGCCTCGGAACGTGTTCATTCAAGCCTCGACCTGGTCAAAAGGATCTTGAAGGATCCGAAAGGATTTTTGAATTAGATACAGAAACTAGTTACAAATGTATCCGTAACTTCGGATCCTTCTGCTTCGGATACAAAAGTATCTAATTAAACGTCGGATACAAGTTACTTTTGTAACTATATCTTCAAGAGTAACTAAATAAAAATTTTGTATCTATTATTCGTGATCCGAAATTTTTTGCCCAATTCTGTTTAGAAGGCATATCTTAAATTTTCATTATAGGCACAGATAAAAAAGTTAAAAATCGTAACCTGTACATTTATTTTCGAAATTCCAAGCAATAGTAATTTAAAAAAAAATTTCTTATACATTATCTATTAAAGTGACTTTTCTAACATCTTAAAAAAAATCCATTTTTCGTAAATCCATTCCAATATGTCCACCATGGAGATAGAAGAAAAGTCAAAGAGTCGCTGCCACACGGTGTGCGAGTTGATGGGAAAACCCCAAGATGAATTGTGCAGCTCTCAACTGACCGTGGAGGTCTGCAAAGTATATGTATAACACATCATTGCTATTGAGGCATAGAAAGATGTCCGAGTCATTCTTCGTGGCACCGACAATAAAATAATAAAGAACCATTCTTGACACAGTGCGCTGGTAAAGGACGATTTCATTCCATTCAAGATTTCACTCAATTTTTAGAGACGTACCTGGCTACACGTGGCTACTTGGGCATTTACGCCTCGATATGAAATCTGTATTTCTTCGAATTCTTCCAGGTTTTTTATTTTTTACAACTAGAGTTTGCAACTAAAAGATTGGAAAAAATTAAAATACTTCTATCATTATATTTAATTTATATTGATTAGAGATTTGTATATTAGATCTATATCTTAGTTACATACAGTGACTCCCATTAATATTCGGACGCTCTAAAAAACGCGATAATCTTTTTAATATTGGACTATACGATTCAAACTTTTTTCGAAAGCTAGAGCACTTAGTTCACTACAGGATGTGAAAAGAAATTTTTTCGAAAATTGCAATTGGTCGGAATTGTAGAGAAAATTCTAAAAGATCCATTTTACAACTTTTTTATGTGGGCCTATATTGAAAATTTAAAAAATGCGTTTTGTAGATCTGTTTCAATTAAACATATCCTGAAAATTTCGTCAAAATCGGTCGACGTTGCAATGAGCTACAAGCGTTTAAAGATGGTAAAAATTGCAGATTTTCACGATTTTCGGCCTATAACAGCAGTAAATCTAAGAATTCTTACATCTTTCGATGACTGTCATTTTTCCCCGCATCAACCGATTTCGATGAAACTTTCACAATGCATATAACCCACACAGATCTACAAAACATATTTTTCAAAACTTCAATATAGGCCCGCATAAAAAAATTGTAAAATGCAACATTTAGTATTTCCTCTACAATTCCGGTCAAATGCAATTTTTGAAAAAATTTCTTTTCGCATCCTGTAGTGAACTAATTGCTCTAGCGTTCCAAAAAAGTTCAAATCGCATAGTCCAATATTTAAAAAGTTACGGTGTTTTTAAGAGTGTCCGAATATTAGTGGGAGTCACTGTATTTTATATAAAGTAGGTTATTGTCCGGACTGAGTGTGGAGACGGGTTTTTGTCCGGACTGAGTGTGGAGACGGGTTCTTGTCCGGACTGAGTGTGGAGACGGATTCTTGTCCGGACTGAGTGTGGAGACGGGTTCTTGTCCGGACTGAGTGTGGAGACGGATTCTTGTCCGGACTGAGTGTGGAGACGGGTTCTTTCCGGACTGAGTGTGGAGACGGGAGCTGATCCAGGCCACCGACGAGATACTGTTAAAGACTGCCAGCCTTATGGGAGTTGGCGGGACTCGAATTTTTCGGTATTTCTTACGCCCTCTAGGATATATTTTAGCTCCATCCAGAGAAACAGAAGGCCAACGACGGCATTTTGTCGGTAAAGAAGACCACTGAGGAGATTCTCGTCGCGATGCATCGGTGTGAATGCGAATTATTACGAAACTATATCGATTATTATTAAATGTTACATTCTCCGCCATATTTCAGACGATGTTTTGGCACTATTTTAGCACTATTTAGAACTTTTAGCGATGTGGTATATCAGATCACTGTAACTTTCACGTTATCCCCGCGCCCGTTGCGCCCGGTTACCGGGCTCGCTGAATAGCACAGGGGCTGGCAGTCTTTAATAGTATCTCGTCGGTGCGTGAGCACTCTCATATACTTTCTGCCTGTATCTCGATCGGGAGGGTAGTTATGGGGTAAAATCGAAAAATCAGTTTTTGGCCTATTTTCCCTAGTTAATGACGTTTAGAAATTCTGAGAAAAATCTGACACATGTCAAGAACTCCTAATACATACTTTGCAATTGGTTTCAGATTTTTTAAATGAAAATCCTGCTTGTAAAAAATAAAAACCTCAAAAAAATCGAAAAAATGCAGAGTTCACATGGAAGTTCTAGAGTGACAACATTTATATTTTTTACAGTAGCGGTATATTGTTATAAGTATTGTTCGTGAATTTTTTTCAGATTTTTTGGTTTGGTGCGCTGTTGTTAAAAAGATAAAAACCGATTTTTTCGACGTTTTTTCCGCGAAGAACTAAGCCAACCTTAAAATTATTACGTTCTATTGTTTTTACGATTGGATTAGTAGTGGTTCACACCGATATACCCGACCCGGAATCAAATTACGCGGTGTTCATAGAATATTTACTGTAGGTGGATAGATAACAGAAAAGATAGTTACCCTGTTCAGTGTAGATGGCGCGAGATGTACATTTTTCTCGACGCGGCGCGGCGTCTCGGTTTCCATGGCGACGGGGTATAGGAAAGCGGGAGAAGCCCGATCTACTCGGGAGAAGAGTTCGTAGAGCGCTGTGTTCTGTTATGGTTCTAATATAGTGGGGAGGGGGTCAATGTTCGGCGTACGATCGATCGGGATTGGCTTATCCGTTGGAGCCTCGGCCAATCGGAGCGCGCGTTGCGCCCTTGCGCGAAAGTTTGCCGCACGAGAGATGCCACTGAGGCCAGTTTGCTGGTGCAAGCTTTAGAGGCGCGGTTGTTGGCTGTGTCAGCCGGTTCGCGCTTACATAGTGTTTTCGCCTCGCCGTTTTTTCGTTGCTCGTGAACCAAAGACAGTCGTCGGGAACGTGTCGACAGGAACGGAGAGATCCGTGCGTGCCGCGTGTGCTCGTTTGTTGTGCTCTATCAACCTGTGTCGAGGAGATCCGCTGGAAAACTCGAGGAGGACTGCGCCGAAGGAGCTCGAATCGTGCGGAGCACCAACCACGGTATGTCACCTGTCACTTTCATCCCCTATCTCGTGATTAATTCGCGGATGTTATTGATTGGTATCGTGCTCTGGATCGGTATGTGCGTGCGTGCGTGCGTGCGTGCGTACAGACGTCCGCACGAAATGTCGTAGCTCTTCCTCGTCGAAATCCACGGCGAAGGAAAATGGAGTACGTTGGGGTAGTTTTTTCAGCACCTTTGACGTTTCACGTTCGACCAACGAGAAACATAACCACACCACGGTGTGTGCCGCATACTCTCGTCGCTTAATTTATTATAATCCTTTAACCCTTATCCCGGGTACCCATTTACTGTATTTCTTTCGACAACTTATCGACAGACAGCGGATCTTTATTCATTTATGAAGAAATTGGTTGGGGAAGTATAAAACAGTAAAAGATTGAAGAAACTCAGGGATGTCGTAACATTGCTTTTAACACTAGATTTACGCAGGTCTAGAAATAACTATTTCCCATCATTTTGTAAATATAACAAGAATCTGTTTATTCAAATTTTTTGCCTCATTTTTCCAATAGTATACAATATTGAAAATAATAATCGCAAATTAAGAATATTAGAACGTAAACCAATTTTTATGTTATTCCTGTTTTCCACAATCAATTCAAAACATTTTTATTTCGCATAAAGATCCGCTGTCTACTTATGAATGTTCCTCTAAAAATATCACAAAATTTCTCTGAACGTCTAATATATCAATTTACAGCCTTAAAATGAGAATTTCTGCAAATACGTTAAACACAACAGGTTTTAAACAATTTACATATTTTGGTTGGTCACACAAGGGTTAATCAGCGTTATTAACGCTCGATGAAATTCAAGTGCAGCACTGTTTTCCTGGGACTAGTTAAAGAATTATGGGCGAACTCCAGCTAGCACCGTCTATAATTAGTTTCGTATGGAAATTTATGGTAGGCGATTATTGCTATCGATTTGAATACAGTGTCGGGTATCAAGGCTCGTACAACGTGGTTTGACCAGTTTCCCGTCGAAAGAATGTTCCTATTCGGACGGAAACGTGTTGCTCGTGCCGGATACCGAAAATAACTATGGCACGGTCCGTTTTAGCGCGAACGGTTACCCCGGATTAGTGCGAGTCTGCTCTAGAACAATCTTTTTCCTTGTTTCCCTCGACCGATACTCTTCGTCGAAACGATAGCAATCGTAATACAACACGTTCATTACAGATTCATTTACCAAACATAGATGTTTATAGTAAACAATATCGTACTAACAAAGTTACCTCTCGATTGGAAATGTTGGTAATTATTTACAAAAGTACCATCCTCTCCGATTTTGATGAAATTTATATATGTTATAGATATGGACATTTTGAACAACTTTTTCCTTTTCCAATATAGGGGGGTCGCTTTTAGTTTTCGAGATATTTGCAAAAAACTATCGCGAATACTGTATTGAATTTTTCGCATTTCTGGACGCTCCGCAGCAACGTAGACCTGTTTAGGTGCGGCGTTTGTTTACATTTTGACGCTGTAGAGATAAGAGAGAAAACAGGGGGGGGGCGGAAAGGGTCAGCATGACACCACACACACCCACAGAGTGTTTCTGAGCGGACAACCCGAAAAATCCATTTTCTGTTTATTTTTTTTTGGTTTGTAAGGTGAGCTTTCAGTTTTGAAAGACTGCTCCTATAAGTATTTCCGTATGCGTGATCGGGCCGGCCCTCTCCGCCCCCCACCACCTAACCCTAACTAATTCTGATCGCATAATCTTTTCATTCTATATAGCGGTCATACAGAATTTGAACTAGTAATGGAAAAATCATGCGATCGGAATTAGTTAGGGTTAGGCAGTGGGGCGGAGAGAGCCGGCCTAACGGCCAACCACGCATACGAATATCCAGACGCTCTACAGCGTCAAAATGTAAAAAAACGCCGCACCGAAACAGTCTACGTTGCAGCGGAGCGTTCAGGAATACGAAAAATTCAATACAGTATTCGCGATAGTTTTTTGCAAATATCTCGAAAACTAAAAGCGACCCCCCTATATTGGAAAAGGAAAAAGTTGTTTAGAATGTGTTGCTGCATAACATATATAAATTTCATCAAAATCGGAGAGGATGGTACTTTTGTAAATAATTACCGAAATGTTCTCCTGGTAAAAATGAGTATAAACACGCCCCACCAATCGAACGACGCGAGGGCGAGGCGTCCTCGGTTTACTGAGAAATGTCTCGACGGTAAACCGATCTCGTTGTTGTTATCGGATTTCTACCGTGTTTCGGCTCATTTTAATCCGGAGAACATCACGAATTGATTGATGGCACTCTTGCAGCGAGAACAAGTTTAAGTAATTGTTATTGTATTTTGGAGGGTAATTCGCGTATCTCGGAGAAATGGAACTGCCCTTGACGATGCATCGCGATGGCAGGACGCGGCACGACGCACACTGGGCTAAACCGACGAAATCTGTGTCAAAATCAAAAAACTTTCGATAGAAATGAGGTAGAGCGATGAAATTTTTTTATAAAATTAAAGCTGAAACTTTGCCGAATATGGGAAAAATAGGAAGATTATGGTACGAACGTTTTTTAACCTTGAGAAAATTCGTTAAACATGTAGAATTTCAAGAAATCGATTTTGCAATATCCTGAGGTCGTAGACAAATTTTGAAACCAGATTTGAAATCGGCGTGAAAAAATCTACGAGAAATGATGTGTCGCATGTTAAAAAAAAATTTTTCCGCGCGTGGTATTGGAAAAACCACAATTTTCTTGAAGTTGTGCAAGTTTAACGAATTATTTCAAGGTTAAAAAACGTTCGCACCACAATCTTCACCCTAATTTTTTGAGATAAATTCGAAAATATCCGCAAAAATTGGTGCAAAAGTAGTGTCTCTCCGTCTTTAATCATTGTTTAAACATGTTTAAACAATCATAATGTATTAATATTGGATATCACTGTATTCGGGAAAGTCTACAGAATCTTTTGCTGTAAAGAACAATACAATATCTTTTATAATAACATCACAATATTTGTTTAAAGTTGAAAAATATGTCTTTTTTTTAAACTCCATTTTCTCAAAAACTGGACGTATAGGAAAAAAATTAAAACGAGATTCGGAATCAGCGCGGAAAACTCTATAAGAATCGCATAGTGGGAATCGAAATACTTTTTGGCTGTTGGACAGTGATTATTTATTATTTGGATCGAGGTGGAAATCAAATAAATAGTTTTTGGTCTTCTCTTATTTCTTGTACATATTTTGTATACATACGATGTGAACACGTGCGCGTTTTTTGTGTGTATGGCAACCTTTTCAGGTATATCGCCAGTGGTCGGGCCCATCCGGAGGGTCTAGCTGCCTATAAAAGAATACAATTTAATTTATTATTTGTCAATACAAATATTATTGAAATTGTATGTCTAAATAACAATTAATTTTATTATTTCAAATAATTCATTTAGACTTGCTCAAATAATAAATAATTATTTTGCTTTTTATTTGAATATCCAAATAACGAATAACTTGTTATTTAAATTTTTATTTAAATTATTATTTGTTTCAATAAATTTACTTATTCTCCAACACTGGCCATATGGCATCATTTAGTTTAAGGTGACATTTGCGTTTAACTATTTGCACTCGAATGGCGACTCAGAGGCGACAATAAAAATTGTCATACCATTATTCAAAACAGTTTTAATATTATTAAATTCGTCTGTATACTATAAATTGCAAAACGCTCGACTGTTATATGAGAAATCAGGTTCAAATCAATGTGCACAATGTAAAAATACGACTGTATTCTATAAATTGCAAAATGCTCGACTGTCTGTCATTTGTGAAAACAGGTTCAATTCAATGTGTACAACATAAAAATTCGTCTATATTCTATAAATTGCAAAAAGCTCAACTGTTATATACAATAAAACAGGTTCAATTTGACGTGCACAACATAAAAATTCGTCTATATTCTATAAATTCCAAAAAGTTCAACTGTTATACAAGAAAACAGGTTCAATTTGACGTGCACAACATAAAAATTCGTCTATATTCTATAAATTGCAAAAAGCTCACCTGTTATTTGAGAAAACAGGTTCAATTCAATGTGTACAATATAAAAATTCGTCCTTATTCTATAAATTCCAAAAAGCTCGACTGTTATTTGAGAAAACAGGCTCAATTCAATGTGCACAATATACAAATTCGTCTATATTCTATAAATTGCAAGAAGCTTGACTGTTATTTGAGAAAACAGGTTCAATTCGATGTGCACAATCTAAAAAAGATTACATAGAATAAAACTGTTCCTGGTTGAAAGAAACGTTTTGATTGTCGAATGAAAATTGCATCGAATCGAAAGGGTTAAAACGCTAGCGAGAACGACGTCGATCTTCTTCACCGCGGAAGTGGTACGATCACGTTCTCGTTCGGGAATCGATTCGATCTTTTTTCGTATGCACGTTCGATGTCGCGACCGTGTGATTAGAGTCGGTCTAAAATTAGATCGTCTCGTATTTATCCGAGTGGCGCGTTCTCGTGCGATTGTAATCGCCGCGCACTCTCCGGTTCCGCGTATAATTTCGAGCGACTGCGAGTTGGACGAGCGCTTTTCGAGTTACAGTTGACGCACATATTGACGGGGATGCTGTGCCCAAACGTACCCCAAAACAGCGGGTCTCGATTTACTTCTATTATTCCCCTGTGATTGGGGATGTTGACTATTTATCAAAGTTTAACTCGTTACACTACGACGTACATATTTTACGGTTCCCAGTGATTTAGAGCAGTGAAGTACTTCGTAATTTTCTACAAAAGGAGAAAATTCGTATCTGTTGTATGCATATATCGCTGCTCCGGAAGTATTGGGTTGGCAAATAAGTTCGTTCGGTTTTTTAGAGTGGGATAAATCACAACAACCGAACGAACTTATTTGCCAACCCAATACAGTGACTGGATACAGTGCGGATCTTTATGCAAAATAAACATTTTCTTCATCAATTATAAGATGCAGGCACCATATAAAAATTTCTTCATATCTTTAACAATTGTAATAAATTGAAAGTAACATATGGATGTTCTTAAATCGTCCTGGTGTTTTTACTGTTTTAAATTACATCCACCCATTTTTGTCATAAATGCATAAAATCCGCAGTCTAATAATGACACAACTGCAAAAATTGAAATTTTACAGGACAAGCAAAAGAAAAATAATTCCAATTTGTCTGAATAGAATGACCTATAGATTTGGTTTAATTCTTCTATGAGAGTAGTTTATAGACATTGTGGGTTATTATCGCTACTTTTAATTTATTTCAATTTATAAAATAATAAATACCAGCGTCACGGTAACCAGTACCATGTAAATACGTCATTGTTCTTCTAAAAATGCGTCGTTATACTTCCGGAGCAGCGATATGTTCTCCAATAGCTGTACACTAACAAAACCAAATTATGTAGAATTTGATTTCGATTTAAAGCAAATTAATAGCATAAAAATTTATTAGACTCCGTTGTGTGTTCGTGTGTTCGTCCAACACGATATTGCAGGGCAAGTGGTTGAGCTATCAACCCTTTGCACTCGGAGCTACTTTTTAAGTTAAAGTTAAGTTAAAGTTAACAGGTTGTTCGGAGCTGTTATTGCGGAGAAGTTTCGAATTCTGGTCGTAGAATTTTCGAATCGTTCCGAGTCGTTCCGAAATCGTCTGCGCGATGAATAATTCATTTTTTACAGTAAACTCCGAAGCGCTTTCAGAAGTTTAACGTATTAATCAGAGCTCCAAGTATTATTGTGGAAAATATGGTAATCTTTGTTGTAGTATGTATGTATGCAGAATTTCTCTGTTGCTTTTACGAGGGACGACCCGTTGACCAGGCAACCGTTTGTAATTGCCCACGTATATAATGAATAATTTAGTTTTTTATTCTAAACTCTTCTATCTCGACGCATTCGCCTGACTGCGACGCCACGCGACGGGGTCGACGTAAGGTTTCTCCGTGTGTAACGCCAGCTGAGAGGCGTCTCTTTACAGTGCAAAGCCAATTTTGCAATTGCGTACCCACGTCCACGGTGACGTAACACAGTCCCTTCCAATTTGTTGTTACATATACGTGTCCCGTTACCGGTTTAATGCCTGTCACGTGGCCGGAAGTATCGAGAAAATGTGCTGCCGCTTTTCGCAAAGCGGTATCATTTTGTTTTACAAATGATTTCGCTGATGGAACGACACGCTTCGAATTTCTCAGTTATTTACGCGTATAATTAGCTCCAGGAAGCAGAGCGATAGCGCTCGCGTAAGGTTGTTTCTCGATTTGCGTTGCATAATTCACTGATTGCATTATCTCTTCTCGCTCATTATGCAAGCGACATTCGACCGAGATTCGGCAGGGTCATTTTTTCACTGTTCCTTAGAGGACACTGTCTTTCCAATTTTGTGAATTTTTACAATTCCTAGCGGTACGGAAATGCGCGCAGTCGATCGAGAGTACATACACGAATCCGTGACAAAGTAATCGGTTTTCCTCGGGGAAATAAACAGTTCCACGCCGAGATAACTGGTTCTAATTTAATTCGCCGCTTCCGGCGCGATGATATCGATATCGATGCTTCAGTTATCGAAAATCGTTTCGGTCCTCTGTGTCGACGCTGCTCATTGTCAGATCCGTTGTTGCAAAAAAACCGTGGCCACACCGACGGTTGCCAAAGTTTTTCCGACCGCGGCGCTCGCGTTCGTTTATTATTTATTCGGTTATTAATTGATAGAGAAGTGAAAACAACCAGTTGCGGTTCGTTCGAAAGACGGTTCTGTTCACGCTTCGTTGTGTATTCATGGTTTTTGTTGGGTGTTTTTGTTCACCGCTGCACTCGTTATCCTGATACATAACAGTACAGACAGGTCGGTTCTTGAGAACCGATGGCACTGAATGATCCTGCGCGACAACATTTTTCAAAAATTTTTCTTTTTAACCCTTAGCACTCGTGTGGTGACTCTGTGAAAGGGAGAGAGGCGCCATTGAAAAATGCTGTACCATTATTTCAAATATTGTTTACATTATTATTTATTCATTATTAGAGGGGAGTTGTTGCTCGCTCGCTTCGCGAGCTTCGCGAGTAGGGTGTCGATAATTTAAGTTTCTATTGAAATATCGATTAAAAGCTGCGACGTTCTATTGAAATATTGATTAAAAGCTACAACGTTCGTTTTTTTGTTGTATTGAAATATGATTCTAAAAGCACTTTTAGTTTTTCCCGAATTTTCCATTTTTCCGTGATACTTTTCCAATTTTTCTTATCCTATAACCTAGTTCGGACTAATACGAACATTAAAAAAAAAGAATTAGCCAAATCGGTTCAGCCGTTCCAGGGCCGGCGTGACTTTTTGCGGGGCCCGGTTCAAAAATTGCGCGGGGCCAGAACACACATTCAAATCCTATACTTAAATTTCACAATAAGGAATTATTTATTATAAGTACAAAGGATGTTACATATATTTTTTGTAAGATAAATATTATATAATTTTTCTCGCTTTTTCCGCCGCAAAATCTTTGATTCCGTTATCAAAATTGATTGAGTTTGCTACTTCGCTTTCTATTGAAAGAATTGCCAGAGATCGGTCATATCTAAATCGTAAATCGGTCTTGGCTTATAGATGATCGAAGATAACTTTTTATTAGTTTCAACCGCGAGAGAGAGAGAAACTACGTTCAGCTGAAGCCACGGTTACTGGAGTAGTTAACATTATTTGTAACGGCGCACAGTGGGGTATTTCGCTGAAAAACGGGAATAAAATATTGTAGCGTTATTTATGGGCTCACGGTCACAAATAAGTAGGTCGTTGGATTCGTCTTGACGCCAGCTGTAAGATTATGAAATAAAAATTGTACTTTAACATTTAAAAAATCAAAATAATTCTTATTTTTTGGCGAAAAAAATTTTTTTTTTAAATTTTAAATATATAATTTTGTACATGTTTCAATACTGTTCAACTTTTATTGGAACCATTTTGTCGTCAAATTATCCGAACTCTTGAAAAGTAGTGATAATGGAATGCTTTGATTACTATGTATGTACTGAGTTGAGATAGGTGTACAAACTCTTCACAGATTTTATTCTGTTATCATCTAAATTAGTATTGTTATTAATATTTCAACATTACCAATCATTCTGTAAGTTTTTTTTCGATTTCAAAACTTTATTGACGATTTTGGTATACAATTGAGCTGAATTGAGCACTCCTTCTGGTACCATTACACTCGGAAGCTTTGCGATCATAGTCCAACAAAAAAATCTTCCGAATTTTTCCGAATTCGAGAGTTATAACTAATTTAAGTAGAAATGAGCATGGAAAGTCGCAGGGTACGCGTAGTACACCTGCACCGCAAACTCTCGCGGTCTAACGGAAAACTAAAATATAACATACTGCAAGGAAACGATTGAATCGAAGGCTTCTTTGCAGCAACAATGTAAACAAAGATCCTCGTAAGATCTCGTAGAGAATCGGGCGAAGGCGTTCGACCGCGAGAGTTTGCGGTGCAGGTGTATGTACTACGCGTACCCTGCGACTTTCCATGCTCATTTCTACTTAAATTAGTTATAACTCTCGAATTCGGAAAAATTCGGAAGATTTTTTTGTTGGACTATGATCGCAAAGCTTCATAGAGTGTAATGGTACCAGAAGGAGTGCTCAATTCAGCTCAATTGTATACCAAAATCGTCAATAAAGTTTTGAAATCGAAAAAAAAACTTACAGAATGATTGGTAATGTTGAAATATTAATAACAATACTAATTTACATGATAACAGAATAAAATCTGTGAAGAGTTTGTACACCTATCTCAACTCAGTACATACATACTAATCAAAGCATTCCATTATCACTACTTTTCAAGAGTTCGGATAATCTGACGACAAAATGGTTCCAATAAAAGTTGAACAGTATTGAAACATGTACAAAATTATATATTTAAAATTTTAAAAAAAAAATTTTTTCGCCAAAAAATAAGAATTATTTTTATTTTTTAAATGTTAAAGTACAATTTTTATTTCATAATCTTATAGCTGGCGTCAAGACGAATCCAACGACCTACTTATTTGTGACCGTGAGCCCATAAATAACGCTACAATATTTTATTCCCGTTTTTCAGCGAAATACCCCACTGTGCGGCGCACCGTGGTCATCGCAATCGCTTACATGGGACATTACCCAACTTGAAGATACCCATTTTACTGATATACTTATAAGAATATTGGTACATTAAAGAAATGCAAGTCATATTTTTCGCATCCATAATTCGCTTTCAAGAGTCAAAAAATTCAATGAAAGTACAAAATCTGTAATACATATATGACTTCCGCAAAAAACTATTGATATAGTTTAATTTCTCGTAAAAAGTACATTTCTCTGAAAGCGTTTGGACTTTTTTATCTGAAATAGTTTCCAGGATATATGGACTTTATGCAGTTACATTGAACTTTGATGATTTTTGAAAAGAATGTCTTGCATCTTAAAATTAAAAATCGGTGTTTTCTAATTGGGTAATTTCTTTAACGCCTAATGTCCCGTGTTGCAGACGTATCAACGTTTGATATCAACATTTAATGTCAACGTCTGCAACACGCTGCAACGAAATATTTCAATGCAAAGACGGGAGAGAAAATCTTGCACTCATGTCAGTGTGCAGCAAGTTGTCATCGATTAGTGGATTATGCGAGTGCATTTTCCACACACACCCGAATATTCAATCTACCATACAGGGGATCCTGCAAACTGTCTGATGAGTTTTCGTAGACCGCGGGGCCTTTTAAAACGCGAGGCCGGGTTCCGGTGAACGCGCTGAACCTGCCTCGCGCCGGCCCTGAGCCGTTCTCAAGTGATGCGCTTACCAACGAACAGCATTTGATTTTTATTTATATGTATAGATGTATAGATAAACGGACCGAAGCCCTCTTACATAAATGTTTACAATAGAAAACAATAAAGGACTACTCGTATAATAACATGGAAGGGACATGCACAAAAACTAATGGTACTAACTATACGGTATTATCCTATAATTCTGCGTAATTGTTTTTTAAACATGTGCAAAGACTTGATGGAAAAATCAATACGATTATACAGAGTGCTAAAGTCTGCAATAATGCGATTTATATTGGATTAATTAATCCATAGGTAGATGTAGCTTTAAGGGTTTGAAAACCTGCTAGAGATCTCAAAGCACGTTCAGGTGCGTAAAAATTGATTTGCATAAGGAGAGAGGGACAATCTATATGGTTATTAATTAAATTCAAAATAAAGCTCTGGTCGGATACTCTTCTGTGAGCAGACAATGTTCCCAACTAACAAGTATTTAATCGTTAACCGCAATTAACGACTAAACTAGGAGATGAATTGTTAATTGCGATTAACGATTGAAGTAGAAATTTAGTCGTCAATCGTCGATTAAATTTTTGCCCAACTCTGTTATGAGTAGACTACGGATTCTTTATGCATTTATAGGAAAATTGAGTAGACGAAATTGAAAATTGTAGGTAAATTTTGAAAATTGAAGATATCAATATACAGTGGCTCACGAAAGTATTCGAACGCCCTTTAAAACAGAATAACTTTTTTATAATTGTAACAAACGACCTGATTTTTTATAATCAATTCGAAGCACTGGTTTATGAAATGATGTGCAAAAAAGATTTTCCAAAAAATTATAATTTACAAAGTTACATGCAGAAATAAAAAAGGCATTTTTTTAACTTTTTTATTAGGGCCCTTAAAGAAAATTTAAAATACATGTTTTGTAGATTTATGTCAGTTAATACACATGCTGAAAATTTCGTCAAAATCGATTAACATACACACGAGCTACAAGCGATTAAAAATGTTGAAAATCGTAGTTTTACACGATTTTTGATCAGTTTCTGCTTAAAATCCACAAAATCGTACATCTTTCGATGCGTGTCGTTTTTTCCTGCGTCAACCGATTTCGATGAAATTTTCAGCATGTGTATAACTAACATAGATCTACAAAACATATATTTTAAATGTTCATTAAGGGCCCTAATAAAAATGTTAAAAAAATGCCTTTTTTATTTTTGCATGTAACTTTGTAAATTATAATTTTTTGGAAAATCTTTTTTGCATATCATTTCATAAACCAGTGCTTCTAATTGATTATAAAAAATCAGGTCATTTGTTACAATTATAAAAAAGTTATTCTGCTTTAAAGGGCGTTCGAATACTTTCGTGAGCCACTGTATATGATTTCTATTCTATTCTATTAAAATTATTAAAGGAAGAAAGAACATTCTATTTGGTTTCTATTTCTTGCAATCGACGCAGATAATTTTTATTTTGCATAAAGATCCGCAGTCTAGTTATGAGGTGTAACACCAATTTGGTAGACGGAATTATTCTAGCTAGGAAGAAATGTTTAATTTTCCAGTAGAAATAGCTCCGAGTGCAAAGGGTTGTACAGCGAGTGTCATCCGAATTTTACCCAATTATTTTTCATCTCGATACATTTGCACCGGGTCGCTTTCGACACAGTTGCACGACGAATTTGCAACAGTTCGGAAAGTTACGTTATTTTCACCATTAGTGCTGTGGAGGGGGTTGAAATGTAACACCCTGCGCAAGAGATCCGCGAGAAGGGTGCAGAGCACAAGACGAAGAATTCGTCCACGGACGAGGCGGCGCACAGTGGTCGGAACGTATAGGGAAAATGGAAAAAACTTCATAACTTCGGCAATTCTCAATATTTTTGAATAATTCTTTTTTTTATTGCTTCTCAATCTTCAAACTTCTCATATTATCAAACGAAATATTAAACAATGAACTTAATATAATTGTTTATACATAATATTGTTTATTACATTACGAACTCTTATTTCAGCATACTAAAATTGAATACTTGAAATAGTATTAAGCAAACAGACTAGAAATAGAATTAAACAAACAAACTTCAAATAGTATTAAACAAACAAACTTTAAATAGTATTAGACAAACAAACTTGAAATAGTATTAATCAAAAAGCTTAATATCATTTTGTATACATAATATTACGAATAATATTATTAACGAATAGTATTATATTAGTATAATAATATTTACATAATATACATGAACACTATTTCAATAGAGACTGCGCTTGTTCAGTAAGTGGCAGTGATTTGGTCTTCGGTTCTGGTCTTAAAAGATTAATGTATGGATCCGAAGTTATTAAAAGCATGTGTAACATGTCCTCATTTGTTGCTAAACGAGATCACTTTCTGGTGTGGTGTATTCTATAGTATCTGTAATGTTTATTCCTACCCTCCTGGGCCTCTTCCGACAGCGAACCCCTATGGGATCCGTGCCTATGCATGGATATCTCTATCCATCGTATTTAGAAAAAAATACTTCCAATGAAATTTGTATGGTTTTCAAACAGCTAAGACGCAGAAAGTTAAACATCTTAGACTTGTAGAACCGGCAAGAAAATATTTAAACATATTCTAAGAATATGCTAAGAAAATTGGTATCCCAAAAAACTCGTTTATTGTTAGAACATTAAAACATCAGATTCTTCTCTAATACACTAGATGATTACATTTTTTGTAATCGCAGTGGTTTTCAAATTAAATTTTGTATCTATTTTATATACCCATACTTTGCTTTCGAAAATTAGTAACTGTATCCTAAAAATTAATTCGAATTAAAAAGTGGATACATACAGTATTTACATATTTACAAAGTATTTACATACACGTGAAATAATCATGGCGATTGATCATTTTGTTGGAATTTATTCCTATGAGAATAACAATTCGGTACAGGGATCATAATCCTTCGAACCGTCTAGCGAAGTGCCGCCCACTTATTCAGGAATCCTGCTTCGTTGCTGAAACTTCATGCGCTCTCAAACTTTAAACGTCAATATCAGCTAAACGTGGAAAAACGTGGCGCTGATTTTTGCAGGACTATTGTGTGATGGTGTCTTCTTTCAAAAGATGCCACTCAGAGAATGTAGGAACGTGTAGCTTTTTTTGTAGAGCTACAGAAAGCAGCTGTAATATGAAATTATACGTATCCTACTTTCGGGCTTTATATTGTTATTTTGGTTGTGAGTTTTCGAAAATTATTAACATCGGGCATAAGCTGAGACTATATACATTTATAATATATAGCATATATGGTTATAAATGTCCTCAAAAATGAAAGAATAACGTCGAGCGTGTGGTTAGAAATCTATAAGAATCCAACTAGAATCTGAGAGGTCTACTTTAGATCTATTTTTCTCCGTTATTAAAGAGAAAAACATAGATCCATTTTCATAGCAAGATACATTGGTTTATGGCCTATCAGGAAATAGTGGTCAATATTTGAAATAACGACTTTCATAATTTAGGGTTTTTTCCTGCTTCCGACCACTGTGCGGCGGGGCGTCGCGTCGGCGGGTGGCGGATGCTTTAATCCCTTCGCCGTGGTTTATCGATTCTCGTCGGCGCAGAATGCATCCCGGTGCATCACTATCAATGCAGCAGACGACGCGCGACCTTGAACGAGTAGGTCGCGAAATCTGAATAAAGGCCGGTCGCGCGGGTGGCGAAGCCCGCGGCGCGGCGTTTTCGCGAGCGTAATCTTCGGATTTCAGCGTGTTCCGCTCGTAAAACCGGCTTTGTTTCGAGATCGTCCGAGTCCTGTCCTGGGTTGTATATCGGTGTCGTTGACGGTCGACGACGCCTTTTACAGTCACCGCCGCGTCGATGCCAACGGACGGGGTAATACATATTTTTACGAGCGCACCAGAAAAGCAATCTCGGAGCCGATTAACACGGGCCGCGAGGCGTCTCTCGGCAACGCCGACGAAGATCGTTAAACGGCTTTTGCTAATCGACGGGTTGCCGCCTCTTTTCCTCGCGCGCGGTTCATCTGCGCGAATGACGCGTTGCGGATAAATTGAAATACTTATTTAAGGAGGATCCCCAATTAGGCTGCCGCCGCTGTTCGTTCGTTCCTGGACTCGCCGCACGGCCAGGTTTACGCCATTATCGATCAAACTGTCCCAGATTCGTGTACTCTTCGCTGCCCGAAGCGGATCTGCGCGATGCTCTCCCGGCTTTTGCACGCCTATACCTCGCCCTTTCTCCGAGGAATTTGCATAATTCACCGGGGAATTATTTATCAATGTCGTTCTGGTATCTGGTCACCGAATTCGAGGCGTTCCTCTTCCTCGTTCACCGCTTGTTTCATGCAATGGACGAACATCGTCCGAGTTTGATCAGTTGATCGGATTGGGACTGATTATGGATTTGGTAGATGGATCAGAGCTACCCTCGTTATTTATTTATTTATTCATTATTGGGACGAGCAAGTCGATCAACCGATTTAATATGAGATTTAATATGAGTATAAATTGGTAAGTTTATTATAAAATTCTAATTGAGAGGGAATTTTAAATTACAATATGAATTACTAAATTTATTATAGAATTTATGAGAAAGATTTCATATTAGAATGTGAATTAGTAAAATTATAGAATTTAAAGGGAGAGGTTAAAATTATATAATAGTATGAATTAGTAAATTTATAATAAAATTTAAAATTGAGGGAAAATTTTAAATTAGAATATAAATGATTAAATTTATTATAGAATTTAAAGGGAGAGTTTAAAATTATAGTGTAAATTATAGTAAATTTATTGCGAGATTTAAGGGAAAGATTTAATATGAGTATAAATTAGTAAATTTATAATAAGATTTAAAATTGAGGGAAAATTTTAAATTAGAACATAGAGTATTAAATTTATTATAGAATTTAAAGGGAGAAGTTAAAATTATACATAGTGTAAATTAGTAAATTTATTGTGAGATTTAAGGGAAAGATTTAATATGAGTATAAATGGGATCAGAGTATCAATGGGACACGTTCGGCGGAGTGTATAGATTGTAGTAATTTTCTAATTGCAGAAAAGAATTCGAAAATTTAACCATTGAATTTGATTTTCACATCGGGCACGAACTTATGCAATCGTCTAATAGATAGATCAAATTCTGCAGCCAGTTTAACTCTTTGAAGAACTCTTTGCACTCGACTGTCTCGATCGGTGCCAATTACGTACCTGTGTACCAAGTTTCAAGGTGGATGTCTCTTTACCTTAACGCGAGAGCAATTCCGCAGCGTAAACGAGCCCCTCGATGTTTCCTCTTGATTATTAGCTCTGCGACTGTGATAGTTGAATCGAACCTAAACGCCGCATCTCCACTTTCGAAGGTGTCGCAGATTTGCTCGGCGCTCGTCGACTCGACTAAATTACCGGTCCAAGTGTCCCGAAATCGGACAGACGACGAGGAATCTTCTCTGGCTTAGGTCTCCTCTCTTTTTTCTCTGTTGCACGCGTCGACCGCACTCTGTACTCTGTACCACTCTGTAGGCTGCTGAAAGCGTCGAGCGGACACTCGAGTCGCGAAAACGCTGAGCCAGCCTCTCGAGAAGACAGAGTTGCAAGCCTGGAACGTGCCTCGCCGCTTTCGCGAAATTGTTTGCTAATATTTAGGTCAGTCCGCGAGTCGGATCGGCCCGTTACGGATCGAGATCCACCACGATCCCTTATCACGGAAGATTCCGTGCGCGCGATACTTCGCAAGAATTCGAGATCCTCGGAACGCGCTAAATCCTTCACAATTTTCTAAGGCTTGCTACGCACATCCGTTTTTCTAACGTACGGCGACCGTGCGGCAGAGTAGGGCAATAATCAACTAATATTTAAAAATGACTAATAGTCTTTTTGAATGTTAGTCATAGCAAAATAGTTATTAGTCAAAACTTTTTGATTAGTTACTGCGGTACCGGAATTGCGGTCTGTAATACTATGGATAGTTGCGGCGCCGCACGTTATAAAAACCGCATATGCGATCGTCATTACTAGACTACAAACAATTGACAAATGGACTTGGGCCACTTTCAAAATAAAAATTTGCGTCATTCTATTAACCAGCTAATTTCCTTTTTACAGAATCTTCATGATCTTCAATATATTAGTTACAATTTGCTTCAGAATGAAAAGATAACGTAGAAATGTAAATATTAAAATTGCTAGCTTGATTATTCTCGAAAACGGACTTACTTTCAAAATATACGGTTCATCTACTCAATTTTCCCTCAAATGCATAAAGATCTGCAGTCTAGTCGTTACATTATCGTATATCAGTCGATGTACACGTCCATTATTCGGCCGCACGGTCGCCGCACGTTAGAAAAACGTATGTGTGTAGCGGGCCTAAGTCGGCGCGCAGAAAAATTGCGTCCCCGAACTACGCTACAAACGAACCGAACTCTCTTCCTCGAAGGAATCCCATTTGATTCGTTGTTGCGTTCAATTTATATTTCATATTCGTGCTGCTCGTAGGCACAAACAAAGTGCAGCGTCGTCCTCGTTTTACTTCTTTTTATTGCTTATTCTCGGCTGCAATTTTCGTGTCCTCGCGCGCGCGCGCGGGGCGAAGAAAACGCCGCGCGTTTGCCGTAATGATCGCGAAAGCGGCCGCGAGCGGATTCCCAGCTCACAAAAATGCATCAACTGCACGCCGGATAACATTTTTTCGCCCGAGGGTGTCCCGGGCAACTCGATTTTAATAATTCATCCGACTGCGCGACTGCACTCGCGATTACGATAAGTAGAAACGGTCTGCGATGGGCGGACGCGTTTGCCGAGACCTACACTGGCGTCCATAAATATCCGGAATTCTTGACGAACTGCGTTTTAATGCCGCGGCGACGCAACTCTTTGCAACGAGAGAGAAGACTGCGGATTTTTATGCAAAATATAAATATTTGTTCCCTAATGATTTTGCTGCATTAAAAACAACATTACAAGATTCTGATATTCCTCTCATCGTTTACTATTATATTTTATATTTCACCCAGCTAATTTCTTCGCAAACGCATAGAAATCCGCAGTCCACTAATGAGGTAGACCGCGGATCTTCATGCAAAATCAAAATTCTCCAAGTCGATCCTAGGGGACAGAAGCTAAATAAAAAAATCTTTTTAAAAACCACGCTTATATTAAAATGCACTAAAAAGGAGAAAATAATGTTTTTAGACATTAGTGACTACATATAAATAAAAGCGTGGAGCGCCCACGGAGCTTACGTCAATATAGTTTAACTCTTTCAAAAAGATAAAATGTCTTCCAAAATATTTTCTCCTTTTTAGTGCATTTTAATATAAGCGTGGTTTTTAAAAAGGGTTCTTTATATATTTTTTATTTTCTACTTTTTAGTCTTTTTTAAATGGCACGCAAGATATACATAGTACATAATACTGGTATGAAATAGTAAGATATATATAGAAACGCAAGATATGGAAATACGCGAGATACAGTCGATGTACAAAGTATTCGTACACCTTTTAAAAATGAATACATTTTTCAAAATTGGACTTACACACAGCAGCTTGAGTTTTTTGAGACATTAGAAGGGTTAGTTTACTAGCTAACGTGTAAATAATTTTTTTTGTAATTGTTATTGGTCGCAATTACGAAAGAAACATTAAAGACCACAATTTTTAAATTTTTTATCTGTGCCCATAGTGAAAATTTAAAACATGTATTTTGTAAATCTAAGTAAGTTATATACATATACAGGGTGGTCCACGCAACTTGCACACCTATAATAACTTTCAAAGTATGCGTTGCACGAAAAAGTTTTGTATGTGTATACAGAAGTTGCGTGATCTGAAGGAGTACATTATGCAGTGTATTTATCTTTTTTACAGGTAGAAGCGTTTCGTAGATTTGAAGGTCGACTTTGTTTTTTTAAATGGAATACTTTATACCAAAATATGGAAGAATATCGAATTCTGAGTAAAAAAGTATTGACCTTCATTAGTCTTAAACCTAATAACACTGTCCAACAGCCAAAAAGTATTTCGATTCCCACTATGCGATTCTTGTAGAGTTTTCCGCGCTGATTCCGAATCTCGTTTTAATTTTTTTCCTATACGTCCAGTTTTTGAGAAAATGGAGTTTAAAAAAAAGACATATTTTTCAAATTTAAACAAATATTGCGATGTTATTATAAAAGATATTGAATTGTTCTTTACAGCAAAAGATTCTGTAGACTTTCCCGAATACAGTGATATCCAATACTAATACATTATGATTGTTTAAACATGTTTAAACAATGATTAAAGACGGAGATGCATCACTTTTGCACCAATTTTTGCGGATATTTTCGAATTTATCTCAAAAAATAAGGGTCCAGCGAAAAATTGAACTATACCACGCGAAAGAGCAGACTTTTATCTTGAGAAACCCCCCTGTGAAGCGTGCATGGTCGACGTTTTTTTCGAACCAGAAAGCAAAATATCTTCGCGCGACATGAGTTTCCGCCAGTGGCGCTCGGGACGGGATACGGAGCGGCGAACGACCGTTCTGGTGGTGAGCGCCACTGGTGACAACTCATGTCGGGCGAAGATATTTTGCTTTCTGGTTCGAAGAAAACGTCGACCATGCACGCTTCACAGGGGGGTTTCTCAAGATAAAAGTCTGCTCTTTCGCGTGGTATAGTTCAATTTTTCGCTGGACCCTTATTTTTTGAGATAAATTCGAAAATATCCGCAAAAATTGGTGCAAAAGTGATGCATCTCCGTCTTTAATCATTGTTTAAACATGTTTAAACAATCATAATGTATTAGTATTGGATATCACTGTATTCGGGAAAGTCTACAGAATCTTTTGCTGTAAAGAACAATTCAATATCTTTTATAATAACATCGCAATATTTGTTTAAATTTGAAAAATATGTCTTTTTTTTAAACTCCATTTTCTCAAAAACTGGACGTATAGGAAAAAAATTAAAACGAGATTCGGAATCAGCGCGGAAAACTCTACAAGAATCGCATAGTGGGAATCGAAATACTTTTTGGCTGTTGGACAGTGTTATTAGGTTTAAGACTAATGAAGGTCAATACTTTTTTACTCAGAATTCGATATTCTTCCATATTTTGGTATAAAGTATTCCATTTAAAAAAACAAAGTCGACCTTCAAATCTACGAAACGCTTCTACCTGTAAAAAAGATAAATACACTGCATAATGTACTCCTTCAGATCACGCAACTTCTGTATACAAAACTTTTTCGTCCAACGCATACTTTGGAAGTTATTATAGGTGTGCAAGTTGCGTGGACCACCCTGTATATGTACAAAGGTTCATTGAAATTGGTTGCCGGATAAAAAAGCTATGGGCATTGTAAGATGTAAAAATCTTTGAATTTATGGTTTGCGATTCATTTAAATCGCAGATCCTTAAATTTGTTTTTTAATATTGCATTGTCATCCAGTTCTGAGCTATGTTTAAAGTTTCAAGTCTCTAGTTCATCGGGAAGTGGTTTAAAATTCGGTTACAAGATTTGACGCATACAACAATGACAACTCGGCAAGCTAATACAAGCGTGGCAATAATAAAAATGTATTTCTTATTCTGATCATTCTGCTATGTTGACGATAATGTAATAATGTTCTCACGTTCCCTTAACGTCTTTACAATTGAGTATTTCATCTTCTTCATTTTTGTAAGGAATCACTCGGTCATCTTCGATCCGTTAACCCCGATTATTCTTGATCTTTCTGCTGTTTGGATTCCCTGTGGAAGTCGAATCGTTGCATAGGGGTCGTTGCATCATTATGTTCAATCTCCCGGCGGCTATTACGCGCGTCTTCGACGTAACTGTTTCCCCGGTTTTGCAATAATCGCGCATGACATTAATCATACGGCCGCGGCCGGCTCGCTGCAAGCATCGAGGCACGCCGCTGCGCTGTGGGTAGAGCATGAGCTGAGAACAACGGCGATTTGCATGCACACAGTCATCGATTATGTCATCGTCCGGGGTGCTCCTCGGCAATCGGAGAGCTTTGTTCTTCGCACGGGGCGCATCCTCTTAACTGAAACAAACGCACACGCAGTAGCCACTCGAGTATGGCAGAGTTGAAGTTACATTTCTCGGATACTGAAGGATTTGTTAGTGTGCTCAGGATTTATTTAAAGTAATGCTTAGATACGTAGTTTGTTTCCGTACGCTCGTATATTTCGAATTCTAATCCGCAGTGATGGATACGCAGCAATTGGTACATGGCTCTGTTTCGTCCGCAATAATATTGGGTTGGCGAGAAAGTAATTTCAGTATTTTAAGGTGAAATAGAACCGAATTTCTTTATTCAAGCGATGGTCTTTAATCAATAAAATATTTTTTTATACATATTGGGTTGGCAAATAAGTTCGTTCGGTTTTTGTGACTTATTCCACTTTAAAAATCCGACCGAACTTATTTGCCAAACCCAATATTATTTATAGATTTATAAAATATTTATATTTTCTTTATTTCTTCATAAACTCTTTATAATAAAATATTTATCATTTTCGGCAATAGATCATCGAACAAAAGGGAAAATATCTTGTCCATTGCAGTTCATTATTTGAATACAAAACTCTATTTCTATACAAAGCTCTATTTCAACTTAAAATTACTTTCTTGCCAAACCAATATGTACAAAATGTTATCGATTTTATTTGTTAATATTTTCTTGTGTTGTATTATTATAGGTTTTGAAGGCCAGCAATTCTTTCTTTTTGTATTCGAAACGCATCATTCTTCCGTAATATGCTTACGCATATTATTTCATCATAAATTAGAAATTCCCGCGATTGATATGACTTTTTTATCCCCACTATGTACACTGGGGGGTTCCCCCTGGGGCGGTCGATCGCGCTACAAATAAATTAAGGTATTGGGGTGTTTAAACTGGGGTTTTATGATACATTCTCAAGTATGGAATAGATACTTGACATTGGACACTTGAAAAAGTTATCCAAGAAATCTATGTTCGGCACACGTGAAAAAACGTAGTAAATTTCGTTTCCTGAGAATCGCGCGCGATACCCCCAGGTTCTCACAACAATCGCGGGAACACTGTAACATTAAAATAAAGTCCGATGGAGGCATGCTACCGCAGTAATTGGTACAGTTAACCTAGTATTACAGGTTGATCCGCCAGTCGAAGGTTTGAACCGCATGTTTCCCAGTGCGAGGTCAATACCTTGGTAAAATATTGAACTTTTTCCTCGACCTGGCTTCAGAAACTATCGGAAAACTCGTCCGGCAATAGCGTTACGACTCCGAGCGTGTGCTCCCCAGGATTATTTATATTTGAGCCAGCGAGTAAATACAATAATTTGGACAGTTTCCCTTTCGGCGATACTCGTTGCTCCAAGTCGAGAACTAAGGACAAGTAACGAGGCGATAATCGACGCGTTCCGCGCGACGAGAAGATGAGAATGGTTAGAAATCGCGAAAGTGAACGGCTCCGCTCGAGTTCCCGCGGACTTTCTAGATCAAAGAGGGCCGCCGATCCGCGCTATTTTGCATGCGTGCAAGCTGGATTGCCAACACGATCAAATTTTCATTTTCTTCGACATTGTAGCGAAATTTCTCTCTCGCGTGCGAACGGAGAACACTTCCTCGATCGGCATAATCAAACTCGAAGGAAATTAGACCAGAGTATCTCGCCTCTGAGATTCGTTCTAGCTTGGTATCTACAATCTTGTTGATAGTTTCTGAGCCGTCTGTTATCGCATAACCGGGTGTCGTAATGCAGGTATTACAATGGATTTATGGCGTACAGTCGAGGATCAATAGCTGCCTTCTTATTGTCTTTCGTCGGAACGACTCGCGTCTATGAATAGTTAACGGCGATCATAGTCGTTTTGCACGCGTCCATTATGCGAGGGACAGACCGCGGAAAAAATAGGTCAGTCTCGATAATGAAGGTTGTTCGTGAACTCTTCTCACCAACAACATACAAATGCATTCCTTTATCACATCTTTATTACAGTAAGAAGTAATATTACTTCTCGGCAACGTTTAATAAAAGTTGATAGACACAGTTAGCTAAAAGGGAACACGATTTCCAAGCACACGGCCAGGTCATTAGACAAACCTGGACACGCAAAGGAGCGATTAGAAATCCGGCGATTCGCCTGGGTCGACAAACCCCGTGGACACAGTGTCGCGATCACAGTAAAGATAAATTGGCAGCGAGAGCATAGTTGATAACCGCGGCAACTGGCAGCAGCCAACTTTTAAGGTCTTCGGCCCGGCTCTCGACTCCGTTGCGATTATTTAACCAAAGACGTGCCATTGAGAGTCAATGGCTCTCGACGTTTGCTCGCGAAACAGCACGCTTCGGGATCGGCAGATAGTCAGCAAAGTGTTAAGTTCGCAGCTGCGATCAGCGATTCTTCTTTACCCTTGCTGGTCCTCGGACGTTTTCGTAATCGGAGTCTTATCTCCTTCACGCGCTACAACAAAATTACACGTACAATTTGCCGACATATTTCTGATTAAAATTAGTCCGAACGCGACAGTATTCGAAGCTTATTCAATTATACCTTCATGCAACCAGGGTGTTCTTGACGTTTCTCTGATTAAAATGAGTCTGGACTCGAACGTCAGGAATAACTCGATGCAAGTTTCATAAGGAAATATTTAAAAACAGGAAAGTTGCGCTTTTTCTTTTAATCCGCTTTCTTCATCCCCAAAAATGTCCTAGAATAGAAAAGCAAATAATAAAAACGTGGTAAAAATGGCTACATTTATATTTCAATGCTTAAATATTGATTGCAAGACGAATCGAACTGTATTTCACTTAAAAAGAAAGGCGTAACCTTTCATATTTGTTAGACTTTGTTCAAAATCTTCATGGCGAGTGTGACTCGATAAAAAGGTTGTAGTGAGGATAAAATTGTAGCGAAAATCATGCACGTTTTGCTGACGAATTCAGGCGTTACCGTGGCCTCGTCATTTCTTATTTGGTTGGTTGAGAAGAGGGCCGAGGTAATTTTCGGTGAATATTGTAGCGAAACTGCGGAGCACGACGACGCGCCGGCAGTTTGGCAGATCGCGACGTTAATCCCAAAGATCGATGAACGCTGACATTTTGGCCCACGAGACGGTGTTTTGGCGATGACGCCCGGTGCGTCGAGACGGTTTCATCGATCCATTCACTCTCACCGGCGCGGCGGCGGCGTTCATGTGGCCCAGACCTCTCGCTTCCTTTTCACTCCTGTTTCCTCCCTCTCGTCCCTCGGCAACCTGCTGTCTCACGCCTCTTTCCTCCCACACGCACACACACCTTATTTCCGTGTTCGTTTTTCTTCTCCGTATGGTCACCGCGATCCTCTCTCTCTCTCTCTCACTCTCTTTTTCTTTCGTCGCGAGATACGTGTTTGGTCTCGCGACGAACGACGCTTTTGTGAAACGTCTCGTAAACCGAACGGAACTGCGAATTTTCTGGATGGAACCCTTGCATCCTGAATTTTTCAAAATCTGCTATATACTCCCTACCCAACCGTTGAATATTCCATCGACGGTGCACGTTGTAAAATTGGGTAACGTAAATTATTTCCCCAGAGTGAATATTTGACGCGCTGCATAGTAATTGCCTGGAGACAGTAGCTTCGAAATATGTGCCCATAATTGTGACAGTGGTCTAAGTAAGTCATTTGTACCTTGCTTCGAAATTCTAAGTGAATTCCCATATAATGTTGAAATATCGTAAAAATTACATTGTAAGTTTGTTTAAAATAATGTGACGTAAAAGAACTCATTGTTTCTTAAATTTTCACTTGCAAGGAAGGACCCCAAGTGTCCGACTTCGATTTTGATAATTTTTTGTGAGACGATGGTATATGGATCCCTAATGATGTCTGCAAAATATTAGGTGTAGTTACTCAATAGTTTTAAAGATATAAACAATTGAACTTTCACACACAACCTGTTTACCAAATCATGGTACATATTGTATATCAAAAAGGTATGAAAGTTAATTGTTTATATCTTCAAAACTATTGAGTATCTACACCTAATATTTTGCAGACATCATCAGGGATCCATATACCATCGTCTCACAAAAGATTATCAAAATCGAATGATATTCCTCCTTCGATACCATTTAAATTATGCCATAAATATTTCTTTTGTTCCATTAAAAATAAAGGAGATATTTAGGTGGCCACCTTCAGCTGAGACACTGTATAATGATTGAAAGTTGAATTTGACTTCACATTTAAATACAACGATTGGAAGTTGTATTTGAATTTAGATTTATTGATTGATAAATAAATTGATTTTCAATTACCAAGAGATTGTCGTTTGAGAATGTTTAACGGGGAAAAGTAAGTGGTTGCGAGTATAAGCTGGCGACACAGTGTGTTGACCCTGGAACGCACAATGCGGCGATTATGCTCGACGCTGTTTCATTGAAAACACGCAAAGGTTATGATTATGCAACGATTAAGTACATTATAGTAATAGGCAGAGGTTTATCGCCGCGAGACCGGAGTGCATTCGAATAAATAGCTTTCCGAGAACCGGTGTTTTCGCTTTCGCTGCTGACCTGATTCTATCTCCTACGATTTCCCCGAACAATCCGCTAAGCTTTTCTACAAGATTAGTCGTGCCCGAGTAAGAAGTCTTGTAGCAGTAACCAGTGATACGGCGCAAGGTTTTCCGTTCGATACGGAACGTGTCGTGTTGGACGTGTTTATACCTATTTCGGATGGGAAAGTCAATAAATTAAATGGCCCCTTTCGAACGGAGAGCAAAAACTCCAGCTGTTGGGTCATCGAACTAACGCGAATAGGAAGCACATTGTCAAATATTCCTTCTAACCCCCTTCCCCATCGAGTCGAACTCGTCATGGAGAATTCGAACAGAGTCTACTAAATATGTACAGTGACTCCCATTATGTAATACATACTCGGACGCTCTAAAAAGAAAAAGTTTCTAAACTCGAGTTTATTCATCTATAATCATTAGACTGCGGACTTTATGCATTTATGAGAAAAATTGAGTCGTACAATTTGAAGCAGTGGACATATGAAAACGATGTAACGACATCGGTGTATTAGTTTCAGCTTAATAAGATGATTAAAATAAGAAAGAATTTTTTATTTGGTTTCTGTGGCTTGTAATCGATGCAGAAAATTTTTATTTTGCATAAAGATCCGCAGTCTAATAATCATTATTTATTCACACCTGAATAAAGAGTTCGTCTCATTGTGCTGTGCTATTTGAATAACCATCAAGTATTGAAAAATATATTCAATCTCCTAACCTATAATCCCAAGGAAATCATCGTCGAATTTTTTCGAACGAAGTTACAGCCTCCGAGGATCATCGATCCTTTAATTTCGCCGAGTATCGTATCACATTTGCATGTAATTACCGTGTCCCGTAATCGGCTGAATAAATAAATGAATAAATAATCGTGGAAATGGTTAAAAGACCCAACCCATCGCGGTAAGTCCGTTCGATTCTCGGGAAAGTAGCTGCTGTCGGCCGAACGGCGTTCATAATTCTCCTGAATTGATCGGCAGCGAAGGAGACACGGCTGGTTTTGGTCGAAGGACGAGACGAACTTTGCGCGGGGGGGGAAAAAAGCCGCGCCTTTTTCCGCGGAAATCGGACCAACGCAACGGGCGATCAGCCGCGAAGGTCTCCGGTCGTCGTCTAATAAGATTGCAGCAGCCTCGTCTCGATAAATCATCCGGCTGATCAGCAAGCTTTCAAGGCGTTCACCACACCCTTTGCCGACCTGACCCAGAAATCGAGAGGTGGGCGCGGCAACCCTACGCGAACCTGTCTGCAACAACGAGTCCAGGCTCGTCCTGCTGATGGGCTCGGGTAATTCGGTTAACGAGGAAAAACGTAGCTGCATATCCTTCGCCTCGACAACGAATTTTCTCCCAATTTTCTTCCAAATAATTCCCCATCGTTTTAATCCTCGGAGGACCATTCTTACATCCACGATTTCGGTAAGATCATAAATAGGGTTTGCAATCCCGCGATTCCCGCGGGACTAAGGATTTATTTCTTCAATCTAATATACAGAGTTAGTAGAGTTTTTACCACGCTTATATTAGTCAAATCTTGTAATGGAATTTTAAACCACTTCCCGACGAGCTAGAGACTTGAAACTTTAAACATAGCTGAGAACTGGATGACAATGCAATATTAAAAAACAAATTTAAAAGAAAAACTGTGTGTCTAGGAGAAAAAAATGTTTATATTAAGCGTCACACCTCGTCGCGCGACGCTCGGTAGTACGTAATCGCGTTCAGCGATCCCCACTCCGCGCGCCAGCGCTCCCTACTCCACTACGCGTTCCCACTCCGACTCATCCCCACTCCACTGACCCATTTCGCATCGAAGGAGCTCGGTCAGTGTGGTGTCCCGTTCATTCAGTTTCATTTCGGACAATTTCGCTCATCCCCTCATTATGAAATTATGAAAAATTGCATTTCTCACCACTTTTCATCGCGTTTAGAATTCGTAGAATTAGTATTGTAGTTCCATAGCGATTCGCTGCAGGATGGTTCTTATTTCTTGATTCTCACAAGCTGGCGTAGCCTCGCATTAGAATTTCTGCATTATTTAACGACTCCTAGCTTATCTATAAAGCAGAATTATTCCCGCGTGCTTTGTTTGGAGCTTGTCGCGTGTCAGTTCGCGATAACTTGAATAAAAAGCTTACAATTTCCATAATATGACAAAGTAGCAGCTCTGCCACGCTCTGTTTACCGTGCTTTGTTGCGTCTACTAGGGGCAAACTACGCCATGACAAAAGGATTCAGAGGCGACGCTGCAATTTATCTTATTTACCCGAGCCTGGTAGTGCTTTCGTCCTTCATCATTCCAATTTGGAACTACAGATGAAATCCCTCGGTATTCCATAGATTACCATTAAGCTTTCGCTTGATCCTCCACCCTTGTGTTAACAATCGGCTAAACAACTGCTAATGAACGTTCTTTCGCATTAAAACATATTCAATTTATTTTAGAATTCTGCGAGATTGCAGTCGACTCACTCTTTGTACATATTTCGAGCTCGCAGTTTGCATCTTGAAATCAATAATTTATTCACGATAGACTCTTCAGCAACCTCTTCAACGATTCCAAGTTCGATTACCTCACGGTACGTCTACAATTGCAAATCAAAATTGATTTCCGCGTGTCAGTCCGATGCTCATCATCGAAAGCGAGTTGTAGCACACTCTTAAAATTCAATTCGCAAGTCCACTTAGCGTTTCACTTGCGAAACGAGAGTCGCGACTGTTCAAACACGTCTGTTCGTCGAAGGTAGCAATTCGAAGGTCCCCAAGCTAATCGAACGCCGCAGAAACTATCGATTATTGACGCAGGGGAGAGGCAGAGCCTGGTTCCCTCTCGGTCCAGAAACGGTCTCCTCCCTGTCGCGTTCTGGTGCAACGTTCCCGCGTGCAAAATCCGGTGTGCATCTACGAGGGCCGCCGGATGGCTGCAATGTCGCGAACCGATCCGAAAATAACGCGGCTTTCTGGCGGCTCTTCAGCGGTTGATCCGTGTCCGGCCGACGTTATTAAATATTGCCGAAAGTTTCTGAATTGCTCGCTGCTGTTTCGCAACGCGCCGAATCTCGCGGAGAGCCTCTCTCGATCCTCGGTGTTCTGCTCGAGTAGGATCGAAACGATCGCCTCCTCCGCTCCTCCGACTTCTATCTTGAGCCTCTTGCTCGCAGTTTCTTGAACCCCGCAGGAAAACTGCGGCTTACGTAATTCGCGGCAATTGCACAATATCCTTTATTTCCCCTCGCTCGAACCTGCCGATTTAAATTGCAAACAGACTTGATTTAATAATTCCTATTATCGATCGTAGATGTTATCAAATTTGAAAATACCTTCGGCACTACCGTTTCGATCTATTAATATAATATAGCAATTTTGCAAAAGATTTACTCCGTTCCTGACGTTTCGGTTCTGTTTTGAACCTTTATCAAAGGTGGAAATTTCAGTAGGTTACAAACCAGCAATCGATACACATCATTTTCTAAATGTCTAATTTGACATAATTACAGTTATTATAGCAAAAGCAAATTTCCACCTTTGATAAAGGTTCAAAACAGAACCGAAACGTCAGGAAAGGATTAAATCTTTTGCAAAATTACTATATTATATTAATAGATCGAAACGGTAGCGCCGAAAGCATTTTCAGACTTGATTTATCTCGGTTCGAATGTCGGCAAATAATTTTTCGATTGTGAAGGAAATTGATTATTCATATTTCGTTTTTATCCAGCACCAATTTTAGATTCTGTTAAATCAGCATCGCTTCATCGATTCTCTAATTGCTTGTGGTTTGCCGATTAAATTCTTCCTGTTCTCCCCGTATAAATATCATTCTAAGCTCTTTGTGATTCTGTTTATGAAAAATGTCGGATTACAGATTCCGTAACAGTAGCAAAGGGAAACATCGATCAAGAAACATTCTTCCGAACGAATCCAACTATTGTTGGAATTCTTGTTCCTGTATAAATATTTTTCTAACCCAATGCGTGTATGAAACATGGTCGGATTCCGTAACAGAAGCAGAGAAGAATATCGATCAACAAAATCTCTCCTAAACGGAATCCCTTATTGCGCCGTGCTGTTCTTCTCGTGCAAATATCTCTCGAATCCCACGTGTTTATTAAAAGCCACAGATTACAGATTTCATAACAGTACCAAAGGGAAACACAGATCGAGAAACATCGCGTTTCACCGTTCAAGAATCACTGGTCCGGTCCTGGCTTCCCGGTTTCAATTAAAATATCGATTCTCTCGGAAGCAAAGGAAAGTATTGGCCGTTTTCCATCGGCTTTTTCCCTTCTTTTCCCGTTCTTTCCCCGGTTCCCGATGGCATCGAGGCGAGGTCTACGGTCTTGTTTACCCGGGCACCCTCGCGGAGAGAGAAAAAAGTCTTCCTCTCATCTCTTGGTACTCTTTATCTCGCGAACAAGCTCGTTCGTTCCACCGCTCGAGATTATTTGCCTCGCGTGGCGAGCCAGCCGGTGCTGTGACATAATCGCGATCGGCTCCGTCGAGGATGAGTCCCTCGGAGGAAAATAATAATTGGTGTCGTTCGTTGACCCTCCTCTCTCGCGAGACTTCTCGCGTTTCTTCTCCGCGCGAACGCTTTGTTTGCGGCTCGCGCAGGTCGATTCGATCAGAGCTGGCGCCAATAATTCATTTTTTTCTAATTGATTTCTGTAATCGACTGTTTAATGTAAGCATAGTCGCTGTAATCATTAGAGTGCGGATCTTTGTGGAACATGAAAATTGTTTGCATCGATTGCAAGAAACAGAAACATCTTCAATTTTGAAAATCTTTCGACAATTTCGAGCTTCATCTACTCAATTTTTGAGCAGTCTAGTAATTATTAATCAGTCAATCACCGTTGAAAAATAAATCGGTAATCATAATTACCTCCTATTTGCAAGAGACAAATTTATATTCTTCATTAAAAATAACATAATAATACTCTTAGTCTTTTAATATTTTCACTGTTTTACATTGCACCTGCTTATTTTTCTTACAAATGCATAAAATCCGCAGTCTGGTAATAATTGATCCGTAATTTTTCAATCATTCAATGATTAATTATATTTTATACAGATCTGCAATGCGTATCTTGTATATCTAACGAATCCCGTGTTTCATTGTCGTATTTTTGTGCGAGGCGATTCGAAGCTAGAAGTTTTCCTATTGTCGATCGATCGGTTTGTTCTTTTTCTCTGGACCAATGGCCTCTCGGTTCCTCTCCTCGAGGCCTCTCCAAGTCTTCTTCAGGTTCGATCCTCGCCTCGTGCTCGCGGAGAGGAACGAAGCAGTCCGCTCGGCCGGCTCCGGCGAGTGTCGTTCGCGCTCGAGCAGTGCTAAGAATACCGCGGCCAGCCATATTTGGCAATGAGACCGCGTGGCCATGCCGCGGCGCGCCGATCGCGGTGATACGAAAGGGACACCGCTTCTCTTTTTCCGGGGGGAAATCGGTGGAAAAATCGATGGAAATATTCAGGAACCACCAATCGATCTCACTCGAGTCTTTCTTTAACCCTTAGCAGTCGAGTGGCGACTCAAAGCCACCACTAAAAATTGCTGGACCATTATTTAAAATATTGTTTACATTATTAAATATGTTGGTATCTAATCAATGACTAGACATTTAAGTATTGTACGAGGTACTATATAAATTTCAATATCGTACAGACTCTAAGAATATTTTAACCCTTAGCAGTCGAGTGGCGACTCGATTTGCTGTACTATTATTCACAGTTTGTTTACAATATTAAATATGTTGGTATCTAATTAATTACTACACATTTAAGTATTGTATGAGATATTGTATCAATTTCAATATCGTACAGACTCTAAGAATATTTTAACCCTTAGCAGTCGAATGGCGACTCGATTTGCTGTACTATTATTCACAGTATTGTTTACAATATTAAATAAGTTGGTATTTAATCAATGACTATACACATTTAAGCATTGTACGAGGTATTATATCGATTTCAAGATCATACTGACTCTATAAATATTTTAACTCAGAGTCACCACTAAAAATTGCTGCACCATTATTCAAAATATTGTTTACATCATTAACTATGTTGGTATCTAATCAATGACTCTATACATTTAGGTATTGCATATATTATATCAATTTCATATCCATAGAATGGAAATGAAACGATATAGAATGGAATTAATCTAGGTCGGAATTCAAATAGCTCCGAGTGCAAAGGGTTAATAATATTTCAACAAGCTGAAAGTATGTAGTGTAATTCGTCCACCGCAACAATATTCATCCAAAACACAAAATGATCATCAGTGGTATCGGAGAAAGGGTCAACGTTAAAAGCTCACCGTTCCACGACGCAACAGTTGCCGTTTAGCTAATGGGTGCGCTTCTTCGAGCTGTTTTTCTGCGAGACGCGAGCTTGCGTCGAGGAAGAGATGCTTGGGAACGACGTGGTGCATGTCTGGGCCTTGTTACTCGTTTCTTGCGTGGAATAGCTAACACGTTGCTGCGCTTCGTCTTGGGAGAAGATGTTCCTCTTGCAGTCGTTGGAGATCTTGTATAGTACGTGGCGTTCCTTCTAGCCGAGCACTTGACGGCTGATTAAAATGATAATCTAATGGGATTACAAATTTTACCTTGCCGCTACCCTTGTCCGACCTGTTTCACCTTTTTTTCCCGAACCTTCGTACAAAGGCATATTTTTCAGGAACTGGCAAGTCTGGTTTCATCGAGTTCTTCATATAGACCGCGGATCTCTATGCAAGATAAAAATGTTCTTCATCGATTACAAGTCGATTGCGGATGTTTATGCAATTTTCAATCCTTCTAGACGAATTTTAAGAAAGTGGAATGGAATAGAATCTTATTTTCCGTGGTGGTAGCCTCTTTAGATCTGGAATAGATTAAAATCGTACTGAATTCTGTCATATTTATGTCCTAGTCTAATTATCAGGAATTGTAAGTCTAATTATAAGAAATACGAGTGAAATATCTAAGCAGACCGAACGCTACAAATTCAGCAATGCATTCTGCGTTTCGATCTCGAGACCCAGATGTTTACAGTGCCCCGGAGTCCTCCATAAAATTCGGAACGCAAAAGGTACGATCTGAATCCGCTGGAAAGCGACGCCAGGCCACCGTGAACAGCTCAACGTCTCCTGTCAACCGAACCCGTAACAAGGCCAACCTCGCTCACTCCCCCAAAACGTGGGAGCAAACACGAGCTAACCCATGCGAGGTTTTTTCAGGCGTGTGTGTATCGGTGAATTTTTCTCCGAAGTTTCTGCTCGCTTTTGCTCGTTCGTTAACAACAATGCAGGGGTCCACGTCGTCGTCGCACCGCTCAGTTACAGCGTTACAGGTTCGCCGGCGACGATACCGGCGCTTGGACGCCAATTAGGCGGTAATTAATTGATCGTCGGGAACAGCCAACGAGGTTATTAGGGTCAGCGAGCGGCGGTCGACGCACGATCCCCGTGAGCGTGTTTCATAAGCGTCCCGATGTGTCTGGACGACTCGCGAAAACGCTTCTTCACGCCTTTTTGTTCGTCGCGGATCATCGACGTGTCGTTTCTCGTTTGCATCAGTTCCCCTTCGCGAGTTGTCGTTTCTCATGTAAATTAACCATTCGCTGTCTAAACAGTTTCTCCGGCCTTTTATCTCGGCATTTTGCAACGTGGCGCAATTCAATTGCGTACATATAAGTACCTATGTGCCCATAACTTCGAAAATTTAAAAGAAATTAGTTCAACGCAACTTTTACGATATCGTTAAAAATGGACCGTTAGGCAGTGCTTGTTATTTCAACATTATAGCGAATTCATTTAGTGTTAATTTAATTAATTTAGTTTCTTTTCAAACAATGGCATTGGATAAATCACATTTTTTTTGTAATTCTGCAGGTTTAACACAGATTTTCAAAGTTAAAACCCGCGTTCGTGTCATAAAATCTCTATTTTTCTCATATTCTGCAAAAACGGCATCGCTCTTTCTCATTTTTATCGAAAGTTCTTTGATTTTTACACAATGAAGGACTTCTTGCGAGGAACAAAGAGTATATATGTACATATTCGGGATTTTATATTGGATATTGAAAAGATCCGTATGATCCGACGATTTGGCTCGGTGTATTGGCAACTATAGTTGAATTTTCAGCTGATTCGATGCGCGAATCCAAAGGAGGATTCGCCCAGGGCCCAGGACCATATAAGTTCAGTTTCTCGGACTACTCGGCTGTTCGTATGACGCGAACTCGTGTTGCAACGCGCCCAGACCTGAGAACGTTGTTTCCGTACCGTCCTGAACGTAAAGCGAACGAGTAACGCGTGTTTTCATCGAGCGATTTGCATACAATGCGACCGGTGCACCGAAGGAACGGTTTTCCGATCTGTTTTGGGCTTAAACCGAGTCGCTTTTCGCGGCTGAATTAATCTCTGTGAGCTTGCGCGTTCAGCTAGCGTATCTATGGATCGGGCTGAGTGCATTCCACTAGAGATTCCTTCGTATCCCTTCGATCGTTTCTTTCTTAACCTATATAAAAGTCTGGAAAACTACTCTGTACAGTGGCACGGAACCTGGGAATCAATACCGAATACCTCGGAATGCAACGTTTCCTGCAATTCGTTGCAATGTCCGGCTAAATTCTAGAGTTTCGTGGACTGAAGATCATATGAATGAAAATAGAAGTCGGACAGAAGCCAATCGTTTCGATCTATCGAATTAAATATGAATTGAATTTTGGTTATTCAAAATCTTTGTTTCACTAGACATTTTTTTACTGCAGTTATTATATAATATTATCGATATAATTTCCCATATGTACATATAATAACTATTACCTGGAAGCAAGTAGGTGCTCGAACTGATATCCCTCAACTTGAAAAAGTACATATGAAAAATTATTTCGATAATATCTCTCGTTAACTATTAGATTTATGATATACGAAGGCCAATACTTTTTTTACGCAGAATTTTGTGCTTTATCCGAGTTTCAGCAAAAATATCGGGCATTCTATGTAAAAAACTGCAGGTGACCTTCATATCTTGATAAACAACCGAACAAACAATTAACTTACGAGTTAATTGAGATCGTTACATACACGAATTAATATTCGGACGCTCTAAAAAAGACGATAACTTTTTAAATATTGTACTATACGATTTAAACTTTCTTAGGAAGCTAGAGCAATTAGTTTACTACAGGATGTGAAAAGAAATTTTTTCAAAAATTGCAATTGATTGGAATTGTAGAAAAAATACTGAAAGTTGCAGTTTACAACATTTTTTTGCGGGCCTATATTGAAAATTTAAAAAATACGTTTTCTAGATCTGTGTGGATTAAACATATTCTAGCTACAAACGTTTTAAAGATGGTAAAAATTGCAGATTTTCACGATTTCAGGCCTAAGAGTTCTTACATCTTTCAAGGCCTGTCGTTTTTCCCGTATCAACCGATTTCGATGAAACTGTTACAGCAGCGCATATAATTGACCCAGACCTACAAAAAATAGGCCCACATAAAAAAGTTGTAAAATGCAAGTTTAGTATTTTTCCTACAATTCCGATCAATTGCTATTTTTAAAAAAATTTCTTCTCACATCCTGTACTAGTACTAAACTAATTGCTGTAGCTTCCCAAAAGAGTTCAAGTCGTATAATGCAATATTAAAAAAGTTATCGTCTTTTTTAGAGCGTCCCAATATGTACATACTTTCGATAGCGTCTATTAATATTAAACGATCAAGAGACCATCGAATCAGATACGAATCATAGCTTGTAAGGGGAGTATCGCGAAATGCCACACAGTGGCCCAAACCGACGAAATCTGTGTCAAAATCGAAGAACTATTGATAGAAATGAGATAGAGCGATGAAATTTTTCTTAAAATGAAAGCTGAAACTTTGCAGAATATGGGATAATTATGGAGATTGTGGTACGAACGTCTTTTAACCTTGAAAGAATTCGCTAAACTTACACAACTTCAAGAAAATTGTGGTTTTTCCAATACCACGCGCGGAAGAAATTTTTTTTTAACATGCGACACATCATTTCCCGTAGATTTTCTCGCGCTGATTTGAAATCTCGTTTCAAAACTTGTCTACGATCTCAGGATTTTGCAAGAAATCGATTTTTGTGAACACAACTTGTGAAGTCATTGTTTCGTTGAAATGAATTGGTAACCCACTAGTTTGAAGGAATATTGTATTATTGTCATATATAAAACACATTAAAAATAATCATAAAATAATCATACAGCGTGTCAGTAATGCATTACAGTCATGCATAGCCTACAAGGAGTGCCAGCGACAATCACAGCGATACACCAAGTGATCGTTCGTCAAGTGATATACGTTAAGTAAACGTTCAAATGCTTCATTATGATTATTTTTATGTGTTTTATATATAAGAATACAATATTCCTTCAAACTAGTGGGTTACCAATTCATATCAACGAAACAATGATTTCATAAGTTGTGTTCACAAAAATCGATTTCTTGCAAAATCCTGAGGTCGCAGACAAATTTTGAAACCAGATTTGATATCGGCGTGAAAAAATCTACAAGAAATGATGTGTCGCATATTAAAAAAAAATTTTCCGCGCGCGTGGCATTGGGAAAAGCCACAATTTTCTTAAAGTTGTGCATGTTTAACTAATTCTTTCAAGGTTAAAAAACGTTCGTACCACAATCTCCATAATTATCCCATATTCTGCAAAGTTTCAGCTTTAATTTTAAAAAAATTTCATCGCTCTATCTCACTTCTATCGAAAGTTCTTTGATTTTGACACAGATTTCGTCGGTTTGGGCCACTGTGTGCGGTTGCAGATAGTACGCCATTGGTCAAAGTTTAGGTGTTCCCGATGAAAAGTCGATCACGAAATTCGTTGTTAGTCATCGGTCGTTCGGGTTCGCGGCTCTCGGTTAGGTCCCGCGCGATAAATCGTCGATAACCGTTGCGTAAACCCGTGCATTCACCCACGGCCCACGCGCGTGCACTGCAACGACTCGTTACGTTACGCTTGCGAAACGCGTACAATCGCACGTGCCTGCATTTTCGAATCGATCCCCATTCCGAACCCCCAGCAAGAGAGAAAGAAGGAGAGAGAAGTCCGTTACATCCGGTTCGGTGTGCGCACGCGATTACATCTGCAATCAAGGCGGCGGCGCACGACGTGTTGTTCGAAGGTGAATTAATCTCCGCCTGGAGTCCTTCCCGGTTATTAGCCTCCCTTCTCGCGCCGGTTTCTCAATGCTCGCGTTGTCCGGCCGATTTTTCGATCCGATTTCGAGCCATGTCCACCCGTCAAACTCGCCGATACCCGTCGTCCAAGGAATTCGACCCTGATTGCCTGTGTACGCACAGCTCTTCGATGTGCGAGCACAAGGATCGCTCGTTTCTCGCGAGAAAAGTTGAGACCACCTTAAAAAGATGATTTATCCCCGACGGTAAATCATCGTTTACGATTCCGGTCTGCCGGAGAAATTCCCGTCGCAGGCGAGGTCTCGCTGCAAAACCGTCGAACACTCTCTTCGCATACTCTGCGAGATCCTCTTTTCCACGTTTTCGCACCGTCAGCCCCTCGTGTTGGCCCTTTTATTATCAAACCGTTCTTATTTATATTAGGTTGTCCCAAAAGTTGGTTTTCGATTCATGCACATAATGCAAATAATGCAAATTCATGTTAGGAAGTACTAAAACATAAAGATTATCGCATTGTTTTTAAAGGAACACATTCCGAAAGAAACTTTTCGGACAACCTAATATTATACAGTCGGGGACAATATTAAATGGACATTCTTCGCATGACTTTTTTAAAATTAATCCAAATGACTTGAATTTTTTAAAGGTGTTAGACCGATTAGTTTGCTGGAGAACGAGTAAACAAAATTTTTTTTAGATTACAATTGGTAGGAATCGTACAAAATTTTAAAAATGATGTTTTTTCAACTTTTTTGTCCGAGCCTGTAACGATAATATAAGAAATGCATTTTGTAGGTAACTTTATATGCATATTGAAAGTTTTATCAAAATCGGTCAACATTGCAATGAGCTACATACGTTTAAAGATGTTCTGGAGGTATATAAAAACGCAACAAAATGCAATTATCAAAGTTTGGGTTCGATTCACTGCACCGTTTAAGAATTATAGCAACTTAAAGTTTGCACATTTTAACACGTCTTCTTATGGAGAATTAATAAAATTCCACTTCAAACCCTATTTAAACCTTGAAAAAAACGCAACTAGAAACTCAAAACAAAAAAACAAAAATATACTCGTGAATTCATTGCCAATATATTGATGGATTTCGAATTTCTTGTGCTTTTGTCTCCCATTGTACCTCCAAAACATCCTTAAAGATGATAGCTTAAGGGTGAAATTCGCAGATTTTCAGCCTTGTCAAGGCATTTTGCCCTTACGTAATCATATTTAAACGTTTGTAATAGCTCATTGCAACCAATTTCGATGAATTTTTAGATGAAAAGAGCAGTAACTTGTCCCAGTTCCCAGAATCAGCCTGTATAACAAGCGCGAACAGAAAAGTTTCGTCGCTGTAAATTAATGTGAACCATCAGACTCTGCCGACTTGTCGAGAGTCTTTCAAGCCGGTGACTTTCATAGGATTTCGATTTCTTCGATGGTATTTATTGACGTTGCGAATTCGCCCGATGCCACGCGTCACGTAATTAATTCGCAGACACGACTCGCGTCCCCGTGCCTCTAATGCGGGTCCGTATGCATTAGGCGTCGCCGGAATGCGGTAATCCCTGTCCCAGATTGCGAATTAGATTCCGTAGAAAATTGTGTCGGTTACCATTTCACGAATTGCTCGAGGAGCTAGTTTCCGCCCTGAGATTCCTGTCATTAGTGCTTGCCTTCGCGTGGATTATACCTCTCATCGAGCAACTTCCTGGTAGACTGTGTTTTAGAGATCCGGAGCGGTCTATTAAAGGATTCCGGAGGATCTACGAGGTCCTGGTAGGATTGTGATGACTGCTAAAGGATCTTCTAAAGTATAGCAAGATTCATTCAAATTCAATGTTCTCGTAGTCCTCTGAAGGACCTGTAGATCAACCTATTCTCTAACGATTCTAAATGAGACTCGGCTAAAGGATCTGCTAAAGTATGGCAAGATTCATTCAAATCCTTACCGACGTCCTCGTAGTCCTCTGAAGGACCTGTAGATCAACCTATTCCCTAACGATTCTAAATGAGACTCGGCTAAAGGATCTGCTAAAGTATGGCAAGATTCATTCAAATCCTTACCGACGTCCTCGTAGTCCTCTGAAGGACCTGTAGATCAACCTATTCCCTGAGATCCTAAATGGCACTCGACCAAAGGATTTGCTAGGTCCTCGCAGCCATTTAGTACTCTAACGATCCTTCAGTAGTGCCTGCGACGTTTGCAAGGTGTTTGTAATTCCTTTAAAAATCATCGAAAGACCTTTACATTGCCTCGTAGTTCTTTCAATGCTACTGATAAGTATTGTTCCGCTCTTTTAGTCCTTCGAGGCTTTCCGAAGGACCTGTAGACGATCTGCACGGTAGCGTATCCTCTAAAGACCCTCTAGGCTAATGTAGCAGGCTTGCCAGGTCCTCCAAGAGCCTGTCCAAGCCACGCACACTCTAACAGACGTTTAAAGAGCGCAACTTCAGCAGACTTTCGACAAAAGGAGTAGCTCAACCTACAAAAGAAGAACTGTTTCGCGTTCTACGTTGAACCAGCCAGCGTCTATCCAAAGCTGTCCTACGTAAACGACCGACTTTCCAACGCGGGTACTCTTTTTTTTATGCTCGTGCGTCGTTAAACCGTCATCAGCAGTTCGATGATAAACGACGAGCGAGAAGAGACCGGGTCCCTCTCCGAGACCGTCTAATATCCGAACACATACACCCACGTGGGATTAATTAACGACCGCCACGACCTCGTTGCCTCTCAATTAGGTAAACTCGAAAGAGGTGGCGCCTCGGGGAACCAAGATGGAAATCATAAATTCGGGATTCCACGAATTCCTCGGCCCACGTTCAAAGAGGATCGCGTCTCCTGAATAGAAACGATCATTTGTCCACGAACTTTCCGTTAAAACGGACATTTTCCGAGGATTATACCGGACAGAGAATCCTCTCGGCTCGTTTCCTCGACTTTAAAACGCATTCCTAAGTCGCGAGTGCATTAGGCTGCTTATCGCGTCGCACGACCGGAACACAACGAGAATGCAACTAACAGATAATTTCTCGAAGATTTAGAGACTTGTGGGAAGCTCGATAAGGAACGTCGGTTTATTTGCCGCACCTAAATGCTGTTTGAGTTCGATAGCTCTGTTTGATCGACGATAAGGACGATCTGAAAGTCGACCGAAGTTCTTCTCCTTCAGCAGACAACAGCTGGGACTTAGAAAACGAGAGTCGCGTCAAATCGAATCAGCTTCCACAAATATTGAAAGAGTTTCCGTCTAATAAACCCATCCGTTATGGAAAAGTAGTCTATTTTTCCAGTAATCTTGCTTTTATCGTGCCTCGAAAATTTATTTGTTTCGAAACGAAATTCTCGTTTGCAAATTCTGCAGGGAGGTCTACTGCTTCTCGCTCTGAAACATGTCCTTTTGCAACGAATGTGTCGAAGTTAGTACACGCTAACAGACACTGAATAAGGGACCTATGTCAGCCTTCGAAAATAGATTTTCTCGAACTAGATTTCCCTGTACTACTAAATTCCGCGAGGTGTTCTTTTAATAATAATTCCGCACGGCCAGGCGCAATAATGTCGCAATATCCGCAGAAATTGCTCGGACAGAAAGCATTATTCTTTATGACATTATCGCTGTTTTTCGTAGATTTGCTTTCCGTTGATTTAGCTGGCGAGAATTATTTGTAATAATTAATATTCGAATACTCAAAGCATTCAAAATTGGACACTTTAGCTAAAATTGTTGAAATCGACTTTCGGCCAGCTGGATCAATGAGAAAACGACCATCGTGTGCGTCGTGGGGGACGCTCTCAGGAAATTTCCCGGCAGCGCGTCGGTAAAAGTGCAAATTTGCATAAAGTCTCGCAGCCCGTTTATGGAGCGGCGATAAAACTTTATTTCAAGCGAACTTTCTCCGTCGAGGTCCCGCGATGGAAGGATCGTTGCCGAAGTTAATCCGGCGAAGAGGACTCGAGCGATGGATCGGATCCGAACGAACGAGGGGATTGATTTTCCAGGAGCGTTTTACTCTGGTCGCGTGTCGTGTCGCGTCGCTAGAATTCCGCGACCCCGATCCTCTATTTGCCCGACTATTTTCGGGACTCGTGTATATTACAACCGAGCCGTATATCATGGGCGAAGGTTCGCGGTTAAGAAACCGAACGGCATAGCAATCGTTTACCACAGGGGACTTAGAACGCGATCGACGATCGCCTAACCCACATACCGGAACGTCTAATCACGCGAGCTAATTGCCCAGCGAATGCAGAAAAGAACAACGATACGGAGACCTACTTCGGTTTGCCCATCGGCGGAAGTGACGTCGAGTCGACCGAGGAATTCATCGATGACTTGTCGATTTTAAGTGTGTTATATTAAAGCAATCGATTCTTCGACGACAGTGTTGTCGCGTCGAAGTTTTACTCACTTCTTGATGAAACTCGAACACTTGAAGATGATAAATTTATACATAGATATATTTAGTTGCACTGTAGATAATATTATTCAGCACGTGGCGTGGTTCAGAAAAATACATTTTCGTACTCTGGCTCGAACAGTTTGATCCAGGGACCATAACTGTTATAAACAAAAAGAAAAAAGTCATAGAGTAACAAGTATTTCATCAACTATGTATACATATAAAATCGTATTGGTTACAAATAAGGATTATGAATAACCGAAAATTTTTTCTCGTGTTGGTAAATGTTATCGTTGAGAGAAATTTATTTCGATCGTTCATAACAGTTATCGATAAGAGAAATTTATTTCGATCAATGCTCATCATAGTTGTCGATGAAATAAATTTATTTCGATCGTTCATAACAGTTATCGATAAGAAAAATTTATTTCGATCAACGCTCATTATACATAGTTGTCGAAGAGAGAAATTTATTTCGAACGTTCATAACAGTTATTCGGAGAAATAAATTTATTTCGATCGATCATAACAGTTATTCGATTAAATAAATTCTTATTGATGCACAGGAAATTTGTTATAGTTACTGTTAAATAGTACAACTTTCAAATGGTAGACAATCAATTACTTCATAAATTTTTTATTCGTAAAATTAATTGCTACAATCAAAATTTAATGTGACAAACAAAAATATATTTTGTATTGTCTTTATGGTCTGTTGATTTGTCTTGTTGTATAAAACCTACTCAAATGAATTTCACAGGCTTGCTCCATCCGAAAAAGAGAGAGTAGACAACATAATAAATAATTATTATGAACAAGTGAAAATAAATTCGATCATCGATAACTGTTATGAGTGATCGAAATGAACTTCTCTCATCGATAACTGCTTTGAGCAATCGAAACAGTTTTTCTTCATCGATAACCGTTATGAATAATATTTATAATATAAAATCGTATATTTATTAATCGCATAGAAATCGATATTTTTTAATCATTTTGTTCTTCGAATTTCTTTCTTTATATTTTGTGTACATTATCTTAAATTTCAATAATAATCAACTTTTAATCAATGATTTTTATTTTTTATCGTAGAAAATTGTAGACATTTATTTTTGTGTGTGTGTGTGGTCCCTGGTTTGGTCAGTATACTGCGGATTTTGTGCATTTACAGCACAAATAAGTATCAAGTTCAAGCAATACAACAAACAAACAATAATAAAACAAAATAAAATTAGATCCACTCATTTTTCTAATGGACGCATAAAATTCGCTGTCCAACAATAAGCTTGTACGGTACAAATGGAACGCACAGAATAAATTACGATCGATTGACCCGAAGCCAGTAGGAAAGAAAAATTAAGGGACGAAACAGCATGTCGTCGGAAGCGATCGACGAAAGTCAGCACTAATAAATCGGAATGAAATTATTCGGATTGAATACCGATTCTCTCGTTCCTCTCTCGTCGAACGGCCTCGCGAGCTCCCTCGTTTTCAGGAAAGCAATCAGTTCCTGGCACGTGAACGGCGTTGTCTCTTTTATTTTCCTCTTCTTTTTTTTTTACGACGTAATCGCGTGCTCTTTCTCGCCGATTGAATCGTGCTCGTGCGCGCACGCGCGTATTCGTTCGTCGAGGAGTCGAAACTTAACCGAACGGTGACGCAACAGTTGCATTATGTAATTCGCGAATCACGACCGAGACCATGCCAGTCGGGCATTTTATCGGGGATGAGGAATGATCCAAGCTCCGGGAACGCGATACAATTATCAAGCGACGGGAGACGCGTGCCGATCTATTCGGGGATGTTGCAGAACTCGCGAATTGCCGAATAAAGACGCTCCGAAGCTTTTCCACTTTTAAACGCGTCCATTGCCGAATTGAAACCCTCTTGAAAATCATATAATTAGACTGCGGATCTTTTTGCATTTACGGCTTAGAAACATTGTGAACAAATTCTGAAGTACAAATTCAACAGAATTTAGTACATTTTGTGCGGTAGATAGGAACCGCGGAAACAAAATCCGCACAAAAAAATATTCACAAACTTCATAAATAGCTGTAATAAATAATTTTCACAACATAATGAAGGAAATTTTATTTATGCGGTGGAGAGGGACCGCATGAAAAAAGTTTCGCTTAGAAAATATGTCAAAGCTTTACGAAATAACGACAAAGTGCTTCCCAAACAAAATAAATAATTGAATTACACATGGAAACATTGTAAAAAACTTTAATTTCTTATTTCAAACATGGAGAAATTTTGAAAATGTACATCATTCAATACTACTCGTCGTAGTCCACAACGCGCATATAGAACTGATTTATTTTTTGTTACCATGTAGTCGGTACACCGTTGAGATTGACCTAACCTTGCGGCGAACAAAATCTCGATATTCATATACCGCATAAAAATAATAACAAAAGAAAATCTGCACGAAACGAATCGCATAGAAAAGGACCGCACAAAAACAGGTTTGACTGTATTGTTTTTATTTATTTTGGCCAGAGAAATGTTACTACCACTTTTCTAACATTTCTATACAAAAATTGATAATTGTGTGGACAGACTGCGGGCAGACTCTACTGTTGATCAACAGTCAGAGTTGGGCAGAATAGTATTTTAAATAGTAAATAGTAAATAATTTATTTTAAAGAGAGAGAGAGAGAGAGAGAGAGAGAGAGGGAGAGGGAGAGGGGGAGGGGGAGAGGGAGAGGGAGAGGGAGAGAGAGTACAACTGTGAAAGTAAAATATTTTATTTTGAGGTTCAGATTGTTCAAATAGAAATATTTTATTTTCAAAATTTATTTATTTATTTAAAATACTATTTTCTTTAAGCAAAATAAAATCTAAAATATTAAATAGTATATGAAACACATTTGTTTCGCCAAATAATGCCCACCTCTGCAACAGTCATTCTTCGCGAAGACGACGCAACAAAAAAATTAGCACTAGGTCGACAGAGATATAATTTTATATCCAACTTCTTAGAAACATTAAAATATATAAATATTGGAAATATATATATATATATATATATATATATATATTTATACAAATATTATTTATACAAATTATATTTATACAAATGTGTATATATATATATATATATATACAAATGTGTGTATATATATATATATATATATATATATATATATATATATATATATATATATATATAAATCACCTCCGACCACAGAAAAAAAAATCGAGTAAGCTAATACATAGCGTGTCTCCGTGAGGTAACAGGTTCGGAACGGTTTCGCGTTCGATTTCTCGTCGGAATTCGATTGTACAGCCCGGCCCTCTTTCGGCCGACAAAGTGTCTTCTTCTCTTTGTGCTCGGAACGTTTCCTTTCTGGGGGTTTCCTGTCTTCTAGTTTTTCTTCTGTCGTTCTAACTTCCTCCCCCCCCTCTCTCTCTCTCTCTCTCTCTCTCTCTCTCTGTCTGTCTTGCACGAAGCTGACGAGAGAAGAAGAAGAGTAGACTCTGGCCCCGGTGTGTCTATTCTCATTGCGGTCCGTCGTCGTTCACGACCAGCTGTTCTTGTTGCCGGACAAAGTTAGCCGGCTAATCCCCTATTAATCGAAGCAAATGTCCTGACCTCGCGATCTACTTGCCGCTCGTTATTATTACCCCCGAGAGATTTCAAGACCGCGGGGACGCCCCACGGGTGCGCGAAACGAGTCCGGGATACTCCAACATTCTACGGTAACGTTCCACGGTATTCGAGATCCTTAGGCAAGGGAACCGTCGGCTTCTTCTTCCTACTTCCGCGTTACGATATCTTCTATTCCTGGCGGAAATTCCTGCGCGACAACGTGTCCCTCGTTTCCTCGTAGAACCACGATGCCATTACTTATCAGCACCACGAGGATCTTTGCGTATTTATAGCGGGCGACGCTGAATAGAATCCAACGAAGAGCTCGCTTTTTATCGAGACATCATTCTACCCATTTATTTCGGCGAGATTCTTCCGTCGCGTCGTTAAGGTATGGCTACGTCTGAGAGAGTGAAACTATCGCGAGTTACTCTCGAGAGCGAATAGAAGTTGGACACGTTCGATTTTTTCTCGGCGAGCCACTATCTAGGTGCACAGTAGCCGTTTTTTAGAGGCTTATAATTCGGCACTGGAGGCAGATGGAGAGATGTAACTCCGTACACTTGTTAAATGCTATCATGTCTCAATATTGACAGAACATTAATCTTCCAACATGAGTAGGTTCCGAGATACAGTGGCCGAAATTTCTGTATAAAGTCATCTTCTTTTTCATAAATATTTTAAAAATATCACCATTTTTGTTGATTTATCGTATCTGGTCTTGTGCCTTGTAGACACTCGGATAGAGGGACTGCGTACTCTAGACCGCTATGTTTACTATTTACGTTTGTTTTGATTTTTTTCTGTGTGGTGCAGAACACAAGTGTGCGAAGTTTCTATAAAGTCACTCAGTGTTTCTCTGTATTCTGAGCAGAGAACTACGGAAAACTGCGAATATTCTAAAAGTATTAGTTTTAGAACTCACAGAAATCCTGTTTGTTATAATTTGATTCACGTGTATGAGAATGCAGAGAGGAAAAGTACTAACAAGTGAAGAAAAATCGATGCTTATAAAGATATGGGCTGCTCTAATCGTGCAATTGCTAAGAAAACTAATCGGTCATATACTGTGATTAATAATTATATCAATTTACGTGAAAATTACGGAAAAAATCATCTTAAAGGTAGTAATAAAAAATAGTCAGAGACAACATTCAATATTAATGAGGTCTGCAGCTAAGGAAAGGAAAAATGCAGCACAATTTCGAGCTGAATTGGAGCTCCCGGTAACAACAAGACGTGTGCAACAACTTTTAAATTCTTCTGGACAAAAATACAACGTAAACCAGGCCTTAAAGAAGTACACAAACCGGCCCGTATTGATTTCGCACGGGCACAAAACACAGTGACTTTATAGAAATTTCGGCTACTTTATAGGACCTCAAAAATCGCTGAATTTGTCACTAACTGACCGACTGACAGATCATCAAAACCTTTTGGGTACTTCCCATTGACCTACAAGCTTGAAATTTGGTACATAGGTCCATCATAACAAACACTCGAAGGAATAATTAATCAAAGTTTGAAACAAAAACATTTTCGATCGGACTGCTCATAACAGAGTAATCTCTACTGGTCACGATTCGTGATTCGCACGAATATTATACTTTCGTATGCAAACACTAAGATTTCGTCAATAATACTATTTTAACGAAGTACATGTTCACATAGGATGTCGATGCAGAAGAAATACATATGCATATTCAATGAAATTACTTGGCTGATGCTACAATACGAGCATTTTAATAATTGCTAAATTCTTTCATCCCCCAAATTGAAGGTTCGATGATTCTTCATAGGATGGAGTACATAAATACACAGAAAGCGATGGGGACGATGTTCGGCAATATTCCCATTGTTTTCAATCAATCGGCAAATGCGAAGAGGAACGGGGTACGAATTAATTAGTGCATGTAATAAAATCCACAGTCCACTAATCACAGTTTTCAATTTAGCCAATTTCGTCGTGGATCGAACAATCCCCCCGGTCCAACAATTCCACCTGCGATTAACCGATTCCAATATCCGCGAAACAAACATCAATGGGTTTTCCGTCCCCCGGCGGTTCCCATGAAAATGTAAATTTCGTCGGCGAGTATCTCTCGACGCGGGACAAAAAGCGTTCGATCATTTTTACTTGAATTATGCTCGAGCGAGCATCGAGGCTCGAGAGAAATTACCGAGTTAACAGGTTCCGAGCGGAAAACCAGTCTCTAAAAGAAAGAACCGACGAACGAATGCACAGAAAGGGAATAAGAATGAAGAGCAGGGGTGAGAGCAGGAAGAGCGGATCGTCGATGAGAAAATGAAAGAAAAGGAAAGAAACGTCGTGGAAAATGAAGGGAAAGAGAGAGAGGGGAAAAGGAAGGGGACGAGAGTCGCTCCTCTGCCGTCCAGAAATATATTTTGGCTCGGGTTCTTCTTCCGTTCGTTGGCGAGCCTCGCTGCCGGAAAACTCAAAGCGCCTACCTTCGTGGAATAATTAAATCGGCTCGCAGAGAGGACGAGAGAGAAAGAGGGAGAGGGAGAGGGAGAGTGCCAAGGAACCCTCCTGGGAATTTGCAAAAAGAACGGACAAAACGGCACGCACATTCGTGCACGCATTGGCCTCTCTGTCTTTCCAAGCCGTTCCTCACCATTCCGCTCGTATTTTACTCTCGTGGCGTATTTTACTCTCGTCTTTTCCAATCCGACACGCTTACCCCCTATATCCTCTCCCTCGTTCCCTGTTTTTCTGCCCCCGAGTATTTCCTCTCTAGGATAGCCCTAAATTCAGCCGCCAGTACGTCCTGCTTCGCCGCGATCTGTTTATCTACAATATCTACCGGATCCCGCTCTGTTTCTTAATTCCGACCCTTCTGGGTTACATGTCTCTCTTCCAGTCTCGCTTCTTACGAGATTTTACGGCGTTTTCTGGATTTAGATTGTCTAAGGTTAGCTCTCGGAACTATTTATTTTCGGTTTGTTCGTCCTTAGAACGTGGGCTTCGAACGAACTTCTTGTTGTACGCAATTTATACCGACTCCTCGATGTATTAGGTGTACAAAGTAATTCGTGACCTTGTCATCGTAAATTCGTACATTTAAAAACGATCGAAGCAAGATCGAGTATTGGAAATCCCAACAAAACATCCTGTAAACAGGAGCCAAGTTCCTACGGCCGCACAGTGGTCGGAACGTATAGGGAAAATGGAAAAAACTTCATAACTTCGGCAATTCTCAATATTTTTGAATAATTCTTTTTTTTATTGCTTCTCAATCTTCAAACTTCTCATATTATCAAACGAAATATTAAACAATGAACTTAATATAATTGTTTATACATGATTTATTACATTACGAACTCTTATTTCAGCATACTAAAATTGGTAATTATTTACAAAAGCACCACCCTCTCCGATTTTGATGAAATTTATATATGTTATAGATATGGACATTTTGAACAACTTTTTCCTTTTCCAATATAGGGGGGTCGCTTTTAGTTTTCGAGATATTTGCAAAAAACTATCGCGAATACTGTATTGAATTTTTCGTATTTCTGAACGCTCCGCTGCAACGTAGACTGTTTCGGTGCGGCGTTTGTTTACATTTTGACGCTGTAGAGCGTCTGGATATCCATAATTCATATGCGTGGTTGGGCCGGCCTGATGGCCGGCCCCCTCCGCCCCCCACTACCTAACCCTAACTAATTCTGATCGCATAATCTTTTCATTCTATATGTATAGCTGTCATACAGAATTTGAACTAGTAATGAAAAAATCATGCGATCGGAATTATTTAGGGTTAGGCAGCGCGGGGCGGAGAGGGCCGGCCGTTAGGCCGGCCCAACCACGCATACGAATATCCAGACGCTCTACAGCGTCAAAATGTAAACAAACGCCGCATCGAAACAGTCTACGTTGCAGCGGAGCGTTCAGGAATACGAAAAATTCAATACAGTATTCGCGATAGTTTTTTGCAAATATCTCGAAAACTAAAAGCGGCCCCCCTATATTGGAAAAGGAAAAAGTTGTTTAGAATGTGTTGCTGCATAACATATATAAATTTCATCAAAATCGGAGAGGGTGGTGCTTTTGTAAATAATTACCCTAAAATTGAATACTTGAAATAGTATTAAGCAAACAGACTAGAAATAGAATTAAACAAACAAACTTCAAATAGTATTAAACAAACAAACTTTAAATAGTATTAGACAAACAAACTTGAAATAGTATTAATCAAAAAGCTTAATATCATTTTGTATACATAATATTACGAATAATATTATTAACGAATAGTATTATATTAGTATAATAATATTTACATAATATACATGAACACTATTTCAATAGAGACTGCGCTTGTTCAGTAAGTGGCAGTGATTTGGTCTTCGGTTCTGGTCTTAAAAGATTAATGTATGGATCCGAAGTTATTAAAAGCATGTGTAACATGTCCTCATTTGTTGCTAAACGAGATCACTTTCTGGTGTGGTGTATTCTATAGTATCTGTAATGTTTATTCCTACCCTCCTGGGCCTCTTCCGACAGCGAACCCATAGGCACGGATATCTCTATCCATCGTATTTAGAAAAAAATACTTCCAATGAAATTTGTATGGTTTTCAAACAGCTAAGACGCAGAAAGTTAAACATCTTAGACTTGTAGAACCGGCAAGAAAATATTTAAACATATTCTAAGGATATGCTAAGAAAATTGGTATCCCAAAAAACTCGTTTATTGTTAGAACATTAAAACATCAGATTCTTCTCTAATACACTAGATGATTACATTTTTTGTAATCGGAGTGGTTTTCAAATTAAATTTTGTATCTTTTTTATATACCCATACTTTGCTTTCGAAAATTAGTAACTGTATCCTAAAAATTAATTCGAATTAAAAAGTAGATACATACAGTATTTACATACACGTGAAATAATCATGGCGATTGATCATTTTGTTGGAATTTATTCCTATGAGAATAACAATTCGGTACAGGGATCATAATCCTTCGAACCGTCTAGCGAAGTGCCGCGCACTTATTCAGGAATCCTGCTTCGTTGCTGAAACTTCATGCGCTCTCAAACTTTAAACGTTAATATCAGCTAAACGTGGAAAAACGTGGCGCTGATTTTTGCAGGACTATTGTGTGATGGTGTCTTCTTTCAAAAGATGCCACTCAGAGAATGTAAGAACGTGTAGCTTTTTTTGTAGAGCTACAGAAAGCAGCTGTAATATGAAATTATACGTATCCTACTTTCGGGCTTTATATTGTTATTTTGGTTGTGAGTTTTCGAAAATTATTAACATCGGGCATAAGCTGAGACTATATACATGTCGGGACATGACGGAAGCGACGCAACCCGTTGACAGAGACGCGTAACGCTTGCTTATTGTAAAAGACAATTATGTTATCTCTTGGAATTGTACGTCCGTGCAGGACTAAGTTTAGTTTTAAAAATAACGGTTTGGAGATTTCGGTTATGCGTTTACGGTCGAACGGCTGCGAGTCAGATGCTTGACCGTACCTTAGTAATTGCCCAGCGAAAAGGCAATAAAACGTTTCCCGTTTACCTGCATCCCTCTTCGCGCGCGGCGCGGGGATAGATGCGAAATAGGGTCCCTGGAAAAAATGGGCTGGGGCCTTGTTCAACGTGACCACGAGGGGCAGAACGTTTTTGGCTGCGCTACAGAAAAGAGCGTTTGAGTTCGGTGGACAGCGAGTCGTCGCGAGTAGAAGCGAAAGAGTCAGACGTGAGATCGTGTGAGGAGATTCTGCCAGCCTCGTGGGCTCGTTGACGTGTCTCCCCGTTGCGCTACGGGTCGAGGGTTGTAGTGTTTAACGGTGATCGTTGTTTCCCGATTTATTTAAGACCGCGCGTGCGAAGACAATGAGTGATCCGGTAAAGAATGTCTCCGGTCAAGCCCTAGCGGGTCCGATGGAGAATCCTAACGATTAGCCTCCGACATACATTTATAATATATAGCATATATGGTTATAAATGTCCTCAAAAATGAAAGAATAACGTCGAGCGTGTGGTTAGAAATCTATAAGAATCCAACTAGAATCTGAAAGGTCTACTTTAGATATATTTTTCTCCGTTATTAAAGAGAAAGACATAGATCCATTTTCATAGCAAGGTACATTGGTTTATGGCCTATCAGGAAATAGTGGTCAATATTTGAAATAACGACTTTCATAATTTAGGGTTTTTTCCTGCTTCCGACCACTGTGGGCCGTAGAAAGTTGTGAGATCAAACAAAATACGGCCAAGTTCGTTAGCCTATAGAAATGCCTTTTGCAATACTGGAAAAAGCGTTTGTAAAAAATAATTAGTTTAAGAGAACGCCATTTAATTTTTAAAGAGTTACATGGAGGGCTAACTGAAATAAATCCCACATTAATCCCGCGGGATTGAAAATGGCGCGGGGGATTGCAATCCCTAAATACTATGAAGTCGAGGCAAGATCCTAACAAGGATGTTTTAAAAGAGGGTTTAAGAACGATTCAATTTAAATCCACCCGTTTTTGGACAGTGTTGATGCTAGCTTCTGATGAAAACTCCAAATGGAATTTATTAGACGCGAGTATTAATCACTCGTTTGCGTGTCTGACCAATGGACAAGCGATTCTACTGCGGCTCCGGCCTTCTCGAATTTTCTCCTCGCTTTCGTTATACATAGTGCAGCGAGCGTTTTCTCTCTGTTTGCGGGTCGGGCAATTTGACTCGTCGGAGGCCCGTATGACACATCTTTCATTCTAATCGTCGCGTGGGAGTCAGACGCGGAAATTACGGTCACAGAGGAGACACGTCGCGTCCCGCGAATTAAATCTCGTCGCGTCGTCGCTCGTCGAAGAGGAGGCTCGAGAGAACCAAACGGTGCGCGGTGGAAGGAGACGCGAGAGAGGAAGGCCTATAGCTTGACCCACTGACACGAGGGTATAGCTTGACCTAGGCGTCGAACAAAAAGAGCCGCGGACAATAGGGAATTTCAATGGCCTCGGAAGTCATCGCGCGGGCGAGAGAGCGGGAGGTGGTCCTTCGTCTCTTTGTCCCCGGTGAAATCCACCGCGTGCCGCCGATGAACGCCTCGAAAATCTTCCTACTTTTCAACCGACGAAACACGCGACTCACTTTCTCGCATCGGGTTCGCGAGATCTCCCTCAATCTCGCGTAATTGCGGTTCGCGCGATCATAGTAACCGAACGATGATGTTCACTGCGTTCTTAAAAGGTCGGATCTCCTTTGTGCGTCTCGACGCGGCATTTATTATTCCAGCGCCATTTATACTACATTTGTCATACTTCATCAGAACTGCGTCTAGGCGTGAGCCACTGCGTCTACGCCAAGAAACAATATCGCATTATTCTTTCGAGGAATATTCTAGAATGTTCCACGATGTTTTGTCAATCGTGGCCTCCCAAATGTTGCAAGCAAGCATGTACCGGGTGACGCAAATCCCTTGTAATAGGGTTATTCCACGCGAAAATGGACACTATTGTGTCATTCCATACCAAATCGATCACTTTTTGCAGGCACCGTCGTCGAGTTTGTAGTCCATGTGAAATTAGGGGAGGTTTAAGTCATCATTGTGCCGGTTTCGAGTTTTTTTTAGAAATGGCAGGCCTTCAAAGTTTTCAATTTTTGCCCATTTTGGCGAAAACGGGCCTCGTTTACGAATTTTTTTTTCGGGAACTGTTTGTCCGATTGAGCTACATTTTTTTTTGTTTTATCCGGAAATCTCGAAAATCAACTTTATGATGTCGAAAAATTTAAACAAATTCTTTTTTTAAGTTTTTTCCGATGAGGGGCCAGAGTGATTTCAATTTTGAAAAAGATATGGTTATATTCCTTGAAGTTTCCCCTTCAAAATGAGCCCTTGAAAAAGATGGAGCCATGAAAATTGGCGTCACAATGAGGTCTCGAGAAAATACCAGCATACCTCGAGAACAATATTAGTAACCACTCTTGTCCAACAACACCTTTTTAATCATAACTTCATTTATAGATATTAGTTTTTATACGAATTTTATGTGTTCTACAAAAAAGGTGTCGTTGCCCAATGCATGATTTCAAACATCTGGAGTTGATCGCGAGGATGCTCGTTCTAAGGATGTTTTTCCATTCTAACGACTTTTTAATGGCTGAGCAGTCGATTTTAAAAATTGCGTTTCAATGTTCAGACAAACAATTCCATGAACCCATCATTATTCCGTGACTAAATAGAAACGCGAACGTCGTCCGATGAAAATAACGTCGAAGACGTACGAATAAGGATCGCCTACCGAGGGCCAATAATTCATGGCAATCAGGATCGCGTTTGGACAACTTCCAGCCCGAAATAACCCGATATTGTTCGGATGAAAAATTGATCGGGCAGTTTTCGAGTTCCGACGGTCCCGTAGATGGGATCGTGACGGTTCAATAGGGAATTAGGCTTGCAACAGACTCGTTAGACGCCGAGGTTGCCGAGTATGTACTTACTTTGCGAAAATCGAGGTACTAGAGAGAATCGCGCGAGTCCTTTGGCTTTCGGGAAGGACACGATTCTCGGGTGTGTTCGAATAAATTGATCACTAGAGTTTTGGCCGGCAGTGTACGTGTCAAAATCTGCATGCGAAAGAGGTCCAGCATGAACAACGGCGCTACGTTTACCGTGGCTTGTTACACGCGACACTTTTTGCTTATTTGTTAAACCGCGACTCGTTGATCGGCGTTATCGCCGACGGCTGTCGACGTTAGCGGGACGTGCTATTTTCCGCGCTTCTGGTTGCGATCGATCCACTACCGGTTCAGGATTCGTTGTCGGTCAAACCGCGAGAACTGATCCCCTAAAATCGTGGAACAAATTCTGAATACAGTATCGCCTCCATATACAGGGTCTACGCGTTCAGTTATGTCAAAAATGTTTTAAATAAAAGCTTATCGGTACTTGGATATTCTTAAATCTGAAAAAATGCTTTTTACGTAAAATGGTAACGGTCGTCACCTTGACTTTTTTAAATGGCACCACATGTTTTGGACGTCATAGGATTGATGCTGACGTCGAGACAAATTCAGCAGTGTAGCAAACGTAATTCTAATGAAAAATTATTACTTGCAAAAAAAATCAAGCGACATCAGATGTTCGAACTGCGATCCATCTTCTATGATTTTTCGTTGTCGCCATAATTAGGGCGTCTCGTTTTATGTCATTACATGCAGTTGTTATGCGATTCCGAAGTTCTTGAACATTGTTGATTGTTGTGTCGTATACAAGTACTGTTTTGTTTAAACCTTTTTTTAATTGCACTACCGGAAATACCTAAAAAATGATGACACGACTCAATCGATTCTAATCAGAGATCTAATCGGAGCAATGTTACAAATCTGCTGGTGAAAGAATTTCAAGAAAATTGTGTGTTTCGTGTACAGCGCGATAAAGACATAGCTATTGTTATCATCGTTGCAAATGGTCGAAGAAAGCAAAGTCGGGAGACCCCATGTGTTCCCGATGAAAAGAGAAGCTTTCGCCGAGTGCTGCACACGCTGCCCCGCGTTCAGCTTCTTCTCTGCCCGTCCGCCACTGTTATTCCGGCTGGTTTCCACGAGCCATTTATACGAGCGAAAATACACGGAACTTTTAAGTCCGCCCTCAGGCTTTCAAGTCGTTCCTAAGTCGAGTCCCCGAAACTTCGGCGGCGCGGACCTGTGTCTCGGGCTTATCGAAAAGTTTCGCGAAACTGCTCTCTCGCCATGTCGTGTCCCTTGTCATCGATAATTATAATCGTATCGATCGGGCACCTTGTTTCCTCTATTCGTCCTGCGGCTGGACAAGATGATGAGCCGAAGTCCGCGATTGGCAGAACGGGAACGACCGGGACGAGATAATTTGACGGAATCGGGCCGATTTGATCATCCTAGGCGGTAATTATAATTAGCCGAGGAAGACCTTTCGGGATACGAACGCTGGGAGCTCCGCCGTTAGAATCTTCGGTTCACAATTTTTCTATATTGTTTTCACCGTTTTAGGGCTTCGATCCTTCGATTGTACTTAAGGATGTTCTGGAGGTACAATGGGAGATAAAAGTATGATACAAGAAATCGAAATCCATCAATATATGTATATTGGCAACTAGAGGGGAGTTAGTTATTGCTCGCTCGCTTTGCGAGCTCGCGAGAGGGTTAGTGGTACGCATTTTATTTTAACAGACGTCGATAATGTAAATTTCTATTGAAATATTGATTAAAAGCTGCGACGTTCTATTGAAATATTGATTAAAAGCTACGACGTTCGTTTTTTTGTTGTATTGAAATATGATTCCAAAAGCACTTTTATTTTTTCCCTAATTTTCCATTTTTCCATGATACTTCTCCAATTTTTCTTATCCTATCTTCCTATAACCTAGTTCGGACTAATACGAACATCTTAAAAAAAGAATTAGCCAAATCGGTCCAGCCGTTCTCAAGTGATGCGCTTACCAACGAACAGCATTTGATTTTTATTTATATATACATATGTATAGAAGATAGAAGATGAAAGCCATTCACGAGTATATTTTGCATAGTGAACGCGATCACGTTCACAATAAGCGTGGTAAAAATAGGACTTTTGCGGCCGATCGCGGCCTAGATCGATCTTTTATCTAGCGTTGTCGCGACTATTGAAAAACCCCATCTTTGTATTTTCGAGAAATGAGAAGGCGCATCCCGGACCCTTGCAATCCTGGAGAAACAAGTCTACCACCTTAATCAATTTAATGATTTCGGCGCCACATTCGATCATTATCGATCGAACTTGTGGCGCCGAAATTATTAAATTGTTTACTTGCACTATCTACGATTGACACAAGGGAAAATTCATCGTGAATGGCGAAAAGTTCATACACAACGAAAGTTTCTATGCGTCAACGTCAAGATTATTCGGAATTGAAACCATGAGGGTTCTCAAGCAACACAATCTAACACAAGAAGTTGATCGAACCTGTGGCGTCGGAATCATTAAATTGTTTATTTTCACTATCTACGATCGACATAAAGGAAAATTCAACCAACTTAATGTTCTTATTTTGTACAAGACAGCCTGATGGATGTACACAGTTGTTGGTAGTCCTCAGGATCCGAACACGAAGCTCTTCTCCGTAGAACGGGCACAGAATATTTCAGGACTTCGCTCAGGACCACTGAAATCTGCATTTTCCAATTTGTCTGCTCGAAATTGTCCTCGTACCACCTAAAAGGGAAGTCTTAGAACGTTCGTTACGAACTTACTTATTTATTATGCATTCTTCGGTTTTCGTTCTTAGGATCACGTTTAACCTCCGAGACTAATTATGTTTTACTGGGAAATGTCGAAGGTACGCTGGTGGAGAGATTCGCTCGCGAAAAACCTCCACAGCAAGAAACGGAGAGATTTATTGTGGCTTCGTGGACTTGTTCGAACTGTTTCCACCGAATTCCAAGGTTGCGCGAGTTCACGGCTGCGGAGAGCGTCGAGCGCGAGCTGAATCGCGATTGTATGGAAAATACCTGGCCGCTGTGATTACGTATTCCGACTAGAAATTACCTTTTGAACGAGTTGTTCTCGTGGGCCTCGCGAGAATCTGCCTGCCCCTGGATCGATCGAATTTTTTCTCTCGAGCCGACGATTGATCCTGGAAACGACGAGGCCCAGGGACTAAATACAGTCTGCGTACGTCACCATTTCGTTACAATTTGTTTTAATTGAACAGTCGTGCTCTAATCGAGAGAGACTTTGTTAACCCTTTGCCGTATTTTAATAGGTCACACTCATCACGAAGAATCTAAACAAAGTCTAACAAATATGAATGTCATGCCTTCCTTTCGAAATGAAATGGAAGATTCGTTTTTAATCAATAGACTGCGGATCTTTATGCGAAATAATAATTTTCTTCATCACTTACAAGATGCAGGAATCGTATAAAAATTTCTTCTCGCCTTTAACAATTGTAATAAAATTGAATATATAATAACATATGGATATCCTTAAATCATCCTAATGTTTTTACCGTTTCAAATTACATCCACCCATTTAAGCATTAAAATGCAATTAAAATGTAGACACACAAAGATATAAATTTTCTTTTCTCTTCAATTGGGGGTTAATGAATAGACGGGATTTTTCTGCAAATTACGGATTGATTCTAACTCTGACCGTCAGAAAAACTCAAGCTGTCGGGTTCATTTTGAAAAAGTGTTTTCAAAAGGTGTACGAATACTCTTTGTACACAAACTGTATATTTTCTCCAGGTGTGTATCGACATCGGAGCGCGTGCCTCGCGCTATGGAAAACACGTAGGCTCATCCTTGAAATCCACGGCTCTGTTCTTTTTTTTCCTTTTGGTTCGCGCGTTGCATTGAGGAACTATTTATAACGGCACCCTTTCCCGCCGCGGATTGTGAAACCGGCCGCGACGGTGTCACGCCTCGAGATCAGTATTCTTTCCGCAGCGTCGTTCCACTTTCGAGGATGATAAACAAATCGTTGTGAGTCGGCAGGTGTCTCTCCTCGATTCTGTCTTTTCCAGCAGGAGTCCCTTTGAAACTCGTTGGACGCGATCGTTGTCATCCAAATTCCATTGTCGTCCAAAACCATTTTGCTAGAAGAATAATACGTTTTGTATCTCGTGTATGCCTGTGTTGTCTTTCAACCGCTTCTTCTTGAACCCCTTGAAGATTTGAAACAAAGTCTTGTTAAAGTAAATCAAATCCAATTCGTTCATAATCAATATTTAAGCATTAAAATGGATGTAGCCAAGCGACAAAATATAAATTTTCTTTCCTCTTCTATATTTCTTCGATATTTCTGTGGTTGTTAGGAAAAACGCCACATGTCACAATTTATGCATTAATTGAGCTCTATAGTACAGGATTTACGTATTTACCAGAAAAGAAGTCATGAAAATAAATTCGAAAGCTCAAAAAACGAATGCAATTTAACCGATGTCCTATGTCAAAGCATTGGTGATCAAAACTTTAAACGGCAATATCTCTAAAGTGAAGTTATGTGACATGCGGCGTTTTTCCTGACAACCACAGATTTTTGGGAGACTTTTTGCAAAGATTTCTATGCAAAATTCGGCAGCAGCATGTAGCTACATATTACATATCATAAAGCTGCGACAGCTACATGCTGCCGGATAATGCAAATTACGCCTCGTAGACGTAAAAGTAGGACTTCTGTGATGAATGAGAAGGCGCAACCCTTACAATCCTGGAAGGAGAACCCTCCCTTAATTCTTGCATTATTCGTTGCAAGAACTGTCGTTCGGCTCGCTGTGCGAAGACTCTACTGATTTATATTCGCCCCATACATTTTCACGGTGAATATAAAGATCGAGGCTCTCGAAAAATTTGCAAAAAATCCTACAATCGAATAATACGATAAAATCAACCAGAAAAAACGCAGCCACGATCGATGCAGGTTAACGTTCCGCGCCTAGTCCGCTCCAGAAAGCATGGTTTTTGCGATCCTATAAAAACGTTGGCAGAGATTGCGCGATTCTGTCGTGCAGAAACCAGAAACCGCGAGTAGCATCCATGAAATCGGTAAGAAGGCGAGGAAAGATGGGGATTGAAAAAACTGCGCGTGGAAACTCGTTGTTTGCAGCGGCTTGCTGCGCTATGCACTGCTTGCTTGCACCGCACTGGCGAGCAATCGGTCGATCCATGGGGATTGACACGGTTTCACGGCGTATCGATATTGGCTCGCCGCTATTTTTAGTGGGCCGTATCGTATTCTAAACGATGCAAACCGCAAACGTGACCGAGTTATGCGAGGCGAGCGTACTTACACACACGGCCACGGTTCAGGAGGCACGGCCGATTCCGGGTAGTTGTCGACGACGCGACGCGACGCAACCATCGCACAGTGGCCTAGAATAGTGGTTTTTAAACTGAAACAATTTTGACATTAACAGATTAATTTAGGATGAATACCAGATTTCTCAGGTTTTGTGCATATAAGACAAACAACCCAATGTCAATCTTTGGTTATGATTATACTATAAAATCCTTCTCAATGAATTTCACAGGCTTTGTCTATCCGCAAAAGAGTAGACAACTCAGTAATTAAATAAGCAACCAAAATGAATTTTCTCATCAATAATCATTATTAAGAAACAGGTGAAAAGAAATTCTCTCATTGATAACTGTGTTATGAGTAGACTGCGGATCTTTATGCAAAATAAAAATTGTCTGGATTGATTGCAAGAAATAGAAAATAAATCGAATGTTATTTCTTCCCTTAATGATTTTAATAGAGGAGAAATCATATATTGACTCTTTCAATTTTTTAAATTTACCAACAAGTTTCGAATTTCACCGATGGTATTACCACCGATGGTACACGTTAAACTATCTATTCAGGCCGCGTGTACCACTGTTTTTCACGCTGGCATATTTTTTATAAAGCGCTAAAGACATGTATTTTATAACAAGTTTAACACTGTAGAATATATTTCCAGCAAAAGAATGAGGAATCATAAAAAATGCAGTACAGAACAAAACATGTAAGCTTGTTTAATTGTCGAGCAAAAACGGCTCGGCACGGAACGTGTTAAAAAATTGAGATGCTCAACTTAATATGTCTAATAGGTTGACAATAATGTGATAGTATGTTTAAATCCTTCTAACATTTTTGCTGCCTTAAATTGCACCTAATCATTTATGTCATAAATGCATCAAATCCGCTGTCTACTTAGCACAGGATCATCTGAAATGAATAATATTTTGGATTTGGGAGTTGTAAAGGGTTGTTAGTTTATGGGGTTGTTAGTTTATAGAGTTGTTAGTTTATAGGGTTGTTAGTTTATAGGGTTGTCAGTTTATAGGGTTGTCAGTTTATAGGGTTGTCAGTTTATTGTATAGGGTTGTCAATTTTCGCCACAAAAATCGGCATCCTGGCCCACTGTGCATCGTCGTCGTCGTCGGACGATTATCCCGGACCCACGCACGCCTGGAACTGTTCCAGGGACTCGGGATTTTCCTCGAAAACCGCCTTCTCTCCCCTGTTATCGGACCTCCTCCCCGTGGCCCGGAATATCGGCTGCATGCGAAATTCTGTGTCACCGTGATGAGACTTCTTTGTGCATTCGAAGGATACGTCGACGATTGACGATCTCGCGGAAAATTGTATCGCCACCCCCTCCCCCGGTCCCTAATACGCGCGAAACAGAATAAGAAGACAATAGCGAGGGCGGCATCTTTGCGAATGATAGCTACAGAATAAATTGCACGGTTCGAGGCGGACGCTTTCGTTCTTGATTTGATAGCTCTGTGGAATTGAGGAGTGTATTCCTTGTGGGTGGAAATGTTGCGTTTTCTCGTTGTTCAGCGATGGAACTTGATTCGATTTTTCTATCAAAGGATTAATCTGCAACATTTTGTAGAGATAGAGTGATTTGTGCAGATTCGAAGATATTTTCATTGGATTTTTTCGCGGAAAAATTTCTATTCTGTTCAACATTCCGTGAGTAACTGTGAATAAATATGCTCAGCTGTGAGAAAGGAAACATAATTGTAAAGATTGCTGTCCACACAAATGCTACAATCTCTGTGTCAGTCTTTATCCTCTGTTTGTGATGGACAAAAAGAATTTCGTACGGGGACAATGAAAGACGTTTTCCGGTGAACAATCGACCCAGGAAGTTCGAGAACGTTATTGATCTTTTCTATGGTGGAAGTGATTCATAAATCGTCAGAATTGTCGACACAAAACGCTCGTAGAATATTCCCCCTCCCCCCTTTCTGTAGATCTCTCTAGAATTATAAATAGTTTTCCTGACTCACAGAGTCTACGTCAGTTTCGAACCGACACAAACTGCAACAAAATATAGTTAATCTTTTCGACCTTATTTCGTTCTGCGTTTATACAGCCATGCAATCGTATCAGATCTCCCAATAAAATTTATCTTACGACAGACAGTTATGTGTCTAGGAGGAAACGGCTTCGGCAAATAGTTGCAATTCGTCGTTGCAACTCGTTAGGAATGTCTCTGGGAATCAGATAGGGAGCAGAGTCACTGTCGAATTTATTAGCTGTGTTGAGGAGACCGATTCAATGTGGTGTAACTATTCGGTCAATTAAACGCAGCTGACCGTAATCTTTGGTTACAGGTCTATACAGAATTATATCTCGGTCAGAATTTCAAGCATCTAACACAGTTGCTATAGAAACGTTGTAGAGACTCTAGATTACATTCTGATCACTGTAATTTTCATTGACTCTCATCTGTTAGATGCTATTTGATCAGTTAGATCGATCATGAGTAGGGATGGGATCAAGTACCTCGCAAACAGGTTCAAACCCTTGATTGATGGAATTCGAACTCTCTATAAGCACTTCGAAAAAAAATAGTACTCCCGAGTATACTCGAATCTTTGCCAGACAGTTTCGAACCCTTTACAAGTACTGTGGTAAACGTAAATAATACTGGCAAGCATATACTCGAATCTTGGTCGAACAGTTTCGAAGCTTTCGAAATTTTTATGAATATCGTTACGAATTTTCGTATTTTTGCACGCTTCGTGGCAACATAAGGCTGTTCCAGCGCGGCGCCTGTTTACTTTTTTTTGTAAACACGCTGTGGAGATGAGAGAGAAAACGGGGTCTCATAATTTTACATGCTTCTACCGATGATTGTAGTTTGGAATGTACTTTGCGACAAAAACTACTCTCTCTCTCTCTCTCTCTCTCTCTCTCTCTCTCTCTCTCACACTGATATAGCCACTAATCATATTTATAATGATAATTCATCTACAGCATGTGATAGTTCACAGACACAGATGTCCGAAAATCGGCACAATAGCGAACTGTCAATTTGGTAACCCTTTGACAATGATGAAAATAGCAATTACAAATAATACGATACCTATCTGATCGTCTGCTGTGTTAGAAGTGGAAAATTACCTAAAATCATAATAAAACGCAAAGAAGACCCGTTATTATTTTGGCGTTAAAATTTCAATCAAGTACCCCATTTTATCAAAAATCGCACGTGACTATCTTTGTGTAATGGCCACTTCTGTACCTTCAGAATGAGTTTTGACAAAAGCAGGAAATATCATGGATAAAAATAGAAATAGGATAAAACCAAGTATTGTAAATGAAGTATTATTCTTAAATAGTTACGAATTTAATGAAGAAAGTGCTTAAAACCTACTATGCAGTTTTGATTTCTAAGATTGGAGTACTACTTGTGAAAGTTTCGATTACTTTCAACATCGTAGTACTTATGAGTATCTTTACGAAACTTGTAAGTACTCATTACGAGGTTCGACAACTACTTGTATACAATGAATACTTTGCAAGTATAATCATTGAAACTTTTATTGCTTTTAAATTGTAATCGAAACCCTTGAAATTGAACTTGACTCGGACTCGTGACTATTTCTGTTTTTTGGAGTACTTATAGAAAGTTCGAATTCAATTAATCAAAGTTCGAACCTGTTTGCGAGGTACTTGATCCCATCCCTAGCTGTCACAGGTTTATGACAATAGCTACATGCGCAGCTTTATGGTACCTACATGCTGCCGAATTTTGCATAAAAATCTTTGTCCCCCAAAAATATCGTAGAAGAGAAAGAAAATTCATATTTTTTCGTTTGGCTACATCTATTTTAATGCTTAAATATTGATTACAAACGATTTAGATTTGATTTCCTTTAACAAGACTTTGTTTAAAATCTTTAAGGGGTTCAAGAAGAAGGGGTTGAAAGACAACGCAAGCATACAGGAGATACAAAACGTATTTTTCTTCTAGCAAAATGCTTTTAATCATTGAAACTTTTATTGCTTTCAAGTAGTAATCGAAACCCATGAAATGAAACTTGGTTATTGAACTTGACTCGGATTCGTGAGTACATATTGAACTTGATCCCATCCGTAATCATGACTGTTAGGTGCTATTTGATCAGAAGGAAAATCAAATGAAAATTTAATTCCGTGCCCTGTGGATTTTATCGTTCATTTTTATTTTATGATAGTACGTTCACTTTCACGTGCACGCTCGTACAACAAACTTTTATGTATTATACAAAACGGACTACTTTTCACGATAATGATGATGATGATGATTTCAAAACAGCTAGTGCTTCGACAACTTTCAATTTCCACCTCCTTGAAATTGTACATCTAATAAAAATCACTCTATAAAATCAAGCTGGAAGCTTGTCTCCTTTAATCACCATTTTGTCGAAGAGACTAAAATGTTCTGTGAAATATTTATTCACACTTTTTTTAGCGGATCGTTCGCTAAAATCTCCGTGACCGCGTTTGTCTATTAAAAGCTGGGAGCGTTAAAAAGCGCACGTAATCACTACCGCGCGATCAAATTACATTTAGCTGAACCGATCCTGAAACTGCCTTTTTCAATCGCCCTGTTTCCAAAGTAATTAATCGATGGCCTGGTTGGCGGCTTAATGGACAGCAGCGTTGAGGCCGGCTCCTAGTGGAGAAGTGTTGCTACATAGGATGTAGCTCCTCCGGTGCATTCTAAATGCAGTTCCTGGTACAGATCGAGATCTGTATCGGTAGATCGCCGAGCCGATGGATCAAGAATCTGGGATTCTTTATGCGCGAGGAGAGTCAGTGACTTGAAAGTCAGAATGCGCGGGATTTGAAGAATCATCGGGACAAGTGCTCGGGGTATACACGTTGCCAAACGATCCTCGTCCAAAGACAAAGAAAGCTCGACCGTCTCGGGGCATACGAATTTTTCCCGTGGGTCCCCCGAGAAGGAGAGAGGAGCCGAGACAAAGAGAAGGAGAGTGAGAGAACGGAAGGAGAGAAACGTGAGGAACGTGAAACGTGCGCGGCTTCCAGCGATTCGAGCACGATCGAAGCGCGGCGCGCGGCGCACGCACGTCTGCGCTCGCATGCGTGCATTTGCATACGCGCTGCAATGCAGGGTGAAAGTACCGGTGCCGTGTCGCTTTTTCGCTCGGACAAAGTCTATTAGACACTACTCGAGGGGTATTCCAGTCTAGAACGAGATACCTAGAGACAACCTTCCTGTTTTTCATCGCGAACCCATCAAATCCTCCGCTGTGACATTTTCTTCGAATGAAAATGACGAATGAACATTTGGAGAATCGTTTTATGCACTTTATGCATTTATATTATAGCTAAATCGAGTGGTAGGTGAAATTTGTACATCGTAGCACGATTAACACTTTACCTACCGGAAGCCTATTAATAGGATTTTCAACCATTGTGCTGTACCAAAAGAAAGCATTTTGCAGTTACGCTGCAATCTTAAATGAAACTATTAGATGACGATATTGTGGGTGACTTGTTAGTTCTCAATGAAAATTGCTGTTGCCATTGAAGGTTCCATTAAAAAGTGTTTAGCCACATGTACCATGGATTTCTTAAAATTATGCAATAATCACCGGTCGGTAATGTGTTAACAAAATTTAAGTCAATATTTGAGTTGTCACCGAAACTCTACTTTTTATTTAAATGATCAAGGGAGGAGATAACATTCTACTTACGCTGTTACGATAGTGACTCTGTTCTAGACTAGAATACTATAAATAGTGCTTACTTTTGCTTCCGGTAATTCTGCGGATTATCCGGTACGTCTATCAATTAATTAAAGATACGTTATCACACTGACAACGTGAGAATTATCGCTACGATAGACCTTGCGTCGCTCGTACACGTAATGTATAGTTATGCCTTCAATAAGTTCGATAATCCCTTCGAATAAGCAGTTGATCTTGTACAACTTAGACGTCTACATTCGTACAACTTTGGCATCCACTTTCGCACAACTTTGGAATCCACTTTTACTCAACTTTGGAAGTTTTTGTACGTACTGTAGTCACTTGGAGCTTCTAGCAGAGGGCAAAGTTGCTAGTTTTGGACTCTGGTACGCCATATTGCCGTAGATTGTAGATCATAGTTTCCCAATGTGGTCGTCGCACTGTGGTCCAAAATGAAAATTAACCCACACCTTGAATCTAAAATTACTGTGCACAATTTTATAAAAAATAATGTGCAACCAACGGCCTACAAAATCGATATATTTCACTACAATTTGCTAACTTTCTAGAATGTGGCACAGAATTTTCAATAAATCGGTGAATCATGTTCGATCAAACGAATTAAGCAACAGTATCACTTTCGAAAGAAATTATATTCGGTCGTTCGGAAAGTCATTTCGTTTTTCGTGTAGAAATGACGTTGCTTCCATTTGTTATTATTAGACTGTGGATTTTATGCATTTATGACAAAAATGAGTAGGTGTAATTCAAAACAGGAAAAAGATCAAAAGAGTTTAACAATGCCGATATGCTATTTTTAACATACAAAAATCATTAATGAGAAAAATAAACTTTTACTTAGATCGTATAGCTTGTAGTTGATGTATAAAAATTTTATTTTGCATAAAGATCCGCAGTCTAGTTATTACTAACCTTATTTTAAATCGCAAAATCGTGATACATCTTGACAGCTGACATTTCGGACGTAACTTCCTACCTTGCAATGCTTTCTAATCTTACAAGTATGTTTTCAAAATCAAAGTACACGTTTCCATCACCTTTTGCTTTTCTATTACCGCAAGGATAAAATTGCAGTGCAAGAAAGAAAAATTTGTGCGCTGTTTAAGGAGAGGAAGTACCATTAATTACTATTTTTTTCGCTTATCTCAACATTTTCATGCGGTGCAAATTTTTTATGTCGTGCAAACAAGGAAAGTCATGTAACTCAATACTTTGCTAATAAAAAACAGAAATTCTCCGGCATGGGATCTTTAAGTTGTCGGAAAAATCGCGCAAGAGATGACAGAACAAAATGTCATAAAACTTGATTTAAATGGTAAAAAATTGGCTTTCATTTTCCCTTTATAAAACGAAATGACTTTCCGAACGACCCAATAACATATTCTCGATATACAATTCGATCAATTGCAAGATAACGAAATTCATCGGTTCAAGAGTTACAAACCTCTCAGTTAAAACCTGAACACCAAAATTGTTAGTGTTAGTCTCGGAACAGTATGCATCGTGGAGATCCGGATTAAAATTTCGCTTTCTATTCTCGCGTTCGACCGAACTTTCCAAGATTGAAAAATCGCCCCGAACGAGAAAACTTTCTAAAGAATATGGTAAGCAACGCGAAAGGTTGGGAAGCTATGGCATAGACAATCTCGTAGGCCAATCCCGGTGACAAAGGGTAAAAGCAAAAGATCAACAATCCCTAACGCAAGCTTCGCACTAGCGCGCCGACCAGCTCAGAGCACGTATCACGGTCCGAAAATACACGACCACAGGTCAGCCTGGCCGGGACAAATACTAATTTATATTTATCTTCTTTCAGATCACTCTTGATCCTCGGCAGCTGAACGCAGAGATGTAGTTCTCGATCGTCTAAAACCTCCAACCTCGAACACAATGTCTAACAACAAATCAGCTACTTTCTCAGGATCATCAGGAACCATCTAAACAGTGCAGAAAGAAACCAGTACAAAAAGAAACCTGTACAACTAACAAGCCCGTGTGCAAACTAGTGTAAAAACAAGTGAATCTGTAAGACAATCGTACCTCTATCCGCAAAAATCAATGTCTTCTCGACGATCGAATGGATTGTAGAAGCAACCAGGAGGAGACTTGATCAACCTCGAAGAGACAACCAAAGAGTACAATGGGGAGACAGGCAGGACGTTTTGCAAGTAGGGTCGCATGGACGGAAGCCGTGTCCGTGTGCGGGTCTAGGGGGACGGGTTTCTTGGGCCGATTGGCCTGAGATATGCCAGGCGTGGCGAGTCCGTTGATAACGGAAGCAACGTCGTCGAGGAGGCCGGTGGTGGTATCGTCGTCGAGGTCGGTCGGTGGTTTGTCGGTTACGAGTGTTCTGGGGGTAGAGATCGAGACGATCGAGCGCCGGGTCTGCGCGACCCGACGCGACCTGTTCGTGCCGGTGACTGTCGATCCTCGGCCGGCTCGGGCGGTCCACTGTCCAGACCTGAACGCGTGTCTGATCAACGAGAGCCGGCCCGAAGAGGAGCAGGTCGATTGCCGGGCGGTGCACTTCGGTTACGCGATACCGGTGAACGTGGTCCCGGTCGAGGGTAGCCCGGAGCTGGTGCAACTAGTGCTGGACCACACGACAGAGTTGAGCAGCCGAGTGGCCAGCTTCCTGCTGGACCATCATCCCCAGCTGCGGGAGCAGCGGCTGCAATCGGAGTCGGAGATGGCAGCTACGGCGAAGCACGATCTACGCCGGAAATACCCGACGACCGCCTCGGACACGTCCAGCTCCGGTGACGAGGACATCGCGGCGATCGCGAAGCAGATTAGCGACCACGCCGAGGCGATCTATCAAACGTGGAAAAGCCGGGGCCTCGCCCCCACCGAGATCCTGAACTGCCACAGCAATGCGACCGCCGCGGACAAGTTCGGGACCGCGCTCACCCCGACCAATCCCACCATCAGCCCCGGGAAAACATCCCCCACGGCCATGTCCGCGGCTAACACAACAGTCGACATCCTGGCGCAATCGCCGAACCTGGACAATGGGAACCTGGAGAAACTAGTGAACAACTTCGTGGTGGAGGACAAGGCCAGGATAGCCGCGTCCAGACAGAGATCCCCGTCCAAGTCGCTGCCCTCCTCCATACAATTCGCGTTGCAGAAGTTCGAGAGGAACTCCACGCAACAGCAACCGAATCCACAGCTTCAGCAGACCTCCCCGTTGAAGAACAGCAACGTCGCTGGTCAAACGAAAGGGAAACAGAATGCCCTGCTCTCGCCGACTTCGCCTTTCGCGAATAAACCCTCGCAGATCGTGAAGCCGCAGGTGTCCACGAAGACGCCGCCCGGATCTCATCACAGGGAAGTGTTTCTGGAGACCATCGAGACCACGTTCCCGGCGGATTTAACGCCAACGAAGATCGTCCAGCAGAAGAGGCCGGCGAGCACGGTGATCACGTCGCCGACCTCTCCGAGCTTGGAGAACGCTTCGAACACGGTGAATTCGGGCCTGACCACGTGGCCGTTGAAGAACAAGTTGAACGAGAGCAAGAGAGCGACGGATGTGTCGGCGGGGAGGACTCAGTTGGAGGTGAAGCCGTTGGCGAAGGAGGAGAAGAGGAGCAGCGGGTCTAATTCCAGCGTGTACCTGGACGAGGTCGCTAGGGAGGAGGAGAGGTTGATCAACGCGCTGAAGACTGGTTCGGTGATCACCGAAGAGCCCGCGGAGAGGACCGTGCCTCTGACGAGGCAGAAGCCGGCGATCAAGCGGGAGAAGCCGAAGGTGGAGCCGGTGAAGCCGATCATAATCGGACACAATCATCACGGGAGCGGCCTGGTGCCTGCTTCCGCGGCGATGGTGAACAATGTGGTCTCAGCGTCGCCCGGGGCTAACTCGACCGGTGCTACCGACGCCAAGACTCTCAGCAAGGACGAGCTGTCGAACATGTCCGTGGTGCATTACGCGAAAGTGAGGTACAGAGCTGCCCAACAGAATCCCGCGACTCAGCAAAGGCTCGAGGAGCAGAAGAGCAACAACGCGCCTTCGTTCAACACGACGGAGCAACTGGTCTCGACCACGAGGTCGAAGTTCGAGACGGAGATTAAGAAGGACAAGGAGCCTGGGAAAGAGGACAAGGATCCGGTCACCTCTAGGTGGGGGCCTAGGATTAATACACCCAGGCCCAGGATCGAGCAAGTGCCTCATCCGGAGTTGACCACGCAACAGAAACAACATATCAGAGCAGCGGCGGCGACCGGGACCGGGAACAACCCTATCAGACCGTTTTTGACTAGGGGTTCGGTCGCCGAGAGAGTGCTCATCTTCGAGAAGTGCCCCAGCGAGTTGCTGCTGGACAAAAGAGGACCCAGACAGCCCGCGATCAACACGTGGAGGACCGGCCACGAAGTTCAGAACAAGGCTCAGGTAAATTGGGTGATTTGTACTCGAGGTGATGGAGTTGTACGATTTAATCAATGGAGATCCTTGAACCTGTGGAGACTGCTGTTAGCGCATTCTCTTGATCCTTTTGACGTCTCTGACTGCTGTAGATCTTGTTTCCACACCCCCTTTTGCTGTGGAGGATATTCTTTCTAGGATATCAATGTGTTAGACACTGGAAGAACAGAACAATATTACTTTTTCGCATAATAATTTGCCAACCCAATATTACTTCACCCTGAAAAGACTATACATAGATTCACCCTTAGCTTCTCGTGCACCACGAGATCATCGTTCTGATTGAACCCAGTCTTTCACAATTTCTTATTAGCTTTACTTGAACAGAAAAATCTATACTGATCATTTATGTAATTAAGCTATTCAGTTAGGATCATCGGTGTATGGTTTTTAAAAGCAATTTTACAAACTTTAAGTGGAAGATCGACTGTTCCCGATGCGATCGAAAAGATTGTTGACCGTCCACCGTCATCTCGGAATCATAGCCCAAGCTTTTCTTCCATTTTCTTTGGAAGTCACGTTTCCTCTGTCGCCAGGAGAAACTGAACGCTCGTCGCGGCTTTAAATTGCAGGTTCGATTCGACGTAATCGCGTTATCGATCGGTGTACAGTGTCCAACGACAAGTCTGGCCCGAGTGGCAATTAAACGCAGCCAGCGTTCCTAATTATATATGCCGAGAGAAGGAAGCCTCAATTATCCTCCGACTAGGATCTCTGCCAGGTGTAGTTCCACGCGGAGTTCTCGAACATCTTAGAAATAAGGGGGATTGCTCTATACATCTTCGATACTGCTCGATTATACGCGTAATTAACACGACAGAGTAGAATACTGGTATTATGCCGATCGGAACGTGCATTCCTCAAATGCACGGTGAAGACCGGACATTGTGAAAACGCTTATTAATGGACAACGAATCTTTATGCATTTATTATATAACTAATGAACATTCTTGAACAATAGTGGAACTTGGAGTTTGATCATTTCATTTTGGATCCACAACTCCTCCTTCGTAAAGTTGGTCTACAAAAATTGAAAAATCATATTAAATTCGCTATTTACTTGTACGTGTCACTGTATTTAGTTCTATACTTCGCGTCTGCAGTCATTCGAACACCTCTTTGTCCTTAAGGATGTTCTGGAGGTATATAAAAACGCAACAAAATTTTTGAAAATTTGACAAGATATAATTCTTACTAAATTAATACAATTACCAAAGTTTGGGTTCGATTTACTGCACCGTTTAAAAATTATAGTAAGTTAAAGTTTGCACATTTTAACACGTCTTCTTATATAATAGATTATAGAGAATTCATAAAATTCCACTTCAAACCCTAATTAAACCTTGAAAAAACGCAACTAGAAACTCTAAAAAAAGAATGCACTCAGAAACAAAAATATACTCATGAATGGCTTTCATTGCCAATATATTGATGGATTTCGAATGTCCTTAATAATTTCCTGATGGAGAAAAGGGCCTAGCCGATTAAGATGGTCAAAACTGCCCTTAGAGCTTTTTCAACGGCTATTGAACCATTCGAAAGCTTGCCAAGAAAAACCCCTCTGAGTAAAATTTCAGCCCTCTAGCTTGCCCGTGAGGGTAGTTACAGGGAAAAATAGATTTTGCGGTTTTCGGCGCATTTTCCGGTCTAAAATGCGTTCTAAAATTCTGAAAAAAATGTGACACATTCTGGATCCCAAGGCGCATTTTTGAGAATTTTTTCAGATTTTTTTGTTTCAAACTGTGGTCGTAAAAAATGAAAAACCTCAAAAAAATCGGAAAAATATTTTTTTCTCAAAAATATGAAAACATGCTATTTTGCTGTTTGGTTCCCTGATAAAGTACTATAACAGGCAATGTTGTCAATTTTTTTTAGATTTTTTGTTCGGCTGCATCATTGTCAAAAACAATAAAAACCGAATTTTTTCGACGTTTTTGCTGTGAGGAGGAAAGTTACACTTGTTGGCTTTACCGTGTGCGTATATTAAGTAATTTTTAGCGTTATTACACTGAAACAAGCAATTATTTTACCTAAAAAATGTGATTTGAGAGAAAGAAAAAATTGTATTCTGTGCGATATATACCAGAATGTTCGCAACGCTTACAACATCGCCGGTTGGCACCGCGGTTAAGGCGTCCGACTACGGAGCGGATACTCTGGGGTTCGAATCCTGTCGATAGTGGTTTTTTTTTCCATACGTCAAACTTTATTTTTTCAATTTCTTATTATGTATATGGTTTACTCATACGAGTTTAACAATGTTTTTTTAATGTTTTAAAAATATTTAAGTAACATTTTTAAGCAAAATACATACAAAAATAGTTTTGGATCATAAAAAGTATTATAAAACTCCAGCATAATGCATGTACCGTCGACGGTCAACTCCGGTCTCAGTGCCTATAAAAACCTGGAGTTGACCGTTTTCCCTGGCCTTCCATCCGAACGGGAAAGGACAATATGACAGTACATAGCAGGTACAGAGGTAGTTAATTTTTACCACGTTTATATTAGTTTATGATTCTGGTCGCGCAATAATCAGCTACGAAGAATACAATGACCGTCGTAAAAACTGGCCTGCAAGGAATCTTATCTTTTTGGGAGGGTGGTTATTATTTCCCTTACTAATAGCTGCGCGTATTTTCCGTACATCAAACTATATTTTTCCAATTTCTTATTATGTGGTTTATTCATGTGGGTTTAACAATATTTTTTTAATGTTTTAAAAATATTTAAGTAATATTTTTAAGTAAAATACATACAAAAATAGTTTTGGAGTATCTATTATTTCCTTGATTCTCTAATTGTATATGTTCATCATGGCGGTCCTGTTTAACATTTTTAACATTAAAAATCATTAATATAGTTTCTAGGCCTTTCGGAATTTGTAGAAACGGGTAAAATAGAAAGAAGTATATATAGCAGCTGTTCTTCCGAGTTGTCATTGTTAGCCAATTAGCTGCTGTTTTTACGTGACCTGTTAATTACAGAATTAGTTATTTCTCATAAAAGTAAATATTTGTATGGAGTTGATAGAAATAGACTTATCTTTTATAATTGTGGGCAGAATGCGGGATTTTATAGGCACTGAGAACAGAGTTGACCGTCGACGGTACATGCATTATGCTGGAGTTTTATAATACTTTTTATGATCCAAAACTATTTTTGTATGTATTTTGCTTAAAAATGTTACTTAAATATTTTTAAAACATTAAAAAAACATTGTTAAACTCGTATGAGTAAACCATATACATAATAAAAAATTGAAAAAATAAAGTTTGACGTATGGAAAAAAAACCACTATCGACAGGATTCGAACCCCAGAGTATCCGCTCCGTAGTCGGACGCCTTAACCGCGGTGCCAACCGGCGATGTTGTAAGCGTTGCGAACATTCTGGTATATATCGCACAGAATACAATTTTTTCTTTCTCTCAAATCACATTTTTTAGGTAAAATAATTGCTTGTTTCAGTGTAATAACGCTAAAAATTACTTAATATACGCACACGGTAAAGCCAACAAGTGTAACTTTCCTCCTCACAGCAAAAACGTCGAAAAAATTCGGTTTTTATTGTTTTTGACAATGATGCAGCCGAACAAAAAATCTAAAAAAAATTGACAACATTGCCTGTTATAGTACTTTATCAGGGAACCAAACAGCAAAATAGCATGTTTTCATATTTTTGAGAAAAAAATATTTTTCCGATTTTTTTGAGGTTTTTCATTTTTTACGACCACAGTTTGAAACAAAAAAATCTGAAAAAATTCTCAAAAATGCGCCTTGGGATCCAGAATGTGTCACATTTTTTTCAGAATTTTAGAACGCATTTTAGACCGGAAAATGCGCCGAAAACCGCAAAATCTATTTTTCCCTGTAACTACCCTCACGGGCAAGCTAGAGGGCTGAAATTTTACTCAGAGGGGTTTTTCTTGGCAAGCTTTCGAATGGTTCAATAGCCGTTGAAAAAGCTCTAATATTGCTCACAGAAAAAAAAATATATATTATGAAAGCCAACTTTTTACCATTCAGAATAAGTTTTATGATATTTTGCTACAGTAATAGTGGATAGAAATAAAAAAGAGGGCCAACAGTACGCGGTGTTCCCAGGCGGTCACCCATCCAAGTACTGACTACGCTCAACGCTGTTTAACTTCGATGATCGGACGAGAATCGGTTTTTTGCAACGTTGTTGTTGTTTAAAAATTGTTTATTTCAGGCATAGGAATGTTTAACAATGGTTGAATACTAAAAAATAAACGGAAAGTATCTTATTGCTAAATAAATTTCTAATTATTACTAATGTAAAGGCACATTAGAGGTCCACTTTTACGGTTTTGTACGTCGAGGAGCAGTTTATCTGTACTCCTCGTAGTAATTACTACGTATCACAGTAATACATTATTCGGTTCACAGCCGTATTAATCTATCTTGCACTTATATTGCTCCCGAAAAACGCCTTATAAAACTAGGAGCTTACTTTTGAGAGTGGTTTTTTGCAACGTGATATGGCCGTTGACGAATTAAGAGATTCGGAACTAAATGATATCGAGCACATTCTTAAAATACTGCGATTCTAATTCTTCGTTATTCGAAAATATATCGATTTCCCATTCAATGATATTTTCTGTTGGATTATGGGATAGTTTAATAAAGACTGTTCCAATTATACTGAATATGCTTCATTTGCCGGCTGGGAAAGAACGTCTTTACTCGAAGATCTCCTACAAGGAACTGAACGTCAAAAGGAAAGTTGGTGGGCACTTCTTTCAGGGAGCATTTAATTTATGGCCTTCAAGGTTCGAGGGTTTTCAACACATCTGGCATTTCTTCTACCATCCTGGTTTAGAATAAGGTATCTTAGAACGTCAGGTCATTTTTGTCAACTGATCGATACATTTAGTTTAGAACGTTCATTTTCTCATCGCGTGCATCCTTAATTAATTGTTATTAATGTTATTAATGTCACAATTTCAAAAAATTTGAGTTTATGCATTGGTTGAGCTTTATATAATACTATACGTTTAGGATTTACGTATGTATTGGGTTGGAAAATAAGTTCGTTCGGTTTTTTAGAGTGGAATAAATCACAAAAACTGAACGAACTTATTTGCCAACCCAATATACATACAATACATACCAGGAAAAAAGTCATTTTTCATACATGATCTCTAGCGATTTTCCCGGCAACGTGAAGATCCCATGCTCGTAGAATTTCTGTTTCTTATTAGCAAAAAATTGAGTTGTTTGAAATGAAATTTGCACCGCATAAATAATGTTGAATAGAGCGAAAAAAATGGTAATTCCATTAGTAGAGCTAATAAGATTGTATATCGATATTAATCGGCATTGCTGATCGGTAAACCGTGTTCAAAATCCTGGTGACAAGTCAGCCTCGTTGTTAAAAATCCAAGTTGGTTGAATATAGAGCGAGGAGGTTATAGCGTTCGTGCCGAGTCTCCCAGGATCCGTTTGGGGTTGCCGGCGGCGTCTAGCGGGAAAATCGAGGGACAGTACGCGTGTGCGAGAGGAAAATCGAAGCGGACTTTGCGCTTTTCGTGGAGAAGGGGCGTCTAATTCGGCCGGGGACGTGGCTCTCTCGAGCATGATCGGGAAGGAGACGTGTCGCCTCGCATGTTCTTGCCTCTCGCGTGTGTGTTCTTGCCTCGCTGGGTGGCTTATGTCGGGCCTTCTTGGGCCACGTCCAAATTCCTCTTCCCGGGGAGGATGTCCCGACCGATCGGACTCCTGTACTTTTGTCCCGAAACGAGTTCAAGATCTTCTCGCGTAGAGGTCGTTTCAGCTTCCTCGCCCTCCTCGGTACCTACTCGAACAGCATCCGGGCACGATCTTCCTCGAATCTTCGCTCTTTTTGTGTCACCTCTTACCATCAGCCGCTTCCAAATAGAGAACGATTCAATGTGTACTCATTAGCGCCAATCTGTATCAATTCCGTTTTGGTCAATCGAAATACTGAGTCACCGAGCGCGATCAATTTATCGCTGTTTGACGCAGCCCACAGTGTCGCAAACCATGGACAAAAATCGAAAAAGTCACATCTTCATATCGATTCAAAACTATGTTCATACTATGTTAAAATGTCCAAATATCATTTTTTGAAAACAAAAATTTTAAAAATGCAGTAGAAAATTAGTTGCAGGGAATCTTGTAAGCTAATATTAGGAAGATCAAATAGTACATCAATTCTTAGCGTAACTTGTTTACGTTGTGATATGAACAAAACACGTTTCTAGGAAATAATTTTTTTAGGAAATAATGGCTAAGGGTTGGCTAATTGTAATTCAACTTTAAAAATTTTGTAATACTTATATGCAACATAATAATTGACCTGAAATGAAACAATATATAGGTTTCCCTAATCTTTACCACAGGATAAAAAAACGTATCCGAACGTATCGGTGATTTTGGTTGTGTCTATTCCTAAGATAGCATATTTTGATATTATATAAGTCTAATTTGCAACTTCCGGCAAACATCAGAGTTATTTAACAAAATATGTAGCAAGAACCGGTCAGCAGCAGAGTACGCGGATATCCTCTTGTAGATATCATATATGAGATTTGACTACGGTTGTTGAATAAATAAAAGAATGTTTATATTACATAAATTACAAATATGATTAAATAAATAAAAATTAATGTTCTAATAATCATTGATATAATTATTTACAAAAAGGTAACACCCTCCGATCACGCTGATTTTTTAATATGTTGTCCAGGTCAGCACCCCGAATAATGTTGTAATGGTGTTACTCGTTGGTCATTGTTTATAAAAAAAGTTATTAACAAAAAAAATTAATCTACTTTTTATATATTTTAAAAACGCGTTTCACATTTTTTTTCTCCTAGGCAGATAACGTGTGTAAATTTTCCCGCAGTAAAATGAATGTATTATACAAATTCTGGTATCAGGTATGAGTTGTCAAGTTTAGAGGTGCACGTTCAGGCCCCTACAGGGGGCTGGATCATCCAGTGCCCGATACGGCGCGCGTCACACTGTATAAGAGATATTTATGACAGGTCGTTGCTATTGCGTTGGAAGTCAGTAATAAAGTAATTTTTGAGCCCTGACTTCCTTGATTAGGTGAATTAAAATGGTAATCCGGAAAATCTAGAAAATAGCACGTTCCGGTGCGTCCCTATCATAAACGTCTTGCCTACAATTTTAAGGCATCCCAGAACCAAGGTTTTTGAAGGATCATTCATATCTGGTATTAATTTGACAATTGTCGAGACACGCTTTATAATTTATAATTTATATGAATAATTTATAATAAAATATGTTCAGGATTTAAGCAGTGAAATTCGGTCTATGTCGCCGATACGGGTGATCTCCGTTTCACCCGTTTTTGCAACCTATAAATAGAGCACACGTCGCCGTCGCGCGTTGCCGCTTAGCAACAACACGCTCTCATTAGCCGAATTTCACCGCTTGAATCCTTCAAACGTTCTATGTATATTGTATAGAAATCACCCGATTCCAGCGGACCAATCCGGGTTCGCCCTTTCATTCTTATATAAGGCACCTGCGGTGCCTTCTTGTTCTTTTTTGGTCAGTTTGTCGACTCGTTCGCTCACCGAACATACATGCGATTCATGTTCGCGACAGGGACAAATAAAGTGAAGTGCCTCATGTGGGTGTTCAACGCAAAATAACTTCTTCTCATTCGCTCGAACTCCTTTTCCTCCACTGGTCCTCGTGGAGTTACCACGCGCGCTCAAATCTGGGTGGTTCCGGCAACCGGCATCTTCCGACCACGCTGGTCGGAGCCGAAACAAAATGAATAATTTAAGGGAAACAGTTGTTTTTTTTAATATCTATATTTTCTATTATACTTATATGTATTTACTTTTATCTATTATTTTTATGTATTTATCATTATCTATATTATTTTTATGTATCTATTATTATCTATTATACTTATATTTCTATTATACTTACATATTAATTATGCTACTTAAAAATTGTAAATATCACGTACTAATAACGCGCAAAAAAATTAAATTTTGTTTATTAAAATCGTTTTTTATTGTTTAAATAAATGACTATATTTATAATAACATCATATTGAGATTGATTTCAATATAAAGAAGAAAACCCATTTTGTTTCATGTCTCTATGATGAACAGAGCGAAAGTTATTGATTTTTGTCCAAAAAACAGGCATTTCGCGACACTGTGCAGCGGCTGTAAAACGCTCTTCAGCGAGTCAATGAGGACAGGCTGTCGATAAATACTCTGATGGTTTCGCGATCTACATATTCAGGTACCATGATTGTCGCGATTAGACTGTGGATTTTGTGGATTGGACTGCAAAAGAATATGGACGGTTGACAATTTTGGAAATACAGGCTGACAAGAAATAACGGAGTTAATCATTTCTTATTATCATTTCTTATACAGAGGCTCAAACGTGTCTTGAAATTTTCGGCAATGGGCCGCAGCTTTTCTGGCGTCATTCGGTTCCACTCCTGGTACAGAGATTTTTTCGATGACTCCAAATTTTTATGAGGCAGAGCACAGGCCCTGGCCTCCAAAATCGACCACACGCTGTAGTTCATCGGGTTGAGATTCGGTGAGTACGGCGGCCATTCCACAGATGTGATGAAACCTGGAAAATGGGCTTTGCACCACTCCTGAGTCGTTTTCGCCCTGTGGGCCGGCGCGGAATCCTGCTGTAACGTCCATTCCGGATCGACGAGGTGCTGTTGAGCCCACGGAAGTACGACGGCTTCGAGAATGTCCCTTCGATACACTTCTTGGTTGATTTTGACCCCTTGATCCACGAAAACCGTAGCAAATCCCATTTTCCAGATTTCATCGCATCTGCGGAATGGCCGCCGTACTTACCGGATCTCATTGTCAGCTCTATGAACTCCAGCGTTTGGTCGATTTTGGATGCCAGGGCCTCTGCTCAGCCCGATAAAAGTTTCGAGTCGCTGAAAAAATCTCTGCACCAGGTGTGGGACCGAATGACGCCAGAAGAGCTACAGCCCATGGCCGAAAATTTCAAAACACGTTTGAGCCTCTGAATCGGCTCAAAGGGTGGCCACTTCGAAACTTCTTAAATATATGAATACTAAAGGTCTATGTTATGGTTGTTATCATTTGGTTTTTCAAAATTCGTCGATTTGACAGAATTATATTATAATAAGAAATGTTTAACTCGGTTATTTCTTGTCACACTGTAATAGAATCATTCAGAAGAGAGGCATAATAGCATCTCCAAAAGAAAAGGTAAAAAAGTGCAGAAACAGAGCCGGTGAAATGAAATAGAAAAATGTCAAGGTACAACGCTTTGATGCAATTATGGGAAAAATGGATGGGTAAGATTTCAAATAGAATAAAGATTAAGAGAATATTATGATAGATACATGAATTTACTATTTGCAGCGTATTCAAATTATATTAAAGGATGATAATTAACCCCTTGCCTTACAATATCATGTCTGACTCGTGATGAAGATTCCGAAAAGATTTTGATAAAGATGAATGTTAATAATTTCTTTTAACCCCCCCCCCCCCCCCCGAAATAAAATTCCACATGTTTTGGTTTTGTTATGTATACAGCTATTGGGGAACGTATAAGCCTACAATTTATATCAACTATCTCTTGTTCTAATCACTGAAACCGTAAAATAAATCGCAGGGCAAGGGGTTAATGCACGACATTTTTGTTTCGCATAAAGATCCGCAGTGTCTGGTTATCACGTGGCAAAAGCAAAGGGCGCCGACTGTCCTTTAGGACAATCTAGAGGTTTCGAAGGGCAAAGGGCGCTCGTTGGCCTACTTGTCCTCAGACTAAATTGTAGAAAACAGTGGCGCGGAGACGGTCTCGAGGAAGTGTCGCGTCATGCAACTCACTATAGCAGGGTAGCCGTTTTCATGAATAGCAGGAATAGCAGATTCGGCGATCGACCGTTTAAGAAAGGAACTTCGTGGCTAGTTTCGAAGTGGCTCTGGACCCCGGCCAGAAAGTAGAAGAATATACCGGGAGACGCGTGGCTGCCAAAAGGCATTATCGCGCCACGTTTCTCCTCGACGAACATAGCTGCGGGTGTTCCGCCGAGTGCATCCACCGGTCCTTCTAACTCTAGATTACTTTCTACGTTTGCCATCGATTTGTTCCGTCGTTTGCCTCCCAATTCGATCGCGCAAAATCGAGTTCTTCTGCTCGGACTCGCGCGCTCGGTTTCCGCTTGCTCTCACGCTTCGGGAAACTTGGTCACGCTTCCTACTTACTCGCAGCGTGATCAGATTCCCGTATGAGAATTTGTCGTTTGCATTAATTGCAAGATACAAGACGTGCATAGACGTTTAATTCTTCTTCAAGTAATGTTAGTAACTTGAAAATAATGCAATTCTAAATTTAGTTACAGGATTATTTTAATCCAAGCTGTTCCGAATTAATGTGCGCGGAAATAAATGTCGGAATAACCGCGTTTTAGTAGTATACTGGAGCAGGGCAGTTAATTAAAGCGAAATGTCGACGGGTGATTGAGTCGCGTTTAGGGCACGAGCACTGGACGTTCCGGCGACTTCAGTCACCTTTACAGACGAAAGGGTTAAAGGTCATAGAAATTGTCGAGCTCGATTCTGTATAATTCGGCACATGAAAGTCTATTAAATAAATAGTAATACCGAGAGCTGCTTTGAACTTGTTAATGAGGTTCTGCGGTTGAATAGGACTTGGTCTACCAAAAGTTTGATCGATACACTGTTTCATACACGAACGGATCTCAATTTCATATTGAATTTCACTGTACCGACAATCGAATTTAACGAGTCAGTTGGATAAAGAATTTTTAACATTCGATCCGTTATAAGTTCCGAAGACAGAAAAATTCAACAGAAATCCACCTGACAAGCTCGTTCCTCAAAAATACTTTTGAGAATTGATTTTTTTATTTTTCTACTTTTTAGTCCTTTTTAAATGGAACGCAAGGTATGGAAATAGGCGAGATAGAATGAGGGGATGACTCCGAGAGACGACGTCTTTTGATGGAGTCCGAAATTGTCCGAAATTGAACTGAATGAACGGAACACGACACTGACCGAGCTCCTTCGGTGCGAAATGGGTCAGTGGAGTGGGGATGAGTCGGAATGGGAACGCGTAGTGGAGTAGGGAGCGCTGGGGCGCGGAGTGGGGAGCGCTGAACGCGATCACGTACTATGTACCAAGTGTCCCGCAACGAGGTCTGACGCTTAATATAAAAATTTTTTATTCTCCTAGACGCACAGTTTTTTTAAATTTGTTTTTTTAAAATTGCATTGTCATCCAGTTCTGAGCTATGTTTAAAGTTTCAAGTCTGTAGCTCATCGGGAAGTGGTTTAAAATTCGATTACAAGGTTTGACGCATACAACAACGACAATTCGAATAGCTAATACATATAAGCGTGGTAAAAATGACAAGATTACGTTTACTTAGAACCGGTATAATTTTGATGAGACGAGCCAAAAGATAAAACTTATCAATTGTTCTGTTGGATTTCGCGTTAACGATGTTGCTCGCCGGCTTCTGTCAGATTCGAAAGTGTGCTCGTCATTATGCGATCGCAATCGAAAGTTTTCCCGGGAGCCCGACGTTTCCCCGTTGTTTTCAAGTAATTCACTACGAGTTCTTGTCTCTTCCTGGTTCTATCGACGCGGTGCGGCACGTCACGTCGCGAACTTTCCTCCTCGATCCGCTTTTTCAACCATAAGCGGCGACAGAGCCGCGTTCCAAGGCGACACAGTCGACGGCCTTTTAAAATCTAGCACGGTGTCCAATATGGAACGACCACAATGAGTCAGTCGACGCAGATATGCCGCGAGAACGGTTTCTCGCCGTTAACCCCAAGGGCGCCACGAAACACATTTTCCTATTTTCCCGGCGCGGTAGCCGAGTCGATTTCACGTCCCCCGATCAAACACGATCTCCGTTATGGGAATCGACGGCTCAGCTTCGAACGGGAATCTTAATTAACGATACTAAGAACGTGGATGACGATGCGCTGCGCCGGTCGCTGTTAGCCGTCCGCGAATTCGCGATTTGAATATGCGCGAGCTACAGGAGATCGGCAATACGCCGATTTTTCGAAAATGTATACAGGTGAGGAGCAAAAGTGAACACAAACGATATTTTTACAAAAATGAATTTCTATTTAATGTTCCAAAAAAATTTAAACAATGAATATTATTATTGTGTAATCGGTTTTGCACCACAATTCATTTTCAACCACCTTTTTCGTTTTAAATCTTATAAGAACGTAATAATTTTAAGGTTAGCTTAGTTCTTCGCAGAAAAACGTCGAGAAAATCGGTTTTTATTTTTTTTAACAACGACGCACCAAACCAAAAAATCTGAAAAAACTCATGAACAATACTTATAATAATATAGGAAAAATTATTTTATACTTTTTAGTCCGCCTTAAAAACGTGGTACATATATTAAACATTTTTTTAAATTTATTTACTTTAAAAAGAGCAGTAACAGAGTCACCCTGTATAACATTTACACATCCGTCTCTGGATATTAGTGTTATAAATTGAGAATTGGAGTAATATTAACACTAGATTCACGGGACCCGTCAAAATGGCGGGTTCTAATATTCTTAATTTGCAATTATTAAGATTGTAAAGATGCTTGCCTGAGGAATTATTTACCTTTATTGCTTTGGGTATATACAAGGTATTTCACCTAACTTGACCACCTTGAATATCTTTGTTGTTTTTAAAGATACGTCAAATGTCTGAAGGACAAAGTTGAATGGTATAATGGGGCTCATACGATACCAAAAAAATTTTTGTTCTTATGTAATTTTTTTTGGAGATATGAAGGTCACCTTCATTTTTTTAAATGGAATGATGTATTTAAAAAAAAAGTTAGTAGTTCAGGAAATGTGTCAAAATTTAAATAACGGATTTTAGAGTTATTTACATTGAAATATCTCCTGAACTACTAACTTTTCAACATACATAGGTTAGTACTTTTTTATAACGAATGTCCAGCTGCATCGATTGATGTATTAAAAAATAGGACATTCCATTTAAAAGAATGAAGATGACCTTCATATCTCCAAAAAAAATTACATGAAAACAAAAATGTTTTTGCTATCGTATGAGCCCCATTTTACCATTCAACTTTGTCCTGCAGACATTTGACGTATTTTTAAAAACAACAAAGATATTCAAGGTGGTCAAGTTAGGTGAAATACCCTGTATTATTGGAAAAATGGCCAAAAATTTGGGTGGACACATGCTTGTTATGTTTCTAAAATAATGTAAAATTTATTTCTAGAGCTCCGTAAACCTAGTAAACCTGTTAAGAGCGGCTAGGTTTCAGATCGCAAGGTTCACTGTACGCGTTTGAATTTATCGTGCGATGCACGTTTAGGCACGATGTTTTTAAATTTGGTATAATGTTACGCCACGGGATCACGTGTCGTTTAATCCGAGTGTGACGATAGAGCGAACCCCGTAGATCGTTCCACTTATGGTCACGGTGGTCCTCGGGGTCCCTTTATTTCTCTCCTCGAGGTCGAATAACATTAATCGCGACGAAAACCGAGCGTGAGTCAGCGGCCGGCAAGCAACAACACTGTCTCCTCCATTTCATCCCCCTCGATTAACTTAATTGATGCTCGGGCTCCTTTCACGCGGAACTACGTATTTTCTCTTTCTGTAAGTCTCTACCTATTCTTATCTTTATCACAACAAGCAGAACTGTCTGAGAACTTGGTATCCAAAGGCTGCGGAGGAGCAAAAAGATACGGAAGAATGAGCAGAAACGGTCGTTGTGAAACTTCTGTCAGAGAAGGACGGCGGTAAGAAATTAGAAATATCAGAAAAATATAAGTATTTGGTAGGTAGAAGCTGCAGAGAATGAGGACCGTCGAAGCTTTTGTCGAGGCAGCGGAACTTATGAATAGGCTCGCAGACGAGAAGTGACTGAAAAGAATGGAGATAGCGAAGCCCTTATTAAAGAAATTGCAGTAAACATTCTGAAGAGAGTACCTCACGAGAAATATGTATCTAATTTGGACTGTTTGAACCAGGATCCCTAAAACTTTTGCTGAAGAAGCTCCAGTGAAAATGATTAAGAGAGAGTAGTAAATCAGGAATACAGTGTTGGACAAAACAGGCAAATGTGTTTGAAACCTGTTTGAAACAGGGAAATCTGCATTTTGTGCATTGTATGTGTTGCGTCACAACTTGTGTGCCATCTCGAGAGAACGTACATACAAAATACACGTTTCCTTGTTTCAAATATACACAATACAGGGTGACAAGAAATAACAGATTTAAACATTTCTTATTATAATTCTGTCAAATCGACGAATTTTGAAAAACCAAATGATAACAACCATAACATAGACCTTTAGTATTCATATATTTAAGAAGTTTCGAAGTGGTCACCCTTTGAGCCGATTCAGAGGCACAAACGTGTTTTGAAATTTTCGGCTATGGGCCGCAGCTATTCTGGCGTCATTCGGTCCCACACCCGGCGCAAAGATTTTTTCAGCGACTCGAAACTTTTATGGGGCTGAGCACAGGCCCTGTCCTCCAAAATCGACCAAACGCTGGAGTTCATAGAGTTGAGATCCGGTGAGTACGGCGGCCATTCCGCAGATGCGATGAAACCTGGAAAATGGGATTTGCTACGGTTTTCGTGGATCAAGGGGTCAAAATCAACAAGCCCCGTCGTACTTCTGTGGGCTCAACAGCACCTCGGCGATCCGGAATGGACGTTACAGCAGGATTCCGCGCCGGCCCACAGGGCGAAAACGACTCAGGAGTGGTGCAAAGCCCATTTTCCAGGTTTCATCACATCTGTGGAATGGCCGCCGTACTCACCGAATCTCAACCCGATGGACTACAGCGTGTGGTTGATTTTGGAAGCCAGGGCAGGGCCTGTGCTCGGCCCCGTAAAAAATTGGAGTCATTGAAAAAATCTCTGTACCAGGAGTGGAACCGAATGACGCCAGAAAAGCTGCGGCCCATTGCCGAAAATTTCAAGACACGTCTGAGCCTCTGTATCGGCGCAAAGGGTGGCCATTTCGAAACTTCTTAAATATATGAATACTAAAGGTCCATGTTATGGTTGTCATTATTTGGTTTTTCAAAATTCGTCAATTTGACAGAATTATAATAAGAAATGATTAACTCCGTTATTTCTTGTCAGCCTGTATACAGTGTATCTAGAAACTTGATAGCGGAATACTGCGAAGAACGAACTTCATCGAAGTTTCTTTCAAAGAAGCAGTTCGACGAGAACGACAAAGAGGATACCAAACGGAGAACACCGAAAAATTTGAATCTGGCCGAAGAGCACGGCGAATGGAAAACGGCTGAGGTGGCTAAAAACTGCGAAGAACGAAGAACTGCTTCGAACGTCATCGAAGCTTTTATCGCGGAACGAGCGTAAAAACTGAAGAGGGTAGCAAAATGAAAAATGTCGAAGGCCTTGACGCGCGCGAACTAACAAAAGGCGAAGGCCATTGAAGCTTTTGTCAAAGAAGAAAACTGGAGCATAAGGGAAGCAGAAGGAACGAAGATATTTGTTTGTAGTTTGGTGAAATAATTGATCGAGAGCGTCGACGGAGGAAGATCAAGAATCGGAGGAGGTTCTCGAGGATCGGTTGACGGTCGACGAAGGCGTCGAACGCGCGCCACCGGCATGGCACGGCAATCCTGAAGCGAGGAAAACAGGCGATGATTGTCATCGAAAACTCTCGTACGAAACGCGTAATTTTTCATTGGTAAACGGTCGTGGCGGTGAACCCTCGTGCATCGAGCGTGCTCCGTTTTATTCACGTTTCATCGGCAACGCGAGAGGTGGTCTCGAGCGTAGAAATGGAATCGATGCAGCTTCTGCATCTGCACTCATTGCATCCATAAATATCCGCGAGTTTCCCGGTTCCCGGTGGCCGGGCCCGGCCGTCCTCCTATCCGGGGAATTCTGTTGTTACAATTGTTCCATTCGCGTTTCACACTCCCGCTGCCTTCCCGCTGCCGAACCCAGGCCCGTTACTTAGCTCTCGTACTCCCCGCGAAATTCTATTACTCTTTTACGGGCCGACTTATCCTCTGTTTTATTGTCTTTCCTCCAGACCGCGATGAATCCCGCGAAATACATAGAAAATGATACAATGTCGATGCATCTTAGGGCGTCGTTGTATTTAATAGACTGCAGTATGCGATTTGTGATTTTGGTAGGCAAAAACCAGGTTTTGTTAGTCTGAAATAAATCGAAATCGTAATAAATTCTGTGGAATCTTATATTCTGGTAGTTTGTTTTTATTGGTTATTTTACGTCGCACTTAACCCCGTTAGGGTTTTTTCGCGACGGGACCTACAGTTTTTATAAGGTGGGTTCCGAACCACCTTGGGCACCACAGTTTAAATAATTCTGGTAGTTCTTGAACATTTTTGGAACCCATAAATGCATAAAAACCCGCAGTCTAGTATTTAATTATTGCGTACATTAAAAATACTACATTAATAAAATAACTAGACTGCGGATCTTTTTGCAAAATAAAAAATGTTCGCATTGATTGCAGGACACGGGAGCCAAATAAAAATTGCATTCTTCTTTTAATTATTCTATGAAGCTGAAATTAATATATTGATGTCCTTCAATATTTTTTACATGGCCGTTGCTTTAAATAGTAGGTGTCCATTCTTGTCATAAACGCATAAAATCCGCAGTCTATTAACAACATTACCAGATATGAAAGACCACTTTCATAATTAGACAGCGGATTACGACAAAAATGAATAGGTGCAATTTAAAACAATATAAGTATTAGAAGAATTTAAAAATACTGTTATACTATTTTCAACCCATTATACATATTAAGAAAGACAATAATAATAATAATATTATAATAACAAGAAAGACAATAATAATAAATTTCTATTCCACTGCAGTTGGTTGTAATTTAGATATGATAATTTTTATGTTGCATATGAAGGTCCGCTGTCTATTCCGGAGTTGGGCATTAATCAATTAAAATTTTGATCAGGATCGATTGATTGATGTGTACTGTTATGCCGTGAAGAACGAAAGAATGGGGTTCCCTCGAGAAATAATCCTTTTTCTTCTTTATAACTTGAAGTTTATTGAGTAGGCCACACCAACAGTTACAAAATAACTGACGGCTCGGGAGTCGGGAGTGAGTCCCACTCGATGAGAGGGTTCCTTATACAATGTATAGAGTCTTTACAAGATCCTTTGCTCTACTCTAAAATGTGTCACCGGATGTGTAACATCGCCTAGTCGTTCCTAATCCAGCCAAACATTTGATTCAGCTTTGGCCAAAAGGGCGAAGATAAGGTTGGTTTGGAATCTTATCGGAAAGGGTGATGCGGCATAACGGTACGATTAAAAAAGGTAATCATTGAAAAAGGGACGATTGATTCAATCGATTTACGAAGTTGATCGTCAATGGTTAATTAAATTTTTGCCCAACTCAGGTCTATACATAATTATCGGCACATACGTGTCTCGTACGATGATCCACAGTCTTAATTAGAAAGCTTTGCGAAATCGTCGGTACTCGGAGGTGTTCGTCACGATCCCGAACGAGAGCGAAGACGCGGAAGCACCGTCGAAAGGTCAAGAATTTCGTATGATCTCGAGGAGCAAGCCCTTGGCCGGTTGGCAGAGCGAATTCGATCAGAGGCGCAGCCGAATTCGCAATGTCAATTGGAACGCTGATTGATGGTGTGTCACGCAGCGGACCGTGCCAAACAGAGGCCACAATAATTGCAAGGCCTGGTCCCCGCTGCTCGCCTGCAATCTATTCCAATGTCACGCCGCGCAAATTCGATACGAGCCGATCCGATCGGCGGCGCGGCGGTTTCGTAATCCGCGCGATAATTTCCGATCGATAAGAAGCCACCTCTTCTCGATCCTCATTATTCCTCGATCGCATCGATTTTCCCGTTCGCCAACGCGGTTTCGCAACCGTTGGGCGATACCTAGGCCGATCATGTTCTTAGAATCGTGCAACTTGCTGTCGGTAATTAATCGCAATTTATTTTATTTATTAATCCTCGTGCGCTGCTCAATTCTATTCCGAAGTGGATCTCTGATTTTGGTCAGAATTTCTCTTGCCGGAATGTACGAATTAATTGTGCCCTTAATTATGAAAGTGGTCTAAAGTCGTGTACTTCTTGTTTCGAGATATTTCAAGGGAAAGGATCCCCAACAAAAACATCCTGTAAACAGGATAGTCCAGTCGGCAGGTCGAAAAACGGCGTCTACCTGGAAAGTATTCCGAACTTAATGAAATTTTGACACGTCATTTAGGGGTACTCTGGGGTGTCGAATCTCAGTTTTCGACCTCGAGGACCCTGTGCTAACTTGGGGAGGGGGAAAAAACCACGATTTTTGTTACCTATTTTTGGTATTTCGCCTATAACTCAAAAACTGTGGGCCCTATGAACTTTTGTCTTCCATTTTTGGAAAGAGCATTAAATTTCCTTCAAATTTCACTAGTCAAACGTATTTTTTGATCCAATAGGTACCGAGAAACAGGCGTTCAAAATTAGGAAATGTTTCTCAAAATGTCACTTTGAGCCACACATTGTCACATTTAGCAGGAAATTGCAGGTTTTTGGCTCACAAATTTAGTTTTGCAACATATCTACATATAATCTACATACTATGTATGTATACCCATTACATTTTCAGATCCCCCTTCGAACACCCCCCCCCCCCCGGAAGACGAATTTGAGTAATACGTAAAAAAAGTCTCTCTTCCTCCAAAAACCCTAACATTGTACTCTTATCAATCTGACTTCACATGGTTTGGAGGGGGGGGGGGGGTTTCTCCAAAAACCTGCAATTTCCTGCTAAATGTGACAATGTGTGGCTCAAAGTGACATTTTGAGAAACATTTCCTAATTTTGAACGCCTGTTTCTCGGTACCTATTGGATCAAAAAATACGTTTGACTAGTGAAATTTGAAGGAAATTTAATGCTCTTTCCAAAAATGGAAGACAAAAGTTCATAGGGCCCACAGTTTTTGAGTTATAGGCGAAATACCAAAAATAGGTAACAAAAATCGTGGTTTTTTCCCCCTCCCCAAGTTAGCACAGGGTCCTCGAGGTCGAAAACTGAGATTCGACACCCCAGAGTACCCCTAAATGACGTGTCAAAATTTCATTAAGTTCGGAATACTTTCCAGGTAAAAGTACCTGGCGACTGGACTAGGAGCCAAGTTCCTACGGCCGTAAAAAGTTGTCAGATCAAACAAAATACGGCCAAGTTCGTTAGCTTAGAAATAATTGCAATACTAAAATTGAAAAAATTGCAATACTAAAAAAAGCGTTCGTAAAAATTAGTTTAAAAGACCGCTATTTAATTTTTAAAGATTACATGAATTTCTGCGGATCACTAACTTCAAACACAGCTGCCATAGGTAAAAAATTGTCGCAGCTTGTTCATGGGGTACTCAATCGAATCGGCAGAGTCTCTGCTTCAATCTGACTTTCGGATCATGGTATTGCGATCATTTCTCGCCGAGATATAGCGAGGTAAAGGAAAAATGGAAATTGTGCATATTTTAAGCATATTTTCAGAAACACCTGGTATATCGAAATGTTAATGGAATTGAAAAAAACACAGGAAGTGTCTCGAAGAGAAAGAAACGCTCTTTCTATTGCTTTCTTGCACAAGATTCTACGATTATTTTTCGCATTCTGCAGCCAGTTAAAGTTAAAAAGCCAATATTTATTTCAATGTTGAAGAACTCGAATAAAAAAAATCGCACAATAATCAACAACCACGCATTTTACAGAGGAAAGATAGCCCTTCCAAATGATATTAACGCGATTTATCAAAAAAAATTTGTTTCTTCCCGTGTGATGTTAGAAAGTTGCACAAAATTTTTGTTAACCGTCAATGTTGTCTTTATCTCGCTATAACTTAGTAAAAAACCAACATAGCAAGAATTTAAAACAGAGCATCCGAAACTAGAGGTTTCGCGCTTTCAAACCAATGTTTAACGATGTCGATACAGCAATTTTCACCGGAGTTATGATCGTGTAAACTAGTAGCAATTTTTCGAGTTCGCAGAAGTGATCCCTTAATTCAATTTGAGGAGTGTATTGGGTTGGCAAACAATTCCGTTCGGTGTTTGTGATTTATTCCACTGTAAAAAACCGGTCGAACTTATTTGCCAACCCAATATAAGTATTAAAAATAGTTACTATGATTACTAGACTGCGGATCTTTATGCAAAATAAAATTTTTACACATCAATTGCAAGCTGTAGGGACTAACTAAAAATTTATTTTCCTCATTAATGATTTTTATATGTTAAAAATTGTATATCGGCATTGTTAAACTCTCTTAATCTTTTTCCCGTGTTGAATCACACCTACTCATTTTTGTCATAAATGCATAAAATCCGCAGTCTAATGATTACTAAGTTGTTCAAATCTATGTACCATCTAGTGCATTTAGTGCTTGATCGATTGGAAAATAATTAGCGAACGAAAAAATCGATATGTGAAATTTTCTATTAATTCTAATAATTAACACATCAATATTTTTCACACACTTACAGCCAAAATGGCGCCCCCAACAAATGTCCGGGTTGCCCGCCCCTAGAGCGGGCCCTGGTATTATTTTTCGTTCTTGACGATTCTGGTTCGTTCTTGACGATATCGAAAAAATTACATTGAATTAATTTAGTTTAATTGAATGTTGTACAGAAATTTTGCTCACACACGTTTCCATCTCCTACAATTTTAAAATCGTAGAATGAACATGTGGAGGTAGCGAGGTGAGCGTGAATTTTTCGAGTTCCTCTTTCCAACGACACAAATTTCATCTTCGTACGACCATAGACAGTGACTCCATGCCTATTTATAATCACCGAGGATATTTGTGGACACCCTATACCTTCGCGCAAACAGTGTGTTCACAGATTAAAGTCAAGTTACAGGGAACTTTTTCCATTTAATTGGATCTCGACTTCTACTTTAATTTCGCTTGATCAGAGCTGACAGGTTGAAAGATATTTCACAGTTCCCGGGAAACCAGGTTCGCAGAGCTCCCGTGAGCTCTCGCCATTATAGTCCTCTAATTCCTCTCGAACGTAGTTGAAAAAATTTCGAAATTCGTCGAGATACTAAGCTGTTTTAATGTGCATCGGTACATTGTACATTATACGATGTCAAAAACGCAGCAACATTGTTAAAAATGTACACATTGTGTAAAAATGTAAATGTTTGTTTATTCATAATCTAAGATCTCCGAAACGGCTGATCGTAGAAAACTGGGGTTTGAGTCATTAGACGCAGCGTTCCTTAGGAAGGGTTTTAGGACAATCCGCATTCGAAAAAGTCCATTCGTTCAAAAGTTCTGACGTCATTAGTGACCAGATACAACTTTTCCGCCTTCTTTTAAGCATGTTTCTGCTTATAACTTTTGACTAGTAGCACCAATATTCGATTTGAGGTGCTCATTCGATTCAGATCCGATCCTGTAGGTTGCATAGTTTAGGAGTTATAACACAAAAAGTGTGCGTTTTTCTTCAACTTTTTGGTTCACCGACTTTTTAAACAGCTGTAGGTTTTCAACGGTAGGTTGTAGGAAAAATCTGAGATCACCTTGGCGATTGGAAATTTAATTCTCTACAACTTTCATATCTGACACTTTTTTCTCGGACGCGATCTAAGGGGTCATACATAAAACGATACAAACTCGAAAATGTTGATAGTTTTGCTTCGAGGTATTTTCGGCCGTAACTTTTAAACCGTTTGTCGGAAATAAGTTCTGAGTAAACAGGCTTACTAAGCGTGCGAAAGTCTACAAAATGAGTCGAACAGTTCTACAGAAGTTATCATAGAAGCAGAAATATGGTCAAAACAGACTGAGCCACAGCAACGCGTGGTCGGGTACGGCTAGTAGTATATGTAATAAGAATTGCCGTAATAAGCCAGACCATAAAGAACCGCCATGAATCCACCCTTTTCATGAAACTCGCAGTAAAAAGGTGATTGCAAGCGAAGCTAATTTTACCGGGGGAATCGATCGTTAAACCAGCAACTTCCGGATCACGATCCGGAAGGTGTACTTGTTCCCGTCGAGATATCCGTAAGAAAATTCCTCGCGATATCGTCGGGATATCGATAAATCTCGATATTGGCCAGTGGCCGTGGCGATTCGTTTAGTGAGTTCACAAGTTGATCTATTCGATCTCCGGTTTTTCCTTGTTGGTCGCCGGTCAACGGCTTCGGTTCGGGGCATTGGCTTATTTCGCAGCCGGCAGAATGGAATGTATTATTGATTTTCCTCCCGAAATGGAAGCTCTCGAAGTAGTCGCGACGCTATTTTTATTATCGCCCAGGCGGTTCTCCTCTTAATATCGGCAACCCGCGTTTTACCCGCGCCGCGGTTTCTATTCCTGTCGCTCGAGACGCGTACTCGTATACCCGTTTCCACCGTGGCTCGTTTCTGGCAAGAGATTGGAATCGTCGGTATACATATACACCTTTCTCCAGAAATTGCTGTCTTTTAACGGACGGCCCGAAGATTGAGACCGTCGGCAGTCTCTTTTGTCTAGAAACAACGAAGCAACATTCTCGCGGAGCTTCTTCGAATCCAGCGCTATCGATCGTTCCCGATAAACCACCGCACCGATAGAGATTCTCTTCTTAATCATTCAACCACTCGATGTTAATTGGCATGCACGGCCAGCGACAGATTCGTTTCGGTTGCCATGAAGATTCGACTTCCTGCCAGCACTCTGACTGCACTTATTCTGCCATTCATTCTTATAGCGTTGCCAGTAGAACGCCGGTTGATTGATCGATAACATTATTATTCTCTCTTCGCTTCTACTTTCCAAGTTTGCGATTTATCACAGCGGTCGCAGAATAGAATCACGATCGCGGTCGTGATTTGAACGTCCTTCACACCCTGATTATATTATTCCTCGTTGTTCCTCATTATTCCTTTGCTTTATGCAATGTAACTCGCAACTTTCTTTTTATGTCGTCAATAAAAAACGTAAAATAACTAATCACTATGAAAAATCACCGAAGGTAGCAGTTTACGGCATCTCTACTTACAAGGACCATCCGAGGGTCGATTCGCAAAAAGATTTGCCTTTTGTCGATCGCGAACGACCATGTAACATTAATCTGGTCGAAGCTGAAAATAAATTTTGTCTCCCGTCCAGAAGATTAACCAACAAATACTAATGGTTGCGAAAAAAATCGAACAACAACGGACCAATTCATATAATCATCGGCGCGCGCCACGAGCTAAGATCGTTTTCGCTCGGCCATCGTATCGTTGCGCGTCGAGCGGCGGACAATTAACACGTGGATAGATTTCCTCGCGGTACAGCGAGTGTATCGAGCATAGTTGGTTATGATGTAACCAGAGTTTCATGGGCAAAAGGCGCGGCGATGCATTAGCCGCGCTCGGCCGGCCCCTTTGCATTCTTCGGATCCTTCGCGGCTGCGTCGCGTAACAGGACGCCGCGCCGCACCGCGCCGCACCGCGCCGCACCGCGCCGTATCCTTGGCGCGCCGACACCTAGAACAAGGAACGCCGGCCTCATAACAGAGCCGGCGATTATGCGAGCAGCGCCAACAGCTCGACCACGTCGAGATCGATCCTCCCTTCACGCGAAAACCCCCGTCGATCCCTCACGAACCTAATATCCTCGGATTCGTTTATCCTTGCGTGACGTTACATCGAGAGGATAAGCGAACGTTCATGATCCGCTACTTGATAGAGTGAGGCTCGTAATATTGGATTGGCAAATAAGTTCGTTCGGGTTTTGTGATTTATTCCAATGTAAAAAACCGGACGAACTTATTTACCAACCCAATATTAGCAACTTTGCATTTTATAGTCTGCTTTTAGAAAGAATTGGTATACCTTTATTGGAAATAATGGGGGTGGTAGTATGTATAAACGAAAACAGCGTATTGTACTGTTAAAACTCTCGTTTATTTGACTGACAAGGAGAACCCCCGCTCTGTCCCTCACGGATTTTGTTCAGACTCTACAGAGTTATAGATCTCGTTCTCCTGATTACGAAAATACCCCATTATAGGCGCAGACGCTCAATAGTTTTCGAGATATTTGCAATTAAAGTTTCATAACCGTAAAATATATACAGTTTAGTTCAGATTTTTACCAAGCAATGGTATGGCGTAACAGCAGCGAGCTGAACTGTTACCCCGCAGGCCCGGGTTCGAATCCATTCGTGGTAAATTATTTTTTATTGTTTTTTTTCATGGAAAATGCATTTTCAATGTTAAACAAATTTTAAATAAAATATTTTTATTCGCTAAAGGACTAATTGAAAATGATACTTATCATTTTATAGATGAAACACTAGATCTATTACTACATATTTACATATACAAAAGATAATAATTATAAAACAATAATAATAATAAATAATACATAATACACAAACAACAAATATAAGAACAACACATACAAAACACAAAATGGAATAAATATGAAAAATAAAAACATAAAATGCTACGACTATAAAAAGAAATTGACTGACGAACGAAATATGCATTTGGAATTTGAAAGATGCAAGAGGCAGAGCTAGTATCAAATCTCACGATAACGTCAACAGTTTACCGAAAGTTCTAAAGAGCGCAAGCCCCATAGCTCGTTGCCAGATCGTAGCCAATAGATCTCTACACCGAAATCTTCGTCGACTAACATTACTGTCTTTTACAATAAATACCATTGTTGCACATAACAAAAATTATAAGTATTTGATTTCTATATTTACTCTACGTAACGTATATTGTTTATATTATACAAGCTACAGGAAGCGTGATGGCAAGCCACATTAACCGCTCTGATTACTATTCATTGCATTTATTCTATTTTGTATTTGTATTCATATTTATATTTGTTGTTTCTGTGTGTTATGTATTATTTTAATATTGTTATTGTTTTATAATTATTATCTTTTGTATATGTAGTAATAGATCTGGTGTTTCTTCTATAAAATGATAAGTATCATTTTCAATTAGTCCTTTAGCGAATAAAAATATTTTATTTAAAATTTGTTTAACATTGAAAATGCATTTTCCATGAAAAAAAACAATAAAAAATAATTTACCACGAATGGATTCGAACCCGGGCCTGCGGGGTAACAGTTCAGCTCGCTGCTGTTACGCCATACCATTGCTTGGTAAAAATCTGAACTAAACTGTATATATTTTACGGTTATGAAACTTTAATTGCAAATATCTCGAAAACTATTTAGCGTCTGCGCCTATAATGGGGTATTTTCGTAATCAGGGGAACGAGATCTATAACTCTGTAAAGTCTGAACAAAATCCGTGAGGGACAGAGCGGGGGTTCTCCTTGTGAGCTCGGAAGGACGTCGCACAGCGGTACCTTTCGTCCAAATTGGAGACAAAATCAAAGAACTTTCGATAAAAATGAGGTAGAGCGATGAAATTTTTTTTTAATTAAAGCTGAAACTTTGCAAAATATGGGGAAATAGGGAGATTATGGTAAGAACGTTTTTTAACGTTGAGAAAAAATTTTTTTGAACATGTTATACTTCCCGTAGATTTTTTCACGCTGATTTCAAATCTGGTCTCAAAATTTGTCTGCGACCTCAGGATATTGTAAAATCGATTTCTTGAAATTCTACATGTTTAACGAATTTTCTCAACGTTAAAAAACGTTCGTACCATAATCTCCCTATTTTTTCCATATTCTGCAAAGTTTCAACTTTAATTTTTTAAAAATTTCATCGCTCTACCTCATTTTTATCGAAAGTTCTTTGATTTTGTCTCCGATTTGGACGAAAGGGGTCCCACTGTGTGTCGTATCGCGTTGAAGACTACATATGTATACTCGAAGTGGAGAGGAACGAAAAAGGCAACGTGGAAAAGTCCGTTGTCCACTTGAAATAAAGGACCAGGCCTGCGTTCTGTCTTTTTCCCAGTCGGTTAGGTATGCTGAGAAGTCACAGGCCCATGGGTCCGCTGAGATCTGATTTATTGTTAAAGCCAGTGATTCTCACACGAAACTAAATTCGTTTTTGCATTGTTACTACTGACGCAGTGTTACTAACAATCCAACAACCTTGAGATTCTCCGTTGTCCCTTAGCCGTTGCTGAAATGTTACCATTACAGAATAAAGGAATGTTTGTCCCCTATCTGATAAAAGCCCCGGTGAATAGTTCTGATTGTAGGAAAACAGATATCCTTGGGATCCTTTAGTCATTGCTGAAATTGTGTGACGTTACATCGAGAGGATAAAGGAGTGTTCCTTTTCTGAAATCCTTTACTATTCTTTGCTGAAATTGTGTAACGTTCCGACAATAGTACAAAGCATAAGGAAACACATTCATAGTTTCCTACTTGATAAGATAAGAACCACGACATTAGCAGCTTTGCGGTTTATTTTTCGAAAGAATAGATCTGACGCGAGGCTAGCGGTCGCCAAAAAGATGCCGTTCTTTATGCGCTTGAAACACGATCGAATGAAAGTCATATACATATAACTGAGATTGATTCCTAATAAACTTGATTATTCGTGTATTTACTTCATTTTAATGATTAGATTTGCATTAAAAATCTATTTTAGTAAATGTCTATAAAATGTCTATAAAAATCTGGATTTAAATTTCCTCTTGTTCTTATTTCTTATAACATGTTATTGTTGAAAGTTTTGGTACAAGCCCATTCGGAGCTAAAAAATCGTTTATTTTCTTTAACAATTTTAATAATCATTATTGCATAATAAAATTCAACAGGTTTATAGTGTTAAAAACGTCACCCGAATTGATTACTAACGTTCGCCAATACTTTTAAATTAATTCAAACGCAAACAAAATGTCTCGATGTATGAAAAAATGGACTTGTACCACTTTCAAAAATAACGGCTCATATATTGCAAGACACAAGAGCAAATAGAAACTTCTTACTAAACTGGAACTAATACACTGATGTCTTTAAACCTTTTGAATATGTGTTCACTGCTTTATATAGTACGTATGTACACTATTTTTCCGTATAATAATATAAAATCCGCAGTCTGTTCATGACGCATACAACTCGCACGAAGATTCGCAGTCCGATTACGAGCACTCGCATTGCATTTCGTTATGCAATAAGTTACGAATGACACAACATTTTAGATAATTGCTCGCGGTTTGTATAAAACCTTCTAGCAGTTACCCGGAGAAAGCTCTAGGAATCGATTGCGTTTGCATTCGATTAGCCTACGATGTTTTATCGTCGACGTGCGACACACAGACACTAGTTATTTCTATGATCGCTTCAATTGTCGCAGCGCGTCCGCGCGCGCGCGCGCGATCATTCGTGATCGAGAGATTATCCAGTTGATCTCTTGTTAATCGGCCTCTGGATATGTGCAATGCGAGCCTGCGTCTTTGCACTCGCGCAGCCTGGATGATGCAGTTTCTCTTGAACGTCTTTTGATGTTGGTTACAGACGTACGCGAAAGACAAGGCCCAGCAGAAGAACCTACCGCCACACACCACGTTACAGAGGCACGTGAAAGCGAACAGAAACGTACACATACCGAGGTAAATGAACACTTCAACCTCTATTCACCGTACCCGCGAAAAAATTTCCTGAAAACTACTCTACGAGACCCTGGAGAACCTTGTTTCAAAATAGGTTCGAATGTTAGAAACAGTCCTCACTGCGCGATAATTATTGGGTTGGCAAGAAAGTACTTTCGGTATTTTAAGGTGAAATGGAAGCCAATTTTTCTATTCAAGCAACGAACTTTAATGAATAGAATTTTCCGTTTTGTTCGATGATCTTTTGCCATCTTTCTGCTAACTTCATCATTCCGCGCTCATAAAACTTGAAAATTTTTCCCAAATTTTGGTTTTATTTCACCTTAAAATACCGAAATTACTTTCTTGCCAACAAAATAAATTGCACGTTAGTAATACGGAGGGAAGATCTACCGAATCCGAACCTAAATTAGACCTAATTTTCAAGTCGTGGTTAATCAACGCCAGCAGCGACACTATCGGTATTTATTTTATACGAGATACAGTAAGGAGCATAACTGATTCGACACACTTTAAATCAGAACAACTGTTTTATGAATGGACCAAAGGACTTCAATTTCTCTGTTAGGCTGGAAGAATAGTGTATGTATGTATGTATGTATTTATTCCTGTTCCCTTTCGGGTTACAGGGAGAACCCGATCCCTCTACAATTAATTTATTTACATTTCTTTTTATCTATAATATATACGTGCACACTCAGTTTTTTCCTTTCTTTCACTCGCACATTCACACACTCTCTCTCACTCACTCTCTCTCTCTCTCTTCTCCTTCTCATTCTTCTTTTTTGTCCATGTACTTTTCTTTTCTTTTCCTCTCTTTATTCTTCACTTCTTCCTTCCTGGATTTCTCTTCTATCCCTATCCAATCTCTTCATCCACTCTTCTCCCCTTCTGTCCTCAGCTAATATTTCCTTCACTTTTTCTTGCAACCCTGCATCCTTGTTCTCTTCTCTTCTACATCTCTCCAGCACGTGCCCCCATGTCTCCTCTTCGTAACCGCATCTTCTACAGCATCTTTCCTCTTCTTCCTCCCAGTACTTTCCCCCTCTCATTTCATTTCCTCATCTGTATCTAGCAATTCTTCTCCATTTCTCTTCTTTATTTCCTTTCTCTAGATATTCTGGCGTGCCCTTCACTCTTATTTCTTTGTACCATATATTGTATCTTGATTCTCTCACACTTTTGGCTGGAAGAATAGTGGAAGGATAGTTTAGTAAATGATGCGTAAAAAATATGTTGAAGAAATGCATTTGGACGGAATTGTGAGAGAAACAATAGTAAAAGTTGATTCTTAAAAAAAATTCAAAAGATGTCTCTGGTCAACTGGTTTAAATTATATACTCTCTGAAAATTTCATTGAAATTGGTTAATTGGTTTGCGAATTATGAACGATCAAAAGTGGTAATTTGTACTGTACCATAAAGTGGAAAATTTTACCATTTTTGATCGTTTATAATTCGTAAACCAATTAACCAATTTGAATGAAACTTTCAGAGCGTATGACAAAACACATTTTTTAAATTTTCGTTATTGAGCCAGCTAAAAAAGTTGTAAAAATCAATTTTTAGTATTGTTTTTCACAATTCCGACCAAATGCATTTTTTCAACTTATTCATTAGACGTCATTTGCTAAACTAATTCTTCTAGCCTTACAGAGAAATTGAAGTCGTTTGGTGCATTCATATAAAAGTTATTCTGATTTAAAGTGTGTGGAATCAGTTATGTTCCTTACTATACATGGCTGAATCAAAATTCAATTATAAAAACGGAAGAAAACAGTTGACAAATGCGCAATTTCCCAAAGATTTTCTAGGAATGCTATCTACGATTTGTACACAGCGGATCTCCATGCAAAATAAAAATTTTCCACCGGATTTGCGACGAACTGAATCAGTCTAATTACAACCACTTCGGTTTTTCGTCTTACATTAACGCAATCAATTTTTTAAATCGAAAGTCTAGCTAATTCACCACTTCTCCCCTTCTTCCACTCTCACGATCGCCTAATTTCAGCCTAATTTTCAGCTGGACCCACCGAACCACGTTAAGTCTAGCCAGTATTGGGCAAATTTTATTTTAAATAATAAATAAACGTGTGATTTTAATTGCAAATAGTAACTAAACGGTAATTATTTACAAAAGTACCATCCTCTCCGATTTTGATGAAATTTATATATGTTATGCAGCAACACATTCTAAACAACTTTTTCCTTTTCCAATATAGGGGGGTCGCTTTTAGTTTTCGAGATATTTGCAAAAAATTATCGCGAATACTGTATTGAATTTTTCGCATTCCTGGACGCTCCGCTGCAACGTAGACCTGTTTAGGTGCGGCGTTTGTTTACATTTTGACACTGTAGAGCGTCTGGATATTCGTATGCGTGGTTGGGCCGGCCCAACGGCCGGCCCTCTCCGCCCCCCACTGCCTAACCCTAACTAATTCCGATCGCATGATTTTTCCATTACTAGTTCAAATTCTGTATGACGGCTATATGTATAGAATGAAAAGATTATGCGATCAGAATTAGTTAGGGTTAGGTGGTGGGGGGCGGAGAGGGCCGGCCGTTAGGCCGTCCCAACCACGCATACGAATATCCAGACGCTCTACAGCAGGGATGGGCACGGGTGGGGCCCCTCAAACGCCTGCTTCTCCCACCAACCTCTCTTCCATGCAACGCGCGCCTTCGTCGCATAGGCCGCGATGTACGAAGCCTTCGCGAGACATGCGCACTGCTCGCTACGGGCGAAGCGCGTTATTTCTCCATGGTAACGGTGGAGCTGGTGGGAGGCAGTGGGCGCTGTGGTGTGGACAGTTTTGCCTCAATTGAGGCAAAAATGCCCATCCCTGCTCTACAGCGTCAAAATGTAAACAAACGCCGCACCTAAACAGGTCTACGTTGCAGCGGAGCGTCCAGGAATGCGAAAAATTCAATACAGTATTCGCGATAGTTTTTTGCACATATCTCGAAAACTAAAAGCGACCCCCCTATATTGGAAAAGGAAAAAGTTGTTCAAAATGTCCATATCTATAACATATATAAATTTCATCAAAATTGGAGAGGATGGTACTTTTGTAAATAATTACCGTAAATCGTATATTTCTTGTTCCGAGATATTTCAAGGAAAAGGATGTCAACACTAAATGAATTCCGACTGAATTTAGTTTAAAATAACGTGTAAATTTTCACATAGACCACTTCCATAAATTATAGGCACATCGGTACAGTCTTTTTAAGCAAGTTTTTAATTCGTAAATCCTTGTAAGTCTATTGTAAATCCGCGGTCATCTAGTAATCTTATACTCGGATCGTTTGTAAGCGAAGAAATTAAGCATTCATTGGTCCGGAGCAAAAGTTACGGGTTCGAACGAAGTCTGTAAAAATGAGAGCTTTTCAATTTGAATAGAGGATAAGGCAATAGAGTTTGCGGGGGAATTGCGGGGGTTGGGCCGGAGGGTGTTTGGGAAGCTAATCGTTCAGCAAAGCGCAATGCTGATCACGAACCCACCTTTACGCTTGCAGATTTTATTTCCCCGGGGGGAAGCCGTTGCCATTGTCGCAAGTGGAGGCTACCGTCGCCAAAATTACCGCGGCATTCCAGTCTCTGCCGGGCCATCGCGCCTCTCGCGCCCAATTTCACACGATCACGAAGGTAAGGAGCAAGGGAAAAGGTAGGGAGACTCGTTCGAGAGACAGATTCAGCATCCCACGGTGCGTTTATGCTTATCCAGAAGCATTGTTTCCGTACGTGAGCCCCGAGATCTGGGGGAGCTTTCAATTTTCCACACCTAGTCACTCGATCCCTTACTTCTACCCCCTTGCCGTATTTCAACGAGTCAGACTCGTCTCATGAAGATTTTAACCAAGTCCAACAAATATGAATGTTACGTGTTTCTTTTTGAATGAAAGAAAGTTTCATTTCTTTCTAATCAATATTTAAGCATTGTGGTAAATGTAGCCATAGAAAAAGCGTAAACTTTCAATTTGAAAAGGGCCGGAAAAGAAAATTTCATCAAAATGTAAATTTTCAATTTGAAAAGAGCAGAAAAAGAAAATTTCATTCGTTTTTAATCAATATTTAAGCATTAAGATAAATGTAGCCGTAGAAAAAATGTAAATTTTCAATTTGAAAAGAGCAGTAACTTGGCCCGGTTCCCAGAATCACCATGTACCAATATTCAATCGTTGCACCCTGTTCCGGAATTTGCAACTTTTTATATTTCGAAGACAGAATTATTTCCCGTTGTTGGTCGACGATTCTCCGGATGATTTTTTGGATCAATTCGAACGATTTCTGATTACAGGCATGCGATCTGCCGCTTTACTGGAAAGTGCCGCTTTTCCTGGCAGCAGGGGGCGACCAGACCGGCTACGTCGAGATGAACGCCTTCCTTGATTTCTGGAAAGAGTATGTATTTGGTAATATTCATTAAGAAGAACAGAGGAGAAGACTGATGATATTTACGATAGAAGACACGAGGAAAAAGAGAGGCACAGATGAGATTGAAGGCGGTGTGGGACCTTGGTGGAACACCGTCGTGTTCTCCCATTCTATCTATCGCGCCGACGCATAAATAACCTCCACCATTTTTACCGAAATTTATTGCTTTCCTGTTCGTTTATATGGTGTAATAAAGACGTTAACTTCCTCAAGGACGCTCATGACAGCACAGTTTCATAGTCACTGAGTTACAAAAGACACGAACGGCTCGAGGATTTACACCGATTGGCTCCTCCATTTGTAACTTTGCTTAACTTGGAAAACACCGAGATAAAAATAAGAAAACCTACGATAGTTCTAGCCTCTTCCCTCTTCGTCTCTTCTTTCATCAATTCAACACGTTAACACGTTGATCCGCCACTTAGCTGTACAAATAAGTTCTTGGCTTTTTTTCGTCAAATTCGATATTTTCTTACTGAAAATACAAGTACGTTTTAATCGGGAGAGTAGTCTCCATTTGCTTCTACGCACTTCTTCCACTTCTCGGGCAGACGACGCGACGCGACGAATCCCTTGGTGAAAAAAATGGCGGTTTTGACTCGATCAAGTCTGCGAGGCATTTTTCGACTTCGTCGACTGTTTGGAAGTGTGTATCCACCAAATGATGTCGTAGCGATCTGTACAAGTGATAATCTGACAGACCAACGAATCCAGAGTGTCACTGGTCGTTTTTGCTGCGTGTGGTCTCAATTTGTTGCTCTCCGACAGCACGTGTCGAACCCAGCGACTCTGCTTTTGAATTTTTCCTAGCCTTTTCAGCCGAACGGAAATGTTTCGCTGCGTTACGCTAACCCAGTAGCAAGCTCTGCTTGCGTTTGGCAAGGATTTTCTTCGAGTATTTGCTCCAAATCCTCATCAGGAAATTTCCTCGGCGCTCCTGCTCTCTCGTCATCTTCGAAGTCGAAACTTCCACTCCGGAATCTTTGGAACCACTTCTTGATGGTGCTGATAGATACAGCATCTTCTCCCAATGCCTCACGTATCATCTCCTTAGCCTCGGAACTGTTTCTTTTTCAGTTGATATGCGAAAAGCATACAATGCCTAATATACGTCTTTCGGCAACTCATTTTGTTTATTGTGTGGTTGCAATAATATTTTGAGATTATGTTAAACTATCAGTCGGCTAATTTACTCTACTACAGCGGTTGGTATTATCATATAAAATCCCCCAACCGGAAAAAAATGTTTCTTATTTGTACTATAATATATAGAACTTATTTGTACATCTCATGTATGGGTGAGACAGTATTTCTTCGCCAAAATTAGAGAATTTCAACTTGGTTGACTCAGATGTATATCTGGTTGTCGTTCTATGCGCTGTTGTCGCCGTAGTTCGTTCAAAATTCAAGTGATACGACTTTTAAGCACTGGTAAATACAACTTGAACAACCTTACAATCAATTCCCATGAAAACACCTCTACAATCTCAATAATTGTCAAATAAAAAATCTAAAATCGGTCATTTGATTTCTCGTGGTAGGTTTTTAGTGTTAATCATATTGGTTTGATCTTCACCGCTCGATTATATTATATCTGTACCGTAAACGGGGGTTCGGCGACTGGTAAACAATTATTATAAATGAAACCGACTAGTGGTCCCCGTGTCTCGATGGCGCAGGCCGAGAATAAATCGCTGTATCGTTTACAGAATGTCGAACGCCAACCACGACGCTGCCAGCAAGTTTATCAGAATCACGACTCGGGGCCAGAGGAACAGCATACTGCCCGAAGATCTGATCCCGCTGGTGCAGGACCTGGTCGAGACTCATCCTGGTTTAATTTTCCTGAAAGAGGCTACTGAGTTCCATTCGCGCTACGTACACACGGTCCGTACCAGCACGATAAATATTTGCGAGGCGCACGCTGCTCTCTCGGCCGGCGAAACGCCGGGAAACAGAAGGAAAAATATTCGATCCGAACGACGTAGCTGTGATTTACGCGTCGAGAAATCGCGGGCTTGAATTATTCAAGACGGTCGCAGTTAACAATTATCGCGATCCTGTCGCGATTCTTTGCAATTTAGATTTCGCTATTTTGTCATCGAGATGTTCATTGCGTTGGGCTGTTTATAAAAGTTGTTTTAAAGCAATGAACCATTGTAATAGTTTATAATATACGGCTGAACTGTTTCTTTATAAAAGTTGTTTATTAAATGCGCGTGTTGCTCGGCTCTTAATATACCAGAATTATATAGGCAGTTCTATTCTTATAATAAATAACTGAACAATTATAAAAATCAACTTGAAATAGACGTATTATTAGAATTCCTCTTCATTTTCAAAAAATTATTTTCTATACATTTTCTGAAATTAATTTTCTATAAGAATTAGCTTAAAATAAGCTTATATGGCCGAACTGTAATGGTTTATAATCAATAAACCGAGAAATACAACTTTTTTATAAAGATACAGTTACTATTGTTCATTGCTTCGGTCATTCCTGGGACACAATTTATTTAGACCGATGGAAGATGTTGTTGAAAAGATTATACGTATTTCTGCTGGAGAGATATTCTCCACTGTCAGCAGAACCCACTCGTCATGCTATTTTTGCAACACTATGGCACTTTAACATTTTGATTTCACCAGTACACCATACACAGCAGTGAACAACGAAAGTCTTGTATTTTTCCAGTCTATATTCTTAAAAAAGTCAGTGTTATGTCATCCCACGCATTCATAATAATTTTCCTAACGATCCAGCTTGAAAATTTTATACTCGGAAGGGTAACAAAAGATGTTTTACCATCCATCAGCCCACGTAGTTAAAGTATTAAATCTCCTCTGAGAGAAACAACATGCATGGCAAACCATAGCGAAGATTTCTCGGGAGATTAATATTTATGCCGTTCCCTTTGAACACGGTTGCGTCCAATAACCGAGTATCTGTTATCGATAGACTGCGTATTTTATGGGATTATGGGAAAAATCGGTGGTTGTAACTTTGAAGCAATGCAAAGAGATTAACAGAATTCGAGAATATCGTTCCCGCGGTTTACGATTTCCAGAAACCATTTTTAATTTGCACGAAGAGATCCACAGTCTAGTTATCTTTATTTTCATGATTCCACTAGGTGATCGCCAGGATATTTTACTGCGTGAATCGAAGCTGGAGCGGAAGGATCTCCGTGGCTGAGCTAAGGAGGAGCAACTTGTTGTCGGTGATCGCGATCCTCGAGCACAAAGAGGACATCAATCTAGTCACCGCATACTTCAGCTATGAACACTTCTACGTAATTTACTGCAAGTTCTGGGAGCTCGATCGGGATCACGATCTCTTCATCGACAAGAAGGACCTCACCAAGCACAACGACCACGGTGAGAGAGCAAACTTCTCGGCGAACTATTCCAGCTGTTTTCCATTTATCACTTCACCTACAGTTTAAAATTGCTTATTGTAGTAACTGCGAGCGATTGATTGATTCACGAATAAAATACCTGTAGCTATCAACCGATTTATTGAAAGACCCTCGATTATTTATTCTTCATTTTGAAAGATTATTGAGTAAACGTTACCTACCTTACCAGTTTACAATGGAGCACTGTTACCTAACGGTCCTTCAAAATTAAAAATAAATAATTCGGGGTCTATAAATAAATTGTTCGATAGCTGCAATTGTGTTCATGAAGCGATACATTGCATTGAGCAATACGAGCTGAATACTTCTTTCGAGATTATCGTGTACACAAGATGAGAGACGTGTATCGTCTTTGTAGAGATTCTTCGGTTCTTTGCGGTAAAAATAAAATAGAAGGGTTACTGCGCGGGGCCCGTAGCAAATGTTATCACGAGGCCCTAGGCCCTAGGCTTTGTATCAGGGCCGCTTGCGTGCAAATGTAGCGCACCTTTATAAACAGGCACAATTAATGACCTTTTTTTTTTATAAAAAATATCGTTCATGTTTCGGCGCCTCTTCGATGAAGCGCCCGTGAGCGGGACCCCCAGAAGCGCGGGGACCGCAGCATTTGCTGCACCAACAAGTGAGGCCCGTTTTCGCCGAAATGGGCAAAAATTGAAAACTTTGAAGTCCTGCCATTTCTAAAAAAATTCGAAACCGACAGAATGATGACTTAAACCCCCCCTAATTTCACATGGACTATAACATATTTCATTTAGAACAAAATCGACGATGGTGCCTGCAAAAAGTGATCGATTTGGCATTGAATGACCCAATAGTAAAAAAATTTTGTCGATAAGATAGGGACTGACATTGAAATGATAAAGAATTTTTTTCGAGTCGCCAAAAATCCTTCTGACAGTCATCATTTTAGTCAAAAAAGAACCTGTTCCCAAAATTTCATCCAATTCTGAGCACGGACGTGAACGGAAACACAGCCCGTTCCCTTCCCGCCAGTTTTCTCTCGTGCTCCGCACAGTATGTACTATGTACATGCTGCCGAATAATACAAATTACACCTCGTAAACATAAAAATAGGATATACTTTTAAGGAAATAGGAAATATATTTGAGGGCGTTCGCAGCCTATCTTTTATCTAGCGCTTTTGAAAAACCGCATCGCATACATTATCGAGAAATGAGAAGCCGCATTTTTCTCTTTTGCTTGGCTTTGTGCACAGTGTAGAGCAGGCATGGCCAGAAGTAGCACGCGTGCTATTTCTGGCTATGCCTTGCGTAGACGCATAAAAATCCACAGATAACCTTGTTACATTACTATTCCCCGCGAACCAAAGAATGTAGACACAAAGAAATAAATTAGGAAATTGTTAATTCGATATTGCAGCTCTATCGAAGCGCATGATCGCGAGAATATTCAGCGGCGCAGTGACAAGAGGAGGTGTGAAAAGTGCGAACGGTGTGCAACAGCCCCAAGACAAGATGAGCTACACCGAATTCGTGTGGTTCTTGCTGAGCGAGGAGGACAAGAATCATCCCACCGCGATCGAGTATTGGTTCAGGTAATATCATTCGACTACAATGAACTTCGCAGAACATATGAACCGTGAATAAACTTTCCGATCTCGTTGACAGATGCATGGATCTCGACGGCGACGGCTACTTGTCGATGTACGAGTTGGAATACTTCTACGACGAGCAGTTGCACCGCATGGAGGCGATCGGACTAGAGACCTTGCCGTTCGAGGACTGTCTCTGTCAGGTACTGAAACAATTCACCATTAAAATTCAAATGGTGGCACGCGATTGTACGAACCGATGTATTTGGCGCAGATGTTGGACATGATCAAGCCAGCCACGCCGGGCAAGATATCTCTGAGCGATTTGAAGAAGTGCAAGATGACCTCGATATTCTTCGACACGTTCTTCAACCTCGAGAAGTACCTGGATCATGAACAGAGGGATCCATTCGCGTCTGCGAGGGAGCATGACCCTGACGGCCACGAGGTAGAATCCAAACATTCCTGTTTACTTCATTTATTCGTGCATTTATCGATGATGGATTATTCAGGCGCGTCTAGAATCACATTGTTAAACAGATGAAGGTAGCCATTGCAATTATTTAGTGTTGTATAAAGCTCGAGTTTTCGAAGCTCTTCTATAGAAGAACTCTTTAAGACTGAGCTCTGGAGCTTCGAAGACTCGAGCTTTATACATACAACACTAAATAATTGCAATAGCTATTTACAGTGACCGAAATATGAGGTTAGGTTCACTTTATTTTTATAACACAAATGTGTTTGGTTATCAGCAAGTTATTCTGTGTATAATGTAACTAATATGATAGATTGCGGATTTTATGCACAAAAATGAATAAGTGCTCTCAAGTGACTGCTGCTACAGTGAATACACGCAAGATTCGTTGCTCAACGTAGATAGAAATGAGAACACTGAACAAGCTAGTTCGCTCAGCTATCGCTAACCTATCATTATTTCGGCCACTGTGTGTATCCTACTGTTAGTAATTCATTTCGATTAAATTCACCACTAGCTAATGAAACGTATTAGCAATTCGTTGTTGATTCATTATCGTCATGTTCTGTGAAACAGCTGTCAGACTGGGACCGATTCGCAGCCGAGGAGTACGAGATGTTGGTGGCCGAGGAGAGTGGTAACGAACAAAACGAGCAGAAGTGAGTACCGATGGTCCTAATCGCGGTTCATCTATGCATTTTCCCTAATCTCTCGTGATGTCATCTATCTTCATCTATCCAGCGAGCATTATTCCAATGATAATTTTCGAATCGACAATGCTGCGGGAACGTTAAAAGAAAAGGATGAGAGGAAGCGTCGATGAGCGATAGATGAATTGATCACCGTAGGGAATTTCTTGCTTCAACCTGAGCTATGAAACGAAACTCATAGCTTCTGAATTTTTGGCATGCTTTGCCGTTTAGATAGAAGAGTATTTTTTAAGCCCACCCCAGCCCATCTTCCCCCGCGGAATCTAACACAATTTCAACCCTGTACTACGACCGTAATGACAATGGTGCGATCTATGCGTTTGTTGCAGGCTGTGTGATGATGAAATGTAACCATCATCTGCAGCTCAGTAAGTAAAGAAAACCGATCTGCATGGGTATGATGCACGTGAATGCGTAATGCATCGATAGAGAGTCAGCTAACCGCTTCTTACTCTTTCTGTTCGATTTATCTTTGGTTTTTACCCGCGGACGAAGTTTATGCGAATCCTAAGCGGACAGCGAATTGCGTCGGTTTCCTTTGAAGTGGATCGGCCTCGCAATTCTTATATTGTTATCCAGCTATAGGAATTCTTCGTTTTATCACAATCGTGTCCTCGATAGCACTTTCCCGATGGACGGGAGCGACATTTGAAAATTGATCTTTAACCCTCGGACACGGAATACTGTTGCTCTGATATTCTCAACACCAGGGCCGGCTATCTGGGGGGTGCGGCGGATGCTATGCACCGGGGCCCCGCGATTGAGAGGGCTCCAACATGATCAAGAACTAAAATAATGCCATTTTTCTGAAGTAATTAATGTATTAGCAAAAACAAAATCACGCATTAAAGAAACATGCATTAGTAATATACAGGGTGAGTCCGAAGAAACAGAACACATAAATATCTACGTTAATTTTCGTTGTACAAAAAAACTTCTTAAGGCGAAGTTACACTGTTTGAAGGGCCACATGTAACGGTGTAAGGGAAAATATTTTCGAGGTCATTTTTTAATGAGATTTCAAGGTCATAGATATTTTTTTAATGAAATGAGGTATTTTGTAATACATCAATCGATGCAACTGGACATTCTTTATAAAAAAAGTACTAACCTATGTATGTCGAAAAGTTAGTAGCTCACGAGATATTTTAATTTAAATAACTCTAAAACACCATTACTGTCGTACTAACTAAGACGTTACACAAGTAAGCAAACGCTAACATCAATTTCAATGTCAATGTCAATTTTTCAATTTCAATATCAACTCTTCAACTTCATTTTCAACTTCAATTTTTCAATTTCAACTCTTCCATTCAATTTCAACACTTCAACTTCAATTTTTCAATTGTATTTCGTTAATTTCAACTCTTCACTTTCAACGTCAATTTTTCAATTTCAATATCAACCCTTCAACTTCAATTTCAACTCGTCAATTTCAACTCTTCAATTTCAATTTTCCAATTTCAATTTTAATTTTCCAATTTTAATTCGTTAATTTCAACTCTTCAATTTCAATTTTAAATTCAATTTTAACTCCCCCATTTCAACTTCAATTTCAACTCTTCCATTTCAACTTCAATTTCAACGTCAATTTTTCAATTTCAATATCAACCGTTCAACTTCAATTTCAACTCGTCAGTTTCAACTCTTCAATTTCAATTTTTCAATTTCAACTTCAATTTTCCAATTTTAATTCGTTAATTTCAACATCAATTTTTCCATTTCAATTTCAATTTCAATATCAACTCTTCAACTTCATTTTCAATTTCAATTTTTCCATTTCAACTTTAATTTTAACTCTCCCATTTCAACTTCAACTTCAACTCTTCAATTTCAATTTTTCAATTTCAACGTCAATTTTTCAATTTCAATTTCAACTCTTCAATTTACACTAGCAAGTAAACGCTAACGTTTTAGTACGACAGTAATGGTGTTTCAGAGTTATTTAAATTGAAATATCTCGTGAACTACTAATTTTTCGACATACATAGGTTAGTACTTTTTTATAACGAATGTCCTGCTGCATCGATTGATGTATTAAAAAATCCCTCATTCCATTAAAAAAAATATCAATGACCTTGAAATATTGTAAAAAAACTACCTTGAAAATTTTTTCCCCTACACCGTTACACGTGGCCCTTCAAACAGTGTAACTTTAGGTGTTCTGTTTCTTCGGACTCACCCTGTATGTTCGTGTTTGTAAATTTTTTTTTACGTTACAAAAAATTTAGGGCCCAAAATGGTTTCTTGCATCCAGGCCCCTTTATAGAGAAGGCCGGCCCTGCTCAGCACAGGTCCGAGAGTGGAACCTTCAATGCAATACAGATCATCCTCCTTTGCTTCCATTTTTATCCTTTTCGTTGCTGCAGATCGTTAGTTTCAATCAAGTATGGTTCAGTCGCACAAAATGACTCGGCTAAAGGTGCCGATACACTTGCGAGTAATTTGCGACAATGTGATTTGTTCAAATTACTAGAAGATGCGTATTTATTTAATGTCGCAAGTTGCTTGCTAGACTATCAACACCCTAACAGAGTCCCCGACAGTCGAAACATTCGCCATCCTCGCACCGAACCGTAATTCGTTGAAGTTGCAAGTGTTTTGGATTGTAGAACGCTCGTCTATAACCCAATTGCTCAGAGCTTGGTCTATAGAGAAGTTGAAACAAAGCCAGAGAAAAGATGGACTCGTGCTTAAATACGCTTCTGTTGATTCGCAGATCATATGATTCCATGTCGGAGAACGCGTTCTCGCAGAATATGGACGGGGAGTCGGTGGATCAGCTGCAGAACGCCGAGCACCAGAGCTACCTCGACGATCAATCGGCTGCGAACCCGCAGGATTCCGTTCATCAGTCCAGGAATCAGTACTACGACAGCGGGGACAGCGACGACTACGCCGAGAGCGACAACTGATCGTCCTTTGGCGACTCCAGGAAGCTGAATTGGACCGGGAAGGAAGAAGCAGTAACAATTGCTTCAGCAAGAAATATCTTGAAGATGTAGCAAACTCGCTGAAAGTCGTCGAGAAGTTGAGTCAAACATAAACGATCGGGAGATCCAGTGAAAGACAGCGAGCGACAACTGAACTTGAAAGCGAAAGCTGAACTTAAACAGGACGAGGAAGAAGCAATTTAAGGTTGAAATGATCGAGTTGAAAGATAAATCTTGAATAGTCCTCGAGATGTCGACGAAACATTCTTCCGCGAAGCAATGGAGTTTGTCAGTGACAGTGAAAGGATTCCTGGATTCGCGGACTGCGTCGAATCGGATCAATTCGGTGATTTATTAGAATCGCCGCGACGAAGTACAAAAGTACCGGGGGACGCTCGAGATGGTTTCCGAGTGTTCGGACGCGACAAGGGGCGTGTATCTAAAGATAGATCGCTCCGGAAGCGTTCAGTGATCGTCTGCTAAATCTGGAGAGGGTTCAACGTGTCGCCGAATCGATCCGCAGCTAAAGAAAACCGACGGAAGAAAAACAAGGCCGCCACGACTCATGTGATAAGTGTCGTTGTCTAATCCTGTACACGATGTTCACTTCATGTACGCGCTGTGTACTTCACGTTGTAAATAGACAGCAAATCACCGGACCCTTATTTTTACTTAACGTAAGAGCCACTTCGAGAAGCGCAACACACACCTCTCGATTGCTGCAGCTGTTCCCCGAGAACGCTAAACATTATCATGAACTGAACACGTGGGAGAGACTCTCCCTCAATCTCTGTCTTCCGTGTATTCGCACGCGTACCTTTTTCTAGCCCAAAGGATGTTATTTTTTAGAGGAAACGAAGAACGAATCTCCGTGAGACACAGTATATTTCTTGGAAGACAGAGAGGATGCAGCAACCGGAAGTGAACGCCGATCGAAGATATCAGGGAATCTCTTGCCCTCTGTAATCGATCTTGTAAACCATAGTATTACACCGCGACCGTATTGCGAGAAACTGACGAGAGGATCGTACAGAGTCAAAGTATTCGTCCACGGTTCAAGTAAATTCGAAAGGCTATTTCGGGGTTGTTTGTCAGATCAGTATCGTAATTAGTAGACTGCGGATCTTTCTGCAAAATAAACATTCTTTTAGTACGTAACGTATCGGTACCCTTAAATTCTTGTAATCTTTTCGTTGTTTGAAATTATCCAATCCGTAGTCTAGTAATTCGATACCAAACTCATCCATTTTCGAATCTCTGAGATTATTTTTATTTGAAGAGGAGTGAAAATGATTTGGCGGTGCGACGAACGATCTCGAATGGCCGTATCGATTTTACCACGACTGGTGGAGGCAGTGTAGGAACTACTCGTACGTGGGGTGTCTCCTTTTTTCTGATGATGAAAAGTATGTATGTATTTCGCGAGCTTTCGCCGTTTAATTTCTGCGGGCCTGGAAACGGGTGACGTTTACGATAAACAAGCCAAAGATGCAAACGTGTTCCGTTGTCCGAATAGCGGAGGTGTACAAGAAGAGAAGGAACGATCGGGGAATTTCCAAGCGCTCTTTATTTTTCGTTCGAATTCGTATCATGAAACGGGGAAGCTTCCCTCGAGATTCCCCTCGACTAGCGGGATTCCGGTTTTATCGACGCTGGAACCGCTGAAACCCTGAAACTAAATATCATAAAAATTATTCTACACGATTGATTTGTTTCGATACACGTCTAATTTGTCCTACTCGGTAGTTGTAGCGTTAAATATCAGAACGGATTCAACCGACGATGAAGTCTTTTGTAAGCGACACGTTTTCCGAGACCAGTTTGTTAAATTCTTTTCTTTTGTATTTACTACGGCGAGTCGGGAGAAGGTTTTCTATATGTATACACTTTGATGTTGAATCATGAATGAGAAAATTACGGAGAATCTTGTTTCCAAACGGATCTACTGATTTTATATTACTTTTTCGCTGTTACGGGAACACCGTGATTGATACGTTCGAGGTAAAAAAAAGGCAAAGAACTGTTGTACGTAGTTCAACAGAACGATTGAACGTTGAATGAATATATCACGGGTGTTTGGTACGTCTTGTTAATTTGAAGAAAGCATCTCGTGGCAAGCCCTTGATTGTTGACTGTTAAATTGATTGCTCGTGAGATTTTGTTTCTGCGTGAATTCTATGTCTTGTTGTTATATTAAATAATATGAATTCGCTCGAACGATGACCGTCATTTCCGGCTCGGTAAAGAGTGTGCAATGCATTCGGATGACTGCCGCGGTACGAATCATTATATCGATCTATTTGAGCCGCCAAGACTGCTGGAATCCCTGTATATATATATATATATATATATATATATATATACACACACACACACACATATTATATATATACATATTACTTTCAGTCTTCGAGATTTCATTTTAAACTGCGTATATGATATTACTCTAGTCGAAATGTGTGCTATAATTCACGTAAAAAATGACCACGAGACTGGGGAGGGGGGCTTATAGTTTAGATATCCGTTTCGTGTTGTTTGTTGATTAACGACGATGAATTTAAGCGTATTTCGTTCTGGAACGACTGCCACGACTGGATCCATTCAAATGGACATATTAAATGGTAATTTAAACTGGCTGCTAGGAACATACAGTGACTCCCACTAAAATATTCGGACACTCTTAAAAACACCGTAACTTTTCAAATATTGGACTATGCGATTTGAACTTTTTTGGAAAGCTAGAGCAATTGGTTTACTACAGGATGTGAAAAGAAATTTTTTCAAAAATTGCATTTGACCGGAATTGTAGAAGAAATACTAAATGTTGCATTTTACAACTTTTATATGCGGGCCTATATGGAAATTTTAAAAAAATATGTTTTGTAGATCTGTGAAAGTTTCATCGAAATCGGTTGATGCAGGGAAAAATGACAGTCATTGAAAGATGTAAGAATTCTTAGATTTACTGCTGTTATAGGCCGAAAAATCGTGAAAATCTGCAATTTTTACCATCTTTAAACGCTTGTAGCTTGCAACGTCGACGTATTTTTTAAATTTTCAATATAGGCCCACATAAAAAAGTTGTGAAATGGATCTTTTAGTATTTTCTCTACAATTCTCCGACCAATTGGAATTTTCGAAAAAATTTCTTTTCACATCCTGTAGTGAATTAAGTGCCCTAGCTTCCGAAAAAAGTTTGAATCGTATAGTCCAATATTAAAAAGATTATCGCGTTTTTTAGAGCGTCCAAATATTAATGGGAGTCACTACGTGATTTAGGTAAAACGGTAAAACGGTAAAACGTCTGCAGTCTTTTCTCGCGTAGTGTCATTTTCGTCTCTATGGATAGTGTTACTTTTTTTATCTTGGACTAGGAAGATCCCCCTTGGGCGGTCGGTCGCGCTACAACAGTGTTTCCCAACATTTTTTCTGCCATGCCCCAGCTAAGCCTTTCTAAAATTCTTATGCCCCCTATGTAACATAAACAAAATTTTTAATACGCAAAAATTGAATTGTTCACTGAAGAAACTTAAATGACAGGTTTTAGGAAGAAATTACTCATATCACGCAGAACACTATGCGAGGGAAGACTTGTATTCGGTAAAAATGGAGTTCCTACGGTAATCAAACATCAAATACTTAACTATACTATCGTTGTTGGGGAATCGATTGAGAGGCTTCGATTATATTATACTTGAATTCCACGTCTTCCTTTAGTTTCGAAACAATCTACACGAACACTACCATAAGCAATTAATGTTCCAGAACGAAATATTAGATCCAAAACGGTGCTGAGAATCGATGCTTGGCAAACACCGAGGCCGGTGTTGTTCTTGTTACTGTTTGCGTACCTGTGTATGATTGCATGAGCCCAGCTGTTGTTTTATAAATCGTTCGTTTGAATCGTTTATCGAGAACCGATGTTTACCAAGCATCGATACCTACAACGAAACCCACGTGCTGCTTTTGAACGCAGCAGTGCTCAGATATTGGCCAACTTTTCTCGCGTATTCTTCTGGATAAAATTCTTGATAAAATAGGGTACTTTGGTCGCCCTGCAAAATTTTTAAAGATTGTTATCATTTATTTATGTATTTGTATATATTCTGTAACTCGTAGGACGCTCGTCCGGAACAGATTGTTTTGGTACTTTCCCGCCAATAAGGAGTGTGCGAGAACCCGAAAATACATCGAGACGAGTCGGGTCGGGTTCTCGAAAATTTCGGGATTCTCAATTATGTCGAAATTCCCGAAAATGTTCGAAATTTTCGAAGGTTTCGGGATTCTCAAAATTATCAAGATTCTCGAAATTGACGGGACTCTCGAAATTATCGAGATTCTCGAAGATTAGGGATTAAAAAAAGAAGATTCAATGAATAAATTTTATAATGTGGTTTTCGGAAACGCCTCAAATATCGAAAATCTTATACCACGAATAAGCGAATCTTATAACGGTAATCGAGTACTGAAAACCCTGAAATTTTCGTACACTCGTACCATATAGATACGCTACTGTTTTGGACACGCATGCGTGAGAAATCTTGGCCAATATCTCGACGCTGTTCGAACGTCGGCGGATTCGATCATCGGATAAGGAAGAGGAGATCTTTCAGTCGGTTCTGATCGGAAAGTATAAATTATTGTGCAGAATCGGATTTCGTGAATTTTATTCTTTTTCTTTTTTTTTGTAACGCAGCGATCCGCGAGTCGATCGCTTTTGTTGACTGTCCAAAGATGTAAAACTACAATTAACACTTTACAATCATATCTTTTATATAGTACGTTACGATATTTTTTTTTACTATATACATACGTATATGTATATATATCTTTATGTGCATATATGTATATATGTGCATATCTCTTCGTAGAAGTTCTCGTCGTGACGTGTTCGTTCGGTCATAGACGTTGTGACGACGGGACGAGGAAAGAACGTGTCTGGTTATTCGTCATTGCATTTGGCCATGTTTTTTCGATTGTTATATATTTATTCATTACTCTATGATAGGTTTATCACTGTTCTAGCAATCTGTTACGTGACGAAACAAGTCGAGCGTGTTCGCGCCACGATTTTCGCGTGTCTCCTCTGTCTATAATATATATTATATATATATTTCCAGCGGGGAGGGAAGAAAATGGGAAACGAGTAATTTTTTAATGAGACACCAAAGCTCGTGACCCGAGATATCGAATGAAGTCCGTGGCTTGAAATTGCACACGCAATTGCTTTCGCAGTTCTCGATTTAATAAACTCACGTTCACCATTTACCTACATTTTTATTTATATATTTTATCTGTGCATGAGTAGACGAGTAAGGTAATTTTGCAAGTTAATAAAAATGAACGGTAAAAGATCCTTTGCGTTGAAATCTGTTCACACAACCCGCCTGTCCTCTTTTGGCTCCCGTGCATATTCTGTTAGGATATCATTTCGAGTACTGGAACTTTGTTCTCTATACATATATATATACTGGATTCATTCATTTATTCTGATATATGTAAATATAGGTCGACCGATAGGAGGAAATAGACTAATGAAATAGGAATTTAAGGAGTGAATATACGTCCTCGGAGATTAATAAATTAAATTTTATCCAATTTATCATTGTTTAATTTACGTTACCCAATTACAACTACAGTGCTGCGCAATAATCAAGAATTATATTGTAAGTTTTCAAATTAAAACCTTTATACACAGTGATGAGATGTGCGCAGACGTGCGCATTCCACGCGCATGCGCGATCAAGATAGTGGGTTCTGTTTCCTGCTAAAGATGATGTAGGTTAGGTTCTGTTCCATGCTAAACATGATGCGCAGACAAAAGTGGACAAAAGTGACACCAAGTGACACGGCCAATCGGCTGCAATCGGCTCATGCTGTGATAGGATCATAACATCTGTCAATGTTTTTACTCATTCTATTCTAATTCTATAACAATTTATGTGATCAGTGGTTTACAAAGTATCTATTTAGTGCTATTTAGTCGTTTGTCAAAAGAGAAACAACACAAACGATGGTGATATAAATTTATATATACAGTTTTCTACACATGTCAAGAGCTTATCTTATCAACTGTCAACGTGAAAATTTCAAGTGTCCGTAAATTCTTCGAGCGGAACACAACATTCCATAGTATTTTGAAAAGCGTGGAGTTTTTGTAAAATGATAGATGTTAAAACCATCGTGAACGACACACAAGATGTTAATCACGAGCCGAGAGTGCGAAGTGACAGTACTGGAACGGTACCATCAACACCATCATCATCATCGGATTACATGACAGGAGAAGCGGATGACAGTTCAGATAGTAAAGCTGCCATTCCTTTCAGTCTAAAGTCCGTGGAAACTATATTATCGTTGTCCAAGGTAGAAAATTATTTATCTCTGATGTTTCCAAAATTTATATACTCACGTTTCGTATTTTAATTTAGGCAATATGCGAAGAAGATCTGAAAGAAATGGTACAGAAATGTAAGCAAATGGTATTGGAAAGCGCCGAGTGCTCGGACGAGAGGAAGTGGCTAGTCAGACGCTTGATCGAATTGCGTTTGAGGGTGCAAGAATTGAGAGAAGCGTCGCAAGAGAAGTTACTAGAGACTCAAGTAATCTTAGGACACCACTTGGTACCGCAAAAATACTATATAACAACTTACGGACCTGTATACTGTGATCATTGCAGCGGAACAATTTGGACTATGCTCCAATCATGGTACTTATGCAGCGGTAAGATACTTTTGTTGCATATCTTCGTATTATACAGGCATATTATCGAGAGCTCGGCGGTTGGAACAAAGATGGTACAAAAATATGAAAGGTAGTCCTATATCCCGAAAGTATTGAATTATACTAACCTGCTGCAAAAACTTTCTGGTACAGTTGTTACATTAGCGTGTGTCGTATTTGTACAGATTGCAAGTTTTGCTGTCACTGGAAATGTTTAAACAACATATGCAGAGTCTGTGTACACGTCGTTGCCAGCGAGGCAGGTGGATACACATACACGAAAGACATTTGTCCTGAACAAGGACTGGCGAGTCAAGGCTATCGATGCGCAGAATGCAAAGTGAAGATAACATTCAGTAAGTATCAGTAAGAAATACGCTGAATATTTCCCAATAGAGCTACAGCTTGTCAAATCTAGCTGTGCGATTGACCAAAACTTAGGAATGCGCAGACAAAAACAAAGACCGCACTCGACGAGAGAAGGATGTAACATATGAACGGTAAGGTACACACCTCGTCAAATGTGCGTACTGTCCATTATTTCTTACAGCAGTAAACATACAAAACAACTGTTTATTATGTTTGTGTGAATACACTTGTGTCATTTTACTTTTTAACTGAACTGTCGTCACGTGCATCGTTTGACAGGTGACGATCAATTCTCTATCGTTGCGAAGTTCCGCCTATTTACCATTGCGCAGTGGGATCATTTCCCCTTGCGAGGAACATTCAGCCGTACAGCTGAATTTGACAAGCTGTATGTACGTTTTCCTTGTTTGCTAACGATTCGCTTTACAACTTGTTCGCATACAAGATGTCTTATTTACCACATGATTAAACCATGATTCCCTTACAAGCTTTCCCAAAAGGATTATCCTTATCTTGTTTTGGCAGTCCATCCAAGGGTTCAGGTAACGAACGATAAATAGAAACAGATTTGATCGTAGATGGTTTATTTAAGAATTTTGTTTTGAGTGTTTGATTGTTATTAATTAAAAACAATGCTGTTGTATACCAGAGAGAAATTAAAATATATCGTTTATAAATATAGACTCGGCGTGGGTAGAGCCACGACTTTGTGACTACAGTGGATTGTATTACTGTCAAAGGTGCCATTGGAATACCGCAATGGTAATACCCGCAAGAGTGATCCGAAACTGGGACATGGAACCGCGTTTAATATCTCGCGTTGCCACGCAATTATTAACTCTTTTAGAAGATCGACCTGTTCTACCTCTCGAGGAATTAAATCCAAAGTTATTCACTTTGGTTCCAGATTTATCATTAGTAAAGGTAAAGGATTTATATCTATCTGCAATCCGTAGATTGCGGATTTCATTACAATTCGAAACAGTGAATGGTAGACTGTAAATCTTTATGCATTTATAGGAAAATTGAGTAAATAAAACTCGAGGATGTCAATATATGATCTCTCCTCTATTAATAATCATTAGACTGCGGATCTCTGTGCATTTATCTCTGGGTTTCTAAAAATGTTCAAAAAATGCTGGAGTATTAAACTCGACAGAATTTAGTACGATTTTGATTCATTTTGGATCTACAAATGCTATTACCAATGAAAATAGAATTTTATTTGATAACACTTTCCTAAAATTTGTCTCTAAAAATTGAAGATTGCAATCGATGCAGACAATTTATTTTAATGGTGATTGACTGATTAATGATTACTGGACTGCGGATCTTTATGCATTTACAGCAAAATTGAGCAGATGAAACTCGGAATTGTTGGGAAATTTTCAAAATTGATAATGTCGATTTCGTCTCTATTAAAATCATTAAAGGAAGAAATAACATTCGATTTAGCTCCTGTATCTTGTAATCGATGCACACACATTTGATTTTGCATAAAGATCAGCAGCAGTCCAGCGATCGAAGAGCCAGATAACAGGAAATAAGCGGCATAATTCATTGTCAATAGAAATTCCGGGAAGAAATGCAGATGATGAAGCGCTACTTGGTTCTGTGCACCGACGCGAACAACCATGGATTACCATGGAAAATTGGAATACGTACTCACATGATCGAGAACTCGGGCAACTATTCAATCAAAGATCTCATCGATCTCAACAATGGAATTCTTCTGGAAGAGGTTCGCGCTGCGTACGACACTATGCACGCTCACATTACGGAACAATGTGAATTGTGCAAAGCTCGGTAATTTACCAAGATTAAGAATTTGCGATTCATTTTATGGCTGTGGTATGCAATATGTTTTCGCTTCAAATTCGTCGTAAAGTGTTTGAATAAGGATCGAGCCACCTTCTGATTTTATTCCGTAACTGTAAGAGATTTGTCTTCGAGTGTTTCTATCTGCTTCGTTTGGACAGGAAAAAATGCATAGAAGTGGCAAAAATGAATAGATCTAATTTAAAACAGTCGAAACAATAGAAGAATTTTAAAATACTGTTATATTATTTTCAATCTATTGGGTTGGCCAAGATGGGGTTTCTCGGTAGTCGTAAAGTAGTAATTTGCATTATTCGGCTGCATGTAGCCGAATATTCGCTGCTGTATGCTTTCGAATAATGCAAATTACGCCTCGTAAAGGTAAAAATAGAACTTTTAAAGGCGATTGCGGCGTAGATTGATCTTTTATCTAGCGCTTTTGACTACTGAAAAACCGTACTGAAATACCGTACCCCTGCAATTCTAGAAACGAATAACCCCCTTAAAGTTATAGGGTACTGTATACTGTATAATATTCAAAGAGCACAACAATTGACTAGTACGTGTTGTCTAGTAAAAATAACAAGATTAAATTTATCTAGCGCTTTTGACTACTGGAAACGCCCGTCTTTACATGATCGAGAAATGAGAAGAAACGAGACGGCGCACAGTGGGGTATTTGCCCGATTTCAGCGGCCACAGCTAGTTCAAAATTCGCTCAATATTGAAACTGCTGTAACTTTGCTAAAATTTATCCAAATTTGATGAAAAAACAACCATTTTAAAGCTTGAGATTTCTACTTTTTGTAGTGTGTCCCATTTTCTGCGTGGGTGGAGCCATAGAGGAGATATCAAGGTCACCTTGATTTTTTTAAACAGAATGTCCTTTTTTTATACCATGGATCGATAGAGTATCAAATTTTGAGTATAAAAGTGTTAACCTTCGTATGTCCTAAACCTAATACATAGTTTACGAGATATATTATCCAAAGAAGAAAGAAAATTGTTGTTTCGATAATATCTCGTTAACTATTAGATTTAAGACATATCGAGGTCAATACATTTTTACTCAGAATTCGATATAGTGTATCGATTCATGATTCAAAAAGTAGGTATTTCCGTTAAAAAAAATCAAGGTGACCTTGAAATCTCCTCAATGCCCCCACCCACGCAGAAAATGTTTATGTCACAACATGTTCCGCTCTATACCGTGCAAATTTTGTTCATAGCATTTTTTCATACTATTACAAATAACGGCAATATTCAAAGTGGACATAGTTATTGCCCCACCCTGTATATTATTTAAATTTCATGTGTATAATGTTTCCTTATTTTAGTGTATGTTGTGTGTTTATTATTATTATTTAGTATTTACTTAAGTTAATACGATTACATATATATAGCGAATGGGAACAAGCAGGATGTGAGAGATGCTGCGATTTTCGCGCGCGCACGATGACCATATTTTCGTAAATCAACTATAAAACACGGAAGCAGTCGTAGTCAGATCCAATTTTTCTTACATCTTAATCAGAAAACTTCAAAGAATACAATGGCACAGAAATGAACACCGGGACGCACCCGGAAGTATAACGAAATTATTACCAAAGTCTTAGAATCACCAAGAAAGTGACTCATCGTTGGTTATCTTTAAATATTAATAATTACAAAGATGTATATGGTACAAAAGTGAATTTCTCTTAAAAGTATACCCTATACTTAGCTAAAAAAACTTCTATAAAACAAAAATCTGTTAGTGTATGTAAATATAAGGTAACAATTACTAATAGATGAATTCGTTGAGAAATGAAAGCGGGTTAACGGAACTTCAACTTCCGACAAATTTCAGTGCTTAATGGATACATGAATGGGAATTGAATGATGGGAGATTGTTCCTCAGACATTCAACTAACTCAAGCCACAAAAATTTTAGAATTTATCTAAAATTTTTTAAATTGAATTTTGACCGCTGAAATCGGGCAAATACCCCACTGTGCGGCGCTCTTAAAATACCGAAATTACTTTCTTGCCAACCCAATATTGAACATATTAAGAAAGAAAAAGTTCTATTTCACTCCAGTTTGTTGCGATTCTCATATAAAATGTTTATTTCGCATAAAGATCCGCTGTCAAGTCATAACGAATAAGTTTGATAATTCTTCGCATTTCCAGGCGAGCGACGTTCTTCTGTAAGTCGATAAATTTCATGAATTGTTTCAGGGGTCACCTGTGCGAACTATGCGGCAACGATGAGATCATATACCCGTGGGACGCGAATTCTATAATTTGCCCTCAGTGCGCGGCTGTTCACCATCGTATTTGCTGGTCGAAACGAAATCATTGCTGTCCACGGTGCACGAGAATACAAACACGGCGCACTATGCAAGATCAGCAAGCTTCGGACACGGACGATTTTCTAGAAAATGAACAGGCCACCTTGGAATTAAAAAACAGTAAAACATAAACGAACTTCTGTTGGAAATATTATTATGGATAAAAATATTTACCATAACTCGGAACAATTTTGCTAATTACTTATTTGCAATTGTTCTCTGCTATCGAGTTATGCATAAATTCATGTCTAAGCAACATACCATGTAAATATCGGCTCTAAAACCATTTGTACAGTTGTGGAAACCATGTGTCCTTCGATTAGACTACACCAAACCGATTACAATCGTGACGTTAATGCGTGACGGGCAAGTGCAAGTTTAAGTTTGTTTTGTAAAATAAAGCCAGCTGAACGTTTCATAGTCTTAAATGCATTTTCTCCGACTTTGACGTGCAATGTGATTTATTATCTGCTACATTATGCGCAATTTTATTTTGCGGCACACATGACTGTGCCACCAGTAGATGTATCATACTAATGTTTTTGAATTCCATTTAATGGATACTTAATAACTAATGTGTATATATAACGTCCGTCGTTTTCCGAGCTTTGTGGCATAAGCTGGCAAATAAAAGTTCGCGAAGCAGCGGCGGAACGGCAGTCGTCGATCCGCTTGATATAACACAGTATCGGAGCCGTCAAAACATTCAGGTACGCGCACTGAAACTGTATTAACGCTTTACCTACTGGAAGTCTATTGATTAGTTTCTTAAGAAATTAAAACGCAAGGTTTACTGAACACTGAAAGTGGCTGTTTTACATTACTTTATCAGAATAACGAGAACGTGCTTATAAATGAAGTTGTCTTCATGGATGCATCTTTACAATTAATAATCAATCTTGGATAATTAAACAACAGTCTCAAAGAAACGACTGGTCGCGTTATTGAGAGCGTCTTACTGGTTTGCGATATCCGATCGAGGGTTTGATCGTGTATTAATAACACACGTACTTTAGGGCATCCTCATTTTAATTTGTATAATTGTTAGAACATTGATACAGTGGATGTACAAAGTATTCGTACACCTTTTAAAAAGCTAATAACTTTTTTATAATCATGCCAAACAACCTGAGTTTTTATAATCAATTAGAAGCATTGGTTTACGAAATGATATGCAAGAAAAATTTTCCAAAAATTATAATTTACAAGGTTACATGCAGAAATAAAAAAGGCAATTTCTAAAACTTTTTTATTTGGGCCCCTTAATGAAAATTTAAAATATGTGTTTTGTGGATCAACGTTAGTTATACACACGCTTTAAATTTCATCGAAATCGATCAACATACATACGAGCTACAAGCGGTTAAAAATGGTGAAAATCGAAGTTTTACACGACGTTTGATCAGTTTCTGCTTAAAATAAACAGAATCGTCCATCTTTCGATGCTTGTCGTTTTTTCCTGCGTCAACCGATTTCGATGAAATTTTCAGTATGTGTATAACTAACATAGATCTGCAAAATATATATTTTAAATTTTTATTAAGGGCCCAAAGAAAAAAGTTTTAAAAAATGCCTTTTTTATTTTTGCATTTAACCTTGTAAATTACAATTATTTGGAAAATCTTCGCATATCATTTCGTAAACCAATACTTCTAATTGACTATAAAAGATCAGGTTGTTTGGTACAATTATAAAAAAGTTATTAGTTTTTAGAAGGTGTACGAATACTTTGTACACCCACTGTATATGATTTCACGAAATTCCGCGGTTGTCTATTTCGCCAAATTCCGTGTATACTTGAAATGACACGTACCGAAGTACGTGTATGTGAAACAGGGACTTCCAAATGCTATTGCGTTGCGAAACTGATCAGGTTCAACGATAGGTACAGTGTTAAAGTCGCAAGATTTCCGATTAGAAATTATTCGAAAATTGAATATGCAGCAGTGCAAAGATGTCCAGGTATTTGCTACTCTTCTCGGTCCTCTTCATCATCGGTGGCGGAAGATGTGATTATTTTACCCAGCCCAAGACCACTTACGTCAGTCTCTTGGAGAAATTCCTGATCGCCCTCTCAACTTCTGGACGAAAGCTCGAGCAACAGATCACGAATATTCCACTGTTATCCAACATCAAAGGGCAGAATAGTACCCTCAGCAACGTTTTGAACCAGTACAAAGATAAAATTAGACTAATATTCCCAGGTACGTGACTAATCTTTTATAAAAAATACAATGGGTACGAGTTCCCTGAGATCTCAAGAGAGATATCTGTTGATTCGCTAATTTCCGACGGATGTAACGCAATTTATGTAATTATAGGACTGGTCATTTGCAGTTTGTTATTTAATGCGAGCGTGCTTATTCGCGAAACACTGCGTACTTTATGCGTTCATAACAAACGTGACTATAAGAACGATACAAAACGTTTGTTACACAACTTGATTTGACAAAACATTTAAATTGTTCCGCTGTTTTCTATTCGTCGCATTAAATCGATGGTCTGCTGGTTTAATCTTTCGCCTTTTCCGATATCGTTTCATTATTCTTTGTGGACCTCGAATGTAAAATTACATTATACGATCAGAAACATTGGAAATGAAGCTGATATGAAGAATTTAAATGACTGAACTCACAATTGATTTACGGCTTAATTATTATTGAACAATACTGTTGCTATTTATAAAATTTGCGGTACGTGTAACTTTAGGAACTCGCTGGTGCGGTGACGGTGATATAGCAAAGAATGAAGCCGATCTTGGAGTTTTTAAGAGAACGGATGCCTGCTGCAGGAACCACGATCATTGCAATAATACCATTGCAGCGCAATCACAAGCGCATGGCCTGATTAACAACGGCATTTTTACAAGGTGAGATTAAGTTAAGTAGTCCAGTCAACGAAAAGTTGTAGAGGGAAATGGAAGGAACACAATTTTTAACTTTGGGTCTGTGTTTGGACTAGTTAGGAGGTAAACATACTAAAAGTCCTCACTCCTAGGAGATGAGCGGGGTGCACGTGGAAGGTGCCCTTTTTCGGTTTTCCGCTTATATCTTTGAAACTATGCGTCCTAGCGATAAGACCATTCTATATAAAATTAAAGCTGACAAAATGTGCCACAAGATTGATTGCATTCAGTTTTTCGCTATCTCGCATAGTTTATGAAAAAATTTTCATTAATTATGAAAAAGAAAATAGCCGGGTGAAATTCGCCCCCGGCGGGATTTTAATCGAGCTTGAACCATTCGATGGGTTACCCAAAAAGACCCTTCTCTGACAAGTTTCAGCCCCAGATCTCATCTGTAAGGGTATATAGTTATCGAGAAAAATCGAAATGCCAGTTTTTGGCCCATTTTCCCTATTTATTGACAACTAGCTTTTGCCCGCGGCTTCGCTCGCACAGAAAACCGTTTAATGCCCTCGGAAATTGATATTGTATCTCCATATAAAACCTTTTAACCCCCCATTCACCCCTATAGAGTTTTAATTTTATGTCATGCCGCAATCTTAGATTTCAAAACCCCTTTTCACTCCCTTAGGGGATCAATTTTTTAAAATGCCGAAATAGGTGTTTGATTAATTATATCAAAGAGCATTAAGACCAAGTATGAAGTAAATCCGACCACGAACAAAATATTCCTCATACAAACGTTGCAACCCTTTTTCACCCCCTTGGGGGTTCAATTTTTTAAAATGCCGAAACAGGTGTTTGATTAATTATGTCAAAGAGCATTAAGACCAAGTATGAAGTAAATCCGACCACGAACAAAATATTCCTCATACAAACGTTGCAACCCCTTTTCACCCCCTTAAGGGTTCAATTTTTTAAAATGCCGAAATAGGTGTTTGATTAATTATATCAAAGAGCATTAAGACCAAGTACGAAGTAAATCCGACCACGAACAAAATATTCCTCATACAAACGTTGTAACCCCTTTTCACCCCCTTGGGGATTGAATTTCGAAATATCCTTTCTTATCTCTTGCATAGATCATAAGGGAAACCTCTGTGCAAAATTTCAGCTTTCTAAGTCCAAGGGTTTAGCCTGGGCGTTGATAGGTGAGTCAGGACTTCGCTTTTATATATATAGATTAAAAATCCTGAAAAAAATCTGACACATTTCGGATACCAAGCCGCATATTAGGTATCATTTCCAGATTTTTCCGTTGCAAACTATATGGTTGTAAAAAATGAAAAACACGAAAAAAATCGAAAAATGCAGATTTCATATAAAAGTAGGTCTCGTACCACTTCAGAATTAATTTAGCAATGAGATATTATCAAAAGTATTATGCTCAATTTTTTTCAGATTTTTGTGATTGGTGCAACAATGTTGAAAAAAATAAAAACCACTTTTTTCGGCGTTTTTCCTAAGTTACACTGATGAAATGGGCCAAAAACTGGCATTTCGATTTTTCTCAATAACTACCCTTACAGATGAGATATGCGGTTGAAACTTGTCAGAGAAGGGTCTTTTTGGGTAACCCATCGAATGGTTCAAGCTCGATTAAAATCCCGTCGGGGGCGAATTTCACCCGGCTATTTTCTTTTTCATAATTAGTGAACTTTGAGCGCGGATATCTCGGAAACTATGGAATATGGATATAACGAAAAACTGAATGGAATCAATCTTGTGGCACATTTTGTCAGCTTTAATTTTGTATAGAATGGTCTTATCGCTAGGACGCATAGTTTCAGAGATATAAGCGGAAAACCGAAAAAGGACCTCACCTCCTAGGAGTGGGGACTTTTAGTATGTTTATCTCCTAACTAGTTCAAACAAAGTCCCAAAGTTAAAACTTGTGTTCCTTCCATTTCCCTCTACACCCCTCTTATGAGCATTGACTGGACTAAAGTGGAAGATTAAATTTCGTAACAATAACAAAAAAGTTTATAAAGAAATGGAAATATAGCAATACACAGGACAGGTAGTCCATTTCAAGATGCATTTTTTCGTTGAGGTTTCTCAAGACAAAATTAAATGTCTAAGGAAAAGAAAGAAACGTATATGGCTTCTGTTTCCTGTAATTAATACAGAAAATTTTTCTTTTGTCATTGAGATCCGTGGTTAAACATATTTTGATTTCATTCACAGATCGCTCTGCCATTGCGACCATGAGTTCTACAGCTGCCTGAAGAACGCTTCGTCGATCATATCTAAGGAAATTGGAACCACCTACTTTAACATTTTGAGGCCCCAATGCTTCGACGAGAATTATCCCATCATTGGTTGCCAAAAATACTCAAGGTAATACAATTCTTACCACTTAATCTTATATCTAGACTGCGGTTTTGATGCTTCCTAGAAGTTAGCCCCCCACTAGGGTGTCCCTTAAAAGACAAAGGTGAGATAAAATGTTAGGACGCCCTCTAATTTTATTCCTTTTCATGTTCTAAGTAAGTGTGTAAAATATTAGCCTAATCGGATTATTCTAAACCCTGCCTCAAGAGGCTCAAAGTTAGGAGATATTCTGTAAAATTTAAAAATATTTAACATTATTGTCGTTTTGAGTGAAAAACTACTTACAATAGATAAGTTTCACAATAACAGAATATAATCACACAATTTATTTATATAATACAATTTTTAAACAGAAAAAAGGTTTGTTGAAAATGAATTTTTGGTCAATGTTTTCATCCCAAGTAGCCACGTGCAGCCACGTACGTCCCTAAAACGTACGCAGAATGGACGTAGGACGTTTGGACGTGAACTGGACCTGAAACGTACGTTTTAGGGACGTACGTGGCTACTTGGGATGGGCATAGCTCTCCGTGTATGCTGACTGACCAAGAGAAGGTTCTGAAAGTTTTCTTCGTTTTTTACTTCGCCTAAGCTCACAGCTCTTTCAGCGGCATCATTTGTAATTGGAAACTTCCGGAAAAAATCTCGGGCTTCCTGAAAGTCCTTACAATCATTCCAGTCCACTGGGTGGTAGTATACCCTCGATTTGTAACTAGAAAAGAACTAGAATCTTACTAGAAAAATGGCTCGAAACATGGGTTTGCGCGCTGTCGGTTTTCGTCCTTATTTCAGAAAATTTTGGGCTGAGTGAGGGCTTATCCTAAAGAGGAAGGTTAAACACACTGCGCCCTGGTTACGAGGTTAACGAGATTATGTTTATAACTAATAATATTAGTGTCCAAAGTAGAGAAAAAATCTAGGAAAAAAAACCAGCAGATTACAATGCATTTTTCTGTCTCCAAAAGACTTTATGACTTATGAGATGACCAGGGCGCAGCGCGTTGAACCTTCCTCTTTAGAATGAGCCCTCACACAGCCCAAACTTTGCTCAAATAAGGACAAAAACCGACAGCGCGCAGACCCACTTTTTCGGACCCAAAATCTAGTGAGATCCTAGTAAATAGCAAATATCTAGCAAATAACTAGAATCTTACCAGATTTTCGATCGAAAAAGTGGGTCTGCGCGCTGTCGGTTTTTGTCCTTATTTGAGCAAAGTTTGGGCTGTGTGAGGGCTCATTCTAAAGAGGAAGGTTCAACGCGCTGCGCCCTGGTCATCTCATAAGTCATAAAGTTTTTTGGAGACAGAAAAATGCATTGAAATGTGCTGGTTTTTTTCCTAGATTTTTTCTCTACTTTGGGCCCTCATATTATTAGTTATAAACATAATCTCGTTGACCTCGTAACCAGGGCGCAGTGTGTTTAACCTTCCTCTTTAGAATAAGCCCTCGCTCAGCCCAAAATTTTCTGAAATAAGGACGAAAACCGACATCGCGCAAACCCATGTTTCGAGCCATTTTTCTAGTAAGATTCTAGTTCCTTTCTAGTTACAAATCGAGGGTAGACTACCCCCTTAAGGGGCTAGTCTACCCTCGATTTGTAACTAGAAAATACCTAGAATCTTACTAGATTTTGGGTCGAAAATATGGGTTTCGTACTAAACGTTGTTTGACCTTATTAGAACAAATTGTGGGCTGTGTGAGGGCTCATTCGAAAGAGGAAGAATAGACGCAGCGCGCTTTTCTCACGAGGTTAACGAGATTATGTTAATAACTAATAATATGATGGCCCAAAGTCGAGAAAAAATCTAGGAAAAAATCCCGCAGATTTCAATGCATTTTCTGTCTCTAATAGACTTTTTTGACTTATGAGATGAGAAAAGCGCGCTGCGTTGAACCTTCCTCTTTAGAATGAGCCCTCACCCAGCTCAAAATATGCTCGTATAAGGTCAAACAACGTTTAGTTCCGAACCCATTTTTTCGACCCAAAATCTAGTAAGATTCTAGTAAATAGCAAATATCTAGCAAATAACTAGAATCTTACTAGAAAGAATGGGTTCGGAACTAAACGTTGTTTGACCTTATACGAGCATATTTTGAGCTGTGTGAGGGCTCATTCGAAAGAGGAAGGTTCAACGCAGCGCGCTTTTCTCATCTCATAAGCCAAAAAAGTCTATTAGAGACAGAAAATGCATTGAAATCTGCGGGATTTTTTCCTAGATTTTTTCTCGACTTTGGGCCATCATATTATTAGTTATTAACATAATCTCGTTAACCTCGTGAGAAAAGCGCGCTGCGTCTATTCTTCCTCTTTCGAATGAGCCCTCACACAGCCCACAATTTGTTCTAATAAGGTCAAACAACGTTTAGTACGAAACCCATATTTTCGACCCAAAATCTAGTAAGATTCTAGTAATTTTCTAGTTACAAATCGAGGGTAGACTACCCCCTTAAGGGGCTAGTCTACCCTCGATTTGTAACTAGAAAATACCTAGAATCTTACTAGAAAAATGGCTCGAAACATGGGTTTGCTGGTTTTCAGTTAGTGTCCTTATTTGAGCAAATTTTGGGCTGGGTGAGGGCTCATTCGAAAGACGAAGGTTCACCGCAGGGGGCTCTGGTCATGAGGTTAACGAGAATATGTTTATATCTAATAATATTAGTGTCCAAAGTAGAGTAAAAATCTAGGAAAAAAAACCAGCAGATTTCAATGCATTTTTCTGTCTCCAAAAGACTTTTTGACTGATGGGATGACCAGAGCCCCATGCGGTGAACCTTCCTCTTTCGAATGAGCCCTCACCCAGCCCAAAATTTGCTCAAATAAGGACACTAAGTGAAAACCAGGAAACCCATGTTTTCGACCCAAAATCTAGTAAGATCCTAGTAAATAGCAAATATCTAGCAAATAACTAGAATCTTACTAGAAAAAGGGGTCGAAACATGGGTTTCCTGGTTTTCAGTTAGTGTCCTCATTTGAGCAAATTTTGGGCTGGGTGAGGGCTCATTCGAAAGAGGAAGGTTCACCGCAGGGGGCTCTGGTCATCCCATCAGCCAAAAAGACTTTTGGAGACAGAAAAATGCATTGAAATCTGCTGGTTTTTTTTCCTAGATGTTTACTCTACTTTGGACACTAATATTATTAGATATAAACATATTCTCGTTAACCTCATGACCAGAGCCCCCTGCGGTGAACCTTCCTCTTTCGAATGAGCCCTCACCCAGCCCAAAATTTGCTCAAATAAGGACACTAACTGAAAACCAGCAAACCCATGTTTCGAGCCATTTTTCTAGTAATATTCTAGGTATTTTCTAGTTACAAATCGAGGGTATACTACCCCCTTATGGGGCTAGTATACCCTCGATTTGTAACTAGAAAATACCTAGAATCTTACTAGATTTTGGGTCGAAAATATGGGTTTCGTACTAAACGTTGTTTGACCTTATTAGAACAAATTGTGGGCTGTGTGAGGGCTCATTCGAAAGAGGAAGGTTAGACGCAGCGCGCTTTTCTCACGAGGTTAACGAGATTATGTTAATAATTAATAATATGAGGGCCCAAAGTAGAGAAAAAATCTAGGAAAAAAATCCGCAGATTTCAATGCATTTTCTGTCTCTAAAAGACTTTTTTGACTTATGAGATGAGAAAAGCGCGCTGCGTCTAACCTTCCTTTTTCGAATGAGCCCTCACACAGCCCACAATTTGTTCTAATAAGGTCAAACAACGTTTAGTACGAAACCCATATTTTCGACCCAAAATCTAGTAAGATTCTAGTAATTTTCTAGTTACAAATCGAGGGTAGACTAGCCCCTTAAGGGGGTAGTATTGTGGGCTGGGTGAGACCTCATTCGAAAGAGGAAGGTTCATCACACACGGGTCTGGTCATGATTTTAACGAGATTATGTTTATATCTAATAATATGAGTGTCCAAAGTAGAGTAAAAATCTAGGAAAAAAACCAGCAGATTTCAATGCATTTTTCTGTCTCCAAAAGACTTTTTGACTTATATTATGACCAGACCCGTGTGTGATGAACCATTCTCTTTAGAATGAGCCCTCAGCCAGCCCAAAATCTGCTCAAATAAGGACAAACAACCGATTCGCGCAGACCCACTTTTTCGATCGAAAATCTAGTAAGATTCTAGTTATTTGCTAGATATAGAAAACGGGGACGGAGCGATGGCGCAGGTAGGCAGAGGAGGTGTCTAGTGGGCAAAGACCCTAAAAAGTAAATTGCCTTTTATATCGTTGTGCTGGAGAAATCGGAAGTTGTGCTGACTTGTGCTAGGCTAGCACAACTCATTGTCAGATATATAATTATATGCTGTTTGGATAATTGTTACTAATTTAAACGTTAATTAGATGTCCAAAACGATTATTTACCATAACTTCTTTATTTATTATTTTTATGAAGTAATACTTTAGCACAATCTTAGCACAACTCAGCACAATTGTTGAAATTATTTAATTTAACAAGTGGGGGGGCTAACTTTCAGGAGGCGGTTTTGATGCATTTATGAGAAAAATTAGGATACTCGTCACACCTTTCATTACAATGAAAGAATTTGAGAACATTCATTTATTTGGCTCCTGTTCTTTGCACATAATTGATTGAAACAATTTTTATTTTACATAAAGATCCGCAGTCTACTTATGTATATATCACCCGCAAAGAATTCCAGTTTTAGAGAATATGTTAATTTCAGGAAGATTTTTGCGGACAAAAAATGCACGCAATACATTTTCGACACTAGCGCACCTGAAGAATACGAGTGGTTCGACAATCCAGATTTCTGAACTTTCCCTTATCTCCGAACTCTGCTCTAAAAATTTTAATATACTACTGTGTGATATTACATTAAGTATAATGACACAATATGTAATAATAATAAACAGTACATGCGACAACATTCAACGTTATTTAATGCTCAAGGGCTAATAAATAAAGATTATATCAGAAATCACTTACGGAATGCATAATGCACGAGCATATGGTACTTAAATCGGGATCTCGAACGTGTTCTTTGGCGGAATTCCCCGTTTAATCACGTGTGGTATTGTTTTAGGCACCATTCTGAAAAATATAGTCATTGTAAAAAAACAGGTAATTGCTGAAACGTATACATATACATACATTATACACGTAAGTAACACAAAATTATTCAGAATAATAATTTAACGTTATGCCTTACGTGCTTACAATGATGCTGACGTACTTAGCATTAATAAAAAAATGAGTTCTTGTTATACAGCAATGTCGGTATCTTAATTCTATTCAAACTAATACTTTAACGTCCGTACAGTGAGGAACGTTTAATGAGAGATCGTTTCTTAAAGATATGTTCCATCCATGTTTTATGTAAAACCTATTAATTTCTACAACTGTCTCGATTCCCGGTAAAAAGATTTCCAAGTATGTTATCGTGCTCGGAAGAACATTATAAAAAACCTGAACAGAAGCCTTACGTTATGCAATCGATGATGGGACATACAGAGAGGCAGAGATTGCAGCCAGTGCAATCGTCGGTCACTTTCGGAATGTGAGTGTCTGTATCGAAGTGGATTGCTTGGTAGCCGGAATCGGCGCAGGCCATGTAACATTTCCCACAGTTTATACACATATCCTGCCAATTAAAATAATTAAAAATGTTAGCATTACAAGTAGCTGTTATCAACGAAGAAGATAAAGAGTAAATAGCGCAACTTTGTGGTAACATACATCGTCTATCAATGCCACAACTTGCTGTTTGTTGTCTAGCTGTTTGTACGGTCCGATATGGCTCACAGCTTTGCCAATAACGTCTTTTATAGACGGTACAGGTTCAACCGGAAGTGGAGCGGGCCTCGTGGTCGCGACAAGCTCATCTAATGGATTCGAATTCGCTTTGATCTCGGCGATTTTCTGCTCCCGCAGCTCCTGGTACGCTCCGAAGTAAGGTACATTCTAAAATGCAGATGAAATGTTATGGCTAGACAGCGTATTTTATGCATTTATGGCAAAAAGGGGTAGGTGTAATTTAAAACAGCAAGCTCGTTAGACAAATTTAAAAATACTGTCGTATTATTTTCAATCTATTAAAGATATTAGGAAAGAAAATAAATTTTTATTTCGTTCCAGTTTGTTGCAATTCAGGCAGGAAGCTTTTATTTTGCATAAAGATTTCGATAGCAGTCGAAAATACCTGACTCTTCAATATGGTGTTCCTATGCAGGGTGGTCCGTGTAGATATAACCAAATAACATAACGAATGTTTTCAATGCAACGTAAATGGTATCACAAGGTTTAATGCTTCGCAAATATTATTTTTAGCTCTCAAGATAATTCTTTCTGGAGTTTCTAAGGTCATCGATATTTTTTTTCTTGTGATAGTATGTACATACACATGTTTTTCTTGCATTTTCTAGTTGCCACTAAAACGCATTCAGGAAAACAAAATATCGACGTCCTTCAAAACTCCGGAGAAAAGACCTTGAGAAAATAATTACATATGCAAAGCATTCGCCTTGTGATACTATTTACATTGCTTTAAAAACATTTGTTATATCATCACGAATGAAGGAGATGCTTAGATGGACCACCCTGTATAATCCGAAGCAAAATTAATATTAGATTACATTACATTACTTTCAAAAATTAGGAAATAATCTTGAAAATATGTGATGAAAGCTCGATTTTCTGCGAAAGAAAAGCCTCGCACAGATAACATTCAATCTATAATTTTCTGTAGAATACTGAGAATACTCTGTACATAAGTTTTCGCGTTTTACCTTCGAGAAAATATGCTTACTTTGCCGAGAGCATGTTGCAGGGAAATCCGTTTCCCTTTTTGGTGTTTAAAAGTCGGTGGACTCTGGCCATCCCAGTCTTTCACCTGTTCCAGGCTCTTCAAGTACAGCAACGCTTTCAAACCGGTCACGTAATCGTGGATTAGAGTGAAGTCTTGATTTTGTATAGCGCTGCAGACCTGGTTCAACAATCGGCATGATAAGAACTGTATCTCTAAAGGGAGATTCGGTGGGTCATCGTCATAGATTCACCTGCAGAACGGAGGCACCGCAATGGAGAAACTGAAGAGCAACGTCCGCGGAGTCTATACCGCCTATGCCGAGTATAGGGAACCCTGGAAGAGCCTCAGCTATGGAGGACACTGCTCTCAAGGCTTGCGGTCTCGTCGAATTCCCCGACATACCCCCATAGGTGGTGGCTTTTTGGACACCGACGGCTGGCCAAGGGGTTCCATCCGCGTACAAACCCATCAAACCTTGCACTGTGTTTATGGCGGACACTCCGTCAGCTCGGCCTGAAGTAAAACGTTGCATTAGCTATTATTAGACATTTTATGTATTTAGAACAAAAATGAGTAGGTGCAATTTAAAACAGTAAAAGCGTTAGAAGAATTTTAAAATACTACTTATTCTTTTCAACCTATTAAACATATTAAGAAAGAAAATAAACTCCTGTTTCACTTCAGTTTGTTGCAATTCAGGTACAACACGGAGAGTAACAAATTTTTTTGATAAATCGCGTTGATATCATTTGGAAGGGCTATCTTTCCTGTGTAAATTGTGTGGTTGTTGAATATTGTGCGATTTTTTTTATTCGAGTTATTCAACATTGAAGTGAATATGGGCTTTTTAACATTAACTGGCTCCAGTAAGCGAAAAAATTATCGTAGAATCTTGTGCAAGAAACCAATAGAAAGAGCGTTTCTTTCTCTTCAAGGCACTCCTTTTGTTTTTTCAATTTGTTGCTCCCCGTGTGATGTTCCAAAGTTGCACAAAATTTTTGATAACCGTCAATGTTGTCTTCATCTCGCTATAACTTTATAAAAAAGCAACAATATGAAACAGAACATCTGAAACTAGAGGTTTCAGGCTTTCAAACCATTGTTTAACGATATCGATACGGCAATTTTTGACGGAGTTATGATCACGTAAAATGGGGCCAATTTTTCGGGTTCGCACAAGTTCATTCTTTTGAGGAGTGTATTATACAGTATACATATACTATGACTTTAAGGGTGCATATCATTGAGTAGGGAACTGTATAACATTAATTTCGCTGTCTTTAAGTAAATTGCAAGATCGTGAACGTCGCGTATGTATGACCGACACGATGATGTAAGGATGTAATAGTTTTCTAAGGACTATCTCTCACGCATGATGAAGGTACCGACCTTCGTAGGCTGCTTTCGCGATGGAGACTATATCGGTGATGTTTGGAGTCAATTTGATGAAGAACGGTATTTTTACAGCCTCTCGCACCCACTCCGAGATGTTCCTCACCAACACAGGATCCTGAAATGCAACAGTAGCTATAGTGATCAGCAAACCGGGAATACGATGGATGAATATTACAATAACCGTACTTGTCCGCAGGCCAGTCCCATACCAGACTCTCCCATCCCGTGTGGACAAGACAGATTCAATTCCAACGCGTCGGACCCAGCAGCTTCAGCCTTCTGAGCGAGTTCCGTCCAATCTGCCTTGTTGTAAGTGCACATGATGCTAGCTATGATGATCTAAAGACGAACAGAGATTTCGTTAACATCAGCATTATTGCTTCGGAAGAAAATTTTGGTTTTAGAATGAAAATAGCTCCGAGCGCAAAGGATTATAATCAGAAACCTTGCTCGGGAAGTCTTTCTTCAGCTCCGTGATGCTTTGGCACCAGTAGGCTTCCGTTTTCTCGGATATCAGCTCGATATTGAGGAAGCTGCCTTGTTCAGGACCATAATGGTGGCGAGAAGTGGTGCCTTTAATTATTCTTGGTGACACGTTCGTGACCAGGTCCTGAAAAATGAGATTCAAAATATTTATATAGATTCAAGATATTGTAACAATCATCGCAAGGTATACCTTGTCCAGGGAGAACGTCTTCGTGACAGTGTAGGCCCAGCCTGCTTCAAAGGCTCGCCTGATCATGGCACTGGAGGTGCAAGGCGGTGCAGAAGCAAGACCAAAAGGATTCTCGAACTTCATGCCGCACATTTTCACCGATACGTCAACATCATCGATTGGAGTGTGAAACTTGGGTAGCTGGGGAACTTCGGCTACTTCCAAACCGTGAGAATTCTACAGATAAACAATGAATATCGTAACGATATCTTGGAGAACGGAAATACAATGAAATCGCCGGAAAAGTGACCTGAATGAATGTATGCATGTACCATGCCGCTGCTTTCCCATCGTTCACAGATTCGACGGTGGTGTTTGCAACGCCGGCGAGGTCTCCGCCGCAGAAGACCCCTGGCACGGAGGTGCTCATAGTCTCTTCGTTCATTTCCGGTAGATTCCATTTGTTTAGCTTAACCGGCGCCATCGCGTTCATCACTGAAAAACATTTCTTTTTGTAGTTCTCTCACAAGGACTATGAACTGAGCGATTGCAGGAGTTCTTCCTTCTTTTCTGGAATTCACAAGCTTGTACAACGTTGGGAGACAATTTTCAAAAATCGTGGTGACCATATAACAGTAAAATATAATAGTAAAACTGCTATTATACAATGTAAACACTTGTGTTTTTTCTACAACGCTCATAGATCAACTCCGATGAGTGTCCTCACCGCTGGTGTCCTGCAGTCCAGATCCAAATGCCGATATGACGAAGTCCGCTTTCAGTCTGCACACTTGATCCTCGTCCTCCACCCAGTCGCCATTCTCCGTTTCCTCTGTTCGACAGAATTCTATCGCGACTATTTTCCCGTTGCGAGTGATCACTTGCCTCGGAAATTGGAAGGGGATGAACTCGCATTTCTCTATCCTCGCTAGCTCGAGCTGAATGTACGTAAAAATATTCATCTTTCTACATTTTCTGTTCGCTCTTCTTCTCACTAAAATTGATCTAGACGTTAGGTGAGTGGAACAATTCCTCACCTAATATTTAGACCAATTTCGATGAGAAGAAGAGCGTTCACACACACAGAAATTCTAGAAACAAGAGTATACTGTAGGCCAGGCAGTTTCAACTTGTAGCTCGCGAGTCATACGCGGCACCTTTCCCCCGCTTAGGTTCTTTCTTCCCCCACTCTTAGGCTTCATCGTTGCAGTAGAACAGGGGTGGCCAACTTGTTGCGCATTGGATGATTACAAGTGACGCATTGCATCCTTGCGCCATACTTATTCTTTTGAGGTAGGCCCATAACTGAATCCATCTTTATATTTTCAACACCTGAGTGCTCTCAGTTCATATAGCCTTCTTACTCAACAGTTCGTCGCATTTTTTCCACAGTTTACAATAGTAGGATGTGAATTGCGAAGCTGAATTGCAAGATAAATGTATAACTCGCGAGCTACAAGTTGGAACTCCCTGCTGTAGGCAATTCCACCACCGTTACCTCTTCAGGAACGGCTCGAACATTCGTGAACCCTTTCCTAAACACCACAAAGACCTTCCTAGCGCCGCATCTCAGAGCGGAAGTGGCGCAATCGAAAGCCGTATCTCCAGCTCCGAGGACCACAACGTTCCCATGAAGAGAGGGCAGCTGATAACTCTTGCATTGACATAATCCTGGCTTGCTACCCCTTGCCACTTTCGGTAGAAAGCTCTTCGACGTGTAGAATCCCATTTCCGCAGTGAGGCTCGCGAAAATCGGACTAGTCTTCGCTTCCGGCAGACCGATTCCCAGAAAAATGGCTTTGTATCCGTCATCTCGGAGACCCTAAAATCATGAGAATTGTATGTAACATCATTGCTTCGAGGTCGCATATTGTCAGGAAAGCGTGCCAACACCTGTATCGTTAGATCCTTTTCAGACAGGGATCTGTTCAGCTCGATCTTCACGCCTAAATCCTTGACGAGGTCCACCTCGAAGTTGACGACCTCGTACGGCAAACGGTACTGCGGAATTTCCGACGAACTTAGACCACCGATGTAGGACTGTTTTTCGAAAATCGTGATGTCGTCGTAACCCAATCGCGCGAGGAACGTGGCGCAAGAAAGCGAGGCAGGACCGCAGCCGAGCAGCGCAATTTTTATGTCCGCGTGTGCAACCCTTTGCCCTGGGATCCGCGTTTGTGGGATGTTCATCTGCTTGAAGATCTGTTGACGATTCGAATTGTCCAATTACTATTGGAAATCTCCACCGGGTGATGCTGGGAACTGGGACAAATTGAATAGATGAAATTCGAAATTGTATGATCGAAGAACGTGACACAGCGTAGCTTAGCTTTTGGTGAAATATTAGGCTTCATACAGACTAGAACATTCGACTGACAACAGACTGCCAACATTTTCTGTATTTCTTTGTGTAGTATACGCCGCTGCAGCTCCCATAGTTGTTCGCAAGAAAATCTGGAAATAGCACAAATCCGTTCTGATCGCCGTTCGTCGAAATGTTCATCGGAATGTTCGTTGAAATGCGCGGTTCGCGGCGCTGTTCGTCGAAATGTTCTAGTCTGTACGAGGCCTTAGGTTGTTGTAATTGAAATGACCGTTTATCACATTTGAAACTTCCAGCCTTTGTAGTTTTTCCACGACAGATGAAATTAAAGTTGTACAATTTGAAAAGTATATGTATATCTCGTACATGAATTTGCGTGTATAAGATTATTAATATTGTACAGTATACATGATTCAACATCGATTTTCGTTCACCATGGAAAAAAAGGAAATTCGTATAATTTACTTGTGCGAGTTCAAAGTTGGACATGCCGCGTCTGAAGCAGTGAAAAACATAAATGCCGCTTTCGGTGAAGGTATAGCAAGTGATCGGACCATAAGGCATCGCACAGTGGGACCTTTCGTCCAAATCGGAGACAAAATCAAAGAACTTTCGATAGAAATGAGGTAGAGCGATGAAATTTTTTAAAAATTAAAGCTGAAACTTGGCAGAATATGGGAAAAATAGGGAGATTGTGGTACGAACGTTTTATAACCTTGAGAAAATTCGTTAAACTTTCACAATTTCAAGAAAATTGCAGTTTTTTCAATACCGCTTGCGGAAAATTTTTTTTTTAACATGCTACACAATCATTGCCCGTGGATTTTATCACGCTGATTTCAAATCTGGTCTCAAAATTTGTCTACGACCTCAGGATTTTGCAAGAAATCGATTTCTGTGAACAGAACTAATGTAATCATTCTTTCGTCGAAATGATTTGATAACCCACTAGTTTATAAAGGTATATTGTATTCTCATATATAAAACACAATAAAATTAAACATAATGAAGTATTAGGAACGTTTATTTGACGTATATCACTTGACGAACGATCACCCGGCATATCACTGCGATTGTCGCTGGCACTCTTTGCTTAATTTTATTGTGTTTTATATATGAGAATACAATATACCTTTAACCCTTTGCGGTCCGCGCGGAATTCGCAATTTCGTACCAGCCGGTCCGCACAGATTTCGCCCCAGTCGCGCTTATTCACTTGGTACCGTTTACTTTGAAAAGCATTTATAATGATACTATAAGACGAAATGAAGAATAAAAAAAAAAAAAAAAAATTTTCCGTGTCGAGTGACACTCGACATAGGACGTGCCAGAACGAAATGCGATGTCGAGTCACACTCGACATAGGACCGCAAAGGGTTATACTAGTGGGTTATCAAATCATTTCGACGAAAGAATCATTACATTAGTTCTGTTCACAGAAATCGATTTCTTGCAAAATCCTGAGGTCGTAGACAAATTTTGAGACCAGATTTGAAATCAGCGTGATAAAATCCACGGGCAATGATTGTGTAGCATGTTAAAAAAAAAATTTTCCGCACGTGGTATTGAAAAAACTGCAATTTTCTTGAAATTGTGAAAGTTTAACGAATTTTCTCAAGGTTATAAAACGTTCGTACCACAATCTCCCTATTTTTCCCATATTCTGCCAAGTTTCAGCTTTAATTTTTAAAAAATTTCATCGCTCTACCTCATTTCTATCGAAAGTTCTTTGATTTTGTCTCCGATTTGGACGAAAGGTCCCACTGTGCGTCGCGTCGGTTTGAAAAATTTCGTTCCGGAGACACAAATCTGGAGAATGAGCCTCGTGATCATAAGCCAGCAACTATTAAAGATCTGGATTTAAAACAGATAGTTGAAAGGGAATTGCGTGAAACCATAATTGCTGATAAATACTGTCAGGAAATTGATATAATGTACGAAAAACACTGCGTGTTCAACAGTCGGCATTAGTCAATAGACGTGGTATAATATTGCTTCACGATAATACTCGACCAAATATTGCGAAAAAAACAGTAAAAAAATTAGCAGCAGAGTTGAAGAGTGTGAAGTCCTTCCTCGCCCTCCTTATTCGCCTGACCTGTCACCTACTGGTTACTATTTTTTTCAAGCACCTAGATGGCATCTTGAATGGAAAAATATTCAAAGAAGAACGTGCTGTAAAAACTGCATTTGATGAATTGATTGCCTCACGTTTGTTGGATTTCTACCAGAAAGGCATCGAGGCAAATTGTATCACGATGGAAGAAGTGCATTGATGTCGATGTAAATTATTTCAATTAATGGAATATGAATAAAGCTTGTAAAATAGAAGTTTATGTTAAAGATTCAAAACGGCCATTTCATTTGCAACAACCTAATAGATCTGAAACAGCATGACCCAGCTTTTCTATTTCCGAGTAATCTTACGTCTGTAGCGAACTGCTGAAGCCCACCGATATTGATGGGCCCCTCTTCGGACGCGTGCAGGTTGCATCCCCCCACGCAAAGGTCGCTGGTAGGACAGACCATGCCGCACGTCAACCCTAGAGGATTATCGGAAAGGATCGCCTTCGCGGCTCCATAATAATTCTTGTTTGATATGGAGGTGATAAAGGACTTGATGTCGAGCTGCGTCGGGCAAGACTTCTGGCAGGGCGCGTCGGTGCATTTCAAGCATCGCGCAGCTTCCTTGAGAGCGCCACGTTCGCTCAGCGTAGTGTGCTTGATGTCGTCGAAGTTCTTCTTCAACGGCGGACATTTCTGTAACCAGTTTGTTATCGCGTATTAGAAATCGTTATCAGTGTAGACGTTGATCGAGGATATCGGACTTTCCTCTTACATAATTTTTCTACAAATATTTGATAACCGTGATAACACTGGTCTTACAATCGCGGTTGAGAATCAGGACGATAGCGATCGACGACTAACAGGCCAGCAATCGAAAAGACATTCTCCTAGGGTACAGATTTAGTGGAGAAAATGGAGCATGACTGCTCACACACACTTTAAATCAGGACAACTTTTTTATGAATGGACCAAACGGCTTCAATTTCTCTGTAAGGCTAGAAGAATTAGTTTAGTAAATGATGTGTAAAAAATATGTTGAATAAATGCATTTGGACGGAATTGTGAAAAACAATAGTAAAAATTGATTTTTACAACTTTTTTAGCTGGCCCAATAACGAAAATTTAAAAAAATGTGTTTTGTCAACTGCTGTAAATTATATACGCTCTGAAAATTTCATTAAAATTGGTTAATTGGTTTGCGAATTATAAACGATCAAAAGTGGTAATTTGTAGTGCACCATAAAGTGGCAAGTTTTACCATTTTTGATCGCTTATAATTCATAAACCAATTAACAAATTTCAATGAAATTTTCGGGGCGTATATAATTTGTACCAGTTGACAAAACACATTTTTTAAATTTTCGTTATTGGACCAGCTAAAAAAGTTGTAAAAATCAATTTTTAGTATTGTTTTTCACAATTCCGACCAAATGCTTTTTTTCAACTTATTTATTAGACGTCATTTACTAAACTAATTCTTCTAGCCTTACAGAGAAATTGAAGTCGTTTGGTCCATTTATACAGGGTGTCCCAAAATTCGTGAAAATCCCGAAAGGGGGTGGTTCCTGAGACCATTTCAAGCGACATTTTCCTTTGCAAAAATGTTATCCGCGGCTTTGTTTAGGAGTTATTAACGAAAAACACGGACCAATCAGAGCGCGCCCAGGCCCGGCGCGCCAAGCCGCGCCGGCAAGCGAGTGTCGCGGTACGCCGTGACATCGCATCGTGACTGCGCGGCGGCCCAGGGCGCGCTCTGATTGGTCCGTGTTTTTCGTTAATAACTCCTAAACAAAGCCGCAGTTGACTTTGGTGCAAAGGAAAATGTCTCTTAGAATGGTCTCAGGAACCACCCCCTTTCGGGATTTTCACGAATTTTGGGACACCCTGTATAAGAGTGGAATCAGTTATGCTCCTTACTGTATATGCAACCTTTTCCAAATCAATTTCACCCATTAAGCATATTTGAAATTAATTATTTATTTAGATTAATAATAGACTTCAATATTAATGATATTAATAATATATATCAATATTAATAATATACTTCAATAAATACATGTCATTTTTTAAATTGATTAATCAGAAAATGGCTGCAATAAATAATGTATATATATATATCAATACTAATAATATACTTCAATAAATACATGTCATTTTTTAAATTTATTAATATAATCAGAAAATGGCTGCAGTATTAAATATACATACATACATCTACACAAAGTGTTTTTTCGTACATTACAAAGTCAATGAATTGATAAAATTACTTTTAAACAAGTACTTGATGTATATCTTTTCAATGAATAAAATTCATTTACATTCGTTTATATTTTTCCAAACATTTAAAATACTTTATTCGTAGAAGGTTGAAATTGATTTGCAAAAGGGTGAATTTCGAGTGCAAAACCTGTAAATGCCACCGCACCATATTCTCGTACTCCACTATACATATGTACATTCTTGTGTACTTACGCTGCATTTTTCGTTTACGTTCCTCTTCCACTTCTTTTTGTTCTCCTTCGTCTGCGCCGATGGGACCAAATTCGCGAACGGCTTTATCGTCGGATTCAGACTTAGAAGATTCTGCGGAAGAACAATGTGCAATGTAAACGACAATTCGATTCGTCAGAATCGCGCGAATTCTCACTTGCCTCGATGTCAGCCACGTCTCTGCTGACCATCACGGAGGCTGCCATGATCTCTCAACGATGACGAAATCGGCACAGCTGATCAGGTTCTCGTGTAAATAACAGCTGTTGGGCAATACTCGTAAACTTCGTAACTGAAGCAACTTACTTCGAGCTACCTGTCAACGACGAGAAACTCTGACTACACTAGCTTGATCGCCGAGAGATTTGATAAGCGAAGTACTCTGCAATATGTGTGATCAAACACTTGTACATTTTAAAGATTCCCGTGGGGGGAGATTGACTAATCATCTACCACTTCCCCATCTTTTGCCAACGTTTGCTTTGTAAGTTATCTGTTCGGTCGTCCTGAAAGTTTAATTGATTCGTTATCAATGAATGCGTTCAATGAAAATTCAGGCGAAATAAGAGGACGCTTGGAACATAAATAAAACATTGTGTTTTATATATGAGAATACAATATACCTTTAAACTAGTGGGTTATCAAATCATTTCGACGAAAGAATGATTACATTAGTTCTGTTCACAAAAATCGATTTCTTGCAAAATCCTGAGGTCGTAGACAAATTTTGAGACCAGATTTGAAATCAGCGTGAAAAAATCTACGGGAAATGATGTGTCGCAGGATAAAAAAAATTTTTTCCGCGCGTGGTATTGAAAAAACCGCAATTTTCTTGAAATTGTGCAAGTTTAACGAATTCTTTCAAGGTTAAAATACGTTCGTACCACAATCTCCATAATTATCCTATATTCTGCAAAGTTTCAGCTTTAATTTTTAAAAAATTTCATCGCTCTACCTCATTTCTATCGAAAGTTCTTTGATTTTGTCTCCGATTTCGTCTGTTTGGCCCATACGTGTAGAAGAAAGTTCAGAATCAGTTTATAAAGCTTAGCGCACCTCCGAAAAATTTCTGAAAAATTTCGCCACTGTAGATTTCCGCCTACCAATTGATAAAGCCACTGACAGTCAACGCAGAATGTAAGTGAAATGCTACGACGTCCGGCGTAGGACGAGAATTCTCCGGAGAATTCGTGTGAGATACAGGATCAGCGACAATCTGCGTTTGCAAAATTAATCTGCGGCTACTTATTGCGCATCGATTCGCCATTACGTTTTCATACGTCTGCTCTGTAATCAAAGAGAGTCGCGCTGCAACTCGATCCATCAAATAATACTCGATAAAATAGAAATGGATGGAAACAGCGCAATTGTAGTTTAGCAGAAGATCGTTCTGTGATCTTGAGCACCCCTAAACTGAGATCTTGCAACCCTACACGGAAACAGTAGGCTAATACTTAACGTACTGAATACGCGACTCTGTCCTGTTATCAAACAATTTCTAAGTACAGCATTATCGATAGATTTCCCGGAAAGGATGGACGTGTTCGCACTGGACCGAACGAATCACAGGCATATATCGCCGAATAAGCATTTACATATCAGTCTGTCGATGATTTATTACATGGGAATGTGGCCTACTCGTGGCAGATATCGGTGTTTGTACCTCGTGTACACAGTTTGCAGTTTCGGTTTTCTGTTGGGGGTTTTCCTTACCACTGAAATCGCACATATTGTCGTGAAACGGCACAACATGGACGAAGTTGTTGCAGGCGCGACTGTTCTCATGACTAATGCTACCCACGCGTACAAGGTTCGTACAAGATCATTTGCTAATCAATGAATTATACATACAGGGTGACAAGAAATAACGGAGTTAATCATTCCTTATTATAATTCTGTCAAATTGACGAATTTTGAAAAACCAAATAATAACAACCATAACATGGACCTTTAGTATTCATATATTTAAGAAGTTTCGAAATGGCCACCCTTTGCGCCAATACAGAGGCTCAAACGTGTCTTGAAATTTTCGGCAATGGGCCGCAGCTTTTCTGGCGTCATTCGGTTCCACTCCTGGTACAGAGATTTTTTCGATGACTCCAAATTTTTATGGGGCAGAGCACAGGCCCTGGCCTCCAAAATCGACCATACGCTGTAGTTCATCGGGTTGAGATTCGGTGAGTACGGCGGCCATTCCACAGATGTGATGAAACCTGGAAAATGGGCTTTGCACCACTCCTGAGTCGTTTTCGCCCTGTGGGCCGGCGCGGAATCCTGCTGTAACGTCCATTTCGGATCGCCGAGGTGGTGTTGGGCCCACAGAAGTACGACGCACAGTGGTCTAAAACGCGAAATTTGGTGACATTTTGGTATAACTTCTAAGCTATTAAAGATATCGACGTGAAATTGGGGGTGTAGGATATTAACATGTAATCTTTTTTAATAATGTATAATGTGGTATATTTTTCGTTTATGTAATAGCTTTTTTTACTATTTTTTAAACATATTTACAAAAACAACTTTTAGCTTTGAAACGGAATACATTCAGCTTATTGTTAGTCAATATATTATTTTTCTAAATTTTTGAGAAATCGCTATTTGAATAAAATTTGTTTCTTGATTTTCCAAAGCCTCCGGAGAAAATTTATCTGATCCTTATAAATTCACAATCTATAGTATTCTATAGTATCTGTAGAATGCACAAAGTGAAATGTAAACAATAATAAATATAATAAATTCAGATTTGTACGGAACACCTCCATTCTTAATAAATAACAAATAGCAGAATAATAAAGGAAGAAATGTTGAACACGGAAAATAGTTAACGTAATAAATGTCCAACTATTTATGTACTTACCAAATATTAGTAGAACGATATGTTTTATCACGAACGAGATATAACAAACACAAAATATAAACGCAAACACTCAATATAAATACATATAAACGCAATATAACAAACACAAATTATATGACAAATACAGAATATAAATTACTGTAAACACGCGTATGACTCGTGCTGAGTTAAAGTATGTTGCAGTGAGTGTGTGATGATGAACGAAGTGACAACAATATAAGTTTGGAGTAGGCGTGAAATTGACGATCGGGCAAACCAATTCATCGATAGTATTTTTTTCTGAATATTGGTGGGAGAAACGGTCGTATAAGATGATTGTTTAAAACGTATACAACGCGTTCGGAGAATTATACTTAATTCTCCTTGTATATTAATATCAACTGTACTAAACGATGGTACATAATACTGAACTAATGCATAAAGTATACTGAGGTACGCACTAAATATAAACTGCACAAAACAAAATTTAAATAAAAAGGAAAAAACATGGTATATAACGCTCAAAAAATTGTAGCATAGCATAAGATTTGAAGTGTTTAGAGTCTAAAGTGTTTCGTAGTTGTCACGGAGTCCCGACGATGGATGCGAGAACCAATACGCACAGCCGCACAGACGGCTTTAAACAATAATAACTTTTGATATAGGACGATCTAGGAAATGATTCTTGCATGACTACATAGAGGAAAGTATGCTGAAAATATTCCATTTTGTCAAAGTCTATGACCTCTTATGACTCAAAAGATATTCCTTGCGAAGTCTTGATAATTTTGCAAATTTACTTCATTACATGTAGCGTAACATTTTTAATGCATTACAAATACTAATTTCAATTGACAAATAGTAATTTACAGCTTAAAGATAAACCTTTCATTTAAAAAAAAATTGGAAGGAAAATATTAAAAAGGATCGTCAGGGCATCTTAAAGATCAAAAGCAATTTTTTCCATGAGAAAGGCTATCTTCAAAACTTCCAACTTTAACTGTTTGTTACACTAATGGTTTTTATTAAATTTTATTAATATTTTCATTTTCGAGGTTGATGGATATTTAGAAAGCAATAAACACTCAACAGATATCTATATGATACAGTTGGTTTTTGGGCAAAATGTCACTATTTCGCGTTTTAGACCACTGTGCGGCTTCGACGGCTTCGAGAATGTCCCGTCGATACACTTCTTGGTTGATTTTGACCCCTTGATCCTCGAAAACCGTAGCAAATCCCATTTTCCAGGTTTCATCGCATCTGCGGACAGGGCCCGCTCTAGCGGTTACGACGCCCCGGGCAAAAAAACAAATTGCCGCCCCTTTTTAAGCACTAAGCACCGCGCTGAACAAAATGACCTTTTTTTTTTAGCAAAATTGTCTGGCAAGGGTAGTCTGAAATTTTCTATTAATTGAATATTTAAAACATCAATATTTTTCTCACACTTACAGCCAAAGCCACAATGGCGCCCCTAAATTTTGGCGCCCCGGGCAAATGCCCGGGTTGTCCCCCCCCTAGAGCGGCCCCTGCTGCGGAATGGCCGCCGTACTCACCGGATCTCAACTCTATGAACTCCAGCGTTTGGTCGATTTTGGAGGCCAGGGCCTGAGCTCAGCCCCATAAAAGTTTCGAGTCGCTGAAAAAATCTCTGCGCCAGGTGTGGGACCGAATGACGCCAGAATAGCTGCGGCCCATAGCCGAAAATTTCAAAACACGTTTGAGCCTTTGAATCGGCTCAAAGGGTGGCCCCTTCGAAACTTCTTAAATACATGAATACTAAAGGTCTATATATGTTATGGTTGTTATCATTTGGTTTTTCAAAATTCGTCGATTTGACAGAATTATATGATAATAAGAAATGTTATTTCTCTGTTATTTCTTGTCACCCTGTAATATAGACATTTGCATGGAAACATATGGCAAAATAATAAATTCGCCAGCTGGAACTGTGCAACATTATTGTGAACACGAACATGTATATATCTAGACGGCGGATCTTTATTCGTTTATAACAGGAACGAGTAGGTGTAATTTAAAACAGTGAAAACATTAGGAGAATTTAAAAATTCTGTTATATTATTTTAAAACATTCTTATTTTGCTTTAAAGATTCGCTGTCTAGTAATATAATTTTTCATGACAAGGTGCATGCTTTACAAATGTTCTGTTTTTTCTCGAGGTCTTCTTTCCCGGAGTTTCCAAGGTCATCGATATTATTGTTCCTTGTAAATGTATATTTCTTTTCGTTACATATTCTAGTTGACAAGAACAAGTACAGCTTTACAAAAAAGATATCGATGACATTCACATTGCATTCAAAACATTTGTCATGTCATCACTAGACTGCGGATCTACAATTCATGGCTTCTGAAAATTTTCAAAAAATGCCAGAATATATCCTTCTACAGAATTTTCGTCAAATATTGATATATTTCAGATCTACAAAGGCTACTACCACTGAAAATGATATTTTATTTGGTTCCCCCTTCGATCTGGCGTTATCTGGCGCTTTTGACTACTGAAAAACCCCATCCTTGCATTATCGAGAAATGAGAAGGCGCATCCCGCACCCTTGCAATCATAGAAACGAGTCTACTCCCTTAAAAATCGTCTCGAAAAATTGCAAATTGCATAAACTTCCGCAGTCTAGTAATTGCAAATAAAGGAGATATACAGATCGTCCCAAAATTTCTGTTACGCGGGATATCTCTTTATCCATCGTATTTAGAAAAAAATACTTCCAATGAAATTTGTATGGTTTTCAGAGCTCTATAGAAAGGTGCATTTTTTAAATATTCTATTCGATGTGTTGAAGGTCATTTTAAGGTCAACTTCACTTTTTTAAATGGATACATAATTCTTTTATTACGTCATCTTATTCTATGAGAAAAAACAAATAAGTTTTATTCGAAACGTTTTTTAATTCGACATCAACTTCACTCAATGATAAAATCATAAAAACGTTCTTCTGGTGTCTTTATCACCGAATAACTTAAAAAGTTGTTGTCGAATTGAGAAACGTTTTCAATCAAACTTACTTGTTTTTTCTCATAGAATAAGTTGGTGTAATAAAAAAATTAAAAAAGGGAACTTGACCTTAAAATGACCTTCAACACGTCAAATAAAATATTTTAAAAATGCACCTTTCTATAGAGCTTTGAAAACCATACAAATTTCATTGGAAGGATTTTTTCTAAATACGATGGATAAAGAGATATCCCGTGTAACAGAAATTACACTCTGTATAGTTCGCAAGGATCCCCGTTCGAAATCCAGTTATCCCGAAAATGGAACAAGTTTATCACCGTGCGATGGTGGTGTAATGGTTAGCATAGTTGCCTTCCAAGCAGTTGATCCGGGTTCGATTCCCGGCCATCGCACATTTCTTTTTTTTCCTCGTTTAATCGAGACAACATTTCGAATTTCATGTTAATTAACATTAATTGAACCAGCGAATTCATTTTCACGGTTAGATCATTTTTATTCTGCGTCGTCATAATCGGATTCAGCAGCTGATCGACATCACGGAATGCGAAATGTTTAGTCGGGACAATGCGAAATACGAACGAGTTGTGACGCATTACACTTGGCAAGGTATTTTCCATCATATCACGTATCAGTTCTTCGGAACGATGGCTGTAGTCTCTTGGGGAGCTAAGCCAGTGATCGATCTGCTCAGTAAAAGATCTAAGGAGCTACCTTTGTTGGGCTGGTATCCCTATAACACAACAGAATCGCCAGCTTTCGAGATTACGTCTCTGTATCAAGCTGTAGCGATCATTCTTTGCTGCTTCAACAATATAGCGATTGACACTTTGGTGACAGGACTTATTACAATTGCTTGTTGTCAGCTAACTATTCTGAACCGCAACATTGCTTCGCTGAACAGCGAGACTCGACAATCAATTAATATGGACAATGATAACGATATTAAAGCTTCTAACAAACAGTATGAAAATTTAAAGGTCTGCGTTGAACATAGCAATATGATATTCAAGTAAGTTTCCAAATGAACTATCGAGTCAGGTAAAGATAAATCGAAGGGTACGCACACATGCCGAAGATACCTTGCTGCGTCGATCATCGACGGTCGATGTCACCTTCCGGTAAAAACAAATGCGTGTATCTAATTGTAAATGAGCACGCACATGGTGAAAGATACTTCACTGCTATACATCGCGATTACACAGAGATTCACCTATATGTGAAAACAAAATAATTTGGTTTTACATCTACATACATCGCGGTCGAAAGAAAGCATCGATGCGATCCAATGCGATCTGACTTCTGATTGGTCTAATCAAGGTCACTAGTTGACCTTCTCGCTTGCTGAATCATCGTCACTATCACACTATCACAGCCGCCAGTTGACACCCAAACGGATTGCATTATTTGCATTCACTCTCCTCCTTTTCCCCGTCCACTATCCCATTCCACCACCATGCGCACAGTGTGATATGATCATGGACATAGGAATAAATTTCAATAAATGTCCATGGATATGATGCATCTTTTCTCGCGCATGCGCGGCCAAAACAGTAACGTATCTATATTAGGACGATGAGCTATCAGAGCCCTGAGCAGGCTTGCCATATTCCGCGCGTGCCAGGCCCCTTACCGCTGCGCCCCTCGCCTAGGTACTAAGCTGAGCCCGCCCCACTCTTCCCACTACACTGACGCGTACCGCGTGGAGCAAGGTAAGTTAGCGGTACGCATCAGTGTTAGTGGGAAGAGTGGGGCGGGCTCAGCGTAGTACCGAGGCGAGAGGCACAGCGGTAAGGGGCCTGGCTGGGCCTGGCACGCGCGGAATATGGCAAGCCTGGCCCTGAGGCAGTTATATTGGCGAGAATGTACCGAAACAATCTGTTCCGGACAGGAAAACTCCAGAACATATCCTACAAGTTACAAAGTATACACAAATACACTTGTTATACATTCATTTTTCAGAATGAAATCATACCAATTTTTTTTAATTCTGCGGGGTGCTCAAGGTACCCCATTTTATCAAGAATCTTGCTTTATTGAGGCTGAAATCGCCGCGCATGCGCGAGAAAAGATGCACCATATCGGAACACTGGCGACTGGCCACAGTGCGACTGGCGTACACGCGTATACTCCAACGTCCCCCACTAAGACCGGTGAAATTCAAATTCAAGTAGGGTATTTGTTTTCCAATTTCGCTATAGAACTGTCCATAGTCATCCCACAATTTCTCAATCTCTTTTTTCTAAATAAATAGATAGTAAATAGTATGTACATATTTGATTTTGCATTGAAATATTATCGTATAACAGAGCTACATCTATTTAATCAAAATGAAACGATCATATCAAGCTGGAAGCTTATATATTTCATTCGGCTCGTTCTCAAGATTATTTGTGATGGGGGGGGGGGGGGTAAAGGGGGACTACATCCATAATTTCTTCGAACGAGCTATTCATATAATTACGATCCAACTTCGTGTACAGATAAGTTCGTTTGATCGTTTAATTTTGCTAAAGATAAGTTTATGTGTCTGATGATTTATGGACGGGAACGTACCTATGTATAACTTCGGTATGTGGTACACCTTCAGGTGCGAACACACTATCGTTTAACATGAAACTCGTATGGTACAATTATATTTAACATTTGCAGCTTCTCGAAAGAGGTGCAGAATATTTTTGGCACGTCGATATTCTTTCAGTTCCTAGTGAATTGTAATATTATTTGTTTAATAGCGTTCAATATAACACAGGTATATAAATATATGTACATATATTGTGTGTGTAATTTCGATTGCCCGTTGTACTAACTGTACAAGCATGTTCTGCATTTATTGCAGATGAAAGTTTACGTTCCGCATATTCTGTTCGGCATGCTGATGTATATGTGCTGTATGATATATCAGATCTTTATATTTTGTTGGCACGGCAACGAGCTGTATCTTCACGTACGTAACCACTGGAAATTGGTCCGTTCGCGGAAGACGATCCGGTTCTACTAAAACACTGCCTTCGCAGAGCTTAGATATTAGTCTCGCCGCGTACACGAACAAATGGTGGCAGAAAACTGAGAGCTTCAAACAGGCTATACAAATTATAATTACGAGAGCTCAACGACCTCTCATTCTCTCTGTCGGGAGCATCATGGAGCTGTCGTTACAGAATTTTGTTCGCGTAAGTATCCTATCTACAATACACGTAACGCGTCGCGAACGTTTCGAAGGCCCGCTACACACATCCGTTTCTCTAACGTGCGGCGATCGTGCGGTAACGGAATTGCGGTAAATATTATATTGCGGCGCCGCAACTATGGTTCAAACAAATGTGCAGCGCCCAATTGAATCTATATTATTTCAGACCGCAATTCCGATACCGCACGGTCGCCGCATATTAAAAGAAAAGCGGATGTGTGTGGCGGGCCTAAACGCGTCACCATAATTTTACAGATTCTGCGCATGTCCTACTCCATTTTTACGGTCCTACAAACTTCGACGAGCGATTGAGTCCGTTGCTTGTAATAAAAATTCCCTGTAGAAAGTTGTTATAAAGTATATATTTTTGTAAAAATTAGCAACATCACATTCCTTTTAACATTGTATATAAAATATATAGAATCATATTTTTTTAACGTGTTTCCTCTTGTATACTGTGTATAAAAAATATAAAACCTGATCGTGTTCTTCATTGTATGTATCTTATTCGTTCAAGTGAATCACGTTTATTGCAACAATTCGTATTTCCCGGTTCGATCCTTTATGATTAAAGAGTTTCTACCATTACAGCAATTCCTTGTCCTCCGCCAATGCACGCTGAGCCGATTCCAAGCTTGCCAGCTTTCCTTCGTCTGTAAAGATAATTTGTACGGTTAATCAATTTCGCACCCAGGATGTAATCTTGGGGGGGGGGCCGAGTTGAACCCAACCCTAGGTTTTGCGTGATGACCTTTTTTTTAAGCCAAAATATCTATCATCGGTACCCAGGGCTATTTCGCGATTTTAATTTTGGAAGCTGAACATTTTTTTCTTGGTGGGGGACTTGGCCCCCTGGCTCCCCCCCTGGGTGCGCCACTGCGGTTAATGTTATAGATAATATGCAATATCGTGAAAGCTAATATTTCATATAAATGTACCTGAGCTCGTGTATCAAGTGAGCAGTAATTCTTGCGCCAGATGCAGCCAGAGGATGTCCCAGAGCAATAGCACCGCCGTCCACATTTAATTTATTCATATCTAAGTTAAGATCTTTCGCACAGGATACCGTTTGAGCCGCGAAAGCTTCGTTGATCTAGTAACGAATAGAAATTAATTAACATCTTGTTGTAGTCCGACGGATGGATTACATAAAGCATATTTTATAATTATTACTTCGACGAGCTCCACATCGTCCAGCGTTTTGTTTGTGGTTTTAAGAAGCTGTTTGATGGCTGGTGCAGGCCCAATTCCCATAATGCTGGGCTCCACACCTACAACCGAGTAGCCTACTAATCGTGCCAGTGGAGTAAGTGCTTCCGCTTTTACGGCTTCTTCGCTAGCCAAGATAACAGCTCCTGCACCGTCGCAAATACCCTGTAACAAGCATCTATAAGTTTAGACGATGATAAACACAATAATTATATGTGTTTTACAACCGATTGTTTTCTGAACTATTTGTTATATAAATAATTTCGGAACGTTCGGGTTCTCGAACATTTTCGAGATTATCCCTGAGAATATTCGAAATTTCCAAGCATATTAGAGTTCTCGATTGTTCTTGGGCATTCCCATATATTCGAGACTTCCAAGAGTTTGGAGATTGCCGACATTTTTCGGTTCTCGCACAGTTCTGCAAGCTTCCCCTTGAGAGTTAAGTTCAGGAAATAATTGATCGTAGAACTGCAAATGGAACGCCTTATGTAACATATTAAGGGATAGAGTCGTTTCTAGGATTGCAAGGGTGTAAGCAATAATGCAAATTACGCCTCGTAAACGTAAAAATATGACTTTTGAGGACGATTGTGACTACTGAAAAACCCCATCTTTGCCAACCCAATAGATTGGAAATGATATAACAGTATTTTAAAATTCTTCTAATGTTTTGACTGTTTTAAATTAGATCTATTAATTTTTGTAATTTCTATGCAATTTCTCCTGTCCAACCCGCATCCTTGCTATCCTGGAAAAACAAGACTCTACCCCCTTAAGTTGATAGCAATGTACTTGTAAGAGCAGGGAGCGGCGGATACCAGCGGCGGATGTTGAAGAGGAACTATCAGGATTACAGACATTGGAACCAATGTCCTGTGATTCAGGATTAGCCGCACAAATGGCGCAGGATGTAATTGCTAAAATGGTAGGACTGTTGCTTGTTGATAGCAATGTATCATATTTAACATACTGATGCAGAACCAGCTGTAACCAGACCATCCTTCTGAAAAACTGGAGCCAACTTAGCCAGACTTTCGGTAGTCGTCTTAGGTCGTGGATGTTCATCGATGTCAACGACGACATCCTGTTTCTTAACTTTCACAGTTACAGGTGCCAGTTCCTCCTTGAAACGACCGGCATCGTTGGCTAAAATATATTAAATTCGTTACTAATTTGATCAATCAACGGAGAATAATGATACACGTAGATATTAACCAGCTTTCCACAACTGTTGGCTTCTCAGTGCAAACTGATCAACTTCTTGTCTTTTTAAACCATACTGAGCTCCAAGTTTCTCTGCAGTCATTCCCATAGGTAAATTGCAATAAGTATCGAGTAGCCCGAGCCACAAGGCATCTTCGAATTCATATTTTTGTCCCAACATTGTACCGAAGCGAACGTTCCTCACAACATAAGGTGTTTGGCTCATGTTATCCGTACCTCCCGTCAGAACTATTTTAGATTCACCTGTTAGAATACTCTGAAAGATAGAGATACTTGTGAAAGATACTCTGCCATGTTTTATAATAGCACAGCGAAGAACGATTTTATACCTGTGCTCCGCATACTATCGCCTGAAATCCAGAACCGCACAGCCTGTTTATTGCAAAGGATGGTTTTTCTATAGGAACTCCAGATTTTAATGCTACATGCCTCGCCAGGAAACCTCCGTCGCTGGACGACGACTTTAAATGAAATTATTATACATGTAGCGTGGCAAAGAAACCTTTGATTGTTTATATACAATTTATATAGATACATACAGTCATCACATGACCAAACACAACACTGTCGATCTTCTCGGGCTTCAATCCCAAAGACTGTAAAGCAGCTGTTGCAGCGACAACTGACAAATCGGTTGCGCTTGTATTCTTAAACATACCACCCATTGTGCCAAATGGGGTGCGTTTCGCTGCAACTATAAAAACACCTGCGAAACAATTGAGATAAAAATTAATATAGAGCAGAAATAGGCGTGTTGCAAGCATGTGCAATATGGAAATGTGCGAGTGAGACAGTAGAATGTAAAACCAAGTCCATTTTTGGCCTGCGAAGCCAATATAAATAAATATATCTATAAAAGAAAATGTAATATATAATTATATATATAATATAATATATAATAGCAATATCTTATCTCGCATCGATATTTTCAAATGTTCAGCGATTCGAGATCAATTTTTCTAGATCGTATTTATCAGATGAGAACCACTGGCGAGAAGACAGCTCAAAGTTCGAACAATGTCGATATTTAAAGATAAACACGATATCTCGAGTACTGAAGTTTGAACAGGTTCATAACATTTTTTTATACGTATTCAATTTATTGCTAATTTGCAATTGCAATTATCGATTATAACAATATGTAATATAGAACTAATATGCATATCTAATTTCCTCTCTGCTATTACTATTTAGAAAGTTTTATGTCATTTACCACCGAAAATTCCGGTGACTCTCGTTGTTCATTGTTTATTTTTTAAACACTAGAACTACCGAGTAATCATTAGACTGCGGATCTTTATGTATATAGAATAAAAATAGTTTGGATTAATTACAAAATATAAGAACCAAGTAGGAATTGATTTCTCTCTTTAGCGTTTTGTACGAAACGCGTTGATTGTCATTAAATACATCCACCCATTTTTGTTAAAAACGCACGAAGATCCGCAGTCTATTTATATTAGTAATCATGTATGAATACTTCGATAAAAGAGTAAAGATGTATATGTATGTCAAATGAAACCGGTAAAAATAAAGATATAAACAAGTAGCATTCTATTTATACGCACCTTTTGTTACAATAGACATTGTGTTAGGACAATTTATACTTTATACTACAACAGCAAGATCCAAACAATTAATAGGTTCAAAGTCTGATCTAAGTACTTTGTAGATGAATAACAATAACACTCGTGGACGAGTTGTCTGTTCAACCTTCGCTCCGGGAATGACACGAAGCACTGATGCCAGAATCGTGGTACCGTGGTATTAAACCATAGTCCCCACCAGAGTGGCCAGACGAGTCCGACCTTGGGACTCGCGAGGGGAATACAGTACCCCTTCTCTGATGACCAGCAATATGCGCAAGCGCGACGGGGATCGAGTAAGGCGCATGGGAGACACGTTGCGCTTGCGCGATGGGGACGCAACAATGACAGATGACATATTAGAAGTTTTAGGTTATTGCCGCATATCGAACCTATTACCTAATGAAATGAATCATATGAATCGTTCTAGATATTATCAACATTCTTTATTATAAATAAAATGAATTGTAACATGTGGGAGTTTCAGTTGTGAAATGAAGTATGCTTATTATGTATAATATGTATGTTGAAAAAAATGTTGAAATCTGTACTACTGAGTTACATTCCAGTAAAATCATAAATGTCCTAAAAATAAATCATAATCTATTTTAACACTTTTAAGGAATGGACATAGCAAGTTTTGAAACTACCTTTTTCAATGCATATCTTAAAAAGTTGTAGTGAGATTTATTAATGAACTCTACGAACTGAACACTCAGAGCATCACATAACACAATCAAATACAATACGATACAATAAAATATAATAAACAAATACACACACACACCAAAATAAGCAAACAAATACTCAATATATATCACTGTCATTGCCGCTACTCTCAGTTTCACCAGCGAGCAAGGTTCCAGGTGATTTTTTTGGTATTTCTTCTCTATTGTACATTTGGGCATTAAATAATTCTAACATCTGATCTGTTATTTGGAAACTGGAAGCATCAATTTGTTTTGTTTAGAATTATTTAATGCCCAAATGTACAATAGAGAAGAAATACCAAAAAAATCACCTGGAACCTTGCTCGCTGGTGAAACTGAGAGTAGCGGCAATGACAGTGATATATATTGAGTATTTGTTTGCTTATTTTGGTGTGTGTGTGTATTTGTTTATTATATTTTATTGTATCGTATTGTATTTGATTGTGTTATGTGATGCTCTGAGTGTTCAGTTCGTAGAGTTCATTAATAAATCTCACTACAACTTTTTAAGATATGCATTGAAAAAGGTAGTTTCAAAACTTGCTATGTCCATTCCTTAAAAGTGTTAAAATAGATTATGATTTATTTTTAGGACATTTATGATTTTACTGGAATGTAACTCAGTAGTACAGATTTCAACATTTTTTTCAACATACATATTATACATAATAAGCATACTTCATTTCACAACTGAAACTCCCACATGTTACAATTCATTTTATTTATAATAAAGAATGTTGATAATATCTAGAACGATTCATATGATTCATTTCATTAGGTAATAGGTTCGATATGCGACAATAACCTAAAACTTCTAATATGTCATCTGTCATTGTTGCGTCCCCATCGCGCAAGCGCAACGTGTCTCCCATGCACCTTACTCGATCCCCGTCGCGCTTGCGCATATTGCTGGTCATCAGAGAAGGGGTACTGTATTCCCCTCGCGAGTCCCAAGGTCGGACTCGTCTGGCCACTCTGGCCCCCACCAGCACGAAGTACGAAGGATTATTCCAAATTCCAAGCCAAGAGTGCACTTTATCCCCACTATATACTGAGTGAAGTATAATTTCGATTATATTTTCTTATTTAAACAAACTCTTTTATTTTTCTGTAACCTCGAGGTTTGACTAATCTTGACTATTCGGAGCGAATTTAAAGCTGCACGCACTATACATATATATATAAATATATATTGTGCGTGGTTATCAGATAGAGGGGCACGGGGTAAATACGTCGCGTCGGTGACGTTGCACGCAACGTGTTTACCCTGGCTGAGAACATGAGTTTCATTTTCCACTGTATATGAATAAAGTCCAAATTTTTCTGGACTTCACCTATTTATTTTGATTTATCTATGAGAAAAGCACGAATAGCATGTAAACGCATACATTCTTGGATACAGTCCTTTATTTTATTATAAATAAAAATTGTCTGCATCAATTGCAAGAAACAGAAACTAAATAAATTGAACGTTAACGTTCAGAATTCTTCCTTTAATGATTTTAATAGAGGCAAAATCATATATATTGACATCTTGAATTTTGAAAATTTTCCAACAATTTTGAAGTTATTGATTTACTCAATTTTGCTTAAATGCGCATAAAGATCCGCAGTCTAGTTGAAACATATCCTTGTAACACAAATATGTAATACTTCTTCTAGTTCGGAAATAGAACTCGTAACTCAAAAAACACTTATTATATATCTACATTGTAATTATAGTTTAACCTGGCTGAGAACATGAGTTCCATTTTCCACTGCATATGAATGAAGTCTAAATATATATAAATAAAGTCTGGACTTTACATATTTATTTTATTTATCAATGAAAATCACAAATAGCATGCAAATAACGCACATTCTAGGATAAAGTCCTTTATTTTCTTGCTCTTCGTTGAAACATTTCGTGTAACACACATAATATACTTCTCCTAATTCGGAAATATTAGAAATGAAACAATACAAAACAAACGTGAACTCATAACTTAAAGATTACTTATCATCTATGTAATTATACGCTGAGGACGTTGCATACAGGGTGAGTTACCTTAACGTTGCCACCTCAAATATTTTTGTTGTTTTTAAAGATACGTTAAATATCTGAAGGACAAAGAGTTGAATGGTAAAATGGGGCTCATACTTTTTATGTAATTTTTTTAGAGATATGAAGGTCACCATCATTTTTTAAAATTGAATGTCCTATTTTTTATACCATAGATCGATAGAGTATCAAATTCTCAGTAAAAATGTATTGACCCTCGAAAAAAGAATATTGTTTCGATAATATCTCGTTAACTATTAGGTTTAGGACATATGAAGGTCAACACTTTTATACTCAGAATTTGATACTCTATCGATCTATGGTGTAAAAAAATAGGACATTCCATTTAAAAAAAATGATGGTGACCTCCATATCTCTAAAAAATTACATAAAAACAAAAATTTTTCTGGTATCGTATGAGCCCCATTTTACCATTCAACTTTGTCCTTCAGACATTTGACGTATCTTTAAAAACAACAGAGATATTTGAGGTGGCAACGTTAGGGGTGACTCACCCTGTATATGTATATAATAAATGTACTATATAATCGTACGTAAATGTCTTCCACATAACCATGAGTTACTAGGTTTGTATCACAGGTAGATCGCTCAGTATTGTTGAGCTGTTTGAGCATCCAATCGTCTCTTCAATGTCTTCCCGTCATGGAATCCGCTCAACAGTTATTAACAAAACTTATTTAACGTTGTAAACCTACATAATATGTTCATGAGTCAACTAAAAATCAGAAAGTTGTGGTGTCTCTTATTTGAAAACTGTGTGTTTATAAAGCTAATAAAAGTCTGGCACGTTTGGCACAAGTTTAATTTATTAATCAAATGTTTTCACCTATTATCACGTAAATCTTAAGAGTATAACACATTTCGAGTGAATAACAAATTCGTTTGTTTTCCATTCGTCAAATTCTTAAATAGTTTGTACGGCCATTAATTACTTAAATACACCCACAATAGCGAGCTGATGATATCGAAACGAATTCTAACAGACTTACAAATCGAATTTAGGCTAAAATCAAGTATTTTACGTATATAAGAGATACAATACGCTTTATTACAAGAAATCTTACAAGGAAACTTTACTCTTTGTCGAATGGTTCGATGATGCCGATCTTCGTTTGCCAGTCCCGCACTCGGCTGTAGACATTTAGCAATCGGTGATAAGAGATAAATAGAATTGTAAAGATTTGTACATTTCTTCTGCGTCCTGAACTGATGGAAACACCGCTTTCAGAGTGTATTTTTTGTGTGAGTCTGCGGGATAGTCCACTGTCCAAATGCATTCTTTACCATGTACCTTAAAACGAAAATATTAATTGATTTTATGCGTTTATGACAAAGATGAGTAGGTTTAAACCATTGAAAAAATTAGAACTCCTGTTCATTGCAGTTCGGGTGGAAAATTTTTATTTTGCATAAAGATCCGCTATTTATAACTGAGTCTGTAGAAACTCATTCCTAGACTACTGATCTTTATGCATTCATGGCGTATAAAAGATTTTCCTTATAAATATATGTCCCACTTTCGTAAAATTTCTCTACAAAACTTGAAAATTGCATAAGCACACAAATCTTCGAAATTCACAAGATTCAATAGCAGTATGTACCCGCTACAGAATAATTAAACTAGCAAAGAAAAATTGCTGCGGTGAATTTTAGCCTATTCTATAGAAATGACATAACATCCTTACCTGCATCTGAGTGTCTACAGTGAGAATTGTAGTGTTGACAATTTCATCAGTCTCGTCGGCTCTTAATATTATTCTTCCAATCATATCATTACGATTATAAGAAATAAATAAATTTCCCGTAGCCAGATGCTTCCATTTACCATCTTTGTTCCTCAACTTCATCAAGATAGCTCTCCGCATAAAAATACCTTCGACGTTCTGCTCTTCATCCTCGTCTTCTTCGTCTTCGTCGTCCTCCTCCTCCTCTACTTCCTCTATATCATCCAATTCTTCGTTCTCTTCGTCATCTGGTTCTTCGATCACTGGTTCATCCTCTTCTTCTTCTTCCGCAGCCTTCTCGCCTAAATTCATAGGAACAAGATTGAAAATACCCGTGCAAATAATATATGGTATCGAATGAATGAAATAAAGATGCAGGAGTTGAAGCGAAGAGCTTACTTGTTATTTTTGTGTTATTCTCACGTCTTATGAGATATACGTGAATATATTTGACAGTGTATGGTAAAACGTCACGACACATTTACACACATATTGATTAATAAGAAAAAAAAGTGCATAAATGATATTTTATTGAATCAGATTTTATTCGAGCATTCCGCAAATAAAATACGTATTCGTACATGTTTTGCTACAACCGAATCTCTTAATACAATAATTATTGACTTGGTAAAATATTTTTATTTATATCGTACGATATACTCTTACATGTTCACGCTTCATTTTTTGGTCGAAAAAAGAGAGTCACATGAAATTAACAAAGATTTGGTAAAACGATTTCGTACATTTCCATAATGCGAATAAATATCACGGCCATATATCACAATTAATTTGAAAATCGAATACATCGGTCGGCAATACTCAAACATAAAACCTGGTACTATTAAAAACAAAAACGGAAAAAGAAATTCCATTATTGGAAATTATCGAAGAATAAACAATCTCGCGCTTAAAAAATCGTCTTAAACAATCGTTACACGTTCTACGTGTGAAAATAAAGCTATACTTCTCTTCGCTGTTCAACCATCGGAACAAATGTGCTTATGAAAACGAGTAACACAGCTTTGGATGTATCATGCAGCCGAAAAGCAATAACAACTATGAACCGAGGAAAGCTTTACGAACTACAGGTGTTATGTCTTTAGTCCTTACGGGTTTCGGTTAGCAATTGTTGAATTTTGTCGACGGCATCCTTGAACTTTGCGGCCAGTTCTGGATTTTTGAATCTAACTGCTAACTGTTCTGCGCACGGTTGCTCTTCTGCGTAATTCATTCCCGCCCACACCCAAGCACGGTCCGACGTTGTCAGTTTAGTGAAGTGGATGTCCTGTGTGAGCAACAGGTTACATACTACTTTGTGAACTTGCTCTCTACGCAACAATAATCTGTAAGTCCCGTGTTCTGTGCTGTGCAAGATTTTCATCTCTCCAACACCCCTCTCTTTCCATTCGTGCGTCGTGTTGTCGTATCTGTATAATTTGGCTCTTTCGCAAAATACTGAAACATAAATATAAACGTCAGCAATGATTCTTTCGATCACTTATTTTGCACAGTGTACAGGGTGTCGTAAAATTATATGTCGTAGACACCGTAGCACGATTCTACACTCCTCCCCCCCCCCCCATTCAGTCGAAAATGGCATAAGGAACCCCCGAAAAATTGACCTTGAATGTAAAAAAGAAGATAAAAAATCCAAATTCTTTTTAAGATTAAACATACTAAATCTTAAAACAAAAATTTTGGTTTGTTAACCTTGATTCAAAGTCCGTGATATATAATTTTGTGACACCTTGTGCTTATTAGAAGCTACCGCACCTTTCTCCTCATCTTCTTCTCCGGTGCGCACCTCGATAATATCGGGCAACGGTATAATAGGCTCGAAATGAGGATCGTGCTCTTGCTCGTTGTCATTCTCATCTCCTTCTTCTTCCTCATTCTCGGGTTTCTTTTCGTGCTTCGTCTCTCTCAGATGTTCAGATTTGTTTGCAGATTTCGAACCAAAGACAGTTGCTCCGGCTCCAGCGAAGGAGAAGTTCGGATCTGCAAATGTGAATACGCGCAAAGTATTAAATGCAGTAAAGTAGTAAAGTAATTCAATTGTATAATTCAACATAACTGTGGTAATACCTAACAGGAATACTCAAGGTACCTTTTTTAAACGCCTGCTGAGGAACGCTCGCGGCTAAGTCCGAGAAGGACACCTCAGGTGCCGCGAGGAAGCTGATCTCTTCTTTCTGTGTCTCGTTCTCCGAGGTTGTGGCTTTCGTATCGAACATGTTGGTGGTCGCGGAGTTCGAGATTCCAAACGGCGACTCAGTCGAGCCGAAATTCAAGTTGAACGAGAACGGAGTAGGCGTACCACCGAATACCGAGTTGGTCGGCTTAGCGGACGATCCGAATACAGTTGTGGTGGTCGTGGACGGGGTAAACGGAGACGCAGAAGTGGCGGTGATCTCTGCAACAGTTTTGCCCGTGGATCCGAAGATTGGTGGATTGGCGCCAAATACGGGTGTCGCGGAGACGTTGGTAGGTTTCGGTTGAGGGGCGAAACTGTTTGGGAATATCGACTCCGATCCATCCGTGGCAACGTTGAAGGTGCTAGGCTTGATGAGTCCAGCCTCTTTCTTCGACGATCCCCCGAACATGTTCTTCCCCGTACTCATGCCAAAGATATTCTCCGATTTAGGTGTACCAAAAATGGAGCCGGTAATCGACGTGTTGCCAGTTCCAGAGAATAGAGACGACTCTTCAGTGGAAGCCTGCGAGCCAGCTGGACTGCAGATGTTCAAGTTATCTACTCCGAGAACATTTTGCTTCTCGCCTTCAGGTTTCTGTGTCTCGCTAGTTTGAGACAATCCAAACGAGAAGCTAGTCTTCTTGTCGCTGGACACCGTTGAGTTGCCACTGCCAAACGGAGGCAATGAGTTTATTGAGAACTGTGGCGTACTTGCACTATTCCATCCAGTCATGAAGACGGACGATGCTGTATTTGGCGTGGCTGTCGTGGAAGCAGGCGTCTGAAGAATTGTAATGTTCGAATCGGTAGTCGCTGCTGTCACGGTTACAGACTTCTCGCTTTCGGTTGCCGTCTTCAACGATTCTTTCCCAGTAGACGTAGCCTCGAACAAGGGTACCGGAGGTTCCTTGCAACCCCTGCATCCAGGACAGTCTGGATTCCGCTTGTACGCATAGAAATTCTCTGGAAGCTGCAACTTCAGCGCAGCTTCTCTTTCTTCGGGCGTGACTTTCATCTCGTAAACGACCTCTACCTCTTGGCCTATATCTTTCGGATCCGACCTAGCCTCGGGTTTCTCCTCGATCACCTGAACGTCTTTCCCAGCCAGTGCATCGTCGACCGTGTTCTTGAAGTTCTTCGCGATGTCCGATGTCTTGAAACGGCAAGCGAACAACGTGTGCTCGATCTCTCCTTCGCTGTAATCGGCAGCGACCCACATCCAAGTCTTTTCATCCTTCGCCGTGAACTCCAGATTGGATTGCACGAAGTGGTTCAAGCAGAGTTTCAGTATCTGTTCCCTCCTCATCACCAGCCTGAGTTTACCGGTTTCCTTATGCCGTAGCAGCTTGATGTCCCCTAAACCTCGCTCCTTCCATTCGTTCGCAGTCTTGTCGTGTCGGAACAGCTTCGCTCTGTGACAATAGAGCACCTCCTCGTCCTCCTCGCCGGTCTTCACCTCGATCTTATCCGGCAACGGGATGATCGGCGAGAAGTGGATGTCGTCGCTTTCGACGACCTCTTCCTCGCTGTTCTCGCCGTCGACGGCAGCCTTCGACGGGGATTTTGCGACGAAGTTGAAGCCGAAAGACTTCCCGGGCGAGCCAAACGTGAACGGAGTGTCTTTGGTGGAGGGCGCGCTGCTTGCCTGGGGCATGCCGAACACAAACTTCGCGCTGGAGGTGTCGATCTTAGCTTCCGAGTCCGAGGACGTCGCATCCGTCGCCTCGTTGGACGCGGGCAACCGGAAGCTGAACCCGCTCGCGTCTTTCTTAGTCTCCTGCGGGATACCGAAGGTAAAGGTGGGCGTGGCTGTTGTGGTCGGAGTGCTTATCAAAAAGCCATCCGTCTTCGGTTTGGGTGGGATCGACGGATCCTTCGGCGTGTCGCAGGCAACGCAATAATTGTTCCCGGATGTGTTGACTATGTCGCAGATCTTGCACTTCCACGAACCGGCGGGCAGTTTAAACATCTCTGACAACGGTGTTTGGTTGGAGCTGACCGTGACCGGGGCGGTTTGCTTGCTCGCGGATGGATTGGTGGATTTACAAGCGACACACTCGTTGCTGGACGCCTCGTTTCTCGTGTAACAGTCCGTACACTCCCACGAACCTGTCGGCGGCTTGAACATCTCTGAAAGTGGCGCCTGGTTCGCGATAGTAACAGCCGGAGCAGCGGTTTGATTGCTGGTCGCTGATGGACGAGGTGCTCTGCAAGCTAGACACGTGCTGTTGAAAGCTCCGTTCCTCGAGTAGCAATCCTTGCACTCCCAGGAACCTGTTGGCGGCTTGAACATTTCAGACAACGAGGTCTGAGTCTTACTAGTCGCGTTCTCAGCCGGACCCTGCTTCTTCATACTCTCGGCAGAGATGCTGTCCTTAATCATCTTTTGTTGATTGCTCACGATCATGCTGTGGAACTGAGAAGCTTGAGCGGCCGTCTTGAACGTGGCCGCGAACGTAGATGCTTTTTCGGTCCCGTAGTAAATGATCCAATTGACAACGGTGCTGTTGGTCTTCAAAGTGAACGGTGTCTTCGCTTGAACGTTGTAGTTGTAGCAGACCTTCGAGCGGTTCTCCTCGGTCATCAGTAGCCGCATCTTGCCGGTCTTCGTGCTCCACAGTGTCTTCATTTGCCCCGTGCCTCTCTGATCCCATTGTTTAGTATCGTTGTTGTAATACTGAAGAGATACTTTAGCTTCGAAGAGAACGTCTTCGTGGTCTATCTTCGCGTCTGTACTCTTCACGCCTACCAGCTTGACCACGCTTGGCAGAGGCCCGTGAGGCCTTCTAAGTGTTGGTTGAGACGAGCTCGTTGTAACAACGTCGACTGTAACAGTTGGCGCAGTTGTGGTCTCGGATTTAGAAGGTACTGCAGCCTTCGCGAACGAGAAAGTAGACGGTTGAGTTGGTGCGGTAGACTCTGTGGTTGCTGCAGGTTTGGTGAACATGAGTCCCGCGAAAGGACTGGTTTCGGGCTTGTTGGGCGTCTTCACTGGTTCCACGGGAGTGGATACTTTCTGAATGATGGGCGGTGACGTGAACGAGAAACCGCCTACAACTGTTGTCGATGACGGGATCTCTGGTACCGTAGTCGCCGGCAGTTTCTGGCCGATCAGCGCTGCGCCTTTTGGTTCCGCAGCCTCTTTCTTCTCGACGTTATTCAACAGAATATCCGTTTTAGCAGCCGTTTTGCTCTCGACAGGCTTGTCGGGGACCTGAGAGAGACTCGCCTTGGCTTTATCAAAGTTCTCCTTGAAGGACAGACCCTCGTCCACCGTCTTGAACCTGATGCAGAACTTCTCCACTTTCAGCTCGCCGTCCGCAAAGTCGTGCGCCACCCAGAACCAGGCTTTCTCGTTGTTGGCTTTCGCCGTCAGCTCCATATCGGGCGCCAAATAATGATTAGCGCACACCTTCAGCACCTGTTCCCTACGCATAAGCAGTCGAACCTTGCCCTCGTCGTTCCTGAGCAGCTTAACGTTGCCGATACCGCGTTCCTTCCACTCATTGTCCACGAACCGGAAGAGTTTTGCTCTGGCGCAGAACAACACTTTCTGGCCCTCTTCTCCAGTGGTCACCTTGACTTCCGCGGGCAACGGTATAACGGGAACGAAGTCCGGTATCGGATCGTGTTCCGACTCGTGCTCGTGATCGGAAACGTTCGGCGAACCTGTCGAACAGATGTTAACGTTCTCGCTGGCCTTTGGCGTCGTAGGCATGGTAATGTTGGCCGGTGTGGTGGTAAGTGTCGTCGACAGCGGCGGCAAGTTGACGGTGGTCAACACGGTCGCTTGAGAGGGCATGGATATCTGATAACAATGAGGAGCAACGGACTGTTCCGCGGTGGCCAGCATGGACACGCCTCCTTGTCTGAAATGCGGAGGAATCGTTACGCTAAGTGTAGGCTGGACGACCGGCACTGTGGTCGGCAAAGTATCTGAAGTGGTGATAACAACGTTAACCGGCGGCGCTTTGTTCACCGGAGCGTCTTTTATCGTCGTCTCGGACTTCGGCGTCTCGACCTTCTGCAGCGAGATCTGCATCGGCGGTTGTTGGTTCGTCGGCGGCGGCGGCATCAGGTCCGGCATTTGTGCGGGCAACCTCGGCGGGAACAAGCCCTGCGGTAGTATATTCTCCGGCATTTTCGACCTGGTAGTGTTCGGATACAGCACCGGCATCGGGTAGATGTTCGTGCAGAACGAAGCGGCGTTCGGATCGCTGAACGACATGCCTCCCGGGAAGTAACCCTGGAAAGCGGTGGCCGTAGCCGCCGCGGATGGATATATAAGCTGGGAGTATGGATTCCTGTGCGACGATTGGAACATATTCGAGGACACGTGGCCGGACGGGTTCGTGTTAAAGTTCAATTCGTTGAAATCGTCTTCGGTGAAGCCGCACAATTCCTCCTCTAAATTCGCGTTCCCCAAGTGATGGGAAACCGGCTGGTTGGTACGCTGCCGCTGAACATCCTTTCGTAACTCTGCCACTTCTTTCGACAACTCTTCGAGCTTCTCCATCATGTTCTTACTGATATCCAGTAATGCTTTGTTTTGGTCTGTGATCGACTGCATCATGCTGTCCTTCGCATGGATCATCTGAGTGATCGCTCGGATCTGAGCGTCGAGACGCTCCGGGCTCGGACGTGCCTCCGTACGATTCCGTGATAAATCCAGTATATCATGATGTTGCGGTCTGTAAGGGGTGCTAGACTGTTTAGGGGTGCGATGATGATTCTTTTGTGGCGTGCTGGCCATGTTGATAGACGCGCTGAGCCCTGTGAACGTTGGCAACGTTGGATTCCCTGCCTGATGTTCCACGCCGCTGTGCGCAGAGGAATAACTGTCGTCCGACATCCCGTCGCACTCGTTTCTGCTTAAATCGCCCCGGGATAAATCCGGGTCGATCCTCTTCAGTTTGTTCTCTATGTCCGCTATGTGAGTGGAAAGCTCCGAATTCAATGGGTGTTTCGGATTCGATCCTGGACTACGTAATCTATCCAATGTTAAATAGAAGCATTCTCTAGCTTTCGAGAGCATAATGATGTGCTGGGACCTCATCTCGGACGTCAAGCTCTCCTTCGGCATGGAACTGACAATCTCATCTGCGAGCATCTCGTACATTTGACCCTGCTGGAACGACGCCTCCGGACATTTTAGTGCTTGCAACGCATCGATCGCTTTCTCGAATTGTTTATCCCGCACGAAACGCTGCGCCAGAAGCAGCTTGCCCTCCTCCAAAGCTTTCACAAGCTCGGCGTTGTTCATCTCCTTTCCTTGGTAACAGAAGAACTTTGAATTCGTCACGCGAAGCACCTGATTGTTTTGCAGTCTTTCTAAAAGCGGCATCGCGGTTGACCAGTACAACTCCGAGCGAGCCTTCAAGCTCGGTACCTCGCTGTTCTCCTGATTATCTTCCTTCAAGGTCTCCGCTCTGTAATGGAATATCCGTGCCAAGTGAACCAGAAGAGCAGGATGCAGCCCGTGGTTCCCGATGCAACGAACCACTTCCAAACCCCGCTGCAATTCCAATCGGATGTCTCCGAGATCTTCATCCAACGGTTTCTGTTTGTCGAGCGAGTATACTTTGTAAGCTGCCGACCACCATTTCTCCTGAGCACAGGTGCAAAGTGTGTTGGTGAGGTCGGCCGGCAAGGTGGGCAATTTTTCGAGATTCGTGAAACCGCTTAGTTGTTGCTCCTCCAACACCGCGCAGGCACAGAAGATCGCTGCGTTCAAAAACGCGTCGATGTCTAAACGACTTAAGCTGTCCGGCGATGCCTGGTTCAGGTTGAACACGGAAAACTGTAGGTCGTAGAACACGCGAGAAATTTGATTCGGCAAAGGCCCGCTGTCTTTATTCTGTGAACTGTTGGACCGAGATCTCAAGCCAAGCCAGATTTGATGGTGCAACGAGTCTGGCCAAACTTCCTCCGAGATCTTATCGAATCGTTTCAACTCGTTGTACGAACACAGACGCAACGGTGGATTCGGAAGGGAACTCTTTGCGAAGTACGATGTTGTTTTACCGTCCTGATACAGTCTTCCGATGAAAATCCTCTGGTAAACCCGTTCGCGCCACAAATTCGTGCAAAACTTGTCGATTTTATCCAACAGCTTTTTCGTGTTGTCTCGAGCAAAGTCCTGTAATACGTGCCCCACTTGACTGCACCTGTAAGACCCTTCTCGGAACCATACGTGCACTTGATCCTTCAAACGATCCTTCAAATGCATTGTCCAGACAGCTGTGAGATCCATCGGTGCCACGTGTAACGCAGTTAACAAAAGAGGTGCGCATAAACGTCCAGCTTCGGACCAACTGTCCTCTCCTCCCTTGGTCTTCCGTAAAAATAAGCAAGCCAAATGAAAATGTAATTGTCCCCACATGTGCAATAACATGTTCTCAATGAAAGCTGGATGATTGGAAAAATTCGCTGACTTAAACTCCATTAAACATTGGTCGAAACTGCAACACAAATTATATTTCATTCGATAACGTGGCTTACGCGCGTTCCATTCAATTGCAGAAGAATACTTACTTGAATATTGCTTGTGTAGCATCCGATATACTTTTCTTCACAAGATTACCTTGCTCTTTCAAACACAGAGCTGCGTATCTTTCTAACACGTTTATGTAAAATATCCAAAATGTCCAATCTGATTGTTTGCTCTGTTTACACTTCATGAGTAATTCGCTTAATGACTGATACCAGACAACACTGTTCCTGTGACTGTGCGTCGATTCTATTTTGGCAGCATGATTATACGCATCTTCCAGCCTGTGATTTCCTAGGTAGTGCTTTAACAATTTCACTTGTAGATGCACGTCTGTTTGTCGTACCGACAATTCAGCTAGAAAAATCATGTTGTTGTTATAAATTGGTAATGCATAAGCATATAGAAAGTTTTAGTTGAAGCCACAAAAGGATAAAGACATAACTTGAGAGTAATTTGAGAGTATCTTACAAAGTTTTCAGTAATATATTGATTATTTGGCCAGTCCTCGGAAGCCAAAAATGGTTAAACAAAAGACAGAATATTAACAAAATAGAAGTGTATTACTTACAGGTAATGAGCTTCTCCAAGTCATCGTTGTTACCACTTGGTTTCTCTAAAGTTAACATTTTCTCCTTCAATTGAAAAACTATCGGATGATGTGGAAACTTTTTGTCGGCTCTCTCTACCCAATACTTAATTCTATTCACATCGATATTAACGTCTACATCGGTTAGAAGTTCACAAACTGAGAACAGAATGAAATCAAGGGATAAGCGTACAATTTATAGAATGTAAAAATAATCGATTCGAACAAAATTGTACCCTTTAAAACAAGATCATCTTGCTTAGGTTCTAATTCAAGAGATTTCTTGTATTGCATGAAAGCTGCTTCCTGTTGTCTTAAAGCTTCGAAGGTCTGACCCAACAATTTATAAGCTCCGGCGCATTTGTCCCTTATCTCCAAATAGTTAGAGACATATTTCTTTGCAGATTCGTAATCCCCGACTTGATAGTATAGCTTGGCTATGTTGTAACATCGTAGATGTTTCTACAAATTAGCGTAAAGCCAAGTTACATAACGTTGAATTATCATGCATACAAATTTTTAACCCTTTGCAGTCGAAGCTATTTAAACTCGATAATGAAACATTTCTTTATGCTTAAATGTTTAGTAATTGATTAGGTACCAACATATCTAATGATCTAAACTATTCTAAACTATATTTTGAATTTTGGTAGAGGCATCGGTAAAAATGACCATACTATTATTCAAAACCATTTTAATATTATCAAATTCGTCTGTATTCTATGAATTGCAAGAAGCTCTGTCATTGTATGAGATAACAGATTAAATTCTCTGTGGCCAATGTAAAAAAAGATTACATAGAATAAAAATGATCTAGGTTTAAGAAATGTCATGATTTTCGAATTAAAATTGCTTCAAGACCAAAGGGTTAATATTATTTTGTATTTGTTATAATACCGTTATTAACCAAATTAATGAGAATTTATCGAATAGAAATGAATTTCGAGATAACTTTACTCGCAAATAATGTTTATAATACGATAACAATCGCAACATATGAAAAATATAGAAATTTCAGTTATCATTCGAAGACTATTCCATTTGCCGCGCCTTGTGACTTTTGGCCGACCGGCAACGCGTACAGAAATATTCCGTGTGATTCGAAGATATAAACAAACATCAAATAGCCGAAAGAGAAGGATCGACTGTCAAATACTAAATAAACAGTACTGTATCCCTTTAAAAACCGCTAAATCGTTCTGTAGATATATCGAATACATATACGTATTTATACGCATTGTCTACAGAGACTAGTCAAGGACTTGATCGGTATGCGATATATAATTGACGTTAAATAAGAAACGATGCGTCTTTGTATGTCGAACGCGTTTCATTCAGGATAACAATGAAATCGGAGCATAAAATCACAGGGGAACAATTGAACAAGACATAGATCACACGACAGTGTCTTGGCAATGTTTGGCAGTAACGACTTTTTCGTGGAAAAAAATAACCTTACCTCCTCGGAATTTTTGAGCTTGATAAAAATGTCTTTCACGTGTCGGTCGACGTCCTTCTTCGAACGAAACATTTTTGTGGAAGAATACGAACCCCTTCTCAATTCTTTTCTGTCGAATTAACACTCAGTATCTGATTAAATTGAAATTCGAAACACCGTTATGTGGTGTGAGCTCGACGATAAGACTTCCCCCGCACTGCAATTTCTCTTTCAAACGGTCTCATCGAAGTCAAGCGTGCCAACTTTCGTTCCTACCCTTTGGAACACGTTTGTAAATAATCCGTGAACGATACAATTTCGAACAACATTTCTCGGTGCACGAACAACTTTTACAATTTTTTTTTCTGCCGAATGTATTACATTAAGAGTGAAAATATCTTGTTAACATTGTTGCATATCGAATAATCAATGTTACATCACTCCTCGCAACCGTGCGAAGTTGCGCGCGGAACTCAAACACGTGAAACAGACGGGCAACATTACGAATGCAGAGCACCAGCAGAGCATTGCAGAGCACGATCAAGCTGTAGCGTGACCCGTTGATCACGCGAACATAGTTACGATAACGTACCGCAATATAGGTTCGATTAATGGCGCTGAGAGGGAAATTTGAATATAAAGCATAACGTTTAGGTCAAAGCCGCGTATTTCATATACATATATTCTTTATTCGGGCACGATAGCTTAGGCTTAGAATAAGTAGGGAAACAAGAGGTTTCCACAGAGATCCTTGACGAAACCAGATGGGCGAGACTAATCGAGGAATTTGGGTAAAGTCATGTAACTCTTGGAGGAGCTTCTCCAATTTCGCATAAATAGGCAGTCGAAGTCTAGAATCGGTCAAGGACGGGAAGTCGTAAATTCTCAGTCAAGGACCTCTTGGAACTCCCTCGGACCTCTCTCTCGCTCGGTCCCACGACCCTTGTTTCGACGGGCCTTCACCCTCGCGTGTACCCCACTCTCGTGCGAGCGCTATTGAGGCACCTCCACCACCAATCACCATTGAGCAGCAACCAAAGACGAGCCACCCGACGAATCAACGTTCAGCTGGAAGATCCGAATTTTCCTATTGGCTAAGGAAATGGATGCTGGACAATGCCGGAAGAAGATAAAACTTCAGGACGAGGCAAATATGAGGCAGATAGAATTCTCAGATCATAGAGTCGACAACTAAAAGTTCAATTAAATAAAGTCTATATTTATTTTTCCTTTACATTACATTGTTCGAAGTTATTTTCCGCAAACCTTCCACGAGCAGAGTGCTTCAGCGCTCCACGGGCACCCGAACCCAGCAAATTCCCTAATCCCACCACACTGCGACGTGCTGCGACGTAAACAACAATTGACAACAATGTTTGTAAACATTGCAAGAACCACGGAAGTACTCTCCTACTCGGAAATCGGAACAGTAAGATAGTAAAATCCGTCGAGCTGAAGCTGGTCCAAGTGCACGCGTACTCGACAAATTTTCAAACTTATTTTTTTCGAAAATAAAGCGTCATATGAAAAAATTTTATTCTACATTTGCGATTCAATTTTTCACGTAGAATCACCCCCTACTCGCTTGTATCGCCAGTTACGGGACACCCTGTATATCAGTGGTACTGGTGGTAAGCAGTAAGCAGTGGTAAGAATATAATATTCTGCACTAGCATCCTGAAGTCGGCTGAAGTGAGTACATTTTGACATCTTCTTTCGAAGTAATTCATGGACAATCAAACAGCTGATTCGTTCCGTAGTAGAGCACATGTGCGGCAGAATGCTATGATATTACGGTATTTTCTCATAAAGTAATGAAGTTCTAACGAAAAAGTACGTTCTCACGTTTTAAGAAAAATATATACTGCGGGATTATATTCGAGTGTGCGATGAAAAAGAAGGAATAGCGAGTTTTTTTAAAAAGAAAATTTCGTCTGAGAAAAATGGCTGACCGTGATAGCGCATCTGAAAGCGACTCCAGCTCGATCGACGGAGGACCAATAATGATGCCACCGTCTCCTGTAACTCGAGAACAACTTCAAAAAAGAATCGAATCGTTGCAACAACATAATCGCGTTCTTAAAGTAGAATTGGAGACATACAAATTGAGAGTAAAGGCGTTGCTAGAAGAAAATCGTGGTCTTCGTCAAGCCTCTGTCATTATAGTAAGTTGCTCGAGTGTATTTGCTAAGTTAATCTGATATCAGTACATCAACCGATTTATATTAAATTTATTAAAAAACACTTCAACATTTTAACATTCAAATCAGTTGGTATAATAAATTTGAAATGTTATTCAGCAAAAAGGACATGATTTGACATAATAGATAGTAATAGATAGTTTCTGTTTTGTCTCTGTAACATTTTTCAAATATTTTATGGTTCCTCAAAATTTTAAATTCGTATATTTTTCCATGTCACGCAATTATTATTGTAGATGTAGAAAGTTACTATACATATAGTATAATGACATTTAATAGGTAGTATTTCCAAGCAACATGAGTTTTGGAAATGTAACTTTGTCTTATTATATATTCTATGTTACATAATATTAGTTAATGAACAAGCATAAATCCATTTTACATTAGTCTAACTTTTTTTTGGTAAACTACCTATATGGGAAGAAACTAATTATTTTATACCTTCATTGTTTTATCAGATTTAACTTTTTTGTTTTACTGTTCCTTTCAATAGACTTCTGTATTGAAATTAAATTCTTTAAAAATAGTGTGAGCAATATTTAAACAAATGTCAGCAACGACTATTAACAGATAAATAAATTTTTATGAATCACTTATATTAAACGAAAGTAATAGAGAACTTTGGTCATCTATATGTTATTATTACATTATAGCAAGCAAAAGCAGAACAGGAAGAAGAATTTATAAGTAACACTTTATTGAAGAAAATACAAGCGCTGAAGAAGGAGAAAGAAACATTAGCTCATCATTATGAACAAGAAGAAGAATGTTTAACCAACGATTTGTCAAGAAAGTTGAATCAATTACGTCAAGAAAAATGTCGTTTGGAGCAAACTTTAGAACAAGAACAGGAATGTCTTGTCAACAAACTAATGAGAAAGATAGAAAAACTTGAAGCAGAAACCCTTGCAAAACAAAGTAATTTAGAGCAACTGCGTAGAGAAAAGGTTGAACTTGAGAATACTCTTGAGCAAGAACAAGAAGCATTAGTTAATAAGTTATGGAAAAGAATGGACAAGCTAGAAGCAGAGAAAAGAATGCTTCAGATAAAATTGGATCAACCTGTGTCGGATCCCACTTCGCCAAGAGAAATTAATAATGGTGATACTGCTACTAGTTTAAGTACACATATTCAAACTTTAAGAAGTGAAGTGGCTAGACTGAGACATACATTACTTATTTCACAACAAGAACGTAAGAATTGTTTTTTTATTTCTATATACATATATACATATATACATTTAGTTTCTTATAATATACATTTAATGTATCATATTATTACAGACTGTTTTATTTAATACTACATTAATTATTATGTTTAGAGGTAGGCGAGAACTTGAAAATATCAGGTCGGGAGGAGTCTAGAATTTTATTCGGGATCGGGACAAGTTCTCAAAAATTTAAGGATTCTCGAATATATCGGGATTCCCGAAAATATTCTGAATTCTCGAGCGTATAAATATTCAATATATTCAAGAATCCCAGAATTTTCAAGAATCCGACTCGTCTCGACCCGATGCTTTCTCGATCCGATCGACTATCGCGTACCCTACATTTTCGGGTTCTCGCACACTTGTAAGTACATTGTTTCTCGATAATTGACCAAAACACGGATCCGGCCAGGGATACTATTCTTTAACTTCTGCCGAACGTCGAAAAGGTCAGTGAGCCACGAGAGGCCTTGGTCGCCGAGAAGTGTAAACATAACTAATCCAATAACAAAACTTTTATAGTTTTCATTATTTTTTTATGAGACTTTGACCAACATATTCGTGGCATTTTTCTAATAATAACGATACCACATATGATATAATCCTAATTATATTTACTTGTGTCGTTACATCTATTCATTAATAGATTGCAGATCTTTATGCAAGATAAAAATGTTTTGCATTGATTGTGGGAAGCAGGAATAACATAAAAATTGATTTCATCCCTTAACAACTTTGTTATATTAATAGCAACATTACAACATTCTTGAATTTTTTAAATCTTCTACTGTTTTATATTTCGCCCAACCAATTTCTTCATAAATGCATAAAGATCCTCAGTCTAGTAATGAACGATTAAAGTTTTCGATGCAAAGAATGATAGCGTATGGGAAAGAAAGAGATGCGGCGTGTAGCGACACGCGGCATATTTCAAAGTATTTCCCATCTTACACAAGTAAATATCATCGGAATTATATCATACTTGGTATGATTTTCATTAGAAAAATGCCATGAATATGTTGGTCAAAGTCCCATAAAAAAATAATGAAAAATATAGAGGTTTTGTTATTGGATTAGTAGTGTGGTTCACATCGATATACCCGACCCGTATTATGTTACACTTTTCGGTGACCGAGGCCACTTGAGCTTTATGGTCCCTTACGAGGTATACCCCACGGTAGTAGGGATAGTTCTGGGACAATTAAGGCGGTAGACTCGTTTCTCATTTCTCGATATTGCAAAGATGTGGTTTTTTATTAGTCAAAAGCGCTAGATAAAAGATCAATCTAGGCCGCAATCGCCCTCGAAAGTATTATTTTTACGTTTACGAAGCGTAATTTGTATTACTTGGCAGCATGTTGCTGTCACAGCTTTATGAAAATAACTACATATGTAGCTTTATGCTTCCGAATAATAGAAATTACGCTACGTAAACATAAAAATAGGACTTTGGAGGGCGATTGCGGCATAGACTGATCTTTTATCTAGCGCTTTTGGCTACTGGAAAACCCTATCTTTGCATTATCGAGAAATGAGAAGACGCATCCCACACCCTTGTAGCCATAGAAACGAGTCTATCTCCTTAAAGGCCATTTGGGACATTCATCGAGAAAACACTGTATTTTAATTCGAAATTGTTTAATGCATACATATATATTTGACATTAGATACAGAGAAGATGCAACGATACGTGAACGAAGAAAAACAAATTCGTGAAGAGAACTTGAGACTTCAGAGAAAGTTACAGTTGGAGGTAGAACGTCGTGAAGCTTTATGCAGACATCTCTCAGAGTCAGAGTCAAGGTAACTTAGCAAACTATATATGTATATATATATAATAAACCAGTTTTAGTTTGATTTCAAACTTCATCAATTTATTAGTTTGGAAATGGAAGAAGAACGGCACTATAATGAAATTGTGATGTCTGGTGGAAATATAAGAAATCGTACTGTTTCCAGCCCTGTGCCGTACAATCCTTCACCTAGTTCCTCTAGACCATTAAGTCCAGGTAAACATTATAAAGTTTTTTTTAATTAGTTTATTATATAATATAAGTACAAATTTTAGAATTGTTGATAATATTGCTACTTCCAGGTTCATCAGCTAGAGAAGGATTTAACACAAATCGATGTTATGCTTGTGGTCAACCTTCTGCAATTCCATTTGCAAGTTCATCACCTCCTTCTACGGTAAGTTGTACTTTATTGTAATGCTTTCATAACTGGTTCAATTAACTTGCAGAACTTATAAAGTCAATAGAATTTACTTAAGAGGGTAGACTCGTTTCCAAGATTGTAAGGGTGCGAATACGTCTTCTTACTTCTCGATAATGCAAACATGGGACTTTTCAGTAATCAAAAGGGCTAGAGAGATAAAAGATCAATCTAGGTCGCAGTCGCCCTCAAAAGTCCTATTTTTACATTTACGAGGCGTAATTTGCATTATTCGGCAGCATGTAGCTGTCGCAGCTTTATACTTCCCAATAATGCAAAGTACGTACCCTCGCAATCCTGAAAACGAGACTACGCCCTTGAAATTCGGAAACTATCGAATGCTGTTACACGCAAACTACACTTCTATTTAAATTAAAGTGTTTGTGAGTAAAAAAGTGTATAATTAAATTAGAAACTTATTATCGTACGTTTAGTTTTTTGTTAAAACTTTTGAAGTTTATATTTGATATTTTAATATTTTGTACTGCCTAAACAGGGTCATGTGGCAACGCCATCCAATAGACGCACATCAGACAGATTTGTTAAACCTGCAATTCCTCCAACTATTGTAAGTCCCGGTGGTCCACCAATTGCTAATACGTCTACAAACGCAACTGGTGGATCACCAATGGACATCGCTAAAACATAAGTCAGTTGAACATCTCTGATAACGAATATTTCATTATGTATTCGTATACAATACTTCTTTTGTTGCATTTGTACTATGTGATTGTATAACATACATGAGAGTTATTTTAGAAAGAGGAACGTTTCACTTTACAATATTGTATTGTTTTACATCTATTATTTAAACAAACTTTTCTTTACTTTGTATCGAATCGCTTAGGTATTTCTTATAATAACATGATGCAAAATAGTATTTACAAAAAAAAGCTAAATAATCACCTATAAATTTCTGATCTGCTTCAAAATAGCTTAACACAGTGAAAAATTGTGGGAAGGGAGAGATTTCATTAGTCTCGCTCTTCTAATTTCTAGCACATCTTATTATTAACTATGAGTAGTCTAATCCAATTTTTTTGTGGTGTTTGATTACAGTGAGAACAGAAATATATTTCCTAATTTAATAACTTAGGTGGTAAGACAAAATATTTTTATAATAGTTACTATGTAACTCTCTTGCGTAAACTTCAATAATTTTTCATTGCTATGTTATTCTTTGTATTTAGGCACATAGGATGATATAAAGAGTAATTTCATTTTGCAATATTTTAATTTTATTGCATTTTAATTGTGTGTTTCACATACATTATTATCCTTATTATTAATGGTACAGTTTCCCGTGTTGGGTTATTACAATTTCATACGAATAATATTCATAGTGAAAGCAGAAGAGCGAGAATATATTTAAAAAAATTATATACCTTCAAATTAAATATGCAAATGTGACTAAAAAAGTTAGTAGAGGCAGAAAAAAATAGAAATTTCCGAATGTTTACCAGTCTTTAATCAGCTATTATTTACTATTTCAATCGCTATTAGTTTAATATTTTGTATACAATCACATAATGTGACTATTAATATAGATAAGTATTTGTACCCTATGTTTGAGTTCAACATAACTAACATTGAAGTCAACAAAGTTTTTACATGACATTGTTGCATTTATGTACTGACGTACTGACTATTTAAAAGGATAGAAATATTAAAAAATAAAATTGACACTCATGTGTTAACAGTGTTGTAAATGTCAACTATGTCTTTTGATTTAATAATAACAAATATTTTGTTTGAAAGAAAAATGTTTAAAAGTAACATTCGCGTCTTGTTTTTTGTTGTACCTATATTATGCCGTTTTGTAACAAATGTCATGTACAAAGTATGTTCGGTCAATATTTATATAAATGTGATAAAGTAAATCATAATGATAAAGATCTTGAGCCGTACTTTATTATAATTTGGACGTTATTATTCGCTATTGGTGCTCAAAACTACTTTTAAAATCGTAATTCTCAGTTTTTTATTATGAAAAATGTGTTATGAGCAACAATTTTGTTCCTCGTCCAGTAAGGATATAAAAGACTAATTGTCCAGTTTTCTTTTTGTTTAAATGGAGTAATTTATGTTTTGACATTATTATATTATTATAGAATTTTCTATAATACCATTTATACGTGTAGCATTTGGGTATCATATGTGTCGCAATATCAAATTATAAAGTCATTAACAAAGAAAAAAAAATGCAAAACTGATATAACTGAAAGCTAAATTAAACATTAAAATAAATATTTACACAAGATAATAAATTAACAAGCAAATTTTTCAGTTATTTTTTTGTAAGCTTTATAAAATAGATGTTTCATCAATACTCTACACGTGAATAAAACATTGTTTGCTACGTTATATAGAAGAATATAGGTGTATCAATTGTCATATATAGAAATGTTTTGTTGAAACATAAAATTATTACTTATCGATAATTATATGCAAATATATTTCACTATTATGTATTATGTACTTTAATCAAGCTTCTACGAAATACAGTCACTTTTTTGCTATTACATAAAAAAATTCATTATTATCCTTATTCAGAAGAACGACTTACAAGTAATGAGATATTTTTGAAAAATGCGATATTTATTACATAATTATTTACATATCCTATTATATAAGAAGTAATTTTATGTACAGTTTGATAATTATTTTCATTCACATCTCCTTAATCAAAGAGCAAATTATTACAATAAACATACTTTATAAAGGAACATCATAATTATATTGGAGACCTTTTAAAGAAATTGTTATTTTCATGTACAGAAATAATTTAATCAGAATTGTTAATTTTATGTTACATCTACCTTTTTACATGTGGATACAACTAATCTAGCTATTATAATCCACATAAGAAAAGAAATTGAATCTTCTTGGGCAACGTAACAAGGCCAACTTAGTAAATTTTGTATTGGCCATAGCATACCCTTCGGGAAAACTATTACTGGTGTATTTTTATAAAAATATGACAAAACCAGCATCAAGAAACCCTAAAAAATATATAATGATTAAATGATTGGCATCAGCATTATCTGAAGAATGAATAGAAATATTAAATACCTACATTTAATAGACGGAATCCATATGATGCAAACAATTGTATCTTCATTCGAGAAGATAAACATTGATTTGCTAAAACATATATAATATCTTTTGATTAATTTTTTATATAATGATTCCTGTAAGAACGGAGAATGTGTTTATATTTAGATTTCTGTTTTTTCCATTCATTTAGATATATAATTTGAATAAATCAGTTCATAAAAAGATTGTTCATGATATCTTTGTAACAAATCTTCGAGGTATATAATTGTTCTACCTTTTTCTTTTAAAATGCCATCGATTTTATTATATTTACGTTGAAGCTTGGCATACTTTGAAAACTCATCAACAATGTTTATTCCAGTCATTTCCTGTTTGAGGTTAATCAAATCTTTCCGTAATTCTAAGTCATGTTTTGTCACCGTGTAAAAGCGTGTTGCGGCCTGTAACGAAAACGACAGAAATTTTGAAAACAACCTTAACTCTATAAGGTATAAATATTATGTACTTACATATTTAATAAAAATCGGAACAATGTATTCCAAAGCACAACTTATAGTTGATATTACAAGTAAATTCATTGTGTATGTTTGAGATAATGATTTTACATCGCTCAGTTTCTTTCAGCTGTAATATTTCAGATGGATGTTACAAGAATGTTAGACCCCCGAGTATTAGATAAAAATATAATTTACAAGCTATTTATATACGTTGGCTACGATTATAAATCATAAACAATATACAGTATTCGCCAATCGAATTACTCATAGACTTATAGAGATTAGAGATACTGCGCGGCAGTGTCGCCAGTTGAGACGGCCATTCATCGTATGAAAAATCTTGGACGATATCCAGACGATATCGGAACCACATCAAACCAAATCCTCTTTGATCGGAACCATCGGAACCGGAACTACCCCGACGGCACACCGGCTCGGTTTCAGCCTGGCCCCTGTGCACAAAAGGGCGCGTTTTCCGCCTGCCGAGGGCTCGAGCCCAGGGCCTGCCGGCCGGGCTAGGATTCAGACGATTTGCAAGATTGCAAGGGTGCGGGATTCGCGTTCTCATTGCGTGATAATACAAACACGGGTTTTTTCAGTAGTCAAAAACGCCAAATAAAGGTCAATCTAGGCAGCAATCGCCCTCAAAGGTCTTATTTATTAACTTATTATACTTTTGTCGGTAACAAGGGAGACTGCTACGCATTTGCAAAGTACTGCCACATTGATGCGACCCGCCCTGTGTCGCGCATGCGCGAGAAAAGTTGGGCCCAATCGAAGCACTGATTGGCCACATTAGTGTGATACCGTGCTGCCCTCTCAAAAACAGGCTGAATCCCAGCCCGGCCGTCAGGCTCTGGGCTCGAGCCCCCGGCAGGTGAAAATCGCGCCCTTTTGTGCACAGGGGCCAGGCTAAATCGTCCTGATTTGGTCTCAACGCTGAGCCAAGCATTGCGTTAGCCCGTAACGTGTCGGGCTGGGGCTCGGCTAGCTGGGTCCGGCGGTGGGCTCGGGCAGACTGTGCTGTCGGGGTATATATGTAGTAACTAAATAGTAATTAGTCGATAGTTGAATTTAGTCGATAATGCCCATCACTAACCGGAACTGATCGGATTGATCGGAATCGGCCCTGATAACCAGGCCTGCCGAGGGTAAATCCTACCTAGAGCTAAGAATTGGCCCGTTCCGAGCTGCGTTATTGTTCGAGTTGCTCAAGGTGGGATTAACTCGATTTTTGCCTGGGATTCTCCGCGCGTATTAGTATAAGGGTCGTGGGACCGAGCGAGAGAGAGGTCCGAGGGAGTTCCAAGAGGTCCTTGACTGAGAATTTACGACTTCCCGTCCTTGACCGATTCTAGACTTCGACTGCCTATTTATGCGAAATTGGAGAAGCTCCTCCAAGAGTTACATGACTTTACCCAAATTCCTCGATTAGTCTCGCCCATCTGGTTTCGTCAAGGATCTCTGTGGAAACCTCTTGTTTCCCTACTTATTCTAAGCCTAAGCTATCGTGCCCGAATAAAGAATATATGTATATGAAATACGCGGCTTTGACCTAAACGTTATGCTTTATATTCAAATTTCCCTCTCAGCGCCATTAATCGAACCTATATTGCGGTACGTTATCGTAACTATGTTCGCGTGATCAACGGGTCACGCTACAGCTTGATCGTGCTCTGCAATGCTCTGCTGGTGCTCTGCATTCGTAATGTTGCCCGTCTGTTTCACGTGTTTGAGTTCCGCGCGCAACTTCGCACGGTTGCGAGGAGTGATGTAACATTGATTATTCGATATGCAACAATGTTAACAAGATATTTTCACTCTTAATGTAATACATTCGGCAGAAAAAAAAATTGTAAAAGTTGTTCGTGCACCGAGAAATGTTGTTCGAAATTGTATCGTTCACGGATTATTTACAAACGTGTTCCAAAGGGTAGGAACGAAAGTTGGCACGCTTGACTTCGATGAGACCGTTTGAAAGAGAAATTGCAGTGCGGGGGAAGTCTTATCGTCGAGCTCACACCACATAACGGTGTTTCGAATTTCAATTTAATCAGATACTGAGTGTTAATTCGACAGAAAAGAATTGAGAAGGGGTTCGTATTCTTCCACAAAAATGTTTCGTTCGAAGAAGGACGTCGACCGACACGTGAAAGACATTTTTATCAAGCTCAAAAATTCCGAGGAGGTAAGGTTATTTTTTTCCACGAAAAAGTCGTTACTGCCAAACATTGCCAAGACACTGTCGTGTGATCTATGTCTTGTTCAATTGTTCCCCTGTGATTTTATGCTCCGATTTCATTGTTATCCTGAATGAAACGCGTTCGACATACAAAGACGCATCGTTTCTTATTTAACGTCAATTATATATCGCATACCGATCAAGTCCTTGACTAGTCTCTGTAGACAATGCGTATAAATACGTATATGTATTCGATATATCTACAGAACGATTTAGCGGTTTTTAAAGGGATACAGTACTGTTTATTTAGTATTTGACAGTCGATCCTTCTCTTTCGGCTATTTGATGTTTGTTTATATCTTCGAATCACACGGAATATTTCTGTACGCGTTGCCGGTCGGCCAAAAGTCACAAGGCGCGGCAAATGGAATAGTCTTCGAATGATAACTGAAATTTCTATATTTTTCATATGTTGCGATTGTTATCGTATTATAAACATTATTTGCGAGTAAAGTTATCTCGAAATTCATTTCTATTCGATAAATTCTCATTAATTTGGTTAATAACGGTATTATAACAAATACAAAATAATATTAACCCTTTGGTCTTGAAGCAATTTTAATTCGAAAATCATGACATTTCTTAAACCTAGATCATTTTTATTCTATGTAATCTTTTTTTACATTGGCCACAGAGAATTTAATCTGTTATCTCATACAATGACAGAGCTTCTTGCAATTCATAGAATACAGACGAATTTGATAATATTAAAATGGTTTTGAATAATAGTATGGTCATTTTTACCGATGCCTCTACCAAAATTCAAAATATAGTTTAGAATAGTTTAGATCATTAGATATGTTGGTACCTAATCAATTACTAAACATTTAAGCATAAAGAAATGTTTCATTATCGAGTTTAAATAGCTTCGACTGCAAAGGGTTAAAAATTTGTATGCATGATAATTCAACGTTATGTAACTTGGCTTTACGCTAATTTGTAGAAACATCTACGATGTTACAACATAGCCAAGCTATACTATCAAGTCGGGGATTACGAATCTGCAAAGAAATATGTCTCTAACTATTTGGAGATAAGGGACAAATGCGCCGGAGCTTATAAATTGTTGGGTCAGACCTTCGAAGCTTTAAGACAACAGGAAGCAGCTTTCATGCAATACAAGAAATCTCTTGAATTAGAACCTAAGCAAGATGATCTTGTTTTAAAGGGTACAATTTTGTTCGAATCGATTATTTTTACATTCTATAAATTGTACGCTTATCCCTTGATTTCATTCTGTTCTCAGTTTGTGAACTTCTAACCGATGTAGACGTTAATATCGATGTGAATAGAATTAAGTATTGGGTAGAGAGAGCCGACAAAAAGTTTCCACATCATCCGATAGTTTTTCAATTGAAGGAGAAAATGTTAACTTTAGAGAAACCAAGTGGTAACAACGATGACTTGGAGAAGCTCATTACCTGTAAGTAATACACTTCTATTTTGTTAATATTCTGTCTTTTGTTTAACCATTTTTGGCTTCCGAGGACTGGCCAAATAATCAATATATTACTGAAAACTTTGTAAGATACTCTCAAATTACTCTCAAGTTATGTCTTTATCCTTTTGTGGCTTCAACTAAAACTTTCTATATGCTTATGCATTACCAATTTATAACAACAACATGATTTTTCTAGCTGAATTGTCGGTACGACAAACAGACGTGCATCTACAAGTGAAATTGTTAAAGCACTACCTAGGAAATCACAGGCTGGAAGATGCGTATAATCATGCTGCCAAAATAGAATCGACGCACAGTCACAGGAACAGTGTTGTCTGGTATCAGTCATTAAGCGAATTACTCATGAAGTGTAAACAGAGCAAACAATCAGATTGGACATTTTGGATATTTTACATAAACGTGTTAGAAAGATACGCAGCTCTGTGTTTGAAAGAGCAAGGTAATCTTGTGAAGAAAAGTATATCGGATGCTACACAAGCAATATTCAAGTAAGTATTCTTCTGCAATTGAATGGAACGCGCGTAAGCCACGTTATCGAATGAAATATAATTTGTGTTGCAGTTTCGACCAATGTTTAATGGAGTTTAAGTCAGCGAATTTTTCCAATCATCCAGCTTTCATTGAGAACATGTTATTGCACATGTGGGGACAATTACATTTTCATTTGGCTTGCTTATTTTTACGGAAGACCAAGGGAGGAGAGGACAGTTGGTCCGAAGCTGGACGTTTATGCGCACCTCTTTTGTTAACTGCGTTACACGTGGCACCGATGGATCTCACAGCTGTCTGGACAATGCATTTGAAGGATCGTTTGAAGGATCAAGTGCACGTATGGTTCCGAGAAGGGTCTTACAGGTGCAGTCAAGTGGGGCACGTATTACAGGACTTTGCTCGAGACAACACGAAAAAGCTGTTGGATAAAATCGACAAGTTTTGCACGAATTTGTGGCGCGAACGGGTTTACCAGAGGATTTTCATCGGAAGACTGTATCAGGACGGTAAAACAACATCGTACTTCGCAAAGAGTTCCCTTCCGAATCCACCGTTGCGTCTGTGTTCGTACAACGAGTTGAAACGATTCGATAAGATCTCGGAGGAAGTTTGGCCAGACTCGTTGCACCATCAAATCTGGCTTGGCTTGAGATCTCGGTCCAACAGTTCACAGAATAAAGACAGCGGGCCTTTGCCGAATCAAATTTCTCGCGTGTTCTACGACCTACAGTTTTCCGTGTTCAACCTGAACCAGGCATCGCCGGACAGCTTAAGTCGTTTAGACATCGACGCGTTTTTGAACGCAGCGATCTTCTGTGCCTGCGCGGTGTTGGAGGAGCAACAACTAAGCGGTTTCACGAATCTCGAAAAATTGCCCACCTTGCCGGCCGACCTCACCAACACACTTTGCACCTGTGCTCAGGAGAAATGGTGGTCGGCAGCTTACAAAGTATACTCGCTCGACAAACAGAAACCGTTGGATGAAGATCTCGGAGACATCCGATTGGAATTGCAGCGGGGTTTGGAAGTGGTTCGTTGCATCGGGAACCACGGGCTGCATCCTGCTCTTCTGGTTCACTTGGCACGGATATTCCATTACAGAGCGGAGACCTTGAAGGAAGATAATCAGGAGAACAGCGAGGTACCGAGCTTGAAGGCTCGCTCGGAGTTGTACTGGTCAACCGCGATGCCGCTTTTAGAAAGACTGCAAAACAATCAGGTGCTTCGCGTGACGGATTCAAAGTTCTTCTGTTACCAAGGAAAGGAGATGAACAACGCCGAGCTTGTGAAAGCTTTGGAGGAGGGCAAGCTGCTTCTGGCGCAGCGTTTCGTGCGGGACAAACAATTCGAGAAAGCGATCGATGCGTTGCAAGCACTAAAATGTCCGGAGGCGTCGTTCCAGCAGGGTCAAATGTACGAGATGCTCGCAGATGAGATTGTCAGTTCCATGCCGAAGGAGAGCTTGACGTCCGAGATGAGGTCCCAGCACATCATTATGCTCTCGAAAGCTAGAGAATGCTTCTATTTAACATTGGATAGATTACGTAGTCCAGGATCGAATCCGAAACACCCATTGAATTCGGAGCTTTACACTCACATAGCGGACATAGAGAACAAACTGAAGAGGATCGACTTAAAAGCTTTGTAGATCTGTGTCGACTAAACATATTTTGAAAATTTCGTCGAAGTCGGTTGACGTTGCAATGAGCTACAAACGTTTAAAGATGGTAAAAATCGCAGATTTTCAGCCTACATCGAAGAATTCTTACATCTTTCAAGGCCTGTCGTTTTTTCCCGCATCAACCGATTTCGATGAAACTTTCACAGTGCACATTATTTACGCAGGTCTACAAAACGTACTTTTTAAATTTTCAATGTAGGCCCGCGCGAAAAAGTTGTAAAATGTAACTTTTAGTATTTTCTCTGCAATTCCGACCAAATGCAATTTTTGAAAAAATTTCTTTTCACATGATGTAAACTAATTGCTCTAGCTCCCCAAAAAGTTCGAATCGTATAGTACAATATTAAAAAAGTTATCATCTTTTTTAGATCGTCCGAATATTAATTCGTGTAACTGTACGTATTAGGGGATAATTAATGTATTACTAGTTTATTGATTTATGTGTAGGTTTACTCTTAATGTAACTGTAAAGAAAATTACGGCAAGGGGGGAAGAACGTAACATTCAATTTGTACATATAGTTTCCATCTCTCTTGCGATCGATGCAGACAATTTTTATTTTGCACAAAGATCCGCAGTCTAGGAAAAATAATATAGATATAATAGAAATAAATAAAATTTAATATTTTTTTATATCGGGTTTATTATTTTGTTTTCATTCAGAATCGGTATTTGGAATTGTCGGTAAAAAGGAAGACTGCTACATATTTGTACAATGTGTAGAAATTCATTTCACCGACATTACCAACATTACTGACATAACCTCACCGACGGTGCTGCCCTGTATAACGGCATCCGCCGCTCCACACAGACTCCACGAGCTGCCTTCCATCTGGACGGAAGAAGCTGCCCTCTAGATGCTGTGACGGCGGACTTTGTACACCTGTAATCGTTTTTGGAAGCCCACTGGCATGCAACTCCACACTCTTTCTAGATGTACTCCAACCGTTGCTCCGAGCAGCCAATAAGCGGCGTCTGGAACGATACTGCCCTCCAAATTCACTCCACGCTCTGGACTATTCCTGGCAGTTCCAAACTGTGCTATCAGGGCACATTAGTGTGATACCGTGCTGCCCTCTCAAAAACAGGCTGAATCCCAGCCCGGCCGTCAGGCTCTGGGCTCGAGCCCCCGGCAGGTGAAAATCGCGCCCTTTTGTGCACAGGGGCCCGGCTAAATCGGCCTGTCTTGGTCTCAACGCTGCTCCAAGCATTGTGTTTGCCCGTAACCTGTCGGGCAGGGGCTCTGCTAGCTGGGTCCGGCGGTAGGCTCGGTCAGACTGTGCTGTCTGGGAAGTTACAACTGCGCGCACAGACGAATGTTCAAAATTGAGTCAATCCTCCCTTGAGCAGCTCTGAGCGTACTTTGGACAATAATCTGCTCGTTCTCCGCTCCGCCTCAGGCAGGCTCTGCTCCACCTCTGCTCAAGGCAAGCCTGCGACCCAGTGATGCCAGAATCGGGGACGCGAGGACGCTTCCCCTCCAGCACAGGTTCCCCCTCTCTGACGGACCGTCCTCGCCGTAGCTTCTGCTGCGCACGTGCTACACACGAACGTACTTCTACTCTGCCCGTGTGAGTGCATGCTCGATTGCACGCGCGCTACACACAAGCGTACCTCTACCATGTCCGTGTGACTACCTGCTCGACCGAACGCGTCGGCGACGCGTTCCTTCGATTTTCACCAATTTTCATGTTGCCGAAGTTTCGGAAGCACGAGTCGGAAAGTCGGGATCTGGAGACGGCGCGCATTTGAATCCCGGGACGGCGCGGCGCGGCGCGGTGCACATTTTGCTATAACTTTTGATCTAAAAAAGATATCGAAGCGAAATTTGGACTAAATTTTTTTTTAAAAAACCGGGTTTAATGGTTCATCCTAAAATATGTTTTGTATTTCTTAAAAAATTTTTCTCGTTGATCTTTAAAGTTAAGGTAGTCCAGAAGGCCCCCAACACAAATTGATTTTTAGTCGAACCATGCTCAATAAACAATTACGAAAAAATTTATAAATATTCCACTTAATAGCACACATGATTGAGATTTTTTTCAGATTTTTCAGATTATGCAGACATGTTTAAAAAAATTGAAAATCTCGAAACATTCGAAGAAAATGCATATTTCGTATTGAACTTTTCGAGATACCAGTTTTATAAAAATTCATTAGTCCGATATTATTGAAACAATTGTCTTTAATTTTTCTCAGAATTTTTTATAAATTGTATCGTTAAAAAATCAAAATCAATTTTTTCGATACTTCTTTGTTGATGTATTATGTAATACTGAATATTTTTATAATCAGAAAAATAATGTACAGACTTGATAATGCAATATAAAATATTTTATTTACGTTATATTTCAATATACATATGTGCATCACTCCTAACAATTTTGGTAATCACATAATTATTGTAACGACATTTTACATATATCAGGTCGTTAAGTATGAAACTAGACAAATAAAACACAAATTTCAAACACATTTGTCGATGACAGACATTTATCCCTTATGTCGGGAAAGCATTTATATGAAAATTCATCGCCCTCGCAAAGTTATAATCAATTAACTTTGCACTCGTTTTCGAACTAGTGAGGTCGTGTTTTCTTCGTTAATCGTTCGATAGTTTAGTTCATATAGTAAACAGCCAACAGTATGGATGAAGAGAGTGGAAGAGATGAGAGAAAGGATGAGCAGCGGAACCGGGGGTCCAGAGTGTGTGAATGAGTGAAGAAGAATGTGTGAGGAATGAGTGAACGGTGTGCTCTCTCTCTCTCGTGTTTAAGTGTAAATTTAAGTTAAGAATGAAGCGATAAGGAAGGTGAAGTTTGTAAGCCGAGCGGAGGTCCGTGTTTATACCCCGAAATGGGAAATAAAATACTATTATTATTATTATTATTATTATAGTAAACAGCCTACAGTTTCTTTGTCGCGTTTTTAATACTTTTTAATGGGTTTTTAACATTTTTTTATCTTATTAGGAATTTATTTTAGTGAGTGACCATATTCATCGATAAAAAAGGATAAGTATACGTTACTATTTATATTGAGTCCTACAAGATTGCAATTAGAATTACGATTTTAATTATGTCTACTTTTTCTTTGAATATAGCAACGCGTGGGTGTCAGCGGTAATGAAATAGCAGATTCAAGAATGACTTCAAAGAAAAGCGAAGTGTATCGTTACATTAATATTTCATTCTGTAAGTACTTTGTACTTATAACTTTAACTATGTGTTTTTTTTATGTTGTAGAAAGACAGAGGACCATTTAAAATCGCGGTAACGTAAAATCAATATTAGCAGATTCAAGAATTACTTCAAAGAAAAGAGAAATGTATCGTTACATTAATATTTCATTCTGTAAGTACTTTGTAATTATACCTTTGACTATGTGTTTTTTTATGTTGTAGAAAGGCAGAGGACCATTTAAAATCGCGGTAACGTAAAATCAATATTAGCAGATTCAAGAATGACTTGAAAGAAAAAAGATAAGTGTATGATTACATTAATATTTCATTCTGTACTTTGTATAATTATAACTTTAACTATGTGTTTTTTATGCTATAGAAAGGCAGAGGCCCATTCAAAATCGCGTGTGTGTCAGCTGGAGTGGACTTTCTGGACAACGTAAAATCAATATCAAAAAGATAAGTATGAACTATACTATAAAGTTATACATTAATATTTTATTCTATACTTTGCAATCATGACTTTAACTAATTTTTTTTTTTTTTGTTATGTTACAGAAAGGCAGGGACCATTTAAAATCGATTTTCGTAACCGGAGATGTATGAAACTTGACAAATGTGTTTGAAATTTGTGTTTTATTTGTCTAGTTTCATACTTAACGACCTGATATATGTAAAATGTCGTTACAATAATTATGTGATTACCAAAATTGTTAGGAGTGATGCACATATGTATATTGAAATATAACGTAAATAAAATATTTTATATTGCATTATCAAGTCTGTACATTATTTTTCTGATTATAAAAATATTCAGTATTACATAATACATCAACAAAGAAGTATCGAAAAAATTGATTTTGATTTTTTAACGATACAATTTATAAAAAATTCTGAGAAAAATTAAGGACAATTGTTTCAATAATATCGGACTAATGAATTTTTATAAAACTGGTATCTCGAAAAGTTCAATACGAAATATGCATTTTCTTCGAATGTTTCGAGATTTTCAATTTTTTTAAACATGTCTGCATAATCTGAAAAATCTGAAAAAAATCTCAATCATGTGTGCTATTAAGTGGAATATTTATAAATTTTTTCGTAATTGTTTATTGAGCATGGTTCGACTAAAAATCAATTTGTGTTGGGGGCCTTCTGGACTACCTTAACTTTAAAGATCAACGAGAAAAGTTTTTTAAGAAATACAAAACATATTTTAGGATGAACCATTAAACCCGGTTTTTTAAAAAAAAATTTAGTCCAAATTTCGCTTCGATATCTTTTTTAGATCAAAAGTTATAGCAAAATGTGCACCGCGCCGCGCCGCGCCGTCCCGGGATTCAAATGCGCGCCGTCTCCAGATCCCGACTTTCCGACTCGTGCTTCCGAAACTTCGGCAACATGAAAATTGGTGAAAATCGAAGGAACGCGTCGCCGACGCGTTCGGTCGAGCAGGTAGTCACACGGACATGGTAGAGGTACGCTTGTGTGTAGCGCGCGTGCAATCGAGCATGCACTCACACGGGCAGAGTAGAAGTACGTTCGTGTGTAGCGCGTGCGCAGCAGAAGCTACGGCGAGGACGGTCCGTCAGAGAGGGGGAACCTGTGCTGGAGGGGAAGCGTCCTCGCGTCCCCGATTCTGGCATCACTGCTGCGACCATCGAAAATTTTGGTATATGTATCGCAAAGAATGACTCTCGTATAGCTTCTGGGCGATAGGCATACGCACGCAAAAACTGCAGCGACACCAACGCCGCCTATGAACCGGGGGGGCAACATAGTGGTTGAAATATTTCCATTACAGCTTGCACCCCCTGGTGGTGACCAGTGGTGACCAGTGGTGACGCCCAGTGACGCCAGGTGACGCAAAAGAGGCGCCCGCCAGTTGGCGGAGTACGAGTAGGGGATTAGCCAATGAATGAGTTCAATCCAGTTCAATCATATGTGATTGTATGTGATCATATGCATATGCGCAATTCGTAATTTGTAATTATTATTCTGTTGGTACCAATGAATTCAAAAATTTAACTTTCATTGCACGTTACGTTACATTGCGTTACATTTCGTATCATTCAGTATCATTCGCAATCATTCGTACCGTCCACTTGGTACATTTCAGATGGTATTGGATGGTATCGTCAAAGTGATTAAGGTATCATAGTGAATAAACGTTTTGAAACTTTGAATACAAAAAGAAGAGATTTGGAAAAGACTCCTTAGATATTACCAAATTATTCGAAATGATTAAGGAATTCATCATTCCTATAAGCAAAGATGATTTGTTGGATTCGAGCCGGAGTGGGTACTCCGTTAAATCAATCATCCGAATCGGGTTGATCCCAGAAGCTTTAAATGGTATCTAATGAGTACTATTTCTTATTACATGTAATAATATTCTTTCTTTTCTTAATACAAACAGTAAACTATGTATTTAAATATCTCCTTACTTATGTTACCTTATTTATTTATGTGAAGAAAAATACTTGAAGTACTTAGTAATGAATTTAAAACTTCCTTGCAGAAGCAAAATCAGCGCTCCAAGAAAATGGAATTGACTTTATTCTAGAACACTTTGATACATTCTTTTCTGTAACTGTTCACGGCAATAAAGTTGAGTTACCAATTGTACTAAGAACTTTTACAAGAATTCAGAAAGGTAAAAAGGATTATGTTTTATTTATAAAATTTTTACATATTTTTATAAAAATTTATACGAATCTCTGTCCATTTCAAATATTGTTTTATGAAGCCGTTCAAATGTTGGTCCTTAACATGGAAAAAATATTCGAGAACACAAACGAATTCGACCAAGAAAATAAAGAAAGGTACTTAAATATTACTAAAATGCTTATATACCTTTTCTCTTGGTTTGTTTGTCATTTGAATGAAGAAATCTGTAAAGAAGCAGGCAACAAACTAAATGATAAGGTCTGTTTGTTTGTGATTTATATCATTTAATTTTATCGCTGAAAGAAATTATTTTTTATCAACATGATTGTTTTAGAAGAAAAAATCTACTAAGACTGATATGGAAGAAGAATGGGAAGATGCTAAAGAAAAGGCATTAGAATATGTCTATAGATTATTACATTTACCATTACAAATGCTCTGGAAGCCTTTGATGGTTGAGGAACCGTTTGTCCTGTAAGTTTATAGATCGTGCTGAATATTGCAATTACTGTACAATCTAGAAATTAATTAATTGTCATTTTATATTGCAGATTACTGACTAAAGTGTGCTATAAAATTTTGGAACGAAGCAAAGAAGGAAATCAAAAAAATATAAGGCAAACAATTTTTGAGGTATAAGTCAGTTTAATTCTTGGCATTCACATATTACTCGATTAAAACTCTTTTTTTCAAAAAGATTTTAGGACTTGCGGTTAAAAAATACAATCACGGTATAAGCTGTGTAGTAAGAATTATCCAGGTATGTACTGAATAATTACAACGTACAGTAATGTCTCATCCTAAGTCAATTCTCGTTTCTGTGTTGTGACTTGTGACCTAGCTCGGAACAGTAGAAAAAGGAACGTAGGAAAAGACATCGAAGCTCAAAAGGCTTTGGTCGCCGAGAAGTGTAAAGTGTTCAATACATTTCCCATACGCTGTTTTTTTAAATTTAATTTGGTTTACGTCGCATCAACTGCTATGGTCATTAGCGACGGGACCTACAGTTTATTAAGATGGGTTCCGAACCACCTTGAGCACTACAGTTTTAGATAGTTCTAGTTTCCCATAAAAGAATAATGAAAAGTAAAGAAGTTTTGTAATTGGATTAGTAATGGTTCACACCGACATACTCAACCCGATATCAGATTACGCGACATGTTTACACTGCTCGGCGACCGAGGCAGCTCGAGCTTCTTGGTAGGCGAAGGGACATATAGCCGTGTCCACCGCCGGTCTTAGAATGTTACATTACTGTATATGTATACTCGATAATTACAAGTTAATTTAGAAACAGAAATTAAATGCTATTATGAATTATTATTATTTTAGATGGTTAAATTATATGATGTATTAGCAGCACATTTAGCTATTGGTGTTCTTCACATGGTTACCGAATGTGGATGTAACGGATTAATAAAAGAAATAATGAAGGAAATCGATCAATCTGAACCATCTGAAGCTGATAGTCGCAATTTATCTGTATTTCTTGAAACTATTGCTACCACTAAACCGGACATTATAATTCCCATTCTCGATGAACTGATGAATTACTTAGCTAGCGAAGTAAGCATCTTCATATTAATCAGATTACAAACATGTTTTCATATTTATTTCATGTCTATTAAATACTTTCTACAGCATTATGCTATGAGAAATTGTATAATTTCTGTTTTGGGAATTGTTGTACAAAATGCACTGACTGGAGATGATCTAACACCAGAACAAAAAAATCAACGTGACGAATGTCTTAATAATTTAGAAGTACACATTTTAGATTGTAATGCTTATGTAAGATCAAAAGTTCTACAAGTTTGGCAACGTTTATCTTGTAAACGAGCAATTCCTCTGACAAGACTGAGGAAACTTCTAGCTGCTACAATATTACGATTACAAGATAAAAGTGCAAACGTACGAAAGCAAGCATTGCAACTGTTACGTGCATTACTTCAAAGCAATCCTTATGCTGCTAAGGTAAGTAAAAGTAATATGATTTTTTGATTTCGTTTTATTAATTGAATAAAATTACTAAATGGACAAATCGTTTACAGTTAAATAAAGTGGAAATTTGTGAATCGCTGAAAAAGGCAGAAATAGAACTTAAACAAAACTTAAGTAAAAGTGTTAGGAAAAGTGCTTCTGGCGATGAGCACAGATTGGAATTATGGCACTGTTTACTTCCAAAAATAAGGAAAGCAGTGGAGGACGTTATTAATGGAAGCAAGAAAGACAATAAAAATCAAGGTATACGTTTTGAATATATATACATATATAAGATACAACAAATCTAGACCCATACTTATAACATCATTTTACGAATTTAGATAATGCAGATAATAAAGATAGTGAAGACGAGGCTGAAGATGCAGAAAATATCAATCATGATGAAGCATTTGAACGCGTCCGGCAACTCATGTTAAAAGAAAAAATTTACGAAGCAGTGATGTTATTATGGGATACTTGTACTAAATTGAACCAAAATGCAGAACTGAAAACATCATCTTTCGAAGAAAAAGAAAAACTTCTACTAATGCTTTTACTAAAAACATTTATGGATTCAGAAGATAATGAAAATAGCACAAACGAGACCACGGGTAATTCAGAATCAACGGATAAAGATAAAGAAAAAAAGAAAATAGAAGTGCAAAAACGAATTGTGGACTATTGGAGAGTATGTGGTTTAAATTTCTTATTTGTTTTATTAAAAAAAGCTTCTCATGTTATTTCTTAGTTACACAATTTTGATTTTAGAATTGTTTGGAATTTGTCACCGAAATAGAAACTGCTATTCCTATGGCAGAAAAACTACTTTTTTCTACAACAGCTGGTGATGCTGTTGAATCCTCTGCTTTACTTGGAACTGCATGTCAGTTTGGAGTAATTGGAGCTGCAACTGCTGTGCATAATGCTCTGTTTCAAATATTTCACCAAGATGAGTCAGTACGTAATAACTTAGCTGATGTCTACAAGCAGATATATTTGAAAGACAATCGAAATAAGAAGTCCAGTCGCCAAACTGCTGTTATGTGCGTAAAAGCTTTAATTGGCTTACTGAAATCACTTAAACCTGGTGAAAGTCAAGCTTTAAGTCAGCTTATTGTAACATGGTGCAATAATAAAGATTTGGGTAACGAGGAATTACAAGTAATATATTTATTATTATATATAATTCTATGGTAAAAAAAACGATTTGAACTGTGTATTGTAGTCTACATTGTAATCAATTTAATTTAGGTCCTATGGGAAAATTTTTCGATGAAAACACCAGACATTGATTCTTTAGATAGCAGAGCGTCTTTAATGTTAATAACAATGATAGCTCAAGTTCAAAATAATATTATGGAGGATAATTTAGAAGTATTGATCAAAATAGGTTTAGGACCACGAGCAAAAACGGACCTTCTTTTGGCCAGAGACACATGCAGATCATTGTTAACCATCAACAATAAGAGTGATGATATTAAGAAACCAGCGAATAGGTAAACCCGGAGTGAGAAATGGTACAAGTAATTGTAAAAAGACATAATAACTGATTATTAAAATCTGTAGGTATCCCAATGATCATAAAATGTTTAAAGAAATTTTTACTCTACTGATTGAAAACTTTGCTAACAAAGAAGAAGACGGATATATATCATTTGCGACGGATGCAATCAACGCTATTTATCACGTAAATTAATGATTTAATTGACATAATTAACATTTCATTATTGAAGTATTGAAATTTTATAGAAAATATTTTGAATTTCTAGTTAGCAAATCAACCTGACCATTTAATGCAACAATTGACGCTATTTATATATAACCAACAACAATTTAACAATAATAATCTAACGGAAACCATTGTTCCATCTTATATACTGTCTAAATTGTTTTATATAATTGGACATATTGCCGTCAAACAAATGGTACATTTGGACACATCGATCTATAAAGAATTAAAGCGAAGAGATGCTCTACGGAAATTAAAAAAAGAAGAGCGTCCAGATAAAGGGGATCGAATGTCTCGTAATAGTAGGCCTAGGAAATCGAGCATCATGACTCCAAACAGTGCAAGACAACAACTTCGCATTAAAGATGTACAATATTTTTGTTTATTTATTGGATACAGTATTCGTGTTACTATTTTAAATTTAAAACCAGATTACTGTTTAACTTTCGCGTTTAGACAAGTCTAATTACGGAAGATAACGGAGAGGAAGCTGTTGAGGGGGCAGTAGATGACGCAGATGCAGAGCTTATAAATGATATTCTTGAAAATCATGTTGTAACTGGAGATGGACTGCTAGCACAATTTGTGTATGTAAATAATCGTTTCAAACTCGACTGGTCCTGACCATTTGTAATGTATACTTTTGATGGTATAAAATAATATGGAATATATTTTACAGTCCATTACTATTACACGTATGTCAAAATCCTGAAAAATACAATAACGAGGATTTACAAGCTGCTGGGACTCTGGCACTTACTAAGATGATGACCGTGAGTTCTAAACTTTGTGAAGAATTATTACAACTGTTAATCACAATACTAGAGCGTTCACCTCATTCTGCCATTCGCGTGAATATCCTTATTGGGATAAGCGATCTTACAACGAGATTTCCTAACTTGATAGAGCCGTGGATGAAACATATATATGGCAGGTAATTTCGGATTTGAAACATTCCATTGCTATAAACTAATATACCATTATCTTTCAGGCTGCGAGACGAAAATTCACAAGTACGCAGCACTTGTGTTCGTGTTTTATCGAGACTTATAATGACAGACATGGTACGCGTAAGGGGCCAAATATCGGAATTAGCTCTTTGTATTACTGATAACGACACCGATATTCGCGAAGAAGCGAGACAATTCTTCAAAGATTTCTCACAAAAACCTAATGCTTTGTATAATGTGGTGCCCGATATTTTGTCTCGGTTAACCGATTCAGATTTAGATCTAAAGGAATCTGATTTCCAAGAAATTATGAAGTTTGTATCATTACTCAAAATTGAAAGATAAACTATACGACCATATTTAGGATAATATTTCTTTTAAATTACAGATACATATTAGGCTTGTTGCAAAAAGAAGCACATATCGATTCTATAATCACTAAAGTTTGTGCTAGATTTAAATTTGCTACTACAGAACGAAAGTGGCGGGACTTTTCATATTGTCTCTCACTTTTGCCATTTAGTCGAAAAAGTGAGTAAAACATGATTCCCCTTAAAATAGAAGCATTCTGTCATTATATTATTTTTTTTAATGTTTGTTAGGTCTACATCATTTTACCGATAGTTTACCTCTGCTGAAAGAAAAGATTCATAACAAGGAAGTTTTGAAAACTCTGCAAACTATAATAGAACAGACAAAGAAGAAACCAAATATGAAAGTTGCTAGCATGGAATTGGAGGCAAAAATGAAAGAACTGCTTAAGAGCACAGAGAATACAGATAATACAGAGAACTTACAACAAAAAGATAACGAAGAAATGTCACCACCTTCTGTACAAAAGTTAAAAAAACACAAAATGCGTACAACACGACACAAGAATTCTAGCAATGAAGAGGATGATAGCAGTGATGTTGAAACACCTGTAAGAGGTATGTTCTCCTTATTTATTAATTCTATTCAGTCAGAATATATCAAATTTCTGTTATGTATAAACTATACATTATTTTCATCCATTTATTTCTACTTTCATTTTAGTCAGGACAAGACAATCAAGCACTCAAGGAAACAATGAGAACTCTTCAGGCGGTACATCTGCATTGTCATCAGTAAAAAGAAATAGATTGAATCCTGCGGGAGCTACAGATATTTCACGAAGAACTTCAGTACGCTTATCGCGGTCGAAACGAAAACGTTAATGAAAATTTACATAGTAAATTAGTTAAATTATTCATTTATAAAATTAATAATATAAATAAAGTTTATATACATTTATACAGAATGAGATACAGCGACGACTCCCTTTTCCCCTCTAGGTTCACTTTAGCTGAAAATAGTAATAATAATAACCCAAAATCTAGTAAAATTCTAGTTATTTGCTAGTTATTTGCTATTTACTAGAATCTTACTAGGGATTCAGGAACCAATCAGAAATTCTCAGGAATCGCCAGGAACCAATTGTATATATATAGATATAGCAATATATAGCATGAGCAGTCACCATCACCATGAGTCACCAACGAATCAATGGAAGACCTTGCATAGATTACTTCATTGAGTGTCACATTATATTATAAACCATATGATTCCCTTTTTATATTACGTATGTCAGTGATATGAGTAGTTTCTAACCAATAATTGGTAAAAAATTTTAAATAAAATAAATTTCTCTTTACTATCTACACTGCCCATTCGTTAATTTAAAAAAGAAAGAATTACTCGAACATCGTTTAAGTGTAAAACATGAAATATTTACATAAGTTTTGTGTTGAAAGTGTTGAAAAAAATTTTCAACCTCGCAAATAGAAATAAGTAAAAAGTTCAACAAGTACAAGTGTAATAACATTGAGTTCAATACTCAAATAATTAAGAAAATAAAAAATCTTCACATAGAAGATTCTTAAAAGTATTTACAATGGTAATCAAAATTACAATTTCTATATTAATTCTTGAGGTATCAAATTTAATCAAGAATGGGATATGTACAATGTCAACATGAAAAGTTATATATTTGACATAGATAAAGAATTACATTAATATTACTAATTTAATTATATTTTATAACTATTCTATATAAAAATTTAGTGATATTAGTATATATGTATATTTCATATTTTATTCCATACATTGCCAGTCCTATTGAAAATAATAATTAAATATGGTTTTTAGCACGGAAGAGTAAAGGTTCGCACAACGGCGGAACAAGAAGCAATAAAAAAGAAAGAAAGGGCTAAAAAACTTGCACAATATAGAGCTGGCATGAGCTTGATATTTCAAAAAGTAATTTTCCTTTGATGTTATCTATTTAACATATTCTTATATTCAATACTATGGATTTACAGAAATTGTTTTAATTAAAGAGAAAGATACAATGTATTAAAATATATCAAATACTATAAAAATAAAAATCTTGATTTCAATGTTCCAGAGAAAAGATCAAATATACGATGATGAGTTGATGATGGTTTCCGAGAATTTACTAACAGAGAATTCTGACATTTATACATTATGGAATATTCGTAGAGAGGCATTTACAAAAAATGATTGGTAGTTACATTAAAAAAACAAATATACTTGAAAACCTTATCGATTGAGATAACTATTGCGATTATTTCAGTTTATTGTTATATGAAATGATTGCATCACTTCATTTCTCTTAATTAATCTGATATATTATAAACTTTTCACTGTTCAGCATAAACAAGTCATTAAAATAGCATTTTATTATCTTATATTTGATTATCTATCAGTAAGGTATTCATTTGTAAAAGTATATTTTAATTGAAAATATTCATTATTGACTTGACTTTGCACTTCGTTATGAATGTAAAATTAGATATACATATCCTTAATGGTATAGGAATCAAGAACGCTTAAATGAATCATACAAACGTGAATTAGTTCTCACTGAAAATTGTTTGAAGAGTAATCCTAAGTCGTATTATGTATGGTACCAAAGAATATGGATCATGGACAATATGAAAGAGCCTGACTGGAAAAGGGAATTAATGTTATGTACTAGGTATTTAGACATCGACGACAGAAACTGTGAGCTACCAATATTATTAACTTTCTTCATCTTTGGCTATTTAAAATAGTATTAAATAAAAATGTGTCTCTTTTATTTTAGTTCACTGCTGGAATCATAGACAATATGTTGTACAGAAAGCTGGAGTTTCTTCTGAAGATGAATTTAAATATTCTACTTCAAAAATCCTAAGCAATTTTTCTAATTATTCTTCTTGGCATTATCGAAGCCGACTTTTATCAACTATGTTCGATAATTGCGATCAAGAAACCATTGATCAGACGAAAAAAGATGGTAACACTCATCACCTATACTAATTACTACAGAAATATATCAAATTTGTTATAATTAGACTGCGGATCTTTATGCAAAATAAAAATGTTTTGCATTGATTGTAGGAAGCAGGAATAACATAGAAATTTATTTAATTCCTTAACGACTTTGTTACATTAAAAGTAACATTACAACATTCTTGAATTGTCTACATCTTTTACTATTTTTATATTTCACCCAACCAATTTCTTCATAAATGCATACAGATCCGCAGTCTAGTCATAATATTAGAACCGTACGAGAATTCGAAAACGCCGGATCAAGACGGATCGAGAATTTTATTCGGGATCGGGAGGCGTTCTCGATCTGATACCTTCGGGCCGGGTCCCATGAAAATCACCGACACAGTTTTCACCGACTCCAGATTGGACCGACAACGAATTTAACCGACAACGATTTTAGTCGATAGTAACATCGTTTCTATAGATGGTGCTATTTTTTTCTTTAACTATTCTGAATGACACTTTTACTTTTGTATAAAAATATAATTATTACACTATAAGAAGTTAGATGCAGTCGGTTAACGTTGTTGTCAAACGATGTTAATATCGAATAATGTTGTCGTCGACTAAAGTTGGTGTTTGTCAAATCTGGAGTCGGTGAAAACTGTGTCCCTCGAGTACTTGACATTTTCGAGTTCTCGCACACTTCTACATAATACTATTTTAATCATAACATGATAACATATACACACATTTGTGGTACACAATATATTATCTTTTTCTAGAGCTGGACTTAGTGATGAATGCTACATTTACAGATCCTAATGATACTAGTGCCTGGTTTTACCAAAGATGGTTATTAAATGCTCGAGATTTTGATTCTACTCTGTTTCAAGTTTTATTGCTAGAAAATCAAATAACCCTCTTTACTGACCAAACTGTATCATTGGAATCAATATCTTTGTATATTAACAATGTAATTGAACCTGTCCAATGGAAGTCCTGGCAAAAAACAAAATTTTCCAAATTGTTGTTTGGTACATTTAAGAAGCAATTGAATGAAATAAGAGAAATCCAAGTTGCTATCAAAGGAAGAGTTTATCCTGTATATCATTTTAATCAAAAGTGGGTTTATAAAACAAGAAAATCTAGAACCTGTTACAATCAGGACCAACTACTGGATCAATTGTCAAACTATAAGCAACTTATAGAATTGGAACCTGATAACAAGTGGGCTATTCTTACTGCGGTACATTTAATGAAAAAAATCGACTTTGTGAAATTTAATGATGACATTTTAACAAATTTGAATATTTTGTTGGAAGTTGATCCTCTTCGGTTTAGTTACTATAAAGATCTACGTAAGTATATTTAATTAAGACTAAAAAAAAATAGAATAATCATACAAATCATACGAATTTTTTCAGGAAGTAAATATGTCATAGAGTATAAATTACACGAATTATGGAGCACAGAAGAAGATGAAGATATAAACTTAAAAATTGATCTTTCAGGATCAAATTTGACAACATTAAGTAGTAACGAATATCTTAGTTTCTTCGAAGAAGTAAATCTTAATTCGAACTTTCTATTGATTTCTTTACATCAGTTATCTTTACTACAGAACTGTAAGAAATTGTTTCTATCGAATAATCAGTTAGAAAGTCTAGAAAAGTTTCCAACATTAGACAATCTTGAGGTTTTGTCATTAAGAAATAATAAACTAAATAATTTAAAAGAAATACTACAATTACTAACAAGACATAAATTAAAATCGCTTGATTTAAGGGAAAATCCGGTGTGTAACGTTACAGAATTAAGAAATACTATTATGGAAACTAATCAAAATTTAGAATTACATATAGAATAATTTGAATAATAAATATATTAAAACTCAAGTGAATGGCTGTAAGTACGTAATAAATTAAACTTTTACTTTTGGTTAAGGTGATCGCAAAAATACTTATATCATCATGTATTCATTACTATGCAGGGATTTTTCTCAGGTTTCTATATATATATATATATTGTTAACATATACAATTCAAATTGGAATATTTCAATTTCTGTTTATTATACGATGTGTGTGTGTGTGTGCGTGCGTGCGTGCGCGTGTGTGTGTGTGTGTGTGTGGTTAAATTGAAAACGTAATATTGAAGAGTATTGTAATACCACGTCTAAAGAAAACGGTAAGATAACACGAATGTTTTACTAAGAAAAATTTGTGCATATATTAGTTATAATTGAAGCACATCTAACGATGAACTTTGCTAATAATACCATCAATCGATTTTAATAGCATTTTATGAATAAATGTTGTATTTTACTAAAAATTATAATAACAATTCTGTCTGTCAATAAGAAAAATTATTTATATTAAATAAGACATATATATATGACGTAGAAAAAAGATATAATGCTTTAAATTACATGCTTCAAATGAAAGAAGGAGTAAGTTTAGTAAAAAAGACAAATGTTAAATCACAAAATGCAAAATTTTATAGATTTTAATACATTTCACCGTTTATAAAGAAAATCTGTGTAACATTATTGCTCCTCATTACAATTTCATTCTAACATTAGAGTTCGTGGCGAAATTTAAAATCTTATTGCCGCTTTAAGTTGATGTTCCGTCTCTTTTTAAGTACCATTCAATGAAAGAAGAAGACAATTCGAAAACGCGATAACATTTGAAACGTAATATAATATACGTAATTTCATGAGTTAAATATTATTAAAAAAGTTATTTTTGTTTTATCACATACGTGATTCATTCATATCGATTTGTTTGTGTACAACAACTCGATTTCTTACGTCCTCTATTACGATAAATTTTGGACCAAGATCCACGAGATTGCACGAGATCAAGCTCGAGACAACAAAAGAATACTGAAGAATTCAACAAGAGTAAGATAACGAAGTCAAGTCAAACTTAAATATACTAAAACATGGACGCAACGACCTGAATGATCTGGTTCGGGGATGACGCTAAAACAATAACTGCTCGGAAAATAAATCTAACGCCGCTGTCTTCTTGGTGTGTCCCAGTGTGTCCTCTTCGTTCGACGTTTGTTTATCCTTCGTACAGGCCGCGCAGCCCGCGCAGTCTATCCAATCCGAGTCTATCTCATCCAATCTCATCTATCTCTATAAATCTATGCCCCTGCCGCGCCCATCGCTGCGTTATTGTGTTATTTATTATTGTGTTATTGTCAGTTATTGTCCAGTTATTGTCGAATTCATTGGTACCAACAAAATAATAATGAAATTCAAATCAGTATAATTTATAAGTTTGGCCAGTTTGGCGATAGTTTTACCTCTATTGATTCTTTCAGTTTCAAACTTTACATATTTACAAAGTTTTTTTTAATGAAATCGATATTTTAATAATAAATATACATCAATTTACATGTATCTATTGCAATTGCTCTTCATGCACTCTTCATGGTTCCTTTTTCCACATTTTGTGATCAAACCAGTGGCGGTACATAGTACGAAAACTGTCCGCTACTTGTCGCTACATAGTAGGGTATACTTTATGTTTAGTTTTTTAAAAATCCAAATGTGGACTTAGGTAATGACATGAGAATCAGTGGAATCAGTTCTCTGTTGATCGAATAAGGAAACAGAAGTTTACATACCTCTACCTTTTAAACTCAACGAAAAAAATACTATTTATATTTATATGTAAGTAAAAACACTATTTTAAAAATTAAATACATCGTATTCTTCTTGCAATCGTCAACATGCTTTTTTGTTTTAATAAACGAAGTTATGTGTAAAACAACTTATATACTAAAATTTGTTTATTGTTGTATAGTACAAATATATACATGTATCTCAAAATAATATTTAGAGCAATATTTTATCGTATTTTATCAATATATATTATTATTGTTATACTTTACCGTTCAACGTTCCTTTTTTTTTCTATAAAAGTATCTCAAAAAATATTTCATTTTTAAAATATAAAATACATGTTCGAAGTAAATAAAGTGTCGTTTTTATTTCACATTATAAAATTTCAATCAATTGTTTCGTTTTAATTTTTATTTTAAAATGGTGGTCGATGTTCGTTCGTCGTTAGTAATCATATTTAGTTTAAACTAATAGATATATTTAGTTCATCAAAATGCATCGATATTTCATAAATGTTTATAAATAATGATGTTTTATAAATAAATATTCTCAAATGTAAAGGAACAAAGGAATCGTGACATATTTATGTATGCTTGAGTTATTTACAAAATAGCATGTACCTATAAAGCGTGTATTTATATACATTATTTTTCACTTATTGTTATATTATTTTTATTGCTATAAAGGAAGTGTGATATTAAGAAAATGTTAATACATATATAATTATGTTGTCGCATTAGCATAATTCGAAATTTGTTTCCAAAATTGTTAGAAGGATAATTAAAAAAAGATTATATAATAGACATTAAAAAATTGTAAATATACATCAGATAAATATATTTTTCATTTCAACATTATTATTTGTTTAACATTATTGAATTGTATTTGTCTTGTCTAAATTACAAATTACTTGTACAGCAGTTAATAACATTATAACTCAAGAAAGACTTCATAGATTTCTTATGTTTTATTTTAGTGTTGTAACACATGCATGTGTTTTATTTTAAACACACACAGTGACATGTTCAAAGCCATTAGCATAAAAAATGAATTTATTGCACTTGAAACATATGGTTTAAATGGACCATATGGCTCCATCAAATGGCAGTTGATGTATATCTGTAGATCTAAAAATAGCTAAAATTTGAACTCTCTTTGTGACGTTCAACAGTAAAAAGCTGTAACACATTTTCATACAAAGGAATACAGATACAATTTTTAAATAGTTACATCTTTTATACAGATTATAATAAAGATATATAATAGCTTTATATACCTCACTTTGGTTTATCTGCATGTGTACAACTATTCATAAAAAAAGAGAACAGTATTTCTACTTTTCTTTTCCTCTATTCTCTTCTCTCTCTCTCTCTCTCTCTCTCTCTCTCTCTCTCTCTCTCTCTCTCTCTCTCTCTCTCTGCCGCTTTGTCTCGCCCTTCACATCCGTATTTAATATGTATATAAACAGAATTTATGCATAATATACTGATAATTTAAAATAAATAATTATAACATATGCAAATATACGAAATATATTGAATTGAAGTAAAAAATACGTAAAGATCCAATTCAACACAATTGTGATTGTTAAAAATGAAACATTTGCCTTCTTAACTATGAAAGTTTTAATTACTACTGCAGTTCACTGACAAAGATGCTCTTACCATCAGAGTCATCAGTAATGACCTCTTTGCTTCTTATCTCAATAACACTGTATTCAATTAATTGACTAAAGGAAGCATTCCACTCACTTTAAAGACATTATATCTACTATGCGAGTTACTATGATATTCTAGTTGATATTACAATTTAGTCATAGGTATATATAAATATAATTACATTACCGCGTAGATGTAAGCAAGTAATATTTTTTTTATTATTATTTCAGATATTTCTATCAGCATTTACTATCAGCACTGCCACAACAATGAAGTATATTTTGATATTGTCTTTACAATTACTTTGTGTCAGTCTAAGCAATACTAGGGAAATTACGTATGTTTTATATACCTTTTACAATGAGAATTTAAATGTAAGTTTACCTTTGATTAAAAATCCATTTGTTAGAAAACTCATGATTGTTTTCAGACACGAAGACATTAAAGATGCGATGTTGAGTTTAGTACATATGATGCGGGAGAATACAGAAAAATTAGAAAGACATGAAGTAAGAGAACGTCAGTTAGGTGAACAATTGAAAAAGGCTATTGCTATTTTGACAAAACGTATGTCAACAGTGGATAGCCTTAAATTACAAATAACAAAACTAGATGAAAAAGTGACAGGAATTGAACAATTAATTTCACAGGTATATCATTGACTTATATTATTTTGAACATTCTAATAAGTTTCTTGTAATACAAACAAAACAATTATATCATAAGTTATTTGTTATACACTCTGAATTCGGTTTTCATTTATTTTGTTTAGAGAGATGAACGTGAGAGAATACAAATGCAAAAAACTGTTGATACTTTAGAAGATTTGGAAAGTCGGTTAGAAGGCTGGCTTACAGATATTGAGACTAAAGTATCTAAAGTTAATGCTCGACCAGTTGTTACACCACCTCCTGTTGACAATGTCTCTCTTGTTATCTCAAAACTAAATAATACAGAATCAGTGTTGATGGAAAGAATTTCAAAAGCCGAGTCAATATTACAATCTGAAGCAATGAAATTAAAAGATATTCCAAATGTTCAAACGGGAACAACGCAAGCACTATTGACGGAGGTAAATAATGATTAATATAGCATATTAAAACATATACTAAGTTTGTATACTCTATAGATCCAGGATATTAATTCAAGGCTTAGCGATCTTGAGATCTCTCTAGAGAAAGTTAGAGAACACACTCAGAAAATTAAAGAAAGGTTACAAGAACCACAGCTTGATACTATTTTTAATATTGATAAACATGCAAGAGCTTTACCTTCAATACAACAACTTTTAGAGAATGTATCTGAACAAATTCGAGAATTACCAAGGTAACATTCATATAACTATTAAAAATTTCTGTAAACTGAAAAACTATGTAGTTCCAACAATAAATATTTTGTAGATTACTACAAAACTACACTTCAGAATGTAATCGATGCATACGATTTAACAAGACACTTTGTTTTTCAGGATTAACAATGTTCATCATAATGAATCGCAAACGCTCTTACAGGAAGCTAAACATGCTTTAAAGGATGTTGTTACCAAAGGAGTCAATGATTTAGAAGATAAATTAGAGAAGGCTAAAGTTGAGACAAAGGAGACGATAGGAACTCTTAGGTAATATTATTGTAAAAATGTAGGGAACGATTTGTTAACTATAACTTTCTCACTAACGTTGACAGCATCGAATTAAATATTTTTGAGATTTTAGAATGGACTTGGCAAATAATGCTGAACGTGTGAATCAAGAATTAAATGATCTTGAAAAGGGACAATCTGTAATGGTTTCGATGGCTGATCATGTCTTGGATACTAAAAAAAGAGTTGAATATGGGGTACACCAAATTCTTTTAGAAGTGGGAGATTTAGTGAAAGCACAGGGTGTAAATATCAATAATACTTTAAATCAAAGATTTGACGGTATATCAAATGATATTATGGACAATCAGAATGGTGCTTTGGCAAATTTAACTACTAAAATGGAACAAGAAATGAATGAGGTAGTAATTATATATATATATGTGACGTATCATAAAATTGTTTTATTCGAACGATGTATAAAATTTATTTTTGTAAAAGGTCTGGCGACAAATAAATGTTATGTATCAACAAATGACAGAAAGCACAAAAACTTTAGAGAAATTGCATAAACAAAACGTGGATTATGTGAATGGTACAACAACTACTATGGACGGCATGGAAACCAAGGTAAAACCCTTGAATTTGTCAGATGTGACAGTATTAAATTTCACCTAAATAAATATTTTTTATGTTCAGGTGGGCGAGATAACGGAGCGCATGACAGAAGTCGATAAAAACTTGAATTATCTCTTGGGACGACTTTCACTTGTGACACAAGAATTTAATCTAATAAAAATGGGGTTGGGCACAGCGTTAGATAATATTAAAGCATCGTTCAAAGAAGTACAAGATAAAGCAAATGATTTGAGAAATCCGGGACCACATCCGATACCTGAAAATTATAAAGAATTTAGTGAATCTGACAATAAACCAGATGGTAAGCCTTCACCAGAAATTATCGACCATATCTTTAATCCTCAAGTTAATTAACTCATACTTTCGTGTATTATCTACAAAGGAAAAGTTTAAATTATAACTTGAATCTACTATATAATTAATTATGAGTAATCAACTATCAAAAAGAATTTATATATGTATAGGATTATAATTAATTTTGCAGAATTGTTATTAATTCGAAATTTCTCACTGTTTCTCAACGATATATAATTTTGAAAAGATATCTATAGTTTCAAGCATAACAATGTTTATTTCAAATATTTGCAATATGAATCTCATATCGAGGGTCATCGAGTTATATTGAAGATTATAGTTTCTGTGTGTGCATCACTAATATATTAAAATATTATTCATTATACTAATATATATATATGTATATATATATATAATATTTTTTAAAGTATTTTATTTACATATTTTTTAATGGTAAAAATACGAAATCAGATAAACTCTATGATTAAATTTGACTTGCACAATGAATATTTTAACTTTTAAATTTCATGACATTCATTATATTATGCTTAAAATATTGGTCCTGAATTACTTTAGTTTTGGTTGCAAAACATGTAACACATAATTATGAAACGAATTTTAGTATAATAAAAACTGCAAAGTCTAAGGTAACGAAACCTAAGAAGCGGGTTTCTATTCTAATAAAGTAATATATTGGGATCAATATATATTTGGATAAATATATTTTTATACACTGATGTATTATTAAAATAACTATTGATATTTCAAACAAAGAAGAATGTGGAGGGAAGATAGTAGATTTAGTAGAACATTTTATATTGGGTGATACTCTGAATCACTCTTAAGTATATTACGCTATTTTGAAAACAATATGAATATATATGTGTTTCCGTATATATATTTAAAAAATGATTACCATATATTATTACAAATATATTTTATGAAAAAATCTGTATTTGATTACAGTAATTATTATATGTTAAGAATAATATTGGTGCAGACTTTTTGCAATGCATTGTTAATGATAATATACATATAATTTTTCATTTGTAATATATATACAATGTCAAAGTACCTTCTTGTTTAAATTAAAATAATGCACTATCATTTAGTAACTTAGTACGATACAAATGAGGTCAAGGTATCAAGATTATAATTTCATTTGACAAATTGAAGAACTTAATTACATAAGTGCAATATATTTTAATAAATATATTAATATTATTATGGTTATTACTATGTAATACGTAGTTTGTCTAGAAACGAAAACTATAAGGATGTATAAAGTAAAACCCGCCGTTTTTATAAACACTACAATATGAACACTTTACAAATGTAACTGATTGTTAGAAACTACATTATTTCTACGTTAATAATGTTAATAAAATATTTTGAATTATTTGTAATGACAATATTGGTAACACTATCTTTTCTAAATATTTTATAGATATGTGTTATTGACTACTAGTTCAAATAAAATATGTATCTAAATTCCTGACTTGTATGTATTTAAAATTTAAACCTGTACATTTTTAATCCTAAACCCGTTCTACGTAACTAATACTTCTTAATGTAAATATGTATACCTAAATGGAGTGATATAATATTGACCTTCAATTAGTATACTACAAATTGGAATAAAAAATAAAAATTAGGGCATATAGTTTTATGCTTAAGTCCTTTTCATGTTCATTCAAATTTATTGAAATAGTAAAATTATTTACTATAATTTTTGTATAAATAATTTTATTTTTCTAATGTTAAAGATAATATACAATATTTTCAATCAAATTTTATTACACTGACTCATAAATTGTGATATTCTCACTATGGTTTCTTTAAATATAATGTTATATGTACATATAGTAAGATTAAATTATGTTATGATAACCAATATGTATATATATATATATATTTATATTGTATAATCTTAACGTATTAAATTTTGTTAATATATAATGATACAGGTCCACTATATCCAGCTAAAAACTAATCGAACTTTGTACACTTAGAAAATTTTATTAATATTGAATAACTTAAACAACTTAAAAGCATATGGCCAGTTTATATATTACTTATCTCATCTTTAATTGTGTGTGATCGATAACTGAATATATGAATATAATTTTTTCCATACGAAGAGTACAAGTTTTGAAATTCCATTTGTATATCTTGTTTCCATAAAAAATTGTTCCGAAGCAGAAATATGTTTCGAGTTTATAATTATTTTTCTTGAAATATGCAATATATTAAAAATTAAGAGTTTTGAAAATTTAATAAAAAACGTTTCGATAAAATTATTTTTCCTTCTTAACATTTCTTGTTAAAATAGTCATTGAATCGTTCGATACATATATGTACGAGAGTTAATGTTCTTTAATTTACATTGCACACGGGATAACATATAAACATTGTCAAAAGACACTATATTAGTAATAACATTTGATTTTATACAGATAGGAAAAAGATTGAATAACGTTGGAACAACTTTGAAGATTGTACATACAAGTATATTACATTCACATTTTTAACACACTTGTTGGAGTACTGTAAGGAAGTTTTTATTTCAAAAAGTAAGAAATCATATGAAATTAGTGTATTACGTAGATAAGAGAAAAATAATATAAGTACATACTAGGTATGTACCTACTATTTATATGTTACCTTCATATAAAAACTCAGTTTAAATCAATTGCCAATATGTTATTCAGTTTTACAAGACACTCGTTACATATAAGGTTTGAATTTCCTGTATTCTATAGTTTATATGATAATAATAGTTACATGATAATCACCAAAAATCTTCAAGTGATAAAAAACATACAAAATTTTACAAATTATTAATGTATATCCACAAATTTAGATTTTAAAAAATTACTAAATCTTTTGTAAAAACAGATTTCTTTTTAATATGTATTAAATTGAGATTCTATTATATTCATTTAAATGGAACTTCATTAATGCGATTTCATTGAAAAACAAAACATAAGTTTAAATTACTTCATCAAGTATCAACGTAGAATTAAATATATTTATATATTATTGAACGGTAAAATTGTATTGCATTACTGCTAGAGTAATTGTTTTATAAAAAGAAAAACGATACTATACCAATTATCAAATTATTGAAATGAATTTAGTATGCAAGTAAATTGCTAGTGAATTATTATTACATTTCTTTAGTTGGTTATATTCATTATACTTATACATTTTACTTATTAAATAACCTGCTTAATGAGGTCGATTACAAACTTAAAATTGCGTCTACACATGGCATTTTTACTTTTTGACTTTTCAACGTTATAAAACGAAATATATTAACGCGATTTAAATTTTTGAGAATGGACAACAAAATTTGTGATTGGCTACAAATTGATAGTCTTAAGTATTACAATTTTTTTATAATGCTACAGTTTTTGAGCTGTTTCTGTTTAAGCTATATGAACTGCATTATTGGATAATTTACATTAAAGCTTTTCCATTAATTGTAATGGATGACCATTTATGCTACATGTGAGAAATATTAACAACTAACATCAACTGTTTGCTTTACAGTATATTAGATACGTTAACAAGCCCCCATGATAAGCTTTGGTTAATTTCGTAACATTATAATTAATCTTTATTACAACCCTTTGCAGTGCTAGATTTCCCAGATGATATTTTACATATTTTGGTTAGTTTAATCAAGATTTATAATACTTTCCTGAACTTGGTGACTACTTAACAATACAATCATTATTTGCATAGCTCAATAATGTTATCGAATTCTACTTTCATTCTGACTTGTCTCCACTTGTTTAGACTATTACTGAAAGGTATGTAAATATCCCTAGGCGAAATTTATTAGCACAGCAAAGAAGTGTTGAGTATAAGCCTATATACACCCCCAATGCAATGGAAACGTCATTAGAAATGCCTAGCCTATGATAAGCACTGCGTTAGAAATTTTTAACATATTACATATGCTCAAACTGAGATATCTTTGAATATTAGAAAAAATAATGCAAGTTCTCAGCCGAGCATTTGTTAATGCTATTTTGTTGTTGTTCATGGTTTTTATAAAAGGACTTCTTAAATAAAGCTATGTAATTAAATTCGGAGTATTGGACGCATTATATTAGAATGCACAATTTCATCTAAGAGCAATAAAGAAGAGTGCTGGATACTTCAAGTTAATTCGATTTTATCTTTTCGGGATATATACGGTATACACATGCTCTGGCAGTTTATAATTACTGAACAACATCATGTTTACTAAACCGTATTCTTTTTTTAACCATTGCTGTTAACTTAGATTGGAATGTGTACTTAGTAGTTTTAAAAAAGAACTACCAAATGTAAATTCATCGTTTACCACTCTATATCTATTAAAAGTACAAATAATGAATGCATTACTTCCATATACAGATATGATATAATATATATATAATAAATATTGTCAGTAGTTTTTATTATTCTAAAACCTATGTATTGATAAAGTGACTAAATTCCATAATATGATTAATATTGTAATTGAATCCACAAGATAAACTTTTATATTTGTGTGTATCCTTTTACAGTATCCACACACTCTTTTTTCAATTACACTCTCAGATTTGGACTAAAATTAAGCAGCTGCTAGATCGAGTAATTAGATTTAGATATGCCCAGATGACGTTTGCTACGCCTTTGGGGGTGTGAGTGGTCCTAGCTGCTAGTAGAGGCAATAGGACTAACAGGAGTCAAAGGGCTACTTGCAGGATCCCGGAGACAACCAGTTAATGTTATTACAGCTTTACGTCTTCCAGCATTGTTACGATGTTCACATAGCCAAATTCCTTGCCATTTTCCCAAGGTTAATTTCCCATCGGTAATTGGAATGCTCAACGAAGAACCAAGGAAACACGCCTTTACATGTGCTGGCTGCAATTAATACAATTATAGAACATTTGTATGAATTTCGAATAACTTATAGATGTTCATCTATGAACATACTGGTTTTTAAAGTTATATTCATTTTCAAATTAAAACAAAATTACTTATTAACCCTTTCGCTATAAAACAGTTTACTTTTCCGTGTTATATGTATTACTGGTTCTTTAATTGGGTTACCTTCAATTAATGTACAACATATTATAAACAAATACTCGACCACAAAAGGATTAATTTGAGAATATTGTAAAATTCATTCAATCGTAAAAACAGTAGCTATTTATTTATAAATTTACCATATCATCTGGTCCTTCCCGGCTATGTCTATAGGCCAAACCTTCAGGAACTATTTTATTAAGCATCATTTCTACATCATCTCTAACATCTGGATCACAATTTTCATTTAATGCTAAACTTGCCGATGTATGAAGAACTGAAAGTTTCAAAATTAAAATGTTTATATCTTCTTATTTATAAGAAATATATTTCGTTTATGGACGAAACTTTTTTTATTAATTTCAATCAAATTTATTTATATTATTTATATCTTCCAAAAACTTTATACATTACAGAGTAATACAAAAACATGTATTTAACACTTTTCTATTAATATATAAATCCAAAAGAAATGTTAAAGTTTCAAAAGTTTTAAATGTACATACATGTGTATATTTCAAATTTGTTATTTCTGTGTATTTATGTGTTAAACGCCATTATTTGAAATATACGTATATCGATATTTGTCTGATATTCTATGTGCAACAGATTATAAACAAAATTACACTAGGCAAAATAAGGAATATGGAGTGCTACATGTAGTTTAGTGCACTCATTGTAATATTTTCGTAAAAGCGGTATAACGATAAAGAAATCGCATAGTATAGAATTTCACTTACTTTGTATGTGACAAAGTCCAACAGAAAATTCGCAGAGTTCCGGAATTTTTCCTAATATTTCTTCGGTAACGTGATGGATACCTCGATGCTGTGGTCTTAGTTTAATTTTCGTTTGAAACCAAGCAGAACCAATTTGAATCTTTCTCTTTGTCGAGGCCATGATATGATACGCTGTAGAGATTACACAGTTAACTAGACTTCGAATAAAATTTCTCGCAAAGCGAAGATACGGTAAAATCTACTTCGAGCCAAAAATCACGAGAACACGGTCCACTCCATTGGAAATGGTATACGTCTATCTTCGCCTCTTGTCGGCTACAAGACGTATGGACTTAACCACATCTTTTAAGATTGTCTAATTGCATCTGCTGTATTTCGTATTCATGAAAAGGTTATGAGAAATAATGATTGACTACCTATCGCGTTTAAATACATACATGTATGCTCACCTTCATCTAAATACACGGAATATTACTATTAGTATCATGTACACATACTAATAGTAAAAAAACGAGATGGTGAAATTGTTTGAAAATAAATCATTATATCACTAATGAATACAAATTACTTAATGCACCGCTTAAAAAAATCTTAACGGATAACGTGCCATACTGTACGCCATATGTCAGAGAATAAATAAATCGAATATCGAATGATAATCTAAACAGTGATATAAGTTGTGTTCCGTTATGGTACGTTCTCAGCTAAAATTGTCCTATTTATTTATTGACGTTTTACAAAAATTAAAAATAGAAGTTATGATAATTGAAAGTCTAATAACATATTTGTATACAATTGTATACAATAACCCCGACGGCACACCGGCTCGGTTTCAGCCTGGCCCCTGTGCACAAAAGGGCGCGTTTTCCGCCTGCCGAGGGCTCGAGCCCAGGGCCTGCCGGCCGGGCTAGGATTCAGCCGATTTGCAAGATTGCAAGGGTGCGGGATTCGCGTTCTCATTGCGTGATAATACAAACACGGGTTTTTTCAGTAGTCAAAAACGCCAAATAAAGGTCAATCTAGGCAGCAATCGCCCTCAAAGGTCTTATTTATTAACTTATTATACTTTTGTCGGTAACAAGGGAGACTGCTACGCATTTGCAAAGTACTGCCACATTGATGCGACCCGCCCTGTGTCGCGCATGCGCGAGAAAAGTTGGGCCCAATCGAAGCACTGATTGGCCACATTAGTGTGATACCGTGCTGCCCTCTCAAAAACAGGCTGAATCCCAGCCCGGCCGTCAGGCTCTGGGCTCGAGCCCCCGGCAGGTGAAAATCGCGCCCTTTTGTGCACAGGGGCCAGGCTAAATCGTCCTGATTTGGTCTCAACGCTGAGCCAAGCATTGCGTTAGCCCGTAACGTGTCGGGCTGGGGCTCGGCTAGCTGGGTCCGGCGGTGGGCTCGGGCAGACTGTGCTGTCGGGGAATATATATTATATAAATATATACATATATATATGGACGAAGTATAAGAATTGAAATAGACCAGAATAGACTGGAATAGACTTATCGTCGAATAATCCCCTTACTATTTTCATTTCGTTTATTTGCATGCAAATGAAGTGAAACAACGATTCAAAACAGATGAAATAGAACCAGATAGCACACCGGCTCGATTTTTGCCGGGCCCCTGTGCACAAAATGGCGCGAATTTCACCTGCAGGGGGCTCGAGCCACTGATATATATACTATATCAGTGGCTCGAGCCCAGGGCCTGCTTTTTTTTTTTTTTGAGAAATATGTTTATTGGTTTTTAATTGTACATTATATTACATAAATAATTGTGGGATTCAGCCGATTTGCAAGATTGCAAGGATGCGGGATTCGCGTTCTCATTGCGTGATAATACAAACACGGGTTTTTTCAGTAGTCAAAACCGCCAGATAAAGGTCAATCTAGGCAGCAATCGCCCTCACAAAGGTCTTATTTATTAACTTATTATACTTTTGTCGGTAACAAGGGAGACTGCTACGCATTTGCAAAGTACGGCCACATTGATCCGACCACGAACAAAATATTCCTCATACAAACGTTGCAACCCCTTTTCACCCCCTTAAGGGTTCAATTTTTTAAAATGCCGAAATAGGTGTTTGATTAATTATATCAAAGAGCATTAAGACCAAGTACGAAGTAAATCCGACCACGAACAAAATATTCCTCATACAAACGTCCCAACCAGCACACATCGTCTCATAGATGTCTGTTTCATGTCGTCGTCCCGTCTGAACGTCTATGTCCCAAAGATACGTCTTTTAGTCGCCAAAAAGATATCTTTATGGAGACGTTGTTTTCACAGCAGAGGGTGAACGTCTTTCAGCTGTCTCATTTCAGTCGTAAATGCAACGTCTCCATAAAGGGTATCTTTTTGGCGACTGAGAGACATTTTCCGGAGACGTTGTTTTTCCTACGCCGCCGGTAAAGAGTGGGGTGGAGTAGGGGGATACAGCTTCTAAGGAAGAACTTTTTTCTGTGCACTTTTTCGAAAAAAGAGCTCTGCATGCTAATCCGCAATAATACAGAGAGTATTTCAACGCAAAGAGCATTTGGAAAAAGTGTACAGAAAAAAAGTTCTTCCATAAAAATGTACACTTTTGTTGTTTACAAAGTTCCAAGAGCCAAATCCAAAAAAGGGCTCTGTACGGGACCCCGCAATAATGCAGAGAATATTTCAACACAAAGAGCATAAAAAAATATTGCTTCTTCGCGAAATGCGTCTTACCCGCGTGATCGAAAAAATCAAGCTGTTTCATATATTCTCTGTCAGTGTCTTTCCTGCGAGAAACATATCTGCTTCTCTGTCTTCGTAGTTCACCCCGAGTGGCGCTGTTGAAGTTACTATTTTTGGTCCGGCGCACATGGTCGACACCGGTCGACACCAGGTTTAGAGAAGTGTCTAATTGTATTAGTGTATTGTAATAGTGATAATTTATCCGACGAGTGTATATTTACAAAAGTAAGTACTTCCATTGCTGTTATTTGTTACCGTTAGTGTTTTTTGCTGATGCCCTTCCGCTATATTCGAAGTTTACTATTGGGTTGGCAAGAAAGTCAAAGAAAGTATTTACTGTCGGTATTGTAAGGGGGTAGACGGCTTTTTCCAGGATTGCAAGGGTGCGGGATTGCAATTGATTGCAATCCTGGAAACGAGTCTACCGCCCTAATGTGTAAATAAGTGTGAAGTCAAAAAATGAACAAAAATTGGTCATATTTCCATTCCTTCATTCTATTTGCTATTTTTCTAAATATATTCTCTAATTAATTATATTTACGTCGTAATTACATATATGTTTAAATTAGTCTCTAAATTTTACCATACTTTTCAATTCTTAGAATATATACACACAAATGGAGATGCCTACAAATACATGGACCGTTGTCCAATTTTTGGCGGACGGAACGGTAGAAGCAGTGCCAAATAGTTGGCTGGAAGGCGACAAATGTTATTGGCCACCGGTACACAAATCAAAATTGAGCAACGCAATCCAACAATGTGAACTGCCTCAACCTTCGTGGGAGTACTTTTCTGTAAAGATCTTCAAAAACAGTACAATTAAAATAATAATTATATAATGCTTCTAGACGACTACACGAAGGCTAGAAGAAAAGCAAAGGAGGCCGAAGAGACCAGCGACTTGTTTAATAAATACACTTAAAATTATACTGACATTTATCTTTCATTTTCATTAAATTAGCAGAATGTGATATGCTACATAACAATTTTTTATTTTAGGCAGCAGAAGTGCACAATACGGGGGGCACAACAGCTACAACTTCGCCAGGAAAGTCTAGGTATCATTATGACTGACGTGCTGGCATGGCGGTCTGCTATAGCTGATTGGGCCGAAAGGGCAAAAAACCGTTTGCAAATTATCGAACGGCCAGCCTTGTTATATGTAATTATCACCCTTATTTTAATATTATTATTATAATGATTATTCATGTGCAAATTAATAAACAAAGATATTCTTATTCAAGGTGCAGCGGAGAAAGCCAAAGTGGACGGCAGCTGCAAGGAACATGAACAAAGCGAGTGTGACCAAGTGATTTTAATTTCAATATATCTGTGGTTATCAGGAAGAATGCCGCATGTCACATATACTTTCACTTTCGATCGCTAATACTTTGACATAGGAGGTTGGTTAAATTGCATTGTTGTCTGAGCTTTCCAAACGTGTTTCCATGACTTTTTTTCTGGTAAATATGTACAGTAGCGGACAAAAGTGTAAGACCGCTCTAAGGAAGACTATAACTTTTGTAATATTTTACTATACGATTTGAACTTTTTCGGGAAACTAGAGCAATTAGTTTACTAAAGGACGCGAAAAGAAATTTTTTCAAAAATTGCAATTGATCGGAATTGTTGAAAAAATACTAAAAGTTGATTGTTTATTTAAACATATCCTGAAAATTTCGTCAAAATCGGTCGACGTTGCAATGAGCTACAAACGTTTAAAGATGGTAAAAATTGCAGATTTTCGGCAATAAATCGTGAAAATCTGCAATTTCTACCATCTTTAAACGTTTGTAGCTCATTGCAACGTCGACCGATTTTTACGAAATTTTCAGGATATGTTTGATTGACACAGATATACACAAAACGTGTTTTTTAAATTTTCAATATAGGCCCACATAAAATAATTAAAAAATCAACTTTTAGTATTTTTTCAACGATTCCGATCAATTGCAATTTTTGAAAAAATTTCTTTTCACATCCTTTAGTAAACTAATTGCTCTAGCTTCCCAAAAAAAGTTCAAATCGTATAGTACAATATTAAAAAAGTTATCGTCTTCTTTAGAGCGGTCTTAAACTTTTGTCCGCTACTGTAAATCCTATACTCTAAAGTCTAAAGCTCAATGAATGCATAAACTCGAATTTTTGAAATTGTGACATGCGGCGTTTTTCCTTACAACCACAGACATTATCAGTAATATTTTATTTTCACTTTTATATTTTATTTTAATTTTTATATTTTTTAATTTTAGTATACAGGGTGAGGCGCCAGAAACAGGCCCCCTGAATAAGCATTAATCAGATGTTAGTAGCTTTTTTGTAGATGGACGCGTAAAGGACATGTGAAGGTCAACTTAATTTTTTTAAATGGAATGAGGTATTTTTTAATACATCAATTATGCAGCTGGACATTCATTATAAAAAAGTACTAACCTATGTATGTCGAAAAATTAGTAGTTCAGGGGATATTTCAATTTAAATAACTCTAAAATACCATTACTGTCGTACTAAGACGTTAATGTTTACTTACTTATGTAACGTCTTAGTACGACAGTAATGGTATTTTAGAGTTATTTAAATTGAAATATCTCCTGAACTATTAACTTTTCGACATACATAGGTCCAGCTGCATCATTGATGTATTAAAAAATACCTCATTCCATTTAAAAAAATTAAGTTGACCTTCACATGTCCTTTACGCGTCCACCTGTAAAAAAATAATACACTACATAATGTACCCCTTCAGACCATGCAACTTCTGTATACAAAACTTTTTCGTGCAACGCATACTTTGGAAGTTATTATAGGTGTGCAAGTTGCGTGGACCACCCTGTATACTGATTCTGATGTTTCAACTGTATATTTTATTCAATTTTTATATTTTAATTTAAGTGTATTAATTTTAATGTTTTAAGTGCGTGATATTGTATTTTAATTTTAATACTTTATTTCTAATATATTAATTCTAATGTTTTAAGTGCGTGATATTTTATTCTGAATGTAGTATTTTATTTTACGCATACTTTGGAAGTTATTTATTGGTGTGCAAGTTGCGTGGACCACCCTGTATACTGATTCTGATGTTTCAACTGTATATTTCATTTCAATTTTTATATTTTAATTTAAGTATATTAATTTTAATGTTTTAAGTGCGTGATATTGTATTTTAATTTTAATACTTTATTTCTAATATATATTAGAATTTAATATATTAATTTTAATGTTTTATATATATTATTAACTTCCCGATTTTATAGGGAAGTTATTGTAATGACCCCGAAAATCGAAAATCGATTTTTTAGCAGATCTTCACGTTTCATGGTCATTGCAGTCATTCTAGACTATTTTAAGCAAAATGTTCGTATGTGTGTGTGTGTGTGTGTGTGTGTGCGTATGTCTGTTTCTATGGTATCAAATTTTTCGTTAACGTTTTCTGAAAAAGTAACAACGCGATCAGAATGATGAATGATGCAATCGATGTGCCCCGTCGTAACTTAGAGCTGATTAGATTTTGGTCCATATTGGTCAAGTAGTTTTTTAGATTTTTAGTTTTTTTCGAACGGAGTTGATTCTACAATGCAATTTATACGAGAGAATGGAAAGTTTCCACCGAAGAAACAAACGTAATTACACAAAAAAATTTTTTTTTCATTTTTCTTAAATTAAAAAAAATTTTTTTAATTTAAAAAAAAATTTTTTTTTTGTACCTTACGCTAATGTTTCCGCTTACAATAATCGAAAATTATCCCAATGCAAGAGTGAGTTAATCATCTCTACTCCCGAGAATACATTTTCAAAGAATATCGATGAAAGTACAAAAAAAATTTATATTACAATCTTTAAAAAAACAATCAGTTCAAAACGAATTATTAACTGAGATTAAATTGAAAATTAATATAAACAATATGATAATTATTAATAACATTAATGTTGAAAACGGATTGGTTAATGGAGCACACATGCGGAATATTAAAATTTATTACTTTTCAAGAAAATACTAAAATTCCGTCTATATTGTGGTTAGATTTTCAATTGGCCAGAGTAGGAGTGAAAGTAAGAACTCGTTATCGTGATTATATGAAAAATGCAAATATTCATCAAAATTTGCCACCAATAATAAAAATATCGAATCAAGTAAATATGTCGAGTGAGGAAAAATATCAAATCACACGTAGTCAATTTCCAGTGGTTCCTGCTGAAGCGATTACGATTCATAAAAGTCAGGGACAAACATACGAGAAAAGTATGTTTGAATTTTAAAACATCAGAAAAACGAACTTTACACATGTTGTATGTAGCACTGAGCAGAGTTTCAAAATTGAGCGGTTTATATATTTTGGGACAATTTAAATTAACAGTATCGAAGAAAACCAAGGTCAATACTGCTAACCCGGATAATGAGGAGTCGTATCGTTTGCGAAAACTATAATAATTAAGACAATTTATTTTGCAACATCAGTACGCTATAACAAGGAACCAAGCGAGCAACGAGTCTACGATGTTCGTTTAAGGGGGTAGTCCACCCTCGATTTGTAACTAGAAAGGAACTAGAATCTTACTAGAAAAATGACTCGAAACATGGGTTTGCGCGCTGTCGGTTTTCGTCCTTATTTGAGCTAATTGTGGGCTGGATGAGGGCTTATTCTAAAGAGGAAGGTTAAACACACTGCGCCCTGGTTACGAGGTTAACGAGATTATGTTTATAACTAATAATATGAGGGCCCAAAGTAGAGAAAAAATCTAGGAAAAAAAACCAGCACATTTCAATGCATTTTTCTGTCTCCAAAAGACTTTATGACTTATGAGATGACCAGGGCGCAGCGCGTTGAACCTTCCTCTTTAGAATGAGCCCTCACACAGCCCAAACTTTGCTCAAATAAGGACAAAAACCGACAGCGCGCAGACCCACTTTTTCGATCGAAAATCTGGTAAGATTCTAGTTATTTGCTAGATATTTGCTATTTACTAGGATCTTACTAGATTTTGGGTCCGAAACCTGGGTCTGCGCGCTGTAGGTTTTTGTCCTTATTTGAGCAAAGTTTGGGCTGGGTGAGGGCTCATTCTAAAGAGGAAGGTTCAACGCGCTGCGCTCTGGTTATCTCATAAGTCATAAAGTCTTTTGGAGACAGAAAAATGCATTGAAATCTGCTGGTTATTTTCCTAGACTTTTTCTCTACTTTGGACCCTCATATTATTAGTTATAAACATAATCTCGTTAACCTCGTAACCAGAGCGCAGTGTGTTTAACCTTCCTCTTTAGAATAAGCCCTCACTCAGCCCAAACTTTGCTCAAATAAGGACGAAAACCGACAGCGCGCAAACCCATGTTTCGAGCCATTTTTCTAGTAAGATTCTAGTTCCTTTCTAGTTACAAATCGAGGGTGGACGCCATATAGCAAACATCTTGATAAGTAGAAAACTATTGAATTTCCCTGAAAACGTATAATCTTCTTAAAACGTACTAAAAATAATGATAATAATATACTGCAACTAACGAATCGGGAAGTTCTTTGTGTGGCTCGTGGAGAGTCACACACCAAATCAAAAAAACATTAATAGCTATAGGTACTACTAGCCATGCGTACCACTAACCCTTTCGCGAGAGCAGTCCTATCCGCGAGCTCGCGAAGCGAGCGAGCAAAAACAACCCTACTCGCGAGCGAGCGAAGCGAGCGAGCAACAATAACCCTCTAGTTTTATATATATTTTTATTTTATAAATAGTACATATATTATTATAATAAACTATTTGTTCGTTTACTTTAAACTATTATCGTAAATTGATTTTTCCCTCCCACTCCCTTTTCGCATAAATACGTCTCTCTAACAAGCTCAAGAGACTTCTGAAAGTCGCCTAAAAGATGCCCGACAGAGTCGTGGAACATGTCTCTACAATGCCTGAAACACGACTAACAGTCATTCTCAAGACCACTTTAAGACAGGCAACTTTGTAACAAACGACCTTCCGGAGCCCTTGTAGAGACTTTCCGGAGACATTCGCAGACATCTTTCAGACATTTGAATGTCTAGCGGCAGACATCTTTCTGCTATCTTTGAGCTGTATCTGTGCTGGTTGGGGTTGCAACCCCTTTTCACCCCCTCGGGGATTGAATTTCGAAATATCCTTTCTTATCTCTTGCATAGATCATAAGGGAAACCTCTGTGCAAAATTTCAGCTTTCTAAGTCCAAGGGTTTAGCCTGGGCGTTGATAGGTGAGTCAGGACTTCGCTTTTATATATATGTATAGATTAAAAATCCTGAAAAAAATCTGACACATTTCGGATACCAAGCCGCATATTAGGTATCATTTCCAGATTTTTCCGTTGCAAACTATATGGTTGTAAAAAATGAAAAACACGAAAAAAATCGAAAAATGCAGATTTCATATAAAAGTAGGTCTCGTACCACTTCAGAATTAATTTAGCAATGAGATATTATCAAAAGTATTATGCTCAATTTTTTTCAGATTTTTGTGATTGGTGCAACAATGTTGAAAAAAATAAAAACCACTTTTTTCGGCGTTTTTCCTAAGTTACACTTATGAAATGGGCCAAAAACTGGCATTTCGATTTTTCTCAATAACTACCCTTACAGATGAGATATGCGGTTGAAACTTGTCAGAGAAGGGTCTTTTTGGGTAACCCATCGAATGGTTCAAGCTCGATTAAAATCCCGTCGGGGGCGAATTTCACCCGGCTATTTTCTTTTTCATAATTAGTGAACTTTGAGCGCGGATATCTCGGAAACTATGGAATATGGATATAACGAAAAACTGAATGGAATCAATCTTGTGGCACATTTTGTCAGCTTTAATTTTGTATAGAATGGTCTTATCGCTAGGACGCATAGTTTCAGAGATATAAGCGGAAAACCGAAAAAGGACCTCACCTCCTAGGAGTGGGGACTTTTAGTATGTTTATCTCCTAACTAGTTCAAACAAAGTCCCAAAGTTAAAACTTGTGTTCCTTCCATTTCCCTCTACACCCCTCTTATGAGCATTGACTGGACTAAAGTGGAAGATTAAATTTCGTAACAATAACAAAAAAGTTTATAAAGAAATGGAAATATAGCAATACACAGGACAGGTAGTCCATTTCAAGATGCATTTTTTCGTTGAGGTTTCTCAAGACAAAATTAAATGTATAAGGAAAAGAAAGAAACGTATATGGCTTCTGTTTCCTGTAATTAATACAGAAAATTTTTCTTTTGTCATTGAGATCCGTGGTTAAACATATTTTGATTTCATTCACAGATCGCTCTGCCATTGCGACCATGAGTTCTACAGCTGCCTGAAGAACGCTTCGTCGATCATATCTAAGGAAATTGGAACCACCTACTTTAACATTTTGAGGCCCCAATGCTTCGACGAGAATTATCCCATCATTGGTTGCCAAAAATACTCAAGGTAATACAATTCTTACCACTTAATCTTATATCTAGACTGCGGTTTTGATGCTTCCTAGAAGTTAGCCCCCCACTAGGGTGTCCCTTAAAAGACAAAGGTGAGATAAAATGTTAGGACGCCCTCTAATTTTATTCCTTTTCATGTTCTAAGTAAGTGTGTAAAATATTAGCCTAATCGGATTATTCTAAACCCTGCCTCAAGAGGCTCAAAGTTAGGAGATATTCTGTAAAATTTAAAAATATTTAACATTATTGTCGTTTTGAGTGAAAAACTACTTACAATAGATAAGTTTCACAATAACAGAATATAATCACACAATTTATTTATATAATACAATTTTTAAACAGAAAAAAGGTTTGTTGAAAATGAATTTTTGGTCAATGTTTTCATCCCAAGTAGCCACGTGCAGCCACGTACGTCCCTAAAACGTACGCAGAATGGACGTAGGACGTTTGGACGTGAACTGGACCTGAAACGTACGTTTTAGGGACGTACGTGGCTACTTGGGATGGGCATAGCTCTCCGTGTATGCTGACTGACCAAGAGAAGGTTCTGAAAGTTTTCTTCGTTTTTTACTTCGCCTAAGCTCACAGCTCTTTCAGCGGCATCATTTGTAATTGGAAACTTCCGGAAAAAATCTCGGGCTTCCTGAAAGTCCTTACAATCATTCCAGTCCACTGGGTGGTAGTATACCCTCGATTTGTAACTAGAAAAGAACTAGAATCTTACTAGAAAAATGGCTCGAAACATGGGTTTGCGCGCTGTCGGTTTTCGTCCTTATTTCAGAAAATTTTGGGCTGAGTGAGGGCTTATCCTAAAGAGGAAGGTTAAACACACTGCGCCCTGGTTACGAGGTTAACGAGATTATGTTTATAACTAATAATATTAGTGTCCAAAGTAGAGAAAAAATCTAGGAAAAAAAACCAGCAGATTACAATGCATTTTTCTGTCTCCAAAAGACTTTATGACTTATGAGATGACCAGGGCGCAGCGCGTTGAACCTTCCTCTTTAGAATGAGCCCTCACACAGCCCAAACTTTGCTCAAATAAGGACAAAAACCGACAGCGCGCAGACCCACTTTTTCGGACCCAAAATCTAGTGAGATCCTAGTAAATAGCAAATATCTAGCAAATAACTAGAATCTTACCAGATTTTCGATCGAAAAAGTGGGTCTGCGCGCTGTCGGTTTTTGTCCTTATTTGAGCAAAGTTTGGGCTGGGTGAGGGCTCATTCTAAAGAGGAAGGTTCAACGCGCTGCGCTCTGGTTATCTCATAAGTCATAAAGTCTTTTGGAGACAGAAAAATGCATTGAAATCTGCTGGTTATTTTCCTAGACTTTTTCTCTACTTTCGGCCCTCATATTATTAGTTATAAACATAATCTCGTTAACCTCGTAACCAGAGCGCAGTGTGTTTAACCTTCCTCTTTAGAATAAGCCCTCACTCAGCCCAAACTTTGCTCAAATAAGGACGAAAACCGACAGCGCGCAAACCCATGTTTCGAGCCATTTTTCTAGTAAGATTCTAGTTCCTTTCTAGTTACAAATCGAGGGTAGACTACCCCCTTATGGGGCTAGTCTACCCTCGATTTGTAACTAGAAAATACCTAGAATCTTACTAGATTTTGGGTCGAAAATATGGGTTTGCGGCCAGACGTTGATTGACCTTATTAGAACAAATTGTGGGCTGTGTGAGGGCTCATTCGAAAGAGGAAGGTTAGACGCAGCGCGCTTTTCTCACGAGGTTAACGAGATTATGTTTATATCTAATAATATGATGGCCCAAAGTCGAGAAAAAATCTAGGAAAAAATCCCGCAGATTTCAATGCATTTTCTGTCTCTAATAGACTTTTTTGGCTTATGAGATGAGAAAGGCGCGCTGCGTTGAACCTTCCTCTTTCGAATGAGCCCTCACACAGCCCACAATTTGTTCTAATAGGGTCAATCAACGTCTGGGCGCAGATCCATGTTTCGACCCATTTTTCTAGTAGGATTCTAGTTATTTGCTAGATATTTGCTATTTACTAGAATCTTACTAGATTTTCGATCGAAAAAGTGGGTCTGCGCGAATCGGTTGTTTGTCCTTATTTGAGCAGATTTTGGGCTGGGTGAGGGCTCATTCTAAAGAGGATGGTTCATCACACACGGGTCTGGTCATAATATAAGTCAAAAAGTCTTTTGGGGACAGAAAAATGCATTGAAATCTGCTGGTTTTTTCCCTACATTTTTACTCTACTTTGGACACTCATATTATTAGATATAAACATAATCTCGTTAAAATCATGACCAGACCCGTGTGTGATGAACCTTCCTCTTTCGAATGAGCCCTCACCCAGCCCACAATTAGCTCAAATAAGGACAAACAACCGATTCGCGCAAACCCACGTTTCGAGCCATTTTTCTAGTAAGATTCTAGTAATTTTCTAGTTACAAATCCAGGGTAGACTACCCCCTTATGGGGTAGACCCAGAATCTTACTAGAAAAATGGCTCGAAACATGGGTTTGCTGGTTTTCAGTTAGTGTCCTTATTTGAGCAAATTTTGGACTGGGTGAGGGCTCATTCGAAAGAGGAAGGTTCACCGCAGGGGGCTCTGGTCATGAGGTTAACGAGAATATTTTTATATCTAATAATATTAGTGTCCAAAGTAGAGTAAACATCTAGGAAAAAAAACCAGCAGATTTCAATGCATTTTTCTGTCTCCAAAAGTCTTTTTGGCTGATGGGATGACCAGAGCCCCCTGCGGTGAACCTTCCTCTTTCGAATGAGCCCTCACCCAGCCCAAAATTTGCTCAAATGAGGACACTAACTGAAAACCAGCAAACCCATGTTTCGAGCCATTTTTCTAGTAAGATTCTAGTTATTTGCTAGATATTTGCTATTTACTAGGATCTTACTAGATTTTGGGTCGAAAACATGGGTTTCCTGGTTTTCAGTTAGTGTCCTCATTTGAGCAAATTTTGGGCTGGGTGAGGGCTCATTCGAAAGAGGAAGGTTCACCGCAGGGGGCTCTGGTCATCCCATCAGCCAAAAAGACTTTTGGAGACAGAAAAATGCATTGAAATCTGCTGGTTTTTTTTCCTAGATGTTTACTCTACTTTGGACACTAATATTATTAGATATAAACATATTCTCGTTAACCTCATGACCAGAGCCCCCTGCGGTGAACCTTCCTCTTTCGAATGAGCCCTCACCCAGCCCAAAATTTGCTCAAATAACGACACTAACTGAAAACCAGCAAACCCATGTTTCGAGCCATTTTTCTAGTAATATTCTAGGTATTTTCTAGTTACAAATCCAGGGTGGACTACCCCCTTATGGGGGTAGTATACCCTCGATTTGTAACTAGAAAGGGACTAGAATATTACTAGAAAAATGGCTCGAAACGTGGGTTTGCGCGAATCGGTTGTTTGTCCTTATTTGAGCTAATTGTGGGCTGGGTGAGGGCTCATTCGAAAGAGGAAGGTTCATCACACACGGGTCTGGTCATGATTTTAACGAGATTATGTTTATATCTAATAATATGAGTGTCCAAAGTAGAGTAAAAATCTAGGAAAAAAACCAGCAGATTTCAATGCATTTTTCTGTCCCCAAAAGACTTTTTGACTTATATTATGACCAGACCCGTGTGTGATGAACCATCCTCTTTAGAATGAGCCCTCATCCAGCCCAAAATCTGCTCAAATAAGGACAAACAACCGATTCGCGCAGACCCACTTTTTCGATCGAAAATCTAGTAAGATTCTAGTAAATAGCAAATATCTAGCAAATAACTAGAATCTTACTAGATTTTCGATCGAAAAAGTGGGTCTGCGCGAATCGGTTGTTTGTCCTTATTTGAGCAGATTTTGGGCTGGCTGAGGGCTCATTCTAAAGAGAATGGTTCATCACACACGGGTCTGGTCATAATATAAGTCAAAAAGTCTTTTGGAGACAGAAAAATGCATTAAAATCTGCTGGTTTTTTCCCTAGATTTTTACTCTACTTTGGACACTCATATTATTAGATATAAACATAATCTCGTTAAAATCATGACCAGACCCGTGTGTGATGAACCTTCCTCTTTCGAATGAGCCCTCACCCAGCCCACAATTAGCTCAAATAAGGACAAACAACCGATTCGCGCAAACCCATGTTTCGAGCCATTTTTCTAGTGAGATTCTAGTTCCTTTCTAGTTACAAATCGAGGGTAGACTACCCCCTTATGGGGGTAGTCTACCCTCGATTTGTAACTAGAAAATACCTAGAATATTACTAGAAAAATGGCTCGAAACATGGGTTTGCTGGTTTTCAGTTAGTGTCCTTATTTGAGCAAATTTTGGGCTGTGTGAGGGCTCATTCGAAAGAGGAAGAATAGACGCAGCGCGCTTTTCTCACGAGGTTAACGAGATTATGTTAATAACTAATAATATGATGGCCCAAAGTAGAGAAAAAATCTAGGAAAAAATCCCGCAGATTTCAATGCATTTTCTGTCTCTAATAGACTTTTTTGGCTTATGAGATGAGAAAGGCGCGCTGCGTTGAACCTTCCTCTTTCGAATGAGCCCTCACACAGCCCACAATTTGTTCTAATAGGGTCAATCAACGTCTGGGCGCAGATCCATGTTTCGACCCATTTTTCTAGTAAGATTCTAGTAAATAGCAAATATCTAGCAAATAACTAGAATCCTACTAGAAAAATGGGTCGAAACATGGATCTGCGCCCAGACGTTGATTGACCCTATTAGAACAAATTGTGGGCTGTGTGAGGGCTCATTCGAAAGAGGAAGGTTCAACGCAGCGCGCCTTTCTCATCTCATAAGCCAAAAAAGTCTATTAGAGACAGAAAATGCATTGAAATCTGCGGGATTTTTTCCTAGATTTTTTCTCGACTTTGGGCCATCATATTATTAGATTTAAACATAATCTCGTTAACCTCGTGAGAAAAGCGCGCTGCGTTGAACCTTCCTCTTTTGAATGAGCCCTCACACAGCCCACAATTTGTTCTAATAAGGTCAATCAACGTCTGGCCGCAAACCCATGTTTCGAGCCATTTTTCTAGTAATATTCTAGGTATTTTCTAGTTACAAATCGAGGGTAGACTACCCCCTTATACTTTTGTCGGTAACAAGCATGGAATGGTAACAAGGGAGACTGCTACGCATTTGCAAAGTACTGCCACATTGATGCGACCCGCCCTGTGTCGCGCATGCGCGAGAAAAGTTGGGCTCACTCGAAGCACTGATTGGCCACATTAGTGTGATACCGTGCTGCCCTCTCAAAAATAGGCTGAATTCCGGCCCGGCCGGCAGGCTCTGGGCTCGAGCCCCCTGCAGGTGATATTCGCGCCATTGTGTGCACAGGGGCCCGGCTAAATCGGCCTGTCTGGGTCTCGACCTCATCATCCTAATAATATCTGCTAATATCAGAGAGGATATCTAATATATATATAGATACTGATATAATAATAATATATAATATATCTGACATATAGATACGTTACTGTTTTGGCCGCGCAGTGCCACCAGTGGCCATTGGTGGCCATCCATCGCACGAGGAATCTTGGACGATATCGTAAATCGTAACACTGCAACGCACATCTACACAATATAGCACTTTATGGCTTGTGTTTATTGGGTAAAATGCGGCTTTTTGTCTCGAATTTTAGGTTACTTGTTTCGTATACCTAAAAATTGATTAGATGATGAATCTGTTAATAGTTTGTCATTAATTTTGCTTATTGTACAAAGATGTACAATCTTCTTTTAGTGCAGCTTACAACACGAATTTCTTCGAATTGTGTTCTTTTTATTCCTCCAAAAATAATAATGCAACGTTCGTTACGATTGTGCTCCTTCTGTAATTTTTATCATGGGAAAGTATCAAAATGTATGTTACATTTATTAATATTTTCTGTATTACAAGTGTTTACGAAATATTAAATAGTTGTCGTTCATGTAGTTCATAATCATTGCATGTTATCATCGTTGTATGTTTCTTTGCACCATTTTTCAAATTCAATACATTTTTAGCATTAAACATGTAACATGTTATTTATTATAATGAATTATTTACTATTTTAAATATTATTTAATCTTTAATATTTCTTTCAATTTTTATGACAAAATCTATCTTAAGGAAATGTAGCATGTCATTGTATCACATGATCTATAAAGAAGTTCTTAATATATTTTAATTAATTATCTTTATAAATTTAATTGATAGTAATGCATCATCAAATTCGGACTAATGCCACAACAGCAAATTCATTAGGTCGTTCTTCAATAAAGAAAAGAGTTAGGCAAAAGAAACTATATGCAGAGCTACTTGAAGGTATGATTTTATGTTGATAACTTTTTCACGAGTAAATAATATTTAATATTGGGAAATCATTTTGGTATGAAATATGTTTATTACAGTAACACCTGGAAAATCAAGTAATAAAAAAACATCAATACAGAAAATAAAGGGTTCCAATATAACAATGTTGGTCGATAATCATGATGATATCTTACAAAAATCTCCAGATATTGCAAATCTTGCTTTGAACGAAATTTCAGGTTTAAATATATGTGATGAAAACTCTACTTCCCCTAACAATGAAGATAACGCAAGTACTGTAAGTATTAAAATTTGATTTCTATGTGTCTTACTATACAAACAAAAATGTATTTATATAATTACAACAGGGAAGCGATATAAGTATCTTACCTGAAACCAGTAATCATAACAAGGATTCATATAATAATAAAAATACACCTGAGAAATCAGAAAATGTACAATTTACAAATAAAGAGAATAAAAGATGCTTTTCATCGAAGATGTAAGTATGTTTTTGATTTTGGAATAGGTGATTGTATTCATTATAACCAGTATTATGATTATATAGTGTATAATTAGGTCGTTATTTTATAATAATTTAAAAATATGAGCTTCGAGACATCTAAATTTTATTCCATGTTCATTTATATGTTACTATCCTTATGCATTTAATTTTTCTTAATCTAACGGTTAACAAATGTTTCGTATTTAGAACATTCTCAGATTATACAATTTTTGTTATTATAGGAAAAGTCAGAAACAGCCAGAGAATCATAAACATAAAATTAATAACAAGTATGCTTCGAAGAGATATATTGAAAATTTGTTAGCACACATGCAAGTGTATTTAAGCTGTAAAATGATGAACAGAGTAAACAAAACGTTAATGAGGTATAGAAAAGTTATGCTGAGTAACTTAAAATACAGTAGCGAATGTGTTGAACTGTATAATATTGTTCTAGAAGCGTATGCTTTTAGAAAAGATCTTCCGAAAGTATTAGATTTATATGAAATTATAAAAAATGATTCTGTACAACCAACAGCACAGACGTATGTGTATATGTTTGATGCTATGGAACGGAGTAACACCAAGAAAAATCAATTAGGTAATTTCAGAACAGAAAAAGTAGTTTTATATATAAAACAGGAAAATTAATAGAAGCGTTCTTTAGATTCAGATTTATTTCAAAAATTGATAAAGGAAATGAGCATTCATGGAATTACGTTGAACGACATGTTTAATAAAACGCATTTTAAACATAATCAGCGTGAAAATGTATTGAAAGTAATTAGGCTACATGAACCAAACTTCGAACCTTCACGTTCTATAGTGGATTTAGGATACACGTGCAATCTTTTGAACAAAGTTCCCATGAGGGATAACTATTGCAGTCCAGCAGAAGATATACTAACAATGGACGAATTGACAAATGATCTAAAAGTGCAACTTCAACGCGAGGAAGACATTGAAGTGCCAATAGAGAGTATAAACAAGCCTCAAAGAGATATAAATATTATTTTTGAATATGTAAGATCCTTGCTGTTATTACTATGTTTAATTGAACATTAATTCAAATTCATTTTAATGTTATAAAGCATAGTTAGGTTACTTTTTATTTCATAATAACGATCGTTCATTTTTTCTTTTCTGTACTTATTAGAGGGGAAAAGTTGCTGAATTAGAAAATTATTGGAAAGAGGTAGCGTTAGTAGCGTTTGAAAGAAATTTAAAATGTTTGAAAGAACAAGAGCGACATTCTTTTAATAGTTTGATGGTGTTACATCCATTTTTGGAAGTATTAGACAAGGAACACTATTTGAATGCTATAATACGAGAAGTTAGAAAAGTAGCCAATGGTTCAGAAACATTTAGTATGGCTCTTAACTTGTTACATATCGACATAGGAATGAATATTTATAAGAAGTACGAGGTGGGTGGATATATTACACAATTTATTAATGCAATGTTGAGTTTACCTATTATGGAAATATTTACACGACTTATTTGCAGATCCAAAGCAAAGAAAGAAATGGTGTATTGGATAAGATAGTTAAAATTTATCAAAAGTATCTAAAATGGTACTTACATCCTAAAAGTGTAGAACGGTTCGCTAATATGAACAATCGTACTGTATGGCAATATTTTGAAGGTCAAGAGGAGAGCATTGGTACTTCTTTAAACACTATGTGCTACACTTGGCCTAAAGATGTGATTGCTAATGTAGGCAAGTTTTTGTATAATATCATTTTGAATGATTTGATACTGAAACCCGACCTCTTTAAAGGACATGAAGTTAAAAGTTCTATTCCTGCATTTTATACATTGTTTAGACATAAGGAAACTTATTTGATTGAACAGGTCCGTATATTTTGAATATTTTATGTAAATACATTTTATATGTCACAATTTAACCTATTGGTTATAGATTAAACCTCATCCTATTGTATCAAAGATGTACAAAGAAGCACAGTCAGATACATTATCATTTAATTCAATTTTCATACCTTCTAATGCTCCACCACGACCATGGACATCAGTGCATACAGGAGGGTATCTTTTAACATCAACAGATTTTGTTAGAATTATAAATGGCACAGTAAGTTATTATTTCCAAACAATATTTAAAATTTATTGTTCTCAAAATTCATTGTTCAACGCATGAATAATGTAATATCGTTATATTCTCTAGGACAGTTTATGGCAAAAGCTACAAAATACACCAGTACAGCAACTGTATCCAGCATTTGATTCTTTGAATCAACTAAGTTCTATACCATGGACAATTAATTCTCCCATACTTGACATCGTAATAGAGGTAACCGTTTTTTCAATATTTTTATAAGTGTTATTCAAAATAGATGCAGAACGCAATGTTTATAAAGGATCCGCGACTGTTATAGATATTTCAACAAGGAGGTTCCGTGGAATTAAGTGTTCCTCAATCGGTTTCAATGTTGATTCCTCCAAGTCGTTTACAGGAGAACGCTACCGCTCAAGAAAAGCGAAAAATAGCAATAGAAATGGCAAAGTTTAAGCAGAAAAAGTACGAAGTTTATTCTTTGTGGTGCGATGCACTTTATAGGCTGTCCCTTGCCAATCACGTATGTTTTTTTTCGTCGTCTCAATCTACTTCGTTTAGTATCGCATAACAAAAGTGAAGTTTAAAAGAGTTTTTTTTCTTATTTTAAAGTTTAGAGACAAAGTATTTTGGCTGCCACATAATCTGGATTTTAGAGGACGAGTTTATCCAATACCTCCTCATTTGAATCATCTGGCATCTGACTTGAGTCGTTCTTTACTGCTGTTTGCAAAGTCTAAACCACTGGGTCCAAAGGGATTGGATTGGCTGAAATTGCACGTTATTAATTTGACAAGTAAAAAGAAAGGGTCTTCTGTTCAGGAACGTCTTGAATTCGCAAATGAAAATTTAGATATTATATTGGACAGTGCTAAGAAGCCTTTAACAGTAAGCTCTACTTACATTGTAAAATACATACACGTTTATAAGCTTACCCAATTTTAATATGTAATACGTTTACTGCCGCGTGAATTTTGTGTGTTTCATAATATTATTTCATTCGTATAAAACTATAAAGGATCTAACTCAGAGCTAGGCAACTTCTTCGTCTTCACTTCTTGTTTGGCTTTATCTCCAGAGCCAGAGAGCTGGCGGGCCGCACACTGTTTCTTTCGTAAGTCCGAATTGTGGGAGACACTGGTAGACACTAAGAAGTGGAGACAAAAGCGGTGTGCAGCCCGCGAGCCGCCAGTTGCCCAGCTCTGGTCTAAGTTATTATTAATTACTACATTGCGGATCTTTATGCAAAATAAAAATGTTCTGCATTGATTGTGGAAAGCAGGGATAAAATAAAAATTGATTTCATCCCTTAATAACTTCATTACATTAAAGACAACATTACGATTTTCTTAAATTTTTCTAACCCTTTACTGTTTCATATTTCACCCAACCAATTTCTTCATAAATGCATAAAGATCCGCAGTCTAATAATTATCATTAGTTACTTGACAATGAACTGTATGTCATACACTATAATTTAGTTCATCTCAGAACGAATAAATTGATAGTTAGTGCCACTAATTTTGCGACGATCATTTTCAAGCAAGTAGTGCCGGTCATCGCCAACCATCGCAACATTCAACGTGTTAAATAATAAAGTTAATATATATATAAAAATAATCTATAATTGAAGAGGTGTTTGTATCGCACAGGGTAAAATGTGGTGGAAACAATCCGAGGAACCGTGGCAAACACTAGCAGGTTGTATGGAAATAGCCAATGCACTGAAAGCACCAAACATAGAAGAATATGAAAGTAGGTTTCCGATACATCAAGATGGAAGTTGTAACGGCCTTCAACATTATGCAGCACTTGGTAGAGATCAGATCGGTGCAGAAAGTGTCAATTTGTATCCATTCCACACTCCAAAGGATGTATATACCACAGTTGCCGATTTAGTATGTTATGTTCATTACAAATATCAATATCTATACACATTTTTTACCGACAATACATACGTAATTGTATATATTATTCGTTTCCATCGTTTAGATCGAGGAGAATCGACAAATTGATGTCAAAAACGAAGTAAAAATTGCTAAATTATTAGACGGTTTTGTAAAAAGAAAAGTTATAAAGCAAACTGTCATGACGACAGTATACGGTGTGACAAAATATGGTGCAAAATTGCAAATAACAAAGCAATTGAAAGGTATATACTTAATTTCATTTTTATGGCCAAGTAATTCTTGTAATACTCGTTATCCATGTATCTAGATATGGCTGAGTTCCCTGAAGAACACGTTTGGCCTGCTGGTTCATATTTAACTGAAAAAACATTCTCGACGTTAAGGACAATGTTTAAAAGCGCAAGAGAAATTCAGGATTGGTTTACATCGTGTGCTCGAATCATTTCCTCCGTTTGTTGTGAAGAGGTGGAATGGGTTACTCCTCTGGGATTGCCGATTATACAACCATATGTTAAACAATTGAAAAAATCAGATAACAATCACAAACCAAATGAGTTAGTATGAACATATACATATATAGATGTTGTATTAATCAGAACAATCACTTTTAAAGTGACAACGAATTTTATTGTTTTCAGAAAACCTGATTCGATGAAACAAAAGAATGCATTCGCGCCGAATTTTATACACTCTCTAGATTCTACTCACATGATGCTTACTAGCATACATTGTAAAGAAGCTGGTATCACATTTGTTTCAGTGCATGACTGCTTCTGGACTCATGCATCTACTGTAGATATTATGAATAAAGTGAGTAATAGAAAATAAGTATAACTGAGGCGTTCAAATGTGTACTATACTAGTCACTTCGTTCTCTTGGACGTGCTATGTCGCGACGCCGATACTGTTTGCATAAGATCACAGACGAGTTATCTCGCGACGCAATGCCGCTTGCGCGATGCCATGGACGTATTATCTCGCGTCGCAATACCATTCGCACGAAGGATAACACGTCCGTCCGTCCGTCCGTTCGTGGCATCGCGCAAGCGGCATTGCGTCGCGAGATAACTCGTCTGTGATCTTATGCAAACAGTATCGGCGTCGCGACATAACACTTCCAAGAGAACGAAGTGGCTAGGGATGTGCGGGCACTCGAAATTACGGACTCGTACAGTTTTATTAGTGCAATATCGGTATCAAAATCATACCGGTTTTAAGTCCCTGTGACCTACACTGCTGCGCAAAGGAAAGAAGCACCCGACCATATTTAATAGAAAAGCATAAAAAATCAAATAAGAACACAGTAAGTTTTGAAAAAGGATCCCGCAGTTTAATTGGATAGTTCTGAGAATATGTGATACTATATATATCTAATACGCATAATAAGTACTAATAGTAATAATAAATACACAATAAAGATATTGTTTGTCATATATCTTATAATTATACTGGGTGCTTCTTTCTTTTGCACAGTAGTGTATGTGTCAACCCGCACATCTCAAGTAGGTGTATATCATTTTATAATATTTTATAATACACAATCAATACTCCTCGTAGATATGTAGAGAACAGTTTGTTGCCCTTCATACTGAACCTATACTTGAGGATCTAGCGAAATTTTTTGTAAATCGTTATAAACAAGCGTATATGTAAGTAACATTTATAAATAATTATTTTTCTTCGAACAAAATAGAATTATTAAAAATAGGTCTATTTCATATACTTCTTTAATGATACAAGAAATCATGAGATGCTTGTGATATATACCATAGGCGTCCTATAGTAATTACAGAACTATTTAGTTTAAAATACGTTCTTTTATTTATTAAAAATAGTATAAAATATTTAGCACAGTTAACGTAGCTAACACTTAAATGCTAATTTACATATATTATGATTGTAGAAATGTACAGCCTGAACATAAAATAACCCCTGAAGAAATGCACCGTATTTTAACAAGTGTGCCATCAAAGGGCAAGTTTGATATAAATAACGTGTTGTCTTCTACATACTTCTTCAGTTAAAATTTATACATGTGTATAAAATACTTTGTGTATATTTTGAAAAAATAAAAACATCCTAAAAGTATATGTTACATTTATCGTAATTGCGTTTATACCTATTACTAAAATAAGATTTTATTGTAAGTATTCTTAAATTATATAAAATGAATATAGATAAAATAAGAAACGTTGTAATTTTTTTCCAATACAAACGTTTCTGTCTTAAAATTCTTACAATTATAAATATGGTTGCCATCCGCAGTATATACGAGAAAGATTCATAGGATCACGTGCTTGTTGTATAAGTCTTTCAACTTGGCCAGAAATGCTTGACGCTAAACCTTCTTCGGTACCTTGGAGTTTTTGTTCTATTCTTAACAGAGCTCTTCCTGCTGTTTTGTTAGTTCCAGTAGAACCTACAGATAATATTTGTTCTCATGATAAGTATGGATTAGGTTCACACATTTGTAAATAGACTATAGATCTTTATGCAAAATAAAAACTTTCCTAGTCAATTGTGAAAGAAAGAAAAAAAAATGTATATATTTCTTCTTTCGATAATTTTAATAAGTCAAAAATAATATAACATACTTAAATTGATTTAAATGTTTTCACAGTTTTATTGTATTTTTCCTATTCATTTTTATCGTACATGCATATAAAATCTGCAGTCTATTTATAAGAGAGTGAGCATCTCTCTTTGTTGCTTGTAAAACAACTATTGGATTGGCAAGAAAGTAATGAAATAAAACCGAATTTCTTTATTCAAACGATGAACTTTAATCAATAAAATATTTTCTTATTTACTCTTTTTGGCAAAAGATTATCGAACAAAAAGGAAAATATCTTATTCATTAAAATTCATTGCTTGAATAAAAAAATTGGGCTCTCTATTTCACCTTAAAATACCGAAATCACTTTCTTGCCAACCTAATATTGGTCAGCTGAATGGAAACGTAATATTTACTTTGATTAATTTCAACTTGTTTCGACGAGCTCCCACTTTGAATGTTACGTGCTTTAGCAGGTGTTATAGTCCATGTGAACAGTGGATCATACAATAAGACTTGTAGTAAAGTTATGATTATTTGTCTTTGGTCACGTAAAACAGTTAAAGTCTTTTCGCAGCATTGTCTCATCGTCCCTTCTATTCCAGATACACCCATTGCGGCCTCAATATTTTGCGTAAGCCGAAACGGAATAGTTTCAGGAATCGGTAATACCTTACCTTGTTCGAATGCTATACCTAATTGCATTTAATAATATAATAGTTATATTACAAATATCATAATCAAATATATGTATGTTATTATAATTTTTAAGATATATATTTTTACCAAAATCAATATGAATTACTTCAGCAGTTGTTTGGTCAAGTAAAATATTGTTTAAATGTCTATCTCCTAGGCCCAAAATATATCCCGCTATAGATGTTGTAGCTATGCTATGAACACATGATATACACAACGATTCAAATTTTAAGCGAGAAATTTGAGAAATTTTTACACTACAATGCATTTACCTGCGAGTGTATGCTAATCTTCTCTCGAACCACGTTTCAGGAGATGGATATTTTTCCATAAAGAAATGATGCAGTACTGGATGCATATGTGCACAACAGTCCGTAAATGCTTTCAATTTGGCGTCAGTTGATGCTTTTTCCACTGCCTAAAGATAAACATACATAAAAATTCTACAAACTAAATTTTGATGAAGCTATTAGACTCAAAGCAATTTTCATATGTTACTATCTTTTAACGATTTTATTTAAGAATTGAATTCGTTATATTTTCTTACAGCTATTAATGACAATAATTAGTTTGTCACATTGTAAACATAATTTTATTTAAATATATTCTTACTGATAATTTGTCCCTGCAGTCTTTTGCTGTATAATCTTTTGGGTAATATTTCACGTGAAATCCAGAATTGGGATTTGAACCTATCAGTATAAATATAATGGGAACTGTATTATCACACCATTCTAATATTCCCGATCTTTGGGTCAATGGAACAACCTAAAAATTAACAAAGAGAAGAGTATCATACATATTACCTAAATACTTAAATCATTTGATATAGATTTAGAAAGTTTGTTTGATATTTGTAGAGTGAAATGTGTTTTATTACTTAATACCTTGTATGTTCGAATCATTAACTTTCTCCGTTTTGTTTCTTTGTAAGCTTTTAACAGTATATTCATTACGCTAAAAACTTGTTGCATTACAGCATCTTGTCGTAAGTCATCTTTTCCCTTTAGACACATGTATACATAATTTATAATTGAGATTCAACTCAGTTAAAATATTAAGTGTTTAATAAGCGATATTATTACTCTGTACCTTTACTAATTGATATCTTGAAATTCCATCCGTGCCAATACAGATTATCTTTTTTGGTGTATTTAAACCACCAACAGTCTCATATGTTCCTGAATATTTAGATATTCCAATTATGTTATTGTAATTTCTGGACGATTTTACATTTATTGTCAGCGTTGGTACAAGTACATTATTGAAATTTTTAACTTTCAAGATTTCTTGATTTTTCGGTATATTAACCATCGAACCAGCTGTAAATAAAAAATTATTTAATAATGTATCTATGTCTATTAAGTTTAACATTTTCAAATTTTCATATTTGTACATATATTATTACATCATTAAATTCATACTATATGAAAGAAAATAGCTTACGTTTCCTTGTAGAAGTTTCAAGATTAGCTAACATAACTAACGAGTGTGATAACTTTTCCATTTCATGCACAATTAGCCTAATATTTGTTCTTGTCAATTCCTGCAACAACTTTCGAGCGCCGAGCACTCTTGGTTCTACCACATTATTCGCCTGAGTTGTACTATATTCATAATCGCCATATAAATTTTTTAATGCTAACAATACAGGTAACGTATGGTGTGGGTGTTCCAGGGCACAATGTTCCATAATTGAGTATATTTTTTCAGAGAATGCATCTGAAACATTATTTATATGTGCAGCTAATTGTGGAATAAGTGGAATAAATTTAAAAGACGGTATTCTCTGAAGATTCTCATTTAAGAGATGATTAACATCTGTTTGTTTTATGTTGTCTAACCAGAGAGCTACTATTCTAAATATTAGTAAATTATAATCTTCGCTTTGTTGTAACACTAGTAAATAGTATCTGCAAAAGAAATATTTTTAACTTAACTTTTCTGTGCATTAATTAAGTTCATAGTACTATGCAGAGTGAAAACTTACTGTAATGCTAAAGTTAAATAATTATCTCTTTCTTTCTGTATATGCTTTAGTTCTGCAGCATCATTTATATTTTGTTTGTGATTTAGAATAAACGCTCTTCTAACATCTTTGTCCTTACTCATCGACAACGCACTGACTTCTTCCGTAGACGTAATGCATTCTTTAAGACTTTCAAATTGAGGAGATTTCATATGGGCGCATATCTGTTCATATTGAACATCAGCGAATCGTGCTAATGCTACTTGTGTATTATGTAAATTCTTAATGCTATCAGCAGTTTGTTCATTGATAGAAGTGCTCGCATCTACAGATTTCATGTAATATTCTTCTATTACAGTCTGAAAAATGCAAATAGTTATTAAACTGCAAAAACTCGTACACATATTGCATATACCTGAGGATTCTCCGATTTTGTTTCAGCCATCCAGTCACCGTAAACTCTCAGCACCTGAGCTCGTAGATTTGTATCTAAGGTATCCTTGTGCATTAAATTACGTAAAAGAAATCGTCCAATTTCCAAATCATTTCTAAGACGTGCTAACAGAGATTCTTGATAAAGCATTTGATCTTGAACTTTTGGGGGCAGGTCTGTTTGTTTCGCTAGTGCAGCTTTATATTAAAACAAAAATATTTATGTAACATGTTGCAATAAAATTATTTACTACATATTATTATGTCTCTATGTTTTACCTAGCGAACGTGTAGCAATACGTAAATTTTCTTTATCCGCCGCTATTTTTAATATATTTAAGTATGTATTGTAAAGTGCATCCTTCATCTGCACGCTATCAACTAAAGCATTATTTATCTGATACATAATTGTTCTTTGAGTTAATATGGGTTCAATATATTGCAGTTCATTAAAATTTGATATGTCTTGTTGTTGCCATTTTTGCAATACTTTTTCATGTTCGTCTGGTTTTGCTGAACTTAACTCTTCAATTTCACGAATTAATTGTAACTGCATTAATTTTTCATATACAGTTTTGCTGCTTTCTGAAAATTAAATGTATATTGTTAGATAAACTAAATGTTACCATTTATGTTTTAAACAGTTGGTCTGAACTTACCTAAACTAATATTCTTAAGGGCTTTGACGATACTGATACGAGCATTTCCAATTGCATTTTGTATACCTATTTCGTTACCTTCATGAAAGTACTTTAATGCTTGATAATGGTAAAAATGATAATCAGATTCAACTATTTGTGATTTTAATTTACAATCACTTTGTGCCTGGTTTATTACAGAGAAATTCCAATTGCCGAGTCTCCACGCACATTCGTATTGGATATCTTCATCTACTTTTTCATTATGTGTGGACATGGCATATATCATATTGTCAAGTAAATTTTGAAAACCAGATTGATGGGGCCCATAAGCTATTTCTGTAATTTATATTTCATGATTAAACATTTCTACGCACATAAGTTAAGCCACAGTTTTAAAATGGAGCAAAAACATGCATCATATGATATATATATATATATATATATATATATATATATATATATATTACTCAAAACTATTTAATGTTGTATAATAACATTTTTGTATATCTCTTTTATCACCTTGAAACTATAACTTAGTTCAGTTGCTAGAGGTGGGCAAGGACCCGAAAATTGGTGATACTCAGGTACCCGAAATCGAATTCGGGTTGGAAACTCGAAAAAATTATATTGTTCGGAGAGCCGAATGTCATAGATTTTCGGGTTCCCGACCCGACTTCGACTTCGGGTACCCGGGTATCATTAATAGACTGCTGATTTTTATGCATTTATGGCTTATCAAAATTTTCAAAAAATGCTGGAGTATTAAATTCAATTTAGTACGATTTTTATTTATTTTGGGTCTACAAATGCTATTACTAATGAAAATAGAATTTTATTTGGTACCACTTTCTTAAAATTTGTCTACAAAAATTGAAAATTGCATAAACATCCGCATATGAGATTTCATATACATTAAAGAAGTTGAAAATGAAATGAAACAGATTATACTCATTTACCTTTGTTCACTGACATATTTCCAAAAGAAAGCTCAACATCTTGTGCCAGATAATGTTGTATACGAGTCGAATGGTCTTGTAAATGTGAAGATCCGGTGCCACGAATGGCATCGGAATCACCTATTTTTGCATATGTGTCTCTGAGTATACTTTGTATCACTTTTCCTTGTTCAGGTACCAATTCGTAGACATAATCAATTTTTGAAATGTTAGTGAAATTATTATGATCGTTCAAAATATTTTCACAAGAAATTTCTGCATACAATATTGCAGTAAAGAAAGCTGCACAATATTGTGCCGCTTTTGCAATATACATGTAATTCAACTGTAAACAACCACTATCGGCAACTTGTATTCTTATATAATTTACAATATTTAACATACAATGGACGATTTGACGGTCACAATTTGCTGTTTTACAAGTTGCACTGGTAGCTACATTTTGTATTGTGAAGTCAAAGTTGTAGTAAAAAAATTTATTTATACAAGAACACATAGCAGGTGTGTACTTTTTATCAATATGAATTATTAAGAAAATAACTCTCGGTAAAATTATTTCGCAAACATCAATGCTTAATGCACAAACTGAGAACAATTTTTCTGAATAGAATTCTGTAAAACATTGTAGAATTTGACATGTTATTTCTGAAATCCAATTAGCATACGAGCCATTAGTTTCAATTGACCAAATACTATTTTGAGGGTTTAAAATGTTACTCAATTTTGCAGTATTTAAAGTAATTTTTGTTGGTTTTGGACTTTTGTTAGTTATAAACGGTTTAATATAATTTAGAGGTAGCGTTAATTTAGAGTAGCGTTCTTTATACCTTGTATTTAACAATTTTTGTCCCCAAAAAGATGACAATAGAGCATAAAGTACATCAGCACTAACTTTTCTTAGTTCTACATCACTTTGAAATAATAATTCAATCATTTTAATTATTATTTTATATGTTAGTATCTCTATTAAATCAGAACTTTCATTCACATGGCTTTTCTCTAAATATAATATCATTGATGTTAAATCATTCGGACCTATCTCACCTAAACATTTTGATGCTTCAATCGAAACATTTATGTCAGAGGATGCTGTTAATTTGATAAGTTTATATATTAATTGATGCAACATACTCGAGGCACAATCTTCAGAAAATCCACGCAATGTTTCAAGTCTATTATACAATACTTGGAATTCCTCTTTCCTCGTGGACAATTGTTGTCGTAAATGTAAAATGTCTTCTATACTATAATTTATGTTTTTGTCGATCAAAGAGTTCAGAAAATGTTGTATTTCTTCCTCCAAAGTATATGTTTTCTCAGATTTATATTTCAATGCATTATGCACATTCCGGATTTCATGAAAAATAGGAACATTTGGAAATGAATTTAACTTTTCTATTGCATCACTTAACTTATCTTTTTGTTCAATTAATAAAAACTTGAGTATTTCCAAAGTTACTGATCCTTTTCCTGCCTGTGCAACGGGAATTAGAGTCATAACAGTGAAACTCAAAATTTCTTTGATTTCCTCGTGTCTTGTAGGCAATACCTGTTTCACGAATTCATAAAAATATTTGCTTGCTATTTCAAGAAGAACACCATCATGGCCTTTAATTATATGAAGTAAACTATAACTAATATCCTTTATTATATACATCGAAAGTGTATTGAAATAATCTTGTTGCAGTTCTTGAACAATTAGTGTGCAGAAGAACATATACTGATGAAAAGCTTTTACTTTATGTTCTACAAATTTCTGTCTATAAATATTGCTATTTAAATGTAACAATAGTTTTTGCAATACATTTGGACAACTATGTGCCAAAACGTATTGTACAGACATTTCTTCGGTGAAAAAGTTTTCTTCCATATATTTTAAGCACATCTTAACTGTTTCATGTTTAAAATGTGGCGGATTCGACATTGCAAATGAAATTTGTACATTTAACATTTCTTTAAGGTAATTTTCGTCATGCAATCTTTCAAAAAGATAAATTAATGTTTCTTCAAATTTGTCATTAAATAAACTAGAAAACTTTTTAACTTCAAGAAATTCATCTTGATTTGAAATTAGCTTATGAAATATTTTACCTGCTAATTTTTTTTTACCACTGTCATCGTCTTCGTTGATACAGTATAAAAGCCAAGGTATTACTTGTGGAAAAATATTTTCAATAATTTGTTGGAATGATAATGTAACATAATTACAAAGCGATGCAACATTAGATAGCTTGAAACTTTGAAATTTAATAAATGCAAGCATATTAATATGTGTCTCATAAAATTGCTCTTCCGAACTACATTGCACTAACTGCCATGGAAATGACTCTGATGAATATCTTGAATTGTACCAACATGTTATTAAATAACTTAAATTATCTTCGATGAGACTTATGTATCTTATTTGGTTTGTTATAGTACCTAATGCCCTTGGTATTATCTGAATGTCTATTTTTTTGTCCATAATAAAATGTAACATTGTCAATAAAGCACGGCATTGAAATGTTCCATTACTAAATACTATTGCTATTAGTCCCAAAAGTGCGCCTGCTATTCTAGTTTCGCTTTCGTCAACACACATGCTCTGACTACTAATTACTAACTTATTTATCGAGTTTTCTATTTGCATAAACAATATCTCTTTCCATTTGAAATCAATTTTTTTCGAAAGGTATATTTCTCGTATACATTTGATTGCTTCTAACTGCACGATAAACAAAGAATTGGTAAGCGATGATAAAATACTGTCCATTATTGGCATCATATGATCGACCTCATTAGGTACTATATAATAAAGAAGCGTGGGACTGATATGAATAATTCTTAAAATGCATTTGGTAATTTCTATATGAACACGAAAACCATATTTCTTTTTATGTCGATTCTGTTGTGAAATGATGTTTATTAAATCGTCTAAATAAAAATTATAATCTACAGCATACCTGAGAAAGTATGGTAAAATATTGAATATATAACGAACAGCAGTTTCATCTTCCCGACATTCCTGATATAATGCCAATACATCTTTCAATGGTGTTTCTCCGTGATTTTTTGACAAATTTTGTTTGTCGTAGTTTAACAGTGATTCTAAAACTGTAACAGCCATTTTAAAATTAAATGTACGAGACAAATCATACATATCTATTTTGAGCAAATTGTCCATGAGTTTTCTTTGAATTTCACATTTTTCTTCTCCCACGTTCATACAACAAAATAATGCTAAAGCTTTCGATGTTTGTATTCTAATTGTGCCTTTGTCGCAGAAATTACACCATTTTTCCTGTATATTTTGATCTAAAGCTCTCCGTTTAATTTGAAAAGAGCTATAATTTTCATAGTAATCCTTAGTTGTCTCATAATCAGCAATTTCGTTATCTTCAATATTCATTAAACTAAATGTATTTCTTAACATCTCTGGTGTTGAAGATAAAATGATTATCTTTGAGATTTCTGTATCGTATAATGTTCCATACAATATATTAAGTGCTTTTGTGACATTACACAGATACGTATATTTACTTTTTGATGGATCTATGTTCGCCAATAAAGTATAAACAGAGTTTAGATGTGTTTTCATTGTTTGCTGAAGAAATATCTCATCATTATTTATCATATTCAACTGTTTCATCATTGATATTACTTTTGCTACTATAGCAATTTTTATTATTCTTATGTATATGTCATCATTACCACTACCTTCGTCTAATGTGTTACATAACTGAACTTGCAAAGAAGTTACAATATCTTGCATATACAATATCTTTTCATTCAATTTTATATCACAATGAATATCATCTTTTTCTTTGTCAATGAACAAATTTGTTTTGTATTTTAATAGTAGGTAGGCATTTTCAATTTCTTCGTAAGATAGTTCCTCATTATTTAAACAATCACATGAATTGTTCGTACTATTTTCTTTAAATTCGATCTGTTTTTCATACTTCGATTTTGATGTAATACTAATCAGTAACAAACACAACTCATCAATTACTATTTCTGTGGCCAGTTTATGCCAGGGTATATTCAATGCCCATTTTAATAGACATAATCTCACAGAATCTGAATTCATTGTTGGAGAACATGTATTTATGTTAAACATTGTTATATCAGATGGTAATGATAGATATTTGCAAAGTATTATTAATGTACGAAGACTCATAACTGACCATTTGATAACATTTGTAAGATAAAGTCTCAAGAGCACATTTGGCTTTGTTATTTTATTATTTATGATGAAGAGTTGTGTAAGTTTATGAGTTGATATCTCGTTTTGATTCACATTAAGAGACCTAGAATTATAAATTATTATTATTATCTATTTCATTCGTGTAACGAAATATTTGTGTTCTTTTATGAAAACAACAGTGTTAAATAATATTGTTTTATAAACAACAAATATATACCGATGACAAATATATGTCGATTTACAGCTTACAACTCTAAAATTATAAAGAAGCTCGACACGGAATTCATAAAGATTCGACACGACGTGTTATTTCGTTGATCGCTCGCAGGGGACTGCCTCTTTTTATTTTTAAACAAAATCACAACGTAAACATTAACAAAACATTAACGCAATCAATAAAAACATATATAACACTTGCAATCAATAAAAACATATATAACACTTGCAATCAATAAAGACATATATAACATGCACACTTAACATCATTCTTACAATTTATAAACATTTTACCTCAATAAAATATCCCATATTTTATCCCAATATATATTTGAGTTCTCTATACACGTGGTAGATAATATTTTTTCATTTGTTAATAGAATGGCACATAAATCATATAAATTATCCATGATAATTTCTTCTTTACAGGACTGTGTAAGAAGATTTACTAAAATTTTTAAGAATTCTGCAAGATCGTGAGATTTCAAACATTCAGGATATTTTTTAAGTAATACTGTTAATATCTGTATTCTTGGCCATGCTTCTTCACTGTTATTACCACTAATTATGTCAATTAGTCCATCCATTTTACTGGCAATTCTTCTTTTTTTTACTACATTAATACAGTCAGATTCATCGAGTGATGTTCTTTCAATAACAATGTCTGTATTTTCTAATATTTGTTTGAAAACTAAAATAATTAAAAATTTTCATAATTAATAATTAAAGTAAACTGTAACAAGTTATTTTGAGGAGAAATATAAAAATTACCTTCGCTCGCAAGATAAGTAAAACTTTTTGGAAGCACGTCTGCTTTCAAATCTTTTAATATCATTAAATACATACTTTTAAGTATTGCACACCACTTTTCCCAGTTACTAGCATAAGCACCATCATCGACTTTACATATTCCTTTGGGATGGTGAATTTGATTAAAAAGCAGTAAAAGTTTATACTTTTCTATAGAACTTTTTAAACTAATTATATTTGGTAAGACATTCTCGCTAAATTGGCAAAGATTATGTCTACATTCTATTGCAATTTGTCGACATACTGTATGCGCAAGCTTATAAGCTGATTCTGCCAAGATTTCTTGATTTGTTTTTACATCAAGAAATACAGTTTCTAAAATCACAAAATATAATGCCTTTTAATTCATAATTAAGCATAAAATAATAAATTGGATAAAACAAAAAAATACTAGGAATACCGCACCTAAAAATGGCGGTGTTTCTTTCAAGTTTGGTAGAAGATCCGAGTATAAACAACCATAATGTGCAATCATTTGTAATGCTTCTAAAGTAGTACGTTTATTTACAATTGAAGATACATTCTTATATAATAGAATACATATCTTCAATAACTCTTGCCACTGTTCAGGTAACATCTTCACGTGATATGTTCTAAGTGGCAGTACATACAATACCAATATGTGCATGTAAGTTTCATGGTAATATTCATATATACTTGTTCCTAGTATTTGCAAAATTAATGGTATTATATCCGAGCACTTCAGAAGTGGTATTTTATAAGAGTTCGCATATTGAACTGTTTTCCTCATAAGCAGACATGTGTTTTGTCTTTCAATAATTATTGCTCTGCCATAAGAATCCTTAGAAGCATGTCTATCTGTTTCCTTCAATAAAAACAATTTCATCGCTGAATGACATAGTACAAATTGAACACCTTTATGTTCAATGAATCCTAACATGAAAATTGTTACTTACATTCAATACAACTTTATGAACTGTATGGATTATATATGACCAGTTTATAACACCTTGTACATTTTGTTCTGAATTAATACATATCTCGTTTAGCGCTTCTTGATTTTCATATAACTCTAACAAATCAAGCACACACTTCTAAAACAAAACAAATACAATATACTGTAATGATGTTTGGTAAACAGTATGTTTTTAATAATGTATTGCTAGATGATATTGTCAAGCAAGAATTAATTAATAATTGAATGCATTTTAATTTATCAGGCATCAAATTTGTCCTCTGTAACGGTAAAAAAATCTCAAAACACAGAAGACATAGAATTCTGAAATTTTCTATGTCTTTCTATGGAAAGGGGTGCACAAATATGTTTTTAACCCAGTAGTCCTTCAGGATTAATTGCTAAAATTAAATTAGTGTTATTCCTCTGGTCTCTGTAACAGTACAAAAATCTCGAAACACAGAAGGCATAGAAAATTGAAATTTGGTACACAGACAGCTGGTAGGCCAAAGGGGCGCATGAATATGTTTTTATCCCGGAAGTCCTTCAGGATTAATTGCTAAAATTAAATTAGTGTTATTCCTCTGTTCTCTGTAACACTAAAAAAATCTCAAAACACAAAAGGCATAGAAAGTTGAGATTTGGTACATAGACAGCTGGTAGCCCAAAGGGGTGCACGAATATGTTTTTATCCTGGAAGTCCTTCAGGATTAATTGCTAAAATTAAATTAGTGTTATTCCTCTGTTCTCAGAAGGCATAGAAAGCTAAAATTTGATACACAGATAGCCGGTAGCCCAAAGGGGTGCACGAATATGTGTTTTCCCGGAAGTCCTTCAGGATTAATTGCTAAAATCAAATTAGTGTTATTCCTCTGTTCTCTGTAACACTAAAAAAATCTCAGAACACAAAAGGCATAGAAAGTTGAAATTTGGTACATAGACAGCTGGTAGCCCAAAGGGGTGCACGAATATGTTTTTATCCTGGAAGTCCTTCAGGATTAATTGCTAAAATTAAATTAGTGTTATTCCTCTGTTCTCAGAAGGCATAGAAAGCTGAAATTTGATACACAGATAGCCGGTAGCCCAAAGGGGTGCACGAATATGTTTTTATCCCAGAAATCCTACAGGATTAAGTGCTAAAAATAAATTAGTTTCATACCTTCAAAAAATAAGCCAGCCGTTGATTTTTCAGCGGGAATTATGTTAGTTAAAATATATTAACAAGTAATATGTAACACGTCATGGATTTAGAGGGATTAAATAGTGTAGAATACGTACTTTTTTGTCTAGAACTTTCTTACCACTTGCAGTTTTTAATATTTCCTGAATTCTTTCTGAATACTTTGACATTTTAAACACAACTTTGAACAAGTACAACGTACAACACAGCATGAACACAGTTGAACACAGTAAGTACAACACACTATTTAGTGATTGTAGTTTGTAGTGATTCCTACAGATGGAGCCAGGGTATCGCCCAGTATCGCCACTCTAATAGGAGAACTGTTAGCACGAATTTAGTACTGTAACACGAAATAAAGATGTCACTACTTGCAAGAGTAATTCTCAAACAGTCCGTCAGATGAAATTGATGCCTCCTTCTTTTTATTCTATATGTCTATGTTTTTTAACAACGATACAATTTATAAAAAATTCTGAGAAAAATTAAGGACAATTGTTTCAATAATATCGGACTAATGAATTTTTATAAAACTGGTATCTCGAAAAGTTCAATACGAAATATGCATTTTCTTCGAATGTTTCGAGATTTTCAATTACGAGATTTTCACAAACATGTCTGCATAATCTGAAAAATCTGAAAAAAATCTCAATCATGTGTGCTATTAAGTGGAATATTTATAAATTTTTTCGTAATTGTTTATTGAGCATGGTTCGACTAAAAATCAATTACATATATATTATATATATATACCCTGATAGCACAGTTTGGAACTGCCAGGAATAGTCCAGAGCGTGGAGTGAATTTGGAGGGCAGTATGGTTCCAGACGCCGCTTATTGGCTGCTCGGAGCAATGGTTGGAGTACATCTAGAAAGAGTGTGGAGTTGCATGCCAGTGGGCTTCCGAAAACGATTACAGGTGTACAAAGTCCGCCGTCACAGCATCTAGAGGGCAGCTTCTTCCTTCCAGATGGAAGGCAGCTCGTGGAGTCTGTGTGGAACGGCGGATGCCGTTATCACCGACGAGATACTATTAAAGACTGCCAGCCCCTGTGTTATTCCGCGGGACCGGTAAGTGGGCGCGAGTGGGCGCGGGGATAACGGGAAAGTTACAGTGATCTGACATACCACAGCGGTAAAAGTTCCACAATCGACGAGATATTCGTCAAGTGGAAGAAGAATGATATAGTAGAATGCTGACATTACCCATTCTGTAATTGCCTTATAATACTATATGTATATGTATAATTCTCTTATTGTATTCTTATTTCCGTTATTATCACCATTGTAATAATTGTTTACAATATAATCGATAGTTTATAGATGAAGGAAAAATGAAAGTAACTACTACGTAATATTCTACAAATGTATATTGGAATTTAAATAGTAATTTGAACATTATTGCGTTATATACCCAACCAGCACAGATACAGCTCAAAGATAGCAGAAAGATGTCTGCCGCTAGACATTCAAATGTCTGAAAGATGTCTGCGAATGTCTCCGGAAAGTCTCTACAAGGGCTCCGGAAGGTCGTTTGTTACAAAGTTGCCTGTCTTAAAGTGGTCTTGAGAATGACTGTTAGTCGTGTTTCAGGCATTGTAGAGACATGTTCCACGACTCTGTCGGGCATCTTTTAGGCGACTTTCAGAAGTCTCTTGAGCTTGTTAGAGAGACGTATTTATGCGAAAAGGGAGTGGGAGGGAAAAATCAATTTACGATAATAGTTTAAAGTAAACGAACAAATAGTTTATTATAATAATATATGTACTATTTATAAAATAAAAATATATATAAAATAATATATATAAAACATTAAAATTAATATATTAAATTCTAATATATATTAGAAATAAAGTATTAAAATTAAAATACAATATCACGCACTTAAAACATTAAAATTAATATACTTAAATTAAAATATAAAAATTGAAATGAAATATACAGTTGAAACATCAGAATCAGTATACAGGGTGGTCCACGCAACTTGCACACCAATAAATAACTTCCAAAGTATGCGTAAAATAAAATACTACATTCAGAATAAAATATCACGCACTTAAAACATTAGAATTAATATATTAGAAATAAAGTATTAAAATTAAAATACAATATCACGCACTTAAAACATTAAAATTAATACACTTAAATTAAAATATAAAAATTGAAATAAAATATACAGTTGAAACATCAGAATCAGTATACAGGGTGGTCCACGCAACTTGCACACCAATAAATAACTTCCAAAGTATGCGTAAAATAAAATACTACATTCAGAATAAAATATCACGCACTTAAAACATTAGAATTAATATATTAGAAATAAAGTATTAAAATTAAAATACAATATCACGCACTTAAAACATTAAAATTAATACACTTAAATTAAAATATAAAAATTGAATAAAATATACAGTTGAAACATCAGAATCAGTATACAGGGTGGTCCACGCAACTTGCACACCTATAATAACTTCCAAAGTATGCGTTGCACGAAAAAGTTTTGTATACAGAAGTTGCATGGTCTGAAGGGGTACATTATGTAGTGTATTATTTTTTTACAGGTGGACGCGTAAAGGACATGTGAAGGTCAACTTAATTTTTTTAAATGGAATGAGGTATTTTTTAATACATCAATGATGCAGCTGGACCTATGTATGTCGAAAAGTTAATAGTTCAGGAGATATTTCAATTTAAATAACTCTAAAATACCATTACTGTCGTACTACGACGTTACATAAGTAAGTAAACATTAACGTCTTAGTACGACAGTAATGGTATTTTAGAGTTATTTAAATTGAAATATCCCCTGAACTACTAATTTTTCGACATACATAGGTTAGTACTTTTTTATAATGAATGTCCAGCTGCATAATTGATGTATTAAAAAATACCTCATTCCATTTAAAAAAATTAAGTTGACCTTCACATGTCCTTTACGCGTCCATCTACAAAAAAGCTACTAACATCTGATTAATGCTTATTCAGGGGGCCTGTTTCTGGCGCCTCACCCTGTATACTAAAATTAAAAAATATAAAAATTAAAATAAAATATAAAAGTGAAAATAAAATATTACTGATAATGTCTGTGGTTGTAAGGAAAAACGCCGCATGTCACAATTTCAAAAATTCGAGTTTATGCATTCATTGAGCTTTAGACTTTAGAGTATAGGATTTACAGTAGCGGACAAAAGTTTAAGACCGCTCTAAAGAAGACGATAACTTTTTTAATATTGTACTATACGATTTGAACTTTTTTTGGGAAGCTAGAGCAATTAGTTTACTAAAGGATGTGAAAAGAAATTTTTTCAAAAATTGCAATTGATCGGAATCGTTGAAAAAATACTAAAAGTTGATTTTTTAATTATTTTATGTGGGCCTATATTGAAAATTTAAAAAACACGTTTTGTGTAGATCTGTGTCAATCAAACATATCCTGAAAATTTCGTAAAAATCGGTCGACGTTGCAATGAGCTACAAACGTTTAAAGATGGTAGAAATTGCAGATTTTCACGATTTATTGCCGAAAATCTGCAATTTTTACCATCTTTAAACGTTTGTAGCTCATTGCAACGTCGACCGATTTTGACGAAATTTTCAGGATATGTTTAAATAAACAATCAACTTTTAGTATTTTTTCAACAATTCCGATCAATTGCAATTTTTGAAAAAATTTCTTTTCGCGTCCTTTAGTAAACTAATTGCTCTAGTTTCCCAAAAAAGTTCAAATCGTATAGTAAAATATTAAAAAAGTTATCGTCTTCTTTAGAGCGGTCTTACACTTTTGTCCGCTACTGTACATATTTACCAGAAAAAAAGTCATGGAAACACGTTTGGAAGGCTCAGACAACAATGCAATTTAACCAACCTCCTATGTCAAAGTATTAGCGATCGAAAGTGAAAGTATATGTGACATGCGGCGTTCTTCCTGATAACCACAGATATATTGAAATTAAAATCACTTGGTCACACTCGCTTTGTTCATGTTTCTTGCGGCTGCCGTCCACTTTGGCTTTCTCCGCTGCACCTTGAATAAGAATATCTTTGTTTATTAATTTGCACATGAATAATCATTATAATAATAATATTAAAATAAGGGTGATAATTACATATAACAAGGCTGACCGTTCGATAATTTGCAAACGGTTTTTTGCCCTTCCGGCCCAATCAGCTATAGCAGACCGCCATGCCAGCACGTCAGTCATAATGATACCTAGACTTTCCTGGCAAAGTTGTAGCTGTTGTGCCCCCCGTATTGTGCACTTCTGCTGCCTAAAATAAAAAATTGTTATGTAGCATATCACATTCTGTTAATTTAATGAAAATGAAAGATAAACGTCAGCTATTTTAAGTGTATTTATTAAACAAGTCATTGGTCTCTTCGGCCTCCTTTGCTTTTCTTCTAGCCTTCGTGTAGCCATCTAGAAGCATTATATAATTATTATTTTAATTATACATGTATGGTGTGTAACTACTTTAACTTACCAAAGGTACTGTTTTTGAAGATCTTTACAGAAAAGTGCTCCCACGAAGGTTGAGGCAGTTCACATTGTTGGATTGCGTTGCTCAATTTTGATTTGTGTACCGGTGGCCAATAACATTTGTCGCCTTCCAGCCAACTATTTGGCACCGCTTCTACCGTTCCGTCCGCCAAAAATTGGACAACGGTCCATGTATTTGTAGGCATCTCCATTTGTGTGTATATATTCTAAGAATTGAAAAGTATGGTAAAATTTAGAGACTAATTTAAACATATATGTAATTACGACGTAAATATATTTAATTAAAGAATATATTTAGAAAAATAGCAAATAGAATGAAGGAATGGAAATATGACCAATTTTTGTTCATTTTTTGACTTCACACTTATTTACACATTAGGGCAGTAGACTCGTTTCCAGGATTGCAATCAATTGCAATCCCGCACCCTTGCAATCCTGGAAAAAGCAGTCTACCCCCTTACAATACCGAAAGTACTTTCTTTGACTTTCTTGCCAACCCCATAGTAAACTTCGAATATAGCGGAAGGGCATCAGCAAAAAACACTAACGGTAACAAATAACAGCAATGGAAGTACTTACTTTTGTAAATATACACTCGTCGGATAAATTATCACTATTACAATACACTAATACAATTAGACACTTCTCTAAACCTGGTGTCGACCGGTGTCGACCATGTGCGCCGGACCAAAAATAGTAACTTCAACAGCGCCACTCGGGGTGAACTACGAAGACAGAGAAGCAGATATGTTTCTCGCAGGAAAGACACTGACAGAGAATATATGAAACAGCTTGATTTTTTCGATCACGCGGGTAAGCCGCATTTCGCGAAGAAGCAATATTTTTTTATGCTCTTTGTGTTGAAATATTCTCTGCATTATTGCGGGGTCCCGTACAGAGCCCTTTTTTGGATTTGGCTCTTGGAACTTTGTAAACAACAAAAGTGTACATTTTTATGGAAGAACTTTTTTTCTGTACACTTTTTCCAAATGCTCTTTGCGTTGAAATACTCTCTGTATTATTGCGGATTAGCATGCAGAGCTCTTTTTTCGAAAAAGTGCACAGAAAAAAGTTCTTCCTTAGAAGCTGTATCCCCCTACTCCACCCCACTCTTTACCGGCGGCGTAGGAAAAACAACGTCTCCGGAAAATGTCTCTCAGTCGCCAAAAAGATACCCTTTATGGAGACGTTGCATTTACGACTGAAATGAGACAGCTGAAAGACGTTCACCCTCTGCTGTGAAAACAACGTCTCCATAAAGATATCTTTTTGGCGACTAAAAGACGTATCTTTGGGACATAGACGTTCAGACGGGACGACGACATGAAACAGACATCTATGAGACGATGTGTGCTGGTTGGGTATAAAATAATGATTCTTAAAAAATATTCTGTTATGTTATGTAATGACAAAATTCAATCGTTCTTATTAAGATCCTTAGTAGGAAACAGAAAATTAATTTTTTTACTTATTTATCCCATACTTGTAATGCTCGACAGCATTATTGACAGCAATTATTAAAGCAGAGGTAGTAACAAGATAAAAGTATTAACTAATTAAACTAATTTTCGACGGCTCCTATCCATACAATGTTATTTAGAGGCAGTATTTCGCACGAAGATATCTAAAAAAATAATTCTATTTGACTCTATACGAATATTTCTTGCACCATATATGACGCTATTTAAAAAGTGCGTGTAACATTATTTTATTTCATTCTGAACTGAACCACTTCCTGAAACATGATTCATTTATGAGTACATTGTGCGACGAGGCGAAGATCTAGCAGACGAAGTCGAAGTCGAAATCTTAAAAGAATAAGGACTATCCGCGTCTCTTCTTTTCCCGACGCTGTCCTTCTTTGTGTCCGAAACTTGCGTCGCTCATTGCATAAGCAAATATCATCGGAATTATATAATTTTGGTACCATTTTCATAAAAAGAAACAAAATTCACCAAATATGTTAAGGAAAATCCTATAAAAAAGTAATGATAAATAATTAAGCTTTGTTGTTTGATTAGTAGTCTCACACCGATATACCCGACCCGACCCGTATCAATATATATGTTACAATGTTTCACTCCACTCCACGGCGACCGAAGCCCCCGAGCTTCACTTCCCTTTTCTCCGTTCGTCATCATAGAATAGTGTTTCCTGAAAATTGAATGTCTCATATCTGGCCAGACTCGAGTTTTCGACATTTATAGCAAGCTTGCTATAATCTTATCTTATATGTCAAAATTTAGTTTTCTATTTAAAATATTTTGTTGTTAAAACTCATTAATAGTTTTAAATAGTACTTGAATATATTTAAAATGGTTTGGAATATTGGAATATTACAATTTGGAATGAAGGGCCTAGCCGGACGAGGTAGTCCTTCGAAGTATTTAAACAGCCGTTGTGCCATTCAATTTTCGGTCAATTTTCCCCATTTGCTTGCATTAATTTAATCATATAATTGCATTTAATTGAAATTGATATTTGAGATTTTTTCCCGATTTTTTGGTTCAAAATGTTAATTACACAAAGTGAAAAACACGCAAAAATTCGACAAATGCAGGTTTTTTAGAGAAATTGAAAAATAGCATTGTGATCATATTTTTAGACTATCAACATACCAGAACTTTTTTTACGACAGCGCGTATAGTCCAGTCGCCAGGTACTTTTACCTGGAAAGTATTCCCAACTTAATGAAATTTTGACACGTCATTTAGGGGTACTCTGGGGTGTCGAATCTGAGTTTTCAACCTCGAGGACCCTGTGCTAACTTGGGAGAAAAAATCACGATTCTTATTACCTTGTTTTGGTTTTTCGCCTATTACTCAAAAACTGAAAAAAACGACGGCGGGGTCCGATCGGGGATGTTTTTTTTTTATTATTAATATCTATATTGCTATTAAACATAACACCAACAAAAATATAAAAAGGCTTGAATCCACTCGGTTGAAGTAAATAAATTGTGCTATCCTCCCCAGTTAATAGTGAAAATGTAAGGGGTATCCGTAGTATGAAGATTATATATAGATATGTTGAAAAACTAAAGTTATGAGCCAAAAACTTGCAATTGCCTGCTAAATGTCACAATGCGTGGCTCAAAATGTCATTTTGAGAAACATTTCCTAATTTTGAACGCCTGTCTATCGGTGCCTGTTGGGTCAAAAAAAAGATTGACCAGTGTTTGAATAAAATTTAATGCTCTTTCCAAAAATGAAAAACAAAAGTTCTGAGGATCCACAGTTTTTGAGTAATAGGCGAAAAACCAAAACAAGGTAATAAAAATCGTGGTTTTTCCCCCTCCCCAAGTTAGCACAGAGTCCTCGAGGTCGAAAACTGAGATTCGACACCCCAGAGTACCCCTAAATGACGTGTCAAAATTTCATTAAGTTCGGAATACTTTCCAGGTAGACGCCTTTTTTCGACCTGCCGACTGGACTATATGAAAAAACTTGACGACACTGAGGAAAATGAAAAATTTGATAACTCCGAGAAAAATGGAAAACTTAATGTGACTCCGAGAAAAATAAAGAACTTACTGACTCTGAGGAAAATGAAAAATTTAATAACTCTCAGTTAATAAGCAGTCTTCAATGCGTCTTAAAAAAGCAATTAATCATGCAGGGATTGATCAGGTGTTTCTCTCTATATTAAAAAATATTTAAAAATGCTTTGACAAATCTGTTTTGTGGCGTCAGGATACTGCTGTCGATATTCCATCACACAGTTTGTATAGTATACATATATTATTTCTCCTCTTTGTTTCTATATAAAATTTTATTATGATCCTCCATTAGTTTAACGCCCCGTTCAGCGGTATCATTGACCACCTTCAGTCTATGTTTCAGTCAGACTACTTATTATTCATAATAACTTCTTTTTCCGATATTATAACTGTTTTTCTTTTGTAGATTGGAGCGTATTAATGAATTTATTTATATATACATATATAAGGGAGTAGAGAGACTTCCAGGATTGCAAGATATTCATTACTCATTTCTCGATAATACAAACACGGGTTTTTCACTAGTCAAAAAAAAAACGCCAGATAAAACATCGATCTAAGGCGCTATCTGCCTCAAAAGTCCTATTTTTTCGTTTACGAAGCGTAATTTGCATTATTCGGCAGCATGTGTAGCTATGAAAATAGCTATATGCGCAGTTGTATGCTTCCGTATCTCTGTCAGTCATGTATATATGAAAAAACTCTTCAAACAAAAGTTGTAGTATACATATAAGGAGGTGGATATAGTATCAGAGAAAAAAATTTTTTCAAAGTCATTATTTCAAGTTTTCAAGGTCACGGATGTTTTTTCTATCAACAACTGTTTATGCTATATATGGATTCTTAGAGAGAAAAAAGACAAATTCAACGATATATCATAACGTCTATTTATGTCAAGATTTAAAAAATTCAAAATTTTCAAATTTGCTGCGCCTCATTTTCCCATGATCCAATCGGCCCCAAAATTTTTCCAGATTATTTTCTCAACATTTGTTACAATTCTGGTTTCCGGGACCAAAAAATTTCATGGTCGAAAAATAAGGTCCACCCTAATGTACATATACGTAAATTACGAGAAACAGTAAAGAGTGCTTAACGTCGAAGAAGAAAATCCGGGTAACTAAAACTTAATATGTACTACATTCCACGTTATTAGAATAATTGTAGTTTAATTATGATACATTTTATATCAACATTTTTTATTTACACCTGCTAGAAACGCCACTGTCTCGGAAGGAAATGGACATTCGAGAGAAGCAATGAAATTAGAGCATCATCGCGAAAAAAGATGAGTTTGCAATAACCTCAATATTTTATGAAATTCTATTATAATTATAGTTATGACTGTATTTTTTTATTATAGGAAGACAGAAGATCAAATTGTGTGTATAAAATCAATTTATATATATTATACAATTTATTTTATTATTTGTTTGACAACTAATATATCTACAAATTGTTTCATAAACTAAAAAATACTTCCTGCATTTTCGTATTCTCCAATCAGTCCTAATAAATACCATCAACGTGTTCTCATATACCAATTTTTATTAATGCAATTATGACAGTAACGAAACGTTTCTATTTAAAATGAATACATATTTTGAACATAGTTTTAACATTTTTAATTTTTTGGAAGGTTAAAAAATGTAATTAAAAAAGTAATGAAAAATAAAAATTAAAAAAAATCCTCGCTGCACGGGGACTCGAAGGCTAGCTCCAGATTGCGATTCATACGCTCGACGGCTCGACAGTCGAATTTCAGTTTCGTTTCCGTAAGCCGTAAGCCGTAAAGCATGGCAACATGGCAAGTGCTAAAAATAGATTGCGGCTGGCACAAGCAGCGCACACGGATATAGCAAAGGTACGCTGGTGAGTGTAGCGCGCGGGCGCGTTGCTAACACGATACCAATACAGTGTCTTCTGCACCGACGAAATGCCGTCGGTGGCCTCCTGTTTCTCACTCCAGTCAGAATATATCCTAGAGGGCGTAAGAGAACACCGAAAAATTCGAGTCCCGCCAACTCCCGTAAGGCTGGCAGTCTTTAACAGTATCTCGTCGGTGATTACACTACCAGTATATCACTCTACTGTATCCGTAGAGGTACGCTGGTGAGTTGGTGAGTGTAGCGCGCGGGCGCGTTGGAAAACAACGGAGGGGCAATAGTAGGCTATGGTGGGGGTATGGTTTAGTACCACAGTACCACAGCCTTGGCATCAGTGCTTGGATTGGCTAGATCTGGAAGATCCTGGACCAGGATGCTAAACAGAGAGAAAATGAGAATGTTCACGGTTCACGTAGCAAGTAGTGTGGCTGCATCTGCATGTGGCTGCAAGTGGTTGCAACAGGCTGCACTATTACTAACTATTACTTTTCGTTGCTTTTCGTGCACTTCAGTGCACTTTTCGTGTCACATCGTGGTCACATCGTGGCAGTGTTCCTAGACGGGTCACCTTTTCTCGCGCATGCGCGTCCAAAACAGTAACGTATCCCTGATAGCACAGTTTGGAACTGCCAGGGACAGTCCAGAGCGTGGAGTGAATTTGGAGGGCAGTACGGTTCCAGACGCCGCTTATTGGCTGCTCGGAGCAACGGTTGGAGTACATCTAGAAAGAGTGTGGAGTTCATGCCACCTGGGCTTCCAGAAATGCGCATAGATGTAACAAAGTCCGCCGTCCACCGCCGTCACAGCATCTAGAGGGCAGCTTCTTCCGTCCAAATGGAAGGCAGCTCGTGGAGTCTGCGTGGAGCGGCGGATGCCGTTATACAGGGCAGCACCGTCGGTGAGGTTATGTCAGTAATGTTGGTAATGTCGGTGAAATGAATTTCTACATATTGTACAAATATGTAGCAGTCTTCCTTTTTACCGACAATTCCAAATACCGATTCTGAATGAAAACGAAATAATAAACCCGATATAAAAAAATATTAAATTTTATTTATTTCTATTATATCTATATTATTTTTCCTAGACTGCGGATCTTTGTGCAAAATAAAAATTGTCTGCATTGATCGCAAGAGAGATGGAAACTATATGTACAAATTGAATGTTACGTTCTTCCCCCCTCGCCGTAATTTTCTTTACAGTTACATTAAGAGTAAACCTACACATAAATCAATAAACCAGTAATACATTAATTATCCCCTAATACGTACAGTTACGCGAATTAATATTCGGACGATCTAAAGAAGATGATAACTTTTTTAATATTGTACTATACGATTTGAATTTTTTGGGGGAGCTGGAACAATTAGTTTACTGCAGGATGTGAAAAGAAATTTTTTCAAAAAATGCATTTGGTCGGAATTGCAGAGAAAATACTAAAAGTTACATTTTACAACTTTTTCGCGCGGGCCTATATTGAAAATTTAAAAAGTACGTTTTGTAGGCCTGCGGAAATAATGTGCACTGTGAAAGTTTCATCGAAATCGGTTGATGCGGGAAAAAACGACAGGCCTTGAAAGATGTAAGAATTCTTCGATGTAGGCTGAAAATCTGCGATTTTTACCATCTTTAAACGTTTGTAGCTCATTGCAACGTCAACCGATTTTGACGAAATTTTCAAAATATGTTTAGTCGACACAGATCTACAAAGCGTATTTTTCAATTTTTCAATATGGGCCCACATAAAAAAGTTGTAAACTGCAACTCTTAGTATTTTTTCATACAATTCCGATCAATTGCAATTTTTGAAAAAATTTCTTTTCACATCCTGTAGTAAACTAATTGCTGTAGCTCCCCAAAAAAGTTCAAATCGTTTAGTACAATATTAAAAGAGTTCTCGTCTTTTTTAGAACGTCCGAATATTAATTCGAGTAATTGCAGTTCCAGTATAGCCTTTTTCCAGGATTGCAAGGGTGCGGGATTCGCCTCTTCTCATCTCTCGATAATAATACAAACACGGGGTTTCTCACTAGTTAAAAACGCTAGATAAAAGATCGATCTAGGACACTATCTGCCTCAAAAGTCCTATTTTCCGTTTACGAGGCGAAATTTGCATTAGTCGTCACCGTAATTTGCATTATTCGGAAGCATACAAGCTATTTTCATAGCTACATGCTGCCGAATAATGCCAATTACGCCTCGTAAACGAAAAAATAGAACTTTTGAGGCAGATAGTGTCCTAGATCGATCTTTTATCTAGCGTTTTTGACTAGTGAAAAACCCCGTGTTTGTATTATTATCGAGAGATGAGAATAAGAGGCGAATCCCGCACCCTTGCAATCCTGAAAACGAGTCTACTTCCTTTTAATAAACTAAAGCAAGAATTTGAAACCAAGGAGTATGTTCGGTTGCAGGTAGCTACGGTATAAAGTTTAGTACTTTAACGGTATAAAAGGTCCAAATACATCTGGCTACATCGGCTGTGCTTCTTTCGGCTGGCTAAAAATCACTTTGTTGGGAGGTACATCTGGAAGGTCTTTAGCTGAATGTTTTATGACGGCCTCGCCTGTGAATTCGGACTCGCGCTTGTTCCTTCGCGCGGAGGGTTTTACGACGGAACATTAAGTGGCCTGTAGTTCCTTTTTCATTTGGAACAACCTAAGCATTGGAAAAACCGAAAGAATACCGGTATTATTTCGGTTTCGGTAGAAAATTGATTGTGCCGTTATTCGAAGACTTTGAATAAATCCACTATCCACAGTCCAAATTCTATCTTGAGATTAGTCTTTTTTTAATCGGAAGAACGCCACACGAAGCAGCTAGCGTCATTTACATGAAACAATTACGAAAAATAAACAAGGTCTGCAATTAACTTGTTAGTGGTTTCATGCCGATATGTCTGGCTGGCCGACGCGCGTCGGGTTACCTGGCCGTGTTTATTGCACCACTTGGCCACGGCGACCGAAGTCTTCGCCGCCCTGGCAGAAAATTATTCGAAGCTACACCGTTTCGATAGTTTCCAGATGGCTGGAAAACCCCAAGGTTTGGTTGCCACATCTGCGGTCTTGCCGAATCCCAGGGTCCGCTTCAAGCACTAGCTTAAAAGTTCCGTTCACCCCCAAATGGGACTCTCACCAACATGTTCAGTCGCGTTTTTAACACTTTTTAATGGGTTGTTAACATTTTTTTTTCTTATTAGGAATTTATTTTAGTTAGTGATCATATTCATCGATAAAAAAAGATGAGTATACGGTACTATTTATATTGAGTCCTACAAAATATTGCAATTAGAATTACGATTTCAATTATGTCTACTTGTTCTTTGAATACAGTAGAGACTCCCGTATCCGTACCCCCATTATCCGAATACATACCCTAATATAAGGACGTCCTATTGTCCGTATGTTCTGTTATCGCCGCGTCGCTCGCTGTGCCGGGATTCAAATGCGCGCCGCCTCCAGATTCCGACTTTTCGCCTCATGCTTCCGAAACTTCGGCAACGTGAAAATCAAAGGAACGCGTCGGCGTCGATCAGTCGAGCAGGTAGTTCACACAGACAGAGTAGAGGTACGCTTGTGTGTAGCGCGCAAGCAATTGAACAGGCACTCAGACGGGCTGAGTTTTCACGTTACCGAAGTTTCGAAAGCATGAGGCGAAAAGTCAGAATCTGGAGACGGCGCACAGTGTGACCTTTCGTCCAAATCGGAGACAAAATCGAAGAACTTTTGATAGAAATAAGGTAGAGCGATGAAATTTTTTAAAAATTAAAGCTGAAACATTACAGAATATGGGAAAAATAGGGAGATTATGGTAAGAACGTTTTTTAACGTTGAGAAAATTCGTTAAACTTGCACAATTTCGAGAAAATTGTGGTTTTTCCAATACCACGCGCGGAAAATTTTTTTAAAATTTTTGCTATATATCATTTCCCGTAGATTTTTTCACGCCGATTTCAAATCTGGTCTCAAAATTTGTCTACGACCTCAGGATATTGCAAAATCGATTTCTTTAAATTCTACATGTTTAACGAATTTTCTCGGTTAAAAAACGTTCGTACCATAACTTCCCTATTTTTCCCATATTCTGCAAAGTTTCAGCTTTCATTTTAAAAAAATTTCATCGCTCTACCTCATTTCTATCGAAAGTTCTTTGATTTTGAATCGAGTCTGGGCCAAATTTTCCACTGTGCGCCGACGCGACGAAATCTCTCCGTATTTAATCATTGTTTAAACATGTTTAATCAATCATAATGTATTAATATTGGATATCACTGTATTCGGGAAAGTCTACAGAATCTTTTGCCAGAAAGAACAATTCAATATCTTTTATAATAACATCACAATATTTGTTTGAAGTTGAAAAATATGTTTTTTTTTCAAAGCCTTGTTCCTGAAAAACTGTGCGTATAGGAAAAAAATTGAAAACAGATTCGGAATCAGCGCGAAAAACTCTATAAGAAGGACCCTACAGTAATTGGGGAACATAAAAAAAGTTGAAATTTGTTGGACAGTGTAATTCTACTCCATTCAATAAAAATAGATCAGTTAATGAAGCCTCGTTTCATTTAATTCATACATGTTAAGAAAGACACGCTAAAAATATGTGTATAAAGAAATGGAATTTCTAATGTTTCATAAACAGAAATTTTGTACGCAGTTCGCACGGTCTGGGATAGATACGGGCCTGAGCTGCCTCGAGGATAAAGGCCGTTACGGAGAACGAGACGTGCGGCCGGTGAAAGGAGGCGGCCTGAAAAGTCTCATCCGTGCCGACCACTGAGTTGACAATTTCAGAATTTCCAAGAACAGCAAGAAAAGAAATTCGAACCGTTTCACGATATCTAAATTGCTTTCGCTGCTTTATACCAGGGTACGCGACGAAGTAATAAAACGTCGATAAAACTGGGCAATTACTTTGACCGTCGCGAGGGCCAATAAGTCCTGGGTAGTTACCAAAACAACTCTGGATTTTCTGCACGAAATTACCTGAACCTTTTCCCAGAATGTTCATTTGACAAGCAAATTTTCACATAATCATCCATTTCATTTCCAAAGTACAGTACCAGGACCTCGACGAACCGGCTTGATCGAGAGACAAACAGCCCGGACAAATTAAGGCCCGATGGATAATTGAGACCCGAGGGAAACCACGTCTTACCCTGCCATAGTCCGGCCACTCTAGGCGACCGTGATTATCCTTACGGGCACCGTCGCGTCGGTTCTTCCACGCCATAATTAATCCTCCGGCAACCCTCCCTCTCTTCCCAGTTTTCCCCGAAATTCTATACTCTATACAATTGTACTTGCAGCTTGCAGCTATTCCTTCTGACGCGATAACGGTAACGTTAGCGTATCTGCTTTATAATATTTGTCATTGTTGTAATATCCTGCAATTTCTACCATCTTTAACCCTTAGCACTCCAGTGGTGACTCGAAATCACCACTAAAAATTGCTGTCCCATTATGCAAAATATTGTTTACATTGTTAAACATGTTGGTAGCTAATCAATTACTAAACCTTTAATTATTGTATGAGGTATTACAATCAATTTCATATCCATCAAATGAAAAGAATCGTATAGAACGAAATTATTCTACCTAGAACGAGATGTTTCATTTTCGAGTTAAAACAGCTCCGAAATTAAAACAGCTGCAAATGGTTAATTATTATAACTATCTTTTAAATTTTCAATATAGGCCCCACATAAAGAAGTTGTGAAATGCAATATTTAGTACCTATTTTCTCTACAATTCCGGCCAACTGCAATTTCTGGAAAAATATCTTTAGGGTGACGGGTAATTCAGTGTCTATGATGTTTCGCGTGGTTAACAGACAACGATATAGATATTTATTAAAACAATAACACGTAACAATAACAAAACAAAACAAGATGTAGTAATAATAACAATAACGAGAAAACTAGATTATAAACGTTAATGACTATCGAGTACTAACAAAGTACAGAGATATAAATTAACGTAGCGCGGGCAACTCTAGAGCGATGCGTTCTCAACGAGTGCCACAAGCTTTTTTTCCACTGGTAAAAATCCTTTTTGGTGGGAGGATTAGCAACGTGAGAAAGACCGTTAAAATAAGGGGAGGAATTCTCCGTTCCTCAAGAGTAAGGAGAAAGTTTCCTTCCCCAAAACAATTCAAAGTCGTCGCTGCCAAGGACATTGCAACGGTTGAGTCAGGGTTCTGGTAATCGTCACTTTTACGACCGAACCCTCAACGCAACCGTCCACAGCGCGCACTTGAGAAGGATGAAATTTCCGCGTCCGGAAAGTCCCTCTTTCCAACGCGCCATGTCCACTACATATCTTTTCACATCGTGCAGTAAACTAATTTCTCCAACTTCTCACGAAAAGTCCAAATCCATATAGTCCAACATTAAAAAAGTTACAGTTACTCGAATTAATACAACCCCTGGCAGAAAGTTTCCGATCCGGAGGCATTGATACGGATTTTACAGAAAACTATTACTTTATGGAGTTGAAACTGATGGGAAATTAAAAGGGGCTTATTAAAGAATGAAGAACAACAAATTAACATAAGCTTCCATTTATTATAACAAAGAAACGAGAAAATAAACAAAATGTTACACGGGAAAAAGTTAATAGACCCATTAATAGATCTGCTGGAAGAAAGTTTCCCATTTGATTTACAGTCTCCGCAACACCAAATTTCTTCAACAATTACTGTTGGATGATTCTTATAGAGTTTTTTGCGCTGATTCCGAATTTGCCCTTAATTTTTCTCCTAGATACAAATTTCGGATCACGAATAATAGATACAAAATTTGTAATTAGTTACTCGAAGATATAGATACACAGGGGACCACCTGTAGCGGTATTTTCGAATACCTCGAAACCATTCTGCACTTCGCAATCATAACTTAAATTGTGTTTCTTTTTTTCAATTACAGAAAGTGGACAGCGAAAGTCGACAGCGCGAACTGCATCAATTCTTTAAGTTGAAAATAAATGTAGACAATTAAAAAATGTTTTTGGTTAAACTTTTCATTAAAACTCGAAGCAATAAGTATTTACCGAACAAAACGATTATAGATGCGGGATTCGATTCGGGGCCAGAAGATTCCCAGCCGTATATATGTACTTGTTTTGTTAACGGCTACCCAACCTCTAAAAAATTATAAAAAAATTAAGAACGGTTGCTTCAATAATATCCAAGTACTGAATTCTTATAAAACTGGAGTCTCTAACACTTCAATACAAAACATGCATTTTCTTGGAATTTTTGGAGGTTTTCAATTTTTTAAAACATGTTTCCGTAATCCGAAAAATCTGAAAAAATACACATTAATAATCAGGATGAGACACAACTAACGTAACAATATAAATGTGGTCAACTGAAGACTTTGATGTATGTATATACATAAAATCGGCAATTTTATGTTTTCCGATTTGTTTAAAAATCGATTTTGCAACCAAAAATTTTGAAAAAAATCTCAGTAGTGTATGCTATTCGGTAGAATATTCATGAATTTTTTCATAATTTTCTGTTGAACATGACGTGACTAAAAACAAATTTGGTTGGATACTTCTGACCATCTTTTCCGGCTATACCTTAAGAATCAACGAAAACATTATTTAAAAAATACAAAATATATTTCTTTTTACATCGTTAAAACCGATTTTTTAATAAAAATTAGGCCTAATTTCTCTTCGATATCTCTTTTAGATCAAAAGTTATAGCAAAATGTGCGTCGCGCCGCGTGCTGTGCCCGAGATTCAAATGCGCGCCGTCTCCAGATTCCGACTTTTCGCCTCATGCTTCCGAAACTTCGGCAACGTGAAAATCGAAGGAACGCGTCGCCGACGCGTTCGGTCGAGCAGGTAGTCACACGGACATGGTAGAGGTACGTTTGTTGTGTAGCGCGCGTGCAATCGAACATGCACCAACACGGTCAAGCGCGGTCGACACCGCTCACGGATACGACGATACGTCAGGGAAGGGGAAACTGCCGTTCAGTTTTCAGCAGTTTTCAGTTATTCTCTCAACTCTCAACAGTTCGCAAGTTCTCGTTCGCTTAGCTCGGTCGTAATATCTGTGGTTGTCAGGAGGACGCCGCCGCATGTCACATTGTACTTTCACTTTCGAGATATTGTCGTTTAAAGTTTTGATCACTAATGCTTTGACAAGGACATTGGTTAAATTGTATTATTTTTTCGAGCCTTTTGAATTGATTTTCGTGACGTTTTTTCTGGTAAATACCTAATCCTACACTATAAAGTTCAATAAATGCATAAACTGAAATTTTTTGAAATTGTGACATGCAGCGTTTTTCTTGACACAATCACAGATATATTTACATAGCTTCGCTCTGTGGTTACACGTTACATTCGCAGGTGCGGTCTGCGTTGCGGCATTTGACTATTTGACTATTTATTAGATTGACTTGCTTGGATTATGTGATTACGTGGATTACTTGGATTACGTGCACTACGTGGAAGGAAGGAAGAACGGAAGGTATTTGTACATATTTATATTGGTTAATCGGTTTCATTTTGCTCAAATGTCTCCCAGAATCTTCGCGTGAAAAAGCGTGAGAACGCTTGTCGGCACACCACGCGACAGTGCCATTTGCCATCACGTATGAGGTGCTACGGGGCGAGTATGTTCACTTCAATGTAGAGTCCAAAATAGTAAATTGTTTGTTTCTTTATCACTTTATCACTCTCTTTTCATTATCATTATTATCATTTATCACTTTAAACAAATCCAACACAATTCAGCTTTGGCCCATTCAGATTAGAATTAGCTTAGCAATATTCTAAATCGGCAAAATGATGGCTTAAACCAATTCAGTAAGGCAAGTATTAGGTTGACCCAAAAGTTTCTTCCGCATTGTGTTCCTTTAATGTAGCTAAATAAATACAAACAATACGATAATGTTTATGTTAATATTTTAGTACTTCTTAATATGAATTTGCATTATGTGCATGCATCGAAAAACAACTTTTGGGACAACCTAATATTTATTTAGCAATATTAAAGAAAGGCATTGCGGAAGGAACTTTTGGGACAACCTAATATTTAATCTTCTTCACTTGCTTCTCATCATCGAATTTTTTTATTTCTGGTAGTACATTCTTTTGTTTGTAGTTCAACTTTAATCGATTTTTTATAAATATCATTGCAATGTTTGAATCAGTTAGGTATATTAGTTGATGAAAAACGTCAGAAGACCTTTTGTAATTGTAGCACCAGAAATTAGAAAATTCGTTGAGATGAGCAATAAGCGAAGAAGATTAAATACTCACCTTTACTCACTGTGTAATTAAAAATCTAATTTACAGAACGGAGGATAAATATAATGTGCTATCCAGGGAAGGAGGAGAAGGAAGCTGCGGCAACCGGGGAAGAGGAAGACCTCTAATTTTTCACGTGGTACGTATATCTAATTATGCCATTCAACACACATGCATATATTGTACATTACTGATTTTCTTTGTATTTTTTAGGTATCCCACCTATGCCAGAACGTGCTACGGGCCACAAGTTTTGGGAAGCAGAGGCAACAACGTGTAATAATCACAATATACAGGGTGTTCCGTTTAAATACGAACACCTAAATATCTCTTCAGGTTATTGTGATGCAAAAAATATTTGTTACGTAATGTGCATGGTGTCAATGGACCAAATATCTGGCACACCGTGCACATTACGGAACAAATATTTTTTGCATCACAATAACCTGAAGAGATATTTAGGTGTTCGTCCAATAATAAAGCATAGTAATAATAAAAAATTATAATATTTATTATATATATATTCCTTGTGTCATTGTCCATGTGTCTTTACCAACTCCCTGCGGTGTATTAAAAAATAAGAAAAAGTAAATTTTCTTGTCCCTTGTACGACACTTTGTCTTTTTTTGCATGTTGACATTTTAATCTTAGCTTCCATCTCTTGCAATCGATGCAGAGAATTTTTATTTTGCACAGATTTTTTTTTCGTTTTCTCTCCTTGCATGTGACTGAATATTCATTCAAAAATCAGTATTGTCGGTAAAAAGGGAAACTGCTACATATTTGTACAATAGAAATCTACTTTATCGACATCTGTCACATTAGTGCGATCTGCCCTTACCGACGGCGCTGCCCTGTATAACGGCATTCGCCGCATTAATCAGTGCGACCGTGCTGCCATCTTGCGGGGAAGCGGAATCCAGGATAGAGTGGCGTTCCAGCTAGACTGCAGAAGCTGCATTTCACGTGGGCTGCATCCAGACGGTTCCAGGTTGTCCAAGTGGAGTCAACTTATGCGCGTTTTCGTCACTCCCCGTGGAGTCAATTGTGCTATCAGGGGTATTATATCCCTGATAGCACAACAGACTCCACGGGGAGTGACGAAAACGATTACAGGTAGACTCCACCTGGAACCAGTCCACGCGGAATGCAGCTTTCTGCAGTCCAGCTGGAACGCCACTCTATCCTGGATTCCGCTTCCCCGCAAGATGGCAGCACGGTCGCACTGATTAATGCGGCGAATGCCGTTATACAGGGCAGCGCCGTCGGTAAGGGCAGATCGCACTAATGTGGCAGATGTCGATAAAGTAAATTTCTATTGTACAAATATGTAGCAGTTTTCCTTTTTACCGACAATACTGATTTTTGAATGAATATTCAGTCACATGCAAGGAGAGAAAACGAAAAAAAAAATAATTTGTGCAAAATAAAAATTCTCTGCATCGATTGCAAGAGATGGAAGCTAAGATTAAAATGTCCCCATGCAAAAAAAGACAAAGTGTCGTATAAGGGAAAAGAAAATTTACTTTTTCTTATTTTATAATACGCCGCAGGGAGTTGGTAAAGACACATTGACAATGACACAAGGAATATATATATATAATAAATATTATAATTTTTTATTATTACTATGCTTTATTATTGGACGAACACCTAAATATCTCTTCAGGTTATTGTGATGCAAAAAATATTTGTTACGTTACGTGCACGGTGTGCCAGATATTTGGTCCATTGACACCATGCGCATTACGTAACAAATATTTTTTGCATCACAATAACCTGAAGAGATATTTAGGTGTTCGTATTTAAACGGAACACCCTGTATATTGTGATTATTACACGTTGTTGCCTCTGCTTCCCGAAACTTGTGGCCCGTAGCACGTTCTGGCATAGGTGGGATACCTAAAAAATACAAAGAAAATCAGTAATGTACAATATATGCATGTGTGTTGAATGGCATAATTAGATATACGTACCACGCGAAAAATTAGAGGTCTTCCTCTTCCCCGGTTGCCGCAGCTTCCTTCTACTCCTTCCCTGGATAGCACATTATATTTATCCTCTGTTCTGTAAATTAGATTTTCAATTACACAGTGAGTAAAGGTGAGTATTTAATCTTCTTCGCTTATTGCTCATCTCAACGAATTTTCTAATTTCTGGTGCTACAATTACAAAAGGTCTTCTGACGTTTTTCATCAACTAATATACCTAACTGATTCAAATATTGCAATGATATTTATAAAAAATCGATTAAGTTGAACTACAAACAAAAGAATGTACTACCAGAAATAAAAAAATTCGATGATGAGAAGCAAGTGAAGAAGATTAAATACTTGCCTTACTGAATTGGTTTAAGCCATCATTTTGCCGATTTAGAATATTGCTAAGCTAATTCTAATCTGAATGGGCCAAAGCTGAATTGTGTTGGATTTGTTTAAAGTGATAAATGATAATAATGATAATGAAAAGAGAGTGATAAAGTGATAAAGAAACAAACAATTTACTATTTTGGACTCTACATTGAAGTGAACATACTCGGCTCGTAGCACCTCATACGTGATGGTAAATGGCACTGTCGCGTGGTGTGCCGACAAGCGTTCTCACGCTTTTTCACGCGAAGATTTTGGGAGACATTTGAGCAAAATGAAACCGATCAACCAATATAAATATGTACAAATACCTTCCGTTCTTCCTTCCTTCCACGTAGTGCACGTAATCCAAGTAATCCACGTAATCACATAATCCAAGCAAGTCAATCTAATAAATAGTCAAATAGTCAAATGCCGCAACGCAGACCGCACTCGCGAGTGTAACGTGTAACCACAGAGCGAAGCTATGTAAATATATCTGTGATTGTGTCAAGAAAAACGCTGCATGTCACAATTTCAAAAAATTTCAGTTTATGCATTTATTGAACTTTATAGTGTAGGATTAGGTATTTACCAGAAAAAACGTAACGAAAATCAATACAAAAGGCTCGAAAAAATAATACAATTTATAACCAATGTCCTTGTCAAAGCATTAGTGATCAAAACTTTAAACGACAATATCTCGAAAGTGAAAGTACAATGTGACATGCGGCGGCGTCCTCCTGACAACCACAGATATTACGACCGAGCTAAGCGAACGAGAACTTGAGAACTGTTGAGAGTTGAGAGAATAACTGAAAACTGCTGAAAACTGAACGGCAGTTTCCCCTTCCCTGACGTATCGTCGTATCCGTGAGCGGTGTCGACCGCGCTTGCCCGTGTTGGTGCATGTTCGATTGCACGCGCGCTACACTACAAACGTACCTCTACCATGTCCGTGTGACTACCTGCTCGACCGAACGCGTCGGCGACGCGTTCCTTCGATTTTCACCAATTTTCACGTTGCCGAAGTTTCGGAAGCATGAGGCGAAAAGTCGGAATCTGGAGACGGCGCGCATTTGAATCTCGGGCACAGCACGCGGCGCGACGCACATTTTGCTATAACTTTTGATCTAAAAGAGATATCGAAGAGAAATTAGGCCTAATTTTTTTTGAAAAATCGGTTTTAACGATGTAAAAAGAAATATATTTTGTATTTTTTAAATAATGGTTTCGTTGATTCTTAAGGTATAGCCGGAAAAGATGGTCAGAAGTATCCAACCAAATTTGTTTTTAGTCACGTCATGTTCAACAGAAAATTATGAAAAAATTCATGAATATTCTACCGAATAGCATACACTACTGAGATTTTTTTCAAAATTTTTGGTTGCAAAATCGATTTTTAAACAAATCGGAAAACATAAAATTGCCGATTTTATGTATATACATACATCAAAGTCTTCAGTTGACCACATTTATATTGTTACGTTAGTTGTGTCTCATCCTGATTATTAATGTGTATTTTTTCAGATTTTTCGGATTACGGAAACATGTTTTAAAAAATTGAAAACTTCCAAAACTTCCAAGAAAATGCATGTTTTGTATTGAAGTGTTAGAGACTCCAGTTTTATAAGAATTCAGTACTTGGATATTATTGAAGCAACCGTTCTTAATTTTTTTATAATTTTTTAGAGGTTGGGTAGTCGTTAACAAAACAAGTACATATATACGGCTGGGAATCTTCTGGCCCCGAATCGAATCCCGCATCTATAATCGTTTTGTTCGGTAAATACTTATTGCTTCGAGTTTTAATGAAAAGTTTAACCAAAAACATTTTTTAATTGTCTACATTTATTTTCAACTTAAAGAATTGATGCAGTTCGCGCTGTCGACTTTCGCTGTCCACTTTTTGTAATTGAAAAAAAAGAAACACAATTTAAGTTATGATTGCGAAGTGCAGAATGGTTTCGAGGTATTCGAAAATACCGCTACAGGTGGTCCCCTGTGTATCTATATCTTCGAGTAACTAATTACAAATTTTGTATCTATTATTCGTGATCCGAAATTTGTATCTAGGAGAAAAATTAAGGGCAAATTCGGAATCAGCGCAAAAAACTCTATAAGAATCATCCAACAGTAATTGTTGAAGAAATTTGGTGTTGCGGAGACTGTAAATCAAATGGGAAACTTTCTTCCAGCAGATCTATTAATGGGTCTATTAACTTTTTTCCGTGTAACATTTTGTTTATTTTCTCGTTTCTTTGTTATAATAAATGGAAGCTTATGTTAATTTGTTGTTCTTCATTCTTTAATAAGCCCCTTTTAATTTCCCATCAGTTTCAACTCCATAAAGTTATAGTTTTCTGTAAAATCCGTATCAATGCCTCCGGATCGGAACCTTTCTGCCAGGGGTTGTATTAATTCGAGTAACTGTAACTTTTTTAATGTTGGACTATATGGATTTGGACTTTTCGTGAGAAGTTGGAGAAATTAGTTTACTGCACGATGTGAAAAGATATGTAGTGGACATGGCGCGTTGGAAAGAGGGACTTTCCGGACGCGGAAATTTCATCCTTCTCAAGTGCGCGCTGTGGACGGTTGCATTGAGGGTTCGGTCGTAAAAGTGACGATTACCAGAACCCTGACTCAACCGTTGCAATGTCCTTGGCAGCGACGACTTTGAATTGTTTTGGGGAAGGAAACTTTCTCCTTACTCTTGAGGAACGGAGAATTCCTCCCCTTATTTTAACGGTCTTTCTCACGTTGCTAATCCTCCCACCAAAAAGGATTTTTACCAGTGGAAAAAAAGCTTGTGGCACTCGTTGAGAACGCATCGCTCTAGAGTTGCCCGCGCTACGTGAATTTATATCTCTGTACTTTGTTAGTACTCGATAGTCATTAACGTTTATAATCTAGTTTTCTCGTTATTGTTATTATTATTACATCTTGTTTTGTTTTGTTATTGTTACGTGTTATTGTTTTAATAAATATCTATATCGTTGTCTGTTAACCACGCGAAACATCATAGACACTGAATTACCCGTCATCCTAAAGATATTTTTCCAGAAATTGCAGTTGGCCGGAATTGTAGAGAAAATAGGTACTAAATGTTGCATTTCACAACTTTTTTATGTGGGGCCTATATTGAAAATTTAAAAGATAGTTATAATAATTAACCATTTGCAGCTGTTTTAATTTCGGAGCTATTTTAACTCGAAAATGAAACATCTCGTTCTAGGTAGAATAATTTCGTTCTATACGATTCTTTTCATTTGATGGATATGAAATTGATTGTAATACCTCATACAATAATTAAAGGTTTAGTAATTGATTAGCTACCAACATGTTTAACAATGTAAACAATATTTTGCATAATGGGACAGCAATTTTTAGTGGTGATTTCGAGTCACCACTTGAGTGCTAAGGGTTAAAGATGGTAGAAATTGCAGGATATTACAACAATGACAAATATTATAAAGCAGATACGCTAACGTTACCGTTATCGCGTCAGAAGGAATAGCTGCAAGCTGCAAGTACAATTGTATAGAGTATAGAATTTCGGGGAAAACTGGGAAGAGAGGCAGGGTTGCCGGAGGATTAATTATGGCGTGGAAGAACCGACGCGACGGTGCCCGTAAGGATAATTACGGTCGCTTAGAGTGGCCGGACTATGGCAGGGTAAGACGTGGTTTCCCTCGGGTCTCAATTATCCATCAGGCCTTAATTTGTCCAGGCTGTTTGTCTCTCGATCAAGCCGGTTGGTCGAGGTCCTGGTACTGTACTTTGGAAATGAAATGGATGATTATGTGAAAATTTGCTTGTCAAACGAACATTCCGGGAAAAGGTTCAGGTAATTTCGTGCAGAAAATCCAGAGTTGTTTTGGTAACTACCCAGGACTTATTGGCCTGAGTTTTTCGCGCTGATTCCGAATCTGTTTTCAATTTTTTTCCTATTCGCACAGTTTTTCAGGAACAAGGCTTTGAAAAAAAAACATATTTTTCAACTTCAAACAAATATTGTGATGTTATTATAAAAGATATTGAATTGTTCTTTCTGGCAAAAGATTCTGTAGACTTTCCCGAATACAGTGATATCCAATATTAATACATTATGATTGATTAAACATGTTTAATCAATGATTAAATACGGAGAGATTTCGTCGTGTCGGCGCACAGTGGAAAATTTGGACCAGACTCGATTCAAAATCAAAGAACTTTCGATAGAAATGAGGTAGAGCGATGAAATTTTTTTTTAATGAAAGCTGAAACTTTGCAGAATATGGGAAAAATAGGGAAGTTATGGTACGAACGTTTTTTAACCGAGAAAATTCGTTAAACATGTAGAATTTAAAGAAATCGATTTTGCAATATCCTGAGGTCGTAGACAAATTTTGAGACCAGATTTGAAATCGGCGTGAAAAAATCTACGGGAAATGATATATAGCAAAAATTTAAAAAAAAATTTCCGCGCGTGGTATTGGAAAAACCACAATTTTCTCGAAATTGTGCAAGTTTAACGAATTTTCTCAACGTTAAAAAACGTTCTTACCATAATCTCCCTATTTTTCCCATATTCTGTAATGTTTCAGCTTTAATTTTTAAAAAATTTCATCGCTCTACCTTATTTCTATCAAAAGTTCTTCGATTTTGTCTCCGATTTGGACGAAAGGTCACACTGTGCGCCGTCTCCAGACTCTGACTTTTCGCCTCATGCTTTCGAAACTTCCGTAACGTGAAAACTCAGCCCGTCTGAGTGCCTGTTCAATTGCTTGCGCGCTACACACAAGCGTACCTCTACTCTGTCTGTGTGAACTACCTGCTCGACTGATCGACGCCGACGCGTTCCTTCGATTTTTACGTTGCCGAAGTTTCGGAAGCATGAGTCAGAAAGTCGGAATCTGGAGACGGCGCGCATTTGAATCCCGGCACAGCGAGCGACGCGGCGATAACAGAACATACGGACAATAGGACGTCCTTATATTCAATCTAATCCTCTTTGCTTATATTAGGGTATGTATTCGGATAATGGGGGTACGGATACGGGAGTCTCTACTGTATTCAAAGAACAAGTAGACATAATTGAAATCGTAATTCTAATTGCAATATTTTGTAGGACTCAATATAAATAGTACCGTATACTCATCTTTTTTTATCGATGAATATGATCACTAACTAAAATAAATTCCTAATAAGATAAAAAAATGTTAACAACCCATTAAAAAGTGTTAAAAACGCGACTGAACATGTTGGTGAAAGTCCCATTTGGGGGTGAACGGAACCTTGAAGCAGGCCCTAGGATTCGGCAAGATCGCACATGTGGCGACCAGACCTTTGGGTTTCCCAGCCATCTGGAAACTATCGAAACGGTGTAGCTTCGAATAATTTTCTGCCAGGGCGGCGAAGACTTCGGTCACCGTGGCCAAGTGGTGCAATAAACACGGCCAGGTAACCCGACGCGCGTCGGCCAGCCAGACATATTGGCATGAAACCACTAACAAGTTAATTGCAGACCTTGTTTATTTTTCGTAATTGTTTCATGTAAATGACGCTAGCTGCTTCGTGTGGCGTTCTTCCGATTAAAAAAAGACTAATCTCAAGATAGAATTTGGACTGTGGATAGTGGATTTATTCAAAGTCTTCGAATAACGGCACAATCAATTTTCTACCGAAACCGAAATAATACCGGTATTCTTTCGGTTTTTCCAATGCTTAGGTTGTTCCAAATGAAAAAGGAAAACCCTCCGCGCGAAGGAACAAGCGCGAGTCCGAATTCACAGGCGAGGCCGTCATAAAACATTCAGCTAAAGACCTTCCAGATGTACCTCCCAACAAAGTGATTTTTAGCCAGCCGAAAGAAGCACAGCCGATGTAGCCAGATGTATTTGGACCTTTTATACCGTTAATGTACTAAACTTTATACCGTAGCTACCTGCAACCGAACATACTCTTTGGTTTCAAATCCTTGCTTTAGTTTATTAAAAGGAAGTAGACTCGTTTTCAGGATTGCAAGGGTGCGGGATTCGCCTCTTATTCTCATCTCTCGATAATAATACAAACACGGGGTTTTTCACTAGTCAAAAACGCTAGATAAAAGAACGATCTAGAACACTATCTGCCTCAAAAGTTCTATTTTTTCGTTTACGAGGCGTAATTGGCATTATTCGGCAGCATGTAGCTATGAAAATAGCTTGTATGCTCCCGAATAATGCAAATTACGGTGACGACTAATGCAAATTTCGCCTCGTAAACGGAAAATAGGACCTTTGAGGGAGATGGGGCCCTAGATCGATCTTTTATCTAGCGTTTTTAACTAGTGAGAAACCCCGTGTTTGTATTATTATCGAGAGATGAGAAGAGGCGAATCCCGCATCCTTGCAATCCTGGAAAAAGGCTATACGGGAACTGCAATTACTCGAATTAATATTCGGACGTTCTAAAAAAGACGAGAACTTTTTTAATACTGTACTAAACGATTTGAACTTTTTTGGGGAGCTGGAGCAATTAGTTTACTACAGGATGTGAAAAGAAATTTTTTCAAAAATTGCAATTGATCGGAATTGTATGAAAAAATACTAAGAGTTGCATTTTACAACTTTTTTATGTGGGCCCATATTGAAAAATTGAAAAATACGCTTTGTAGATCTGTGTCGACTAAACATATTTTGAAAATTTCGTCAAAATCGGTTGACGTTGCAATGAGCTACAAACGTTTGAAGATGGTAAAAATCGCAGATTTTCAGCCTACATCGAAGAATTCTTACATCTTTCAAGGCCTGTCGTTTTTTCCCGCATCAACCGATTTCGATGAAACTTTCACAGTGCACATTATTTACGCAGGCCTACAAAACGTACTTTTTAAATTTTCAATATAGGCCCGCGCGAAAAAGTTGTAAAATGTAACTTTTAGTATTTTCTCTGCAATTCCGACCAAATGCAATTTTTGAAAAAATTTCTTTTCACATCCTGCAGTAAACTAATTGTTCCAGCTCCCCCAAAAAATTCAAATCGTATAGTACAATATTTAAAAAGTTATCATCTTCTTTAGATCGTCCGAATATTAATTCGTGTAACTGTACGTATTAGGGGATAATTAATGTATTACTAGTTTATTGATTTATGTGTAGGTTTACTCTTAATGTAACTGTAAAGAAAATTACGGCGAGGGGGGAAGAACGTAACATTCAATTTGTACATATAGTTTCCATCTCTCTTGCGATCAATGCAGACAATTTTTATTTTGCACAAAGATCCGCAGTCTAGGAAAAATAATATAGATATAATAGAAATAAATAAAATTTAATATTTTTTTATATCGGGTTTATTATTTCGTTTTCATTCAGAATCGGTATTTGGAATTGTCGGTAAAAAGGAAGACTGCTACATATTTGTACAATATGTAGAAATTCATTTCACCGACATTACCAACATTACTGACATAACCTCACCGACGGTGCTGCCCTGTATAACGGCATCCGCCGCTCCACGCAGACTCCACGAGCTGCCTTCCATTTGGACGGAAGAAGCTGCCCTCTAGATGCTGTGACGGCGGTGGACGGCGGACTTTGTTACATCTATGCGCATTTCTGGAAGCCCAGGTGGCATGAACTCCACACTCTTTCTAGATGTACTCCAACCGTTGCTCCGAGCAGCCAATAAGCGGCGTCTGGAACCATACTGCCCTCCAAATTCACTCCACGCTCTGGACTATTCCTGGCAGTTCCAAACTGTGCTATCAGGGTAGGAATTGGTATTGTGCTACAACGCTATTGGTCGGAGTTCAAACAAATTGCTGTGTATATAGTATATAACTATATATTATATACTTTCAAATAATTTTATATATAAAATTATTTGAATATATATAGAATGTATAAGAATCGATATCGATTGACTTACTTATCATATGTTCTCTATGACTAGAAAATAAATTTTCTCTCTGAAGCCTAGTACAATTTCAAAACTAATATTTTTGTTAGATGGACACTGGATGGATACTAACCAATACTAACCACGCCGGGTAAAAAATGTATCGGATATATATATTGTTTTATAAAAATTGCAAGACTGGATTTTTTAAAATTCTTCACAATTTTTACAATAATATATACGCGCTCGAATAAAGAAATTTATTGAATAATTTCTAATCCCGGTTGTAATATGGTTGCTCATCCCTACCATTCATTTCTAAGACCATCCCTTAGAGATCTTTTGCAATTTGAAATGTAATTATTGGTTTGGAGAATATTGTAAACTTTTTCACGTTCATCACCATCATTTCAATATATATTATATATATATATATATACACGATATAATATAGATAATCTAAAAAAAATTGTATTTCGAATTCGAATAGATGCATCAATCCTTTTATACATATATTCCAATGTTCGTGACTGTTACAATACATGCATAAGATTATTGCGCATGTGAACAGCGATAACTTTTTGTGTATTTCATCATTGTAACACAATGAAATAATATAAAAGTAATATTTATGACATCGTTTCGTTCATATGTATATATATACATAATTTTCAAAGATGGAATGTGTTAACAATTGATTGATTTATTAGTCGCATTATGAACATCATGGTCATTCGGAGCTAAAAATTCATTAGGATGCATATTTATTAAACTGGTCTTAAATTCTCTGAAAAATGTTATTTTGAATGAAGCATTTCAGTGGGCAAGTCGAACGTTGTCATTACCGTATAATGTGATCTATTAAAATGTATCGCGCAAATGTAAGCACGAAAATCACAAGCCACGGCGTTTAAATATAGCTCGTTTTCTCTGAATGAAGTTTAAACTGCAATGTTTACGCAGTATAGCATATATTATATAACGTTTTACCGTTTAATACAGATTATATACCTTACATTTCGTTTACTAAATATCAACACTTTTATACACAAGTAATGGTAAAATTATTTAAAATCAAAAGTGAATTGTTTCCTTAGCAAAATGGACAACCGCAGAGGGTAAATGCCGAGCCACTTCACCAGAATCGAGTCAACGGACGACAGCCTGCTCCTATGAATATCCCAATGACAGTGTCCGAGCAGTTTAGGGAGTCCTGGCTCACTGCTATCATAGGACTCATTATGTTCGCAACTGGCATGTGTCTTTTATTTTGGAACGAGGTTTGTAAATATACTATTCTTTTTAACACTAAACCTACCAATACTGGTCAAAATGACTGGTTCCAGGTTTTTTATTTTATAATTAGAAAAATAATAAAACTGATTTCATGAGAAACGATTGTATAGATATCTTTAGTAGTGCACATATTACAATAGGAGCCGCACAAAGTCTAAATAAAATCAATCTTGTCATTTTTATAAGGGAACATGTGTACCAGTTACTTTTAAGGCTCAGTAGGTTTACTGTTAATCGTGTAAAAGCATTTCTACTACAAAAGTATATTGTCAATGCTACAGGGAAGAGCAGTAAAAGTAGCACACTCTTTAGACGAAGCTTTGCGTAATGTAGCAGTTCTTCCAAATACCATTAAATTATTGCCCGAATACGAAGGTCGCTTGATACATTTGTCAGGTCCCTTAAAAGTATCAGAACCACTAACTGAACCCGATTACGGAGTAATTGTGTCAAGTGTAAAACTGAAGAGAAGAGTCCAGATGTATCAGTGGGTTGAAATAGAAGAAGAACGAAGGTAAGTTAAAGTTTCAATTGTTAAAATAATCTGTTATGTACTCTGTATTAAATATAGTAATTTCTGCATATCAGTTTCGGCGAAGTAACAGACGAGCAAAAACATTATTATTATACAACAGAATGGAAAGACAAACTGGTCGACTCTGATCAATTTTATATTAGAACTGGTCATCATAATCCTAAAGAAATGCCTATTAAAAGTCAAGTACAAATTGCAGATGAAGTTAAAATCGGGGCGTTTACTCTAGGAACTGAATTGAAAAAGAAATTTAATGACTTTATAGAGGTCACCAGCGACGAAAGACCAGAACGTAAAGATATTAAAATGCATTCAGGTTTATACTATCATAGCGCAGATTTGTGGAATCCTCAGGTATATATCTAAACACAAGGTAACACATGTAAAAGAATTAATAGATTTATTTCTAGGTCGGAGATATACGTATACAATTCTCCTACGCAGGAAAAGCAGGAGAAATTTTCTCTATAGTTGGTATGATGGAAAAGGGAACCATTATACCATATGTTACATCACACGGCGAAGAGATTTTACTTCAGAGGAAACACAAAATGACAGTGGATCAAATGTTTCACTTAGAACATGTACATAACTACTGGCGCACATGGAGTATTAGGTAGTCTATCAATAGACTGCGGATCTTCATGCATTTATAGCTTATAAAAATGTTCAAAAAAAGCTAAAATATAAAATTCGATAGAATCTTGTACAATTTTCATTTATTTTGGATCTACAAAGGCTGTTTTCATTAAAAATATGGTTTTATTTCATTCCACTTTCTCAAAATTTGTCGACAAAAATTGGAAAATGCATAAACATCCGCAGTCTGTCTATTAATTATCTGCAGCTTCTGTGAAATTTCTTACTGATGAATTCATGATTATTTCAGAGGTCTTGGCTGGCTAGTTTTGTTTCTAGCAGCAACGTGTTTAGCAAATATATTAAGAACAGTAATTTTGAATTCAACATTCTTATGTGGAATTATTGCAATAGAATCTTTAACAATGTCAGTTTCTATGTCTATTAGTTTATTAGTAATTGGCTTTGCTTGGGTATGGTATCGGCCAGTGATAGGACTTTGTTTAGCGTTGGCATCAATTTTACCTTTTATATATTCAACTTTAACATCAGGATCTCAGACACAACAACGTGATAACTATAGAAGATTGTGAACATCAACTAGGAATTAAAATTTCATTGATATTTTTCATCATACTCGTTTATATTTAACTAGTTATACGGAAAGTACAAATCCTAGAAAAGTATTATACGTTATGAATTACATTATTTATACAAATACCAAAAATTTTGTAAGGTCGTCGCATATTAAAAGTTTCTAATAAAATGTAAACAATAAACGATTCTTAGTAAATAGTAATTTAAATTCTCATACTTATAACAATGTGTATCAGGTTAATTTGTTTTTTCATATGTAATTGTACGCCTATAAAGTTGTAATATTTTTTACCGTCAACTTTAAAATAGATAATGTGTTGAACAATAAAATAATTTCCACAGATTTTCTAATTTAATTCCCCAGATTTATAGTGTATAACTGAAAATCCCCTAGTCAATCAGAACGCTGCATGTGCGCTTGATGTGCGCTGCATGGAACGCTGACTGAACGCTGACGTACACCGACCACCTGAATACATCACAGATAGAATATACATGAATATACATTTCATCTCTTCGTCCAATAGTATTTTTTACGTTTGAGTGAATCAAGATGGCCGCGAAAACTTTGTAAACGGAAACGTTTATTTTGATGACTGGAAGAAAATTGCATGCTCCAATTAATATCTTTAATCAGAGTGATTCAAACTGATATTAAATGAGCTTTGATTGTCAAGAAATTAAATAAATGTAGATGACAATGACCGAAGAAACACAACAATCTGAGACTGCCGCACAAAATGAGGCACAAACTAGTTCTCCAGATGTCGGAAAAATTAAAGACAGTAAAAAAGAAAAATGCCGGCCTATGACAAAGGTATTATTGATTAAAGTCGAACCTTAAATATCATGAATCATTTAATATCAAGCGAAAATATTTTTCTACTATGTAACGTGTTATACACTTGATAAACAAGAATGACAGTTTACTTTCAAGTATTTACACTACAATATTTTGAAAAGAATGTTATTTGTACACAATGAGCATTAAATAAAGTACTGTATTCAATTAAAAATAAAGCATTCATGTACGATGGTAAAAATAATATTGCAATTGACATGGAGAAGAGTTTTTACTTCATTTTTCGAAACAATTGTATGCCTTGTTTGTTGCATAAAAATAGAGAAGTATTTGATTGTTACCGAAATAATAACTTGGAAAAGGTTTCACAAAATATATAAAATACAATTTTCCAGCATATTGTAATTCATAAATAATCGATAATCAGAAAAATATATTTTTATTTAGGTAGTAATACGGAGATTACCCCCGAGTATGACTCAAGATCAATTCTTAGAGCAAGTTTCTCCATTGCCGGAGCACGATTATCTTTGTTTTGTAAAGGCTGACATGTCTATGGGACAATTTGCCTTTTCTCGTGCATATATTAATTTTATGGAACAACAAGACATTTTTATGTTCAGAGAGAAATTTGACAATTATGTATTTGTCGACTCTAAAGGCACAGAATATCCTGCAGTGGTAGAATTTGCGCCGTTTCAAAGGTTACCAAAAAAAAGAGTAGGGAAAAAAAAAGATTTGAAATGTGGTACTATCGAATCTGATCCTTATTATATAAGTTTCTTGGAGAGTTTAAAAAATCAAGAGGCTGAATCCAATATTGCCCAGCCAAAAACAGAGTATTCGTATCAACCACCTGATAGTAAGTTGTTCTCCATGTGGTGTAAAGGAAATAGATCTGCATTTATGTTACAGTACACGCATATTTACATATTTATATTGCTGATATAGATACACCAAAAAAAGTTACGACTACACCGCTCTTAGAATATGTAAAACAACGTAAACAAGAAAAACAACGTCTTAGAGATGAGAAACGCGAGGAAAGGCGGCGGAGAGATTTAGAAAGGAGACGAACGAAAGACGATCCCATTATATCTAAGGTAATACTACAATTTGTATCTGTATTCGTGTATTAATAGATTGAAACATCTCAAACTGACTTTCAGCGTGACAAATACAGTATAGAATATAAAAGTGATAAATCAGTATTACCAATGGTGTTAAGTTTACATTTTAAGTATTATTCTCTACTGTATTTGCTGATACTAATCTTTTCACACTGCAGTCCATATGTAACATTGAAGATAACCAGACCAAGTATCTCTTCCTTTCTACTTCCTCAACCATCAAGTCGGAAGATGTGTTTCTTGAGCATTCTATTGAAAATCTAAATATACCCCATAAATATAAAGAAGAAGTATCCAGTAGTGGAATTATAAGTACAACACCATCGAAAAAGAATTCGTTGAACATGCAACAGCAGTCTTACAGAAGTGAAAACACAGAAGTATATGTAAATTGTGTTAGAAGCGTGTCTCATATTAATGAGCAATGGCGTTATAACAATAAACAGCCAAAATTCTTTTACTTTTATCAAAGAAATTATAAAGATAAAGATCACAATTGCAGAAAAGATAATTATGATCATTGGAATAACATGAAAAACAATTATATTTATAATAATGCCAAATATACGTCACAATATATCAACAATAAACATTATTTTTCTTCGTTATCGAAATCACAGTTCACTAATTTACACAAAACTTGGAAAATGCAAATTCCGGCAGAAGTATCAAAATCAAGAAGTTGCAATGTTGTGTTCGATTACCAGAAACTTTATCCTTTTAAAACCCTTTGTGGAAAAGGATTGTCAGCGTATCGTAAAAATTCATGAAACTGGAACTGCAAATGATTGACATGGAAATTTATGTTACCTACTTACTGCATGTTAAAGTAGCTTCGAGGAGAAAAGGATTATTTCTCATTTATGCGATTTCGATCCATACTATACATACTTTTTTCTGTATGATAATTGTGTGCTAAATTTGTATACATTTATTAAGATATAAATAATTTATTGTCGACTAGTTTGTATACATTAAATTTTGTAAGAGAAATTGTTTTTAGAAAAACGAAGTGAAACTTTTGTGTTACTTTATTGTCATTTATGATGAAATTTATTACAATAAGTTCAATTAAAATTTCTCATTCAAGCTGACAATGTATTATTTAATATGAAAATTTCATTCTGTTATAGGTATTGAAAAATCCAGATCTCGATAAAGAAATATGTAGAGATAACAAAGAAAATAAAGAGGAAAGAGACAAACTTTCACCTAAAGACATAAAAAATCGAATTAAAAAGGATGATAAATTACGTGAAAAAACATCTCGAGATCGAGATTCGAAACCTATAACAAAAGGATACAGAGATAGGGTTGAGGATAGAAATAAAGACCAAAGGGATTTAAAACATCAGAGACGTCATGACGATAAAAAGCTTTATGGAAGACGCGATGAGAGAGACACTAGAGACACTATAAAAGATGATAAAAGAAATGATGTAAAAGATGACAGAAAATGCGATTATAAAGACGATATTAAGGATTGTAGAGAAATAAAGGTTGAGGAAAAGCGGGGTAAAAGTTATGAAAAAATGAGGCAAGAAAAGAAAAGACTTGCAGAAACGAAAAAGCAAAATGTAGAGTTTAATATTGATAATGAAGGTAGTGCAAAATTGAGAGGCGAAGAGGATGATTCTCAGAGAAAAGAATTGCAGGTTGATTCTTATGTAAATATCAGGGAAAAAGAAGAATGTGTAAGTGATAAAGATGATTGTGAAAATCGTATAACCATGGAAAAAGGTGAAACCAATGAAAAAAGAGGATTGGGAGAAATCATACAAAATATTGAGCAATCGAAAGACCAGCAAAAAATAGGTAAGAGCTTTTTAACATCTGTTGATGAAAAATTCTGTAGCCCTGCTAAGATAAACATTTTTAAATGTTTACAGAAAAAAAATCAGTCATTGATGATACTAATAAAGATATTGAAAAATCTAAATCTACCGAATATATCAATAAAGGAGAAAACGATGATGAGGATTCTAATGAAAAGCAAGATTCAAAGGTTACAAAGAGACGCAGTTCGCTTGAAAGTGGAGGTGATGGAGGTACAGGCGACGGAAGTTGTTTAAGACGACACAAGTCATTAGATGGGGGAGATCAAAATAATTTACAAAAGGCTGAAAATGAAGAGAAAGAGAAAGATAAAAAAGATCCACGATTAGAGCGTAGAATTAGAAATAAGGTATATATTATAGTTTTGTAACTTTTATTATTTAAAAATAATTTATTCGACAACAGAGTGAAACTAATATATAATTTTTCTCTGAATATTTAAAGGATCGTCCTGCTATGGAGATTTATCGCCCGGGAATGGGAAAATTTAGTAAACAAAGATTAGAACGAGAAAAATCAACTAACGACGAAAGAGCGTCTCTTTCACAAAGTCCAACTCCAAATCTCAACCCATCCAACCTTTCTAAACCAGGAAAATCTGGGACAGAAGTACGTTCTATGACATTTAAGCGTAGTGTTAGTCGTGATTTGGTATAACAGATACTGAATTTTATAAATTTCATTAAATATTAGCGATACACCTCTGTGAAAACCTGTGTTAATATAAAAGATTTTTACACTAGTCTCTCTTGCGACATACAGTATCACACAGTGTATCTATTGTACACAAATGCATAATAAAGTACAGTGTCCTACTTATGTATAGCCGAAAAACTCATGCAATCACAAATTGAATAAACATATGCACGCATAAGTATGGGATCACAAAGATTGTTCATAATATTTGAATTAATTTACTTGAAATAATTCGGTGTTAATATGAAATTTGCCGACGCTTAAATGCAAACAGATTGTTATTTCTTGACCATTTGAGTGCCACTTGGGGTGATTAGAATTTTTCTTTATTCTATTTCTAAATATGAAATTTAGATAGCATATTCTAGCAAGCAAATTTTGTTTCAATTCTAAAGACCACGAAAATAAATGAAAACAACAAAGATATATACTCGATTTTAAAAATGTCGCCATGTTTTCTATTTCCGTTTTTTTTTTTAATTGTAATACTAGTTTTAAGAACACTTGACCTCAATTTTCATTACTCTTTAATTTAAGAATTTTATCTTTGTTGAAGTATAAATGAACCTGTACACAAAAGTTTTCTAGTGAAAGTTTTAGGACACACGAGCTCGCTTAAAATATCGCGTTTTAAACTTGAATACCCCTCTAAAATATTGAAGTACAATCAAAACGTTCACATGAATTTGTACTTATATAAATTCACGCACTCTTATAAGTCTCATTAAAAAATAACTGTGCATTGTATGTTTTAATAATGTAAACATGTCTCCAAAAGTTATTGCATTCTAGTAAGATGTATTACTATGTAAACAGTTTTCGTACTTTCAATATTTTCAAAAGTAATGGTCTGTTTACAGTTTACGCTGAAGCGCGGACACATTGTAGATTACGTTTCTAGCCGATTCTTTACTTTGTGATATAATTACCCTTGAATTTTATTTGATTTAATAAGAATTTTTTGATACATCTTTCCTAATAATCTTAATTTCAATAATTATATGATGTCCAGCTAGTCATAACAAATAATGTACAAAACAAACTTGAAAATTGGATACTAACAACTGACTGGTATAATTATGAATAGTTAATGTATGAAAGTCGTGTAATTAATTCTTTCTACTACTATGAAATTTAACCTTTAAGTTCCTATCATATAACTTACTATTAAATATAATTTTGAATACGTCCTCATAAGACAGCCTGTATGTGTGCGAGCGCGCGTCTATGTGTTGGGACATAATTTACAGTAGCATAAATATGTCAAAGTTTCATATGTAAATATTCTGTGCAATGTTATAATTATTACATTAAATGTCACATTAAGTGTTCAAAGCTTGCATTGAAATAAATATTTCTATAATTTTAATTTTACATAAACAGCTGTAACTCCGTTTTTATATAACTCTGTATTTAAAAGAATTTTAAAATAACTTAGGTCTATTTAACTCGAACACTTTTCAATAATCATTAAATAATTGTTATACACGTTTAGTTGGCAAATTTATCTTCAGTGCATTTTGAGCTTCAAGATGAAGAATGAATGCATATAAATATATACATATTTCAGGCAGTTCAGTACCTTCTATTGAAAAAAAATAATATAACAGATTCGAATATATTATTCAATTTATGGTTTCCAGTAGATCCATTCATCTTACTATGTATTTCATTATAGACCAATATATACACTAGTTTTACTAAATTCTCAAATATTTTAATATCTCCGGTTCGACTGAGATAAACGTGCTGAAGTACTTTGTGGAGTATCTGTAGACTCTGCAGATTTCAATCTATTTCTTTTTACTGATGACAATGTAGATGTATCGGCTGAAGAGTTCTCATTTTTTCCTCGAGTGCTTGAGTTTCTTGTCCTGACTAATATGAAAGTAGAAATAAGTGGATGGAAATAATGTATAGCTTATACAGAAATTTGAAATATTCTGATTGAATAGAATTAATAAATAAGGAAAACACACCTTTTACAGGTGTTTCAACATCACTGCTATCATCCTCTTCATTGTTAGAATTCTTATGTCGTGTTGTATGCTTTACGTGTCTTCTTAACTTCGACACTGAAGGTGGTGGCATTTCTTTGCTGTCGTTTTGTTGTAAATTCAATGTATTCTCTGCATTCTCTGTATTCTCTGTGCTCTTAAGCAGTTCTTTCATTTTTTCCTCCAACTCCATGCTAGCAGCTTTCATATTTGGTTTCTTCTTTGTCTGTTCTATTATAGTTTGCAGAGTTTTCAAAACTTGCTTGTTATGAATCTTTTCTTTCAGCAGAGGTAAACTATCGGTAAAATGTCGTAGACCTAACAAACATTAAAAATAATAATAATATGACATGATGTTTTTATTTCGAGGGCAATCATGTTTTACTCACTTTTTCGACTAAATGGCAAAAGTGAGAGACAATATGAAAAGTCCCGCCACTTTCGTTCTGTAGTAGCAAATTTAAATCTAGCACAAACTTTAGTGATTATAGAATCGATATGTGCTTCTTTTTGCAACAAGCCTAATATGTATCTGCAATTTAAAAGAAATATTATCCTAAATAGTCGTACAGTTTATCTTTCAATTTTGAGCAATGATACAAACTTCATAATTTTTTGGAAATCAGATTCCTTTAGATCTAAATCTGAATCGGTTAACCGAGACAAAATATCGGGCACCACATTATACATAGCATTAGGTTTTTGTGAGAAATCTTTGAAGAATTGTCTCGCTTCTTCGCGAATATCGGTATCGTTGTCAATAATACAAAGAGCTAATTCCGATATTTGGCCCCTTACGCGTACCATGTCTGTCATTATAAGTCTCGATAAAATACGAACACAAGTGCTACGAACTTGTAAATTTTCGTCTCGTAGCCTGAAAGATAATGGTATATTAGTTTATAGCAATGGAATATTTCAAGTCCGAAATTACCTGCCATATATATGTTTCATCCACGGCTCTATCAAGTTAGGAAATCTCGTTGTAAGATCGCTTATCCCAATAAGGATATTCGAGCGAATGGCAGGATGAGGTGAACGCTCTAGTATTGTGATTAACAGTTGTAATAATTCTTCGCAAAGTTTAGAACTCACGGTCATCATCTTAGTAAGTGTCAGAGTCCCAGCAGCTTGTAAATCCTCGTTATTGTATTTTTCAGGATTTTGACATACGTGTAATAGTAACGGACTGTAAAATAGATTCCGTATTATTTTATACCATCAAAAGTATATACATTACAAATGGTCAGGACGAGTCGAGTTTGAAACGATTATTTACATACACAAATTGTGCTAGCAGTCCATCTCCAGTTACAACATGATTTTCAAGAATATCATTTATAAGCTCTGCATGTGCGTCATCTACTGCCCCCTCAACAGCTTCCTCTCCGTTATCTTCCGTAATTACACTTGTCTAAACGCGAAAGTTAAACAGTAATCTGGTTTTAAATTTAAAATAGTAACACGAATACTGTATACAATAACTAAACAAAAATATTGTACTTCTTTAATGCGAAGTTGTTGTCTTGCACTGCTTGGTCCTTTATCTGGACACTCTCCTTTCTTTAATTTCCGTAGAGCATCTCTTCGCTTTAATTCTTTATAGATCGATGTGTCCAAATGTACCATTTGTTTGATGGCAATATGTCCAATTATATAAAACAATTTAGACAGTATATAAGATGGAACAATGGTTTCCGTTAGATTATTATTGTTAAATTGTTGTTGGTTATATATAAATAGTATCAATTGTTGCATTAAATGGTCAGGTTGATTTGCTAACTAGAAATTCAAAATATTTTCTACAAAATTTTAATACTTCAATAATGAAAAGTTAGTTATGTCAATTAAATAATTAATTTACGTGATAAATAGCGTTGATTGCATCCGTCGCAAATGATATATATCCGTCTTCTTCTATGTTAGCAAAGTTTTCAATCAGTAGAGTAAAAATTTCTTTAAACATTTTATGATCATTGGGATACCTACAGATTTTAATAATCAGTTATTATGTCTTTTTACAATTACTTGTACCATTTCTCACTCCGGTTTACCTATTCGCGGGTTTCTTAATATCATCACTCTTATTGTTGATCGTTAACAATGATCTACATGTGTCTCTGGCCAAAAGAAGGTCCGTTTTCGCTCGTGGTCCTAAACCTATTTTGATTAATACTTCTAAATTATCCTCCATAATATTATTTTGAACTTGAGCTATCATTGTTATTAACATTAAAGACACTCTGCTATCTAAAGGATCAATATCTGGTGTTTTCATTGAAAAATTTTCCCATAGGACCTAAATTAAATTGATTACAATGTAGACTACAATACACAGTTCAAATCGTTTTTTGTACCATAGAATTATATATAATAATAAATATATTACTTGTAATTCCTCGTTACCCAAATCTTTATTATTGCACCATGTTACAATAAGCTGACTTAAAGCTTGACTTTCACCAGGTTTAAGTGATTTCAGTAAGCCAATTAAAGCTTTTACGCACATAACAGCAGTTTGGCGACTGGACTTCTTATTTCGATTGTCTTTCAAATATATCTGCTTGTAGACATCAGCTAAGTTATTACGTACTGACTCATCTTGGTGAAATATTTGAAACAGAGCATTATGCACAGCAGTTGCAGCTCCAATTACTCCAAACTGACATGCAGTTCCAAGTAAAGCAGAAGATTCAACAGCATCACCAGCTGTTGTAGAAAAAAGTAGTTTTTCTGCCATAGGAATAGCAGTTTCTATTTCGGTGACAAATTCCAAACAATTCTAAAATCAAAATTGTATAACTAAGAAATAACATGAAAAGCTTTTTTTAATAAAACAAATAAGAAATTTAAACCACATACTCTCCAATAGTCCACAATTCGTTTTTGCACTTCTATTTTCTTTTTTTCTATATCTTTATCCGTTGATTCTGAATTACCCGTGGTCTCGTTTGTGCTATTTTCATTATCTTCTGAATCCATAAATGTTTTTAGTAAAAGCATTAGTAGAAGTTTTTCTTTTTCTTCGAAAGATGATGTTTTCAGTTCTGCATTTTGGTTCAATTTAATACAAGTATCCCATAATAACGTCACTGCTTCGTAAATTTTTTCTTTTAACATGAGTTGCCGGACGCGTTCAAATGCTTCATCATGATTGATATTTTCTGCATCTTCAGCCACGTCTTCACTATCTTTATTATCTGCATTATCTAAATTCGTAAAATGATGTTATAAGTATGGGTCTAGATTTGTTGTATCTTATATATGTATATATATTCAATACGTATACCTTGATTTTTATTGTCTTCCTTGCTTCCATTAATAACGTCCTCCAATGCTTTCCTTATTTTTGGAAGTAAACCGTTCCATAATTCCAATCTGTGCTCATCACCAGAAGCACTTTTTCCAACACTTTTAGTTAAGTTTTGTTTAAGTTCTATTTCTGCCTTTTTCAGTGATTCACAAATCTCTACTTTGTTTAACTGTAAACGTTTTGTTCATTTAGTAATTTTATTCAATTAATAAAAAAAGCATATTACTTTTACTTACCTTAGCAGCATAAGGATTGCTTTGAAGTAATGCACGTAACAGTTGCAGTGCTTGCTTTCGTACGTTTGCACTTTTATCTTGCAATCGTAATGTTATAGCAGCTAGAAGTTTCCTTTGTCTTGCCAAAGGAATTGCTCGACCAGAAGATAAACGTTGCCAAACTTGTAGAACTTTTGATCTTACATAAGCATTACAATCTAAAATATGTACTTCTAAATTATTAAGACATTCGTCACGTTGATTTTTTTGTTCTGGTGTAAGATCATCCCCAGTCAGTGCATTTTGTACAACAATTCCCAAAACAGAAATTATACAATTTCTCATAGCGTAATGCTGTAGAAAGTATTTAATAGACATGAAATAAATATGAAAACATGTTTGTAATCTGATTAATATGAAGATGCTTACTTCGCTAGCTAAGTAATTCATCAGTTCATCGAGAATGGGAATTATAATGTCCGGTTTAGTGGTAGCAATAGTTTCAAGAAATACAGATAAATTGCGACTATCACCTTCAGATGGTTCAGATTGATCGATTTCTTTCATTATTTCTTTTACTAATCCGTTACATCCACATTCGGTAACCATGTGAATAACACCAATAGCTAAATGTGCTGCTAATACATCATATAATTTAACCATCTAAAATAATAATAATTCATAATAGCATTTAATTTGTTTCTAAATTAACTTGTAATTATCGAGTATACATATACAGTAATGTGCCATTCTAAGACCGGCGGTGGACACGGCTGTCCACGGATGTCCCTTCGTCTACCAGAAGTTCGAACTGCCTCGGTCGCCGAGCAGTGTAAACATGCCGCGTAATCCGATACCAGATCGGGTATGTCGGTGTGAACCATTACTAATCCAATTACAAAACTTCTTTATTTTTCATTATTTTTTTTATGGGAAACAAGAACTATCTAAAACCGTGGTGCTCAAGGTGGTTCGGAACCCACCTTAATAAACTGTAGGTCCCATCGCTAATGACCATAGCAGTTGATGCGACGTAAACCAAATTAAATTTTTAAAAAAACGGCGTATGGGAAATGTATTGAACTGTGCCGGCGCGCCGCGACAGGTTTAGTTATTGGATTAGTTATGTTTACACTTCTCTTACACTTCAAAAAAATAGTGTCCTGTTCCGAGCTAGGTCACAGGTCACAACATGGAACCAAGAATTAACTTAGGATGAGACATTACTGTACGTTGTAATTATTCAGTACACACCTGGATAATTCTTACTATACAGCTTATACCGTGATTGTATTTTTTAACTGCAAGTCCTAAAATCTTTTCGAAAAAATGAAGAGTTTCAGTCGAGTAATATCTGAATGCCAAGAATTAAAAAGACTTACCTCAAAAATTGTTTGCCTTATATTTTTTTGTTTTCCTTCTTTGCTTTGTTCCAAAATTTTATAGCACACTTTAGTTAGTAATCTGCAATATAAAATGATAGTTAATTAATTTCTAGCTTGTATAGTAACTACAATATTCAGCACGATCTGTAAACTTACAGGACAAACGGTTCTTCAACTATCGAAGGCTGCCAGAGCCTATGTAATGGTAAATGTAATAATCTGTAGACATATTCTAATGCCTTCTCTTTAGCATCTTCCCATTCTTCTTCCCTATCAGTCTTAGTAGATTTTTTCTTCTAAAACAATCATGTTGATAAAAAATAATTTCTTTCAGCGATAAAATTAAATGATATAAATCACAAACAAACAAACCTTATCATTTAGTTTGTTGCCTGCTTCTTTACAGACTTCTTCATTCAAATGACAAACAAACCAAGAGAAAAGGTATATAAGCATTTTAGTAATATTTAAGTACCTTTCTTTATTTTCTTGGTCGAATTCGTTTGTGTTCTCGAATATTTTTTCCATATTAAGGATCAACATTTGAACGGCTTCATAAAACAATATTTAAAATGGACAGAAATTCGTATAAATTTTTATAAAAATACGTCAAAATTTTATAAGTAAAACATAATCTTTTTTACCTTTCTGAATTCTTGTAAAAGTTCTTAGTACAATTGGTAACTCCACTTTATTGCCGTGAACAGTTACAGAAAAGAATGTATCAAAGTGTTCTAGAATAAAGTCAATTCCATTTTCTTCGAGCGCTGATTTTGCTTCTGCAAGGTAGTTTTAAGTTCATTACTAAGTACTTCAAGTATTTTTCTTCACATAAATAAATAAGGTAACATAAGTAAGGAGATATTTAAATACATAGTTTACTGTTTGTATTAAGAAAAGAAAGAATATTATTACATGTAATAAGAAATAGTACTCATTAGATACCATTTAAAGCTTCTGGGATCAACCCGATTCGGATGATTGATTTAACGGAGTACCCACTCCGGCTCGAATCCAACAAATCATCTTTGCTTATAGGAATGATGAATTCCTTAATCATTTCGAATAATTTGGTAATATCTAAGGAGTCTTTTTTCCAAATCTCTTCTTTTTGTATTCAAAGTTTCAAAACGTTTATCCACTATAATACCTTACATCACTTTGACGATACCACCTGATACCAAGTAAATAGACGACAGTGGACGATACGAACAGATACGAATGATACGAAATGTAACGTTCAATGAAAGTTAAATTTTTGAATTCATTGGTACCAACAAAATAATAATTACAAATGACGAATTGCGCATATGCGCTGGCGCATATGATTGCCAATGATTGCGTATGATTCTAACGGAACTCGTTCATTGGCTAATTTACTTGTACTGTCTCGTACTCCGTCAACCGTGCGCCTCTTCTGCCGGAGTTCTGCGTCAGACGCATTGATGGCGATGGCACTACTGGGCACTACCGTGTGTTCAAAGTATTCAGCAGTATTCAGAGAAATATTGAGAGATTTTTTTTATTCAGCTTTTTTATTCATTTATCTATTTAGTTTTCTTTTATATATTTAGTACAAGAATAGGTACATACGTCGAACCGCCACAGATAATGACGTTACGTTGACGTACAAACGTCAAACTGGTTTTTGGGACGATACAATTACAAATTTTTTGTCACCTGGTATATGAAACTGATTTACACTGATTTACACTGTTATTCAACTGTTATTGTATATCATTGTGTTTGCATTGTGTATAACGGCGACGCTATGACTTTAGAAGTAGAAAAAAATGTATTTCGTATTAATAACCAATTGTGTGAATTTTCTCCGGATGGCAGATTTTTTGCAATCGTGTATCAGGCAAATTTAATTGTAAAAAGTAGCAAAACTACCGAGTCTATTCACTCATTCGTGTTTACAGACATAATCGAGGTTAGTGTATGACATTAAATCAATCAGAAGTATTCTTATATAGCTTTTACAATTACTTAATAGTATAAAATTAACTATTAAAGTGTTAACTAATTACTCTGCAACGAATAAAATTTTTTCACATAATCTATTTGTCTTTCATTTTATCACAGTATTTAGAGTGGTCTAGAAATAGCGAATATATTTTATGTGCTAACATAAAAAAAACCATTGTTCAAGTGTATTCCATTCATTATCCGGAATGGCAATATAAACTTGTCGAAGGTAGTGCAGGTTTAGAAAGTATTACTTGGTCACCTGATAGTAAACACATTTTAATATTGTCAAACTTTAATGTAAGTAATTATTTAATTTCATTGTAATATCATTTAAATTGACATTTTAACATTTTATGATTATTGAAATTAATAGATTCAGATATCTGTATGGTCTTTGGAAAATCGAAATGTAAATTATATACAAAATATGAAGTCTTCTTTTCGTAATTTATATTTTAGTCCGAATGGCAAAAAATTGGCAATAGTAGTTTCAAATGAGGGTGATGATACTATAGAAATTTATAAGACGGATACATGGAAATTATACAAAGTGAGTAATTACAAATTATTATTAAAGATAGAATAAAGAATTTCATTTATTCACATATTGTACAAAAATATATGTATTTTACGAGTTTAGTAATTCTATAACATCTATATCATATATTTTAACGGTATGATCAGATCCACAGCTTGCTAGTTGCAAAATGTTTGATTCTTCTTTGCATGGTCGGAATTTAAGTCTTCTTACAGTTAAATGATGCCCATCAGAAGTACTATATACCATATACTTTGACCAAGAAACGTTGTTGTCATTAATTTTCAATTTCTGAATCTCTATACAACCTGTTTCAAATCCAATTGCTAGAACATAAATATGTTCAGCGATACTTTGAGTAGAAAATGAAAGTGCTGTAACAGAATCTTTTACACTAAAGCGTGTGATTGGAGCAATTGTATTATTTTTAATTATTGGACTCCAAATTAAAATATTTCCATCTCTAGATCCAGTTGCAAAATAAGATGAATCATGTGTCCATGAACAGCACCATATTATACGAGTATGGAAATTATCTTTTTTTGAACTGGTCATAATTAAATTATATGCATTACCGTTGTATTCAAATAATGACCATCTTCGATCTCTAGATACAGATAATAAATACTTGTCATTAGGCGAAAATTTCATTTGTGTAACAGTCAATTGGTGAGCCATAAGTTTCTGAATTTGTGTCCAAGTACTTGTGTTCCACAAGAGTATCGCAGAATGCTCTGGCAAGGTTGATTTACATGCGGTCGCTAACGTTTTTCCATCGTGTCTAACAGCTATAGAAAAAATTTCATACCCATGGCCGTAAAGTTTTTGTAATTCTGGCCATAATGTGTACTGCATTAACTCCTCTTCTGTTGGAGGAATATAATCCTCATCTTCACGATCACTTGCATCGGTTTCTTTATCGCTAATATTCTCAGTGAACGTTGCTTTATTTGTTAATCCAAGAGCTGGCACAGATGCGCTATCTCCTACCATATTTTCAAAGTCGTCAACATTGGCAATCTTTCTTAAAGAATTTTTAAATGCAGAAGGAGCTGTAAAGATTCGTATCACTTTTTCTTCTGCACCCGAAGCAAACATGTATGGAGTTAGCATAGCTAAACAAGACATATCGTATCCATGAACTTGTGGACGTCCGATTTCATGCCAAAATTCTTTCTCTTTATCTTTCCATGGAGCGTGGATTCTTGTTGTTTGATCTGCGCTTGCGGTAATAAGAAACCTACAATAGAATAGCAATTGTAGAAGTGTTCACTGAAAATCATTGTTACAATTTTACACACAAACCTTCCTTTTGGATCCCAGCAAAGATCTACAACTTCAGCGAAATGACCACCTGGTACAGGTTTTGGAATCCAATTTTTTACTTTATCCGAGTATTCCCAAATATGAAACGATCCTTGATATCCATGTGCTAATATATTCAATCCATTATTACTAAATTTACAGCCATAGAAACCCAATGTATTACCACCAACTTCTCCCACTCTCACTTTTTCTGACCATATGCCAGTTATTTCATCTGGCTCCCAAATAATCATAGATTTATCCATTGAACAAGATAATAATCTTAAAATTCTACTTTTGTTACTTGTTTGCTGTGGATACCAGTGCACTCCATAAATCCAGGCTTCATGCCCATGCAGAACAGACTCTAAAGTGACATTATATTTAATATCATTAGCCACGAACACTTGTTCTTTAAGACGTAAATCATCGTTCAAGGGTTCTGTAATATTCACAGAAATTTTCCATAATCGTATCAGAGCATCTTGAGAACCGCTCGCCAGCAAAATGCTATCGCCTGTAATATGCTGGAAATCTATGCACCGTATCCAATCTTCGTGACCAGTTAAAACTTGTACCCTGAGAAAATTTGATTCTTCTATAATGCGAGAACTTGTCACATACAATTCGATTGTTGAGGTTTCTGTTGCGACAGCCAAAAATGGTAGATCTGTATTTGGTAAATAAGAAAAGCATGCCTCTATCGGTAATTTCTTTCCGAATGTAAGTGTCTGAAGACATTGTACTTTATTAGATTCGTTTCTTAACCATATTTTTAAATCTCCTTTAACTGAACCAGTGCATATTAATAATTTAGGAAGAGTTTTGTCATTTGTCATCAAATCACCAGTACAAAGGTATAAAGAATTACTAATTGTGATAGTATCGCCAACTTCAATAATATAGGTACATTCAAAGCATTCATTTACTTTGCTCCAAATAATTGCAGTTCCGTCTGTGGAACTTGACAGTAGTTCCCATTCGTCTTCTATATTTCTGTGTTTAATCCATCGTACCGTATTAATACGTCCTTTATGCCGATGAAGTGTGTTTGTTACTTTTCCTATTTTCGAAACGCATGGATTGTAAATTACAACGGCATGGCATGACGCATAACAAATAAGTCCATTTCTTCCCCAGTCCGCCGAGTGTGGAACTCGATTACAAGCACACGATATATATGATGTCATATTCGTTATGAATTTGTAACAAATTCACAACCAATTGTTAAACAAATAATCTAACCTCAAATAGGAGGTTCTTGGTTAGATAAATATACAGACTATACAGTGGTACCAAGTGGTACACGCGGTTGGCGTTCAGGAACTTTCAACAATAAAAGTCACTAGATGTTCATATTGCTTATGGCGCGAACGAATATTTGCGTAATATTTAGTATAATAATTATGTAGACTATAGACTGCGGATCTTTATGCATTTATAGCAAAATTGAATAGATGAAATTCAAAATTGTTGGAAAATTTTTAAAATTGAACATGTCAATATATGATTTCTCCTCTATTAAAATTTCTATTCCTTACAATCGGTGCAGACAATTTTTATTTTGCATAAAGATTGCGCAATCTAATAATCTCATTTAAATCATAATTTATAGAAATTAATATGTGAACGTTTAAACACTATCGATGGAATATGTTGGTCACCAAATAGTGAACTAATATGCATATGGTGTTCATTCAGCAATGAACCAAAGTTGATTATTTATTCAAATGTATTGGAGAGTGATATAGGAGTTTTCTGTCCCACACAAACTATTAGTTCATCTGAAATAGGATATGAGCATCATAAAGAATTAAAAGGAATTAAAAGTGTAAAATGGATGCCTAGTGGGCAATTATTAGCTGTAACCGGATATAACGAAATGGTACAATCCTCATTTTGTATATTATCGTCTTGATTTTTATGCAGATAAATTAACTTTCTTTGCGTGAATTTTTATACAGATTGTTTTATTAAATCATGTAACATGGAAGCCACTTTTGCAATTGCATCTTGATCCAATTATTAAAGAGAATTATTTACACAAAGTATACGAGGAACGCGTAATTCAAACGAAGTTGTCGAACAAGATTACAAGTTCACAAAGTAAACGTGTTTGTAAGTAATATTACAGGAATCACAAATTTATACAAATGCTACAAGTAAAATTAACAACTATTTATTTCCAGTGGAAGAAAAATGTGAACGTCCAATCAATATAAAGATCGGAAAAAATGATGATATCGACAGATTTTCAATTGCCAAATTCGATATTGTAGAATTTAGTTTTTGTGGACAATATTTGGCCATAAAACATGAACTCTATCCCACAGCATTATGGATATGGAATATTGTCGATGATTATCTCGATTATTTGCTTCTTGAAAATAAAATCGTAGGTTAGTATCGTTTTACAATCATAAAGATTTTATTTCTTTTACAACTCAGTTTTGTTTGAAACGATTTTCAGCTGTTAGATGGAATCCTACGCGTGCTCAACTTTTTGCATTTTGTGAGTGCGCTCATATGTTTGAATGGACTCCCCAGAAGGCAATATGTCTGCCCACTCCACGGAATATAACAGTATTAGACGCTCGATGCCATCCACGAGGGAATCTTTTACTACTTTGTGGTTACAACAAAGCAATTATTTATCAAAATGAAAATAAATCATGATTCGATGGAAATAAGAATTCTTTTCTTTATTATGAGATTGTTTATTATAATTCTCCGTATTTGTATTATGCAAAAATAATTGATGTCCCAATTATATTACAGCAGAGAATATCCTCTCTGATTATGTACAATTCATTGTTGATGTCCCTATAATTGATATCCCAATTTTTGATTGATTGGCACAAAAATGTGCTTTCTTGATCGATCAATGGAAGTAAAAGCGAAACTTGAAATGTAAATTATATCATTTATGTCAGTAGAAAATTCTTATATGTAAAATCTTTTGGCAATGAAAAATGTTTGAGGATCTATCAGCTCTGGATCTATACAATGTACTCAAATGTACTGTATGCAGTGTTCCGATCCGGGGTCCATCCAGGTCCATCCCGATTATCCCGGGATCCCGATATGGTCCAAGATTGCTCGTGCAAGCGGTGGCGCGGGCAAAACAGTAATGTATCTATGATGACGACGTAGTGGAGCCCTGCGTCCTGAGCATGGACTGAGACAGTTATATTGGCGCGAAAGTACCGAAACAATCTGTTCCGGACAAAAAAACTTCAGGACGTGTCCTACAAGTTACAAAATATACACAAATACACATGCTATACATTCATTTTTCAGAATCGAATCATACAAATCTTTTAAAATTCTACGAGGTGCTCAAGGTATCCCATTTTACCGAGAATCTTACTTTACTGAGGCTGAAAGCGCCACCATCGCGCGAGAAATCTTGGACTTGGACCACGGTGCATTATACAGGTGTGCCGACTTAGCATCTCTGTAATGCTGAAATTTGGAGGCAGATGAGTCGTAATTCTCTGGCCGCCGCCAGACGGCGCATGGTCCCAGGTACTGTACATGTGCGAATGAGATTGCGCTGCTGAATACACACAATCACACTCATTCGCACATGTACAGTACCTGGGACCATGCGCCGTCTGGCGGTGGCCAGAGAATTACGACTCATCTGCCTCAGTTTTTTGAGGGAAGTCGGCACACCTGTATAATGCACCGTGACTTGGACCATATCGGAACACTGATTGTATGTAGTTTACACACACCAAATGGTTTACACCTTCTAGTATATATATATAGTTCATGATTTGCAACTGTCACTGCGAGATGCACGTTACATGTATGAGAATTGAGAATCATAACCTGTCTTTTGTAAATGTTTCAGAATATAAGTATACATAATAATATTTTGTAAACTAATTTATATACAAGCTTAATTATTATTTTAACACAATGGACCATAATAGTATTGAATTGATGAAAGACATTACGTTCGAAGGAAAAAATGTTGGTAAAAGTGTCACGTAAGTTGGATATACATATAACCATTTCTGAATTGAAATAAAAACGTAATATGTACACTATTAAACAATTAATATATAACGAAAAAATTTTTTTCTAAATAAAAAATCTTAACAATAGAATCAGTGTTAAATGTAGTATATATATCTATACTATATGAAACAATCGTTTTATTAACATTTATTGTGTTTAAATAATTATGTTATATAATAAATTGATATTTTTGTGAACAGGAGTTCATCGAGTAAGAACAAATCTAAATCTGAAAGTCCTCGTATTCCAAGCAAGCTTAAAGTTGAGCTACAAACATTAAGGATATCAGAAGAATCAGAACGACAACTCTATGATACATTAAAACATATTTATGGCTCTGTATGTAATATAAACATTTTTATTAATCTATTATATTGTACTTTATATGTTAAACTATACGATTAGAAAATAACATAGATTCTCAACAGAGTTTTAAACTTTCTGATGCATCAGAATTTGAAAATAAGAAATCAAATTTGGAGAAACAATACTGGGTAGAAAGGGGTAATTTGGTTATTAAAGGAATAGTGGATTATTCCTCTAAGGATATCACACCTAAAACTGAGGAACAAATTACTAGGCAATTTGCAATAGTTAAGTTGGAAAGTTATGGGTAAATACAAACAATATAATACAATCAAGAAATTAATATACATTACAATCAATTATATTGCTTCTAGTTTTCATCAATCGCATTGCGTAGAAGCATTAATATATACAAAAGGTGATATGGGAAAAGCTCTAGAAATATTATTTTCTAAATATTATCTGGTTGAAAATACTGTAGAAAATAAAGCATCTAACAATGCTGATACAACGGACTTCCTAGAAATACGGCAAGACGAAAAAGAGGCACTTGAATCTATTTACGAAGAAATGTTTACAGAGAAAATAAAGAACCAAATTTGGACTGTGCAAGTTAGATTAGATTATTTAGTGAGGAACGATGAAATCGAGCAAGAAATAAGACAGATTAAGTTACAACACGAAAAGGAAAAGGAGAAGAAAGAAGTTTGCAAATTATTTATCAATAAAAAATGTAAATTTGGAAAGAAGTGTAGATTTTTGCATCAACAACCGCAGGTATTAAAAATGCCTGAGAGAGAGGATCCACAATTTACATTAGAAATAAGATTTCCTGAAGGTATTACATGAAATCAAATAAATCATGTGACTGAAATGTAAAATTTATGTTATGTTATGTTTCCGCTATTAAAAGGCACTGTATTTTTATATTTCATTAGGTTGTAAATATCCATACGAACCGCCATTTTTCTACTTTTATAAAAATGATGGTACGTTTTCGAGTATACATTGTTTAAGAGTAGGAAGAAGATTATATAATGAAGCATTATCGTTAGCCGAGGACGGCACTCCATCTATTTTTTCTATAATATCTCTTTTGGAAAATGAATATGAAATGAAAACATATTTAGAAGAAAATAAAGAACAATTTCTAGATCAAAATGATATACTTTTTCCAAAACCATTAGAGATTGATGGTGACCTTGCTACGCATCATGAACTAGGCTCTACCAATAGAAGAAATAGAAATAACATTACATCTGAAGAGATAATAAAAACGGATGATTTAATACATGAAAATTTCATGGAAAAACAAGATAGTCCCAAATATAAAAGAATGAAAGAAATTAGAAGAAAATTGCCAGCATGGTCTAAAATGGATAATATTTTAGAAACGGTACAGGAACATCAAGTTACCATAATCTCCGGTGAAACAGGATGTGGTAAAAGTACACAGGTAATTAAAATTATTTATGTTGTGTTTTAATTCGAACTTGAAAACGTCTTAACATATTTGATATATTTTAGGTGCCACAATTTTTGTTAGACGATTGGATTATAAATAGACCTAACTCAAGAGAGCATGTTAATGTAATATGTACACAACCTCGAAGAATAAGTGCAGTGGGAGTAGCAGAAAGAGTTGCATTGGAAAGAGATGAACGGATAGGTGACACAGTAGGATACCAAATAAGATTGGAAAGCAAGATGTCTAATAAAACCCGATTAACATTTTGCACAACTGGAATTTTATTACAAAGATTATCCATGAATCCAGATTTAACTGATGTAACTCATGTTATTGTCGATGAAGTTCATGAAAGAAGTGCAGAGAGGTCAGTTATTTATTCTGTTAACTTGTTCCTGTGCACTTAAACATTACAATTTTTCATTTAGTGACTTCCTATTGATGCTCCTAAAGGAATTGTTACGTAAAAGATCAAACCTGAAAATAATACTTATGAGCGCAACGCTTAAAGCAGAAGCCTTTTCCTCTTACTTTCGAGAAGCTCCTATTTTACATATTCCAGGAAAAACGTTTCCTGTGGAGCACATCTTTTTGGAAGATATGTTTGAATGGATGAATTATGTATTTGAAGAGAATTCAAAATACACGCGCAAAATTAAAGGTGACTGGGAACAGTTGCAAATAGAGTTAGAAACTGCTGAAGTTGAAGGCGTTTCCAGCGCTGCAGTTAAAGAATCGATTCAAGACGAAAATTTGTCGTTAATGCAAATCGTTGGTAGATATCACAATTATAGTAGACAAACGCATAAAAACTTGTACATTATGGACCACGACAAAATTAATTTTGAGCTTATAGAGACGATATTAGAATGGATTATTTTTGGATTACACGATTATCCTAAAACAGGTTCTATCTTAGTAAGCACATTCTACTATTCTTTAAAAAAAATAGTCAAATCGTATACTGTATTTAACATTTACATTTCAGGTATTTTTACCAGGATTTGCTGAAATCATTTTCTTGAAAAATCAGTTAAATGACAATAAAAATCTTTCACCAAAGACTGGAAAGTTTATTATTCTGCCATTGCATTCAAGTTTATCCAACGAGGAACAGAATTTGGTGTTCAAAAAAGTTGGAGATGTTCGAAAAATCGTACTGAGCACAAACTTAGCTGAAACGTCTATCACTATAGACGATTGTGTTTTTGTAATTGATAGTGGAAAAATGAAGGAAACTAGATTCAATGCTAGCCAGAATATGGAGAGTTTGGAAACATGTTGGGTATCGCAAGCAAATGCATTGCAAAGAAAAGGTCGTGCTGGACGTGTAATGCCTGGAGTATGCATTCATTTGTACACCTCATATAAGTATGTGTAGTTGTTTAATATTAGTTGATGTTCAATGGCCTATAATTATAAAAATTTGTAATATTTTATTTTCCAGATTTAAATATCATTTTTCAGCACAACCGGTACCTGAAATATTACGAATTCCTTTGGAACCCTTACTTTTACGTATTCAACTGATACATAAAGGAATGAAGGTAGACTCGCATCAAATTTTAGGTAATAGCAGTTATTACTTTTATCTATTCGTGTTTCTATCGTGTAAAGAGTTACAATGTAAAATATTTTTTAGGCAAACTGTTAGAACCGCCAACAACTGCAAATATTCAGAGCGCCATTAAACGTTTACAAGATGTCGGAGCATTCAATTCTGAATGTACATTAACTCCGTTAGGCCATCATCTTGCTGCGCTGCCTGTAGACGTGCGAATTGGAAAATTAATACTGTTTGGAGCCATTTTTTGCTGCCTTGATTCCGCCCTTACCATTGCAGCATGTTTGTCGCACAAAACTCCATTTACCATACCATTTGAGAAGCGACACGAAATAGATGCCAAAAAAGAATTTTTCACAGCCAATTCTGATCATTTAACTGTACTTAAAGCATATAAGGTAAATGTTTAATATTAGTGTATACTAATATAAATATAAAACAGATTTACAATTACAGTAATTTTTTTTTCAATTTGTTTCATAGAAATGGTTGGAAGCATGTACACGCAGTAATTATGGAGGCCAAGCTTTTGCTAATGAGAACTACTTATCCGTACGCACGTTGTACACTTTAGCAGATATAAAGTATCAGTTTTTAGAGTTATTGGTCTCCATTGGTTTTGTTCCTATTAATTTACCCAAACGACAACCAAATGTTGACAAAGTCTTAGAAATAACTGGTTGCGAACTAAATGTCAATAATGATAATTACAAACTTCTCCAAGGTTTACTTTGCGCTGCTCTTTATCCTAATGTTGTGAAAGTTTTCACACCAGAAAAATCCTTCCAACTACAATCTGCTGGAGCAGTTCCGGTGCAACCAAAGCCAGAAGAACTTAAATTTCAAACAAAGAGTGATGGTTTTGTCAGTATTCATCCATCATCCGTTAATTTCCACATTGGTCACTTCTCTAGTCCGTATTTAGTATTTCAAGAAAAAATTAAGACGAGTAAAGTATTTATCAAAGAAATCACAATGGTGCCAATCTTACTGCTGATTTTATTTTCCGGCTATGACTTGAATATAGAACTACATAACGGGCTATCTATTGTATCCTTAGAAGATGGTTGGATTTTACTCAGTGTCGAATCTCATAGGGTAAGGTCAATAATATTTTTAAATATTATGATACACTTTATCAACATTGTTTATTTGTGTGTGAATTTATACGAATATTGTTTAGATTGGTCAACTATTACAACGAATGAGGAAAGAATTGGTCCAGTTATTGGAAGAAAAAATGAAGGATCCACTTTTAAATCTTCTAAATCATCAAAATGGAAAAAAAATTATACAAACAATTGTGAACGTAGTAACAAAAGATTAGAATAGATTTTAGAGATTAAAACTCCCGTTCCCGGAGTGTGTACGTGCGTGAGTGCGTAAGTGCAGTGTGAAGTGTGCATGCGTGTTGCTGTTCGAGACGTCGAGTAGCCAAAACTCGTTTATAAACTACATACTGTAATATAGTGTTTTGTAAATAAATTAATCATTCATTATACGTGTCATCGTTCCGTTACCCATACGTTTTTCAATTGTTTCACCTTAATATTAAATTAGGTAACTCATTTATAATTTTATAGATTCGCAGGAAGTAATTGTATTTGCTTGTATAATAAGAAAAAATATTTTTTAACTGAATATTTAGATAAATATAAATTTTGTATTTGCATTAAATATAAATTTTATTCGAAGATGTCAGTTCCTCCTCTCTGATAATATTTAAAAGCAGCATTTAGGGGAGTATGCATATACATAGTGAGATTATAATACATCGTGTATACAATAATTATATAAATATTAATTTTGTTTTGTTACGTTCAATAATAATCGTAAAATATTTGAGAGGGATAACTAATTCAAGATAATGTCAGCTACTCTCTGAGAATGTTGAAAAGTAGCATTTATTTAGGGGAGTATGCATAATTAGTGGGATTATCATAATATCATACGATACATAGTATATATACAACTGGTATACAAAACTTTACACGCATGCGTAGTGGATAGTGGATCCATAAAATCCGGTAATACACGTGGTTGCATTGAAACATGGTCATTTATTCATGGTAGAATTGCATGTAGAAAATATTTTGTTCGGTTATTGTTATTCGTCTTAAATTGAAAATTATATGTAAAAACTATCAATGTTGAAAATTTCCATTTAAACAAAATAATATAAGAATCACAATGGAAACAGACGAGGTTATAGTAGAGAATGTTATGGAAAGTGTTCCATACGCAGAACCTAATGAACAAGTGTCAAGTGATAAAGAAAACGATGGTAAATCAACTATCATTGAAAGTACGACAATGATGCAGAATGAAAATGACAGAAATAATGATTTTGAAGTAAATCAAGCCGGTATTAACTGTGATAAATCTTTGATTGAGAATAATACAATCGATAAACAAAGTTGTAATACTGCAAATGATGTAAATGGCCAAAAAAAATCATGTACTAACAGGAGCATAAATCATAATGAAACAATTATTAATGATGACAATGATAAAAGAGTTACAAGTGATTCGGTAGTCGGAGACTCAAAACAAACAGACAATATTTGTATTATACATGAAAAAAGCAATGGTATACAAGTTTTTAATTATAAATATTATATCTGTAGTGTATTTAACGTAAAAAAATTCTATGGTTTGTTATACTTTTTGACAGGAAATAAACTATCTTCTCTCACATCTATAGCCTTAGAATATGGAAATTCAGATTCAGAAACAGAAAGTTCTTCAAATCTTAATACACAAAACGATGACCATCCTACTGTTGTGAAAGAGGTGCAAATGCAATCTTACAGAATTAATAACGAGTCATCGAGCGAAGAAAGCGATAGCGAAGATGATTCTAGTAGTATTAGTGATTCTTCGGTATTAATTGAATCAGATGATTCGGATAATGATAATACAAATAAGTAAGTTCATAAGCAACATTGTTTTTCTTCAATTTTATACTGATTATGTTTGATATTGTAATTATTTCTTATGTTGTAGATCAAAAGGAAAGAAAAAAACGAATGAACAAAGACATGAATTAAAAAGTGAATTAGACGACTTACCGCCTATTGAAGATTTAAAAATTAGCGTGCCTGAAGTACTATGTGATCCGCTAGGACAGGTATTTTGATTAATTATAACTGTGAATGTTTATGCATTTATGGCTTATAAAAATTTTCAAAAAATGCTGGAGTATTAAATTCAACAGAATTTAGTACAATATTTATTTATATGGGATCTACAAATGCTATTACCAATGAAAATAGAATATTATTTGGTACTACTTTCTTAAAATTCGTCTATAAAAATTGAAAATTGCATAAACATCCGCAGTCTAATTATAACTGTATATTTTAATAATATGTAAATTGATACAGTACATCAAATGTAAAATTTTAGGTTTCGTGGATGGTTGAACAATTAGTAGTAGTCCAGCCAAAGCCAGATAAACCTACTTTAAATTTGGATACCATTTTATTTGTTGATAAAGGAAAAAGGGCATTAGGCAAAATATTCGATGTTTTCGGACAAGTAAAAGAACCCTATTACTGTGTCAGGTTCAACAGTTCAGAGCATATTCAGGAATGCGACATTAAAGTAGGCATGACGGTTTATTATTGTCCAAATACGGAGTATACATCTTTAGTATTTTTGCACGAGTTAATGAAGTAAGTCCAATGTACAATAGTATTCTTTCCTTTTAATATTCAATATGGAATTTCATTTGATACTATTGTATATAACATTTCATGATTTGTACTTTCTCAGAATTAAAGGTATAGATGCAAACGCAGATGAACCCCCAGAATTTTCCGACGATGAGGAAGAACGTGCTTATTATGAGAAATTAAAACAAGCAAAACAAACGTCTAAGACGAACGAAGGAGATGTACCTTTTAAACGAAAACGTGCTTCGAGTAAGTTTTTTTAAATACTAGAGATTCCTATTTCACGTGTCCTTTAAGTACACGTCCAAATTTAGATTCTATTAAATACTCGATGCAAAGTAATATTCACACTTTTAGGTCCCAATTCTGGATGGCAATCGAGTCATCCGTGGAACAGAAATAAACAAAAGAATAGAAAAGGATATTATTCACGAGCAGATCAGAGACAATTGTCTTCCATGCAAGCTGGAAGTCAATTACAGAATCCGTGGGTACATCCATATCAAAATAATTGGTCAAGCACTGCAGGAGGTTTACATTCAGATGGCACTGAATTATATGGATATGGAATTTATCCACCTGCATTACAGTCAATGCAATATGCAAACCCTACTGTAAATACTATGAATCAAAACTTCTATAATTCGCGCGACTATTATAATGAAGATGGAGCAACAACACCTTTAAATCCTAGAATTCCATACAATATGGGCCCAAGAGTTAATCCAGAACATTTGCTCTATCAAAATCGACCAAATTCACCTTCAAGTGTTAGATTTCGAAATGCTCATGCATCTTGGGAACCACAGATGCTGACAAGAATGAATACACCATGGATATCTTTACCACCGCCACCCCCACCTCCACCCCCTCCATCATCATCATCCCCTTCATCACCAGGCACAAGTTAAACACTTCTAATGTTATTAGTCTAATCTTACTGTAACATTATTTTAATGTACAAATGTTGTATTATAAATACAATTTTAAAGAATTACACCTATATCAAAATCGATATGTCATCTTCTAATATATAAAGTAGAAAAGTATGTCTGTATTCTGTATGTTCCGATCGATACGATTCGGTCTGACGATCGCGCGCCGATTACCGAACAGAACCGTTAGATGGTGGCACGGACACAAGGATATTGATAAAAAAAAACAAAAATCGCTAACATAGAGATGCATAGAGAAAATAACTCGGAAAATTGCGTATAAGCTGGTATAAGCGAGATTTTATCGAAATTGCCCACTATGCGCCGCCCGGAGGGCCTGTTTGCGAGGGTGTGCTGTAGGCACGCCACGAGCATCTAGTATTTTGTATATTAAACATTTAGGGTCCATTCCGATTCACGCATGATGCGCATACACTGTATAGTGTAGTATAGGAGTCTCTATGCATACACTATGCATAGTGTATGCGCATCATGCGTGAATCGGAATGCACCCTTAGTTATAGATGTTTATCATTCCTTGAAGAATTTATTATCTTTATATGCATCCAAATGTGGCTGTTGTAATTGTTTCTCAGCTATACTGATATCGTTATTTATTGCTTTAATCAATTCCTCTGAAACAATAAAAACATACTTTATTGAAAATCAAGTCTTATAAATAATATTCACTGAAATGCAAAATAAATAATAATTTCACCTATGGAAGAAAAATCTTGTTCCGGTCGTATGTAGCCCACAAAAATTGCTTTAATTTGTTGTTCGTATAAATCGTTTTCAAATTTATGTAGCATATGAATTTCCTATAAAAATGATCCACGTGTTTGAAATTATATAATGTTAAATAATAATTTGTTTTTAACATTTTTTTTCGAAATTCCTACCACTGTCTTTTTTTCATTTTTGTAAAATGGATTCCAACCAATACTTGCAACCATTTTGTAAACTTCCCCGTTTATGGAAGACCATCCGTAATAAACTCCAGTAGCAAAATCGCTAGGTAAAGTTTCAACGATCTTCTCATCCAAATTCGCTAGAAAAAAGTATTATTACATTATTCTATATGATATTTAACAGTAATACTGGTTTTTATTTTTTCCCGCCAGTATTTAAGACGATTTATGCTGGCATATGATCGTTTAGAACACTTTAGAATGTCAAATCAATTTTTAAGTTTTTCTTCAATGATCAATGTATTTTATAATTTGTTTAGTATAATTTAAATTTCAAAATTTACCTGTCGGTATGCCTAAAGCTTTGGAACCTCTGCCAAAACCTTTTACCACGGAACCGGTTAAAAAATATGGTAAACTTTTAGTACACATAATGTGCTACAGTAGCCACAGTACAGAGTACAGTTGAGTACAGTACAGTACAGTGTCACGTCACTCACGTCTGACAATCTAACCAAATCTAACAATCTGACTCTGACTGACTCTCACTCACAACTGCTCACAACTGTCGACGTAAGAAGTTGAAGTAAATTGAAGAAGACTCTTACTTCATTTTATACGTATACCTAATGACCTAATGTTTCAAGGAGATAGATAAAGCATTGATAATATGACATGACATAAATTCATCTCTTGAATACAACTCAAAATGTAAAATACTGTTCATGCAAAATATATGGTTTGTATGCACCAAATAGTGTGTCTGGAAGGAAAATGATACGGTTACTGTATAATCGATTTTCTAATACAGCAAGTGAAAATTTGTTCCTAAACATAAGATCGTCGCATTGCTTTCAACTTTACATACTTATATTAGAGGTTATTATTGTGTGTGTTAGATATTTTTGCTTTGAAATGAACATCCTTTTTATTCAATGGAAAATGTTACTTTTCTAGCTTTTAACGTAATTTTCATTACACTTATAGATGAATATAATAATCTTCGATTTAATAAATTTTTATTTATGTATTTTCTCTTTCAGTAAAAAAGGAAAAGGTTTTAGTGTATGTTATAAATTTTTATATTTGCCTAATTTTAATAAAAATATATATAAACATTTTACAATCGATTGGTAATTATAACAATACATGTATTAGTACATTATACAAATTCAATAAATAGAAAACGAGGTTCGTTGACAATTTATAGATTTATTGACACACATTATCCTTGCCATGTATTTATAACAATCTTCTTTAATAAAAATATAGTATCTCAGAAACTTTATAAATGTATTAATATTGGAATAAATGTGTTTAAAATAGATCTTATAGGAATGCAAATTAACGAGGGCACATGGCATGTCTGCCACCGTCTACAGGCAAAGTTGCACCTGTGATATAACTGGCATCATCGCTTGCCAGAAATGCTATTGTTTTTGCAACTTCGGTAACGTCTCCTGGTCTACCAAGCGCATGAGTCTTTTTACTATTTTCGAAAAATGCTTCTAACTGTTCTTCCTTCATTCCACTAGTTTTATGAAGATTTGTTTTTATTACTCCAGGATTCACAGCATTCACTCGTACCTGCAAATTTAAATACCAAAAATTATGAAATTTGCATAAAAGCTACTGAAATAAGTGATATCTTTAACACTTATTTATATATGTATTTATGTATCTACATATATGTAGAATACACACCTGTTTTTCTGCAAGCTCAAGGGCAATGCATTTTGTAAACTGATCGATTGCTGCTTTTGTCATGCAATATGATAAAACACCTGGAAACGCTCTTAGTCCACAAACACTTGAAATATTTACAATGTTACCCTTAGTTTTGACTATATGAGGAACAGCTAACATCGTTAAATTGTATATCGCCCGTACATTTATATTAAATATTCTGTAACACATTTGGACATTTTAATGTTGTCTTTAAATAATTTAATGTATAAGAATATTCGATTTATACCTATCATATTGCTCCATTGATGTATTTTCTATGCTTCCAGATTCTAATACACCAGCATTATTAACCAAAACATCTAATCTACCATAATGCTTGATAGTAGCTTCAATGATGTTTTTCGCATCGTCTTCGTTTGTTAATTCTCCAGTTATGATAAGCGGTTTATTGGGTTTACATTTTTCAGCAACCGCATTTAAATTTTCTAAATTACGACCCGTCAGCAACAAAGATGCACCAAGTTGAGATAAATGCATAGCTGTAGCTGCTCCGATACCAGAGCTAGCTCCTGTTATTAATACAACTTTTCCTGAAAAAGCCATCTAAAAAAAATACACCAAATTTTAGCAAAAAGGAACATATAGTTATGAACTGATGTTAATTCAGAAAAAACAAAACTGAACATTGAATTATACTTTTCAGCATAAAGTTAAATTAATTTTTCAATGCTACAATAATTATTGCTGTATAGTGTACCGATCATGTATCGCTATTTTATAATATTTAGAGAGAATACCCTTAATCTTTACAACTTCACGAGTTCTTTCGTTCTTTGCAACTGATACCGTATCTGCTTCGTTTACTCAAACCTGCTTAGCTCTAACTGGCGAAATTTCAACTGTAGACGATATTATATATGTATGTTAGTCGTTCATATATTAAATAGTCGGCATTTTCTATTGCGAATAGGTTATGGAAATATTGTAGCTTACATAAGCAGTCAGATAATGTCAATTTTAAATTCAAGGGTGTTGACAGCAAAGTACGAATTTGTACGAATACACGAATTGATTCTGTTTGTTAAAAAGCCATGATAAAAAGAGACAGTATTTTGCAATAAATACAGATTCTATTATCTAAGTTTATCAGAATGTCAATAAGTATCCAACAGACGTGCAAATAAGAATTTATCTGTTCTTTGCTTAAATAAATAGAGATACTGCTCCACCACTACAAGTACAAGAATTTGTACCAATTTGTACCGTGCACGTTATTGGAAAGATGACTACCAATGACTACCGAGCCGGTACAAAGGTAACAGATCCTACTTTTTCATAATTTGATTCGCTGACATGTCACTTCAAGCTGTAGTAAACTGATGTGAACCAATCAGATTCCTCTTTCCCCTGTGCCTTCGCGTTATTGAAACTTGAAACGTGTTCGTGTGAAAGTCATATATTCGACCCAGCGCAGGTTGAAGCGGTAATTTTTGTATTATCGAGAAATAAGAATGCGCATCCCGCACCTTTGCAATCCTGGAAGTAACTTTTATGCGTTGAATTTTATTTTACTGACAATGAGGCTAAAATCGTCGCGCATGCGCGAGAAATCTTGCACAATATTGCACAAATATCTCACCACTGGTAACACGACTAACACGTGCGGTGCTCAGTTGGTAATCTTCGTCGATAATATACATCAATTCAAAAAAACTTCGGCCGGCTACCACGGACACATGGAAATTTCTAGACACATTATCGACTGTATTCACCCAATCAACGATCAGAACATGCGTAAGCGAGCTCCGTGTATCTGTGGTGGTAAGGATAAGTTTTCTTGAACCTACCTGTATACGTATTTTACGTGGAGGTCGACCAAAAGGGTATCCAGCTTCCCGTAATCGACTTCGTACGGTACTGGGACACACTTGCAAATCGAGATTCGCTGCAACGCTCGACGCACTTTGAGAAGGATTTTGATTCATTTCTCTAATTATAGCATGATCTTCCTGTGTCGTTGTTTTACGCGCTCTTCCTGCATTATAAAGCCGTCTATCTACGAGACCCTCTTCCCCTCTTTCACGATAACTTTTTATGTATTTTCTGACAGTTCTTTCACTGCACTTCATTATAGTCGCAATGTTCGTGCTGGGAAACCCAGCTTTATAAAGGCCAATTATTTGGCCTTTTATTGCGGCACGTTTTTGCCGCACCACTTCCATTTTTGCAAAAATGGAAAAATAGCTCAGAAATAGCGTTCCACCACGACAAATGCAGGCAACATGTTTATAAGAGACGACTGGAGACGACCCCTTTTACGATAGATGGCAGAATAACGACCGGTCACGTGGCGGTTCGTTTAAATTACGGGATTGGATGAGGAATGAATTATGTGCGTAGATTTATTGTACTTCATTTTGTAAATTTCAAAGGAACTTTCTTCATAGATGCATTTGTAGTTGTGGAATATTTTTTAATTATAGATGTATATACAATATGTTACATTCAACGACGTTAGTATAAATTGTGTTATAAATGTACGAAAAATATTTACATTGTTAATTTTAGTTTTTCTAGATCATTTACCACTGTACTTAAACATTCGTCAACCTTTTGCGAGAGTGTTAATATTTTCTCATTATTCCATTGTTGATCTTTCACTTTCTTCGCAACTCCTTGAAGAGATAATTTTGCACTTGCCAATAACGTTCGCTTTTTCTTGGCGTCACAGTTGGTAGCGCATTGTAAATACATTTCTGTTAAAATACAGCACAATTGTAGTACATTATTAGTTGATTCTTCTTCCTGAAACCATTTAGTATTTGAAACAGCAGCACGGTGAGCTTGCCGTAAATACTGTGCCGCTTTCTCATAGTCAGTATCTGATTTCTTAAGAGCTGTAAGCTGTCCGTACATTCTCCAAATATCGGAATTATTAAGTACAACAGAACTAATCCTTCCAAACAACTCTAAAGCTTTTGGAAGTAATCTTTGCGCCGGATTCCCATCGGAATCGTTAAGATTGTTCAATATGGCGCGAGTTAATATGTCAAGGACTTGAACGTCTAAATGATTTTTCTGGAGATCCAAAATACGATGATAACAATGTATCACCTATAAAAATAAAACATTAGCGTTGACATATTTATACCTTAAAGTTTTAAAGTAATAAATGTCATTATTGGACTGCAGAGATCTTTATGCATTTATAGCAAAATTGAGTACATTAAATTTAAAATTGTTGGAAAATTTGAAAAATTGAAGATGTCAATATATGATTTTCTGCTCTATTAAAGTAATTAAGAGAAGAAATAACATTCAATTTAGTTTCTATTTCTTGCAATCGATGCAGATAATTTCTATTTTTCATAAAGATCCACAGTCTAGTCATTATTATTATAAAAGGTTTCCCAATAAGAGCTGCTGAATGTTTTTGGTGGCTATTTCGCCGACATTGTATTTCATGTATAATTGTAACCGATCGCAATATATGTTACAATAAAGATGTTCAAAATTTTCCAAATCTAAATGTGTTTTATCGAAAAGAAACCATTAGGTAGGTCTTATTGAGAAACCCTTTATATATTCTGGACGTACCTCTGAGAAGTGTCCTAAGTCTATGCTAACAACCATTAAATTATCCCAAACTTGCCAATGGTCATAACTGCATTTTATAGCATCATGGAGAGACTTCCATGCTTTTTCTTTATCGCCTAATTTTATATAAGCTTTTGCTAAATTGTTCCAGGCCTCAAATGTCTATAATTTATATGTGTAACATGTGAATATATAACTATAAATATATTATACATATGTATAGCAGTTTACAAATACAATAAAATTATACAAACCGACTGTTCTAAAGCACAGTAACGCCTATATGCGGTAGCTGCCAATTTCCAATCTTCAATTTGTAAAGCAGCGTATCCGAGTCTTATCCAAACGGTTTCTTGAATATTATTTAATTCACCTGACAATTTTAAATGTGGTATAGCTTCTCTGTACTAAAAAATAAAAGTTATTCTATGCATTTAATGGTTTCATTATGGCACATATGTATTAAAAGAAGTTTTCTTAGTAATCAAATGTGCACAAACATTCTTTTTTGCAAAATAAAACATTCCCCAATGTCTTTGAGCACGACTGCTTCTTTTGTTTGATAATTCCCATGCTGTTTCATAATGACTGCTATCTTGCGTCGCATCACCTAACAAACACCATAAGTGGACTGTAGGTTTCTTAGATATTTCCTGGCGGATAATCTCCGCTGCCTAGAATTGTTAGATAAATATTTAGACAATATTTATTGAAGCAGTGTACCAATATATAACGTAAATTCAAAGATATACTTTGTGTTTCAATTCCAACATATTGTGACAGTTGATGACATCTTCCCATAATTCTAGCTTTAAGAAAACATCTAGAGCTCCTTTTACCAATCCAAGACTGATCATAACACGCGCCCATGTTTCTTCTAAAGTCCAAATAGGCTTGAGGCCACTTGCAAAGAATAAATCAATTCTATATGCAACAGGAACTTTTGTGTCCTTTATCTCCTGTAGTAAATATTCTAATTGCATCATGGATCGTTCAACAGCTCTATGATCAGCAGATTCTAACATACAACGACGATAGAGAGACACCACTTTTAAGGCCCAATTCTTTGTACTATTTATTACAGCCTGTTAAATAAGACATTTTAGATGTTCATAATTTAAGATTGCCGGCACATATGCTAATAGTACTTACTGTTAAATAGGGTTTAATTTCTTCATCTGTTAACTTATCCTTCGGTTGCGACAACTGCAATTGAACACTGTTCAAAGTAAGATTTACAAAGCATATGTATTTTGTATAAATATGATCTGATAAAGTAAAAAAATACAATCTTACAGTTTTGCTAGTATGACAGCTTCCTCCATTGCTCCAATTTCAGGATGTTCTATATTCTTTGAATAGTCAATCTGTTCTAATCGAACATCGTCATTTAAGTCAAGCGATTTTGGTAGATTTTTACAATGTCTAAAGGGAAATGGACTTTTCGCTGCGTCTATTTTTAAATATAGCTGAGCTTTCTCTTCTTGTTGATGTTTTGTACGTTTACCTAAAACACCTTCCAAGTTTAAATCCAATTTTGTTACTTTCTGAGCAGATTCAACATACTTTTCTGAATCTTTTATTCTCCTATAATAAAAATAAAATTGTGCAGCTTCTGTAGAAAATAACGTGGTGAAGTACTCATCCTGTAATATATATGATTCCTGGATTTTTTCAATTAATTGTTGCATCTCATTAAATAGTATAGCAGAGGCTTCATTTAAAACAACTTGATGTACAAAAGTTGCTCTAAATAACCACCAATTAGAACTATTGTAACATTCTGTTATGGATTTATTGGAAAATATAATCTTGGAAAAGTAAAGCAGCTCTGGCTTTTTTATATTCGAGTTACACTCGTCGTGCAAAGATAAATGTTTCAGAGCATCGCCTTCTTGAGTTTTCAACCATTCAACATCGTCATCATCTTTTGGTCCTGTCCAATTACATTGGATAAAATGGAACAAAGAAGCTATACCCACACAAAGCCAAGCATCAAGTGAAATAACTTCATTTTCTATGCCACTGTGTATCGTTTCATGAAAATCATTGTCATTAGATGATTTCATGTAATTTAATAACAATTCGTTGTCTATTACATTTTTAAATCGGCCGTTTAATATATCCACTACATTCTGTGGTATCCTATAGTCTGAAATAAGAGGAATTTATAATAGAAAAATCTTTCGTATTTCCAAATAATGGAGTATAACCTAACATTTTAAATTATTATATCCGTATAATTTAAAATTTCCTACTTACCTTCATTACCAGCTGAATTTGTTAATAGAAGATATTCAAATTCCTCTCTCGGTATATATTCCAAATTTGAATAATCCATTGCGAAAGTGCTACTAGAATCCACGTGGAGAATGTCGGTGCGAAAATGTCACTTCGAATTAGGCATATATATATGTTTCTTTGAGTGAAGAGATCGATCTTTTGAATCGATTCTCCACACATCGATTTTTTGCCGGAGAATCATAATATATATATATTCTTTTAGCGGAATCAGTACACATCTTTCATCGAAATAAAAAATGGGGATGTTTTGAAACAAACACAGTAAAACATTTGACAAAAATCGTAAATACCTAATTTGTTTTTTATAAAAAGACTAGGGGGCAGCACTATTCCGGGGACATATCGTAGCGGATATATCAACTTTTTAAATTCAAATTCAAACAGCTGCATGAGGATTTCGGAAACGAATGCTTACAAATCATTCAAATATATACATAAGAATAAAACTAAATGAAAATATTTTTCTACTAAATTCATTCAGGAGAAAAAAAAGAGAAGACATAGTATTCGAGGCATATGTATCTTATTAATTCCATAAAAATTGCACAAATTTGTTTATCATTATTACTGGACCTATATACTATCACATATACAGGTAAATCAAATATACTTATTCTTTACAATTAATTAAGTACATAACATATTTTTGCTCATATATAAATCGTAATACTTAATATTACATGCCACATGTTAAAATATAGGACCTATATGAAAATCAGTCGCTTCCATGTGTATATGCATATAATAATATAATATGATATAAGAGATATATTACAATTAACAAGCGGATATATCAAATATAGATGCTTGTAATACTTATTACTTACAATATTTTTACCTATGCTTGGATATGTATATTAGTGTTTTCTCGTATTTATTTTTTTTAATACTGAAAGCTTTTAAAAGAAAATATTAAATACAACATATAATGAATCAGGTAATTCTTTCATTATTGAATAAATATTCGTTACAATCTTAAATAAATTATTTTGCGAATCGAGAACATGAGTGGAATCAATGCATATCGGCATCACACCATAAAGAAAATGCGTGTTTCAAGAATTTTTGCCATTTGTCTCAGCTATTTTAAAATTCACTTGAAACACGGAAGAGAGTAATAGAAGCGAGGATCGAGTTTGTTTCTCACTTTTCCGCTGCACGTGGAAATCATTCAGAAGTTTAAATCATTTTCATTGCCATTATCATTAGTTTGCCGCTTTGCAGCTATCAGATTTTCCCATTGCGCTATAAGGGTGCTCCGACGTCTTGGATTCGCCTACAAACGATTTAATTTAATTTTTCTATTAGATTAGTAGAAGCATATTAGGCAATAAAATATAAGACTACTTTTCTTTTCAAGTTTTAAAATAATCGAAAAGAAAGAAATTAAACGATCTTTGCTATTCGAAATGATTGTTTGAAGTAAAGCGTTATCAGTTTTTAAATCGTCTTCACGTTACAAAACGTACAGTTGATTTAGAACGAAAATATATATATATGTCCATGATACATTATCAGCAAGATAACGTAAAACTGACTAAAACTTCGTGCATGATTCATTTTACACACAATATAAAACTTAGAGATTATGATCAAATTAAGTGAGTTACTCATTTGTATAATTACATTTTTATTAGGCATTAAAATGAGACGAATGGATAAAAAGATCAATAATTGATTAATGTTTCTTTCGATAATCTCGTCGGCGCGTTATAAAAACAGCGAACGATGTTTTATCCATGTTGAACGGGTTCATCCCGGAGAAAAGTTTTTACCTTGTGTTTCCCTTTGCTTTCCTTTTCGACGTCATCCTCGTTCAAAGTGTTCGACGAGGTACCGCTTCTCAACGAGCTCGATCCATCGTAAATATCAGAATCATTGTCATTGCCAATGTCCAACAGATTTGGCTGAGATTTCGCCAGCATCTGCGACCGCATTAATCTAAAAATACGAATTGTTAAACTTTATTGCTTACTCACATTCACGTAAGCCATCAATTGTCGTTCGCACAAGCATCGTTATTAATATATCAATTTATCTGAAGGACAGTGCATTCAGCTGCGCAAGTGTGGAATAAAATTAACTTGCAAATATCGGTAATACGAACTTGAATTGTATACTTTGAAACTATAGCTAAAATGGCTCTTTAAAATTCAATAGATTGATAGTTTTGTAAAACCAAAAGTTGTTACAGTAGTTGTTACACTATATCGCTACTGGCAAGCATAGTCCCTGTACAGGGTATATAAAAAGTAATGTTCATCCGTTCTAGGGGTGAATCTACACCTCTGGATCGGTGGACATTTGTAAGAGACTCTTGCAGTAAAATTGGTTATAACAAAGAAAATTGTTGTTAAAGTTTTTTTTTACATCAACACCTTCTACTCATCCAGAAAAGAAAAAGTTTGAAAAGAGCTAGATGTCGCAAATAAATAATTATTGAGATATAAGCTGGTAAAATGTTTGCACAATTATTTGCACGTAGGTACATATTCGCGTGAGTAAATAATAGTGTGCTGTCCGCCGAAGGAATAGAAGACCCTGAATAATTTGCAAGTGTACTTTACGTTAGTATTTTACAATGTACGATTAGTATTCTTATGTATAATAATGGATATAAGGTTTTCTTTCATATTCTACAACTTCAAATTTATTATTTGAATGGGCAGGGAGACGATCACTTGGTACAGGCCTAGCGACGAATGTCCCTTTAAATTTCATTTCATATCGTGGACTGTAGTAGTAAGTTTTGCAAAAACTTCAACAGCTTGTATCTCAATAACTATACATATTTGTTTGCGACATCTGGCTCTTTTTAAACTTTTTTCTTCCGGATGAGCGGAAGGTGTTGATGTAAACAAAAAGCTTTAACAACAATTTTCTTTGTTATAAACTATTTCGCGGCAAGAGTCTCTTAAAAATGTCCACCGATCCAGAGGTGTAGATTTACCCCTAGAACGGATGACCATTACTTCGTACACACTGTACAAGTGAACCAGCAAGATTCACACCTCAGCTCGTTTTCCCGTTCTTTCATTTCGTTCAATTCTTTCTGGATTTTCTCTTCCACTGGAACGTAACCCTTTCGAACAGGAGGTTTCTTGGGCTCGTCATCCGGTTCCAGTTGAATATTCAAGCTCCTGTTGAACGCTTTAATGCTCATCGGATTGAGGGCGATTGTAGGCGTGCTAGAGGGCGTCAGGGAGTCGTTCGCTGCTGATTTTGGTTTGAAAATTTTCCCTCGAGTCGCGAGAAACCTGTGCATCAATCCTTTTTGACTGGGTGCAGTGGCAAAACGCAATGGTGTCGGGGTGGTGCGACTGGATATCACTCCATTCGTCATCTTTGGCGTGAAGGGTGGCGTTGATTGCGTCAAATTGACAGCCTCCAGAATTTGCGGAGTCGACGTTGTCCTTTTCAGTTTACCGGAAGCCAGAGCTTGAGGCATTCGGCGTACCTGTCGCACAGAAACACCCGCGTTATTCTCTGCTCGAAATTATTTCGAGTACAGTGACTTCAGCGTTCGAGTGAACGGTTCAGAAGAAACTTGACCAAAGTTATCGGTCGCCCAGAGGCTGAAACAGTTTTTCGAACTGTACGTTATCGTTCAGTGGACTGTAGTTTTTAACTAACATTATCAGCGACATTGGATGCGTCACGGGCAAAGAAGGCTATTCCGTGTAAAAACGGCGTCGTGTTTGCTTAAATTTATCAACAGATAAGATATTCGCATTGAAATACGGACGAGAAACGAATTCGCATGTTCGCCTTGTAATAATTACTTCGCGCGTCCGGGCTAATCAAACGGCGTAAAAATGTAACATGTGATCATGTCGCGATCACTATCTGTATGTACCATGATAGAGTTATGCTTTTACGTTTTCTTGTTTCACCGACACCGCGATTACGAAACTGATTGCCATAAAGCGACTGATTCGTGGAAAGAATATCCAGGAACTCGCTCGGCTACAGTCTATTAACACCAAAGAACGCGTTCTGGTGAGCAGTTTCGTTTCATTCTAAGTTTTTAATCAGTTCATCTATTTATTACCCCTTCTCGACAATTTCATTTCGCACTAAACCTTACGATCGAACGTTATAATCGTTTCCACGCCACCTGTGTACTTAAACTGCTTCCTGCCGTTTCTAGAATTTCTTTTCATCTCGCCGCTCATTCACAGAAACAAAGTTCTGCTAACATACTGTTTTTATTTGTACTCACGGCACAAAACATTGAGAAACCTACGGGAATTTTGTACGAAAACGGTTAACGTCCATTAGAAAGTTTCTGTCGTTTCCTTTAGTGGATACGTAACTTTACGCTTGTCCCATGGTGCTCATTAGTTCCGTTCTGTTTAAATACATCAAACGCAAACGTAAAGTAGGCTTCTGCATCAATAAACCCATCTCCATGACATTTTCAAACAAAGACCCACGTTATTAACTGCGTTATACGACGAAGTAATCTACTATTTCTATTTCAACGCGAGCTGATGACGATCACGCAATTTCGATCTCCTAAGTTTGTCCGTTCAGAATCTCTTCACGAACTTTCGTTTCGCCTGTACAGTTTATCCCCTAGAGCAGTGGTCCCCAACCCCCGGTCCGCGGACCAGTACCGGTCCGTGGATCAAATGGTACCGGTCCGCCGAAGGAACATTAAATACAATTATTTAAATACAATTAAATTAAAATTATTAAATCAGAACAATCTGAAATATAAACAATCAACGTCCCTCTCCCCCCCCCCCTCTTCAGCGGGCCGCGGTAAAATTATCAAACGTTGACCGGTCCGCGGTAAAATTATAATCAAACGTTGACCGGTCCGCGACGATAAAAAGGTTGGGGAGCACTGCCCTAGAGAATGTGTTTAAAAAGGCAAATAAAACAGGACAAAACGTATTATTTATCGCAGCCTGGGAAACGCATACATAATTAAACGAAACGCTTCTCTGCAAACGGTAAAAGGGATCAGCGTCTGTGTCTCTCAATATGGCCGCCGCGCCGGTTTCCCTTAGTCAACGTCCTCCTCGTTAGGAAAAGTGACTTACGTCTCACTTGTAGCATACATCGTCCTACATAAGCATGAAAATACCAAAGAAAAAAATGGCATCTTGTCGAATTCAACTTTTCGCCTACAAATTCCTGCCACGCGATTAGGGAAGATCGAAGCAACGTGCAAGACCATGGACTTGCGCGCGCGCGCGCGCGCTCAAGTCGCAAATCATTAAATCGACGACCGTGTATAATCGTCCTCGTCACTCATGGACATGTACGTACGCTATCCGATGCATTTGGTCCCTATAAGGACTACGTCGGCCGGTTTACTCTTTCTTTCTTTCGTTCAACGACCTTGAGCACAGCCGAGCCACGGGACATATACGTGTTTACCTGCACGTACCTTCTCGGTTCAAGCGTACCTTGGAATCTACCGTCTCGTGGGACGTGGTCTTAATGCTGCCCACGTTTCGTAGCTCGTGCTCCCTCTCCGTGACCTCTTCGATCTCCTTCTGTATTCTGTCCGTTGCCTTCTTCAGCTGCTCCAACCTGTGATCCGCCTGCGTGTGCAACGAAATTATATCATGTTAACGGCGTAGTAGTCGGTTATCGGAAAGACGGAGGCCGATTTCAAATACGAGATGCGATCACAAAAGAAACCGGACTCTGTCTTAATTTCTTTACGAAGTTCAACAAGTTTGTACACGCAATTCAGCAAGTGATAATAATGTCACAGGAAACGACTCCGTATGCCAGTTTTGGTCACCAGCGTCCCGCGTCATGTTTTGATAATTATGATTATAGAGGCGACAGTTTTCTAAACAACATAATCATAGGGTGGCCGCGCAGAATACCGTGGTCGCGGGTTCCGAATCCAGCCGTCACCTCTGGAAATATTTCCAATGCAGTCTCTTTTCATTGGAAAAAGATCCCATGTGATATCTAAAACTGTGGTGCCCAAGGTGGTTTGGAACCCACCTTAATGAACTGTAGGTCCCGTCGCTAATGACTAGACTGTGGAGCTTTATGTATTCATAGCAAAATTGAGTATACGAAATTCAAAATTGTTGAAAGATATAAAACATTGAAGATGTAAATATATAAATTTTCCTCTATTAAAATCATTACGGAAAGAAATAACATTCAATTTAGTTTCTATTTATATAAAGATCCGCAGTCTACTAATGACCATATACATAGCAGTTGATGCGACGTAAAACAAATAAATAAATAACATAATCATGTGTTACTAGACACTGTGACTCTCAATAGGGTCTACAAGGAAAGAAACAATTACGCGAATGGGAATTACTGTGACCCCTTGATGCCGGAAAGCGAAACAGAAGCTGACGCGACGGTAGCAAGAATGTTTTTGTTCTCCAACGGCTCTGCAAATGTTACCAGAAGTGACAGCAATGTTGCACGGAGGCATTCAACTAGTGATACCATTGATTAAAATTGGTTTTCTTCGGAAAGAAGCTCAAAGCAGAAGGAAAGCTTGATGGATGAATGAACCAAGTTTCTTCGTTTTTCCATCGGAGAATCGTTTCCTAATCCTGCTACACGTCGGATGCTCACAATCACGCAGCTCCACGTAATTAGAGAAGCCACTGTTTCAGAATGTTGAATTAATGATGGTGCAACTCGACCCCTGAACCTCGATTCTAACATCAACGCGAGCCGTGCGACCAACCTAAACACCGGTTTTCTGGATGCAACAGCGGTCTACGAAGTCGCCTCGTTACACATGACGCGATGCCGCGCCGGTTACCTTTTTCGGTATGCATCCCACGAAAACGAAAACAAAAAAGCAAAATATGAGCCACGAGACGAATCGAATTAAAATCAACCCGATAATGCATAGCGTCGACTGCCCCTCTAACGGGAAGCAAATTCCAGAAAGCTGGCTGAACGCGACCGCCATACAATTAACCTGTTCTAGACTGGACATAGTGATCTATCAGAAATTTTACAGTTAATTTGCAAGGTTAATTAGGCTTCCGTTCGCGTACCAGTGGACGATTTAGCTCGCCATTTAGATAAGCTGAAGCGATCTAGAAGAACGAGTCGCTTTTATTTATTAACTTCAGGGCAGGCGTGTAACTTTCCCTGCTAACACTGTCAAGTCCAAATGCTTATGCAAATGTAAATTTGATAGACTGATTTTAGAGAACTGAATTTTTTTTCACTTCTAAAACTACAGAAACTACACTTTTCTTATCAGTTAGAACGACCGATATGCAATCACAATAACACAGTCTTTTCATCTCCTTATACGTATGTACTAGGGGTGTGCGAGATCCAGTTGGGACGGGCATTTCAAACACCCCTAGTATGTACAGTATTACGCTCAAAAAATTTTTTCGTGATAAATTATTTGATTTACTAATCTAGATCAAAGTTAACGGTACAAAATGATGTAACTGGCTTCGCATAAAACTTTGTAACCACACATAACCTGTCTATTTCTCTCCATTGACTGTTCCCAATCAATTGCTATCGATCGATATTATCGTGGACGACAAACTTTCTTCATTTCATAACCGCGTCGCTGACAGGTACAGTGATAATGTTCCACGATCGATTCTAATACTAACGTCATATAAATGGAAGCATCATGCCACTACAGATCAAGTTCCATAGATGGAATACAGGCCAAGGTTAATTTTGTTGCTGATCTACGGATTCTCAAAGAGATCTATCCTTTGAATGATGTTTACATAGATAACAGTAGTATCGTACGATGATTAATGAACTCGGTGGCACAACTCACGGGTATTAGTTCATTGATGAAATTTTATCGATGATTCGATGATTCATCAGCTGGTCGGCCAGTAAAGAACGAATCTGTTAGGCGTATTGTAACGAAAAATGAACTAGCAACGCAATCCTGATTTGTTCGAGAAGAATTCTTTTCTTTGCCGTTTATTTTATAAATCGTAACTAGTAAATATCACTCTGTTATTAGCAGTCCGATCGAAAATGTTTCAAAAGCAATTTTCGGTAACTTTTTTGCAATTTTTTTAATGTTATGATACTTACCGAATGCGCCTTGAAATCCTTCAACAAATAGGCGTAAGAAAATTATAATTATAATAAAATGAAGGTGACCTTGTAAAAGTCGACAAAAAATTTGCTATAATCACGTGACAGCTCTCTTGAAACCATGCTACATATACCTACCTGATAAAAACATTTTCGATTGGACTGTTAATAACAGAGTAATCTCTACTGGTCACGATTCGTGGTTCACCACGTATTCCCTTACTTTTGTCGAGCTCGAATCAACTCCTCGATTAGAAACGCTACCCCGCAAGGATTCGACTTCCGGTTCCGAAATTTTGCGAATTTAAACGTGCACTATTGTAGCACTCGCGTAGCCGGGTGTTCCTCGGCGATTCTTCGAAGGAGGAATAGAAACCTGGCTGTTCCGCACCTGACAGAAGGCGGCTGGTTCAGTCAGGTGTTTCGTCCGCACTTCCACGTAGGAACCGAATATTATTGGAACCAGTCCTCGAAGGGTTTCACCGGCGAGCTGCGAAGCTGCGGTCGTCCAACAGTCCGGAATGCTGCTCATTGAAAACTGAGCAACCGTCTAGCACCTGCTGCTTAACTGTAACCCGTGCCTGTTTCCTTTCTAAAAAAAATGGGCCACGGATCTTCCTGCCTCTCCTTCCTTTCGTGAACCCCCAGGTTTCCAACCGCGAGGCGACGATGACCGACTTAAAATTCCACCGCGATGATACACTCGATTTCGACGAAGGATAAATCGACGAATTTCGAGGCTGCACAGGGAGAGTTGTTCTCGATCCGGAGTTTTCAACTTCGCCTCCGATTCCCATTTTGACGAACATTACCGCCAGCAGGATGGTCGTATGCTCGATTAGGCGAACGCTAATGGATCATGTTTATGACCGTTTTAAACGCCGATTCGCGGTCCATCCATTCCTAGAGATTCCGGCGACATTTTAGAATCTACGTCTCCGTTAGAAGCACTAATAATAGCGATGATACTGATCGTTTAACAAATTAGCTTTGGAGAGAGTGATAGAGAAAGATTAGTTCGAGATTTAGAGAGTCAGTGACAGTTAGAATAGGCGAATCTGTTGTCCGAGTAAAAGGTTTCGAATAACAATGCTTGATGTGAAACTTGTTAATTATTTTGCGAAGTGTACATAAACCGTTAAGCATCAATTAACCAATTAAATCAATTAAATCTGATAGTTTATATCTAGAATCTATACAACGTATTAGCATCGTAACAAAGAAATATTTGTAGAACATCTATGTAGAATCAGATTGACCGTAACAGTGCACTGGGGTGAATATACATGGTTTATAACTAGACTGCGGATCTTTATGCATTTATGGCTTCTAAAAATTTTCGAAAGATGCTAAAATATAAAATTCCACAGAATTGAATACGATTTTTATTTATTTCAGATCTAGAAAGGCTACTACCACTGAAAATAAGATTTTATTCGTTCCTACTTTCTTAAAATTTGCCTACAAAAATTAAAAATTGCATAAACATTCGCAGTCTATTTATAACTGTAGGCTGCGGACTTTATGCATTTGCGGTAAACATGAGTATGAAAGAAAAGATTTATGGGTCAAATTGATTTCGGCGATCGAGGGTCAACGAACTGGTCGGTCCGCGTGCAACCGCGTAAAATATGATATTTCCTGAGCGAAGCTAATACTCGCGATCGTCGTCGTCATCAGCTAGAAAACGAAACAGCTGATTCGCTTTGTTATAACCGGCATCGAAAAACCTGTCAAGTAGCTTTAGAAATGAGACTAACCATCTCAAAGGCAACAGCGACGACCCACATACCATATACGTAATTAAGTTTGAACAGCATCGAACGCAGCTAAGAAACACGACGCGTGTATGTGTGTGTGTACACTATGGTGCTTTGGGTATTATAATTGACTGAAATTTAATAAATATTCAAACCCGGCCAATATATGCGAACACCGCGGAGCTACGGTCCTAGGTTCGATCGTGAGCTATTCAAAAAATATTTCAACATTCAGCAACATTGCACTTTACAAGAAAAAAAATTCCGAACTTCATTGCACTTAATCGTTTGCACTTTAAAGTTTGAGACGGTACACGATTTTTAATTGCTTTCTGTTGGCTTATTCGAATTACCCGAAAGTGAAGCTGCCCCTTCATTGCAGCAGCATATCGAATTGCATTCCATTACGCTGATACAGCCAAGTTCATTAATCATCGAACAAGTGATTAGATACTTTTGAGAGGTAGTGTATATCCTATGAAAAATCTGTGATACCGGTTCCATTATGAACTTGTACGAGCATGGTTGCTGCTCAGCCAGCCCGAGTTTGCATTCGGATTACGTTTGTCCACATGTCGAAGCTTAGCCGACATACATAATTAATGCAGTATAACATTATCATCCAACTAAAATGACTATTTTAAAATTTCTCCCTCCCTCTCAGATTTCACGCGAAGATCCGTATTTTATGATATGCGAGTAAACAAACGGATTTCCGACGAAAGCTTATTTCGATTTCATTAATCCGAAAATAAAAGAAAATACCCATTGCTTCGCTTCATTTGACAGAACTGATATCCTGCATTAAAAATGCTGAGAGACGACAACTGTCACGTTCGCATGTGCGAACCGGCATTTAATCTAGAGCAGTGGTCCCCAACCCCCGGTCCGCGGACCGGTACTGGTCCGTGGATCAAATGGTACCGGTCCGCCCAAGGACTATTAAATACAATTAAATTAAAATTATTAAGTCAGAACAATCTGAAATATAAACAATCAACGTCCCTCTCCCCCCCCCCCCCCTTCAGCGGGCCGCGGTAAAATTATCAAACGTTGACCGGTCCGCGACGATAAAAAGGTTGGGGAGCACTGATCTAGAGTATACACAAGCAATATCTAATCTATACAGACAGGTGTCAGAACGTGCATCTTATAAATCGCGTTATGCACACCATGCTAAACGATAATATGCGATATTAGCAAATTCTAAAAGTTCAAAGTCTTTATTTTTTACAAGCGCTCCGACTACAGCAAAATGAGAATTCGGTTTTCCCCGAAAGGCAGCGAAGAGTACACGATGTTGTCAATGGAAAAAGAGTGTGCCATTTAAATATACGACCAGTTTAACAGGATCATCGGGCGAATACACTTGGACCCGTGCTACATCCGATTTCAGCGATCCATCGGCACGACGCGACGCACAGTGATCCAGGAGTCCGCTTTCTGTGGCCAAAATTGAATTTATCGACTTTCAAATTGCAACAAATTTGTTTCAAATAAGAACCTTTTGAAACCTCGAAATTCAAAATATTAGATCTTTCACATAACTTTACGAACCGATATAGCGTTTGAAGTGAAAAACTATGAAATTCGAGAGTCACAATTAAATAATAGTTTAATTATTCCTTACACAATGCTAAAATGCAAATCTGTGCTATATTTTCATATGCGTGAGCAGGTATATTCCAGTATTCGCCGTTTCTGGACCATAGTATGCAGTATGAGCATTGTTATCACGATTTTTCAAGTATTTCCGATGATCCGACAAAACAATGTTTCGAACAGAGGTTGATCGGTATTCACTTTTCTACAAATGTCAATATAAAAAATTAACGTCACCTCAATTTTTAAAATATTAACATATACATTTTACTCCATAATATTGTAACTGGTATCGAGACGAATCCAACGACCCATAATAATATAATATTAAGCCTTGAAATAACGCTACAATAATTTTGGCTACAAAAAGCGGGCTCACGGACCACTGTGCGGCGCGGCGGGCGGGCAATTAGAGATCGAACAATTCCGTCGAGCATTGCGGGCGAGGGAGCCGTGACATCTTTTTCAAGCACGCGGCTTCGCAAACGATTTACGGTTGCTGATAATTAGATGGGACCGGTCCGATAATCGACTGTACTGCGACGACTAGAAATCCCGTTGACATCTTCCGTTGTCCGTCCGAAAGGCGCTTCGGCATTGGCACCGTAATTTATAGCGGGCCGTGGATAAATATTGACAGAGAGCCGGCAGGTGTTACACCGTCGAAATGAACTGACTCTGGCACTGGTCGTATCGTACGCGAATCGTCGCGTCGGTATCTCGCCGCGTCGGGGCTGTGAACGGCAGTAAATCAAATACCCGTTGAACAGGATTCTTCTCCGTCTTTGATCCGTGATCTCTCGCGCACGCACTTACCTCCATTTTCATCGTTGCCACCGGGATTTCGCACACACAGCCGGTCGGTGACTAGACGTTTTATCGAGCACTGCTTCCGACTCGGGTCCTCGAATACCGAGCAGAATTTCGATCCTCTTATCTGATCGTGAACGCAGCCGGGTAACGTCCGTATCTATTATCATGCCCGCGTATAGTTACGTCACTGAGCTGAATACGTCTGGTTCTCGGTTCTCCGAGCGGCGGCTGCGTGTACCCTGGGCAAGGTGTACGACCCTGATTTTGCGATTCCCCGCTCGAAACCGGCGTCACGGGAAATTCGTCCTCCGGCCCGAAAAAAGTTCCCCGAATGGTTCCTTTCTTTTTCCAAGTCGCTGAAGAAATATCCAACGGATTCCGTTACACGCACAAGCCCGGGACCGCTGCGCTGCGCCGCGCCGCACCGCGCCGCGCTGCGCCGTTCCTGCTCAGGTGATTTCAACGCCGGCTGGCGCGTGATCTACGATCTACGAGCGTACGAAGTTGACCGTGGAATCGCGTTCACCGTCGATCACCAGACTCTCTGCTATGGATCACACCTAAAACCAGATTGACGGACACACTCGTCTTCCCAGGACAGAAGATAGACACGTTACACGCGATGGAAGCGGACACCACGACCAAGACACTCTTTCGAAACTTGACTCGGAAGAACCTCGAAAGTCGACGAACCACCGCCAACCACGGTCTTCCCCCGTGTCGCCACCAGTTGCCGTTCGCGTTCCTCTAATTTTCAACCGGGCCGAGAACGCTTATAATCAAGTCGCGGTCGGACCCCGTTCGACGACTGCCATTTTGCCTGCGTAACCTTGTTGTTCCCCTGGCCATTCTCCGAACAAAAGCTACGGGCCGACGACACCGCGACCCATCCGACAACCTTCGTTACCATCCTATCCGGTCACATCGAAATCCTACCGAGCACCAAAAATGATTCAAACGTTTTAGCTTAGAAAAATGACAAGGTTCTATTTATTTATATTTTCTGCAAATTTTATTACAATACAGTGGGTGTACAAAGTATTCATACACCTTTTAAAAACGAATAATTTTTTCACAATTGGACCCGATAGCTTGAGTTTTTTGTCGAGCTAGATGGATTAATTTACTAGATGATACGTAATGAAAATTTTGGAAAAATCGCGTTTGTCTGAACTACGAAAGAAATGGTAAAAGTCACTTTTTCATCATTTCTTTATTTGGACTTATGACGAAAATTTTTAAAATGTGTTTGGTAGATTTATATAAATTATATGCATGTTGAAAATTTTATCGAAATTGGTCAAATTGGTTTACGAGTTACACACGATTAAAAATGGTCAAAATTAGAGTTTCTGATCGAAATAAAAATACGTAGGGGCAATCGTAGGCTATGGTGGGGGTATGGTTTAGTACCACAGTACCACAGCCTTGGCATCAGTGATCCATATATAGAGGTACGCTGGTGAGTGTAGCGCGCGGGCGTGTTGGAAAGGATACGTAGGGGCAATAGTAGGCTATGGTGGGGGTATGGTTTAGTACCACAGTACCACAGCCTTGGCATCACTGCTCAGACGGCCTCAGTCATGTACGAAGATCGGGTACCTTCGGCACCTCGCTAATTTCGCATAATTTCATAATGTTATAGCTGGCGTCAAGACGAATCCAACGACCTACTTTTTTATGACCTTGAGCCCATAAATAACGCTGCAATATTTTATTCCCGTTTTTCGGCCCACTGTGTGACAGCGGCGCGGCGCGGCGTAGGCGTAGGGCGGCGTAGGGCGCCGCCGAGCAGTTCCCCACAAATTTCGGACGTAGATACGGTCCTGACGAAACTCGCGTATGCGCGAAAAAAGCGCCTTACCTATATACCATCACTGCTTGGCATCAGTACTGCCAGCCAGTGATGCCAGAATCGGGGACGCGAGGACGCTTCCCCTCCAGCACAGGTTCCCCCTCTCTGACGGACCGTCCTCGCCGAAGCTTCTGCTGCGCACGCGCTACACACGAACGTACTTCTACTCTGCCCGTCGGCGACGCGTTCCTTCGATTTTCACCAATTTTCATGTTGCCGAAGTTTCGGAAGCACGAGTCGGAAAGTCGGGATCTGGAGACGGCGCGCATTTGAATCCCGGGACGGCGCGGCGCGGCGCGGTGCACATTTTGCTATAACTTTTGATCTAAAAAAGATATCGAAGCGAAATTTGGACTAAATTTTTTTTTAAAAAACCGGGTTTCATGGTTCATCCTAAAATATGTTTTGTATTTCTTAAAAAATTTTTCTCGTTGATTTTTAAAGTTAAGGTAGTCCAGAAGGCCCCCAACACAAATTGATTTTTAGTCGAACCATGCTCAATAAACAATTACGAAAAAATTTATAAATATTCCACTTAATAGCACACATGATTGAGATTTTTTTCAGATTTTTCAGATTATGCAGACATGTTTGTGAAAATCTCGTAATTGAAAATCTCGAAACATTCGAAGAAAATGCATATTTCGTATTGAACTTTTCGAGATACCAGTTTTATAAAAATTCATTAGTCCGATATTATTGAAACAATTGTCCTTAATTTTTCTCAGAATTTTTTATAAATTGTATCGTTGTTAAAAAATCAAAATCAATTTTTTCGATACTTCTTTGTTGATGTATTATATAATACTGAATATTTTTATAATCAGAAAAATAATGTACAGACTTGATAATGCAATATAAAATATTTTATTTACGTTATATTTCAATATACATATGTGCATCACTCCTAACAATTTTGGTAATCACATAATTATTGTAACGACATTTTACATATATCAGGTCGTTAAGTATGAAACTAGACAAATAAAACACAAATTTCAAATACATTTGTCAAGTTTCATACATCTCCGGTTACGAAAATCGATTTTAAATGGTCCCTGCCTTTCTGTAACATAACAAAAAAAAATTAGTTAAAGTCATGATTGCAAAGTATAGAATAAAATATTAATGTATAACTTTATAGTATAGTTTATACTTATCTTTTCTTTGAAGTCATTCTCTTGAATCTGCTAATATTGATTTTACGTTGTCCAGAAAGTCCACTCCAGCTGACACACACGCGATTTTGAATGGGCCTCTGCCTTTCTATAGCATAAAAACACATAGTTAAAGGAATGAGTGAACGGTGTGCTCTCTCTCTCTCTCGCATTTAAGTGTAAATTTAAGTTAAGAATGAAGAGATAAGGAAGGTGAAGTTTGTAAGCGGAGCGGGGGTCCGCGTTTGTACCCCGAAATGGGAAATAAAATACTATTATTATTATTATTATTATTATTATTATAGTAAACAGCCTCCAGTTTCTTTGTCGCGTTTTTAATACTTTTTAATGGGTTTTTAACATTTTTTTATCTTATTATGAATTTATTTTAGTGAGTGACTATATTCATCGATAAAAAAAGATAAGTATACGTTACTATTTATATTGAGTCCTACAAGATTGCAATTAGAATTACGATTTTAATTATGTCTACTTTTTCTTTGAATATAGCAACGCGTGGGTTTCAGCGGTAATGAAATAGCAGATTCAAGAATGACTTCAAAGAAAAGCGAAGTGTATCGTTACATTAATATTTCATTCTGTAAGTACTTTGTACTTATAACTTTAACTATGTGTTTTTTTTATGTTGTAGGAAGACAGAGGACCATTTAAAATCGCGGTAACGTAAAATCAATATTAGCAGATTCAAGAATGACTTGAAAGAAAAAAGATAAGTATATGATTACATTAATATTTCATTCTGTACTTTGTATAATTATAACTTTAACTATGTGTTTTTTATGCTATAGAAAGGCAGAGGCCCATTCAAAATCGCGTGTGTGTCAGCTGGAGTGGACTTTCTGGACAACGTAAAATCAATATTAGCAGATTCAAGAGAATGACTTCAAAGAAAAGATAAGTATAAACTATACTATAAGGTTATACATTAATATTTTATTCTATACTTTGCAATTATGACTTTAACTAATTTTTTTTTTTGTTATGTTACAGGAAGGCAGGGACCATTTAAAATCGATTTTCGTAACCGGAGATGTATGAAACTTGACAAATGTATTTGAAATTTGTGTTTTATTTGTCTAGTTTCATACTTAACGACCTGATATATGTAAAATGTCGTTACAATAATTGTGTGATTACCAAAATTGTTAGGAGTGATGCACATATGTATATTGAAATATAACGTAAATAAAATATTTTATATTGCATTATCAAGTCTGTACATTATTTTTCTGATTATAAAAATATTCAGTATTACATAATACATCAACAAAGAAGTATCGAAAAAATTGATTTTGATTTTTTAACAACGATACAATTTATAAAAAATTCTGAGAAAAATTAAGGACAATTGTTTCAATAATATCGGACTAATGAATTTTTATAAAACTGGTATCTCGAAAAGTTCAATACGAAATATGCATTTTCTTCGAATGTTTCGAGATTTTCAATTACGAGATTTTCACAAACATGTCTGCATAATCTGAAAAATCTGAAAAAAATCTCAATCATGTGTGCTATTAAGTGGAATATTTATAAATTTTTTCGTAATTGTTTATTGAGCATGGTTCGACTAAAAATCAATTTGTGTTGGGGGCCTTCTGGACTACCTTAACTTTAAAAATCAACGAGAAAAATTTTTTAAGAAATACAAAACATATTTTAGGATGAACCATTAAACCCGGTTTTTTAAAAAAAAATTTAGTCCAAATTTCGCTTCGATATCTTTTTTAGATCAAAAGTTATAGCAAAATGTGCACCGCGCCGCGCCGCGCCGCGCCGTCCCGGGATTCAAATGCGCGCCGTCTCCAGATCCCGACTTTCCGACTCGTGCTTCCGAAACTTCGGCAACATGAAAATTGGTGAAAATCGAAGGAACGCGTCGCCGACGCGTTCGGTCGAGCAGGTAGTCACACGGACATGGTAGAGGTACGCTTGTTGTGTAGCGCGCGTGCAATCGAGCATGCACTCACACGGGCAGAGTAGAAGTACGTTCGTGTGTAGCGCGTGCGCAGCAGAAGCTACGGCGAGGACGGTCCGTCAGAGAGGGGGAACCTGTGCTGGAGGGGAAGCGTCCTCGCGTCCCCGATTCTGGTCTGGCATCACTGCTGCCAGCTTGTGCCAGCTGCTGCTGGCTGCTGGCTGCTGCCCGTTGCATGATTGCAGGTTGCAGCCCTGGTTATCTGGGTATTTGAGATTTGAGATTATACGAATCCGACATTTATCCACATTTATCATTCTGTTGTATATAGCTTTGATTGGCTTTGATTACACATGAGTACTTCTAAATATATTTCATATCTCCATTATATAATTGTTAAATGTTAATAGTTCTTTTTATTTACCAATAGCGTGTTTGCATATTAAAAATTTCAATTTTATTAGAAACCCTGAAATGATGAAAGAACAATTTTCTCCAGTTAGCAGTAAGTAATACAAACTTTTTGGAATATGTTTACTATACTCATTCTGTATTATATAAAGCATATTGGAATAAATACAAATTATTCATTTAATTAATTGAGTAGCAAAACTTCATGTAATATATAAGTATATTCATATTTCAATTTGTATACATTGTAGAAATTCAATCAGTAAAACCAATGCAAGGAAAGAACTTGGTAGGTTCAGCTCGACACATACGTGATTTAGCTGCAGATGTTCATGCATCTATACAAGAGTGGAATGCAGCGCATTTACAAGGAGTAGAATTACTGAAGGATATAACGCAGGAAAAACAGAGTACATCCTATTCTCAGCATCTACAAGAATTGTGTGACAAGTTAGAACATGTTTGCGATGCATTGGTAATGACTACATTAGATATATACACTGTACCATAGCATGTGGGAATTCCTCTTTTTTTGTCTTTTGTCCATTACTCAAGCATGTCATATATACTTTATACAATTATTTTATTTCAGGATGATGTCGTAAGTAATCTTACTCAAATTGCATATCAAATAAAGTCAACAACATCCTTAGGGAAAGATGCAGATAAATTGTTTACTACATGGCCTACTACTAAATTCGGTACATATAAATTATTTTTTATACTCAAATAACAAAATACGCTACTGTGCAAAAGAAAGAAGTACCCGGCCATATTTAATAGAAAAGCATAAAAAGTCAAATAAGAACACAGCAAGTTTTGGAAAAGGATTCCACTGTTTAATTGAATAGTTCTGAGAATATGTGTTATTGCGGATTATCTAATACTTTAAATGCAATAAATCAATCATTGTACAATATAATTTCTACATAAAGATATTGTTTGTCATTATATCTTATAATTATACTGGGTGCTTCTTTCTTTTGCACAGTAGTGTATACATCATATTTCAAAATCAAGTAATCCATCTACTTTGAATAAACTAAATTAAAATCGCTTTGAATTGTGTTAACAGATCATGTTGCAAAGTTAATACTTAGCGTGTATTCTGAAGAAGCCAAAATAAAACGTAAAATTTTCGAAAATGTAGCTCATCGGTACACAGAGTCTTGGAAAATGTTGTGCCTGGCAACGTGGGTTCATCAACCATTATTACCGGAAAGCCTAACGATATTTTTGGAATCATTATTGATAGAAACTGGGCATAGATAGTTGTAGTTATTGTTGGTACATGTTGTGGTGAGTATTTTTGTAATTTTAAAATTTGAATTTTATAATTAACTTTTTGTACGCAATAACTTACAACTATTGAAATAAAACAAGAAATTAATAGAATGTTCGTTTATTTGTGGCTTTTGAAATACCATCTGTATAGTTTCACAAAGAAAAAGAAAATATGGAATCGTTATACATATACTCAGAATCCAAAGCACACTATGAAATTGTTTACAATTGGTACCTGAGATCACAAAGAAATACAAATATAGACAAGTACAAATGCGCTATATTTTCTTTGCAAATGCAGATTCTAAAGAATGTATCCTAGATACAAGTAATCAAACCTGCACAGTTAGTATATATTTTGTGATTAGTTATAATTAATCTAATAGTTACTAGTGCCATTAACATTTAATCATATCAATAACTTCTTAAACACGTATAATACATATTTACAGATAAATACAAAATTAATATGTAATATATCCACTGTACATAAATGCTTTAACAACGTGGATGGAATTATCTTATTGACGTTTAACATATTTTCAATGTTGTGATACTTGTATAAAAGCTGAAATGATAGTTTTTAAACCATAACTTTCAATGTTACCGCATTTTCATTTCTTGGCATTTTCGTTTACATCTGTAACGAAATTATTGATACAATATAAATAAATTTTTTCTTATTCATTGATCCGTAAAATCACTGTAATTGACAGATATTGTCCTATTAAAAAAAAGGATTATTTAGCAATTGCAGATTTAGAAAGTCAAAAATGTATTGTAAAATAATTTGTGCATGATCATCTTTGTAGCACTGTAACCAAAGTCACGTTAACATACTTGTAACTTACAGTATGACTAATACCTACGCAAAGTTACAATTACAAAAAACTCCTATATTTATGTTTTTTTTATATTTAATGTATAATTCTAAAAATTCTAACTTCTTATTTCCTGGTTCATTTACGTGTGACTGTAAGTTCTTTTCGCAAGAAACTATTAATAATATTGTGAATACAATTATGGAACTCACTTACAAGTGAAAAATTTGTTCATGCTGAAATTTATTCAATAAAACAAAGTTTTTTGAAGATAACATTTTTACTCTTTCTTTTTTTTTAGAGTTATTATCATTTTTTAGCATGAGACATATATGTATATTATAGATAATAAATATAACAGAAACAGTCTTATTTACATACATGCACCAGAATATAAGATATTATATTATATTACTTCAATATTGATAATTGTTCATTCAAATATGGAAGTTATAATATATTGATTGCGATACTGTCAAAAATTCTATAAAAAAATATCTACACCATTGTGTAATTATATGCATACATATACAATTCCGAATAATTGTATAAGTTCAGTATCTTTATACACTATACACATTATTTCAATTTGTTTAGGAACATGTTGCACACAATTATCCAAGAATCAACTTCTAGTATTCCTATTAAACTCTTCACTTAATGCTTCAAAATCGAGTTCTGTATCTAAATTTGAATTGCTAGGTATCAAATTATTTTCCAATATATTGTCCGGCATTATATTCTTCAATCGTTCGGACACGAGTTCGTCAACTAAATTCGATTGATCAACTAAATGCAATTGTTCAACCAATTTTTCATCGATTAATAAGTTTTTGTCTATCACTCCACTCGTATTTAAAATATCTAAATGTGCAATATGATCGTATTGAGCTATTTTAGACATATCTAAATTTTCTGCGCTACCAAATATACTAGTATCACAATTATTGGAAATTATTGGTACTGTATCTTGTAGAATTGGTATACTGTTTGAAATCTTACAGCCAGAAGTAGTAGGCATTATTTTACAAGAACTTGTATCTAATGATGCTGATTGACTTTTAACACAATTTATGTCTGACGATGTAATAGGAATTATTTTAGATACTAGTTTTTGAAAACCTTTAGCAAAATTTGGAGATCCATTTTCCATGTTACTTAATCCATTTTGTATTTTCTCGAAATTTTGAGTATCTTGTTTTGGGTAACTTCTCATAGTATTATTTTCCAATTTAACGAAACTCTGCTCGGTTGATTCCAGTTTTATTAACGCTTCTTCTATGTGCTCTAACTTGGACTGTCCGAAGTTATCTTCCACTTTACAGAACGTTGATCCTAGACCGTTTCCAATTTTTGTAAAATTTTCTTTATGAGATTCCGTTTTTTGATAATTTGAAATTTTCGGTGAAGTGATATCAACTTTCTGAAATCCAGGAGTATCTGAAATTTGACTCTGAATCTCCGGATTCGAAATTAACAGTTTCGACACATTGTTGGACTTATTATTTTCCATGCAATTCACAGGACTGGGATTTCTTCTCATCAATGTTAAGGCTGATAACACTTCTGGACAAGTAGGATTTGTTACAGGTTCACTTCTCCTGTCGTTCAAGAAGTCTGAAACACTAAGATCTGAACTCTCCGAAAATCCACTAGACATTCGTTCCTCCATGTTTTCTTTAGCGTCTTCAGAATTTTCTGTTTTTTGAATTTTAAGCGGAGGTTCTGAACTGTCATAAGTGTTACAGATAGGTGTGTCAACCTCTTTCAGAGCATCGTTATTAATTGTATACAAACCAGGATTCAATCCTAAAACATCACAAAGCGATTCTTCACTGATATCAATCAGATCTTCGTTTGATTCTTTATCGTTGTTTGCGAGTGTTAACATAACTCCAGCCTTTTCTCGTATTTTACCCATTAATATTTTTAATTCGTCTAAGACATTCCTTACATTATTCTCGGATTTTAGTATCAATAAATCAAATAATGATTGTGCGTTAAGTACTGGCTTCGCAGCTATTTTTATTATTTCAAGATCCTCACACACGGAAATTGCTTCTCTCAATTTTATTTGTCGCCTTTCTGATTTTGCTTCCGGTGTGACATAAGCCCACGGACCACGCTTCTTTCCTTTACGTTTTAAAGGATCTTGACCTCCATTTTGTTTTAATTCAGGCTCAGGTGTCGGGGGAGGTAATTGCTCAGGACTGCCATGGTCAGGATGCATTTCAAAATGCCTTGCCATTCGAGTGCGTCCTAAATATATTTTATTACATGTAGGACACCTAAAGTGATCGGATATTTTTCTTTTCGGTACTTCTAGTCCTGTTAGTAACTCTTTCGGTGATTCTTCTTCTTCAAGCTTGTCATTATTTGTATTATAATCGCTATAACCACCATCCGAATCATCCAAGTCAGGTTGTAAGAAGTCTAAATGATGTAAATGTTTGTAATCTCGCACCATATGTCTAGGTGGTCGAGACAATCTACCAGACCGTGTTCTGGCGACAACCTTTTTCCTTTCATCCTATAGAAAATGTTAAAGCATTAGTACAAGACATTTACAATTTAGTAAATTAGATCTACCTTTGGCTCTTCTTGTTCTTCGTCAGGAATTGGTGGTGGTTTAGGAGGAAGCAAAGAAGGCCTAATAGCACTCTTTTTCGGTCTACCTCTTTTCCCACCACGACTTTTCAGTAAATTTCCTGGATTCTTGATTCTCAGATCAAGTTCTTCAGGGAATACAACCCTGAATTCATACACAAATCACTCAGTTGTAATATTGAATAATTTATAGGTGACCAAGAGATATGATATACACTCACCTGTATACAACTCTTTCATTTGAAGCAGTTGTTTCTTGACTACGCTGTTGCAAAACATGTGCGATTTGTTTCAATTGTGTTGGTGTCAGGCGTTGCATACTGAAGTATAAATACAAACATCATAGCATGGAAAAAGTACTAGAAATATTGTACACGGATATATCCTATTTACCTATGAAACGTTTGGCCTTGTTGAACTATTTGTATTGGATTTTCACTGGAACCTAATGGTTTAGTTACATCTGTGGAGTCATTTACTATTGTCACAGGCTTAATTGGAGTAGCTTTAGCTTTTTTATTTACTTTTAAATTTGCTCCATTTACTACGAAACTAAGTTTCTGTTTAACAGCATCGTTCTGTATTGATTTTGTAGGTTCGAATGTACCACTTTGTTGTGTTATGGGTGTCTTGTGCAACACATTTTGTAAATTATTAGAGATGTTACCAATATTTTGTGAAGAAATAGTTATATTTTGTTTAGTAGAATTGTTAAATGCAATTTTTGCTTGAGGTTTCAAAATAGATATAGGCGTTGAAGAAATTTGAGTTGGTTTTAAAATAGACATGGAACTTGGTGTTGCCTTTAAATCTTGAGTCTTCACAATAGACGCAGTTCTAAGAACTACTGGAGTATTGGAGTTAATGGTTGTTTTTGGTATTCCACCTGTTACTGTTGTTTTCTTGCCAATTGTAGCTTTTTGTTTAATTAACTGAGAAGGAATTTGAACCGATTTCAATAGTTGTGCAGGAATAGCTGCTGCTACGCTTGTATTGTTTGTAATTTGGTTAGACTTTGGAAGCACAGTAGATGCACCTTTTAGCACCGGAGTTAAAAATTGTTGTACGCCACCTCTTTGAAGAGACTGCGACGTTTTCACAATCGGTGACAAACGTATTTGCGAAGTAACAAGGTTCTGTGTTCCTCCGGAAGTAGTATTTACTATCGCATTAGAAATATGAGGTGTGGTAACCGATTGACTCTGTATTTCACAAGTGCCAGTTATAATTTGGGAAGTATTTAATAACTGTGCCGATATACCAGTGGTATTTAATAACTGAGCTGTTATGGGTGTAGCTTTTATTATTTGCGATGGTAAATTATTCAATATCGTAGCTTTTGATAGTAGCACAGAATTAGAATTTGACGCAGCACTTAGCGAATGTACTGCATTAATTTGATTCACTGTTGCATTAGTAAGTTTGTTCGAACCTTGAAGTAGTCTAACACTTTTAGTTGGCTTTAATATAGTTTGTGCTGGTTTTATAATAAATTGCGACGATGGTAAAATGACAGGTAGTTTCTGCAGTATTTGTGCCTGAGAACTCGGTATAGTATTAAGCTGATTTTGTGCTAGTCTATCATCGATTGTATATTGCACATCATTTTCATGAATATTCTTAATATGAGATAGATCTGCTTTTATTGTGTGCACCTTGGGTTGCTCTAAAACTATTGTCTGCGTACGCGAGTTCTGTTGAAGCAGATTATTTTGATGTTCGATTATCCGTTGAGATTCTTGACTCTGATTACTTAAATTCATTTCGTCTAATGATAAATCATTTTCAACTACATGGTCTTGAAGCTGTCCATTCTCAGAAACTTTTTGTATTTGCCACTCTTGGAAATCAATGCATTCTGTTTTAATCAAATTGTCGTCGTTGGATTTTTGTACTTCCTCGGACTGATAATTTAGCTGATCGATCGTTATAGAATCCTGAGAATGTAACACTGTTTGGTCCGTTACGTTAATGTTATCATTTGTAGGAACATTTTCTTGTGTGTTTGAACCAACATTATCTTGATCTTGCTGATACATAACCTCTTCGTTCGAGTTCACCTCGAAGGTTAGACCCAAGGCTGCCGCTTGTTCCGGAGTCAAATGAATAGTTTCGGAATCATTGTCGTCATTTTGTAAAAACGCAACAAACTCGTTGTCGTGATCGTCATCATCAACAACTTGCTGGAACGCTTGTTGAAGAAGGTCGGAAGCTCCTGTAGATGCATCGTTTGTAAACACAGTGGAATTCGAAATTTCTGCCATATCCCTATATTTTTTTGGCTTCTCGGTTTATGAAATGTAATTACAAAGTAATAACGATCACTCGCATGTTTTACAATAATGTTTTTTCACGATTACGTTCTTGTAAAATCACTTTACAATATGCGTTTACTCCATTTCTCTACACACGTTTTCCGCGCAAACAGAAACACACAAGGGACGCGAAGTTTGCTGCAAATATGGAACAGAAAATGGCGGCAACGTCATTGCGATATTACCATAGACCACGGTGTATTATAGAGGTGTTACGACTAAGGGGGTAGTATAGGCTCGATTTGGAACTAGAAAATACCTAGAATCTTACTAGAAAAATGGCTCGAAACATGGGTTTGCGCGCTGTCGGTTTTTGTCCTTATTTGAGCAAAGTTTGGGCTGGGTGAGGGCTCATTCTAAAGAGGAAGGTTCAACGCACTGCGCCCTGGTCATCTCATAAGGGGCTAGTCTACCCTCGATTTGTAACTAGAAAGGAACTAGAATCTCACTAGAAAAATGGCTCGAAACATGGGTTTGCGCGCTGTCGGTTTTCGTCCTTATTTCAGAAAATTTTGGGCTGAGTGAGGGCTTATCCTAAAGAGGAAGGTTAAACACACTGCGCCCTGGTTACGAGGTTAACGAGATTATGTTTATAACTAATAATATGAGGGCCCAAAGTAGAGAAAAAATCTAGGAAAAAAAACCAGCACATTTCAATGCATTTTTCTGTCTCCAAAAGACTTTATGACTTATGGGGCTAGTCTACCCTCGATTTGTAACTAGAAAATACCTAGAATCTTACTAGATTTTGGGTCGAAAATATGGGTTTCGTACTAAACGTTGTTTGACCTTATTAGAACAAATTGTGGGCTGTGTGAGGGCTCATTCGAAAGAGGAAGGTTAGACGCAGCGCGCTTTTCTCACGAGGTTAACGAGATTATGTTAATAATTAATAATATGAGGGCCCAAAGTAGAGAAAAAATCTAGGAAAAAAATCCGCAGATTTCAATGCATTTTCTGTCTCTAATAGACTCTTTTGACTTATGAGATGAGAAAAGCGCGCTGCGTTGAACCTTCCTCTTTCGAATGAGCCCTGACACAGCCCACAATTTGTTCTAATAAGGTCAATCAACGTCTGGCCGCAAACCCATATTTTCGACCCAAAATCTAGTAAGATTCTAGTAATTTTCTAGTTACAAATCGAGGGTAGACTAGCCCCTTATGGGGGTAGTCCACCCTCGATTTGTAACTAGAAAGGAACTAGAATCTTACTAGAAAAATGGCTCGAAACATGGGTTTGCGCGCTGTCGGTTTTCGTCCTTATTTGAGCAAAGTTTGGGCTGAGCGAGGGCTTATTCTAAAGAGGAAGGTTAAACACACTGCGCCCTGGTTACGAGGTTAACGAGATTATGTTTATAACTAATAATATGAGGGCCCAAAGTAGAGAAAAAATCTAGGAAAAAAAACCAGCACATTTCAATGCATTTTTCTGTCTCCAAAAGACTTTATGACTTATGAGATGACCAGGGCGCAGCGCGTTGGACCTTCCTCTTTAGAATGAGCCCTCACCCAGCCCAAACTTTGCTCAAATAAGGACAAAAACCTACAGCGCGCAGACCCAGGTTTCGGACCCAAAATCTAGTAAGATCCTAGTAAATAGCAAATATCTAGCAAATAACTAGAATCTTACCAGATTTTCGATCGAAAAAGTGGGTCTGCGCGCTGTCGGTTTTTGTCCTTATTTGAGCAAAGTTTGGGCTGTGTGAGGGCTCATTCTAAAGAGGAAGGTTCAACGCGCTGCGCCCTGGTCATCTCATAAGTCATAAAGTCTTTTGGAGACAGAAAAATGCATTGAAATGTGCTGGTTTTTTTTCCTAGATTTTTTCTCTACTTTGGGCCCTCATATTATTAGTTATAAACATAATCTCGTTAACCTCGTAACCAGGGCGCAGTGTGTTTAACCTTCCTCTTTAGAATAAGCCCTCATCCAGCCCACAATTAGCTCAAATAAGGACGAAAACCGACAGCGCGCAAACCCATGTTTCGAGTCATTTTTCTAGTAAGATTCTAGTTCCTTTCTAGTTACAAATCGAGGGTGGACTACCCCCTTATGGGGGTAGTCCACCCTGGATTTGTAACTAGAAAATACCTAGAATATTACTAGAAAAATGGCTCGAAACATGGGTTTGCTGGTTTTCAGTTAGTGTCCTTATTTGAGCAAATTTTGGGCTGGGTGAGGGCTCATTCGAAAGAGGAAGGTTCACCGCAGGGGGCTCTGGTCATGAGGTTAACGAGAATATGTTTATATCTAATAATATTAGTGTCCAAAGTAGAGTAAACATCTAGGAAAAAAAACCAGCAAATTTCAATGCATTTTTCTGTCTCCAAAAGTCTTTTTGGCTGATGGGATGACCAGAGCCCCCTGCGGTGAACCTTCCTCTTTCGAATGAGCCCTCACCCAGCCCAAAATTTGCTCAAATGAGGACACTAACTGAAAACCAGGAAACCCATGTTTTCGACCCAAAATCTAGTAAGATCCTAGTAAATAGCAAATATCTAGCAAATAACTAGAATCTTACTAGAAAAATGGCTCGAAACATGGGTTTGCTGGTTTTCAGTTAGTGTCCTCATTTCAGCAAATTTTGGGCTGGGTGAGGGCTCATTCGAAAGAGGAAGGTTCACCGCAGGGGGCTCTGGTCATCCCATCAGCCAAAAAGACTTTTGGAGACAGAAAAATGCATTGAAATCTGCTGGTTTTTTTTCCTAGATGTTTACTCTACTTTGGACACTAATATTATTAGATATAAACATATTCTCGTTAACCTCATGACCAGAGCCCCCTGCGGTGAACCTTCCTCTTTCGAATGAGCCCTCACCCAGCCCAAAATTTGCTCAAATAAGGACACTAACTGAAAACCAGCAAACCCATGTTTCGAGCCATTTTTCTAGTAATATTCTAGGTATTTTCTAGTTACAAATCCAGGGTGGACTACCCCCTTATGGGGCTAGTCTACCCTCGATTTGGAACTAGAAAATTACTAGAATCTTACTAGATTTTGGGTCCGAAACATGGGTCTGCGCGGATCGGTTGTTTGTCCTTATTTGAGCTAATTGTGGGCTGGGTGAGGGCTCATTCGAAAGAGGAAGGTTCATCACACACGGGTCTGGTCATGATTTTAACGAGATTATGTTTATATCTAATAATATGAGTGTCCAAAGTAGAGTAAAAATCTAGGAAAAAAACCAGCAGATTTCAATGCATTTTTCTGTCTCCAAAAGACTTTTTGACTTATATTATGACCAGACCCGTGTGTGATGAACCATCCTCTCTAGAATGAGCCCTCAGCCAGCCCAAAATCTGCTCAAATAAGGACAAACAACCGATTCGCGCAGACCCACTTTTTCGATCGAAAATCTAGTAAGATTCTAGTTATTTGCTAGATATTTGCTATTTACTAGAATCTTACTAGATTTTCGATCGAAAAAGTGGGTCTGCGCGAATCGGTTGTTTGTCCTTATTTGAGCAGATTTTGGGCTGGGTGAGGGCTCATTCTAAAGAGGATGGTTCATCACACACGGGTCTGGTCATAATATAAGTCAAAAAGTCTTTTGGGGACAGAAAAATGCATTGAAATCTGCTGGTTTTTTCCCTAGATTTTTACTCTACTTTGGACACTCATATTATTAGATATAAACATAATCTCGTTAAAATCATGACCAGACCCGTGTGTGATGAACCTTCCTCTTTCGAATGAGCCCTCACCCAGCCCACAATTAGCTCAAATAAGGACAAACAACCGATTCGCGCAAACCCATATTTTCGACCCAAAATCTAGTAAGATTCTAGTTATTTTCTAGTTACAAATCGAGGGTAGACTACCCCCTTATGAGATGACCAGGGCGCAGCGCGTTGAACCTTCCTCTTTAGAATGAGCCCTCACACAGCCCAAACTTTGCTCAAATAAGGACAAAAACCGACAGCGCGCAGACCCACTTTTTCGATCGAAAATCTGGTAAGATTCTAGTTATTTGCTAGATATTTGCTATTTACTAGGATCTTACTAGATTTTGGGTCCGAAACCTGGGTCTGCGCGCTGTAGGTTTTTGTCCTTATTTGAGCAAAGTTTGGGCTGGGTGAGGGCTCATTCTAAAGAGGAAGGTTCAACGCGCTGCGCTCTGGTTATCTCATAAGTCATAAAGTCTTTTGGAGACAGAAAAATGCATTGAAATCTGCTGGTTATTTTCCTAGACTTTTTCTCTACTTTGGACCCTCATATTATTAGTTATAAACATAATCTCGTTAACCTCGTAACCAGAGCGCAGTGTGTTTAACCTTCCTCTTTAGAATAAGCCCTCACTCAGCCCAAACTTTGCTCAAATAAGGACGAAAACCGACAGCGCGCAAACCCATGTTTCGAGCCATTTTTCTAGTAAGATTCTAGTTCCTTTCTAGTTACAAATCGAGGGTGGACTACCCCCTTAAGGGGGTAGTCTACCCTCGATTTGTAACTAGAAAATTACTAGAATCTTACTAGATTTTGGGTCGAAAATATGGGTTTCGTACTAAACGTTGTTTGACCTTATTAGAACAAATTGTGGGCTGTGTGAGGGCTCATTCGAAAGAGGAAGAATAGACGCAGCGCGCTTTTCTCACGAGGTTAACGAGATTATGTTAATAACTAATAATATGATGGCCCAAAGTCGAGAAAAAATCTAGGAAAAAATCCCGCAGATTTCAATGCATTTTCTGTCTCTAATAGACTTTTTTGACTTATGAGATGAGAAAAGCGCGCTGCGTTGAACCTTCCTCTTTCGAATGAGCCCTCACCCAGCTCAAAATATGCTCGTATAAGGTCAAACAACGTTTAGTTCCGAACCCATTCTTTCTAGTAAGATTCTAGTTATTTGCTAGATATTTGCTATTTACTAGAATCTTACTAGATTTTCGATCGAAAAAGTGGGTCTGCGCGAATCGGTTGTTTGTCCTTATTTGAGCAGATTTTGGGCTGGGTGAGGGCTCATTCTAAAGAGGATGGTTCATCACACACGGGTCTGGTCATAATATAAGTCAAAAAGTCTTTTGGGGACTGAAAAATGCATTGAAATCTGCTGGTTTTTTCCCTAGATTTTTACTCTACTTTGGACACTCATATTATTAGATATAAACATAATCTCGTTAAAATCATGACCAGACCCGTGTGTGATGAACCTTCCTCTTTCGAATGAGCCCTCACCCAGCCCACAATTAGCTCAAATAAGGACAAACAACCGATTCGCGCAAACCCATATTTTCGACCCAAAATCTAGTAAGATTCTAGTTATTTTCTAGTTACAAATCGAGGGTAGACTACCCCCTTAAGGGGGTAGTCCACCCTCGATTTGTAACTAGAAAGGAACTAGAATCTTACTAGAAAAATGGCTCGAAACATGGGTTTGCGCGCTGTCGGTTTTCGTCCTTATTTGAGCAAAGTTTGGGCTGAGTGAGGGCTTATTCTAAAGAGGAAGGTTAAACACACTGCGCTCTGGTTACGAGGTTAACGAGATTATGTTTATAACTAATAATATGAGGGTCCAAAGTAGAGAAAAAGTCTAGGAAAAAATCCCGCAGATTTCAATGCATTTTCTGTCTCTAATAGACTTTTTTGACTTATGAGATGAGAAAAGCGCGCTGCGTTGAACCTTCCTCTTTCGAATGAGCCCTCACCCAGCTCAAAATATGCTCGTATAAGGTCAAACAACGTTTAGTTCCGAACCCATTCTTTCTAGTAAGATTCTAGTTATTTGCTAGATATTTGCTATTTACTAGAATCTTACTAGATTTTCGATCGAAAAAGTGGGTCTGCGCGAATCGGTTGTTTGTCCTTATTTGAGCAGATTTTGGGCTGGGTGAGGGCTCATTCTAAAGAGGATGGTTCATCACACACGGGTCTGGTCATAATATAAGTCAAAAAGTCTTTTGGGGACAGAAAAATGCATTGAAATCTGCTGGTTTTTTCCCTAGATTTTTACTCTACTTTGGACACTCATATTATTAGATATAAACATAATCTCGTTAAAATCATGACCAGACCCGTGTGTGATGAACCTTCCTCTTTCGAATGAGCCCTCACCCAGCCCACAATTAGCTCAAATAAGGACAAACAACCGATTCGCGCAAACCCATATTTTCGACCCAAAATCTAGTAAGATTCTAGTTATTTTCTAGTTACAAATCGAGGGTAGACTACCCCCTTAAGGGGGTAGTCCACCCTCGATTTGTAACTAGAAAGGAACTAGAATCTTACTAGAAAAATGGCTCGAAACATGGGTTTGCGCGCTGTCGGTTTTCGTCCTTATTTGAGCAAAGTTTGGGCTGAGTGAGGGCTTATTCTAAAGAGGAAGGTTAAACACACTGCGCTCTGGTTACGAGGTTAACGAGATTATGTTTATAACTAATAATATGAGGGTCCAAAGTAGAGAAAAAGTCTAGGAAAATAACCAGCAGATTTCAATGCATTTTTCTGTCTCCAAAAGACTTTATGACTTATGAGATAACCAGAGCGCAGCGCGTTGAACCTTCCTCTTTAGAATGAGCCCTCACCCAGCCCAAACTTTGCTCAAATAAGGACAAAAACCTACAGCGCGCAGACCCAGGTTTCGGACCCAAAATCTAGTAAGATCCTAGTAAATAGCAAATATCTAGCAAATAACTAGAATCTTACCAGATTTTCGATCGAAAAAGTGGGTCTGCGCGCTGTCGGTTTTTGTCCTTATTTGAGCAAAGTTTGGGCTGTGTGAGGGCTCATTCTAAAGAGGAAGGTTCAACGCGCTGCGCCCTGGTCATCTCATAAGTCATAAAGTCTTTTGGAGACAGAAAAATGCATTGAAATGTGCTGGTTTTTTTTCCTAGATTTTTTCTCTACTTTGGGCCCTCATATTATTAGTTATAAACATAATCTCGTTAACCTCGTAACCAGGGCGCAGTGTGTTTAACCTTCCTCTTTAGAATAAGCCCTCATCCAGCCCACAATTAGCTCAAATAAGGACGAAAACCGACAGCGCGCAAACCCATGTTTCGAGTCATTTTTCTAGTAAGATTCTAGTTCCTTTCTAGTTACAAATCGAGGGTGGACTACCCCCTTATGGGGGTAGTCCACCCTGGATTTGTAACTAGAAAATACCTAGAATATTACTAGAAAAATGGCTCGAAACATGGGTTTGCTGGTTTTCAGTTAGTGTCCTTATTTGAGCAAATTTTGGGCTGGGTGAGGGCTCATTCGAAAGAGGAAGGTTCACCGCAGGGGGCTCTGGTCATGAGGTTAACGAGAATATGTTTATATCTAATAATATTAGTGTCCAAAGTAGAGTAAACATCTAGGAAAAAAAACCAGCAAATTTCAATGCATTTTTCTGTCTCCAAAAGTCTTTTTGGCTGATGGGATGACCAGAGCCCCCTGCGGTGAACCTTCCTCTTTCGAATGAGCCCTCACCCAGCCCAAAATTTGCTCAAATGAGGACACTAACTGAAAACCAGGAAACCCATGTTTTCGACCCAAAATCTAGTAAGATCCTAGTAAATAGCAAATATCTAGCAAATAACTAGAATCTTACTAGAAAAATGGCTCGAAACATGGGTTTGCTGGTTTTCAGTTAGTGTCCTCATTTCAGCAAATTTTGGGCTGGGTGAGGGCTCATTCGAAAGAGGAAGGTTCACCGCAGGGGGCTCTGGTCATCCCATCAGCCAAAAAGACTTTTGGAGACAGAAAAATGCATTGAAATCTGCTGGTTTTTTTTCCTAGATGTTTACTCTACTTTGGACACTAATATTATTAGATATAAACATATTCTCGTTAACCTCATGACCAGAGCCCCCTGCGGTGAACCTTCCTCTTTCGAATGAGCCCTCACCCAGCCCAAAATTTGCTCAAATAAGGACACTAACTGAAAACCAGCAAACCCATGTTTCGAGCCATTTTTCTAGTAATATTCTAGGTATTTTCTAGTTACAAATCCAGGGTGGACTACCCCCTTATGGGGCTAGTCTACCCTCGATTTGGAACTAGAAAATTACTAGAATCTTACTAGATTTTGGGTCCGAAACATGGGTCTGCGCGGATCGGTTGTTTGTCCTTATTTGAGCTAATTGTGGGCTGGGTGAGGGCTCATTCGAAAGAGGAAGGTTCATCACACACGGGTCTGGTCATGATTTTAACGAGATTATGTTTATATCTAATAATATGAGTGTCCAAAGTAGAGTAAAAATCTAGGAAAAAAACCAGCAGATTTCAATGCATTTTTCTGTCTCCAAAAGACTTTTTGACTTATATTATGACCAGACCCGTGTGTGATGAACCATCCTCTCTAGAATGAGCCCTCAGCCAGCCCAAAATCTGCTCAAATAAGGACAAACAACCGATTCGCGCAGACCCACTTTTTCGATCGAAAATCTAGTAAGATTCTAGTTATTTGCTAGATATTTGCTATTTACTAGAATCTTACTAGATTTTCGATCGAAAAAGTGGGTCTGCGCGAATCGGTTGTTTGTCCTTATTTGAGCAGATTTTGGGCTGGGTGAGGGCTCATTCTAAAGAGGATGGTTCATCACACACGGGTCTGGTCATAATATAAGTCAAAAAGTCTTTTGGGGACAGAAAAATGCATTGAAATCTGCTGGTTTTTTCCCTAGATTTTTACTCTACTTTGGACACTCATATTATTAGATATAAACATAATCTCGTTAAAATCATGACCAGACCCGTGTGTGATGAACCTTCCTCTTTCGAATGAGCCCTCACCCAGCCCACAATTAGCTCAAATAAGGACAAACAACCGATTCGCGCAAACCCATATTTTCGACCCAAAATCTAGTAAGATTCTAGTTATTTTCTAGTTACAAATCGAGGGTAGACTACCCCCTTATGAGATGACCAGGGCGCAGCGCGTTGAACCTTCCTCTTTAGAATGAGCCCTCACACAGCCCAAACTTTGCTCAAATAAGGACAAAAACCGACAGCGCGCAGACCCACTTTTTCGATCGAAAATCTGGTAAGATTCTAGTTATTTGCTAGATATTTGCTATTTACTAGGATCTTACTAGATTTTGGGTCCGAAACCTGGGTCTGCGCGCTGTAGGTTTTTGTCCTTATTTGAGCAAAGTTTGGGCTGGGTGAGGGCTCATTCTAAAGAGGAAGGTTCAACGCGCTGCGCTCTGGTTATCTCATAAGTCATAAAGTCTTTTGGAGACAGAAAAATGCATTGAAATCTGCTGGTTATTTTCCTAGACTTTTTCTCTACTTTGGACCCTCATATTATTAGTTATAAACATAATCTCGTTAACCTCGTAACCAGAGCGCAGTGTGTTTAACCTTCCTCTTTAGAATAAGCCCTCACTCAGCCCAAACTTTGCTCAAATAAGGACGAAAACCGACAGCGCGCAAACCCATGTTTCGAGCCATTTTTCTAGTAAGATTCTAGTTCCTTTCTAGTTACAAATCGAGGGTGGACTACCCCCTTAAGGGGGTAGTCTACCCTCGATTTGTAACTAGAAAATTACTAGAATCTTACTAGATTTTGGGTCGAAAATATGGGTTTCGTACTAAACGTTGTTTGACCTTATTAGAACAAATTGTGGGCTGTGTGAGGGCTCATTCGAAAGAGGAAGAATAGACGCAGCGCGCTTTTCTCACGAGGTTAACGAGATTATGTTAATAACTAATAATATGATGGCCCAAAGTCGAGAAAAAATCTAGGAAAAAATCCCGCAGATTTCAATGCATTTTCTGTCTCTAATAGACTTTTTTGACTTATGAGATGAGAAAAGCGCGCTGCGTTGAACCTTCCTCTTTCGAATGAGCCCTCACCCAGCTCAAAATATGCTCGTATAAGGTCAAACAACGTTTAGTTCCGAACCCATTCTTTCTAGTAAGATTCTAGTTATTTGCTAGATATTTGCTATTTACTAGAATCTTACTAGATTTTCGATCGAAAAAGTGGGTCTGCGCGAATCGGTTGTTTGTCCTTATTTGAGCAGATTTTGGGCTGGGTGAGGGCTCATTCTAAAGAGGATGGTTCATCACACACGGGTCTGGTCATAATATAAGTCAAAAAGTCTTTTGGGGACAGAAAAATGCATTGAAATCTGCTGGTTTTTTCCCTAGATTTTTACTCTACTTTGGACACTCATATTATTAGATATAAACATAATCTCGTTAAAATCATGACCAGACCCGTGTGTGATGAACCTTCCTCTTTCGAATGAGCCCTCACCCAGCCCACAATTAGCTCAAATAAGGACAAACAACCGATTCGCGCAAACCCATATTTTCGACCCAAAATCTAGTAAGATTCTAGTTATTTTCTAGTTACAAATCGAGGGTAGACTACCCCCTTAAGGGGGTAGTCCACCCTCGATTTGTAACTAGAAAGGAACTAGAATCTTACTAGAAAAATGGCTCGAAACATGGGTTTGCGCGCTGTCGGTTTTCGTCCTTATTTGAGCAAAGTTTGGGCTGAGTGAGGGCTTATTCTAAAGAGGAAGGTTAAACACACTGCGCTCTGGTTACGAGGTTAACGAGATTATGTTTATAACTAATAATATGAGGGTCCAAAGTAGAGAAAAAGTCTAGGAAAATAACCAGCAGATTTCAATGCATTTTTCTGTCTCCAAAAGACTTTATGACTTATGAGATAACCAGAGCGCAGCGCGTTGAACCTTCCTCTTTAGAATGAGCCCTCACCCAGCCCAAACTTTGCTCAAATAAGGACAAAAACCTACAGCGCGCAGACCCAGGTTTCGGACCCAAAATCTAGTAAGATCCTAGTAAATAGCAAATATCTAGCAAATAACTAGAATCTTACCAGATTTTCGATCGAAAAAGTGGGTCTGCGCGCTGTCGGTTTTTGTCCTTATTTGAGCAAAGTTTGGGCTGTGTGAGGGCTCATTCTAAAGAGGAAGGTTCAACGCGCTGCGCCCTGGTCATCTCATAAGTCATAAAGTCTTTTGGAGACAGAAAAATGCATTGAAATGTGCTGGTTTTTTTTCCTAGATTTTTTCTCTACTTTGGGCCCTCATATTATTAGTTATAAACATAATCTCGTTAACCTCGTAACCAGGGCGCAGTGTGTTTAACCTTCCTCTTTAGAATAAGCCCTCATCCAGCCCACAATTAGCTCAAATAAGGACGAAAACCGACAGCGCGCAAACCCATGTTTCGAGTCATTTTTCTAGTAAGATTCTAGTTCCTTTCTAGTTACAAATCGAGGGTGGACTACCCCCTTATATCTCGTCGGTGGAGGTAGATAGAGGTTAGTTCTCTGGTCGCCGCCAGATGGAATCCTAGTCATTTTCACAGTTTTCATGTACGTGTGTGAATCATGGATATTCCTATATCCATGACCACAACAGGCTCTTTCTCTCTCACTCTTTATACCCCGACCGCCATGGCAGTCTATCTCTATATATATATAAGTGGTCTAAGGCCTAAGGAAAATTATTTGTGCCGTGTCTATAGGTTTATATAGTCTAAGGTCTAAGGGTAGTTCGCATTATGCCTATTTTATATCCTTCAGTCAGATTCAGTCAGATTCATGGCAATTGAAAGTTGATTTTGGTACTAGTAGTACCAAACTGTAGTAGTAGTAGTCAAATATTAGCGCCAAATTCTAAATATTAGTACCAAACTGTAGTAGTAGTAGTCAAATATTAGCGCCAAATTCTCCGCCCAATAGCGACAGGGATTGAAACAGTGCTGTGATCGTGGTGCCATCTAGTCTAGTTCCCTCGAACTGTACTAGGCGGTCCAAGGCCATACATAAGAGTTTTCTCCCCCTGGTTAGATTCCTTCATTCAATACAATTCAATATCACAATTGGACGTAAATACTTGTGCAGTGATTACATGCCAAAACTTCAGATCTTATTTCATTGCTGCATACATTTAAATAATTTCATTCATTAAAAAATGTCTTTATGTTAAAATTAAATTTATTATACGTTGGAAAAATAAACAATTTTTAATCGACGAATGTCATTTTTCCGTGACGTATATTTATATATTTAGTTTTCATCTATATACAATTGTGTGTGAGAGCGTGTGTGTGTGGGAGGCTTGAATCATAGAGAGTGAATTATTTATTTTTGTGTCAACTTAGTCATATTTTAGAATAATCGTCATTCACATTGATACTGTGTCAAATAACTGTTATGCATCGTTTATTACTGTTCCACGTAATGGAAAACAAATTAATGTTTCATTTATATTAAGTTTTAATCGCAGTTAATATACTTATTCCACACGATGTGTATTGTATTGTAATACTGTGAGAGTTTATACATACAAAGTTTCTGCTTCATAATAAAGACACTTTAAACAAATAAAGCATCTTAAATAATACAAATATGGTAAGTATACTGGTGACTCAAATGACTGTACTGATACGAATTGGCCATGTCATATGCTGATAAACTATTTCCAACTGAATAATATAATACTTTTTACGAACTATTAGTAACTAGAATGAATTTATTCAATTTAAATTGCCTCATAACATTTTGTTGTCTCTATTATTGTTATATATTTTCAAAATAAACGTATGCGATGTTTAGCTGATGTTATATTATGATTTTATTATTATAGGATGAAGACGATGATCAATATCAAGGTGTTTGCGACGTAGGTTCGTTTCCTCAAGATTTTGGATATGCATTATTCGATGGGGAAACAGAAGAATCCATGGATCCATTGTCAGGAGAACAAAAACCGAGAATACTTTTAATGGGTCTCAGAAGGTTTCAAAATATACAAGAAATATTTTCAGTACTTTTTCTTGTTAATATATTATCAATTGTAGTATATGAATATTTGTTTCAGGAGTGGAAAATCATCGATACAAAAAGTAGTTTTTCATAAGATGTCCCCAAATGAAACATTATTCTTGGAAAGCACAAATAAAATTATTAAGGATGATATAAGTAACTCTAGTTTTGTTCAATTTCAAATCTGGGATTTTCCGGGGCAAATTGACTTCTTTGATCCTACTTTTGACAGTGATATGATATTTGGTGGTTGCGGAGCATTGGTTTTTGTTATTGATGCTCAAGATGATTATATGGAAGCACTTAATAAACTTCACATGACAGTTACAAAAGCATATAAAGTTAATCAGGCTATCAGATTCGAAGTGTTTATACATAAAGTAGACGGTTTAACCGATGATTGTAAAATGGAAACACAAAGAGATATACACACTAGAGCAAACGATGATCTCGCTGATTCTGGTATGAGAAGAGTAACTATAAAAGTTATGAAATATTTTTTGAGCATTAAATATATTAATATATAAATATGTGTATTTTAGGATGTGATCAAATACACCTTAGTTTTCATTTAACATCCATATACGATCACAGTATATTTGAAGCATTTAGTAAAGTTGTCCAAAAGTTAATACCACAATTACCAACTCTAGAAAATTTACTTAATATACTTATATCGGTAAGAGAAAGACATATTTATTTCTTTCTATTTCAACTTTGATTTTTCGCAATATACAGTATGATTTATCTTGCAGAATTCTGCGATTGAAAAAGCATTTTTGTTTGATGTAGTGTCTAAAATTTATATTGCAACCGATAGTTCTCCTGTAGATATGCAAAGTTATGAACTTTGTTGTGACATGATTGATGTTGTTATCGATGTATCTTGCATATATGGGTATGTTACTTAAAAATCTTTTTATATTTATGAATTACTCATTCTGATCGTGTTTTTACCCATTTATATTACAAAATAAATAATAAATTTTAGTTTAAGAGAGGATTTAGAGGCTGCAGCATTTGACAGTCAGAGTTCCAGTCTAATCAAACTAAATAACGGAACAATTTTATATTTGAGAGAAGTTAATAAATTCTTGGCCCTAGTTTGTATCTTAAGGGAGGACAATTTTGACAGACAAGGTAATATATTTATTTTAAAATAATCAACAATTGCTTAATGATAGATTAAGATATGTGCTCTATACTTATATTTCTTTTTTTCTGTTATTAGGGGTAATCGATTATAACTTTCTTTGTTTTCGAAAAGCTATACAACAAGTTTTTGAATTACGCAATAAGGCTTTAGCATCAACAAATATTAATAATCATTCAACTCCTCCTGTTAACTCAAATGAAACTTCAAATGCTCCTACAGTATCACAAAGTGGAACCATGGGACAAAATGGTACTGTTGTAATAGCACAAAGTTAACTTCTGTATGTAATATTTTGAATTTTTATTTAATCTTTATAATAGAAGGCGAGATATCTTTTTCATACACATACTTTTCACTTTTACTTACTGATAAGTAAACTATGTCACTATATATATATATGTATATGTAAAAATTATATTATGTTACTATTTAAAATAAGAAATTAATACAATCATTAATTCTTGCCAGAAACTATTGTGTTCTTTTCTAGTTCCATACCATAACTCAATACGATATTCTTTCTCTTCCATAATTATTTATTTAAATATTAAATATTATTAATGCCATCAATAATATCTTTCATTTCACGGCGCAAAATATATGGAGATATACTAAACGTAACTATACTTTCTTCCAATTGGTACCAACGTATGTATGAAAATGTTTGTTCGTATTCGCTTAGAGTAATTTCATTGGGCAAAGAATAATCGGAATTTGAACTGAAAACATGTTTTCGTTATCAATTATTAACTATGTATTTAATGAGGTTATATAAGAATCAATTTTAGAATGAAAATTCGTTTCTTTACCTGTTTCTACACCAATCCGTCTTGTGTATTACTTTTGGAATAGGAATAGGTAAGCCTGACGGGGGTAAATTTTGAAATGCTACTTCGATTAAAAAACTGCGATTGAGATTACTATATGAACATATGGTTTCATCATTCCCCATGTTCATATTTCGTGTATTTGTTTGATATCGTAACATTAATTCATCTGAAAGAAATTTATAGGAATGGATAGAACATTGGAATTAAGGGAATAAATTTGATAAGCATAATTGAAAATAGTCTATTAAAAAAAGTCTTTATTTTATAATACGAATGTATATATATATACTTGCCATGTACAAGATTATTTAGCACAATATTCAACAGTATATCTTAAATAAAAAATAATTTAATAATACCTTACAAAATATTATTCGAGTTTAAATATTCCAAAATGATAGAAAATATATGTAGATATACAACTTTGTAAAGGGAACATGGTGTAATTGCCACTAAAGCATTAGTAAGTAAAATCAAGCATTAGTAATAATGATAAGCTAATTCAGCTTTTTGGACTTTGATCTTGTCAATAATAAAGAGTAAAAAAATTCTAGCGATAATATAGCTAGCAGGATATACTGTTATTTGCTATGGATATGGCACTATCGTTATATTCGAGGTATGTGATGTAAAAGTATTAGAAAGCTAAACAGTTCGTTACGTTTTTCCGTAATATGCTTTTAGAAAAATGGAACGAACTTCTTAGCCAACCCAATGTGTTAACGTCAACCATACGACATACTGCAGTTAAATGCTGAGCTTAAGCCAGTCACTGTAAACAAAGCAAGGAAAAGTGCAAAATTAATTATTATTTAGCAAAATTAATGATTAATATGTATGCTATTATGTATATCGTTACTATCAGAAAACAATTTTATGAATCAATATGTAAATGGTTCTGAAGTTTATCAAATTTAGGAATATTAGATAGAAATATGTTGTACAACTCTGTTAACAAAGCTTCTGACTTACAATAATTTGCATCCTTATTTTGTACTGCATTATGAAGCGCTAAAGCAAGATACGTGTGGTATTTGGTGTAACTATTTTCCAAGAGGTCCAAATCTCCACTGGCGTACATCAAATTTTTATAGTTCCATCGAGCTCGAACATAATTACACATTTCAATTAACTGAAAATAATCGTAATTTCATACAGAAAATTCAATTTTCTATATAAACAAATATAGTATGTATACATACATTATTCACAGTTGCCATTAAGTCATCATACTCTGGTGTTAACAAGCAGTGTTCATAAACTTTTTGCAAATATTCATTATGCACTGTAATTACAATTATATCGGATGAATGGAAAACGTACGTTTATGTGTATGTCCGTAAAAGTGTAAATTACAAGTATGGTTTACCTGATATGATTACGTCAAGGCATTCGGCTTTCATTAATGACTTCTCTAATACAAGACTCAAGTTTTGTAGTACTTGACCTGACAAGTATGTGTGTATAGAGGTAATCGCATGTAGTAAACAAAATCGCAAACTTTCGATGCGTCTTATGTAAAACTGTTCCAACTTGTTTTTAACTACACTCTTTGATTTTGATCCTTCCAAATCTATAAAAAAAAATAACACAATTTAGTATACTTTGGTGATATATCAATTTAACTATTCGTCAACATTTCTTCTTACCGCAAAACCTTAAATTATTCAACGTCCACAAGGCGTACTTTAATCTTAATTGAAATCTAAATATTTCATTGTATTTTATAAAAGTTTCTTCGTTTAATATAATGTTGATAGGCCAGCCTACTGCATAGTGTAATGTTATATTATCTATAGCTGTCAATACTTGATTTGTATGAGTACTGCGGACTGTAACAGACCATCGTGAACTTGAATCTGGCCACTTCTGAGAAAGGACTTCTTCAAGTATACATGATAAATAATATGAATTGCTCCACATTTGATTGCATTCAATCTAAAAGGAATAAACAGAAAATATGAATAAAAGCAATTTCATATGAAAAACAGCCTGTCTCTATAAAATCATATCAAAACAGTTTGTACTATACCTCCTGGAACAATTTCTGATAAAATTTACTCATGATATGACCTGCTTCCATCATGTACACAGATCTCATTAATATTAAATGGGATTCCAGTTTATATTCTTCCGACATGATATTTTTTACTAATTTACTAGCACTATTATATCTTGAAACAAGAATTTCTGCCAAAATAGTTTCTAATATTTTTCTAAATGGTAATATATAATCTGACACTTTCTCAAGTCTGAAAGTGTTGGAATGCGTTTAAAAAAACGATGTTTCTCTGAAAACGTTTTGAATTTATAAGAAAAATACCTTTCAAATAAATGATCAGAATCTGTTTTAGTATTCTTATCTTTCGGACAACAAACATCAGTTGTACTATTCTGTAATAATTCGGAGGGAATATAGTCTTCTAAAGCTTTTAATAAGAATGGATTATTAAATTCTTTCAATTGTTGTGTAATAGCCCGTTCTACATCTTCATCACACTTATCGGAAGTTTCTTCATTTTCTTGAAATGATGAGTCTTCTTTTTCTTCTTCTTCTTCTTGTAAGTCATGTGTACTGTATTTGGAAACTTCCGTTTTGAACTTAGAGTAAAACTCATCGGTCAAAGACATTTTTATTTCTGAAAATAAAAAAACAAAGGTAACTATACATTCTATACTATAATAAGATATAAACTAAAAGTGAATGCACTCTATACTACCATTTTCACTGTTAATTTTCCATATATCTGTAATTCGATCTAGGGATACTAATAATTCAATACTTTGTCCCATACGCTGCATTTTTTTAATTAAAAATTGCATTATCGGATCTGCTAAACACATAGCATTCAAAGGTCTTAAAGAAAATGCTTCATATTGTTCACTATTTTCCAATGATGTATCATTGAGAAATCTAGATAAAAGAAGAAATTACAACCTTAAAGAAATTACAATTTTAATTTCAATTTACATTTGAACAGTTTTACCTGACAATTATAAATTCCTCTCTCCAATCTTCAAATCGCCCTTCGCTTAACCATGTATCGATTATATTTAGATAAACGCTAAGACTACTTAAATATAAACTAGCACAAATATTCGATCTTTCACGATTGTGCGATTCCCGCAGTTCAAAATATAGAGAGGATAATAACTTGGATGCACATATCCAATTGTGATGAACTTTCCAATCGCATACAACTTTTTGATGAATTTCGTACAAAATGTTTATATTATACAAACGTTTCTTCAAAAGAACTGATAAAGACAACAATGTAAAAGATTCACCTAGAAAAACAACATAATGAGCTATGATACAATCAGAAATTTGTTAATTGTAGTTGGGAGGAATATTTGTTGCACCTTGTTTCATAAGTCTTTTTTCTATATCAATTATTTCATTTTTAAACTTCATTAGGTGTTGCCTTAGTACTGCATTATATGCTTCATACGTAAAAGGTGGCTTCTTACAAAGACTATTTTCTTTTGAATATATTTCTTCGCCAAAACGTTCTATTTCATGTATCATAGAAAAATATTTGCACAATGGCGAAAGAATACTGTTGAAAGCAACCTAAAACTTTCTGGTAGTAGTGTTGGTGAATAATAAGAAATAGTGTATGTAACATATAATAACCATATACAGCCAGGGACAATATTATGTGGACATTCTTAAAAATCACATAAATTGTTTAAAATTGGTCCAAGTGACTTGAATTTTTTTAAGATGATAGACCGACTAGTTTGCTAGAGAATGAGTAAACAAAGATTTGTTTAGATTGCAATTTGTAGGAATCATACAAAATTTAATATATGCGTTTTGTAGATTTCGGTAGCTTACATGCATACTGAAAGTTTTATCAAAATCGATCAACATTGCAATAAGCTACATATGTTTAAAGATGAGAGCGTAATTTCGTCCTAACGTGATCATCTTTAAACATTTGCAGCTCATTGCAACATTAACTGATTTCGATGAAATTTTCAGTATGCATACAAGTTACCGAAATCTACAAAACGCATTTTTAAATTATCGTTACAGGCTCAGATAAAAAGGTTGATAAAACATCATTATTAAAAAATTTTTTCGATTCCTACAAATTGCAATTTAAACAAATTTTTGTTTACTCATTCTCTAGCAAACTAGTCAGTCTAACATCTTACGAAAATTCAAATCCTTTGGACCAATTTTAAACAAGTTATGCGATTTTTAAGAATGTCCACTTAATATTGTCCCCAACTCTGTATTTATATTCTTTTAAATTAAAAATAAAATCTACTTACCGGTGTTAAGCTTGGTATAGATATATTGGGGCGAATAAAAAAATCTTTATCATCGTTTTGTTGAAATACAACCATATTTGTTGGAGCATAAAACATCCATAATAATTCTCTGCATACCAGATATTCACTGATTGTTCCAAAGTTATCGTATCTTATCTCTGTCACTTTACACCTATTTTATATTAATACAATGATAATAATTATACAAGACAATAATATTTTGTATGAACAAAAATAATTACCATATATCACAAAGATGTGCATCGCAAAACTGACTCTTGACTGGATATTTCCACCATTCTAATTCATTCCACCATGTGTTCTGAACGTTGGATAATAACCAATTTCTAGATTTAAGATCTTCGGTTAAAGCTACAGATAGCGTGGTTGATTCTATTTTACCAGTGGCAGATATAGACATTGTTTTATCCGAATCTTTCAGATTTGTAGATACTCGTAATTCAGTACTTATGTCAGTAACATCTTTGTCATTATCAGACCATTCCTATGAAAATGTAACATAAAATTTTATAATAACTGATACCACACACACATAGGTACAAGATACTAAAAGTATTTACACTTTCAGTGTCGCTTTTGTAGTCATCGAAAAAATTCTCTTGACCCTCTCTCAAATATTGAGACCAATCAATTTCTTCCGTAGCTTCGCTTTCATTTTCACCTGTTGCATTAAGAGTACATTCTCCCCGCATTAACTTTAAACATTCCAAATTAAATTTACTACTTTCCGTGGACAATTCCAACAGTAAAGTTAATAAGGACCATTGCACATCATATTGTGGATGCTGCTCGAAATCGAAACTCGATAAAAATGTATTAACATATTCTTCAAATTTTCTTGCTACATCGTACTTTCCATGAATCGATAACTTTGTAATTAGAGCTTTGATAGCTTCTTTTGTACTGTTACTATTCACAGACAAGAATCGATGGTGTTTAATGCTTGCCATACAAAATCGTTCGCAAACTTGAAATCCCTCTTCATTTTGCTATAATTAGGAAATTTTTATTATAACATTTGTCAAAGTAGTTAAAAAAAAAGTTAATGTCTATTGCTATAAATTTCGTATATAGTATACAATCATATTATAAATAGTATATATTACCTCAAAAGAAGTTATTGCTGTTATTAATTGCTTCATATCATTATGAATATCGTTTAACGTTTTCGTACCCATTCTCGTTCAGAACAGAAATAATGAAAGATCTAAAGATGATCAACATTCGTTATTTCGTTATGTTGCTAAACAGAATTGTTTTTTCAACTGGCGAGCATTTTTCAAAATCCTAACCTTTGATGAATTCTTCATTCAACTTGATCAATAAACTTTAATAAAAAAAATAACTTTTGCATTCTTCTTCGCATGTAGTCTTATATCTGATGACAATAATATATTTAGGAAACATCACGTTGTTATAATAAAGAAAGTTTAAAATTTTTTTCAAAGATAAACAGTGACACAGACTATAATATAAATACTGATCTTCGACGTGACTGTCATTCTCGGCCTAATGGCCTAATGCGAGCAACGGAACAGACCCATCATATACTACAGCACAGAACTGACAGAACCGAGAATCGGCTTAGATCACTGATATGTGGCTTAGAATGGGCTTAGATCCACTTAGATCCATGGACGACTTTACTTCGCAAGAAGTTATGCACATGTGCACATGTCTATTGAACTGTGAACAGGAACAGAATCCACTATGCTATGACCTGCTATGTATTTATCATCGAAGATTGACATTCGGATTGATCGTGAAAGATTAAGGGGGTAGTCTACCCTCGATTTGTAACTAGAAAATACCTAGGATATTACTAGATTTTGGGTCGAAAATATGGGTTTCGTACTAAACGTTGTTTGACCTTATTAGAACAAATTGTGGGCTGTGTGAGGGCTCATTCGAAAGAGGAAGGTTAGACGCAGCGCGCTTTTCTCACGAGGTTAACGAGATTATGTTAATAACTAATAATATGATGGCCCAAAGTAGAGAAAAAATCTAGGAAAAAATCCCGCAGATTTCAATGCATTTTCTGTCTCTAATAGACTTTTTTGACTTATGAGATGAGAAAAGCGCGCTGCGTTGAACCTTCCTCTTTCGAATGAGCCCTCACACAGCCCACAATTTGTTCTAATAGGGTCAAACAACGTTTAGTTCCGAACCCATTTTTTCGACCCAAAATCTAGTAAGATTCTAGTAAATAGCAAATATCTAGCAAATAACTAGAATCTTACTAGAAAGAATGGGTTCGGAACTAAACGTTGTTTGACCTTATACGAGCATATTTTGAGCTGGGTGAGGGCTCATTCTAAAGAGGAAGGTTCAACGCAGCGCGCTTTTCTCATCTCATAAGTCAAAAAAGTCTTTTAGAGACAGAAAATGCATTGAAATCTGCGGGTTTTTTTCCTAGATTTTTTCTCTACTTTGGGCCCTCATATTATTAGTTATTAACATAATCTCGTTAACCTCGTGAGAAAAGCGCGCTGCGTCTATTCTTCCTCTTTCGAATGAGCCCTCACACAGCCCACAATTTGTTCTAATAAGGTCAAACAACGTTTAGTACGAAACCCATATTTTCGACCCAAAATCTAGTAAGATTCTAGTAATTTTCTAGTTCCAAATCGAGGGTAGACTAGCCCCTTAAGGGGGTAGTCTACCCTCGATTTGTAACTAGAAAATAACTAGAATCTTACTAGATTTTGGGTCGAAAATATGGGTTTGCTGGTTTTCAGTTAGTGTCCTTATTTGAGCAAATTTTGGGCTGGGTGAGGGCTCATTCGAAAGAGGAAGGTTCACCGCAGGGGGCTCTGGTCATGAGGTTAACGAGAATATGTTTATATCTAATAATATTAGTGTCCAAAGTAGAGTAAAAATCTAGGAAAAAAAACCAGCAGATTTCAATGCATTTTTCTGTCTCCAAAAGACTTTTTGACTGATGTGATGACCAGAGCCCCCTGCGGTGAACCTTCCTCTTTCGAATGAGCCCTCACCAAGCCCAAAATTTGCTCAAATAAGGACACTAACTGAAAACCAGCAAACCCATGTTTCGAGCCATTTTTCTAGTAAGATTCTAGTTATTTGCTAGATATTTGCTATTTACTAGGATCTTACTAGATTTTGGGTCGAAAACATGGGTTTCCTGGTTTTCAGTTAGTGTCCTTATTTGAGCAAATTTTGGGCTGGGTGAGGGCTCATTCGAAAGAGGAAGGTTCACCGCATGGGGCTCTGGTCATCCCATCAGTCAAAAAGTCTTTTGGAGACAGAAAAATGCATTGAAATCTGCTGGTTTTTTTCCTAGATTTTTACTCTACTTTGGACACTAATATTATTAGATATAAACATATTCTCGTTAACCTCATGACCAGAGCCCCCTGCGGTGAACCTTCCTCTTTCGAATGAGCCCTCACCCAGCCCAAAATTTGCTCAAATAAGGACACTAACTGAAAACCAGCAAACCCATGTTTCGAGCCATTTTTCTAGTAATATTCTAGGTATTTTCTAGTTACAAATCGGGGGTAGTACGGACTGATGAAATGGACTGACGGATTTCCAGATATTTGGAAATATTCCTTCGTGATTGAAGTAAGGATTGACAGTCTGACTGTTCAATCAGACTGTCATTCCTGATGTCTGACTGTTCACTCAGACTGTCATTCCTGATGTCTGACTGTTCAATCAGACTGTCATTCCTGATTGACCGTGTAGGGTCCGCTAATATGATGCGCGATTGATATCGTTCCGTTTCGTGATGCGCGCTTGGTGGCGCTTGGCAACGGAACGTTTTTCCATGCATTTGATGCTAATGAATCAAACATGGCTGCCTCCATGAGTGAATATGTTTTTTTTTCAAAGCCATGTTTCTCAAAAACTGCGTATAGGAGAAAAATTAAGGACAGATTCGGAATCAGCGCAAGAAACTCTATAAGAAGGGCCCAACAGTATATTGAAAATAAATAATTATATGATTTGATATGATTTGAGCCTATAAGAATAAAAAGTAATGAAACTAACACTAAAGGTTTGCATGGGATAATATTTAATATTTAATGTATATCTGTTATACATTCATTTTTAAGAATCAAATCATACCACTTTTTTAAAATTCTACGCGTACGCGAAAAATCTTGCACCACATCGCAACACCGCGCTTAGATCCACTTAAATAGATCCAAGCTTAGTTAGATTGCGACTTTTTGTTACTGTATAGCTTTTTCAATGTTTGTATGTCCCTCTGTTCTTCGCTGAATTTTGTTATTGAAATAAGAGTGTTACATATGTTGAAGAAGAATAAAATGATATCAGCTGTGAGAATTTATTTAATAAAAACGCAAGTTAGGATTACACATAGGTAAATATAAATGAGAAGATAATTGTTTTAAGTGTTTATACATGTATAAACGCATTTGACATAGTAATGTTACATAACAATGTAAATTTCTTTCACGATCATGTTGGAAGACGCTACACATAACTGAATTCCATAATTACATCTCATTAAATATAAGTAGTTGTATATGTATAAATGTATATTGATGACTGTAATATTTTGGTCCTATTTTGGGAGAACCAAATTATTCTATGGAATGCACTTAATATGTTAATAAGTATCAGTAATTAATAACTTTAAATTTACAGCATCTTCATAAAAAATCTAAATGCAATCAGATGATGACAAATACACACTCTGTTTTTGCTATGACATTTTACAACACCATATTATGTATCTACTGTTATTTAAAAAATGTACAAATAATTGCTTAAAAATATTGAGACACGTCTCTGATATTGTACTTTTTTTGTTTATTTCTATACAATAAAAGCGACATGCATGTTTAACTTTATTCAAAGTTCAAGTTACATATACATCACTTTTCTGTATATAGTGGACAAATAAGATCTCGCAAATATTGACTTCAGTGGAGAAACTCTTTATCCAAGTACTCAATTCAACATATTAAAATTCCTGAGGATTAGTGTATGAATAACAAAATGATATGATGTGCTTCAGCTGGAAATAAGAAAAACATTCCTAATACTATAATGATGATGATATTCAATTATTATTGTAGATCAAGATGTAGTTATGTCGATTCAAAATAATAATTTAATATAAAAATAAGTGCTAAATTATTGTTAATGGTACATGTATAAGATGTGCATACTTTTTTTCTGAAAGGTTTCCTACTGTTATTAAAGTTCATCCTTCTCGTCAAGATCTACGTCGCTGAGATCGATTTCTTCTGCTGGTGGAAGTTCAGCATTTTTCCCATCCCAAGCAATTGTATCAAGAATCTTAGGCAACTGAGCACCCTTTAATGGTGCCGTCCCTCCTCGTCCATAACTTAAGTCACGTAAGAATTCATCTATGCCGACATAAGAGAAACTTCCTTTGAGTAACGAGTATTTCATTTTTTTGATATTTACAACTGCCAATGCCGGATAGCCGAAACCTCCTATTTCTAATGCTTCTTCAATATGAGGCTGTGCACTAGCTTCTGCCCAAACCCATCTATTGAAAGGAAAAAGCGGGAAAAATATTTTATAAATTGTCTAAAGCTAGAGAACCCGGAAATGTCAGGTACCCGATGGTATTGGATCGAAAGATTCGGGATACTAGAGATCCCTATTTCACGTGTATATGTATAAATACACGTGGTACGTGATCCGTATAGTAAGAATTTAAGGGGATAGCCTTGTTTCCACGATTGCAAAGGTGCGAGATACTCCTTTTCATTTCTTGATAATGCAAAGATGGAGTTTTTCAGCAGTGAAAAGCGTTAGATAAAAGATCGATCTAGGCCGCGATCGCTCTCAAAAGTCCTATTTTTACGTTTACGAGGCGTAATTTGCATTATTCTTAACTTTAGCTATTTTCATAAAGTTGCAATAGCTAACATACTGCCGAATGATGCAAATTACGCCACGTAAACGTAAAAATAGTACTTTTGAGGGCGATTGAGAGCTAGATTGATCTTTTATCTAGCGCTATTTATTACTGAAAAAGCCCATCTTTGCGATATCGAGAAATGAGAAAGCGCATCCCGCCCCCTTGCAATTCTGGAAATGAGAGTCTACGCGTTAAGGATCCTTAAATTCCTACTACACGGTTCACGTATCACGTGTGTGTTTTTGAGTACACGTTCAAAACCACGACCTCTACGGGATACCGGGGAATAATCCAAAAAATTCTCGAGAATCCCGATACATTCGAGAACTCCGAAATTTTCGAGAACCTGTCCTTTTTGATTGATTGTTTTACGTCGCTTCTTCAACTGCTATGGTTATTAAGCGATGGGACCTACAGTTTTAAGGTGGTAAGTTTAAGTAAGTTTAAGATCGAGAACCTGTCCTGATATCGAATAAAATTCTCGACCCGTCTCGGCCCAACATTTTCAGGTTTTTGTACATCTATCTAAAACATAAATTCACCACTACGCATAGGGTGGCATTATTTCTACATACCCCCACATTTTCTGCTTGTATTTCTCTCCTAGCTCGTTCAGTATCTTCAAATAATTATTTCTACATTCCGCCTGACAGTCTAAGATATGTGGTAAAACTGATACAACACATAATGGTTTGTCTTCACAAGCATTTTCCAATGTTCGTTTGTTTAAAAGTTGAGTTACTTCTGGAGCTGGTACATTTTCTGCCAATTTTTCGATTGCCCAACTTACAATGTCACTGCTTGTTCGACCGCCATCGTATTCTTGTACAGAATCAAAAGATTTTTTGCCAGGTGCAAAATATTTAATTGTAGGATATCCTCTAATTTCATATTGACTGGCCTATATTAGCGACACATTACATAAGATATATAATTAAATAATTACAATTTAGATTTATGTGTAATTAAATGTTAGGACAATTTACTTACTTTAACCTTATTTATAGTAGCATCCAGAGCTCCCAATTTTACTTTTCCTTTAAGCTCTGTAGCAGCAGATGCCCAAATGGGAGCTAAATTTTTACAATGACCGCACCAAGGTGCATAAAACTCGACTAACCACATATCTTCAGAATTCATTACTATTTTATCGAAATTCTCGTCTGTCAATTCAATTACATCCTTGGAATCTTTCGACTACGATGAGAACAAACCAGTGTTACGGAATTCATAAAATAACTTTTATCTGTTATTGTTGCATATTATTAGACTCTGGATGTTTATGCAAAATAAAAAGTTTATGCTTCAATTGCAAGACGCAGGAGCTTATATTCTTAAAAAATAATTTTAATGTGGTGAAAATAATATATTAATACTCTGAAAATCTTTTAATATTTTCACTGTTCTAAATTGCACTTGTTCATTTTTGTTATAAATGCATAAAATCTGGAGTCTATATATTATACACTGTTATATTTACCTTAGCTCCCCCAAGGCCTTTTTTGGATTTGCTGGTGATTGCATTTAAAACAGCATCCACAATTCCTTCTGCTGTTCTAGGCCCAGCATAATCTTCCGCCTTATCTTTCGCACCAAAGATTTTAATTGTCGGAATACCTTTAATTCCATATTTCGAACCAATATTCATATGCTCATCTGCATTCACTGCTCCAAATTTGACGATACCCTGAACAAAATTTACAATCTTGGTAAGGAACTCATTCGAGAAAAACAGGACATAAAATGATAATATAATAGAACGAAAAATGTTTGTTACCTTCAAAGCAGTAGCAGCCTTATTATATTCAGGTGTCAATTGTTTACAATGACCACACCATGGTGCATAAAATTCAACAACCCAAATATTATCACTATTCAATACCAAACTGTCAAAGTTGCTTGAATCGAGTTTTATAACATCCGAATTGGAATTGTACAAACAATGGGCTCCAGAGATTAATAACAAGAAACCTGTATTAAAGGAAAATTGGAAATAATAAAATACATGTAAATATGCTCGAAAAGTATTTTTGATCTAAATAAATCAATAAAAATGTATATTTAATGAAGTGTAGAAAAATATCGTAATAGTTTAGATATGCCGGTTTGTGTAATAAAAAAAATATTGTGAGACGGCCAGCAAATATTACTTTACGAAACTCACCTAAAAGAGCTTGCATTTTTTTTTAGAAAATATTGAAAAATGTACAATTCAGAATTGCCTTCAAGAAAACACTCACTGAACAGATTGAAACGAATACAATCTCCTTCTATGTAGACATAAAGTTCAATCGTTCGGTCGTTCGGTGCAGTACCCCACTCTTTATAACCACCTACATATCACTTTTCGTGGATCGTTCTGATTGGTTCTCGTAATCAACATCCATACTGATCCACGCATACTTTACAAAAGAAATATCCTCGGTTTTCCAAGATTATTTTAGGTGGCTTTACTGCAGACAATTAAAGCAACATCATTATTATAATTTTCTAATTTGAAAATTATTTTCAACTACGCAAAGTCTGAAGACTGCGCGTTCCTCATCAAGTTGAGTTTCAGATAAAAGAAATTCAAAATACTTCAAATTCATATATATGTATTTAGGCGGAAATTGTGGGCATGCTGGTGTAGATAGAATTTAATACATATTCATCTCTATATACATTTGACTGATTTTTATATACTAACAGTTATTCAAAATCAAATAGATTTTGTATTTATACGCGTTATTAGCTTGTGTTACATAAACAGAGCGTATTTTACACATGAAACTTTGCAAAATATAAAATAATTTTACTAACAAATAATATTTACGCTATATGAACAGCATCTGTTTCTTTATCAACAATTATATACTAAATGAATTTTAAAAAACTAAATATAGATAAATGAATAAAAAAGCTGAATAAAAAAAATCACTCAATATTTCTCCGAATACTTTGAACACACGGTCCCCAATAGCTGATTCTGACTTCGTTCTGCTCATGTCCAAAGTCCTGCTCCAACGGACAGCAGAACAACCCAGACGGCACACCGGCTCGATTTCAGCCGGGCACCTGTGCACAAAGTGGCGCGATTTTCACCTGCCGGGGGCTCGAGCCCAGGGCCTGCCGGCCGGGCTAGGATTCAGCCGATTTGCAAGATTGCAAGGGTGCGGGATTCGCGTTCTCATTGCGTGATAATACAAACACGGATTTTTTCAGTAGTCAAAAACGCCAGATAAAGGTCAATCTAGGCAGCAATCGCCCTCAAAGGTCTTATTTATTAAGGGGGTAGTCCACCCTCGATTTGTAACTAGAAAGGAACTAGAATCTTACTAGAAAAATGGCTCGAAACATGGGTTTGCGCGCTGTCGGTTTTCGTCCTTATTTGAGCAAAGTTTGGGCTGAGCGAGGGCTTATTCTAAAGAGGAAGGTTAAACACACTGCGCCCTGGTTACGAGGTTAACGAGATTATGTTTATAACTAATAATATGAGGGCCCAAAGTAGAGAAAAAATCTAGGAAAAAAAACCAGCACATTTCAATGCATTTTTCTGTCTCCAAAAGACTTTATGACTTATGAGATGACCAGGGCGCAGCGCGTTGGACCTTCCTCTTTAGAATGAGCCCTCACCCAGCCCAAACTTTGCTCAAATAAGGACAAAAACCTACAGCGCGCAGACCCAGGTTTCGGACCCAAAATCTAGTAAGATCCTAGTAAATAGCAAATATCTAGCAAATAACTAGAATCTTACCAGATTTTCGATCGAAAAAGTGGGTCTGCGCGCTGTCGGTTTTTGTCCTTATTTGAGCAAAGTTTGGGCTGTGTGAGGGCTCATTCTAAAGAGGAAGGTTCAACGCGCTGCGCCCTGGTCATCTCATAAGTCATAAAGTCTTTTGGAGACAGAAAAATGCATTGAAATGTGCTGGTTTTTTTTCCTAGATTTTTTCTCTACTTTGGGCCCTCATATTATTAGTTATAAACATAATCTCGTTAACCTCGTAACCAGGGCGCAGTGTGTTTAACCTTCCTCTTTAGAATAAGCCCTCATCCAGCCCACAATTAGCTCAAATAAGGACGAAAACCGACAGCGCGCAAACCCATGTTTCGAGTCATTTTTCTAGTAAGATTCTAGTTCCTTTCTAGTTACAAATCGAGGGTGGACTACCCCCTTAAGGGGCTAGTCTACCCTCGATTTGTAACTAGAAAATACCTAGAATATTACTAGAAAAATGGCTCGAAACATGGGTTTGCGGCCAGACGTTGATTGACCTTATTAGAACAAATTGTGGGCTGTGTGAGGGCTCATTCGAAAGAGGAAGGTTCAACGCAGCGCGCTTTTCTCACGAGGTTAACGAGATTATGTTTATATCTAATAATATGATGGCCCAAAGTCGAGAAAAAATCTAGGAAAAAATCCCGCAGATTTCAATGCATTTTCTGTCTCTAATAGACTTTTTTGGCTTATGAGATGAGAAAGGCGCGCTGCGTTGAACCTTCCTCTTTCGAATGAGCCCTCACACAGCCCACAATTTGTTCTAATAGGGTCAATCAACGTCTGGGCGCAGATCCATGTTTCGACCCATTTTTCTAGTAAGATTCTAGTAAATAGCAAATATCTAGCAAATAACTAGAATCCTACTAGAAAAATGGGTCGAAACATGGATCTGCGCCCAGACGTTGATTGACCCTATTAGAACAAATTGTGGGCTGTGCGAGGGCTCATTCGAAAGAGGAAGGTTCAACGCAGCGCGCCTTTCTCATCTCATAAGTGAAAAAAGTCTATTAGAGACAGAAAATGCATTGAAATCTGCGGGATTTTTTCCTAGATTTTTTCTCGACTTTGGGCCATCATATTATTAGATATAAACATAATCTCGTTAACCTCGTGAGAAAAGCGCGCTGCGTTGAACCTTCCTCTTTCGAATGAGCCCTCACACAGCCCACAATTTGTTCTAATAAGGTCAATCAACGTCTGGCCGCAAACCCATGTTTCGAGCCATTTTTCTAGTGAGATTCTAGTTCCTTTCTAGTTCCAAATCGAGGGTAGACTACCCCCTTAACTTATTATGGGGCTAGTCTACCCTCGATTTGTAACTAGAAAGGAACTAGAATCTTACTAGATTTTGGGTCGAAAATATGGGTTTGCGCCCAGACGTTGATTGACCTTATTAGAACAAATTGTGGGCTGTGTGAGGGCTCATTCGAAAGAGGAAGGTTAGACGCAGCGCGCTTTTCTCACGAGGTTAACGAGATTATGTTTATATCTAATAATATGATGGCCCAAAGTCGAGAAAAAATCTAGGAAAAAATCCCGCAGATTTCAATGCATTTTCTGTCTCTAATAGACTTTTTTGGCTTATGAGATGAGAAAGGCGCGCTGCGTTGAACCTTCCTCTTTCGAATGAGCCCTCACACAGCCCACAATTTGTTCTAATAGGGTCAATCAACGTCTGGGCGCAGATCCATGTTTCGACCCATTTTTCTAGTAGGATTCTAGTTATTTGCTAGATATTTGCTATTTACTAGAATCTTACTAGAAAAATGGGTCGAAACATGGATCTGCGCCCAGACGTTGATTGACCCTATTAGAACAAATTGTGGGCTGTGTGAGGGCTCATTCGAAAGAGGAAGGTTCAACGCAGCGCGCCTTTCTCATCTCATAAGCCAAAAAAGTCTATTAGAGACAGAAAATGCATTGAAATCTGCGGGATTTTTTCCTAGATTTTTTCTCGACTTTGGGCCATCATATTATTAGATATAAACATAATCTCGTTAACCTCGTGAGAAAAGCGCGCTGCGTCTAACCTTCCTCTTTCGAATGAGCCCTCACACAGCCCACAATTTGTTCTAATAAGGTCAATCAACGTCTGGCCGCAAACCCATATTTTCGACCCAAAATCTAGTAAGATTCTAGGTATTTTCTAGTTACAAATCGAGGGTAGACTAGCCCCTTATACTTTTGTCGGTAACAACCCTGATAGCACAGTTTGGAACTGCCAGGAATAGTCCAGAGCGTGGAGTGAATTTGGAGGGCAGTATGGTTCCAGACGCCGCTTATTGGCTGCTCGGAGCAATGGTTGGAGTACATCTAGAAAGAGTGTGGAGTTGCATGCCAGTGGGCTTCCGAAAACGATTACAGGTGTACAAAGTCCGCCGTCACAGCATCTAGAGGGCAGCTTCTTCCTTCCAGATGGAAGGCAGCTCGTGGAGTCTGTGTGGAACGGCCATGCCGTTATACAGGGCAGCACCGTCGGTGAGGTTATGTCAGTAATGTTGGTAATGTCGGTGAAATGAATTTCTACACATTGTACAAATATGTAGCAGTCTTCCTTTTTACCGACAATTCCAAATACCGATTCTGAATGAAAACGAAATAATAAACCCGATATAAAAAAATATTAAATTTTATTTATTTCTATTATATCTATATTATTTTTCCTAGACTGCGGATCTTTGTGCAAAATAAAAATTGTCTGCATCGATCGCAAGAGAGATGGAAACTATATGTACAAATTGAATGTTACGTTCTTCCCCCCTTGCCGTAATTTTCTTTACAGTTACATTAAGAGTAAACCTACACATAAATCAATAAACTAGTAATACATTAATTATCCCCTAATACGTACAGTTACACGAATTAATATTCGGACGATCTAAAGAAGATGATAACTTTTTAAATATTGTACTATACGATTTGAATTTTTTGGGGGAGCTGGAACAATTAGTTTACTGCAGGATGTGAAAAGAAATTTTTTCAAAAATTGCATTTGGTCGGAATTGCAGAGAAAATACTAAAAGTTACATTTTACAACTTTTTCGCGCGGGCCTATATTGAAAATTTAAAAAGTACGTTTTGTAGGCCTGCGTAAATAATGTGCACTGTGAAAGTTTCATCGAAATCGGTTGATGCGGGAAAAAACGACAGGCCTTGAAAGATGTAAGAATTCTTCGATGTAGGCTGAAAATCTGCGATTTTTACCATCTTTAAACGTTTGTAGCTCATTGCAACGTCAACCGATTTTGACGAAATGTTCAAAATATGTTTAGTCGACACAGATCTACAAAGCGTATTTTTCAATTTTTCAATATGGGCTCACATAAAAAAGTTGTAAAATGCAACTCTTAGTATTTTTTCATACAATCCCGATCAATTGCAATTTTTGAAAAAATTTCTTTTCACATCCTGTAGTAAACTAATTGCTGTAGCTCCCCAAAAAAGTTCAAATCGTTTAGTACAGTATTAAAAAAGTTCTCGTCTTTTTTAGAACGTCCGAATATTAATTCGAGTAATTGCAGTTCCCGTATAGCCTTTTTCCAGGATTGCAAGGATGCGGGATTCGCCTCTTCTCATCTCTCGATAATAATACAAACACGGGGTTTCTCACTAGTTAAAAACGCTAGATAAAAGATCGATCTAGGGCCCCATCTCCCTCAAAGGTCCTATTTTCCGTTTACGTGGCGAAATTTGCATTAGTCGTCACCGTAATTTGCATTATTCGGGAGCATACAAGCTATTTTCATAGCTACATGCTGCCGAATAATGCCAATTACGCCTCGTAAACGAAAAAATAGAACTTTTGAGGCAGATAGTGTTCTAGATCGTTCTTTTATCTAGCGTTTTTGACTAGTGAAAAACCCCGTGTTTGTATTATTATCGAGAGATGAGAATAAGAGGCGAATCCCGCACCCTTGCAATCCTGAAAACGAGTCTACTTCCTTTTAATAAACTAAAGCAAGGATTTGAAACCAAGGAGTATGTTCGGTTGCAGGTAGCTACGGTATAAAGTTTAGTACATTAACGGTATAAAAGGTCCAAATACATCTGGCTACATCGGCTGTGCTTCTTTCGGCTGGCTAAAAATCACTTTGTTGGGAGGTACATCTGGAAGGTCTTTAGCTGAATGTTTTATGACGGCCTCGCCTGTGAATTCGGACTCGCGCTTGTTCCTTCGCGCGGAGGGTTTTACGACGGAACATTAAGTGGCCTGTAGTTCCTATTTCATTTGGAACAACCTAAGCATTGGAAAAACCGAAAGAATACCGGTATTATTTCGGTTTCGGTAGAAAATTGATTGTGCCGTTATTCGAAGACTTTGAATAAATCCACTATCCACAGTCCAAATTCTATCTTGAGATTAGTCTTTTTTTAATCGGAAGAACGCCACACGAAGCAGCTAGCGTCATTTACATGAAACAATTACGAAAAATAAACAAGGTCTGCAATTAACTTGTTAGTGGTTTCATGCCAATATGTCTGGCTGGCCGACGCGCGTCGGGTTACCTGGCCGTGTTTATTGCACCACTTGGCTACGGTGACCGAAGTCTTCGCCGCCCTGGCAGAAAATTATTCGAAGCTACACCGTTTCGATAGTTTCCAGATGGCTGGGAAACCCAAAGGTCTGGTCGCCACATGTGCGATCTTGCCGAATCCTAGGGCCCGCTTCAAGCACTAGCTTAAAAGTTCCGTTCACCCCCAAATGGGACTTTCACCAACATGTTCAGTCGCGTTTTTAACACTTTTTAATGGGTTGTTAACATTTTTTTATCTTATTAGGAATTTATTTTAGTTAGTGATCATATTCATCGATAAAAAAAGATGAGTATACGGTACTATTTATATTGAGTCCTACAAAATATTGCAATTAGAATTACGATTTCAATTATGTCTACTTGTTCTTTGAATACAGTAGAGACTCCCGTATCCGTACCCCCATTATCCGAATACATACCCTAATATAAGCAAAGAGGATTAGATTGAATATAAGGACGTCCTATTGTCCGTATGTTCTGTTATCGCCGCGTCGCTCGCTGTGCCGGGATTCAAATGCGCGCCGTCTCCAGATTCCGACTTTCTGACTCATGCTTCCGAAACTTCGGCAACGTAAAAATCGAAGGAACGCGTCGGCGTCGATCAGTCGAGCAGGTAGTTCACACAGACAGAGTAGAGGTACGCTTGTGTGTAGCGCGCAAGCAATTGAACAGGCACTCAGACGGGCTGAGTTTTCACGTTACCGAAGTTTCGAAAGCATGAGGCGAAAAGTCAGAGTCTGGAGACGGCGCACAGTGTGACCTTTCGTCCAAATCGGAGACAAAATCGAAGAACTTTTGATAGAAATAAGGTAGAGCGATGAAATTTTTTAAAAATTAAAGCTGAAACATTACAGAATATGGGAAAAATAGGGAGATTATGGTAAGAACGTTTTTTAACGTTGAGAAAATTCGTTAAACTTGCACAATTTCGAGAAAATTGTGGTTTTTCCAATACCACGCGCGGAAATTTTTTTTTTAATTTTTGCTATATATCATTTCCCGTAGATTTTTTCACGCCGATTTCAAATCTGGTCTCAAAATTTGTCTACGACCTCAGGATATTGCAAAATCGATTTCTTTAAATTCTACATGTTTAACGAATTTTCTCGGTTAAAAAACGTTCGTACCATAACTTCCCTATTTTTCCCATATTCTGCAAAGTTTCAGCTTTCATTTTAAAAAAATTTCATCGCTCTACCTCATTTCTATCGAAAGTTCTTTGATTTTGAATCGAGTCTGGTCCAAATTTTCCACTGTGCGCCGACGCGACGAAATCTCTCCGTATTTAATCATTGATTAAACACGTTTAATCAATCATAATGTATTAATATTGGATATCACTGTATTCGGGAAAGTCTACAGAATCTTTTGCCAGAAAGAACAATTCAATATCTTTTATAATAACATCACAATATTTGTTTGAAGTTGAAAAATATGTTTTTTTTTCAAAGCCTTGTCCTGAAAAACTGTGCGTATAGGAAAAAAATTGAAAACAGATTCGGAATCAGCGCGAAAAACTCAGGCCAATAAGTCCTGGGTAGTTACCAAAACAACTCTGGATTTTCTGCACGAAATTACCTGAACCTTTTCCCGGAATGTTCGTTTGACAAGCAAATTTTCACATAATCATCCATTTCATTTCCAAAGTACAGTACCAGGACCTCGACCAACCGGCTTGATCGAGAGACAAACAGCCTGGACAAATTAAGGCCCGATGGATAATTGAGACCCGAGGGAAACCACGTCTTACCCTGCCATAGTCCGGCCACTCTAAGCGACCGTAATTATCCTTACGGGCACCGTCGCGTCGGTTCTTCCACGCCATAATTAATCCTCCGGCAACCCTGCCTCTCTTCCCAGTTTTCCCCGAAATTCTATACTCTATACAATTGTACTTGCAGCTATTCCTTCTGACGCGATAACGGTAACGTTAGCGTATCTGCTTTATAATATTTGTCATTGTTGTAATATCCTGCAATTTCTACCATCTTTAACCCTTAGCACTCCAGTGGTGACTCGAAATCACCACTAAAAATTGCTGTCCCATTATGCAAAATATTGTTTACATTGTTAAACATGTTGGTAGCTAATCAATTACTAAACCTTTAATTATTGTATGAGGTATTACGATCAATTTCATATCCATCAAATGAAAAGAATCGTATAGAACGAAATTATTCTACCTAGAACGAGATGTTTCATTTTCGAGTTAAAACAGCTCCGAAATTAAAACAGCTGCAAATGGTTAATTATTATAATTATCTTTTAAATTTTCAATATAGGCCCCACATAAAAAAGTTGTGAAGTGCAACATTTAGTACCTATTTTCTCTACAATTCCGGCCAACTGCAATTTCTGGAAAAATATCTTTAGGATGACGGGTAATTCAGTGTCTATGATGTTTCGCGTGGTTAACAGACAACGATATAGATATTTATTAAAACAATAACACGTAACAATAACAAAACAAAACAAGATGTAATAATAATAACAATAACGAGAAAACTAGATTATAAACGTTAATGACTATCGAGTACTAACAAAGTACAGAGATATAAATTAACGTAGCGCGGGCAACTCTAGAGCGATGCGTTCTCAACGAGTGCCACAAGCTTTTTTTCCACTGGTAAAAATCCTTTTTAGTGGGAGGATTAGCAACGTGAGAAAGACCGTTAAAATAAGGGGAGGAATTCTCCGTTCCTCAAGAGTAAGGAGAAAGTTTCCTTCCCCAAAACAATTCAAAGTCGTCGCTGCCAAGGACATTGCAACGGTTGAGTCAGGGTTCTGGTAATCGTCACTTTTACGACCGAACCCTCAATGCAACCGTCCACAGCGCGCACTTGAGAAGGATGAAATTTCCGCGTCCGGAAAGTCCCTCTTTCCAACGCGCCATGTCCACTACATATCTTTTCACATCGTGCAGTAAACTAATTTCTCCAACTTCTCACGAAAAGTCCAAATCCATATAGTCCAACATTAAAAAAGTTACAGTTACTCGAATTAATACAACCCCTGGCAGAAAGGTTCCGATCCGGAGGCATTGATACGGATTTTACAGAAAACTATAACTTTATGGAGTTGAAACTGATGGGAAATTAAAAGGGGCTTATTAAAGAATGAAGAACAACAAATTAACATAAGCTTCCATTTATTATAACAAAGAAACGAGAAAATAAACAAAATGTTACACGGAAAAAAGTTAATAGACCCCCCAACCAGCACAGATACAGCTCAAAGATAGCAGAAAGATGTCTGCCGCTAGACATTCAAATGTCTGAAAGATGTCTGCGAATGTCTCCGGAAAGTCTCTACAAGGGCTCCGGAAGGTCGTTTGTTACAAAGTTGCCTGTCTTAAAGTGGTCTTGAGAATGACTGTTAGTCGTGTTTCAGGCATTGTAGAGACATGTTCCACGACTCTGTCGGGCATCTTTTAGGCGACTTTCAGAAGTCTCTTGAGCTTGTTAGAGAGACGTATTTATGCGAAAAGGGAGTGGGAGGGAAAAATCAATTTACGATAATAGTTTAAAGTAAACGAACAAATAGTTTATTATAATAATATATGTACTATTTATAAAATAAAAATATATATAAAATAATATATATAAAACATTAAAATTAATATATTAAATTCTAATATATATTAGAAATAAAGTATTAAAATTAAAATACAATATCACGCACTTAAAACATTAAAATTAATATACTTAAATTAAAATATAAAAATTGAAAAGAAATATACAGTTGAAACATCAGAATCAGTATACAGGGTGGTCCACGCAACTTGCACACCAATAAATAACTTCCAAAGTATGCGTAAAATAAAATACTACATTCAGAATAAAATATCACGCACTTAAAACATTAGAATTAATATATTAGAAATAAAGTATTAAAATTAAAATACAATATCACGCACTTAAAACATTAAAATTAATACACTTAAATTAAAATATAAAAATTGAATAAAATATACAGTTGAAACATCAGAATCAGTATACAGGGTGGTCCACGCAACTTGCACACCTATAATAACTTCCAAAGTATGCGTTGCACGAAAAAGTTTTGTATACAGAAGTTGCATGGTCTGAAGGGGTACATTATGTAGTGTATTATTTTTTTACAGGTGGACGCGTAAAGGACATGTGAAGGTCAACTTAATTTTTTTAAATGGAATGAGGTATTTTTTAATACATCAATGCTGCAGCTGGACATTCGTTATAAAAAAGTACTAACCTATGTATGTCGAAAAATTAGTAGTTCAGGGGATATTTCAATTTAAATAACTCTAAAATACCATTACTGTCGTACTAAGACGTTAGTGTTTACTTACTTATGTAACGTCTTAGTACGACAGTAATGGTATTTTAGAGTTATTTAAATTGAAATATCTCCTGAACTATTAACTTTTCGACATACATAGGTCCAGCTGCATCATTGATGTATTAAAAAATACCTCATTCCATTTAAAAAAATTAAGTTGACCTTCACATGTCCTTTACGCGTCCATCTACAAAAAAGCTACTAATATCTGATTAATGCTTATTCAGGGGGCCTGTTTCTGGCGCCTCACCCTGTATACTAAAATTAAAAAATATAAAAATTAAAATAAAATATTACTGATAATGTCTGTGGTTGTAAGGAAAAACGCCGCATGTCACAATTTCAAAAATTCAAGTTTATGCATTCATTGAGCTTTAGACTTTAGAGTATAGGATTTACAGTAGCGGACAAAAGTTTAAGACCGCTCTAAAGAAGACGATAACTTTTTTAACATTGTACTATACGATTTGAACTTTTTTGGGAAGCTAGAGCAATTAGTTTACTAAAGGATGTGAAAAGAAATTTTTTCAAAAATTGCAATTGATCGGAATTGTTGAAAAAATACTAAAAGTTGATTTTTTAATTATTTTATGTGGACCTATATTGAAAATTTAAAAAACACGTTTTGTGTAGATCTGTGTCAATCAAACATATCCTGAAAATTTCGTAAAAATCGGTCGACGTTGCAATGAGCTACAAACGTTTACAGATGGTAGAAATTGCAGATTTTCACGATTTATTGCCGAAAATCTGCAATTTTTACCATCTTTAAACGTTTGTAGCTCATTGCAACGTCGACCGATTTTGACGAAATTTTCAGGATATGTTTAAATAAACAATCAACTTTTAGTATTTTTTCAACAATTCCGATCAATTGCAATTTTTGAAAAAATTTCTTTTCGCGTCCTTTAGTAAACTAATTGCTCTAGTTTCCCAAAAAAGTTCAAATCGTATAGTAAAATATTAAAAAAGTTATCGTCTTCTTTAGAGCGGTCTTACACTTTTGTCCGCTACTGTACATATTTACCAGAAAAAAAGTCATGGAAACACGTTTGGAAGGCTCAGACAACAATGCAATTTAACCAACCTCCTATGTCAAAGTATTAGTGATCGAAAGTGGAAGTATATGTGACATGCGGCGTTCTTCCTGATAACCACAGATATATTGAAATTAAAATCACTTGGTCACACTCGCTTTGTTCATGTTTCTTGCGGCTGCCGTCCACTTTGGCTTTCTCCGCTGCACCTTGAATAAGAATATCTTTGTTTATTAATTTGCACATGAATAATCATTATAATAATAATATTAAAATAAGGGTGATAATTACATATAACAAGGCTGGCCGTTCGATAATTTGCAAACGGTTTTTTGCCCTTCCGGCCCAATCAGCTATAGCAGACTGCCATGCCAGCACGTCAGTCATAATGATACCTAGACTTTCCTGGCAAAGTTGTAGCTGTTGTGCCCCCCGTATTGTGCACTTCTGCTGCCTAAAATAAAAAATTGTTATGTAGCATATCACATTCTGTTAATTTAATGAAAATGAAAGATAAACGTCAGCTACTTTAAGTGTATTTATTAAACAAGTCATTGGTCTCTTCGGCCTCCTTTGCTTTTCTTCTAGTCTTCGTGTAGCCGTCTAGAAGCATTATATAATTATTATTTTAATTATACATGTATGGTGTGTAACTACTTTAACTTACCAAAGGTACTGTTTTTGAAGATCTTTACAGAAAAGTGCTCCCACGAAGGTTGAGGCAGTTCACATTGTTGGATTGCGTTGCTCAATTTTGATTTGTGTACCGGTGGCCAATAACATTTGTCGCCTTCCAGCCAACTATTTAGCACCGCTTCTACCGTTCCGTCCGCCAAAAATTGGACAACGGTCCATGTATTTGTAGGCATCTCCATTTGTGTGTATATATTCTAAGAATTGAAAAGTATGGTAAAATTTAGAGACTAATTTAAACATATATGTAATTACGACGTAAATATATTTAATTAAAGAATATATTTAGAAAAATAGCAAATAGAATGAAGGAATGGAAATATGACCAATTTTTGTTCATTTTTTGACTTCACACTTATTTACACATTAGGGCGGTAGACTCGTTTCCAGGATTGCAATCAATTGCAATCCCGCACCCTTGCAATCCTGGAAAAAGCAGTCTACCCCCTTACAATACCGAAAGTACTTTCTTTGACTTTCTTGCCAACCCCATAGTAAACTTCGAATATAGCGCAATATAGCGGAAGGGCATCAGCAAAAGACACTAACGGTAACAAATAACAGCAATGGAAGTACTTACTTTTGTAAATATACACTCGTCGGATAAATTATCACTATTACAATACACTAATACAATTAGACACTTCTCTAAACCTGGTGTCGACCGGTGTCGACCATGTGCGCCGGACCAAAAATAGTAACTTCAACAGCGCCACTCGGGGTGAACTACGAAGACAGAGAAGCAGATATGTTTCTCGCAGGAAAGACACTGACAGAGAATATATGAAACAGCTTGATTTTTTCGATCACGCGGGTAAGACGCATTTCGCGAAGAAGCAATATTTTTTTATGCTCTTTGTGTTGAAATATTCTCTGCATTATTGCGGGGTCCCGTACAGAGCCCTTTTTTGGATTTGGCTCTTGGAACTTTGTAAACAACAAAAGTGTACATTTTTATGGAAGAACTTTTTTTCTGTACACTTTTTCCAAATGCTCTTTGCGTTGAAATACTCTCTGTATTATTGCGGATTAGCATGCAGAGCTCTTTTTTCGAAAAAGTGCACAGAAAAAAGTTCTTCCTTAGAAGCTGTATCCCCCTACTCCACCCCACTCTTTACCGGCGGCGTAGGAAAAACAACGTCTCCGGAAAATGTCTCTCAGTCGCCAAAAAGATATCCTTTATGGAGACGTTGCATTTACGACTGAAATGAGACAGCTGAAAGACGTTCACCCTCTGCTGTGAAAACAACGTCTCCATAAAGATATCTTTTTGGCGACTAAAAGACGTATCTTTGGGACATAGACGTTCAGACGGGACGACGACATGAAACAGACATCTATGAGACGATGTGTGCTGGTTGGGATTAATAGATCTGCTGGAAGAAAGTTTCCCATTTGATTTACAGTCTCCGCAACACCAAATTTCTTCAACAATTACTGTTGGATGATTCTTATAGAGTTTTTTGCGCTGATTCCGAATTTGCCCTTAATTTTTCTCCTAGATACAAATTTCGGATCACGAATAATAGATACAAAATTTGTAATTAGTTACTCGAAGATATAGATACACAGGGGACCACCTGTAGCGGTATTTTCGAATACCTCGAAACCATTCTGCACTTCGCAATCATAACTTAAATTGTGTTTCTTTTTTTTCAATTACAAAAAGTGGACAGCGAAAGTCGACAGCGCGAACTGCATCAATTCTTTAAGTTGAAAATAAATGTAAACAATTAAAAAATGTTTTTGGTTAAACTTTTCATTAAAACTCGAAGCAATAAGTATTTACCGAACAAAACGATTATAGATGCGGGATTCGATTCGGGGCCAGAAGATTCCCAGCCGTATATATGTACTTGTTTTGTTAACGACTACCCAACCTCTAAAAAATTATAAAAAAATTAAGAACGGTTGCTTCAATAATATCCAAGTACTGAATTCTTATAAAACTGGAGTCTCTAACACTTCAATACAAAACATGCATTTTCTTGGAATTTTTGGAGGTTTTCAATTTTTTAAAACATGTTTCCGTAATCCGAAAAATCTGAAAAAAATACACATTAATAATCAGGATGAGACACAACTAACGTAACAATATAAATGTGGTCAACTGAAGACTTTGATGTATGTATATACATAAAATCGGCAATTTTATGTTTTCCGATTTGTTTAAAAATCGATTTTGCAACCAAAAATTTTGAAAAAAATCTCAGTAGTGTATGCTATTCGGTAGAATATTCATGAATTTTTTCATAATTTTCTGTTGAACATGACGTGACTAAAATAAATTTGGTTGGATACTTCTGACCATCTTTTCCGGCTATACCTTAAGAATCAACGAAACCATTATTTAAAAAATACAAAATATATTTCTTTTTACATCGTTAAAACCGATTTTTCAAAAAAAATTAGGCCTAATTTCTCTTCGATATCTCTTTTAGATCAAAAGTTATAGCAAAATGTGCGTCGCGCCGCGTGCTGTGCCCGAGATTCAAATGCGCGCCGTCTCCAGATTCCGACTTTTCGCCTCATGCTTCCGAAACTTCGGCAACGTGAAAATTGGTGAAAATCGAAGGAACGCGTCGCCGACGCGTTCGGTCGAGCAGGTAGTCACACGGACATGGTAGAGGTACGTTTGTTGTGTAGCGCGCGTGCAATCGAACATGCACCAACACGGGCAAGCGCGGTCGACACCGCTCACGGATACGACGATACGTCAGGGAAGGGGAAACTGCCGTTCAGTTTTCAGCAGTTTTCAGTTATTCTCTCAACTCTCAACAGTTCTCAAGTTCTCGTTCGCTTAGCTCGGTCGTAATATCTGTGGTTGTCAGGAGGACGCCGCCGCATGTCACATTGTACTTTCACTTTCGAGATATTGTCGTTTAAAGTTTTGATCACTAATGCTTTGACAAGGACATTGGTTATAAATTGTATTATTTTTTCGAGCCTTTTGTATTGATTTTCGTTACGTTTTTTCTGGTAAATACCTAATCCTACACTATAAAGTTCAATAAATGCATAAACTGAAATTTTTTGAAATTGTGACATGCAGCGTTTTTCTTGACACAATCACAGATATATTTACATAGCTTCGCTCTGTGGTTACACGTTACACTCGCGAGTGCGGTCTGCGTTGCGGCATTTGACTATTTGACTATTTATTAGATTGACTTGCTTGGATTATGTGATTACTTGGATTACGTGCACTACGTGGAAGGAAGGAAGAACGGAAGGTATTTGTACATATTTATATTGGTTAATCGGTTTCATTTTGCTCAAATGTCTCCCAAAATCTTCGCGTGAAAAAGCGTGAGAACGCTTGTCGGCACACCACGCGACAGTGCCATTTGCCATCACGTATGAGGTGCTACGGGGCGAGTATGTTCACTTCAATGTAGAGTCCAAAATAGTAAATTGTTTGTTTCTTTATCACTTTATCACTCTCTTTTCATTATCATTATTATCATTTATCACTTTAAACAAATCCAACACAATTCAGCTTTGGCCCATTCAGATTAGAATTAGCTTAGCAATATTCTAAATCGGCAAAATGATGGCTTAAACCAATTCAGTAAGGCAAGTATTTAATCTTCTTCACTTGCTTCTCATCATCGAATTTTTTTATTTCTGGTAGTACATTCTTTTGTTTGTAGTTCAACTTAATCGATTTTTTATAAATATCATTGCAATATTTGAATCAGTTAGGTATATTAGTTGATGAAAAACGTCAGAAGACCTTTTGTAATTGTAGCACCAGAAATTAGAAAATTCGTTGAGATGAGCAATAAGCGAAGAAGATTAAATACTCACCTTTACTCACTGTGTAATTGAAAATCTAATTTACAGAACAGAGGATAAATATAATGTGCTATCCAGGGAAGGAGTAGAAGGAAGCTGCGGCAACCGGGGAAGAGGAAGACCTCTAATTTTTCGCGTGGTACGTATATCTAATTATGCCATTCAACACACATGCATATATTGTACATTACTGATTTTCTTTGTATTTTTTAGGTATCCCACCTATGCCAGAACGTGCTACGGGCCACAAGTTTCGGGAAGCAGAGGCAACAACGTGTAATAATCACAATATACAGGGTGTTCCGTTTAAATACGAACACCTAAATATCTCTTCAGGTTATTGTGATGCAAAAAATATTTGTTACGTAATGCGCATGGTGTCAATGGACCAAATATCTGGCACACCGTGCACGTTACGTAACAAATATTTTTTGCATCACAATAACCTGAAGAGATATTTAGGTGTTCGTCCAATAATAAAGCATAGTAATAATAAAAAATTATAATATTTATTATATATATATATATATATCCCTTGTGTCATTGTCCATGTGTCTTTACCAACTCCCTGCGGCGTATTAAAAAATAAGAAAAAGTAAATTTTCTTTTCCCTTATACGACACTTTGTCTTTTTTTGCATGGGGACATTTTAATCTTAGCTTCCATCTCTTGCAATGGATGCAGAGAATTTTTATTTTGCACAAATTATTTTTTTTTTCGTTTTCTCTCGTTGCATATGACTGAATATTCATTCAAAAATCAGTATTGTCGGTAAAAAGGAAAACTGCTACATATTTGTACAATAGAAATCTACTTTATCGACATCTGCCACATTAGTGCGATCTGCCCTTACCGACGGCGCTGCCCTGTATAACGGCATTCGCCGCATTAATCAGTGCGACCGTGCTGCCATCTTGCGGGGAAGCGGAATCCAGGATAGAGTGGCGTTCCAGCTGGACTGCAGAAAGCTGCATTCCGCGTGGACTGGTTCCAGGTGGAGTCTACCTGTAATCGTTTTCGTCACTCCCCGTGGAGTCTGTTGTGCTATCAGGGTGTGTGCCAGCGTGTCCATATTGGAGGCAGATGAGTCGTAATTCTCTGGCCGCCGCCAGACGGCGCATGGTACCTGGGGAACCATGCGCCGTCTGGCGGCGGCCAGAGAATTACGACTCATCTGCCTCAGTTTTTTGGGGGAAGTCGGCACACCTGTATAATGCACCGTGGGTAAGGCGCTTTTTTCGCGCATGCGCGAGTTTCGTCATCTAGGACCGTATCTACGTCCGAAGTTTGTGGGGAACTGTGGCAGCATCGGCGGCGCCCTACGCCCTACGCCGCGCCGCGCCATTGTCACAGTGGGCCGAAAAACGGGAATAAAATATTGCAGCGTTATTTATGGGCTTAGGGTCATAAAAAAGTAGGTCGTTGGATTCGTCTTGACGCCAGCTATAACATAATGAAATTATGCGAAATTAGCGAAGTGGCCAAGGTACCCGGTCTTCGTACATGACTGAGGCCATCTGAGGTTAGAATAGTCGCGCATGCGCGAAAAAAGCGCCTTACCTATACCATCACTGCATTGGACTCCAAGGTTTCAATTTTATGATTCGGCTTATGCATGAGGTTATTTGGTCTCACAAAATCGTTGACCTTCGTATATTGTAGTTTTTTCCGTTCGTGTTAAAATTGAAACAATATTCTGTAAAGTAAACATGGATTTCGATTTTGAAGAACTGTCACACGACAAGGAACTTATTGCAAAAGTAAAACAATTTCGTGATGCAACGTTAAAAATCGAAGACACGATTAAACTCGTTACGAGTGCAGAAACATATGAGAAGCTTTCCAACGTTGATAAAATTAAATATAATCTGTTGATGTCTTACAGTTTAAACAGCATGTTTTGGATGTATTTACGAGCAGAAGGTAAGAGTTTAATGTAAACAGTAGAACAATTATTACAAAAACTAAATTATTATGGTTCGCCTACATTTGTGATTGGTTATTAATTATCGATTGAATGTTTACTTATTATTGATTAGGGATTGATCCATCAAAGCACAAAATAAAATCAGAAAACGATCGTTTAAAGAAATCCATGATGCGTGCAAAACAAATTGAAGAGAGGAATACTCTGATGCCACGTATAAACAAAGATGTTGCACAGAGATTTGTCAGAAATGGATTGTTTGATGTGAAAAACAACAAACGAAAATACAACGAAATTGAGGATAAAACTGAATCAAACTCTTCCAAAACCTGATCCAAATAATAAAATAAACTTTCCGAGGATGATGTACAATGTACAGATATGTGCGTGTATGTGTGATTATGAATGTTTTATGAAGTTGTGTCTGTTATAAATATATACAGAAAATTAACAATTAATTGTTGCAATGAGATAGTAAATAATATTAAATCATTAAAACTTTTAAACTGTGAAATATATTTCTTTCATTCTTCTTTTTACCTAAAGTTTTAAAAAGAACACGAATTAAATGTAATGTAATAAAATGACAACAAATTGTATAATACTTGTGTCCTCTAGGACATTTTTTGTGTATGCTTACATTTACTTTGGAATCTTCCATAACTATATAGTGTCTTGAAACAGTTTGTATCATATACTTCTGTCTTCAATTACTCCCATTATTTTACATTCGTATACATTTATTTTAATATTTGTGTTATATAAATAAAACAATGGAAGCTAAGTATCCCGATATTACAACAAAAGAAAATTCTGAAGCAATGGACACTTTTTGTAGTGAAACTGAAAATAATGTTTGCTCTTCTAAGTTTACTGTTTCAATTATGGATTGGTAAGTTTTATTATACAATTTATACAAAATTTGATCTCCATTTCAAGAAACAAGTATTTCTTATGTATTTCACATTGAAAGAAAGTACAACTTCGACCTTAAAAACATATGTTTAACTTAATTCAAATGTGTACCTTTTCATAGGATGAACAATTTAAAGATACAAGAAAATGTAGAATCTCATGGAAAACAAGATGGATATCTTGCAGGAAATATTGATAATGTTATTGAGACACTTAATGTGGTACTTGTAAAACCACTCTCTTCAGATGCTCTTCTGTATCTTGGAACATCATTATTTTTAAATTGTACAAATCTTTCAAACTCTGATAGAAAATATGTATTGCTGGGTTATATTGATGATATATTTGGGTCAATTGAAGAACCTATGTATTCCATAAATATAAAATCTGATGTGTATAGTACATTGGATATTAATACTGAAGTATATTATTTTCCAAATAATCCAAGTACTTTACATATGTATGTTGAACTTACAATTGATAAAATTTCCAATAATAAGAAATACCAAATTAGAAAAAAACATATATGAATTTGTGTCTAATAACTAATATATAAACTGCGGATTTTGTGCATTTATGGGAAAAATGAGTAGGTGCCATTTAAAACAGTGAAAAAGTTACAATGATTTAATAATGCCAATCTAATGTTTTCAGCTTGTTAAAATGATTAAAGTAAGAATTAAATATCTATCTGGCTCCAGTCTCTTGCAAATGGGCAGCAGACAATTTTTATTTTGCATAAAAATCCGCATTCTACTAAGTAATAACTTTATCGTTTCTCATAACGCTTTGGTTTATGCTTCAACTATATTGAGATTTTCATATTCTATTTTTTATATAATTTTTATACCAATGTGAATGTATAAAAAAAATAAACGATTGTTTCATACAAAAATATCTTGACAGATTTATTTCATTACACATCGTAAATAGAATAATTAAATGAATTTAATTCGAATTTTTAAAAATATAAGTATCCGAGTATAACTGTAAAAAAGAAGAAAGTTGTTGTCCTTGAGCGTAAGATAAATATACAATTTTATTATTTAATTTGTAATGTAATTTATATTTTTCATGTCATAAATATAATTAATACATGTACAGATGACAGTTTCTTAACATAATTTTAAAATAGTTTTACATCAGTATACTGATGTAATAGACTATAGTATATTTATATACTGATTTTTGTACAGCTGACTCAGGAGCAGCATATTCGATTACATATATGTATTCACATATATTGTAACATTGTAACCGCGATGTGCCGTCTGTTGATGCGCTAGTATCTATCTATGCACTTACATGTATATGTAACTACACGCACGTATAGAAACCATCCGTAGTGTACCGTTAGTGCATCTCGAAGGTGTGGATTGTTGACACAATATAATTAATATCAAAGTACTCAATATTTTTTCTTAATGTCGATCGCTCAAAGCCGTGTACATGCCATAACGTATTCAGGATATGTTCTTTGACGTTTGAAAGCTAATTATATATTATATTCCTTAAATACAAGAGATCATAAGTTTTGATCTCGTTCGAACATTTGCCACATACACAGCAGTGTATATGCAAACTACGTGGCCAAAGCACAATTATGTCAAACGAAATTGTTGAAGGACCAAATAAACGAATAATGGTGGTACGTATTAAGAAAAACAGATATTCTACTGATATTTTGCTATCTTCGTTGTTAACTAATATTTAATCAAATTAAATATTTCAAGATATAACATATTATTGAAATACACTGACATATGCATATATATGTGATAAGTACACTTATTGTTTAGAATGTTCAATATACAATTTTACGAATTAGGATTTAAGATTTTAAAAAAATGTTGTATAAACATTAATAATTAAACTATTGTTTATTAATATTATAGAAATCATAAAAAAGTATATATTTTTTAATTAATAAACAATTCGATAAAAATTTTTTTGATTCAATATCACTACTCTTCTAATGTTTTATGTTATTCTCATAGAAATCTCAGAAAAAAATCTCTGATAAATACAAAAGTTTATGTATCTATCTATTTTTTATACATATTTTTTAGACATGCTCCAATGTATCGGAGCAGGCACACCATGTATCAAGAGCTAAACGTGGACAAGCAGTTGGAAGTATCAGAGGCTTTCGTGGATGTACAGTATGGTTAACAGGACTTTCTGGTGCAGGGAAAACCTCTATAGCTTTTCAAGTCGAAGCTATTTTAGTTAACCATGGGATTGCTGCTTATGGACTTGATGGAGATAATGTAAGAAGTGGTTTAAACTGCAACCTTGGTTTCAGCAAAGAAGACAGAAAAGAAAATATAAGAAGAGTCGCAGAAGTAGCTAAATTGTTTGCCGATAGCGGTCAAATATGTTTATGCAGTTTTGTGTCCCCGTTCGAAGAAGATAGACAAATGGCAAGAGAAATTCATAAAATGTCGGATCTTCCATTCTTCGAAGTTTTTGTTGACACACCCCTCAATGTGTGCGAAGCTAGGGATACAAAAGGATTATATAAAAAGGCACGCCAAGGAGCTATTAAAGGCTTCACTGGAATAGATCAAATGTACGAGAGACCAGTAAATCCTGATTTGATAGTAACTACTGAAAATTGTACCCCAGAAGAATCCGCTGCAACAGTCATTGATTTTCTGGAGAAACAATGTATTATTCCAGTTCTTCAAAAATCCACAGTACCCATAAAGGAATTGTTCGTTCCAGAATCACGAATAGTGTCTGTTAAAGCAGAAGCTTCTACACTTCAAAGTTTAGAAATTAGTAAAATAGATGTACAATGGCTCCAAGTTTTAGCTGAAGGTTGGGCTGCTCCCCTCACAGGTTTCATGAGAGAAGATCAATATCTTCAGGTATATACGAATTTGTTGGATAAAATATTTAATAACAATGTAGAAATGTGTTAGAAATGCTAGGTATATCATAATGATTATATTTTCAGACTCAACACTTAAAGTGTCTTGTAGAAGATAAGAAGGAAATTAATCAATCTGTCCCAATAGTTCTTGCGATAAGCACAGAAGACAAGGAACGTTTGGATGGACATTCAGCTTTTACACTGAAATATAAAAATAAGGCTCTTGGAATATTACGCAGACCAGAATTCTATTTTCACAGAAAAGAAGAGAGATGCGGATGGCAATTTGGTACTAATAATCTGGCCCATCCATATGTTAAAATGATTTATGAATCTGGAGATTGGTTGGTGGGAGGCGACATAGAGGTGTTCAAAAGAATTAGATGGCACGACGGCTTGGATAAATATAGACTTACACCGAATGAAATTAGAGCAAAATGTAAAAAAATGAAAGCCGATGCTGTGTTTGCGTTTCAACTTCGAAATCCTATTCACAATGGCCATGCATTATTAATGCAAGTATGTTGATTTACTGTTTAGTATATGTTCCCATAATAAATTGTTACATGTAGTTGTTTTGATTTTCTACTTGTAGGACACAAAAATACGTTTATTAGAAGAAAGAGGATTTAAAAATCCTGTATTGCTTTTACACCCACTCGGTGGATGGACTAAAGACGACGATGTACCATTGCATACAAGAATTCTTCAGCATGAAGCTATACTTAGCGAATGTGTATTGGATGCTAATTCAACATTATTAGCAATTTTTCCAAGCCCAATGATGTATGCTGGACCAATTGAGGTGAAATCCTAATAATTCTCAGTTATACATAAATTGTTTCATAAACGTTCTAATAATAATACTTTTGTTATCTTTTAACGTTGTTATGTTTGTTCGATGTTAGGTACAATGGCATGCAAAAGCTAGAATGAATGCAGGCGCTAATTTTTATATTGTTGGAAGAGATCCAGCTGGTATACCCCATCCTGATAAGAATTCAGTTCCCGATGGAAATCTTTACGATCCAACTCATGGAGCTCGAGTTCTTTCAATGGCTCGTGGTTTACAAAATTTAGAAATAATACCATTCAAGGTTGCAGCATATGATATAAAATATAAGAAAATGTCATTCTTCGATGCAGCGCGAAAGGAAGATTTCGATTTTATATCAGGAACAAAAATGCGCGGTATGTTTACATACATATTAAATGGGTAATGAACTTTCCATATTCCACCTACTCTATCAATTCTGCAATAATCATATGCCAAAAATTGAATACGGCAGTTATATAATGCAGTGCTCTTTTATAGGATTAGCGAAAGCAGGTGAAAATCCACCTGATGGATTTATGTCACCCAAAGCATGGCTTGTATTAGCACAATACTATCAGAGTCTAGAAAAATGAAAAGTAACTAGAAGAATTAGAGAAAAATTAATTACTTTTAAAAACACATTTGGGATAAAATTAATTTTACAACCGTTATAGGATAATAAGTACGAAGTTATTTTAAACTGATGCAACTTTTAATAATCCTACATATTTTGTATATTTGTACATTATTCGTGTATAGCACAATGATTTCGATATTTATCTCTGCAGTAGATAAAATTGTGTATACACTCATTGTACGGTTACTCGTTAATTTTTATTTCATATAAATACAAAATCTAATTGTATTTTCCATACATATTTTATATGAATATACATAGCCTCAATATAGGACTTATTACTGCGTATGCATTTGAAAAATGTATATTTTCTTAATATCTATAAATCATGTATGATTTTTATACACAGTCAACAAGTTTCTAATATATACAGCAAAGATCTTGGAAATATTTCGTAGAGTATCAAATAGAAAAATCTGACATTCCAATTTCTTTTTATTGCCACAATAAAATACAACTGTTTTACAGACAAAAATTGAATAATATGAGAAAATAAATAAAAATTAAAATATTCAATTGCGTTGAAATAGAAGGGAAACGAAAATGTTAAAATGTGTAACTTATTGTAGTTTGTTGTAAATGGAAAATGTTCCTGTCATTTAAAATTTACATACTTTTATATATATATATATATAATATTCTAAGAGTTATTTTAATAAGTGACAAATTCTTAAATCAAATATCTGTAAAAATTTCGAATTGTATAGAAATTAATTTCAAAATATTTACTAATTTTATATAATTATAAGTATTTTTAAATTATTATTAACATGAATATTTCTATTTCACTGTTACATAAAGAAATATACAGTAATGCTAACAAAAAGTTATCTGTAAATGATGCTTGAATCGGTATTTGAGCATCCACTTTGTAATATATAAAATTCTCTAATGTATCATTAACATAGAAAGTCCAAATTAAATTGTATGTTATATGAACAATATATTACATATAAGAAAACATTGAAAATACCAAAACTGTGATTCATTTTTTTAGTTCACTACAATTTCCAAGTATAAAATGCAGAAATGTAAGTATTGTCTATGCTTTAACCCACATATGAAATGAAAAATTAAAAAAAAATAAACAGAGCTATCTAATTTCAGAAAACGAATGAGTATAAAATACGAACAACATATTTTATAAATAAATGTAGTTTATGAATAATGTCAATTTTTATTAATGCCATGAATTTGCATCATCAAGTAAAATATTTGTTCATTTTTTATAGATTTGTACAAAATACTTTATTTATTGTAGTTTAATTATTTTTATTTATCATTTATGATTAAACCGAGAATTATATACTGAAAAGAACTGAGATAAAATTATTCTACTACTATTTTTACAATCTTAAATTCACTTTAATATGAATAATCATAAAAAATTTCTGCTTCAATAGCAGAAAAAGTATCTTAACATTTTCGGTACATATACTTAAATATCCGTAGCAATTGAAAGCTACATACGCTTGAAGGAAATATATACTTTTTAGAATATCTGTAATTCGAGTTACAGGAATGTGATTTAGCCCCTACTTCTTGACCCCAATTAAAAAGTTTTTTAGATTTTAATTACTATAATAAAAGTTCATTTTTTTACACAGAATCGCAAATTTGAAATGCGACGTTCAATTCAATTATTATACATAATTGATGCTGTAGCTAAATTAACCTCGGTATTCGCGTCGGATAAATCAGGTAAAGATAGCATAACTGGGATCACTTGTATTTTTCCTGAATCATCTTCCTGTTGCAAATGAACTACAGCACCTGATTGCAATATTTCATTTGTCATAATTTCGTCTGTCATTATTTCTGCAGATTCAATATTGTCTGCAGTTACTTCTTCTGTATAAACAGTAGTATCTTCCATGTGCATTATTACTTCTGCTGCATCTGAATCTTCTCTGGATGTTTCTTCATACTCCTAATAAAAAGTAATACACATAAATTCAAAGGAAATTAGTTATTTCAAAAAAGTATTTACCTGTTCATACACTTGTTCATATTCTTCTGTTATTTCTTCTTCTTCGAATTTAATTAACTGTTCTTCTTTAAAATCTTGATCTGTCTGTTCCTCGTACTCTCCTTCAGCAACTTGAGATTCTGCGTTAGTTACACCTTCTTGTTCCTGATCGGAACAAGAAGAATCTTCTTCGATTTTCGGTTTAATATTCCGACCAGGTACTATTCTTTTAAATCCTGATCCTCCTAAACTTTCGTGTCGTCTTTCATGCTTGTTTTTATCACCTAAGTATTTGAAACGTTGTCTACATACGCTGCAAGAGTATGGTCGTTCATTCGTATGTGTTCTTTCGTGACACACAAGAGCGCTAACTTGTTTACATCTCCATGGACAGTATTTACATTGCAAAGGCCTTTCGTCACTATGTCTATTCTGATGATGTTTAATCAACTGTATTTTAGTCTTTAAATTAAATCCACAAATTTCACAGGAATATGGTCTTTCTTCAGAATGAGATATCATATGTGTTTTCAACCTGAGCTGATTCACAAACCTCTTCGGACAGTGTGGACAAGGTAAAGTTCCTTCTAGTCTGTTATGAATTACCATCATATGGTGTTTTAATCTCACTTCAGAAGTAAACGTCAACTCACAGTCTAAACATTTCATAGGATCTTTCTCCATATGAGTGTTCTTAATATGTGTCCTTAAAATCATTTCTGTTTTGAATGTTTTGCTACAGTGATAACACGACACTCGCTTCTTTTCTGGTGTCCCATCCGAATCATCCTTCACAACGCCAGGAAGAGATTCGTTGTGTATATGAGACATATGCCATTCTAATGATCTAGTTGAAATCATTGATCTATTACATATGTGACAAGTGTATTGTCTCCCATCTTTATGAACCCGATTTCTATGTATAACAAGCATCGAGTGGTTTGGAAATTTTTCACCGCACACTTGACACGAGCATTCTTTTAGTCCCCTGCTGTCAGTTTTTTCATGAACTCTCATATGCAACCTCAAACCATCGCGTCTATTAAAACCAACCCCACAGGTATCGCATCTATATTGACGCTGATCTTCATGAATTCGTACATGTTGTTTCAAAGTGGAACTATTTTTAAACATTTTATCGCAGTGCGGACACTGAATAGTATATGCCTTGTGTGTGTGCATGTGCTTTGAGAGACTATAAAATGGCACTAACTTGTGACAAACTGGACATTCACGTTTATTGCCTACTGGCTGGTGTTTGCGTATTCTATGATGTCTAAGACTTGCAGGATTTTTAAAATCTGCTCCACAATCTTCGCATAAATAAGCTCTTAATGTTGTGTGCACAGACTTCAAATGAAAGCTAAGCTTTTGTTTAAAAGCGAACTTTTTAGGACATTTCGGACATTGAAATATCTTTTCCCAACTCATATGCTGTGTCTTTACGTGTTGATCTAATGTTCCTTGATGTTTAAATTTTTCACCGCACACATCGCATAATTGTCCGTACATACTATCACAATGTTTCTGTTCGTGTTGCCGCTTTTTTCCTTTCGAGTCCAACATCATGTCGCAATATTTACACAACTTTTTTTTTATACAGATTACATTGTGATTCCTTTTCGCTTTGTTCGTTGGAAACTCCTCCATACAATCTTCACAGTAGTGCATTATTTTATAATCATGCATTTTTAAATGTTCCTCTAGCACATCTTTAGAAGCGAAAGTGTCTGGACAATAATCACACTCTAGATAATGCTCTTCTGGAATATAATCTGCGGGCTGACTTTCATCTATTAAATCGGGTAAGTTGTTTTTTAATACAGCATTATTCCTATCTTCGTACAAAGAGATTATGTCTTCGTCTTTTAGCCTTGTAACAACAATTTTACGTTGTTTCAGATATTCTTGAAAGTCTTGCAAATTTTTTTCCTTCTCTCCTAGAATTCTAGTTAACTTCTCAATATTTCCTTCTGTGTAAGAATCGTCGAGTTCTTTCTGAAGAAATTCTTTCTTTTTCTTTGCTTCCTCCCACTTCAGCTTAAGCTTCGCCAAACTTGACAAATATTCTTCGGTATTTAGATAAGTCTTTTCATTAGTGGATTTCTCTTTTATAGATTCTGCATTCCCTGAACTGTCATTGTCGTTTTTTATAGTGCTTGCGTTACTGTCATTATTATCTTTATCAAACTGTACATTTACTATTGAATCACTGTCACCACATGTCGAGGACTTTCTATTCTCCTGAGTTTCATTGCGTTTTACAAAACGAGTTTGTGTTTCTTCAAGTTTTGAAGGATGTGTAATATTAGCATGACCTAATACTTTTTCTCGTTTTTTCTTATACTCTTCTATTTGCTCCTCGATGATCTGTTCTCTTATTTCAGACTTTTTTGTCCGCTCTGGAAATAGATCCTTTTCTTTTGTGGCCAATGTTTCGTACCGCTTAAAGATTTTTTCCATAGGTTTGATATCAAAATTTTTCTTCCCTATCGGTTTCTCTTCTTTTTTCTCCGATGGTTTCTCCATTTTTTTAACTTTGACCAATAATAGTTCATTTGGTTTGGAACCTTTAACAGTAACATACATGATCCCATCTTCCTGATTGCTATTAATGCTTAAAGGATTGTTTAAATCCAATTTTTGTACTTTAACGTCTTTATAAGTTCCACCTTTGTCAGAGACATTAGATTGACAAACATTTTCATCTATTTCTTCGCTGGGTTCTTTCTTTGATTGTAATAAAAGTCTCCTTTTTAATATGTTTGGCTGTTTTGAAGATTCTTTTGTACTTTCACTGTTACACACAGTTTCAGATTTAGATATGCTATATGGTTCAGTAGTACAATTACTACCTTCTGTACTCTTCTCTAGTTTGATGTACACATTCGACGATGTATCATATTTATATGTTGTTTGATTAAAATCTGTTGTTTTATTATCCGAGACAGAGTTATTATCACAAATAAAGACTGGTTGTAAACACTTCTTCAGAATACTATCTTTTTGCTGAATATTTTTTTTTCTTGTACCTGTCGTCTGAACATTAATTTCATCATCCGAATCTAAAGCATCAGAACTATCAGGTTGAAAAGGTGGATCATCTGGATCAAACTCTTCTATGGACTCGTTATCGTCACTGTTATGCGAAATTGTCATATCTTCAAAAATTTTTACCGTAACAGTGTTATCCGATTCATTAGTAATATCTATGGTTTCAATTTTTTTTGAATATTTTTGTTCTTCCTTCGTCGAAGAAGTTATTACATTTTGTGCAGTCATTTGTTCATTGTGTTTCTTACCAGAATATGGATCAATTATACTGCGTTCTTTGCAACTTTCTATCTTGGTCTCTGACCTTTCAATATCTACTGTCGATGATTGTATTTTGTTCATTTCTGCATTCTTTGCTGCTGTCTCTGCCAGAGAATTATGGATAGATTTTAATTTCACTTCTGCTTTCTTAATTTGCATAAAAAACTTATAACTCATTTTTAAGTCACAAATACAATCCATACACATTTGAGTTGACAAACTGTCGTATGGATTTATTTCTTCTAAGTGTTTCAGTTGTTGACTCAACCTCATTTGAATGCCTTTTTCGCTAAAAATGTCGACCAATGGAAGTTTTAAACCAGCGCAAGTCCTGCAATATTTCTTTAATTCCTGTTTTGTTTGCTCCGATATGCATACCTTTTTTTGTGCAGATATCTTATTGTGGAAAGAAATTTTTGTAAACTCTGTTAAACTGCTAGCATCGTGAGCCAATAATTTTACCCGTGGTGTTATCTTTTTTAATTCGTTTATATCTTTAACTTGACCAAATGTTTCTTTATTTGGTACCAACGAAGATTTGTTTGATTTATAAACTGCTTTTACATCAGTTGACGTACTATCATCTATATGTTGAAGACTATCTACTTTTACTTCACTGTAGTTGTGATCTCTGTTATTTACTTCAATGTGCTGCATTTTTAATCCAGTAACTTAAATTCTTCGCATTGTATACTTAATATATATTTGTAAAGTATCCTAATGTCTATGACCTAAATAAAAGAAAATATAATATTAAATATAAACGAGGTATGTGAGAACTAATAAAATAAACAATTTACATAGAATATTACGAGTAATAATGATTTATTTACCTTATCATATAGTATAAAAGAAAATTACTCCTTGTAATGCTGGTTGTGCATGTTGCGTTTATAATACTTCTCACTCTTTTTCAATATTGCTTCTATATCAAACTATTACATGCATTACATGCCATTAATAAAAGTTCAATGGTTCACGAAAAAACTGATAGAAATCAGGTATCTTTGATGGTTTACACTATTGTTATTGCATTAGAGTTGCAGTTATTACTTCAATATCACTGATATTTTCAAGCTTCTGAAGTTCACGTTTCTGTTCGTAAAATGAAAAATACCTTCGATTTCTTCCTTCAGAGGTGATAGAACATTTTTATTCTCTTCATAAGATAAACATGAAATTATGTTCTCATAAACGCAGGTATTCATTTTTCATCCGAAATTGAGGTTAAGTAGATTTAATCGTGAGCTTTACACGTTCTTGCACTCAAACTTGACGTAGACGTAATCGATGCGTATCACGCCAATTTTTGAATTCATTAATTTTACCTTGCTATACTCGTAACTTGAAAGAGTAATAACATTATTCAAAAGTTTTTCCAAACTCTCGCTAATATAATTTCTTCCTAACGATATCCAGATGGCGCGGTTCAATGGCGCCTGTGGCGTATGTTATTTTCGACCTACGCAACGGGCATTCTACACTGTCGAAATTCATGACTAGCTTTCAATAGTCATAGAATATTTTAACACGGAACACTGTAACAGTAGACATTATAAAGATTCGTCATAGATTACAGCCTGAGAGATGTAACTTTCGCAATGTAAGACAATTAATCTGCACGCACTTTGAAATAGGAATTTGTGCCACGTTCAACTGTCGTCTACTGAAATTCCTTTACTGTACCCGTGACGTTGCTTACGTTCATAATGGCTGCGTTCGTATTCCCGAAACTGAACATAACGAATACAAAAAATATATTGTACTTTTTATAATAAATCGTTCAGTATTTCAAAATAAAACATAATTCGGAAAGTAAAATATATTTTACGTTTGTATTTGTGTAAATCAGTGTAAATGTTATTTTTTCTGTCTTGTAACATTGGTACGCATGCGCGCGTGTATACGATTACAGTTCTTACCCGCGAAAATTTTGATTTTAAAAAGTAATTGAAGTTTCTTTGTAATTTTCAGTAGGAATCATTATGTTCTTGTATTAAAATATTAAATTAGCAAAAATCTTTCCACTTCTTTTGTCAGCGTGACAGTAGTAATACTGTCAAACAAAATGGATAATACAAACTTTCTCTCTAAGTCACTATGTACATTATAACTCTAAGTTTATTTTTGTTTAATCTATTACAATGTATGGATTATAAAACATACCAGTACAGGCAATTTTATCTTTTATAAATTCGATTTCTTTTATTTATAAGACATAACACATAGTGAAACAATAAGGGTATTTTATCACAAATTTACATTAACGTTATTTTCACACATTGCGCTATTTCACAGAATCACAAATCTTTGGATTATAAGATCTCCATTTGATGAAGACTATATGGAAAATTTGTGGCAAATAAAACGTTTAGGTGAAAATCTTATGTGTAGTGTTAACATATTTTGCTTATCTGTATTTAAATTTCATATTTATCCAAAAATAGTGACTTTTAGTTATTTGAAACATATATTCAAAAAATATAAGTATGTATTGTAAAAATATACTTTTTCTATGTTTAACAGTTTTAAAAACATACATCAGATTCAACTATTGTAGGCTTTGAAATTCATTAGAAACATCACTTTTACACTCTCTCATATATAAAGTACGATTATTTGTAAATCAAATTCATATTTTTTCAATTATTATTCTAGTTCATACGGAACTTATCAACAATTGTCACATACAGAAGTTTCTGTGACCAAAAACCAACCAAAGTCGTCAGTATCGTCAAAATCTTATTCAAACAAGAAAATGTTATATATACACGATACTGATATTTATGTGCATGTCTATTTAACATCTGTTGAATATTATCAAGACCATTACCAATATTAGATGTATTGGTATTTCAAGAATTGTACCAACTAATTGTTTATTTGTAATTTTTAATTGAGAATGACCTCCTGAATATATTGGTGAAGTTGTATGGTTTTATCGCGAAACGATCTACAAAAATACTGTCTATAAAAAATTGCACGGAAAAAAATAATCTGTAATAAAACTATCTCGAAACACTGAATGTTTTTGCCGGTTCCTTAAATTATTGTTCGATAATACTGTTTGTTCATTTTGCCTTTTTTTGAAAACAATAATACCCTTACTTTTAAAGATACAATTTGTTTTCTTGATTTTATATTGACGTTTTGAAATTAATTTTGTGTTCAAGTAACATGTTATTTTCAGGAGGTAATGCAAGACATGCTCTCAATAGATTTTCAATCGCAGCCCGTTGTCTAGATAACGCGTTTACCACTGGTGTTCCTCGAGGCACTAATGGTGCTTTGCAAAGATACGATAGTATAGAGAGCACGCTGTGAAATCCAGTAAATTCTTCGTTCGAATTCGCTACTTTGAAAGTGATACGTGAACAAATTTCTGCCAGAAGAACCAGATCTAAAATTATTGGACTAGCCAATAAAGAATCCTCGCATGTATTGTGTACCACAATCGTATTGTGTCCTCCAAGTAGTATTTCCGATGTGTATTCATCCATTGCACGTTTACTATCACCTAATAACAGAGTATATATTCACTGTAATATCCTTAAAATTTTTTGTACTTACAAAATATGTATGTAATTAAGTTTATCTTTAAAATGAATTCATAAATTAAAACAATACAAGTCTTAGTACCTTTTTTTTATGGTGTGATAAATTTTTTATATTATACAAAGCAATCTTAGATATTTGTGTATTTTTGTATACATACCAACATATGGAACATATTTGATAACAACACAATGGTCTGGCTTTTCTCCAGGTTGGTAAAGGATTTTATTTGATTGTACCATATCATCCACTACGTTGCTTTTCGAAATCTAAATAAAAGATTACATTAAAAAATCGTACAAGAGTGATACACATTTAATAACAGTTTTCATGTAAACTACCTCTTTTGATCTAAACTGCTGGGGAGCAGATAAATTATATCCATCATTATTTCCAAGATGATTGTAACTGACAATTGATACTGGTTTAATACCAGCTGATACTAGAAAATCTACAAGTACAGACTTCAATTTTGTTTGTCCAGATTTAAAATCATCACCACTGATAAATGTTTTATGCTTTTCAGCTAATTCCACTGCTCCAGGTACAAAAGTATTTTGTGGAGAACCATTTATATATGTACACTATAATAACGGATAATGCAGATTATATCCATATTATTCTAAACCTATACTACTAAAGTTATATTACTTACACCTTCTAAAATTGTTGCAACAGCAAATACTGTACTTGGACTAACTTCAGAATGATTATCTTTAATTGCTTTCAATAAATTTTCAGCTGTATCATTTACGCCTGGTATTATTTCAGAAAATCTTTCAGTATTAGCTGTCCACAATACAATTACTTGATCCAAGTTCTTTGAACTCTTAAACTCTGCAATATCTTTTCTAATTAATTCCAAATGTTCAAGTTTTGAACCAGAAATAATATTATTTGCTCTTTTCTCCTGAGAATATAAATACATAATGATATGTAATGCAATAAGTAAAAATAACGCAGATATAGTAACAAAAATGAAACAAAAGTAATTTCACCTGATTAGCGGCAATAAAATCAGGGTAGTACATGCTCTTTCTTGGTTTCATGTGCACCATATATGGTTCCAATTGCTTTTGCAAATTGATATCTAAAACTTTTGAACGCTTCATAGCATCACTTATGTTCATGTTTGAAATATCCCAGCCGTCAAGCTCAATATCATCCGGATTTACCATTGGGAGTAACGAAGACATTGGAACATATACATCTTCTTTTATTCCTCTACCCAACTTAACCGTAGATGCTTGAATCAAAGATCCATACCTAAAATTCGCAATAAATATGAACACTTTATGAAAATATTTTAATGTAAACTAATATGAATTAGATATATACACAATAAAATATTATAAATACCAGTTTGCTTTTTGAAGACCATTTTTGGTTTCCCATGAAAGTTTAAGTTTATTTGCTAATAATGCAGCAGTAATAGTGGTACCATTATTTCCACCCCATCCTACTAACATTACTCCAAGCTTTGGAACTTTCAACTGTGTTCTAATCAATAATTGTGTTGACACTGGCTTCGCCTATTAAACGTAAATTTAATTTAAAGTCTATAATTTCTTTCCCTTAGATGTTTAAAATAAATAATATTACGCATAGTAATTGTTAATATTTGTATCCAAGGTTTTTCTGCTAGTACACAGTGTACAATACAGGAACCTTTATTTTTTTTTCAAAAATTGAAAATTTCATTTCCAAAATTAAAATCATAGCGTTTGATCAGCTGTTCATTTTTTATTTTACTTGTTCCTTTCCCCTAAAAAAGAATTTTCAAATACAAAATCGGTAAATTTAATGTTTATATACAATTTTTTTGTTTCTAAAAAAGACCTTCCAACCTTAAATGCATTGGTCAAATTAAATATCAGCATCTTTTCCTAATAAAAAAAATTTTATATTAATAACTATCTTCTTTTATTGTATGTAATATTAATGATTACTGTTTTCTTGTATGATATGATTGCTAAAATATATACATCATATACATTAATCAAATAAAAATATGAAACTAAATAGATAATTAGATAATAAGTTGTCAATAAAAGAGGATAATGTGTAAGTTTATAAAATTATAATTATAACAAGATTTATTTGAGTTTCATTCATTTTATTAACAAATATTTTCTTTTTTTTATCAATAAAAATTCGGCTACAAATTTTCGATTTAAAATTTTACAAAAATTCAAGCATGAAGTGTCATAAAGATAAAGATATAGTTGGAAGTAATAGTAATGAAATTGCATTCGAATAATAAAGTATCAACAACTCTTTCCCGGTGGACTCGCAGTTGAGTATTCAAATATGTCATACATATATATATATATGTTTGGTAAACCAATTCCGACACTCGTGTAAATAGAGAATTATTTCATTCGTTAAAATATGTGTTACTATTTACATATTTCTTATTATAATATGTTATAATAGCAGCATGCGGGATTTATATTTTCCATTTTTCTAGTAACAAAAAATGACTGTATGCCATGCAAAACTATATTTTCCCCAAATAAGAACGGTATCGATTTTGTTTGTAGTTGTCGTATCATTTTTGTTTCTAATTTATTTACTAAATATACACGTGCATACACGGCTAATTTATTGTTAACATAAATTTGGCGGTAAATATAAAGAATAGAAAAGCAGCACGCAATGTTCTTGGTTTCTTATTTTTCTTTTGCGGACTTCTATTTCAAGGTGAAATTTCATAAAAATAGAATGAGAAAAAATGCAATATATATGATAGTATAAAATAAAAGAAAGGAAATATAGTATGTACTTTGTTATGCTTACCGTATATTTCGAATCATCGTCTTCTGTAACGTCCGTCGTTTGGTAGTCGTATTGTGCTTCGATATAATCTTCTGTATATTTCACCTTCGGTGATTCGACGCGAATCTTCAAAGCCATTTCGCTTGATGTCAAAATTTTCGCGTTAATTTTTCGTGACAAAAATAATAATGAATTTTGCGAAAAACTGATGCCACAAAAAAGAAATAAAATACAGCCCTCCTAGGATGCCGGGTTCAAGGATTATAGATTACTGGAACTGGAAACGATGATGGAATCAGTGAAAAATGAACGAACAAATAATTCGTATTATAGACTGTTCAAAAGAATCACTTTAATAGCTTATACGTTTCTCTTCAATGTAACTGCCAAAAGAAGAGACTTGTAAACTAAAATGAACGCAAATAACACTCGAAGGTGAATATCCAAATCGTCGTGTTCACAGCTGAAACGTAAATGTCGAGGAGACGCTCAAGCATGCGCTTTAAATGAAACGGCGCGATAGCCCCTTCCCTTCTGGAACCTATTATATTTGGTTCCTACCCGGTTTTTATCAAGCTATCTAAATAGCATAAACTGAGCATATGCTTCGTTTGCAGCTCTGTCTTCACCGCCTTCCAAACTTTTTCGCGTACTATGCAATATTTTTACACTAAATAGAAAGCATGTGTGTATCTATATTGTATATATTATTATTCAAAATCCGCAGGAGTGGTCTATATATAATTGAATTGGTGGTTGGAGCAACGTTGGATGTGCGATTTCCTTGATCTATTAGCTTTGCACTTTAAATTATTTAAAAATATATCATTATAATAGTAAATTATATTCACATTCAAAATTTTAGTTTCAATAACGGCTTTTTACGTCTGAATTATAAGTGTGTTATAAAAATGTCACAATGTTAATATTAATCAGGAAATTGAACATATACAAGAAGAAAATGTTTAAATACAATTTAAGATTTGAATTATGATCGTTAGCCGGTAAAATGTTCCATTACATCACGTGTAGCTGGAATGCATAGATTGTTTCAATCAATTGGCACTTGCTGACTCTGGAACTTTCGTAATGGGAGAATTATGTTGCCAGACCATTTGTAAGTCGAGCCCCGACAAACGATTATGAACTATAATCTGTTCACAAAGGCCGATTTTATCTACCCCATCGTTTATATGCGAACCATTTTACTTTCATTCTAACATATAGATAATATATATGTTATATACTGTCTACGCGTTTGGTATGTCAGGAGACCACTCCGGCAAAGAATAAAACCGATAACTAATGTATACAAGTATACATATTGATATACATTTACATCATAAAATCAAGCCCGTTATATATACTTCGATAACATAAATATCGCGTGTATAAACATGCATTTATTATATAAACTATATATTAATCCTTCAAATTTATAGGTCGGATGAAAACAAAAACAAACGAACTATAATGATTTGAATTTGTTATTTGAATTGATTATAATGAGATGAATATTATTGCATTTTGTTATTTGTATCGTTTATTATTCGATGAAATTTCAGGCAATGTTAATTGAATGGAATTCAGTTGACAATTTAGTCCATTATTCGCGAAGGGTGATAGTTGAACTTTGTCCAATACATACTTAAACTAAATTGGAGTAGAATTGGTTGTGGGAACATATATATATATAATACGTACAACATAATAACAGTCATCAAAAAGTACGTTTCTTGACTAGTTTGATGCATATTCGTAACATTATCGATAAAAATAATGTGCTACTGCGAATATCTAAAACAAGAGGAAGAGTTTATCAAAGATTGAATTATATTAAAAATAGATTTTTATTTTTGCTGTACATATATACCCAGACAGCCCAGTCTGACCGAGCCAGTGCTGCCAGATGGTTGTGAGATCGCAACCAGGTACTCTCCTACTTTTCCCCTTCCACTATCCTATTCCATCGCTTTAGGATTGAGTGGGGCAAATGGGAGACACGTTGCGCGTGCGCGATGGGGACGCAACGATGACAGATGAGATGACATGACATTTCGCAGGTTTTAGGTTATTGCCGCGTATCGTATCGTACTCGTGTACATATACGTACTTAATGAAATAAATCATATGGTTCGTTCTAAATAGACATTCTTTATTATAAATAAAATTAATTGTAACATGTGAGAGTTTCAGTCGTGAAGCGAAGTATGAATGCTTTCTTTTATATGTACAATTGAAAAAATTTTGGAATCTGTATGTATGTAGTACTGAGTTACATTCCAGTAAAATCAATAAATCATAATATATTTTAACACTGTTAACCCTCATACGCTTCTCAAAAATAGTTGCATAAAAGAGACTGGGATAATAAATTCACTCATTTTTCTTCTACACGATAAATTGACAAATTATGTTTTATTTGTAACGTTATATTTTAAAGAAATACAATAATTACATAGTATGTGAAATAAGTAAATGGGTGAATTTTACGCGGCAATAACCTAAAACCTGCGAAATGTCATGCCATTGTTGCGTCTCCATCGCGCACGCGCAACATCTCCCATTTGCCTCACTCAATCCCTGTCGCACACGCGCAACGTGTCACATATTACTCTGGTCATCAGAGAGGGGGTACCTCATATCGGCGTGATTCCCCTCATCTGGCAGCACTGGACCGAGCCTACCGCCGGACACAGCTAGCAGAGCCCCTGCCCGACAGGTTACGGGCAAACACAATGCTTGGAGCAGCGTTGAGACCAAGACAGGCCGATTTAGCCGGGCCCCTGTGCACAAAATGGCGCGATTTTCACCTGCCGGGGGCTCGAGCTAGTGATGGGCATTATCGACTAAATTCAACTATCGACTAATTACTATTTAGTTACTACCCTGATAACCAAATTCTCGATTTTTGCCTGGGATTCTCCGCGCGTATTAGTAGCTATTTTTGCCGTCTAATAGCGGAGGGCAATAGCAGAAGGCAAATTGAAGGCAGCCAGCCGGCCGAAGCTGAATTTGTTTAAGAGGGCAGTACCGTCGCGTCTACTGATCTGATTGGCTAATATCGTTTTACAGGGCCGCATCGTCGGTGAGGGTAGTTCGCACTGATGTGGCAGATGTCAGCAGCGAAGTAATCGAGCGCACGAGGAAGAAGATCGATCGACACCAATCGATACGATCAGCGTGTCGTTCGGAATAACGCATACGGTCGTGCGCAGGCGCGGCAGCTCCCCACTACGCACAGATGCACATTTTGTGCACATGCAAATTTTACTTATTCTCATATTTATGTTATTTTTCTTAGACTGCGGATCTTTATGCGAAATAAAAATTGTCTGCATAGATTGCAAGAGATGGAAACTATAAAAATTGCATTGCCATACCATTTTCTCTACAGTTCAATTTCAATTCATTACATTTCGAAATTTATTGAAATGTGTTTATGGAAAAAAAGTGTCGTTCGACGGAAAAGAAAATTTATATTTTTTTTATGACTACTATACACTTATTTTAATGTTTAAATATTAATAATTTTAAATTCAGACTACTCAATATCAGAAGGGATAATAAATGAATGAAGTAGGAAATAATAAATATTATATTTTTTCATTTAGTTTGATTATTTTTCTTTATTAGTCAACTATTAGTCAAATTTTTACAAACCTTGACTTGCGCGAACACAGAAGATGATTTGCAGGACAAATCTGATAAACAGGTTCTGGATGATCAGCTTTTCTTCGTAACTCCTCCCGTGAATCGCTCGAGTACAGTGCTGCTCTCACCGCATTTCTTCTTGGTTGAAAATGGTTGAAAAGAGGATTGTCTTATTATACAGACCTGCACAGACCTGGGCGACGCTGGCTCGAAAAATACATGTTGCTGTTGCTGCTTCTCACCAAAGAGGACTGAAGAGGACTAATCCCAACTAATCCTGACTAATCCTCTTTGCTTCTCACCTTCTCTTGCTCAGTAACACTCAATTACACTCAGTAAGACAGTTCCAGTCCCCACGTCATCCACTCCGACAAAGGAGTTGCAGGCTGCAACAGGCTGCAAATGGCTGCAACTTGCAGCAACATGTGTTTTTCGAGCCAGCGTCGCCCAGATCTGTTATATATTCGCCAATCACATCATCACATCAGTACGACTCGACGGTACTGCCCTCTTAAACAAATTCAGCTTCGGCCGGCTGGCTGCCTTCAATTTGCCTTCAATTTGCCTTCAATTTGCCTTCTGCTATTGCCCTCCGCTATTAGACGGCAAAAATAGCTACTAATACGCGCGGAGAATCCCAGGCAAAAATCGAGTTAATCCCACCTTGAGCAACTCGAACAATAGCGCAGCTCGGAACGGGCCAATTCTTAGCTCTAGGTAGGATTATCCCTCGGCAGGCCTGGTTATCAGGGTACATACTATCGAATATTTAGTCGATAGTTTTTAGTCGACTGAAATTTCGTTTTAGTGGTTATACGTCTAGATTGCGGGCTATAGTCTATGCCTACGTATAGATCTCATTTCTCACTCACTCTTACAGCATTGTACTGCAGTGCTCACTCAGTATTATAGGCACAGTAAGAGTAAATTGGGGTAAATATACCAGACAATAATTAAATAATTAATAATAATAAAAATAATTTTTAATAATTCGATATCGCTAATGAGTGAATGTATTTGATAGTAAATCTTATAAAATTTATTCAAAACACCCGCCGTTAAAATTCAACCAATAGCTCGATAGTTTTAAGCGACTGATTCAGTAACTGAATTTAGTCGATAGTTTTCAGTCGTTTACAGGTTATTCTCGTATTTACTCTTATTCTCGATGTTCGCTAGTTAAATGAATAGTAGGACAGTATGGGACAGTACAGAGATATTAAATTTCGTGATTGAATGATTTTGTCTTTATTTAATAATAAATTCATACACTATGTTATAAATATAAATGTACACAATTTATTTATATCGCATATATAGTTTATATTGCATAAATAGCAATAAGATTTTAACATCCAATATGAATTAAAGTATTGAAATATCTATTACATATTTCATTACTTGCATATTTGCACGTCCTGTCATAATTATGTATTTCTAACCTTTTCGTTTCATCGTCTGACACTGACATTTGAAATTTCAAGATGGCGACGTGTAAACATTTGGTAAATCTCTAGTGAATTATATTAGAGATTCCAATAAATAAATTAAGATGATGTTTATTAACAAAACTTTAATAGAATTAAATTCTTTGATCACAATATTTTTAGATCCAACTTCATTGATGGCAAACTATTGATTAAACAAATTGTATTTTGTCAATGACAAGAAAATAACTAATTTAAACATTTGAATTTAACGCCAACTTCACAACGCTAACTTCACATTAGTGAGTGTCGCTACAGTCGCCACATTTACTCCCCCCCTAATAGTAGAGTAAATAAGGGGGTAGTCTACCCTCGATTTGTAACTAGAAAATTACTAGAATCTTACTAGATTTTGGGTCGAAAATATGGGTTTGCGGCCAGACGTTGATTGACCTTATTAGAACAAATTGTGGGCTGTGTGAGGGCTCATTCGAAAGAGGAAGGTTAGACGCAGCGCGCTTTTCTCACGAGGTTAACGAGATTATGTTTATATCTAATAATATGATGGCCCAAAGTCGAGAAAAAATCTAGGAAAAAATCCCGCAGATTTCAATGCATTTTCTGTCTCTAATAGACTTTTTTGGCTTATGAGATGAGAAAGGCGCGCTGCGTTGAACCTTCCTCTTTCGAATGAGCCCTCACACAGCCCACAATTTGTTCTAATAGGGTCAATCAACGTCTGGGCGCAGATCCATGTTTCGACCCATTTTTCTAGTAAGATTCTAGTAAATAGCAAATATCTAGCAAATAACTAGAATCCTACTAGAAAAATGGGTCGAAACATGGATCTGCGCCCAGACGTTGATTGACCCTATTAGAACAAATTGTGGGCTGTGTGAGGGCTCATTCGAAAGAGGAAGGTTCAATGCAGCGCGCTTTTCTCATCTCATAAGCCAAAAAAGTCTATTAGAGACAGAAAATGCATTGAAATCTGCGGGATTTTTTCCTAGATTTTTTCTCGACTTTGGGCCATCATATTATTAGATATAAACATAATCTCGTTAACCTCGTGAGAAAAGCGCGCTGCGTTGAACCTTCCTCTTTCGAATGAGCCCTGACACAGCCCACAATTTGTTCTAATAAGGTCAATCAACGTCTGGGCGCAAACCCATATTTTCGACCCAAAATCTAGTAAGATTCTAGTTCCTTTCTAGTTACAAATCGAGGGTAGACTAGCCCCTTAAAGGAATCTAAAATGATATTATCATCGAATTTAGAACATTCTTGAACTTCTAGAACATTTTCTAAAAAAGCTGGTTTTAATCTATCTATGTTAAGGGGCTAGTCTACCCTCGATTTGTAACTAGAAAATTACTAGAATCTTACTAGATTTTGGGTCGAAAATATGGGTTTCGTACTAAACGTTGTTTGACCTTATTAGAACAAATTGTGGGCTGTGTGAGGGCTCATTCGAAAGAGGAAGAATAGACGCAGCGCGCTTTTCTCACGAGGTTAACGAGATTATGTTAATAATTAATAATATGAGGGCCCAAAGTAGAGAAAAAATCTAGGAAAAAAATCCGCAGATTTCAATGCATTTTCTGTCTCTAAAAGACTTTTTTGACTTATGAGATGAGAAAAGCGCGCTGCGTTGAACCTTCCTCTTTAGAATGAGCCCTCACCCAGCTCAAAATATGCTCGTATAAGGTCAAACAACGTTTAGTTCCGAACCCATTCTTTCTAGTAAGATTCTAGTTATTTGCTAGATATTTGCTATTTACTAGAATCTTACTAGATTTTGGGTCGAAAAAATGGGTTCGGAACTAAACGTTGTTTGACCCTATTAGAACAAATTGTGGGCTGTGTGAGGCTCATTCGAAAGAGGAAGGTTCAACGCAGCGCGCTTTTCTCATCTCATAAGTCAAAAGAGTCTATTAGAGACAGAAAATGCATTGAAATCTGCGGGATTTTTTCCTAGATTTTTTCTCGACTTTGGGCCATCATATTATTAGTTATTAACATAATCTCGTTAACCTCGTGAGAAAAGCGCGCTGCGTCTAACCTTCCTCTTTCGAATGAGCCCTCACACAGCCCACAATTTGTTCTAATAAGGTCAAACAACGTTTAGTACGAAACCCATATTTTCGACCCAAAATCTAGTAATATCCTAGGTATTTTCTAGTTACAAATCGAGGGTAGACTACCCCCTTAAGGGGGTAGTCTACCCTCGATTTGTAACTAGAAAATACCTAGAATATTACTAGAAAAATGGCTCGAAACATGGGTTTGCGCGCTGTCGGTTTTCGTCCTTATTTCAGAAAATTTTGGGCTGAGTGAGGGCTTATGCTAAAGAGGAAGGTTAAACACACTGCGCCCTGGTTACGAGGTTAACGAGATTATGTTTATAACTAATAATATGAGTGCCGAAAGTAGAGAAAAAGTCTAGGAAAATAACCAGCAGATTTCAATGCATTTTTCTGTCTCCGAAAGACTTTATGACTTATGAGATAACCAGAGCGCAGCGCGTTGAACCTTCCTCTTTAGAATGAGCCCTCACCCAGCCCAAACTTTGCTCAAATAAGGACAAAAACCGACAGCGCGCAGACCCAGGTTTCGGACCCAAAATCTAGTAAGATCCTAGTTATTTGCTAGATATTTGCTATTTACTAGGATCTTACTAGATTTTGGGTCCGAAACCTGGGTCTGCGCGCTGTAGGTTTTTGTCCTTATTTGAGCAAAGTTTGGGCTGGGTGAGGGCTCATTCTAAAGAGGAAGGTTCAACGCGCTGCGCTCTGGTTATCTCATAAGTCATAAAGTCTTTTGGAGACAGAAAAATGCATTGAAATCTCCTGGTTATTTTCCTAGACTTTTTCTCTACTTTCGGCCCTCATATTATTAGTTATAAACATAATCTCGTTAACCTCGTAACCAGAGCGCAGTGTGTTTAACCTTCCTCTTTAGAATAAGCCCTCATCCAGCCCAAACTTTGCTCAAATAAGGACGAAAACCGACAGCGCGCAAACCCATGTTTCGAGCCATTTTTCTAGTAAGATTCTAGTTCCTTTCTAGTTACAAATCGAGGGTGGACTACCCCCTTAAGGGGGTAGTCCACCCTGGATTTGTAACTAGAAAATACCTAGAATATTACTAGAAAAATGGCTCGAAACATGGGTTTGCTGGTTTTCAGTTAGTGTCCTTATTTGAGCAAATTTTGGGCTGGGTGAGGGCTCATTCGAAAGAGGAAGGTTCACCGCAGGGGGCTCTGGTCATGAGGTTAACGAGAATATGTTTATATCTAATAATATTAGTGTCCAAAGTAGAGTAAACATCTAGGAAAAAAAACCAGCAGATTTCAATGCATTTTTCTGTCTCCAAAAGTCTTTTTGGCTGATGGGATGACCAGAGCCCCCTGCGGTGAACCTTCCTCTTTCGAATGAGCCCTCACCCAGCCCAAAATTTGCTCAAATGAGGACACTAACTGAAAACCAGGAAACCCATGTTTTCGACCCAAAATCTAGTAAGATCCTAGTAAATAGCAAATATCTAGCAAATAACTAGAATCTTACTAGAAAAATGGCTCGAAACATGGGTTTGCTGGTTTTCAGTTAGTGTCCTCATTTGAGCAAATTTTGGGCTGGGTGAGGGCTCATTCGAAAGAGGAAGGTTCACCGCAGGGGGCTCTGGTCATCCCATCAGCCAAAAAGACTTTTGGAGACAGAAAAATGCATTGAAATCTGCTGGTTTTTTTTCCTAGATGTTTACTCTACTTTGGACACTAATATTATTAGATATAAACATATTCTCGTTAACCTCATGACCAGAGCCCCCTGCGGTGAACCTTCCTCTTTCGAATGAGCCCTCACCCAGCCCAAAATTTGCTCAAATAAGGACACTAACTGAAAACCAGCAAACCCATGTTTCGAGCCATTTTTCTAGTAAGATTCTAGTTCCTTTCTAGTTACAAATCGAGGGTAGACTACCCCCTTAAGGGGGTAGTCTACCCTCGATTTGTAACTAGAAAATAACTAGAATCTTACTAGATTTTGGGTCGAAAATATGGGTTTGCGCGAATCGGTTGTTTGTCCTTATTTGAGCTAATTGTGGGCTGGGTGAGGGCTCATTCGAAAGAGGAAGGTTCATCACACACGGGTCTGGTCATGATTTTAACGAGATTATGTTTATATCTAATAATATGAGTGTCCAAAGTAGAGTAAAAATCTAGGGAAAAAACCAGCAGATTTCAATGCATTTTTCTGTCCCCAAAAGACTTTTTGACTTATATTATGACCAGACCCGTGTGTGATGAACCATCCTCTTTAGAATGAGCCCTCACCCAGCCCAAAATCTGCTCAAATAAGGACAAACAACCGATTCGCGCAGACCCACTTTTTCGATCGAAAATCTAGTAAGATTCTAGTAAATAGCAAATATCTAGCAAATAACTAGAATCTTACTAGATTTTCGATCGAAAAAGTGGGTCTGCGCGAATCGGTTGTTTGTCCTTATTTGAGCAGATTTTGGGCTGGCTGAGGGCTCATTCTAGAGAGGATGGTTCATCACACACGGGTCTGGTCATAATATAAGTCAAAAAGTCTTTTGGAGACAGAAAAATGCATTGAAATCTGCTGGTTTTTTTCCTAGATTTTTACTCTACTTTGGACACTCATATTATTAGATATAAACATAATCTCGTTAAAATCATGACCAGACCCGTGTGTGATGAACCTTCCTCTTTCGAATGAGCCTCACCCAGCCCACAATTTGCTCAAATAAGGACACTAACTGAAAACCAGCAAACCCATGTTTCGAGCCATTTTTCTAGTAAGATTCTAGGTATTTTCTAGTTACAAATCGAGGGTAGACTAGCCCCTTAAGGGGGTAGTCTACCCTCGATTTGTAACTAGAAAATTACTAGAATCTTACTAGATTTTGGGTCGAAAATATGGGTTTCGTACTAAACGTTGTTTGACCTTATTAGAACAAATTGTGGGCTGTGTGAGGGCTCATTCGAAAGAGGAAGGTTAGACGCAGCGCGCTTTTCTCACGAGGTTAACGAGATTATGTTAATAATTAATAATATGAGGGCCCAAAGTACAGAAAAAATCTAGGAAAAAAACCCGCAGATTTCAATGCATTTTCTGTCTCTAAAAGACTTTTTTGGCTTATGAGATGAGAAAAGCGCGCTGCGTTGAACCTTCCTCTTTCGAATGTGCCCTCACACAGCTCAAAATATGCTCGTATAAGGTCAAACAACGTTTAGTTCCGAACCCATTCTTTCTAGTAAGATTCTAGTTATTTGCTAGATATTTGCTATTTACTAGAATCTTACTAGATTTTGGGTCGAAAAAATGGGTTCGGAACTAAACGTTGTTTGACCTTATACGAGCATATTTTGAGCTGTGTGAGGGCTCATTCGAAAGAGGAAGGTTCAACGCAGCGCGCTTTTCTCATCTCATAAGTCAAAAGAGTCTATTAGAGACAGAAAATGCATTGAAATCTGCGGGATTTTTTCCTAGATTTTTTCTCGACTTTGGGCCATCATATTATTAGTTATTAACATAATCTCGTTAACCTCGTGAGAAAAGCGCGCTGCGTCTATTCTTCCTCTTTCGAATGAGCCCTCACACAGCCCACAATTTGTTCTAATAAGGTCAAACAACGTTTAGTACGAAACCCATATTTTCGACCCAAAATCTAGTAAGATTCTAGTAATTTTCTAGTTACAAATCGAGGGTAGACTACCCCCTTAAGGGGGTAGTCTACCCTCGATTTGTAACTAGAAAGGGACTAGAATATTACTAGAAAAATGGCTCGAAACGTGGGTTTGCGCGAATCGGTTGTTTGTCCTTATTTGAGCTAATTGTGGGCTGGGTGAGGGCTCATTCGAAAGAGGAAGGTTCATCACACACGGGTCTGGTCATGATTTTAACGAGATTATGTTTATATCTAATAATATGAGTGTCCAAAGTAGAGTAAAAATCTAGGAAAAAAACCAGCAGATTTCAATGCATTTTTCTGTCCCCAAAAGACTTTTTGACTTATATTATGACCAGACCCGTGTGTGATGAACCATCCTCTTTAGAATGAGCCCTCACCCAGCCCAAAATCTGCTCAAATAAGGACAAACAACCGATTCGCGCAGACCCACTTTTTCGATCGAAAATCTAGTAAGATTCTAGTTATTTGCTAGATATTTGCTATTTACTAGAATCTTACTAGATTTTCGATCGAAAAAGTGGGTCTGCGCGAATCGGTTGTTTGTCCTTATTTGAGCAGATTTTGGGCTGGGTGAGGGCTCATTCTAAAGAGGATGGTTCATCACACACGGGTCTGGTCATAATATAAGTCAAAAAGTCTTTTGGGGACAGAAAAATGCATTGAAATCTGCTGGTTTTTTTCCTAGATTTTTACTCTACTTTGGACACTCATATTATTAGATATAAACATAATCTCGTTAAAATCATGACCAGACCCGTGTGTGATGAACCTTCCTCTTTCGAATGAGCCCTCACCCAGCCCACAATTAGCTCAAATAAGGACAAACAACCGATTCGCGCAAACCCACGTTTCGAGCCATTTTTCTAGTAATATTCTAGTTCCTTTCTAGTTACAAATCGAGGGTAGACTACCCCCTTAATGGTGGTAGGAACACCTTTATAATTAATTTTATACAGAAAATCTGTTAATCTTTCTATAATCTGATAAGGACCTTCATATGGAAGTTCAAGAGATGTTTTAAGTTTGTCTACTCTAACAAAAACATATGTACAATCTTCTAATTCCTTGTATACAAAAGGTTTTCGTGAAGCGTGATGAGATGTAGGTGTTGGACGAATTGCTCGAATATGTTCCCGCAACTTTTCAAGAAAAATTTGAGGACACCCAATAGGATCTTCAGCTGCAAAAAATTCTCCTGGAATCCGTAATGTTGTACCGAAAACCATCTCTGCAGCAGAGGCCTTGATATCATCTTTATAACTGATTCGGAGACCTAGAAGAACCATAGGAAGAACATCTACCCAATTAGAGGAATTATGACACTTAATTGCCGATTTGAGAGAACGATGCCAACGTTCAATTATTCCATTAGATTGAGGGTGATAAGCCGTTGTCCTAATCCTTTGACTACCAATAAGTTTTATTAATGCTTGAAAAAGTAGTGACTCAAATTGAGCTCCTCTATCAGTAGTAATAACAGCTGGTGCTCCAAATCTTGCGACCCACGTAGCAAAGAATGCATTAACCACCGTATCTGCAGAAGTATCTGGAATGGGTGTAGCTTCAGGCCATCTTGTACTTCTATCAATCATAGTAAGACAAAAGCGAAATCCTTTTGAAACTGGTAAAGGACCAACAATATCAATATGTACATGTGAAAATCTAATTTTAGGAACTGGAATGTGTTCAGAGTTTCGAATAACATGTCTATGAATTTTCGCTCTCTGACAAGATAAACATGTTCTAGTCCAACTAATAATGTCTTTACGCATATTTGGCCATACAAAACTTTGAGAAATAATCCTTTTAGTTGTTCTACCGCTTGGATGAGATAAATTATGAGAGACGTCAAAAATTCGTCTTCGAAGACTTGTTGGAACATATATTCTAATATCTCTACTCACGTCACAATAAATTGTCTTTTCACCGTTATCTAACCTGAGTGGTTTTAAGGAAAGAACTGTTTCAGACTCTAATAGTGATTTAAGTTCTTCATCTTTCTGTTGTTCCTCAAAAAGTTCATCTGTAGAAACTATTACAGGTAAGTTAACAGCGCCTATTCTTGAAAAAGCATCAGCAACTTGATTATTATGTCCTGCAACATGGATAATTTTAGTGGTAATTTGACTAATGAAATCAAGCTGTCTTCTCTGTCTTTCAGAAGCTTTTTCAGAAGATTGTAGAAAGGCATATTGCAACGGTTTATGATCAGTGAAAATGGTTACATCCCGACCATCAACCATATGACGAAAAAATTTTAGTGCAGCATAAATTGCTATTAACTCTCTGTCGTATGTACTATATTTTTGTTGAGATTCTGATAGCTTTTTGGAAAAGAATCCAAGTGGTTTATACGACTCATCTTGAAATTGTTCCAAAACAGCTCCGATTGCTACATTCGAAGCATCTGTTCTAAGAAAAAGTTTTGAATTTTCTAAAGGATGAACTAAAAGTGTATTTTCCGCTAAACATCTTTTACTTTCTTCAAAAGATTTTTCTGCATCAGCGGTCCAACTAATTTGTCGTTTATCTTTTCTTTTAGCACCTGATAAGTATTGTTTAATGGTGCTAAAATTGATGCTGCATTCGAAATGAATCTATGATAAAAATTTATGATTCCAAGGTACCGTCTCAGTTCACTGATATTATTTGGTTTCTTGAAATCAATAATAGCTCTAACTCTTCTATCCAAAGGACGTATTCCAAAACGATTGACCGTATAACCAAGATATTCCACTTCATCTTGTGCAAATTTACTTTTAGAAACGTTAATGGATAACCCATATTTCTTAAGACGAAGAAAGACCTGCTCCAAATGAATACGATGTTGCTCTTCATCCTTCGAAGCAATCAGAAGATCATCAAGATAGGCTTGACAGAAACTTAATCCTCGTAAAACAGTGTCAACAAATCTTTGGAATGTTTGTGCAGCATTCCTTAACCCAAATGGCATCCGAGTGAATTCGAATAGTCCAAATGGAGTTGTAACCGCAGTTTTGTGAAGATCTTCTTCAGCAACAGGAATTTGAAAGTAGGCTTTAACTAAATCAATTTTGGTAAATACCTTACATCCAGCTAGATGATGAGTAAAATCTTGAATATGAGGTAGAGGATAGTTGTCCCTAACTGTAATATTGTTTAACCTGCGAAAATCTCCGCAAGGTCTCCAATCTCCATTCGGTTTGCGAACCATGTGTAACGGACTTGCCCATTGAGAAGAAGATGGTCGACAGATTCCTTGTTCCAGCATAAATTCAAATTCTTGTTTTGCTGCTGCAAACTTCTCAGGAGTCAATCTGCGTGGTTTCTCAGAAACAGGAAATCCAGAGGTAACAATTTGATGAGTTACATCATGAACTACTCTAGTAAGAGCTGATGGTTTTGTTATTTCTATATATTTGCGAAGTAATTCTTTAAATTTGCAGGAATTACTTACTGTTGCAACAGAGATTTGTTTTTTACTTGTTAATTTAGCCTTAGTGCTTAATAACGTCTGTTCATCAATTAATCTCTTGTTCCTTAAATCTGGAAGAAGACCATGAAATTCCAAGAAATCTGCACCAATAATTGGATGCTTGACATCAGCAATGATAAACTGCCATCTAAATGGACGTCGAAGACCTAAGTCTAGTATCCTTGTACTACAACCGTATGTATTAATTACAGTATTATTAGCTGCATATAATTTGAAATCGACAACAGATTTAACACCTCTGACCATATTTCTTGGAATAACCGAAACATCAGCTCCAGTATCAACTAAATAGAATATGCCATCTTTCTTATCAGAGATTATCAGGCGTTTATTCCTCTTAAAACCGTCAACGACCGCCTGAGCACGTAACGGTTGACTTAGTTTTCCAACAAGGTTTTGTCACCAAATGAACATGGTTGTACACATTTGTGTGCTTTATCACCAAATTTATCATGATAAAAGCAGTACTTCTTACCTTCTTCATTTTTCTTTTTACTTTGACTAGTTGACCATCTTTTGAAGTTTGATCGTCCTCTTGAAAAACTGCGTTCTCTCCTTTGATTCTGATGAGTTAATCTTTCCATTTGTTTCCTTAACTCAGTAATTTCCTCAGACATTTTCTTAATTAATCCTCCTTGCGAAGATTCGATGGAAAATACTGAAGAAGATGTTGGCCGAGACATATCTAAAATCTGATCAGCTTGAATAGCTAATTTGGAAAGATCTTTAACTTCGCTAATTGCAAGAATGGATCTAATATTTTCCGGAAGTTGTTCTAGGAAAATAGATCTAAGGACCTCATTATTAATTTGTCCAGGTGCTAAATTATTCAGTCTGTGTAGAAAAACTGATGGTTTTTCATCCCCAAGCACATGTGATCCAAGTAATTTTCTAATTTTAGCTTCTTTACTTTCTCCAAAAGCGTTACATATTCGTTCTTTTAACTTTAAATATTTATTATTTTCAGGAGGACAAATTAAAATATCCTCAACCAAAGGAAGAACTTTATTATCTAAATATACTGTAACGTATCTAAATTTTGACTCATCTTTTACTATTCTATTTATTAAAAATGCCGCCTCTACTTGCGTAAACCATAGAACAGGATTTTCCTTCCAAAACGGCGGTAAACGCACTTTTTGAGCAACTTCAATACTCGCACCATCAATAAGACTGGCGTTTTGATTTGAGCTAAGATTATCTTCCGATCTCACCGTTTCTTCGAAAGTTACTTCAGTAGGTTGTTGCATTGTTCTTTGTCCAGAAAAAGCTTGACGAGTAGGTGAATGTTCTAACGGCATTTTCTTAAATAATCGGGGTCACCAATTTGGTAAATCTCTAGTGAATTATATTAGAGATTCCAATAAATAAATTAAGATGATGTTTATTAACAAAACTTTAATAGAATTAAATTCTTTGATCACAATATTTTTAGATCCAACTTCATTGATGGCAAACTATTGATTAAACAAATTGTATTTTGTCAATGACAAGAAAATAACTAATTTAAACATTTGAATTTAACGCCAACTTCACAACGCTAACTTCACATTAGTGAGTGTCGCTACAGTCGCCACAAACAGTCGACTGAAAATAGTAACCCCACCACTACTACCCTGATAGCACAACAGACTCCACGGGGAGTGACGAAAACGATTACAGGTAGACTCCACCTGGAACCAGTCCACGCGGAATGCAGCTTTCTGCAGTCCAGCTGGAACGCCACTCTATCCTGGATTCCGCTTCCCCGCAAGATGGCAGCACGGTCGCACTGATTAATGCGGCGAATGCCGTTATACAGGGCAGCGCCGTCGGTAAGGGCAGATCGCACTAATGTGGCAGATGTCGATAAAGTAAATTTCTATTGTACAAATATGTAGCAGTTTTCCTTTTTACCGACAATACTGATTTTTGAATGAATATTCAGTCACATGCAAGGAGAGAAAACGAAAAAAAAAATAATTTGTGCAAAATAAAAATTCTCTGCATCGATTGCAAGAGATGGAAGCTAAGATTAAAATGTCCCCATGCAAAAAAAGACAAAGTGTCGTATAAGGGAAAAGAAAATTTACTTTTTCTTATTTTATAATACGCCGCAGGGAGTTGGTAAAGACACATTGACAATGACACAAGGAATATATATATATAATAAACATTATAATTTTTTATTATTACTATGCTTTATTATTGGACGAACACCTAAATATCTCTTCAGGTTATTGTGATGCAAAAAATATTTGTTACGTTACGTGCACGGTGTGCCAGATATTTGGTCCATTGACACCATGCGCATTACGTAACAAATATTTTTTGCATCACAATAACCTGAAGAGATATTTAGGTGTTCGTATTTAAACGGAACACCCTGTATATTGTGATTATTACACGTTGTTGCCTCTGCTTCCCGAAACTTGTGGCCCGTAGCACGTTCTGGCATAGGTGGGATACCTAAAAAATACAAAGAAAATCAGTAATGTACAATATATGCATGTGTGTTGAATGGCATAATTAGATATACGTACCACGCGAAAAATTAGAGGTCTTCCTCTTCCCCGGTTGCCGCAGCTTCCTTCTACTCCTTCCCTGGATAGCACATTATATTTATCCTCTGTTCTGTAAATTAGATTTTCAATTACACAGTGAGTAAAGGTGAGTATTTAATCTTCTTCGCTTATTGCTCATCTCAACGAATTTTCTAATTTCTGGTGCTACAATTACAAAAGGTCTTCTGACGTTTTTCATCAACTAATATACCTAACTGATTCAAATATTGCAATGATATTTATAAAAAATCGATTAAGTTGAACTACAAACAAAACAATGTACTACCAGAAATAAAAAAATTCGATGATGAGAAGCAAGTGAAGAAGATTAAATACTTGCCTTACTGAATTGGTTTAAGCCATCATTTTGCCGATTTAGAATATTGCTAAGCTAATTCTAATCTGAATGGGCCAAAGCTGAATTGTGTTGGATTTGTTTAAAGTGATAAATGATAATAATGATAATGAAAAGAGAGTGATAAAGTGATAAAGAAACAAACAATTTACTATTTTGGACTCTACATTGAAGTGAACATACTCGCCCCGTAGCACCTCATACGTGATGGCAAATGGCACTGTCGCGTGGTGTGCCGACAAGCGTTCTCACGCTTTTTCACGCGAAGATTTTGGGAGACATTTGAGCAAAATGAAACCGATTAACCAATATAAATATGTACAAATACCTTCCGTTCTTCCTTCCTTCCACGTAGTGCACGTAATCCAAGTAATCCACGTAATCACATAATCCAAGCAAGTCAATCTAATAAATAGTCAAATAGTCAAATGCCGCAACGCAGACCGCACTCGCGAGTGTAACGTGTAACCACAGAGCGAAGCTATGTAAATATATCTGTGATTGTGTCAAGAAAAACGCTGCATGTCACAATTTCAAAAAATTTCAGTTTATGCATTTATTGAACTTTATAGTGTAGGATTAGGTATTTACCAGAAAAAACGTAACGAAAATCAATTCAAAAGGCTCGAAAAAATAATACAATTTAACCAATGTCCTTGTCAAAGCATTAGTGATCAAAACTTTAAACGACAATATCTCGAAAGTGAAAGTACAATGTGACATGCGGCGGCGTCCTCCTGACAACCACAGATATTACGACCGAGCTAAGCGAACGAGAACTTGAGAACTGTTGAGAGTTGAGAGAATAACTGAAAACTGCTGAAAACTGAACGGCAGTTTCCCCTTCCCTGACGTATCGTCGTATCCGTGAGCGGTGTCGACCGCGCTTGCCCGTGTTGGTGCATGTTCGATTGCACGCGCGCTACACAACAAACGTACCTCTACCATGTCCGTGTGACTACCTGCTCGACCGAACGCGTCGGCGACGCGTTCCTTCGATTTTCACCAATTTTCACGTTGCCGAAGTTTCGGAAGCAAGAGGCGAAAAGTCGGAATCTGGAGACGGCGCGCATTTGAATCTCGGGCACAGCACGCGGCGCGACGCACATTTTGCTATAACTTTTGATCTAAAAGAGATATCGAAGAGAAATTAGGCCTAATTTTTTTTGAAAAATCGGTTTTAACGATGTAAAAAGAAATATATTTTGTATTTTTTAAATAATGGTTTCGTTGATTCTTAAGGTATAGCCGGAAAAGATGGTCAGAAGTATCCAACCAAAGTTTTTAGTCACGTCATGTTCAACAGAAAATTATGAAAAAATTCATGAATATTCTACCGAATAGCATACACTACTGAGATTTTTTTCAAAATTTTTGGTTGCAAAATCGATTTTTAAACAAATCGGAAAACATAAAATTGCCGATTTTATGTATATACATACATCAAAGTCTTCAGTTGACCACATTTATATTGTTACGTTAGTTGTGTCTCATCCTGATTATTAATGTGTATTTTTTCAGATTTTTCGGATTACGGAAACATGTTTTAAAAAATTGAAAACCTCCAAAACTTCCAAGAAAATGCATGTTTTGTATTGAAGTGTTAGAGACTCCAGTTTTATAAGAATTCAGTACTTGGATATTATTGAAGCAACCGTTCTTAATTTTTTTATAATTTTTTAGAGGTTGGGTAGTCGTTAACAAAACAAGTACATATATACGGCTGGGAATCTTCTGGCCCCGAATCGAATCCCGCATCTATAATCGTTTTGTTCGGTAAATACTTATTGCTTCGAGTTTTAATGAAAAGTTTAACCAAAAACATTTTTTAATTGTCTACATTTATTTTCAACTTAAAGAATTGATGCAGTTCGCGCTGTCGACTTTCGCTGTCCACTTTTTGTAATTGAAAAAAAAGAAACACAATTTAAGTTATGATTGCGAAGTGCAGAATGGTTTCGAGGTATTCGAAAATACCGCTACAGGTGGTCCCCTGTGTATCTATATCTTCGAGTAACTAATTACAAATTTTGTATCTATTATTCGTGATCCGAAATTTGTATCTAGGAGAAAAATTAAGGGCAAATTCGGAATCAGCGCAAAAAACTCTATAAGAATCATCCAACAGTAATTGTTGAAGAAATTTGGTGTTGCGGAGACTGTAAATCAAATGGGAAACTTTCTTCCAGCAGATCTATTAATGGGTCTATTAACTTTTTTCCGTGTAACATTTTGTTTATTTTCTCGTTTCTTTGTTATAATAAATGGAAGCTTATGTTAATTTGTTGTTCTTCATTCTTTACCCAACCAGCACAGATACAGCTCAAAGATAGCAGAAAGATGTCTGCCGCTAGACATTCAAATGTCTGAAAGATGTCTGCGAATGTCTCCGGAAAGTCTCTACAAGGGCTCCGGAAGGTCGTTTGTTACAAAGTTGCCTGTCTTAAAGTGGTCTTGAGAATGACTGTTAGTCGTGTTTCAGGCATTGTAGAGACATGTTCCACGACTCTGTCGGGCATCTTTTAGGCGACTTTCAGAAGTCTCTTGAGCTTGTTAGAGAGACGTATTTATGCGAAAAGGGAGTGGGAGGGAAAAATCAATTTACGATAATAGTTTAAAGTAAACGAACAAATAGTTTATTATAATAATATATGTACTATTTATAAAATAAAAATATATATAAAATAATATATATAAAACATTAAAATTAATATATTAAATTCTAATATATATTAGAAATAAAGTATTAAAATTAAAATACAATATCACGCACTTAAAACATTAAAATTAATATACTTAAATTAAAATATAAAAATTGAAATGAAATATACAGTTGAAACATCAGAATCAGTATACAGGGTGGTCCACGCAACTTGCACACCAATAAATAACTTCCAAAGTATGCGTAAAATAAAATACTACATTCAGAATAAAATATCACGCACTTAAAACATTAGAATTAATATATTAGAAATAAAGTATTAAAATTAAAATACAATATCACGCACTTAAAACATTAAAATTAATACACTTAAATTAAAATATAAAAATTGAAATAAAATATACAGTTGAAACATCAGAATCAGTATACAGGGTGGTCCACGCAACTTGCACACCAATAAATAACTTCCAAAGTATGCGTAAAATAAAATACTACATTCAGAATAAAATATCACGCACTTAAAACATTAGAATTAATATATTAGAAATAAAGTATTAAAATTAAAATACAATATCACGCACTTAAAACATTAAAATTAATACACTTAAATTAAAATATAAAAATTGAATAAAATATACAGTTGAAACATCAGAATCAGTATACAGGGTGGTCCACGCAACTTGCACACCTATAATAACTTCCAAAGTATGCGTTGCACGAAAAAGTTTTGTATACAGAAGTTGCATGGTCTGAAGGGGTACATTATGTAGTGTATTATTTTTTTACAGGTGGACGCGTAAAGGACATGTGAAGGTCAACTTAATTTTTTTAAATGGAATGAGGTATTTTTTAATACATCAATGATGCAGCTGGACCTATGTATGTCGAAAAGTTAATAGTTCAGGAGATATTTCAATTTAAATAACTCTAAAATACCATTACTGTCGTACTAAGACGTTACATAAGTAAGTAAACATTAACGTCTTAGTACGACAGTAATGGTATTTTAGAGTTATTTAAATTGAAATATCCCCTGAACTACTAATTTTTCGACATACATAGGTTAGTACTTTTTTATAATGAATGTCCAGCTGCATAATTGATGTATTAAAAAATACCTCATTCCATTTAAAAAAATTAAGTTGACCTTCACATGTCCTTTACGCGTCCATCTACAAAAAAGCTACTAACATCTGATTAATGCTTATTCAGGGGGCCTGTTTCTGGCGCCTCACCCTGTATACTAAAATTAAAAAATATAAAAATTAAAATAAAATATAAAAGTGAAAATAAAATATTACTGATAATGTCTGTGGTTGTAAGGAAAAACGCCGCATGTCACACTTTCAAAAATTCGAGTTTATGCATTCATTGAGCTTTAGACTTTAGAGTATAGGATTTACAGTAGCGGACAAACGTTTAAGACCGCTCTAAAGAAGACGATAACTTTTTTAATATTGTACTATACGATTTGAACTTTTTTGGGAAGCTAGAGCAATTAGTTTACTAAAGGATGTGAAAAGAAATTTTTTCAAAAATTGCAATTGATCGGAATTGTTGAAAAAATACTAAAAGTTGATTTTTTAATTATTTTATGTGGGCCTATATTGAAAATTTAAAAAACACGTTTTGTGTAGATCTGTGTCAATCAAACATATCCTGAAAATTTCGTAAAAATCGGTCGACGTTGCAATGAGCTACAAACGTTTAAAGATGGTAGAAATTGCAGATTTTCACGATTTATTGCCGAAAATCTGCAATTTTTACCATCTTTAAACGTTTGTAGCTCATTGCAACGTCGACCGATTTTGACGAAATTTTCAGGATATGTTTAAATAAACAATCAACTTTTAGTATTTTTTCAACAATTCCGATCAATTGCAATTTTTGAAAAAATTTCTTTTCGCGTCCTTTAGTAAACTAATTGCTCTAGTTTCCCAAAAAAGTTCAAATCGTATAGTAAAATATTAAAAAAGTTATCGTCTTCTTTAGAGCGGTCTTACACTTTTGTCCGCTACTGTACATATTTACCAGAAAAAAAGTCATGGAAACACGTTTGGAAGGCTCAGACAACAATGCAATTTAACCAACCTCCTATGTCAAAGTATTAGCGATCGAAAGTGAAAGTATATGTGACATGCGGCGTTCTTCCTGATAACCACAGATATATTGAAATTAAAATCACTTGGTCACACTCGCTTTGTTCATGTTTCTTCCGGCTGCCGTCCACTTTGGCTTTCTCCGCTGCACCTTGAATAAGAATATCTTTGTTTATTAATTTGCACATGAATAATCATTATAATAATAATATTAAAATAAGGGTGATAATTACATATAACAAGGCTGGCCGTTCGATAATTTGCAAACGGTTTTTTGCCCTTCCGGCCCAATCAGCTATAGCAGACCGCCATGCCAGCACGTCAGTCATAATGATACCTAGACTTTCCTGGCAAAGTTGTAGCTGTTGTGCCCCCCGTATTGTGCACTTCTGCTGCCTAAAATAAAAAATTGTTATGTAGCATATCACATTCTGTTAATTTAATGAAAATGAAAGATAAACGTCAGCTATTTTAAGTGTATTTATTAAACAAGTCATTGGTCTCTTCGGCCTCCTTTGCTTTTCTTCTAGCCTTCGTGTAGCCGTCTAGAAGCATTATATAATTATTATTTTAATTATACATGTATGGTGTGTAACTACTTTAACTTACCAAAGGTACTGTTTTTGAAGATCTTTACAGAGAAGTGCTCCCACGAAGGTTGAGGCAGTTCACATTGTTGGATTGCGTTGCTCAATTTTGATTTGTGTACCGGTGGCCAATAACATTTGTCGTCTTCCAGCCAACTATTTGGCACCGCTTCTACCGTTCCGTCCGCCAAAAATTGGACAACGGTCCATGTATTTGTAGGCGTCTCCATTTGTGTGTATATATTCTAAGAATTGAAAAGTATGGTAAAATTTAGAGACTAATTTAAACATATATGTAATTACGACGTAAATATATTTAATTAAAGAATATATTTAGAAAAATAGCAAATAGAATGAAGGAATGGAAATATGACCAATTTTTGTTCATTTTTTGACTTCACACTTATTTACACATTAGGGCGGTAGACTCGTTTCCAGGATTGCAATCAATTGCAATCCCGCACCCTTGCAATCCTAGAAAAAGCAGTCTACCCCCTTACAATACCGAAAGTACTTTCTTTGACTTTCTTGCCAACCCCATAGTAAACTTCGAATATAGCGGAAGGGCATCAGCAAAAAACACTAACGGTAACAAATAACAGCAATGGAAGTACTTACTTTTGTAAATATACACTCGTCGGATAAATTATCACTATTACAATACACTAATACAATTAGACACTTCTCTAAACCTGGTGTCGACCGGTGTCGACTGGTGTCGACCATGTGCGCCGGACCAAAAATAGTAACTTCAACAGCGCCACTCGGGGTGAACTACGAAGACAGAGAAGCAGATATGTTTCTCGCAGGAAAGACACTGACAGAGAATATATGAAACAGCTTGATTTTTTCGATCACGCGGGTAAGCCGCATTTCGTGAAGAAGCAATATTTTTTTATGCTCTTTGTGTTGAAATATTCTCTGCATTATTGCGGGGTCCCGTACAGAGCCCTTTTTTGGATTTGGCTCTTGGAACTTTGTAAACAACAAAAGTGTACATTTTTATGGAAGAACTTTTTTTCTGTACACTTTTTCCAAATGCTCTTTGCGTTGAAATACTCTCTGTATTATTGCGGATTAGCATGCAGAGCTCTTTTTTCGAAAAAGTGCACAGAAAAAAGTTCTTCCTTAGAAGCTGTATCCCCCTACTCCACCCCACTCTTTACCGGCGGCGTAGGAAAAACAACGTCTCCGGAAAATGTCTCTCAGTCGCCAAAAAGATATCCTTTATGGAGACGTTGCATTTACGACTGAAATGAGACAGCTGAAAGACGTTCACCCTCTGCTGTGAAAACAACGTCTCCATAAAGATATCTTTTTGGCGACTAAAAGACGTATCTTTGGGACATAGACGTTCAGACGGGACGACGACATGAAACAGACATCTATGAGACGATGTGTGCTGGTTGGGTAATAAGCCCCTTTTAATTTCCCATCAGTTTCAACTCCATAAAGTAATAGTTTTCTGTAAAATCCGTATCAATGCCTCCGGATCGGAACCTTTCTGCCAGGGGTTGTATTAATTCGAGTAACTGTAACTTTTTTAATGTTGGACTATATGGATTTGGACTTTTCGTGAGAAGTTGGAGAAATTAGTTTACTGCACGATGTGAAAAGATATGTAGTGGACATGGCGCGTTGGAAAGAGGGACTTTCCGGACGCGGAAATTTCATCCTTCTCAAGTGCGCGCTGTGGACGGTTGCATTGAGGGTTCGGTCGTAAAAGTGACGATTACCAGAACCCTGACTCAACCGTTGCAATGTCCTTGGCAGCGACGACTTTGAATTGTTTTGGGGAAGGAAACTTTCTCCTTACTCTTGAGGAACGGAGAATTCCTCCCCTTATTTTAACGGTCTTTCTCACGTTGCTAATCCTCCCACCAAAAAGGATTTTTACCAGTGGAAAAAAAGCTTGTGGCACTCGTTGAGAACGCATCGCTCTAGAGTTGCCCGCGCTACGTTAATTTATATCTCTGTACTTTGTTAGTACTCGATAGTCATTAACGTTTATAATCTAGTTTTCTCGTTATTGTTATTATTATTACATCTTGTTTTGTTTTGTTATTGTTACGTGTTATTGTTTTAATAAATATCTATATCGTTGTCTGTTAACCACGCGAAACATCATAGACACTGAATTACCCGTCATCCTAAAGATATTTTTCCAGAAATTGCAGTTGGCCGGAATTGTAGAGAAAATAGGTACTAAATGTTGCATTTCACAACTTTTTTATGTGGGGCCTATATTGAAAATTTAAAAGATAGTTATAATAATTAACCATTTGCAGCTGTTTTAATTTCGGAGCTATTTTAACTCGAAAATGAAACATCTCGTTCTAGGTAGAATAATTTCGTTCTATACGATTCTTTTCATTTGATGGATATGAAATTGATTGTAATACCTCATACAATAATTAAAGGTTTAGTAATTGATTAGCTACCAACATGTTTAACAATGTAAACAATATTTTGCATAATGGGACAGCAATTTTTAGTGGTGATTTCGAGTCACCACTTGAGTGCTAAGGGTTAAAGATGGTAGAAATTGCAGGATATTACAACAATGACAAATATTATAAAGCAGATACGCTAACGTTACCGTTATCGCGTCAGAAGGAATAGCTGCAAGCTGCAAGTACAATTGTATAGAGTATAGAGTATAGAATTTCGGGGAAAACTGGGAAGAGAGGCAGGGTTGCCGGAGGATTAATTATGGCGTGGAAGAACCGACGCGACGGTGCCCGTAAGGATAATTACGGTCGCTTAGAGTGGCCGGACTATGGCAGGGTAAGACGTGGTTTCCCTCGGGTCTCAATTATCCATCAGGCCTTAATTTGTCCAGGCTGTTTGTCTCTCGATCAAGCCGGTTGGTCGAGGTCCTGGTACTGTACTTTGGAAATGAAATGGATGATTATGTGAAAATTTGCTTGTCAAACGAACATTCCGGGAAAAGGTTCAGGTAATTTCGTGCAGAAAATCCAGAGTTGTTTTGGTAACTACCCAGGACTTATTGGCCTGAGTTTTTCGCGCTGATTCCGAATCTGTTTTCAATTTTTTTCCTATTCGCACAGTTTTTCAGGAACAAGGCTTTGAAAAAAAAACATATTTTTCAACTTCAAACAAATATTGTGATGTTATTATAAAAGATATTGAATTGTTCTTTCTGGCAAAAGATTCTGTAGACTTTCCCGAATACAGTGATATCCAATATTAATACATTATGATTGATTAAACATGTTTAATCAATGATTAAATACGGAGAGATTTCGTCGTGTCGGCGCACAGTGGAAAATTTGGACCAGACTCGATTCAAAATCAAAGAACTTTCGATAGAAATGAGGTAGAGCGATGAAATTTTTTTTTAATGAAAGCTGAAACTTTGCAGAATATGGGAAAAATAGGGAAGTTATGGTACGAACGTTTTTTAACCGAGAAAATTCGTTAAACATGTAGAATTTAAAGAAATCGATTTTGCAATATCCTGAGGTCGTAGACAAATTTTGAGACCAGATTTGAAATCGGCGTGAAAAAATCTACGGGAAATGATATATAGCAAAAATTTAAAAAAAAATTTCCGCGCGTGGTATTGGAAAAACCACAATTTTCTCGAAATTGTGCAAGTTTAACGAATTTTCTCAACGTTAAAAAACGTTCTTACCATAATCTCCCTATTTTTCCCATATTCTGTAATGTTTCAGCTTTAATTTTTAAAAAATTTCATCGCTCTACCTTATTTCTATCAAAAGTTCTTCGATTTTGTCTCCGATTTGGACGAAAGGTCACACTGTGCGCCGTCTCCAGACTCTGACTTTTCGCCTCATGCTTTCGAAACTTCCGTAACGTGAAAACTCAGCCCGTCTGAGTGCCTGTTCAATTGCTTGCGCGCTACACACAAGCGTACGTCTACTCTGTCTGTGTGAACTACCTGCTCGACTGATCGACGCCGACGCGTTCCTTCGATTTTTACGTTGCCGAAGTTTCGGAAGCATGAGTCAGAAAGTCGGAATCTGGAGACGGCGCGCATTTGAATCCCGGCACAGCGAGCGACGCGGCGATAACAGAACATACGGACAATAGGACGTCCTTATATTCAATCTAATCCTCTTTGCTTATATTAGGGTATGTATTCGGATAATGGGGGTACGGATACGGGAGTCTCTACTGTATTCAAAGAACAAGTAGACATAATTGAAATCGTAATTCTAATTGCAATATTTTGTAGGACTCAATATAAATAGTACCGTATACTCATCTTTTTTTATCGATGAATATGATCACTAACTAAAATAAATTCCTAATAAGATAAAAAAATGTTAACAACCCATTAAAAAGTGTTAAAAACGTGACTGAACATGTTGGTGAAAGTCCCATTTGGGGGTGAACGGAACCTTGAAGCAGGCCCTAGGATTCGGCAAGATCGCACATGTGGCGACCAGACCTTTGGGTTTCCCAGCCATCTGGAAACTATCGAAACGGTGTAGCTTCGAATAATTTTCTGCCAGGGCGGCGAAGACTTCGGTCACCGTGGCCAAGTGGTGCAATAAACACGGCCAGGTAACCCGACGCGCGTCGGCCAGCCAGACATATTGGCATGAAACCACTAACAAGTTAATTGCAGACCTTGTTTATTTTTCGTAATTGTTTCATGTAAATGACGCTAGCTGCTTCGTGTGGCGTTCTTCCGATTAAAAAAAGACTAATCTCAAGATAGAATTTGGACTGTGGATAGTGGATTTATTCAAAGTCTTCGAATAACGGCACAATCAATTTTCTACCGAAACCGAAATAATACCGGTATTCTTTCGGTTTTTCCAATGCTTAGGTTGTTCCAAATGAAAAAGGAAAACCCTCCGCGCGAAGGAACAAGCGCGAGTCCGAATTCACAGGCGAGGCCGTCATAAAACATTCAGCTAAAGACCTTCCAGATGTACCTCCCAACAAAGTGATTTTTAGCCAGCCGAAAGAAGCACAGCCGATGTAGCCAGATGTATTTGGACCTTTTATACCGTTAATGTACTAAACTTTATACCGTAGCTACCTGCAACCGAACATACTCTTTGGTTTCAAATCCTTGCTTTAGTTTATTAAAAGGAAGTAGACTCGTTTTCAGGATTGCAAGGGTGCGGGATTCGCCTCTTATTCTCATCTCTCGATAATAATACAAACACGGGGTTTTTCACTAGTCAAAAACGCTAGATAAAAGAACGATCTAGAACACTATCTGCCTCAAAAGTTCTATTTTTCCGTTTACGAGGCGTAATTGGCATTATTCGGCAGCATGTAGCTATGAAAATAGCTTGTATGCTCCCGAATAATGCAAATTACGGTGACGACTAATGCAAATTTCGCCTCGTAAACGGAAAATAGGACCTTTGAGGGAGATGGGGCCCTAGATCGATCTTTTATCTAGCGTTTTTAACTAGTGAGAAACCCCGTGTTTGTATTATTATCGAGAGATGAGAAGAGGCGAATCCCGCATCCTTGCAATCCTGGAAAAAGGCTATACGGGAACTGCAATTACTCGAATTAATATTCGGACGTTCTAAAAAAGACGAGAACTTTTTTAATACTGTACTAAACGATTTGAACTTTTTTGGGGAGCTACAGCAATTAGTTTACTACAGGATGTGAAAAGAAATTTTTTCAAAAATTGCAATTGATCGGGATTGTATGAAAAAATACTAAGAGTTGCATTTTACAACTTTTTTATGTGAGCCCATATTGAAAAATTGAAAAATACGCTTTGTAGATCTGTGTCGACTAAACATATTTTGAACATTTCGTCAAAATCGGTTGACGTTGCAATGAGCTACAAACGTTTAAAGATGGTAAAAATCGCAGATTTTCAGCCTACATCGAAGAATTCTTACATCTTTCAAGGCCTGTCGTTTTTTCCCGCATCAACCGATTTCGATGAAACTTTCACAGTGCACATTATTTACGCAGGCCTACAAAACGTACTTTTTAAATTTTCAATATAGGCCCGCGCGAAAAAGTTGTAAAATGTAACTTTTAGTATTTTCTCTGCAATTCCGACCAAATGCAATTTTTGAAAAAATTTCTTTTCACATCCTGCAGTAAACTAATTGTTCCAGCTCCCCCAAAAAATTCAAATCGTATAGTACAATATTTAAAAAGTTATCATCTTCTTTAGATCGTCCGAATATTAATTCGTGTAACTGTACGTATTAGGGGATAATTAATGTATTACTAGTTTATTGATTTATGTGTAGGTTTACTCTTAATGTAACTGTAAAGAAAATTACGGCAAGGGGGGAAGAACGTAACATTCAATTTGTACATATAGTTTCCATCTCTCTTGCGATCGATGCAGACAATTTTTATTTTGCACAAAGATCCGCAGTCTAGGAAAAATAATATAGATATAATAGAAATAAATAAAATTTAATATTTTTTTATATCGGGTTTATTATTTCGTTTTCATTCAGAATCGGTATTTGGAATTGTCGGTAAAAAGGAAGACTGCTACATATTTGTACAATGTGTAGAAATTCATTTCACCGACATTACCAACATTACTGACATAACCTCACCGACGGTGCTGCCCTGTATAACGGCATCCGCCGTTCCACACAGACTCCACGAGCTGCCTTCCATCTGGAAGGAAGAAGCTGCCCTCTAGATGCTGTGACGGCGGACTTTGTACACCTGTAATCGTTTTCGGAAGCCCACTGGCATGCAACTCCACACTCTTTCTAGATGTACTCCAACCATTGCTCCGAGCAGCCAATAAGCGGCGTCTGGAACCATACTGCCCTCCAAATTCACTCCACGCTCTGGACTATTCCTGGCAGTTCCAAACTGTGCTATCAGGGTAAATTCAGTCGATAGTTTAAAAAATCAGTCGACTGAAAATAGTAGTTGAATACTATCGCGATTTAGTCGATAGTTTTTAGTCGATGGTGCCCATCACTAGCTCGAGCCCAGGGCCTGCCGGCCGGGATGGGATTCAGCCTGTTTTTGAGAGGGCAGCACGGTATCACACTAATGTGGCCAATCAGTGCTTCGATTGAGCCCAACTTCTCTCGCGCATGCGCGACACAGGACGGGTCGCATCAATGTGGCAGTACTTTGCAAATGCGTAGCAGTCTCCCTCCCTGATAGCACAACAGACTCCACGGGGAGTGACGAAAACGATTACAGGTAGACTCCACCTGGAACCAGTCCACGCGGAATGCAGCTTTCTGCAGTCCAGCTGGAACGCCACTCTATCCTGGATTCCGCTTCCCCGCAAGATGGCAGCACGGTCGCACTGATTAATGCGGCCACCGACGAGATACTATTAAAGACTGCCAGCCCCTGTGTTATTCCGCGGGACCAGTAAGTGGGCGCGAGTGGGCGCGGGGATAACGTGAAAGGTACAGTGATCTGATATACCACATCGCTAAAAGTTCTAAATAGTGTTAAAATAGTGCCAAAACATCGTCTGAAATATGGCGGAGAATGTAACATTTAATAATAATCGATATGGTTTCGTAATAATTCGCATTCACACCAATGCATCGCGACGAGAATCTCCTCAGTGGTCTTCTTTACCGACAAAATGCCGTCGTTGGCCTTCTGTTTCTCTGGATGGAGCTAAAATATATCCTAGAGGGCGTAAGAAATACCGAAAAATTCGAGTCCCGCCAACTCCCATAAGGCTGGCAGTCTTTAACAGTATCTCGTCGGTGATGCGGCGAATGCCGTTATACAGGCACCGACGAGATACTGTTAAAGACTGCCAGCCTTACGGGAGTTGGCGGGACTCGAATTTTTCGGTGTTCTCTTACGCCCTCTAGGATATATTCTGACTGGAGTGAGAAACAGGAGGCCACCGACGGCATTTCGTCGGTGCAGAAGACACTGTATTGGTATCGTGTTAGCAACGCGCCCGCGCGCTACACTCACCAGCGTACCTTTGCTATATCCGTGTGCGCTGCTTGTGCCAGCCGCAATCTATTTTTAGCACTTGCCATGTTGCCATGCTTTACGGCTTACGGCTTACGGAAACGAAACTGAAATTCGACTGTCGAGCCGTCGAGCGTATGAATCGCAATCTGGAGCTAGCCTTCGAGTCCCCGTGCAGCGAGGATTTTTTTTAATTTTTATTTTTCATTACTTTTTTAATTACATTTTTTAACCTTCCAAAAAATTAAAAATGTTAAAACTATGTTCAAAATATGTATTCATTTTAAATAGAAACGTTTCGTTACTGTCATAATTGCATTAATAAAAATTGGTATATGAGAACACGTTGATGGTATTTATTAGGACTGATTGGAGAATACGAAAATGCAGGAAGTATTTTTTAGTTTATGAAACAATTTGTAGATATATTAGTTGTCAAACAAATAATAAAATAAATTGTATAATATATATAAATTGATTTTATACACACAATTTGATCTTCTGTCTTCCTATAATAAAAAAATACAGTCATAACTATAATTATAATAGAATTTCATAAAATATTGAGGTTATTGCAAACTCATCTTTTTTCGCGATGATGCTCTAATTTCATTGCTTCTCTCGAATGTCCATTTCCTTCCGAGACAGTGGCGTTTCTAGCAGGTGTAAATAAAAAATGTTGATATAAAATGTATCATAATTAAACTACAATTATTCTGATAACGTGGAATGTAGTACATATTAAGTTTTAGTTACCCGGATTTTCTTCTTCGACGTTAAGCACTCTTTACTGTTTCTCGTAATTTACGTATATGTACATTAGGGTGGACCTTATTTTTCGACCATGAAATTTTTTGGTCCCGGAAACCAGAATTGTAACAAATGTTGAGAAAATAATCTGGAAAAATTTTGGGGCCGATTGGATCATGGGAAAATGAGGCGCAGCAAATTTGAAAATTTTGAATTTTTTAAATCTTGACATAAATAGACGTTATGATATATCGTTGAATTTGTCTTTTTTCTCTCTAAGAATCCATATATAGCATAAACAGTTGTTGATAGAAAAAACATCCGTGACCTTGAAAACTTGAAATAATGACTTTGAAAAAATTTTTTTCTCTGATACTATATCCACCTCCTTATATGTATACTACAACTTTTGTTTGAAGAGTTTTTTCATATATACATGACTGACAGAGATACGGAAGCATACAACTGCGCATATAGCTATTTTCATAGCTACACATGCTGCCGAATAATGCAAATTACGCTTCGTAAACGAAAAAATAGGACTTTTGAGGCAGATAGCGCCTTAGATCGATGTTTTATCTGGCGTTTTTTTTTTGACTAGTGAAAAACCCGTGTTTGTATTATCGAGAAATGAGTAATGAATATCTTGCAATCCTGGAAGTCTCTCTACTCCCTTATATATGTATATATAAATAAATTCATTAATACGCTCCAATCTACAAAAGAAAAACAGTTATAATATCGGAAAAAGAAGTTATTATGAATAATAAGTAGTCTGACTGAAACATAGACTGAAGGTGGTCAATGATACCGCTGAACGGGGCGTTAAACTAATGGAGGATCATAATAAAATTTTATATAGAAACAAAGAGGAGAAATAATATATGTATACTATACAAACTGTGTGATGGAATATCGACAGCAGTATCCTGACGCCACAAAACAGATTTGTCAAAGGATTTTTAAATATTTTTTAATATAGAGAGAAACACCTGATCAATCCCTGCATGATTAATTGCTTTTTTAAGACGCATTGAAGACTGCTTATTAACTGAGAGTTATTAAATTTTTCATTTTCCTCAGAGTCAGTAAGTTCTTTATTTTTCTCGGAGTCACATTAAGTTTTCCATTTTTCTCGGAGTTATCAAATTTTTCATTTTCCTCAGTGTCGTCAAGTTTTTTCATATAGTCCAGTCGGCAGGTCGAAAAAAGGCGTCTACCTGGAAAGTATTCCGAACTTAATGAAATTTTGACACGTCATTTAGGGGTACTCTGGGGTGTCGAATCTCAGTTTTCGACCTCGAGGACTCTGTGCTAACTTGGGGAGGGGGAAAAACCACGATTTTTATTACCTTGTTTTGGTTTTTCGCCTATTACTCAAAAACTGTGGATCCTCAGAACTTTTGTTTTTCATTTTTGGAAAGAGCATTAAATTTTATTCAAACACTGGTCAATCTTTTTTTTGACCCAACAGGCACCGATAGACAGGCGTTCAAAATTAGGAAATGTTTCTCAAAATGACATTTTGAGCCACGCATTGTGACATTTAGCAGGCAATTGCAAGTTTTTGGCTCATAACTTTAGTTTTTCAACATATCTATATATAATCTTCATACTACGGATACCCCTTACATTTTCACTATTAACTGGGGAGGATAGCACAATTTATTTACTTCAACCGAGTGGATTCAAGCCTTTTTATATTTTTGTTGGTGTTATGTTTAATAGCAATATAGATATTAATAATAAAAAAAAAACATCCCCGATCGGACCCCGCCGTCGTTTTTTTCAGTTTTTGAGTAATAGGCGAAAAACCAAAACAAGGTAATAAGAATCGTGATTTTTTCTCCCAAGTTAGCACAGGGTCCTCGAGGTTGAAAACTCAGATTCGACACCCCAGAGTACCCCTAAATGACGTGTCAAAATTTCATTAAGTTGGGAATACTTTCCAGGTAAAAGTACCTGGCGACTGGACTATACGCGCTGTCGTAAAAAAAGTTCTGGTATGTTGATAGTCTAAAAATATGATCACAATGCTATTTTTCAATTTCTCTAAAAAACCTGCATTTGTCGAATTTTTGCGTGTTTTTCACTTTGTGTAATTAACATTTTGAACCAAAAAATCGGGAAAAAATCTCAAATATCAATTTCAATTAAATGCAATTATATGATTAAATTAATGCAAGCAAATGGGGAAAATTGACCGAAAATTGAATGGCACAACGGCTGTTTAAATACTTCGAAGGACTACCTCGTCCGGCTAGGCCCTTCATTCCAAATTGTAATATTCCAATATTCCAAACCATTTTAAATATATTCAAGTACTATTTAAAACTATTAATGAGTTTTAACAACAAAATATTTTAAATAGAAAACTAAATTTTGACATATAAGATAAGATTATAGCAAGCTTGCTATAAATGTCGAAAACTCGAGTCTGGCCAGATATGAGACATTCAATTTTCAGGAAACACTATTCTATGATGACGAACGGAGAAAAGGGAAGTGAAGCTCGGGGGCTTCGGTCGCCGTGGAGTGGAGTGAAACATTGTAACATATATATTGATACGGGTCGGGTCGGGTATATCGGTGTGAGACTACTAATCAAACAACAAAGCTTAATTATTTATCATTACTTTTTTATAGGATTTTCCTTAACATATTTGGTGAATTTTGTTTCTTTTTATGAAAATGGTACCAAAATTATATAATTCCGATGATATTTGCTTATGCAATGAGCGACGCAAGTTTCGGACACAAAGAAGGACAGCGTCGGGAAAAGAAGAGACGCGGATAGTCCTTATTCTTTTAAGATTTCGACTTCGACTTCGTCTGCTAGATCTTCGCCTCGTCGCACAATGTACTCATAAATGAATCATGTTTCAGGAAGTGGTTCAGTTCAGAATGAAATAAAATAATGTTACACGCACTTTTTAAATAGCGTCATATATGGTGCAAGAAATATTCGTATAGAGTCAAATAGAATTATTTTTTTAGATATCTTCGTGCGAAATACTGCCTCTAAATAACATTGTATGGATAGGAGCCGTCGAAAATTAGTTTAATTAGTTAATACTTTTATCTTGTTACTACCTCTGCTTTAATAATTGCTGTCAATAATGCTGTCGAGCATTACAAGTATGGGATAAATAAGTAAAAAAATTAATTTTCTGTTTCCTACTAAGGATCTTAATAAGAACGATTGAATTTTGTCATTACATAACATAACAGAATATTTTTTAAGAATCATTATTTTATATATAACGCAATAATGTTCAAATTACTATTTAAATTCCAATATACATTTGTAGAATATTACGTAGTAGTTACTTTCATTTTTCCTTCATCTATAAACTATCGATTATATTGTAAACAATTATTACAATGGTGATAATAACGGAAATAAGAATACAATAAGAGAATTATACATATACATATAGTATTATAAGGCAATTACAGAATGGGTAATGTCAGCATTCTACTATATCATTCTTCTTCCACTTGACGAATATCTCGTCGATTGTGGAACTTTTACCGCTGTGGTATATCAGATCACTGTAACTTTCCCGTTATCCCCGCGCCCACTCGCGCCCACTTACCGGTCCCGCGGAATAACACAGGGGCTGGCAGTCTTTAATAGTATCTCGTCGGTGGTGTAATGTCTATATCCTAGGAGAGGTACGTTGGTGAGTGTAGCGCGCGAGCGAGTTGGAGAAGGCCAGTAGGGGCAACGGTAGGTCATAGTGGGGGGGTCTCGTACCACGGCTTAGTACCACAGTACCACGATTTCGGCATCACTGCTTGGCATCAGTGAATCCAAGCCAATCCAGCCCAATCCAGCCCCGGGATCTGTCATGCCAATGTGTTTGAAGGAATTATGCTGATATTAAATTATATCTTTTTCATTGCTATTTTTTGGACAGGTCACTGTGAAGAACAATATTGTTCGATTGACAGTGCAGAACATTGTGACAGCGAAAGAGAAACTAATGTTTATGATAAAGGTATTTCTTTGTAATTTGAAAAAGCTTCCGTATTATATGTTTTTTATAAATTTTATTCTCAATTAGGATCGAAGGAAGAATATAAGAAATATTACCATGCAATTGAAGAAGCAAAAAAAAATTATCAATTTTGCAATAATACAAACAATGGTTGCTATAAAAATGTTATTACACAAGACTTGAAACCATTCAAACATCAGGGTATAAGCAAGGATTTAATAAATGCTGCAAAGAATAGGTACATGAACATGTTAATAGGGTAGACTCTAGTTTCCAGAATTACAATAATGCAAAGATGAGGTTTTTCAGTAGTCAAAAGCGCTAGATAAAAGATCAATCTAGGCCGCAATTGCTTGCAAAAGTCCTACTTTTACGTTTACGAGGCATAATTTGTATTATTCTGCGTTATGCTTCCAAATAATGCAAATTAAGCCTCATAAACGTAAAAATAGGACTTTTAAGGGCGATCGTGTCCTGAGAAACCCCATCTTTGCATTATGGAGAAATGAGAAGGTGCATCCTGCACCCTTGCAATCCTAGAAACAAGTCTACCCCCTTAAGTCTCATAATATACTTTCAGAAATGCAATATTTTACTTTTTATAGGGGGACATTTTATCAAATAATACAGGGGAATATATATAGGCAGAAAGATTGCATGTTTCCATCGAGATGTGCTGGAATAGAGCATTTCCTTTTAAAATTGGCTCCTAATTTACCAGATATAGATTTAATGGTAAATACACGGGATTATCCTCAAGCTAGTAAACATTTTGATAGTCCACTGCCAATCTTCTCATTTAGTAAGGTACATCATTCTAAGAATTAACAAATACATGTACAGTACAATTTATTCTTTGAAATAGTCAAAGATTTCAAGTGTTGTGCATTTAGACAGCACACTATTATGATATTACATATCCAGCATGGTCATTCTGGGAAGGCGGCCCTGCAATTTCTTTGTATCCTCGTGGCCTTGGTAGATGGGATGAACATCGCATATCATTAGATAAAGCTAGCGAAGACACACCATGGTCAAAGAAAGAGTCTAAAGGATTTTTTAGGGGATCTAGAACTAGTTCAGAGCGTGATAATTTAGTATTACTGAGTCGTGAAAAACCAGAGTTGGTAGATGCTCAATACACAAAGAATCAAGCATGGAAATCTGATGAAGTAATTATTTTTAGTTCATGCGCTTGTGTACTGTTGTGGGTATAACATAATTTCGTGTTTATTATAGGATACATTACATGCACCTCCAGCTGCTGAAGCCTCTTTAGAATCTCATTGTAAATATAAATACTTACTCAACTTCAAAGGTGTTGCAGCATCGTTCAGACACAAACATTTATTTTTGTGTCGGTCTTTAGTATTTCATGTTGGGGACGAATGGACAGAGTTTTACTATGATGCAATGGTGCCTTGGATTCATTATATACCTGTCTCTAAGAATGCTAATCAATCAGTCTTAGAGTACGATTTTTAAAAAATTTTTAACTATTACTATTCTTTCATTACATACAATTTTTTAATATGATCTTCTATATCCAGGGAAATTATACAATTTGCAAAAGATAATGATGAATTGTCTAGAGAAATTGCAAATCGAGGAAGGGACTTTGTATGGAATAATTTGAAAATGTCTGATGTTTTACAATATTGGAAGAAACTTTTACAAAGATACTCTAAGCTTTTAACATATAAACCATCTCTGGATAAAACTTTGACAAGAATCAAGAAGAGGGAATCTTAATAATAATAATAATGCAATTTGCATTTAATATAAATGATTTGATGTCTTTTTATTAAAATTTTAATTTTATGATGTAAAATGTTGATTAATAAAAATAATTTGGTCAGAAACAAATGTCTTTTCAATGTTTCGAATAAGCATTAGTGAAATGAATTTTTCCTTCATTTTCATTGATATTGTACAGTGTGGCAAGTTTCAATATGAATCAATTTATTGCCCTGACGGAAGATCTAGTGCAGACAAAGGCCTTGTACATCGCATCGTATTAAAGATATGCTGTTTTCGCGTATTTAATTGTTTATAACGACGATATATAAAACTTCGCATTCATCGAAATTCTGTTTTCTTTTAAAAAACAATTTATTCAACAATTATTAAAAAACTGTACAAGGCTTTTTGTGCTTGGTTCACGCTTAAAACTAAGTAATTCTTAAGTACTCAACTATTTATACTTATAACAAAGAGTTATGGAAAAATTTTCTAGAATGTAAAGAAACATATGACACTCCCATCGCAATGTTTCTATAAAATTATATACTATGATATATGTATGCTACAAATTGTGCACGTTATTCGCTCATTAATTTAAGATTGTTTGAATCATTATCATGTTTTATTTGAAATCTGAATAGTTAAATAATATTCAACAGATAAATATACATATTTCGAAAGATTCTCATAATTCATAGCATACATACATATATATATATATATATATATATATATATACTCCTGCAGTGTATGCAATACACATTCTATGTTACTGCTTTTAATGTCATTTTGGTTTCAAAGCATAATACAAATGATCGTTACTTTAAAAATAATAGACGTATTCTTGTCACATCCTAAGCTAAATCTCACATTTCATAACATGGTCATCAGAGATTATTATTATTATTAGTAACTAATATTTATCATAATTCTTTTTAACATTATTTATCGTAACATTCTACCATATAAAAGAAACAGATTATAGCAATGAATGAGAACTTACTATGAAGAAAATAGAGAATAATATGTTTGATGTGAAAATTTGCAAGTAAAAAATAGGACTGTTCACAGAAGATGCACAGTAATTGTGATAATAACAATGGAATAACAGAATTTCATACAAAAAGGAAAGAAAATGACATTTTACTATATGTATATGCTGAAACAATTTTAAGGCACTTGTATGGAGAACAATTTTCTGGTATAGTGACTACCATGAGTACTATAGATGTTTCCATATACGCATATTTGAACAAATTATTCTGTATTTCCTTACAATCTGAGAAGCGAAAACTCTATAATACTCATAATACTGTCAGTTCAGAAACCAATTGACCTCCTTCTTTATTCGCTATTTGTCATGTTTTGCACAAACGCGCGAGAGATAAGTGCGGTTAACATTAAGGTCTATACAAAACGAGCGGTACGAATAAAGAATAAATAGGCAGTGTTAACAGGTTTGGTGACACATTGTTGCATGCGGCTTACAACGTAATGTATATATAAACATATATTTTACATACTCCTATGTACTTTACAGATGTACAGGATGTCTCGCGGGATGCAACCGCATTCACGATCGATTGCGTTAAATCGAATCAGATGCATCTCGCGGGACATGCTGCGAGGCACTTATTGACTACTCGATGAAGCAAAATATTTAAAACTATCGTTCGGGCAACGTTGCTTCAGTAATGGAATGATTGTTTCATGAGAGATTAAGACGGGCTAACGAACGGTCTGTCGCGAGAGTGTCCCTTTGACTTTGCAGAGGAATTAACGGCTACGATTCGTGGGCATAAATCAGCGTAGGTACTGCCGTTTTGGCACAGTTTGACACCACTCCGTGCTCTCGGCACACTTCGGAGCCACGTGTTTTCTGTTCAAATGTTCAGTTCAAACCTTCCTAGTGGCCTCCCCCTCATCGATAGTTTCCATCGCTCAATAACCTCCGTGTTAATAGGCGTAAATAGTTTACGTGGCGGCGATTATTTTCGCAAGGATTATGGTCACCATACTGAGCGACAGGTTCCACCACTGGAACGACGATTTGAAATTGCATGCCGCCCCGTTGTCCGCGTCCTGATTGGAAGACGTGACTAGCTGCTCGTCCGTTTCGCCTGTCGAATTTCATAAACAAATCGTAGAAAGGGGCCTACAGAAGCGCAATAGAATCGTCGCTGATTAGATGGCTCACTGCACCGGTCGTGATCAGCACAGTTTCGCGGGTGAAACGACAGAGGTGATACACCCGTGATGGGTTTACAAATCGCAGGCTCTCGTCGTTGTTTGGAACATTTATTTTTTTGTTTGGTCTGCTTTGGATATCAGTGTTCTCCGTGAGGTCTGCTCCGTGAACCTGCATCCCGTGATCCCGTGCTTTATTTAGTGTGTATTACAGTGACTCTTTTTTCCCTGGAAAATTTCTCGTTCCATATTTGCTGCCTTCTAACCCGAGTTTTTACGACTCAACGAGATTCCTCGAACGAACAAGTTTTTCATTCCCGTTCGTTCACTTTTTCCCGAACCCACGCGATTCCGAGTGTAGATTGTTGTCCTCTGGAAAAAGCGAGTTTTTTCCCAGTTAATGGAACCGCGACTCCTTCGTCACCGCACTTCTTTCTTTTTTTGTCGTACTACACGCTTTGATCTGTCGCCTTCGCTGTCAACAGCGGCGCAGCGTCTCGTCCCGGCGAGTTTAAACAACTATGTAAAAGGCTGCACTGTACCTTGAAATAAGAAATTTTTGAAATCCAAGTTTCAATCCTGGGAGAACAGTGGTTCGAAAGTTGAGCGATTTTCAGTCTTTTTGACAGGTAAGGGCGCCGTCATGCTGGTATGTACGTAGTCCAATGAGCGGAGCCGCGAGAAGGTTGGTCAGAAACTCTTGTCAACAACACTGAAAATCGCTGAACTATAAACGCTCATAACTTTTGCACCACTGGTCTCCTAGAATTCAAGCTTGCATTTTTAGCATTTTCTTACCTAAATCTGCTGGATTACATAGGAGAAAGACAAAAATTTTTGTTTATTCAAGGTACAGTTTAACCAACTCAAACATAATATGTATTTAGAGGTGTGTAAGAACCCAAAAATGTCGGCTACTGTCGGAACGAGTCGGGTTCTCGAAAATTTCGAGATTGTCGAATAATCTTGAAAATTTTCGAGAATTGTCGGGAATCTTGAATAAAATTCTCGACCCGGTCCGACATGACATTTTCGGGTTCTCGCACACCTCTACTAATAATCAGGGGACCATAAGATTTTTGTGCTTTAAACATTCTCCCTTATCTTTAGGTTGTTTATGTTTTTGAAATTTGCTCTAGTAGCTGAAATGTTATTTTTCTGGACCAAATTGATTGATATACTTATCTTGAAAGCAAACATTTTGAATGTTAGCACTTTAAACACCGGTGACGACATGACAGTTTTTTAAAAATCAAAGATTAATAATTACGCGCTAGTTAATAAATTTTTCGATAGCGGCAGCAATTTTATTTCAACAGGTTATCTCGAGTCACATAGTCTATCGAGTTTTTATGGGATTGTTATTTAGAAGAGAGATTGTCAAAATGATTTGCGGCACAAAAATCTTACACGACGGGAATATTCAAAGTGAAAGTTTCACTGTTTCTCGAAAACTATTAATCGTAACAGTTATTCTTCTGGTATTTCAAGTTCTAATGGAATTTATATTTGAATTTTGCGCGCCAGCAATTGCATTTCAAAAATGTCCCGATGTGCCAGCGAAATTCGAAAATGTAAAAATCTGTTCTCGTCACTTTTAATTGCTACCGAGGAAACAGTTTACGCAACGTTTTGTGGTCCACCTTTGTAAGATAAAGTTTACCGAAAAGGATAATACTACAACAACTAAAATCGTCCGTCGTATCCGAGAATAGAGTTTAGAGGGAAATTTCTAAGTCTCTAACCACTTCCACACAAACCAAAGAACCACCCGAAGTATAGAGTGGATGCACAGGGATCTCGAGGATTTAACATGCCCTATTACCAAAATGATTCCTAGTGCGTCGAAATCATTAGAAACGAAAAATAAAAATACTCGTGCATGTAGACCGTGTGTGAAAGAAAGAGGTAAACAAAAATACACGTGCAAATAAAAGTGGAGAATGGGTAAGAACAGAACAAGTAAATATGTCGAACGGAAAAAAAAGGAATTAGAGGGTGGGGATGAGCTAAAAGAAATTAATGGATCGTGGAGTTCAAGGCTAATTCTGTTTGTTTTGGTTAGAAGGACAGAACTGGGAAAGATATACTGTCCCACAGCAGATTTAGTTCCAAACAACGAACCGTCCTCCGTATAGTTCACCATGCACCTGTGTTTTGATTCACGTATATGAGTACGTGCGTGCATGTTGCGTTCGTGTTTTTGTTTTTATTCGACTCGTGCAGTGAGATGCATCCGTTTCGCGTGTATGCAGAAATTCGTGCAGAATTATTAGTGAATTTCAACCAAATTTTATTGGTTGCAGGCCTATCCACAGATGGAGCTCTTAAGTTTTTTTTCTACATGCACCTCTGAACGGACATGTCAGAAACTTTGCGTTCGAAATCTCCTGGAGCTCTTGGACAAGCCTGAGTTTTTAAATGTGGAAACACAGTTTTGCCTCGAAGCGATTAGTGAAAATACACTATTTGTTGTATTGAAAATAAGTATGGTAGTTTTAAATTTTAAGGGTTAAAAATTATTACATAGGAAAAAGGCAAACATTTCTGGTTACTGGTTAAGGGCCAGACACCGCGTTAGTAAGCAAAGGACACGCAGTGGTGCAAGAGACAGTGCGATGATATGTCATTGTCATTGTAGATGAATGTTAGGACGAGTGACGATCGGGAACCGATTTCGAATCGGAACGAGGATGTACGGCACACGGAACAGCCAGAAGAGTACAGAGAGACAAGGCCAGACAGAAAACAATGAAGATAGGAGAGAACACGAAGTACGATAAAAAGTCAAATGCCATTCTCGTGGACAAGCGAACACATGAGAAATAATAAAATAAATGGTAGAGATGACAGCTTAACATTATAATATTTACTGTTCTTTTTTTCAGCGAACTGGGCTCGGCGACGGTGACTGCGATAGCTCACGGTTATCTCCTTCTCGTGACCGGCATTTCGAAGTAAACTACTTGTTTTTTATTTTTTTCTACATACAACGTCCTTTTCTATGGGGAACGTAAAGCTTCATATGCCGCCTGGCTAGTAAATACTTTGGGCTTCGAGATAATAGGGAATATAATGTTCGCGAAATGATGTTCTAATTCGGAGGTTTTGCTTGGGATTCTAACCGCGCGGACAGGGTTGTTGGGCGTCATTTTGATATCAGGAGGACTTCCGGTTTTATACTAAATTCCGGACTTATACTAAAATTAATCTATTTTTGACACATAAAATAACGTTGATAGTAATAATATTAAATAAAATTGACACTTCCGGGAGTTGTATGAAGCGGAAGTCGTCCTGGTAGTAACAAGTTAATTGGGACAGGTAAAATGATAGTTTTGCATATCGGTAGTAACACAGTATTTCTCTCTGGAGCAATAAAAATTAAAAGAACTCATTAATATTTATGAATATTCAATCTGGAACGCGCTTGTTCTTTTTTGCATCTATATTACTTCCGATTTGCGGGCGTGGATTAATTACAAATGAACAAAAACAAGGGAACGATGATGCATGAAAGCATGGGTGTTAGTAAATTAATGGAATATTCTGTGCTATGATGTTGAAGATTCTATGACAGGATCCAATAACTCGATCAGTTTGGTTTTAATATTATACCACCACCATTCAACACTGAAGTTATTCTGTTATCGCATTTTGTGATCGTTCTTCATGGAAGAAGTTTGTGCAAATCCCGTCAGATGTGATCGTCGTGCAATAATGATCGAAATCTACGCGAAGGAAATTAAAATTCCATTACCCGTTGAATATGATCGTCGAGGTGCAATTTATTTTTATTCTTACAACGCGATGTATTAGCTATCGCGTGGCAGGTTGCGTCACAATTGAAACTGCGATAAAAGTAGATTTTTTGAACATGGAAGTTGAATAACAACTGTTCCAGTATGTAATGCTGTTCGTCTATTGTGTCTTGAATGTAATCGCCGTTGTCTATTCTTTTGACGAGAATTTATTTCATCGCGTGGTTCTTTGCAAATAATATTCGTTTGAAATTGTCGTTTAAGCGCATGCACAAATTTCTTCAATGGATGAGAGCCCTAGGTATATAGTAGCCAGGTGTTCGAGACACCAAATACTCTATCCCCGCCGTGCGCCACTCATTTTCACTCCGAGCCTCTTTACAGAGGTAGAGCGACTTTGAAGTTTCAGCTATCCATTGTTTTAACTCTAAAACACTGGTTTGTTCATGCGAATGACAAATGTCGATGAATACAAAAATTGATACGATCTCTAAGTATATACAGAGGTAGTCGTTAAGGGGGTAAGACTTGTTTCCAGGATTGCAAGGTTGCGGGATGGGCCTTTCTCATTTCTCAATTATGCAAAGATGGGGTTTTTCAGTAGTCGAAAGCGCTAGATAAAAGATCAATCTATGCCGCAGTCGCCTTCAAAAGTCCTATTTTTACGTTTACGAGGCATAATTTGCATTATTCGGCATCATGTAGCTGCCGCAGCTTTATGCTTCCGAAGAATGCAAATTTCGCTGCCGAATAATGCAACTTACGCCTCGTAAACGTAAAAATAGGATTTTTGAGAGCGACTGCGGCCTAGATCGATCTTTTATCCAGCGCTTTTGGTTACTGATAAACTCCATTATAGAGAATTAAGAAAGCGCATCCCGCACTCTTGCAATCCTGGAAACGAGATTGCCCCCTTAATATCCAAATATTGTAAATTTCAGGTCATTCGATACGTAACGCGAATTTTTTTTCATATTTTACAAAATTTGCGTTCGTTATGGGATGACGTAGAATGTATTATATATTCTATCCAGTAGTGAACTTGAAATTCATTTGAGATCATCAAAATGCCGTAGATTTCGGCCAATTATAATTTGCTCGTTTGGGCAATGAAGACTAGATATTTCATTGTTTGCAAACTTAGTCTTTGTTTTAGCATGGTATGATGGATTATTGAACACAAAGAGGTGGTCACTGAAACTTCTATGGCGAGGCAAGAATCTGGTCCGGCTCGAATGAAGCTTTAGTACCTGCGTCTAGAATGATGTCTCCCACGTCTCCATAACCGTCGGAGTCATCGTAGTTACCGCCGGCGGACTCCAGAATGCCGGCATGCGGAAAAGTGTCTTCAGGATGTTCACGCAGCCATTGGACATTACCTAATGTTCCTTTGTTGGCGGACCTGCACCCGAACCACCAGTATGCCGTCGACCTTGGGAACGCTGGGTCGGCAACATCCACCTAAGGTTTCATCGAGTCATTTCAATTTAAATTCGAATTTTACCCAGTTTTTGTATTGTCTGCTTGAAGACTAAACTTTTACCTTCAAGTAGACGGTGTAAATTCATAGAGTAGACTAGTATAATGAACATGAATGAAATACTAACGCTGAACGACCTGTCCTGGAACCGGTAGTAGGCGTCACCTTTGAAGAAATACGTATAACCGCGATAGACGATCGATGCATCGAGATTATCCGGAAGACCCTCCCAATTCGAGATCAGTTTAGGATAAGTGTTCTTCACTGGTGGTTTTTGTGCTGGGTCGAACCTCCAGAACTTGCTGCCTTTGTAGAAGTAGATTTTGCCGTTTCCGGTCCACACAGTCACGGTGTCGATGTTGTCCGGAATTCCAGTGAAACCCTCGCTGATTTCCTTCGGGTAATCCCCGTCCATTCTCTTGCCCACGTATCTCCAATATTTCGAGCCCTGTGACAAAGAAAATAATTAATCTCATCGGTCACCGAGTCACAATAATCGTTGCATTCCAAATTGTCGCGAGGTTGCTGTAGATCAGCAAGAGTAGTAACAGCAAAAGGGTCGGTCTAGTTTTACTTTGTTCGAAACACTTTGTTGGCAAACCATTTAACTTTCTCACCTTGAAGAAGTATGTCTTCCCGTTTTTATACGTGAACGCTGCGTCTATGTTTCCTGGCAGACCCTTCCACGAGTTCGAAATCAGCTTAGGGTAGCCGACTGCCACTCCATCCGCTGTCAGTCTCCAGTAACGATCGCCTGCAGTTAGGTAGAACACTTAGAATTGACTTTTCAGTTCTGATTCTCGAATTTCATTGTCTCTGCTCGATATTTTGTGTTCCTTTTAATATAATAACAAACAAACAGCGGAGATATACGCACCCTTGAACACATATATATGTCCCTCCGCGGAATTGAACATGGTGTCCACCTTTGGATCCGTACAAAGTTCACTATCCTCTTCACTGGGTGGTGCAGAGGTGGTCGTGCCGAATTTAGGTCCATTTGGAATTCCGGCGGAATTTGTGGACTTTTTCCCGTACAATGCCTGAAGCATGATCAGGTTCAAGTTACATGTAAATTCTAACTTCGATCAGACTTCTCCTATCTCATCTTTTTCAGAGTTTACCTGAATACCCTGGACATCGTCGTCGTCTAACCGGAAGTAGGGCTCATATCCACGATAGAAAGGTGCCATCAAGGCTGATTTCACATCGCTGTGACTCAAACCGAGGGAATGGCCGAATTCGTGGGCTGCCACTTGGAAGAGATTGGTTCCGCGAAAACTGTCGATGGTCCATTGTTCTGCATCGTCGAAATGAGCGTCACCGCCATAAACAGGGAAATAAGCGTGGGCCAATGTGCCACCGGGTCCATCGAAAGGGTCTCCGTCACCGTGCTCGCCCTTTTCGAACCTGATCTCGATGTGGACCTAAAATTCAATAACGAGTGTTCGTACAGAAAATCTTTTTAATCAGCATGTTACGAGCAAACAGTCGAATTTGCGATCACAGAATCAATACCGAAGAAACTACGATTCATTGTTGGATTTTTAAATATTTTCCGATTTCGTTACCTGTCCAGACTTCTTCTGAATGAAGACAAGGTCGGTATAGTCGGACCACACTTTGAACGCTTTGCTCAGCTCGACGTCGACCTTTTGTTGCGGCAGATTTCGGGGATACTTGCTGATCTTGTAAGTCAGTTTCTTCACACGCCATCGTGATCCTGCGCAAACACAACGGCGTATTAAAACAGAATTATTCATTACATGCTACAATTATTTCCGATACAAAAAAAAATCATCAACTCGCGGCGGAGAATAGACACGAGAAGATTGCCTCGTCATTGCGACAAGAATCTATTATCCACTGTTGAAACGACAGATCCAGCAAGGTTCCAGTGACCAAGGTCGAGCGTGATTAGCGGTCGCTGTTATTAAAATTGAAAAACGCGTGCAGGCGCCGAAGCTTATATCCTTTTGAAGCCTGTTTATGTTCACTGAAACGTGTACCCCGAGCTATTTTGGTCCCATTCATTGTTCTGTTATATAAAAATGTGTCCCAAAAACCATTTCTCAATAATCGACATTACGCAAAGCCTCTAAATGGGAGTTCCTTTCTCTTGATCGAAATCAGATCATGAAACTTCACAGTTTCTAGTATACGTACGAGAATTTGGTTGTTTTACGCTTATCAGGTCAAAATCGATGATTATGACCAGAAAAAGCAGGAATTCTTTAAGGCCGTTCCGTATGTACTGCTGGGCAATCTAGTGGGTCACAGTTAGCCCGGTATTCGCATATTATGCGAATAGAATACCGTCGGATTTACGCATCGGCGATCTTGTCGCCGCGAGTTCACTGGGAACGAGGAATGCTTGCGCGAGGTTCAAAGTCACGGTTAGAACCGATCGAACCCGTCGAGGATTCCTTCCCAGTTCGATCGGCACCGAATCATCGGTTTCAAGAACGTGCAGCACGCCGATGATTCGTTTTCCAAGAAGAAAAGCCGCGTGATTAATTAACCCGCGCTGTTACGGAAAGTTTGCGCGACTCGACGCTAATTGGCGTTACCTGTGGTCGAAGGGTAATTGTTCGATGACTTCAGACGATGAAAGTCCCGGAGGAATTGCTTCCGAGACAATGGAAATAACGTCCCAACATTCCATAACGTTTTCGGACATTTTTTTGATACTGCAGTTTTTGGACAATTTATGGTTCATATGGGTCGGTAATAGAAATTACAAAAGGATGAAATTTATTGTAATTTTTGTGATTGATCAGCTGAGTTTGCCAAGTAACGTTTTAAACGTAAAACTTTCGTGTATTGGTATATTGGTGTTTTGTAAGCAGTAATGCAATTTAGATAGAAATTCAACTGAAGAAATTGTTGCTTGAACGAGGAAAGGTTTCATTAGGTTGTAGGGAAATGTATTTGGAGCATTTTCGACGGTTAAAAAATGCATTCAGAGCAACCAGCGAATAGCTGCTATACAGATGCGCATGACCTGTTTAGGGTGACTGGTTCTATACTGACGATAATGAGGCAGGAAGTTAAAAGTAACACCGTGCTGCTAAACATTTTTCCACCGTGAAAACAGTCTGCCGCAATACCGTGTCATTAAACTGTTCAATTCTTGTGAAGTGACACCTTTTGCGGCTATTCATTTTTGGAAATGCTAAACGGATGATTTCTAATGCAAACAACGGAAGCATTGCAATTTTTTACAAAAATCACAATCTTTATCTCGTTCCAAATATTTTTCAAAACATTCTCTATTCTCTTCCACTTCAAACATTAATTTTAATTAAATCTCAATTAAACTACATTTTATTTTTTCGTGCATTGACATTGTTGAACATTGTTAAACGCAGATATTTATTGAAGAAACTCTACTTCGAGGGAACTATGATTTTAATCGTTATTGACTTAGTGGGAAATTGAATATTCAAGGAAATCGTTCCTTTTAATTGAAATTCTGTTTCGTAATGGTAGTCATTCCCGAATGATAAGCCATTTCATAATTCTAGAGAGTCTCGACTATTACATAATTTTGATAATTATTATCGTTGAACACGTTTAGGGAGACACGAATCGAGACTGGTCAAGCAATGATTAGTTCCTAATTCCAGTCTGTGTGAATACGTAACAACGGTGATCGATTAGATAATCGAATAATCGATCAAACGTTATGTCACACGGATTTCGACCGACAGAAACCCACCATAGAAATTCGTTATAACTAGACGGCGAATTTTATGCATTTATCCGATGTTGTATAATTTATGCAGACAATTTTTATTTTACATAAAGATCCAGAGTCTAGATGTAACACCGTTCGATCAACGATCATCAGATTCGTTTTATTTTTGATTCTATTTACCTTGAAGAGCGTACCGCTTCGATCGTCCAAATCCGGCGCCAACTTTGTCTTTAACACCACATCTTGGCAGTGCCATCAATTTGAACGTCTCGTTGTCGAAGTCGCCTGAAAAATAAAAAAGTTACGTCACAAATTTTCTAAGAAGTCGAAACTTGCAAAAGTTTTCTAATAACTTAAGTAAACTGAAACGAGGAGTAGGTAAAGCGTCAATAGAATTACTATTCTGATAATCTCCCATGTACAGATATAAAATTAGTAGAAAGTATTGTACCATTATATATATGTTTTTATTTTTAAACCACTGGAGCTATTGATGACATTTCCAGTTTGACTAGAATACTGGACATTTGCATAAACACCTGCTACGTAATGGTTTATAGAAACCGTTCCTCTGAGAACGTACGAGAATATCCTGAACGCATGCGTCCTGTTCGATCATTTTTAATCAAATGCAAGACCATCTTTACGAACGTTCCTCTAACGCCACAATTTTCACACAAACATGCATTAATAAGCGTGCGACTGCCATTCGCGTGACCGTAGAACACATATACTACACTTGTCTTCACGTGATGTGGCTAAAGCCAGTTATACACTTCAGCTAGCTCAAATTCCGATTATCTTTAAACATGATTAGAAAGAGTCGTAAACGAAAGTGTAAAAAATTCGACTTGGACTTTCATGGAAAATTCTTCAAGAACTACTTCATGGATTATCTTCATTTTCTGAACTGACATTTCTCCAAGACACTGTGTACATCTTATATGTGTCGTAATATTAATTTTTGCATTTAATAGCTTCGTCAATTTATTCAATTCAACTCTATTCGTTTAATTTGTTCTTAGATTGTAATATTTATTTGATAGGACAGGTCTGTAAAAGTTTCGTACTTTGGAAATTGTTGTGCATTCCGAGTGCAGTGATTGTCAGCATTCCTGTCAGCTGTCAGCACTGAACAAAATTCATTCATGGGAGAGTCATCTCCTGCGCTCAAGTGCACGAACGACTTAAGGTTGTTACACAGTCCGCATATTATGCATATACGCGTTCGAGTTACGCTGATGCATATGCACCGCGATACAAATGCAGCGCGCACGTGCACGGAAGATCGCGGATGGAAAACAGAGCGTGCGGTAAAACTGCGAGATCGATAGATGAGAATCTCAGGATCTAAACTGGCGCAATTTGATGCACTTTGCCGTGCTTTGAAATGAAATTACTCGGTCCGAGCATCTTATCCACGAATCAACCTTCAAGATGGATTTCCATATTATGATTTACGAAGATTCGTTACAAAAATTAATTATATTTTAGGAAATTTTCTGTGCCACTGCTTTTTGGAAATCGTTATTAAGAAAGCAACCGGTAATTTTCAAATAAAATTTCGATTGCGCGCTTTGTGTTTTGCAACGATAGCGAAACTGATTTGTTTGCAACACTCGATTTTAGTCACTGAAAGAGACAGACATTCTTTCTCTGTTGCAACAGGCAATCGTTCGATTTCGTTGTATTCGCATACTCGTTGTATTTTTTCTTCGCCGGAACGATCTCTCGATCAGGATCTTTCAACACATCTTTTTCTTGCAGATCGCTGGCCATTGTTCCCATGCGGATAACGATGTATCAGGACCAGAGAACGAACGTGATGATATTCAACGGTACTAGGAAGCGTAGATTGATGATGCCCGCGACACGCGAAGATTACTGTCAATAAACGCGTCTCATCTCGAATAATACCGCCACCGGCGATGTACAATTTCATAGTTAGATCATTCTTCCGTTCACCTTCGTTTTTTATTGGCGACCATCGAATCGCCACTTCCGACCGTGGATGCTCGTTGAAACCGTTTGCTGTGAACGCAGCAACACTATTTTAACACTTTGCCCACCGATAGTCATTTCGTACAAAATATTCTGGCCGAAAGACGGATGAAGTAATACAATCAGAAAGCAGAGCTCCTTTCTCGGTGAGGTAATTTTCTGGTCTCAGGTCCCAGGTCCCATTTTCTATCGTGGGGAAAAAAGTTGCGTGGCTTTCTATCCACCGATACTAATGGGGAACAGATTGCAGTGACACTCGATGTAAGAAATTGTTACGAGATTTGAATAGTTTTAGGAATCTGTCGATTGCGTCTCTGCTAACAGTAATAACTAGACTGCGGATTTTATGCATTTATAACAAAAATTGGCACGTAAAGTTTAAAGCAGCGGACACATTTAAAAAATTTTAATATGTAATTAAAACAAAACAGAAATTTTTATATAGCCTCTGTGTCTTGGAATCGACGCAGACCTTTTTTTATTTCGCATAAAGATCCGCAGTCTAGTAATAACAAATATTTTGTGATCGTCGAGTGTGTAGCTCTTCTTTTTTAATACTCTACCGCGGCTCGTTTTGTCGCTTCTTCGAATGCATTCATTACTTTAATTGTTCTTAATTGGGCTACCTTAACGATGTTTAATAGCACCGGCGCGGCATAATGGTCGGTATTGCAAAAAGCTCGTGTTAATTGTGTGAATTGGAATGTTTGAAAGATTTGAATTTGACTATTTCAAAAATTTGGATACACATTAATGAGCCATTTGACTAAAGGGTTTGCGGCCTTTAATTAGACTCAGAGATTCCACAGCAGGAACGTGCCCCAGTAACAAGGTCGCAGCGTGAGTCACTTTTTAAGCGCCAGTGGTAGATGTGTTGCATTTCACAGAACTCTGACTCATGATTCACGGTCATCATTTCAAATCAAAAAGGGGCTTCCCCTTCCTAGTTTACATAATTTCTTCACTGTTATATTCTCCCTACAAAACAGTTTCACAAATGATAACATATGCTCTTCCTCGAGTAACAACGATGACACAGAAAGGAGCAAAATAACTTTCACGATTTTTCTAATATTGAAATACGTAGATCAAATTAATGTCGTCCAATGAAAAATAATTGAATATCGAAAGAAGAACTCTCCATGATCCCACAAAAATACTCGATGCGCTGTCCGTTCTTCGAATCGCCTATCGCTAATTCGTCTATCAGCCACTCTAACTCGTCTGTCATTCTGATAACGCGTTATCGCTATGACGTTTACCGTCGAATTTTCGACAAGTCGCGATTCCGCCGGAAACAATAATAATTTGTTTCTTTGTTCGGCCGTGGCGGGGCCTGTTGTTTGCCGTCTCGACGCGACGGTGTGTCAAGGCTCGAGAGCCTTGGCAATGGTTGTCCGGTGACGCTTGTATCAACAGCTTCTACCCGCTAAACGATCCTCGAGGGACACTCAGACGTTTGTTTGCGGATCGTCCATTTTCCATGGTTTTTTGCACACGACGACCATCGCCGTGCGTTTTGATCGCGGACGAAGTTGCGCGTCCGGTCCCTCAAGGTCTAGAAATTGAAAAATCCGCTCTTTATTCAGAGCCGGTTCGTCGACTACCGCGAAGAAGGTGCAAGCGCGTGTTTTTATCCCTCGCGAGCAGATCCCTCGGATTCTTAGAATCCACGGAGTAATTTCCTCTTCGTCGTCCATTCCCTCTCGAGTCGCGAGACGACTTCTACAATGTTAGTATGCAAACGTTGACCTGGTCTTGTGTACTGCTTCTTTTTATTTCAATATGCTCTTAGAATAAAATTATGTTAGATTTATTTCCATTTTTCTTCTTGTTCTGCAAACTATTTCCAAGTGTATCCCTTTAACCCCTTGCAGTATAACGACTATTAAATCTGTATGTTATTAATTCCAAGCTTAATACTCAAGTAAAGTTTTATTTCGTTTTTGTCGATATTAGAACCATTGGAAATGTCTGTAAATCTCATTTAACATCATTATAGTAGTTCTACAAGCCATGATATACTTGTGCATGATTTTAGTCAGTCACGACGACTGTTGTGCGGACTCGACTAGTGATTTACAATTTCGTTACGCGAACTTTGGCCACCTGGTTTCCACGTTTTCCGATCCTTCTGTTTTCGTTACACAATACCAATGAAGCATAGTGATTCGATCTTTTGATCGTTCGGTCTAATCTACCATTCCTTTCGGACTGATTCCCAGCAAGGTTTTCTCTCGATTGAACCCGGCATGATAATAGTTCCCGTGAAAAGGTATGACGTACGCGTCCTTTGACGTATGGGAAACGACTTTTGGAATCGGACTCTGATACGGTGCGTGATACCTGTCGATATATTCGCTATCTGTAGTAGGACACTTTTCTGTTCGACATAAACTCTGTCTGTCGGGTGACGAATTTCTGGTCGAATTTTAGCATTAGAATTAGTCAAACTGTTTCAGATTTTTCGATTCTGTTCAAGATTTTTTCCGTGCTCAAAAATATTTCTTGTCGGAGATTTACCAGAATTCGAGTTCGACTGTAATTATGTCGATTCCGCAAATTTGATGTGCCGATGGGAGGTGCAGTGAGTCAACCATCATCGGCGGGACTCTGAATGAATGTATCCTCCGTAATGATTCATGGACCGAGCACCCACATGAACCATTAAACTCAATTATGGTTAAATATAAGACGGCTAAGCGATCGCAAGGACGCGCGCGTAAAGTTTAACCGATCACGAACACACCGCGAGATCCGCGAGCTTCGCGCTCTTCGACAGTTATTTATCACTAGACTACGGATTTTATGCATTTATGACAAAAATGGGCGCGTACAATTTAAAGCAGTGGACATGTTAAAAATATTTAAGGACATTAATGTATTACTTTCAGCTTAATAGGATAATTAAAAGAAGAATACAATTTTTATTTGGCTCCCGTGTCCTGCAATCAATGCGAACATTTTTTATTTTGCATAAAGATCCGCAGTCTATTACAGTCACATTTATCACGTCAATCCGGCGGTTAAAAAACAAATGATATCCAAATGCAGAACGTACAAAACTCTGTCCTCAAGGTAAATTGAATTAGAAAATCAATCCTGTGACTCGAAATTGTATTCTTCCTTTTCCGTCTTTCCAAACTATTCAGGATTAACAATTAAATTAGAAAATCATCTCTGTGGATGTTGCTCACACCTCCGACAAAATTCGCGTTACAATAAGCGAGTTCTGCAAGCCAGAATTTTTTGTCCAGGGAAAGAGAAATGATTTCTATGCTCTTTTTTCTTTCGAAAACAGAAGAATAAGCAGGTTTGAAGCTTTGAATAACGATATTTCGCAGTGAGAAACACGTGACCGATGTTTCGTGTTAGATTCGCAAAATTTCGAATCACGAAGATGGTTGGTTGCAACCTGTGCGCGGGTCGCGTGCTCACCTGTTATATTCAATCCTGCGAAAGCTTGGAATTCGGCGACCGCTTTGGACAGCGCGTCCTCGGATATAATTCCGCCACTCGTTGGATTTATCGGTTGCAAGTAGCCGAATTGAGAGAGGTAGTTCTGTAACAAGAAAATGATTTTTCATGTGAAATACGGTCTGAAAATACGCGAGCCTGGATAAAATACATTCATCCTTTCGAATGATCTCAGACAGAACGATACATAAATGATAATTGTTTTTCTTGGATGAGTTGTGTTCAAACAACGCTATTGTCGTAACCATTAACATTCCTTGTATTCGATTTCCATTAATTGCCATTAACCATCTAGCAAGCTGCATCTTTTGCTCCTTAGGCGATCATCGTTTCGCAACAAAAAGGGTCTATTCACTGAATCATGTTCTTTTGTTAAAAAAAAACATTGAAATGTGCATCAAGAAAATATTTCGACGACTAGTGACTGTAATACACAAAGAGGAATATATTCTACTCGGTTATAGTAGAGCTAAAGCGCCGACTAATAGTTCAACATTCATCGGATAGGAGTCAAGGAAAACGGAAACACGTACGCGTCGCGCGTTCGATTCGCCGGAATATTAATTGTCTTCGTTGGATGCGGTTAAATAACAGTATCATACCGCAATTCCGTCATCGGCAGGGTCAATCGCCCCGGGAATCGCCATTCGTTCCATTCGTAGTTCAAGAACGCGCGAAATTTACCGTTTTCATGATTCGTCCCGTCCGCGTCCCAAGTAATTCTTTTGTTACTTTACAAATTAAACTGCAAGTTCCCAAGCAAAATAAAAATGGTCTGTACCACTTGCAGGAAACGGGAATAAAAAATCTCGACTCTCAATAATTTTCCTCAATTGAAAATCACATTGTGATACATTTTCTACTTATAATGTGTGTGCCTCACTGTCTAATTATCTTTCTGCACACAGATTTTCTTCTTCGTCTCCATTCACAAGTCATGTAACAATCTGAAATTGCATATCCGACCGGAAGCGACAGAGTTCAAACAGCGTCTAACAGTCATCAATACACTAAATAGTCCGCTGAAGCGTGGTGCCACCCGTTGAATCACTATCCACACATCCGCGTCAGTAGATCATCATGGACCACCGGCAGTGCAGATTGTAACCGTAAGTAAGCCAAAGCGAAGCTGCCTGATCTCCATAGTCGTGCGTCGATAAACAATAAAAATCGTCTGAAAAAGTTCTCGCAGTCTCGTTTATTCAGCGGCATAGTAAGTGTGAAGTTATGCCGTGAGTCATCGTGTGAGCTGCCCGACTCGAGTGCAGCGGATAAAGATGCAGCTTGTCGGTGCACTCTCGAGCGTGCATCTTTTCTTGTATTTGAAAAGCTCAAATCCGCGCGGCGAAGCCTTGAATACTGCTGATTCATCGCCGTAAACGGACAAAAAAATCTGTTCGAGATCATTTTTTTCCCATTTATGCCCGAGTATCGTGTAATTGCTCTTGGGACGCGGTTCTTAATTCCGCGTTGTCACGGGACACGCGATCTTGAGTCGATTTTGGAAAACAACCGTGAAACGGACTGCCGTATCCATGCCAGAAAATTGCTTCTATGTACATTGTTCTCTGTATTGTCGTGTTCTCCGATGCGTTCCGACGATGCTGATGTTTTTACGATTTATTTCGTGACTCTACATTCATTTTTACGCCATATTGTTCTCCGTTAGTTGTATACACAGGGTGTTTACGGGTTTAACTGTCCAGGAAATATTTCGTTGGTTTCCGACCGTCTGGGTGTCGGAAGATCATTGAATGATACATCATTGGATTTATTTTCATCCATTTCGAAAATTGAAGGTCGCCTTCAGACCAGAACGAATCGAACAAATCGAAGCTTCGAAATTTTCGACCTTCGAAGGAAAGTAACAGCCCTACTTCAGATTTGTATCTCGTGCAGTCGTAAGTGGTTTGCGGGATCAGCAGCGAGTTCCCACGAAAATCACGGCAAAAACCTGGGATCATGAGTCATCGGCGGGTTTCGTCGAGTAATTCAATGTCAATAATTCAAATCGACTTTATCGACGCGGTTCCACGTCTTATGAATCTCGTAATCTCGGAGAGCGACACGCCGACGGCGCGGCTTCCAGGAACGCCGCGATTTTTCTGAATGAACGTAAGCGGGTCTCGTAGTATCCGCGCGCGCGCGTGTGTCACGCGTGAATGGACGCTCCTTCCTTGACGCCCTCGTAACAGGATCGTCACGTGTTCTCGGCCGACACACGCAGCGATCCGTACGCTCGAAACATCTGTGACATGCTGACTCACCGATGAGTACCTGTTCCTTTCTTTTTTACTCGGGATTTCGATCGTGACGCGGCCGATGCGATCGATTGGCGAAATCGACTCGCGGAACGCCGCGGGTCTTCCGTGTTTCTTCCGGGAACTTCCGGAAACCGATGGCTCATTTCGCGAGCCAACTTTTTTTCGTTTCATGAAGTTTCGATTCATTATCGGTCCCTTTAACACTAAACCTATCGAGCACTAAAAGCGATTGAAATGTTTTAGCTTACAAAAATGACAAAGCTCTATTTATTTAGATTTTGTGCAATTTTTATTATATATGAAGAAAATATTGAATCAATTTACATGTATGCAACTTCATTATTTCAATAATTGTAAGGCGAAACATATAAAATCGGTCATCTGACCAACAGTGGTAGGTTTAGTGTTAAAAATGGCGTGCTGGTTATGAAAATACAAAATAGGTAACGCTGCCGCGATGTTAATAACGGGTGTCAAGGTTTCAGTATCATAAATATTCGATTGTGGAAAAGATAGAGATTGTAAGTGGAGATTTTTCCTGCATCAAATGCATTTATGCACGAAAGGGAACATAAAGCCAGCTCGACTCGCGTGGGCGATCGTAAGAGGATCATCCTGATTGCTGATGAGGCTCCATAGCCAGTTGGAAATCGCGAGGAATCGTGTCCAGTTAATTTTATATGTAGCTAGGGTGTGACGTTACTAATTCTGCTGCTAACCGGTTTGCCCGGAGATCAGAATCATCCGGGTGCTGACCGATTGCACCGTAGAAACACGTTCCAGACATCGGTGCTTGGCTAGAAACTCGTTTTGCTCTAATCAGTTGTATACTCTTCGCCGTGGAGATATTATCATCAGCATTATTATTTTCTTTTCATTCACGTGGGCTTTTAGGCTACGTTGTCGTTAGTGATAGTAAGTATTCGTTAAAATTTATACAGTGAATGCTTGATATTTTTATTAGTTAATGTTCTTGTAGAACGGGATGAGACGGGAGCGTCTTTAATTCTCATGACGAATCACGAATTCTGCGATGACTGCGTGACGAATCGGGTGATCAATCCTTGATCAATTCTCGATCTCGCTTGCGTACGAAGCAGCAAGAAAAATTCTGTTAACGAATTAACGTCTAAAAACAGATTCGAGACAGGAAACGCAACAGTCTCTGAAATTGAAAATTACGGGCGGACGGACTTGCAATTATGCAGCATGTGCTGGTGCACTGTGATGCCACACAGCACATGCATTATCGTGGGAGTCGTGGGCCTTTCGCGACCGAAATGACTACTTTCTTTGATCGGTCTACGGCTTCTGTGAATTTTTTATCACCGGTTTCTGCTTGTGTTTCCATTGTTCCGTTCGGAGTCTCGCGATTTTTTAACACTAAACCTACCGAGTTTTAAAAAGTAGCCGGCACATGCTGCCTTATAAAAATAACGAGATTAAATTCATTTGAACTTTGTGCGGTTTATATTATAATATCTGCGCTATTAAATATATTTATGTAATCATTTACCATGAAAGCGCATCTTTATAATTACAATAATTGTAAAATAAAACATCTGGAACCGGTCATTTGACCGGTGATGGTTGGTTTAGTGTTAATCATTCGTGGGTGTATCGTTAATTCTCTAAATATTTTTCAAAGAAATTTTTACGAATAAATTAGAAGAATTTACGTTTAATATATGACCGTTATTTTGCAATTTCTGCTCGTGTTTCAATAAATTCATAGTGACTTTCGAAAATGGTTGACTTTGTATTCAAAGGATATCTTTGGAACAGAAATTATGGTAAAGTTAGGGTGGCAGTCTCAGGCGGTTTCTCGAGGCTCGAGGGTTAATTACGGTTCGATGCGACGTTCGATTGTCGTTAGGGGTGGCGCGGCGTGGGAAGCTCGTGACATAGGGGTGGCACGCGAACTGCTAGGAAATTTTTCTTCCTTTTCCCGGCCAGTAATCCTCGCGAATTTTACGGAATCGATAATCGTCGCCGTTGACGTAATTACTATGCCGTGGGCACGATACGTTTTACGTTCCCGGCTACCTTGAGAGCCGCCTCCGACCGAGAAACGTGCCGCGCTAGCGATAATGCGATTTCAAATTACGGGGCACGATGCTGTCGGCTTAATATGCCGGCCTTCGGGATTTTCATGATTTAGACACGCCGATAGCGATGGAATTTCAGGCTACCAGGAACCGGACATCGATGGTATCCTTGCGCATTTCACTCCTTCCATTTCCTTCTCGTGAAACGTTAGTAAATTTACTGACAACTCGAGCTCCATTTTAAGAACGTACTAAATCAAACAATATTTTTTTCCACGTTAAACAAGATAATTGAATTACAAGTTCCTTCCTTGTTTGTCGTATGATGCAGTACTTCGATCCACAAGTGCATTTTACAATATGATTAAGATATATTGTACAATATTGCTTTCAATTTATTCGATGAGTCACAATGGTTTGAACAGTTAATGGGTTTCGTTCGGTTCGAGATAAGAGAAAAATATAAGGAAGAAGAGGAAAAAAAGTTGTTGCGACAATAGAATTCGACGCGATTTTATCAATGATGCATTCGTGTCGCAACTATTCTTGTTCTCGTTCGGAAATTGATTCTACGGCTCATTAACTACAGAGTAGTCGTGTGCACGAAACGTGTGCAATAATCGAAACAATTTTTGTCGCGTTTAACTTTGAATTACTCGCATATAATATTTACAATCTCAGAACTGAATATTAGTTTAATTGCTACATTGTCACTCGTTGCTTTCGTTACGAACCAAGTATGTTTAGTTGTCTTTTACGGTTCGCTTCGACAAACATCACGAGTCAGCTCGATCTCTATAGGATAGGAACTTATTACGTCTAAGCAAGCACGTTTATCAGAAGTTTGTATCCGAGCACGGATAAGTGAATCATGCAGTAGACAAATAGCGAGCTGAAACTATCGCTTCACCGACGCACGGTTGCATAAAATCGACGGGGTCCACCGTATCGCGTTCACCTGTCGAAAAGTTGATATTCTGATTGGAAGAGTTATCGGAACTAACGTACGCCCGGTTTCCATGACCTGAATCCGAACTTGTACGGATTTCGTGCCTCCGACAAACATACGTCGCCCCGCAGTCATGGTTTTCTGTTTCTCTTTCGTAATGACCTTATCTGTCCCGTTTAGTCGCCCCCGAAACCATTGTTACAGTCGTGCACACGTAACCGTAATAACTACACCGCTGATCATTATGATTATTCGCTTTTGTGGCGTACGAAAATCCTCGGAGACAATACAATTCAAGAGCGACCGAGATTTAGTGCGATTCCATTTTGTTTCTCGGGGAAACCACTATTTGCACAAACCAACTTTTGTTTCTTCGCGTCTAATCTAAAAAAACATCTGCGTCGAAGTCTAATAAATCATATAAAATCTTCTTCCACAATGAATTTTGCCAGCATATTTTTTCTTTCACGTATCTGTAGATATATGAGAATTTCTTTATAATTTCGTAATCTAGTAAAATTCATTACGCACACACCAAGGCAACTTTTGAGTTTACAACGATTACATTTCTTTAACCCTTTGCACTCGGTTGTCCCCTCTGAGGCACCACTAAAAATGGCTGTACCATTATTCAGAATATTGTTTCCATTATTAAATATATCGGTATTTAATCAATTACTAAACATTTAGGTATTGTATGAGCTATTATACCAATTTCATATCCATAAAATTTCAAAAATCATAGCGAATGGAAATATTCTAGATCGGAAGAAATGTTTAATTTTCCAGATAAATAACTCCGAGTGCAAAGGGTTAAACAATTTGCCTGCTATCATGTCGCTGTTGTCACGTGACAGCCGAGAAGAAAAATTGCATAATACGCGAATTACGAGCTAAGTTCAAGGTTTAGCCACAGGTTGTTCCAACTGCTGACCCAGAAGAGCACAGAGAGAGAGAGAGAGAGAGAGAGAGAGAGAGAGAGAGAGAGAGAGAGAGAGAGAGAGAGAAAGACGGTCCATAAAAGTAAGAAATTAGCACGAACATTTTCAGCGAGGCGATAACAATGTGCTTTGAATTTCCAAACATCTCTCCGATCGTTCCCCGGATAGAAATACTGCAGGTTCCTGCTGGAACGAGTACAAAGTGGTATGTTAAACTATTCATCGTCGGTATAGCGTGTGTGCCGTGTCTCCGCCGTGAAAGGCTGTTAGACGATTATTATCGAACAGGCCTAAAGGGAATCTGCGAGTCGGACAACTCGATCGATTTTTAGCAAAATTTCTGCGTAGGAATCGCTTGATGAATTCACTGGTGCAGTAACGGGCAGAACCGGGTAACTGGGTCAACCGATGCATCAACCAGCGACCTTTACGATTAGCAAGATAGGTACCCGGGACACCTGAAAGGCCAAACGTTCCGGCCGAATGCAAATTCCCGCGCATCCGAAATCCTCATAAGTGGCGCGCCGTTTAAATGTCGCGGCGAATCACTCTGGCGCGCGCCACCATACTGTTTCCTAACACGATCTCCCCCGCGATATCGTGCGATCTCCTTGAAGTGAGATGTTCAACGCTTTATCTATTCGATAATTAGATTCTAATCTGTATGCAGTCGCAGTGCACGGAAATCTTTCGAGACAAGTACATTTTTACATTTAAATTCTGTTTCTTCACAATTGACACGAAGAAATTACTCGGACTAATATTCAAAACTAATGTGTTCGAGGCCAGCATGGCGAAAAACTTTCCTGCCCGATAAATCCTGAACCGCTCTCGTGTCAACACTCTATTAGTCTGTCACGACTCCATTAAAGTCGATCGTATACGGCACGCGTAATGCCGTCTAATGCGATCGGTTTGATAACGATTCCACGGCTGTGTGCCGCGTGAAATGACTCCTGATAGTCCCGTCTGTTTACCAGAGCGGAGCTTGTTATCTGGCCGCGTTATCGCCGATAACGAGCGAAGCGTGCCTTTCCAGTGAAATGTAACGCGTCCATAGTGGAAAACCAGCGAAAAATGTGTCACCTGGAGCGAACAAGAGTCGACTAGACTTCTGCTCGCGTCTTTCCACACATTAATTCTTAGCCGAGCGGTATACATACTTGTTTCGCGTTTCGTGCGAGCACGGAGCGTGACTCACGGCCTTAAGGGCCACCGGATGCATAAGGTATGATGCACGGTCATCTGGAATCGCGACACGTTTGCTTGACCGGCTTAGGAACTAGGTCCTCGCCGACATTTTGCTCTGCAACCACCGATAAATATGCTGCCGGATATTCGACCCGCGAAACAGCTCCGACTTTGATCGGGTTCGCAGCATGATTCTCTATCGTCGAACGTTATTAACAATATTTTTTCAACGTATTTTTAGAATCGTTTCTTCTCGATGCACGTAGTGACACAGCTGCCGATTTTAATTTGCAGTGACGAGCTGAGTTGCATGGTGCTTCTGAAACACGGTTTTGATCGGCGTGAAAATGGGCCGGTTTTCAACCTTTTCAGAGGACGATCTTTCATTCTCATTAGGTTGGCAGTGTGTGCCAATTGGTTTCCTAGTTAGCAATTTTTTAACGCAGTTTCACAGTCGTTTTGCAATTTGCAGTCACGGGCTAACAATAAGTTGGACAACACCTCTAATAATGACAGCAATACAGGTGAACTATTTTATATACATAGGGAGAAAAACGCTGATGATGCAAATGGATTCGTTTTCCGGATCTAATTTTTCCTTATCTCCGAGCCCGCGAACGATATGCATCGTCAAGCGCATTTAACGGTGCAGCAACGAGTGCACGGAAGGATCTGTCAGCCGTGGAAAGGCAAAAGGTGCACAAGTATCGAGTAGCGACCCCGACCTTGAAGAGGTCTTTGTCGACGCACACGACATCAGTATTCAACGCCCTCGCATCTTCCTCCGGCCGTCTCTTGAATACAAATAGCGATCTCCCGATCGTCCACCGTAGCTTTGTACGGCCGCACAATATATTTTCACGTTAATGGCCCCGCGATTCCCTTTGTACCGATGCTGCTTTTTTCCACCGTAGAACAGCGACAACATCCACGCCGATCGACCATTTTATCGTTCCATCGTTCCACGTGTAATTCTCCACACGATTCTCCCATACCTTGTCCAGGCCGATTCGATACTCTCGATTACGATCGAACACTGATGAGACAACACTCGAGCTTTCCCGATCATTCGCAGTGGAATCACGAACGTGATAAATAGATTCAAACGATTTCTCTTGTTTCTTTCGTCGATTACAGGATTCTTTCACAGCATAAGTGGAAGTAAAATAATATTCATTTTTCTTCGCACATAATAATTATTTTACAACCTTTTGCGAGAAGTCTGTTATCCTCACTTATTTATCTACTCTCGAGCAATTTTGAACAAATTCTTAATAGTATGTCGGTTTCCATGTACTTGCTCTAATTTTGTGCTTTTTTTGGTAAACATAATGTGTTGTAAAATGAACTCTATTCAGGGGCCAAATTAGGGCCTAATTGTAGCATGCTCGTGGAAACGACGGTAACCTTCCGATCAATTATACTAACCAAGATCTTGATAGGAGACGGTTTTTTTTCGTGCCCGGTTATCTGCAGCGGTCAGGTGCTTGACCCTAACTGACCTTATCCGACCCAGGCCCGGGTAAGAGGCCAATTTAAAATCTTGCGTGCACCTGTTCGTGGAACACCTCCGAGATAACAGATTTCACGAGCGGGGCCGCTATCCTGACTGTGTTTTCGCGCGGAATTAAAATGTATCGCGCGGAAAGTCGCTAGGAATCTCGGTGCGGTGGTGCGATTTCGCGAGGACGTTTATACGAATTCTATGCCGATCCTGTGATAAGGAACGCTCCTGGTTACCTATCGCGGGGATCAAGAAAGCCTTCGCACGCCCGGGTTCTTTGTAATTAATTACTTCCTCGAAACCAAAATAATTCTAGTAAGTTCTACGTGACATGGCAGCTCGTTTCTCTGCCGTTCCATTTGTTGCGAGTGCTTAAAATTTAGCAGTTACAGCTTAGGAAAAGGATAGCAGTTTCTGAAGGCTGCCAATTATGTTAATTTCGTTCGACGGAAAAAGTGTACTTACATATTTCCGGGACACTGAGCGTTCATAATTGAAATTGCGTGCGCGTAAATTGAACATCAAAATATTCGAAGAAAGACGTAACAAGATTAACAAGAATTTACAATTGAGGTACATTAAATGCACTAAAATTGAAAAATGGATCGCTCCTTTTGCGAATGAACTTTAGTACAGAGTTCTTCTCGTGATAACTGCGAAGACGTCCACCCCGTTCTTATCAACAACTATGATAAAACAATCACCCAATTTCTAGCTGGTCTTCCAATTGTTGATTCTATTTCGAAAGTAGAACATATTTTCTTCGTAGACGGTTTCTAAAGCCAGTGTGAGTCACCGGTTGTTCGACCACTGAATGGCCATCGGATATCGATAATTATGCATTTAGAATTGCAAAGGATGTCACACAAAAGCGATAGAATCGCCTATAACCGCGAGACGGTGTTCTCCGCTATTGTTTATCTTTTACAAGTTGAAGGTTCGCGACCCGCGACCTCCTGTGCAGAAACACGTGTCACGATCCGTCATCAAAATTGGAAAATGAAGAGAATGACTCATTCACGATCGCGAAAAAAAATCCACAGTGACTCAACGTCTCGCGTGCTACAATTGCCGTTGCGATAAGTTGAACTCGTGCAAGAAGCAGATATGCAAGGTTGCACTCTATTATTTGCAAATATTTCGTGTATGATGCATACGTTTCACGCAGAATACTTTTTTAACAGTAAATAATCAGTAGTAAAGTTGATTGTCTTGGAATTTTGTTCAATCTTTGAAAATGAATTGTCTCGACGCTAGAACTATCGGAGGCACTCAAGTGCGAAATTAATTATGAATCTACAGTTGTTCGAACGCTTTTGTTTACAAGCGCGTGGCCTCACAAACGTATTTGGACGAAGCGGATCGATACAAATCCGTATCGAGACTGTCTTTCTCCCGATCAGACGGACACCGCGCCGCGTTCTGCATTGTCCGACAATGTCAACATTCAAATTAGGGTTATCGGAAATGTTAGGGGTGACATCATTAGAGATACATCGTGTTACATCGGCCGAACGAGCTCCGGATTGATCGAGCAGCTTCGAATCGCTGCTGCTTCGAATGGGAATGGACGGGGAGAAGAATGAAGTCATTAGAATCGATAAGAACGGAAACACAACGGCTCTTTAAATCGATGATTATTATTTCGCTGGCGATCAGCATGGACAAACATGTGGCTCATGATTCATCGAAACGATCGAAATTAATTCAACGATATCTAAAATCGTTGGAAATGGACCAAGTAATCTTTTCAAACAGTCAAAATGTATTTAAAGAGGTTTTTAGAACCAGTAAAAATTTCTTTTAGAATAATACGATCGTATCTAAAACCATTTAGAGATCGAAAAAAATGTGTATGGCAGCTTGAACAATTGGTAGAAATGAATTGCGTGGTTCTTAGAACCAATACAAGTAAAAAAGAACCGAGTGGTTTTCAGAATCGATAACAGATCGAGTGTGTACAATAAAAATAAGCGAGTTTTTCGGAAGAAGAAAAGAGTGCATTTGCGATTCCGACGTTTTACGGAATGGTCGAGAGGAAAGTCGGTAGCCGGCGCGCCGAAGCTGATACAAATATTTGAAGTGGTCGATAAAATCGGCCTTGTGGAATTGAAGACAGTTCAGAACAGTTGAAAATGCACCGGCGCGGCGCGGTGTGCGGCGGCTGCGTCACACAACCGTATCTTCCGCGTCTTATCTGGCTTCGCGGAAGGCACTTGCCGATGCAAAGATAGCACCACGTTTGGCGAGGGCTTATTACAATTACTAATCGCACTTGATCATTACTGGACGTGCGTCGAACCACTAACTAGACCCGGAGAACTGTAATCGTTCCGTTGCGCAAATGCGTCTCGCGCCCGGTGAAATGTCGGACCGTGTTTGTCTGACACGATGTTGACACGGGCTGACGTCAGGTAGGTGTCCGCGTTTAGGCGAAGATGCACTTGTCCCGCACACGGGAAAACGTGTTCAAGCCTTTGTTACACCGCCTTTGTTTAGGATTGGAATGTTTATCATATAGAATCCGAGCCAAACGTCCAGCTGTTTTTATTCAAACGGTCAAACATATGGAGTGTGCTTCGTATTCTGTGTGCTGAAGTTGACGGAAAGAGATGTCATTTGGACAGCAACCACTTCTTCCATTTCCGAGGGTTCACCTTCGTTTTCATGGTCAACTTTCTTTACGGGGGGAAACATCGTTTACCTCGATTAATTTGTATTTGTGCTTCTTATTGTACATTATTTACACCTTATTCAGATCACTAAAAAAAAGGAAGAAGCTATGGACACTGCAAGAAAAAGACAGTAAGGTCTCACTACCTGTTCCTCCTATGGGAAATGGGTGTTTGAATAAACTGCAAACAGCGTATTCTGTTATAAACTCTAGTTTATTATACTGAGCTTGGAAGGACGTCGTGTCGCGTTGAAGGCTATACTCGAAGTGAAGAGAAAACGAAAAGGGCAACATGGAAAAGTCCGTTGTCCACTTGAGATAAAGGACCAGGGCTGCGTTATGTTTCTTACCCCCTGGCACTTACAGGCCCATGGGTCTGGTTTATTGTCAAAGCCAGTGATTCTCACACGTAATTAAATTCATTTTTGCTTTCTAGCTGAGGCATTGTTACTAACAATCCAACAGCTCCAATTTTCAGATCGCAGCTGGGGTAAAAAAGTTTCACCTAAACAATTTGTGACGCTCAATAATAAATTAGATCTACCAAGGATGCATTGGACTATCCGATTTTCTGTGATCGTCAGCGTCGAAACGGCGAAGTCTTGCGAACCCGCGAAAGTGAAGCTGCACGCTTTGTCCCGGCGCGGCGCGTCTTGTATCGCGAAACGGGGAGGGAAAAATTGAGATGGGCACGGTGCCAAGTCCATCGATTCGCCGTTGTCTCTCTTTCTTTTCTCCTGGCGGATCATACTAGGAAATGGTAAATAATGTATGTGCCTCGACACGGAAATACACGCGTGGCGAGATCGCGAATGTTGGCCTTCGTGAATGTTGATCCCGCAGTCGAGACACGGATCGGCCGTCATCGGAATATTAACGATCGACCAATAGATATTCTCATCGTCGCTCGATCCGGCGCGGCAATCGTTCGCTCCTTTACGTATCCACTGTGTCCTGCTTGGCATTCATCTCCTTCGGGCATGTGTGTGAGAAAGGTATTCTCCCCTCGGACGAGATCTCGTCGGAACGAACGCGGTTTCAATTAGCGACGCCTCTGTACATTCCTCTGTTCACAACGATTTCGACTTCGTCCTCGATGAAGATCGAGCGGACGAGATTTGTTGCTGGTTCAATAACATCGAACGGAACACCAAGGAGTTCTGCCAGCACACTGGCCGAAGTAAGTGCTGGACGTTTTTCTTGTTTCTATTGTGGGCCCATTGTAAGAGTCTCCATTCTGTGTCTTGTCTTTCTACTCCTCTTGTACTCTTTCTATTCTCTCTGCTGTTCGCTATTCACTATTTTACTATTTATAGAATAGTACATAGAACATTAACGAGCCATTATGTTTTTATATGTCATGTTCGAGAAGCGTGAAATAAAATCCACATTTTCTACGGAATTGTGAATTCCAATAAAGGCGCGGAACGAAATACGTATTGCTTAAGGGACCAGCCAATAATTTTGTCCGCCCTTTGACCACGAGAATGTTCACCGGTCAGCGCATCGCCTATTTTGCATAATCAACGCCCGTTTGATGAATAATACTGCTCGTTAAACCCACACCTGTCGTTCCTGAACTTTTATTAGAACACGTAGCTGGGACGTCGAAAGGGTACACCGTCGCGTCGTCCCGCTTGTTGTTTGAGTTGGCAACCAGCCAGGACCATAAATTCCTGTCAATTACGAGCGAGATGGCTTTGACAAAGTATTACGCTACACGCTGAGCGGCGTACCACGATTACATTGTCGCCGTACAAGATCATAATAATCGCTGAATAAATTAACAGTTACTGGTTGTAAGTATCCTCTTTCCCCGATTAATTTCACATTTCTCGCGTTGCTGCAACTTTAGGTGTGCTATTCCTTGTATTTGGAATGAGCCCTGCAACTAACTGGCAATTCAATCTGTAATTGAACATGGAACGTAGACGTAGAAATCCTTTTTTTTATGGCAAACTTAATAAATAACCTATCTCCATTATTGGCAAAAATGATTTTAAAGTAATGTGTTCAATTTGTTTTCTCGTTAAAAAGAATAGAGAAGATTGGAAATAAGTGCGAAAATTTGTTTTCCTTATGACAAAATTAAACAGTTTATCTTCACCATTGAAGGATCGAAGGATCTCAAAGTATAAAACGTATTCGTTTGCTTGTAAAAAAAATAAAAAGTATTTACGTAAGCTCGTCCGAAGGAATAGAAGGTGCGACGTTTAATTTGTTTGCTCATTGAAAAGAACAAAAAGTAAAACGTTCAATTTGTTATTTATTTGCGGACACATCGATGCGTCAAAAGAACCGAACACGCAATTAGTCTCGCCGTGACACAGCTGCGAACACGAGTTCGCAAGAATCTGTCTGATTGAAGTAAGTATAATTCTACTGCCCACGTTCCCGACTTTTACTACTTGCAACGAGCGTTTAGCCTAGTTTCCCCAGCACGCCATAGTTTAACTGCGCCGAGACCATCGGAATTTTGCAAAATTTTCCCTTCGAACTGAAAGTTTACTCTCACTAGTCTCCTCGATTTCACAATTTCTTGGCAGGAACGACATTTTTAGGGTCAATTCCGAGATGCGAAGTGTAAATGAAGGGTGTGATGTCTGTTACGCTTTCCTCAGGCCTTGGAGATAAAGCTGCTCGCGCTGATGTTTACCTGCGCAGATAATTACTTCGTTATCGTGCGCTGAGATTGCCTAACCGGAGCAGACGAAATCGGTCGTTGCGATCTAGACGATTGTCGCTCGTAATTACCCCGACAAAGTTTGACAATTTTATCCAGGACATCCGCAATTCATTTCAAATACTGTCTCGTAGCGGCAGAAAATAAAATAAAAATTCAAACGGTGACGAACACACAAAATTTATACTGTAAAAATTCATGTACGAGTTTCCTTAATGACCCTTGCAACTAAAGGAAATCAGCGAAAACTTTTCTAAAACCCTCATCGAAAACACCTGTTAGAATGGACGAGTACACGGATATTAACTTTACGCAAACTTATTACAGAAAAAATTTAGCAGACAACGAGGTCCATTGTGTGGCACGAGAGAGCAAAGAAAGTCGGTGTTCCCGCGAGCCTGTTATCAATTCATGCTGAATGAATTATGTGAGCGAGACCGGCACAGTTTCGCTATCAAGATCGAGCCCGTGATCAGGCGGTGATCGTCGACGCCAGTTAGAGCAGAAAGAATGCAGCACAGGTAATTTTAAATATTCGACGTAGCGTGTCAAGTATGCCGAGTGTATGCCGCAGAAATGCCGAGACCGGTTTCCTACGTAATGACATAAGGCTGGACGATGTGACGTCACTTGGCTACCTCCGCTGACAAAGTTCAGGTACACGCGGTGACTCGTTCCCGACCTTCGATTCAATGGAACTCGCCCGGCTCTGCTCGAAGGCGAACTTGAAGTTGCAGTTGCAGTTTCAAGATTCATTGATCTTGATTTCCGCTATGAAGAAAAGCGACTTTGAACTAACAGTTCCGGGGACAAACACGGAATTATCCTCTGCTATTCAGTTATCGAGATCAGTAGATCTCGCGACGGAAGGAAGCGAGAATTAAATAGACAATTTATAAAAGGGCAATCAGAAGTGTGTTAGGTTGTAAATAACTTCGTTCAGGTGTAAGAATGTATTCCTCCTCTGAGATCTTTCCAATATTACAATATTAATATTATAGTGAAAACCTAATGATTGAAATCTGCGGAAGCCCAACTCGTCTGATCACAAACGGTCAATTCTACTGCAGCGACACTCTCACAAACTGAGAAGTATTTCGGGAAGAGATCGCGGTAAAATATGATTATGACTCGTGCTTGCAATATTCCTTCAGCTTCCAAGGAAGTCTTGACCATGAAGAGCCATTTCTTATTTCGTCTTAAAATAGACACCTGACACAATTCTTTGTGATACAGCGTTGTTCGTAGAAAAGCCGCAGGGAATTAAGGAATATTTCGTAAGGACAGTGAAGTCACGGCAAATTTCGGTTGTTTAACATTTCAGAGGAGTTTGATGAACTGCATGTTCACCGTACAATATTCCTAATTGTAAAATTTCGACCTCATCACAGAACACGATTTCTACTTTCGATGATCAAGATTGAATTTTGTTCATTTTAAGGCGTGAAATCGTCAATATTGACGTTTCATTTTTCTCCCAGAGTACTTTTGAAGAAAGACTCGATGCGATAAGATAATTGCGCGGTGTTCGACAATTCTAATTGGAAAGTCACCTTTAATATTTAATGCGTTCTATGCTTCTACGAAATATGTTTAAAAATCTCTGTGTTCACAATGTTAATCCGAGCTAACACACTGGCACGATGTTCAAGTTCCTAATTTAATCTGGGATCAAACCGGAAAAATGAAGGACGAATCTTTTGATAACTTTCCACAATACGACCGATTTTGTTAAATGCATTCTACTCACGAGTCACGTTACTGCAGACTGCAGACATTCGTGTATTGTTAATGTCTCTATTGCACTGAGATTTCGAAACACCTATTAGAACATCACATCAATTAGGATGTACCAATCTTCAAAAGATTCGTCTTCGATAAAACTGTTAATGATTAATATCTGAAAATGTGTTTTATTTTCAAATTGGACATGGACATTTGCGATCATCTAATATTATATATGTATAGAAGAAGATCCAGAGATATCGATGAACAAAGGAAATAGAGTTTCGAATAATACACAATAAACTGGCGCAAGCCGCACAGCACACAGGGGGAAATGAACAAAACGCCGATATTGAAGTTGAACAAAGGATTTGTTTCTCCATTTCCGGCGAGGCTAGGGAATCAGCGAAATGGGAAAACCGATCGAACGGAATCAATGCGAGCGGCTCGCCGCTCCAAAGATAGCTTGGTATCCATCGTAATCTGTATATCAGTGTCATAGAGATAAACGTTTCCTTTGGAATGTTATTCGCGCGTTGTCAAAAGACCACATACAATTAACGCGCGACTATTACTCACGCAGCGCACGCCTATGACACACTGCAGAAACGCTGCGGCGGATGGATTTCGCGCTAATCAATTTTCCCCGTCGAGATCCGTCGTCTAATGCAGGTATTATCCTCTCTGCGCAGTCTCTCCGTGGAACTTGTTGCGCTTCCAACGACCGATTTTCTCGGAACCCGCGTGAAAACGCGCCCGAACGATTCGCGGTTGCGCAACGAGGCCCCCGCTCAATGCGCGGCCATTGTCGCTCATTTTATAACGGAAAAATTTCATATGGAAACGGCTTTAATCACTGAAGCTTCTCAACTCTCGTCTAACTCTGCAAACTATTCGACTTTTTGTATTCTTTCCTGTGGTTTAAAATTTTACAAAAATTCATATTTCTTTTTTCATGGAAAAATGTTCATATAAATTCAATAAAAGCCTCTCAATTTTTGCTCTTTTTTTTCTGAAATTTTCCAATTTCTTCGTTAAATTTATAGGAAATCACTATTGCCGATTGTTCCTTCACTGGAAAACTTGATGGAGAACCGACAACATTAATGAAATTATTCATGTATGCTTTACCGAGTCGATTTTTAAGTAGCCCCTAAGTGTATTGATTAGAGTTACACTGTAACCTCCAGGGTACATGTTTGTTTCACGATAAAAAAAGCAGAATTGTCTCGATTATAATCTCTGAACACATGAACTTTGTCTCGCAAGACTGCTACTAAATATGGAATGTTTAGAGTACACTGGCTTTGTTTTGTTCCTTGAGAACCTGTGGAATATTTCGTTTATTCTACAGGTTGCAAGCAACTAAGACACCTGTTCAAAACTACCGAGAATACCTCTATCTCTATTTCTGTGAAGCTAAGGGTCAGTTTGTTCAAGTTATCCGATTTCTTTGGAACCCTCTTGAGCGCTCGGTGGATGTGTTGCGTGCCTTCTACGAACTTGCAGTGGCTGCCCGATTTGTACTATTTGTTTTAAAACCGCTGCGCCGCTCGATAGACTTGTTCTACTGCTTCGGAATCCTCGGTGTATTTGTTCGACTTATTCTCAAAATGGATCTTTCATAAATCAACACTACAGCATGAAGAGTTTTTTAATCGCTATAGCCAATCAAGAATTAGCAAGAATTCTTTTACAAAGACTAGAAAAGAAGTGAACATTCTGCACCTGCAGCTAGACACTCTACTCTATCACACGATTAGTCAACAGACCAAGCCCATCAAACAAATACTTCAACAAACTCGGACTACATAGCATTCTTTCTTCAGCAACATCACCTATCAAACTTCAAGCTTCTACACACATTTCTCTAAAAAGATCAGCCGAAGTGAAATTCTAAAACGACACTTACCATCGCAGCGGTCTGCGAGATCTCCGGACCCTCCTCGGCGGCTCTAACTCCGCCGACAGCTAAGATCACCGCGATCAGGACACTCCCGGTACACCTTCCCCGGGTGGGCAGGTTGTTCCACTTGGTCCTCATCTCTTTTCTTTTTGAACAACAGCTATTAACCGAACCGTGATCCTCTGAACGGACTTTGCAGACTAGGTCACCGGTGTGCGATCGACTCTATTGTCACAAGAAGATCGTGCGAGATCGTTCTACCACGAGGACACTGACACACGTGTTTCTGGTTGGACGAGAGAAGTTGAGGATTGCAGGACGCCGCGGCTTGTCCTCTCGATCCTTCGAATCCCGGCGTTGGTCTCGCGAACTGGCAAGAACTTATGTGTTTCTGCGAGGTTGCTCGCGGCTCCCCAGGTTGTCAGACCCGTTCTCCTCGTGGGTACCGCGGCTCCGACTGACCAGTGGCAGTCGTGGCCAGGTGTAGTCGGCGTTAGGTCAGACTGAGACGTGGTTGCCACGACACTATCGATTCCTGGCCTGCGATTCCTCGGCACGCGTCTTTCCCCGTTCGCTGTCGTCGTCGACGGCCACGCACGGCTCCGTCGAGTCTCCTCGTTTTTCGTCGCGACCACGAGGACTACTGATATCGAGGATTCTTCGTCAACGCAAGGGCTGCAATGACTCCGGACGCGTCAGGACGAAGCTCAAAGGACAACGGAAAGAAGAGGATGCACGAAAGAGGCGCGCGGCCGCACTGGTACCGGTGTCTACCGCCACTCTGAATTACAATCAGTCTGCCACTGACTTTTATCGAGGCCTCCCACCACGCCGCGACACTGACTACCACCATCAACGCCGAGCGGCGACTACAATGCCAAAGCGAATAACAGCCTCCTCCTGGAACTCTCGCGTCGGGAACCGTGAATCTATTCCTCGGATTGCACCGGGATTAGGCCGGGATTAGGGCAATTGGGTGTCGGGCATCACTACTCATAGATCTAGGAGCTAGCGTTCATGCTACAGGCTGTGAGCTCTGCGGATAAGATATAGGTTCTGAGATTTTTCCGCTTTTGTCGTGGTTTCACAAAGCCTTTCAATTTATTTGATAGTTCTTTGAATTCTCTGGTCTTCTTCGGGAAGTTGTTCATTTCGACACAGTCATACACTTTGAGTCATTCTTTGTTGTTTCTGTGGAAGCCGTTCGTTTCAATACTGACACTTTAGCCATAGTACTCGGAGCTCAGAATAATTTTGGGACCTACGAAAATATAGTGTTAATTCGAGAATAGAGGATTCTAATCCTCGACGGTTAAAGTCGGGCACTTGCAAGGAACGAAACAATTAAAATCATCAATTAGAATTCGTGAATGCATATTTGATTCGGTTCGACACTGAACGAGCAGGATGACACCGTTTTAAGCATCGGCACAGGACACCTGCGTAACATTGCGAACACGTGCTTCGACTACCAGTCGCTGGACACTAGGAATATGTAGGAGTGGCTAGGAAATATCCTTGCAGCGGTGTGATTCGACCAGAATAGAGGAAGGATAATAACTCTGTTGAATCGATAGTTCTGCCTGCAAGAGTCAACCGAAGCGAGAATGAAAATTGATCACTGTGAAATGCATGCTGGCATGGGACGAGTGGCTGTCTCCGACACCCCATGAATTTTTAACCAAATGTTGCTTGACTCTTCCGTCGAACACACTGACTCAGCTTAAATCTATCGTCAAAAATGTCGAAACTAGTGAAAATTGTGTATTGGAGAAAAATTTAACCAGTTGAGGGTTGAAAATAGTCTTTCATCCCCTAATCAATGCTGCCAAAAGAACATGACATGTATTTTTCGGAACATATGGAAATTTTTCATTGACCTTCTGACCTGCTGTAAATTACCATAGAGAAACAAAACAGGGGACAAAACTGGACACACTGCGATCGTAAACAATTTAGTTTACGTCAGAGGTACAAACTATTTTCAGGAACGTTCAACTATTTCGGCCGGCGGTAAATCATTTATTCATGGCCTCGTACGGCCAAGGTATTCACTGAATGGTCCGATGCAGCTTACAAAACAAGCTTTTTTTACACGGCATTGATACCCTTCAAAACGTTATTACGAGACGGCGGAAGTTGATGCGAATTCATACTTTCGCGGACGAACCTCGCGATGCTGGAATTAAACAATGTATCATTACCTTCGCGGGGAACTCGGAAATGAATTACGACTGCGTGAAACTCTGTTTGAATAAATTTGGTCAAATTCGTATCTTCGAGAAAGGAACATCAGTTTTCGCACATTTTTTTGTCCATGCAGTACATTTTTGCTAGAAACACGTTCGAGGAAGCTCATCAAGGGCAAACAAACGCGACCACGCGGAAAGAATGAAAAAAGACCGGCGTTGTCGCGATCCATAAAATCTTCCGTGGCTATTAGTCGCTCTGTCTCGATAAGCGAACGACGATACGATTGTAAGGGGCACAACGATTTTCTTTCGCGTGTCACGACTGAAAAGAACGCGCACAATGGTATTCGCGTCGCCATTGTGGAACACGGAAACGCGTGTCGTTCGGATAACGGCGATCGATGTGGATAAAAATCGAGATAAACGAGGACGTTCGTCGGAAAATTATTATATTTCACTAATGTGGTGTCGTCGATCGTCTTTTTACGAGTAGCCAAGAATTTTCTTATCACGTTTTTATAGGCTTTCTTAGAAAGTCTTAATTTAAGTAACATTTTCTTTTTAATTGCTCGTCTCTGCAGCTTGAATTGGAATTGAAAAAAGGTTTTAAAAATGTAAGTGTCCTTCTTTGTTGGTTTCAAGCATGTCCAAGAAATTTCGAGGAATTCGTCATTGAACAGTGCCATTATCAACGTGCTAGGCTGTTGAACTTCGCGAACGATTACCGTTTTAGCGATGCAGGAAAGCGGATGGATCTTATCCTTTTATCACGGCCCATTGAGAAACTTAATTTTGGTGGGGTTTCCATGTCCGGGATTCGTCGATCGTTGATTCACCCGATGCATGAATCAGTCATTTAGTGCATAATTTCGTTTTAAAAGCTCTTCCGGTTGCACAAAAAAGAAAATAGAACGGTATTTCGGACATTTCAGATAACGATTTAGCAACAATTGTACAAACCCTTTGCATGATACTCAAAGTAAGCCGAGAATACTAACGTGTCATTCATTTACGTATTTTTTTACTTTTATGCAAGACGGTTAAAAAATTTGAGGTTCCTGAAATGAGGTAAGATATAGGAATATCTTTTCAGAGATACAGTATTCCGGTTTTAGGAGAAATCTCCAGGGTTTTATACTTTTTCTCACATTTATACAATCGTGCAGATAGCCGCGTTGACATAATTTATACACGGCGAACCGCGAAGAGTTGCTGAAATCCGTCGCTTTGGACACGATGCACAAACGGTTTTGCTTGATCCGCGCAACAGATACGTAAAACACTGTTTCATCGTGGCGAGCACAGTTGCGAAAACCGGTTTTTCGTGGTCATTTACTTTGTTTCAATCCCTGTTGATAATTTAGCCGTCCGAGCGTAGAAATCAGGTTCCATTTTAAGCGTTCATTATTCGTCAATCGCGCAAAGAGACGTCCACTGTACGAAACAAAGAAAATCTCAGGAATACATATTATTAAGTTTAAAAATTCTTATGAAACGACATTTATAGAAATATCTTAATCATATAAACTTCTTATTTCCATTGAATGTGCGGTTCTTGGGCCAGTTGGATAGTTAATTCGACACATTCAATTGGTTCCCACGCATACAATGAAATTCTGATTTCCATTTGACTCATTCTGATTTCATTAGATTCATCGTAATGATAAATAACATAGCCCGGACGTAAATCATAAAAAGATCACAGGCCAGCCAAGTTGAATCGGGTTGATAGTTAGTCACCCGTCGGCAGATATTCATTTGCATTCGGGGTGCGTGCAGCGATCCCGATTCAGAACGAAGCTTGCGGTCGTCGGCATCGCAAAAAGAGTTACCGGGAACCGAAGGAGGCTTAGAAACCCGGCTGATTCACAAATTGTTTGGCGATCCTGCACCGCGCCGCTATTTCCTTGATCCTTCGTACGAATTCGACTCGCGCGAGTCATTCTCCGACGCTTGCATTGCGAAACTTTCCAATTCTGCTCTGAAACACGATATTTTGCAATTTTATTTTATCATAAAAGAAGAAAACAATTTTGTTTTTGAAATTTTCTAAATTATTTGCTTTTGAATTAATAAATTGTTACGGACCTGTTATAGAAAACAAATATCTACGTACATTCCGCAACTTGAAATTAACACAATTTTTATGTCACGTAAAATTCCGCAGTTTGTTTGTCAGCAAATTAAAACGACATTGATTATACTATTTTACTTTCAGCTACTATCTACAAAAGATTCATAGAAATCAGGGAGATATAGATTACTTTGTTACAGGTATTTCCAGTAAAACAAACATCAACTGACGAGATAATCAGTTCTTAGAAATTTGGACAAAATAATAACAAAACAAAGGAAACTACATCCCCACTCCTACGCTCGATCAAGTTACATATTGTTGTCGATTGGCTACTGAGAACCAAACAGGACGATATTGTTCGAGCACGAATTAGATTGCGATACATTTTGTTTGTACCTCTGCGTGTCCGCCGCGAACGTGATTTCTGTTTTATTTACGAAAAAGTTTCCGTGAAGCAGTCTTTCTTAGACTTAGTCCAGGAGGAGGTTTCGAAATGTCAGGATATCTCCGTTTGAACCAGGAACGGAGTCATTATCAACATTCTTGATAACTCCATTGTTTCTGCGATACTAGAAATGAATTTCTGTCCTAATGTATCGAGTACTATTTTATTCAGACCTTTTACTAATATCGTTAAAAGTGTTGAACAGTGGTCTTCAAATTTATTCAGAATTCCGGTTAGCGTCGGGTCCAGTTCCGAGAATGAAATTCCTGCGGAATAAAAATGCAATTCTGTGCAGGTCTGATTTCGCCCAGTTCCCAAAAATAATCTCCCATCTCTTGGGACTCCCTGGACCATTAGTTGTACGCAAAATCGCGGAATCGTTACACGTGACTCGAATGCGAACACGTGGCACGTGGAACCGAGCACGCAACGCGTCCGGAAGCTGCGATTATGGCTCCATGCTCTATCAACAAGTGGTCGTCGATTTCATTTTTCTTGGAACGCAAGGTTTTCGGGTTTCGAGCAGAAATCTGAGCGAGACGACGCGACGACGCGACGCGCGACAGGGGCGGGGGTGAGCGTCATGAATGAAAGCGTACCCATTCGAAAGGAACGCGACCCATATGGAAACCGAACTCGAGGAACCACTGGTTGATTCTGTAGAATCTTCTCAAACATGCACGACCAAATATGTTAAAATATGCTAAACTTTTATGCAAAGTAATCAAATGATTTCTATTCGTACCATTAGAAGTAGAAGAAAACGGCGAACAGAATTCCGAAGTTTTTTTACATTTCTCTGCACAAGCACACCCTACGAATGTAAAACGAGTTACGAACGAAAGAGATCTAATACATTCTTTATTCGAAGGGATTTAATATCATTTGAACGATCTGGATGCACCGCAGTTTTCTTTCGTGGGGGTGTTCCCATGTGGATAGGACCGAGCCCTGTTCGCCGAAATTGATTTATCCGCTAATTTTCGTGATCTGCGTTGGCTTTTGTGCTCGTCCTTTCTGCAAGACGGTCCAGATACGATTACGACCACGGTCCCGCTGCATTCAAATAGGCTTAGGACCGAATTAATGCAAATGCATTCTGAGATGACGATGCTGTCCCCGGGGGTCACGTGGGTCAGCTGAAAAACGAAGCCCGCAACCTTTTCCCTTTTCAACCGTGAACAAAACAACGAGAGAGCCATCTTTCTGTCTCTTTGTCTCTCTTTACGCCACGTTCCGCCGATTTTCATTCGACGCGACGTACTGGGTGCTCTACGATCTACCTACGTGGCGGTTTACAATCTCATCGTCTGTATTTCTGTGAAAATCATGTGAAAATCGTTCATTTCAGGATTAATCGAGATGTTTTCTTTCGAAGAAAACTCGCAGTATTTTCAGTCGAGCCTTTGTTCGACTTTTCGTCGAGATCCGATTCGACGTCAACCGAGAAATAATTATATTTCCGGAAACGTGCAAAAGAATTAATTCTCAGGCTTTATCATATCTTCGCGACACGTGCCGCGGAGCCCCCATTCTCTGTTCCTCTTAGAATCAGTTTCCTTCACGGTTCCCGATCATGTTTCTCGTGAAATCTGTTTACTTTGCTCTTGTTTCTTCTCCGCATTCTTCGCCAGAGGAGTTTCCCATTTATCCCTGTACTTAAGAAAGTCACGATTTATGCGATAAGGATCAGTTGACACCGGTTTTTTTCCGATTACTTCGTTTTTATGGAAGTTTGTACTATTTCTCAGGCAAGTTGTAAGTAATCAGTAAGTGTCTTTGACTGTCTTACGGTGCAACCAGCGTTATATCTTTACTATTAGTACAACAATTATATTAGACAGCAAATTTTATGCATGTACCTACAGGTTACATTCGACTTCTTAAAATCATAACAGGCGGGCAGAAAATTTTTCTCTGATTCTTGTTAGTTGCAATTGAGATAGAAAATACAAATTTCGTAGTTGTTGTGCTTTTGGAGTTTCAATTCACGATCACAAATTTTCAGGACTATCTGTATGGTGCTAGGAAAAATTATATTATACTTTTTAGTCCGTCTTAAAAACATGGTATATTAAACAATTTCTTTTATTTAAATAATTTTTTCCATGTGCTCTCGTTCTCCTTTTGAATCAAAGTGTCCCTACGATAAAGTACCACCTCTAATTCGAGTTGTCAAACGTTTAAACATTCTACGAGATTCAGAAATTTTTCTTAAATTCTCGCGAATTTTGTCTGCTAAGGCAAGGACCCTGGGAATGACTTTATGGGACGGTCGACATCTGGTAGTTTTTCAGTAGTTTCTTTTTATTTTATTTCTTTTTTAGAGGACCAATCTGCAGCCAACATATGACAATAGTAATAAACACAAGTAGAGAAGGTTTCATGACTTATTCATTCAATTTAGCCTCACAGATTCAATAGACCGTAACGTAAAGTCCCAGTGTTGAAGGGTCAAGTAAGTAGTAAGTATATAAGCAATACACGCGGCCCAGTCACCCCTACACATGGGGAGGACCCAAAAACGTGGCCAGTAGACTTAGGTTAGCGAGATAAGGTGCAGATTGCGCTTTTCGCTTTGTCAACTGGATCTAATATTGATTTTCCAAACAAAGTGCCTCTATGCTTTAATAACGAACAGACAGAGAAGAAAGCGAGTTAATATTGCATTGTCATCCAGTTCTGAGCTATGTTTAAAATTTCAAGTCTCTAGCTCATCGGGAAGTTAGTTTAAAATCAATTGCGAAATTTGCACTGAACAAATAAACAGACAGACAAGAAAGCGAGTTAATAAAAGCGCGGTAAAATATCTACACTCAGCAAAATAAGTCTCCGTACACCCATTAAAACAGAATAACTTTTTTATAATTACACCAAATGACCTGATGTTTCATAAGAAAAATTAGAAGCATTGGTTTACTGAATGATGTGCAAAAATATTTTCTAAAAATTACAATTTACAAGGTTGCATGCAAAAATAAAAAAGGCACCTTTTAAAACTTTTTTATTTGGGTCCCTAATGAAAATTTAAAATATTTTTTTATTTGTAGATCTATGTTAGTTGAACAAATGCTGAAAATTTCATCGAAATCGGTTGACGCAGGAAAAAACGACACGGATCGATAGATGTACGATTCTGATCAAAAGTCGTATTTTCACCACTTTTAACCGCTTGTACGTCGTGTGTATGTCAATCGGTTTCGATGAAATTTTCAGCAGGTGTGTAATTACTATAGATCTACAAAACATATATTTTAAATATTTATTAAGGGCCCAAATAAAAAAGAACCAATGCTTCTAATTGCTTACGAAACATCAGGTCATGTGGTATAATTATAAAAAAGTTATTCTGTTTTAAAGGGTGTACGGAGACTTATTGTACTGAGTGTACAGGTATAAAATTAACATCTATTAGGAGAGCCATTATAGCCGTGTAACGTGATGGTAACCTGTCACAAATTGGGCAAGATATATTGGCCCTCATAGCGAGATAACATTCTCCGAAAAGGACATTCACTGTGAGCAAAGGGCGTGGGCGTCGAGAAATCGCACAGACAGAAAGAAAAAAAATCGATTTTGGGGTCCAACAAAGACATCAGGCCAGATCTACAGGGCTGGCCACGCCCATACATCATCCCAGAGCCAACCCCGTTTTCTCGCCCCTAACTCTAATCGTCTATCGATCTGCAGACTCATTCTCACTCGCTGTCGTTATTTTTTCCCTTGTTCAAGGTAATCGCGTGACAAGGGCTCGTGAAATCGTTTGTATACCCAGTCCTCCTATGACAAAATTTTGCGAAATAAAAATTGTCTAAATCGATAAGAAACAGTACCGAAATAAAAATGTTTTTCTTTTTTTGCTAATTTCAATCAGTTGCAGCGAATATAAAAGTATTAATCCGTCTAACGTTTTTTCATAACGTTTTTATAAATGCATAGAATCCTCAGTAAAAGATATATAAAGTATTTCTTGAACCTCTGCGAATGTTCACAGTTTGCAATTAGCATAAGAATGAATTGGTGTTCTGACGCACAGGAAACGGGGACAAAAAGGATCACATTTGTGAGACATTGAATTACGGTAATAAGACCTAAGGATTTCTTCCTCTATTGTTTCGTTACTTGTCGAAAAGTGAATTGTTTACGTAATCGAGGAGTAACCTGTTACATGATTCAAGAATTTCCTGAAACGAGGAAAGGTGCTTCTTTTTGTGAATCGTACACGAGGCTGGAATAATCGATGGAATTATCGGTGATTGTTGCCGTGCAACAAGTAACTCAATTATGCATCGGAGGAGGGTCCGTTTCTGTAATATTATTCATGGACGATCCGATCGGTACGGATTTGCCGCGGAAACGAACTGTAATGAGCTCTGGTGTCCATGCATCACTGCCACCAGCGGCATTTTCCCTTAAAAGTGAGTCAACTCGTTGGTAGGGAATCGTAGATAACATTTTTTAATAGTAACGTGTAAACGCTTGATAAAAATGATTTACTTCGACACTCGTACACCGTGCATGTATATTTATATATTTATGGTTGACTGTTGTGTACCTGGAGCAAAGAAGAATTTTATTTTCTCTATTTATATATATATATATATATAGTTTCAATACGATTTTGAAAAATATTTGATAGTATCGAAATAACAAAATTCAATCGTGTCCTATTATTTTAGAGAATGTACAGTGTAATTTTTTGTTTCCATCACTCAGTCCACAAAAGTATGCATATAAACATTCCCAGCCTTTTAAAATTCGTCTTACATCTGATACTGAGAAAAATTCGATGTCTTTTCAGTTTTAATCCTTTGTATTTTTCTAGTGAGCAAAATTTTTCGTAATTAAATTTTTCTGCCTTTCTTATTGGTTTTCCAAAGAAGTCGGAGATTTGACCATTCATCTTCTCCGAAAAACAAGACGCAGTTCGTCCTCATTGGAAACTCGATCAAATCTGCATAACTGGTTCTTTCGCTGCAGGGGAAATTTGAACGCGAACAGATTAGGTCATCGGGATACGTCGAACTATCTCACGGATTTCTCGGAAAACTATCCTCTTTACGGCAAAAGTGGTCCCGTGTTATGGAACTGGTCCCCGTCGTCGTTGTAGAACAGGTTTCCAAATGATTCTCATTAAAGATAACGTTGCTGATCCTCGGGTTCGAGTTTCGCATCTGACGCAGTCACCATTTGCGGGACTTTGCTCGCAGTTCGATGAGAATAATCGTTCCCTTTCTCCTCAAATTAATAAATCCTGTTAGAAACCTCCGATTAAAAACCTTGTCACAAAACGGGAATAAAAACACTATAAATTCTCGTTAGAACTTTAGTGTTATTACTATAGACTGTGGACCCTTATGCAAAATAAAAATCTTTCATTCTTTCTTTAATGATTTTAATAAGCGGACATATCTTTCCCAATTCTTTTAGTCTGAAATAAAAAATTTTCCAGATCCTCGTAGGAAAAGTTTGGCAAAACGATCGCGCTGGGATCAAGATCAGGATGAATTGTAGTCGCTGGAAATCCGCGGTGGGAGATCGTCTTAACTAGGCATGTGCGTTCGGTTCGCGAAAAAAAGAAGCCGTCCGAGACGTTTCCCATCGTCATCATCGGGAAATTACAAGGCGTTCGCACGAGAACGCGCCTGCTTATCATAGCGAGAAATCTAGTCCGCCCGTGCGGTCGCAATTGCGTCGGCAGGAAATCTGTTACAATTAAGTAATTGGTCGAGCGGCAGAAAGCCCGGGCACGGGCAGACGTTCTCCATCAGGCGGTCGTCTAATTTATGGAAATTCCTTGGCTTAGCATGAGCGAAAGCAACACGAGCACGTGCGTCACATGAATCGCTGCGGAAATACATATTCCCATTTCTATACAGTTACTCGAATTAATATTCGGACGCTCTAAAAAAGACGATAACTTTTTTAATATTGCACTATAAAATGTGAACTCTTTTGGGAAGTTAGAGCAATTAGTTTACTACAGGATGTGAAAAAAATTATTTTCAAAAATTTTGGAATTGATCGGAATTGTAGAAAAAATACTAGAAGTTGCATTTTACAAATTTTTTATGTGGTCCTACATTGAAAATTATAAAAAAATACGTTTTGTAGATCTCTCTATTCAACTTTTAGTATTTTGTATTTTACTAATGTAAAATGCAACTTTTAGTAGTTTCTCTACAATTCCGACCAATTGTAGGTTTTCAAAAAATTTCTTTTCACATCCTGTAGTAAACTAATTGCTCTAGCTTCCCAAAAAAGTTCAAATTGTATAGTACAATATTTAAAAAGTAGTCGTCTTTTTTAGATCGTCCGAATATTAATTCGAGTAACTGTACGTTGATTTCTCCTCGATCGCGAGGACTCTCGTCATCCGAAAATTCTGATCTCTCTCTCCAAACTTCATAGCTCCACAAAACATCTTCTGTTCTACTTTTTGATCATTGAACTATTGATTTATATATGAAATGAAAATTGTCTGCATTAATCGTAGCGTGTGCTACGACTTATTTTGCAGTTACAGACAGGCAAAACTGTGTAGCCTTGTGTAGCCAACCGGATAACCGGATACCCATTTACTACATTTCTCTCAACAATTTGTTAATGTTCCTCTAAAAATATTACGAAGCTTCTCTGCATGTCCATTCTTTGCTCGCTAATATGTATATTAATTTATAGTTTTAAAATGAGAATTTCTGCAAATATTGGGTTGGCAAGAAAGTAATTTCGGTACTTTAAGGTGAAGTAAAACCGCATTTCTTTATTCAAGCGATGAATTTTAATCAATAAAATATTTTCTTATTTATTCTTTTTGGCAAAAATTCATCGAACAAAAGGGAAAATATTCATTAAAGTTCATAGCACGAACAAAATAATTGGACTCTATTTCACCTTAAAATACCGAAATTACTTTCTTGCCAACCCAATATGTTAAATACAAAAGGTTTTGAATAATCTATACATTTTGGTTGGCTACATAAGGGTTAAGCGATTTCGTCACATGGTATTAAAAGCATCGCAGCATCATCGGGACGTGTCCTGTGTTTAATCTGATCGTCTCTTTATCATTGTAGATCTTCACGAGCGTCGGACGTCATCGCGCTCGTCCTTCCGTTTCGTGTAGACGGAAATCGGACCAGTAAATAAATAATTCCCATGCACGGAATTGGCCCGGCCATAATTATGCGCAAGGTTCCAAGACGCGGTTGCATTTCCCTTTTCCGTTCGATTGAAATGCATAGCGATGATCCGCGAGCAAAGGCCACCGGACGGTGCGCATCTATGACATGCTCCACTAATTTCTCTGCATCCTTCGGCTGCAATGTTGTTTCGTCAATCATGATTTGTTTAAAAAAACGTCATTTTCCGCTGTCCTCGAAGACTCTCGCCTCTTCAGCCTGTTGGGGCGTCGTTTCAAACAAAACCTTGCGTCCTCAATATTCTTGGCGAATAAAGAAAATCAATATAAACTTCTCCATTTATTGGAGAAATTTAAGTAGTCGTGACCGAAGCTTCATTCACTGTTTATTTAAAATATTCCTTTAAACAGTTGATGAAAAAGTACAGGTTCATATCAAAGTTGGAATTTTAATGAGTATCTTAGAATTGTTTCTGATGTATCAAAAGCCAAGAACGATTCGGAAGCTAAAATTTTGGATTTTCGGTCTGCTAAATAGTTAGGCAGTATGTCTGAAGAATACGTCACTATTTAGCGGCTTCAGAAATTGTCCGACAGTCAATGAATGACTCACGCCAGCCTCTCCTAGCTTCTTCTTTTCCTTTTCCATGGAAGATTTCGTTCTTAATGAGTTGCTGACTCTGTGTGCGTCTCTATCTCTCCTCGATCGGATTGCGTCGATCGTTTAGGAATCTTACACGACGAGGAATTCGTCGTCTGCGGAGAATCGGCGATCAATGACTCAGGCTCGATCGACTATTTAATTAGGATCGCGGAGAAGCGATTCTTATCGACGATGGTCGAGCTTGAATCAGCTCCTGTTTGCGGATCGTTGCTGGACCCGAGAGCCGCGATTTCTACTTAATGATATGGCAGAGTGACTCTTGGAGCAACCATAAATATTCTGTGTCTTTTGTTTTTTGATTAGCAATCGATATACATATTCTGCGAGCTAAAAAGAGTTCCAAGTAATTTATTTATTACAGAAAGTTGGGGTTTAGAGATCGCGCATGGTTCATTAGGTGTACAATGTACCAAAGTTGGGCATTAATCGATTAAGATTTTAATCAAGATTGATTGATTAATATATACGATTAAAAAAGTAATCTACGAAAAATTCGCGGTTGATTCAATCGATTGATGAAGTTAATCGTCAACCGTTGATTAAACGAAGAAATCATTGAAAAATCGCAGACAGATTCAATCGAGTGATGAAGTTAATCGCCATACGGTCTATCCATAAATTGTAATAAGGAGGGAGATAGAGACAGAGAGTGGAAACGGAGAATTGACAGAAATATATCTCAACAAAAACTCGGTTTACATTTACATTTTTTTCAGTATTCATACAGTTTTTATTTCATATTTCATTTCGAAGTTTCAGCAGTTAATCATTAATCAATTATCCGATTGACGATCACAATTGAAAGGAATGTATGGTAATCGTTATTCCCAATTAACGATTAATACGTATTTAATCGTTAACCGCAATTAACGATTTATAAGTATCTAATCTTTAACCACAATTAACGACTAAACTAGGAGATTAATTGTTAATTGCGATTAACGATTGAAGTAGAAATTTCATTATTCGTCAATCGTTGATTAAATTTTTGCCCAACTCTGTTGCGTAACGTAATTCATGATCTTCACAATTAATCAGCTGCAGCTTTACTTTAAAATCGAATCTTTTATTCGACATCTTGAAGATTAATTATACCGTAGATTACAAATGTTGTTTTTGCAATGCACATTAGTTGTGCTCGCAGCATTCGTCATCTTCAGTTATTAATAGTTAAATATGAATCACTGAAATTTTATTTAGCATTAGCACAATCCATATATGACTTCATACTTGAGCTTGCAGTATCAGCATACTATTATAATTATTTGTTGATTAATGTCAGATAAATGTTATCTGTGAAGACTGGGGTTTTTTTATATAAAATAAACATTTTCTTCATCACTTGTTTAGTTAATTGTAATAATCAGTTCGCAAATTTTCACGAATCTTTTAGTAAAATGGAAATGTACAGAGAGATCGAGCAGTCCAGTAACTAATTATGGAAAAAATCGCGTGAAACCATTATGGATGATTTCTATTGTTACACAACCACAGGCGTTACTCTTAACGTGGAATAATACGACACATACAATTTTTCTTTTATTCTTTTCAAAAGGGAATCGGAAATAAGTGAAATGATTGGAAGTAAATGGCTGGATGGAGAAAGGGAATGAAAGAACGAGAGTGAATCACGTACAATAGGAAAAGTGGATGTAAAGTGGGAGAGAATTGTATGCAATTTACTGAAATCCTCCCAGGATATCATTTTTATGTTACACACAGTGTCACACAGCTACGTATCATAAAATATAATTATTATGTTGTGGATTTTAATGCACAATAAAAATTATCTACATCAATTGCTAGGTACAGGAATTGCACAAACATTCAAATCTTTTCTTAATAATTTTATGGGGAATCTTATACTTCCTCATGCTTATGTATGTGTACTCAGAGTTGGGTAAAAATTTTATTTAAATAAAATTTTTGCCTAACTCTGTGTGTACTCCTCATGGATGGGTCCTGACAACTTTTTAAAAATGCATGTACGAAGTTCCGTAATCGTTCGAAACTTTGCTAAAAGGTCACACTAGAGACAAGCCGCACCGATTTAATAATAAAATAATTCCCGATTAATCAGCAGCACATGTTCCACACGTTACGCGAGTGCCCAGTGGCGGCGATATGGAAAAGCCAGGTGGAAACACGTTTCCGAGTATTTGGTTGACCGTTCGATAAATACGATCACGTAGGCACGTGCCTGCGTTCACTTGCATCGCGGATTTATGCGATCGAATGACGGAAGCGGCTGGAAACGGGTGCCAGTAGGAAGTCGCTCGACTCGCCTCGATCATGTGCATGCTCTCAATGCGACCGGCCACTCTAAATTCAATCTGCGGATACCCAGAACGAATTAATGACTCCGTCACCCTGAAGTCCGATCGATCTCGCGATCAGATAGCGCATTTTTTTGAAAAGCTTCGAGGACTCCTGAATCTGTCCTCTTAACGTGGACGACGGAAGACGCAAAATTCATTTCGATCGTGATCTGTAAAATGAAAGTATTACAAGTGTATTTGTGTATATTTTGTAACTCGTAGGACACGTCCTGGAGTCTTTTTGTCCGGTAAGATTATTTCGGTACATCCCCGCCAATATAACTGCCTCAGGGCTCTGGCGGCTCTGCTACGCAATAATAGATACGTTATTGTTTTCTCGCGCCTGCACTGCACTGAGCTCGTTCGGTGCGATGCGGGTCAGTGGAGTGGGGATGAGTCAGAGTGGGAACGCATAGTGGAGTAGGGAGCGCTGCCGCGCGGAATGGGGATCGCTGAACGCGATCGCGTACTACCGAGCATCGCGCGGGGAGGTGTAACGGTTAAATCTAATAGTTTATATCTCCTAAACGCATAGGCTTTTTAAAAAATTTCTTTTAAATATTGCATTGTCATCCAGTTCTGAGCGATGTTTAAAATTTCAAGTCTCTAGCTCATCGGGAAGTTAGTTTAAAATCAATTGCAAAATTTGTACCGAACAGACAGACAAGAAAGTGAGCTAATAAAAACGTGGTAAAATAGTAGAATTACACGATCGAACCTGTCACGAGAAAGTACATGGTTTTTATTTTTTTGCTTAGGAAGCTGACAGTATTTTCATTTCGGTAGTATTCTGGTACGGGGTGAACGGTAAAATTCGTTGGGATTCCGCGAGATCGAGCAGAAGTTTCGATTAGTATTCACTCCTCGATGGGAACGGTGTTTACAAGGCGATCAAGTGTAAAGCAATTGCATTGGGATCACGCTTTCACAGACGATCGTTGCCGCAACCTGTCGCGCGATGTCTTTTCTGTCTTTTCTTAGGTCCGAATTTCTAATTTCACGGTCCAGTTCGGTCCCGTGATGTAACTTGCGCTTCGCTATTGCTGCGACTTTAATCGAATAAGCTCCGTTACATAATTTACACTGCTAACAGTTTGTAAATGTTTGATCGCTTAAGAAATTCATAGGAAAAACAACAGCGTATAATTCGAGATGTTAAAACTGATGTAAGAATCAGCGAACCAAAATTCATTTCAAAATTGTCGTATTTTCATTGAACGATATGCACTGATCTCTCGTTACCAGCACGATTGAATTATGTGGTTGCAGCTTCGGGAATTAGATGTATAGTCTTAGTGTCGCCATTCGTTCTTAAACGATTAAAAATTTTAGTCGTACATATCGTTTCGTTAAAACCAAGATTTTCAGGTTGGATTGTTCCTAGAAAAAGTGTGCTAAGACAATTGTTACAAAAGGATGTGTTGCAATTTTATTCGCAGCAGCACGTTAATGTGACGAAATCCTTGACGAAAGAAATCAATTTTTGTGTAAGCGTCAATCGATGTACGTTTTACAAAGTTTATTGCATTATGAAAAATAGACATTTCGATCCCAACCTTGAGTCTCTTAATAATTGAATTAATCTTGTTAATTTACAGTTCTTGCCGAGTCTGCGCGCAGATGATCCACTTTTGACATCCAAGAAACTGTTGAAGCCTTTTCAACCAAATTCGCTAAAAGGGAAACGGTGTCTACAAGAGCGCGAGTCTGTTAATGAATACGTTCCTTGCGACTTTCCTTGGTCTCGAACCATCGCAAATGAACGAGACTCAACATAGTCCAGAGATCTGTCCGTCCATTCTGGACGAAGGTTTTTCGAGCGTGCCTGCGGCATTTCGAAAAGCACGAAGGGATTCCAGTAACGCGACGAACCGCGATACCGACCTTGCGGATCGGGAAATCCCTTGAATAATTCAACGTTTCATACAGAAATCGTCTATGGCATATCTAATTTTTATATGCAAACGGTAGGTACAGTCCCCGAGGCACATGTACCCGCACCCGCGCCGCGGCCGGATCAGGAACGTTTCCTATTCTCAGCGTCCCTATCGTGATCGCAATATCAAACCACCCACACTGCTCGAGAAACTTAAAAATAACGTTACCTGTACCCGAACCTTTCTTCCAGAGTAAAGAACCGTGTCGTTAACTCTTTATACGCGCATAAAGATCTAACCTGTTATTTCTGACAGTTTCAACCCTCGTAAGCTTGCCAAAACACGCAATAGATCCTACAGTGATATTTTATCCATTTCCACTTCACACTAACTTGGAGAATGGACATTTTTTGCAATTATACAGGGTGTTTCGTTTATCTGATAACGGAAATATCTTGTGACGCACTGAAGTTACGAAAAAAATTTTTCTACAAAAATTGTTTGGCATGAACAATTTTGTACTTTATTATGTATATAGGACGAACTTGTATATAGGACGACGCGACGCCGGGAATCATTTACAGCCGCCTCGTTTATCAATTTGTTTAATTGTATTTCCGATGGTAGTTCTTCTGAACACAAATTACATTATTCTTGAATTTCCCTTAAGAAATTCCTTGAAAATTAAGTTTAAAGTAAAATTGTTATTAAATTTTCTCTTAACTCAAACTATTATTTGAATTTCACGTTAGCCCTTGGAACAGCTGGTGATCTGACTCAATCGGCAGAAAATGGATGGTTAGATTTTAATGTTGAACTGTTTCATTCTCAATTCTATAAAGCGAAATACAGCGCCCAATCGATCGGCAACGGGGTTCACAGTGAAATAATGCGAAAAAAGTCAGCAATCGCGTTGTTTTTGCGGTGTTGGCATACCGCCGTTGGAACAACAACATCGTACACGTGCGCTGGTCATGTCAACGTGCCACACCCGCTGCAAAACAACGAGGCTACGACTCGTTTCACGTTTTCCCGAGGGCACGTTCGACGTCCCTGGTGTTTCGCCAGTGAGTCGCCCGATTGTACGTCGCATCGACAAGATTTGTATTTAACGCGGTGCTGAGAGGCCCGACAATAACAATAATAAAAGGAGGAACGCCGGGAGGATTCGTGTCCGACACGCGTGTGGCTGGCGATAAACCAGCAGAAAATAAAGGACAGGGCGCGTCGCGGCGTGCACAACGCATAAATGCATTCGTGGCATTAGAATGCACCGTGGGGTTGGCGCCCGCGGACATTTTTCTTTCATCTGGCCCGGTGTCTTTACGAGGAAACGCGACGTCGATTCGTGGAAACCATCCGTATTGTGATACCAGAAGGGCTTGCTTGGCGAACCTCCGTTTAGGCCACACTTTTGCTTGCGGTTTTGTTTGCAATACATGTACACCTGAGGAAAACTCATTTACAGTAGCACATAGAGAATCTAATACTATTTTTTTGCACGAATATTCTCTCACGATTCTGCTAAATAAGTGAGAAAGTTGAAACCGATTGTCAAACAGAGATGACGAGTGAGTTCATCTTCCTCCTGCAACAACAGGTTCCTAAATAACATCACACCTGTGGCCCCAGTCAATTAAAGAGAGCAGCAGACTAGTACAAAAAATTAACAATCGCGTAAATTTCCGTAACAATGGGCAATTGCGGTGTGTTTACTGGAGCCCCGTGGTGTCATCGCACCCGAAAACCGGCACGTTCCTTGTATGGGCCACCGAGTACAAGCGATCGAATACCGATCAGCAACGGATTCTGAATCACCGTTGCTGAACATCGGTCGGATAGTCATCCCCGGTGATTTATGCATCCTGTGGCCGGGCCACGTCGTTGCATCGGTATGGTGACAAAGTGCGAATGGGTCCCCGCTACCCTTTTTCTTCCTCGGGGCGTTCTCCTTTTCCTCTTTTGTCGCGTGCGCGGACAAACGATCCACCCAGAGATCGGTATCGCTATGGTGGCTCGAAGGGTATGAGTATATGGTTCACGGATGATTTACAAAGGGAAGCACGAACGATTCGGGCCGTGCTGGCCATGGGGAAGTTCACTGATCCCATGGCGTTCGGAACGGGTCTCCCGCTGGGCGCCCAGAGACACGCTCGACGCGTGTGTACACGCTCTCGTGTCGGCAGGAACATCGAAAGAAATGAAAAAGGGGAATGGCAGAGAGAGAGAGAGAGAGAGAGAGAGAGAGAGAGAGAGAGAGAGAGAGAGAGAGAGAGAGAGAGAGAGGGAGAGAGAGGTCTTACGCCCCGCGTGCACGGCCATGACGTGAAAGCAAACGAAGGCATGCGTTACATCCGAGCAATGGTCCCGCGGCTGCTGAATGTCAATGGCTGGGCCGATTCTCGGAATTCTGGCGAAAATCGATGATCCCCGCACCCGGCCGCGATCTACGAAACCTCTTGGGTCGCGTGCGTTCACCTCTCGCCCTCGCCTGCTCGGATTTTTGCCGTTTGCTACCGGCTCAGCTCCGCGACAATTTGCTATAGTTAGACTGCGGATCTTTATGCAAATAAAAAATGTTTGTGTTGTTTGCAAGACACAGGTGTCAAATAAAAATTTCTTTCGTCATTTAATTATCTTAATAAACTGAAACTAATACACTGGTGTCTTTAAATCATTTTTATCATAAATGCATAAAAGCCGCAGTCTAGCTATAATAAATTTGCTGAGATCCAAACAAAAGATCCCGCAGGATGTTACCTTCTCTGTGTCTATGTGTGCAGTGGGGTAATTGGACCCCGTGCATTTTTGGAGGAAAATGAAATTTTATTGATTTCTGAAAGATAAGTGTATACGATACATAGAAAATATCAAATACTATATCACATATAGTGTTTCTACGAAAGATATGAAAATTTTCCATTTTCCATCTCACTTCCGTTTTTGTCGGGTGCATTTGCATCCCGTACGCAGAGAGAAGGTGAAATCCGTGCTCGAATCTCTCCAATCAAGTTCGAGTCTTTCTAACAATATGTCTCAGCCGTCCTCTATTGTCTAGCGCCGCAATTAATTGTGGAACCTCGGCGAACACGTAACCCGACGACAGACTGTATTTATTATGTAGTCGACGATTTACGTGCACCAAGGTAAAGCGCAGCGACGATTACGGGGATCCACGGATTGGCGACGCGGTGCGGTGTCCGCGAAGCAAACAACGACTGAAAGGGTCGTTGAAGTGGCGTATTAATCACAGACATCTTGTCCCGGCGATATGTCGGTCTGCCGCGCGAATGAAAAAGACCCTCGAGTGCACTCACGTTCGTGCACTCGAGCGTGCATCTCTCGCGTGCATCTCGCTCTTGATACTTTTTCTCTTCCTTTCTTTCTTTCTCTCGGCGCTGTTGGTTCTCGTCCACGGGACAAAAAGGACCTTGGAATCCTTGCCTCGGTGTCACCGACATTCCCACAGGAGTCATCCTATTATATTTAAATTGGGCGAGCGTGCCTCACGCCCATATGCGCGACGCACGTGTAAGCAAACACGTGAGTCCCGTGCACACGCAGACGGACACGGACGCGCACACGCACTGCTCGTTTAGTTCAAGCCCACGTACTCGTCGCGAAATGGATACAGGGTGTGCTGCAAGTCGCCGTGCAGCTTTGCGGTCGGAGATAATTGCGATTATGGAAAGTGGTATTCTTCCCGGCTATTCCAGGAAAACTGGATCCGAAGAAAAATTTCCTCTGGCAGACCCGTTCCACGGTACAAGTATTTTGTACGTACTTACCGGTTGAAAATTATAAATGTAATATTTTTAACACGATTTCTCCAAAAGTAAGATCTAAATCTCGGAACAATTTCCGCGGAATTTTGAAGTACATAATTAAAACAAAGTTGCAGAATCATAAATTTTATAATTACCTAACACACAGCTGCGATTCGATAAAATATATTTTTGAAGACCCACTAATATTTCGACTTGATCATGCAGCATTGTTTCTGCGTCAGGTTGAAAAATCGCATGTGAATCATTGTCACCAGGTGTATGTATGTACTTTGTCTTTTCTTCCTCACTCGACAAAGGAAGCGTCTATTGTCACCGGAAGTCGCGACGTTATTCGCGTTAACATTTATGATAATCGAGCGTACGATCACGTTGCAGAAATTTTTCCACTTCGTTTCTTTCGGTAGTATTTGCGATCGGTATGCCGAGACCAGAAGATCGAACGTTTCAAAAAGCGGATGTCAAACAGCGGCGCGCGCAAAGTCAACAGAAGAAGCTGGATGGTTTCTTAAATAATAATTTTTATTGTTGCAAACGAGCCTCCACTCCACAGAGATGTCAATATACCCTCCGAAGGTTACCAATTCAGGTTCCGTTCTTTATTCGTTCTCGAGGATCGTTTCAAGAAATTGCGATACTGCTTTTAAACTTGTAACGCGAACTTGTACTCTATTGGCCATTTCTAATTTATTTTATTAATCACTGTCCTTACCTTATTTTCCAGTTGAATGATTTTTATGCGAACTGCAGTAGCTGCAAACAGTAAATTGTTGGCGCGTACCCTATACATACAATATATTCTACAATAATTCAGTACAACTTGTTTCATCTTACTCTAATGTCAAGCAATGAATGTTCGAGTTTAGGAAAGAGGATGAAACAGCAGCACGCACCAGACAGAACATTAAATTATATTTTTATTATATTCATAAAAATTAAAATGTACACACCTTATGTTCAAAGTCATACTCGTATTAGCCTTCTATGCAAGTATCGCAGTATGTATAATATTTAACAATAGAGGTATAGGTACTCTCGAGACGAGACGAGCTTACGAAAACGAATACATGAATTTTTTCCCATTCTTCATACGTTATTTTTTTGTCGTTTTTTTTCTTCTTGAATTGGGCGAGGGGGGGGGGGGAGGTTGAAGAGGGTGGGGGGAGGGAGGGAGGGCGTGGGTGGGTGGATTGGTTTATACGGTCATTAGCTTACTTCCGATAATTATATTAATATTATTGACTGCTTACAAAATAATACTATTACACGGTAATTCATCTCTCGGTTTACGACACAGTTCCGGCGTACTCCGACGACGATTCATTGTTTTTTCTTGTTTTATTTTCAGCCTTTAAAGATGGCCTACGAGATCGAGAAAAAGGAAAACGTAAGTGCTCTCCGCGCGATTCCCTACAGAGTTTTGTTCGCCGCTACAATGGAAACGAAACGAAGATGATTAGCCTCCACTCAGAAGGTATTACATGGAATATACTCCCTAGCTAATGTTTTTTTTTCTTTATTATTATACTGACAGTATTTTTTTCCGTCGTTTTTCTTTCCTCTTAATTATTCCTCGTCGCTAAACACGCCTGTGTGCCAATGGTGCGTTCGCTCGCGATCGGATGCGCGTCTATACGTGTATGCAAATTCGTTCGGTTGAAAAAGTGGCTGAAAAGGTGTCGCCGTATTATTGTGTGAACGGAAACAATCGAAAATTACAAACGTTCGAAGCTGCGTGACGATGAAACTGGCTCTCTTCCGTGTATAAAAGAAAACGAGTGTCCGTTGAATCAGCGGAAAATCTGTTCGATTGCAACGCGAGTCCCTAACGAGCGATAAATAAGATGTGCAATTAGAGCGAAAGGTCTGTTGCTTTCATAGAAACCTCTGGGATGATTAGAAGACGTTAGTTATTCTATAAAATTCAGCGAAACAAACTTTTCCAGAAAATCGAACGTAAAGGCAGTATTCTTCTTTCACTAACGAGGATGTTTACTGGTATGAGTACTTTAATTATATAATCTTGAATCTGCATCTAATCGTTAATGAATCAACGACAGAACATTTTACCTCAACTTCAGAATGATATTCTTATTTAATCAGTTGAATGGAAAATCTTTATTACGGTGTAAATCAGAGAGTCGAGTGATCAACAATTACATTAATCAATGCTTCGAATAAAGAGAAATTAGTTTACTACGCTGAGAAGACTACTTGATCACCGAGGGATAAACAAAGAATGGTAAATTTTCATCGATGCAAATAAATGATTTGAAAGTCTTAGAACTCCAGTTTCGTCACCGTTTCACGAAACGCAACAAACCTTCCGCGCGACCCTAATGCGAACGCGTTCCTTCTTCGCTGTGACCGTTCCCGCCTTCGATCCATCAACCCTTAATGAGAGGAAGGGGAAACGATCGCGTTCGATCGAAAAAGGTGTTCTCTATAGCACCAGCGCGTTGGAAACGTGCGACGCTAATCTGACCGCTAGCCAATCATTGTTCTACGTTCTCTAGAGGAAATTTGAATCTCCGCCGAGGCGACGCGACGCTCGCCGTTTAATCGTTCCACTATGCGTAACACGAAATAAAAGTCGCCTAAGCGCCTCTGTTCTATCTTATCCTTACTTTACACACCCGCTGGATCGATGGCTTCGATCGCGATCACCGATCCTACATAGCACGATCTACCCGCGACAAATTTCCATCGGATTCCAATAACAACACTGCAAGCTTTGAAATTACATCGAGACAAGAACTTCTGATATTTCAGTTTTCCAATCTATTCGAATACCTTTGAATATGCGAGAAATCAAACACGGTCTTTAATGGCAACCGCGCTCGAAGCCATTTATCAGAGCTATGCTGGCACGGTGCAAGTCCGGTCCCATTGTGCCTTACGATACTCTGCAATCACTTTCAACAATATTGATCAATTTAGTATTACTTTTAGTAATTAATGAGCTGGGAGCTTTAATAGTGCAAGCTTTATGTATACATTTTTAGTAGTTGAAGAAAAGACTTAAAATATAGAAAGAGTAAAATATAATATATCACAATATCAAACAAAGTTTACAAACACTCTAGTACACATTATTATCCTCGTAGAACCATATCGGTTCGTTTTTACTGCAAAAATCATTTTCAATTTGAATGATTTATTGAAAATACTCTTCAGGTATTTTCTTCCTTTCGAATAACCTGACACTTTCGCGGTACATATTACCGAATGAACTCAATATTAATTTTGCGACATTCCACGACATTGTTACCGTAATCGATGAGGCAAAACGCCCTGGAGTCGCATAGCAAATCGTTGATCTGCCGTGCGCGCGCGTCCGTCAAGGGGCGAGATATCCGTGGAATGTGAAAGAGCAAACGGTATGCGGTTCGGATGATCGCGATTAAAGTGAGAACATCGAATTCGATCACGCGATCTTGCTTTCTTGTATTATGTGCAGCGAACACGCCGCGCCGGTGCATCCCGCGGATCGTCCTTGCACCGTCCCATAGTCTTACATAAGACATCGCCCGAATAGACATCAGTTGAATGGGAACTGACTCTAAACAGGTTTTCTGCCTTTAATCACGCAATGCAAAAATAGGCTTTCCTATTTCCGGTCACCTAGTACCGGAGCGAGTGACACAGCGATCTACGGATCTACAGAGAATTCCCAAAGTCCTTATAATCTAGTTATCAATCGTTCTCTTACTAATTTCTCCACTGCTCATCCGAACAGGTGTTTTCTACGTCGTTACAGCGTTCGGGTCCCCGATCGTTTGGAACGATCATCTTCCCGTATCTCGTTCGACCGCCAGCGATCATTTCGATATTAAATGCTACCGGCAACTCATGCTAAATCCTGCTAATGATCGATCAAACGCGTTCGCACGTAAATCATCCCGGCGAAAAATCATTGCAACTTTAGTAACCTCTGTGGGTTCGTCAGAGTATGAGAACAATGTTGAGCACAGCTATTTGGAATGTTGCAGTGTACCAAGTACCGGTACTCAAATATTTCCGTAATGCATTGAATCCTTTGATGCACTGATTGTGAGTATCGATATTTCAGCACTATGATAAATTACGTACTCATTTCCGTGTATTTTTATGTGTCGATTACCAGTATTCAAGTAGTCGGATGTACTGAGTACCGGTATTTCAGCATATTCGTGCATTGAGTACTGACATTTAGTGTCACAACATTTCGAGTACCGGCATTCGTGTGCACGAGTGTACCGAGTACAAGATTTGAGTATTCTGTCGCATTGAATACCGGTATTTAGGTGCCATAACTGACTCAAACATATCCCGAGTGTCGGTATTCAAGAATTCTGTGTATCGAGTACCGGTACTTAAGTCGATCTGAACAACAGAACCCTCGATAAACCAATTACAACGTCGGAAAAATGACACGGTCGCACTCGCGCCAACTCAACGCTAGAGAATTTCACTGGAATCGAATTCGAATTGAAACGATAAACAATAATTTTCATTCGTAGCAAAGAAGCGTCGGTAAAAGCTGGGAACACATCGTTCCTCGGACCGGGGGCCCGGTTAAGGTACAATGAACGAAAGCCGCAACGTCGACAAAATGCTCGTTTGGTCGGGCCAACAGACTGATTCGTAACTCTTTTGTTTTCTTGGGAAATGTACAATGTCGGTGTCTCGGTGTATCGTTCAACACGATTAACAGTAAACGGGGAGTAGGGATGATTCGGTGATGGGTCCAGAGGTAGGGGGCTCAAAGTCGTGAAGCTTTTCTGGGTGCACGTCGTGCTACGTTTTTTTTTTGTTTCTTCTTCATCTTCATCATCTTCTTCTGCATCTTTCATACTGTGTCGATAAACGTCTAAGTACCAGCGTGTGGGTATGTGTGTGTAATGTGTGTTCTTTTGATGATTCCTCCGCGCGCATATATACGTTCCTTGTCTCTCCTCTTTTCTCTTTATTAACTTGCTCGTTATATCCTCGTATCTTTTCCGTACTTTTCTTGACGCATTTTTTTTTTGTTTCTTTACATTACATTAAAATATAACACCGATCTCGGACTTGCTTACGTTATACATATACATATATACGTGAGTTTTCATTTGCTTTTTATTCATTTTTTTTCTTCTAAAATGTTCTTTAAATGTATTTAGCGATGATCTTTTCGAACAGTCTCTCACCGTCAAGCGTTTTCAGAAGAGTTCCGAATTCAATATTACGTTGCTCGCGTTAATTGACGACACTGGGGAATGCAGGCTCTGCGGATAGCGGTCAAGAGTCTCGAGGAATGTTGAAAACCAGAGCATGATCAAATATCAAGTTGCTATTATTTATTTACTTAGATGTATACCAAACATACGAACGTTCTTTTATCATTTATCGTAATGGACACGGTAAGACTCGAGTACAGTTTGATCTTTCGCTTCGAACGAGAGTTTAATTTATTTATTTTAGAAGTGACACGAGTATTAAAAAATATTGACTCGATTGTAAAAATAAACACGCAATGGGTATTAGCGATAGACTTATTTTTTATTTTAGAAACGCCACTGTGTTTTATTCGAGTGGAAAAATAGCCTTTTCGTAGATCGCAGCTCGATATTTGATACGCAATGTTTATTGTTATATCGTTTCGAAAATATTCACGTAGATCGATTCTTAATTTACTGGAATGTGTGTTGGTTAAATATGGCGGACTGACAGTGAATCCTCAGTCATCTTTTGGTCGCTATCCATTGACGCTTTAAATGCATAGTGGAGGGATGCTTCTGAAGTTATTTGATGGTGAAACGTGGGCAACGAGTTGTTATGAAACGGTGCAGTGAATCAGGATAAGCATCAACGATAAAAACAAATTCAATCAATTTTATATAAATCAGTTTTTTAAGTACATAGATCGAAAATACCACTAGAAAAACTGAAATTGTTGAATTGCGAAATCGTACAAGAATTTGAAAGACCAAACTCAAGTAACCTCAATTATAAAAAGTAGTATTAAATTAAGAACTACAACATATTACACACATTCTTCTAACATATTTGATTAAATCAGAGAGGATACAAGCTCCATCAAAAAATTAATTAAGACGAACTAGTCACTTAGCCCGGAACACAATCGTAGCATTGATCACTGTCCTGATTCACTGCGCATGGTTTCACAAAAACGAGGCGCACTTCAATCATTACGCACGTTCTTACAGTCTCTCATAATTCAAGGTAATTCTGGTCTCATGCTCGCATGATCGAGGAGCTGGTGACAGAATGCCCAAAAAAGCACCTCGTATCTGAACTTACTTCTCTTAATATCACTTGTAAATCGTTCCCTTAAGAAATGCTTATACATAGTATGAAATAAATAATTGATTATTTATAATTATCGACATTGAATGAATTTATGAATTTAAGTCAATTCGTAGCACTTATCTTCTCAAAGATTGGAGAACTTAGTAAAACTATAAACTGAATATAGAAATGTTCCTTGGTCAGTTACACGAAAAACAAAATAATAAAAAAAGAGTTGATTTAGTTTAGGTTCATTTCTGTCACGATCAGCCCGACGATTTGTTCGGGAAACATCGTTTTCAAATGCATGGGTGATAGCTGCGCGCGTTATCAGCAATGCAAAGGGGGTAGAAAACGAGGGTAGCCAGCGTAAGGACAGCAAAAGATTAGTCTCACAGCCTCGGTTAGGAGAATCGATTAGATTACAAGAGCGCCCCCGGTACTTGTTCATACACTGGAATAAAAATGGACCCGTGCGACCTCGTGTCAATTGATCGTTTCCTCACCACCTTTTTTTTCGGAACTTAGACCGTCTCCGGCTGCAGCAGTTTCACAAATCTATTCGATAATGTCAAACTCGGAAGTCTTCCAGAGACATTCGTAAAACCGATTGGTCGAAAATATTATTCTAGAATCCGTTAGGGTAAAAAGTATAGTTGCGAACGATTATCAGTAGATAATTGTAACGATAAAAATGGACATTGTCTTATCGTGGGATGGAATAGGCTGTGTAAGCTCCGTCAGTGCTAGATGCTCATCTGTAGTTCCGAGGAAAATCGAATCGAAAAATCAACCAGGAAAACAAACAACAGTAATAACGAACCCGAGAAAATCAGTGACCCAGAAAACGAAAGAAAACAAAATGTATTTTGGAAATTTCTCGACGAACTCTCGCGCAGATCGGAACATTTCGTAAATCAGTCGCAGGTGTTCGATAAGAACGCGAACGGGGGCTCCATTCGATAGAACCAACCTCGACAAAAACAAACAAGTAAACCAACAAAAAAAAAAAAGAAAAAACATACAGGTAACACAACGTGTCTGAAACGAAAATTTTTATTAATCTGCCGGGCAGGCATGTAGCATCACCGTGACATTTGTGAGTCTTAATTTCTTTCGTCGTTAATTAAACCTTGATTACCACAAAATGGACAGAAGGCTTGCGGTCGCGACGTTTCCCCATCGACGATCGCGTCTCTGTTCTCTCGCAAGATTCGCAATCGCAAGACACACGTGAGGCGAGTCCACGGTCGCCATAGTCGCAGATTATGGTCGCCGGATCGTGCGGGAAAACCTCGCGGCGCAGTTGAGTTCTTGTTTACTTTATATTCAATAAATATTACGTACACGTATAATACGTTCGTAATTGGTAGCGAATTTTTTTTAGTATTGTTCTAATTGGACAGAAGTTGTTGTGTGTGTGGTTCACAGTTTCGGGCGAAAAAACGTTCTCTCACGATCACAAGAATCCTGGAATCGTCAAATCGCTTTTCACCGTCGCTCGTTTTCCGCTCTCGTCTCCGAAGCTCGCGGAAAAAAACGCACGATCGAGCTTCCCGGTCATCTTCGATCTCTCGCCTTGGGACTTGATGACTTGTTTCGAGGGAGGGGAGGGAGGATGATTTTTGCACCCCGGACTCGCAGTAATCCGGGGCACGCACGTAGATCGAGTCACCCGCGCTGAGCAAATCGCGTCGAAATGTATCAAATATATATTGTATATATATATATATATATATATATATATATATATATATATATATATATATATATGATTTATTGTGTACGTGTCTGTGTGGTAGCGTGTTCTCTTCGTGTACGCGTGATCAGAGATGGCGGCTTCCGAAAACAGCCTGCGAAAACCGCCGCGAAAAACGGAACGCGAACGACGAACGAAGCTCGTTCTTTTTCCAACTGTCCGCCGCCTGAAACGAGGAAACGAGAAACAAGGTAGGGCGAAAGCAAGGAAGAAGAACTTACGAACCTAGTATTGCAACTTCTATACACCACACGCGCGTTGCACCCCGTGGGGAAAAGAACGTGATCGCCGCGAGTCGCCTAACCAACGGTCTGGCTCGCGTGTTTTATACATATTGTATCGTATGTATTATAAATTAATTTACGGTCGCGCGATAACACAACAATAGCTAGATAGGTAGCTAGATATAGAGAGATAGAGATAGAAACAGAGAGAAAGGATGTATGTTACAATAAAAAGGAACTTAACAGATTTCGCTAAAAAAATACAATATATGAAACAATTGTATACATATAAAATCTTTAAATAATCTACACGACGCGGTAAATCGTACTCGAAGGATTTCCTCGGATCTCCTCGCAGTTTCCGGTAGCACGTCTCCACGATACGAATTACCCGGGTAATTCGGGAGAGTGTGTTTTTTATTTTATGTCTGTATGGACTGACTGAGTGTGTTTCTGTTTGTGTGTATTTGTGTTCTTGTGTGTAATACCGCTCGGCCGACGATTCTACGAGAATGTTAATGGCCGACTCGGTTGGATTTTCATTTTTGGATTCAGTGGGTGCGATCGGATGCTTTCACCGCTGTCGGAATAATCATTGAACCGCTGGACATCGTCCTTGACGCGACGCGAGGGTCAAGGACGACGGCGTTGATTGCGGGAATCGTAGTTAAATCGACTTCCGTCTTCGTCTTTTTCCCTTCTAGACAATGTACAATTCATTGCATCGAGCGAACTAAACAGAGAATAAAGAAAGAACCGTGACGCTCTCCTCGTCCTACGTACAACGTTTCAAATGGCTGATTCGAATCCCAGTCGTTTAAAAGTAAAAGATTGTGGAATGCTTGAACAGAATCCGCTCGAAAGCATCGCGTCAGCTCGTCGGCGAAGAAAAGAAAACTCGGGAGAACTGACGCCCAGCTTATCATCTTTTTTGTGTATCGACGATTTGTTTGTTCTCTTTCGTTCTTCTTCGTCTTCATCAAAATCATCATCATCATTATCATCATCATCATCCTCTTCTTCTTCTTTTTTGTGATTTTTTTTATCGTTTGTTTGTTTTCGTCTTTCTTTCCTCTATTCTACTAAAATGCGAAGTAGACATACTAATGCTTTTTTTCGTTTCAGCATGATCTTCCCCGGCCAACGCGGCTGCTGTTTTTCCTCTCGCGGTGCTTCGGCCGTATCTCCCATGCCTTTTTGTGTGATACACATTAAATGACCTAATATCTCAAGTAATAGTTAGAAGTTATTAGTAATCCATTAGCTGCCCTAACGTCTAAGGGACTGAAACACTGCTGCTACACATATTCATAGGCATGTAGCAATTTTTTTTCTTTAGGATTATTTTAGTGGCTTATAGTAGAACGAAGTTACGGTGAAGCGGGTGTGATCCGGTTTTTACTTGCCCCGTGGTGAGGATCGTGTGCCTGTTGTTGAGAGACCTTCGCCTCGGCTCCGAGTTCGGTGCAAGGAATGTAGACCCTCGCCTGAAACGTTGAAATAACGTTCAACATTATTTGTCCAATGTTCACGCATTACCCAAGTATTTCATAGTTCCTCAAAATCCACAGCTAGATTACTTAATGAATTTCTTTACGGCAGCACCAATTCCCCCATGAACTAACAAATCATCTTCAGGGACATCAGCAAACATATTCTAAGAGAATTAATATTTGAAACAAGATCTTTAGGCACCTTTTTCTTCATTGGCAAAATTATTCGCTTGAACCTAGCTGACCCTATGTCAACATTGAAGTAAAAATGATATTGAATTCGATTGTACTTTTATATCTCTCGCGATTGGCTTGTTAAATTAAGTAATAAGACATTCAAATATTGTTCTCACCTCTGCTAACGCTTCTGCGCATCGGTGCAGACTGAGGAAGGGTGAAAGTGTAGTTCCTAAGTGCTCTGCCTCGTTTGTCTCGAATTAATTTGTCCACTTTGACGAAAATACCGCACTTCGGTCGACACGAGAAGTACCTATGGCCGTTCACAGCACCATCGTTTTTACCTGTAACATGGACAGCACGTTTCCATTTAGCTCATACATCGACTGTGCCCATTATAGTCTTCATAAGCACTCTGTGATGACAGTATGATCTTACCAGTTGGGGCGTCCAATTCGACGCCTATCCACGACCCAGAAGCAAACTCTGTCGGGCCCACATACGCTATGACGCCGGAATAGCTGTGTGGACGAACCAGTACCGATTCACCAACCACCACCCAATCTGGTAGTGGTGTTTCGACTCTGCTTAAATCGTGCCTCGAACCGAAAGCTGAACTTTTGTCGCTCACGTCATCTGTTGTGATAGAAAGTATGACAGTTAGAACCTAGATGGTAGGTTATATTGGAGGGAAAGTTCTGTCGCGTATTTTCAGGAAAACATTTGAATCAATTTTTAAAAATATATGTTTAATATTATTCAATGATATAATAACTTGTTGCCATCTTTCAGATAACCTGTCAATTCCTGTTTCCCAATGACTCCGCTAGCAGCATGTGTTTTTGATTTACCAGCAAAATTACCTGCTTATATAAAATACGACAGAACTTTCCCTCGAACCTAATAAATTGATTGTAGCTATTGAACGAAGAAAACGCTAAGACAGTAGAACGGTTCAATTGTTCGAGAATATCTATGGTAGAACGATGGCGTACCGTCGATTCGTTCAGAGGAGCTATTGTCACCGTTCTCGTAGGGCATGTTAGGTTGCATCGATTGTTCCAGTCGCGCTGCAGCTTTGCTCTCCGAGAGCTGTGGACGGACCATGGGGAATGAAGCCCTGTGCTGAGAACTGCTAGGCCTTCCTGTAGTCGTAGACGCTTTTCTTCGACGCACCACCTACGCATTACCAAACCATGATCATTATTATCGACTCACAAGCAAAGCAAGTAGTAGTAGAATAATTACGTTACCTTGCCCGGTGGTAATTTTGTATGGACAACCGAGCTGCCCTCGAATGGACTGTCCTCTCCAGAATTAGAAGTCTGACTGATCTCCATGTCGCTTTTCCTTCGATTGCTCAGTGCCTGATGGGTCGTATCTTTCTTCTGAATGTTATTAGAGTGCGCTATGCTGCTGTTCATATCGCTATCGCTCTTCGTCGAGGAGACTGGACTGTCTATGTCCGGGTCCACGTAAGCAGTTTCTTCTAAATTCTTCCTGGTACGTTCTGAATCGCAATAAGAACAATGTGAACTAGCCAATTACACCAATAAATCTTCTAAAAATTAATCATTAAATCGTCGATTCTGTTGAAAATTCATTTTATAAATTATATAATAAATTTATATTGCAACTAACCCTCGTTACAACTGTTGCCCATCATGTTCAGGTTGTCTAGCGCCGCAGACACCTCGCCCAAGTACTCCTCAGGTGTTTCCTCGACCAAAGAGCTGTCCATACGCTCAGGCTTCTTCGAGTCCAGCAGATTCCGATATTCCAGGTCCGGGGTTTCGTCCACGCTGATCGATTTCACCGACAACGAGTCCTCGGACGTCAGATTGGTCGTAGACACGGCTTGCGAACCGTAACCACTGCTGCTCATGCTTGGCGTGTTGATCTTCGTCGATTGAAGTTCGACGAGAGAATCCAGTGTGCGTGAAGAAGTTAGTGGTTTTACTGGTTTCGCCGTTGCCTGAACGTAATCGTGTGTGATATGCTTTTCAGTATTGTCTGACCAACGAGCCGCGCTCCGCTTATCGAACAAGGCGCTTTTACAGTGACTATGTGCATAACGATGCCTGAGCGGCTGATTAAATTGCACTAATCGCTTCTGCGAGCCATCTTAAGATCAGACGCGTCCAAGTAACAGCTCAAAAACCAGCGTTCAAAAAACCAGGCAATGTTTAAAAAACGATAAAAATGTGATAGCATTGCGTGAAATCTTAAGGGGGTAGTCTCGTTTCCTTCTCGTTTCTCGATAATACAAAGATGGGATTTTTCGGCAGTCAAAACCGCTAGATAAAAGATCAATCTGGGCCACAGACGCCCTCAATGATAGACAGGAACAGGCGTAGGCTTAGCTCGTACATCAAAGCGGGGCCCCGGCCGCTCCACATACGAGCCTGTAGATGTGGGAGAAAAGGGCATAAGTCCTGGGTGATAGCTTTTTTAGTGGGTAGTGGGGGATCCTCGACCATCCGATCCCCTGAGCCCCACCCTACCCCCTTCAGAGGTGTGCGCAAATGCATTTTTTCCATCATCCTTAACAAATACAAAAAAAGGCCACAGTCGCCCTCAAAATTCCTATTTTTACGTGTACGAGGCGTACTTTGCATTATTCGAAAGTATCAAGCTGCGCATGTAGCTATTTTCATAAAAATAGGACTTTTGAAGGCGACTGCGGTCTACACTGATCTTTTATCTAACGATTTGACTACTGAAACACCCCATCATTGCATTATCGAAAAATGAAAAGGCCCATCCCTTGCAATCCTGGAAACGGGTCTACCTCCTTAAGCCGTCTCCTCATTCACTTGGCTTTGCCACACAATTTTAAATGTTTCTAGGAGAAGCCTAGCTTCAAAACCATATGATAAGAGTCGAAGCTACGCGGGCACATCTTTAGAGACTCGACAGAAGAAATTAGTAGAAAATCACTCTAACAAGGAAGTACCCAAGCTGATCTCCAAAAAAAATTTTTAAGAGTACGCACCTTATCAATCACTCTAACTGAATAATAATAAGTAACAGATAGAATTAGATTTTGCCAGTTAAAGGTGGGGATGCTCGGGTATTTCATTTGCGAGTGATCACGTTCGGTGTCCGCAGTGGTAGTTAAGGCCGAAGAACGTGTACTACCTGGTAGGAATCGTACTCGGAGTAATCAGCATCGCTCTTCTCCTCCTCTTCGTCATGGATAGGCGAAGGCAGCTGGTTCCCAACGTTCGACGTCTCCTCGTGCAGTGTGGTCATCCGTAGACTCAGCTTAGTACCCACCATGTTTGGAGATGCTAAAATAAACACCGTTCAATCAGCGAGACGCTCGGCTATTGCAAACGGAAGTCCACAAGTGTGATTGCGTTTGAATATCAGGGCCGATCTGGCCACATTTATTAGACAAAACTCTTGTTCTGTCTCTTTTGCTTTTTTACTCCTTTTTATTGCTTTCGTTCTTTTTATCGATACTTTACAACAATGTTTGTCCTCGTTTCTAGTTCACGATCGTTGCTTCTCTGCGTGGGTTTTTTTCGACATACATTCTACGTAACCGGGTCGATGAGAACACTAAAGGTGCCAGGTCGGTTCTGATACAGATTTGTGATTACAAAATATCGAACAAAGGACCCATGCTGTTCCTAAAAATAACAAAAACGGAGAAGAATATATATATATTCCACGTATCCGACTGTCTTTCCCCCATCGAATGGATTGGCCAACCGGCATGGAGGTGATTCCATAGAGAAAAAACCAATGGAACGGTTAGTACAATATCTTTCCCTTCGGAGCTCAGCTTTCGAGACATTCGATTAGGACATTGGTACAATGAAGAAGTTCCGGTGTATCATTTTTTAACAGTTTTCTGTTAATCTACCTTCCAGAGCAAATGTTTCCGCGTTAAAACATTTCTTTTCCATTTTACTCTGAATGAAAGGAATTTAATTTTACTTAGTACATGAACGAATCATTAAAAAATAATTTCCTATGGAATCTTCATAACACTAACGATGGTCGACTGGCGTCATCACTGGCGCATTCTACTTACACCAACTTTGTCAGCTTCGCAGTGCAAACCTGCAAGCTCAGTTTTCTCAAGAACGAAGCTCCGAGCAGAAAAAACTTTGTTCTACACTTTCGATTCGTTTTTGCACGTAAAATCATCTCCTCGACTTCACCACCGGACACAGCACACCCGGTAACATTAATCTGCGGTATCTTCGCTCGCGTAGTTCAGTGGATCCCTTTCCAAGACACTCGTCGACTATATTTCACATGGTTCCGTGTCTGTCAACCCTTAAGTGGTCAGGTGGTTTTATTCTTATGGTATAAATATTGTTTATTCGAATAGTTTAGTGTGATGGCATTTGAAATACATTCGTGGGATATACCATAAACGCCGGACCACTCAATAGTCGATGTTCAGTGTAGATAAAGGTATCGTTTAATTCGGTATGCGAGCCAGTGTTGCAATATATAGTGTCAGGGTATCAGAAGAGGAAGCGCATACGTGGAATATAAGGCAGCCTCAAGTAAACATAAAAACAGAGCCGTAGTAGGTACCAATTATTGTAAAGCGATAGAAAACATCGAACACATACGGAGCTACGCGCTGCGCGTTTCGCGCAGCGTGGCTGCGATTCCAATTAAGAGAGAGAGAGAGAGAGAGAGAGAGAGAAAAACGAAAAAAAAGAATAAAATAAATAGTACAGTATACTACCACTGTCTCTGATAACAAACGAAAAGAATAGTTTACGAAAATTATGTGTATTACGGTTCGAACACAGTGTCTATTACCTATACACTACGTAAAATGGTCGAACTAAGGAGTAAGGAAACCAAAGACTCTACTAATCACTACGAGAATGATCGTATGGACTCTTTCAAACTCCGTTTAAATTGATCCCTCGCAATATGCCGATTTTACATTCTACCATCTCACAAGTGCTCTTCTTCGTTGAGTACTACTGTTTTAATAGTTTCAATTATTTTTAATGAAACGGATTTCATTGAAAGAAATTATTCTTTTTTTTGTAGACTGGCGAATGAAACTAGAAGTTTAAACTTTCTATAAAGTTGTGAAAACCTTTTTGTGATTTATAATTCGTTTTTTTTTTAAGATCAATGAGCCATTCGTCGTGACTCTTTCATGTATTTCTACGTTGTTTTCAACAGAATGAATTTTTCAGCCAAAGAAAGGAGTTTTTCCCTTTCTTTATAGTAGAATCAATAAAAACAGAAATCTACATTAAATTTTACGTTCAGATGCTCAACAAAGCTACAGATTCGATTCGTTATTTTGCATTATCGTTTCGGTCGAATTCACGATTTATAATTTCTCCTGTGTCGCGATCAATGAATTTTACATTGATTTCTGCATTATTTTTAATCGAACGAATTTTTCAGTCAAAAAGAAAGGTTTCTTCTTGTTACTCTAGCCTAGCACAGCCAATTGGAAAACGAAGTTCACGTGAAATTCTTCGTTTAATATTCTCAACAAAGAAGACGTTGTCTGTTGGTTTGTCTTGTGCCGATCAAGCATCGGAGAATCTAGTCTTTCTTCCGATTCCGTTTCGAAAAATAGGATCGAAGTTCCTACGTAGATTTGGCGGAGTCAGTTTGAAAGATCGTCCAAACGGCGAGTGTCACCTACACTTGGCAGAGGTGGATTGTTGCAGACGTGTCAATGAGTTGAGATTCAGGTTCAGATTCAGGAAAGTTGGTCTCGCTGAAAGGAGATACAGACGTACTGATTACACGGCACTCTTGTTAAGAGTCTGGTCGAATGACTATAAAAAAAAGTTATATATATATATATATATATATATGTATGTATATATGTATATAAACACACTACGTTCTCCTCTCCTCTGAATGGCGAGCCATTGTTAGAGCTTGTCTTTCGCAACAGGCTTTCGAACACAGTCATTGAAATCATGCCTGAAAACACCGGACAGTGAGAGAGAAAAACCAGTCAACAAGAGGTATACAGATTCCCGGTGACCGACGATCATCGACGGAAACAATCAATTATCCATCCAAGTACACAGTCACGTCGAACAATGTACAAAGTTCGCGGGCGGGATAGAGAAAATGGCGTGGTTCGGCCGAATTTGTTGGTCCCGTTCCGATAATAATCAAATTCGATTTCTTTTTCTTTTTTGCACCGACTCGACGGCCGGAGTATTCTAACTCGCCATTTTGTCACGAATCCAAAATGCACGTAATCAACTAGCTCGTTCAATCGCAATATTGTTAGCGATTCTTTCTTCTGGATAGTAGTGCATTGTAGATTCGTTGGAAAAATATATTAAACAACAGCGATTAGTTTAAAGTCAATGGCTCTTGGTGTCTCCAACAGATTTTTGGTTCTCGTTAGATCGCGACGGTACTAGCGAGATTCTAGAGCATGCTTGACTAACTTCGAAAACGACAATTCCATGCATCACTAGTCGCTATTTCGTAACAACCGATTCTCGTTGTCTACGTTATTCGAAAACTGGCTGGCTGGTCGGACGTTCTCCGGTTGACTTTAAACTAATTCTCTCTGTGGAGAAAAGGGAACTCTCAGCCGGGGCGTTCGAATCTTTGAATCCTCTTTGTATCTTTCTGCGAGTCCGCTTCGGTTCTGTTTGCAGGCAAGAGTCTCCCTTTTCTGCAGTCTTTTGAGAAACAATTTAAGCTTTCCTCTCTTAGATTGTATTTATTCGTATTTTTATCCTGAAAGAGTTTGTAGCGTATTCGTCGAGCTGCATGCTTGCATATTTCAGCTGATATTTATTATCTTAATCGTTTGTAGAAGCAGGCATTCTTACAATTTAGTGAAATCATTGAATTATTCACACCTGACTAATTTGCTCATTTCGAACGAAATGTATCTGATTGATACTAATGGTTTTTGCAATTATAAAAAAAACCCATATTTTCATAGCATTTTGTATATTTATGTCCAAAATCTACCAAAGGCTAATTAATAAAAATTAACGAGATAAATGCTACTACGTTATTCAAGAAAAAAATTCAATGTAATCTCAATCTCATTGCATAAGTTTGTACAAACGTGTATCCAACGATCGATAAATTGTCAACTTCGCAGGTGACGAGTCTCCATTGAATCGAAAAACATTGTTCAAACTGTTTCTCAGAAGTGGGTCCACCTAAATCATCATTAATCCTATCAATATATAAATACCTATGTATATGTATATGTATAAGTATATGTACACATATAATATGATACAATAAACCTACGTCTGTTTCTAAAATATTGCTCAACAGCACATTCACAGGTGGAAACAGTAAAACGTAAACGAAAAAAGAAAAATTGTAGGAAAAAAAATACACTCGACAGAAGCGACTCGACTCTCGTTTCGATTCGCCGCGAATCGAACAGTGTCCTTCTCTTTTCATCTCGTCGTGATTCGCGGTTGTTTTCCTTAAAGAATTTGGCGCCGATTCGAATACGGTGTTAGAATACAGTCGATCATTCGTCGAACGCGATCGGTTCGAACGAATCATCGGTGCTCGATCAACTATTGCGGAAATCGTTCTCTATCTCTAGATGGGTGGAGAGAAAAAAAAAACGTGTTCTTTCACTCGCTCGACACAAGTTTCTCAAGAAAGTTCCATGCGTTCGCGTTTTGCGAACAAAGTGAGGATAATATATGTAACAGAGTGAACGGAAAACGGTGCCGGTGAAAGAATGATCTCTGTGCACGGTGACTTAAAAGACTGGAGCGAGATTAGGCTATTTCGTTCGCTGGCCTCTGGCGTGATACTCGCTAAACTGCGGATGCTTATGCGAGTTTGCGTTCAGTCGCATTTTAACGCTGCAACTACCTTTCGGATTCACATTCGCAATTTTATGGTCAATTCGTTTCTGACGAATTTCTGATCGAAATTGTTCGATCATTCTTAACGAAAACATTTCTGAAGATTCCAATACTATTTCAATAGGATAGGGGATGGTCATCGTTTTAACTCACCTGGTAGTTTCAGTGTTAATAATAGTAATAATAATGGCGTCTTTATTGTACACATTCAGTCTAACATGTCAGACACAACAATAGCAGGAAAATATTGGATCGAACGATGTTGTAAGTATGACTCCCTTAAATTGATCGAACAATGAGTATAAATCGAGTCTTATTATTTTTACAATACATACAAAGTACTATTGACAAATAAGAAATTAATATAAAAATCGTGTAAAATCTGAACAAATGATCTTTCTGATCAATTTACAAATTCACCGAATTCCAAGAAATATTTCTACTTTTATTTGACTCTGAACACACATTGTGAAGGGTGTGCGATAAAGCCACCATTATTACCATCAAGAGATCTAACAAGAAGACAGACAGATAGCTTAACAAACAGTATGTCGAGTGCACAAGTCCATTCACTTGCGATTCGTAATCATTGCAATTCATAAACATCCGCGGTCCTACATACAGCGACAGTTGCGCAAAGTGCAACAAAGAAGGATATAGACTACTCAATGAACAAACTTGCCGATGCTAGGGTAAACACAAGGGACGCATTCGCATGCAATAATCCATAGAACGGGGCGGAAGTAACATCGCTCACGCAAATAAACAGCGTTCAAACAAATCTAGGTAGAAGTGCGTCAGCAATCTTCAGAACTAGAATGCATACGGCGGAGACAGATATAGTTAGCGGCGTTCCTCAAAGCTTTATTGTAATTACTGAAGCGCGGGGATCCGTTAAATGCTCGCATTGCTACGTATTCACCACTCTCTTTCATCTATCGGTCATTGGTAAGCTGCGTTTTGTGTTGGTGATGGGACTCGCAATGAATCGAGTTTCCCTGAGAAATGTTGTCTTGAACGATTGTCGATTTGTCCGTACACTTGGAGTCGCCAGATTAAGACTCGTCTCCCCACTCTGCCGTTCGTTCCTCTTCTACTTCCGACAATGTCACGTGATTAAAGGGGGAAACTCGTTTCCAGAATTGCAAGGGTGCGGGAGGTTTATCGTCATTTCATGATAATGCAAAGATAGGGTTTTTCAGTAGTCAAAAGCGCTAGACAAAAGAGCAATCTAGGCCGCAGTCGCCCTCAAAAGTCCTATTTTTACGTTTACGTGGCGTAATTTGAATTATTCGGAATCATGTAGTTGTCGCAGCTTTATGAAAATAGCTACATGCGCAGCTGTATGCTTCCGAACAGTGTTGTTCTAATTCAATTACGCAATTGAATTACATTGTATTTCAATTACATCATTCAAACCTTACAATCAATTCAATTACTAAGTATTTTAATCAGATGTGTAATTGAAATAGAATATAATTGAAATATAATATAATTGAAATACAGCTCTCCAAATTATAGCCCAGAACTTTGAAGAAGTGCGATATATTTTTATGTTTTTCTTTCATATACTTGTTTGCTGTCTGTGCGGCGTAGTTTCTATTCCTCGTCCTCGTTCATAATGCGTAACGCTATTTCAATATGGTTGAAATTTAAAAAATGTGTAACGCAGAAGTTAGTTCAGATATTATAAATTTATAAATAATAAATTCCTTCTGTTTGAAACCTACACATGGATTTTTCAACACACCTCTTCTTACCTATTTCTTTATCATTCTTTAATTTTTAATTTTAATTTAATTACATCGTAATTCTAATTTAATTATTCGTAATTAATGTAATTACATTACAATGTATTTTATAATTGTACGCAATTCCAATTACGAATTACATTGTAATTTAATTGAATGAAGATCTGAATTATAAATTACAATATAACTGAATTACAATGTAATTGAATTAGTTTGTAATTATAATTCCTGGAGTAATTCAATTGTAATTCTGCACAACTCTGCTAGCGAATAATGCAAATTATACCTCGTAAACGAAAAAATAGTTTTCGACTACTGAAAACCCTATCTTTGTACTATCGAAAAATGAGAACGCTCCTTCCGCACCCTTGCAATCCTGGAAAAACGAGTCTACCCCCTTAATCCGATACTGGCAGAGAGAGAGAGAGAGAGAGAGAGAGAGAGAGAGAGAGAGAGAGGGGGTAACATTCTTCCCCTCAATTCGAGTCAATTCCCCTGGTCTGGCGACTCTGCGTGCATCACGGAACTGGACAATGTTAATTGAATTGAAATTTGCACTTCTAAAATGAAAATGTTAATTTGTACATCCAGTATTTTATTGAAAGGTTTGCATAATAGTAATAATATTTCAAATTTTATCAATGTTTGTATGATCAGCCCTGCAACGTAGAAGGTTGAAATGTTAGTCGTATATATCTTAATTTTTTATGTTTTTAGATGTTAACTAAATTCATTATTGCCCAGCTCTGCATACTAAAGTGTAATAGCGTGTCAGTCTGGAAAATATAAGATCGTGTTCTCGATGTCGTTCCAAAACATAGCTTTTCAGTGTACGTAAATTGAATTACACCATGATCCATGAGTGCTAAGCAGCTGAAGAATTAAAACAAGATGACAGTCAACTACGGATCAGTGTGGTCTCTTTCTCGATCCGAATGAAAGGTTTCTCGGGGGGGGGGGGGCGGTTATGATGCTACGAAATGATTGAACGATGTCGGTAGAGGGGGCAGGATTCTGGTTCTGAACATTGCCAATATCACAAATAATAATAATGCCGACACACCGAGGCAAACGGGTTATAACTAAACAACAGACAGACTCAACCACTCACGAGACATATGTATACTAATCGTCACTGCCTGTAACGGCATCAAGTAAATATCAATCAAGACTCCATTTTACCTGAGTTCAGAATGGAGCCTTGCGTGGGCCGAAATAGTTGTAGAAGTAGTAGACGTAGTGTTAAACAGAGGAACAGATAAGTTGCATACATTAATTAGTCCAAGAGAAAACAACGTTCGGTCAATTTTGCTACAGGACTCGCTAGTTTCGAGGGGTTGGCAGATCGCAGTCGTTCAAGGGGACACCGTGCCTTCAAAATTTTATTTAAAAAACACTATTTGCGATAGCTATTATTCTCTTCGACCCTGTGCATGTATACACTCCATCAATGTCGGGTAAATTTTCTTAATAGAAAACTACACAGTGAATCAGTTCATCCAATAAATTAAATCCTTCCTGATAGAAGCACACTGAGTTCATAAAAAGAATTAAAAAATTATTGAGATTTGGAAAAGTCTAGAAGCTAGACTTTTGAAGTGTTTTGATTTCTCTAAGAAAATAAATCTGTACATTGTGCATGATCGTGTAGACTATTTATCAAAAGAAAAATGATTGTACTAGTTAGGAAAGCAATTGTACGAATTGAAAATAAATGTTATTATAGAACAATCTTTTTACATCGACAATGATCTCGTTGTTCAACATTTCTTGAGGCACACAGTTTCACCATCGGAAGTAGCATTTTTAATGAAAATTCGCCTGACACCGTGTTCCTCGAGGTCCACATTTCGCCATCCCCTCGAGTTACGTTAAACAGCCTCAGATACTGCGTTATAAGTGGTGGAGCTTAAGTGTCGCTGCTAAAACGCTAGGCGGATCTGAGAAACTGGGTTTCGTACCATGCTCAACTCTCCTCGTGCCACGAAGAATCCGTGGCCACGATTCTCTATAAATGCTTGTACGGTTACTTGCTATGTTATTCGTTTGTTCGTTTGTCTCTGTTTAACAGATCGGAGGAACTGTGCGAAAAAGTTGAACATAGCGGTGGTGACATAACAATATGATAGAAGCTGTAAATATAATAATACGAAGTTCCAGTGTCGTGGTAGTTGCTAACAGGGGGAGATCGATATTACCAAACATTTTTAAGGACAGTGAGAGAATGTTGATCGTGTCTGTTCTAAGTGACGATCATTTCCCCCCGTACTGTCTCGTGAATCTCTTTTAGCGCGATCTTCTCGAAGATGGAAATTAGAACAATTGAAAATCAAATCTGTAAGAAGTGCAATCATCACCGATAACTTACAGTTAGAAGAATCAGTCGAGACAGTATAGAGGGAAACGCTAATGAAGGATGACATGAATCGTAATCGAAAAAAAGGTAAGAAAAAACGGAGGAAACGAGAGAACAGAGATGAAGTATGGTTCTCTTTCAATATAGAACAAAATAATGAACATATCCAATACCAAAATCGTAAAGTGACTATCATGGCAAGGTGATATATAGGTATATATGTATATAATATCAAAAAACACTGCATAAGCCACATTTCAGAAACGGATCATAGATTCCTCGGTCGAATGTAATCGAAGAAAGCGGAATCAAGGCAAAGTGAACGTGATAAATAATTGTAAAACCGTTTATATATACAATATATGTATATATGTATATATATATATAGTATATATAAATGTTTCATCTAAGGGCTAAGGTTGTCGAACACAGTGCCATTAAGATTGATCAAAAGCGTCGTTTGAATAATTCAATCGGTAGTCGAAAGCGAACTAAGTTGTTGCATCCATTAGAACAAAGTGATGAACTCGCACAAAAAACTTGTGAGGATTCCAACGGAAAAGAGACGATAAAGAAAAATAAAGAAAAACGAATGTATAGGGGGCGGTAGAAAAGTAAATAATCGAACGTAAAGATCGATCTGTTAAGTTCGCGGGTGACGTAGCAATCCATTTAGCAAAAAATCCGACGTCGGTAGCAAGCTCTGCGTCGAACAGAGAGCAAACGGTCGCCGCAGCGCAACAACTACCTATGTAACAGGAACAAGAATGTAGAACCAAAAGAAGAACGTCGAACAAAACGATTCTGTGAAAATAAAAAAGAAACTGTCTCGCTAGGTTCGCTAATGTATTCAACGTCATGGCCAAAAATCGTATGCTTGCAGAGCGTATCAAAAAAGAGAAACGGAACAACGTAAAAACCAAACGAAAATATAGTGAAAAAGAAGAAGTAGAATTTCCTCTTGCGGGAAAATCGTCAGAATTACCTTTTTGTTGGCGTACTTATGGTAGTACCAGTTGGATATTGTTAAAGGAAGTTATTATGAACAACAGTAACAGTATTAATACCATGTTGCCAAAAAACGATTCGAGAAATTAAGATGCATATATTATAATATAATATGTAAATTGTAATCGAGACGATACAGTTCGATAAAATGGATTACTACAAAACGAATAGTCAACTAATGGATGATAGAATGACATGTATGAGTGAATCTCGTGTTGAACAATTCAAAAATAAATCCTCGGTTCAGATTCGATCGATTTCTTTTCTCTTTTAGCTTTTCTCTTCTTTTGTGTACCGATTAGATCTCGATCTTGGACCTTCTATGATTTCGTAAATAATATTCTACAATACATTTGATTGCATATCTGATGTATAAATTATATAGGCGACTTTATAATTCACGACACAAAATCACTCTACAAAAAGTAACGATAGAAGTAAGTCCATTGGACGAAATGGAGATATTACAGCAGCAAGTAGAATAGGTCAACCATAGCCAGACATGAAATTAAACTCTATAACTATTCTGTATCACTTAAAAACTGTAGAATTATTTCTTGCGCTATGAATTATAAAATAGCCTTTATTTAATTATGAAATTGTAACACGTACAGCAGCCTACAAAAGTGTTAATTCAGGGTAAATTTATTCAATTTAACTCGATCGATCTCGTAATAGGATTATAAAATTAAAGTAAAGATCTTGGACAAGGGAATTCGATGTGTAAGAACTTTACATGCAATCGTTTTACGTAGAAATGCTATCAAAAGATCAAAAAAATTCATTTGAATAAACTTAGTTTTCGTGTGGAAACGCTTTTGTGAGCGACTATAGGTGATTAAAACGATTAGGAAATCATAGAATGGTAACATTGATGAGTTCGGTGTTTCGGAGTCTCTAATAGGAAGATTGATCAAGCTTGAAGTGTGCTTACCGATTCCGAACGGTTTTGATGGCGTGGTTACGAAGTTTTCGTCGTTTCTTGTGTGGCCGGTAGATGCTCGACGAGAATGCAGTATTCCACTCAGCTCGCTGTTAAGATCCGTAACGCTTTCGGAACGGGTAACATTTAGAGAGTCCATCGAGGTGTCGGATCTCATGATCTGGAAGCATTCATGACGTATAATACATTCAAGAAAATAGTATACGACGCGTTCTTTATTCTTTATTCAAAATGGACTTCGTTTAAAAAATGCTCTTGGTATCTCTGGATTGCTGCAAAAATTCTACAACTACAATTCATGCCACCGAGTGCAAGTAATGTTAATAATTTGTTGAACTTTATGCGACTCAGCAATCATAAGCGATGGCCTTAACCAGGACTTGGTGGAATGAATGAAATATTAGATGATTGCAAAAGTTATTTTAAAAGTTATATTTAAAAGTAACAGTTTCGTTAATCAATTATATAGTCACCACTATTTTCTACAATTGCCTCCGAACATTTTACAACCTGATTTCCTTTTTCGTAGAATTAGATGTTCATTTTTAAAAAAGGTCACGAGCTAAATCGAGTACGAACTTTTGCAATCATCCAATATAATTAAAGTATAATTCTGCTGATGATCGAAACCATGAATTAGTGGTGTACACTATGATAAAAATGATTTGAATATATGTAGAGATTGGTATGCTATTGGTGATCGTGAAAACTATAATTTTCTTGCCAAAAAGCTTCCAATTGTATAACTGAAGAAACAGTAAAACTTTTTTACTCTAAAATCGTAACTACAAAAGAGTTTCTAGTTTCGAGCTAAAAATCAGCATCAAAAGAAACAAAGACCATATTCCAATAATAGAATACGGCAAAATAAAATCAAAACGGAAAAAAAGAAATGAAACGAAAAGCATACAGTGCGTCCAAGACGTCGGAGGGGCAGTAGTACCTGCGAGAAGTTGGGTACGCTTGCAGTCTTGCGCATCAATGGTTGGCCTTGTGCTTGCAGCAACTCTTTCACGGCAACATTTTGTCGTAATCGGTCTAGAGTTAGGATACTTTCCACCGCCGAGACACCGCGCGTGTATTTTTCTAAACAGAAACACTATGCGTGAATCTCACCATTGACAAATGAACTGGGTCACTTATGAAGAATTAATTTCAGGATCCACAGACATCCTGAAGAAAACGACTGTCTTTAAAACATTATAAAACTGTGGATTTTTCTACAAGATTACACAATTTGTAAAATGAAATTATTTAGGAGATGAGGGCTACTATAAAGCAGTGAATGATTTATATTGGCTCACCGATGTACGTTTCACCATCGCAGAGGCTGTTGTCTTCCCCGCTGGCAGCAATCTGTGCCAAACTCTCGCGATCTTCCAGCTCCTCGCTGGCCTTTGGTATATTAGACACTACCTCGTAGGTGACGCCTGTTTGGGTCTCGCAATCGGTGCCGACGATCTTTTTAAATATTCTGTCCCTGATGCTCTGCCTTTTGTAAATGTTCAGATTCAGTCGTTTACGTAGCACGAGGTCCATCGGCGCCGGATGCGACAGCCTAACTGTCGTTTTCACGATCAAGAACACCCTCTCGTTTGCTGAAACACGAGTCCATTATAAAATTTAGATATCTCACACTCTTGAGATTCATATTTTTTATATCTAATTCTTAATAGAATATAATAGAAGATAATTAAAATCTTTATTTTTCGATCTCTTTTCGATCCTTCTTTACTCACCATCTGTAACTTTGTTCAGATGTATATTGTCGTGTATACTAGAGTCCCAAGCAGCGATTGCACAAACGTCTTTCTCAATGCGTCGAATGATTGGCAGATTGTAGAATTTATTGCCGTGCTCCTTGGGTAAGATAGAATTCATCCCAGTTACAGAAACTTCTTCCCCAGACTGATGGGTTGAGAGATCATCGGCTGTAACATTTCGATAATCTCATCTTTAGCTTCACTTTTCAAGGAGTTTACAAAGTTGATTATTGAAAAATGAGGGATGGATGACAAAAGGTTGTACCGTACCATTGAGATCAAGGAATAGAACAGGTATGTGCAGCTCCATGCCTGGCGGAGGGTTCCAATCAGCAGGTGCGCCAGGTATACCTGATCCTGCGGCAGGAAACAAAACTGCATTCCGTTCATCCGTCATACTGACCCACTGTTCCACCAGGCTCTGTTCACGTTCCATGTCTTGCTCCGTTTTGTCTGTACAAAAGGTTTACGTTACGTATATTGCCACCAAAATAAAGTACTATAATCTGTAATTAACTATTGCACGAATAGACTCTCTGTACCTTGTTTGTTAATAAGTTTCTGTATCTGTTGGTCCAAGTACTGTTTCCTCCTCTTTAAGGCATCGCTCCATTTATCTCTCAGTATGCTCAGGTCCTCATCCTGGTAACTGTCCAATGGAATCTGAAGGCGATTCCTAACTGACACGCTACCGACTGCCACGCTTATTATCGACTGGCAAATGATCGGCAGTGTTCCAGAATTTTGTACTGGTTTCACGCGAACTTGTATCCGCCGCTGTTGACCCTGTCGCAGCTGGTAAATCCCGCCTGCGGAGAATGCTGAGTTTGCATCGCTAGAGGAGCCTGTAACAATTTAAATCAGTTACTGAAGTTACTACAGTTAACCCTCGACTTACGCGGATTCATAGATACGCAGATTCTTAGTAGCGAATCAGAAAACCAATCCCGAACAGTTAAATTCGATCATTGATTTTCAGAACGGGAGCTTTCTGTACGTATGCGACAGAAGCGAAGATAACTGTTTGCTTTTGCACAGCAGGGAGTTCCAACATGCGGCTCCTTCCCCGCTTAGGTACTTCCCCCACTTTTAGACTTCATCGTTGCCGTAGAACTTCGTCCCTGTTCCCGTACCGCCCCACTAACTCTACGTAGTGGAGGCTGTACGTAGTAGTGGAGAGATGTTTGACTAATGGTGGGGACCTGGCGGTTCTCGGAGCGGAACAAGTTGGAACTCCCTGGCGTACAACGTAGGCATTCAGCTATTTATGAGTGATAAATTTCCATAAACATAGTTGGTTAATTTGAATTTTCCTTTCAAATGAGTACATACATATGGTATGTACAAAGCAGATCGTATTAATAACCTTTCAGCGGTGGCGCTTAGACACTATTCGAATTACGCGAAATGCGCTGGAATGAATTAACCGCGCAAATTATGTACAAATTACTATTTTGTGGTGTGATAAGAGGCTGGGTAGCTTGGATAGTTGAACAAGTCTATAGAATAAGAGTTTGATAGACAAATTCTTACCCGTCCACGTGCTTCGTTTTACAGATACTTCTACGGGCGCATATTCTCCTTGTTCGTTCAGTTCTTGGACCTCTACCCACAGTTCGATCTTCCTCGTCAACTCGGACCATCGATCGGCCAAAGATCTAGCTTTGGCCAGCTGTTGCTCGACTTCCCAGCCGGGTTTGCTCCGCGAAAATCCTGCGCTTCGGTGGCCCCACACTTCTATACTCAAGGCACCCTCTGCAGGAGGAAAACCAAAGAACATTATCCATTGTAATCATTGTCTTTGATTACAAAGTAACGGTGCAACGAAAGGAATTCTTTACCAGCACAATGTTCCATGAACTCTTCCGTAACGGGCACGATAAAGTCGTTCGTGTGATTGAACTTGAACGCCAAAGAGTCTCTCTGGCCAGCCTGGCAGTTTGCGTTCATCTCTTCGGAATTGTCCACGGCTGGGACCACGATGGGTTCAGGGTGCCCGCAGAACATGTACTGACAGAACACGTAGTGACTCAACGACAGCGGCAAACCGGTCGCTTGTTTTATCGTGACGCGACAAGTTATGTGACTCGAGCCGGAATAGTCCTCGGGCTCGGAAGAGGTCGAATCGGCCGAAGACTCCGACGCTGCCTCGCACATCCGATCTTGAGGAAAGTGGCCGGATATACGGCTGATCTCGACCTGCAGTCGTCCAGCGACTTCTCCCTGTTGGCTGATGATCGGTGTATGATAGTCTAACCGGACGTCGTGGAACAGGACCTCCAGGAATATGTTCGCAACGCCAATTAGATTATGGTTCTCCTGCGACTCGTAGAAAGGGTCTTGCGACTTCCCTGGTACTTCGTCCTGGTTGAACCAAAAGGTCACATTTGTTTATGAATGATGAGAGTCAAGGTCAATCTAAAAACTTCAATTCTATGGCCTTCGTGTGACTCTAATACTATTTATGATTGATTTGTGCAAATTAATGATTCAATGACCGACTGGCTTCCTGATGATTGTTTATAAATACTCACCTTCATGGGAGGTGATCGTTGACAGTTATTCGGATCCTTCCATTCTTCGTACATCTCTCGCATGTCGACCAATTTGTTCCCTAATTTCTCCATCGACCACACCTGACTACCCATTTTTTTCCTTTTAACTAAGATCGCGGGCTCGCTGACGAACGCGCCCCGCTGGAAAAATACACTCTGCTTACCGAAGAGTGCGAAAGCAGAACGGGCACAAATAAATAAACACAAGAAAAGCCAACTGAAAATACGTGGAAATAATAAATACGAACTTAAAACGACTCAACTAAAAAAAGAAACACATCATAATGTTTTAATAAAAGACCACATTAGCACTGGAACTACTGAATCCGTCGAACGACGGGATTTGATTTCACGATTACAAGTGAAATCTATTTCAATTATTTACGATCAAGTAAATCTATTAACTCGGGTGGATGCCATAACCCAAATGTTGCTAAATCAACTAAATAGTCTCCCAATTTTTACATACTAAAACCAGTTACTATTAGCGTAGGGTAGTTCTAGTGTTAACTTTTAGTAAACTTTAGCACAGACTGCCGATTTTTATGTCGATTTATACTCTTATAGAGAATATTTCGAAAAGACAAAAGTAATACATAAATGAGGCACTTTTAACTTAGAAAAAGTTTTTTTAACCTCAACGGAACCCAAACATTTAATTCCCATTATTTACAGAACGCAAAATCCGCAATCTGATTCTTTCCATCTACAAAACACAATACAGGAGCGAAAACAATTAGAATATACGAAACAGAACTTCAATAATCATTAAATCAATGATAAAATTCAAGACAGATAATTGCAGCTGTAATTCTTTAATCGATACACTGTTTAGATTGCAGCGATTACAATCTGGCGAATTGAACAATACCTTTCTGTTCGGACTCAAGTTATTCGGAGGGATCTGCAGGGTGACGCTGAATTTTGTTTGCTTGCCCATTTCTTCTGCCAAGAAGTTCGCCTCCTGCACTAGAGAGTTGGCTTTCAAGATGTCCGCCTTTAATTGACCTAAGCTCCTCTTGAACATCTCGTCCCTCTCCTGGGCCCATTTCTCGACGCGCATTTGCGTGGTCGGTGTGCAGGCTGGCAACTTGCCGCTTTGACTGCCTCTTAGAGGATCGTAGGGTACATACGGTGAATAGGGTGTCGACGGGGACAAGATGTTGCGTAGCTGCTGGAACTGGCGTTCGTACTCTTGCCTCTGCTTCTCCAGCGCGACCTTTTGATCAATGAAAAGCCCTTGTTAACATATCGTTTGCATTCCACATCTTGCTGAACAACACTCCATTCAAAATCATGCACGCTTCCAGGGATCTGTAGCTTTGTCTTCAAAGCCTCAATTAATGGCGAGACGTTCACCTTAGTTTATTCAGCAGTGGGCTAACTTTTCGACCCATAAACTCTGGGCTTGGATATTCGATATTTATTAAGTACCTCTAAGTAACCAATGTAACAAGGCTTAGTGTTCCCAGCCTTAGTGAAAACTACGTTTCGCGTCTTATTTTTGTGGTAGACTAAACACTTAACTGGTGCTTAAATTGCTCTATTTAAAATAAATTTTAGCAATTATGCTTAACACTACCGAATGACAAAGGTTCAAAGAACTTTCAGAAATGGCTATATATTTTAGCAATTTTATCAAATTTGTCTCTGATGCATCAAAGGCATAAAATTGAAGAAGTTGATGATGAACGACTTCCAGAAAATAAACTGTTCAAACACTGTCCCTGGTTCAAACACTGCCAGTAGCCGCACCTGTTTGTCCTCCTCGTGCTGTTTCTCGAGTCTCGCGATGGCCCTCTGTATCGGATCGTTCGACAGCTCGTTAAGCATCAGCTCTTCCCTCGCGAAGTTGTAATCGATATTCTGCGCGGGTGTCTGCGGCTCGCTGTTGATCGCTGCGAACACACAGAGAGCGAGAGAGATACACGATTATTCCTCGAGAGATAATCAACCGGTAATTTCTTAAAATTCCAATTACAGCTTCCGATAGAGAAGCTCGGATCGGCTTGGTACCGGAGCTCGATCGTACCTGTTGCGCTCCTGGGACAGTTCACCCGGAAGAAATGATGATTTCCCCAGACGATCCTGTCGCCGTGTAACAGAGGCGTTTTTTCGACGACCTGTGTGCCGTTCACGAAACACCTAGCACCGTGCAACGGCGTCATATACAATCCTGATTCTTCTATCGTGATCACACAGTGCTCGGGCAAGATACCCAAACCGTGCAGCTGAATATCCTGATCCGTTTTCGCTGATCGACCGCCCACCAGTGTCCTTTCCTAGGGTTTCACATAAAAAATGATTTTTTACCTGAGGATGTCGAGTTCGCCGTGGATGACGCTACTTTGCCTCTTTTCAATTGAAATGGAATACTATTCTTTTATTGGGAATACTTAGCCATTAGCCATTGTATCAGATTGCATAGTTTCGTGTCCGATTTGACAATTAAATTCAATGGTTAAATTTTAAAGAATACAGCTTCATTAATCGATTATATAATCACCATTCTTTTCTAATTGCAGAAAAGAATTTATGCAATCATCTAATACTAAACATAGGCACACGATAAAGGAGAAGAAGAAAAGTCGAGCCAGGGGCTTATACTTTGATAAATATTAGAAAGCAGCGAGCACGTTGTTTCGCAGAACGATCAGTCATCGTAGAGTACCTTCAGGTAATACACCAATAACTCGTTTAAGCTGGGATCGTCGTTGAGATTCACAAGGTAGTACTTGTTCTTTTCGACTTGGATACCGGAAGCCTGCACGCTGATCCCCATTTTCTCCAAGGCTTGTTGCCTTTCGTGCTGCAGCCTCTCGGTCTTCACCAGCTTCTCCTCCCACGTCTGCGACATCACCTTCATCAGTCGTTCCGACTCCGACAACTTCTCCGTTATGTCTGTGCGTTGTTGGCCCACTATCGATCCCTGCACATTCCGCAACAGAAGAGGGTCAGAGAATTGCGGGATTAGCCGAAGAAATTAATGCTCCGGTGATCACTAGACTAACAGCTTCTCGTAATTAATTAACCAAGTCGAGAAGAAAATAGGTCCATTCGTTATTATGTCCTATTTAGATCTGTCTCATCCTTAGAACGTTCACCTCGCGTGACTTCGATCGTCGAATCCCATACAAAAATCAAACTTGTCTCCAAAGATTGGATAGATTAAAACTGGCAATAGGGTACTCAGGGTATCCGATACTTCGTTAAGAAAACATTCCGGGTTAAACTTTATCGATTAATAATTATCAGAGACTTTATTACTCAAGTTTCTAACGCTCCGGCTGCGCGCTATTCTGTTGCCCGAATTTATTATTCGAGAACCTATATTAATTCAAATTTCTAGGGACTCATTGTTCAAATTAGAGATGAGAAACTTCATCCTCCAATTAAGAACTCCAGTTGCGAAGAAAATTTCTATCGGGCTTACTTAATATCTTATTGTTTTCTCGCGAGCCATCTTTAGAGCTCTAAGCTATGAACGAACGACGCGCTATAGCGAGTCAATAATCGTTTTCCCCTTATCGTGGCGTCCGATATCTTCTTCGTGACCGAATTTCATCTTTATTTACAGAAGAGGAAAGTTTGTAGCGCGGCCGCCGGGGCAATCCGAGTAAGATTCAGATAGGATCCGGCGCTTTTGCGACGAGGAGTTTGCGCAAAGTCAACGGTTCCGTGTTTACAAAGAGCGAATAGTCTTACAGTCGCGTGCAGCAGCATCTCTTTCAGGGTCTCCACCTCCTGCCTCAGTTCTCGAATAATTCTTGCGTTCGGATCCTCGTTGACCACCGCGTGATTAACGATCCTCTTCGCTCTGTCCGCGTATCGGAGGGTGGAAAGCGTTTCCTCGTAATTGTCCGCCGCCGGTGATATAGTAGCCACCATTACAGTTTTACTGTTGCCGCCAAGGTTATCCTAAAATCGAAACAACAATATTTTCACACGCGAGACCGCATACGAGACCCTACCATTAATCCCTCTACTCCAATTTAACGACGGTTATTCGAAAATCAAACAAATTTCTGGAACAGAATTTCAATTTTTCGTACTTGAAACTCGACTGCCAGTGGTTTTGTTCTCGGTGATCAGATCAAGAATTATTCTGCGGTTCTCTATGGCAGTTTGTGGTAACATATTTTATTAATTTTTATTGACTAATTAATTTTCTGATTGAACATCTTAGCGTCTGATAGTATTGTCTAATGTTTGAACATTTGAAATTAGAGTATTTAGAAGTTCGGACTTGGGATTTGCATAGCTGGGAGCTTTGAAATTAAAATTTTGGACATTTGAAAATTTTGGATTCGAATTTGTATAGCCATGAGATTAGAAATTGGAATATTTGAAATATGCATACTTTGAATGTTTGTGACAGTGAACCGTTGAGTTGAAATAAATGTTTTGAAGATTTTATCAGTAAAAACGTAGTAAGATAAGAATGTTGCAGAATACCTTCAGCAGCCACGTTAAAACAGAGTCTCTGTACGGCACGAATTTGTCCTTATTCTTATTGCTTCCGGAATTCTGATCCGCCAGCTTCGAAATGACTAGACCCAACGTCGTTAGGGATCTGCAAATATTTGTCCCTCGTGTATCCCCAGATCGAGCACTTACAGGCTGCTTCAAAAGGAACCGAACATCCTCAAACATCCCTCGCACAACAGTTTGCTACGAAGTTCATAAGACATCCGGATACTTGTGTGTGCAACTTAAGCGCTCGCTACCCAATTTCTGAAAGTGCTCGATTAATATTTCATCTAGCACTTGCGATGTATTCAATATTTTATTATTCAGTTGAATACAATGATATTTAAAAGTATTTTTAAATTTTACTACAAAATACTCGGAGACGAATCAGGTGCAGCAATTAAGTTAATAGATGTGAAATTCGAATTTGAAGTAGCCTGAATTACTTAAGATATTATATGTGTCACATTAAGAAAAATTTTGTTTCGGAAAACTATTTGAAGCTGAATCCTCAATGTCATTAACACTAGGCTTATGAATAGTGTGCCTCATAAAAATTGCATCAACCTGTTAATCAAAAATTTTCTCGAACATTGTGATATTCAAACAAAAATAAACTGCAACCTTATAATTGCAGTAATTGCGAAACATAAAAAATCTGAAATTTATCTGAATAATTGATCTGATAGTTCCAGTGTTATAAAAGACAAAAGTCAACGTCAAAAATGGCCGACAAAAAATCACAATCCACGCAAACAGCTTCCAGTGATCATAAAAGTATCGGATAGCTAGCTGCCACTAAAATAAAAAACATCTAGCTGTCGTCAAAATGTCCAATAGCAGTTCACAAAATGGTCGCTAGTAAGCCGCTATCAAAATGCCCGTAAAAATTATTAACACCCTCAAAATGGCCGACTGCCAGCCGCCACGAAAGCCACTCGGAATATATACTCCTTTCTCGTTTCCCGTAGGAATATTCTCATGGTCACACTGTTATGGTCTTCCAGAAACAAATGTTCGGGAAGCCAGTATAATCGGTTGTTTCAGCTGACGTTGGGGATCCAGCACGGATGTTAACCGGAGATATGCAATTCAGAAAGGGGAGGGAGAGTATCTTTACTTGTTTATATTGCTTCCTTCTTTAAGCCTATCGCCCACTGCCCCAGTTTTCACAGCCCTTTCGCTCCCTGCTAAGTCCACTAAGCTCATCCGGGAGACTTTCTCCCCGCTGACGCCGCTTTTCGTGTCCGTCAACGTCTGCGTCAGTATGACGGAGAAAACGGCATGCGAACGGGAGCTTTCCGAATTCATGTTCGTCGCCGCCACCGTCCGCGATTTGTTGCCCTCCGCCATCAGATTGTCAATATCCTGGAAAAAACCAACAGTAAGTTTCTACTCAATTCTGCTAGCCATTAATCCTCCAAAAATTCTCCACAAATATCTGGCACTTATTTTTCTTAACCCCTTAAGTGGCACAATGTTTACTCAGAATCACAAAGCATCGTGCTAGGACCTTTCTAAAATTCTCCATACATAATAAGTAGACTGCGGATGTTTATGCAATTTTCAATTTTTATAGACAAATTTTTAGGAAGTGGAATGAAATGAAATCCTTCTTTTAATGGGAACGGCATTTGTAGATAAAAAACAAATAAAAATCGTACTGAATTCCATTGAATTTCATATTTTGGCATTTTTTTAACATTTCCATGAGCCGTAAACGCATAAAGATCCGCAGTCCAATAATAAGTTCGAAAAAAGTTAAATTTGAAATTTGGAAAGATGGAAGTTAATATTTTGTAAACGGACGAATTGTTTATGTTTCTGTTAAAAATATCTATCCGTTTAATTTGGAGAAAGGACGCAACGATTAGACGATTTGAAAAAAAGTCGAGAAGAGACGCGAGTGCGTGAGTTTTCAGCTGGACAGAGCCAATCGAGAGTTATCACGCGTTACTGGTATGCGCGAAACGTGTTTGTTGCATAAAAGAGGCAGCCGCCGCGCCGTATGTAAAACGACCTGATTTTACTTTCTGAAAGGATCGTGTATCATTACCTCCGTCCGTTTAATGATCGTACCTCGGCCGAACGATCGGTGGAAGCCATTTGATTCAGACCGATCGTGATCGTGACGGTTCAATCAATTTGCTAAGGTTGCTCAGTGCGCAGCAATAATTGTCTCGTTACTCGCCGAGCAATGCAATCGATACCAGACGGGGGGCTACTTTATAACTGTTATAATTCTGTTATCGCGACGTAAACATCACACTGTTACCGAAGAATCGTCGATTGTTATCGAACGACTGTCCCATTAATTGAAGAAGTGTTCGATCGACATCGGAGCGCGTTTCTTTAGCATGATTGAGATTTCTGTCCTCGAGGGAAATAGGATTTGTGAATTAATTCAGAAATTGAATACAGATAAGAGCCACACTTGTGACGCGTTAAATTCCTTTAAAGTCAAAAAGGAAATCTAAATTGATCGGCAATTTTATCTTCACTCCCGAAGAATCGAGTATTTTTAGGATGAATTTGTAAATTGATTAAAAACTTAAATATTCCCTCTGAATAATTATGCACTCTGTAATGCAGCTGTATCAACGACAAAAGTCAGATTTGTATGAATGCATAAATTATTTTGGTATCGCGAAAGAGGGACAGAAATTGTTCAGAAATTCGATCTCTATTTGTATAATGAATTGCCTCGTTATTTGAAGCTCATTAGCGAATGTGTAACGTAGAACGCCGATACCAGGAGAAAAAAGATCGTGTCTCGTTGCTCGAAGAATAATTGCATCGACGCCGCGGACAGGTGATTTGTGGTAGTTAAAATTTCGTCATCAGTCACGACAGATTAAAATTGCGAAAAAATTGGACAGCGTAATTCTACATTCGGCCGGAATCGTAGAACGTGTCGCAACCAAAATCGAAGCACACCAGCGACAGATATTGATCATAACGGTTTCACTTTGGAGCCGTGCCAATCACCGGTCGAAACAGGTGATAAATAAAGGAAAATCGCCTCTCTCTGCTCCCGACACACAATTATAGTCTTCTCTCGGTAGAATTTTGGGCAGCGAACGATGTCACCGCTTGATAAACGATGCCTTCTGCTTGATAAGAGATCCTCGCTTTACCATCTACCCAAACTGCTTCAAGCATACCACATGCCGCAAATCGTTTTTAATTAAATCTACTCAAAAATCAAACTCGAACAAATAATTGAAGGGGTGGATGGATAGAGGTGTCCAGTAACAAATTGTTTGTTTTCTGTAAAAGAGTTTTTAGCGAGTTATGTTGTCCTTTTTCGATGGATGAAGATAATAACACAAATCAATTACAAATATATACATATATATATATGGTTATGGTTAATCTCTAATACAAAAAAAGATAATAATTATCTTCATTTATCAAAAAAGGACAACATATTTTGTTGAAAACTCTTTTACAGAAAACAAACTTGACGCCTTTACCCATCCACCCCTTCAATTGTCAAATATTTGTTTCATTTTAATACTAAAAATCTATTTAAAACTAAAAAAAAAAATTCTTGACCCCTCGCGGAGTATGCCCCGCGGTGGAGGGGATATTCGTTTTTCTTAGATCGAATAGTGACTGTATAATACTCCCAGAGGACATTTTGGATTAAAAATTGCACGTTGTGCAATATTGGACCGTGATCATAGCCAGATTAGAGTACCTGGAACGACGTGACGGCGAGTTGACTGAGCCCGTCGACGTAGGGCCCCAGGACATTGTGCTCCCTGACCTTCAGCGACTGTTTGTTCGGCTTCGGATCCAACAGATCGTGCACCTTCTCGTTGTAGATCTCCATATAGGAGACCTCCACTTTGTAGGTGAGCTCCGAGCTCTGCTGTTTCGCGATCATGTCGAATAGGTTGTCGCACAGTCGCGGTATTATGCCCTTGTGCTCGCCGCTACCCATCATCGTGTACGATTTCCCAGACCCTGGAACAAATTCATACGTATTTCTCGTCAATGCGGAAAATCAAATTCAAGGGGAGAGAATACCGGGAAAACAGCGATCATTCCTATAATGTTCGAGGGATGGTTCGCGGCGCCACGGAAATTCTTGTTTTAACGAGCGTCTCGTTGTTACGATAACCGGTGTACCCTCCATTTTGGACTAATTTGTATTTGCACATTTATTTCTTTTTATGGTAATCCCGCGGTCTTCGGGCTGAGTTTTTTGGTCGTTCGGGAAAATTGCGATGAACCAGCTCCTCGCTGTGATAACTATGTATATTTGGAAGATACGTTCTACAAAAAGTCGTGCCATTACAAAATAAATACTTGAAGAATATCAAAATTTTTCAAACGATGCTACTTCGACGAAGTTCATTATTATTGCTGAAATTTCGCGGATGCTGTTGCATTATCTTCGAGTGTTGAAAACGATTGAAAGTACATTTACATTTTCCGTATCTTAAAATTAACATGGAGACATTTTATTCTGCATAAAGATCCGCGGTCTACTTATAGCTCAAACGAACTAGGATCATTAAAAATACTATAAATTCTCCTCGACCGATCGTGAACCCTGATCCAGCACTCCCGGCCATCGGCGTGCATGCTTCAGGGATGAAAGGGTTAATTGACCTCCGCTATCGAACGGCGTAATGAAGCAGGAGAGCAAACGCTTCTCGAACATGAAGACCGCGGATGGTTAACCCTCGATCGACTCCGCTATTTCTTCAACCCCCGGTTAACAAGCTTAGCATTTCTTATCTTCTATTTCCGCGTAAGACATCGTCTCCTCGAGCCTAAGCGCTTGAGAGGATGACGAATACGGGGAGGTTAAATCCGATTCGGCCGATACCAAGCGAGCGGCTAAGTGCATCGGCAAGATGCGAGAGCCTTTAGAAGTGCATAATCTGACTATCTGTTTTTTTTCTCACCGGGTGAAACCGTTGCCCGCCCCCCGCGAGGGTCGCGACACAACGAGCAAAGAGGCGAAGAGACGCTCGGTGTCGCGACGCGCTTGGGTCAATGTCTCGTGTAAGATCAACCGTGGACGTTCATCGACGCTGACCTCTCTAATTGCGTTATTTGCGGCGTTAAACTGCGCTGCGGGGAGATGGTAACTACGTTACACTCTTATCAGGAGAAATAAATGTCGCCGCGAACGAATGGGGGATGCTGGATAAGCTCTGACAATGAGATCGATAAGTCTTCCAATTGTTCAGGTTCTACTTGATAATCTACTATAAGATATACATGATGAATATACATGGCGATCTATAAGTAAAGGATTGCAAGAACTTCCGCGACAGTGGATCTTAGATACGAGACATTGATGCCGATGAAAGATGCATGATCGTAGGTCTATGCTCTAGAGTCTAGACGCTATAACTGGTACTGGAATCCATGAATTTTCTATCCTCCCAACTGGTATCTTATCTTTGGTAAAAAGCTTCTCTTTGCAAATATGTGATATCATTTTAACATCTATTTTAACACGAAAATTAAACATTGGTTCCGACCTAGAATATTTCCTTATGATTTTTGTAATTTTATCGATATGAAATTGATATAATAGCTCATGCAATATTTCAATGTGTAGTCATTGATTCGATACCGACATATTTAATAACGTGAACAATATTGTGAATAATGCTACAGCAATTTTTAGTGGTGACTCTGAGAAGGGAAGGACCCCAAGTGTCCGACTTCGATTTTGATAATTTTTTATGAGGCGATGGTATATGGATCCCTAATGATGTCTGCAAAATATTAGGTGTAGTTACTCAATAGTTTTAAAGATATAAACAATTAAACTTTCATACCTTGTTGATATACCATGATTTGCAGCTGAAGTTTCCGAAGTTCCATTAGCCGTGTAAGCAAGTTGCGTGAAAGTTCAATTGTTTATATCTTTAAAACTATTGAGTAGCTACACCTAATATTTTGCGGACATCATTAGGGATTCATATACCATCGTCTCACAACAAATTATCAAAATCGAAGTCGGACACTTGGGGTCCTTCCCTTGTGAGTCACCACTCGAGTACGAAGGGTTAATTTAGTCTTGTTTTAACGTTGGGGAAATTTGATTTTATAAATATTCGCGATATTCGGAAAACTTTAGTCGGCGAAGCGTTTCTAATTGTTTATCTTGATCATAAGTCGGCGTTGTTCTTTTCTCAGGCACAATTAACCCTTAACCTTTCCGCTTCCGCACCCTGCTGTCTCGGCCGGAGTCTAAATTACAGCCCACGGCATTATAATAAATTTCAGTTATCACGGCCTACAGCGTTATTATTCTTCTCTCTTAATTGATGTCGTTACTACTCCACCCTTAACCTTTATATCTCAAGACGCCAGCCGGCCCTTAACTGATGCCGTTACCCTTAAATAAGAAAAAAGTACTACCACGAGATACGGTATTATTTTCTGATCTGAAAATATTTACAAAAAGAATCTCGTCCTATTAGAAAAAAAATATATTCTCATGCGTTGTTAATTTTAAATAGATATTCTATATCGTTGACTCCATTTCGAACTCGATATGAAGTGAACAGTCGGGGCGTCAATTTTAGAATTTAGCACCGTTTGAACTCGAGTGATCCAAGAGATCAATGTCCATAAATAAGTAACAGAACGAATAGACTGACAAATGTACCTTGCGAAAGTTTCGTGTATAATTTTGTTTCCAACTCCGTTAGGAGCTATAGTTCCGACCCAGTTGCTCGAATCACCCAGTATACATAGACATTCTACTTACCGTTTCGTATAAAATCACTGTCCCTCGGCTCGCACCATCTGTCCTGCGACAGTTCGCGTGCGAAGAAGACAATTAACGATCGTACTTACCGGTTTGTCCGTAAGCGAAAATGCAAGCGTTGTAACCCTGGAACGCATTGTCCAAAATGTCGCGGCCCAGAGCGTCGAACACCACGTCCTGACTCGCGAAGTTGTCCGCGGCCGGGTCCAATGAGTGAAAACAATGATCGAACGCGAATGTTTTTGGCTTGCTTCTGCAACAGATAAAAGGTGGGAGACTCAATTAATACGGTGGCGATATTGTCAATTTAAAAAGGTACACAGGTACGCAGAAATAGAGTTCTGATATTGCCATTTAAACAATACACTTGACCGGATTTTTTATTTCACAATCATTGAAATTATAAAGATACTTTCGAGGTAAAAAGTTCAAATAAATTTAATCTTGTTATTTTTACCACGCTTATATTAATTTGCCGTGTTGTTGTATGCATAAAATCATGTAATCGAATTTTAAAGCTCTTCCCACAGTCCAATCTTGCTGAAATTTTGTACACACACTTGCTTCCGATGACAATAAAAATAGAAAATAAAATATATAAAGAAAAAACTTTAAATACCACGCTTATATTAAAATGCACTGAAAAAGAAAAAATAATTTTTCTCCTGGTTCTTCATAAAATATCGAATCTAGTTAAATGATTAATAATATTTTTCCCCAAAGTTCTAAGCAATTAATTCAAAATTTCTTCTGTTATAAAATGAGTGTCGGAATAGATGGAAAAATTTAATATAAATTTAAATAAAATCATGACATTAGTGACTATGAAAATAAAAGCGTGATTACAAAAGCGAAGATTACGTCAATATAGTGTAGCGGTCTACGCTTTTATTTTTATAGTCACTAATGTCATGATTTTATTTAAATTTATATTAAATTTTTCCATCTATTCCGACACTAATTTTATAACAGGAGAAATTTTGAACTAATTGCTTAAAACATTGGGGAAAAATATTATTAATCATTTAACTGGATTCGGTATTTTATGGAGAACCAGGAAAAAAATTATTTTCTCCTTTTCAGTGCATTTTAATATAAGCGTGGTTGTTAAAAAGTTTTTTTTATATATATTTTATTATAAGGCAACATATCCTGGCTACTTTTAAAGCTCGGTAGGTTTAGTGTTACACCAAAATGAAGCTTACAAATATTTTTTTAAATGATAATGAAATTATTAAATACTTCGAACGAATTAACAGAATTTAAAAGGATCATTAAATAACCTCCCTGGATGGAGTGGTAATAAAATTAAATTTTGTGTTGAAGTAATTTCTAAACAATGTTTCCGTATACACATAGAGATGCGGATAACGCAATACAATCGCAGTTGTTCTTGCAATTTTTCCCATAATTGTCCACAATGCATATTAATTGAGGATGACACTGCTTCGTCGTAGTACATAGCTAGGATCCCAAGAGCTCCCCGCGAGAGACAATAACATTATATGAGTAATCACGGATATTTTTCAAGATCGATTTATAGGCATCTGGGGCTTCCCTAATGAAAGAATCATCGAGTAGGAGGGCTGCAAATCAACCCTTTCGCCGCTAAAAGGATTCTAGATATTAATTCCAGCATTGCGTCTCGGGGGAACGTGCGAGGGCAGGTTTCTGAAATGTGTTGCTGAGAAATTAATGGCGGCCCCTGTTTGCACTGACAATGAAACGGAATTAATTCTGTCTTAGAAGTTCCACCGGAAAGACCGTCTTTGTAACGCGAGATAAGAATGAACAATGCCGGCTTAATAATCTTATAATTAACGACCGTTAAAGAACCCGAAATTAAAACTGGCTACGGAACGTTCAGATTCGAGAACACTTGCGCGGCGTTTCCTTTCGTTTTACTTTGCCACACAATTTCTTAATGTGAGCTACAGTCTCAGCGCTTTTAATCAAGTTATTTCCTTTATTATTAATTTTAAACGTGCAAAATGATTGTACAGTTTCGCTTGGAAGTTTTGTTGGAAGAAATAGTTGTGTGATTAAGTGGTTTCTGTACAAATTTTAAAAACAGCGAGCTGGAAGAGTTTGGCAAATTGTGGATTTATAAATCACTCTCTGTTTGATTTTTCATAGAGAACTTTGGATAGTTGATCTTCCGAGCCAAGAAATATCTGTTGAACTTCGCGGCGGCGAAAAGGGCGTCGTTTTTTCCGCGAATTATTGAACGAGCTCGGTTTCGCGATGGCGGAAGCACGTATGCCAGCTCCCTGGGAATGAAAGTGATTTCCTCTTGTCCTGGATATTCGAGCACGACCCTGTCTCAAACGTCAAAAGATCCGAAGTCGTTGGATACGACGGCTGGGCGTTATACGCATCGGCCCCTGATATTGATTTCCCGTCGCATTTTCTCCCCGAGTAATCAGTTTCCATCGGTTTTCCGGGCTGGTGAAAAAAAAACTGGAACGTTTAGCTCGCGGTAACGCCGCGGAACAACGTTGCGATTTCACCAGGCGAGGCTTGACTGACAAACAATAGATCACTGACGTCTTCGGAGTGTCCGGGCAATTTTTAAGATTTCGAAAAATTGTTTGGGGTACGTTTATATATCATTACAGATTACAACATATCAAAAAAAAATCCGAAACAGTAGTCCGAAAAGTATTCTGAAGCTGTGGGTCGACAAACACATGCGTTTCGGTCTGGCGCAACATTCAGAGGTCTCGAAGCGAAAATACAAACGCAAACGTATGCGTCGAACACATATCGTAAATCGATCGACGCACGCGTTTGAGTTTGGGCGATGTTCTTTCGCTTTTCTTCGCAAGTGAAATACAAGGAAAGACATACCAAATCGCATCATAGGAACGCAAACTGTGCGTCCGGAGGCACAGCTGAGAGCTACGACGAATAGAGTATGTATAACAAAACGCTGCGTCCAGACGCGCAAAGGCGATCCCACCTTAAGATGTAAAAATCTTTGAATTTAGGGTTTGCGATTCATTTAAATCGCAGGTTCTTCTGTTTTGTGTACAAATACTCCTTGCACCCACTGCAGGAACATAATTGTTTTATTTCGGAATTGTATCAGGTGCCAAGAATTCTTACACAAAAATTCTTACAAAAAAAAAACAACGAAAATTAGGGAGTTCGTCAAAACAATGAAAAATGCACCTAACGCAAGAGCAGGGGGATTTGTCAAATAAAATAATTATCGATTAACGCGTCAAAAGTCGGTAAAGTCAGACCATCTCTACAGTTCGTTATGAGATAGACTGCAGCCGCGACAGCATGTCTCTGTATAAACGAGGGGGACGTGCACCGTAATCGATGCACCGTCCCAGAAAGTTCATAAAACCCGTCGCGGGATACCGATTCGCCTTACCGACGCGACGCGACGCGACGCGGCGGATCGGTCTCGGCCGATAAAACTTTTTCGATCGCGTCGCACGCCGAGCTCTCTCGAACGTGCCAAGAGACGTCTCCTCTCGAGAGTTTGCCAGGATTACCGAGGGTGGAGGGAGGTGTTTTGCGGGGATGCAACGAGACCGGAAGTTTCGACTGTGCCGGGTTCTAACGCCGCCTTAAATCCGGACAACAATGGCGGCCGTGCGGGTTACGGCCGATTTGCATAATTACGCGGGCCGAGACCGTCGAGGAGTGCCGATTAGACAGCCGATAGAAAAGTTTCCGGAGAATAATGTCAGTATTGTTGGCACATAGTTGCGCGACGAGATTCTGCGAAGTTGTGACGTTGGCTCGGGCCATAAGCGAGTCGCTGCCGCAACTACCTACCGATCACTTCTATTGTCGATAACTTGCGAGAATGCGCCGGGGAATTGCAAATTCAAAATCTTCGGGTGACTCGAACGAGCTCGGAGCTCATCCGCAGTTAACAAACAAGGCAATGATAGAAAGAAATAAATAATAATATTATGAAACTGTACTCGTGTTTTAAAGAACCAAGAAAAATTAGTAACTCTGTCATAATTGTCATTATATGCAGTGCGAAGAGAAACTTGATTTTGACTTTTTAAAATGTTTAAACGATTAAGTGGAATAGAGACATTGATTGATTTGTAACGTTACAGAAAACGAAACTGCGATTATTTTTGTAATTTCCACGTAAATTATTATTTTTTGTTTACAATGAAGATACAAAACATGGTAAATTATATGTTGAAAAGGCGTTGTTCTTTCCAGCAACAATTTATGGAAGATTGTGCGAGTTACTCCAGTCTCAGGCAGCCCAATTGAGCAGGATCGATCAAATATAGTTGGCAAAAGTCTGCATATTGTTCGATACACCCACTTAAGGACCAAGTGGCCCGTTTATTTCTGTCGAATAAATGTATGATCATCCGTTCGATCGATACACGTTGTACCCGCTCGAGGCAATATTTTCATCAGTTCCTTTTTTAATTCCAATTACAAAACTGATGGAGAGGATCAGAGACGATCCCAATCACCGTCGAAGAATAATCGAACAATAAAAACGTTCTCCGTCGCGCTGGTACATCACGAAAGTGAAATACTTCCTCGAAAATAACTCGAGGAAATCTCGAAATCACGGGCTACTTTCTTCGACCCGCTTCCAAGCGCTCTTTATGATCTCTATCAGAAGATAAAATAAACGCTGGCGACGGCCATCGAATTGATTCGACAAACTCTCGCCCCGTTTTTATTGCGAGTCGAGTGGAGGCAGCTTCGAACGCGTTGATTCGTCAACGTAGCGGAAAATTGATCGTACTGTAATTTTTAAAACTTCATTGGACATTTCGAAAGTTAAAAAAAAAACCAAAGTAAGAAGGATGGAAAATGTCGTCAATGGAAACACAAAGAATAAAATCTAAAACTTATTTCACTTGTTAAAATAGGAAGTTTCTTCTGTAAAAATCTCACAAAATTGAATTAGTTTCTGAAGACTTTCCACAGATTGACAGATTCTAATAAAATTCAGTCCACCGTAGCACACCGCAGTCAAAATTCATTACGGAGACTGGATCAAGAATTATGTGCTACTCGTGAGAGCCGAGTGCGGAACTTTATGCATTTATCGCATTGAAATACCTCCATAAAATTCTAAACCGAATCTCCTTATACAACCGAAATCTTATTGTCAGCTTATTGAAACCACCTGAGAGAGTGAGAGAGAGAGAGAGAGTAGCTTATTTGCTATTGCGTAAGCTATATCGAGTATGTACTAAGATTTAATAAAAACGTGGTAAAAAAAGAGAAATTTTACTTCGGTAAATCAAGTTTTTTAAAATGCCAGTATTGCACATATTAGTTGATAATGTAGCATTAACACATGGATCGAATAGAAATCTGCTTGCATCTTTAATAATTTTGATACGTTGACGAGAATGCATCGATGCACTAAAATTCTTTTTATTTTTCCACTGTATTCTATTTCACCTTTTACTCGTGGAAATATCAAATCCTCTATTTATTAAACAAGCGCACTGCGCGTCTTTCGTGTGTACCAGCGCGACAATTTTTAATCTGTATTACATATATATATATATACATGCTAAAAACAACGAAACTGTGTAGCTAACAAATTCGTCAATAAAAACGTGAATTGGCGAACCTTGAACCACCGCAACACGTTGAGAATCGGGCAAAAGGCTTCTTGCGTAACGAAGCAGAGAAGAAAGATACGTTCGTTGCCAAAGTTGGAACCTCGCCGGGTCCCGATGGTAGATAGGCTCGCGTGAACGACAGTGGGGTTCGTTCACCCCCTGAAAAAGGATCGGGACCACGAAAAAATGATCGAAGGCACACCGGCGGGGATCACGGAAACACTTGGCACACGCAAATTGGGCCGAGCACCGGTACACCGTCGACCAGATCCGTTTCCGTGTTTCTAGCACGCTGCGGATCCGCGGACTTGTATGCGAAGGAAACGTAGGCCGCTCGATACTCCGTTTTAATCGGGACCGTGCCCCCCTCGGACCAGGACAAGGGTGGGGGGGAGGGCACCAGGCTGACCATCGCGTGACGAAAGCCCTTCGACCATCTAGCTACAGGGTGTGTCCTCGAAACTGTGATTTAATAGGCCATCCTGACGTATTTTCTTCGACAAACCTCACAAAATCTTTTAACCTTTCCGCGAAAACGAACCAACAAATTCTCTTCCGACACTTCTGCACCCCTGCATGGGCCACTGTTTAACTATTGGGTTGGCAAATAAGTTCGTCCGGTTTTTGTGATTTATTCCCAATATTTAACTCTAATTATCCATAGTTCCGAGTGGGTAAAGTGCTCTGCACTTTCTTTTATTAAAAAAAAAAACGCCAAACAACAAGAATTTCTCAAAAAATTTCTGTTTCTTTGTGATGCTGGTCGCAAAATAAACCATTGAATGCCGAAAGCATTCTGAAAAATGACTATTTTTCGGAAAGTTCCAGTAACTTATTAAGTGACTGCGACAGGCACAGCTGCTAAAGAAATCATGAGTCATAAGAGGTAATTCACCACCGGCCAGCAAGGGATCGATCACTCAACCCTGATGAGTTTCATGGCATTAGAACTATGAAACAGTCTGCGGCTGTTCCGAGCGATACTCTCAAGGCGATAACGAACGCGATGACTCACCCAGTAGATTGGTGACCTTACGAAAGGGGACCTCTGGTCTTTTATTAACACCCTGTGTACACGGGAACACACCCCCGCAGAGAACGCTATATGGACGAGGAGCTCCAGCGGCCTTCGGCACGCGAGGCTCTGCGGTGCGGTGGTCAGACCCCGTCAGTAGTAAAGGTGTACAGGTGGCCAGACGGTGTAACTGGGTTATAACGGTACGACGTAATTGCTTGTATTCGGGCCGACGACGTCTCACGACCGTCGTTCCAAACTTAGGGTGACTCATCGTTCCACTTATTCGGGGATTCCCATTTTCAGCGGACATTTCAGCCGTCATTTTGCGGGCTTTTTGGGACCGATCACTTTTATAAGCTCCCTTTACGTTCGACTATCTTTATGGGCGAAACACTGTTCTAAGAAAATCAATTAATAAATTCCTAGCATATTCAATTTGAATTTAACGGGTTAGTATCTCATTGGTAGACTGTGGTTCTTCCGGGAAAATAAATAAACATTTTGCATTTTTGGGTTCGAGCATCTTTTTCAGCTCCAAGTATGTAATGTGTTCAGATTCAGAACGAGAACTTTTTTCCTAGACTGAAGCCAACAAAGAAGAACAAATAAATACGAGAAGATGATTTGTATAACAATATCTCATTTTGTAGTAGCTCAACCTGTTGGCTGGACGGTCCGCTTGAAAGTAACGAATGAAAGTTCGTTGTACAGAGCCGCAATAATTCGTATCGGTCGTAACACGGAGGATATATGGCCGGTCCGGCAAGAATCATTCAACCGGCGTGCACGAGCGGACATAAAACGGTTCACACGGGTTCACTGGACAGTTCCGCTGGCCGAGGGCTAAACCGTCTGCGATATTACACGAGCGAAATCCCCGATTTATTGACTACAACGGGTCCAACGGTTGGCTCTCGACCTACGCAGCCTCTGCCATGCCGCGCCAGTGACAACCGCCTTAATTAAGTTTACCTTCGTTAAAGCCCCGATTCACTGTTCGCCTTGTACATCCGCCGCCTGCTGGGACGCTCGCCAACCCTCCGCCTTTTCCCCAATTTGCATCCGAACCGTAGAAAGTCGGCCTGGCCTCCAGAATAATTTCCAGTTCGCCATATCGATTCCTCCGCTGCGTCGCGTCGATTCGATTCGTGCGATTTCGTCCTTTTAATTGCCGTTCGCTGCGCGTTTGCGAAACTCTAATGCTCAGCCTTGTTAGAGATAGCTAAATATCAAATAAACTTGAAATAACCTCAATTTTTTACTTATCGTGTCCTTAATAATTTTGCTTCTCGATTTTCATGGAATCGTCCTATTAGTGTTAACCTTTTCTCTGTGTACAGTAAATCCTCTATGGACGCATCAGCCTCGGGGGTATTTGGTCGCATCTACCGTACAGGGTAGCTATTTTTTGAGCTTCAAAGGCCGAGCCTACCGTAGAGAAGTACAGCGCGTGTAAAGAGAGACCGCGCGTGGCCGAATCGACTGCGACTCTCCGCGTCTCTTTCTTACCCATACGCTGTCCTTCATTGCGTTCGAAACGTTCATCGTCAATTAAACCACTAGATACAGTTGAAATTATATAGTGTTCGGTAGCTTCTTTTAATCAGAAAAATGCCACGAATATATTGATGATAGTTTCATAAAAAAATGACTAATAATAAATAAAAAAGATTAAATATTAATGAGTATAATTATAGGTTCACATCGATATACCGAGCCGAGATCAGATTACTAAGAGGGTTGGGGGGGGGGGATATTCTTATTTATTATTTATTTACTGTACTGCTATTCTCACGGTAACCGTGCACACACACAGGGGTGTAATTGGGCCTCACACATTTTTTAAGCAAAATGTAAAGAATCTTTAAAAGGTAAGCATACAATACTTAAGGAAACATATCTCGGATAACAATTTTGATTTCGGTTTTTATCAGCCTCGGGTTTTTTTGCACGCCATACACAGAGAGAAGGTTAAGATTCCTTGGAATGCGTTACGAGTACATGTTCCTGTTAAATAAAAGAAACTCAGTGCGTGAAAAAGGCTCTTACAACGCACGGATCCAATGGAGAATAAAAAGGATCGAAGAACAGAGGGAGGGAAAAGATCAAAGAACGATTATCGTCGCGCGAATTGACCCTCGCATCGAGTCGTTAAAAGCTCGCGAGAATGATTGAGAAAAATCTGAAACAATCGGTTCGAACGTTGTTTCGCGACCGATTTCCCGCGTCGACGATTGCCGACTCGATTCCACAATCTCCCGCGAACGATTTGTCAAGTTTCCACGGTATGAATCCCGGTGAAAAGAGCGGCGAAATAGGTATCGCGAGGCGGTTGTCGGGGTTCTCTTGTTGTCCGCGAGCGGAATCGGTCGTTACGATACCATCAAGCGAAACGGCGAAAGTTCTGCGGGCCGGTTTTTAATATTGCACGCGCTTATGAATAAAGGATGAACGGTAGAAGTTGTATCGCGGCCGTCGACGCGACGGTCGATGCCGGCGTTTTTCAGGGACGTTTTCCACCGCGTAACTTCCGATTCTAGTAAATTTCTAACCGGCCGCCGCGCCGAGAATTCTACTCTTGCCCCGGGAATCTTCGAACTTTCGTTTACGACTCCGCGAGCGTTCGTTATCGCTCTGTAACTCGTTCCCAGATTTTTACAACTTCGGTCCCTCTCATCGACTGGGTCGCCATTTTTATGTAACGTGGTCGTCTCTTCCATCGGAAACGTTACGATCCGATCAGTGTATTCTTGTGGTGAAATATCTCGAAAATATTCTCGATCGCGTCTGATGCGAAAAATTTTTTACATTTTCTTCGATTTGCAAAAATAGTTTGACCATGAGACAACCATTATGAAGATATGGATTACTAGTATGTTTGTAGAAAATGTTTTTTGAGAACATTTTATTTGTAACTTTAAACATTGCAAGCTGTACGCTTTTGTACAGGGTCGTCCATCAATTATCATCTATCTATAGTAAACATTTGATAAATTTCTGTTGGTCCGTTCAATGGCAACATAATAATAAGAAGATGCGCTTTCTAGAATAGATAATCGGGCACGAGCCCTCCAAGCTGACAGTACAGATTTTTCGCGATTATGCGTACCGACTTTTTGATGACGGACAATGTTTGATTGATGAGCGCGTGCTGCGTTAGAAGTGGGGTAAAAGTATGAATTATTAACGAGAAAAGATAAAGATTGTATAATGGCAAAGATATGAATTATTGATGGTTTCGAAAGATAAGGAACTGTAACTGATTCGTACAACACGAACTATAAGTTACCGTGTCATAAGCAGCACGAATCATTCGTGAACGCCTGTGTACGTCCACTGTGGACATACGTACACGTTCATGTGAACGTGGACACACACACACACACACACAGGCGCGTACACACCGACACGGAAAAGAGCGGCGTTCTATTTCAGCGCAATTAACGCAACCATTTTATACACGATATTACCAGCGTACAATGCGTTCAGTCGCGGACGAGCGCTGTTCAATGGCCGACTGAAGTCTCGAATGGTTAATTGGGAACTGGAACGGCCATTTTTAATTATTCCGACGGGGTGTCTGGAGCCGGGCAGAGAGTCGAAACAAAAAGCGTAACAGGTAGTAGGTAGAGATAATAGCCGCGTCAAGTCCGTTTTAATCGATCGAGGCCGGGGTAAGCAGCCGTCGAGTGTTTTTCGCCTGCGAATGTGCGATTCATTGGAGACTCGAATTGCACAAAGGACCGAGCAATTCAAGCAAATATATCTTTGTTTTCAATAAAATATTACGCGTTCGAGGTCGACCTGGAAACCGTTTAGTTAGTTGACAGTGTTTATAGATATCGGCGGATCGAGCTCGATTAGCTGGACGCATTGAAATCGTAAAAGTCTAATCAAATTGGTTCACAGCTTCCTCTAATGATAAGTACGCGGAGGAAATACTGCGCAATGTCTAGATAGAAAAAAACTGGATGATGGAGACATACGGACTCGAGAAAGCTCTGAAACAAAAAGATGCTACTTTTAAATTGAACTTTTTAAAATGAAATATACAACTACAGCTCGAAATCTTCACAGGAAAGATATAGAGAGGAAGACGGACTTTGTAAAAGTTAACCCTTGACTCAGAGTCAGCACTAAAAATTGCTGTACTATTAAACACAATATTGTTTACATTATTAACCCTTTGCACTCGGAGCTATTCTAATTCGAAAACCGAATTTTTCTTCCGCTCTGAAATATTTTCATTTTATATGATTTTCTTAATTTAATTAAAAACGCATACGTTTAGTAATTTACTGAATACAAATTTAATAATGGAAAAAATATTTTGAACAATGGTATAAGAATTATTAGCGGCGTCTACGAGTCGTCACTCGAGTGTTAAGGGTTAAGTATGTTGGTATCCAATCAATTATGTACTACACTTTCACATCCATAAAATGAATAAAATCATATACAGGTCAGCTCTAGGTCGGAAGAAATGTTTAATTTTCAAGTTAAAATAGCTCCGACAGCAAAGGGTTAAGCTGATACATAATAGGACTTGCAAAGATTAAGCTGTCAAAGGACGCGGAGCTACGGTCTATACGGTGAATTTTCCTGAAATTGAAGGAACGGGCCTGACGCTGGTCGCGTAACGCACGGGGGCTAATTCGGTCGCATGGATCCGTCGCAGTCGGCGATCGTTCATCGTCAATGTCGAGGGGATCGATCGTCGCGGAACATGAGCACCGACACAAATTGAATCCCGACGTGGCCAGTGGCCGGACAAAGCAGCTACCGTGCAATATGTAATCAGAAGCCGAAGAAACGAGGTTCGATTCCCGAGTGCTCGCCGACTTATAGGACCGGGGGGTACATATTAGTCTGTAGCAAGGGATTGGCACGCGGCCAGGAGCCGCTCGACGATGAAGGAGAGATCAGATACTTGACACACGCACAAAGAGAGAGAGAGAGAGAGAGAGAGAGAGACCGCTCGCCGTGGAGAAGGAACACCTTGCGATGTCTCTTCGGTTGCCTTCTGATGCTTTCAAAGCCTCCCTCTTTGACGCCCGAGAGAAAAAGAACAGAGGGAGGGAAAGGAGCACGGAAATCTTTGAGAAACTGCTATACATTTTCACGACGCTACTTGCCCACGCTAGCCGCCGAACAATGTCTATGCAAACGAGCCATTGTGCCGGCTTTCCAAACTAGTGCTTTGCGTTTGTTCACTGGTTTTCGCTGTTGAAAGACACACACGTGACAAGCGGATATTTCTGGAGCATCGAGCGGAAGCTTCTGGGGACCCGCCGCCTTCGAGATAAGGGAGATGGATAATTCGATTGGTCACTGCCAGCCCTTGTCGCGCAAGATTTTCTGAAGGATGTTCGATTAAGAGGTATTGTGTGAAATTTCGCGCTGTTTCTTGTTTCATCCGGTTAGTAAAATTGTATAAAAATTGTAAATTGTAAAAAAGACAGCGTTTTTTAAATAACATCAACGAAGCTTCATCTCCGAAAGACCGCGCGAACTGAACAGCTTCTGCTCGTTTACACAATTTCCAATCGTAAAACACAAGGAGGCTCATCAAATTGATTTAATCCGACGCACTCGGCGCACAGTAGTCCTTTCCAGTGATTTAACTGGTCAAAAGTCGATTTCACAAATTTTACCTAAAGTGTAAAATGTTTATTGCTTGCTATAGTTTAATTTTAATATATGGGGGACAATATACTAATATTTTTTTATCATTCAGGCACTCGTGAAGTGCTGTACTTTATCGAAAGTTAGAGAGTTTTCATAGTACATACTTGTTTTGCTATTAACCCCTTGCCGTATTTTAACGAGTCAGACTCGTCATGCAGATCTTAACAAAGAATAACAAATATGAATGTTATATGTTCCTTCATAGATGAAATAAAATTTGACTGGTTTGTAATTAATATTTAAGCATTTAACTAAATGTAGTCATACAAGAAATATAAATTTTCTTTTCTCTTCTACGACATTTTTGATGATGAAGACGTTTTAATCACTGCAACTTAAAATTCGATGAGACAGTTTTTATATGTTTCAAGTATGAAAGTTTTGCAGGCAAGTATTGATTATACTTCCAACAATTTTATATCTTTTGATTGTATATCTTCTGGGACCATTAAATGTTAGGAATAATTTTGGTCAGCTAAATCAATGGAAAGGACCACGGTGCGGCGATCGAGCGACGCAAACAAAAGAGCAATGATAATTGCCCGCGAAAGAGAAGTTGCAGCTCGTGATCACGAGCTCTGACGTAGTATTCCGGTTCGTTCGCCTCTTGCATGCATTTCCGAATTCGCGAGTGCCTCGAGGTCTTGGAAATTCGCAACACAGAGAGATGTTCGCGACGCATCGTCGACATAGTGAAACACGAGCCGCACACGCGAGCTGGCGGAAGCACCGCGAGTCACGCGAATTTTTGCCCTCCCCCCTCCCTCAGCGTCGCGTCGTGTCGCACCCCATCCGCCACGCAGCTCGATTTCACGCGATAACAAGGACTCTCCTCTGTTTTCACGGTAATCAGCGAATTTCGCTTTCTCGCGTGTCCGCCTCGCGTTGAGCAACAATCGTTAGCTTCGGGCTTTGGATCTCTGCACGCTTGGCTGCGATCCAGACGCGCTGCTGGATCAGCGATCCGCAGCTAGCAGCGACCGGAACCGCCACCAAAAAATCTTCCGGTTCGGGGTTGAAATGCGAGACGATACGTTTATTTTATCTCCTAGCCGTGTATCCTCTATGATCAAACCTGTTTCCTGATGAAATTTCGATGCTCGCTGAAAAATTCGTATAACGAGTGAGCGAATTCGAAATTATAATAACCGCGGCAATTAATGCGTCCATGAAAAGATTTTATTTTACAGTTTATTTCGTCGCTTGGAAATGTTCCAGACTGTATCACTGTCGTTTATGTTGTGTTTCAGAGGTGCTCTCTAAAATTCTGCTGGCGATGAAATATTTTGAAAAAATATTTTCAAACAGTTTCAATATATATTCAATTGATTCTCGACGAATCATTCTGGATTTGTTCTAATCTCAATTGTTTAAAGTTTGTCAGTTTCAATTTGGACGAAGTTTGTAAAATACAGTGGTCGCAATCAATTTTATGGAATACACTTGCCGGAGCTTCATACACAAAATAAAAAAGAAACGTTTCAAACAAATAAAGTTCGACGAGAGCTACGCAAAAAATAGTACGCCGTTCCATTCGAACGAAAACCAGTCCTCGTGTGCATTTAAAAGTCGTCCCAGAAAAATTTGTTGTTGATACATTTAATTGAACCAGATGTAGAGTCAAGATAAATATAACCTCTCCATAAATAAACAGTACACAAAAGTTCAACAGACTTACGAACAGACTAAAAGAATTCTTAATTACTGTCATTTCATAAACTCTCTCACCGACTCTACCAATTGCTCGAGCAAACTGCCAGCAGGAAAATCATCGAGCAGACTTCTACAGAAATTGGTGAATCACTGATCACTGACAAGGGTGTCCAACAAGACGAAAACGATTAAACGTCAATCATTGTGCCAGCTCGTGCAGTTTTGCAGCGGTAATATCATTTTCCGCGTGGACGTTCTCGATGCAGAAAAGTGGAAGGCGTCACCAATTCGGTTCTGTTCAGGGGATTCGCCGGGAATTAAATCGGAAACAATCCAGCCGAAAATTGTTCACGGTCCTCACCCCGTCGGGAGCGCACGGAACAGAGAGGAAAAATAGTGGGAGAAAGGAAGAGAGGGGAGGGAGAGCAAGCGAGAATTCAATAAAATCCCGCGCAGCGAAAGGTCAGAGGTCAGGTGCAGTGAAGTTAAGGCTGCACCGGCGCATCGCACACTGGATTTATGAGGTTAGAGATCTGCGCAGCGAGCGCCCTCCCACTTCGATCGCATCGCATGGATCTATGATCTATGCATCGGACGTCAGCTCCGCAGGCTTTCATGGCGATGCCGCCGACGATTGCCTTACGGTAAATTGAATTCGACGTCACGTGAGGGATGACCCGCCTATGCGGTCCAAGCGTGGCCGAGGATGCAGCGAGCATTGGTCATTAAGACGATCATGATCGAGAGAGCACGACGGACCCGATTCGCAGCCGGAAGCTGCGATCAACGAAACTTTTCAAACCGTTCCGAGAACGAGAGAACCGTTCGTCTGATCGATGCGAACGCAATCTTCCTTGCCTCGGGGAATTTACGTTTTCGTGCTGCCACAATTTTTTATTCATGTTCTCCTGCTCGTTCAATTTTTAATGTACACTACCGTGCTCCTACAATCTTTTATTTATGTCTTCATAACTGTACCATTTTTTAATTATGTATTTTCCTGCTTGTATAATTTTTCATTTGCGTTCTCCTGCCCCTAAAACCCTTTGTTTACGTTTTCATGATTATGCAATTTTTTAATATAGGTTTTCCTGCTTGCACAACTCGTTAATAATTTCGAACTCGAGTGTGTTGATTGTTGGTTCGTGAGATGTTGAAATAAATCGAGAATGTATTGCTAGACATATTGGAATATTAGAAAATGTCGCTGTCTGTAGTTTGTTACGATCGTACAATAATTACAAGCGAATTTACTTTATTATAGCACACGATATTAAGAGAGAGAGCGAGAGAGAGAACCCGACCGCCCGCGTCCGCGCGACAGGAGTGAATGTCCTCAGGCATCACCCTGGAGACCTTCCAATTCAATTAGCTCTTCATTCACGAGGACATCGAAGTTCCATGAAGACAATTGTTCGCCTACTGGCGGTCATCCACGCTCGCCATCTTGTCGGACCCACTTCACGGTGCGCACTGTCGGTCATTCAAAATGGGAGTGTCTCTCCGCAAAGCTGGCTCTTCTTGCAATGTATTTTGTAGATTGCAATGAAAGAAATGCAGGATTTTTGTTCCTTTGTTTTTATTGGAATTTTGTACCAATAAATATTTACCTTAATTTAATGAGTCGTATGTCATTTTAAAGCTTGTTTTACGCTCTATTTAATTATGCTTTTGATATTTCATTTTATTAAAATTTTTATTAAATTATATTTTATTTGAGAATGTCAGAACGCGATTTTCGCATTATTTTTTTTATGAGTTCAAACTATTACCTTCGCCCCATACTTCATTGATATTCCGAGCTGCTTGAGCGGCACTTCGGCCTAGTTTGAACTCATAGAAAAAAATAATGCGAAAATCGCGTTTTGACATCTTGAAATAAAAGCCAAATGATTTGATAAAAATTTGAATAAAATTAAATATCAAAAGCATAATTAAATAGAGCGTAAAACAAGCTTTCAAATTACATATAACTCATTAAAGTAAGGTAAATATTTATTGGTATAAAATTGTAATTAAAACGAAGGAACAAAACAAAAATCCTGCATTTCTTTCTTTACAACCGAATATTAATTAAACATAGTTCATCACCAACTTATTTCTGGCATTTTCTGATTAAAATGACATTAAACTGTATTGAGTGGTTTAATTCTGGTCTGGGCAACCAGTGTTCCAAGGATGGATGACGTAGTGACGTTTTCTACGTTTGTCGAGGTCATCAAAAAATTGTAGACCTTAGAAACAGGCCGGACCCAAGGGTTTTTCTTAGAACAAAACTTTACCGTATTTCCAGATTCGGAGGATCGAAATTTCCAGAAAACACATTTCCCGGACAATCTTTTTTTTCTTGTCTTCGCGCAGTTAAATAAATACACGTCGAATTTCCCGAATGGTTTCTACAGGGATTCAATCGGAATCCGATGCATCCACAGAAAAAGGGCCATTCACATCGGGGCGTGACTTTGATGGATGCAAAGGCAAACAGCCGTACGTCCACTGGCACTTCCGTGTGTACACACGAAGAGGGAGTGAAGGAGAGAGACAGAAGGAGAGACACGGGAAACATCTTGCTACCCTCAGGTGGCCTAGCCTTCTTTTTGGCCCGGTGCAGTGAACTCCCGTTTAAAATACATATATACAAGAAGCTGGCCTTTGGCATTGTTCTCGGTATGAACTGCTGCCAGCCACTTCCGAGCAAAGACGCGCAGAATCTCGGACCAACTCGGGACGAATCGACGCGATGAAGCTGAATGTTTCCACTTCCGGTCGAATAGAGACTTTTTTCTTCGGCCTCTTATCAGATTGCTCGGTACGAGTGGCTGGGTTTTGTTCCATCGGGCTTGAAACTCCGGGCAAACATTCTGTGACTATATTAGCATCTTCGGACTGCGAGTTCTTGATCGATTAACAATTTTTTTGTACGATTATTTCTTCACAGTGAAAACTTTATGCAATTTTCAATAGAGACTTTGTTAAAAAATGTCTTTTATAAAGCATTGTAAGGTAGTTGTTATATAGACGATTTAATGCACCAGCGAGATGGAGGTCGTTTTGTAGAAAAAAATATATTGCATCCCGAGGGGCATCCAGAATTTTCTCCACCCCTTAAACGTAGACCGTCATCGATTCAAGAATAAGTGAAATTCCAAGATATTCTATTGAACAGATCTTCTTACGAACTTCGAGAATAGTTTTACAGATTTTCTACCGTCAAACTTTACAAATTATTCCCACCCCTTCAACGTAGACCACAATGGATTAAAGAAAAATTGGGTTTCCAAGATATTCTACTGGATGAGCTTTCCCCACCCCAATTTCAAGAATTATACTCACCCTTCACAGTTGAAGCACTGTCGATTAAAAAAGAATATTAAGTTTCCAGAAGGATTAAAAAGAACAGAATTTGCACCCCTAACTGTAACACTTAAATCCAACCCTTAACCATAGATTCACCATTTTCACACGTGGATGTTTGTGAAATATTGAAGCCTCCGAGATATCGCAAATCCCGAACGAGGATTGTCTGCAGATGATGTTCGACCTTTCGTTCAAACTTTTATCCCCGAAAGCCTACTGTAACATTTGAAAAGTTTCCATGAATATTTGTTTCAATTTCACACAAATGTGTTGTTCTTCTTTTTCATTCATCATAAAATCGCTGAACAAATATCTTGTTTCACTGAAACAGCTGTAGATTTGCAATCAAGATGGTTATCGAAATTTTGCAAACTCGATCGTCTTCAGGAAGGTTAGGGCTAGACATTTAAACCAATTGCACCACAGTCCGACCTTCCGTTGACGCGCAATTTTTGAACAGCCCTGGAATTTTTTGATCAGACCTCGTGTACAACGTTCTTAAGGTTTCGGTCAAGATGGTACATAGTATACAAGCTAGTTGAAAACGGTTCGAGCTGTTTTTGAGTTCTAATTTTCTGTATCGTGTCGCGTATGCCTATTCGTTTATCCGTTGGCTGTAGTAGCAGGTGTCAGCCTGTGCCACGCCGCTCCCTTTGTTATTACTAGACTGCGGATTTTATGCATTTATCACAAAAATGGACATGTACAATTTAAAGCAGTGGCTATTAGGGATGGGATCAAGTACCTCGCAAACAGGTTCGAACTTTGATTGATTGAATTCGAACTCTCTATAAGTACTTCGGAAAACAGAATAAGTATACTTGAACCTATGCCAGACAGTTTTAAACCCTTTACAAATACTGTGGTAAACGGAACTAATACTTGCAAGTATATTCGAATCTTGGTCGAACAGATTCGAAACTTTTACGAATATCGTACCGGAAATTCTCTGAATAAAAAAACCTAGCTCATCGTCGGCTATGTTAGAAGTGGAAAATTATCTAAAATCACAATATTTAGAACCGAAAGAAGACCCGTTATTATTTTGGCGTGAAAATTCAATGAAGTAGCCCATTTTATCAAAAATTGCACGTGACTATCTTTGTATAATGGCCACTTATGTACCTTCAGAAAGTGTTAGTTAGTCAAGGTGAACTTCTGTGTTTTCTTAGCTCCTCACTGTTAACTGTACGGGGTGACTAAATGAATTCTAATTGGTGAGTGGGTGGTATGTGTTTTAGTCGTCGGAGTGAGAGTGTGCTTTAGTGAAACTGTGTGTTTTGGCTACGATGAATTAGTGTTTGTTTGGCTAAGATTGCCCTGTGAAGGGCTTCGTTCACGGAGGTCCCGAAGTGGTGTCCGATGACATCCAAATAATTCCGAGACCGTCGCGTGGAGTGTCTCAAGATATTGCAGCCGACCATGTCTAATTCTCACGTTCGGTCTGCTCGAGATCGAACAATACCTTTCTCACAGGACCAGAGCATATATCGAAGTCTTTAATACTGGAAAAAGAAAAATAAATTTCAGGAATTGAGTGTCCAGATGATGTCACTGATTAACTACCCAATATGTATGTACTTCCCAAAGCAAAGTGAACGTGTGAGATCGTTTATAAAGATTAGTGTCTAATCAAATTAAGTTACAGCAGCGACTAAATTACCTGGATCGCGTGCTCGTCGCATTAAAGGGTAACAGATTGCGGCCACAAGGTGATCGCATTGATCAACGACTGTCAGGCTTACCCGAAGGATCCCTTTCCGGTGAAAAATTTCATTTAACGCCAGATAAAAGAGGAATCGTCCGTGGCAAAGCTCATGGCGGAGCCTATGGTTGGAGCGGCGCGGCGTCGCAGCTCAGGGTTATTCAGCGTAGGCGGTCTTGGTCGGGGTTTAAGCCGCGTACTCAATCTCCTGATATTAAAGGATTTCCATTCGGCGATATGGGATGACCCGCTCGGGTCAGGATAACCGTAGAAAAAGCGAGGGACCGAGAACGAGAAACGATATCGGCTATATTATGCAGTTTTTCTTGGCGACCGACCTTCCACGTACCGGGTGTCTCGTTAATCATCGCAAAACCAACACAGTTTTTCAGGTAAGTATATATTTTCCCGAAATAAGTTATACTGTTCTGTTATTTGTAAGCAAATTTACCCGAAACTTCGTGACTTTGATTGTTTTAATGCGAAACTCATCAATATGAATAAAAAAATATCGAAAAATAACCGTTTACCTTGATAGTTCATTGATCTTACTCTCGAATTAATAATCACCTTTTACATCAGCGAATTTTGAATCGTTTTGTTAGGACGAGGCAACGAGAGACAATTTAGAGGAAAAGTGAATAGGAAGGATTTCAACAGATACATAATCATTGAAGATATTGTTATCATTCCCTGTACGGAGTGTTATTTGGCCTATCAAAGAGCAGTTAATTTTAAAAGGCTGTATGTTCCGTTTAGATAAGTGTACATATCACATCAATTAAGAAAAATCATTTTATCGCAGAGATTAATATTTTTACAACTTTCCTCGTACAAGAAATAACCGATGATTCAAACAATTTTTCGCACACCTCTTCCTGGTTCGAAATATTTAATATAAATTTATAATTTTAGTCACGATTTTCACTATATTCACTATATCTTGCAGTTTATAGAATATGTAGTTTGCGTTTGTATTTTTGATAATATGTCAGTAACCGTGTTAAAAATATTAAAGCGACGCTAACTGTGTTATTAGCAGAATAAAATTCGCTATTTTTCGTGCCATATTTTTTTTGCTACAGGAGACACGAAGCATATCGCAACCGCACGCTATCCGAGCGTTGAATCAGCAAGAATGAGTCACTTAGGAAATTGCGTTGGCACGCACGATACGCGTCCAATCCACGTCTCCTATAAAATATTCGCCAGACGCGCTGCCGAACATAATGCTTTCGTCTGAATCAACGAAATACTTTCGTTGAAATGGATGAAGTACTTTCGACCTCTCCCAACCTTCGAACCGCAAAGAGCTTGTTATACAGAACCGTCCGAAATGAAATGTCTAACCAAATACAAAGTCATCAAGAGATTTATAGAACACTACCTTTCAAATTATACATTTTATCATGAATTATATTAGAAACGATTGTCTCAATTAATTCTGATTGAATGAAAATTTAATTCTTGAAATTTTAAACTGTGGACGGTCCCAAATACTTTTACATAAAATCAACCGTTGAATACAAGATTCGCGGTTGATCAACGAGAGTTTCAACGATCATGAAAGATTCACCGACAGCAGTTTATCCGGCCGCGGGTTTATCGGAGAGCACCTATCAGAAAGCAAACGCAGAAAACGCGCGTTGTCGACGGGCTATCTTTGATCAAAGACAAACACAATTTCATCCGAACAATGCACACCGCACCGGCAGCGGCAACGGGAAAAGCTCGAGTCGCACAAAGAAAAATACTCGGTGTTTTTGCAGCGCGCCGATTCGCCGATTGAACAGCTGTGTTGCTCGAATCCGCGACGCAAATTTTGTTTCTTAAGCACACAAAGCGTTCACGGAACTTCCACGGTAACTATCAACTGTCTCCGAGAAGCCTCCCTCTGTTATACTGTGTCTCTCTATTACGTTACCAGTGTTGATTAAAGCGATTCGTTAATCGAAATTCGCAGTGCACCCTGCTCGCGTGTAATTGCGAAATTGACAGCTGTGATTAACGCGTTAACGGTTTGTCGATCGCCTGCTAGTAGGCAGAGTCTCCAGAAACGTGGGTGAATAGGTTAAGTGGGGACACAAGTCTTAAAACATCCACACAGTCCAGTTATTAATAATTATTACTAGTTACTTGATAATGAAGTTTGCATCTTACACTACAATATAGTTCATTTTATTCCACCGACGGTTATCCACAACCAAAAGACTAATATTCGTCGCATTATTCATTAGGAGACCGCATTTATGTTTTTTTTCGATGACTTCTTGTTTTAATCAACGATTGACTTCATTAACTTCATCAATTGATTGAATCGATCGTCAATTTTTCGATGATTTCTTTGTTTAAGCAACGATTGACGATTAACTTCATCAATGGATTGAATCAATCGTCGATTTTTCGATTTCTCTTTTTTTAAATCGTACACATGAATCAAACAATCATGATTAAAATTTTAATCGATGAATGCCCAACTCTGCCTACTGTAAACACTAACAACTTATAATAATAATACCATAATAACTCTATGTATCCGGAATTTGTTGTTTAAAATATAATCTTATTAGTTTGTTATCAAATCAACTTTCAAATAATTTTTAATGCCTGATTTCGATTTCTATGACATAAATCCACCACCAAAGCCAATTAAACTTGCGAAATCCTCAATTACCCGAACTGAAGCCGGTGAATGCAGATAGGTTCAAAACTGCGTTTTATCCTCGATATAAATATTTAACTTAATATTATCACTAAAAGCGTGCATCCTAGGACGTAACAGTTTAAATTGCACCAACTTGTTTATCTCATAAATGCATGAAATCGCAGTCTAGTCATTAGCAGTAAATGAATCACTCTAGATCGAGGAGAAAGAGAATGTCAACGGAATGAACGTGAACGTGATGGAATACTAATTTATTAAAAATAGGAGAGTTGACTTCACAACAAATGAGAACCTCGCGAAAGCCATTAGTTCCAATAATCTGTATTATGTAAGCGTCGCGTACACTCGATACGAGCCTGGAAAAGTGAAAAAATGCTGTGGAGATCCATAATCAGCCCGATAACGAAATCCCCGTAGCTACTCGCGTGTCAACGCAGCAGCCAATCGCTTCGTTTCGTCTCGGATTCGATTACGGCGGCTTCTGAAAGTGAGTCGCGTTAAAAGCGAGCACGAACTCGGCGAGATTTGCGTTTCCATTAGCCGTCGGAGAGCTGCGTTTTCGGCGAAGAAGCTTTTTTCAGGATCTATCTACCGGCAGAAACCCGCACGCGCGGAAGTTCGACTCGGCTCCTTTCCACCTGCCGCGTAATTAACCCAGATTCTTAATTAGCGTACGCAATTCCGCGACTCGGCCGGTTTTCAAGCACCGTTTCGTCGTCCGACGCTACCTGGGCGACAGGTTGCCATAAACGGCTTATTGTCTCGTTAATCAATCTGGAATCGAACCGGGAAACGTCGTCTTTGAAATCCGAAAAAATTATTTTTAATTTAGTTTATTAAGAAAATTATATTGTTTTAACAGCTGTAAAACATTCTACAAATCACGCTGGAAGGGGTAAATTATTTTGCATGTATCTCGCAACTGAGCTGCATCATCTGATTTAGTCTAATGGCTCCAGCTAAAAGTATTTTCGAGAAGGAAAATCGACCTTTCGCGATTCTCGCGAAACTTCGCATGTTTTTAGAACAGCGAAAAATAAGAGGTGTTCCCTTTTAAGCCGCGGAGAGTCAAGTTTAGGGGGGGTGAACGCCCTCCGAATATTGCTACCCTCGAGGCTGTTTCGGAAACTATTACAGATAAAACTGTACTTTGAATTGCAAAGTTGCGTGGCGTCTTAGGAACAGTAACGCGATGATAACTTGTTGATAGACATAAAAATTCGGACAAATTGGATTCGCAACCCTTTTATCGAACCTTACACCTAAAATTCGTGCTGAGTACGTCATGAATAGAGAAGGACTGGTCTAGAGACGCTCGTTCATACCAATATGGTGGCACCCTTACCTGGCGAAAATGCTAAAAATCGCTGAACTTTAAACATGCATAACTTTTGAACCAGTGAATTGCTAACATTAAAATTTGGATTTTTGGCATTTTCTTATCGAAATCTATATAATTGTATAAATAAAAAACAGTAGAAACTTGTTGGCGCCGTCAGATGAAGTATAACCATATTTGAAGATTCTCTTAATCTTTTTATTATTTGAAATTACACCCTCCTATTGTTATTACAAATGTATAAAAAGCAAAAGAAGAAGAAGATTAGAAATAGTTGCGAAGAATGCAATTGCAAAATTTCACCAGAAGATTACCAACATTATGAACAGTACAAGCACTGAAAATAAAAATGGAGAAGTGTCCAAAGTGGGCTCAGAGACATTCATATCGCAATTAATCGACGCTTCCCCATCGCGTTCGATTGCGCAACGGATCCAGGAGCGTATATGGCGTGCATCCAGAACGCATCGCAGAACACGGCCGTCCCAAGACACGGGGGAATGAGGGGGCTTTAAAATACGATTCACGGCCGAATTTGCAACGTGACCGGTGTCCGACGCGCGGCAATAGAAGGAAGACATGAAGAGGCTGACATTTTCACGACACTCGATTTGCTCCACTTTCGTGCCGAGGAGCGGCTCAGTAAATTGTATTTCCTGAGTGATTCAGGGCCTGCGAATTTTCCACGAACCGCCCAGGGACACGATTGACACACCACTCCTTCCCCCGCGCTGCCTTTTCTTCGGTCAGGGGAGGGAGGAGACGTGCGACGTCGTGTCACGAATTAGGGTACGAATCACTGTCGACGTTTATCGAAGCCGGAAGCATTAGATATCGATTCCTCGGACGCGATAATCTCGAATCCCACGTTGCTCCATATCCCATTGTTTGCTCGATATTGCTGTGACAATTGTTGCAGAGATTGACGCGCCGAGGTTCGAGAACCGTCGCGTCGCGGCGCGGCGCTGACCTCCATTTCTCTACCTGCGCTCTCAAAGCTAACTTTCATACAGGGTGTTTCGTTTATCTTTCAACGGAAATATCTCGTGACGCACTGAAGTTACGAAAAAAATTTGTTTACAAAAATTGTTCGGTATGAGAACTAAAATGTGGGACGGGGGGACTTCAAAGTCAAATTAAGTTTTTTAAATGGAATGTCCTATTTTTTAGACCATTAGATCGATAGAGTATCAAATTCTGAGTATAAACGTGTTGACCTTCATATGTCCTAAACCTAATAGTTAACGAGATATTATCGAGATATTATTATTATATATTAACGAGATATTATCGAGATATTATTACATATCTATGATATAAAAAATAGGACATTCCATTTGAAAAACTTAATTTGACTTTAAAATACCCCCTCCCCACTATTCTAGTCCTCAAAAAAATTAGACTATATGATTCTACCCTTCATACCGAACAATTTTTGTACACAAATTTTTTTCGTAACTTCAGTGCGTCACGAGATATTTCCGTTCAAAGATAAACGAAACACCCTGTATATTGCTGATAGTTCGAAGCAACAATTAAACAATCTTCAAAATCTTTACTCAACCGATCCTGGTACCGATGTTTTCACTTAAGTTACCTTCTTAACTAAAACTGCTCGTAATAGATTTTTCCAAAACGGTCGAAGTAATCTTGTCTCCCGTTTCATCATACTCCACCGAAGGAATTCGAGCAATCGAGTTCGGCCGATAAAACATGTATCGTCGACAAAGGGACTCGAGAGGCGCCTAAGCAAATCGACAGAAGGTGGCTTATCGCGAGCAGACGCCCGGGACTGCCACTTTTCCAATCGACAGGCCGATCTAGATGTGACAGAGTGTCTTCGGAGGTACAAGGGGTGCACGGGAGGCAATCTAGGGATATTCGGGGTACGGTAAAGGTGCGATTCGAGCCGATAATTCTCCGTCGTTAGAATTCAATACCCCGGAGCGCTCGAGATAGAGGCTTTTCGGTGGTGGGTATCGTTTCCCAGCAGGAAAGTAGAGCGTCCTGGATTCGGCCAGGAGGCACGGGACCACCGCCGATAAGACTGCGAAGGTATACCCCACCTCCACTACCGACCTCCCGCGATACGGGGCCACCCCTGCGAGAAGGAAATTTATTCGAGCGAAGAATTTAAACGGTGTCGCAATGTGGGTCAACCTTTCCGCAAGTTCGGCGGAGGCAGAGTATTTTTCGCCAACGGGCAGAGCATGTTTCTTGCTCCGTTGGATTAAGGGCCGCGATAAAATGGGCCGGAAATTCTCCGGCGGACCATTTGAGGGATTTGCCCGGAGAGGCTTTTGATCGGGGAAGAGGTCTGCGAGATTCCGAACCCCGTGGCTTTTGCGGATCTGTTCTGTTACGTTTTCTGTTTCGAGGTTTTATTCGGTTCTTTGCAGACAAATAGCCTTCTTTCTCTATCGGCAGTTTCTGTTTTCTAAGGAGTTAGTTTAGTAGCAGATAGATGCGCCTGTAAATTGCCAACATTAAATCTGTAGAGTATAGGACTTACGTATTTACCAGAAAAAGGCGTGAAAACAAATTCGAAAGGCTCAAGAAAATAATGCAATTCAACCGATGTCCTATGTTCAGAATTAGTGATCAAAATTTTACATGGAAATATGTATCTCGAAACTGAAAGTATGTGACATGCAGCGTTCTTGCTAACAACCACAGAAATAATCAACAAATGTTGAAGGCACATTTTCTGTGCTTTCCCATTGACTGAACGGATAATTTTTCTTGTAGACAGTTTCGCGGAAACAAACGAGTCGCTGTCGATACAAGACGTTAAAGAAACCTACCGGATAAAATTCTACTTGTTCCTCAGAGTCGCCTACTCTACCACAACAGGCCATAACTCTCATGCTCAAGCAGCGGCGCGTTCTACTAGGTTTCACCGGTGTCGTGCGTATAAGCTTCATCGAGTGTAGAAGTCGACCGCTCAACGGATTTCCTGGCCAATGCTCGCAAGCGAGCAGAGCGGAGCGGAGCAGAGCAGAGCTGAACTCTCTCGAGCGCCGGTTACACGCTTTCGCACTCTGTCTCCTTCGACCCCGGAAAAATCGAAAGCCCGTTGGAACGCGGGACTCCCTGGTAATTTCCACGATTCCGGGAATGTCGCGAGACTCGCGACAAGCGAGCCGAGACCGCGAGGAATTTGCAACCCATTTTGCCGGCGTTGCCGTACAAATGGAATAATTTGTCTTCGCCCTCCCAGCGCCAACCTCTCTCGCGGTCGAACGAATTGAATAAATGAGAAAAACCGCTGCAAAAAGAGATTAAGTCGACGCCACAGTTAAAACATTAAAGAACAAGAAGAAAACATTTTTGCATGATAGATAGCGTGAGGTACCCGATTAAAATCCTTTAAGAAATTCTTCAATTTTATAAATGGTTCATTGAAGTATCTGCTGTAACAAGCTGCTCTCAAAATAAAAATCATCAAATTGGTTTGTAAGTAATTAGTGAATTATATATTGAAGAAAAAATAGATATACCAAAGGATGCATCGCGAACGCAGAGATTAATATCTATATCTGAAGAAACAGCCCAATTGATGAAATGATCCTGGTGTACGACTCGAATGTGTAAACGTATCAATTTCACAGGTAAAGTCTTCGATGCGACCGGCACTCGAAAAATACGTGTCGTTTGATTCCCCAGAGTTCGCAGTCGACGTAAACGTTCGCAAAATACAGGGTGGTTTTCGAGTGGTCCGTGAAAGGGGCTAAAGTTCGCGGAGCGGAGAGGGCACACGCGAGGCGCGTATTCGAGCCGACTCGAGTTATGCAAATTAAATGGAATTATTTTCCCGTCCCGCGGCTGAAAAGCCCCGGTTTGGAAAGTCTCCGGAGTGTGGCGGAGTAGGGGATGTGGATGCGCTCGTGAAAAACGAAGAATTCTTCAGACCGCGGAACGATATCCGGTGTGTGTGTGTGTGAGAGAGAGAGAGAGAGAGAGAGAGAGAGAGAGAGAGACAGTACATATGTGGGCGTGGGCGTGTGCGAGCCCGTCAAAAGGAGCATGAATACGCGAGGCTTTCCAGCCGATCTCTCTTGTGAAGATTAAATGCGACGATCCCTTTTTCTCACCGATATTCCGCCGACCCGTTCAACTCTGCTCGCGAGGGCGACCGGAAGTCCGCCTTTCTACCATCATTTTCCCGAACCGCGAGAACTTCCGGTGAGATCCGAGCGATTTGCATCCCAACGGTGTCGCGGTAGATGGAAATCGCACGATTAGGCGACCACTTCTCCATTTGCATTCTCACGAACCCATTTTTGGGATCCAAGGAGTTGCACCGATATTTCCTCGCGCGAGTTCTTTCACAACTATTAGGTGTAGATATCAATTCTTTCATATTTGTATCGACAGACAAAATGTTACTGCATAATAAAAATGTGAATTCTTAAATTCGTCGAAGTAACCGCCAGATTTTCTTGCTACTCCTGCGTCCCGCAATAAATTCGCCCAATTTCTCACAAAGCGGCTGAAATCTGTACTCCCCGTTGAACCTCTAAAATTGAACAGACGTGCGCACACGTTCGCAAATGCTTGTATAATGCAGCAGACGGGTTGTTAGCACAGCCATTAACGAAACCACGTCAGGAACGACGGTAGAATCGTTTCGTGCCCGGTTTAAAAATTAATTTCCTCCCGGGACGGGTAGACGACGTCGACGGCGAAACCGCGGGTTTCATTTAGTCCGGCATGGCATAAGAAATGCATCCAGCTTTATATATCCGGGGCGCGTTTATTCAGAAAATAATGGAGTGCTGTTCATCGGTACAAGCGATGGGAAAAGCCGATCGGGCGGCCCGAAAAGAAAAAAAAAACACTGGACTCCCAAAGGCAAAACGGAAGGGGCTGCGAGTGACATAACGCCGGAGTGACTCTTTAGAATTGACACCGGGGGACAAAGCGACAAAGTGTTACAAGCATGCTTCTTCCGGCGATTGTCCCTGCTGCCTGCGATCATTACAACGCCGGCTACGTGACCGGATTCGCGATCGATCTTCCTCGGCGCGCAGCGCGGCGCGGCGAGCCGCTCGCCGACGATCGATGCGAAAAACGATTCGCAGAGACGCGGAACGCGCGACAAAGCGTCCCTAATCCTCTCCTCTGGCCTCTGCGCTGCTTACGGTCCAATTCCGCGACTTCGATGACAAATAAACTGTGCTCTGATCCCGCTGCCAACCAAAACTTCCTAGGTCACGATTAACCGCACTTTGCGCGAGGAGCTGATCAGAAGATACCTCCTATTAGTCTGACAATGAGGACTGTCTCATCGAATGCTCCTGATCATCCTCCTGGATCATTTTTATGAATGACATTTCTGTATGTACTTTCAAGAACGATTTGTATAAATTACATTTTTTTATATACACCTCCATGTATGAATGGAATTTCTTTATGTACTTTCAAGAACGATTTTTATGAACGAAATTTTTGTGTGTATGAACTTTTACGCGCCACTTTTATCGATCACCTATCTCTAACCCTTATACGTTCCTAAAATTCACCCATTTACTTATTTCACATACTGTGTAATTATTGATCCCTTTATGTCTATGTTGTGAGATGTATTTCTTTAAAATGTGACAAATAAAACGTAATTTGCCTACTTATCGTGTAGAAGAAAAATGGATGAATTTATCATCCCAGTCTCTTTTATGCAACTATTTTTCAGAAGCGTATGAGGGTTAAGTACTTCCAGGTACCAGAATATTAACCCTTGCAAGTCGGATCTATTTTAATTAGAAAATTAAACATTTCTTCCGACCTAGAATAACTCCATTGTATATGATTTTTTTCGTTTTATGGATATGAGATTGATATAACACCTCATATAGTAGTTAAACCTGTAGTAATTGATTACATAGATACCAACTCATTTAAGTGGTGGTGAAGCTAAGTCACCCCTCAACTGTCAAGGGCTAACAAAAGTTGTGTAAATGCTTGCCGGTAGCGACTTTATCAACTAAATATTTTCAAAGTACTTTCTAGTAGTCGAATAAACTTTTACACCGCAACGCAGATGTGTTTTTTTAGAGAAGGTTCGAAAGTGAACGAATTCAGTTCAACATCTTCGAGTTGGTTGGCAGCGTGATTCCCAGAACACACCGTGTATAAATAATAATATCGACATTATCCACAATGGGTTGTGTAATAAGGGAGCCGAGCGTAGAGACTTGTTGACCCATATTTCCCGGAGTTTTCCACGCGGCAAGAGTCTCACGACGGTGCAGCAGCCCGCGACGAGTCAAGCGAATTCGGATTTCGAGAAAATTGGCGGAACCCAGGGGCCGTGGGACAGCGAGAAGCCTACGGACTCTTCTCCGAGTTTCCAATCTCGTTCTACCGTGAAATTAATTCAGTCTCTGCCGGCCACCCTCGCCGAATTCCCCCCGGAACCACCCTCGCCAACAGGAACCAGCGTTGCACACTGGCAAAGAGTCGATTAAGTCGACGCCTCGACATCGAGATGCGTTTACGCTGTAATTCTCCAGATGTGTCTGTTTTCCGCTTTCTAATTGTCCGCGTATCGATCCGAGCCCTCGACAGTCATTAAACTTCAACGGGAAAGCAAATTGTTTGATACAGAAATGGCAATTTGCGGAATGGCGGTCCGGTCTCGTTCAAATGGAGGCCAATCACCCTCTTACGTTCCTGGATCTTTTCTGACCCAATCATCTGTTTACTTGTGTAATACTACATTTACGAAATTACGATGTCGTAATTTGTTTAAAGATTGCTTCTACATTTGAGCAAAGTGTAAAAACATTAAGTGTAAAGTGTTCAATTAAAGATCACAACAGAATGAACAATTTCAAGGCAACATTCGTTTTCTGAACATTTGCTTATGCACTATCTACAGTCGTCCTTCTCAGACATCAATGAAAAACGTTGCGACTTTGAACATTTAACCGAGAGATATTTTCATAATGAATATTCATTGTGAAGCGAATGTAAATGTACGACGTAATTGATGTTATTATACCCATTATGGCGTAATTAAAATTCAAAATCGCTTGGTAAACAAACTGAGATAGACAAAAAAAAATGCTAAACGTAATTCTTAAACACTTCAATTGATTTTTATTGCAGACATTTATTTATTTCATATAATAAGTGAATCATTGCAATCAATGCAATCAATGCAAAGCGTTAAACAAACCTAGTTCATATGTAACATACAATGTAGTATATTTTAGATAATTCGATAAGGTCGTGCCCGCTTTTCATGGATGTTCATCATTCATAGATGATGTTCTTTTCTAATTGTAGAAAAGAATGGCGACCATATAATTTTATAATAGAAAAGAGTGGTGACAATATAATTCTTTTTTCTAATTGTAGAAAAGAATGGTGACTATATAATTTTATATTTTCTAATTGCAGAAAAGAATGGTGACTACATAATTTTATATTTTCTAATTGCAGAAAAGAATGTTGACTATATAATTGATTAATAAAGCTGTACTCTTTAAAATTTAACCATCGAATTTCATTTTAAAATCGGGCACCAACTTATGCAATCATCTGATAGAATAATTTTTTCAGAAGAAACATTTCTTGGAGGGGGTGAAACCAACCCCTAAAGCGATGCGTTGTCCTTTAACGTAAATTCGACTCTATCATTATATCATAATAAACTTTGTCCCCGAGCCATAATTACATAATAAACGAGCCACAATTGAACAGTAATTTTCGAAGACAGTTCCGACGATTTGCCGTGAAACAATGGAGCACAATTTTTGCGGGTACCTCGTTCGCGGTAAGGAATTACAGTTTCCCGGTTAAAATTGTTTTACAGCTATTTGCTCGCGATGTTTGTCTTTCATTCGCGAATGTATTTAGCCATGTAAACACGGCGCGGACGAGCCCGTCCCGAACGACGACGACAATCACCGTGGAAAGTCAAGCGTGTAAAAGTATGCGCAAAAAAAGAGCCGCGTAATCATTGCTCGGCGATTAGGCGCATACGCGAGTTGCCAGGAGTCGTCGTAACAGTCTGTTATTTAACGTTTAGTTTAACCGTGAAATGGTCGCATGCGGAATGACCGGACTGTGACCTGCTTAGCAGACTCGGACGAGAAGAAAAGGGGAAATTCGCTGTGGAAACCGGTGGAAGCCCGTTGCGCAAATCAATTATTTACGGTGCGATAAACCTGATTGAAATCGTGGAAAACGAACTCGTGATTTCGTTATGGAAATAGCGGCGAAAGAGATAATCGCGAGTGCAAATTCTTTTTCGGCGGTTCGTGCGTTCGGAGACAAAGCAAGTGTATCGTACGGGTTACCCTTGGTTCGTCGACAACCCATTTCACCGACACTGTTTTCATCGACACAACTTAAACAACTTTCGTTAACACTATGTTTTCATCGATACGGTCAAATCGTAGACATGTGTTTTCATCGACAGTACATCTTTAGCGACCAGTTTGAGTTCAGTCATTTCCACTGACACCAAATTCGTGTATTTGCTAATGTAGATTAATCGTTATTATCATTGTTATTTAGATCAAAGTTTTTATTGCTATTTTATTAATCAGAATTTCCTCAAATAAACAAACTTCATTAATAGGTATACACAAATTAATAAAAAATCATAATATTTCATTTAATGTCGAACATAATTGTGTAAATACATATATATAAAATGTGAATAAACAGAACGAATGCTACGAATGTACATATGTAGACTACAAAACATAACAGAATTGTACAATAATTACACAAATATCAAGTAATGAAATTAAAGCGATATGAATAATGAACTCAAACCTGTGGTTAAACACGGACTGTCGATGAAAATATGTGTCAACGACTTGACCGTGTCGACGGAAGTTACTGTCGGTCAAACAGTGTCGGTGAAATGGGTTGTCGGCGAACCAAGGGTAACCTGTACTGTACAGGGTGTATAAAAAGTAGAACAAAAAAGATACAAGACATTTGTAAAGGAAACTTGCCGCAAAATTGTTTACAACAAGGAAAATTGTTGTTAAAGTTTGTTTTTACATCAGTACATTCTACTCATCGAGAAGAGAAAAAGTTTGAACGGAGCCACATGTCGCAAACAAATAGTTATTGAGATATAAGCTGTTCTTGCAAGTTCTTGCAAAATTTGATTGTGTAGAATTATACGTATAGACAAAAGCCTACTAATGCAGTCCACACAGAGACAAACGAAATTTAATTGTACTGTACATTCACCCCTAGAACGGATGACTATTACTTTTTATACGTTTCAGCGTATTTTCAGATAGCAGAGAAGTATTTTAGTACGGATAAGTACATAAACTGTTGGAAAGAATTTTATAAATCGCCTCCGTAATTTCTAGGCTATTTTAATCAGTCTATTTTTGCGTTATCGTATTTTTATTAAAGCATACGGGGTGTCTCCGATACGGTAATGTAACTAAGAAAGGGGCGAATTAGTATCGAAAAGCGCGTTGAAAATTTCTATTAAAATCTATCCACTTTGTAGCAGTTTTGAGCTGTTTGAAATGATTATGGTTGCACCATCAGTTTATATTAAAAAGAAAAGTTTGTAGTGAAACAATGTAATACAAAAAATAAATAAAAAAGATACATATATTAAAAAATAAATTGAAAAATTTCTACCGCTACTCGGAGCGACTTGTTGGCTTGAAATGAAAATTGTCGTCGCCGTTCTAAATCTTCGAAGAAATTCTCATCCGAGAACGACAGACTTCAGAAGGTATTAGAGAGCAAGAAGTTCGATAGAGCCGGCGAAAAAGTACAGGCTCTCGGAAAAACGCGTGGAACAGGGGCGAAGAACCCGATGATTTTTTCGTCCACCGAGCCGTGCCACCAGTAATTACACCCTAATCACGGCGCACATCGTGAAAGTAGAGCTCCCGCCGTGTTTCTCTCCTTTTCTTCACCCCAGATAATTACGTTTACGAGTGTCGCCAGAGTTTTAAGACCGACCTCGAAATTTTTCATACTTTCGCGACGGACTCCGGGTGTTCCGGTTCGTAGTTCCGCCTCGGACGAAATTATTTCCGGGAAAATCGGGCTCTCGCGCCGTCTGATTACGGTTCAGAAAAACCCCATTTTATTCGAAATTTTTATTTAAACAAAATGTTTGCCCAACTCTGGATATCGTTTACTTGCAACGATTAGTACAAATTACAAGTAAAACAGTATAAAATCTAATTCAGGAACAGAGTAGGTAAACGTTTCGTGGTTTGCTTGTTCATAATTAATATGACAAGCTATATTTATCTACCGCGGCGTTTTCGAACGATTATTACGTCCAGAAACATTATTTTTCATGTTTTCCTGAAAAATGGTCAACTACCGACACGAGGTCAATTAGTGGTGCTTTTACATTATAATTTACTAAAATTTCTCGTGCTAATTCTAGTAGCAAATACTTCATTGTTTAAGGGTAGCAACCCTCACGTCAAAAGTTTTCTCTGTAACGACACGAGGTGTCTATTATTGTTTCGCGAACCCTGTAAAATTCTGCGAAGCCAAGTAAAAAGTAAATAGTTGGTTGACGTTCTTTGTTAACGTTCTTGTCTCTTTCCTACCACCGTTCATACACGAGCCAGCTAAAAAAAGAGAACTATCGGCAGTTCCTGGAATTACCGGTGACGATATGAACAAGTCGGTGACTGTGTATGCACGACTTTCGGAGTTGCTGTTGATCAATATTGTTGTCGGTTAGTAGTGACGTCAGTCGAACCTGGTTCCAATGAATTCACGTCGGTGAAAACGATATATCGGCGAAGTCTGTGTCAATGCGACCCACAGCTAGACAATTGCGTTCACCGATAATGATTAGATTACGAATCTTGAGCATTTACACCTGATTCTCTTGACACCTGATTATCTAATTAAAACGATTATCACAGGCAAGAAATTTCTATTTTATTTCGCGCTCTTGATGCTGGATTGTGAAAACGTGAAATTGCGTAAACGTGGAAGATTTAGTGATAATTGTCTTGGTTCTACTGTAAACATTTGTGTAAATGGACCTCGGTCCGTTCATAATAAATAATAATAATAATAATAATTGTTATCGCAAGAATTATCGAGCGTTAAAAGAAACCGCTGAAATTGTTTGCGATTTCGATCATAATAATAAACGATTTTATTCGATATTAATTAATATGCTAAAATTTTCAGGAATTAAATAAATATCTTTCCATCTTGGGAATTCTCGTAACGGTGGGTATACTCAAAAATAGAATAAAGTTAAAAACTCAGTTAAACGCACACCCCGACATTTGATTTTGTTCTGTAAAGAAAATTGAAGTTACTCATGCCAAAGGCAGGAAGTTTGTATCGATCCATCCGGTTTTTCATGAGTTTGTGAACCCCGTTCGAAATCGATCGAAGTGCGGGGCTTTCCCGGAGTTTCCCGGCGTTTGCGGCAGAATTATCGTCAATTTACGATGATTATCGGCGACGCGAGCTACCGTGCGCCGATTGGTATTGTGTTCGGCGCAATTTCCGCCCGGCGGAAGTGATAATTCGGCCGCGAGTTTTCGCGACGCAAAATGACGAAACGATTAAAATCGTTCGCGTAGAGGACACGCAGCGAGCGCGAGACTATTGTTGAATTTAGCTGGCGAAACGTGGAAACGAGTTTATACCGACTGAAACGGTGCCATTTTCCGAGAGATTTACCATTGCGTGCGATTTCTGCTTGCGCATATACTCGCAGCTGCATAAACTAACGTGAAACATGCATTCCCTTTTCAAGTACATTTGTTATTTAAAGTATGTATTCAAAAATTGCTCGACGCCACGCTTTTACAAAAATCACGAACAAATATATTTTCGGTCTGCTCGAATGAATGAGTGTGAATCTCTCGGCAGGAGAAGATGCGATGAAATGATTGTTTGCATTATGTAAAAGAAAGTTTCAGCAATATTCAATTTGTGTACTCCATTTTTATTCTGTTTACTTACTTACGGCTGCCATTTTGTATTTATGTTTTCCTGGCTCTCGATTCTTAACCAGAGAAGAAGAGAAAATGATTAGTCCCTTACCTGCAACATAAAGAATCAGATGTTAGTATTACATCATTTTAAAGTACCGACAACAAATGTGTAGTAATAAGCAACAAATTGTTTCTCGAAGCTGTTAGAATTTTAAAGAACTATCAATAATGTAATAAAAATACTTTCTCATAATTATACAGTTAGGAGCAAACCACTTACCACTTTTGATCGTTTATAACTTGTGAACCAATTAACCTATTTCAATGAAATTTTCGAAGCGTATATAATTTATACGAGTTGACCAAACACATCTTTTAAATTTTCGATATCGGGCCAGCTAAAAAAGTCGTAAAAATCAATTTTTACTATTGTTTTTCACAATAACGACCAAATGCATTTTTTCAATATATTTTTTAGATGTCATTTACTAAACTAATTTCTTCTAGCCTCACAGAGAAATTGAAGTCGTTTGGTCTATTCATAAAACAGCTATTCTGTGTGATTTAAACTGTGTGTGATCAGTTTTGCTCCTAACTGTGTATAGGACAGGGACGGACAAAGTGGCCGCTTAGGGCCCCGCGCTTGGAGCAGAGAATGTTTAGCTTGTAAAATGGTATAACAGGGCTGGCTACCGGTAACAGATATTTTTGGTAAAAAAAGGTCATTCAGTGTAGGACCCCTGATAAAATAATCGAACAATTCTGAAATCAAAATGTCAAGTTTGTGGCCTCTAGGTTGCCCTGTATGGAATTTTTTATTACTTTTCTTTTCTTGCTTATGACTTAATGAGAATTTTCTTGAAACTTTTTTTGGAGGAAGGGGGAGGGGGTGTGCGAAATTTTGGACCGCTTAGGGCCGCCACTTGTCTTGATCCGCCCCTAATACACGGTGTCGAATTGAACGTGTCACATTTAGATATAACTTTTAGACAAAAAAAGGCTGAGATGCATGAATTTCCGCAACATTTACAATTCAATTAGCCAATATTTTTTAGGCACACCTCCAACAGCGGTAGTAACGAATGATCATCGACCATTCAACGACGCAATAAATCGCAGAACTTCGAACGGCGATATTAAATCGGAAATTTCTTCCAGGTCTCGCTCGCGAATAAAAGATACACTCGATTCGATTCGATCAAATTACCGATATCCGAGCCCATGAATGGCTCGAGTGGCTTCGAGTTCGCGTGCTCTCCTTTGAATTGCTTCTGAAATAAAAACAAGAGAGGAAAAAAAAGAAGAAAAAGCCACAGTTCGTATGTATAATTAATCGTGCGAATTTTTGTCCCCGCGGCGAAAGCGTATTACAGAAATTAATTATTCATCGCGCGCTGATTGCGTTCCAACGCTTCGATCTACTTTCCCATCGGCGAACTTTGAAACGATGTTAAGAGGGAAGCTTGACAGAGGCGGGAGAAAAAAATGGGAAAAGAGGAGGAACGTGTTCGAGGATGGTACAGATTCTTTGAAGACGGTAACGAACGGCACTAAATACATATTTTTTTGATCGTGTAATTAAAGGGCTAATTAAATATTACTAGACATTTCAGTATTGTGTATGAGGTACTATATATATCAATTCCATATCCATAAAATGAAAAGAATCATATACTATGAAGTTATTCGAAGCCGGAAGAAATGTGTAATTTTAAAGTTAAAATTCATTTTTGCATTTTGCGTACTCATTTTTATTCTAAACACACAAAATCCGCAGTGTAATGATCAATTCCAATTACGATCGTGTGTTTTAGTAAAAATAACGAAGAGAATGCACGTAGAACAGCAATTATTCTAGGCCGGAAGAAATGTTTAATTTTCCAGTTAAAATAGCTCCGACTGCAAAGGGTTAAATATCAAGAATTATTCAAAAATCGACAATTTAGGATTGAAATTGTGTTTGGAGAAAATGCATTGGCAGTGAAAATTGCGATAAAGAAAACGGCACAGTGTTAGCAACGGTAAGAGTTAATAAACGGTCGCGTAGAAATGCTGTCGTTAGCCAGCAGAGGTCCCGTTTGCAGACACAACAAGGCGAGTGTATAAGTAACTGCACGACTCGGCGAAATAACAAACAACGTTCGAATGCTCGAACTGAAGTGTGTAATAGCCTCGACGCAGCCCGAGTCTCCGTAGCGTAGCGAGACTATGTACTACGGGATCGTGGATCACTTGGGTGGTGGGATCGATCGCGGACTATCGATCCCCACCCTTGCGGGATCATTGTCTTTGCCCGGGAAACTCGACCGGTGGAAAGTGTTCTCGCCTCGAGTATTTTTCCCTCGCTACAACCCCCGACATATGGGAGCCACTTGATAGCGCTGCCGACATTGCTGAAAGGGACGCTGCTTCTGGACTGCCTCGATCCTCCGTAAGTACATACATAGATCGCCCGTGCCACCATTTCAGGCACAATGAAACTAGCCGCGGGACCAGAATTTTTTTTTCAAAACATGGACATCTCTCAACATTATTGACATCTAAGTAATTCTAAAAAAAATCCACTGAGAAGAACGTAACACATACACGATAAATTGAAGTTTTATAAAAAAAAATTATTAAAATGAGATGCAGCTATGTATAATTGGGAAAAAGGGCCAAAATTTTCCCCATTTTTATTAACGTTAGGATAAAACAAATAGATCGGAGAAGCGAAAATTATGAAAATTCGCAGTGTACCGAGCGGAATGACGCGCGACGCCAAAGTAGAAAATCTTGTATCCACCACGATTCATTTAGTTCACGAGCTCGCGTTTTTTCATAGGAGCAACGAGCCGGGGGATAAAGTTGTTCCCTGAAATATTTCCCTATGAATTTCAATGAGTCGAGCTATGGGGTTAAAGTTCACCCTATCCGGGAAAACTTTTAAGAAGTTGAATCGATTATCGACCGTGGCTGAGAGAATGCAGCGGGTCTCGCATGCTCTCTGCGATACATTATTTCTTTTTGAAAAAGTCGAAATCTGATTAACATGCTCAAAATGTCTTCTTAGATAAAGACGTTAATTACTGTACTATACTCGCTAAAGCAACGAACGATTTTCTACACAATCTACTAATAATGCTCGCCAAAAACTTTCGAAATAACAAAAAGTACTGGAATAATACAGTTAAATAATTTCTTGCAAATCGGATCACACAAATCATTATCGAAACAGACAGCAGTTTAGCCAAGATCAAGACGGAAGGAACGTCGAGTAAGAAGACCAAAGCGAAGCGCAAGTATCAAATCGGAAAAAACTGTGCGTCTAGGAGAAAAAGATATTTAAATATTAACGTCACACCTCGCCGCGCGACGCTCGGTAGTACGTCATCACGTTCAGCGATCCCCACTCCGCTCGTCAGCGCTCCCTACTCCACTACGTGTTCCCATTCCGACTGATCCCCACTCCACTGGCCCACTTCGCATCGAAGGAGCCTCTCGGAATCATCCCCTCATTCTATCTCGCGTATTTCCATATATTGCGTTTCTATATCTTACTATTTCATACCAGTATTACTATATCTTGCGTTCCATTTAAAAAAGACAAAAAGGTAGAAAATAAAAAATATATAAAAAAACTTTTTAAAAATCACGCTTATATTAAAATGCACTAAAAAGGAGGAAATAATTTTTTTAGACATTAGTGACAATAAATAAAAGCGTGGAGCGCCCACGAAGATTACGTCAATATAGTTTAGCGCTCCACGCTTTTATTTATAGTCACTAATGTCTAAAAAAATTATATTCTCCTTTTTAGTGCATTTTAATATAAGCGTGGTTAAAAAAAATATTTTTTTATATATTTTTTAAATACAAGGAAACGCGTACATTCATTAGGCAGTATCAGTGAACAATTTTCTTTTTATGAATTTTATGGAAATTATTTCCATCATCGTGTACACACCTGCTACATCTTAAACGGTGACTAATGAATTATCACCCTCCCCTGAGACGAGTGCTTCCACTTTACTGGAGATTATGCAAAATAAAAATTCCATGCATCGATTGCCCCAAACTGGAGCCACATAGAAAATTTATTCTGTCTTTTACAATTTGAATAAGTTGGAACGAATAATTATTACACTCAAATTCTGTTCCACAGTCTACCAGTCGAGGTACCATTCTGAAGTTGCGTCGTTTAGAGAACAAACGTCAAACCAGTCCAGGGATATCATGTAGAATCACGACAGCGCAACGTAGGAAGATCAGGCTAACATCGTCCCCAGGGGAATTATTCTAATCGCGGCGCAATCAGGACGGATCATCCGACTGATTAATAAGACGCGATAACGAGTAATTAAGCCGGTGACGGTAACCGATAGATGGTAGCGTAGGACGGAAAGAAAATTACGCTTCTAATGCGAGTATAATGAGGCGGTCGACGAACGGCCCGGCCCGGCTCGGCCTGGCCGGTTCGATAACGAATGGCTCGCAGCCAGCGAATGCAGAACAGCTGTTTCGCATACGGACAAGCTTAATTAACCGGTGGCGTTAATTCGTTGATACGTTGACAGCGGTTATCGAATAAGGATTAATCGTGCCTCGAATTATCGTTCCCGGGAACAATTCGGACTCTATCCCGGAAAATCTCGGATCGAAGAACAAATCCTCTCGAATTGAAATCATTCTAGTCTGATTCATACGCCCGGCTCGATTTTTCAATAAATCCTGTTGAAGCCGTACACGAGCAAAATAAATCGATGACGTAGTGCGGCGCAGATTTTAAGTAAATCCGACGTGCTTTTATTAATTCGATTTTGGGACTGTTCGGTAATATTTAACACTTTGTCAAAATCTCGAGAATCCTCTAAAATCGAAGTAATTGATTTAATGAAATAAAAATTCTTCGTCTTGCATTTTTCAGCTGCTAACCAAATTTTATATTATACAATTAATAATAACAATTCCATCACCCGTGATAAATTCGTAGTGATTCCCTGAGATCTCATAGAGCAGTATAAAGTTGGATGATCAATGTGTGGTGGGTTCTCCAATTTATCTGAAGAAGAGAAACGGACGTTATTTATGTGGAGGACATTACGAACGCTCTGCCGGCTACTAATTATGGAATAAATATTTCATTAGCCAGTGGCAGCGATGTTTTATGTACGGTCGATTGCGAAGATGATTACTCAGAAGACGCGAAATCTCCGAGGTCTCATTCAACTTTTCTTTTCCACTGGTGTTCTCTAAAGCTGACGTCATTTGCATTTCCATCCCAGCTCGCATACATTTGAATAAATATCACCAGCACTTCCATTGGATTTTTTAAAATATTAAATCATTCAGCGGGACGGGTTATTCGCGTAACAATTGTAACACATTATAACTCGATATTCTTCTATGTAATTCTTTGATATTTATTTCCGTGAGTGACAGGAACCAAACAAAAATACGAAATCATTCGGTTCAAGCTAATGGAATTACACGACAATTTAACACGACTTCAGGGACCATTTTGCTCGATTATACCATTCCACTCAATGTATTAAATTGAGGATAAATTTAGAGAATTAATCCCTCGACATATTATATCGAGTCGGTAATGAGGAGTTCAAACAGCATCAGTTGAGAAAATTAATGATATTCCTCTCTATTCTGTCGACATTTAAGCATCGAAGTAAATATAGACATACAATGAACATGAGTTTGCTTCATTTCAACTTCAGTTTTCTCGAAAATGCTGTACATTCAAATCGTGAACACGAACATTGAAAAATTTTTTCGTGACTGAAACCAGCATAGATTTAAAGATGTAAGAAAATCAGGAGAAAAGTCAGTTCGAAAAATCTCGAACGTAACTCCTGATACACTGGGTCAGTCGCAGCGAATAAAAATGATGGACCGCGCTCGATAAAAATTGCATCGTGTCGTTGCCAGATGGAAACACGTAGCAGAAAATCTTCGGGTCGGCCGACACGTGAGGGATTGGAAAGTTTATTCAGCTACACGTCGGAGAGGAAGCCTGATTCCGTTCCAAGGACGATACTCCCTAGGGCCAATGAAAGACAGTCACGAACCCCTTCAGCGGAAATAACATTTCCAGAGTGCGGAGCCTTTTATGATCGTCTTTTTTCTCCGTTGGATTTCGCGCGATGACGACGACGAAAAAAATATAGATCGACGGCCGTTCCTTTCGAGGAGGATGCGCTCATTATCGGAGGACACTTCAGTTTCGGGACGATCGATGCATTCTGCTTTTCTCCCCTTTCTTCCGAGACTCTCCATTCTTCCGATCGGAGGCTCGAGGATACTTCCGGGCACCATTTGTCTTCGTTCCCCTGGATCAAAAGTTTTTCCTGCTCGACGTTGGTCACTTCGATCCACTCATGTCGGGCCGAGTTGTCTTTGAAAATCTAAGCACCCTCGAGTCGTCGAAATTTTTGCTCGTCTTTGTCACCGAGCTGCCGCTGCTTTTCACAGAGACTCTTTCGAAATTGTCGTAGCTTATTGATGCTTGAACTTCTCGAGCACTAGACTCGACTGTTGTATATCGCTTTGTAGGAATGGCAAAATTGTATTTATCCAGATGTTGGACAGTTCTTGTTGTAATATGAAATTCGGTAAACAATTTCGCTTAAAAATTTCTCATGCAAATATTTTACATTGTTAGTTTCAGAAATAGACGCGATAGATAACAATTAATAATAACAACGAAAAGAGAATTGTTGCCAAGCGGAGGAGTGTTAAAGATTGATCTTCTTCGGCCGATAACGATCTGTCTTTGAAACGGCAGTCCTTCGGGAAAGCTTTATATTTGGAGAAGTAACGGAGAGGTCAAGTTACATTATTAAGTATAATGCACTCTGCGCTCCACTTTCTTTCTTATTTTTATCACTTTCCATAAAGTTATTATTAATACCACCATTGCTAAGTGAATAATGTCGAGAACCTTGAACGCCTGTTGCGCGCACTAAATACTTCCCACTAATCGATTCCCATCGGTTTGGGGTGAACAGAGAGAGAATAGCCGAAGCAATATTTCTATTATTTATACACACGGAAATAATTAAATTCCGCGTTGAAAAGGACGGGCTCTTCTATTAACATTTATTGATCCAGCTCGCGGCCGGGAGAGGGGGGAGGACTCTTGTGTGTGCCACTTTTCAGCTCGGTGGATTCAAGACTACTCTCTTTCAAAATGGTTCTGTTTACGACGTCCTCCCTCCTTTTGACTCAATTTCAAACCTGCATACATCTTCGGCTTTCGATTTATCCGATGGTTCTCAGGGTTAACATCGTTTCCACGGAAACTAGAATATTACTGGACGGAAGACGGAATTATGGAGAATGTTCACCAAAATTTATTGCTTATGCAAAATGAATTGCTTTCCTGAAACTCGCTCACCCTTCAACTTTCAATTTATTAAATTCTCTCCGTGGGCGTGCAATTTTCCTAAAAAGAACAATATTACTTACCAAGAGAACAGAATTATTTTCACAATTTATTTCATAAAAGAAATTATTCAGTCCAGAATTCCATATTTCTCAGGTAAACAACAATTTTGAAAGCAAACGAAATTGTTTAGAAAATTTACCAAGTTTTGCAACATCGAAAAATTTGTTTGATTTGTTCAGAATCAATTTCGTCGTTTAGCAGAGTGTAATCGTTCCAACACTCCCAACACTTAATGACTAACAGCTCTCTGTTCCTTATCTAGGCCTTATCAGTGTCTAGGAATCCTCGATCAATACTTCACTAGCTGGTTGTTATCCATTAAGTGACACGATGGTAGATAACAAAGATCGTGTTTAAAAGGTGCTAGGTTACCGTTTCCATTATCCACAAAACGGCATTCTGGGACAGTGATTTTTCTAATGAAACCGGAATGTGACTTGACACATGTTTTACGATCTTGGGCAAACTCCAAAAGCTCGTCTTCAAACTGCGAACAAAATCTTTCTGAAGTATGAAAGATGTCTGCCTCGCACTCGTGTTTTATGCTCTACAATCCCAAACACGAATTTGTAAAATTCGTATCTCGTTCTGGCACTGCAACATACCTTCTACACTGTCTAAAGAAGCGCAATATTCACTTTTTAGTGCTGAACGACCAAGACAAGAAAACGAGGATCACCGTCAAAATAAAAAGGACAGCACCTCCTTTCAGTAGGATGGTTAATTTCGCCCTGAAACGCCATTAACGCCCAAGCAAGGAGAATGAGGGTTTACGCTCTCGTTAGCTTCTAGCAGACAATTCAATTTGCTAGCGATAGACATATACTCAGACACTTAACTCTTATGTCAATAACGGGGTGTACCCTTTCAATCTCATTTTCTAACTACTTTAATATTTATGAAAGTGGTCTAAGTCATGTACATATTTCTTGTTTCGAGATATTTAAAGGAAAAGGATATTAACACTAAATGAATTCAATATAATGTTGAAATAACAAGCAGTATCTATCAGTTTAAAATAATGTGATGTGAAATTAATAAACTCATTTTGTTTCTAATTTTGACTTGGACCACTTTCATAATTATGGGCACACATAGCAAAATAATTATGGTCTTCGTGACACCGGTACATTTATGAAAGTCCGCTAAATAAATCACCCATCCCTTGGAAAAAGGGCATCATCTCCCTCCGCTAGGGTAGTTAACATCGCCCTCCACCGCAATTTTCGTCCACCCAGAACCACCAGCCTTCTCGACACCGATAATCCCCTTTTGCATCATACAGCTGTATCCTCGAGCGTTTCGAGTGTCCGATCTGTAGAGGCGCTTGATCCGAGTGCTCGTTAGCGCGAAGACGTCGCGCCGCTCCGGTCTGCGACGACGCGACCGCGAGATAGCCGATCGTACTGATGTTAATCAACGTAAGGGTAACACTCATTAGGGTCTCTCGGCGGCTGAGCAGAAAGGGGTGGAAGGATCGATGACTCCATTCCTAGGCGATGTAACGTGCTGGTTTGCTCGCGACCGGTATCTGTGACAGGGTTGGCCTTAGGGTACCCGATGGACTGAGGGCTGATGGCTTTGACAGTAGCAAGGAGGGGTGGGGGGCCAAGTGCGTTCGTGGCACTTAGCACGCGTGTCAAGTGGCCCGGGCGTGTCCGGGAATAGGGGATGGTAACTGTGAAAACTGGAGCACGAGGAAGAAAAAGAACTGGAGGAAAGCCGCCGGTTAGGGAACCAGCCTCGGTTTGTCTCCATCCGTGTCCTCTGTCTCCTCGACTATTGTCTCCGTTTTGCCCACCCCCGCACCCGGTGTCTCCCGTTCGCATAGCGCCATTATGCCGACTTTCTTCAGGCCGTCGCGCGTCGGCGAGATAAAGGCTCGTCGAAGCGGCGAGGTCAATTTCTGCGACCGTCCCATTGTCTCCGGGAAGCTTTTCAACGGCGGAACCCGTCCAGAAGCCAGCCATAGGGGTATCTCCGGGGAAACGGCGCGGCGCGTTGGTTCGGAGACGGTTTTACAGGTCTCCTCGCTTCCCTAGGCCCTTGCAAAGGGAGCCTACGGAGTCCTACAGACTCCCCGAGCCAGGACCCGGTCTAAAAGTTCTCGCTACAGGCGCCAGGGAAAGTCGAGAAAGAGGAACAGAGGGTCTTTGTGTGTCACGAGGCGAGTTTGTTACTTTGTCGGTGAACAAAAGGCCACGCTGCTTGTCGCGTTTTAGAATATTCTAATTTTAGACACGGCCGTGCAAAGCACTGTTTTCGTTGCCGACTCCCACGCCCGACCACCAGACAATGCTGATGCAGACTGAATGCCTCAGGCATCGATCTCCTCCATCCCGCGACACAACGCCTCCTTTCACGCTTGCGAAACGGAACGTGCTTTCGGGGATGGAGATGCCGAGGCGACGAGATTGGATGGTACACTCACTGCACAGGTGGGCAAACTACGATTTTTACGTGGTGCAATTTTTAAAACCTGTCATTCAAACCAATCTCAGATGTGTTAACCCTGCACGACGCTCTGGAATTTTTCTTGTTCTTGTTCTGACGTTCTGACACTCGTTTTCGTAACCAAAGAATTGCTTTATTGGAATATGTATATTTTTCAAATCACTTTTCAAGCGGCATTATGACCATCAAGCATTATTTTACAACAATGTTCATGTTACATTATTATTTACAACAATGTACTATGCGCGACACACTTTGTTGCCACTATCTCGTAGGATTTGATTAACAACGTTTGTCAACCGATTCCCGCGCCCTTTCTTCTCGGCTTTTGTGTCCACTCTCTGTGTACACTCCGTTCTTTATTTTCTCCGGTCTAAGTTTGATAATGAGTTCGGCGGAGAGTAGGTCTAATTAAGAGAAGAGACTCGAGTTAGCCTGATTCTTTTATTTTCGTAGAGACCCAGCTCCGAACGAGGAACACACTTTTCCGTTCTTTGATACAGTTCCCCGGCGCGTTACATCATTTGGAAACTTGCTGCGCGAACTCTGGCTTAGGTCCAATCCTAGTTCTCGATTACCCGAAAAGGAATTCCAGGTCGACGGACTGGCGAAGGTGTTAATGGTCTTCCAATTTTGTATTTGAAAGGACAGACATGCGATTTGCCAATTATTAGGTTTCCGCTCTTAACCCATTTCGCGTGACACCGTTTTTCCAAACTCTTTATCGTTAGCGCAACGTATAAACCTTAGAGATCTGATAATTACGAGAATGTTGACACCACCGGTTCTTCCTCTTGTTCTATTCTTACTCAATTCAAAATTAATGTTTTTGTCGATGAATTTAATATTGAAGAGTTTACCCGAAAGTCTCAGTGAATGGAACAAAAATGCAGTACAAATGGAATTATTCAACGCTTTTACTCAAACCCGTCGCATTTAAAGAATCAAAAATGTGCCATTGCTGTAGAAAATGAAGGCAATCTCGGCAGCAGAATTTTAAATTCGTGCTGGAAGTTCTGCGTTTTCATAAAACGGATAAGACAAGTGAAATACCGGGTACATTCTTCAGCAAGTTGCACCCGTTCGGTCCGAATTGTGATCGGCCGACAACCGCCGAGCGTCTTTTGTCTCCGGATCTGAAAAGACCGCGGATTCCAAAGACGAAGAGAGAAAAGAGGAACGAACAAAGATCGGACCTCCATCCCTCGTTCGTTCTTTTTTTCTTCCACGGTGCTCATTGACTGGCTCGCGCGTGTCCGGCTTCATATTTCATCGCTCCGTTTGCTCCTCGCTGTTACCGCTTTTACAGCTTCCGTTTTAGAGTGGCGTTCCACGATTTCTTCCGCTCGTGGACCTTTGTTACTGACACGTGGCTGAGTTTACTGACGATACGGATCCGAGGAGAGCTTTTTTCACGCCGGCATTGTCCGAGAACGAGAGGAGAAGAGAGAAAGAGAGACCGGGAGTGCGCAGAAGACTTGAAACCATGCCTCCACGTTGATGGAGAATTTAATAGTTAAACGCAGAGAGACCGAAGAAACCGTGTGGAAACGTTGCGAAAAAGCTCCATAAAGCCTCCTCTCTGGAAAATCGCTTCTACTACGCCGGGCGAATTATAAATGCGATGCTCGTAATCGGTAAACAAGTAATCCTGCTCCAATGAATCTCGCGGAACGTTTAAAGCTACGTTCGAGGGGAGCGAATGCAAGGAAACGAGCGTTTAAATCGTTTATACGCTCTAGAGGTCTGGAGAACGATTAAATTATTTTTTTATATTTTTCCTCGGGTTTTTTGAGAATGGGGAATTATTGGACGGTCATGCAAAATATGTAATCATTTTTCTTGGTACTAAAGTAATTCAGTAAAATATTAAACCAAGCTTATAATATACCACTGAAAACTTGATTTAATTGAAATCATTTGACTCCGATTGGCATATTTACGAATCAGTATTACTGTATACGAATAATTTCATAAACTGAAAATATTACAGTTATAATATACTATATGAATAAATTTGTGTCTATCAAAAGTATTATACATTTAGTGTATAAACAATTTTATCCTCTAAAAATATTCTCGACTAGTATAAATTGCTAATTAAACTATTTGGAGCGCTACAAAATATAAAATTCTTCTTTACATTCGCTGATTTTTAAGCTCACAACCAGAGTCCAGAAAGTATGGATTCCTCTCCGGTTCTAAAGTATTCAACATATTTTACGCGAATACGTATTTACATAAATATCTGCACTCTAATCATTACCGCATTGCCGTAGTTCAAAGAGTCATACCAATTAAGCCTTTCGTGACTAGAGGCCAGCACATATGCCTCTTGAGTACTCGCACTCTGTGTACAACACGAAATCATATTCTTTTTTAGCGCCACACCGTAATAGCGGTGGTCTTTGTAGCGTGTTTTCATTTTGCTGCTACCTTGTATTTTTCCATCCAAGATAATGCCACGCGGCAGCTCGAGTGCATAAATTGTGCCTCACTTGAACGATATTTTTGCGAAACGACACAATATTTTATTTCCGTTGCAAAAAATTATTCAAAATCTGATCTAACGTTATTACTCCAAAATGTCGTAAAAAAATATGGAGTATTTCCAAGAGAAAAAAAAACCGCCCAAACAGGGACTCGAACCCTGGACCCTCAGATTAAAAGTCTGATGCTCTACCGACTGAGCTATTCGGGCAAGTGGAGTATGATCGATCCAACCAGCATTTGAATCAGACTCGAACAGACATTTATACGATCGCAATAATCTTAGTTAGTTCGTTACATTAACAATTTATTTCGATTAAATTCTTATTCCAAGCATAATTTCGAACAGATACGAACAAAATTTTATAAAATCACGACAATCTTATTTTACCACTAGACAGCGGATTTTATGCATCCGTAACAAAATTAATAGGTGTAATTTAAGTAGTAAATAAATTCGGAGCGTTTAAAAACAATGTTATATTATTTTCGACCCATTAATATTATATTATTCAAGAAGAGTGAACAAACTCTTAAGTCAATCTTACTCCATATTTCTCTAACATGTGTGTGTGTGTGTAAAGAGTATCTTTCATATTTAATATACTCCAAAATAATTCGTTCAGCAATCACCTTCACAATTTCCACCGAATATTTTCTATGGGTGGTATAATAAAAAGAATCACAGAAGAAGGACAGAATTCCCAAATTTCGAGTAGGCAAGCTGTTAATATTATTCAAGAAGTGAAAAAACTTTTAAATAGCTCTTGTTTCTTGTAACAGATGCGGAGAATTTTTATTTTGCGCGCAACAAGACAAATTAATATCATTCATTCTTACTCCATATTTCGCTAACATGTACAGAGTATGTACTATCTTTCATATTTGATATACTCCAAAATAATTCATTCAGCAATCACCATCACGATTTCCACCGAATATTTCCTACGGATGGTATAATTAAAAGAATCACAGAAGAAGGACGAGTAGGCAAGTCGAGCCCAATGACTACAGTTCTTTCGCGAAAAATCGGCGCGAAACGAGCGCGGGCGTGCAGCGATGCATCAAGAAATTAAAACTTAGCCATCGCGGCAAAATGGAATTGTTTCGATGCCAGGGAGCCCAGGCGCCGTACCGGTGAGTAACGGCGCAATATTGTTTCTTCAGGGGAGAATTTCCGACGAGGAATGCCCACAGCATCCTCGGTCTTATCTTCTAATTCACGTTCCCGCGTTTCGCAACGTGCAATATTTCACCGGCCGTTCTACATATTGCGCCCCACTCCTGGCCTTTCATCTCCCGCGTCTTGCTTTCCCGAGAAAACACCCCCGAACAACCGTGTCGGGACACCTAAACACCTTAACCACTTGCGGCATAGTTGTTCTGTTGCGACACCACCGAGACTTGGCTCTTTAAACGAAATTCCAATAATTTGCTTGCCGTCTTTTTTCACAGAATCTACCCTATTTACCCGTCGATCATCCCTCAATTTATTTCGTAAATGTTGAGAAATATTGATTTCTTAAATGGATCCAAGAAGCATTTTAACGCTACACACCTGATTCTCGAAAAATGTATTTGAACTGTGATAGTTTTGTAGAAAAATGATCATACAATAATAAAGGACTGATTTCAAAGCTAGAAGCCTCTAGTTTCATAAACCATCATTAATTTTGTTTTAAGATTTTTTGGGGTTACATCCTTTTTAGACACGATCAACAAAGGGTTAAAGCAAAGTTCGCACCCCGAGAGGAATCGTGGAGACACGCAGAGCTGAAGCGTAGACTCCTGACGCGTTCAATCGAACTTTCCCTGTTATCGACGGGCGAAAGTTCCATCTTTCGCTCGACGTCACCAGCAGGGAACTGACGCAAGTTTCCGGAAGATATTTTGTAAGTTCCGGAACCCTCCGACGTCTTCCCTGAAAAGAGGGCTGCGAGCAATCTGGGGCTGAATGGATGTACACTCAAAATTGATATACGGGGCTGAGGGTTGGTACGAAGTTCGAAAGTATTTGGCGATTCGCTTCTCTCGTAACGAAAATGGGCTTTCCAGTTATCCTGTTAACTAACACGAAAGCGGCGATTCGTATCAAAATTTCGTCAAAAATATTTTTCGACATATTGTATCGATATAATTTTCCTTCGACTTTTAAGCAGTTCTCTCGTATGCTCTTCTAGAAATGAGCTTCCATTTATTATAACAAAGAAACGAGAAAATAAACAAATTGTTACACGGAAAAAAATTTCCGATTAATACAACTGCTGGAAGAAAGTTTCCGATCACGACTCGAATCAGTAGAACGGTAGAAGCTCCTTGAATGATAGAAGCGTAAAAGTTAAACGTAAACATAAGAGGACACCAAAAAAAAACGTAAATACAAGGTAATCATGTCTGAAATATCAGTTCGTAGTACTATTCCATTCAGTACAGACGTAAGTTGTATACAAACGATATAAAGTTGAGAATAATTGAGCCCCTCAAGGAGGGTAATACTCAAAGAAAGGTGGCAAGGATCATAGGATGCAGCCAAAGCACTATCAGTGACTTAAAGAAGAAGTATGAAGAAACGGGAAGTGTAATAAACCGCAAGAAATGTGGTCGTCCTTGTGCAACGTGTAAACGAGACGATAGGAAGTTCCGTAGCATTGTTAAAAACACGAGACGATTGACTTCGAAACAGGTAAATATACTGTGGGCACAAAATGTTTCAGATCGTACTGTTAGAAATCGTCTACACGAGATTGATTTTGCATTCCAAAAAGCTAAAACGAAATCTTTCCTAACAGAAAAGCATAAGAGGGAACACGGTTACAGTGGTGTAGGGACCATGCAAATTGCACAGTGACGGACTGGTATGAAGTAATACATATTCAGTGATGAGTCACGTGTATGCATTGGAACCGGTGATGATGCAGGAACATTCGTGTGGCGAAGACCTAATAATGAAAAACCTTTACGAAAATGTCCTCCGCGGCTTCGTTCAGGAGTTATTAACGAAAAACACGAACCAATCGGAGGACAGGTCCCGCTAAGCGTGGCATTGGCATTGATATACATCTCTTGCAAGCAAGTACAACATTTTTGAGACATTCAGACTTCTTATTTTTATAAACATGTTTGATTAAGAAATTTGTCCCATCATTCGGCATGAAAGAGTTTAGTGTATCTCCTCCTAGCGCAAGGTGCTAAACGATTAAATTACATCTTGATAGATACAGCAGTTACGGTTTTGCAAAAGGATCGGTTGTTTGAAAAGGCCCAGAGGGTTATCTGAAGATGCAGAAAGGAAGTGACGCAGCTGTATCGGGGACGAATGATTTTCTCGGTGTTCGATCGGGGGCCGGCAGCGTCGAGACTATTCATTATCAGTCTCGCTTAGAAAACAGGGAGACGGACCCGTCGTTGGCCTAAATACCGGCAGGGCTTGACGTTAATTTAACGGCAAGGGAGCGGCGCGGCGCGGCTGCGGAGCTTACGGGTGGCAGGTGGGAGTTTCAATATGTTGAACGAATGAGGATCCTGCAGCATCGGACTCGCTTCAACAAAATGCGGCCCTCTCTCGGCTCCGGCGCAAGGTTCTTCCGCTTCGAGATTAAACCAGCGCGAACCCTCGGGAAATGTTCCATTGATATCCACGGAATGACACGGAAAATGGCTTGTAAATGAGAACCACGGATCACGGTCCGCGTAAATATAGGAATCCTTTGGAAGCCACTCGATCATCTCGCGCGCGCTTCCAACGTTAAGTACTCAGTCTCCTGCCTCGAGACCTGCTCGTCCTTGCGCCGCGCAGCGAAAATCATTCTTTCTCGTGACTCCGAACCATTCGTCTCCTCATCTTCACAAATATAAACTTTTCTAGTATCTTAACAATACCAGATATTGTTCGGAATTCCGTGCCTGGATTAGTACTTATTCTCGTGTCTGAGAACATCCTTTTATATCAAGTTCTTATATTAGGTTGTCCCGAAAGTTTGTTTCGATTCCAATTACATACTGCACTCAATGCGAAGTTATTTTTATTACAGAAAATAGTATCTTAAATAAGATATACAATTTCGAAAATGAAATATTTTCATTTTAACAGTCTGAACCACAAACTAAAATATCTCTATTTTAACAATCTGAACCACGAAATAGAATATTTTACTTTTTGCGTCGTTGAAATAAAAATATTCTTAAAATAAAAAATACTATTTTCGAATACTATTCTCAAAAATTACTGCGTCAAATAAAATATTTTATTTTTAAAGTTGTACGCACACTTTAAAAAAAATAAATAGGATTATTTACTATTTACTATTTAAGATACTATCAAACTAGTTTTTCTAACTTATCTTCATATCCAGCAACCTAATACAAAATATATTACCAGTCGAGAAAGACTAAAGCTTTCATGTCTATCGAATAAATTTTACCTGTTCAGCTTTAAGAGATCAAGAAACTGTAAAAGCACTTCGCTGAAACTAGAGTTGAAAATAAACTAAACCGGTGCTAAACTCCACTGTAATCTCGCGTCGTATAATTCTGTCAAGGCTTTTAGAGGCTATAACTGCCACGGAGTGCCGCAGCCGACTGATTTACCGCAGTCATCGCTGATCCCCGACGATCATCGGCATGACGGCCTTCCTTATTCTAGGAAATTAACCATAGGCGTTAGATAGGTCCGCGGACGCGAGACCATTCTAGGGTTTCACGATCGTTCTCAATCCAGCTTTGATCTATACGGAACGCGCAAACTATTCCGTCGTGCGTAAAATAAGGTCGCGCCATCTGTATCCCCTAGGACACGAAGGCCGTAGCTATCTCCTTCTCATGAAAAATCACTCTCTTCAAACGAGAAATGGCGGAGCGACAGGTTCGCGAAAGGTCAATTTTTCATCCTAAAAAAATCCGGACGCTGGAAATATTTACGTTAAACTCGAAACACCTCATCCTTCATTTTTATGACAATCTCCACAGTTAAATACGGTATTTTATAAAACGTTTCTCATACAGAATGCGACAAAAATGAAGTCCATGTAGGTAGAATTTTTTATTTGAAATATTTTAGTATATTTTATCAGCCAAGCATATTTTGTAAGTTTGAACATGTTCTAAATGTTAAGAGAATACGTTATGCACATATTATCTAGTCACGTATTAAATCTTGCATTTCATTAATGTAATTACCAGCCTGTGGAATTTTATTAATTTAAAGCACCGGCAAGTCTTTAAAATACTTGAACAACCATATGTATCAAAAGCAGTAAGCGGAATACTGCTCGCGAATCCACCAGAGAAGAAACCTTATAGCGAACAAAAGAAATTTTTGCATCGTTCTAACTGAAGTCAAAGTGTTATAACTAGACTGCGGATTTTATGCGTTTATATAACTAAAATAAATAAATAAAAATAATTTAAGAATGTTTTACATTACTCACGACTTTAAAAATGTTAGTTTATAGTCGCGAGAATTGCTTTCCAACATCATAAAAAAAGTTGACGATAATTACAGAAAAAACTGATCCATAAGAAGACGCAGCTTTCGCCAACGAGACCTTGTTTGTATGCAGTAATAAAATGACACGTTCGTCGTTAGTGAGTCGAGAAACGAGACAATCGCAGCAGCCAGACGGTGTTCCGGCTCGCGTTTTAATTACTGTCCCGCGCGTCGCTGCGGGAGATTGTCTCCGAGTTTAATTAGCGGCGACGCATTCGGGGCAACAATCGATATTTTTAATACCTCACCTTTTCGAAGCGGTTCGTTGTAAATAATGACGATCCTGTTCGCAAGTAGGTCATCAGCAGCGTGTCATTCGCCGTTAGGCAGAGGCGAAACCGAAATCTTCCTTTTCTGCCTCGTTTAATGTTAAAAGCGTAACTTTCGCGTTGCTTTTTCCTCCCGTTTAGGAAGCGGCTTCAGTCGAGCGAATTTTCAGCCACCGCGTTAAGGAAAATTGGACGGGCTATATGAAACGACCGGATTAAAATTCAATGGAACACAAAAGAATATTAACTTAATGAGAAAGTTAATACGAGCCGTGAAATTTTAATTTCAAATTAAACTCCTTGTTCCTCGCAAGTCAGTTCTTCGGGAGTACCATTTGCATTTCTCGCGAGCAGAACCGAGGGTGACATGTTTAAATCAATTTCCTGAAGTGTCTACCAGACTGTTGATGGTATCAAAAAATGTTGCAAGTAAAAGTCGTGTGTTTTAAAGTCGTTGCACACGAAGGTCTCCTTTGACATCGAAAAACGTTGCAGATTGAAGTCCTGTAGTTTAAGGTCGCTACACACGAAGGTCAACCGCGTGTAATAATTTTTAGAAGGCTATGGCAGAATAAAATATTAGCTCGCGTCACTTTTCGTCAAATTAAACACGAACCTGGGAATTTACTGTACACACAATTTATATTCCGCCGCCAATTTTAATATAAATCTAAAGACGGACATTTCCCGCTGTAATACGTGACATTATCCCGGATCACGTGCGACCCTCTTCAGCGAAGGGATGAAATAGAGAAACACGTTCCAGCATAAGGAACTCAGAGTCGTCGTTGAATCGCATTTGCGGCGTTAAAATTCCAGTGCGGGAAATATATGTACGGGAAAAGCATTTCATTGGATCCCCGTTGTAGAAGATGAAAACCACGAAGAACGAGGAGGAGAAGGAGAAGAAGAAGAAGAGGAGGAGCAAGAAGAAATAGAAGACGGGGAAGAGCTTTCCTCAGACACTTCCTCTGATTGCTAGTGAATCAGATACGAGGAGGAAAGCCACTCGAAATGTTAAAATTCCATCGATCCGCGAGGTCGGGTTAGGTGCTTTTTCCCCGGCTAGCCGCATTTACATGCGCACGGAGATCTAACCGGGCAAGATGTATAACGAGGAAATCCGCTCGTGATAATCCGCTCGTAGCTGGACCTAACGTCGGATCGAATCCTGAAGGAACGGATATATCCCGAAGCCGAGAGCTTCTCCGAACGTCGGGCACGCGAAATATCTCGGGGAGCAACGAGCATAATCGTCTTGAGCCAGCTGACCCGGGTAAACATCAGGATTTTCGACGTTTCGCTGACCTCGAGGCGAAATTCTCCCGCAGGTAGCTACCACTGTGCCGCGCCGTTCCCGTGATGGTTGATCGAGAATTATGGGGGCCAAACCAGAGGATGGAAAGCGGAAACGAGAAAATGAATTGCTTGACGAGAAGCAAAGCTCCAACGACTGAAACATTTCTGGATCGACTCCACTCGGAGGAAAATGTGCTTAAAAGGTGAGCTTTGCAGAACCGCGTGGAAGGCAAGTATTATAAATTATGGAACCGAATAGATTGTCAAATGTTAGAAGATGTGTTGTGTTGTTGGTATATTTTTACCCTGCCGCATTCTGTCGATCTTCTTCAACCCCTTCACATTTTCATTTCTTTAATACGATCATCTTCTCAAGAACGATTTTATATTTAGCTTTCGGTATCAGCCAGGGCTAACTAGAACCGCCAGGGTCGTCAGAATCAGCCAGAACTAAACAGAAAACCACCCAGAACTAATTGCAACCTCCCGGAGCTAACTAGAACGAGCCAGAACTAAATAGAACCACCCAGAACTAACTGGATCCAAATAGAATCAACCCGAACCAAATAGATCCTGCCAAAGACAAGAAGATCTGTCCTCTCCGTTCCTACAGCAGTAACTAACAATAAAACAGAAATAAAACAGCCAGTAAGACTGCCATGATACAATCACAGAATCATGTCGACACAACTCCCAGCACACGCGCTCATAGAAAGAGAACGCTTCGCATCAGTGAAACAGAATTAGAAGAGCACTCGAACCGTTCGAAGCTCGAACCGTAAACGATTTTCAATGGGATCAGGGTCCCTCACGATCAGAAATACCAGCAGATAGCCATCGAAACGATCGTATTTTCGAGGTCCAAGCTCTACAATCGTTTCGCGAGGAGCTCAGCCAGGTGCGCGGCCAATATCGGTCGTTTATCAGAGGACTTTCCGAAGGGATCCCCTATAAACGCGGCTCGTCTCCGCTGCTCCCTTTCCCTCTCTGTTCCTTATCTTCATTACTTCCGTCGAGGTAGCCGCGGTAAAAGGGGTACGAACGAGATTTGCGGCGATGGAAAGCAGGCCAGCCGGTGTAGAAGAGGAAGGCGAAGGTGGTGCGGGGGTGGAAAGGACATCTAATGCGGGCTTTTCCCCAGGTCGAGGACGAGAACGTCAGGATTGAAGGACGCCGGTGTTTCCTTCTCGGTCGGTAGCTCTTTTACCTTAAACCTTATTCCGCCTCTTCTCTCTCGGCCTCTGATCCTATCCACCGGCTTTTCGCCATTCTCTATACTGTCTGTTATCGTCAAGCCGGTCTTCTCTTCAGGGCGCTGTGTTTAATTCTTTGCAACGTCGGCAAACAATCCACCGTCGTCACGGATTTTTTCGCTGCGAATTACCAAGAGCTCGCGTTCTGTGCGATTTTTCAACGCTCCGAGCTTGTTACCCCGGCGAACCGGTCCTCTGAACAGACTCGAGTGTACCTTTCAGCCTGCTGACTCTCTGTAACGGTTCTGCACACCTTCGGGCCACGATGCTCCACGGTCTCGTGCTAATCGCTTACCTGTGTTAGCGTTCTCGCAGCTGGCAACGCAATTATTGCGCGACTTAGCAGTACTCCGAACGGTCCGCTATTAATTATAGGATAATTTTATTTACACGCTTGCGGAAAATTAACCTGCCCGCAGACTCGCATCAACGATGTAGAAATTGGACCTTCTACTTTGAACTGTATCAAGTGGTACCATATTGTTAGGACATGCTATACATATCAATAAGCTTCTTCAACATCCTTAATAGCTGAAGGAGCATACTTTATGCATCTAAATGGCAAAGATATCTGCAAAGATCGTCTCCGAATCAAATGAAATGTTTTTAAAGGAGCAGCAAGACTCACGAGCATTTATCCGAGCGCTCGCAGAATGAATTGTTTTCGGTCCAATTTGACGAACTAACGCAATCGTCGGAACGAACAAGGAATTCCTCCAGAGAGGACTAGTCGCAACGAGTGTCCTCTAAAATTCGCCGGAGAAAAGAAAACGGAAGGAATAACGCGAACTCATCTCATCGTTGGCATTCCACCCAGCGGGAACTTCTAGCGAAATTGAATCGCATAATGAAGACGAACAGACATCCTAGACAACGTGAACTGGGAACGAAGGGAATACTTGTTCCCCGGACGATTCAATTTCCAAGTTCTCTACGCATGGCGAGCTCCTCGGCGTGCTCCAAAAGCGACAACTTTCTCCGATCATAAGCCGTGAAAGTCTAAACTCGCTGGCAACATTTATGCCGGGTCTGACGGATCAAGGGGTTAAGACGCTTGGAAAAAAGAAATTATGATTTTCGACGTGAGCATGCACGGAGATCGTAGAAAGTTCGGTTGCGAGAGAAACGGGGACGACGCGTTGACGAACGGTCTCTCAATTTTCTATGAGGTTGAAAAATTTTTCGAGTTGGCCGAACTATTCACTTTCAGTTTAAAAATGGATAAAGAAATATATCGAATCAATTTCCATGTAAGCACCTTCATAATTTCAATAATTGTAAGATGAAAAATATAAAACCGGTCATTTCACCGGTAGTGGTAGGTTTAGTGTTAAGGTCGTTGCACATGAAGATCAACTTTGCTTTCTAAAATAAAATTATGAACGTTTTCATTATACTGGTCGATGCAGTTTACAACTTTCTGCAAAAAGGTACTAAATGCTCGAAATGCATCATCCTGTTTCGTGATCTCTAGCGATGTTCATTGCTGAAAAAGCCCGCGGCTAAATTGCCGCTCGCGATATTCGTCGTTGGCAGAGTTTCCTCACTCGAGATAAGATCCCTTCTTCTGCTTATCGATTTTCTATTAGCCGATATTATCGCTGGTTATTAGACGTTGTCGGATCGTTGCTCGGGCAATATGCGATACCGTCGCGAGAAGAAAACTGGAGTAACAGCTTTCTTGCAGATAAGATCTGACAGACCTGGCCGCGATCTCCGAGAATCCCTCAAACTTCGTCGCGAGGTCGCCCAGCAAAATACCGAACGCTGTTACACACGACTATAGTGAAATCTTTGCGTAATGGATTCGTGGGAAGTTTTTCCCGTTGCTGCGCCGCGCCGCCCGGGAAAACTTTTACTTGGCCTGGCCGCTTTCGATGTATCGCATGTATCCCACTGCGATATTTACAACGTCCTCGATCCTCGGAAAGTCAACGAATAAACGTGATTGAAATCCTGCTATATTTAAATCCTTTCGAATAAACAAACTTTTACTTCGCAACAGAAAAATGTAGAGAAGTTGAATGTTTTTTTAATACACTGTATTAAACTCTTTTTTCTATAAACACGCGCCGGGAGATACAGTATGTCATGAGCGGGCAATACGTATTCCGTAAAGCTTTGATCTAAGAAAATTGCCTATTCCCTCCATTGCGGGGCATGCCCCCTTAAACTTAAGGTGTTGACGCTGATCAGTAGACTGCGGATTTCATGCATTCATGATAAACTGTGAAGAAAATTGAATTATATTGTTTTCGATGCATTCTCAGATGATTCGAAGAGGAGGCGCATTTTCATTTCGCTTCTGTTTCTTACGATTGATCCAGACAATATTTATTTTGCACGAAGATCTACAGTCCACTGATAACCTATCACAGCAGATAAATCTCGAAAAGTAAATTGTACAGTCGACAAATGAGTCCAGTATATTTTCTGCGGAGACAATCCTTTCGCTATCGAAGACAATTTCCTCGGGGACGCCGGTTTTCTGAAAAAGCGTTAATAAGTATCCGCCATTGCCAGGAGGACTGTAAACCGACTCGCCGTGCAATATCCGTCGGCGGTTAGGTACACGAGAGAGGGAAACGTCAACCGGAGTCTCTATTTGCGCTGCCGACTCGGAGCAAACGTCACCTCCAGCTCGCGGAATCTAATAACGCGGTTAGAGTTGAATTACTTTTCTTATAGAATCTCGTAGATTAACCCTTCACTAACAACTGTGTGAACGCTTGAATTATCATTCACTATATTCTCGAAATTATTAACTAAGCGTACGTGGCTCGGAAGAGCGTCTTCGCATCCAATTCGCATCCAATTCGCATGATCGAGAAAAAAATACTGGACCGATCGACTTGACATTTTAACTGTACCTTCAGGAAGAGTCCTATTATCATTTGACCCAAGATCAAAATGATTGACAAGACAAGTCTAATTCTGCTCAGTGAAGTTTAGGGATCTTCGATTAAGTCAGACGTTTTCGAGCAGGACCCGAATAAACGTCGACAGAACTCCGGTGTTCCTTCTACGAATATTTGGCAGCGACAGCGTTCATTGCGATCAACTTTTCGCCGTAAAAGACACAGACCTAGACAGTTTATGGTCGCGAGGAACGATTTACTGACACCGGCGAGTGCTGAGTTGAGGTTCGCAATAAAAGCCCGGCGTTATTGGCGCGGCTGTACTGTTAGTATGCACACGCTTGCCATTTTCAGCCCATGCTCGGTTGTTTCTCAGATCGATGGAAAGAAATTATCCGAAGTAATAACTGCGTTTCGAGTCCCGGAGTGGCCGCAATCTCGACCAATAAAATTTCTTAATGATATTCCATTCCGGGCTGGACCCTGAATCCTGTTCCCCGTTGTAATGGCACTCCGAATGCTATCGGAGACATGATCAGTGTGTTGTTCGGAAACAATTCCCGTTCGTGTTTCGTTAAGAAATAGTCCACATTAATGTCCCGTTAAGAAACAGAAATTAAAACACTTAAAATGTTTGATCTCTTCCTCTCGAACGTTTAAAATTGAACAGGCTACACACACTTTTCTATGACGTGTAAAAATGTATCTAGCGTCGATCGTTTAGACCATGGGTCGGCAAACTACGGTCACTTCCTAATAAAAAAAATGTTGAACCTGTTTTTTTTTTGCTCTTTGAGTAAAATTACCCATGGAAATATCTTCGTGTTTGCTACCCGGCCCGCCGAACCTAAAAATGTTGCGGTTTAGACCTTTGTTCCCCTTTGTTTAATGACTCAGTATTTACGTGTGTCAGTAGCGTTCGATACAGATCGTTTCACCACAATGGTTCTTTGTAAACCTGCACCATTTTCGCTCGAAACGCCTAAAACGTTTGTTATTCGATTTAAATAGTGCTCGAGATCGTTTGTTGTGAACGATCGGGAATTGGCATCGTTTTATCGAAACTCTGTCGAAACCAAGGGATTCGTTAAACAAGGTATCAATACAGTTTAATTTCAGAGTACTTTCGATTTAATTTAATTCGTTGTTATGATAACGTTGATGTAGTGCGAGCTTTGTGCATTCCTATCGTGCAGAAACTTCCACAATTGAAATTGCAATCCTTTGGCTGCCAATCCAGCAGCCACTCAATTAAATAAAAACTGAAAAGGTAACATATGCATATGTTACCGAGTACACTTCAATGCTCTTGCATTTTGCAGATCTCAAAATGTGATGCACCGAATACAGGGTGAGTCACCTAACGTTCCCACCTCAAATATCTTTGTTGTTTTTAAAGATACGTCAAATGTCTGAAGGACAAAGTTGAGTGGTAAAATGGGGCTCATATACATATGTATATGACAACAAAAAAATTTTTGTTTTTATGTAATTTTTTTAGAGATATGAAGGTCACCTTCATTTTTTTTAAATGGAATGAGTTATTTTTTAATACATCAATCGATGAAGCTGGATATTCGTTATAAAAAGGTACTAACCTATATATGTATGTCAAAAAGTTAGTAGTTCAGGAGATATTTCAATTTAAATAATTCTAAAACAGCATTACTGTCGTACTAACAATCAGACGTTACACTAGTAAATAAACGCTAATGTCTTAGTATGACAGTAATCGTACACTCTGTATATTAGCGTAAAAATTCATTTTTAAATCCGAACAAATAATTCCACTGCCCATATACGAGCAACACGTCAGTGAACGTGTTAAAAATGAAAGATGCACTCGAATATCCACTCTGAAATGGGACACACTAGATAATAAATACTTTTCCGCCTAAAAGAACATTGTCGCTCATCAAGAACCTGGAAGAATCAACGAGCACTCACTTCGGAGAGAAACAAATTGACTCCCAGCGGAAGCGGATTCGAAGTAAAAATTCGCGAACTCACGGCAACGTGTTAACGGCCTCTGAAGAGTGATCCGCGCGCGGTATTGTTCGGCATAGAAAGCTCGTACGTGTATAGTATCGTCGTCGAAGCGGGAGAGGGATGGCTCTCGAAAGTTCGCGCAAAAAACTCACGTATTCAAGTATTTCGTGAGAGGGTGCGCAATTCCAGTCGTACACGCTCCCCGGAACGATGTTTCCGCGTGTTGGTTGGCAACACTCTTTGTCGAGCCCGTGCGACCGTAAGGAGCCACCGTGGTGCAACGAAAAAAGAGAGAGAGAGAAGAGGAAAGAAAGAAAAAGGAGACACACGTTTGTATCGAGGCCTCGGAAGTGAATGAGTCACAATGAGCCCATACATCGAACGAGATACTATCCGGAAAGGGGCTTTTGTGCGCGGGACGCTGTGCCATCGAGCAGTAAAAATGAGAACGAGACGACGCGACGCGACAAAGAACGATTATTTATCGCCGCGACTCCGACGAGCTTTTCAATGCCGGTTAGTCACCGTATGTTTAACGCTGGAACCGGTGACGATTAACCGACACACGTTCCCCTATCGCCTGGAAATTGTGGAAATGCTAACGCTGCAAGATCCTCAATGACCACCGTATCAACACGCCGCTCAAAATCTCTCTCGACCTTTTGATGCGCGAGGGATGCATCTCTTTTAACCCTCGTCTACCTTTAGTCCCCCGTTTCTACGGCTTAAGCTGGCCCTTGATGTCGAATTCGCAGGATGGTGGAAAATCACAGTGATGGAAACGCAACTAATTAACTTTATGAATTCTGTAAAATGGAATGAGGCGTCTCTCGTGTAGAATTGACACAATTTCTTCAAACTATATTATAAATCCTGGGATCATAAGTGATACACAATTTGTTACTTTAAAGGAGTTTTTGGTGGAATTTTATCCTAGGATCTTTTGTACAACTACTTCCAAGGAGCATATAGAGGTTTAAAGGTTAGCTCAATAGATTTTCTGACGCCCGTTTCTCTCCCGTACGTGCAAGGGTTGGATAACAACCCCAAAAGAAATTATTGCCTCACTTTACTGGAAATGACTTCTTAGGTCGGAAAAATTCATAGGGTTCGCAGTACAAGCATGAAACTTGCATTAACCGGATTAGGTACTGCAAGTTCAATCTACATTTGTCTGAAGAAAGAAAGAAAAATATTTGTTATTGACTCTAAGTAGAAATGTTTAATTTGAGGTGGATAAAAGTTTTACCGTTTCTCTCATTGTTATGTACCGTGTGCACAAGTTATATCACTTTCTAACGCGTTTTCGCCGCGAGGCGTAAAGAAAAAAGTTGCAGGAACGCATTTGATGTAACGTATTGTAAGAGCATAGTTGTATACGTCGCTCGCGTTCAACTTTCACAAAGAACAACCGAAGGTAGCTCGCGGTAGTTCAGCGCGGAAAAATATCGCAGGAGTTGGCTAACCTTGAGCGAGACCATAAATTCCGGAAATACCTTGAAGACAATATTTAATCCTTCCACGAGTTACCAAGATCTTCCATAACTTATCACTGTTATCACACGATACATATAATTTCTTTCGCGGTTCCACCTTTTTCTATGGCGAGTACATAATTCATCTCTCCGGTTTCCTGTGTCTACATACTTCTGAGAAACGGTCAAACACGCAAATCTTAATAAATAACCTAAAATCTGCAACTCCTACTTTACGTCTCGTGCACTTATGAGAAAAATTAGTGAAAAGAAATTTGGAACAGTCGAAAGTTTATAAGCATTAGCTTCTTGAAATTATTTAAAAATGGAGATTTTTATTTTGGACTCTCGTGTCTTGCAATTTTTACAGGCAGTAATCAATAAAATCATTTCTTACAAACAAATGAACAGATAGAAGACACTTGACAGTCTCCCAGATCTTGTACAAGTCCTATGTGCCTAAATCAAACCGATTTCTTCTGCGCTCCGAAAAACACAAGGTTCACCCAAACGAACGTCTCCGTTTGTTTTCACCCGGTTCGCAAGCGTTTCGTAACAACTCTGATTGCAATCATAGACTCGCGTGTTCCAATAGTATTCCATGACTAATCTAATGACTAATGGTAGAATCGTCTACAGAATTTTCTTGTTGGATTACTCTGTGGTCACACCTGGAATTCGTTTTGATAAAATATTGTTCGAAAATGATGCGTGTTATACAACACCTGGCGCGTTTAATGTTCCCCGGCCACGATAAATATCAGCATACGTGACTACCATAAAGCCGACCATTCTGAGTCATTCCCGTGCATAAATTACCTTTTTCGAAATATTACCAAACGTTCTTACGCAACAATGCTTGAATCGTGCGCGCTGCAATCGCGGTAATGGTGTCTTCTTTTATCACTTACTAATGAGAATCTCCATTAGTTGGTAATCAAGCTCTTACTTTACATTATAGCTTAGATAATTGTATAATAGTATTAACAATTCGATATTCAGTAGCGTTCACTTTTCGACAATCAAGATGACAAACCATCGCTCCATGCAACGTGTGATCAGCAACGTTCTCGATTTTCTACGTCAGACATGTCCAACTCGCGGCCCGCGAGCCTACTTTGGACCGTTCTCCCACTTCTTGATTCCGCTGTGGTGGGAGGTTACGTTCCCCCATCATTGCGTGGCATTTTAAGTAGTGGAGAAAACGACGCAGAGGTTGGACAGAACTACTCTACGTTGTGCCAATACTAGTTTGATCACAAGATTTTCATTTTCCTTATATCGTTTTTACCTTAACACTAAAACTACCGAGCGCTGAAAGCGATTAAAATGTTTCATTTGATAAAAATGACAAGGCTCTGTTTATTTAGATTTTGTGCAATTTTTATTTGAAATACGTGCTTGGATAAATAAATTTGTCGAATCAATTTCCATGTGAGCACCGTCATCATTTCAATAATTACAAAATTGAAAATCTGAGACCGGTTATTTTACCGGCAGTGGTAGGTTTAGTGTTAATGAAGTATCTATTGCAAAACAATCCAGGTTATATCATGTACTACATATACTACTTTTTTTAACTTGCACTCTTAGAACAAACCTAACAATCCGTGTATCAATATTTGATAACAAGTTTTAATGACATAAATCTTGAATGTTGTGAAAACAGCACATGTATTTCAATGAAGTGGACAGAAATCGAACCTAGCAACAATGTGCCACGTAATGCCGCACTCCCACGAAAAACGAAACTACCGAACGCGACGATACTTTGATCGACCGGTGAGAGCGATAAGCACCTAATAAACGAGGAAATTGGTTAGTCAAGCTAGAAGCACGGATCGCCACATTTATTACGATCTCGGGGCGTCGCGAGTATTCTCGAAAATATTTACCCGGTCGGTACGTGCCGTGTACTGTGTGCGTTTCGATAAATTATGGAACGTTTGACCTATCCGCGTCGACGATTCGAATCTGGCACGCGTCGCGGATAATCGAGCGGGGAATAAAATTTCCTCTGAAGTGGGTCAGCGCGCTGAAGCTTTTGCGAGGTGTGCTTTCCAGAGAGGCCCGATTCCCCTTTTTCCAGTTCTCCAGCTCTGGAAATGTGAGCGTGGGCTGCGAGCTGGACGCGGAACCGACATCTTCAATGGCGGAATAATTTAAGGGGTCTTCTGGGCTAGAACAAATTTTTCTTCGGCATTTTCTGGAAACACGCATCCGAAGGATTTGTTCAGATACGTGGGAATAACAAGGTTGTGGATATTTGAAGAACGCTTTAATACACTGAACACGCACTTAATGAATAGAGTGCCTACGCATGACGGGAAATAAAATTAATGTGAAATGTCATGGTGGAAAATTCAAAAGAACCAAGTTTGGCGTCTCTGAGACGGCATTTCAAGGCAAGGAGTAGAAGGTGTCATAAAAATCGATTTTCTCACCCCGCCGAAGGAGAATCTGCACTATGCTAGATTTCTCTGAAATATTGTCCACAATTCGACGAATCTGCCGGAAGCTGAAATTTGAACGCGAACGCGTTGTTAGAGATATTAGGTCAAAATGGGCCAGGAACTTCAAGGGTGGCCCGTTTTCATAATAAGCTGGCTGCGAACACGTCGAGGAAGCATCCCGTGCTTCGGCGTGGCGCCCAGGGCCTTTAAAAATGAGAGACATCGACGATCCGACGAGTTTCCGGCGCGTCTGCTCCCTTCGTTTTACGACAACGAAAACAACGGGATCGTCCGTGACACAGATGGATTCATGAAAGCTGGGCGAAACGGGTTTAGGGGACTAATCGATGGCACACGGAGTAAGAGCAAGAAACGACGAGGAGCAGTCGAAGTAGGAGAAGGCGCGAGAGAGAGACAGAGAAGGGAACATTTCAATCTGCAGGTTCGCAGCAATCCGTTCGATCGTTAACAAAACAGTAAATTGCATCCTAACAGGCAGGAAACTCGCGTTCCCGATACCTGACCCAATTCCGGCGCGCACCATGAACGGACAATAAACTCCATTCGCTGCACCAATATTTGAATCCGTCGTCTCCCTTTGAAATGATCTGTCTCCCCTCCGGGTGGTTGGCAAATATTTGGCGAAATTTTCGCTGGCCGGCGACAACTCGCGTCGACAACATCATCAAAATCGTCTGGTCGGACTTGAAAGAGACGTCGCCGCTCGTTAACACTTCACGGACCGGAGAGTTCGGGCCGAGAGAGAAAACTGCCATCTTACAATTAGGCTAAACTAGAGGCCAATTTAGACTTTTCGTTTTGGATGTACGTTACACCGAATCTAATATTAATAAGGATTGTTTGGTTGCTTGACAATCAAGTTTTCACCCTATACTACAATCCAGTTAATGGCAGGATTAATAGTTTAGCATTATTTTTATGACGATCAGTTTTAAGTAATTCCATAGCGTCGGTCACCGATGACACTCGCGACGTTCAACGTGTTAACTAAGGACTAACGGGCTGGGAAAATTGTTGGACAAGTGGAGGAAGCTTGTTCGTTGCTCGTTTGTAGCCATTACTACTGATCGTCAGCTACTATTCGCGATGGCAAGGTCTCGGCTGTAACGAGCCATCGCACGCGCGTACTTAATAATCGCGAGCTGTTTTTCTAGCCGGCTGTTTATCATATCTGAAGTCACGAACAGAATGCGGGCTTACATATAGTACATGCGGCCCTCCTCCGGCCGTGTCTCTTGCACTTGTTGGCTGGTAATTAGCACGTGGGATACTTAAGCGTGAGTAATCGGCCAGCCACAGGGAAACAGTTTCCGGAAAGCTCGGCCATTCGTTACAGCTACGGAAAACTCGCGCGATTATACTGATTTCAGGATACGTCGACCCGATAACTATACTAACAACTTCGAGTGTTTAACGGAATTAGACCCGGAAATTATAGCAGTATGATCCCCTAACTGATTCTTATCGCGTAGGAGTTTCGCTGGATTTCAGTATGGAGCGTTTTGATTTTCTTTGCAATTCTTCAAATCGACGTAGTGTGGTAATACGTTCTGTTAACCAGCTGTAATCTTCAACAACATGAATTTTTATAAACGTGTGCGTTCCAGTTAACAATTCCCAAGGAATTGAAAGTTCGCTGAAAAGCGCACTGAACGAATTAGATGATTTTTTCGTAGATAAAGTTAAGTCCGTGTTATTCAGACTGCAGCCATGCTCACAGACGTAACCGATGCTTATTATACTTCGCGGCACGCGCAAAGAATCGTTGTCTGATCAAGATGATCACCATGGTGCACAAGTGATTCATTTTAATCGAGCCCCGTTCTGAAGACCGCACCGGATTCAGACCATGAAAGATTAATGATGCTTCCCGGCAAAACGTTAACACGAAAACGTTAACACTAATGTATGCCAGGCTGGCAACCTGTCCAGGACTTTCTATCTCTCCTGGCTGCTGTAAGATTCATGTGTCCGGCGTCGACTTCGGTTGCGAAGAACACCAAGAGCCAGCGAATTGGGACAAAAACCGGGGCAGCCTGTTAAGTTTCGCAAAAGTTTAAGCAGATAGGGAAGTTCGGCGAGGTAGCGAGGCGTCCGAAGGATCACGTGCCGAGAAATAACGACGAGAGGCGACCTGCTTTGTGTATCTTGCTCGGCTCGGCGCCGTTTTGCTTCGGGCCAACGATACAGCGCAGCCAGCAAACTCACCTGGACCATAAATAGCAGGTACTGTTGCCAGTCTGCGCACCAATAATCCTCAGTCAACTGGTTACTCGTAAAAGAAGCTACGACACACCGCTGGCAAATTGTCTTGCTGATGCTATCTTACCACTTTTTATCACTATACATGCATAGAATCCACAAAAAGTTCATTTTCTGTTGGGATTCGGACCTATAATGTCTTTAACATCTCAAACTTGCTTACAGCTGATCAACTGGGATTTCTAAAAGAGAGAAACTTCCAATTTCAAAGTTTGCTTCTCACAGCACTGGCAAATTGCCTTATTGGTGCCATCTCAGCACTTTCTGATGACTATAGGATCTGCAGAAGTTCCTTTTCTGTTAGAAACCCCACAGCCATACCCATACCATTCTTAACATCTTCAACCTTCTTATGACTGCTCAACTGATTTTCCAAAAGAGACTTGGAATTTCAAAGTTCGCTTCTCGCACCACTGATTTGAATTGTCTTTCTACCTGCATCATGGCAATTTTATTTCGCACAAAGGTCCTAAATTTACATAGAAATGAACGTCAGGCAATCAAGAAACGTGTAGTTCGTCGACAGGATATGATTGCAACGGTGCAATCTATTAAGACAGGTTCTAGGTACAAAAAGGCTCTTTCGTAGAACGACTTAGAGATGAAAAATGTAGATTGCGAACAGCATTGTCTCAACGATATTCCCGATATAACCTGATCAGAGGCAATCATCGTCCGATGACTGTCGAACCGACAGCGATCCGATTCGATTGTCATTCGATGGCGAGCCGACTCGCTGAATAATTCGAGCGTCGGCCGCACTGCAACCCGCATGAATAGTATCCCCGAGAATCATTCAATTATGCAATAACCAAGTTCGACGGGCGCGAGACAAAACGTTTCGCCTCTGAAACACCGTTCCCGTGTCGTCTCCGGGGAGCTAGAGGCAACGTTACGACGTCCTCCCGATGAGTGTATCGATCTTCGACGTCAGCCTGTGACGCGGGGGATGCTGCTGCACTTGAGCTGTTTCACCCCCCGAGCCTTGCGCTCTTTCAAAACTTCCTCATGAACATACACACACGCGCGCGCCCGCACCTTCTCCCGCGAAAATTCTCGACGAGCCTCCATTATTCGGCCCACAAAGCCTGCGGAAAGAAGGATCGTGGAACTTATTTGAAAAATATTATTTAGCGGATCAAAGCGACTCCAGCCTTCAAGACCTACACGCTACCTGTCATGGAAATCGAGCAACACTGATAGTCGGACTGAGGATTTTCTGTATTTATAATAAAAAAAAATATATAAAAAGAACTTTTTATAAACCACGCTTATATTAAAATGCACTAAGGAGGAGAAAATAATTTCTTTCCTTGTTCTCCATAAAATACCGAATCCAGTTAAATGATTGATAATATTTTTCCCCAAAATTTTAAGCAATTAGTTCAAAATTTCTTTTGCTATAAAATTAGTGTCGGAATAGATAGAAAAATTTAATATTTTATGATTACATGATTATATATAGAAAGAAATAATAATTTCTGCAGCAGCAGCGTTGCAATTACACTCGCGTTTCGTGTAAACCCTGCGAGAGGATACAAAGCGCCCTTCTTCCAGCTGGTTAGGAACAATTCAGTATGGCAGCATCGAGGAGAAGAGAGTATCGGCGATGTTTCGCAAATTTTCCGCCGCGTTCCATGGACGCCTCGAACACCAACGTAATCGTTATCAACCGTCGCGATAAGACCGTGCGTTTTAATTATCTAACGTACGAGGAGCCGACAGCTCGCTGTCCACGTCAACACGTAAATTCCCGCTGTAAATTAATATTTACAATGTGCCGCGAGTTTCAGCCTTGAACTTGCGCGTGTCAATCTGTTAGAATTAACTTCGGCAGCCTTGATTGTCTATTAGTTGTCTACCGAACTCGGGAAACATAACTTTCCGCGAATTTGCTAAACAAAATTGTTGTTCGTTTAATAAACGTGGCTAATGGAAAGATAAAGAGTGAATCGAAATTTATTTTTCATAACTGAGAATAGCGGTCTAACGTTTTGTTCGCTAAGCTCGGAAGTACGATATTAGAATTTTATGATTCGGTGCATATAACAAAGTGCATCGCTAAATTGGCGGCGCACTCAGGGAGTGGGCGAGCCGACGTGGAAAAATGAAATTACAGCTGATGATAGATAGTAATTTACTTCTTGACAAATCGAGACGTTTAAAAGTAATTAGTGACCAGAATCGCTCTTAATCAAAATGATTAAAAACTACTCCTCGGCAGTTTGCAATTCTATAAAATGATTACGGTCTACCATTATTTTCGAGATAATTTGGACTGCTTCGAGATATTACGAGATCCATTTTTAAGCGATGTCGGTGTTGGTGAACCGAAAAATTTGGAAAATAGGCACTTAATATTAGAATGACGTGATACATCCTCGCCTCAATTAATCCGTGCATGAATAATCGTAAGCTATAATGATGAATTGCCGATTCGACACCCTGTGGATTTCGGCGGCGTGCAAATCAAAGTAGAACATCGCTCACCGTTCGATTTTGTCCATCGTGGTGGGATGCTGCAAGATGGTTTGCTGTGCGGACATTTCGACGACGCATTGTGTACCGAGTTCCAGCTCTGAAACATAAATTGTGTTAGTCCAATCAACTGGGAACGTTGATGGCGGGTGTTCAGGGCTATTGCGAAAATTAGAACACGATCAACCGTTTTCTCGTTTGTGTGTAGAGCAATTACTCGAACGGTACACAAGGATTAAAATTGTACAATGCGCAGTTAACAAGACAAGTTTCCAAAATGCTCCATCCATTTCCAGACAATTCCGAATCACGAGATATCAGCCTAAATTATCTAAAATTCGCGACGCGGACTCCAAAAATTAAATATCGACAGAAAAAAACAACCTAAAACTTCACAGGTTGCAAGTAATGATTTTTTGATCAAGAAAATCGTGCCTTAGGATCTTGCCCATCATTCGATTCTTTAAATATGCAGTGGTTGACAAAATTTTCAACAATACACATTGAATTTTGAAGGTATAAAATATACAGTAATTTTACAATGAACCAATTTTTATATTCACAAATGTACAGAAACATTTTATAGCCACTGCATACAGATTTTACGAAAAAGGAAACAAATAGCATGGAATTCCAGCGTGGGTTTCCAAATAGCTGAATAATTCACAGAAGTCAATTCGAATTCCATATTGTTTTATTAACACATACCTCTCGGTGTCGGGATACAAATTTATGTAAAAATATTGGATTGTGTCATCGACCAATCTAATTAAAAGTTAAAATTGCTCGCTTAATCAGGCTTCATCCACGCGAAAACCAGTTCAGTATCTCGACGCTTTTTCCTGGCGAATTTCATACTTGAACCGGACATCGCCGCGCACGTAATGGAATCTCGAGTTCATGCATAATGGAACGTATAAACAGAATTTACAAGGCGAGACCGCAGTGCGCCGTCTGTCGCCTATAAATATATATTTTACAAACATCATGAAAAAGGTGATTATTACAATATAGGTTACGACCATCTCTTCAAGTTTTTTCCGTACTAAAGTATACCTCCTCATATTTTTTCGTTTATTCATCGACTGGCAATTAGAAACTAATTGACAAGAAAATTCTATACACCTACATACCTTAACACCTGCTTTGCTAGAAATCTATCAAATAATTTTCTAGAATAAAAAGTCGCCATAAAACATCTTAATTCTGTATAAAGTACAGAGATACACATGATTACATTATCAAATATTAAATTGAACATTCTGTGGAACAACATAATTCTGAACTTTAATCTCTCGTGTCGAGAGAGGCACATAACAATAAAGTCTCCGACTCTTCTGAAACGATTGTGTTCTAACGTAACTAACGTGGCCGGGAGTTCGATCACCCGTTCTTGTTGACGTACCCAGTTTACCACTGAATATGCATTGTATGCTCAAGGGGATTTATTTAATTATAAGCCCAGAACAAACCGAACAGTGGCCCGACATTATTCAGGCGGCGCGTTACGACGCAGCCGCCAAATGAATTGTCGATCGTCGAAGAACACGCCCGAGATTTACTAGAAAATCTCGTATCGTTCCCTGTGAATAATAATGAGATCCCGTTGCAGGATATTGCGATACTCCGATACCCCAGCAGAAAATTTCAGCGATAATTAATAATGGAAAAACAATGATTTTCCATGGAAAGTTACAGCCCTTCGTAGGTTTTGACGCCAGGGTGGTCTCATCGGTCTTGATGGTGTAAACCACATTTATCCCCTTGTAATTTCACATTTCTTCGTATGAATTTTCTTTTCCTTGTCACGTCTACAGCGTCCATATACCGTTCCAACCCCTCAGTTTCACTCCGTGCAATAAATTCCACATTGCTCAGCAGTAATGCTCGTTTTTATTTCTCTGAATATTTCGAAAAAATGAATGTATGTAAGTACAATACATTGCTGGTAGTTTACCGAGAGTAGAGATGGAACCACGGAACGAATGAGCAGGAAACAAAAGAAGCCGTACGAGTTCCAACGCTGGTTACATCCACACCCCCGTCTAATCGTATCACGCAACAACTGTTTGCGAATAAACACGCCGGCACGCGAATTATTGAAACAAAGCGTCGCGTCGCTATGGATCGATTGAATCGATCGCAGAAGCAGCCTTGTCGGAAGCTCGATAGATTGTATTAAAAACTCCCCCTTCGCGTTCATCCCTTTAAAAATAACGTAATATTATCCAGATTCGCTAAAATCCCAATTTTCGAGTAAATATTTCTACGCTCAGTAGAATTGATTTAGCTTCGAGAGTGCCGTCGAAGTGAAACGTTTCTGTCGATTTTACCACGTTTTTATTTATGATCTAAAGGATCGCGTGGAGTTACGTGCACCGTTGATTCGTATTTTACTGCTGTAGCTTCACAATTTGTAGCGATATCTATGTTCACATGTATTTTATCGTTTCTTTCTGTTTACTACCATCCGTCTTCTATTTATTGTGCGCAAGTCACCGTTGTGTAGAGTCAGATTTCCAGATTAGTTGAAAAAGAGTTTAACAGATGGTCGTTCAACGACATCGAGAAGAATAAGTAAAGAATATTGTCGTATACGAGAGTCAAAGAACCATGAATAGAATTGACGAGCAATTCAAACATTAAACGGCGTGAATGGAATTTATAAACAATGAGTCGTCCATAAAGGAGACGTCTAGAATGCACACGATAACAAAGAACAGAAGACGTTGTAGGAGACAATATAACAGAGTCACGCGTGATACCGGTCGTTAGCGCGGAGGGAAAAATGTTTGCAAAAAGGTGTTTACGCTGGCAAAAAAAGATCGGCAAAAAGGGGATGCGTGTGCATTATACGCCGAGAAAAAGAAAAAAATTGGGAAAAGTCGATGTAGCTACATGAAATAAAAGAGGAGTGGACAACAAGGTGATCGATGCGATCCATTCGAGCGGGAATAAAATGAGCAGGAGGGTGAAGGAGCATGCGAGCATGTAGAGAAGCCATGCATAAGGTCTTATGACAGTCTTACGACAGTCACGAGTCATAACGCTCGTAACATTCAACGTCCGCGCGCATACGTAATCGCATGAGGCGGTAAATCCACGCTAAGCGACCGCTCGCCTTAACTTTATTCAAACGCATCGGCAACCTGCTCGGCCAATCGGATCGATAGCGCGTAACCTGTGCTCATTCATGACTCGATGCGCTCGGTGACCACGGATCAGTTTTCCTCTGGTGCCGATTCTTTCAAATTCTCTGTTCGATACTCACAAAAATATTTGCCTCGCGCAAAATATAAATGCATGAGTCGAAATGCAAGACAGGTTATATGATAATATAGGTTTTTATATGATTTAAAAAAAATTCGCGAGTCGGTATCCCTTTTCAATCAAAAGTTACAACCCTTTCTAGATTTTGACGCCAGGGTGGGTGGCGTCATCGGCCTCGACGGTGTAATCCATATTTATCCACTTGTAATTTCACATTGCTTCGAATCATTCTTGCAATCCTCGTTACACCTGCAGTGTCCGTATTACGTTCCAATTTCCGCCTCGTTCAGAAACGCAGTTCAAAAAAATAATAGAAAGATAATCCAATGTGAATCAGTTTTGTATGCATTTATAGACACATCGAAACCTGTATGTGCACACCGTAAGTACACTGGAAGGAAATAAAGAGCAAGTTCAAATCAAATGGAACATCATCTTGTTTTTATGAAGTGATCGAGTAGTTCGAGGCTTTACCGCGCTGTAAATCACGGCGAGTGCTTTCGTGGACCGCCTCAGACTGAAAAGTCACGCGATCTTTATCGATTTCCGTTCATTGACACGATCGGCGATGTTCATTGACGAGGAGCTTACGCACGAGCGAGCGAGCGATCACTAGCGTACGACGACTTGTCGTGCGTGCCCACGCACACCGATGGCGCCTTCGGCCGTTTTAATTACCTTTGTCGCGTGTACGTGTCGCCGCGCTGATCATGGCTATCTAGCCGTGCAAAGGTGGGGAGGTAAGGATAAACGGCGATCAGTTATCTTGATTGACGACGAGCATCTTATCTGCTGCGTAATAACCGCGCAAGAAACTTTGAGCAGGAAACACACGTCGCCGATATTAAAATCCTTTTTATCCGTCCTGGCGGCTTCTGGGTCGCGTATAATTGAAAACCGAACGTCACCTGGCGGTTCGAATGCCCCCGATCACGCTCCAAAAAATTTGATTTGCAGATCGCGCGTTTCAGGCGAGCTCCGCGGCTTGATTTCGTTGCGATTTTATTTTCCGTTCTATTACACCGATATTTGTTTCTCTGATCCTCACCGGTGATTAATGTCATCGGCAACACTTAGGGTCCATTCCGTTGCACGCATAATGCGCATACACTGTATAGTGTATGCATAGAGACTCTTATACTACACTATACAGTGTATGCGCATTATGCGTGCAACGGAATGGACCCTTAGTAACAGTCTGCGGTAATCACTCGATTATCATGAAGATAATACGATTATACAATGAAATGCACGTCTTTGCCGATTCGATTGATAGCAACTCGCGAGTTTCGCATGCTCCAGTGATCGCCGTAAACGCTCGATTACTCGCAGCCTCCTAACGAGCGCGTCAAGCAAACCAGGAAAGAATTATTCGCGTTAACGTCCTCCATTTTTTCGCCCGCGCACTGTTAACGTTCCAGTTTCACTAGAATTATAATCATTTAATTTCGCTGCACCCTCGACCGAAAAGCAGGAAGAAAAAACAAAGAAAATTACGGTCGTCGGTGCCGTGGAACGGCCGCGGCCGGGAACATCAGACGAAGAAAATTACACCGTTTCGCGGGTCTACGGACAAAACCAAAGAACCGTCCTCGGGCTCTAATTAACTGAAAGAACCACTCGCCGCCCCTCCTCCGCAAACGGCGGTACGATATCGAACCCGAAGGAATCGTCGAACAGCTAATGAAAATTGAAACGGGACCTCTCTAATGGAACGTATTAATTGGCCTCGTAACGGCGGAATTCTTCGGCAACGAGGAACAAAGCCGCAGGATCTTGATTTTGGCAGGACAAATCGTTCGTTTCTGTCGAACGGCGGACTCTGCTTCGCTGTTGGCCAACCGAAATGTTGCAATAAACATTCCCGCCTCTTGTTCGCGTCGGTGGATATCATTCCGTCGCGTTTCATTGGCTGCCGGGTCGTTTCTCTTTTATCGATGTAGGTAAAAGAAGATTATAAATAAGAAAGTAGGTGCAGTATCATGCTGCTGCTAACATCAGACGGTGTTGCTTTTATAAGCGGCTCTGCGACCCGTATCGGGTGAGTCTGGAAGAAATGATCGTCTCATCCTCTCTCCACATAATTCATGGATTGCTCTATCTGATTTGCTAGGGTTCAATCGGCTAATTCGTATGGTGTATTTCTATTTATTTCTTTAAGATTCTACAGTAATTCTTCGTTGTTCCATTCGCTGATCAGTCGCATGGTTAACGTGGTTCGAAGCAACTTTAAAGTAAGGTGGAGATTATAATCCTCAAGAAACGAACATTTCCCTGTCGCGGAATTTTTCCTCCGTTTGTTCAGGAAATCTCGACGCATGCTACCGATTCGTGAAGCGAGCCTTAACACGTTCAATGCGGATCAGTTCTGGAACTGACTTAAGAACAACTTTACCACGCGAGTCAGTTCTGAAACTGACAAACGGACCTAGTGACTTCCGCTCAAAATTTTTGAGAAAAAAAAATGTATTTCATAAAAGTGATTTCCAGAAAGGTAATATTTAGATTTCACGAAAAAAATTTTTTTAATTCGCGTTGGGGCGAGTTTTAGATCGTCAAAAACGCATTGGAAGTGTTAAGTAAACTGCTTTTTCGTTTTCTTTGGACCCGACTACGGTGGCAGGTAGACAGGTGTTCCGAGCTGGCTCGGATCTGAACGAAGACCAGGCAACCTCGAGAGTTTAAAGTGGAAAGAACAGTCTGAGAATATTTTCAGTGGCGTCGAATACTTTTTTAAATATTCAGCAATCGTACAAATTCGATCAACCATAGCCTTTCACCTTACTCCGAACATTGTACACTGAACTATCGAAATTCTTCTACGATTCCAACATGATCATCAAAGCATGAAGATGCAGATTTGCATAAAGAACCGCAATCCGCTTATCACGCACGGCGCGGTGGCCACGCCATACTATCCGAAAGTGAAGATAAATCATCGGCAGCTTATTTACGACGGTTCGTTGTCAAACGAGCGTGTTCGTCTGCAGATGTCTATCCATTCAAGCGTGTAATCGACGAATTGACCGTTGTCTACGATGCACCGGGTGTCTCTCTCGAGGAAATGACCGGTCTCGTTGCAGGCGAACACATCTGGTATAAGCAGGGCCCCTAACGTCTGGTGATAATTCATCGACTCGCGTGATTTATTCAGCGTCAAGAGCGTCTCTCTCGCTCTCTCTCTCTCTCTCTCTCCCTGCTCGGTGATGAACGTGTAATTCGTCGGTCTACTTTGTGGACACCATCTTCCCCGCGTTATCGATCCGCGCTCTGCCCTCCCACGTTACTGCGCTTTGAAGCTGTCCTCCCACGATACACGCTTGTAATGTGTAACCCCGGGCCGTGTACGTGCGATCGTCGAGCGTGTAACCTGACAGTTATCGAGCCACGGCACCGACCGGCGTTTATCATCGCCGCGATCTGTGTATCGTGATTCTGGTAGCGCGTGCAACGACTATCGCTCCATCATCCTCCACCGATGATCCACGGGGTGGCGCGCGCGATAGACGAACGATCTCTCGATCTGTACGCTGACAAAACGAACGACACAATGTTATTCGCAATAGAAGCCTCTTCACGCGATTTCAGATCGTATTTTCACATAATACTGGGTATACTGAAAAATTGACTTGATCGAACGGAATTAGAGAGACCACAATTGTTCCAATTTTTCTGAAGGTGCTGATACTGGTCAAAACGAGCGAATCATGTTATCTGGCAACGTATTTAGGTAAAGGTTGGAACGGAACGAGCTCCGTAGCTCGATAACGCGGCTGTGTCGACGCTGCCCAACCCCCGAATCGTTGTTTGTATTTTTGGACCGCGGCTGCACCGAGAGAATATTTGCCCCCATCTTGAGCTGAAGTGCCGTGTTATTTTTTAACGCCACTTGAGGCGATGCTGTCGTTCGCCGAACAACGAAGTTTCGACGAAACGTCTGCCAGAGATCGCCTCGAGGGCGTAATTAAAATTATTCAGTTCATACGTATCTCCAATTATAGAATCCTGCTGGCCAAAGGAAATCGAAGAAAATTCGGAGAAAGATATTTATCGTTTCTCCTTTAGACAAAATCCTTAAACTCATTTAGAAAACTTTTAGTATATTGTAAAAGTACGTCGAATTTTTTAAACACCATTTCTCACTGAATAATTCCATCGAACTTTCTAATGATATCGCGGAATATCAGCGAAAACAGAAGAAGAACTTTCGCAGTCGCGCGACTTCCAATTTAGGTAAATCGATTCAAAGCAAATACTTGTCTATCCTGACTTATTTCCTTCAATTTCCGTTTCGAAACGGCCCTGCACTCTCCAATGGCGATGTGGATCATCATTAATCACAAAAACAGTTCAATTTCCGTATTTCGTTGTTTTACTTCCCCGGTTTACAATTCCAAATGTCCAAGTTTGATTTTTATTGTACTGACTTCAAGATTAGAAAAGACAGGAAGTAAATACAATATTTAGCTATCTTGATTTATTTCCTTCAGTTCCCATTTTGAAATGTTGCTGAGCTCACCAATCACGAGGTAGATCATCATTAATCAGAAATAGAGAATTCAATTTCCGTAGAATCTCGTTGCTTTAACCCCTCGATCTCCAATTCAACATGTCCATTTTTCTTTTTCCTAATTCCCCATTTCCGAGCGAATCGGATCGGACAAATTGAAATTTTTCAGTCCCGTTCCGCCCGGAATATCTCGGATTTCTAATTCAAATTTCGCCGAGCACGATCAGCCGCGCCTATAATCGCAAAAATGGTGTCGAACATAAAAGCGGCGAATTTCATTAAACGGGGCCGCGAGGACGAGCCGTAAAAGCGGATTGTAATGCGGCGATGAAAACAGGAAAGCAGCTAAAAACGCATTTAGGCAATTAAAGGAACGAGTGGCAAAGAGGCAGGCGGGGAAAGATCGGAGAATAAAAATTTTACGGGAACACGTAGAGCAGGAAATTAAACGCGAAACCGCGGCCGAGTGGAAGGGAAGAGCTGAAACAACACCGGTGACCGAGTAATTGCACAAAGACAGAAAGAATTTCAACAAGACGAGCGTGTTCGCTTAAATTAAACTCAATTACCGTAATAAGTCGGCCAGCTTAACGATTTTACCGTTATCGTTCACACGTAATTAGATCGGCGTTATGGGTAATTCGAAATGTACACCTATAACTGCGTTGCTGCCGGTAAAGATCTTTCTAGCTGCTTGCACTTGTATGCAAATAATTTCTGCCGAGCGAGTCATTTAATCACCTATCATTGTCGGCAAGAATTTATTCAGCAACATCTCTTTCGGGTCTGATAAAGAATGGTTACGATTTTTATATAAGCGTTACATTTGAGGAATTCGTGACTTTTCTGTGGTAAGGTGGAGTGGGGTAAGCGCGTAAACGAAGCAAGTGTATTAGGGTAACTGCACCAGTGAGTAAACGGGCACCAGTAAATGAACGCTTTTGTATATTTCAACAAATTTTAAGCCGCACGGCATAGTAGCGATAATGACTCTTGGGCCAATTGAATATATGACTCTTTTTCGTAGCTGTATTCCTATTGGTACAATAGAAAGAATATAGTAAGAATATATTGGTACTAGAATATAGTGTTCATTGACTGGTATTTTTTATATTTTTTATTTAACGTTTAATAAAGAAAAATAATAAGAATTTCACTTTATTTGTGTTCATTTATTTTTGACAAATGAAGTATAGGGAGCCGTTTGGCATATATGAGATTCCTGTGATTCACATATTTTTTTTAAAATAAAATATCTTCCTGAACAATTTCTTAAATGTTCATTCACTGGTGCAGTTACCCTAACTGGTTATTTTTATTATGATTTGAACGAAATTTCTCTAGCTTGTATTTAATAATGTAGTATAAGTTAGTATGAACTATCGACATAGGTGTCGCCCAAGAATAAAGGTGTTTTCCTCGCTTAAATCAACCAATGCCAAACAGTCACATGAGAGATACACGTACAACTTTGAGATTACCCTGAACGTGCAATAGTTTACAAGTTATTAATATATTCTGTGTTATTATTTTAGGTAAGTACAAAAAATATTGATGTAGGTTTGCATTAAATAAACCGTTTTTAGTGTATTTTTTTTTATTTATTGAGTTCTTTGTTTAAAAATGGATAACTATAAAACTAAACAATATAATTTAATGCAATAAGAAGCATTTTATAGCAGACTTGTTAATCATTTTTTTCTTGCCCCGTAGCACTTGAAACAAGTAGTTGACACTTCGTACAATATCCTATCAAAATGATAATTTTCAAGCAAAATTAGAATCCTACATAATTCTAATTCACCAGTAATAACTGTGGCAAGAGTTTGATACCAAGAGGGTTAAGTTTTTACATACCAGACTGAAAATACATCAGTCTAAAGCCCAACTTTACAAAAACTAGTGCGCACTTACCCCACTTCACTTTAGTATGGTTTCATATATTAACAGAAGGTTGACACGTTTAATGCATTGAAGTGCAGTTAAAGCACTCGTTAATTTTTACTAATTTTTAAATTGACTGAATTAAAAGCAATCAAAATGTGAATGGCGTAAAAAAAGAGTGCTAAACTCACGGAAATGTTTAACAAAAAATCGAGATCATTTGAATAGGAATGAAATAAAAGATACTCGAGTGTAAGACAAAATTTTCCTTGAAACATTAGTGACCTCTTCGCAAGGGTAGTAGTTTCAGTTCCACTCTAGGTCAGCCTGTACAAAGTGCCGATATCAGACTTTTAAACAACGAGGGTGTGTGTACACGTGTAAAAACAGAAAATCGAGGTTGCGGCCGAGGTCGAAATCAATCGATTTATGATAGCCCAGCGTGACATACGGTTATGACGTTTTCGAGTTATTCATTGTCCAAGTAACGTGCACGACTAGCAAAATTTTTTGCCCTCTGGTTCGTGACTAGTGGACGTTATATCTGTCGCGCGAACATTTCCTAATCATCAGCCCTTGTAAGCTGTTGGACACACGATGATTTCTCCACACCATAATACATTGTGGACTTTGTTTCCAGACATCAGTTTCAACCCAAGTAGCAAATTCGAATAATAGTAACACCATTTTGGAAGGTCGTTTCTACTGAGTCAAGAAAAGCAAACTTCCTGTTCTACAGGGAGTAAAAATAAGAGTATATCAGTCGTTCAACCACCGTCATTTCAATTGCTATCTCCCTGCCGACGAATGACGGACATCAGTTTCACCGGAAGCAGTAAATTCCGATAATAGTAAAATCCTTTTGGAAAATGCTCGCCACCGAACAAAAAGGAAGGAAACGTTGCAGAAGTGCTGTTCCCGTGGAGTGAACCATGAAGGAATTTTACGTTCTCTCCACCGGTTTTTCGCGGATTCAATTCCAGAACGATGTCGGACGTCAGTCAAAGGTCGTTCTCCCATCCGCCACGATCGAAAATCGAATCTTCTTTCTGTCTCGAACCCGAACGACGTCCAAAACGAAACGCCTTTGCATCCAGCAGCCTGTCTGCCTCGCCCGTTATCGCATCCTATCGCGACAATAGTGTGTCGACGTGCATTCAGATACCTCGATTACGTGGAACTGCTGACCAGGCGTTCGATCACGTGTGAAAATCTGGGCCAAGGATCCCGAGGAAGGTTTCCGCGAGTTCAAAGCTACCGATCGCGTCCCCCGCGTATACTACGATCAAAAACTTTCGCGATCGTTCTCATCTCGTCTGGGAAAATCTGCACGCGGAACCTTCGCGGTCCCATGGATCTCGTTAACACTTTCGTTTTACCGTAAATCAGTCCTCCTTGGGACCTCTACGTCGCAGACCCTAACGATCTTTTGTCGAACCCCCATTAGTCCCTCGTTTCCCCCGATGATCGCGACTGCTGCCACCAAAGCGCAAATTTTTGTGCATTTTGTGCAGATTATTTTGAGATCTAATTAATTTATTCAACTATTATATAACATGAGCATAAAGTTCACATGAGTATGAAAATGACTGTAGATCAAGAACCCATTACGCAGAGACTCCAAAAATAAAAAACCACAATCTTGCAAAGCGGAGAAGAATCAGATGTTCCCATCAGACGAGATAATCCGTTTTAGTTTTAATTCCGTAAAATCCCGTGGAGAAAAAGCGAATTTCCGCAGCCTTCCAACGGTTTCATGTTAATCCATGGAAATGCGAATTTCCACAATGTTCCGTGTATTCTGTTCATGAAATTCTCCAGGTCTCCGGAGCCCGGCGAAAGCCAAATATCGAAAGCGGCAGAGTTACCGGTTAATTGGATTCATTAAAAAATAATTTCAGAAGCGCTGGAACCGGTGAGGATCTCGCGATCGAGGACGGAAGCGGAACGTCGCGTCGGCGGTGTTAATGAAAAATTTACAGGTTTCCTGCGACAAGTGGTGTGCGCGTGTTCTCGTTCTTTTCGCGCAACCGTTCGCAAATTAGCGACGCGTTGCGCTACGTCGATACGACGCGAATCGCTCCGGCGCGACGGCCTCCGAAGACTATAGCGCGCGGATCCCGGAGGTAATCGATACTTCGCTCGAACGCTTCCACTCGACTCACTTTTATTTCCTTAATTATCCGGCGACGGCGATTAATTATCGGGGAAAGTGCGCTTCTGGCTCTGAATAGCGGTGCCTGTTGGTAATCCAAGTTATCCGAGCATTGCCGCCATGCTGCGCCGCACCAATCGACGCTAATTTCTCGCTGCTACGATTTAACCCCCTCGGTTCGCTAAAGGTGACTATGGTCGGACACCGTTGACCGCTTTTTGCAACTCAAAGGCGACTATAGGTCACGCATCGATGCCCATCATCCCAGGTACACGTTCGCGAAAATAGGGAAATTGCTCGCCGGGCTTCCGAGAAATTATTCCTCCTGCTAAACATTTCCCTAATTCAAAGCACGTATCCCACAAAACTGCAGTCAGAATAACTGACAGAAACATAGAATACATTTGACGCAGTTGTGGACAAATCGTCCTTAAAATATGTTTGATGGCACCACGTTCAACGAGTAATTAGAACGGGACTAATTCCGCGAGCAAGCCGAGCCGCGAAAGACAATGGCCACTGAACAGGCGGGCCAACGGAGAAAAGAAAGCAAGGTCCACCACACCTTCCGACTCATTGCCATTTCTCTCTGCCGCGTCGTCGTCGCAGTAACAACGTTACCAGGATTGCATTTGATGATGACTGAAATGTAGGTCATGTGCGCACCCGGCTGGAGGTCCAAGCAATGGGTCGCAGCGCAGGTGAAACGACTCGAACTTGAATTTAGAAAGAGAGCTGCAAAGAATTGAGGGAAGGGGCGCGTATTCTTGTTAGCGTTCTTAGTCGAGCTTTATATATGTATTGTATATAGTTTTTACATTTGCTACATCCCGAGCTGCAGCTCCATGGGAATCCGATACATATATATGTATTTACTAATACCATACTTGTAGCTAACTTCTGTTTACATAGAGTGTGCATGAAAGGACTGTGTAATAATCTGCCTTCTTGTTCCTACAGACGCAATTCATTAAAATCAAAATGAGATTTGATTCGACGTTGATTTCCCAGGATTTCTGTAGGTACCAAACCGTTTATTTATACAAGCTCCCGCGGTGGAAATACCAGCTTCTATTTATTTGGAACTTGTCGATAAATGGACCATTCCGACTGGAACCAGGAGAGAATCTACGTTCGCTGGATAATTTTCGGATTTATATGACGGTGGTGTTATGTATTTGTTTTCACGGCAGCGTGGCGCGCGGCGTTTCCCACAGAGAGACCCGCGACGAACGAAAAATAAACGTCGACGTTACGGCACTGGTTTCCGTAATTTTATTTTTAATGCGGCCGGCTAGGGACCGGCACGACTCCCCGATATATCGCAGGGAAATCGGGGAAATATTGGCCAATAAACGTGTCGCTCGATACTCCGTGCAGCTGCTTTAAACTGCATGAAACCTTCGCGCCGTCGATCCCGATCGAGTCCGGGTTTCTCTCGAACCCGTTCGCCGATATCGATTTCCATTTCGTTGCCGATTGAAAACGAAGCCGGCCACGCTCCGCCCGACCGGCACATTATTTTCCACGTTCTTTCCTCGAAAATGGATCGGATAGCTTCATTTCCGGTGTCCATTACGACCGAATGAAATGCTTACATTGGGTATTTCACCGTCTCGATTCCAAATTCCGGCGATACAACGCCGCTTCATTAACATTAACGAACTTTGCGTGGCCGACCGAATCGAGTCTATCAATTTTCATATTAAAGTCCACCGGGAATTTTCGAAGCTTCGATATCGAATTCTTCTTGCTATTAATTTCTATTCTAAAAAGGTAACATTCTTCGTGGTGTAATATTAAATTTCTCACATAAGTTTGAGACATCAATCTCTCGAAGTTCTCGCATAATTTCTCATTTTGCGAAGGCGAGTCGAAGGTATTGAAAGGATGCAATATTTTTATGAGAGAAGATGGAAAATTGTTAGGGGAAATATGCACGCAGGTAACCGATTACTCGCACAATGATTAGATGAACATTATCGTAGCAACGTGTGGTACACTGTTGCCATTGTACTGCCGATTGTATGCGTAATGATGCGTCTAACGCTCACAAAGGGAGGTCGCGAGGTGATTTTCTGGTTTCTGAGCGTGATCAGCCTCGAATTGCAGAGATCGATCTGTGGCTGCAAGTGCTAAAATTTACTATAAAAACTCGCGCCTGATTCTAAGAAAATTAGATTATTGATTGAAAAATTCTACTTACAAAATTCGATAACTTGAACTGCACCTGTTATATGTATTAGAAAAGGAAAAGACAATTTGTTCTACAGCTCCGAAATGTTTGCAGTGAAATCTCCGCTCTCGATTGAATTATAGTTGTAACTGCATTGTTAGTGTCAATTTAATGATAATGATTTGAAGTGATTAACGCGACTCGCCTCGTTAGAAAGGAAACGAGTGTAATTAGCGTTAGCTCCGCGATTTGATCGCATTTCCCGGAAACCGCGGATTGACACTGAATCGGCGCGTAAAAGTCGCGGTATTGGCAATGGCGGCGTTAATGACGTTTTCTTTATCAGCGGGCGAGCTAACTATACTCCGATAGTAAACCGTGTGCGGCGCGGTGCCGTCTCGCTCGCGAATTACGTCAAAACAGCCGACGACAGGCGTACGCGTCAATACGCGAAACGTGTCACGTGAAGCAACGCGTCGACAGTTGCCATTTCTTGTCCTGCTAAACAGGTAGAACCGGCGGAAAAAAATTGATTCAAAGTTCGCAACCGCGCGGCCTTATCGTCACGGCAATCGTCTGCGGCGCATCTTCGTAAACAGCGATACCGTGTCTAGCAAAATATTATTTCGACCATTTCCGATTTAACCTTCGCCTCGGGCCATTCTTACACAGTGGGTGTACAAAATATTCGTACACTTTTTAAATTAGACCCTCCAGTTTTAGTTTTTTTGAGACGTCAGAAGGATTAGTTTACTAACTAATGTATAATGTATAATAAATGTGTAAATAATTTTTTTATTGTTATTGGTTGCAATTGCGAATAAAACAGTAAAGGTCACGATTTTTTAATTTTTCATCTGTGCCTGGAATGAAAGTTTAAAACATGTATTTTGTAAATCTAAGTAAGTTGTATAAATGTAGAAAGTTTCATTGAAATCGGTTGACGCATAAAAGATATGGGCATTGTAAGATGTGAAAATCTTTGCATTTAAGGTTTGCAATTCATTTAAATCTTACAATTTTTCTATTTTCAACTGCATTTTTATGTATCTCTTGTTATTTATATTTTGCTTAAATGGAATTTTTAAAATGATCATCTTTTAAATCCTAGTCAGGTTTAAATAGAAGTACGATACAAATATCGATGGCACAGGTTTCTCGAATCGATCGTATTCAACTGACAGATCGTTCGATATATTCGATAAGCGTTTACAATCTGTCCAAGAACTCAACGACCATAGCTGCGATTCGCTGGTATGCGTAACGTATTAGTAACATCAAAAGATAATTCTACTATAATAATATAAAAATAGCAGCACGAATGGGCTTCGCAGACTAAAGTAGTATAGCAGACTGTCATTCTTGTGTCACTAATTTTCCTAGACACAGAAAGTGGCCGAATAATCATTAAACCTGGCCTAACACCTTAGCTAGCCTAAAACTCATCGATTACGCTCGTGTTAAATTCGATGTTGCATACAATTGGGTCTACATTAACACTTTTGTGTAGGTCTAGGTTATCCTGCCTAGTCCCGGGCTAACCTATTAACGACATGACATAATTAAGACATGACGACATAACTCGTCAATCACGCTTGTGTTCGATGTAATACTGAGCATAATTCGATCTGCACCGTAGAAAAATGATGAATTTTTGTACAACACCAAGAAGCGTGTCTTAGTCGAATCGATCGAGATTTGCGCTGACAGATCGATTGGTTTCGATCGCGCGTGTGCCCGATCGAATGCTACTCGATGTCCGAAGGTCGCAGCGAGTAACGTCATACTCGCTGGCATTTTAGTCACATGTTTGTTCTTTGTCACGCGGGTTTGCGAGTGGTTACAGCTCGCGAGAAACGGAGGAGAACGTTTTATCATTCGGGGATTTCAACAGACGAGCGTTAGGGTCCACGCCGTCGAGGAGGATCATGGCAGGACGAGGGACAACGCGACGACAGCCGAGGCCGAGACACGGCAGAATCCGTATTTCGGACAGAGGAGCAAAAGAGAGGGAGAGGGAAAGAGAGCCGGAAAGAGAGAGAAAGAGAGAGACGGACTGAACTAGTAAACACTAGAGAACTGGCTGGTCGAAGGGGGCTACCAAAGTGTTCGTCTTCGCCACGCTTCCTTTTTATCGAGGACCGATCCGAGAGCGAGATGAGGACATGGAATACGATAAACGAGCTTGAATATCGCGCGGCAGGTGAAAACACCATCTGGTTCGGACGAGACAATGAGAGAATAGAAAAAAATCACACACTGTCAAAACGACAGCGCGGTTTTAACGCGATAGAATCGACGATTTCGAAACCGAAGCCGCTGGATAACAAGAACTGCTCCCGAACGCGTGACCGTGCTCGGTCCAACCTTTTCGGGTTATTTGTAGGGATGCTTGAACGGGTACGTACCTCTGCGATTGAACGGCCGAACCCGTACGGCAACCTTTATTTTATCCGTAGCCATGATTTCACACCGGTAACGCGCACTGTATATCCCGATCACAAGGAACTGCTCGATGCTTTTTTATACACAAATAGATTATTCACACGATCTTCATAGCGCTACATTATTCTCAACCCATACCGCGAACCTTTCATCTTTTCAAACGACACTACGTCTCACCGAGCCCATGACACACTTCGCCATATTGCTTGAAGCTCGTCGTGCACCAGACGACAGTCGTTCTATCGAGTGAACGTACTTTCGTGAACTGCCGCTAGGAACGCTCGAGAGCTTCGAACACCGTGACGTCACTCGGTGACGGAAAACTCCGGTGCAAACTTCAAAGCGTAAAAATTCCCCAAATTCGAACATTCCTGCATTATCAGCTCTGTAGACTTTCTACATTATCGATCATTTGTTTGATTTTTCGCTTAGACTTAGGATTGGAATATATTTAGAAAATTTAAAGATAGACACAAAAAATGAAGGATAGAAGATGCAACAATCCGATTACTTTTAATTTAGACGATTTATTAAAAATGTACTGTGAAGTATTCTCAAGCGTTATTCAAATTAAATTTAGGTACATAATTGGGATGAATAAAGAATTTTAAGGAAAATGTTGAGGCGTTGACTAATTTTTGATATTATTTCACTGAGAATCCTAATATCTTCCATCTAGCGAGAAAATGTCGTACCGAGAAATCGCGGCAACTATCGATCAGCGCAGCGACAGGTGAAATCATCGTCCCCGCGAAATTCGAATTGTGACAATTTAATTTTGTCGCGTTTACAGGATAATTTTAACAAGCTCCGCTCTTACAACTCCTTAATCATATAGCTGATCATATAGCTGATCATATAGCTGAATTCAAGTTTCTAGAAATATAGAAACATGTTCCGACAATGTTGTGACAAAAAGTCACTGCAAAAGGAGTAAAGGGTACTAAATCGAGGCATAAAATCGATAAAAGCCACGAGAAAGCTCAACAATGACACATGAAAAAGAACGCCAACACGGCACAACAAGGACGTCAAGAAGGCTATCAAAAAATCTCCAGAAGGTAGCGAAAAAGTCAGATTGCTCCCGTGTTATGGGGTCACGTTTTACACACTCTGACATACCGACGTCGCTAAAAATCCCTAGCAAATAATTCCTTCCGTAATCTCTATAAAAACAAATCTCAACAATTTGAAGATTAATTTTGATTTTCAAATACGGCTATGAATATCACCCCCCCCCCCCCCCCAACGATGATATTTCATCTATACAATAAAAACAATAGATATTCTATACCAACGATGGTAATGAAACATTCCTCAATACCAATTGCAGCCAGGCCAGAATTTTTGATAACAACAATCTGTAAAAAACGGGCGATATAACGATTTCATTACATTCATTCACACATCTATTAATTCTTAAATTAATTAATTCATTCATCGTATTAAAGTAAGATTGCCTTGGAAAACCACAAGGAATATCCGATACTTCTTGTGTTGTTCCATCCGTATCTAGGCAACAATATGCCGCATATCAGGTCTATACGGAATGTCTCGACGAACGACAAGTGTTATGGATTTCTGCCGTGAAAGCAGAAAAAGTAAAACGCTCCTCGTCCCATTTTGCAATGTACGCAACGAATTCGAATCCGGTGTGTGATACTTCCACGGAAGAACAGCATGCTAAGCTGCAGAAGATCAAGGAGCTGACGAACATCTTGAAGGTTGATTCACGATAGTAGGATAATCACTTTGTACCGTGCAATATCTATATATTTTTCACAGGATACGGATAGAAATCTGACCGAGTGCGAAGAAATATTGGCCAACTACATAAAAAAGCGTCTGAGGGTATGTACAAAATTAAATAACTCATCTCCTGCTATTTATTATTTATTCTGCCCATCGAGAATCTTCAGTTAGATTTACATAGCACGGTGAACTTACATCTACGGACGTTAATCATTAAACAATTACTCGTAAATTTATAATTGAAGTACTTAGTGGATGAACATATATTAAGTGACATTTTTTAAGAAATGTAGACTTCCGCCTGGTAGAACATGTTGTGCATCCTAATAAATTTAAAGCCTATTTTCTCAAAAATTCACCAAGTTCTTACTTATTACAATATTCATCCACTGACCTCTTCAATTATCTCTCGCCGTCTCTCCCTGAATGCAAAGCGACAAAACGGCCATTCGGAAAACGTACAAAAGAAAACATCGAATAATTCCGAATTACTTTTCACTTTATTTCATTCAGGATCAACAATGACAACATCTCGAGGCACTCTTCAAAATACCACGGTTTAGTATAATATTCAGTCTTAGTAACACAAGTATCAGAGATATAGTGATATACATTTATGAAGCTGACGACTCGATCTTCTATTTACCATCCTTTGTACCAGCCACCATGACCACCGTAACCACGGTATCCACCATAGCCGCCATAACCGTGGCCATAAAACAGAGGCCATCCGGGGTACCATCCAGGGTACCATCCGTGGCCATAGCCGTACCTAAAATCAAAACTCGTAAGCACTTGAAGACATCCTCGAAATCCTAGAGAGTCTGATTAACCCATTTTGCTGCCGAGATTCTTTCTAAAATCATTCGTTGTTGAGGTTCTTTGGTATAACTAGGCTACCTCTTCAACCTAGATCTGACTAGGCGTGTCCTTTCCGAAGGAATCTCTGCAACCTCTTTCATCGCAAAGGTGTACGTACCAAGGCCATCCGTAGCTATATCCTCCATAGCCCCACGGTCCCCAGCCGTAGCTTCTCTTAGCTACCTTCTTATCGCCGGCCTCGTCCTGAGGATTCACCTGCGGCTGAGTCTCAACTGCCACCTGTTCAGGAGCCTCGTTCTCGCTGGTCAGCTTTTCGGGCACAGTGGCACACGCGCCGAAGGCGAAAGCGAGCAACAATAGCAGCGACTGGAAACATGATCACCATAACACCAAACTTTCAGCGAAACACTGTGAAACACCGTATCGATAGCTCTGCTAGAATCGTGCCTTACCAGAAGATTCATGGTTAAGCCTGGCTCACGGATTGCACTGTGGTGGTCCATGGGGTGGACGGTTCTTTTATACCCGCCACCCTATGGAAATCGTCCGTGGCGTTATGTATGCCCAGCCACCGGGTCCACTACTATTTTCTAATTCCCCGATTGACGAGTTCCCGATACAGTTTCCATTTATAGGGTTGCCGAGCCACGTAACAACAGGCGCCGACGATACATTCGTCTGGTTTCTGCCTGCGGGATCATATGTATGCGGAACATGTTTTCGGGTGAGTTCTAACTGCGGTCCTTGCTTGAAACGCAGACGCGCGAGCTCCATTGTTGTCTGCAGAGAAGGCCTGGTTGCGATTTTAATCGAGGATTTTATACTACAACTCCGTTGCCTAGTGCCTCGGTCTAGACAGCATCATAATCGCTGTGCTCGTAATGAGTGATTGATCGTTTGCTAATTGGATGTCTCGCATTTAATTGGAGAAACTTCCTTTGGTGCCAATAATTTCTTCTTCGAGGTAATACAAGTTCTTCTAGTGAACCTCTATCCAATTATCAAGTTGAGATTTCTTATAGCACCACAATTTCGCTGAGGATTCTGTTGTCACTGAACTGTACATTAAATGCAAAGTTCCCTCCCGTAGTTGATCGAGTCTTCTCCATTTCTATTATTTATGGTAATGGATTGACTCTCCGACTACCATCAGATTTATCTCGCAGATATTTAATAACGAGAGTCAGCAAGAAGAACGTTCAACATGCATCAGAAGTTAGATATGCGCCGACAATGCAACCGCGCCATTGTAAACTAATCTCCGCAATGTTCCGAAGCTGTTTCGCTACCATAATATTTAAATCTTGCATTGTTTCCGAGCATAATGAAAATAATATTCCTGAGAAAGTTCCCAAAAGCGGCACGCAATTTGCAGCGTTTCGCGCGTCCTGCAATTATCTTGCCAAAGTAATTAAGCAATTACCGACATGCCAGTCGATCGGACAAAGATTTGGAACGGCAGCACCATTCCCGGGGTCACGACAGACCGCGAGCAGGAACTGGTGGTTACATAAAAACGGGCCCTTTTCCTGGACGGTTTCGCGACTGGAAACTTCGTTAAATCCGCGGATTTTTTCTTTCCCCCTCTCTTGTGTCAGCAGTGCAATTGTCCTCTTAAGGAGGTTTTTGTCAACACCAGTCCAGGAAATCGACGCGACACCGTTTGTTCGAACTTTCTCTGGGTGGAGAACAGGTGACATAATCGACATACTTATGAAAGCCACGCCACGGTAAACATCTAAACTTGATTCGACCGATTGTTCGTAACGCTGCGTCGCGAATTGGCAAATATTCCGCAAATAGGTATTTCGATTCCATTACTGTAACTGAACCGTCGTTGCCGTTCGAGCGATCCCCTTTCGCAACGATCCTGCTGATCGAAACTGTCTCTCGTCGGGTGAACAATTTCGCGTGCGTGTGTTGTTCAGTGTATGTATATTTATTTTCACTAGGCTCTCTCTCTCTCCCGCGTCGGTCGATTAAATTCTTCCTCGTGGATGCCATTAATAGGCTCATTTCCTATATTGCGAAACAATCGGTACATTCCCGTTCGTAAAATCCATATACTAAATGAAAGAGAAATTTGTCCAGGCATTTTTCTATCCTCTGAAGAAAAGATTCGAGTCTGAATGGCGAATTTCATACGACATTCTTTGTCACTGCCAATTGCAGCGGGTAAAAAGCGTATTCGCACGATCAGCTATTGCGAAACTAGTTGGAGAATGGAGATAATAGGCTACAAAAAAGTGAGCTGTTCATCAAAGCGGTGGGACAAACATTTTCGAGAGTAATCAATTCGTTCAAACGAATTTCCTGTATTCCTTCCATTTTTTTGTCACAAGAAATATTTTTAAATCCTTCAGCGCAGAATAATTCCCAACACAATCACCCAATTTTACACACGATTTTATTAAAACCAAAGGTCGCTAATAAGCTGCAGTATTCGCCACCGTGCGCAGCAAAGCCGAAGGTAATTAGGAGAGGGCGATACCTCGTCGCAGTTCACCAAAATTTGATAAACCGGTCGCGTGCAGGAAAGTCGAAAATAATTGGCAACTGCGTGATAGCTCGTGCTCTCGCTTCATTAAGGTCGCCTTCTCTAATTACGTCCCCGGGAATACGCATGCAATTAAACCGGCCTAGAATCTATTGTGCTTGTCCAAAAGAAACGTGTCTGATTCTGTGGTGTTCCCCGGCGTTTCTTTCCCGCGGTGCGCGCCGTGCCGCTTCAGTTGTCGCAAATCAGCGGGCAGGTCTGTGCAATTGAGGAGAAACTCGACATTTCTTTCCGAGGTTATGCAAAAATTCGCCCCCACTTTGCGCGCGCTTTGTTTAACGACGTTTCAGCGAGACAGTCGGCAGACAGTTCCCGGTGGCTGGCGAAGTTTGATGGTGCTGCGCGCTGGATCACGCGGTTGTTCAACACGTGATGGAACTGTTCGCTCAATTCTCATTAGTCTTCATCGATAATCACCTCTAAACGCCACCGTTACGATCAAAACTGAACCGTCAATTGAAAGAGACTGGCACCAATCGCATAAAATGTAGACTCTCAAAGAGTTCGCGACACGAGGAATTACGTTTCCCGAAAATGGCACAGTGACCGTCCAACACCAGTGCATAAAGTGTACAACTTCCTGATAGAAAGTGTCCTCAACCATGAAACTTAGGACTTTCTATGCTCTGTGTTTTCTGTGCTTATCGCGCTCGCTCGCTGCCGAAGAGGATCCGACTTGGAACAGCTCGCAATCGTTCGATCCCGAGAAGCTCCAGTTGTACCTGGATGAGAGCAATCCGCGGGACAAGCGGGCCCTGGGTCTGATTCTTACAGGACTGGCGCAGGTTTTCGGTTACGACGTGAGTCCCATTCAAGTAGCCTCGTTGCCCAATTCAGAGCCACCCACGGTAATCGCGCTGTCAGCTAACGAAACGCAACAGGGAGCCAATGAATCCTCTTCGACAACAGCATCGCCCAGGCAGCGAGAGACGATCCGGTTCACGGGAGTCCTGAACTTCGGGAACAATGGCAGTCTGCTGAGTCAGTTGCAGGAGTACGAGCAGGTTTTCCATGGGACCAGCAATGGTACAGGTCCCATGGCGAACGCAACATCTCCGACATCCACGGAGCCGCCTGTGGACATCAGGCGTCCATTGGCGCCGCTTTTGGTGAACATCCCCTTGCCAGTGATGCCACAGCCGCCGCTGCCAGAGATTCCTCCGCAAGACATCAAGCTGTCTTATCCGCCAACGGTTCCCATTCGGTATGTGCCCGTTCGCGGGCAGCAGGAAATGGTGAACAGACAAAACGCGAGTTCGGTGAAGCAGAGGATAGAGAGTCGACCGATCCAAAGCGTACAGGAAGTGAAATCGTCGCGGGTACCGGTCGGTTTCGCTTCCACGAGTGAACCGCCATGGAAGAAGGAATACGAGGAGAGACTGGCCGAGCTGGAACGCAAACAGGCCGAGCATGCTGAGAAGCTGAGGCAGCAGGAACGATACAGGAACCGCGTGAGGGACGATGATTATAGTAACGAGGATGGTCGGTGGAACCACGGGAAAGAGGATGAGGACACCAGATGCATTGAGAAGGAGAAAGACAGCTACAGCGATACCTACTCTTCGGCGGAAGAGGATGGTTCCTCGGAAAGCTATCAGGATCACGTCAAGAGACCTAACGAGTCGCAGGAAGACAAAGACATTCGCGACTATGAGGATCAGAAACCGTTTAGGCAGCAAGAGGACTTCCCGGCCAGTGATAATTATACCAATGTTCAGTTCAATGAACCGCTGCCCATTACCGGAGATCATGAACACCAGTGGCCCGAACAGCTAAGGAATAGTTACGGAGAGCTACTGAACAGCAGCGAGTTGAACGACGGGTTTGCTAACTTCTTCAATCAGTTCAAGGATAGTAGCTTGTATACGGTGCCGGGTAGTCAAGGTTCCAGGGAGAATCTGAAGGAAGAGGATTATTCGCGGTCCAAGGAGAACGAAGACGAGAGTGGTGAGAAGAGGGAAGAGGTCGATCTTTCAGCGAGGAATAAGTATGAAGAGTACAGTTTGGAGGACGATGGAGACACCAAGAGGAAAGACGACGAGAGGAACATTGAGAAAGACTTGTCCGACAGGACAGATAAGTTACCTGACAAATTCTTGCCCAGTGGAAAAAATCGGTCTATATTAGATGATCAAAAGTCGAGGGAAGAAGTGAATTATAGCAGCTTCATGCCTCTGATCGTGCCTGCTCGGTACGTGTCCGCCCCTGAAGAGGTAAAGAAAGCAAAGGCCAGACTCGCTACGATCGAAAAGCCAAGTAGAATCAAGGTGGCTAGCAGAGATAGCAAGAAGGTTCAAAGCAAAGAATCGAGAAGTCCGAAGAAGGAGAACCTGAAGCCGAAACCGAGTATTCTGGATAGACAGTTGCCGAAGAAGCTTCACGAAGGCGAGCAGAAGGATTTCCAACTGTGGCCACCTCCGTTCGACTTCGTTCTGGATGGTACAATTCAAACAGACGTTGCTCCAGGCAAACTGGATCGCAGATACGTTAAATCTCCGTTTGCTGTTCGGAAAGTTGAGACTCGTAATGAAAGGATCAAAGAGGTCCAGAAAATTGAAAGACATACGACTGCACAGAGTCCAGGTCAGAGAAGTCGAGGTTCTTCTAAGAATAACTCTTACGAGAAGTTCAAGGAAGGTCTGAAACCTCACACAGTCTCCTCAAGACAGTCTGCTGAATCGGTCAACCGAGAGAATCGCACGCAATCTGAAGTTGCAGGCGCGAAAGAATCTCGACGACGTGTTCCACAGAGTGCAGAAACAACGGACCACTGGGATCGGTATAAATATACCACAAGTGACAACTATTTGGCCACCGAACGACCTAACATCGAAGTGGTGCGTTCAACTCAACAGCACACACCAGGTTTGTTCTCGAATAAGTTCGAGGGATTGAAGCGCAGCACCGAAAAAATTGAGCCTGTTTTAGAAAGTTATTTTACCGAGAGATCTCCTGTGGATAATTCAAAGATGACTGATCAGAATGCACGAGAATTTCAGGTGGTTATGCCAGGTTTTGTGCCACCGACGTTCGAGAGACCAGCGCCAGGTTATTTCCATTTTCCCGCGATGAATTACCAGCTCGCTGAAAAAGTGGATAACGAAAGAGCGATCGGCATTATTGCACCGCGACAGGACGCCTATCGGCATGCCGAAAGTTTCACGAAATATCCCAGTGAACCGGAAAACAGAGGCGAGAAAGTCGCAGACGGAAGTTACTCGACTGGCACGCACGACGCGGACATTTTAGGACAAAAAGTCGAACTTAGCAGGCCGATGGGTTACGTTGATTATGTTCGCATGTTGTAACAATTAGATGTGCCGATGTTTGTTGAAAGTGTCCTGCGATTAATGGGTATGTATGTTGTTATGGAACATTGAGATATTGAGGTCAATTCAAGGGCAATTCTGAATTTATGTATTATTATTGTATTTATGTAAAATTACGTTAACATAAGCTTCGTTATTTATGTATATCGTCACTTGTCGAATAACTTTTTAATACATTATCAATTCTAATTTATTGGATAGTACTGAATTTTCGTAAAACAAAACAAAAATGAATGTACTTTTTTTCTAGGTAATTATTTCCATTGATCAATTATTCCCCTAAAATTGTACTGCATTCATGTTTCTATGTATTGATTGCCACTATAGTTTCTTGTGTTGTAATTATGTTACAGGACAGAAGAGACGAAATGCAGAAGCGTAGCGAACTGGAGAACAAGATGTCCGAAATTCTAGAAAATTTGAAGACTCGTTTGCTTTTGGAATAAATTACTTTCATTACGTGAATATACTATCTATCCTCTCTCGTTTCACTATTTAAATTATTGTAATAATTTACTGATATCAGTATACGATGTTAGCACGACCGAAAGCTCAAAGTGATTAAGATTAATAATAAAAAATGCACAATACTAAATTTTAATGTTGTGTAGAAAGGAAATATATTTTACTTACCAACTTTGTTCTCATTTAAACAGCATCAATTCAAAATTTGAAATAATAATTTTCGATTCTCTCGCGACGACATCGATAGTTCTCGATTTGAGTTATCGTGAAATCGAACAGAGCGCGTCACTGTCGCGATGTTGTTGTGTTGACAGTACATATGTCGAAAAGCTTGATTGTTTTCTTTTATATGAATAAAGTTAAAGTAGTGCGTTAATAAGTAATTTATTTTGTATTTTAGTATAAGTGTTATTGTGTGTTATATATTATTAGAAAAATGGAGGAATTTTTACAAAACGTAGGTGTTGGGTTAAGATCCATAGATGATCCATTTTTCGAAGATTCATACCGGGTTTGCAAGATTTTCCAACGAAAAGGTGTCACCGTTGAGGACGACGAAGAGTTATGTCACGACGTGTAAATAAATGCTTTTTATTTTTTACGATTATTTAAAAAAGTCACGTAACATTGACATAACCTAACTTTATCATTGTTTATTTCAGTATAAAAGAATTCCCCTGTTATGCCACTGGTTGTAAAGCCACGTTTAAAACGTTAGTAGACTTTGAAATGCACTATAACACTAATCACCGTTACGTTTGTGCAGAATGTACAAAATCTTTACCGAATCCAAGATTGTTAGATATTCATATTCAAGAAACTCATGACAGTTTCTTCCAAGTTTTATCTGCAAAGCAGTCAATGGTATTTATATAAATTTTAGTATTGTACATATGTCAGTGCTCTTATTAATATTTTTACTTCTTTATAGTACCAATGTTATGTTTCTGAATGCGATCTAAAGTTTAAGAATTCAGTAGAGAGAAGGGATCACTGTACTAGTGTCCATAAGTTTCCTAAAAATTTTCGCTATGATAATACTCCTCGTTCTATGAAAAAAGAACCACAAGACAAAATGGAGGTAGAGGAGCCGAAGCATGAAAGGAAACAGTCAAAACCTACGAAACCACAATTAAATAGAAATCAAAAGAATAAAATGTTCACTGCTGCAGCAATGACTACCGTCCCAGTAAATTCTAATGTTAATGACAATCAACCAGCTGCTTCGAATTCTGTTGAAAGTTCACAGTGTTTATTTTTCGTACCTCGACAAGTACAAAAGTCATACACAAAAGCGCTTACTAAAAATCAGGGCAGTGAGAAGAATGTCTTGGAAACAGAGACTATGATGGACTTGGCTGAATCGTTGCCTACATGATACTGTCAGCTAAAAATATTGGTGAACTTTTGCGAGGAATTTGAGAAAGAAAAGAAATTATATAAACATTCCAATCAAAAAAGGGTTTCCTTTACTATAAATATATCTTAAATATCATAACAACGTATGTACAAAGTGTAGCTTAAAATACTCGCTTGTATTAATACTAGTAATACTATATCTTTGTTTATTTACATACTTCCGACTATTTTACTCAATACACACATTCTTTCAACTAATTCGATTGTTGTTTACTTTCGTTGTTGTTTATAAATACTTCCGCTGTTAAAGCACACCCAACATTGTCAAACGAGAATCTTTACATACTTATACTATGGTAAAGCTCATACGAGATAGTTGATTTCGCACAATTTTCATTGAGGTAAAAAGACATTACTACACGTCACGTGAGTTCATGTGATGTGTATGTGTAGGTAACGTGATAGCACGTGGGCTCACGTAACGAAAACAATTTCCATCCACGCTATCTTCTCAAAAACCCGTTTTGCAAAATAAGAGGTGTGCTCTGAAAAGTGTCTGTGCATTTGATTGTCGTATTCGATATGTTTAGTCTATTGTCAGCTTTCGAGAAAGTTACATGTATTTTGGTACGATCTGCGATAGTTCTTGGAGGAACAATTCATAGCTTTTGCACCACGATAATGCACCTGCTCACACTTCTTTGCTTGTTCGTGATATTTTAACAGAACTCTGTGGTTTTCAGGAAAAACGCCACGTCACAATTTTAAAAAATTTGAGTTTATGCATTAATTGAACTTTACAGAATAGGATTTACGTATTGACCAGAAAAAAGTTATGGAAATAAATTCGAAAGACTCAAAAAAATAATGCAATTTAACCGATGACCTAATATCAAAGCATTAGTGGTAAAAACTTTAAATGACAATATCTCGAAAGTGAAAATATGTGACATGCGGCGTTTCTTCCTGACAACCACAGAACTATTTTATATAATACAGGTTATGCACTCCAAATTCACCCTTTAACAAGTCAAATTTTTGCAAATCAATTTCACCCTTTTGACAACCAGTTTCATCCTTTTACAAATCAAATTCATCCTTTTACAAATCAAATTCACCCTTTTGCAAATCGAATTCAGCCTTTTGCAAATAAAGTACTTTTAAGTAAGTTTTTGTAAAACAAATCAATTCAAATGTAAATTAATTGTTAAGAAATGTAAAATTTTATCTATTGCAAAGATGTACGTCAAATACGTCATAAAAACAGTGTCTACACAATGTCTATCATTTAAACAAATTTTTTAAACGATAGTACATATGTTTTTATTGAAGCGTATTGTCTGAACTTCTGAACTCAAGGGAGATGCTTTGCAATTGCTTTGTAAAAGGCTGAATTTGATTTGCAAAAAGGTGAAATTGATTTGCAAAAGGGTGAATTTGCAGTGCAAAACTTGTAGAAAGACATCAATGCAGGTTCATGAATCCAAATCCTCCAACAGAAAACTCAATCAAATTATCTTCCTTCGCGCATCCGAAATCTACTAAGTGATCAGAAATAGAAGAAAATATAATTGACCGAATAGACTAATTAAAAAAAATACCAACAAACTAGTTTTGTATAAAAAGTGCCCTAGGTCGTATAAACCATATACATCTGAACTTTACTAGGGGGTTCCGCCCCCTGTTCGCTTCATTCACCAACCCCCGCGTCGCTTCGCCACTCGGAGTTTTTGCGTAACAGAATGATTTTATATAATAAAAAGACGTCAACGCAGTTTCATAGATCCAAATGCTCCAACAGGAAAGTCAATCAACATACCTTTCTTCGCGCAACCGAAATGTACTAAGTGATCAAAAATAAAAAAAAATAATTGACCGAATAGACTAACTAAACAAAGTACCAAGACACTAATTTCGTATAAAATGCGCACTATGTCGTATAAACCATACATCTGAGCTTCGCCGTCTCGTTCCTCAAGGCAACCAGTTCATATCTCAACTTTATATTCTCCTGTTCAAGAAAAGCTGCCCTGATAGCAATTTCGTCCTCTTTTGCTCTTCTTGCATCCCTGGACCTTTTCGCAGCTTCGTTGTTCTTCCTCCTTCTTTCCCAGTAGGCAGCGTCCTTCTCGTCGACAGTGCTGGTTGGTAGAGTTGGACTTTTGCTAACGCGTCTCATTTTGGTGTTAGTAGTTTCATTCGACCGCTTAACAGACTCTAGCATTCTTTTTCTGAAGTCTGAGTATGCCTCGTTCGAATTCGGATCGTAAATCTGATCGCCTGAGGCTATGCTGAAAGACAGAGGATCCTTGGGGTAAGCCTTGAAGGGCCTAGGTGTTTTCTTACTCAGTTCCGGGCTTATCGGTCTTGAGTCTTTTCCACTGGTGGTCGAGGATGTCGTCGACGTAGCTGAAGTTCCAACCATCAAACTCAGTTCTGTGTCATGATTTGACGTGAACAGCGCCGGAATAACGCCAGGCACCATCGGAATCGGCACAGTCATCGGCAGCACCGGAAACCTATCGAACTGACCGATCACGTTTCTATCTGTCACGTTGGAGCACTTGTAGATCGTTTCGTACTTGTTCTTCTTAGGCGAATCGGATTCCGACGGAGGCGTCACCATGAACGTCCGACCCTCGAAACGACTCTTGAGAAGGTCCTCTTCGGACTCGAAGCCGGACGTCTGTTTACCCTCCGATTGTTTCTCGCTGCTGACAGGCGAATTTGATCTCGATTCGCAGGACACAGACTCGTGCGACGTCCTCGAGAGGTTCTTTTTACAGGAAAGGTCCAAAATCGGAGGCTCCGACAATTCTGTTCTCTTCACAGAGTAGGTGAAGTCCAGCGCCTGCATGGTGTTCTCTAACGGCTCGATGTAGCCTTCCATTTCGCTGTTATCTACCGTCTGAAAAGGACAATAAACAATTACCCATCACGCATTTTAAAGGGCACGGTGCGTTGACCGATTGCAAATTTGATAATTACTAGACTGCGGATTTTATGCATTTATAGCAAAACTGAGTATGTGCAATTTAAAGCAGTGAACAGATTAAAAAGATTTGGCTCCTATGTTGTGCAATTTATGCAGACACTTTTTATTTATTTTGCATAAAGATCCGCAGTTCAATAATTACACGCTGAAGATCGCCGGAAGCGGCGGTCCACACTAAATCTACCAAGCATTAAAAGTACCTGGTGAATGTTACCTTTTAAATATAACTACACTAAATTTATTTAGATTGTCCGTTATTTCTATTACGATATACGCTTGAACAAGGTCATTTATTCCATTTTCTATTAATGCACTTTTATAGATTCAACAAATGCAGAATAGAAAACCGGTCATTTAATCGTGGTAAGTTTAATGTTAAACGAACTTGGGCTCATGATGAGCTCTTTTGGAATCGTAGAAAGCGTGAAGAGACTTCAGAATTGTCTCATTGTCAGTCTGATATTAGATAAGGTAAAACTACATCATAGATCGAAACTTTTAGAACGTGTCCGACGGAACATCGTTCAGCAATGACGCAAGTTCGCGTACTTCTGCGTTCGCGGATCAACTGCGAAGATAAACAGGATCAAACAGTTACCTAATTATTAATCCAAGGTGAGGCACCGGTCACTTGTATCACAACACTAACTCGTACTACCGCGGATCCGTATTCGTTCCCCGTGATTGTCAACCAAAATCAAGCTACGGGAAAGACACACTTAGAGGGCGACGGTCTCACAGTTTTTGGGTAAATCGCACTCGTACAGCTAAGGCCAATATCGGTAAGAGAAGAGAGGGTGATCGCTTATATACCAACCATCCCCTGAACTGGGGGTAGGAGGTCCCTTTGAAAAAGGGTGGGGAGCGGTTTTGTTGATGAGCATAGCGTGCTATGGCGCCGGGATAGGGCCGGCACCTTAAAGGACACTGCGAAGCCTTGTCGTCACGAATTTAGTTGAGATTTTACAGAGTTATAGATCTCTCGTTCTCCTGATTACGAAAATACATTATAGGGGCAGACACTCTATAGTTCTCGCGATATTTGTAATTAAAGTTTCATAACTGTAAAATGTCAGTTTGGTTCACTTTCTTACCAAGTACATAGTGGTGTGGCAGTGGGTTCGAGTCAGTCCCCTTTCATGTTAAATTTCTTTTTTATATTTTACATGTAAAAATGCATTAAAGTTAGTACATTGAAAATGCACTAAAGGGCGAATTGAAAATGATATGTCGTATTTTATAGAAGAATCACTAGATCTCTTACTACACATACAATAATACAGTAAGAAAGAGAAGTTCTCGAAAACGCGTTAATCGAATTTGCTTTGGGATGTTGCATATGAAAGCAGTGACATTAAACAAACGCAATTTTGTACCTACAATTACTCGAATTAATATTCGGACGCTCTAAAAAAGACGATTACTTTTTTAATAGTGTACTATACGATTTGAACGTTTTTGGGAAGCTAGAGCAATTAGTTTACTACAGGATGTGAACAAAATTTTTTTCAAAAATAGTAATTCATCGGGATTGTAGGCAAAATACTATAAGGTGCATTTTACAACTTTAACCAAGGTTGCATGTAAAAATAAAAAAAGCATTTTCTAAAACTTTTTTATTTGGGCCCTTAATGTGAAAATTTAAAATATATATTTTGTAGATCTATGTTAGTTATATGTACATATGCTGAAAATTTCATCAAAGTCGATTAACATACACAAGAGCTACGAGTGGTTAAATGTGGTGAAAATCATAGTTTTTCGCGATTTTTGGTCAGTTTCTGCTCAAAATTCACAGATTGTTACATCTTCCGATGCGTGTCGTTTTTTTCTGCTTCAACCGATTTAGATGAAATTTGCAGCATGTGTATAGCTAACATACATCTACAAAACGCATATTCTAAATTTTCATTACGGGCTCTAATAAAAAAGCTCTTTTACTTTCTCATGTATAATAATTCTTAGCAATTGCAATTTTTTCAAAATCTTTTTTGCATGTCATTTGGTAAATCAAATCTTCTAATTGCTGAAAAAAGTCAGGTCGTTTTTTTTCCAAATTTCAAATACTTTGATAGTTCACTGTACATATCGACATGATCGATGGGATACGTATGCAACGCATGTCGGGTGAAGATATTTTGCTTTCTGGATCGATAAAATCATCGACGTTGCAAACTTCAAAGGAGGGTTTCTCAAGATAAAAGTCTGCTCTATCGCGTGATATAGTTTGATTTTACGCTGGACCCTTATTTTTTCAGATAAACTGAAAAATATCTTCAAAAATTGGTGCAACAGTGATGTCTCTCCGCCATTAATGATTGTTTGAACATGTTTAAACATTCACAATGTATCAATATTGAATACCACTATATTTGGAAAAAATGTAGACTGAGTTTAGGTGTATTGTCATTTGGTCTATAATACAAACTCTGTGTACGTGCTTTTTTTTAATCAACGATGGACGATTAACTTCATCAATCGTCGATTTTTCAATGATTACCTTTTTTAATCGTACACATTAATCAATCAATCTTTATTAAAATTTTAATCGATTAATGCCCAAATCTGTCGTCAGTTGTTTTTGTTAATTTCATAAATTGTGGGAGTAAATATTCGTTTTTGTTATTTCTTTGTTATAGAACGCAAGAAGTTACATTGTTGTTTGCGTATATGTTCGAATATTAGTTACTACGAGTGGGCGGGAAATTTTATGTCATTCGGGTCTCCGATCAATAAAAATTTTCGGTTTCCCGAGTATCACTAATTTTCGTGTCCCGACCAGACCCGAACAAGTACTTCTATTAGCTACACTGTGACAAACAAAATGTTAGTGCAACTTTTGATGACGTCCACTTACTTATACCTTACACCTAGGAAATGAATACACAATGAAATACGGAAATTGTACGGAAATTGCACCCAAGTTGTACGGAAACACATTACCATTAACACGAATGGTGTCCGAGAAGTGTTGATGAAATACAAAGGATGAACAACCCTGGCCTACATAGATAAAAGTTTAAATGTTCCAATGAACAACAGATTGGTACCTAGACGGAACGGGGTGTGTCCGTACGGTGTTGCGTCTGGATTTATAGTACCCGATGGCTGAGAACTACCGTACCTGTCGCTGCAATTCGGACCTTTTGTCAATCCCATGAGTTGATTGCGACAACTTCTTGACCTGGAACAATCAAATACAGTTAAATTAATCCCTTCGGTAGTGACCGTGGCTCCAGGACAACGAAGAATCCAGTTACCGGTTAGCACACTAAATCCTTTGGGTACGTTCTGCGAAGTCCGTACCCGTGCAAAAGGACGTTCACTTCCGTCGAAACGGTTGCCGTAAGTTTCGGACATGTCTCCAACGGCGGGGTGTCTTTCCATTTAGACGAGAACTACATAGAATCTCTGCATAACCCTTTCGTGGGCCTTTCCTTCACTATTTCCCGTAGTTACTCCGTGCAGCCCCATTGTTTCTGACCGGCATCACATGATTTACGATCGACGATGAAAGAGTTGCGGAATTTGCGTAAAGTATCCATAAATCAATTGGCGAAAGCGTTGTCGCCAAGTAAAATCTGCGAAATAATTTAAGTTCATCGCAGAAAGGTGAAAAGAGGGACTACGTACAGCTTGCACTTTCGGGGTCGTTGCCGTTGATGGATCTTCGTCAGTCTTAGCTCGTTACGGATGGACAACATATGGACCTCCACATCCCGTCGCGCCGAAAGATGAGTCTCCTGTCTCTGGCATATGCTGGCTAATGGCTTTGTTTCAACAACTGCGTGTGTTAAGCAGTATTATAAAGAATTCCACAATGGTGAACTTTGTACTTAAAACAAATATGAAATACTAAATACCTATCGGTATGTAAAGTGACAACGTCTTTTAGTACACCCTGTACATCGGTTACAGTGAAACCCAACCGAATTGTGGTTTCAAATCCGTCCACCATCGATGCCCATTGTCTTGTACCTATCTTCCTCTGGGAAAGGATGGGCTTTGCGATTATAATACCGAAACACTAACCAGATTTACTTTAGTCTTGTTTGTATCCTCGATTTCAGCTATTGTCCCTTAAGTCTGCAGCTTGCCGAGACTGAACATGTAATCCGGAGTTAACGAGTAAAAACGACATGTTTTAACTGAATAAGATCCCGTTGTTACACGGCTGGAAATGGTAAAATCTGAGGGCATTAGCGCGATTAATTTTCGTAAGACGTCTGTCTCCACCTACGTTGGTCGTTTGATCAATCTTGACAACATATTTCAAGGGGAATGCGATCGGAGCTTCTCGTTCATTTTTTGATGTATAAAAATGTTAAGAAACGAGTGTGGGAAACGTAGGAAAAGGGAAAGGGCATCGATGGGAAGGCGAAAGGTACAGTTATGCGCGATAGTAGAGACGTCTCATTATGTCTTCGTCCCGAGATCACGCCAAATTTAGTCTTTCGCTCCGGGCCCCGTTAAAACGGCGTGCCCGCCATAGAAAACCAACCCCGTCGTCATTCACCCGCACCGCCTCCTGTCCTGTGTATACAAATTTTTGCTCTTTTGGCCACATAACCCAGATTTCTATGGTGCAGGGCGGACCGCAACCCGTTATTTGCGATTTTTCCCGTGGACGTCGGCCGACGACAGATGAATGCCCCACGCCGCATTTCCATCTGCCCGAGAACCCACAGAAGCGCACACAAACGAAGTAACGGTACGCGATGCAAAATCCTCGCGATGATTTGCCGTGGAAACGACTCAATTCACGGCGCCGATGAAATCAATTGCTCCGTTGCGGCCAATCCGTCTCCCTACGAAACCAATCGCGGAAAGGCGTAGACTTTTCCGTCAATTCTCGGAGGCATGAGACACTCCATACGTTTCGTATTATCATCGTCACAACGCTGAACCTAAAATTTTTACAGACTCCATCCTCAATTCGTTTTTCACTAGAATTCAATCGTGCTCCATTCATTATTTCGCATTATAAGGACTTCAGTCGGACTGTTTGCGTTCAACGTGAGATAACGCAACTCACCAATAGAAAGCTATATTTAGAAACAACATAGAATAAATCGGTTGTCCCTAGCGGAGTCCCGCAATTCCATAACATTCGATGACAACAGCGAGCTTCGTGGAATCGAATTTACGCAATGTTTCCATTTACGACCACCGTGCGATGAATAATGTCGGCAAATTTGTCAGACATTCGGCGTGAACGTAAATGTACCTCAACCTTGAGACCCTTCCCGAAACGTTTACGGAACGGCAAACTGCGAACGGAATATGGTGGCCCGGTTAAAAGTAATAATCGACAATGCTCCTAGTTTCCTTGAAATGAAATTGCTTTTGGGGTCTAAGGGATGGCGGTTTGAAAATGCCGAGTATTGTCTCATTGTACATACCTGCACTCCCTTAATCGTCGTTTGAAAAAGAAAGACACAATTCTGTCTTTAAAGAAAGAAGAGATAGTTCTACAACCTCAGTCATCTTTTAAAAGACAGCAGAAATAGTTTTACACCCTCAGTGGTCATTTAGAAAACAGAAGAAATAGTTCTACACCCTCAGTCGTCTTTTAAAAAGCAGAACAAATAGTTCTGCACTCTCAATCGTTTAAAAATAAATTCCTCAATCGAATCTTTCGTCTTCAAAAATAGGAAACATACTGTTAATATCTAAGCTTAATCATTTAGCAGAATGATCTTTCAATTATGAATCTCCCAAGGCGAATTAAGTCATTCCCAGTTAAAAAGATTACTGTAGGTACTGGTCGGAGAGTGCCCGTTCATAGGATTCCCATTAGAAATAAAAAGGGACTGGGACTGGACTGGGAATGGTCATAACGTACATATAAATAGACATTGTGTGGCGTTCATTAAAAAGGCGGAATGGTTCCGTATTAAGCGGTTGGTGTGGTAAAACGCAGGTAGAAGGTACAGTCACCCCATAACGTGCAATAAAAACCCTCGAGTTCTGTGCGAACTGTTCGTTAATGGTGACAATCGTTTTTCTTTTCCTTTTCCTCCCGTTAAGATAACCTCGCACAAAAGACATAACAGTATACTAGCTACGAACCAAATGTCCTCAATAAATCGGTCCCACAACTCGGGAACTTAAGACGTTCAATTCCACCAACGTATTCGATTAAACAGACTTTTCAATTTTGGTTTTAGAAAAATACTCGCCATGCAGCTAAAGAAATTGCAATAAAAAATTTTCTTAATATAATACGTTTAACGGTCACAATAACTTATCGATTCTAAACCAATGAGAACTATCTAAATCTAAAATACAGCGTCGAACAGGAATGGTCGTCTTCAAATGGTTTTTATGCTAATGGAGGAAAATCGATATTTCCGGTGTGCCCAACCCGTACAAATTATTTATTTACCAGAAGGACCTCATGGCGGGAGGTCGAGTCGCCCCAGGACGAACGGACATCAACTCTTTTAATATCCGACACCATAGCTGCCGAGAACGTTTACAAGAAAAGGAAAGGGAGGGTGAAATGCAATGGCCGAAGAAAGCACATTAAGACGTCCGAGAACGAGTGTCACCAAGAGCAATTACTTTTCGATTTATCTTGCGGCCGAGACCACCGGGCAAGTTTTGCCAACAGACTTTCGATATCTGCTTATTTCCGGTGTTGTCCGCGCACGCCTTCTACCGCGGGAAACCCTTTCTCTTCCTCGGAGGCTGTCTGGACACGCCCTTGGTCCGATCTTCGGGAATGAAATTATATTCCTTGACCGAGTGCTCTCTTTACAATAGCAACACGGCATTCAACGCTGCGCTTCACCTTCCGTGTGAATACCTTTCTCAGTAAACAACCTTGCCGATACGTCTTATTCGCCACAAAGATCAGATATCGGCGCCGACCTGTGAGAAAAATTGTTTTCTGGGAGGAAACTCGTCTGTTGTGATCCGGCATTGTGTATGTACACTCTTCGTACCTTGTGGCACTGTGTACAGTACAAATTGTTTCCTCAGAAATCGAGAACTTTCTCAACGAGAGCTTTTCAATGTATTCAATAAACAATTGATTCAAGATTAAATTTTTTTCGAATATCTCGGAAACTAAAGCCGACCGCCACGATCTATGCAAAGGAAAAAGTTGTTCAAAATGTTGAGTTCTATGGCACATATCCAAAAATCATTCAAATCTGTGAGGGCTTCACACATCGAAAGGTTCACCAATGGTTTTATTAAAATCGCAGACATTTATACTGTTTTATCAACCCCCCCAAACACTGTAGAATATTTTTCTTCGTAATTTGAAGAAGTAAGTCTTACAGGAAATAAAGGGTTACAGCATGTCTCATTTTGCACTAAAATTTACGACGATTCTATCCCAATTCGGAAACAGAATGGTTCGTCGCACATTTAAAAGAAAATTTTCCCCACATAAGAAATGCAGTTTAACCTCTCGTTTCACAAAACAGCAAAGCATCGCAAGCCTAACCCAGACAAGCGACAGCTTGGGGACAAAACTTCCTGGAGCAGCTTGGTGTCCGATTACTAAGCTGTTCGGTAAAGAGTTGAGAAACTCTAAGAGCGGGCTTGGAAAGCGTATACACGCTATTTGTTTGAGAGCTCTTCGGAAAGAGTTCGACGTTTGTCCCGCAGATTTCTGCATTTTTGTGTAGCAGTTCCGCTCGGTCTTCGGTCTTCATCCACGCCCACGGCCATTCTCTTTTGCCCGAGTGTCTTTCCACGGAAAGAAACACCGTGGGCCTGTTTATGAGCATTCTAAAATTACAGGTGTACCTCTTTGCTGTGTCGGCCAGGTCTGCCACCTTTGTTTGAAATTTTTATTTCTTTTTTTGTTCACACGGTCAGCTCACTCGCTAAGGGGACTCGACTACATACTAGGCCAGCTAATGAACAAGGACAAAAATTGTACGTTGAGTCGAGTGAAGGCAATTTCTCTGGGCGAAATGTAATCGACAACGAGGTCGTCATTATTGCGGAAAACCGTAATAAAGAAACCGGTTCCACGGGGTTTTTCCGACAGCATTCAGAATAAAATGAGTTGTAAACGCGTTCCTTGTCTGGAGACAGGTATGGAGATGCTCCGATGCAATAAAAGCAGCCGAACTTTTCTGTAGACTCTTTCGGAAAGAACGATTTTTATGACAAGAACGTTCTCCTACGGCCAAATCTTTTACAACGGACGGACTCGATGGTGGGGGCTCGTTGGATTAACGAAAACTCGGTTATGGTGTAACGGATTAACTTTGCCTGACTTCGAAAACGTTTTAAATTAGTTAACGACCCTTCTCGGCTGCGAGGTAAAAGTCCACTTTCCGTTTACCTTGGGCCCCCGTTGTATACGGATTAAAGCAATTGCACTTTCTTTAGGGGACTTCTTTACGAGTAACGGACAAGTAGTCCTTCAACGTGTTTTCAAAGAATAAATGTTGCAGCTTTGCAGTCCTTACAATTTAAACTCTTGCATCCTAACGAAATTCGAAATGCATCAAACTGATGAACCGATCAGTTCGTTGGTCCGGGGATTGGACTCGAAATGATTAGGATCTGACGTGGATTGCTGTGTTCTGAAGAGATCCTGAGAATCTCGTCCTGGTTCTCATTTCGTTTGATTTCACGAATTTGTATTGTTCCCCAATAGACTATATGTAGATTTTTATGCATTTGTGGCACATACAAAAGAACATACCAGCAAGCGTGTCCATTAACACTAAACCTACCGACCATCAAAAGTGACTGATGTGTATAGTATTTTATAAAAATAACAAGATTAAATTTATTTATATTTTGTGCGATTTTTACTACATATAATATATACTGGAGTCAAAAATATATTCAATAAATTCCCACATGAAAACATCTTTACAATTTGAATAATTGTCAAATTAAAATCTAAAATGGGTCATTTGACCCCTCGAGGTAGGTTTCGTGTTAAGTATGGTGGCTGATCATCTCTTTTAAATCAACATGAAATTCTATTTTTGTATTATTGATATTCAGATAATTATATATTATAAAAAGCTGTAATTAGTATAACCGGAGGTTTAAAAGTATTTTCGTCGCAGCGAAAGATCCAGGTTGAGAGCCAGTCTCTTCAAAACATCGGGATGTTGGTCAGCATGTCATATGGTCAATAGCCAGTGGCCACGTGGGTGGATGCAGGGTGCAGATGCAGGAAGGTCTCGCGGCCAACCCTTCCGTAATAATGTCCAAAGAAGGGGGCTGTACCAGGACCCTTTCTGCATTGTGACATCCCGATCTATCGGGACACAATGTGTCCGCGTTCTCTGGTCCAGCTAACGGTAAACGGACGGTGTGGAATAGCCGCCACCTCGTCCGAAAATGTGTGTCAAAAGGCCGCAATTTGTGGGGCGCTAGATCCGAGAGACCGTGACCCGGCAAACCCTTCATCGTTCTCGGCCAGGCGCAATGACTACAGCGTCGAATTTCACAAATAATCTCAACTTCGCAACTCGCACTTCCTCGTCTTCTACAACTTCATGAGAGTTTCGAATCACATTGTTTCGAAGCAATAGTATTTTTGTTCCTTTACAATAATATCCATAATTTGGATTGGTTCTGAATATTAACCCTTAGCACTCGAGTGGCGACTCAGAGTCAGTCAGAGTCACTAAAACTTACTATACAATTATTCAAAATATTATTTAGATTATCCAATATCCAATTTCATGTCCACAAAATGAAGAAAATGATATATTGTAGAATAGAATTATTCTAGGTCGCAAGAAATGTTTTAATTTTCGAGTTAAAGTATTTCCGACTGCAAAGGGTTAAACTTCGTTCAGAATTTAGAAAGTGGAAAGAATTATTCACCCTTGAACAACTGGCTATGAGAAAGAAGAATGTGCAACAAATTCTTCCTGCGTTCCGATCCAGTAGAAAATGAAGCAATTTTATATTGAAAATAATATGGACAACTATTCCTAACTTTGTACAATTTGTGTGTGAAGAATGAATACGGTCATTTTCATAAACTAATATTATATATAATATTGCAGTGTTAATAGGGAGACGGATATATTTTATTCGACGCGTTCGCGCGATTATACAATTACGTCGTTTTCTTCACGACATGAGGCAAATCATATTTTCCACGAACGCATTTTATCCGAACACCCGGAGTATCTTGCAATTTTCCCACTTTACACAGCACCACGTTATGCTCTTGAAGATTGTGGCCAATTCCTGTAAAAAAAATCGCGTGTAACAAATTGTAGAAATCAGACACAAAATATTTTGGGGATCTACGTGAACTCAAATTTCTTATATCTTCCGTATACATACCAGGCACGTAAGCAGTCATTTCTTTGCCAGTGGTCAGTCGAACAATGACGCACTTTCGATTCGCAGAATTCGGTTTCTTTGGTTTCCTGATGACAGTCTTTATAATTACGCCCTTCGCGAATGGTTTCCCGTCCAAGGGCCTCTTCGGTTCCCGTTTCTTTTTAACTAATTTATTGAGGCGGTGCATTCTTCCTAAGGACGATCCGAATCTCTTCTGATCGAAGCCTGGCTCATTACAAAACAAAAACATAGGATCACTTGATCTGCTTTTACATGACCGTGCTGCATCGAAAAGAAGCTTCAAAATTGCTGTAAATTTGTACTTAAATCATTTCAACCAATTAATTATACATTAAAGAGACGATATCGAATCTATACTATCATCTTCGACCAAACGTGTTCGCAAAGGGAAAGCAATAGGTGAATTGGAACAATTGAGTTTTCACTGGGAGTTCTACGGTTATGCAACGACTCCAGCCTAATTGCAGTTCCACGATGACGATTTTCAATTGTGAAACATTGCTTTAAGGCAGCATTTGTCGAATAAGTATCAATATCCTAAAGGGGAGACCTATAAAACGTATTAGGAAAGAAATTAAATTTTTATTTCACCTCAGTCTGTTGCAAGTCAGATATAAAATTTCTATTTTGCAAAAAGATCCGCTGGCTATTTTATTTCGCTCCTGTGTTCTGGGATATAATATGTATACGATACGATATAATATTTGCTGAAGTGAATCGGAAGAATTTTTTCCTTTACCAAAATGTTGGTGAAGTTTTCGGTTTTTAATTTATTAATAAAGTTAAGGAAGTTAAGAAAAGGTAAAAATTGTTTAGAACGAACTGCATATAAACGAGCTGTCTGTGAATATAACTTTAGTTAAATCAGAATCTGAAAAATGTTCAAAACATAAAACAACACTTGTAGGTCGAATAGAGTAGTCGAATCAATGCAACATCGAAATAGTTCATCTTGCGGGATCCCACTCTGCGGGATTGCAAGCTCTATTTGCAACTATCGCATCTACCTATAAAACATTGCCGAGTATCAATGGATAGCAATTCTCTGCTCGTAGAGATTGGCGTCGAAGTTGAATTTTCGCGTAAAATTGCAAGATAAACGGGGTAGAGGAGGCCGAAACTTGTGGAGGAGTCCTAGATTGAAAACTAGAGAGTCCCCTGGGGCTATCGTGTCCTAGTCAAGGGCATTGTGAGCAGAGCTGAGGGAAAATAGGCGGCCCACTGCGCGGTAACGGTACCGGGAAACTGGAAACTCTTTCGCAAATAATCTTACGAACCTAAGAAAAGAGGGTCTCCGTCGGTGGAATATCAAATATGACGGACGCTTGACATCTGCAAGCCGACCGGCGAAAGCAGTCCTTTCTCGCTCGAGCGTGCATAAGCTTATTAAGCAACATTGTTGCGAGCCTCTATCCACCCACCCTTTCACCGAGCGTCCACGACCCATGAGATCGCGCTCGAACGAATGTTTACGGCCACGTTTGCAACGTTGCAAAATATTGATTACCGCATATATGCCTATAATTATGACACTGGTCTACGTCAAAATTAAAAAAAAAACGAGTTTATCAGTTATTTCACATCATATTATTTTAAACTAAATTAATTCAATGTAATGTTTACGATATGACATTATATAGAATTCACTTAGTGTTAATATCCTTTTCCTTTAAATATCTCGAAATAAGAAATATATGACTTACAATTAGATCACTTATAACCACGTATGTAACATTATTCCTAGATTATGCTTGCACAAATCAAGAAATTTTCAAGTAGTTGTAAATAGATTTTACGGAAACATAAATATCCTGTGTTATTCTTAATTATTTTATTTTATTATTTTATTAATATAAAAAAATAACCTGTGTTATTACAAACTTTGGTTACCCAGTCTCACACATTTCTATTAAATTCTTATGTTAGACAATAAACCAAAACTTGTGCTTTGCACAAAGAAAGAAATTAGTGAACACGCGTAACGAAACAAAAATTCTTGAATGAATAGGAAATGTTAAAAATTTATGAAATGATCAGATCACAGGATGGATGTAAAGAAGCTCTGAACAATTTGTTAAATAAATACTATCATATAATGGTCGTCCTTACTACGTAAAATAATTTCCTTTTTCAAGCGAAACCTTCAATTTCTCGAACATCTAACGGTAACTATGGCGTACTTCAGCGTCGATAAAACGTGTGTCAATTTTTCAATGTACTGTTGCACAATGGAGGAATATTTAATGAAAATCGAATGAACGAACGTTCCATGACGGAATCGATCGTGCACGGTGTCAAAGAAAAAAATTCGTGGCTGGAAACGAACGTGTCAGCGTCTGGACGTACTTTAAGTGAAACGTTGAAGATGACATGACAATTTCTCGACATTCAGGCCCGGCTGGTTCATACGCGTCCATGATTCACCAGCATCTCTTAGACGAGGCTACCATTGTTGTTCATTTCGAGATCTGGCTGACCACCGTCCGTCAATACGACAGATGTCCAGGCCTGCCGCTGCTAATCCGACCTAACTCGGACTTAACTAAGGCAAGAGACCAGCAGAACCTATTATACACGGAAGGCAACCCCTTTCTCCGCAGATCAATGCGCAAGATTACATTGCGAAAATTTTCGACGTTGCGGTTACGCCTTTGTCGCATTCACGTAGCCAAGCTTCACCGTCCGGTAAACCGCACGTCTTATCTCGGTTCCGCAAGACTGTGTGTTTGCAAATTTTGCGCAATTAAGACGCGATTACAGGGTTCCACCAATTATGCTACCTGTGTGAGGTGTGCAGAACGATTTCACGACTTAGTTACAAGAATTGCGTCCTAGCAAGCAGATTCGAACGATGCGCATTTTGGAAATTATCTTTTGGGCCATTCCACGCGAAATCGAACACTTTTCGGAGTACTGTTCCGGATTTTGGTTAAAGGGTACAGCCAGGTAGGATGGTCAAAAATGCCGTTGGACCATTCGGTAAGGCATCGAGAAAAACGAAGTTTCGGAAATGAATATTAAATACTTTTTTTTATAGAAAATTCGCATTAATTTTAATAATTTCTCCCACGGGATCTTAGAAGAAGGGGTCAATGAACCGCTGGAAATAAAATAGAAAGTAACGAGTGGAAAATATAAAGAAAGGCACAACGTAAGATTTAAATGTTGTATGACGCGAGGTGATCTAAATAGATATGTAGCAACGAAAATAAGTGAAAATTGGCGACGGATCGATAATGATTCAACGAGAGTATGGGCAGAAGAACATTCTATGGTGGTGAGAAACGAGAAAACGGGGATAACAGTCTTACAACAGGCTGTATCCATCACAGATCGCCTCTGACAACTGGTCAACCGCAAATGGACACGTCACCCCCTTCGATTCCCAGCGATTTTCGGGCATTGCCCGTGGAAAGCCCTGCTCACCCCATTGATGTTCCTTCTTGCGGTGTGGCCGAATCCCTTTTTGCATTTTGAGGTCTCTTTTGGTCGCGCTGGGGATCAAAGAGGTAGGAAGACTGCGTGCGCTTTTGCGAGCCACGCGCATTTTCGCGAAGAAGAATACCAGAGACCGTGGCTGTGGTCCCTTTTTAGTCCGACAACCCCTTTTGCCGCATTTGCTCGGCAGAGATACGAATCTGTCGAAAAGGCTTATGGAAACTTGAGATGTCACTCGAATTCCCGATTGACCATTGTCCCGGCTTGTTGCGCTTATGGGAAACGCAAACAACCCGAGGACGAAATTTCGCACGATTTCACGTAAATAGGCCAGTGCGGCTCCTTCCGTTGCTTCAATTTAGGTTCTACGTTTTATTGGGGAATTTTGAGCGATGTCTTAGAAACCTATTTGTTAATACTAGCGTTGGGCAGTGGGTAAGAATTGCACACCTTTTAAAAACGTATATTTTTCAAAATTGGAGCCAACAGCACGAGTTTGTGTGAGACGTTAGAATGTAAATAAAGTGTAATAAATTTGTTTTAATTGTTATTAGTTGCAACTGCAAAGAAAAAGTAAAGGTCACGATTTTTAAATTTTTTACATGTGTAGGTCTAAGTAAGTTATAGACATATACAAAATTTCATCGAAATCGATCAAGGTTGTTATGAAATATAATTGATTGAAACTAGCCAAAATTGTAAGAATCTGCGATGTAAATGAATCGCAAACCGTAAATTCAAAGATTTTGAATTGCATGGTCATAGTATACAGGGTGCGGCCGAATAACATGTACTAGCGGGCACGAGGTGGTTTCTTATGAAAAAATAAGAACAAAATATGGAATAAAATTTTTTCATTTAAAGCTTAGTTTTCGAAAAAATCGAGTTTAAAAATCCTATTCGTATGTATGCTGTTACGGGTAAGTTACGGTTCATCGAGCCCTAACAGCATACGTACGAATAGGATTTTCAAACTCGATTTTCTCGAAAACTAAGCTTTAAATGAAAAAATTTTATTCCATATTTTGTTCTTATTTTTTCATAAGGAACCACCTCGTGCCCGCTAGTACATATTATTCGGCCGCACCCAGTATATGTATCATGTCAATGAAACTTCGTACAATACATGTACTTTTTCCTTCGCAATTGCAACCAATAAAAATTAAAAAAAAATTGGTAAACTAATCCTTCTAACGTCTCAAAAAAGCTCAAGCTGTTGGGTCCAATTTTGAAAAAGTTATTCGTTTTTAGAAAGTGTACAAATACTTTGTACACCCACTGTATGTTTGAGATGTAGTTAAAATACAATAGCAATGGATAATCAATATAAAAGGAAATAAATAAATATACACAGATACAATGTTATAGTTGAATGTTGTATGAACATGAAATCGAAATTAGAATAGTTTACTTTTATTGTAGAATATACTAGTGTACACTGTGTGCACAAAATGATGTATTTTTTTATATCATTATCTGTGACTACTATTTGATGAATGAAAATTATCGACACAGCATGTAAATTGTATGTTAAGTTAAAGTACAGACTGCATTGTTAATCAAAATTTGTTGCAGGTCATCAGATATAGGTTGATATATAAAGTATAATCATTTTTAAAAGAGAAACAAATGCATCTTCAGTGAAAATGAAGATGAAATGAAATGCGATTTCAGTGCATCAAAGTAAAACTAATTATATAAATATAGTATTCAATATATTTAAATAACATCTGCAACTTTTAACTTATATTAATGTATTCTAGTGGTATAAAAGCCTTACCTTGGAATATGTTTCCAATACACGATTTTGTGGCATTTAATAGACTTCCACCTGAAAATGAGAAATACGTATATTTATCAAAACAGTAACTGTACATTCAAACAATAACTACCTTGAACATTAGGGTTTACACACAGCCGTAATAATTGTGATTGGTTATCTGCAACAAATCAAACATAAATTTATAATTTCATTAAACTTCTGTACAATTGCTAAAAACATTAATTGTTTAATAGCTGTATAAATAATTATTATACAAGATATATTTAGACCAAAACCGTATCTCAAGTTTATTGGTACAATTATGCTCTAAAACGAATTATATGTTGTTAACAGTACAACATTGATGCTCTTTAAATATTCCATATTACTTAATCATAATTATGGATATTATGAAAATCGTAGAAACAAAAATATTCACAATATCTTCGTTTTCTACATATGAAGAGGTTAGTTTATAGGTTATGATGGTAAATGTACAATTAATGTGACAAGATTAACATACTATTGATAGAATTTCCCAAGAACGATCGAGTTACGTTCACTATACTTCTAGCTAAAACGTTCATGACTGACACTTTTAAATTACTTTTTTACAATTAATAAACTTTTCACAAATACAGAAGGTACCGGATTTCCATACACAGGTTCATATGACAACTAGCGCCACCGTACTACCTACGCCATTCTCGCAAAACTCCTCTGCATTCATTTCACTCGCTGGGTAAGTGAAGATAAATCTAACTACTGTTGGTACATTTTGATGGTCCATTTTGTTTCTGGGTTTCTGGCACCTTCAACAATTCTGTCCTTCAACTGTTCACTCAACGAATACCGGTAAGTTCTATTTCTAATATTCTTCAACGCTTCCTTTGTCTTCCCTGGTCTTCCCTTAGCCCACCTTCAACAATCACGTCTTCTAACTGTTCCTTCAACGAACACAATGGATTATGATATCTAATCAGATTCTAATATTCTTCAAAGCTTCCTTTATTTTCCCTTGGCCCACCTTCAACAATCCTGTCTTTCAACTGTTCAATCAACGAACACTATCAATTATTATTTCTAATATTCTAATTGGACTTTCCATCGAAACTTTCGATGGAGTAAAAAAAAAGTTTTCCTGATAAAAATAACGATGACCTTGAAAAAACTATGAAAAAATAGCCGGGCAAAAAAATTGCTCTTCTATATTCTATGATATTCCTTCTTTGATACCATTTAAATTATGCTATAAATATTTTTTATGCCATTAAAAATAAAGGAGATATTTAGGTGGCTTCCTTTAGCTGAGACACCCTGATACATACAATGTTTGTTTCTAGAACGGACATTTCTATCCCCTCTTCTTCAAAGATTTCTGTCATCTTTCACGACACACCCCAAAGTTGTTCCAAATAATTCAGAACAAAATCTGTGCTAATTGTAAGTTTGAGCTCGATCGGATAACGGGAAGACGCGCCCCAAAACTCTATTAAATATTAAAATAATTTAATGCTCACACACACACACACACACACACACACACATAAAATCGTTTGTCTCGAAAATCTTCCGAACTATTTAACCCGTCGAAATATGTGTTAGACAGAACCTGTAGATCTGGACGAGTCTCTTATGTCGTATTACTTTTTTCGTAAAACAAACGGTTTGGGAAAAAATTGAGAAAATCATCGGACCAAAATCCATAGATTCTTTTTGAAATTTGAAAATTGAAGAGTGGTTTCATTATCTCTTATCGTCTTCTAGAAGACTGTGGGTACTCAAACTTTGCACAGATCTTTTTTTAATTATTTGTAACAACCCTAGTATGCCACATTGTATCATATGTATGAAAAATTTAGGTAACAAATTACAGTAAAATGCAATAAAAAGGAGAAACGAATAAAATGAACCAGCAATGAAAAAGTATTAAAATTTATTGTACATAGAAAACATCAGTATAAAAATTCACATATATTTGACAAGTATATTAGAAAATTATAGTAGAACTCATAGGGGCACCGTTGCATGTCAGCATCGACGAATACTGCTGTTTTTACCATCCACGTCTACCGTATCCACCAGAGGAGATTCCACCACCGTATCCACCAGAGAGTCCACCTCCGTATCCGCCGGAGGAGATTCCACCCCCATATCCGCCCGAGAGTCCACCACCATATCCGCCAGACAGGCCAATGGAGTGTCCACCAGAAAGACCGCCGCCATATCCACCGGAGAGTCCAATGGAGTGTCCACCAGAAAGACCGCCACCATATCCACCAGAAAGACCTAACACCAACACAATATTAATTAACCAACTGCAAATGTTATATACTCATAGTACCTTTGAACCTCGAACCTCGATATAGTGAAATATTAAGGGGCTAGTCTACCCTCGATTTGTAACTAGAAAGGAACTAGAATATTACTAGAAAAATGGCTCGAAACATGGGTTTGCGCGCTGTCGGTTTTCGTCCTTATTTGAGCAAAGTTTGGGCTGAGTGAGGGCTTATTCTAAAGAGGAAGGTTAAACACACTGCGCTCTGGTTACGAGGTTAACGAGATTATGTTTATAACTAATAATATGAGGGCCCAAAGTAGAGAAAAAATCTAGGAAAAAAAACCAGCACATTTCAATGCATTTTTCTGTCTCCAAAAGACTTTATGACTTATGAGATGACCAGGGCGCAGCGCGTTGAACCTTCCTCTTTAGAATGAGCCCTCACCCAGCCCAAACTTTGCTCAAATAAGGACAAAAACCGACAGCGCGCAGACCCACTTTTTCGATCGAAAATCTGGTAAGATTCTAGTTATTTGCTAGATATTTGCTATTTACTAGGATCTTACTAGATTTTGGGTCCGAAAAAGTGGGTCTGCGCGCTGTCGGTTTTTGTCCTTATTTCAGCAAAGTTTGGGCTGTGTGAGGGCTCATTCTAAAGAGGAAGGTTCAACGCGCTGCGCCCTGGTCATCTCATAAGTCATAAAGTCTTTTGGAGACAGAAAAATGCATTGAAATGTGCTGGTTTTTTTTCCTAGATTTTTTCTCTACTTTGGGCCCTCATATTATTAGTTATAAACATAATCTCGTTAACCTCGTAACCAGGGCGCAGTGTGTTTAACCTTCCTCTTTAGAATAAGCCCTCACTCAGCCCAAACTTTGCTCAAATAAGGACGAAAACCGACAGCGCGCAAACCCATGTTTCGAGCCATTTTTCTAGTAATATTCTAGTAATTTTCTAGTTACAAATCGAGGGTAGACTACCCCCTTAAACCTCAGCGATATTTCTTTTTTAAATACAACAGGACCAATTGGTAATTTAAACATTTATTTTATTCTAGTCGCTACAGAGAATTCCAAAAAATGTACACTTGCATGTACACCTGCATTGTCCACTTATTAATCTTTAAATAGACTATTACAGTCGTCGTGGCTCTATTCATATTCGTAGTAACAATTAGTTATAACGTAAATATATTTAAGTAACCTATATTATTATCTCGCTACATTTCTGAAGATTTTTTTAAAAATCTGTAACCATTCAATACAAATGAATTTAATGGATAAATATCGTTTCGAATGGTGATGTAATAGTTTTTTTCCTGTTGATTCTATCCTGGCTTCGAATATCTCCTTTTGCAAAACAGACCACAACTGTTGCAGCTTTCAAGTTCTTATCGAAAGCAGAACGTCAAAATCATTTGTCACTGATATGATAGAAATAGAACAATTAAATGGTTCTAGATCAGTGCACCGCGGTTTGTACTAGTCATGTAGAATAATAATAAGCCGAGAAGAATGACTCGTTCATACGAAACTAACCACGAACAGCTAACGAGAACCGCATATTATGTAATTTTCCAGGCGGTGACAGTTGCACTCCACTATAAAAATGGTTCGAGTGCACCGACATTATGAAATCGGCGTAAGATCTAAAGTCACCGTGTAATATCTCAAAGAAGAAGGCGTAGGAGCCAGGAGCTGAAGAGTAGAAAATTAATTAAAGGAGCTCCGAGAGATTAATAAAATAGGATTTGTTAGGGTGGACGTTAAGTATAACGCGATAATATCTGAATAAAATGGCGTTTTACCTCCTCCGTAACCTCCTCCGGAGCTTAAGCCAGATCCTCCATATCCTCCAAGGCTGATGCCTCTTTTTTCAAGGTGCTTCTCTTCCTGGCCGTAGATGGGGCACGCCAGGGCGATGATAGCGAGAACAATCTGCAAGGAAGTTGCACAATACACGACCTGCTTCCTTCATTATTATGAGCACACTGTGCATTAGGGTCTACTATCCAAGTATATGGCGAAAATTATCTTCAGATTTTCCGATAATTTTGTACGCCTAATGAAACCTATAAGCTGTCCTCCTGAGCACATATGGTGTGAATAAATTTAAATCCTACATAGCCATTGCGAAAGAGTTTATAAAATTTCAAAATTCGAGGAAGGAAACATTGTGGCCTAACATGTAAACGACGAACAAGTAACGTCTAACAAGACACAAATAGAAACGCAAGTTTGCGATCATCGTAAAAATTTAGCTTAGAATGACCATTATAAAATCAATAAAATACGTATCAAAAAGGCACAAATAAAATGTACAATTTATTTCATAATAATTCGTCTTTATCTCTTCATTAAATATGAACTGTAGATTTTATGCATTTATGACAAAAATAAATAGTGTTAATAAATTAACCCCTTGCCGCATATTAACAAGTCAGACTGATGATGAAGATTTTGAACAGAGCCTAATAAATGTGTACGTTATTAATTTTCTTTAAATTTTCTTAAAAGAATTTCAGAATATTGTTACCCATGAGATGTGGATTCGGTGAACTTATTAAAAGGTAAAATGACTCGGACAATTTAGATTTTGCACAAAGCTCCGCAGTCCGTTCATAAATAAGACTTGAAAAATGATGTGCCCTTACTGTCGTTGATAGAGAGACATGAAAAGATCGACCGGACAAGGGTTAATTCGTGGTGTGAATTCAGCCGATGCGAATGACTTACGAAGGTATTCATGATGGTTGCGATGTGCTTCACGATCGAAACTGTTGCAAAAACGACAGAATACACCCCCTTTTATACCGAGCCGAGTCATTTCCTGGGGTACCGCATCCCGGCCAACTGGATTTCACATGTGTTCGTGTCATACAATTGCACGCCACGTGCTGCATCGACACGCCTTTCTAACGCCGCGGCCGCACACCACCTCTTGTGTCGCGAAACTTTTTACTTTTGTATTTCCCTGTAAGATCAGGCAAAGATATCGGATACGGCGGGGGCCCGTCAAGTCAGTTGGAAAGAAATAGGTCAATTGTGAAGATTAGCGATAGATAAAACGAACGAAATCGCCATTCACGCAAAAGCAAACAACGATTTCGGTATTGCCCCGCACATTGGAAAGCGATCGCGCGAACAGAGCCACGCGAAATTATACAAAAATTGATACAGTCGGCCGATCCAAACGAATCGTACACGAATCTCCTTCGAATTCGAATGTCCAATTAAAAAGAGTGGTGCAAGCGTTGCGTCTTCGCCGTTCTCCCCGCCAATAACGCAATTATTCAAACATGCTCACAATCTTACGATTACAAATGTTTATTCATTGTTGTTGCTGTTATTAAACAGTTGTTATTGCAAATGTTACAAAAATATTTTACGTAAAAAATCATTTGCACAACTTGAACCGTTAAAGCGGAAAACATACCGCAAGTTGAAAGTATGAATCCTATTTCAAATGTCTCTGAAGTCAAAAAACGACTTTCGGATTCGCGTTGAACCGCATTAACGCGCATCTTTGTGGAAAATAAAAATTGTCTGCATCGATTGCGAGACACAGCAGCTACATTCTGCTACATATAAAAGCTGATTACTGCAGTGATCGCCTCTTGAACTCTTTAAGATCGTACAAGTAATGAAGTTTAATTTAAGCAACTGTATTATAAACGGAAATAATGTTTCTAGACGAAGAACTGTGTCACCCAGGTATGACCGACATGGCAGTCAACGTGTTAATAAATTGAAAATATAATATATTGGTTCGTATTTATTATGCATGCATAAAATCCGTAATCTATCGGCTACTGGTTGTTGAAATGTAGGGGAAAGAGTTGAACAGTGTTATTCCGCGTTACAGTTGAGGAACGCGTGATTTCATAGCCATCTGACCTGTATCGGATTCGTGGTTAACTGCTGACCGATAGTATCGGATGTATCGAAAGCGGATGAGTCCTGTCGTTATTTCACCGTGGTCTTCTTGTGGAAACGGTTTTTCTCCGCCACTCTCCTGTACCTGGAGAATGAGCGTTGTCAAGGAGGCCTCGGTTCCAGAGGAGCCTCAGGAGTATCTCTTTTACAGTATTCGCATCTCGAATTTCATCCATCGCGAGACTTTCACTGCTACTAGGCGCTAAGGGGACGGTCTTCGATTGCAACGTTACGTAAAAAGACGAATTTGTATTTTTCCCATTTAATGCACGCGTACTTCCTTCTTGCGCACGTCCGTACTTCGACAGACAGGTCTTGGCGACAGAAATTTCTGCCAGACCCTCCGTTCACTTTTTTTTACATGCCTCGTGCTGCGGAGATACCTATAACAAAAGAAATCGCGAACGAAATTGTCACCCTCCTCAACTCGCTAAGTATAGCATAGTATGTCAGCAATTCCGCCGCTTGAAGCGATAATAAGACTTTACTCGAACTACACCGGATGGTATCGAACTTGCGCGACATCGGAATGTCCTTTCCGAACGCATTATTTATAAGTATGCACCGGACATAGTGTTCCCGGTGGCACTGTTAACGGAGCACGAACAAAAGATAGCGTACTTGAGTCTAGATTTTTCAGTAGCACTTCCCAACGCAGTCCTCCGTTTGCTCTCGGTCGATATGAAAGAGTTCAAAGAGATCCACGATGGTATATATCGGCTGCTGTATTTCACCGGACTATGGCCTATCCACGATTCTCAATTCGCTTTCCAAATGATGGTCAAGCGAATCTTCATCCCTGCGGCTACAGTTGCATGTTTGGTGATTCAGGTGATAAACGACGCGATGCTTATTATACTTGGCAAGAATACATTTCTGTATCGTTTAAATTATTAAAAAATGAAGGTGATTGATATTATTTATATATGTATAGGGTGTACCCGTTAAGTTATGTCACCATTTTTTAGGCATTTCCGGTGGTGCAAATAAAAAATGTTTTAGACAAAAGTTTGTCAGTACTTAGTGAGCTACATGTTCGCATATTCTTAAATCTAAAAAAATGCTTTTTACGTAAAAAAGTAAAGGTCACCTTGACCTTTTTAAATGAAATAGGAACGTATGGTCCAATTCGTTGGCCACCACGTTCTCCAGATCTGTCTCCGTTGGATTTTTATCGTTGAGGATATCTGCAATCTGTTGTGTACGACACAACACTCAATAATGTTCAAGAACTTCATAATCGCATAACAACTGCATGTAATAACATAAACCGAGACGCCCTAATTATGGCGACAACGAAAAGTCTAATATAAAGAGCGGAGCTCTGTAGAAATAAGAAATAATTTTTTATTAAAGTTACGTTTGCACAAAATTTTCGAGTTTGAGGTAATTTCAAGGTCATAGTATAATAATAATACATAGTATAATGTTAAATTCGTCTCGACGACGTCAGCAACAATCCTATGATGTCCAAAGCACGTGGTGCCATTTAAAAAAGTCAAGGTGACCTTTACTTTTTTACGTAAAAAGCATTTTTTCAGATTTAAGAATATGCGAACAAGTATTGACAAACTTTTGTCTAAAGCATTTTTTAATTGCACTACCGGAATGCTTAAAAAATGGTGACATAACTTAACGGGTACACCCTGTATACACAATTAATACTTATTTAATTCCCGAATCCATGGATTGGGTTTGTTAAATCCTCAGAATTGTTGTCTTTTTCTATTCCCGTCACCTTTTCCAGTATGTATTTTTCATATAATTTATAACCACGAAATATTTCTAGCATTATGTTCTGGGATATATGGTCTAACAATAAATACAGTCTTCTTATACGAATAATTTTTAACAGATATGCAGCTGCATGCCCCCGTTTGTGGAATATAGAATTGCATAAAATAATTTCTGTATAAAATTCATCGTCGAAATATTTTTCAGTATAAGACGTTGTTCACGGTAGAGCTCACGTTGGAAAATGTGCTATCGACGATGTCATTCAGCGGGCCAATGGTATTGTTCTTTGTACGATACATGTCTTTCGTTTTCGCATTATCGACAGTAAGTAGCAGATTAATTAAGCACTAGTATAATCGCGGTTGAACAGCATCGTTGTAATGTTATGAATATTTCTGTATCCGACGACAGATACGGAAACTCTTTATAGCCGTACAAAACGATTTCGTAACATGGAAAAATACGATTGAGATGGATATGTTAAATGAATATTTAAAGAAAGGGAATGTCTTGTATTACTACTATTTTCGTAAGGACAATTGACAAATATCTTTTTCTCGAATGCTGTGAATGGAAAAATATTTAACCGCACGATACCTATATGCGAACTCTGTCGAAGAAGAAAATATTAAAAATAAAATACGAAGATCAATCTTTTTCTGTTCCGGCTTTACAAGATCATCCTCTCATACAGAAATACAGTGTTCCCGCGATTGATGTGACTTTCTGGTATGCGGATAATGTGACTTTTTTATCCCCACTACTAGGGGGCTCCCACTTGTGCGGTCGATCGCGCTACAAAGAAATTAAGGTATTAGGATGTTTAAATTGGGGTTTCATGATACCTGATGTATCATTCTCAGGTATGGAGTAGCATTATGCTTGAGCCCAAATAAGAAGGTACTTACTAGCCGACGAATTTAAGACTCTATTGCACATATGACTCTAACGGAACTCGTTCATTGGATAATCCTTCTACTCGTATTTCGCCGACCACGCGATAATTGGCTGACGCCATCAATTTTATGGCTGACGCGCAACAACATGCGCAGAACATGTACCTTCTTATTTGGGCCCAAGTATAGTACAATACAACAATTTCCCGCTTAGCACCGTTGTTTACCCAGGACCTTCGTTTACACTTTGAAAAATTATCCAAGGAATCTATGTTCGGCACACGTAAAAAAACTTAGTACCATTTCGTTTTCTGAAACTCGATACCCCCGAGGTTTACACAACTCACAACAATCGCGGGAACACTGTACTTTTCTCGTGAGAACAAGCAGAGTCGCCAGATTAGGGGAATTGACTCGCGAATTGGGGGGAATACAGTTACCCTCTCTCTGCCAATATCGGATCAGTCACGTGACATAGTGACGCATACACGACAGAGACGAAACGCGTCATGTGACCTGGCCGTGGCGGAAGCGTGGGTGTAGCGTCGTAGAAAGGCAGAGTTGTGTTGAATTATAATCGAATTATAATTTCAAAGTAATTCAATTACACCGTATTCAATTATTTCATAATTTCAAATTCAATCGCTTCATTCAACTAATTCAATGTAATTTGTAATTTTGGTCTCTCATTCAATTAAATAGTAATTATACAGAAAAGGTCTGCCTACTCCGATTTTGATAAAAATATGTTATAGATATTGACATTTTTAACAACTTTTTCCTTTTCCAATATAGAGGGGTCGCTTTTAGTTTTTGAGAAATCTTGTAAAAAAATTACCTTGAAAATTTTTTCCCTTACACCGTTACATGTGGCCTTTCAAACAGTGTAACTTTGTCCTAAGAAGTTTTTTTGTACAACGAAAAGTAACGGAGATATTTAGGTGTTTTGTTCCTCTTCGGACTTACCCTGCATACAGGGTGTGGCCGGAAGGGTGGTACAACCGAGCAGGGGGTGATACTACATGTAAAAATAAGTCGAAAAAAAAGGAATAACATTTTTTCGTTTGACGCTTCATTTCCGGAAAAATCGTTCTCGAAAAAAGTTCCGCGAGATACGCGTGCTTTAGTTTATGCACAAAGTACAATTGGTTTATCATGGTCAGACGATTTCTATGCAATAGCACGTGTCTTCGCTGCATTTTCAAACTCAATCTTCTCGAAAACGAAGCGTCAAACAAAAAAATGTTATTTTTACAACGTTTTTATTAACTCGTTTTCTTGTCTGTTTGTTTGTTTGTTTGTCTGTTCGGTACAAATTTTGCAATTGATTTTAAACTAACTTCCCGAAGAGCTAGAGACTTGAAACTTTAAACATAGCTCAGAACTTCTAGATCTACATATTTAGTTCATTTGAATTTTCGTACGTTGAGGTAAACGGCCTCAACGCCCGCTGTTCGTTCTCGCAACCGTCCGTGTTTGTTTTTGATATGCCGCGGTCGCAATACCGTCGCATCGGCGCGGCGCTCACGCATACACAATACACACACGCTTGATTACCGGAAGCAATAAAAAAATGAAAAATAAAGAGAAGAAAACAATGATTTAAATAAAAAGAAATGTTTAATATACCACGTTTTTAAGACGGACTAAAAAGTATAAAATAAGTTTTCCTAGATACAGAGGCTTTTTCTAGGCTGCTAGGAGGTTGTAGAACAGCGCGGACGAACCCAATAGGAAATTGGGGAGCCACTAGGTTGGATAAATCTCTGTTTGGACGATTGGAATGTCGCGAACGAACCTGATGCGTAATCAGGGAGTCGCTAGGATTGTTAGTAGATCTCGCAACTAGTATAATTTAATTGATACAACCCCAGCGGTAAGATTGTATCATGTGGGAACGTTCAATTACTAGATTAGGATTTTAGAACAATAATAATGGGTTAAGTGATTAGCACGAATAAACACAAATATATTCTCATTGTAAGAGAATAAGTTACAATTGTGTAATTGTGTGTGTGTGTGTGTGTGTCGCGACTGAATAAGATGGCATGAAAGAAAGTATTATTACCTATGTTGACGCACTGGCAATGCAGGGTCTTGGAGCAACTTTACGAATGCCTAATAGATTTTAAACCGAACTCGCGGAATCTATATGGTTGACTTTGATACGAAGGGGAACTTCAGCCCGATCTCACTAACAAGTTCACTCTACGAGATGCTGCACGACGTGACGCGATTCGTGTCTACGAGTTGCGATTCGAGTACCACGGAACCTAGCCAGAGTATACGTGTGAATTCTGACAGAGGAAGAATGTTTGCGATTTGTAATTCGAACGTTTGAATGATTTTATTTACCTCGCCTCCTGTACCCATAACCCTAATCGAAAATATAAATCCTGTCTGTCCAGCATTCCCTGATCCAATCCATTCATTTACAAAAAATGGCTACACTTGTTATTATTATATCGTATTCCTATTATATTCGATTTCAATTACATTGTATTTCGATTTCACTTATGACTCGCATAATTAGTAATTAAATTAAGTGAATGGTTCGAGTTATGTAATGCAATTACTAGGAGTGTGCGAGTATGTACCCGTTATTTACGAGCTGAGCTAAACTCGATTTGATTGATCGAGCCGAGTCGGGCGTTTGATTTTTCCGAGCTACTTGAAATCGTCGAACTGTTTGCAAAAAATGCGAGCTACTTGAAAAAATCAAACGGCTTGAATATTCGAGCCCTCGTAAAACTTTGATCTACTCGAAACTGAATATTCAGCTCGAACAGATCTTTAGCTTTCGAGTTGCCGTGCGTAACACGCGTAGTTGACCGTGCAGAACAGGCTGTTTAACAAGAACCGCGACTTTACTTTACTTTACTGTATTCGAGTAATTGGAAAAATTTCGAGCTAAAAATTAATTTTCAAGGAGATCGAAGTTTTACGAGGGCTGGAATATTCGAGCCGTTTGATATTTTCAAGTAGCTCGCATTTTTTGCAAACAGTTCGACGATTTCAAGTAGCTCGAAAAATTTAAACGCTCGACTTGGCTCGACAGACCGAGTAATTACTCAACTCGAAATTCGAGTACTCGAATATATCGAGTACTCGCACATCCCTAGCAGTTACAATGTAACTCAACTACTGTGTATATAAAATACAATATAATTAAATTACGTAATTCAATCACAATGTATGTAAATTCGCACAACTCTGTAGAAAAGGAAGGTAGAGTGGGGAACAAGTCTTAATCTGGCGACTCTGAGAACGACTCTGAAACAGAATCAATTAATGAGAAACGATTTCCGACTTTAGGTCTAGTAAGCTTTACGGCGATATCGATGGGCCTAGCCATGATTCCTATATTAGCACAGCGAAAACATCAAGCTGCGTACCTTCGTTATTTCGGATTTTATTACACCGAGTCAAACATTAACACCACTTGTGTATGCTTTCTTATTTTGTTTGTATTTGTAGTTGGTATATTTTGCGTACTCGGTACGGAAGTATCGATGAGTGTCTGTTGCCATCACTTATGCGGATTACTTAAAGTCACAAGGTATAGTTTCAATAATATTTTCGTTGTAAGGATTTATTTATCGTTCGACGAATCATTCGCGCGACCGGGATTGCATGAATTTTGATGAGGTTTAACTGTTTAGTGTGTCACGATTTGTTTCTAAAAAATCCACAATTTGTTCAATTCTACATTTCATTTTTCAATACATACATCTCTTACGATTCAAAATTACTTGTTGGATATCATCGCTTACTTATTCTTTTATTCATTTTTTTTTTTAACAAAACTGCATATACTGATATTCTTAAATTTATTCAATTGTTCGACTGTTTTACGTTTCGCCTCCTGACCATGGTTGCCATATTCCCCGGGAACCAGGCCCCTTACCGCTGCGCCCCTCGCCCAGCTGAGCCGCTGAGCCCGCCCCACTCTTCCCACTAACACTGACGCGTACCGCTAACTTAGCTTACTCCACGCGGTACGCGTCAGTGTAGTGGGAAGAGTGGGGCGGGCTCAGCGGCTCAGCTGGGCGAGGGGCGCAGCGGTAAGGGGCCTGGTTCCCGGGGAATATGGCAAGCCTGCTCCTGACTTTTTCGTTGATAATTATTTCCGCAGCTACAAAATTACAACAGCGATTAACAACGTGGCAAAATCAACCACTCAAGAAACAGTAAACATTGCTCCAGCTATAAAGCTACACTTGCGCGCTATCGAGTTGGTATCTTCATATAGACATTAAGACGGCGTTCTTATTACGTACTTAATTACCTTATTAAATGTTTCATTTATCTTGCATATATATTGTTCGTGAATATGGATTCGTCAACAAAGAATGCTCGATTCTATATCACAGGATTTAGGACTATCGTATCTAGTGACGATTGGAACGGCAGTCGTTTCCTTCTCTTTGAATCTATGCCGTGTAAGTATATCGTTGGAATTAACTGACCAGAATCGACAAATGAAATTTGGAAAGTCTACTAAACATCCTGCGAAATAGGAAAAGTAGTCAAACTGTTTTTGGTATGCGACAGATTTTTCTGGTGCTTGTGGAGACGAACCACTTGGACGAAGCAGTGGTCCCCTTCCTAATCATCTTGTCACACGTGATGATGATATTCTTGGGTAATCATTGCGCACAGACAGTGACGAATACCAGCCTTGAGGTTTTTAATGCAACGTGGGTGCAAATCTCGACCAAACGAAAATTTCATTTTTCAATAACTTTTTATACTTTTATTTTAATACGATTTTCAATAACTTGAAATTATGATATATCGAATGGTTTGTCGGATTCAACATTTTCCTTTTTTTAATGGGGGTGTCCCAGAGATGTAATAAGATGAAAATTTAATAACACAGATACAATTCGTTTTGGTACTACATACCGCTGAATGCGAGAAAACTGGTACTTTTTATTATGATGAGGTCTGCAAAAGAGATGGAGTGCAGCTTTCTGAGCTTATACACTGCAGGTTACGAAGGCTGCTCGATGGTAAATCGTCATATTTTCTCGTTTTAACCCTTTGCACTGTGGGCAACAAAATTGAAAAACAATTCTCAGTGCTTAATATGTATCGATTGAAATAATCCTAGCTTACAAAACTTTTTATTTCAGATGATCAGTACGTCATTTTCATATTTCACTGTCCTCTATTCGGTCCATTAGAGTGACTAGACCATTGCGAAGCAACGGAATAGTAATCGTAATTGTTACGTCGAGAATATTTAATACAGCGAAATTTGAACATTTTGTAGCAGCAAAGAAGTACAAATCAAAATTACAGACGATTCAGGATGGGTAAGAAATGTCACTATTAATGTACAATGAAAATAAAATGAAACAGTAACAAAAGGAAGTAACTGAACTGCGGATCTTTATGTAAAGTAAAAATTGTTTGGATCAGTTGCAAGAAGCAGAAAGCTTCAAGTTTCCTTTTTTATTGAATGATCTTAATGGCGTAGTCTCGTTTCCAGTATTGCAAGGGTGCGGGATGCGCCTTCTCATTTCTCGATAATGCACAGATGGGGTTTTTCAGTAGTCAGAAGCACTAGATAAAAGATCAATGTAGGTCACAATCGCCCCCAAAAGTCCTATTTTTACGTTTGCTTTACTTTTAAGTAATTTGCATTATTCGAACAGCTCCACAAATGCGACAGCTCCATGCTGCGTGCAATAATGCAAATTACGCCTCGTGAACGTAAAAAAGGACTTTTGAGGGTGATTGCGGCCCAGATTGATCTCGTATTTAGCGCTTTTGACTACTGAAGAACCCCATCTTTGCATTATCGAGAAATGAGAAGGCACATCCCGCACCCCTTGCAATCCTGGAAACGAGTCTGCCCCCTTAATTGAAAATAATACAGGGTGTGGCCGGGATGGGTGGTACAACCGAGCAGGGGGTGATACTACATGTAAAGATAAGTCGAAAAAAAGGAATAACATTTTTTTACCACGCTTATATTAGCTTGCTGTGTCGTTGGATGCGTCAAATATTGTAATCGAATTTTAAACCACTTCTCGATGTACTAGAGACTTGAAACTTTAAACATACCTCAGAACTGGATGACAATGCAATATTAAAAAACAAATTTTTAAAAAAACTGTGCGTCTAGAAGAAAAAGATATTTAAATATTAACCATCACACCTCGCCGCGCGACGCTCGGTAGTACGTCATCACGTTCAGCAATCCCCACTCCGCGCGCCAGCGCTCCCTATTCCACTACGCGTTTCTACTCCGACTCATCCCCACTCTACTGACCCATTTCGCACCGAAGGAGCTCAGTCAGTGTGGTGTCCCGTTCATTCAGTTCCATTTCGAACAATTTCAGACTCCATCAAGAGACGTCTCTCTCGGTGTCATCCCCTCACTCTATTTCGCGTATTTCCATATCTTACTATTTCATAGCAGTATTACTATATCCTGCGTTCCATTTAAAAAAGACTAAAAAGTAGAAAATAAAAAAATATATAAAAAAAAACTTTTTGAAAACCACGCTTATATTAAAATGCACTAAAAAAGAAAAAATAATTTTTTTCCTGGTTCTCCCAAAAATTTAATATTTTAAAGAAAATCATGACATTAGTGACTATAAAAATAAAAGCGTGGAGCGCCCACGAAGATTACGTCAATATAGTTTAGCACCTCACGCTTTTATTTTTATAGTGACTAATGTCATGATTTTATTTAAGTTTATATTAAATTTTTGGGGAACCAGGAAAAAAATTATTTCCTCTTTTTTAGTTCATTTTAATATAAGCGTGGTTTTTAAAAAGTTTTTTTTATATATTTTTTTATTCGTTCGACACTTCATTTTCGAGAAAACCGAGTGTAAACTTCCGCCAGGTTCGCGTGCTTTAGTATATGCACAAAGTAGAATTGGTTAATCATGGTCAGACGCGTTAGACGTGTATCCGCTGCATTTTCAAACTCGATTCTCTCGAAAATGTGTGTGAAGCGTGAAACAAAAAAATGTTATTCCTTTTTTCGACTTATTTTTACATGTAGTATCACCCTTTGCTTGGTTGTACCACCCGTCCGGCCGCACCCTATATCGGCATCCTTAAATTGTCTTCTAATTCTTTAAACTGTTTTCATTGCATCAATACACGGTCTACTTGTAACTTTGATTTTATTTTAAACCAAGGTAGATCCAACAGCGCACTCATTCGCACGCCTAACAAACAAAGAGGAAGGACTTTTTAGGAACCACAATCACTGTCAGCTACCTTCGGATGTCGATCGAAAAGTCATCGATCTGTGAATCTGCTCCACAAATCACATCTTGCATAGACTATGCTATGCCACATTGGACATTAGTACGCTGTGACACATCGATGTGGGACATCGGCTAGTTCACATTTTCCTATCTAGTGGCGATTCGGAAAAATATCGACTTATTTATGCAAAAAAAACATGTATAACTTAATTCGTTATTGAATGTTTTTAGTTCATCAACAGAGGTTAAGTATTATTTAACTAAAATACCCTGGGGATTTTCGATACAAAAAATACTGTGCGCACAAGACCGTACGACCGAAGTAGAAACTTCTATCGACTGCTCCGAGTTTACCCCAGTAGCGTTTCACCTCGGAGCATGAAAGATCAGGCTCATTCACTGACCAGCAATTGTGTACGCAGTACGGCTAAAGAAGTTTTCATTTCAAAAGTTATAATTATTGAAAACTTACAGCAGTCAGAGACCATTCTGCTATACCAGGCCCATGAGGCAACCCTTCTGCTTCCTCATTGAACTTGTTCTGTTGCATTTGTAGCAGCCTATGAGCTGTCCGAGCCTCTCCATTCTCGTTGTCTTTTCTCGTGTATCTAATTCCACGAAAATATCTCGATGCACGTTTTCACTCTTCCTTTTCAGATAGATTTCAGGCACGTCTACACAAACCGAATATTAAAGACAATAACCGTGAAACAGGTTGCTCTTCTCAAAAGTCCCTTTGTACCTAGAATACGTCCCTATATGTAGTTGGGACTCCCTACCCATAAATTATAAACGTTAATCATAGCTACTCATTGCTACTCCGACAGACATCTGGCGAGCCTGAAACCCTGTGCAAGGGTTCGAAACACACACACACACACACACAGGAGCACGACACGGGCTCTCGCTCCGCGTCCGTATATGTACATCATGCGTGAAACTCGAATTTCGCTCTACAACTTCAAGAATATATTTTTGATAAGTAGTACTATCGATTGATGCGGGGGGAAATATCGGAAATTTGATCTTTGTAAACCAGGTTCCCCTTAATCATACGGTTCATTCGCACGTCTATTCCCCTACGGTCCCTCAGCTATTAACATTTCTATAAAGGAAGGGTGCAAGTGACACCAGAACTTATTTCCGAGTGTATTATTAGCTGTCTTACGACAGACGGCTGTCTTATCACCTATCCTTTAACAGGGTGTCAATAAAGCAAGGTTCTCGGCGAGCAGTTCGAAATATAAAGTTGTGCTTACCGGTGCAGTTGATGTTTCACTACCGGCCAAGATGGAAGAGTTCAAAGCGATCTACAGCAACTTGTATAACCTGCAGAATTTTTGCGGATTGTGGCCAGTCCCTGAACCACAAAATATTTTCCTGTATCGGGTCAAAGGGGTCGTTTACAATGCGACTACATTCCTCTGTATTGCGATCCAGGTGATAAAAGTTATGATATATACCAGGGTTGAGCACATTTTATTCGAAATAAGATATATGTATAGAGCGTTACCGAAATGTTTCCTCATATAACAAATTTGTGTTAATTTGGCTTTGGTTTAAATCAAATCAATTATTATCAAATAATAGTTTATCAACAATTCAATCACTTTTCCAAAAACTATTTGACTGTTCAAATCTACTAACATGTGATTATTTCAAATGACACGTAGCCAAACAAGACGATATATTATCTTTTAACAATTAGTTTTTAAATTATTCATCATTTTTAGGGAACTTGTTACGAACACATTTCCGAATCGTTTAAATGATTGAAAAATTAATACGAATTGCACGTTCATACAATTCATGATTATTTAACCGACGATAAAAAGAATTATTGTTTTTTTCTTTCCGTTTAACATTCTTGAATTTTCGTAAGTTTTCTTCACTGTAGCAGTTTCACGCGACACCGAACAATAAATCTGCATGCCGTCGTTTGTGAAACGAAATTGCATAATATAAAATAAGAATTGCAATTAACTATAGTCGAAATATTTTTCAGTATAGCACGTTGGCCAACGTAGAATTCTCGTTGGATAGTGTGCTATCGACGCTGTCGTTCAGTGGTCCAATGATATTGTTCTCTGTACGGTACTTGGCTTACCTAAGTGCAAGTAAAACAGTAAGTAACAGAACAATTAAACGTTGCCGTATTTGCTGTAGTTGTTAAATGAATATTTTTGTACGCGCCGTCAGATGTATAGAATCTACCAGGAGATGGGGGACGATTTCGTGAAATGGAAAAATACGGACGAAATGAAATTATTTCTAGAAGAAGTAGATCAAGCAAAACTCATATATTACTATTATATACGTAAGGACAATTGCCAAATATATTACTTTTCGATACCGTGGATGAAAACATATTTGACCGCACGCGCATTAAAATGTTTAAAAGAATTCAGAATACAAGGGTCAATCTCTTTCCTTCACAGTTTCCGAGTAAAGTTTCCCTCCCTCGATTCTTGCAAAATTTAGTCTAAAACAGAATCAGTTAATCAGATATAGTTCTCAACTGCAGGTGTAGTGATTTTCACAGTGGTCGGGCTGTACCTGGCATTTATTCCCATAATAACACAGCCAAAACATCAAGTCGCTTATCTTCGTTATTTTGGATTTTATTTCACCCAGCAGAGCATTAAGACCACTCTCGTATGCTTCCAAATTATGTTTGTATATGGAGTTGGTATATTTTGCATACTCGGTACGGAAACATCGCTGTCCGTCATTTGTCATCACATATGCGGATTACTTAAAATCGCCTGGTATATTTCCTTCTTTCGCACTATTCAAATACTACTTGCTGCATGTTTTATTCTTTTCACAAAACTGCATGAAACCAATTAGTCGCTGACGAACTCTGCATCGGATGTAAAATTCTTCGAGCAACAAAAGGGAGTACAGTAAATCCTCTATAAACGCAAAAGGCCGTACACAATAAACGCAAAAAAATGTCCCCTCCACTGCAGTAATCTGATCTCGGCTCGGGTGCATATATCGGTGTGAACCACTACTAATGCGACGCGGAGAGTCGCAGTCGCCGGCACAGTTCAAAGGCCCGTGCGTCCCCACAATGTAATATCAATATAACAATTTTTTTATATATATTATTACTTATTTTCTTATGAAACTTTCGCCAATATATTAGTGGCATTTTTCTTATTAAGATAAGACCAAATACGATATCATTTCAACTGTATTTAGTGGTTTAATTGACGATGAACGTTTCGAACGCAATTAAGGACAGCGTATGGGAAAGAAAGAGACACAGAGAGTCTCACAATCAGTCGCTTTGGCCGCGCGCGGTCTTTCTTTACACGCGTTGTCCTTCTCTACGTTTGGCTCGGCCTTTGAAGCTCAAAAAAATAATGCCCGTCTACGAACTTTGCAAACGAACCTCGAGGCTTTTTCGTTTATAGAGGATTTACTGTATCGATAAAAATTTGTTATTCTTTCGGCCAAAGTTGTGCTAATTTAAATACATATACACAGTATTTGAATAACATTGCATTACGTAATTAGAGCAATTCACTTAATTTAATTGCTATATAATTACGCGAATTATGAGTGTAATCGAAATAAAATGTAACTGAAATAACTCTGCATTCAGCTACAAAATTAAAAAGACAGTCAACGATTGTTCAAGATCGCCTACCCCATTAAAAGTAGATGTTGGTCCAGCACTGGAACTACATTATAAAGCTATGTCGTTGGTATCCTAAATATACATTTATACAATATGATGAAGACATTAAGACAACGCCGTTACCATGTATTTAATGACCATTTTATTACATGCTTCATTCATCTATCTTTCGCGAACACATGCAAATACTACGAATTCGCCAACGAAGGATCATGGCAGCTTGTACACAGGATTTAGGATTATCGTATATAGTGACGATTGCAACGGCTATCGTTTCCTTCTCTTTGAATCTATGCCGTGTAAGTATAAGTTAGAATTGAGTTACCAGTATCAGAAAATTAATTTTCAAATGTCTACTAAATATTCCTGTCAAATAGAAAAAGCGGTGAAACTGTTTTTGTTGTGTGACAGATATTTATGGCGATTACGCAAGGAAAGTTTGACGAAACAGTGGCTCCATTCTTAATCATCGTGGCGCATATAATAATGTTATTCCTGGGTAATCATGCTGGTCAAAGGGTGTCAAACACCAGCCATTACCTTTTTGATGCAGCGTAAGTGCACACGGAAATTGAATTGAATTCATGATAACGAATAATTATCATAAGACTGCAGAAGAGAAATTTCGGTAATTGTGTATAAAAGGTCCCACCTCACCGATTTCGATGATTTTTTAATATGTTGTCAGGGTGAAGATTTTGAACAACTTTTTCCTATACATGTAATCGCCGCTCAGCCTTAGTTTTTGAGATATTTGCGAAAAACTGCAGCTACTACTACATTCAATATTGCCTATACGTGCATACTGTGCGTATGCGCATACGCGTCAGCATGATGCGACCGCTCGTCAACTGTTTCTACAGATATATCACTACGATCGTCGAACGATCGATTTTGAAATCATATGATGATGAAGAATGAGTACATATTATATTACGACGACACCACACACACCCACACAATGTTTCTTAGCGGACAACCCGAAAAATCTATTTTCTGTTTATGTTTTTTGTAAACACGTTGTGAGTTCTATATACGGTGATGCACATATAAGGTGAGCTTCCAATTTTGAAAGACTACTTCCGGATTTTCGTATGCGTGATCGTGCCGGCCTGACACTGAGCGGTTACATGAGCGGCGCGGCGGTTACATGTATAGGAAAAAGTTGTTCAGAATGTTGAGTTTTACAACATATTTAAATTTTATCAAAATCGGTGAGGTGGGCCCTTTATGCACGATTACCAAAATTTCATTGTTCCTTTAATAATTTTAATAAGCTATGACTTATACATTAGAACTCTTAAATTCTTGTAATCTGACCCTGCTGTGAATTGCATCTAGTCATTTTTACTATAAATGCATAAAATCCGAAGTCTAATTATCACATAAGAATTACTAACAATTTGAAAATTTGATAACGCAGATACTCTTCGGAGTGGTACAATATACCGCTGCATGAAAGGAAACTGGTCAATTTCATAATGCTGAACTCTTCGAAAGAGCTTATATTGCGCATACTAAGTCTATATACTGCTAGTTACGAAGGATATTCGATGGTAATCGATCAAATTGTCTTTCCTTATCGTCGATTCTCAGTCTACGATTACAGACATGTTTATTTCAGATAATGAGAACAGCATTTTCCTATTTCACTGTCCTGCTTTCGGTCCAGTAGATCGTTGTAGTTAGATAGATAGTTGTCATTTCGACAATATGTAATTCGGCGAACGAGAAATAGTTTGAATACAACGTGTTGTGAGCTATTAGTATAAAACTAGAAGCAATTAACACACACCGAATAAAGCACACGAAAAAACAACAGAGAGAATTTTCGTTTTAATTTAATAACTTTATAGTAATATACAACATGCAGTCTTATCATTTTCATTGCATTTTACTGTAACTTGTTACCTACATTCTTCATACATAAACAAATAAATAATAATCCTTGATATTGTGTAAAAAGTTATTTTTCAAGGTAGATCTCTTATTCCTCGAGTAAAGAAAAACGCAAGAAATATTCAGCCCATCTAATTTGTTAAAACATTTATTGTTTTATGATATATATAAGATATAAGATATAATATATAAGATATTTTATCAATTTATCATATTTATTTAATAAGTTTGCGTTAATTAAATCGTACAGTTTTGTTCCGTTATAAGTCTATGGCTCAGGACGGCTTCCGTCGTATTTCAGATCAGGGTATCTATGTATATAGGTTTGAAATAATTATAAGTAGATATTATTTCAAAGATCTTTATTGAAAATCTTTCAATACATTTGTTCTTACATCTAGCATGTCTTACATTCTAGTGTACAATATTAACGCAAATTCGAAGTGTGCAGCTATTAGCTCGATGTTATCCACTACTTGGAAGATACTAGGAGTTCTTACGAAATTCCAATTAGAATATTAGAAATAATAATTGATGGTGTTCGTTGAATGAACAGTTGAAACACAGAATATATTGTTGAAGATGGGTCAAGGGTGAACAAAGGAAGCGTTGAAGAATATTAGACATAATACTTATCGCGCGGTGTTCGTTGAATGACCAGATGAAGGACAGAATTGTTGGTTGGCGGTTGGAGGTGCCAAAAAAAATGTTGAAGGGAGGCCAAGGTAGTTCTAGATGATCCCTGGTCAGCGGTCAGCCCCTGGTTAGTCCCTGGTCCTTCTGGTCCTCCTAGTCCCGGAGCCCGACCGCTCCTGCCGGAATTCCCGGCCCAGCCCGTCTTACTAAAAGCGGTCGATTTTTCCACTCCGAATTCATGTTGCGTCCCCATAGCGCACACGTAACATCCCCGACGGCACACCGGCTCGGTTTCAGCCTGGCACCTGTGCATGGCGCGATTTTCACCTGCCGAGGGCTCGAGCCCAGGGCCTGCCGGCCGGGCTAGGATTCAGCCGATTTGCAAGATTGCAAGGGTGCGGGATTCGCGTACTCATTGCGTGATAATACAAACACGGGTTTTTTCAGTAGTCAAAAACGCCAGATAAAGGTCAATCTAGGCAGCAATCGCCCTCAAAGGTCTTATTTATTAACTTATTATACTTTTGACGGTAACAAGGGAGACTGCTACGCATTTGCAAAGTACTGCCACATTGATGCGACCCGCCCTGTGTCGCGCATGCGCGAGAAAAGTTGAAGCACTGATTGGCCACATTAGTGTGATACCGTGCTGCCCTCTCAAAAACAGGCTGAATCCCAGCCCGGCCGTCAGGCTCTGGGCTCGAGCCCCCGGCAGGTGAAAATCGCGCCCTTTTGTGCACAGGGGCCAGGCTAAATCGTCCTGATTTGGTCTCAACGCTGAGCCAAGCATTGCGTTAGCCCGTAACGTGTCAGGCTGGGGCTCGGCTAGCTGGGTCCGGCGGTAGGCTCGGGCAGACTGTGCTGTCTGGATACTTCTTGTTCTGCATACTTCTGATACTTCAACACAAAAATTATCAAAAATATTCCTTTAGATTGGCAGGATTGCGGCCATAAACTTACAGAGATAGACTGTGCGGCCTGTCTATTTATATATACGAAGCGTTGAAGCCTGCCATGGCGGCTGGTTGTATATCTATCTCACTCGCACACCGATAGTTGGTGGGGGCGCAGCGAGCCAGTCAACTCTCACTCCCTACGCACTCCCCATTTTCATTGGGCGAATCTCTCCCCTCTATAAGTCTATGATAGCGGCACCATAGTATCGTGAGGTGACTGATAAAAAGAGGATATTCTCTGCTGATAGTGGTGATAATACCAGAGAGAATATCTCTGATAATACCAGCAAAGATATCCAGATATACATTTTTATAAATAGTACCATCGATAGTTCTCCACCGCTACCTTTCTGTGCTTTTAATTTTGTAGGGTTCAAACAAAAGTATTTAGAATATGTTTTATGATTGGTGGTTCGCGATTTGAAATAAGAGCATGTTATGACTCTATGACTCATATATCGCAACACTTTCCAGTGTTCCTAAATTCTCTGTTGTTTCTGTTATTTTATATTCTTGTGGACTCCCCCTAATCATACAATTTTGTTTCTGTCCAGGATAGGTTAGTTTACCACTATTTACTATAAGAGATAGCTCATAGCTCCCTCTATTTTTTGTTATTCATTTCTGTTTATATTTGGTTAATGTGGATTTTAATGTAAACTTTCTTAACTGAACAACACATGTAAACATTTTATAAATTTCTGTATGTATTTTATTATTTAATCACATTTATAAGTACATACTTAAAAAATGTCTAAGTATGTACATATCTCATTGGTTACAAGAATTGATGTATTTCATGTGAGAAAATGGTTGACATAGTTGACATTATGGTATGCCATTAATGTTTATTCAAAATATGTAATGCTCACAGTATTCATTACGCATTATTGATAATAGTATATGCAACGTCTTCCTATTCAGCAAGGATATTAATTCAGGAAGCTATATTATTTTTTGTGGTTAAAAAATTCTTGACATTGTTCAACTTGGTCTACACAGGAAGAAATCGGTATTGTTTTTAATATACGTTCATAAGAGGTGATTTTAGTTCAAATTTATTAAAACTTCTTTTATTTATAATTTCAGATGGATATGACACACGAATAAAATTATTTAATTAAACACAAGGGAGATAAGAAGCTTGCAGTCATTGTTTACACATTCTATCAGTGTTATAACGAGTATAATAATGGAACCAAGCATGGGAAGCATAAATATATCAGAAGAACAAAAGAAATTTTTGGAAGAATGTGAGAATGAATTTGAAAATCGATTTACAGAAGAAGATAGTGAGTTTATAAAAGTTAAAAATATGGAATTGATAACCCCACCAATTATGGATCCTTGGCACAATAAACCTCGAAGATCACAGGATGATTGGTCACAAAATCAAGGCCATGGAAGACGGAATAATTCTTGGGATAGACGTAATAATGATAGAAACAAAGATGGATGGGGTAGATACGAGAAAAGACAACGTCGTTATAAACAATATTAACAATCGTTTCATCGAACGGCTGCGTTTTATTTTGTACATAGACTGACACATTATACAAAACTGTAAAATAAAATGTTTGTGACAACACCAACATATCTTGTCATTTGAAAATATTAATATAATTTTATTGTCCGTTGTGTCTAGATTTAATGTATTTGTTTTTTGTGATCATTTATCTAATTGTAATTGAAATTATCTAGCTACATATCAATAAGGATGTTTCTTTCGATCACGAGTACTTAAAATGACGAAAAGCATAAGTGCAAATGAAATATTCGAACGTGTTGTATGAAATATCGGATTACCTTTTTAATTGACAATACACAATTAATTGCTTGAACGACCAATAAGAAATTCGACATTTTATGTCACACGACCCGGTTTAGATATTTTTGCAAGACAGCAGATATAAATACATGAGCATTAATAAATAGTTGTGTACACACATGAGTAAACACAACTACGACATGAGATAATCAGCTGTTGCAATGTGGACAGGAAACATGTGTTTCTTTTGTCTGTTGAAACGTATATCTTTTGTCTCCGTCCGGTGTATAATTAAATTCGATGGAACAAAGACAGAAGGCGTTTCTGCTGTACCGTTTGGCCTGAACAAAGATTATTTTAGTGGAGCGCGATTACAATTTATTTACAGAAAGAGATGTACTTATATTTACATATGTACATATATACTTTTTCCAATGAATGTATAAAAGCTGGTAAAACAGTTTACATAAGTTAAAACGTATTGACGCCCAAGTGAACGTATAATTAATTCGTTAAATAACACAAAGTTATTCATATTTCCACAAACCCGTCTCGAAAGTCGGAAGGTTCGAATCGTATTGCTATATCAGTAAATGTTTGATAGAATTCACATATCTGAACTGAACGCGAACGAAAAATCATAGATAGTGGGGAGAGAATTGGATAGATTATCCGTTTATAATAAATTGTTTGTCCCCCGATGAATTCGCGTAATCGAAGTTTTGTTTCGGTGAAATAAAGCAGTGGCCGCTCAAAGTGAACGGATCGAAGAGTGTATTTACAGCTCGTGCACGCAGGCTACGGGCTACGTCAATTGAGAATTGCGTTTATATATGTAATGAGTGATCAATGCTGTGCTGCTATCACGGGCTGCTATTCATAATTAAACATGCACGAGTGTGTTATGGATAAACACAGTAAATATTCTCAGTGACGCAGAGTTCGTGCAATCATTAATTGGCAAGGCATGCATGTGCGCGGACTTTTGAAGATATTTATCAGTTGTAAAATGCTGCGTTCAAATAAATTTTGTTTGCAATACATCTGACTAGCTCATTCACACTTATTTATCTCAATTGAACCAAGTCTTGTAGTAACGTATTTTCTCAGTGGTGAGTATAATTTTGCAATATCTTCTATCTTTCTGTGTAAATACAAAGCTGTTAGAAAAGTGGCTCAAATTTGATTTTATATAGATACATATTTCGCGATTAATGTGTCACAGAGCAATCGTACTCGTTGTATTATAATCAACAGTCTACACGCTCGTAAAGTCTATTTAGTGAATTTTTTAAAATCACGCAAGGAAAGAGATCAGAATGTAATAAACCAAAAAGACACTCATACTCGAACTCACAGGAGACAATCGCAGCATGGCTGGTTTATACATCACAAGTTGGCAAGTACCTGTAATATAGAATAAATTATACAATATGAAATATACAGATTCATGGAATTTGTTTTCAATGTGCTATATTAAGAAGTTGTACTTTGTTCTTCCTTCTTTTAGACTTACTGCACTATCACTAGGATACACTAATGTTAATATAAAGACATTAAAATTTATAATTAAAATAAATACAATATATTTTATTAAGCATATAAGCTTTGTATGATTATTTTTAATGGATTGGATCAAGAAATTACGTGCTAAAAGGTACGACAAAACAAAAATATTGCTATGCATATACATTTTTATAACTTTAAGGTAATTATATATAACATTATAGGTCCACTGTTCCTACGGATGATGATCTAGAAACTGTCGCTGAGAGAAAGGAACGATGGAGGAGTATCAATGCAATTTATTTTACTATGTTCCTTATGTCTCTTGGATTCAGTATTATATTGACTGGAGTATGGCCATATCTTGATAAAGTATATATACCCTTTTATTGTCCTGGTTTACGGCTCTGGTCATCGATTAACATGATACTTGAAGTAGTGGGAGAACTTTGTGGTTTCCAAGACAATAATGAGAAACTTTTAGTGCTACACTTGTTAAGCTACGCATGACTGTACTACACCGAATATCATGCTGATCCACGACTGGAGCCATATCAAACTTGATTCACATATTATTATATGTAATGATGTATTTGCATTGCAGTTGGACAAAAATGCAGGCAAAGAGTTTATGGGATATGTTGTTGCAGCAAATCCTTTGGCGCAAATGTTATTTTCCCCCTTTGTAGGATGGTGGGGAGATAAAAGGGGTTCTATAAGATTACCTCTTTTAACAACGCTAGCTCTTTTTACATTTGCATCAGGATTGTACAGTGTCCTTGAAATATTGCCAGGCGATAAGAAAATGTACATGATAGCTGCTAGATTCTTGGTCGGAGTTAGTTCTGGTTAATATTTTCTTTAGTTCTGATATTATAATTACTGTGCACATTGTGCTTTATACTTAGACCGTGGAAGCTCATGCAAATTAATGTGTCTAGAGATTAACATACAAAAACTAGAATTGAGCAGTAACTTGGTTTATGCTAGAAATTTAACATTTCATATATTACAATTAAATATACCATTATTTTATTTGTAGCCAATATTGCAGCAGCAAGGTCTTACCTTTCTGCAGCTACAAAATTTGTAGAAAGAACACATGCGGTTTCTATGGTATCTCTTGCACAGGTAATGTAACTTACTAGTATTTTGTTTGTAGTACTTTGTGCATAGTTCTATGCGATTGATCGTATAATCTCATTTATTAGGTACTGGGATTTGTGGTAGGTCCCGGATTGCAAGCCGCAGTCACACCTCTTGGCGAACATGGTTTCTATTTTATAAATATACCTTTTAATATGTATACTATGACTGGTTGGATAAATGTGATAATGGGAATTCTTAATTTTTCATTGTTTCTTCCATGGAATTTTAAGGAGCATAGGATTGCCTTACGCGAAGCTATGAAATCTCAAGGAAGATCGACAGGTAAAAATTACTTTAATTAAGTAGCGTATATACTGTAAGTAGAAATAGATTCTAGTCAACTAACCGAATGGTCGTTGCATAAACCGCAGAAGAGGAAACATTGAAGTCTGTAAAACCTGATTATCTAGCGAATTGGACATTAATTTGTGCATTCTTCGTCTTGGTATTTAATTTCGTCCTTCTCGAAACGTTAGTATAATGATCCTTTCCATTTCCATTTTCCGTTTTCTTTATTTTGTTCAACATTTGTTTACCTTCTTATTAGGCTGGGTACTTCCTTAACTATGGATCAATTTGGTTGGTCAAAGAAAGAGTCTTTGTATTATATGGGTCTATTAATGAGCGTTGGTGCTATTGTATCTTGCATTACATTTGTTATGATCGAACCACTGTGTAAAAGGTATGGATATTTTATAGAAACTGAACATTTTGTAAGCGACATGTTTCATCTATTATTTGAATGTTATTAGATTCAATGAACGCAAGGTGATGCTGTGGGGTGGATTTTTCTTGATGATAATTGGGAGGATATTATACATCCCGTGGGGACCGGATCCACCGCCAATCGCGTACGAACCACGTAAGTGCGAAATTAAAAATTCAAGTTCTCATATAAAATAATTTTCCATGAATTTTTATTAATGTTACAGTATTCGATAATGGTACAACAGATATCAATGCAACAGAAGCCTTAGGGTGCCCTAGTACTCAAGAGTGGTGTCTTTACACACCTCAACTCACAGTCACACAATTTTTTATTGGCTATGGTTTCACCACCATAGGCTACCCGTTGGGGGTTACCTTAATACAAACGATCTTCAGTAAAGTATTAGGACCACGACCACAAGGTGTTTGGATGGGTTTTATGACAGGTGCGGGATGCGCATCTCGTGTTTTAGGTCCAGTATTTGTTAGCGTGATTTACACACGTTATGGAACGTACCATACTTTTGGTGTCACTGGTCTAATGTTAATATTATCTATGTTGTGGTTACAAATCGTGGACAAGCGTTTAGTACCTCCTAAACTTACTTCAAAAGATGAAACGAAACGTGATGCAGAAATTCCATTGGTGCATCTTAAATCTAATGATGCTCGAGCAACGAACGATATTGAAAGAATTAATATAAACGCGGAATGTGAGAAGGTGTAGCATTAGTCATATATTTTTTTGTGCAATTTTATCTTTTTTAAATACATATATATAATGTATATAAGGATTTATGCGTGACTGCAATTGTTGGTGAAAAATACTGATACTATACGAAATACGATATTTTTTATGAATATTTACACGTTTTTTCATACATATCTCGCAAGGATGAATATGTAAAAAAACTATTAACAAATAAATGTAAAATGAATGGAGGTGTATGGAGAGGATGACGAAAGGTTTTAGATAAATGATGAGAAATTCTTATTTATGTTAGCATCGTATACCGAAATGAAATGAGATTGTCGCGTTTTAGAGGGATTATGGTATGATATTGATATAATAAGTACAAAAGATTTTTTAGCTTTTTGAACATATTAAAAGGGCTACGTATGTTATGAATATTATGTAGATAATTATATGAAAGTTGCTCATACCCTTGCCTTAAAGTCTAGAAAAATACTTGTAACAGTAAAGACTGATATTTACACGAATTTATTAATATCAAATGTAAAAGAATTCAAATGACTTCCATTAAACATTCGTGCTCGAATGTACTTATCAAAATGGAATGAGCTTCTACAGAGTTATTGTTCAGCCATGCTAGCAAACAATTGCAATGAATTTTACTTAATAGGATATTTTGTTGTTAAAACAATCTATGCATATTCCTCTTGCCGAAATTGAAATATGATGTGCAATGTGTGCACATTGAACAATCTCGAGAGAAAAATATATATAAAAAAGCAGGAGTGTTATATTTTGATTGTTTCCAGTGATCATAAGAATTTTGAAGCACACATTAAAAAAAAGGTCACAAAACGTACTCAGTTTATTAATATCTATTATTGAAAGTTTCAATTGTTTATCACTTGTATTTGTCTACACTGCTTATATAAATATTGTAAAAAAGAAATACGAATAAAGATTCATGGAAAGAGCTACAAAACGAAGTCGTAAATTACATACGCGATTGCGGAATTGTTAGAAATTACGAACGGAAAGAATTGTTAACGTATACCCTTAAAACTAAACGACACGAATGCTGACACCTTACTTAAATAACACTTACACTTTACAGTTAGTCTTTCTTCTTTGGTTTTTTAGGATTGCGGGATCGAGATTTAGCTTTACAAAGGGGACAAATTGGGGCGTTTCTATGAATTTGTTGATGGCACGATAAACACGATTTCATTGGAGGTGGTTGTTGCCTGGAAACAAAAAGAGGAAATATAGAGGAAGAAGGAGTACGTTGTACTGCATTTATGTATTTCTGTTATGTATCGTTGTTCCCAATTGATAAGAACTAGACTGCGGATTTTTGTGCAATAAAAATTGTCGGCATCTATTGTACGAATTAGGAGCCGCTTATGAATTTCTTACTTTCTTTAATAATTTTAGTAGGTCATTTTTACTATAAATGCATAAAATCCGCAGTCTAATAAGAACTGTTGCGATTTTTTGACAGAAGTGATTCGTGTATTACTTTACAGTAGGGATTAGTATTTGCATGCTTTGTTAGATAAAAATATAATATAAAATTGAGATATACCAGAGGTACCTGAATGTTGCAGCAGGTGGACCTGGTGCTGGGGGTAATGGTCTTGGTTCTGGTTTACTTGGACCTTGAAGGGGTTGAGGGGCAAGGAAAGGTGTGGAACCACCTGGATGACCAGGATGGTGTAAAGTGAGTGGAGGTAACAGATCTTCACCCCGCACTTCCACTCTCCATTCAGCCTTTTGCATAGGACGGTCAAAGTAACTGCGAACAAACCATCTACACCATAAATGTCTAACTTTAGATAATATTGTTCTTGAAAAGAAATTCATTTCATTTAGACTTTCAAGGTTGCATATCGTCTTAAGGGGGAAGCCTGGTTTACCAACTTTAACCCTTTCCATTCGACTGTCTCTACCAAGGCCCCACTAAAAATTACTATACTATAATTCAAAACAGTGTTCCACAAGAAAAAAATCACAAGGTTTCAATATTCCGTATCAAGCTCCTTCCTTAAGTAACATTTAGGAGATTAATATACTTACTCTGGCGAAATAAGATCCGATTCTGTTTCGTATAGTTCTGGTAACCTTTCCAGTCCAAGGAATTCTCTGCGCATACGGTCGATGTCGTGTTTCAAGGGTTGATAATCATTATTATGAATCAATTTTGCAGTCTCCCTGGCTTTGTTTCTGGCTTCTTCTGCCTGCTTAATTACAGCCTCCATCTGGAACAGTTATATAAACAATTATACCTTTCATTTCCTCAAGTACATCGACAGATCTATATCTAATCTTACCGCATTAATGTCAGCATGTATTTGCCGTAATTCCTCTACATGTGCCATTTTCTCTTGCATAAGGAGGTCCATTTCCTGTTTGTATTCCAACAAGCATTTCTCTTCTTGTTCAGTCTGTTCCACTTCTTGTAGGATCCTTTGTTTCATTTTTTCCAGCTGGAGGGTCTTCGACCTAAACAAACACAAGTTACGGACAATTATTAGATATTTCCTTCTTCATGATAAGGTAGCATAGAGATACACTTATCAATTTATGATACAGATATTGAATTCCCCTCAGGATGTAATTATTAAATGTGCAAAGAGACCATGTGTGTTTTTTAAGTTATCATATTGTTCTAGAAATTCTGTGCTCATTGCAATTCGTAATTCTTAGACTGCGGATCTTATTTTATTAGATCACGTGAGGGTTAACTCTACAAACTTTTAGAATAAAAAAGGTTAAATGTTTATACTTGATGTCCTTCAGTGCTTCCAGTTTCGCGAAAATCACAGTAGTTTCCGTGGCAGACATTCTGGTACGTTTTCTCGATATTTTTGTTTAGGGAAGCCCTGTCAAACGGAAGACAACTTGTTTATGAAATAGATGCAACTTGGTCCGGCGTTGATGCGCTTTTCGTCAAGGCATTGTGGACCGAATATTTTTCACGGGACCGATCAACGGCACTATACGATCATTATTTTCATTTAAAATCGAACGAAATAATCGCGATGTAATCGTACTACGAAAAATTAATCAACACCGTTGACGCGCGACACAATGAACCATTATTCATCCCATAAACCATGAAAGCTCTACCATTGTAGATAAGAAACATCAGTGTTTCTTTTTCTCGTTGCGCCCTACAGCGACTCGTTAACGAACTAAAATAAAAGAGCGCGGTTTTTTAAAAGCACACGGTGTTAGATACACGATTGTTTAGTATTTAGAAAAAAAAAATAATACGTAATATTTATTTATTGATACCGGTTATCTTCCTTGTAAAATTTTTCTGTGACGTATTTTTCTTAATTCTGTAAGAAAATGAAGGTATGTAATTTTAATAAATTATTGCAACACCTTCCTAAACAAATATATGAACAATTATAAATCAATCGCGATCAGATTATAAAAATGTTTGACAATTGATTGGATGATAAGATGATTCGATTAGTAAATCGTGTCGCCATCCTGAGCTATAATCTTGTCTGTACTGATAAGTCAGTTTCGTGCAGAGGCAATGACCTACAATTAAAAATTCCCGAAATAGTCCCTCATGTAAAAGTAAAATGTTGCATCCTTCTGATGCATCCATTACAAAATGCTACAAATATCTTTATTTTCCGTGTTTCACTTATTACTTCTTTCCGGACCTTTCCCTATTGTACTGATAATTTAATATACACACATTTTTTAAATAAATCAAGATTATCTACCGAAGAGTTAAATGTTAGTGTTAAAGTTAGGAAAAATCTGTTTGGTGTTAATTGAGAATAACAATTCTTTTACTACGATAAACCGGTATTTGCCCGCGAAGGGTTGATTTTCATCGCAAATGTATTAAATTCGTAGTCTATTTGTCAACGACCGTCTCAACGGTAGTTGACGCAGGATGTTCAACGAACACACGGCGGAGCGCCAGAAGAATCAATGATTTGTCGATTCCGGCAGATCGATATCAAACGCGGGAACACATCTGCCCGCGATCGTGAAATTGTTTAGCGTTGTTCACATTCTATTATTTACCATGAGCTGTCGAGGTGTCGGTTATCGAACCGAGAATACCGTATTGTATGCGATCGAGCCGCATATCAGCCGTTAATAGAGTGCTCGTAGACAAGCATGCTAAAGGATGCTCGTCGGTGGATCGTTAGGATTGCAGTCCGTCATCGTTATCAGGCTGGCTGGATCGCGGGTGTAGTTCGCGGTGTCGAAAAGAGTGATTAATCAGTTCTGATCGTGGTCGCGCCGGGCTGTTTATCAGCTCGGTGGCGGGACCGCGTGTACCAAATCGGCGGTCGTTATCTGTCCCGATTTTCAAGGAGGCGGTGAGGGAAGGAAGAGAGAGAGAGAGAGGTAGAAAGAGTGAAAGAGCCAAACAGGGAGAGGGAGTGAGAGGAAGAGGAACGGTAGCTATATGACGTCCTCGCAGAAGAAGATGAAGAAGAAGAGGAAGGAGATGGTCCGGGTGCGAGGATAGGCGAAAACGAAAAATTGGCAATCGCGGTTGGTGTCTCGGCTCGTCGGGACGGCCAGTGGTCGAGCCGAACTTTAATGATAATCCAGATAAGGAGAAGAGCCGAGAAAAACCCGCGTTGGAGACGTCGCGTTGGCCGACGACGACGGCCTCGTCTCTCCCCCAGCTTTTCGTCGTTCACCGCCCGGTTGCACACATCAGTCCTCCTCCTACTTAGCGCGGGAGCAGAAACTTGTGCAGTTCGTGTGACTAAGCACCGACAAACTTTCGAGTGTCTCCGAAGCTCTCCGCGGAGCTGTGAATATAGGACAAAGGAGAGTGGCCCGGAGCCGAGGCGAGTCGTCGACACCGGCTTCGACGGCATCCACGGAGGGGAACATTTTTCCGCTTTAACGGGTCCCATCAGTCTCGACTCGCCTTGACTCGCCACATCTCGCTACGACTCGCCCTGCACCGAGAGTGCATTAGAGAAAAAGAGTTTCTGTACGGCGGCAGCGGCACGGCGACATCATGGGGTCTAGAATGGGCTCTCGAATGTAAGTAATTCGTAACGACGAGTTTTTCATCGGGCCCCAGATTCCACGACTCGCGAAAGTCTGCTGGTTGTCGCGCGAGTTCGCGGACCTTGCGTTCAAGTCGCGCGAACCCCGGAATTCGAACTTGCTTCGCACCTTTCGCGATTCATTAGGCATACGCAGATCAGCAGATACAGCGCAGAGATCGTGAGTTGCCGAGCACGTACAATCCGTATGAATGTAGATATTATTACAAACAATCCCGGGTATTCTCCTTGCTCCTGTGCTGTTCAGGTTGTAGATCCTCGGTAACTTGCAATTTCAACACCGTACTATGTAATCTCTGTGACCGCCTGTGAAGAAATTCCGAATTATATTTATACTCTGGCAAGAGAGAAAGTAATTCTTTGTCTTACAATCACAAATGCATGAATCTTCGACTTATTCGCTGTAATCGAATACTGCAACATAAAAAGTATTGCTTCTTTATCAGATTATTTAACGATGTTTTTCACAAAGAAGCGTGAAAGAATTGTTTTTCTGTCTTTTTATAGCTGTTTACTTCAGACACTTGTAAGATCGGTGTGTTGGGCGAATGTTAAGCTACTTCTACACTGAAGCAACATCGAGAAACTTTTTGTCGCCTCTTGTTGTTTTCTTCTTTTTTTACCGAGTAAAAGAAAAAGAAGGCAACACGAGGCGACAAAATGTTGCTCGATATTAAATATGTAAATAGCATAAAAGCTTACGAAACGATAGCGCGCACGTGACGATCATGATCGGATCGCGAGAATATTCTCCAACTCGTCAATTGATCGCGTAGATCTTTATCGGGAGCTGTTGACGAGAGATCACGATGCTGTGCTTTCTTTCTTTCCATCTGAAGTTGATGCATAATGTATAAAAGAGCAAGAAGATCAGAGACGAATACGAAATTAGACAGTATCAAAATCAAAAAGTAGAGCATTCGAGGGTTAATTGTTTTTCTCGTGGAACGGGAGAAGAGCATCAATCAAAGGGCGTAAAATATTCGAGCCTTAACACTTAACACTAAACCTATCATTACCGGTCAAATGACCGTTTTGAGATTTTCTATTTTACAATTAGTGAATTTATGAAAAGGTTTCCACTGAAAATTTTTCAGATTATTCACGATTCAATATTTAAGCACACATTATGATTAAAATCGCACGAAATCCAAATAAATTCGATAAATTTGTTTTTAGTGCTTGGTAGGTTTAGTGTTAAATCTTCGATCGTAGATCGCATAATGGGGCCGTTGTACTATACATATGCGGCATGATCGACGAGCGCGCGCGCGTGAGTGAATACTTATCAGCCGTCACAGACGGAGCTCGCCGCGGCTGCGTGTTCCTTTTTATCTCTCAGTTGGTTTTCTCTTTTATAAAACACGAGCTCGCGATACGTGTACACATAAGCGCTTAATCGACCACGCGACGCTAATAAAGCGTTACCAGGACGACTCCCGGGCAAAAAGAGTATTATGCGCCGCCGCGCCGGTTCGTGTGCCGGTCGATGTCTTTATCCGACGTAGCTCGAGATCGGTCTGCGACTAACGACCGAGCCGTTCTTTTTTTCGACGAGCGATCGCGATACTGTGAATTAGTAATTATAGCGAGCGAGCGAGCGCGCGCGCGCGAGCCCGGGGGATGAGCGAATGAACGGGGCAAGAAAATAATTGGCGAGGATTATGTTGCGATGCACCGCAGAATCCCTCCGATGGATCGTAGACGACCCCAAAGAAAATGGTGGACCGATCGTTCCCGCATAACTCCTGGACCCTTTATCGATCACGAACCCCACCGCTGCGCTGTTCCGTTCAAATTCCGCGTATTTATTTTATTTATCTGTAATGACCGGTCACGGAAGAGCATCTCGAACACTGCCCGCTTTTAAACTTTTAACGATCCTCTAATATTTCACAAGCGCGCCCCCTTGATCGCGCTGTTAATTTTCATTTTATTTACTTCCGAATGCGCCGCGCCCCGGACACGAAAAACATTAAAAAGCCGTTTCCATTAGTGGCGTGTCGTTTTACGCTCGTTCCCGGTGTCGTCCACTTAACATGGCAATAAACAATCGTTTTTTAAATATTTCATTATGAAAGATTTTATTAGCAGCTCGGTTGCGACGAACGTTGTTCTCGAACTTACAGTACTGTCGAACGTTAAAAAGCAATTAAAGCGGAGGGTGTCGAGGGGCGCGGGTTCATTAGAGTTCCTTGATGGCGTAAAGTGTTCGGCGAACGGAAGACAGCGACACGCGTAATGAGGATAAGACAGTAATGGCGCGGGATGGTGTCGCAGTGAAACACAGACGCGCGGATAATATCGAGGATATCGAATTGGTCTTCTTCGTGAAGCACTGTTTGTTTTTAATCTCTTGTACTTATTTGTGAGTTCGGGGGGTGCACGGCCATCATCTTACCGTAAACTAATAAATCATTTCGTAAAGCTTCTCTGTCTATCCAGTTCGTAAATTGACCACTTTCATTGGAGATGATAAATGTGCTCATAATTATGAAAGTGGTCTGAGTCAAATATTTTCTGTTTCGAGATATTTAAATATCTATACATAATGTTGAAATAACAAGCACTATCTTACGGTTCTTTTTTGACAATATCGTAAAACTTACATTGAATTAATTTAGTTTGAAATAACGTGATGTGAAATAATTGATAAACTCATTTGTTTTTAAATTTTGACTTGGATCACTTTCATAATTACGGGCACAAATTCAAAAATAAAATGTACCGTGACACAGAACGTAAAATCTTGCAGAAGAAATTGTTCTACTGATCAGCACTTTACATATCTAAGAAGAAGCATCTTGACTCTTGCTGAACGAATGATCGATTAACTCCTCAATGAACTCTTACGCGCGCCGTCTTATCTAAATTTGCATCTACTGACAGTAATTTCTCAATCGATTCCATTTCGCAGAATCAGAATCCTATGACGTGTTAGTTGGGGCTGGCGAAACTTGGATTAATAATCGATTACTATTTTGTAACAGAGCGGCAAATGATTTTACTGAAAGTACACGGCTTCGGGTATTCCCGGAAATTACTGTTCCTTTCACCCTAGGCATTCGAATCGTCGTCTCGCCTCCGGAGACTCGTCATAGTTCTCATGCCGACTGAATCATCGATCACGCTCGCAGTTGTCGGACATTTCGTTCGGTGGTGCGAGAAACCGTTGCGCTAATTGCTATGGTTATGAGAACACGAATCCCAAGACCCACAAACAGGCTTTAAAATTCCGCAAACAATTCGAAGGTCGGGTTTGAGACAGCGTTAAACAGTTGCTAGGATTAGTCAGCGAGGTATAATGGCAAAGCAAATTCACGGAGCCTCGAAATTTGGCTACGATACTAATCGAGATTTGTTTAGTGCTTGGTTAGCAGGCCTGTGTTGGTCAGAAAGAACATTTAACTCCTTTTACATACTTGGATATTTAGTTCAGATTTATCAGCATTGCGTGCGTGCGTGCGCAAAACGTGTGTAAAATAGACGTATGTACAATGTTTGACTGTTTATTTGACAGCGAAGTACTCAAACCTTGTCCGTATTCATCAATCATCGAGGAATTTAATATTAATATAGCATCCAGAAATTTGCATATCGTTTCCCGCGTGAATCACTCGATTGGAACAATCGAATCTTCAGCAACGCCAATAATGTCTACTCATCTGTCGATATGTACTGTCGAGTTTAACACGTGTGTAAACAGTTTGACTTATATTTTGTACGATCCAAATATTAACAATTTCTCTTGTTTTCTACATATACATCTATTCTTTCTTATTTGTGTATTTCTGGTGGTTTCCCCCCCTGCGACACGAACGCTCATGACCAATAATTTTCCTTTCTTTCTACGCACCCTTACATATTTTTTATAATTTGTTTATTATTTTTTCATGATACAAATCTTTCTCGTCAATAATTTTCTTCTTCGCGCCCTTGTTACAGTAAATGGATAGTAATTGTTGAAACGTATTTCGCACATGAGAAACAAAATGAATCTATTATCTCGCACAAGGAACGATCGGTTCAATTTCAGTTTGTTTATAAAACCGTTGTCTGCTTGTTCATGGGATCGTCCCTCACTTGACGAGTTCCTTTCAAACTGTAACGATGTGTTTTGCTTGTGCCTTTCTCGCTTCTGAATAAATTTCGTTGATTCATTTATATAAAGTGCGGTGTATTGAAGTTCAAAATCTAGTAATAAGAATAAACAGACTCAATCTATTACGTCAGGATGGTTTTTACAGAATTTCAACGTCCCCGAGCCTAACAGCTGAATGATTATCGAATCCTGAGCCCCCCGCCAGCGCAGCGTCCTCACCGTTACTTACTCGATGCATCGCGGGGCCGTGAAAAATCGCAAGGCCCCTAGAATGTGTACGAATGCGAATCACGCTCAGAAATACCAAGTTCGTGGCAGCCTCGATACGTGACTAACTTACCCGCGTCGGTACAAAGTCTCTGCGCCGCCGTCACGGCTTTTGTTCGCTTAGATTAATTTTCGTCCGGTGGGGTGAGACCGGGCAAACTGAATAACCGGCAGGATGAAGTTAGTTTCATCGCTATTGAGAATCTTTGGCCGTCGCGAGGCGCGTTTTTATTTATAAACACCCGTTTCCGATGATTTCCGTGCATTACCCTCGTTGCTCTTCGCTCTCGTTGATAAAAGAGCGCAGTAAATTAACTGGCTAACACGTTATAACAATTTGCCGAGGTTATTAACACAAGGGAACATTGTATACATTTTTAGAATGTATGAAAAATCCTTACGAAAAATGAGGAAATAATCGCCGTCGGATAATGTGTTAAACACAAACCAACCAGCAGGTTTAATAATTGGATGCGCGATACTCAAAGTTATAGTTTGTAACTTACAGAACATCACGACCCTTAAATATTTTTCAAGTTATAAGGCTTGAAAGTGACAGTTAAAATATTCCACTATCGCCACGTTTTTTCATGGGTTCTCGATGATCTGAGGAAAAAAGGTTTCGAACAAAAGAGGAACAGTATTCCGACGTCTACAAATTTCAATATATGAAAGTTGGAAAAAAATTTTTTTACAAAAAATTGAGGTGAATTTGATTTTTCAAATGCTAAAATGTTTTTCGATTTCATAATGTTGTAGATGATCTTAAGACGAATCCAACGATATATCATAACCTTAAGCGTATAAACAACGCTAAAATAGTTTTTCCACTTTTTCAGGACAAATAGACTACTGTGCGACGTCTGAATAATCGGACGGTGTTTTCGAAGATGAATCATCATTGTTTAAGTGGAAGATAGGCCTGTTTGTACAGAAAAAAGGAAGCTTATATTCTGGAAAGCAATCATCGTGGAACGATTAATAGAACGGTCTTCGAGTCCGTGTAAATCTCCAACAAATGTGGTTTATCGTCGTGCAAACAGCTCGTCGTTTCGCATAATGAGGGCAGCTCTTCAATGGCCACGATAACGTCCACTATATCGTCTGTATTATTTTTCTTCCACTTCTGGCTGGGACTCGCTTTTTCATTCGAGTCACGGGAGTTATTTAATTCGACGACCGGGAACAGTGGACAAACATTTGCGCAGCGAACAATTGCCGACCTCCTTACATTCTGTTCTTCTCCGTTGTCCGACGACAAACAATTTCTTCCCCTTGATTTTCGACTTCTCTATTGTCACTGCTCTCGATCACGAAAATGCCTGTCCACCCGTTTATTCGGAGTTGAATCAAGCATCAATGACTCGCGCGCACTCTCATGTACGTGCTATATTAAATATTCTAGCGTGCCGTTTCACAATCCGATCCTAACAGATTCCTGTTTGATACGGGGGACTCGGAAAACTCGCAATTAAACGATGTCGCACACATTATATTGCGGAGTCCTTGCGCTTAGAACAATAGGAGAGCCCACCGGCTCGAGAATTTTCGTTTGATAGAAAAGGACAGTCGAAAACAATGAAAATTATATAAGTAACGCGAGTATGTGTATGTATATTCTGTTCCATCGCAGGAAATATAGTGTAGAAACACGGAGTTAATTCACGATTTAACATAATGGAAGTAACGATGCTCGAACGTTCACGTTCGAGGTAAAAAAACCGCAGTTTAGAGATAATTGGCACGATAATTGAGTTAAGAGATAATTTACTAACAAAATACATCGACGTCAGGAAGCGAGCGCGAATTCACGCTCGAGCGAAGAGCACTAATTACGAAACGGTTATCGGCGATTAGACGAATCTTTAATAAGACGCGAAGGTGTTCCGATCCGAATGATACATATCGCTCGGTCGAGTGCTTTTTATACGCTAGTTATCACTTGTATCCATTCAGATATTTACATAACACGATTCCGTGCTGTTTGTCTGAGAGGCCTCTCGACCACGCGACAAAAAAAAGAGCAACGCGAAGCCTCAAGGTCCATTTTTGTCCTATTTTTCAATTATCTCCGCGAGAAGTATCCGCGAGTATCGGAGTATCGAGATTACGAACATGCAGTCATCACGATAAATAAAAAACCAGTGTATCTGTAACTTGAAGCCAACGTTGCGTATCGATAGCATATGCAACCGGATTTTTAAATCGTGCGCATTTCAAATGTACAACAAGTTTTACTTCCGGCTGACCGGCGGTTTATTGACAGATCGATACGATTATCTCCGATTTAATAAAACGTACGTAAAATAGATCGCGATCATTCGATGTTCTATGATTTATTCTAATGCGATTCTATTGGAGAATCTATTGTAAAATTGTTTGAATATCTGTTCTGCCGTAATACCATCATCTAGAATCGAAAATGGAATCCTATGGATAAAACGAAGTGAATAATGCACAGCTTCCGAGTGACGCGAAATGGAGTAATCCATAGTCGGCAGTCATGCAAAGATAATGAAAGAGTTGCTTATTTGAACAGGCTCGAATGAGTCACTGAAATATTCGGCGCGAGGAAGTTTCAATCTGTCATTACAGGAAGCAGATAACATTTTCATCTCGCGTATTAAAGTAATACGAAATTATCCAGTGGGATGACTCGCCGAAACGATAAAGCAGTGTTTCCAACCGCAAACGAGACTAACGTGTGCATACAGTTCAAATTGGTACAAATTGTTGGAATCTCTAGGAATAGGTTCCTCGGATTATTTTGGCCGATCGGAGCGATGGAAATGGCACTTTCCTATCGTTCGATCACGCGAGACCAACTTTTCCGTATCAGCCAGTCACGTATATATACGCCATGGAACAATAAACCAGCGCTAGTTGCAACTAAGCTGTGGTATCCGGTCTAAGCCGGTGTAAACCAGTTTTATTTGATTTTTCCCTGGTTGTTTTCGATGAACCGAACGAGACAAAATACGCGCGTGTTATACGCCGTATTACGTTCGCCCGTCTTATCTAGACTGTATGGCGTTATCTGTTGCGTTTCACGGGAAATCTGCTTCAGCCAATCGGGCATAATGAAACGGCCGCCGGTTTCGGCGGAAAATCGGAAACGAAACTCGAATCCGTGTTGCAGGCAGGACGTTATAACTCGCGATGCGCTGACTCGAGGCCGTTATACTTCGCCGATCAGTATTTTTAGAGCACTATTACTGAAGTTTTATCGGGCCAACAGTTCGCCAACAACGCGTTCGCCCGCTTTGTTTCCAGGTCTTTCGAACTATCGAGCACGGTTCGATAAAATTCGCAAAGAAAATCTTCTCTCATTGATCGCCAAAGATCACTGAAGGCAGTCAATCAAAATACCTTACCGTAATTCGAAACGATTTTCAAATGAATGAAAAATGTGTTTTTAATTGCTTTCGATTGATTGAGGAAAAATGTGGACTGACCTTGATCAAATTGAAGTAAAAGAACTCGGAGAGCACGAAGTGAACGTCACCGGTGAAAGGAATGTGTTGCATTGGATAGAATAATGTTTCTCCCGAAGAAATTATGCAACGAGGCGAAGATTACAAAGCGACTCATCAATCGCGGGGATTCCACGCATTCTTTTCGGGCGGATCGCAACAGGACAAGAGGAATAAATGCTGTAACAATAATAAAGTGTCTTAACTATCGCGATAGTTCGCGCAACGAGCACATAGTTAAGGAGCGGCAATAAATAATGCTCGTTGCCGGGATTGATCACCGCCTTGTTAGGCGAACGCTCATTCAGTCGTTGCAAATGTTACGCTCGAAACGCGGAATTTTAGTAAATATTCAGCAAACCCGGTAAACCGTGAGGCACGCCTCGATAATATTTTTACGTAACGCAATCGTCCCGGTATCGATGAAATTTTTGCCGTGCCGATGGAAACGGTTACTGAAAAACGCTTTTCATCCGGCTAATTGTAGCTCGTTTGACTTTGCACCGGAGAATTTAATTTTCATTTTTGGTAATTGGAAAAGAAAAAACAGAAAATTTAACTTCCGCATCGTATATTTATGCTAATACCCTGTAATCTGTCCAATGTTCTCCAATTACCCCGGCAGCGGTCATTTTTCGCAATTTTCTAATTTCCTGCGTCACAAATAAACGCTCTGAAAAACTACAGCTTTGCTCTTCAGACTACTATCACGCTGATTGCTGAATGAGATCATAAAAGCTTAGATTTATCGTAGTTGTTAAAAAATTTTCTTCAGAAAATGTTTTACCAGAGTCGTACTCTGTTAAACGCTGCGGGAGATTCGGAAAAATTTTCCAAAGATCGGAGCAAATATTGGCTCCGCCAATAAGGATGTTGAATCATTACAAATTCGTACTCGTTTGTACATCTGGAATACTAATCGAGAATGTCAACGAATGGTTTACAAAGCCTACGGCTCCAAATCTTCCGATTCTTGACTCACATCCCATGTATAGCAATTGCACGTCGCGTTGCAGCATTGACATACTTGCGGAGCGCGCGCGCGAAGAAAACTTTAAACGAATACGGACTAAGAACAGGTCTTCCAGGAATCGGTGGATATAGGCTAAATCACTGTCGAGACTCGATCATGGTCAGACGCGAGATAACACGCATCTAGCTAATGGTCGAAGAAAATTGAGATCACTTCGAAAACTGCATGTTTCGCGCGCTTGAAATGTCATAGCGCAATGTTCAATGACACGTCTAGTCTATTCCTAAACCGCCACTTTCGTGGCGAATTAATCTCCATGAAATCAGCATTAAACAATTTTTTTCTACAGCGCAGAAGAATGCCGATATTCATTCGTGAAGTCGAAGTTCACTACTTGTTTAAAGGCTGACGCGAATCTTTGTATCGGCATACTCGCGCCGCGTTATTCAAATGCCTTGTTTTAATAATTATTATTCCTGCGAATATCCGAGCGAAAATAAGAATTATTAACACTCAATTCCACTTCGGAAGAGAACAAAATTTCGTGGATCATTTAGCTTCGCTGCATCATTTTATCATAATCGTTCGCCATCGGCCATTCGCAATATTTGCTGTATTTCGCGTTTAAATTTTAAAACGCCTCATTAATAATAAATTAGCCGCACTAGATTAAGTGAAGCCGTTCATAGAATGCGCTGAGTTTACGCTATCATTTTGCGCAATATTTCAGAGGATGGTTCACAAGTGGAAACAATTGTCCTCTATTTTTCGTTCAAGTCCGGCCACTTTATTTCAACTTACAGAATTAAAATTATTCGATCAATCTGTTTCTTCGAATATACAGGATGATCGGTAAACCAGTGGTACTATCGAAAAGGAGGTGATTTTATATGAAAAAACTAAGTCAAAATAGGTACAAAATAAAACCGCGTTAGAAATAGTGTTGACACGTTCGCAACGGGTCCTTTCCGACGCACGTGAGGACTAATTAGTCGTACTTCGCGAAGTAACAGTTATGTTACGAAAAACCAATTAATGCGACTAACTCTTGAAGCATGTATTAAAACTAGACTGCCGATCTTTATGCAAAATAAAAAATGTTCGCATTGATTGCAGAGCACAGGAGTTAGATAAAAATTGTATTCTTCTTTTAATGATCCTATTAAACTGAAACTAATACCTTGATGTCCTTGAATATTTTTAACATGTCCACTGCTTTAAATCGTACGTGTCCATTTTTGTCAGAAATGCATAAAATCCGAAGTTTAATTATGACATATCTCAACAGAAACGGGAGCATTTGTAACGTTTCCTATATCTACATATTTTACGACAGTATTGCGAAGAATGTAAAAACTCGTATGTGCGTCATCCGGAGTGAATATTAAGAAATCCTCGGCTGTGAACCAGTGACTTTTAAAAACGATTAAATAATAAGGTATCATGTAATATAGATCTATAAACGTATTAGATTTAGCGTTCGATTCGAAATGGCGGGTCTGAGAGTCATCTGCGCGGCCGGTCGAGCGAGTGTCAGTCGATGGTCGGGTCCGGAACTTAAGAAGGACCGACCCTACCCCCTCCGTTTGTTTTGCTTCCCCCACGCTTCCCTTGGTCATCGAGGATAGCGTAGTGTTGGCATACGTTTACCTTCAAAGACAGTTGCTGCAGCAGGAAGGCAACAGGTCGGCGACGGTCATGTATCTGCGTGGCACGCGTCGTCAGTTCGTGATTCTTTGGTAAACAGTGCTAGTGTTCGATCTCTCTCTCTCTCTCTCTCGCTCTCAAGAATCAGCAAGTTCGTCATCCAGTTTGTGGTTCGAAGATGGTGTAGCCACCTCGTAGACACCTGTTCGCGCGTCTGATTCCGTCAGGACCACGGTGTTTCGGACGTAGTGGTCCCGTGAGTGCAGTTTCCGACGGAGGTACTAGTGAGCCGTGCGTGGACCTCGCCAGGTGACCCCACCGTCAGGTGACCGGAAGTGGTCGCGGAGAACCGATATCCCCGTCGCTCGTTTGCCCGGCCAGACTCAGGTGAATGACTCCCTGGTGCGGCGACGCTGCTCCACGGGTCCGATTAATGCCCGCGTAACCGTAATCATGATTAATCCGTCTGCAATCCCGCCCCGGGATCGCGGCACCGTCGATCAAAGGTCCGACCCGCGGTTCAGAGGACAATCGTTTGTCCGGTTCGAACGAGAAACACCGGCCAGCCTCGGATTCTACGTGGCGAATTAAGAAGCCACGCGATTAGACGCCGCCGTTTAACTTGATAGTAGCAATTGATCACTTAAACTGGATCGCGTTTCAAGGTGGACAATCCTATTCAATTGTAATTGTTCGCCGCCTCCTTAGCTTCGCTTGGTTTGTAACATTTTCATCGATGTCCCCGTTCGACCGAGACACCACTTCGACGGAGGATGTGTAAGACGCGGTTGAAAGAATTTCGTTCCTTCATTCTCGTATAATACAGGGTGAGTCACTTAACGTTGCCACCTCAAATATCTCTGTTGTTTTTAAAGATACATAAAATGTCTGCAGGACAAAGTTGAATGGTAAAATGGGGCTCATGCGATAACAAAATAATATTTGTTTTTAAGTAATTTTTTTAAGAGATATGAAGGTCACCTTCATTTTTTTAAATGGAATGAGGTATTTTTTAATACATCAATCGATGCAGCTGCACATTCGTTATAAAAAAGTACTGACCTATGTATGTCGAAAAGTTAGTAGTTTATATCTGTCGTACTAAGACGTTACACTAGTAAATATATAGACAGTAATGGTGTTTTACAATTATTTAAATTGAAATATCTCCTGAGCAACTAATTTTTCGACATACATAGGTTAGTACTTTTTTATATTGATGTATTAAAAGATACCTCATTCCATTAAAAAAATTGAAGGTCACCTGCATGTCTAACAAAATAGTATAAACACAAAAAAGTTACATACACCATTGTGTTGCATATAAAATCAGCACTACTATTTACAAGAAAAGCGCTGGCTGGTAATAGCGTGAACACCCTGTACATCAGTCTCACGGTTTGGCACATTTAACATTCTTCCGAGTTTTGCGCGACCGTCTTCCTGTTCCGTCGACGTTTTCCTGGAACCGTTTCTGTGACCTGTTCACGTGTCTGAATCGTGGTTTCGATGCTGTGTGTCTTCTTCGATGTTTTCGTATATTTTTGGCAAGAGCATCGATCAAGATGGTGTTACAATCGTTCTCTCGAATTTTGAAAAAGTTTTTATTTAAAAAAGAGCAGAACTTGTCCCAGATCCTAGAATCACTTTATACATTACGGAATATACAAATTAAATAATAATTTTCACTTAATCATTAGTATGGATGTACCTGAGTCTAAAAAGACCCACCGATGGCCGTGCCAGTGTTAATATGCTCGCTACTGTACACATATCACGTCACGAATGTCGTTGGCCATCCTCGTTATCCAAGTTAACGAACGTAGAACAGGAGAACATTTCGGTAACAAGACACTGTCCGCGTATTTATCGAGGAACTAAAATTCCCTAAGCGGGGGAGTCTGCTTAAAACGTTAATGTATGTTAATTTGCCGGGCACTGGGCCTCGAGAAATTGCACGCGAAGGACGAAGTACGATGGAAGCTGCACTATCGCCATCATCCGGTTCTCTGTACTCGATTTCTGGCATTTTTACACACTTGGCCAGCAGCGTCTCGTATCACCAGAAATTATCATGTTACGTCCGCACGTCTCTCTCTCTCTCTCTCTCTCTCTCTCTCTCGGTTAGAGTATAATGGTTACGGAGAAGCTGGGACTATGCTAGAGACCAGAAATTAGTAAACGAGCAAGAACACCGGGATTTTCTAGCGGTACAGACTCTGGTCGGGCACGAATCGTTCGCGTACCTACGCTAATCGCCGCTGTCTATTCGCGGTGGGAAACGGAAGGAGACCGGGAACAGCGATAAATTATAATAAAGCTACGATTTACGGCGACGTGTGCTCGGGTTCTCAGCCTGTTTCCTGTTGATTTACCTGTGGTTGAAACGCAAAACGTCTTCAGCATTGTTGCGGTCTCAGTAGAATCCCGGTTTTCGGAAGAGGAATACGTTCATTGAATTCTTTCTTTCGGAGACACGAGTGCGACAGCAGCGAAACATCAGACATCGACACATACAGACTCTTTTTCTTGTAAATAATAATTGCAAATCTACTGCGACGTTACCAGCGTGTCAATAAGAGGTACAGAATTATATAATTGCTGTCTATTTTCTGAAAGGACCTGCTCCAACCAATCTAAGCTCATCACATTTTCATGCAATTATTGCGTTACATGAAATTCAGAACATTTTTTAAACAAGAGAAGTTCTGGTGTCTCTTTAAATTGCAGAGTAGAACCAAGGTTCGTAAGTCTAGCACTCACCAGTTAGCCGTATGTCCTCATCGTGAAATAAGTCGAAGGGCAGCTGGTCTCGTCATCGCGCGAAGATACCAAACGGATGGTGGGACCTCGTGAATCCTCGCGCGCGGTTCGCATAAGAAAATCGTGCTCGACGTGCCACACTTTCTGAATGAGTCTCCTCGTACTAGAAAGTCAATGGCATTCGCGACAGAAGGCCGGCGACGTCCGCAGAAGTACTTCCGACGTCTTTCTCCGCGACGCGACGCCTGCAGCGGACCCTGAAATCCGGATCGAAAACAGACCAGAGCTGTGCATTTCCGGCTGTCGCGGATTGTCGCATGCCGCGGATCGAGCTGTCTAGCGACGGCATCAATTATATCATAACAAATGCGTCACGCCGCGCCGGGACACGACACAACGCGTCAACGTCGACAATCGGCTCGCGGTTTCTCGCCGGCGAATCGACCGTGACCGATCGGAGCCGGAAAATCGGCATTAGTCGCGAATCGTTCGCGATCACGGCGCAGTCACGCGTCCGATGCAGGCCAGGCCTTGTTATCGTTGCACTCTGCCCGCCGTGTCACTGATTATTCCGCGTTCGTATCGCGAACTTCCGCCGCGGCGGTCGGTCATCCAAGCGACTTCCGCTCGCGACACCGGTTTTGAGAAAGCGAAACCGGTCTCGGATAGGTTCGAGCCTGTTCACCGACTTTCGTCCAGTAAAAGCGCGAGACAACCCGTAATGTCGACTTATGTAATGCCGAGCGGTTTCCGCGTGCAAAGGATCGAACGGCGATTCTACCCTGATCAACGAGGTGTGGTCGCCCGTGAACCGGCATAATTTTCAAATCTCTATGTCCGCAGCCTCAGGGGCGACGAGGAGGACAGCATGAAGCTTTTCTGCTCGAGCGACGATGCTCCGGCCACCACCGCACCGAAGCCCAAGGATGGCGCCAGAGGTATGCAACCGCGGTGATTACCTCGGATAATCCACGCGCGTTCCTCCAACCCATCCTCGACATTTTCAAACCGGTACCATTTGCTTAAACTAAATGCGATGTACACCCACAAGCCCGTTGATTAGCCGTAACTCGAGCTAATCACCGGTGCCGATATCGCCGCGAGACGCGCCCCCGTGGGACGGGGGCGAGCGGTTTCCGTTTTCTCCGGGCTCGGGTCAGAGAAACGCGGACACCCGGCAAACTTGTTTGAATAATGAACGTGATGAGCCAATCGCGAATGATTAGGCCTTCGCCGAACGTTTTAATCAGCTCGAGTGAATTGTTAGGTGTACTGATTCATTCGTGGCACTTGCTTCATTTATTAGTAACTAGCTGTATCTGCGACTTCGTCCATGTGCAATAACAAATAGTTATAAGTAGAAACGTGTCCAAAAGGGGGCGAAAAAGTTGTCTCTGGTCACTAATGACGTCACAACTTTTGAACGAATGGACTTTTTCGAATGCGGATTTCTCCTAAACCTTCTCGAAGAAACGCTGCGTCTAAACCGCAGCTTTCTACGTTCAGCTGTTCTCAGTTGATGCCGTCACAAATAGACAGGCAGACACGATTTTATTATATGTATACAGGGTGTTCATTTGCCAACTTTTCAGCCGAATATCTCGAAAAGTATGAAAGATATAAACAAAGTGTAAAACTCGTGTCCAATGATTTCGTAGGGGAAGGAGGGGGTATCAGTATCAGCTTTTTATTTGAGTGGCTTCTTCAAGGTGATTTGAAGGTCAACTTTGTTTTTTCAAATGGAAACCGATATATTTTATTATGGAATCTTACTGTACGTAAAAGTGCCAGCAATTTTCGTAGGAAACTTTTTTTATCCGCTCACTAGTTTCGGAGATATTTAAAGAGAAGTAGAGCAAGTCATACTTATACTGCGAAAAAGTTATAATGTCTTTATAACTATAACAAATTTTCAAAATTTTCTCCGTTGTTTTCTAAACAATAATACAGACGATTCTCAAATTCTGAACGAACATTTTTGAAGATATCTGTTGGAATAGCTCTACATTCCTGTACAATTCTGCGACGCAAATCGTTGACGCTTTCTGGTTGTGTTTTATAAACAACAGACTTTAAGTGTCCCCACAAAAAGAAGTCGACTGGAGTTAGATCTGGTGATCTTGGTGGCCACTCAATAACACCTCTTCTACCGATCCATCTTAGTGGGAATCGATTGTTTAACCACTGGCGAACTGGTAACGTGTAATGCGGGGGAGCACCATCATGTTGGAAGTACAAAAGATCTTCATTTAACAAAAAATTGTTATCTACTTCTCTTTAAATATCTCCGAAATTAGTGTGCGGATAAGAAAAAGTATCCTAAGAAAATTGTTGGTCTTTTTACGTACCATAAGGTCCCATAATAAAAAATATAGGTTTCCATTTGAAAAAACAAAGTTGACCTTCAAATGACCTAGAAAACGCCACCCAAATAAAAAGCTGATACTGGCCCCCTCTTTCCCCCTCGAAATCCTTGGACACGCGTTTTACACTTTTTTAATATCTTTCATACTTTCCGAGATATTCGGCTGGAAAGTTTTCAATCGAACACCCTGTATATTATATTATTATATTATTATATATAGAGACAGAGAGATTAAGTACCTAGAAGAAAAGAAAGCTTATGTATATCATATCTCTGTATATTCTCCAAAGGCTGTATATCCACTACAACAAAATAGAATTTTATTTTAGTTTAACGGAAATAAGTAACATGTTATTGGATTCTGTTCGAAATCCTCATCACAAGTCTGACTCCGATGTTATAGTGCAAGGGGTTAACTGTGAGTGGCACGAATTAATTTGTACATCTGGTGTTTTCTCTGGAGGGAACTTCTGATTAAAATGATCGTGGGATCTATTTGGGGACGTAGACATGCTTCATTCTATACGAAGAGGATCATGTGCTCTATTAGACTGGCAACAAAGTTTTTCCTTGGTGCAGCAATGAAATTAAAATTCCATTATATACAATTGTCAGTGTTCGTGTTTTTCTCATCGGCATAAGAGGCCGTTGCTGAGAACAAAAATTGCCAGGTTTCACCGTGCTATTTTGCTTGATAGGATAATGGAGGACGAACTTAAGTATGTAGTCAGTTGTTACTTCGAACAAAAATTGGTAGCTTTCAGTGAACTATTTTGCATGAAGAAATACATAACTGAAAACGAACGTTCACAGATAGCTTATTAAGTGAGAATGTTCTAAAAGCTCTTCGAAAGCTCAAAAGCGCGAACACGATCTCTTCGTTTACAGAAAAATCTCTGTATTAATTTAACACAAATTTAATAAAATCAAAGCAAAGTCAACTGCAAAATTGAAGAATCCATCACAGAAGGAAAAACTTTGTTGCCACACCATTAAATTAAAGCACGTCAAATCAACCCTCTATCTGTTCCCAGCATGCAGGTAATCAAATCAAGAATTAATCTTCACTTCACCAGTCAATTACGTCAAAGTCTCACGTGACCGATGAAAAAATGAACACCCCTAGATTCAAACTAGCTCTCGACCCCGGGTTTCTCCAATCACGTGCATCAGGGGGGTCGAAAATAATCCACGGACGTCGACGAAATCAAAACCTGGTCTAGCTCGAGCCGATGGGGAAAGTGTCCTTGAGCGAGTAATTGACTTCGATCCGATTATAGGGAAGTTAATCCCGCCGGTGAGCCGAAACGTGACAATGCCGCGGTAGCAAGCTGAAACTGCAGCAAGAGCAGCCCCTCCCCTGGGGAGGTAGAAAGAGAATCTTCGTTTCGGCGATGACGGATACGGGAAATTGATGCCCGCCGGTGTAATTACCTGGCGGATGGCCGGTCGTAAAATGGGCGCGTGATTTAGGAGGAAATTATCGATCACGATTACGTGCACGCGAAGATCGAAACCGTTCGCGTTCGCGGCCTAACCGCTTCTATTTTTCGCGACGGGTAAAATATCGCGTGTCAACGGGGAGGGCTTCAATTTCCACCGGCGGAATCTGATCGGTGGATTAAGAGTTTTACGATCGACCCAATTTCGACTTTATCGAGCTCGATCGGTTTCCCCGCGACCCGCCCACTTCCATCGTCCGTTTTTCCATTTTTATCTCGCTCTCTTCCCTCTCGTTCTCGCCTTTTTTTCGTGGCCTCCCCCCTCGTTTGCTTCCCCCGGACCCGTTATTATGTACGATGAATAGGATTACCCTCGCGCCTGGGAATATCTCGCTTATCGGTGATCGTCGGAAATCTGTCTTTTGTAGGGGAGAAGGGAGACCAGAGCGGGAAGCAGGACGTGGATCGTTTCGGATACTATCAAATGATCATGTTCTCGATAATCAGCTTGCCTCTGTTCTTGTCAGCAGGATTCACGCTTGCTTACGTGTTCACAGCCGGCGAAGTTAAATACAGGTAACGTCGGTTTTTTTAGATGGCATGCTGATTAGTCTGCCACTTTTCGTAATCTGCCGTGAGCATCCGCTCCTTTGTCCGCGATTTCGCTTGTACGTACACGAGATGCTTACAAACAATGGTTCCTCGCTTTGAACACGATCGATCACGATCTAGCCAAGATGTACGAGGCGGGATCGAGCGCGCGCGCCGCGCCGCGCCGCACAGACCGTGCTGATCGGACGGTCGATTGTGTGATCGATGGCTCGTAAAAGTAATTGCTTTATTGCTGTGGCCATAGTTACGTGCCACTATGGAATCTTGAGTTACTTATTTAACGCGGTTTCAAAAATCCATGCCTCGCCAACGCTGTGCTTCACGCAGTAGGAAATTCTTTTCTGGTAAAAGTTTGAAGGCACGAGTTCCCGGGGAACAGTATTCAAGAGCATCTCGATGAAAACATTAACACAGTTCGATAGTTACGTCATAATGTCGGCACCCGGTCTTGCTCATGCATATTAAAGGTACTCTGCGAGCATTGGTATAAGCACTGGCCCGAATTCATGGGGCGACCTGACGCGAGAAAATTTAATGCATCAATCAATAGCTCGCCCACCGGCAATTTATTAATCGGCTTATTTTCCGTCGTTAACGACCAACAGCCTATTAATCGGCTTAAACACAACCGAGACGGTGGCGGCGAGATGCGTCTATAGAGAGATGTCCATACTGAAGTAAAACAACTAGCAATTGTTGATGTTCCTATGTTTGGCCAGTAAGAAACGTCGCTTGTTGTCTGGGAGCGGTAAAGATGAGGGAAAGACAGTCTCCAGTCTGTATTCCCATTATTGGTACAATAGGATCGATACCTTGAAGCAGATGTTCTAGGTCCGCATTTATCAAGCGTACAGAGTCTTAAAGGTGTCGTTTATCTGTTAGTAAGTCATTAGACTGTGAGGTTTATGCGTTTATACAAATTGGAAAAAAACGTTGGTAAATTAATGACGACCTATTGAATCTGTTGCTTCAACATGGATAAAACACCTCTACAAGTTAGTGTCCGTGGCAAACGATTAGGAACACTGAGCAACAAAGGTCGACAAAAAGTTCCTTGCTACCTTAACGCGAACACAGCTTAATGAATAATCTTGTGCACAGGTGTCTGGTGCCAGAGTGCGAAGATGCGAACAACACCAGGTTCGACGTGCCATGGGTCGTCGATTCGGTGCCGGACATCTCGGAGATGTCGAAGTGTGCTCGTTACGCGGTCAAAAACCATACCGGCCAGTGCACCAATCAGTCTTTCAGCAACGTGACTCGTAAATGCGACTCGTGGGTCTACGATCCGTCGGAGAACACGATACTCAGCGAGGTAAGATCGTATTCCACGGAGGATCCTGTTTGCAGAGGCTACAGGTGGACTGGTTACAGCAGGTGACTCATGCTTTTCCTTTGTTTCCACGGTGTTACAGTGGGGTCTGACCTGTGACGCGAACCGATGGAAGCTCACGTTGGTAGGCACGATAAATAACGTCGGCCAATTCGTCGGACTGATCTTCGCCGGATACGTGTCCGACAGGTGAGAAATAATCACCGGAACGGACCGGGGCTCTTAATTAGTCTTGCCCGGGCAAGGATCGCGGTCCAGGAAATGGGATTCCTCCTCCGGATCTGGTTGCTAACAACGTTCGATCGATGAAATGGTCCCTGAAGCCAGGCGCAGTCTTCATCCACCCTGGAGACGCTTCGAACCGTTGTAGAAATAGTGGAAAACACTGATTCAAATTATTCTAGTAAAGGAATATACATCGGTCTCGTTTTGAGCTCAGTAGTTCTAGCCTTAAGTATACACAAAAAGCCTTCCGGTTGGAAAAAGAAATTTTCATGCAAGATCCGCATAGATCATGCCTCAATGATTGTCTCCCTTGATTATTCTTGCAGCAAGAACACAGCTGGTTTTAATCACATTCAAAATATTATTGCGCATCTTATACTTGACTATAACCACCTGAATCGTGCAGCAGTGCGTTCAATAACACTCACTTCTAAACTGTAACCAAACAATCTGATGACCGTGTGCAAGATGAATGCGTCACCGAAGCTGATCAAACTAAAAAACGAAAGTGACCATGTCGCAAACGGAGTCTAGCCTTTGTTCCAACAGCGAGCTCGCAGTTGCCAGCTAAAAATTGTACAAACCGTAGCTCGAAACCGACGTGGTCGTACACTGGAAACACACTCGTGGAAGCCAGCGCTTCCGCGAGTAATAAACTTGGTCCCGAGGAAGCTCGGCGAGCTTACCCGGAATAAACTTTCCTGCTGGTGGCCTACAATTTCCAATTCGGATTCGGCTGGTGCTCGAGATTGTACTTTTCGACGAGCCCCGTGAGCTCCGTGACGATCCTTCAAAGTTACAAATTGTTGGGAGCCGACTCGAGATCGCGGAGGACATTAACGATTCGTTTTAAAACAATTCCCACAGGCACCATCCGTAAAAAGTATCTTCTCCCGGGAGCGGAGAATACTTTTCTCGGTGTTCGTTGACGGATCGAACTACGTTGTCGATAGTCTGTCACACGTCAGTGAGACTCTTTCTTTCTCTCACTCACTCACTCACTCACTCTCGAGCAATAAAAACGAGGCGTGCCAATGCCGACGAACACCGGCTGTTTATTCATCCGTCGGGTGTTATTTTCCAGATACGGTAGACGTACGATTTTGACGCTCACCACGTTCCTGAGCGGAATCAGCGGCCTGATACATTCCTTCTCCGTGAATTATTGGATGTTCCTCGCGTGCGAATTTATCGACGCGACTGTCGGGGCTGGTATCTACAGCGCTGGATTTATTTTAGGTGAGTTAATAACGAAGCAAAGTAAGGGAAGATGTTCGACGTGAATAATGTTGATATAAATAACGGCCATGTTTCACGTGTCGACCCGCACACGAGCCGGCTGCGCCTCGATATCGAAAAACACCGAGCCAACTCCTATTGCAAATCATCCCCATTAGGATCACCTGCGGCACTATTTCCTTATTCCCCTTTCAATCATTAACCGGCGGGAAGTTTTTCGTCCGATATTGGTTAAAGAACTGCCTCCTTGAGACCGACAAGATAGCGGACCAATCCTTCATACTATACATATAAATACAGGGAAATATGTAGATATATTCCCTTACTATTCTGAGCCGCCACGTGTCACTAAATTCACTTGTTCTTGATTTAATTGTTCGCTTACAGAACGATTTTCGCTTGCAATTATTGCATAATCGTCATTCAAAGTACTGAAGTGATTGTCTCTGACAAGATGGTGGACCGGCAGACTTCTTATCTAGCTAAAGAAACACACTGCAACTGCATCTTGTAGTCTGGACCTATTAAACATTAGCATTTCTCATAAAAAAGTTTCATTTTAGAAAAGTTTGTTCGAAGACTGTTTACGGAGGTGTTAATGCGGAGGAATCGCGTTGATTTTCAGGTATGGAAATGGCCGGAGTGAAGGGCCGAGTTTTAGCCAGCACGATTACCAGCTGCCTGTTCGCGGTTGGTGAAGTGTTGCTGGGATTGATCGCGATGTGGACGAGATCCTGGCGCCTGATCCTGCGGCTGGTGTACGGGCCGGCGTTGCTCGCCTTCTTGATGCCCTTCTTGATCCCGGAATCAGTCAGGTAATTTCCACGGCGACTATTTAATTCCCATTGCCCGCGGGCCTCGTTAACGATCTCAAAACGATCCACTCCCCGTAACGACTGGCGAAGTCGTCGTTGTTACCGCGACATCCGGCCAATTAACCGGCTCTTTGACGTCACCGGTGTATTCCCGTTGATTGGGTCGACGGCTCTAATTAACAGCCGGCTCGATACGAAATCGTTCCCCGTTCGCCGAGCTGCATAGTATTTAGGATACAGCAGAGTTTTCGCAAAAACGTGATTTTCTATTGTACGCTCGTAGGTTATGATCGGTGTATAGTTACTCTATACTCGTATCCCCCTTCGAAATAAACGTAGAAAAACGTACACAATACACCTGATGATGCCCCGTTTTCAAGGTGGCTACTGGCCAACGGGAGGCAGGATAAGGTCGAGAGCATCTATCGGAAAATGGCGCGCCTGAATGGGCTGCGTATCACCGACGAGGCGATCGGAGAGTTCAAGGAGTTGAACATGGTGAAGACCGAGAAGGTGCGATAATATCGATCAGTTATCTCTTAGAATGTCAGCTATTTTAATTCATAAAAATTCTAAAGATAGATGATCGATCGCTCTTTCAGACGGAGCAATTAGCCTCGGAGAAGAAGAGTCCGTACATGCAGATTCTGGGCAGCTCTGTGATGATGACGAGGTTGTTGGCCTGTTCGTTCTGCTGGCTGACGAACACTTTCGTCTACTACGGCTTGTCGTTAAACTCGGTGGCCTTTGCAGGCGACAAATACACGAATTTCATACTAGTCGCCATCGTTGAGATCCCAGCCTATTTCCTGACTTGGTTCATGACCGATTACGTGGGTCGCAAGATCACTTTGTCCTCGTCGTTCCTATTGAGCGGGGTCTTCTGCCTCGCGATACAATTCGTGCCCTCAGGTAAATATCGATTAAAAGTATTCCATTATTTACTCAACGTTTAATCGCATTAAACTGTTACGGGACGTTCAAACGATCTTTGCGGGTAGGATGTACATGGTGAAAGATGGCGGTGATTTGTCTTTCCAGGCTCCTGGAGCTTCATCCCTCTGATTTTGTACATGGGAGGGAAATGGTGCATCACGATGTCCTTTTCCACGGTTTACATTTACACGGCGGAGCTGTTCCCCACGAACATGAGACACTCCCTTCTTGGAATTTGCAGCATGACCGGCCGCATGGGGTCAATATTGTCACCGCAAACTCCTCTTTTGGTAAGTCGGCCACCACAAGAGTCTACATCGTAGAGCCAATAGGAACAGTAACCGCTTGTTGCTCGAGGCTGTATTTCAAACATCAAAGAGCGTCGCACACCGAAAACTTTACGAAACGTCCCTCTGCCTTTTCGCAAAACATTAACCTGTTAGTTCCAGCTCGATATACCCATTATTCGAAACTGACACGTTAGACTTTATCCAAAAGCTTTTCATCTCAGCTCGATTTACCCATTATTGGAAACTGGTACTTTATGTGTGCTTTATCTATTTTAATCTAACAAATCTGATTGCACAAAATGTCCTCCACTCGTTCTCATTTATTTTCGTTTCATACTTTAATTCGACAAATTGTGTCCGCCGTTATAAGACAATCAAACAAAAATGTTAGAGACGGAGGGTCTCGCGAAGGATGGCACCGAGAGAAGTGTCATCGCAGGAAATATCTCGGGTTAACTTCATCCTGCTTGGATGAAAAATCGCGATTCTCGCGAGACTCCTTGCCCGCGCCTCGCTCGAGGAGGCAATGTCCTCTTCCCCTTTTCTAACGCAGTTCGTTTGATGCGCAGGCACAAATCATGCCGGCACTGCCGCTTATTCTTTTCGGCTGTATGGGCCTGTCCGCGGGACTGCTGTCTCTGATATTCCCGGAAACTTTGGGAACGAAACTTCCGGACACAGTGTGGGAGGCGGAGAACATCGGGAAGCCGCAGCTGAAACAGGACGCGCTGGATTCGCCATCTTAGGACGGTACTGGATGCATCGGGACGCGTTCAATGCAGAAGGAACGACGGCGTGGGTGGTCGGGGAAGCTTTCAGGAGTTCCCGAAGCGACTATTCGTCGACCTCGAAAGCATTGAAACGCGTGAAAACTTCGTAAGCAAGAGAGAAAAAGAATGAGGAGGAGAAGAAAACGGAAAAAAGGCAATCGCTGTGTTTCTGCCGCACGGTTTAAAACGGGCGAGGCCGTAGATCAATTCCCCGTAAAATTGACTCGTCCGTCGGGTCGACGACTCATTGTTCAGCCACCCCCGTCGACTGCGCGCCGAAGAACCCGATAATTCCGTCGTATATCCTGTGTTCGACGCCCCGACGGAGATAAGGCACGGCCCGAACGCGTTTCGCCTCCCGCCGCGTGGGCGTAGTCGTTTAATGAATTTTTAACGCGTTTAATTATTCCTCATTGCTGCCTGTTACGGCTATCATTGGCGTGTTCGCCGCGTTATCTGTCGTCTACGATGAGTCAAGCAGTCCCCGGACTGCACGATGTCTCCCGGCACGGAGAAACCAGACGATTATATACTCAGGTATTTGCACAGTATTGCCGCGTCACGCTAGCGAACCTATTTAGTCCGTTAATTGTATCAGCCCCGTTTGTTTCCGGTAGCAGTTAATCGTCGACGGCGTTACATTATTCCGTAGCAACGTGCCATGATAGAGGATCGTTTAGAGACATACACACGTTATTGATATTGTTATCGAAGTCGTAGGAGTATTTATATTATCGGTTAATGAAAGTTAGATAGTACAATTGTCGCCGAAAGTGCAGCGCGTTGCACTCGTAGCTTTATTATTAAGAATTCAGGCACCGATTGGAAATATTTTCGAACGCGATTATGTTCATTTTCCGGCCAAGCATAAATGAGTTCGAATACACTACTATCACGTTACATGCAGAAGAAATAATAATATATATACAGGATGTGCCAAAAATGTACTTCCTTGAAGGGGATGAAATTACTTGATTTTTCACTTGTTTTTACGTGACGTGATAGTAGTGTGTTCCTACATTTATCCATTGCCACCAGAGAGTATTAATCAGACTAAATCAGACTGTTTCCACGCAGAGCATGGTTTTCCTACAGCAGTTCCTCAGCATCGTTCATCGGCGTAGAAAATGTTTCCGTCGTGACGCATGGCGTAAAGGCGTAAAGTCTACGAATAGTTTAAGCAAATATACCGTTTAAGGTCGATGTAAGAGCATATATTACACGTGAATGCGACATACATCATTCCGATATTACATATACCTCGCGATGTCCCGGTCTTTGTGTGAAATATTTATGATCCGTGCTTCTTTGATATGCTACTTCCACGAACTTCTCACGGAATTCTTCATTACGGTGTTTCATCATTCAGGCAGTGGTGCTGAGCTCGTTCTACACGGGATCTGTCCACTCTGGGACCAGACGGAATGGAATAATCTCATCGGTAATTCTCTTCTCAGAGACATAGTCTGCAACAAAAGAGAACACCATGGCCAGCTTCACAAAGCACAGTTACAGAACTTCTACAATACTTGTACTTTGAAGGCAGATGAGTGAGGTACATGTTTGTACAGGGCCCAAAAGATGCTATTATACGAACGGCCCTGTATACAATAATCTTCTTAAGGGTTGATTTTTCAACCGACGTGTCGTTTGTTTATTTCTTAGTTTCCAACTCAATCGCAGAACAGAACGAACACCTCATTTAACGCGATGCGACTCGACGGTTCGCAGAGCTCTCTAAAATTCGCCGACAAGACTCGTCTTTATACTAGTTGGCTAAACAGCGCAGATGCCCGAAACGACACAAAACATGGGAGGTAGCAATTAAATGGGGACAAGAATGCGTTGCTGCGCGAAAATATAACAGTTCGGGATAGTCCGCCGCTCATGAAACGGCTAGCTAAATGAAAGTGCGTCGCCATTATCCGTTCTCGTTCGTAGCGACATGCAGACGGGCCGCACGTCTGGTTTCGCGTAAAAGGGTTAGGCGTGCGAACGCGAGTCGCATTCGGCCGCGCGATATCAAAGCACTAATGCCGTGTAACGCGGCTACCATCTTCGTGGTTCCGGGGAATATTTTAATATACACGGGGATTTGGATATTTCATTTTGACAAATTCCCGGGACCGGCCCCGGCCACGCGGCTCAAAGGAAATTGAAGTTCGGCCAGACGCGACGCGCGCGCTGCAATAGGGACCGAGAACTGCACACGGTGCACACGATGCACCTGGTTATTTTATGTTTACAGATGACTCGGCTGCCCGTAATAAATATCGCCGCCCCGGCCACAAATCTTCCGCGCTCCGCATTCGTCCCCGTTCCTCTTTTCGACCGGGACGTTTCCGCCTATTGCTCTCGACAGCGCGGTCACCCGTGGAACTCGCCTAATCTGGAAAATTTTAATAATTCGCGGTGCACCGGCTTGTCCGGGACCGTCTGAATTATTTAGGGGCGCGTGCGGTATTCGTTAGAGCGGATGAAAAATTAAGCGGATAAGAGAAAATGAAACCGCCAGCACGATCTTACAAATGGGAAGCGTCTCTTTTGGGAATACGGGATCAGAAGTTGGAGATTGTCCGCGGTGCTTCCAACATTGTGAAGGCTTTTTCTCGTTGCAACAGTGTACAAGCTCTTTTCACATCTCGCGTCGTGTGATTTTTACAATTTCACGATTTATTGTAATAATATATTATATATTTATTGTGTAATAATGTAATAATATAAAGATAGTCAAGTTAATTTTATACACTTTGTCGGGAATTATACAGGGCGGTCCGTTTAAGCAAGGCCACCTAAATATCCCTTCAGGTTATTGTGATGCAAAGAATATTTGTTACGTAATATGCATGGTGTCAATGGACCAAATATCTGGCAAGAATATTTTTTTCCGAAGGTCATATTTTCGGAGTTATTAAGGTCATCGATGTTTCAAAGAACATCACATTATGTATCAAAACACATAACTACATTTATTTTTTATTACATCGTGTAACTGATCGAAAAATATATTCAGATATGTATGCATAATATGACATTGACCTTGATCTGAAGGTAAAAATTTTTTAAGATTAAGGTCATTTCAAGGTCATCTTATCATAAATATCTGAATGTATTTTTCGATCAGTTACACGATGGAATTAAAAAAAATGTAGTTACGTATTAAAAAACATCGATTACCTTGATAATTAGATATTTAGGTGGCCTTATTTAAACGGATCACCCTGTATACTAAATTTAATTATGTGCCATGTCGATCGATATTTTCGTTCAAGGCTAATGGATTGATCTCCTTCTGGCTGGTATTTGGATGAGCATGTTTACTATTATGTACATCATGCGTGAGTGATCCTATACTTGCTGTGTTGATTAGTAGACTGGCAAACTCAATACGAGAGCCTCTTATTCCCTGACTCAACTTATTGACAATCGAGTCACCCTCAGTAATGCTCAAAGTGTTGAGCATGTTTCCGGTAGGAAAAGTTGCCGCGTTTCTCTAATCGAGCAAACAGCATCAACCAATTCATATCTTTAAAAATGAACATCCACCAGTATTCACAGGCCTGAAGAATCATCCCGAACAATTTCCACCTCGCTACCAGCCACGCAAAACGCGATCCATCTCGGAAAACTCTTCGAATTCGACCTGGGGCCGTCACTTTTCCATCCCATCGGCGCCGCGCCGATCCTTGGTGGTTGAAAAGACGCGGAGAGGCTGCTTTCTGTCCGCTGAAAGCGTATCAATAACCCTCGGTAGCGAGTCTGCTTGGTAACTCGGCGTTTCATCGGGTAGGGAACCGTAACACACGCTCGAAAGGGAAACGCTGTGGACAAAGAGAGTGGCGCGGCGTGTACGCGTATCACCGTTGCATCGAGCATCAACAGGCGTATCGATGCGCCTTTTCCTTCTCCTCCGCACCATTCGCGTCTGAAGCTGGTCCTCTTTCTTTTCGCTGTTGGTTTTTTTTTCGCAAGGGAACACACGGGGCTGCAGACACACATAACACGCGGCGAGTTCCGCCGCTCCGGTCGGATCGACAGCAGAAGCAGCAAGCCCCGCAGCGTGTAGTTAATCTGGGATAAACGTGGTACATAGAAACGCCGCACCGGCACGATGCCCGTACGCTGAAGATGCGTGTGGTGCATAGTCGCATACCCCCAGATTTATAGACTTACACGAGCCCGAACCGGAGGATCCATCTCGTTCGTCCGATCGAAAACCCGGCCGCAGGCGTCGTATCCGCCGCCAACGGGATATCTTCGTCCTGATCCGGATGCATTATATTAATTAAATTCTCATTCGACCGGGTATTGTACGGCCATATGAATCTGCGAGCCGTCGTGTTGCACCGCGTTGTACTTTGTTGCGCTCGGCGACGCGGCTTTGAATTTTCATTGTGCCATTCGCGCGGACCCTGCGGTCGCTTCAGAACCAATTATGGATATTAATGAAGCGATACTCTTCTGCTCTGAACCCCTCTTCGTTTGTTACATCTCGTTCTTTGTGGACGCGGAATTAGGCATCTGTAACTAGGTACACCAGGAGTGGCCAACCTGTGGCGCATTGGATGATTACAAGTGGCGCATTGGATCTTTGCGCCTATACTTCTTCTTTTGAAGTAGGCGCCATAACTGAATCCATCTTCATATTTTCAACACCTGGGAGCTCTCAGTTGAATTTATACAGCCTTCTTACTCATCAATTCGTCGCAATTGTTTGACAGTTTACAATTATAAGGATGGGAATTGGGGTGTTCATGACAGCGATCGCCTTCTCGTCCAAAAGATCATTTCTCACTATTGTAGATTGGTGCTCCAATGGATGTGTGTCTTTTTAACTGGCTTAAGTTAATTAATTTAGTTGCGTGTTTGAATTATCTCTTTTCTTCCCCTAACCGAAGCAGATCCTACCCCTATTCCTATTTTCCAACCGCAACAATGAACGTAAGAAGGTAGAAAAAGTGCTTGAGTTGTATGGCGCATCTGATCTCGTTGTTAACATTTGGGCATGGTATGCCGAAGGTTGGCCACCCCCGATGTACACGGTCTTGCAAAGAACTCTGTGCTTCGCGTCGCCAGGTAAGGCGACAATATCTCGCTATGTTATTTCTGGATTGTGATTCGTATGCAAGTTTGGAGGTGATAGAACCATCAAATATCTCGTTGAATCGTGGCAAAATAAGAAGAAAGTGAGAAAATAAGGAGAAAGTGGTATAAAGTTGAACAATTCCGAGTATTGAATCTGTGTCATTAACATTACATGACTCTTAGTGTCTGGAACTTTTTCCCTGGCTAAGGAATTAAAAAACGCAGGAACATTATGTTCCGCCCGAATCATTAAATATAACGACTGAAAACTAGCCGGAACAGTGTCTGTTTGGATGGAATCCCTAACGAGGAAGCACTGGCTGGCATTCATTAAGATGTAGTTGAAAGGAATCCCGCATTTACAACCCATGGGGTAGCAACCCCCTTCGAAGTCTTCCCTCCCGAAGGATCAGGAGCATATTCTTCAAATTCAACCGCAAGATGCTGATACCGAAGGAAACTTGAATTAATAATATTGTAAGGTTTTCCTCCATACCCGCGATATTCAAGGATCCACCCTCCTTGTTTCCCCGGCGGATTTTCGAGTCTCGTACCGTTCCTTTCATCTGCGTTTTCATTGTGTTAGGTCGTAAAAAATGTAACAAGCGTTAAAGATTTTAGCGGGTCTCGGTCCCTCGACGGATCGGAGCGGAGCGCGAGCACACGTACACGCGTATCAGCCGGCTGCATCGGAAAAGTGTTTTTCCTCCGATATTTTCCTCGGTATCGATTGTAACCGTATCGACGGCAATTTCCCGCAGACGGCGTTCACCGATTCGTTAACACGAATATATGATACGAGTTTTATTAGCGCGTGAAATGAAAACGATTTTGTTTCTCGTGCGCCGCTGGCACACTTTTTCTCCCCTGTCCGACGGGGCCAGCACCGCTCACAATTAACGCGAGCCCGTGCTCGCGAGCGAACGGGTTGTTACAACACGAGGGCCGAACAGCTGGCCGAAGAGCTCAATTTTTGTCGAGCGGAACGGCAACGATTTAATGAAAACACCGGCGAATGTTTTTGTCCCTCCACGCCGCGCCGCGCCGACGGAAAAAACGCCTTCGACGCCGGAACAATTCGCACCGTCACCTGCCAGACACACGCCGCGCGGAATAATCGAGCGAAATTGCCGGAAGCTTAGCGACGCCGCGCCGCCGCCGCACCGCGCCGGCCCGAAAGATCGTTGAAATCGAGAACCCGAGCTGCCTCGAGTAGGATCCGGCGTAATCGCGGACACCGGCTTCCAAACTCGCATTTAATATTCATACTCCCGGTTAAAGATCGGTAAAACTGCATCGGATTCACATTTTCCGAACAATTTTAACCCTCGCCCCGCTCTCGCGTCAATCCGACACAGTTTTCGCAAGTACCGAACAAATAGAATGCTCTGCACATAGACCGAAAATTCAAACTCTATAAAATATTAACCCTGGTACGAGGCTGGCATTTCGCAATCTTCATAACAGCGAGAGCTTAACTGTCCGTGGAGATCGTTCTAATCACAGTACAAGCTTATTGTCGACAATTGTAAACAAGGTGGAAAAAGCGAAAGCTTTCGATGCTTATCGTTCGAGGGTGCATCTCGCCGTGCATCTTCCATTTCTCACAGCAATTACGTCGAAGAGCGGTGCGCCGCCGTGCCGGCGAATCGGCGCCCAATAAAACCGTGGAGAAACAGGAAACACGCGAAAACACCGATATCCGCGTCGTTCCCGCAGCTCTTCTCTCGCTTTCTCTCTCTTCTCCGCCTCTCGAAAACATTTCTGATTTATCGCCGGCGCTGGCGCACGCTTAACGCTCGTGTTTATCAAACCTCGCCGCGCTTTATCAATCACGCAGCCCGTGAATGATCCCGCGGCATCATCGTCTGACCGATGCCGTCGGAGAACACTCAACCCCCACGATCCTGACCGCGTTAAGGGAATCGGGGCTATCTGCCCGAGTGTATCAGCCACTGTCAGGATCAAAGGGGGTGGCAGAGGGATGACGCTGCCGGATGAAATGATTGGCGTACACCGGCCCACCAGGGAACCATTCTGACACAGACCTAATGGATCCACGATTCTTCCATGGTCAACTCGATTTTCGTCCATTTTTTTCAAGATTGTTGACTAGCAACCCCTATTTTGTGGTCGCGACGTCCACAATATCGCAGTTTACTTGGAAATAGTCAAATTACTTTTATAATAAAAGCCATGTTTAAAATGATGTAAGGTGGAGTGGGTAAGTCCGTCTACAGAACAAGTCCGTTAATTGGTTATTTTTATTCTAATATGATCGAAATTTCTCTAGCTTGTATTTATTAATGTAGTATAAGTTAGCATGAACTATTCGACACAGATGTCGCCTAAGAATAAAATTCTGTTGATTTAAGTTGCCAAACAGTCACGTGCGAGGTACACGTACAACTTTGAGGATATCCTGAACGTGCAATAGTTTACAAGTTATTAACATATTCTGTATTGTTATTTTAGGTAAGTACAACGAATACTGATGTAGGTTTACATTAAATAAATCGTTTTTATTGTATTTTTTAAAATGTATTGAGAAAAACACTAAGATGCACTTGCCCCGTAAATATTACTACACGGGGCACGTCCGTACTATCACGGTGGGGTAAGTCCGTACTGTATTGGTAACTATAAAACTGAACAATGTATTTAATGCAATAAAAAACATTTTGTAGCAGTCTTTATAATAATTCTTGTCTTGTCCCGTAGCACTTGAAACAAGGTTCGAAAGCATTTTTAACTCTCAGAGACGGACTTGCCTCATTTTCGGGGCCAATGCGTCCTGGTTGACACTTTGTACAATATCCTATCAAAATGATAATTTTCAAGCAAAATTAGAATCCTACGTAATACTAATTCATCAGTAATAACTGTGGCAAGAGTTTGATACCAAGAACGTTAAGTTTTTACATACCAAACTGAAAATACATCAGTTTAAAGTCCAACTTTGCAAAACTTACCCCACTCCACCTTACAGAAGTGATATCTTTAGAGAGGCTGTTTCATAATTATAATTTGTAATCACAGTCCACCTGATGTTGTGCTGTGTGCAGAAGTATTGTATATCGTTGTCGGAGCTCTTGATTAAAATAAATACTTTAGTGTTACCCATAATTTTCCACCATTGGAGATTGCAAATAACTCTGCAAACACAATTACAAAGTTATCATATATCACTTTATCGATTACCGTGCCTCCACTAGTTCATTTTACAAAACGTTATGCTGAAATGTTTGCCGTGTTGTTTGCGGTACTAATGAACTACAAATTATGAACCAGGTCTGACATGTTAGCCAATCCAAATTCAACTACTTCCTACCATAACTTTTTTCTTAAATTAAGCAGTACACTCAAACAGCATTAAAAATAACTTTGATTCGATGCACGAAATTAAGTATCTTGCAAATTTCTCTGGAGTCAAATGTAAAATCTACAGAATGGGGTACTTTGCAGATTTGTCTGAAATCAAGTGTAAGCAAAAGGTCTCAAATTTGATGCAACATCCTCGTCGCGGGGATGAGACACCGCCTCTGAAATTAGTCGGAATCAACCGAGCATCTGATCGTTAAGACAAAGACTCGGCCAACCGTCGTGTCCGCGTGCACGAGTCGCCGGACCATCGACAAATAAATTAGTCAAAGCTGGGATTCCGTGTGTCCCGGGTTTCCATTAGGACGAGTTCCACCGAGACGGTAAAGCGGGCGGTATTAGTCCGGCTGTCTGCTCCGTTACGGTCCTCCATTCGTCTCCTCCAGGGGGAAGATGGTTGAAAGTAGGCAATTTCGAGGTTTGCAGGATCTGCCGGAAGCTCGAGCCACCCAGGTATTCGTCGGGCGTCGTCGGGTTACCTCGTTGTCAACCTGGTTCCAGTTGCTTCTCGAAAGAAGAGGATTTGTAGTCCCTGCCACGAAATTTCGTTGCGTTTCCGAGTACACGCTCGATAACCAGTAATATCGCGAGCTGTATCGCTGTCGTTGATCCTACGAAAGTTATCGGTCGCTCTCCTGGACTTCTGGAGCATTTTTCGTGTTCCAAAAGGAATTATTTAATGATGCTAATATTTCATAAAAATCGCGACTACGATTCTAGATATTTTAATCACGAATGGTTAAATTCGGTTGAAAATGTTTTACTAGGCGTTACATGGCGGATTTTAAATGTTTAATGAATAAAAAATATTTTTACTCGCAATTCTTGCTTGGCAAAAATTTTGAAAGTATACCTATTTTTATTGATACAGTATTTTTCCCCTTTAATTAACGAGCAACGATTTCATCGGAGAAATCGTTCGTGCAGTTTCGATGATTATTTAGGAAGCGGATAAACTTGCTTTTCAGCGTTCCTCGGAATGCATCAGGGTGCAGTTACTCACAATCAGAGTCCATCTTTATTCGAGTCCATCCCAGCGGACAGGAGCAGATACGGGCTCCCCACGGCGGCACGTGTAAGCTAAATAACTTAGTAGCCAGTTCCGCAGTAATTAGCGCCGACATTGGCACGATCTTCTTCCCATCAGCGGATCGATAGACACCAAACTGGACGAATAGGTGAGCAAACCGACGCGACGGTATGGTCAGTCACGTAATTCCGCTGGCATCGATAAAAATAACGGCCGTAACTTCCGCGTCGCGGCCGCCTGGCACGGAAATCGATAGGAACCACATTAACGCTAAAATAAGCCGCCTGCTTTCCAGACTAAAGCCCTTTTATCGCTGGAAATAGCCGCGCCTCTGATAAAAGTAATCTTTCACCCTAGAATAGACAGAATGAAAATCATCGTCCCGCGGACAAACAAGTCTCGCGTTTAACGTGCCCGCGCTCGCGCGCTCGCACGATACTTTAATTAACAAACGCGCCGGTTCATTAGGGGGTTGCATTATACATCGTTATATCTTATTACCAGCCGCGGCTGCGGTGAAAATTTCAACGACATCCGTTACCACTGCCGCCGCCGAGTGTCTATAATTTACCAAACGAACCGTCACGTTTTATTGATATCACATCAGCCGCGAAACACGATCAGCGACCAGCAGGTGACATCGACAGTTCCGCTATTTCGGTGGCTCATAGCTTTCCAGCGAGATATCCGTCTATTATACGCAAGTGAAGCTGCTTTGATACAATGCGCTGTCCGCAGGTGTATCATCGCGTGTGTTACGTCCTGAGGTGGACGTGTTAAAGATTTGAAGTTTAATTTGAAAGATTTTAATTGAAGATAAACATTATCGACATTAATTATCAATTATAATATTTGATATTTTGTTTCTCGTACATAATTATTAGAGCAAGCATGAAAAGAAATTCAGAAAATATGTGTCATGAATTATACATGATTGATTTTATCAATTATATTATTATTAACGGCTGAATCACTGGACGTGACACGTGTCACAGACTTGTTGTCATTATTTGGTCAGATTAAACTTCGCTTTGGGGGGACCAAAAATTTTCAACTTTTTTTATATGTCCAATCGTATAGTTTTGATCTTGTCGAAATGATCAAAGAAAGAATGACACTTTTATTTGGGTCGCAGACAATTTTTATGTTCATGCAACTCCGCAGACTGCTCCTCATCATCCCCTTTCCTCAAATGTCGACCCAGCGGCTCCAACCTCGTTAAACCTCCCATTCCCCAAGGCCACTAAAAACTACCCCTATCTCTCATCTTCCAGATGTCCCGGAACCATGGGAAAACCGACCTTGAACAGTTAATCCCGCCCGCTCTCGTACAACGTTCTCACCCCGAATCTTGCAGTCCTATCAAGCCCGCCATCTTTAAAACGCGCTTCGGTCCGATAAAGACGGACTCGGCAATAACGAGTAGCCTGTTGGCCCATTTGTCAGGCTTAGCAGAGGGATGTGTACAAATATGATAAGCCAGGGCCACAAAGCCAGCACATGGCTCACGCGTTCAAGAAAGTTATCGTTCAGGGCACGCGGGGCACGCGAGGCTTCGCGAAAAACATAAATTTCGTCGCGTAATCCGCAGTGCACGCCTCCTCTTCAGGGGTGTCTGCGATCTGTCGATTTCAATTCGATTGTACCAAGGGGGTGGGCTATGGGGCCCCGTGTCTCTCCCACGGCACACTAGGGTGGAGACTTGAAAAGCCACGGGCCCCGGTCCCCGGTGAAACAGCCAGCCAGACGGCAAGAATAACGACGGAATAACGGCGTTTGTTGTTGGATGAAATATCAGCTCGTGCATTATTCATCGGACCAGCCCGGGTATCGGCGTTTGGTAATTCAATCGAGATTCTATGTACCTTCGCAGACCGAGTCACGGTTCCCAGGCGTTGTTGCCCCGGTTAATTAATACGACGAAGTTGGACATTATATCGGACAGGTTATTGGCGTAATTTCGGAAAACGCCGATGGGTCCCGGCCGATGGAGGTGGCCACACGTGGAATGGACCGGACCGCGTCCACGTGCGTCACTCAGAGACGCTCCCAACCGGAGATCTGCGTCACAAGCTAATTGCAGGGAACCTGCGGGGGTGGCTCCGGAAATAGCGCAACGCTTCTGCGAAAGCAGTCTTCCGATTCCTTGAAAGTTTCCCATCCTCTGTTCTGTAATCGATTTTAGTTCGGATCGTCGGGAAGTCGGTCCAACTTACTCATTTCTGTCAACTTGTCACAATACATACTTTATGCATTTACGTTGTGCACAAATGAAAGTTCTTCCTTTCAATTTGGACCTTAAAACATTGCATAAAGCTGTACAGTCTGAATATCGCCTACCAAGGTGATTCAAATACTATCAATGAAAATGTGGAAATAGTATTAAAGCCAAGCCAAGCTCGAACGAAAAAGCATTGTAGCGATAAAGAAGAAGACCGAAATTGTTCACGGCTATACAAATGCGGGCAGTCTGGCGGTATTGATTAAATTACTTAGAGAGTCCGGTTGCTCGATCGAATTAATGCGATCGGATTCAAATGCCGAAACGCTGCAGCCTTACGGTGGATTTAATTAAATTTTCGTTCGGCGTACGCGTCCGGCATTTTCGTTTCGGCCAGTCTAGTCGGCTGGTCGCCATTAGCGAGTTTCTGAAGCCGAGACTAATTCAACAATCTGACAAATAATTATTTCCCGGTCGGAATATTTCAAGTATCCCCGTGCATTATGGGGGCTCAACTAATTACGAACGAGACAACGGAAGAACGGCCGAATTCGTAGCCCCTTAACGTGTCGAAAGACTGGGACTAACGAAGTTTCCAGGTGTTCACGGCTTTCATGTGGCTCACGTTTCGCGCCGTTGCACTTTACGAGTGCAGTAATTGGGTCATTGCAACGGCATCCCTCCCTCTCCCTCGGATTACCCATCCAGTACGTTAAATACCAGAGTTTCGTTAAGTAGACATCATGCTAATGAGCAGTCCCGATATTGTTTATACGGAATCGCGCGCAGAATTACTCTCCGCCTGACCTTTACGGGCCGTTTTGAAGCGAATTAGGTTCGTATTATTCACTGTACTACGCCGGGAATCAGTCGGCCCCTCTCCCGGGCACTCGGCCGACGCAAGATATATAATAGGATTTCTGTTCTCTAATTGCTTTCTCTTACTTGACAGGTTGAGGTACTTATTCCGACCCTTTCAAGACCGACGGAATAATACGTCTCAAGAAAGCTCCGGAAGAATTTGCTGTGACATTTGCTTTCAAATGTTTACAGCCTCTGCAATCTCTTTCATCAACGTAAAGAAGAAAATACCACTGAGGTTTTATACGCCATTTTGGATATTATTAGAAACATCCGACCCTTCAAAAACCTGTGAAAGTGGAAGCTGTTTACAGCGTTCCCGCGATTGATGTGACTCTCGGGTATGCGGATGATGTGACTCTTTTATCCTCACTACTAGGGGAATCCCCCTTGGGCGGTCGATCGCGCTACAAAGAAATTAAGGTAGGGTAAGGTTGCTCAAGTCGTACCCCTTAAGAAAAAAACCGTATAAAACTTAGGATTTATCAAATAAATAGAAATTAAATGTGTTGTTCAAAACACTTGTGTTAATATTGTTGTTATTTATTATAACGAAACTAGAACATCTATATGCTTTCACGTAAAATAAACTAAATCTTTAAAAACTTACCACGTTCCTGTTTATTAATTACTGCGTTCCTTTTATTTGCCGCATTTTTTGTTTTCTTTATTCTGCGTTGACGTTATTTCGACTGACCAGGTAGTACGACTTAGGAATCTCATATGGGTACGACTTAAGACACGGCGCAAGTTAAAAAGAAGTAAACATAACGAAGCATTGAATAAAATTAATACGATTTCGTTTCGAACCAACCGATTATGTAAATTCTACTGAATTTAAATTTAATAAGGAACATAATTTTATCAATAATTTACTTGCAAGATTAACTACCAAACATATGCAGAAAATTATAAGAAAATTGAAATAAACTTACTTGATGACAGGATTTATAATGAGGCTGGTTTATGGCAGACAATAATACGTAAAGCAACTTGGTTGACTCGGATGCATATTTGGTTGCCGTTGTATGTGCTGTTGTCGCCGTAGTTCGTTCAAAATTCAAGTGGTACGACTTGAGCAACCTTACCCTATTAGGGTGTTTAAATTGGGGTTTGATACTCGATGTATCATCCTTAGGTATGGAATAGCATTAGTACAATACAACAATTTCCCGCTTAGCACCGTTGTTTACTTAGGATCGTCGTTTACACTTGGAAAAGTTATCCAAGAAATCTATGTCGGTACACACACACACACGTAAAAAAACGTAGTACCATTTCGTTTCCTGAGACACGACCAGGCTTGCCATATTCCGCGCGGTACCAGGCCCCACCTCGCCACGCTACTACGCTGAGCCCGCCCCACTCTTCCCACTAACACTGACGCGTACCGTTAACTTAGCTTGCTCCACGCGGTACGCGTCAGTGTAGTGGGAAGAGTGGGGCGAGCTCAGCGTAGTAGCGTGGCGAGGGGCGCAGCGGTAAGGGGCCTGGCACGCGCGGTATATGGCAAGCCTGGACACGACACCCCCGAGGATCTCACAACAATCGCGGGAACACTTTTAAGACCGACAAGCATGTCCTAAAATAACGTCGAAAAATTATCTGTGACATTTGAAGAAGAAAGAAATTGTAGAAGTACAAATAAAATATTTATTGATACTGTATGTCCATTTCTCCACAGGTTTTGCAGCTTCACCTTGTTCCCTGTCAACGCTCAGACCCGTTTTAATATTTTACACTTGAACCGCGATGCCCGGGTTTATTTTGACCGAGTGTCAGAATCGTCATTTCATCATCCTGTTTCTGGCGATTCGAATTTGTGACGGTTCCATTAAGAATGACGGGGAGATTGACGTGTCTAGAAGAAGTGACATCGACACCACGTTTGGAAAAATTTATAAACGAAGCTGCAAATGGGCCAAAGCATCGTCAACTATAATTAACGGAAAGGTCATCTATCCGACAACGAATACCTTCGTAAAGAATCAATAATAAATTACATTTCACTTTAAACATGTCTATTAATTGTTCTAACGAAGAACTCCAATATCTAGTTAAAAATTGAACAAGGAACATCTTCACCATGAGCTTCTTACTCCACTCACCGAGTCACCAAGTAAGGAACACGATCTCTCTCTATATCAATTCTTCGCAGAGTCAAGCCCACCAGGACAGACGGTGACGAAATAAAATTACGCAGACTTCTGGGAGGCGACGTGACCTAAAATTCGCGTGTACATGGGGGTGGTAATGATTGTCAAGCTGCAAGCATAATATTAATCGTTCGCTACAGCACCGTTGAATATTCCGATATTAAAACGGTCCGAGCTGCGTCGTCCTTTCTGCATCGATTTTAATATTCAAGACCTGTATATGCCGGAAAGGTTAGAAATTGCTGCATATTTCTGTACTGCAAAATAATTGGTTGTCCTAACGAGTTTCACCTAATCCCAGGGAAAGAGGTTTGGTCACCGTTGACCCGTTACCGTGAAATCGTCGTTTACGAGCTTCCCGCGGGTGTCCATCACAGAGGGTGGAATAAGGGTGGGAAAGTTTTCCTTGCTGCGAGAAGAGATTTTTCGTTGGGACGAAGGGGTGGAAAAATCTGGGCGAGGCAACGACTCGGCGATTTCCCGAAGGCTGGAGCGTATCAAATCGGGGGTGGATACGGGCACACGGGTACACGGGGGTCGCAGCCCCTCTTGCACGCGACATAAAAGTGTATTACACGTCACAGGGAAGGAAGAAGCATCGCGAGGGGTGGCCCGGTAAACTCTCGTGGTGCGTTCACGTGTGTGCACACGTACAAACCGGGCCCCATAATTGGTGGGTCGCCCGGTCGAAAGGGAGGTGATCCCTGACGGGGAAATAAACTTGGACGTGGCTCGGTGTGGTTCTATTATTTATACTTCCGTCCGGCGGGTTCTGCACGGTCGTTTCGGTGTTGCGGAATGCGCGCCGGGGGTGGTTTAAGATGCAGCCAGAAATTTAGAATGGCTGCTAGAGAACGCGCCGCTGTAATATCTTCTATGGAGTAATGCGCGCTCTGCTGAACTTCCCGTCGTACCTGTAATTAAGCTGCTGCGCCGGTGGTTAATATTTTACAAAAATATACTCCCCATGCGCAGTAAGAGTGATATATGTATATGCATTTCTAAAATCATGATTTTAGGGAAGAGTTTGAACGTTTAGAATTGCAGCATGGTGACACGACTTTGTATGGATGTATAATTATATCCTTATTCGATGTTAGAAATGCTCGTTTACACTTGAAACAACCTGTATCTGAAAGAAAATATTGAAAAAGCTTGAATGGAGGTAAAGGCCTGAAATATTCAAAGTTAAAAATGTCCCCGACCGCACGATTACTCGTAAACAAACAGGCTGCCATTAAACGTAGTCGATTCGGCCCCTTCGGCCAGCACGTGTTGGAAATCATAGACCGCAAGTTTAAGCGAGCAATCCCAAAAATGGCGTCATAAATAAGCTAAAAGCTATTCGTTTTATTTTGCCGGTGGGGGTGATCACCCTATCGCGGCACACGTATGCACACAGAACGGCAATTATGGAGCGGTCCGGTGCACGTGCAGACGTGCCACGGGGGTGTTACGGGGGTGTTACGGGGATGGTCGTAGCCCGTAATTTGTCTGCGTTACGTTACGCGTAAGGTCGGGATTCCAGCGGGTGCCTGGATCCCCCTCTAATATAAAAAAAGCGCAATCTTTCTCGCGGAGCGGCTCGCAGGACGACGAGGCGTCGCGGCGCTGCGCGTCGCTCGAGAGGATTCGTATTCGTAACGTGACACGCTGGATTACGGGATTTATAGGGGGTTCTAGGTGTTCGCGCGCGGTAACGGACCCTCAAATGGAACGAACGCCACCCCACAGTACCGCCCTTAGTGCTGAACAAACGGGGCACTTGTCCCGGGCCCTGAACATATCGTTGCTTACTTTCGAGAAAAAATCACTCCACAGAGATTAAACAATTTTTTTCCACATCCATTTCAATGTCATCTTTTGAATGAAACTCTTCCCTTAACATTGACCTCCTGAAAATTGCATACTACCTTTATCAGATCCCATTAAAATGGAGGTGCAAAGAAATGTTTTTAACTCCGCCGAATCAGAAACTTGTAACAGAAGAGTGACTTCGAGAAGACAGAACTCGGGAATGTGAAAATAATTGATTCACCCTTCAAAATGAGCAATTTTACACGAAGTTGCAGGAGTTCAGAAATTTTCTGTTATAGTTCAGTGTTTCTTTAATTTCATGAAGTGAACGTCGATTTTCAGTGAAGTTTGGTTTGTCCCGGGTCCCGCGACTTCTAGGGACGGTTCTGCCACCCCCGGATGATAGCCAACCGAAAGAGGCAGTGCATATTTCTTCGCGGGGAATAGACCGCCGGTGTGGCGGGCTTCATTTGTATTTTTTATAGGCCTGCCTGGCCAGAGAAATGCCTTCCACGAAACAGCTCGCGGCCTCGTTAAATGGAACTCTCCGTTGCGCGAGATGGAAACTGCGCGCGTCCCGGCCTGTAATTCGCGTGTGTTTCCATTGCGGTGTTCTTCTTTTTAATTAATCAAAGCGCGACCACCGCGGCGACGATGTGTATCGACGATTCACCTTTGATAGGCTGGACCCGCTGATCGGAATTTCGATGGAGATACGAACTCGATTGGTCCAATTACTTTGATTCGTTCTCGATACCGGTGACGTCAATGTTCCGAGGCTGTGTGTCGCTATGTCCGTGGCTGCGGAAGCATCGAACAGGGTATTACGATCATACATACGGACGGAAAATTATTCCATCTATTTTCAGTCATCGTATAAGATGATTGAAGGACTCCCATCGCATTTTGCTTTTGGCTTGATTCGCTCCTCGTGTCTTGAAAGGCGCGTATTAATTACGGAATCGTTTCGATCCCGAATTTGGAACGCTGCTTTCAGTGAACATATTATTAGCGACTTGATTGATTAAAATCAATGTGCTTCCTCTTCCACTTTTGTCCCTTTTGTGACACCGTTTTCATTATCCTAGTTACGACCTAGTGAACTGAAATGCTACTGGACCGATGTAAACCCAGCTTTCAGTCATCTGACAGCGTCAGAATTGTACAAAAATACCATCTCCATTTGGCTTGTTTTGCTCCAGTTTTCAACATATCATATTAACCTTATCGACGATGTCAATCAACTCTAATGCTATCTTCTATATATTCGATGCTATTTCCTCCCGGTGAAATAGCAAGAATATTTTAAACTTTATGGAGACACACACAGATCAGATATTTCTGTGGGAACAAGGTTTCCCCGCTCTGTACCGTAACAAGGGATGCCTTACTGGTCAGAACGTTCTGGCTCGGAGAACCTTTAGAAGTCTGAGCCCCAAAGGCTCGATTCCAAAGGGTTGAAGCTCACAAGGGGCACGCTCGTCCAGGAGAAAATCCTCTAAACGAGACCGGGCCACGCGAGCTTCTTGGTAATTTCACGTGGTAGGCCACGCAGCGCAGGCAGGGCTGTTTTTCAATTGCAAACTACGGAAGGTCGGTTGACGACTAGAAAGCCTCGGTCGGATTAAGCGGTGAAAGCAGTATTTTGCGGCTGTTCCTCGCAGCCCACATTTATTCCCGTTCTTCTTTTCTATACGCCTCCACGTCGCGCGACGCCCCGGGAAAACGGAAGGGGGCCATTTCTCCGCGGGCCATATTATTGCGAGCCCCAGTTTCGAATGAAATAAACATAGGGTCGTAAGGTAGCGTTCGTTCCCTCGAACAATTCAACGACTGCTCCGGTAAATGGGTCGGTGTGTCGCGTACAAACGAGCCATCGCCGAATAGTCCGGCGAAGACGGCGAGTACCTTTTTCGCGTTCGCTTAATTGCGAAAGAACTCTGCAATTGTAAATACCGTTTGCATGGAACGCGGTCCGGCAACCGTACCGTAGAAACTTTTGTTATCTGCCAACGTAATTAATTGCGGAACATCTGTCGCAGTATTACTGAGAAATTAATTGTTAATGCGCCGTTTTATCCCACGTACATTGCTAGACATTCGTGAATCGAATGTTGAGACTAGGTACTTCTTATTTACATTTGTATATCGATGAACTTTACATGAATCGTTTAATGATTGTGATTGAATGTTCAAAAATGTGTGTTGTAACAAAAGAAATTGTCTCTAAATTTTCCATACTACAAAATACCGATTTCACAATTCCCATTCCAAGATCCACAGCTTATGTGTCGAATAAAAATGGATTTGCCCCAAATGCCGAAGGGAGACTTTTGCAGAGCCAATTCACCCCAGCGTCCATCATTATCAGGCAACCTCAGCCGATTTCTTCGGTCCCTGAAAATCTGGACCAGCGGACATCCCGGCGATCATGAGATGCATCGAACACAGAATTTCATCTCCGCGTGTAGATGCTGATCCGCTTAGGCCAGGACGTTTCGGAGCCGCTCGTACATCGCTGGTAATCACCTTGATGCGGCCGCACTCCCTGGGAACAGTGTACTAATTAGTCAGGGTTTCGTAGGGCGGGCAGCTCTGAGCGGGTGCTGGAGGAGGGGGTATGGGGTGTGTCTTGATGATATGTGCCCAATTATTTATGCAAATCGATCCCCGTTCGGCCGAATCCGTTTTATAACGTGTCGCGGCGGGTTGCCGGCACACACGGTCGCATTAGCTAGGATGAAATAGAGGGACATTTCGAGGATCGATCGGATCGCGCGCGCGAGGGGCCGATGGTTGCTGGCATCCCTCGAGCTCTTGTGGGGTGTAGGGGTGGTCGGGTTCGGTGGATGGTAGTGGAAAGTAGGGTCGGATCAAAGCGCTGCAAATGAGGAGGTTAACGGCCTTCGGCTAGTTACGACGTTTCTCTGTATTCCGCGTGTGTGTATACCAGAGAGCGGGTCCGGTCGGTCGGCCGCGTCGCCTCGTTAATATTAAGCATAAGGTCAATAAGGCGAGCGTTAAATGGAGCGGACAACGTCGACGTCACTCTACCCAAACACCTCGAGACGGTATTCGTGGATGGTTTTCCAAGCTCGTGCATACCACGGACACATCTATCACGATCGTGTCGCGAATCTGTCCGCGAACGATCGTATTAAATGCCGGGCATTCATCGATTCGACTACTCGCTAAAAACCGGAGGCCGCGTTGTTCCTCGGTTTCGAGTATCAAAAGGCGACGTTCGCGTCGCTGCGCTGAATCGAATTACACCGCTGGCCAAGGACGTTTACCGGAGGTTTCCCGGGATCGCCGGGTTCTGGTGGAAACAAATCCGACACTCCGGGAAATTAATTACTGCTTAGGCGGATGCCGAAATAAAAGGATCGGCTCGAATGTGACCGCGGCTGTCGGTCGGCGGGCCTTCGGGGGACGGTTATCACAGGAACGGAATTACCCTTCTTCCGGCGGTGAATAGCATTTGCCCCCGATCGGATGAAATTTTAGTTGCAGCGGCGAGCGACCGCAGGCGTCCGCGTTTCCATTTCGAACTTTCAAGTCGTCTAAATCGTTGAAATTCGCCCCGTCAGCGGCCGGCTCTCACGGAATAATCCAATGGAGGAGGGCAGAACCCTCTCCTCTCCTCTCTTCTCGCTCACCATCCGAAACCGGAAGTGGAAAATGATCGCGAGGCGTTCGCTCTCGGAACGAGGCCAAACGGCACAAAGGCGCTTCGCGATTCGCGCCCCGTTCACGGACAAAAAGCGAATACAGTTTTCATTAGGGGCCGCGGATATCCCCGCGAACGACCCGGCCTCTCTTTCTCTCTGTCAGCGAGCGACTGACAATGCCGGCGGCGAACGGATGGCGCAAATCACCTGGCCGGTTATTGCGAGCCGGCCGATTCATCTTAACGATCGTTAACGGAGGAATGGAGAACGCGATGTTACACTTGGCGATCGTTAAAACTTAACGAAATCCCCGCGCGCAGCGGCTGCGGAACGGACCTGCCGTGTTACCCGCTGGAAAAACGCACCTGGAATCGAGGTCACGCTTAGAGACGGTATAATTGCACGGCCGAGTCATTGGAGCCGCGCCACCGCTCCCTTTTCCGTCATTTCCACCGAGTCGATGTAACTATTGCTCGAGAGTTCTCCTATGTGCTCGATGAAATGGCAATTTAAATTGAATAGGACCGCTGCCTTTGTTTGGCTTGCCTTTATTCCTGATCTCGCATTAATTCGAACTATTGTGGAGCCCCGGTTATACAAACTAATCGGACGTAGGCGTTAAATCCTCGTGCATGTGTACAATAAATTCGAAGCGTCGCTTTACGTTAAACTGTTTGCCTGAGAAACGTAATCGGATAATAGAGACACTCAATTTCACTGGTAGTCGTGTGTTCAATTCGGTGGAAAAGGAGAGAGTTATTTAATGTTCTACAGATGAAACTGGGAAGCTAAAAGAAATATATAAAAAAACTTTTTATAAAAACTACGCTTATATTAAAATCCACTAAAAAGGAGAACTATAAATAAAAGCGTGGAGCGCTAAACTATATTGACGTAATATCCGTGGACGCTCCACGCTTTTATTTATAGTCACCAATGTCTCAAAAAATTATTTTCTCCTTTTTAGTGCATTTTAACGTAGTGGAGTAGGGAGCGCTGGCGCGCGGAGTGGGGATCGCTGAACGTGATGACCTACTAGCGAAAGTCGCGGGGCGAGGTGTGACGGTTAATATTCAAATTTTTTTTCTCCTAGACGCACAGTTTTTCTTAAAATTTGTTTTTTAATATTGCATTTTGATGCAGTTTTGAGGTATGTTTAAAGTTTCAAGTCTCTAGCTCATCGGGAAGTGGTTTAAAATTCGATTTCAAGATTTGACGCATACAACAACGACAACGACAACATCGACAACAACAACGACAACTCGGCAATCTACTATAAGCGTGGTAAAAATGAGAAACTACGGTTTATGAGAAAACATCTCACAGCAGTCTGTCTCGTTCGCTTCATGCAAAACAGTTGTCTTTAAAATGAAGAGATACGTCTGACCCATTTTTTGGTTCACCGGTGTACTTAAGCTGATCTTTGAGATATGGCAGATCGTCCTTGAGCCAGTTTAAGGTGGCCACAGCCATTCGAAAGTCCCGCTGCGATTCGCGAAAAATCCCTCGGCAATTGCGATCGATTTCCCGGAGATCCAGAGCCCCATAAAAGATGGATCTCGGCGAGAATTTATTCGAACGATATCGTAAGTTTTCTGGGTATCTTCCGTCGACTTTCAGCGCATGGTAGTAGCAGGCGGGGATCGTTTCCAGCTCGTATAAAATTACTCGAAGGAGGTTCTCGCGGTCGACAGCCCTGGAAAAATTGTATAAAGGATTCGATACTGTTAAAACCTTTCTAGAATAGTCTCGTAGGGTGGAGGAGGTGGAAGTTTCAACCCGCGTCGCGGAGAGAAATCAAATGGCCCCTGAATGCTTGCCACGTAATGAATCCGGTGAATGCCGGGCCAGCGATTCCGGCCGGAAGACTGATGCACGGCCCCAGTATTAAGAAAATAAACTTCCTTAAGCCAAGTCCTGGAATGCCCCCTCGTTAGTTTTCCCGATGCCAAAGAGCTGCGGGGATATATATATTCCACGGTTTGAATGCGGCTTCCTGGACTCCTCCGGCCGGCTGAACTCCAGCTTCTTCTTTCTTTCACCGGGGCAAAAAGAGTCGAAAGTAGTTTACCGTCTACGGATATAGAGGATTCTATGGAATATTCGGATCGATCTTTCCCGGAGGAAAAGCTCCGGTGATGCTTGTACCAGGAACCGAGAGGGGAGAGAATGCAGAGAGAGACGAGAAAGAAGCAGCAGAAGAACGAACATGAAGAAGAAGGAGAAGAAGTGATCGCGGAAAGTCGAAAATGATCTGAAAAATATTGTTCGACCGTGCGCCGCGACCGAGTTTCCTTACCCGCCCCTATCCTCCTTCTTCCTCTCTGGTTTCCTCGGTCTGTGCTCCGTTCGCAGCGAGATTAATTATCATGGTTGTATTAGCTTCCACGGTTAATAGCCGTCCGAGGATTTTTAACTGGTCAATTATTCTGGACCTTTTTAATGGGAGAACTTTAACGATGTTCCCCCAAGTTGTAAAAGTTCATTCTCTCTTTTATTCCGGTCCGGAGGAACGCGTGTACGCGCCGCGCCGCGCCGCGCCGGCGAGCGCGGTCGCGAGCGATTAGCGCGGACGATGGGATCAAATAAATTATCCGTTCGGTTTGTAAGCGCGCGATAAATTCGCCGAGGAAACTCCGACGACACGCGACGGATTATGTTTTACGATATTCGAATGGTAATTCATGGATTCGGGGCGAGCAGGCTTTCATAAATTATCATATTGGGCTGCGTGCAGGAAAAAATAAGGCGCGTTCCGCGCCGCGCCGCCTCGGCCCGGCCCGTTCCGTTTCCCCCGAGTCGAGGAGTGACGGGTTTTGTTTGCCGAGAACGAAAGGTTAAAGGTCTGTTGTGCGCGGGAGAAGGGGGCGATGGAAATTAATAGTCCGCCCGGTTGCTTCGACGTAAAGACGTCTAGCTACTAATTAAAATTTCTGTTCCCGGAAGAACCCTCAACAGAATCCTGTAGATAACTGGGAGAGAGCTCGACGTCATTTTCCAAAGCTATTATCGCACAAAGAAGAGAGCCTTTAATCCGGCCGATGTAGCCGAGCATTTAATTATAAAAAATAATACTTGAAAAATGATTTCGCTGCTTAAAAGGAAACCTGTCAGGAATTCGTGCTATTTCCATATTAACGTTTCCCGTCCCCCTTATCCCCTCGTCCACAGGAAAATCTCTCCCGTTGCTAATGCAACCTTTTTGCCGGTGGAACGCCTGTACAACTTATTCCGCGATATTTAATGAAGCATGACAACTAATTACCGACTTGTCCTAACAGAAAAGAAACCTGGGATTATAGTTCCGGTTTCATGGTCGGCGCGCCGGCGCGGCGGTGGCGCTGGATCTCCTTGGACGAAATCATAATATCTCTATTAATGCCATTAAGTACGCCGGCGCTTTAAATCGGTGAATTATTATTTACCATTGAACGGTTAAACAAGTAGCAATTACTCGCGACTACCGTAATGGCCTCCGTTTCCTGCAGCCCTCGAGGATTACGAAGAGTTGTCGGGATAAGAGCTCTTTGAGAAAATTAGTCATTAAGGAGACAGGGAATGTGGCGCGGGGGTGGGCGTCAACATCGGCGAAAAACACGGCGAAAGCGTCGCCGACCGCTCGATCCGCTGACCCTCGTCCCATTTGAATTTTATTCGACGGCCGCCGGGGAAGGACGCGTTGACAAATTCCATTCCGTTAAGTGGAGGCGCGGCTGACGTGTCGGGTTTCGTTTCAAGGCTGCACGCGATTCGGCCAAGGGAACGCACAGGTTGACGACGTGGCGAAGATCCGGCGAAAGTCTCCCTTCGCCGTGTCTTCCTCCTGTTCGGCCCTCTTTCCTATCTGCTTTTCACCCCCGTGGCTTTGCCCCGTCTTATGGGGGAATCTGCTGAGAGGAGCATCCCTTTTCTGGCTACCATACTTCACCGATTCCATGTTCCATCCCTCCCGCGTCCCTTCCCGGCCCTTTCGCTCCCCTTGCTTTACTCTCGTTACACTTCACCCCTCGCGTAACCCCAAAACGTTACGCTTAGTTTGATTCAGCGCGTGGTACCAGCCACTTGCCCTATCCCTTTCCCTTTCTCTTGCTTTCTCACTCTCTCTATCTCCGAGCCATTTCTACCCCCCGTGTGACGCCACCCTTCTCTCCGCAGCCCTTCCGCGTTTCGACACCCTACGTGAACACTTTTCACGTTCGCCCGTGCGAATTCGCGCTAATTGTGAGGCGACCTGCGAGCGAGGGAATTCTCGCGCGTCGTTCGACCGAGTTTTCCGCGCCGGATCGTTTTCGAGGGACAACTTCCTCTGATGGCGGATACGTGTCACTGACCGTTGCCCTTCGTGAAGACCGCCGCTGCCCTTCACCCCACTGGTAAGCTAAGCAAGCCCTGCGGAGGCTGTTTTTATGAAAACATTACGAGCTCGTATAAAAATACTGGCGACCCTCCATCGACGCTCCGACGACACCGTTTCGCTCTAAAAAGGTTCCCGGGACGCGCGATGCCGATCTTTAAAGATAAGATTTACCAGGTTCCTTCATTAGCCTCCCTCTGACAGCGAAAGCAAGATCGACAGAGAACGCTGTCTCCTTAGACCTGTTTCAATGTATGTGTCCTCTATGCATTGTATAATCGATTTAACCCCTTACCCTACAATATCGTGTCAGCCTCGTGATGAAGATTCTGAACAGAGTCTAATAAATATACAGGGTGGTCCGTTTAAATAAGGCCACCTAAATATCTGTTCAGGTTATCAAGGTCATCTATGTTTTTTCATACATAACTACTTTTTTTTATTGCATCGTGTAACTGATCGAAAAATATATTCAGATATTTATGACAACACGACCTTGAAACGATCTTCATCTTCGAAAATTAAAGTTTTACCTTCAGATCAAGGTCAATGTCATGTTATTATGCATATCTGAATGTATTTTTCGATCAGTTACAAGATGCAATAAAAAAAATGTAGTTATGCATCAAGAAACATCGATTACCTTGATTACTCCGAAAACAATGACCTTCGGAAAAAAATATTCTTACCGGATATTTGGTCCATTGACACCATGCACATTACGTAACAAATATTTTTTGCATCGCAATAACCTGAAGAGATATTTAGGTTGCCTTACTTAAACGGACCACCCAGTATATGTTATTAATTTCCATTAAATCCGAGATGTGAAATTGTGTTTTGGTTTCGTTAATGTATAGTTATTGGAAAACATGTAGGGGGCAAGCAATAGATATAAATTTTCTCCAATTCTAGGAAATTAGAAACCGTAAACCGTCGTTGAAACCGTAAAACAAATCGTAGGGCAAGGGGTTAATAATATATCTAACTTGTCCGCAAAAGTTCATTATGCACCAGAACATTTTCTCAGTCAACAAATGATGCGGTTTTAACTAAATGGCAAATTATAAAATAATGAAACAATACAACAATGATCACCGCCGATTATGGTCGCCTGAATCTCTTTGGAATTCAAGCAAGAAAGATATTGAAAGCTGTATACAAATCAGACGCGCCGCAGTGAAAACATCTAGAACGGCGACGAACATTTTAGCACGGTAATTCGATATTCCGGGACAATTTCCAGCGAGTGTATACTTTGCCGCGCGTTTCCGTATTGTTCGAATTATTGGATTTTCATCCGAGCTATTTCAAATTAATATATAACAAGTTACAGACAAATACCGGTCGGTATAATCAAATTTTAATAGTAATCTCTGTTGCAATTGTTAATTAATACTTTGATCGCCTCATTAACGGGCAAAAAAATGTGCCGGGAAATCGAAATAAATTATTCAACGATACAAAACTGGAAAATCGAGATTTATCGTGGTTATTGCGACTTTTATCGATGCAAGTACCTGGGACATCGTTTACCCGAAGTCGTTTAGTCAGCCACAATAACTTTTAGTATACTAGACAGCATACAGGGGATTGAGAGGGTTGAAAAGGTGATAGTTGAAACGTTTACATTCTGCAGTTTATACTGTAGCAAAAAAAAAAGAACAAAACGTGTCGTCGATGCGGGCAGCAGGCCGAGAAACAGTCCGCGGATTAATGTATAGTTAAATACTGGTGGTGTAACGTTTGCCCAGGTAACTAGGTTTCATTTTTAACGACCGCGATGTTCGGGAACGAGGGCAGGGGTGGGGAGGGGAATCAACGTTAAAATGCAAACAAAATCACGGGAAAAGTGGAGGGTCTTGTGAAACGGGTGGCAGAGAGCCCCGGCGACACCGGGAATCCACGGAATTTCCGGCCGCGGCTGCTTTACATATTAACTAATTCCGCTATCTGGTCCGGCAACTTTGGATTAGACGTTATTCCCCGGTTAGTAATACTGGCGTAACGGGCTGCGACGTTCGTGGCCTGATTGTAAGTCGTCCCCGGGAAATAATCGCCATTATCATTCGCTAACCGGTTGATTAATGGAAGCCCCGGGTCCTCCTGTTCTGTTATTCTATCTCTCTTTCATGATTACTTCTCGCCGCTGGCACCGGGGCTAGATTAACCCTTTAAACAGAGAGCAACTTTTCGTTCGCGGGGACACACCACCGCACCAGCTAGGAAATGACATTCGGAATTTATAGTGGCGGTTGAAAACGTGGAATTTGGTTTCGCGGGACCGCGCGTGCACGCGAGCGCGGAGGTGAATCTCGCGACCGTCGAGATTTCAACCCTGCGAACGTTGAACCATCCCTGACTCTTCGTGAAATTCTATTTGTTCCGGTTTCCCGCGTAAAAGTGCACGCAGCTAACCGGCGGGTTAATAGGAAACGGAATTCGAAGCGGAAAAGTTAATCTTAAGAGACGCCCGTAGATCGCGGTGTTCTCTTTTTCGTCGCGCGCTTGTGCTAATGAAATCGCAGTAATTGGGTCACACGGTGAATCACAAAGATCGCGCGGTAATAAAATACTGCTCCGGGCACTACAGGTTAATTTAATGACGCACCGACTGGATTCTAAAGCCCGGCAGAAATTTCTGAAGTCGGTGAATGTTAACGTACACGCTCCGATGCGCGGAGGGATGATTAAAAAGCGGAAGTTGAAAGGGTGTTGCCGGCTCGCGGGGGGTTGGATCTTACAGCAGTTTTAATTAAAGTTTCCAAATAACGTCACTGCCTTCAATCCTCCGTCGCGAAACAAATTCATTTCCCGTAATTTATATAGCGCGGGGCAACGCGAATAAATCAGATTAAAAATGCATGGTCGCGATTCATCGAAATCGTGATCACCTTTTCTAATTACTATGTCTATAACCAAAGTTTTATACGATATTCAACGATGATGCACTTTGTGGTCTTACCGTATATTTTTATATTTTATGGTAATTAATCTGTAAGTAATTTTTATAATGCGACATGTGCTCCTAATGATTGGCAGGTTTAGCGTTAAAGAGGAAAGTTGCCGCGTTGAGCTGGTTAATTAATAGTGTCCGCTCAACGATGACACTTCGCAACGAAATATTTGCGTAATGCACGGGGAAATGATTCGTCCGGTGGACGCCACGGTACGCCGATCCGTTTTATGGACAATTGAATGGAATTGAAATCGCCCTCGTGCTTTTTAGCCGTGGATGCGCGCGACTAACGTTACACCGGGATCATTTTTGCGTCGATGTATCTCGTTACGCGTTTGCTCTGGTGAAGTTATTGGAAGGGGGCGGGGCGACGAATATCACCTGGAATCCTGCTGCAGCTTTCAATCCTCCATACGAGTCGACTTGTTCAACCCTGGCCGGTGATTGGGCAATATTTGTTTCATTTTTCGGTGCTTTTCCCTTTAAAAACGTTTATGTGGAGACAATTTTCTGCACTAACATCACGGAAATATGATAAACGCTACTGCAAGGAGGTAGATGTTTTCGAGAATATAGTTTAAATGTTCTACAATCGAATAAAAATATTTTTAAACAATCCACTTTTTCACCCGCCATGCGTTCGATATTAGAAGACCTCAACCTACTATTCAACACTGTCGGCAAAGGGTTAAACCAGCTCTCTTGCGCCATATTTTCCTGAGGCAGCTCGACGAAATAAAACCGGAGAAATTGGTATTAACGAGCTAGGATTAGATATGACTGTGGAAGAAAAATCGAAGAGGGAGCCTCCATGGGGAATGAGGATCCCGCAGGTTTGCTCCACCCCCGAATTCTTTTAGCCCCCGTGGAAGACGGCTCGGTAATCGACACGATCCGCAACGTGCCAAACGCACAGCTACGCTCGTCGGGCCGCGCGGCGCGAAGGTTAATCAATTCCAGACGCGGCGTCGTTTCCGCAGACTTAATTCGTGCTCGGCTGCAGCTAGGCGGTGCGGGACCCTCGGCAGCCTTTCCCCATTATTATCCGACGTACGGAGGGTGGAAGAGAGGGTGGGAAAACGCGCACCACAAGGGAGTCTGATGCCGCGAGCTGCCTTCCAAGGACGAGGCACAAGACCCGCGTCCTGCGTTCTACCCCCGACTACAGACTACAGACCTCGAGCCCGAGCATGAGCCCGAGACCGAGCCCGAGCCAGACCGCGCCTCTTCGGGATCCAACCTCCTTCTATTTCCGAGAGGCCGGGCTTCGTTGTAGCAACTTTGTTCTCCGGAGAAATTCCCCGTAGCGCTATCTACATATTTGATGTCGCCTCGTCCACTCCGCTAATGCTTCTCGTTAGAAACTTACCGCTTACCCGCGACCTGCGACCCGTGCGGTTTCCTCGGCTCTCTGTCTTTCTCGTCTCCACACTTCACCCTTCGTCCGCGTGTCTCTCAGTGCTGTAATCATGCTTCCTTCTGACAACGACGGTATGCGTTCGATCGAAATACAAGTTAACGGGACCGTCGAACGGTTATTAGGTCAGTTGCGTCGCTCATCACACTTCCTGTGCGCAAAGTGACTTCCATTAACCCTTAGCAGTCGAGGGGTGACTCAGACTCACCACTAAAAATTGCTGTACCATTATTCACAATATTTTTTACATTATTAATAGACTGCGGATCTTTATGCAAAATAAGAAATGTTCGCATTGATTGCAGGACACAGGAGTCAAATAAAAATTGTATTCTTCTTTTAATCATCCTATTAAGCTTAAACTAATACGTTGATGTCCTTAAGTATTTTGCTCATTTTTGTCATAAATAAATTATCATTTACGTATTGTATGAGATATTATATCAACTTCATATCCATAAAATACGATCTGTGTTTCCTTTTTCACTGCCTGATCCATAGCTTCTATATTCCGTTTAACTTACCTCTTGAACAGAAATACCTGTAAACTCGAAATTTGTAATCGGATCTCGCTGAAAAAGCTTTTGAAGCACGGCACCATGCGATGCATCTGATGTTTGAAGGGAATAGCCGATTCACCAGTCTGCAATACGATGATTCTTCATTTGGTTTGTGTGGGTCCACGAGTTGCAATTGATATTGTCCATTGATATTGCTTGAGCGAACAAACGTACACCTTTGTCTGTTCGCCTACGGCTGTGGTAATTTAACGTTTCCCGTGCTTCAATGCAACAGCTCTTCGTCGGTGCAGCGAATGTATATGGTCTTCTATGGTATCACAGATACTATCTTGTACTACAAAGCTATTGGAATCCCACTCGTGATAGTCAATTTTAATAGAATATATCGTATGCTGCATTTATCGAAGGCTTTTGCGATTCCCGAGCAGTATCGATTCTTGATTTTTCATTTAACCGGATGACAGTTTGTCTCGAGATACGCACCGGGTTATGTTGTGCCTCGCCGACACGGTCAGATACATCAAGCCCATGAATATGCGCACCTTGGGATTTGAGATTCGAAGAAAATGCTACTTGTTAGCAGAAAATAATACGGGAGAATGGAGGAAAGGGATAACAACTCGGCGCGGAGAACATCTCCTCGGTGGACGTTTAAACAGGATGGGCTTGATGCGAGACTACTCTCTTGCAGGGCGTCCTGTGTATGACAGAGGATAATTATAAAGTTACTGCATATTCAATTTTCATTATTCTTCTTGTGGCTCGCTCGCCGACGTCTAGAAACCAGCCGCGGCGCAACAGAACATTCCGCAAAACAGGATTCCGAGCCGGAGACGGCAGTATCATGGTCGTTCCCGATACGCTATTAAATTTTTCAATTTGCTTCTCCTAACTCGTTCGATTCTTATTGGACCGTTCCCTCGGTTAGTCGAACGCAGGCTCCCTATAAGCGTGCACAGGAAGAACGCGCGTCGATAAAAAAAAGGAAATACCCGTTGCGATGTAGTTTACCCCGTACCACACATCTCCGTCCCTCTCTACCCCAGTGAAAGTACATTTTATTTTCGTCCTCTAGACGTTATTAGATTATTCAATTTCATTCACGTTGCCCATTTTCACGCCCTGTATCGCGAAATCTTTGATCGGCTGTAAATTCTCTCTGCCAAGCTTCGTTTTACCTCTTCCACGGCGTTTTCCACCCTTATCATTACCAGGTTTTCTGGCGGTGAATTTCCATCGAATATCCTGTTTCCTTTTACAAAACCATGATTCTTCCTCGAATACGATTCAGTTTCGCCGCGAGAGATCGGTAATTTAATTCCTTCCCCGAATTAAAAATTCAAGATTTTTGTCGTTCCGTTTAAACATATTTTTACCCTGTGGAACGTCGATTAATGCTTCAGGAAGCATCCTCCGTCGCGAACGCGTCGCTTGAACACTGCCGGAAAATCTGGTTGCGTTCGACATTATGAAAATTTGTTTCACTCTTCCTGTTCCCCGACCACGTCCTCTCCTTGCCTACTACTCGAAGCAAGCCTCTTAACGCATCCTCTGCAGCTAGTTCGCTGGAAGTTGCGGAGAGATTGTTCCACTTAGACCGGCTGAAGACATTTCCGGCGGATTTCCATTTATTCGTATTATTATTTGCATTTCATTTGCTCGGAGTCGACTGACGCGTCACCCAGCTCCGTTGCACTCTGTGCAATTTGTGTCACGTTGACTCCGGTGTTCGGTGATCCTTTAGAGGTTCTTACAACCTCCTCGAGGATTACCAAGCATTTGCACTCTTGTGAACCGAATGTAGTTCACAAAGATTTCAAAGGTTTCCGTCGATCTGTAGAAATGTCTGTATTTTTCCGATCGACTTAAACGTGTATAGTAAGTTTATCAATGCCCAGCGGAGCGTCTCAATTTTCCAGGTGTCCGTGGTCTCTCGTTTCTAAATAACGAAACGGGGAATCCCTCGCGTGACCGTCATTTTCCGAGTTAGGCGCGGCCCCGTCGTTCCATGAAACGGCAAGTTTTTTATCAAGTTCCGTGGCAGTCTTGAAATTTTACGCAGGCCTTCGCGTGCCCGACGCCATAATTCACGGCGAATCTCCATAGGGCTCTAAATATCTTAACAAGTTTAATACTTCGGCCGGGCGTGGTAATTTTAGCGGAGGGCTCCCAAGGGATGTGAATTATTTTCAGGCTGGCCGCAGACTGCCGTGATACGATTCTGTTTTGCGTAAACGCGTGGTTTCTCTGTCGATAACACCTCGATGCCAGTTCCCCACGATAAAAAACAATTAAATTATATCGATCATTCTAAACTTCGTAATTCTCTGACCAGCTGGACACTCCTTCTCCAATCTTTCATATATTGCTACTGCAGAATGTAATAAAAATACAGTGTTCAGACTGTCTTTTGAACGTCTTTTATTGCTTTTTGTTGAAATGTATTTGGTACATGAGAAACAAAATGAATCTATTATCCCACGCAAGAAACGATCGGTTCAATTTCAGTTTGTTTAGAAAACCGTTGTCTGCTTGTTCATTCTCGCTTCTGAATAAACTTCCTTGATTCATTTATACATATACACTGCGGTTTATTGCAGTTTATATAATCTAATACTTTCTAACCAGCAACCCAATAAATCTTAGCAACCCGCGTTCAGTCTAACATTCTTAAGTACCTAATCACCAGCCTCTCTCACCAAGCAACTCAGAGCTTTCCGATTCCATGGGAAAGTAAAGCTTTCCAAAATAACTGCACCTGCGGAAGTACCGGTAATTTATGGGACACAATATCTAAACAATCTGCGCAGCCCTACCGTTCAGCAGCGCAGCGTTCAGCTGAATGCAGTGCCACTGAACATGTCCGTGTCATAAATCCGGCGTTGGCGGTCTCCGGGAAAGCCTGCGCTAAAATAGAACCAAAGTCTCGGCCTTCCGGCTCGATGCAGCCTATTAATTACTTCTACAAGTTTCCCAGCGTCTCGGTATAGTTTCGCAGGGCTGGAGGGTCTGTTAATTAGCTCCCACGCCGCGCCGGTTAAAGAATTCACGAGGCACGCGAGAACGGAGAAAATGGGGGCTCGGCCCCGGAGGCTTCTCCTTTTCGCTTTTAAAATTCTAGGAGGCATTGTTCCGTTTTACCCCCGGACGTCCGAGGATGCCCGTTTCCGTGAAACAGTTCCTGTCGCCGCTTGTGGATCAACTTATTCCTCGCGTGCCAAATTCCGTCGGCACCGTGATGATGCATCGCGTTCCACGGATTTCGCGTCCGGGCCTGGGTATCGATCATCGCGTTAAGCAGCTTTCACGGTCCCGGGGACATTAGATCTGGACACATGTGCGGAACGAATCGCCGCGATTTACCGATGCGAATCACTGACACATAAATGGGGAAGACGCTCGTTGGGGTCCCATAGGGTGCGCAACAACCACCACCTTTTACCCTCTCGCTATTATAGTAAACGCGAATGGCTCAAAAACGAAACGAGCGCACAGTCCATATTCCATATTGCCGGGCTCCCGTTACGTTGCTCCTTTCTTCGGCTCCATTTATGTAATAAGCGTACCGACTCCTGCTTCGCTGGACGTCCCTCGACAATGGATCAGTCGTCCGTGAACCGAACCATTTTTCAGCGGCCCGTAATGGCCACATTTATCCGGGAAATTAAACCTGCAAATTTGTATCGCGATCGCTAACTGTCCGAATTAAGGTCGATTTATACATATTTGCCGCACAGACGCGGAACGGTGAGATGTAGGCGTTTAGACTATGCGATCGTGTCAGCACAGACGCATATCGGAGATTAAACAAAAACGGTATTATTCAAGTATTATTATACTGAACGGAACAGTTCCGTCTCTGTGGGGATAACACAAATCGGCCTTTACGCAAACTCGGCAATTTCGGGACGCTGTGATGCTCTGCGGACGTTCCGAGACTACGTCTGGTTCGGATGTGCCACTGAATTGTCGGATTTTGGGTAATTTCGTCTCCAGTCTTGTCACTAGGTGTATTTTTAAGCAAGCAGAATATGCTGTTTACAATGATGCTTACTTTCAATCAATGAAATAAAATATCGGAAAAATTCCTGAACATAGTGTAAATTCATTACCTCGCGCACGAGGAAAAGAGCGTAACTGGGAGACGTTACAGTTTCGTAGAATTATAACAAACCGAGTGCAGCAAATTGAATGCAGTTTGGTATTATTACGGTAATTCCATTGTTTCACGAAGGTGCAGCAGCGTGTCGATACCTTCTTTTCCTCATTAATGCAGCAGCATTAGCTCACGGTATAGGGGAAGCATCTAGCGAGAGTGGGGTCTCTCGTCTAATTTCCGAAATTCTCGATCACCTGAGAGCAAGCGAACGAGGAGCGTTAACGAAAAGGTAAGACAGGGATGTGCGAAGGCGAGCACGGAACGACATCGAATTTCGTCGACCAATAAAAGCGCAATTTCAAGGGTGGAAACTACGAGGCAAAGTAGCGGAAACAGCAGGCTGGCCGACTGACTGCCGAGACGCGGCGTTAAGTAGCGACAATAACAATAGGACGTGGCGCGGAAAGAACGTGTAATGGGAAAGAAGATAACGTGATAAGTGGAAATAAGAGGTGGGACGGTCAGTTGCGTCGCTTTACACGGTTATTATCGTCGGAAACGAGGAACGGTGCGCGCCACTTCCACGTCTTTCGCGCTCTACCCGTTGATGAGGCTCGATCGGAGTTCCCTTCGCCATTATTTTCGACGTATCTCCTCGAACACTGAAGCCACGGCCAGGGTGAACCGTCGCAGATAAGGTTTCTACGATATCCATAGAAAATCCTCGCAGAATCGAAAATATTATGCTAATGACGAGAGATCAGGAAAGAAAATCGAGGGACACCGCGACGAAATCGAATCGTTTGCATTTCGGACAACTGTTTCGCGAATTGAGCCATTCGGAATCCGACCAAGGATTCCCCTCGGCACGGGCCTAATATTCGAAAATGGCCGACCGTTTTATGATTTCGCTCACGTCTCGCGTTCGGTCAAGGGACCAGTTTCCCTCTGAGTCCTGTATTCGTTCCGAAGGGCGGAACGATGTGGAACTCTGCGATTTCGGCGCCGTTGATATAGGCTCGCTCCACTTTCACGATGAAAAAAATATATTCTGGTATCAGTATCTTCTATATTTGAATACGTACGAGGCATTCGACGCACGTACCACACGCTTAGGGTGAATCCAAATGGAAAGGAGATCGGCGATCCTTCACTGGTTTCATTAACTCTTTGCGTCCTGTAATAAATTCGCTTCGTTCCAATAACATAGTGTGACACAGTGTGAGAATAGATCACTTTAAAAGGGCTTCTTTCTACAAGTATGATTTTTAGTACTCGAACCTTCGAATCATGAGTCCAAATTTAAAAAATTGGCGCAGAAGCATGCAAGTTGCGAAAAATTGCAGTCGAAAACCACGATTAGCGGAGGAACAAATATGTCCGGCGGAGGACGTTGGAAAAAACAAGGAGATCTGCTGGCCAGTCGATATATTCTACAGAGAAGGGGACACTTTAACAAATAGAGTTTAAACGAGGACCGGTTTCGCGTATCGCGGACACGCCCGGCCATTTGTCCGCCATTTATTCGGTAACCAGGACCTTATGAATATTTATGGAACGCGTCGCGGAGTCGTCCGTGCCTCCTTTCGCTTCTCGGTCGTCTTTTTTCTCCTCCTCCGCTGCCAAACGTTAAATTGTTCCTGGTCGACCGGTTTCTTTCTTTTATCGTAATTTGCGAGGTACGGGAGCCTCGAAGAATCGCAAGATTCGGATTTAATGTGGCCACTGGGACTGTTCGCGTTACGCTCGCCTACCTTCGTTGTACCGATTGTTCACGCTATCGTCCTCGTGGTGGCAAACGCCGGCGCGAAACCGCGGCCTGCGAACGAATCCGGTCGAGCTATTAAATTCTCATTACGAGAAATGGAGTCCGCCTCGGCCCGATTACGGCTCGGAATATTTAAGTGTCACTCGTTGCTTTAATTGATCGATACTAGTTATATCGCGAGAGCTTATACACTTCAGAATTATCGCGCGGTAAACTGTGTTGCCCGGGTATACCGCCGGATTCCCAACGAAATATGTACGCCGATAGCTTCTCGTTTTAAACAAAGCGCATTATTACGCGATACAATTAAATCCCGCAGTAACAGAGACCGTAGTATCATTTGCATAACGCGCGGTACCTCGTTCAATATGTACTAACGGAATAAACTTCCGCCGGCGAACGCAATCCCCTGATTTTTCTCAATTTCGCCAGTCGATATCCGCTCCGCTGAAAATATGAACTTCTGCCCCCTGTTCCGCGTTATGATTCCAGTTGCATTTTTCATTTACCTCCGCTACACGCTCTCCCTTCCTCCCTCGATTTTCCAAATCAGAATTTGCGGCGACCATTGATATTTCGAAACCGGATTTCTTGCCGCAACTTTTGTATTGTATTTTCTAAAGAATTTCCAACCGAACCATGGTTTCCAAAGTTGCAACGTTCCGTGTATGTATTTGCATAATCGTGTTTTTTCGTTGTAAGCAGAAATCACCGGATTCGATTCTTGCGCGATTACAGGTTCCTGAATAATGATTGCTACAGGTATTTACCTGCTAGGGCCCCCATCTCTGCAATCTAAATGCGCCATCACGCGCAGCCATTGTTGCCTACCTCCAAGAAACGCTTTATCTTACTAAATTTTCTATTCCATGAAGAGTACGAACTTCTACCGTTGTTCCGCACAACGGTGCGCCTTGCATTTTTCATTTACCTACATTCTTCTTTCTCTTTGCCTTCTTTCTATTGTAAATCCCCTTTAAAACCCTGTAAAACCTTTTCGCAACTGTTTGCACATTTCTAAGGAACACGGTTCAAAGAAGATCACCTACCGAGGTTCTAAATCCATGTGAAATAATGAAACATACGACCTAAAGCCAGTCAGGTAATCGTGTTTTTCTACTCTCACTGGAAATAGCTTACTTACATGCTTTCTCAGGTACAGGTCCCTAAATAATGATCAATAGAGGCACCGTTTGGATGCACTATCACGTGCCGTGCTATTGTCGTGTATTTTCAAGAAACGCTTCGTCTAACTAGATTGTTTTACCCATGAAAACAATTATTTGAATAAAAAAAATTTTTAATATACCACGTTTTTAAAACTGAGTAAAAAGTATAAAATAATTTTTCCTAGCCCCGTACAGGTTCCTAACTCCATATAGATAGTCCTGAAAATTTACTGAAATTCACCTGAATACTTGTAAGATTTAAAACGAAAAAAATTAAACCGACTTCGAAAAAACGCACTCAAAAAATGCTTTAAAAAGTATGAAATAATTTTCATTTAATTTATGTGTGAAAATACACACGAACTTAAATACAATACAATCTTTTCGGAGGCGGCGCCAAATTGAAAATTTTCGACACTGGAAATTACGAAAATTCTTAAATTCTTTTACATGCTTTCACGTATTAATGTATCTTTCCTTCCCACCTATTGATTTCCAAGTTAACATCTGTCATTTGGAAAATTTTTAATTTTGCGCCGTCTCCGAAAAGATTGTGTTATATTTAAAAAGTTCGTGTGTATTAATATAATTCTAGTGCATTTCTTCAGTGCGTTTTTTCCAAGTCGGTTTAATTTTTTTTATAAAATTTTTTTATTTCACACTTCTTAGTGGAACAAGCAGAATTTGTAGAACAGAATGAATGTGCAAAGAATGAAAAAAATGCAAAATTTGTTTTCAAGGGACCAATCGGGAGACACACCCTACACAATGCAGGAGGCTTCGTCCTGATTGGTCCATCCATCTCGGAGTAATCGGTGAACATACATAGAAAAAAAGCGAAAAAAATAGGCACATACAGATCGAATTGAGTAACCTTCTCCTTTTTCGAAGTCGGTTAAAAAACGTGGGGCGCAAGATAATAGTAAGGAGTGTAGAGAGTAGCTACCGCGCCGTTGAGAAAACTCACACAACAGTTCATAGCTTTTGCAGTGCCATAAAATTGTTAGTGACTTGGGTGAACTATTCATGCATCAATTATGTATGTATTGCATGCGCCCCACGTTTCGTTTTAAATCTCACAAGTATTTTCATAGCTATTAAAAATTCACAATCACAAATTTTCAGGACTATCTGTATGGGGTTAGGAATCTGTATGGGGTTAGGAACCTGTACGGGGCTAGGAAAAATTATTTTATACTTTTTAGTCCGTTGTTCAAACACATATTTTTTAAAAAATTTATTTTTATTTAAATTATTTTATACTTTTTAGTCCTTTTTTTCCTTTTCTAATTACAGAGGTCTCATAAAATTAATCTTCGGAATATTTCCATAGACGCATTCTCCTTATTTTTATAGAATAGTGTAAAATAGTCACTCTTTTGTAAAGCATAAAATAGCCAAATCCGAGTCAAATGGTGAAAGAAACAACCTGAGGAATTCCCACGCTCGCATCCCTCAATTATCCGCAAAAATCAGTTACCTGAAGCTTCCTCAGCTACAGGTGCCTGAATAGCGATCGGTACAGGTGTCTACCTGTCAGAGACACCCACTGTCGCCACTAAAATGCGCCATCACGTTCAGCCATTGCCGTAAACTCAAGACACACTTTTTTCTCACCACAATCAAAGACAGGCAACGAAACGGTGACGTTCGCACAATCGATCCTATCACAGGGGGGCACGTAGGTGCGTGTGGATTTCTAAAAGGACACATTTTCGTCGTGACGGGTGTCCCGAGACACCGGAAGCGGCTATCGCCGGTTGATCGCGTGTACGCAAGTGGTTCCGCTTAATTAGGTCCGCCGGAAAGTTCGCCGCGCGTGAATCATGGCCTCTAAACGACGCTAGGTGGTGGGTTCAGCCATCTGTGGCCACTTAACAGACGACGGGGGTAACCAACCGGTTCGGATTATTATACCTGTGTCACCACCTCGCAGTTAAGGCCCCCGGTGTCTCGCCCCTCGACGCCATTGTCCGTCCGCGCCGCCCTTCCCCCCCGGCAGGTTCCGTTCCGTTCCCCGGTCGTGTTGCAACGGCATTTCTCATCCCCTGCGCGACGCGACGTGGTTTATGGCTTTTTATTATGAATGTCTCCCCCTTCGATGGCTAATAGCCCGGAACCGCGGCGGCCCGCGTCCAATGGCCCCGCAGTGCCGAAAACGTTCTACGGCGGTGTTTTTGTCTTCGTTGGGGGCCATTTCCGCTTGGCCCGTGGGCCCCCCTCGGCCCCCACACGAGCGAGCATCGCGTGGATAATTCGGATGACTTTCAGATTCGATTGTAATCGCACAATAGACTGGTCAGAATCGAGTTCCGAGTTTCCACGATGATTAATCGTTGTATGCTTAATGGTACTTTGCAGGATACGGATGGCGCTTTGGAAAAATAGCGCCGGAATCGGAAAACGATAACCAATATCGTTAGAGTCGAGAATGAGCAACGAAAGTATGGTCTAGTGCTTTCATTTTTTCAACGTGACGGCCAGGTCTCGAATTTTGTACAGGTACATCGTTTAGAATTTTAGATGTTTCAGCTCCTTTTTCTGGCAACGAAACATACTGAACAGGCTGACGCGAAAGAGCAGATTTGTTTTCGAATTACGTCCTGCAACGAATTTGATGAATCGAAATTGCAGTCTCTGACCACCACCGTGCCGACAGTCCCCAAAGTGTTTCGGCAAATTCGGAGCATGTTACATCTGGGAACGAACGCAGATTGCGCGTAGAAACGCCGGCTAATATTAACTGTTATTCTTGCCAGTGGTATTATTCTGTTACAATATATGTATGTACTGCAATATTGTGCGTGGCGTATAGGAAAAGCGGTTTATAATTCAATAATAACAGGGAGCGCAGCTTCCCCTGGCATGTATTATTTTTGCGGGAATTCGATATCTCCGTGGTTACCCAGGCAAATGGTATTTTGTTATGTGTCTGTTCTCGGCGTGCATGCAATCGGTCGAGATTTGGTAAAAGGAGCCGACACAATGGTCTCTTTCCCTCCCGCCTCGATATACATACATATGTATACTAAATACTATGTTATCCGCGATAGTGGCAACAATTCCGACTACACCAATATTACACAGCACCTATCGTTGAATTAATGGAGTGTTCATATTATCTAAAATGGATGTCAACTGGGCTTTGTTCACAATTGTACCTTGTTTTCCCGTCACGATATAGGAACTTGTGTTCCCACCTATGAAACCAAAATGTTCCGCGTCGGTTCGCATAAATCGCATTACACTGAGATCTCTAAATATTTTTTTATATTCTCCCTCTCTCTCTCCCACTCAAATTAATTATTTTAATTTAAGCGCCTTGGGACACGTTTTTCCGTTGTCAGTGTGCACTCAAACTTTGCACAGATGTTTTTTAATTATTTGGAACAACTCTGGGGGGTGCCGTAAAAGAAATTATGACAAAAATTGTTGATAGGAGTAAATAAGAGTCACCCTAGTTAATGCTAATGAAGAAACCGTCACTGAATTTGAGCAGATCTTCATACATTGCGTGGATTAACGTTCCGATCTTATCTTTAACTTTTCTATCTTTTATCTTGGGTTTCTCAGATTTTATTTGAAAAATAGCCTCCGGTTGCCAAACGACTCCGAATCGGTGTCAACGACACAGTTCCCCAGATAACAGACGGCACACCTGGCGGATGAGACATGTATAACGGAAACCGTTCCGCGAGCGGAACTTCCTTCCCGCGTTTATCGCGATCGCGACGCCTTTTCTGGATCGCGGCTGGGCTGCGAGTATTTCATTTCACGGCGCCAGCGGTCGATCGGCCAGCATAAAAACGCCCACCATTAGCCTCGCCGGATGCACGATAACGATTATTGTTTCTTTCAAATTACGAGCTGGTTCGCGTTCCAAAAGTCGTCCTGGCGTGCTGTGCCGACCCGTTTTCCAGAAAGCGGATCACATCGCCCCTGTAATTCTACCGGGAGCGAGAAATTTCTCGCGTAATTTTTTAAACTGGCCTACCTCCCCTTTAATCTGGAGAGAGTTAGAGCTGTCAATTAAACCTCGTTGCACCTTTTTTTACCGTTTTTACCGTTTACCCGCCGATCATCGGGAACGAACGCGGCCGAATTTTTACGAGTTTGATTCGCTTTCCGTGATCCCCGGCTCTGTATTTTCACTGCGAGGATAGTTCCTTCACGCCATGGAAGAAGTTCGTTTAAAGTAATTGTAGATAAGATTTTTATGTGGTTACAGACCTGTACGTGTGTTGTGTTATAAACAGGAAAATTATAAGACAATTTATTTCTTGAACTCCTGGATGTTCGAACTTCTCCCGGATATGCCTTATGTGTTTCTTATACCATATTACACATCAGTGTAAGTAAAATATTGTTATTAACACCAAATACTGTCAGGAACATGTTTATTGTCGTTCCAGGAACATATTTGTTTTCGAATTTATAGGAAACGCGCGGTACGCTGAATGATAAATAATATATGTGTTCATATTGAGTTCCATATTGTACATTCAATTTCATTTGCGTAATTTCATTCCATCATGCAGTTTCACGAAAGAATTGAAACACATCTTCCAGGTAGAGGGAAGAAGCTGTACAACAATGCAGTGAAATCCTTGAAACGAACAGACCCCAATTTGACCCACGATTCCCGGAAACGATGAAAGAGTTAAGCACGCAGTTGGCTCCGTTTAGCTGTCGAATCTCCGGCGCTTGCTCACCGAGAGGACTACCAAACGATGCTTTCGAGCGAGATCTCGAGTGGTGGCAATCCGCGGGCCCGGCCAGCTAGAAGTATCTTCCTAAATAACGGTAACAATAAGTCGCCGTTTAAGAGTCTCTCTGGTGCGCGGCGTTCCATTTAATTTCCGTTTCTGAGGCAATCTCGCCGGCTTCTCGCGCGATATCCTGTTGGCCCCTAAACAACCGGGTAATCCCGCGGCGCTTCTTCCTCGCGGAAAAAGCGCGAAGACACCAGACCGGTGGCTCGCGCGTTCAATTTCACGGCAAATATATCGCCGGCCACATCAAACGAGTGGTCCGGCCCTAACAAACCCGCTAGCAGGGAGTAGCATCAAAGTGGCCCGGGCCAGGTAAGCTCCGTTTCTCGTGGGATGCGCCACGGTAAACGAGACTTCGAGTGACGTATGTGGAGTCCCATTGAGGCGACCACATCAAAAGCCCACCCACTCGTGTGCCTTCAGCTTTCCACGGCGATGTTGGCCATTACCGTGCGAGCTCGTTTTACGCAACTTTCCTTCGGGGTATTCTTGCTGCCTCGAGCCAGCCAACCAGTCAGCCAAGCCAGGCAGCCAGTCGAGCCTTCACCTACCATTAACAGAACGCGAAAATTGTCCTACTTAAATCGTTGCGTCTTCCCGCGGCAGCAAAAGTCACGTATTTCTCGGCTGTTTCTTCTTCTTCTTCCTCCACTTTCACCCCCCAACGCGCTACTAGCCGCCAAAACCCCCCTTTTTCCTCTCTTCTTTCCTCATGAGTTCTACGCGCCATCTTCTCGGGGTACAACTATATGTATAGACGGCGGCTCCTTTTATTTTCAGCCTCTCGCGGAGAAAATCACGGCTCCACAACGGAATACTTGCGGCTCCTACGGAGAGCTAAAAGATTTACTTAACCGAGCGTTCCTCCGTTTTCCGGCCAGTTCTTTTGATCGCTCGACCCCTTCCTTCCTTCCTTCCTTCCTACTTTATCCTCCTTCTCCCTGCCCCTCCCCCTGGGCAGAACCGTCGTAGAGATTACGCGGAGTCAATAATTACCGGGCTTTGTTGGAATTTGTGCATGGTTTTTTAATCTCCCTCCCGGAGCCGCAGACGGCGCGACGTTTAGAAAAGAAACCGGCGGTGAATCAGACCGCGGTTTCCGGCACGAATTGTTCAGCGGTCGTTTCACGGATACATATAACGTATACATATACGCCGGTGAATGTTAATTTTGTATTAGCTCGCCCGTCCGGCTAAATATTATGCGTACCGTTCAACGGTAATGTGCCGTAGCGACACAACTGATCTCGCTGAATTGTTTATTGCCGATGATTCAATTTATTCGATTTGTTTAGGTATGACAGCCTGTTTACCGACAAAGATCGATAACCGAAACCGACCGGACCTGGCTGATACTAATTAATAGAGCTCGCGGCTCCGAACGACTATAAGGTGGCAGACTCGTTTCTCATTTCTCGATAATACAAAACGCTGGATAAAAGATCGATCTACACTCCGCGCAAAACGATAAGACACCTCTAGATTTCTAATATCCCTCAATACCAATGATGTGTACTTACAAAGATTTTGTATACATATAGATCTGTATACAAGAGTATCCTCTGTAGTAACATACGAAGTAACTGCTATTATTTACGTTGTGTCTTATGAGTTATATCTGTTTACATGAAAAACCAGTGCGTCAAAACGATAAGACATGGTGAAGAAGAATAGTGATTTAATTACACTGTCCAACAGCTTTGTTCCACAATTACTGCTGGGTGGTTCTTATAGAGTTTTACGCGCTGATTCCGAATCTGCCCTTAAGTTTTCTCCTAGACGCACATTTTTTGAGAAACATGACTTCGAAGAAAAAAACGTATTTTTCAACTTTAAACAAATATTGTGATGTTATTATAAAAGATATTGAATTGTCCTTTGCAGCAAAAGATTCTGTAGACTTTCCCGAATACAATGATATATCCGATATTAATACATTATGAATGTTTAATCATGTTCTATCTCCCTCAAAAGTCCTATTTTTTCGTTTACGAGGCGTAGTAATTTGCATTATTCGGCAGCATGTAACTATGAAAATATTCATTTGTATGCTTCCGAATAATGCAAATTACGCTTTCGAATATTGTAAATTACGCTTCATAAACGAAAAAATAGATCGGTCTTGTATCTCTAGCGTTTTTTACTACTGAAAACCTCCGTGTTTGTGTTATCGAGAAATAAGAAGGCGAACCCGCACCCTTGCAATCCTGGAAAAAGCAGTCTACCCCCATAAGGAATAATGGCGAATCTCATTAAAGTTCCTCCCTTCAAAGAATGCGCAGAAGTTCACACGAGTCGGCACATAGACGAGAAACACAGAAACCAATTCCGATTAACGTCCAGCACTCTGAGTCATCACTAAAAATTGCTGTACCATTATCCACAATATTGTTTACATTATTAAATATGTTGATATCTAATCAATTACTACACATTTTAGTGTTATATGAAGTATTATAATAATTTCATATCCATAAAATGAAAAAAATTGTACACGATGGAATTATTCTAGGTCAGAAGAAATGTTTAATTTTCAAGTTAAAATAGCTCCGACTGCAAAGGGTTAATCGTAGATAGATAGTGTTTTAGACAGATTTCTAAACGATCTGGATGCCCGAAGGAATCGATTTCTCGTCGGGGGTGGGAATCGATGGCCGGAGAATGCAAACAGGAATAATGATCGATCAAACGTCGATCGGAGGCTAATTTCCACGTGTGTCGTAGGGGGAATCGGCGCGGTCGACAATTCGCGGCGCGCGCCTGCTCTGCAAACATCGGAATAGAATTAATTGGATGGTCCAAGGCCAATTAAAATTCTACACTTACGGATGAGGGCGCACGTGCGCGACTTCCTCCTGGATAAATAAAGCAATTACCGGTGCCCCGGTGGGCCGGGCGAGCGAGGCCGGTTGTCGGCGCAATCGAAATAATTGTTAAGTAAAACGCCCCGGAATTTTTTACAGCGAGACAAATTCGACCGGTCGTTTCGCATACATTTCGTCGTAAACACTTCCCCTCCCCGCCTTTTAATCCCTTTGTGATGGTAATTGAAAAACGCGCGACTTTTTTTCTGCTTCGCTCTCTCGACGGCCATTACGGCCGGTGCGCGCTGCTCTCGGATATATTTGTTGCTCGAAAAAGCGTATCAATCGGCCACCGATCTCTCTGTCCTTCTCGCTCTCTTTTCGACCAACGAAACAGTCGGATTTTGGTGTTTGTTATATGTATACTCGGTCGGATTCCTTGTTTCTTCGCTGTTTGTTTTGAATGTTACGGGCAGAGGCCAGTAGCAGAGGCGGAGGACCCCGTGCATAGCCGATTGCGTGCAAATCGCGGGTATTTTTCTACCCGGTCCCCCGGGCTGCAACCCGGTGCTTTGCGATCGTTATCGTTGCCCTTTTTATTTATCGAGCTGCTGTTTCCGTTTTATGGGCCCGGTCGCGGACGCTAAACGTGTAATTCGCGATAAGAAAAGTCTTTCGCTCTTTTTGCCGATCCAGCGTGAATTATATACCGGCTTCTGTTACGCCTTTGTGTTCCGCTCGCGACCGCGTATCGTATGTTTTTGCGCGCGGCCTCGACTTCGCAGTTTAGTATAATGCCACGTTCACGACATTCGATTGTTTGCTTCTTTGCGGAGCATTAAAAGAGGCGGCGGTTTTTGATTGGTATATTTACGGTTTCTAGGAATGTCACTGCCGAAGAGGAAAGTAATTTACAGAAAGGTTCACAAAGTCTTTGATTTTATAGAATTTTTATCAACTAAATTCGTAAATGTTCCCGAGCTCGAAACGTAGTCTTTCTTTTTAAATTTTGTTGTAAAACTGGTGGTTGAAAGATGTACGGGTTCGGTATGACGGTGTTTTGCAAATTTTCGATGCTTGTTAAGTCGGTAAGAAGTTGAATGCTGTTGGGAGGAGATTGAGATTGGATGGGAGCCATTACGGCCAAGTCTAAAGATCGATCAGGAATCGACATATACGTCCTTCTGTATACACGAAGTTAATAATTGTAAATAATTAATTGAACGTTCTCCGGTATATAAGGATTTATTTCTGATTGCTTTCCGGCAGAGCGAATCACGGATAATGTACAGAGAACGATAATTTCGCGTACGTTCCGTGCCGTCCGTACAAAATTAATTGATATTCCCGTTGTTCGGCAAACAATGCATTAATATAACATGCAGCCTTTCCGATTTTTCCGCGTAGAGGATGAATTATCGCAAATTAAAGAGGACGGGGGCAGGTGGGGCGGTAGGAGAGGCGGGTATGCGTCTGGTTATACGAAATTATCCGGCAACGATATTTTTGGTGTTGTTTCTGCAAACAGGAATCAAATCTCCTGTGTATTTTTCTCGTCGAGCGTCGGCTAATATAATTTAGCGTGAAATTATCATTTAATGCCGAATGACGTCGCCAGTAAATGCTTTCATCGACTACGGACTCCGCTGTTATCTCTTTCTGGTCGAAAATGAAGATAACAACGTGTTTATTGTTGTTCTTCATTAGTGGAGTAGTTGATAAACAAGTTGACACATTTATTAATTAAACTAAGCTAAACTAATACAGGTGAATCAACGTGTGTATACTTGGAACTCGACTATTTGCCCTTTGGACCCCTGAAACCAGAAGTTTTCAACGAATTTACAAGTTTCAGTTGATGTATAGTATGTATACTGTTTATACCACACTTACATGTTTAGCAATTTATTAGATCTCTTATGGTGGTCACAAACGTTATCTAGGTGGACGTGCTTCCATCTAAGTTAAATTCTGAACGGCACTAAATGACCTTGAATGACGTTGGAAGGTGAAAAATGTAAAGGATTAAAAATGGTATGGAATTTTTAGTGATGTTTTAGGGTTGCCATTCGAGTTCAAAGGGTTGAAGGGGATGAAGACCCATGGTATTTTTAATACCACCGAGGCCTATTAACATTTAAATATTTTTCAAATAGTATTAGGTGGAGTATCAGGGGTTCTGATAGGATTAATTGGTCCTATGATTTTTTCCAGCAGCAGAATAATCCAATCTGGTCGCGTTCGACGTCAGCTGCGAGGGTTCCAGATCCGACTCGGAAATCTCGGCTAGGCGGGCAGCAAATGTATAAATCGATTCACGGTAATCTGAAGCTATCGACGTCGACAACGACTCGTCTGTATCGATTTCAGCGAGCGACGGGGAATGCACACGTTTAAATAATGCCCCGCACATTAACAATCGGTAATAACATACGTGCCTCTGAAAGCCACATATTGCGGGTGGAGGTTTGGGGGCGACGCGGAAGGGGTAGACAAGGGGGGAGACAGAGAGAAGAGCCAGGGGACACAAATATTAATGATCGGCCCCCAATGAACTAGGAATACATAATGCTTATTTGCATGACACCCCCGCCGTGCCAGGCTTAGTTAATCATTCGCACGCTCTGATGTTTGCTGAATCGGCGTTGCTTACATACGCGTCCCCACAAATCAGCCGGACCGCCGCTAATAAATCGGTGATCGTTTATTAATTTATGGAACAGCTAAGAACGGATTTGGACGCGCCGCGCCGAGCCGGTCTCCCGATTCGCCACCTCGAGTCAACCAATAGTTTCAAACGTTGTTCACTTCCCGCCCGTGATTTATCACCCTCCGACCTCAAATTTGAACAGACAACACGAGTGATACATTGTTTCCTTTCGCGCGTAAACTTTCGGTCCCCTTGCACTTTGCGGAATGATCCATTGGCGGCGCAAATTTCTATTTAATTACTTGCGCTCTAGGGGGTGGGATTCTGCACGGGTCAGCATAGTCAACTCTCCGTAGATGACACACGAGAAGTTCTAACCTCAAAAGAGTTAAGATTGTCCTTCTCCAAAATTTTCGACCCCATTTTACTCTACAGAACAGTCCATTCATACGTTTGCAACCTTGATTCTCATGTTGCTACCCACAATTTGTAGAAACGTATTTATCGATTTGTAAGTATTTAAATTTTTAGATATTTGCTCGCGCTTGAGCTTTCTATAATCTATTTCTCTGTGGGTTTCACGGTCGACTTTTACATTCCTGAACGGGACAGTAGTATTACTTAGAAGTCCACATCCCCATCGATCTCAATTAACCTGTCTTCGCTCGTATGTTACTGTCGCTACGCGCGAAGTCCTCCAATTGTTCTCAGCAACCCGCATCCAGTCCAGACCACGGTGGAACAAACGTCAAGCAAGAATCCCAGGACACGTACGCGCCATTATGGTGCCGCAAGCTGAACTAATTCCTCTGGAAGTTTGCCGGGACGTCGCTGTATGACGCAATTCATAGTTTCTGCGAGTGGAGTGAACCCCAATCACCATATAGGGTTCAATAATCGTGCAACGAAAAACACGTAATCGATCATTTGGCCAGCGGTGGTACGTTTTACGTTAAGAACCCGGCTTTTCACTGTTACAGTATACACTCCGGGACGAAAAGATAGCACACTTCAAAATTAATTAATTTCTATTTATTAAACATTAGAAATTCAATTTTTTATACACATATTTTTAGTGTGTCTTTCTTAACATATATGAATGAAATGAAACGAAACTTCATTAACTTATCTATTTTTATTGAATGAAGTAGAATTATTAACGTTCGTTAATAATTCTGTTATTATGTATATATGTTCTTTTGTATGATCTTTTATTAAATAAGCACGAAAGAAGCTAGTACCCACTTTATCAATTTTTCTTTGCAATGAATATTTGCTCTTCAATAACTTCTGCACAACTGACAAAGGTAAAACTGCTATTTTTACTATCATTTTGTCCCGCTTGGAGGCCCCAATATTTACGTATCCATTTCGAAAATTCTATTGAACCAAATATTGTGGATGATATTCAGTACATTGTACGTACAGCCATGTCAGAATATGTTGACATATTAAAATATTCATTTTCTTCAGTTTAATGTACCACATGAGGAAAAATAGACGATGTGTGCTATCTTTTTGTGCCGGAGTGTACTTTACGCATGTTTTATGCACACATGCAAAGTCAACTTAAGGTACATGTCACACGAATTGCGTTCGTGTAGCTGATAGTTGCTCGCCGAGGAAAAAATTGAACGTGTCTACATATTTGCGAAGTTTAAACTCACTGTTCGCTCTCCGAGAGATTTTGGTGCGGCTCTCCGCTGGCAGTGTCAATACCGTGTACACTGACGAATTCGACTCTCGAGAGTAACTCGCGATAGTTTTACTTTCAGATGGACACGTACCTTTACCACCAATCCACACAGAACGATTAGTTTTCCGAGGTTACTTTGAGCCCGCAGACCGTTTTCGCTTGAGTACCATGTCGCCGACGCCTTTTTCCACCGTCTACGCGTTCAGAACGAATTTCCGCTAATTGCCAGTTGATCGGCCGCCCCGGTGGAAAAGAGAAACGAAGGGGGATTAATAATTTCAACCGGCCTAGGTCGCGGGCCGATCGTTACCCGTTACACGGGTATTGATTTCATTAATAACGCGGACCCGGTACCTGCGTGACTGCGCCGCGAAACAACCGTTCGTCTCTCGTTAAGCTCGGCCCCTCCCGCGTGTTAGCTGGCTCCGCCGCCCTCGTTTTAATCTTTTCCACTTTTATACGTTGGTGGCCCCCGGCCCTCGGAGCCCTAGAAGCTGCTCTCCGCTCCGGAAAACGTGGCCGCTATTGGCAACGACGACGCGTCTACCCGCATTACATACAGTCCGGCCCGGTTTAATCTCATTTGGCGAGGAACCCGCTGCAAGGAACACGCCAGCGCGTCGCTCCGCCGCCTTTTGGATCCGAATATTCCCCGGGATGGGGTCACGCCGCCAGACAAGTATGGTCTGGAACAGGTGCAGTCCCCTGGAAAGGACGGGAAGGTGTGTTAACGTAATTGAGTTGATCGCGACGAGTCCGACGCGACACCGCACCGGCGCGGCGGCGCGGTGGCGGAGCGGAGCGGCGCGACGAGCTCGCCACGGTCTGGCTACGTTTTAGGTAATTCCCCCTGTTTCTTTTCTTTTCTTGCCGAGTCGACACCCGGCTTTTCGGACCTGCACCCTATTTGTCATGGGTTTCTTACAGAAACTGTCTCTGTTTTAGTCGGATTGATGCACCATCGTGGAGTAGTTTTTTCTTGAATTGCTGTTACCGTGAAAGGAAATTAAGGTCTACTCGATTTGATGGGCAAAAGGTTCTTGCAGCAACAGGAGTTCTTTGGTCTCGTGCCTTTAACAATGTACTAAGGATTAAGGATTACTATATTTATGAATGAAGGCTTTCATTTAGGAAATTTCTATGCGTCAATTTTGTCGAAATTACGGCCGCACGTAGTCGTGTGCAGCGCACGAAACTAATTACAAGATAAAACGAGCCGGGTCGCGGGAAGACGAAATTATACGAGGCAGAAAAACCAAAGTAATGGCTGAGCGGACCGCGTCGGCTGTCCAGCTGTCCATAAGCGTTTCATATTTCGGCACGATGAAAAGATGTCCATTATGAAACTGGGCCGGGTAGGAACGGGGTGGTCTGAACGGGCGCGCGCGTCGCGTCCGCCTGATTAAGGATAAACTCGTGTCTTGTAATTAGTGTCGTTTGGAAAGGGAGCAATGATTTTATTCTCTGCGCGCGGCTGCTTGTTTTATTACGCGGCCCCAGCTGAAACGTCGCCGGCGCGGCACGGGGGTGTATGGCCCGCCGCGAAATACACACGCGTGCACCACAATTTTAGACATCTGGCGTGGCTGTAACTTAAGCGGCATAGCTTATGATAACTGAATTATGTAGCCGGCGAAACTTGTGTACGCTGCATGCAAAGCCCTCTGTATAATTCAAGGATTGCGTGCAATTTGTCGGCATTTTCTGCGAGGCTGCTCCGTGCCTCTCTCTCTCTCTCTCTCTCTCTCTCTCTCTCTCGATCCACCCCCGCACGCCTGCTGCCACACAACCCTGGATTTTGCCACCGCGTGAATGACGATGCGCCACGTTCTGCGGACAATCGCCCGCGGCTTCGAACGCTGTCACCCGCAACGTGCAAATTCAATTTTTGCCCCTCGTATCGATGTTTATCGAAGGCACGGATTTTTTTTTTAAATCCCTTAAAGCGCATCTGTTTCGCAACACGATTTTCACGCGTTCACCGGCAAGAGCACGGTCGTTCGCGTTGTAGACTCGATTCTTTGTTTCGTGTGTTTTGACGCTCTCCGCATTGCGCACATCGTGTTCCGCCCGTTTTCGAGTAGAACAACGGAAAGGATTTATTTTTTAATACTGTGTAGATGACAGCGTCACCGCGATCTTTTGTTACTCCGTTAGAACGAATTTATTTCCTTTTTTTAAATCTTCGTAGGTCGATAAAAATTGAAGAGGTTGTTTCTGGAATGTATATTTATTCTGTAGAACTGGTTTGGTTAATTTATTCGGAGGCGTTGGTGAAAATAGTAATGAGATGTACATGCAAAATTTGACTTTTTATTGGGAAAATTCCGCACGTTTTTGTGATCCCACAGGCTCGGGTATGAAAAAGTGTACATCTGTTAGGGGTTTAACTGATAAAGGATTAATCGCTTTTATGTTCGTTGTAGACTTATCCGTGTCATTCTTCTCGGATCTGTACGACTAAAAATAGAATTTAAAAAATAAATATCATTTTTACCGATACCAGAAAAATTCATAAAATATCGTACTTTTGAAAAGTCACATTTTACACAAAATATATGAAATAGTAATACTCTTTTCAAAACCGTTTCTCTATACGATTCCTCTGAAGAGCGTCCGCACAAAGGGAACCGATCGCAAATCCTCTCCAATTTACAGATTCCAGGGATCACCAAAGAAACGGAGGGTAGTGGTACAGATCACGCTCAAACGTGTCGCACCTTGTCTCGAATGCTTAGGGGGTGCGCACCCCAAATCGCCGATGCCTCTTCCACCGGTCAGAGTGCCGATTTCTGGCGTCCTTCACGTCAAAAGAAGAACAATCTCCCTGGCATTTGCAATATCGCGATTCCGACCAAGGAAACAAGAGATTCGCGTCGCTAGAGAAAAAGAAGGAGAACAGAGGTTGGCCTCGAGTTTCTTTGTCCAGTGACCGGAGATCAATCGAGTCGCCGCGTCGATGAAATCCGTGGAGCGTCTACGAATTTTTAATTTCGATTTGGTTGGCGCGCAAGGGCGGCTCGGGGGTGAAATAGGGCGGTAAAGAAGGTCGTGATTACTCGGCGCGTTGTTCGTCGATTTGTGCCGTATACGTTTCCGATAGCGTGCACAAAGCGGCTTCTAAGCCGTGTCGAGAGGTCCTTTGACGTTTCTTGTTAGCCGGGACCGTCACAAGGCGTTCAACGGACCGCCTACCGGCTGCAGACTGCCGTCTAGACGTTAAGTAAAACCGAATAGATCCCGCGCGTTCAACCTCGGTTCCAACCCCCGTTCATCCCCCATGCATCCCCTTCCCGGCCCATCCGAGCGCTCCCGCATAGCGTTGGCTCCGCTACGTGTGTATACAAGTTGTTCCCGCGTTACTAATGTATCCGTTGAGTACACTGTTAATATTTAAGCGTGCCTGCCCGGATTCTCGTAGCTGCAGCCACGTCGAGTCGCTCCGCGTTGCTGCGACGCACCGCGCCGCGCCGACTGCCTCCTTCGACTTGCCGAAACCCTTCAACTTCCCTTCCGTGTTGATCGACGCGGACTCACAACGCCAGGTGCTCCCCGCCGGAACGCAAACTGCATCCGGCAATTTCGGAAATTTCGATACGACATTCGCGATTAATTAATCACGTCGCGCGCATAACGCCCCGGGCCGGGCGAGGCTGATTTCGTCGCCTTCCAGATCCGATGGATTACTCGTAAACCTCGGGGACTCGGCGCAATGCGGCGCTGAGAAAAATCTGACACGATATCCTTGTTTACGTGGAAATACAGTCTCGATTTGTGGGGAAACTTCCGGACCGAAATGTCACCGGTATCGTGTATACAGGCGCTGTTACTTGATCTCTTACTTCCTAGTAGAACAGTATGATGTCGGTGAAACAGTACCAATTTCATGTTAAGACTAATTAGAATTATTTTTTTGTGGAACTTGTACCAACATATCGGCGACAGTTTTCTGATCACAATGAGTCTAAACACGACACGTTTGATTCATGTATTCTTGTTTAATCTACGATGCAGTAAAACCTCGACTATCCGAACCTATCAGTGAACAAGCCTCAGTGAGTACGAACAAAATTACTGTAAAATTGCAACCGGGATTTTTCTCTTTCTTATTATGTTGCGAAAAGTGAAAGATCGAGATCGAGATGAAAAGTAAAGGGGAAGATATTGTAGAAGAATTAAATTAAATTGTAGAACGTCGAAACGTGTTTCGCGTTTAAACGGGCCGGGAGCCGGAGAGGCAGGCTAGCAGATCAAAGCGGTAGGCGCCGCCATCAATCATTCATCGTCTGTTTTCTTAGTTCTCCGCAAACCTACTAAATTTCATTGAAATCTGCGCGCACCGCCGGCGTAATACCCGTGTAAATCGAAACGGAGTTTAACAAGCCTGTGTACATGGCGAGAGCAACCCCTCGACATTTCCAACATAAACACGGTCCGTTTGTTTATGGGAGCACGCGGTAAAACACGAAGTCGCCTACGGGCGACGAGCCCCGTAATAATCACCCTCGAAAAGTTAACGGCGTGGCCGCAAGAAACGGAAGAACGGATATCCGGGGATGATGCTCCGAAGGCGTCAACTGTGACGTACGGGTACGTCATCGGGTTCGAGGGGTTGATAGGGGAAAGAAAGGGGACGACGTTTAAAGGGGCTGCGCGGTCGCGGTGTGTAATCTCTCGAGGATTTTGAATTCGAGAACGATGAACTTTAGACGTTGCCTGGGAATCCTTGATTCGATTATTCTTCGTTAAGAACTTGCGGGCTCATAACTGACGTGCTTAACGCGCTCGCTGCTTGTATTTCCAAGCCTGAACTGCCAGCAAACTATCTTTTTTAAAACAATAATGAAAAAGTCTTTTACGGGCGTCTTCCCAGCAAATCGTAGCAGAGATAAGTTCTCTTCAAGAATTTATCCCAGGAAAACTAGACGGTGTAAAACCGAAAAACTTCTTGCTTGTATAATATATTCCGGCTTGATGTAGTATTGGGTTGGCAAGAAAGTAATTTCGGTATTTTAAGGTGAAATAAAAAACCGAATTTCTTTATTCAAGCGATGAGCTTTAATCAATAAAATATTTTCTTATTTATTCTTTTTGGCAAAAGCTCATCGAACAAAAGGGAAAATATCTTATTCGTTAAAATTGATTGCTTGAATAAAAAAAATTGGCCTCTCTATTTCACGTTAACATACGGAAATTACTTTCTTGCCAACGCAATATTATAGACAAATTTTTGTTTCATATTGTGTGTCTTATGCATTATTGTCTACGTGACATCATATAACATTGAATCATATTGAAGTATATCGAAAAATGTTTTGCATTTTGTGTAATTTAATAGATGAATGACCTCGAGCTATGCGTTTCATTCTACCATTTTTCAAACAGCTTCGACAAAAATTCGAAATGATAGACAATCATTTATATTTTTATATCCAATAAACTTGTTTGTGAAACCATAAAGGTCTGCATACAGCATTGAAATACAGACCGAAGACCGTTTTTATTGCATCTGTGGTTTAATGAATCGATATTTGAAAATATGTTTCCGAAATATTATTTTTACACGCTGTAAACGGAAGTCGTGTAAATTGTATTCAGCACCGCCTGTGTTTGACAAGAATTTTCACGATTTAAAGCTCCCAAGCATGAACTGCATTCCTGATAATAAAAATGGATGGCCCCAAGGCAAGGGTCAGTTTTTCAATTTAACAAACGAAGTTTTCCCACTTTCAAACAATGAATAAAGAACCAAGTGTATTAGTCATGTGGTACAGGTATTTTTTATTTTTGTATAAAAATAATAGCACTGAATAATGGCACCAAAAAATTTCACCGAGCCAGGCACGGCCCAGGATGCATACCTATTTACGCGCGAATCATACGCATCGAAACATTGGCGCGACGCACAAAGCCTTGCAAAATGTCCCGAGTTTTTTTCGTTACTACATCTGTCCGGCACTTCCGTTCAGTTTTGTGACTCGATAAAGCAGCGCGTGCGCTTGGCTAGAGCAGTTCGAAATAAAAATATTTTTCTATTTAGATTCGGGAGTACTTCTGACCGGTTCCGTTTGGCGCGCGGTGTCGCGTTCTTCGTACTCGCAATTTGATCACACGCAGACGCTGGTCGTTCTAGTTCCCGCGAAGAGGATCATTGCTTTCCGGGCGGAACGCAATTTGTCCCCGTCCCTGCAATAAAAGCAGGTGTTGCAATCTGCGATCGCGATTGAATTCCGCGCATTCCGTCTCGCTTCTTACGCGTGCTGCGTGCGCAAGTAATTTTATCCGGGCTGTTTCTTCGGTACCCGGCCTTTCGCGGACCGTATTTATCGCCAATTTCCGGCATTGCTCGCTTGTGCATCCTGATTATGAAAGTTCCGGTTTCCGCGGCGAACAATGGCGCGCTGCTTTTACCGGGCGACCATGAATCCCGTCGTAAAAAACACGGGTTCACGGTGATAGCTTCCCCTTCAATTATATTAAAGAACCGAAAGCCAGAAAATGCTTTCGAGTCACGGGGAACTTCGATTCGCACCTTTCTTTTCAACGAAAAGATTTCCTTGGCCACTTCCCATTGCACCCTCCTCTGTAATAATAATTGCAAAACTCTTCGGCGTATTATAGATTCCGCGAAGACAGAAATTGTCCCCGATGAATCGTATAATTCCGATTTTCATTAAGAGAGAACGATCTTTAACGGGTTCGTCGCATTCGATGCAGCGAAACGTTTAAATGTAGCTCAAGAAATTGTTCAATAATTACTTACCGGAGGCGAAGAGCTCGGCCTTCGAAAAATTAATTTTTCCGGTCGCCGCGCCGCGTTGCGAGTCGGCGCGAATAGTAATAACAAGTCAGGCGAGGTTAAACGATTCTGGAATAAATTATGTCTCTTGTCCAGGTTGCTCCGGTGACGTCAAACTCGTTCCTACAACTAGAATTCATTGTCTCCTTTTTCTCGAGAAAACCTCGCGATTTCTTCAGCCGAATGCGAGAGTCGTGATTTCGGAATTACGACTATGCGCGCGACGATGCGGGGATTGTCTCGTTTCCGATTCGAAATTGAAAGTGACGCACGAAATTGTAGGAGAGGCACTCGTGATCCATGATTGTCTCGGAAGCTTTTGCGACGTTATCCACCTCGACGTTTTCCCCATCGAAATACGTGGCGTTCTTCAAGTTCCAAGAATACGTCCACTCGTGTTTCAAGGTTTTGTAATTGAATTCTGTTGCTTCTTCGACTCTCTACTCCTGCGGAATGCTCTGATCCCGAGTCTAAGGATTTCTCGACGACCTCTAGGCCTTTGTGACTTTCAATTTCGTCGATTTCCTCCCCAGATTAAATTCTGCTGTATCGACGGATTAACACTAAATCTACCACTTATTATATTATTTTGCTATTATTCAACTGTAAAGCCACTTGGGCAATGGTCAAATAAATGTTCTTCACATTTTAACTAGTGATGACGAAGTAATCCTTGGACAAATTTTTCATCTATTTAATTCTTAATTGTACAGAGTGTATAAAAAGTATAACTAGAGGGTTATTGTTGCTCGCTCGCTTCGCTCGCTCGCGAGTAGGGTTGTTTTTGCTCGCTCGCTTCGCGAGCTCGCGGATAGGACTGCTCTTGCGAAAGGGTTAGTGGTACGCATGGCTAGTAGTACCTATAGCTATTAATGTTTTTTTGATTTGGTGTGTGACTCTCCACGAGCCACACAAAGAACTTCCCGATTCGTTAGTTGCAGTATATTATTATCATTATTTTTAGTACGTTTTAAGAAGATTATACGTTTTCAGGGAAATTCAATAGTTTTCTACTTATCAAGATGTTTGCTATATGGCGTCGCCTTAAACGAACATCGTAGACTCGTTGCTCGCTTGGTTCCTTGTTATAGCGTACTGATGTTGCAAAATAAATTGTCTTAATTATTATAGTTTTTCGCAAACGATACGACTCCTCATTATCCGGGTTAGCAGTATTGACCTTGGTTTTCTTCGATACTGTTAATTTAAATTGTCCCAAAATATATAAACCGCTCAATTTTGAAACTCTGCTCAGTGCTACATACAACATGTGTAAAGTTCGTTTTTCTGATGTTTTAAAATTCAAACATACTTTTCTCGTATGTTTGTCCCTGACTTTTATGAATCGTAATCGCTTCAGCAGGAACCACTGGAAATTGACTACGTGTGATTTGATATTTTTCCTCACTCGACATATTTACTTGATTCGATATTTTTATTATTGGTGGCAAATTTTGATGAATATTTGCATTTTTCATATAATCACGATAACGAGTTCTTACTTTCACTCCTACTCTGGCCAATTGAAAATCTAACCACAATATAGACGGAATTTTAGTATTTTCTTGAAAAGTAATAAATTTTAATATTCCGCATGTGTGCTCCATTAACCAATCCGTTTTCAACATTAATGTTATTAATAATTATCATATTGTTTATATTAATTTTCAATTTAATCTCAGTTAATAATTCGTTTTGAACTGATTGTTTTTTTAAAGATTGTAATATAAATTTTTTTTGTACTTTCATCGATATTCTTTGAAAATGTATTCTCGGGAGTAGAGATGATTAACTCACTCTTGCATTGGGATAATTTTCGATTATTGTAAGCGGAAACATTAGCGTAAGGTACAAAAAAAAAATTTTTTTTTAAATTAAAAAAATTTTTTTTAATTTAAGAAAAATGAAAAAAAAAATTTTTTGTGTAATTACGTTTGTTTCTTCGGTGGAAACTTTCCATTCTCTCGTATAAATTGCATTGTAGAATCAACTCCGTTCGAAAAAAACTAAAAATCTAAAAAACTACTTGACCAATATGGACCAAAATCTAATCAGCTCTAAGTTACGACGGGGCACATCGATTGCATCATTCATCATTCTGATCGCGTTGTTACTTTTTCAGAAAACGTTAACGAAAAATTTGATACCATAGAAACAGACATACGCACACACACACACACACACACACACACACACACACGAACATTTTGCTTAAAATAGTCTAGAATGACTGCAATGACCATGAAACGTGAAGATCTGCTAAAAAATCGATTTTCGATTTTCGGGGTCATTACAATAACTTCCCTATAAAATCGGGAAGTTAAAAAGTAATGGTAATCCGTCTTAGGGGTGAATCTACACCTCTGGATCGGTGGACATTTGTAAAAATTTGATTTTTGTAGAAAATTGTTGTTAAAGTTTGTCTTTACATCAATACCTTCTACTCATCGAGAAGAAAAAAGGTTTGAAAGAAGCCACATGTCGCAAACAAATAGTCCTCCGACGGATTAACAGGGCACTGCCATAAGCGCGAATACGTCTTATTAACGATGACGCACAACAAAACACCACACTTCTCTACACAATCACTGGACACTACAAACGGTACTGAACTACGCGAACAGAAGATTCTGAAAAATTTGTAAGTACATACCTATACTTGACATTCGTATTTTATAATGTAGGATTAATATTCTTATGTATAACAATGGATGGAAGGTATTCTTTCACATTTTGCAACCTCATATTTATGATTCGCATTGGTATAATTACAAAAAAGTTATTCTCTTTTAAAGGGTGTACGGAGACTTATTTTACTGAGTGAGACTGATTTTACCAACAAATGTTCACCGATCCAGAGATGTAGATTCACCCCTAGAACGGCTGACCATTACTTTTTATACACCCTGTACCTAATTCTTAATTGTACTTATCTTTCATGAAATTTTCCGAGGTAGCCACAAAACAAGTGCATGTTATACAAAGTATATAAAATGACATGAAACTCTGTTTTCCGCTCGGGAACTTTCAGATTTACTGAAAGGATTACTGGTCCTAAAGGGAATTCTACAGAAACATTGCTACGCAGTCACCTCGGATTTTAATCGTTTCGCAACAGTTTAATTTTGCCGTCACGCGAATTTCAAAGAAATTGGACGGGCATGCATCGGCCCCGAAGAGGCGGCGACCGTCGGCAAATTAATTAGGAAATTTAGCGTTTCATAACTCACGATTGGACAGGACTCCAACCGGTGAAAGGGTCTTCAGCTTACCTCGAGTGGCTATTGAACCACTGCGGGCAGCGCTGCTCAAACACTTCAACTCGAAGAGGCAATATCTCGTAATTGGACTATCATAATGGCGTACTCAATGGCCTTCGCAAGGAAACGCTTCGAAATTAAAACACTTTCGGCTGGATCGCGCCATCTATAACGAGCCTTCGGTGAATTTCGACGCGGAACGTACGATTTGTCCACGGTGTACGTTCTCTCCCGGAATGCGTTTATTCGTCCCCTGCGAACAGGTTTCACATATCAATATCATTAGCTTCTTTCTCCTATACAATTTTAACGTATTTTCAGAATAGATATTAACATAGTATATTATAGTACTGCAAACAAATTCATGTTAACATACACATTACTTTGTATTTGAAACATTTGTGTGCCCGACGAATGCACAAAAATGCACAGTCTTCCTCTGGGATTATACATATAATTCATCAGACAGGTGTGTCATTAATTTTCTATAGATAGTAACATATTGACATTTCGACAAGCCAACATGGAAGTCATAATCAGACAAATAATATTGCTGATTTCTGTCTGCACTGGTGGACAAATTTTTAGGGATTTCAGAGAGCCACCACGATAATTGAAGTTATCAATGTCTGTCGCAAGTGACAATACGCCATTACGATTAATTACGTGAATTCGGTTCATTAGGGCGCCGGTGTGTTCCAAGCGAGCCTTAATTAGAGCAGTTTAATGGACCAGAACGCGGAGAAGGGTTGAAGCTGCAAGAAGCGAGGACAAAAGAAGTTGCGGCTAATTATCCATCGATCCTATACTGGTATTTATACAACGTCAGGCTGTATATACACATATATGTACGAGAATCTATTTTACCGAGTCATGTGCAACAATCGAAGAATAAATTGCTAAACAGCGTGCTAGTTTTTCGCGAGACGTAACAGCTGCGATGAGACGCATAAAAAATCACGGAGGCGGTATGCACCCGTAAAAGTTCTCTGTGCTTTTCGGCTGTGTTTATAGAAGACAATACTGCAAGTTTTTTGTCGGTTGCGTTCCGCTGATATTGTAAAGTTTACATTCCCCGGGCAGAAAATAGAGGAAACTCTTTCGGCAAGAAACACTTTGTAAAAAGGAGAGCAGAAGCACCATGGGCCAGGAGCGAAATGTGTACTGTCGCGACTCCAACTTGCAACAATGGGCATCCCCAAAGGGCTCGCAGCCGTCAAATTAACTCCGAGACCTCCCGAAAATATTCCTGCGCGCACATTCGTGACTTCCTCGATTTTAAACTTTCTCTCCTCCGCTCTCTACGAAACCGAGTACCTACCCTCGCAAAGAGGAAAAGGGACGAAGAAAATAAACGCGGCGAGAAGGAGAAAGAGAAGATGGAGGATCGCGACCCTAATTATCACGATTTTCACACTCTGCTGCTACGGTGGTCCTCGCTCATTGAAATCCGCAGGTTAACGCTGGTAGAAAGCGCACCGCCAACTTTACAATTTCACGAGCGTGGTTAAGAGGCCTCGTAATCATCGGCTCAGAAGTTGCTTCAACCCTTCGTCATAATTTTAATTGAAATCTACCTCGATACTCCTTCGGGGTGGAGTTCGACTGGAGGTTCAATTTCAAGTCGCCCGCAGAACGACCCCTTCATCTTTGAAGTCCAAATTGTCTCATCTACACCTCTTCCTCGATCCATCCTCGTTTTCATTCTCCTCGAGGAAACGGTCAATACAGTAACGAATTCTAGATTCTGATACATTTATGAGAGCAGTGAGGGTCTTTCAAGTTCCATTTTACATTCATTTCTATCGTGGAGGAGCGTTCAGTAATACGAAAGGTTTATTAAGAATGTGTGTATTCGAAGTGTAATATGCAGACTGCGGATCTTTATGCGTTCACAGCAAAATTGAGTAAAATTTTGAAAATTGAAGATGTCAATATATGATTTCTCCTCTATTAGAATCATTAAGGGAAGGAATAACATTCGATTTAGTTTCTGTTTCTTGCAATCGATGCTGACAATTTTTATTTTGCATAAAGATCCGCAGTCAAGTAATATGTGTCTACAGAAGTATGTAGTGTGCAAAGAATCAGGGAGGTACTGCCCAGAGTACGAGAGAAAACTAGCGGGAGGGGAACGAGATAGGAGGAACGCAAAGGCAATCTGAATGATCAGCCTTCTTTTCCCGTTCCCTTCCCGTTAGTTTTCTCTCGTGCTCCGCACAGTAATTTGTGGTATTTTTTGAAAAACTCGCAAGGGCAAGAACAAGGGCGGTAGTGGTGGGTGGTGGTGGGCGGTGGCGTGTGCGGCAGCAGCTGCCCGAAAACGTCGTCTATCCGCTCGGCCCTGATCGGTGCATGTTACACCTGTGCCATCGTGTGCATGTGCACACGTAATATTTAACACGTGCGTGGTCCCGTGTCTCGAACAATGGGGCTCGGCAAACAGCTTTTCACGCTGGTTTCCTCTCGCCCGGGCACATTAAGCGCACGCGTGTAAATTTCATGTACACCTGATTGTTCGCGTGTTAACGGGGGGTGCCGGGACCGGGCCGGGACCGGGCCGGGCTGGTATATGTAACACGGGAATCGAGCGGAACGTATGTACCTACCGTACATCCATGACAATCGCAGCCCGCTTAAGGCCCGGCCTCGACGAGCACGCATAGTTTCGGCTTGTTCCGGATTATATTCGAAGACGTAACCGGTGACGTGACAGGCGACAGGTTTGTCTGAGCGGACAGGAGAGGAAATATTGCTCCGTTGCCGAGGCTTGCCGTCGACAGAGAAAGACAGGCCTGCTCCGTACCTTAGCCATCAGACTGTCGGAACAACCCCCCATAAAATTGATACACTGTCGACGCTCCTCGTCACAGCATTAAATCTGTCTTATATAAATGTCTTATATAAATAAATTCTCTATCACATATTCAAGTTATTCTTGAAACACATTCAGCCAAGAGAATTGCTATCTCCTAATTGAAAAGAAACCATGTACTCTTGTCCCATTTTCTTTAGTATCAATGTTTTACACTGGTGCAAGAAATGAACGTAATTCCAGTGTCCTCCCGACGCCGCAGAGAAAATTAAGAATGCATCATGAACGATCTAAATGGAATTTTCGAGCGCGCTTTAAGCCCCAATTGGAAATACATTAAGTCGACGCTAAATCGGAGGAAGTTAGGCGAAGAGCCAGGACCGCGTCAGCTCCGGGTTACGTATAATATTAATTGGTATTAATGATCCAAAGGATCCAAGTTCTCAAACGAAAGGACGACCAAGAACTTTCGTCCCAACTCGATTGTTTCTGTTCTAGCAACTTTCCAGTCGGTCCCGCGTGGTGTTCCTCGAAGATCGTCGATACCTCCGAGAATCTTTCCGAACTCGGTAATGGACGTCCGTGATGGAATTCCCGAGCTCTTCGGTTTCACATTCTCTGAAAAATTTAGCTTTCCTCCGACCAGAGAATAACTTGTCTTCGGTTCTTTTCGTTTTATTCAATCCGTATGGTCTCGTCGAAGCGGTTCGTTCCTTTGTCTACAGTCTACACAGTGTCCCTTAACCGATCGATCATTGCAAAATGCCGGATCTGACTTAATGAACTCGACAAACCGGGGATCTTTCTTGATCGCGACGCGTGTTCGAAAACTTTCTACATATTCTAGAAGAAGAGACTCCTGGAGACGAGCTTTCTTTGTGGAAGCTTGAAATCATACGTCTCGAGAGATGAGGATAAGTTCGATGATGAATGGTACTAATTAATGCTGAATTGTGGTGAATTATTTTATAAGAATCAGAATAAGAAAGCACTTCAATTCATTCAATTTAAGATTTCGTATGGTAAATATTAAACAAAGACAATATTACAAACTGAATACTACAAGGATTGGGGGAACACTTGCAGTCTCTAAAAGGTGTGTATTCGTCATAGAATGGTAGTCGCTCGGAACCGGCATTATAAAAGTCCTCGGGCGAGATGAATTACGTTCGATCGTGGCCAACTTTCGTTCCGCATGCGATTTAATAAACTGTGGTTTCGTAGTGTACAATATTTCGCGGTGGCTCGTAACTTGTCGAGTATACGGGACAATTCTTAAGTATTCTTAAGCAAGTATCGAAGTCTCCGGAGCGAGGCGGCTCCACGATCATGTAAATAAGGGACGAAAATGTAGTTTATGCTACGTAGCCAAGACCCAGTTTCGGGTTTCCGTAGAGAACGGTAATGGAGGAGGCACCGTCGTCGTCATCGGAGGGAAGAATACGTACAGCTTCCGGAGTATTTCCTATCGGAACAAAAGACCGGAATACAATTTCCCAAGCGGCGTCCCCGGCGATGTCTAATGACTTTCGAATCGATGAGGACACGACACCGCTAAACTTCCCCGATTGTTCGAGCATTTCTCCTGATACCCGTTCCAGTTTTATAATCGCGAGACAACTCTCGGCCAGACTGTTCTTTCTCTTTCTCTCTCACTCTCCCTCTTTGACTCTCGTCATCGGAGAGTTCTCTTCCCCACCGCTCGATAATTGTCTTCGCAATTACATACTTCAGAATGTCTGGCATTTAGTGCCTTGTACCCTGCACCCTGTCCGGTTCTCAGCCGCCGCGGCTTCCATTTTCTCCGCGGACGAGCACCCGCCGATGAAATTATCCGGGCGACGGTAATGAAACAGCGCTTGACGTTAAACCGATACCGAAAATAGATAACATTTATCCGCTGCCGGCGCAGTTATTACCGTGATGCTACCAAGTAAATTGAACCGGCAGCATCTGACACAGTTCCGTCCAGTTCAGTCGCTCCCCCGCACCGTTTCGGGAAGCCCGCCGCTAGAACCGCCGTCGTTCGAGGAAATTTAAATACTAATTGCGACAGTGATTCTTGCGAACGTTATTAAACTGGATTATTTAGAGCGAGGCTGCACAGCTTCTCCTGCTGCCAGGGTGAATCAAGGACTCGGTGATTCGTGCGTGGATCTTCTTTCCAAAAAAAGACTATCTTACTTTACAAAAGTGACAAGAGTGCATTTATTGAGATTGTATGCTTTCAAATCTTTTATCTGAAATAATTCATATTCAAGATGATCGATGGATTGTGTATGACCATAGACTTTCTGCACGCTCGGTAATATGATGATTTTAAAAAATTAAAGAAATTAATTTAAGAAATCGCTCACGGCGATCGATTGAGAAGAATAGCCGGTCAGCCACGGTCGAAAGACAAAAGCTAATTACTACGGATATAATTCGTTACTATATCGACAGGGACAACAATGGCTACGGGAGATCGGTCGCGATCGCATCACGTTCCCTCGTTAATTCGATTGAAAAGATCCACCCTCCCTACCCTTATCGGTAATCAGCGGTCGGTCGATTTTAATCGTCACGCGTTCACCAATTAAACATTAAAATGCGCGGCAATCGTCGACGCATCCTGTTTATTACCTCGTTCCCATGATTTTATATGTAACAGAGGCTGATTGGTTTCGGCGCGGATCGATGATCTTGTTTGCTGATGAATATCTTCGTTTGTACCTGGTCCTTCATTCGCCGATTTCGGTGGCCTAAATGTTGCTGTTTAAATTAATCAAACATTCAAAAAACCTCTAAAAATTCTGTCCACGTTGTAGCATATTCGCATAGATTTTTAAGTAAATTATTGTATTAGGTGCTATCGCAGGTACAGTGTTCCCGCGATTGGTGTGCGTTGTGGGAACCTCGGGGGTATCGAGTCATCGAGTCTCGGAAAACGAAATGGTACTACGTTTTTTTACGTGTGCCGAACATAGATTTCTTGGATAACTTTTCCAAGTGTAAACGACGATCCTGGGTAAATAACGGTGCCAAGCGGAAAATTGTTGTATCGTACTAATGCTATTCCATACCTGAGAATGATACATCGAGTATCATACAACCCCAATTTAAACACCCTAATAGGGTAAAGCTGCTCAAGTCTACCAGTGCTCAAGTCGTACCACTTGAATTTTGAACGAACTACGGCGATAACAACAAATACAACGGCAACCAAATATATGTACATCTGACAATGAGTCAACCAAGTTGCTTTACGTATTATTGTCTGCCATAAACCAGCCTCATTATAAGTCCTGTCATCAAGTAAGTTTATTTCAATTTTCTTATAATTTTCTGTATATGTGTTTGGTAGTTAATCTTGCAAGTAAATTATTGATAAAATTATGTTCCTTATTAAATTTAAATTCAGTAGAATTTACATAATCGGTTGGTTCGAAACGAAGTCCGGGGTTAAATTTGACTTGTGCCGTGTCTTAAGTCGTATCCATATGAGATTCCTAAGTCGTACTATCTCGTCAGTCGAAATAACGTCAACGCAAAATAAAGAAAACATAAAAAATGCGTCAAAAAAAGAAACACAGTAATTAATAAAAAGGAATTGGCATTAAAAATTAAAAAGAAGAAAAGCGATTGGTTTTGTTTTATTTGTGGAGAAGATCGGGAGGAAAACATGATTCAATGCTTGAAATGCAAATCATGGCTGCACGATATATGCGCTGGAGTTGATAAAAGAACAAAAAAATTTGTATGTGATGTTTGTACTAACTGAATACCTATGTGTCATGTAAACAGAATAATAAAAAAAATACGTTTTAATTATTATTGTTGCTTAATTGAATTCTTAGGTACGACTTAGGCTATAGGTGGTACGACTTAGGAAACCGGTTACCTTAGTTGTACCGATATAAGTTTTTAAAGATTTAGTTTATTTTACGTGAAAGAGCATATAGATTTTCTGTTATAATAAATAACGATAATATTAACACAAACGTTTTCAATAACACATTTAATTTCTATTTAGTTGATAAATCCTAAGTTTTATACCGTTTTTATCTTCAGGGGTACGACTTGAGCAACCTTACCCTACCTTAATTTCTTTGTAGCGCGATCGACCGGCCAAGGGGGAACCCCCTAGTAGTGGGGATAAAAAAGTCACATCATCCGCATACCCGAAAGTCACATCAATCGCGGGAACACTGTATTCCGAAAGCAACGATCGTTTCGCTAGGGTAATGCAAGCCCACTCTCGCCAAACTCACAGTGAACGCATTCAACGAGGGGTCCTGATACAGTTTCGTTAAAATCGCGGGACCGACGGCCGTGCAGTTGATTTTCCAAGTCAACGAGCAATCAGGAAGCCGACACGCAGCTCTCGCCGCGTCGCGTTGCCGCGCGAAGATTGCTTTTTCATTCCATTCGCTGTTTATTTTTTCACCGATCAACGAGCCCGGGAATGTAAATTAATCCGGTATTGCATATGAGATGCGCGCGGATGTGCGAGCACGCGGCCCCCGTATTGAATTCCCGTGATTGGAAACAGGTATTACGTCGACGTCGAGGTGCAGGGTAGAGAGCGCTGGGTGCAACGGGGCTGGGAAAACGCAGAGGGGTGAGGAGGGGGAGACGAGTCCGTAGTTCGTTTCTGGTTGTCGTTTTTCCTCCGGTTTGTTATCGAAGGCGTTCCGCCGAGGAGCGAAAATAGGGGTGCGCTTTTAGCTACGGCTGATTTGAAAACGTATCTATCAGCAGGCAGAAAATTATGTGCACGCGGATCTTCAATACGGAGCCGACTCGCGTCTCTGCATCCTTTCCCCTTCGACGCCAGACGTGGCACGATTTAAGGGTTGCGCTACCCTGATGTTGATTGGACGCACATCATTCCGCGCCTTTATTTTACGGGCCTCCGAAAGGAAATTTAAAACGAACCCTCGCCTCGTTTCGTTTTACTTCACGGTAGAAATTCTATGAGTCTGCGAAACTGTTTATACGCTGACGGCTGATTCTACAACCTCAAGCATTCGATAAAGTCGAAGTAATTCAGTGAAATGAAAACTGAAATGTCTATGATATTAATGTACTCTTCCAACCCCCGCCCCTGTATTTCGGAGATATTAATCAAATTTGTTACAGTCTGTATTTCAGCGCAGAAATTAATTTCTTCAGCCAGTCGAAACAATTCTGTCAGCTGCAGATGGCTGACACGGCCGTCAACGCATTTATTAAGAAAATTGGTCATAAATGCCTCTGATTTAATCCGGACGCCCAATTTGTTCGATCGTGTTTCACGAATATCTTAACACGTTCGCTACCAGTGTTATAAGGAAATTAAATTAATTGTATGAATATCGTTCTTTAAAATTTTTCGGATTCTTCAAGAGGATTAATTGTATTTAATAGAATAATGTAACCACGAAGGCCGTTGCTGAAATAAATTCTAAATATTGTTACCTAGTTTCAAGCTGTTGAAGCAAACGGGGGAAGTTTCATCGAAATCTAAATCTAGCGCATTCGAAAAAGAAATTCACTGCAAAATTGTGCAATGCTAGCGATCGGATATTGTTCTAATTCGGCATCGAATGTGTTAAATACCAGTTCGGACGGCGCCAGTCGAATTCCGAATTAAATTTGAATAAAGAAACACCGCCGGCGCGGCGGCCGGTGTTGATTTTCAATCGATGTTGTAACAGGAGAATTCTTTCCCAGCAAAATCCCGCAACAGACATTTCGCCCGCGTGCGAACAACAGCATATGGCGGGGCCAATTTTCCAGCAACTTGGCCGGTTGTAAATTCAGCTGATCCTGGAGGACCGGCCGGACAGCAATTACATTTTTCATGGAAATTAAAATCCCGCCCGGCTTCCTCCCCGGAATTCGTAATAGGCCGCTTAATCATCGCGTTGGATTCAACCGTTGAGGAGCCCGGGGATCCGAGATGATTCGCCTGCGACCTTCATAATTAACATCCGCGGGCCATCGTGTCTGAAAATATTTCATAGCTGGCATCTATGTGCCAGAAAAAAATTACAGTTTCAACCTTTAAAATAGTGTACAGTTCTGATCCTGTGATCTCTACCGAACACCTTTTGTTCAGACATGAAAACATTGATTATACAGGGTTCAGAGAGGCCGTGAGATTTCGTCTAGTCTGTCACGATCGAGGGATCGATAAGCCGGATAAGCTGTCGTGTTCTATGATGTCGGCAGCAAGTTCCGAGGATGTTGTGCACGACAGGTCCGTCTCTGAAGACTCGGGACGTCAGGAGCCAGGAGAGGCGATCGTCGTTTCAGCGCATGTCAACAGCGCACGGTACTTCGTTGGCAGGTGGGCAAGGTGGGCGACAGGTGAAATATAATGGCAAACAAGCGCGATTATTTTCGGAATGAAATGGTAGCCCCCGGGTGGCGGGCCTGTCCGGTTTATTTACATTCCGGGTCAAGGGCCGACAAAGGAGCCTGTAATTATGAGATGAAAGCGTCTGCCCCCCTCCGGTCCTTTCGTAGGATACACCCCTGGGTTTGGCGCGGCCGACCCTATAGATCCGAAAAAGAGAGACGACGCATTGAAAGTTTTCGGCGTTTCATCCCCGTCCAATTACTCATTACACACCGGAACGCGTTCCTTGCTCTCGGCCCTAATCAATTACCCGGGATCGAGCGGAATTTTTCTCGTCGGTATGTATTTTCAAAGTAAACCGCGATACACATCGAGACAGATGGGGCTTCCACGAGGGGCGGAGCGGGAGGGGCGAGGAGGACAGTGCAAAGAAGAAAAACCGATCGATGGGAATCTCATTAAACGCGCTGCCGTTCAATGGAACTTTGCGCTAATAATAACACGACTTTATATTGCCTTTATTAATATCGTATATAAGTATGTATACGGTTCGAGGGTGGAGAGAAGAAAAAAGAGCCGGGAAGTTCCGCGATGTAAGGGACCGTCAATCGATATTTAATTAAGCCCGAATTTACATGAAAGTTCGCGTGGAAGAGAAAGAGAAGGAGAAAGAAAGAGGGAGCATTTGCACGAGCAGGGGGGTGGGTGGAAAAATAGTGGCATAATTAGGGATAATCTTTCCCCATTTATCTTCTAAGCGCTGCGGATGTACATTGTTAATTACGGCTGACAGTAACGAAGAGAGCTCCACTTAATCGAGCGAAGACTTCGCCGCCGCCTCTCCCCCTCCTCCCGACTTTCTTTCCTTTGATCCTTTGTCCTCTCTCCCGCCAACCCCCGCCACCGTTTCCAACCCCATCTCTCCTTCTTACGAGAACCAGCCCCATCCTCCGCAGCTTCTTTTTCCCTCTTCTCTGTCGCTTCTTCAATATTTATTCTTCGAACCGGTACTAAAGAAGCAGCGTTTTTATCGTTGCCTCGTGGTCAACGGCGCTCGCTTAAAAGTCGAGACACGGCGGGATGCGACGACCATGCAAACGATCCCCGTCGCACAAGTTAAGTGGCGAGGTAAATTGTAACCGGGCAAAGTCTTCCAGTCAACGGTGTCGGGTTTGATCAACGCGATACGCCGGCATTGCAACCCCCAAAATATCAATTTCGTTTTTATCGCTGATTGTGACCGCCTCGAGTCTTGTGAACATTTTTAAAAGCAGTCTTAGAGCAGTGTTAGAGCTGAACGTGAGTGAAAAAGGCTGCAAATACCATTATTTTAAATTTTCAAGCCATTTATCTGGAAACTACATTGCCAAGAACGATATGCATCGTAATTTTCCGACGAACGAATATTTTTACTTCAATTTTACCTACGGGTACAGAGGACATCGTTCTTCATAGAATGCTAGCTACAATTTTTAGCCGGAATCGTAAATTTTCATTCAAAGATCCATTTGTCAATTTTATACCTTTTTCCGAGCCTTTCAGGTTTATCGATAGCGCTAGCCAATAAGGATTAAGAATATTATCCATTCTTTTTGAGAATAATAGAGTGGTACAGATGCTCACCAATTTGCAGTTCCGGTGACAAGGTTCTAGGTATATGTCGATTTCTGCTACATATGGTTTAATGTAACAACTAGTACCTACTCTTTGAACACGAGGTAAATTATCCAGAAAACTTCAAAAAGAACCGCCTCATAATTTGTTAAAAAAAAATTACAAAACATGCCTTATTTTCAGCGTTGCGTATAAGGTTTTCTCTTTAGGGACGCGAGTTCCTTCGGCCGTCGAAATAATATAGGCCGGAAACCAGCCCCTATTAGAATTATTAAATTTTAATGAAGCCTGATCGGTAGTAACTGTTGGCGACGCCGACGTAATTGTTTTCAGTAATGAGCAGCTTAATGGTACCTTAAATTCCCGGGGATATGACCGGCTGCCAATTAGATATCCGATGTCAACCGGATAACGAGCGACCGAATCGCAACCGAATGAAGGGACCCTCTGCTTACTTATTAATCACATTCGGCCCTCGCAACGGGCATAAATATTTTAATTGAATCCCTCGAAGTCAGGTAACGATGATTATTTGATGAACGGCGGCGGTACCTGTTCTCGATTAATGATCGGCTCCGGACGAGTAATTAACGATTTCAATCATAAAGTGGTGGGCAATAGGCGTTTATAAGGCCTCCATACGATCGGATCGTTGCTCTTTAATATCTCGTTGCTGTTAATGGGGTGTATTAGTGGAAGATGTGTTCATTAAGCTTCAGTTTAGTGCTGCATCCAGGCCCCCGGTTTCTATCAGCGAAAATATATCGGTTGCTCTAGCCGAGCTGCACGTGACCTAGTCTTTGTTTACTCGATCGTTTAAACTACCCCTGTTTCACCGGGTTACTATACCTCTTCAACTATCCCCTGAAAACTACCGCCGTCCGCCGAATACAAAAGAGACTTGTACACTCGTTTCGGTGATCGAAATGTGAATTGGATTCTCTTTGCTTTACTTTATTTTACTTATCCCAGAGATACGAACGAGGTTTCGGAATCGGTAGACCCGTTGTTGTTCGAGCCTCCTTCGAATAATAAAGTTTCTCCATGGATCCTTTTACTTCTTTTAATAATTATTATATATTATACTTACATATAGTTATTGTATTATATACATTATAATATTACACATATATATGCATATACAATTATAGTTAGTTTTCCAAAAAAGATTTATTTTAATTTAAACTTATGCAGATTTAGATTTTTTTTGAATTTTTTGTTAATAAATTCTGATTATCATAATCAAAGATGATTATCACGATCTCATTAAATAAAATTTGTTTCTTTATTAAATATATATTAAAATGGCGCGGGATTGCAAACCCTAGATATCAAATGCACGAAAAAAGAACTGAATCGCAACCAGAAGAGCAAGATTATAAAAGGTTTATTTTCCATAATCGAAGAGCCTCCGGGACAGACGCACATCTTTTGAAAAATACATATTCCCAATTATTTTCCTGACGGCGCGGCGCGGCGTGGCGCGCGGCGTTGCCCAGAGAGAAATATTTCCGACTACTTATTTCAGCTCGCCCGGAGGGTCGCAAAAAGTCAAGGTCCTCGTCCCGGAAATTGAAATTCCATCGTCGTCTGATCTATTAGAGAAGAAGTCGGTCCTTTAGGCGAAGAGTGGGGGTGGATTCGTTTAAAATTGGAGCGCTATTTATGCCTCGGACTGTCAGCTCGAAGAAAAGAATGTTGCGCCAGCTCCGACGCATGCTAATTGCGCCGATTTTCCCCCCTTGTTCGAGAAAGACTGCTTGTGAAACTCGCTCATTCCCATCCCCCCGTGTAAATTTCCGAATCCACTCGTTTGATAGCCAACCAGGAGACCCGGAATAATTTCGGGAGCGTGTTCGCAACAAGTCGGAATTGCCGGGAACGTATTGCTGCGCGAAACTCCGGCCGAAGAATTCGGCCGCGTAATTCGGCGAGCGGCGCGAAATTGCGCGAAACACACGGCGACCGATTAAACTTTCGGCCCCAGTTCCGCCGGCACAGATCGCAGGCCCTTCGCAATTGCACCTTTTCTTCCAGCAACGGTAATGGAGTTGCTGCCTTCCCATCCCTTGCCATCGTGGTTCTCTTGTTTGCGCTTCGACTGAGAGAGGAATTGGTCCGAACGTAATGCCGACGGTCGTTTAGTCAGTGAAATGATGTTAAATTGTTTAAAGGTGATCCGATGTTTTCGAAGCTTTATTGTGTTTCAATAACAAATATTGCAGATAGAAATCTTGCTTTTGTCTGATTTTATTTAAGTATCAGACGAATATAGAACATATCAACAACCCCTGAATTTTCCTGATATTAAACGACGGAACGATTGCGACTCGAATCTTTTGAATGCTTCGAAAAGAGCGGCGTTACAAATGGAAAATGTTTCTCGAGATCAAAGAAAGAGATCACGGCACTCTTTTTGTAGAGGAACTTTTATTCATCTTATGAAGGGATGCTTTTTCTGCAGTAAGGATGCCGCGACCTCGAAATGTTTTACCTTTGACCTTGGCAAAGTATCCTTTCCATTCAAGATGCTTCTCTTCCGATGCAAAAATCTGGAATTACAATCGTCGTATCGTAAGAGATAAAGATGACATTTAAATACGTTTACAAGAGGGTGAACTTTCTTTCCAAGATAAGCTTCACGTTCTGGAATAAGGTAGAACGTGGATACGAAGAACATTTCGATACTTTGAATGCATCCTGTAGTAGGGATCTAGGTATTTCGGAATCCAACAAAGGTGTTGGAATCCTCAGAAGTGTTTGTTGCTTTAAAACGGTTTGATATTCCATTCGAGAATCGCTTTCGTCGAGTTCCAGCGAGTGTAGTCGGTACCGATCGATTCGATGACTATAAGAAAGCCAAGAGCATCTTTGCTTAACTGGATAAACTTGGGACGAAACCCAAATAAAGGAGTCGCAACCGTGAATTCGTCACGTTCGGTCGCGATAAAAGCATGTCGCGCCCCCGCGGGAGTCCCCCGTATTCACCCCCCCTAAAACAGCCCTGCGACCCGTTTTCGTTGGTTTTCTTTCGCAGAGTCGGACGTTAGAAATTCAGCGCGCAATTCGGTCCAGGATCGAGCACTCGTGGGGAGCTTAAAGCAAGAAGAACAAGAGAGAGAGAGGAAGAGAGAGACACCTGAGGGTGCAACGGTTTTAGAAGGGGGTGAAAGTTAACACGTGGAACGGTATACCTGCTGCTAATGGCCCCTTCTGTTCGCACAGAAAGAGGAGAACGTGCGTGCACTCTTTTCCGAAATGGTGTGTTCGTCGCGCTCTCCATCGTCGCCGAGACGGGGGGTGGAAAAACGAAGGGGGTGGAAACGATAGAAGAGGAAGAAGAGGGTGTAACGCAGCCGTTTTGTTCCCAGTGAGGGACATCAATATCGCCGCGCCGCGCCAAGTATTCAGAATGCCCTTCAAGAATTTTAATGCGACGGAGAAAGAATTTATTGCGACATAGAATGCGCAGTAATGGCGGAAATACGTATAAAAGTCGGGAAAAGGGTGCGCATTGTCGCCGTCTAATGGCCTGGCCTCGGGCGGCGCACAGTGGCAACGTGTACACGCACCACCACCCTTCGCTCTCTTCTCTTCTCTCTTCGCTTCTCTTCCCACCCCTTGCCCATGGTGGCGCAGTGCCGTCTTTCCGCGGGGCATCCCGGCAAGGGCACCCCGAGGACCTCGGCGATTTTAAGAATTCACCGAAACCACGGAAACTTTCGATCGAACTTGCGGTTCTTCCGCCGCTGCTGGTTGCAACTTTTTCCGGTAACTCCCCGGAAACCGTGAATTCTTCATGCCCCCCTGCGAGAACGAAACGAACAGGACCGTGCTCGATGAACCCGCCTTGAGAACCACTGGACAGGCTCTCCAAGTTTCCCTGAACCGGAACGATCTCGGAACCCGAAAACGAAGAGAACTTTCTTCGATGCGGTTTCTTGTTTTATCTTGAGTCGCGGGAAGGTTGATTTAATTTATCGCTTTTTAATTCAACCCCCGGCTTTCTGATTTTTAGTGGAAAAGTTCCCACAGTTACTATTCTCGGGCTTTATATTTCATTTGCCTCATGGCATTTCTTGCGTCAATGAAAAATGAATAGCCCAGAAATTGGACTTTATGTACTCTTTGTATTTCAACCCTTATCTGACACCTATTTCAAAGAGTAATCGCGTGAACATAAAAGTACAAATGATTAATGAATTTCCGGATGTCGAACTTTGAAACAATAGAGAAGTGGAAGAGTACCGAACTACGGCTGAGAAATGAATGTAAATAAAGACTGAACCTTAAAATTCTGCGAAAATGAAGCAGCAGTGACACGAGCATCGACGCACAAGGGGTCGAGCTATTATTGAAGCTCGATGCCGTAAGATAAAATATATTTTTAAGCGATTGTTCGTGTTCAGCGAGGGTTCCACGGTCGTAGCACTCTGACCTGCATTCGGAGGGATAGTTCTCGGCCAAGAAATAACCGTGGATGAGCGTTCCACCCTTATCCACCCCCGTTCTTCCGGGCTTTCTGTTCAGCCCCTCTCGATCCCGCCGTCTCTTAGCATCCTCTTTTGAGGCGATTCAAGTGTCTTGCCGGAGTGCGCCATTAAAATAGATCAACTGTGATCTCAATTGGGCGACGCGATGGAAAAAAAGGGTCGGGCTGCTTTCTTAACCCCTCCGGACGGTCGCTTAACGCGTAATATAACCATTGTGCTCCGTAGCCTCGCCGAATAAATACACCGTCGCGTCGTCATTCAGGGGGCCACATTATTTTTGGTCGTCGGGGAAGCTTTCATCGACCGACGCCTCTGCGAACCTCCGGCGTGGGTGGCCGAATTAAATGCTCGGATATAAAATAATAGATAGCCGTCGAGAGTTCGAATTTTTTAATGCAAAAATTTTGATTTCAATACCGATATCCCCGAGGCGAGGAAATGTTTTCGCTTGCGTGACTCGCGGTTTACTCGACTGGCAATTACTTTGAATAATAATTAATATTCTGATACTGGATAAACGATTAATCTGTTGTCGACCGGCGGCCACATGGAGATTCTGCATTTCAGGTTTCCTGTGATGCGAAGATCCATGGGGTCCCATGGGAATCGTTGGTTCCCTTCAAGGATCCCTTGATGTCGCATCATAGATCTATTAAAGATTTTTGGATTCATCGTGATGGCTGTAATTCTGTTCCCAGCAGATCCTGACTGCCTCCAGTAACGGTGTCGCTGTCCGAGAATGATGTTTCGTCCGGAACACGACACCGGAATATTGTCAGTACTGCAGAACCAGGTATCAAGGATTAAATTTAGCGCCGGAAAGTCTTTTATGAAAGGCTTCGTTAAACATGACGGTGCGAGAACTTCGTTAATAGATCGTGTCTACGCGAAAGTAACTTGCGACGCCTTTCGTGTCATCGATACGAGACAGCCTTTGAACGTCGGCCGTGACAACGCTGTCGATGATAAAGCTCGCTTTAGCAGCGTGACCATTAGAGGCGGCGGCTTTTCATTGGAGAAAAGTTTACTTTCTCGAGCGTGAGCGATCACGGCGCCGGCGAACTTCCTGACAACGTCTTATATACATAGGTAACGTTGCATTAGCGGCAAATGGCCGTAAGAACATTGATGGCCTATCCTATTTCTGGCTCGCTAATTATAGTGTGCACGGAGTCCCGTGGCTCGTTCAATTTCGCGCACCGTTGTGACCCATAAATTACACTAATAATTCCACCCTCTCTTCTCTGCTCTCCCCCCCCCCTCTCTCTCTCTCTCTCTCTCTCTCATTGTTTCCTCTCTCACCCTCTGCCCGCCTATTATTATTATTGTTGTTGTTATTTTCGTTACAAATGTTTCCGTATTTGCATTTCGTCCGCCGATCCTCCCCCTAACTGTCATTCAATTATTACAGTACACAGATCCGCGTAATATAAATGCAAACGCGTGTACCTGTCGCACACTAATTGCATTAACAATCGCCTTTGTTACCATTACTTTCAACGGGGGTGTTTTCACCTTTGAACCATTTCGCTGGGCGCCGACTGTTTTCCGCATGGCACGACGGTAGATGTAAATTAGTTCCAGAAGCGAGATTCGACGTTGATTGGCGGAGAGAAACGTTCTGATTAAACGCGAATAATTTTCTGAAATTGCTGCGTTTTAATTTCGACGGGCTCGCGTTTTGTGGAGCCCGTCTTCCGCGTCGGCTAGCAATACGGACAACTTTCTATTCGTTATCAACAGCGTTACGATGAACTGGTTCTTTTTACGCTTTTGCATTCCCGACGTTTCGCGATTTTTATGAAGGTCACGCGAGGACACCGACCGGAAATCAAAGGCACTCTATTACTGGCAATTACATTCGTCAACGTTCGTCTCGCAACTTCGCCACGATACGCTGGTATTAGACCGACTTCGAGAAAGGAGGAGGTTACTCAATTCGATCTGTATGTGCCTTTTTTTCTTCGCTTTTTTTTTTATTAGTGCGTTTTTTCGAAGTCGGTTTAATTTTTTTATAAAATTTTTTTCTGCAAATAGTCGTTCTCGTCCAAAGGAGTACTACAGAACGCAGCAAAATTTATTTGTTACCTGTTTTGGTCGATGTAACATTTTCCGACTCTAAAAATCGGTATCGAAAAAAATGTTTCCGCTTCATCAAAAGTTTTGTTGCGCTGTAAAAGAGACAATCTGATGAAATGTTTGTAGATACGTTGCTATGGTTACCGAAAAGTTTAAATTTGCAATTTAGATTCATAACGCACACGTCCGTGTATTTTGGTTCACAGCCACTGGATTTTATCATTCGCGAATCGAAAAAGTTTCATAAATATGTTAAAAGATTTTATTAGGTGTACGAATTAATGTACATATTGTAAATAAAAAATATTAGAACTTGTCGTTTTGACGGGTCCCAAAAACCTAGCGCGAATAACAACTAGACTGCGGATTTTATGCATTTATAACAAAAATTAGAGATTTAAAAAATTGAAATACATTTATACGTAGCCCTTATATTCTGCAGTTTAAAGAATTTCTATTTCGCGAAGAGGTCTGCAATCTAATAATGACCGGAAAAATGGCAACTATTCCCGGCGTCGAAAAGGCGGCGGCACGCGAGTTTCCTCGATTTACACCGAAATTTCCCCATGTGCGCGTACAATGCGGTCCTTTCGATCCCCGCATAACATCGAGTTAAAGACCCCCGCAGCAAAATTCTGTCTCCACTTTGATGTTCTCGGGGCCGCGTACATATCGTTCCCGTGTCCTTTGTACGAATAAACGCCCGCGCGCACGAGTGCGCGTTTGCGTGTGCGTGCCGGGAAAACGCGAGCCCGGGAGATGATAATGCGGCGTTCACACGGGGACTCCACCGGCCCGCAGGAAACCACCGGCGAATTTTTCCCGATCATTTGCATATCAAGCCGCCGCCAGGCATTTACTAAAAATCCCCACGAATTGTAAACATTACTATCAAACTCTGTATTCATTTTGTTGCCCGTCGGGGTTGACCAGTTTTGCGGCTTAAAATGTTTTTTGTATAAACACGGCCCCGGCCAGCATCGCGGTGAAAGTCACCGGGGGGTTGCGCGCAGTTTTCCCGATTGCAAAACCGTGGTGTCTGCCAGACGGATGATCGACATTAATATTTGTCTAATAGAGTCCGGCGGTGCATGCCGGTGCGATCGCTTCTGTCGGCTGATCCGCCGAACCGGTTACATTTTGCATCAAAAATTTAATTGCACTTCGTCTGAAGAGGCTTGCAAAAATAAAACGGTCTTGTCAAACCGACCTGCTATAGCTTGAAACGTTTCATAACATTTTCCACCTACGAATATGTAAAAAGAAACTCTCCGAATCATTAACGGATTACTCGACATAATTTGTAACATGTCCGCTGAAGTACCTCTCGCATGGACTTTTCGAAAGCGTCACCGTGTCGTAAACAGTAATTAATTTATCCAGCGAATCGAGGGGCGACGTCCTTCGCACTCAGCTATTGTTGTTTCGCTGATGAAGAAGAACGTCAAGCTGCGTAATTCAACGTTCCCACACACAATGAATCAATGCATTGTTCGCGACCACATGACCAGGAATAATTCACACCGAGCACAGAAGATCGTAAGTTATTTATTCGGATTTTTTCGGGGTCGTAGTCTCGCGTAAAATGATCTTTCCCGAACTTCTTTCCAGCCTGTGTGTCACAGTCGAAAAGGAGGGACTGCGAATACGTTATTTACGACGCCCGTAATTCCCGAAGCTCCGTTGAAAACCACCCCCCGGGCCGCTCCCAGCAACCCCGCCGCTTTTAAAATAAATACCGTGAGCCCCGGCATCCCCCGGACCCGGTTGCAAGCTCGTTCGAATTCCGACCTCCGTTTGATCTCGTTGTGAATGCGGCAGAAAGGAAGACGTAATGCGATGCGGCGCGGTGCGTGACGTAAAATGCGAAAGCTTTTGAAGTTCGATGGAAGGGTCGGTGAAATTGAAGCGATCGGTATGCGTGCCGCGATGATACGTGTTCCCTTATTGGCGAACAACCAGTTTGTCCGGCTACGTATCGAGCACTGTTCAGTTTTTTTTTTTTAAATATCGACGCGACCACTCTATGCACCGGGGACGGAAAAAAAATAGCGAGGCTGACGATGAAGACGGGGGATGGAAACGGTCAAAGAGGATTAACGGCATTCTATAGGGAGACAGACGAAAACTAATTTTGATTTTTGAAACGCTTGTTTTACCGCGCCCTTGAAACATCCCCAGGTTTGAAACTCTGCGAAACTCTTGCGGAGCTTTCGCTTCCTTTGACAATGACTGTCGTATATTTATATGGTTGGAGGGAAGTTTGATTGGTTTGTATACCTTTAAGAACTGCTAATAATTAAACAATTCAAGAGAAAAATGTAACAATGAACTGTGAAGCATATTTATGACAAACGCACTGTCTAGTTACAATTGCAGATAGTCAACAATTGTGATTTTCAATCTACAATTGCGAAGCGGAGCGCAACGTGCGCGGTCGATTGCTGCTTTTCCAGCCGATAGTGGAATTGTTGTGGAAAAATGGTAGCATCAGAAACGCGAGATCATTCTCGTTGACATGGCAAACAACGGGGACAACCGTACGCGGAACAGTCGCGGCGGGCACAATTACGCGGCGTTGTCCGCGTGTTCCCCGCCGCGCGTTACATCTGCGTGTTTAGCGTTTAATTAAATTATTTTGGGGGTTACCTTCATATTCACTTCCGCGGAATGTGATTAAATTATGTTCCGCCAGTGTTTCTGAAACGTCGTAATTTATTTAGTGTATTCACATGAGCAACAATATTCATCCGCGGGATAACAAGCCGGGCGGAGAGTGCCGGCACCCGAGTTCTGGATTAATTTCACGTAAGTTTAACCCGGTCGGTTTTCACCGCGGGGCGAACGCCTCGGTGCACCTTTTGTTTTGCGCGAAACGGCGCCGAGCCGAGTCGAGCCGAGCCGAGCTGAGCTGAGCCACGGACCTGCACGCGAGTTGTTCGCGAATTCGCGGTTCGCGCGCGTCGCTTGCAACTCTTGTTCCTTCCCTTCCATTCTATTTCCTCGGCGATTATTCCCCTTGGCTACGAATAAAACTGTTATTACCCTACCCTACCGTTGCAATGCTGTGCGCTCCGGTGCAACATTTCAAAAACGAAACAGCCAAACTTTCCGGTTTGATAGTTCAAAAATCAACCATTCATTGTTCGAGAAGCGATAATCGAAAATTACATTCTAAACTGACATTTCATTCTCCACATAAACTGCACACGATATTGACATATTCCTATATTCATATTCCATATAAAAAGATGTACAATCTTAAAGACTCCCTAAATCAGAGAAGTTTGGAGACGTAGTGGCAGCAGAAACCGATTCGAAAACCTCAGAAGGTTGAAAAATCTGTTGAAATGACGGCTGAGCATCTCCTTACAGCATTGCTGAGAGATTGCGGCTCATCTACGGTGCTCAATCGCACGAGCAGGGATCGCAGACGGGCATCCGGTGTCCCCGTTGTTTATGAGGTGGCGAAAGAGCAAACGGTGGCCGGGGTTTGGGCATAAATCATGCGCCGCGCCGTACCACAGCGTGCTCGTAAACCACGGATCGGAGTTTCGGGTTCGTCGTGGCCGAGAGAGAAATAGAGAGAGTGAGAGAGAGAGAGAGAGAGCGGTTGGACGTCTTTCGATCGTGGAACGAGCGCATCGCGACGCAGTTAGCGCGGATAAATACCGGGAGCGTGTCCAGATGGATAAAGGCCACGGTCGATCAGCCGTCGAGTACCGGAGACACATAAACTTCTTCGCAGTCCGCCAAATCGAGTAATTCCTGGACGTGTACCGGGGTTCTGCGATCAATTCGAAGTCGGGACGGGTTGTCGGGGGTAAATGGCGGGTGAATAGACGCGGTTCGGCTCTATGCTCTCGGGGGCAGCAACGGCAGCAGCAATGGTCGCGCCATAGAAACGGATTATAGGCATCGACGAGAGTGGACCGCGGCCGGGATCACGCGGTAATTGCAATAAATTTTTCAACGTGATCGGTCGCGCATCGGTCCGCGTCTCGGCCGGAGTGCTCGAACGGCGTTTACCCCAGCGAGCGATGCCAGTAAAAGGAGGGTAAAACCGTCGGTTGACATTGAACATATTTACGATTATTTCCTGGGCATTAAAGCAGCGACAGCGGAGGTTGCGGTCGAGGCTGGCCTGGCCGAAGAGATCGTCTTGCCCGGTCGGTCTCGTTTGGCAAGAGAGGAAGACGAAGTGCAGGGACACGAGGACTCAACCGATCCCTGACTCCCTCCTTTCGCGAGCCACCTCTCGGGACGAAGAGACCTTTATCTGTTGTGTATTTTCCAGTGAATTAAGTTTCTTGCCTTCTGCTGTCCAAGTTTATATGTTTTGCGGGGAGATAGCGGCGTTCATCCCTGGTCGACGCGGAGCCAAGGGCTGTCAGAGGACTTTTCTTCGCCGTGGAACACGAAGCCTCGAAAGGGGATTTGTGGGCTGGGTGGTTTTTGTTTGCGTCACTGCGCAATATCCAGCCACCGGCTTAACCACCAACCCACCCGCGCCTCTTTTCACCACCCCTCTTCCCGGCTAGCCTTCTTCGACGCTTCTGGATATCCTCCTCTGGTTCTCTTTCGTTCCCCGTTCACCGTCTCCCGACGATCTTCTCTGCCTTGGCTTTCGGCGGGCCAGACGGTGACATTGTTTCAGCGGGTGTCGCTCGCGAGATCTCATTCCGCTGTTATGGTTTCGCACTTCGTTCACGGCACTCAACATTTTTACGTTCGCCCAGGCTTTTGTCCCCCGACCAAACCTTCGTTCTCCTCTCCTCCTCCTCTCTCTGGCTTCTCCTTTCACGGCCACGGTTTTATGACCGGCCCCGAGAACCGGATGATGGAACCCGCCCGCACTCCCGTCCCGTCGCGTTAACTTTAAACTACAAATGGATTCTCCTTTCCTTTCGCCACCCTACAAACGCCCACCTAGCCGCGGTGTTTATCTTGTTAGCGGCGACGACGCTTGCCAGGCGATTCGCGACCTCGATCGATTTCGTTAACGTTGCCTGCAAGCTTTTACCCGGGGTGGATTCTTCTTGCAGGGGCTGACTTTAATCAGCCCTGGTCCTTTGTGTATTTTTTGAAAATGAACGAGCGAAAATAACAATTTTTTAGCAGGAAGACTGAGGTAATGACTTCCCTTCGCCATTAGAACCGCCATCTAATTTGTATTTTCATCGATCATCCGTTAAAAGGGTCCATTTACATAATGGTCTTCTGACTGGGAAAAGATAAGGCTTTCTATGGCATAAAAACGTTCTCTTCAAGATGTCATTATGTTCCAATTTATATTGACCTATATTTCGCTTTATAATAACATTGAATTTGAGATGAAAATTTGAAAAGTGTTCATATGATGAATCGGCAAGGATCGTAACAAACTTAATTAATTGTTCGCAGAACTTGCGAGCACATTAATAGCAGTGTGTCAAAATCTGTCGTAACGGAAGGGTTGAAGTAATATACGCAGAAGAAGAAGCCCCCGATTTGCCGCGTTCGCCGACTGCGCGTTGAGGGATGGTCTTTGTTTGCGCCAATATTTGCTCGTCGACTAAATTACTTCCTTCTATAACTCCCTCCTCTTTCGCGGGCTACGCGGTTTCCTCTCGCTTTAGCCGCGAAAGGAACAATTATTGAAGAAGCTGGCACGGAACGTTCTTGTTTCGAGGTTATTCGAATCCGATGATATCAGGGGGCGATCTACCAAATGTCTAGACTCGCTCCAAATAAGAGTTAATTGATTAATTTTAACAATAACATAGTTTTACCGGACACAGCCGAGATTAACCCTTCCATATTACGGCGGATAACACTAAATCTACCAAGAATCAAAAGTGTTTGGTAAAAATATTGCCTTATAAAAATGGCAACACTAAAATTATTCAGAACATTTATAATTTCAATGACTTTCAAATATGCTTTCAAGGTCATCATCCTGAACAAATTTTGTTCAAGCAGTGGATGGAATTATCAATGTTTACAAACGAACCATATATTAGGTTGGGGAAAAAGAAATCCATTATTTTTACGTTATCTCAAGCGGAGAAATGATGGATTTCTTTTTCCCCAACTTAATATTTAATTATGCACTCATTTCTTTATCTCGTTCAACCGATTCACTTTATACATTTTGCCTCTCACTCATTATGTTTTTTTTCTCATTCTCACCACACATAAATTCACTTCATACGTTTTTCCTCTCCCTCATTATGTGTATGTTTCTTTCTCGTTCTCACCACATATATCCACACAAACTTTTCCTATACATTCAACAGACAAGGGGTTAAAGGATAAAGCTACAGTGCTTACGGAACGTTGGGAAAATAATTCCGCTCGGAGACACCTAGGCTTACACTCGAAATCCTCAACAGTGAGAACTGAAATGATCGTCGGTGATTTAAAGGCAACCCGATCGAATCTATCGAACGTTCGCGATTATCTGTTTCCGTGAGTGTCTTCGCGGCTTCCCCAGGGCCGCAGACTTTACATTCTGCAGGCCACTTCCCCAACGTAATACCCTCGGCTCAACGCGACAGACGAGGCTTACAAGCCGTTCCCTTTGAAGACCACTGGCAGACGTTTAGACAAGGGGATGTTTTTGCGCTCGTCGCAGCAGACATCTGTACCACCGGACGTCGCGCTCCGCCGAGGCAGCCGCTGTCAAACACTTTTTGCGAGCCACTTCGCCTTTGGGTCATTCTGACTGTGGACATTGTATTCGGGAAACCCTCCACGTGGATAGAGTCATCGTGTCCCCGCTGTTAGGGGTTGTTTTGCTACGTCCAGACAGGGAAAACGTTTTAGCAATCTCGCAGGTATAAAATTAATTTGCCGGCTGATGATGCGCCCTGACAAAAGTCCGGAGGAAGACATTAGCCTGAAAGTAGCATTAATCTGTTGTCAATGGGCCACAATATTTATGGTTCATTCCTCCCTAGTTCATGCCTCCCTAATTTCTGCACCCTTATTCCGATTAGTTGTAACGAATGAGAGTGCCGAATATTTATATATGTAGGTATTTTTAGGAAGCTTAATCACCTATCGTTTTTCCAAGCCACTGCTGTTAATTAATAGTAGCGTACGAAATGCACCGAGAATCGATATCATTGAGAGGGTATCGCATCCATGATTGCACCCGTAAAATGGAAACCTAAACACACAACATCTGTGATTTAAACACAGTTCAGTCGGTCTGCCGATGCGATACTGTGCGCGTCGTATTCAGATCAGTCGCGGTAACATGGGTGAAGTGAGTCCAGAATTTTCCTCGGTCCTTGTATATTTTCAATGAAGTCTTCCATACTTCATTCAAGTGTGAATTTAATTTATTTCGTAATCTGATCATGTCTAATATCAAATGTTTTGCATCGCGCCCGATAGGAGATTAGTACAATTTTACTGTCTTCCCGACTGGAGTCAGTCGACCCTGCTTCCAAAGGCCCTCCGTCAGCTGAAAGGGCACCAGCGATCGAAAACTTTCAATTCAGCCGTAGCTCCTTGACGAAGCCGAAAAGCGTGGATAATCGTCGCTAATAGTGGTTTTACAGAGTGGTTCACAGAGGCGGATCGTCGGTAGTTGGAACGTCGCGTCGCGTCGGTATGCCAGGCGCCTTTGGAGGGTCACAAAGGGCGAAAGAAGGGGGTAGTTCGTTCGGAAAAGCAGGTTGATCGAATTTTTTGCAGCACTTTAGTTCATCATCCGCGGCACCGGGGGTGCAAACTTGTGGAACGACATTACCGGAAATGTAATACCCATCTTGATTACAGAACGGCCGTGGGGCGTTTCCGTGGTGATGCTTCTCTGTGCGGCCCTGCCTACGTAATTTCCATCCGACGGCAAAACCGCCGTCTTCTGTGGGGCCTGGGCTCCACTGTTCCGCGCCGAGTTTTCTCTTTATCTTAGGACGTCGACAGACGCTGACATTGTCCTCGGCACGGCTCTCTCATTGCCGCTACACGCATCGTCCTCGCCCTTGCTCTCTCTTTCTCCCGTTCATCCCCTTCGCCATGAGCACGCTCGACGAGACGCGCTTTCACGCCCTCGGCGATTTCCCTCAGCCCACCGTTCCGCTTTCCAATTTATCCCTTTCGCCGGCTCCGTACTTCCGAGATATTAAACCGTAGTTCTCCACCTTTGATCCGTGGCCGGTACACAATGCGAGGTCTTAAGCCGTTCCGGCCTCCGGACCACCCTTCGATTCCGTTAATCGTTCCTCACCTTCACCCCCTACAATCGTACTTATTGCGTAATGCACTTGAATATTTCACCGTGCAATTCAAGGATGTAAACACTACGGACCCGGGCCCACAGCTTGCGGAACTCTCCATTGATCATTCATGGGGGGATGAAGTCGAGTGGATCGCTCGGACCGTGTGCTATCTTTATCCTTTCAGAGTTCGGCGGTCTAAGCTGATTTTGGGACTCCTACCGCGTCCTTCAACAACATTTTGCTTGTTCGGTTGTTCGGATTAAAATCAAATGAGCTGAAGTGCTTTGAACAGAAATTCGAACATAAAATTTAATAACTCGTGGACACACGTTACCGGATTGATGTTATCCAGTGGATAAAATCACACGAGAACCCATGGATATATTTAATATAAACGTGTTTGTAGGAAGATTTACAGAAACATTTTGCTTTATATCGTTGTTAGTTGCTCGTTTGGGAGAATAGATTGTTGTGGGATATGTTTGGATGTGAATCACAAGTGTTTGGAAACCACGAACCAACCGCGGGCAGTTTACGCGCTAATTGTATCGTGCGGTGTTCTTTGCGAAGGTTAAATTCGGTGGAGCCTGGAGGGGAGAACGGTTTCCAAGACGAATTTCCTGTTGCCACGTTTTTCTCGCCCCGTTCGGTTAACGTGCTCGATTCCCGGTGACTTTTATCGACACGATGGATTTCCTGAAACGAGCGGGTCCCTTAGGTTGGAGAATGAAAAATAGAGAACGGAATGGAGCGTCGCCGTCGAATCCGCGACGCGGAGCATCGTGTATCTCGCGTGCAGCCGAACAGATCAAAGATGAATGGCGCTGGAAGTATAGATTCTCGAGACGTCAGGAGCAGCGACCGGAAGAGAATTGTCTTTATACGGATGCTGGGCATTCAATGAGGGGTAACAAGTCAGCCATGCGATCCGACGTCGCCGCTCCATCTCCAAGGGGGTAAAGCTTCTCCCTCTCCCTCCCTCTCTCCCTCTTTATACCTCTCTCTCTCTCTCTCTCTCTCTCTCTCTCTCTCTCTCTCTCTCTCTCTCTCCCCGGTTTTCTCGGATGTATACTTTCCATGCTTTTTATTCTCGGGCTGACATCGACAATGGACATTCTCGTTTCCCTGAATTTGCGTCCGTCGAAAGGTGCACTTTGCGTGAAACATTCGATCCCGTGATACGGATGTCAGCCACGCAGACGTTCGTAGTCACTGTCTCGCTACAAACGTGATGGCTGAAGAGTATGTGGCCGGGAGCGGAAGTTATCATTGGTAAATTCTCCTCGCGACAGATACATTTGACAAGTACATCAATTTTTCCTCTTTCAAAGACGAATTCTGTGATTCGACCGAAAGTACGATGTCCCTTCGATTATTTAAATTTCTAGCCGATTATTCTTGTGGGATGGACTCTTATTGTTCTAAGTTTCTGTCAAACGTTCTACCGGGGTTCCAAGTTTATCTCTGTAAGGGTTGATGCATCGCCGAGCATAAAACTTTTAATTAGACACTACACACAATGCGTGTAGTGAAAAATTTTCTTCTGAAGCTATTATTCACATTAACAGGATGTTTCTACCGAAACCCGACGATGTACCACAATTTTCGTCGAAGAAGTTTTTATCAGCTACATTCTTCTTCGAAGTCTGATCGTCATTCCCCTTGTTTAAGTAGCTTCAAACGCTCGTTATTTCGGTATGATTTGAAAAGCTGCGACAGTAGCGCGAGTTATTAAAATGGTGTCTCGTAAAAGTACAATAATGGAATGCATCGGTTGTCGACGTTCGAAAACATTAACACGGAGATGAAAATTTCGCAAATGAAAAACATGGACGGCTAACAATGATCGTAAATGAGAACGCGTTGAGGACATCGGCTGAAAAAGTTTTTATTCAATAAAATTTCGATTAATAATTCGTTAGTAAAAATGCGTAGGATATAATGGTACTTTTTATTGCGAGATAAAATTGCACCGATGTGTGCGAACACATTAGCGGTGCATTTCGCATTCCACGAGCGATGCTGTAACTGTTCAAACGCGCGTAGGGGCGGCGATGTAACAGCCAGACGACGCGAGTTACACGCTTCTTGCGGGCAAAAAGATATTTCTGGCGGATCAATAGTGGCTTAAAAAGGGTCTGAGTCTCCGCCGCCTCGGAAAGCGGAAGTCTCCATCGGAGCGGAATCGCGGTTTTCACGCTTTCCGCCGTAGGAATCCGCGGGGAGCAGGGGCGGGTCGTCGATATTCGCGGGTAGACCGCGTGATAACCGTCTGAAAAGCGGCGAAAGCGGTTCGAGTGGCGTCGTTTTATATTGTCGCACACGTCGACGCGGAATCCCGAGCGTGACGAAACACGGATATACCGTCGAAAGCCTGTCGACGACAGCGGCGCGGCGCGCGGCGTCGTGACGACCGCAGGACGCATGGGGAACGTCGACGCTGCGGCGTCGTCGGCGTCGAGCCAAACCGGCCACGTGTAATTTTCTACCGACGAAAAATAATTAGAAGGCCTGGTGCACCGCGTGTGGACCGTCCTCTTCCGTCTGGGCCGGGCTTGATTACTCCTAGCAATACGCCGGCGAAACGGCAATTTAAATTAGTGTACAAGCGCAGCTGCGTGCATCGGCCGCGTTTGACGCGTCCTGTCCGCTACCCGTTGAAAAAAGAGCCCGTAACGACCGTCCTCTCCACGAAGTTTCCTACCGGAGCCACTCTCTCAATTCTTAATCCTCTTGGACGTACGCGTTCCCTTGCCCTCTCATTTCCGCTCTGAATACCACCGGCGCGCGGCGCGGAGGTCTTTGAATCGCGGAACCACGCTCTGCCAAATACAGTGCGCCGTATTAATCAGTCGAAATGTTGGCTCTTCCTGATTAAGTGCCGCTTGACCCTGGAACTCGCAAGAAGAGTTTTGATTCTTCTACTGTTGAGGTTCTCAGTGTTTGATCGACGCTTGTAGAAGCTACAGTTGCTAGAGAAAATGATCAACACTGTATGGTACCGATCCATGAAGACTTTAAAAATCTTTCAGTTTTGATGTTCTAAGACATTTCATCTTCCCGAACAATATGCAGACTAGAGATATGTGGTAAAGTTTCAGGGAGCGGAACTCAGAAATTGTTTGTCGGTGAAGCTTGATGGTATACTATAGTTCCATTATGAAGACTATAAAATGGAGCCGGTTGTGTGGAAGCCCTTGGACCGAGCGTGAGCTATCGACTCCATCAGCCCTATCAGGCCAAATTAATCAGGACGCTCCCCAGCAGCCACGTCACCGAAAAATCCCAAACAATATTATTCATCAGAAAAAGGCATCCGAGGGAGTCGATCGTTTGTGGCGGCAATTGCTGGTCGACGATAAAGCGATCACGTCGCATGTGTTTCAGGGGACGATCGTATCGACTCAGATAGAAGTATAGTGGTCTGACAAACCCTGTACAGGGTGTCGCTCACGCGTGTCCACCCGCAACTCACCCTCTTCATGTGTTTCCTTCCCCTGGCGTTATCTCTCTCTCCACTTTCCGCCGTCCGTCTGGTCCGCAACGGTTGTACGAGCGTTGCTCGTTTACACGCGGAAAGAAGAAGAATTAATTAATCCCCCGGCGTACCGGCCAGGTCCTGCTGCATTCTGCATGAACCTCGCCGCGTCGACTGCGATTCTATAATTTAAAACGAACGTGCGTCGCGTCATCGTCCGTCTAGCTCGATAATGACACCGTCGGGTACGCCTTTGTAACAGATGCGCGCCGCTACAAAACAATATTCATGACAAATTAATATGGCCCCATCGATACCATTCAACTTTCGTTTGAAACATTTTCTGGTGTCATAAATAGTTTCAGGGATATCTGAGGGGATCGATTTAAATAAGACACCCGATATGTATTTATACATAATCTCAATCTTCCGGTCAAGAAATGGAGTTGGTTTAAGTTTGGCCAACAAGTTTCAAATTTGATTTTCCGCCGTGACGGCCGGTTCCACCTCTTTCTGCTCTTTCTGCCATTAGACAGATCATCCTCGTTACCACCAGCTGTATCGGAAGCGTCGATTAAGGGTTTCGTCGATTAATCAACGTCTCTGTTAACAGTCACGTCACTGAGCCCGGCTCCGGGTCGAGCCGGTGCATCAATTAATCGATGTCTCTATCAACTGACGTCTTGATTAACTCGTGGCTGGGGGTCGGGCCCTTCTTCCTTCGTCTGTGATTTGCATCGACTTCTACGAGGCAGCCGTCCCGCAAACCGAATCTTTGATTAAATTTTGACGGCATGGTTCTCCGTCGAACATCCTCTACACCATTCGCCATCTTGAACAGACTACCGATGCTATGGAATCAAAGCTTCTCGGGTATTCGCGCGATTTCGCGAGGCTGCTGCAGAGAAATCTGGAAAATTAATGTCAGTTTCCGCGTCTGCTGAAGACACAGAAGGGACCAGCGCGGCGCGGCAGCGGAAAACGGAAAGGTTCGAGGCTCGTTTCACTCGACGGTTTTCGTAGAAATATATGTATATATTGTATATATATATAGTTGTATAAAAAAAGAAAAGAGGCAGAAAGCTCGGGGAAAACTTTAGGCTAGGAGGATGCGGCACACCGGTAAATAATGAAACTTTACATTGGCGCGAGTTGCTTGCGGTGTTTTTCATCGCATGAAGTGGGACTGTCTAGACGCATTCAGCGCTTCTGCAACACTGCGAGGAACACCTTTATGGTGTACCCTCTCTCGCAATTTCCCGCAACGCGCGCCCGCTTCTACGCGATCTTTCTCTTGCTCTCTCTTCCTTGCTTCCTCTATCTCCGCCTCCCCCTTTTTCATCGTCTATTTCTTTCCCCACGGTTTCCGCGCTGTTTTCCTCCTCGGTCCACCTTTTTTTCTATTACTGTTGCGTTCCGCGTTTTCTCCGCGGCCTTTTTGTCCGTCGAGCGGTGCGTTACACTTGAAAACGGTTACAGAAGACTGCGAGGAGGGTCGGCGAGCACGTCGACGGCCCGCGCGGAAAATGCTGCCGCCGCTTTCGATCCGACGAGAGATACGCGCGGAATTCACCCGCGCTCGTTGTGATCGTACTCGTTTGTGGGGAAACGTTTCTGCTTTATTAAAACTGGCGAATCTAAGGCCGTCCGGGCCGAGGGACCATCACTTTTCAACCACTTCCGGTTCTCTAACGCTCGCTCGTTTCACCAGCGATTTTCTTAATTGCTTTACCTTGTGTCCGGTATTCGGATAATTCGGTCCTTGCCACTGTTCGAAAATCTGGACCTTTCTCTTTAATTCAATCATGGATGTTCAGAGTCGGAATTTAGTCCTTTTGGATCGGAATTGAGTTCATGGTGTGGTTTGTAATGACCAATCAAGGTGTGCAGTTAATAGAGCAGGATTAGGCTCATTGCACGTTTCAAGAAAACATTATGAGCAAATGTTATACATTAAGGTGATTAAAATAATAAATTATTATATTCGATTAAATACAGACAACCATGGCAAGGAAGCATATTATTGGGTTGGCAAGAAAGTAATTTCAGTTAAGTCATTTAAGGTGAAATACAGAGCCCCATTTTTTTTTAATCAAGCAATGCACTTCAATGAATAAAATATTTTCCATTTTTTTCGGTGATCTTTTGCCAAACAGAATGAATAAGAAAATATTTTATTGATTAAAGTTCATCGCTTGAATAAAAACACAAAAATTTGGTTTTTACTTCACCTTAAAATACCGAAATAACTTTCTTGCCAACCCAATATAATAGGATACAAATTATGTTAATAGTTTATTCGGAACATAAACATCAAGCGTTGCATTATTACATTACACAGTTTGGTGATCATGTAAATGCCCTCTGCATATTTATGATTATACATAATAACATTGTAAGCACAAGCAAGATAATCAAAGTAAGTTATTGTAAGCTTCGCAATCAAATCTGCTTACGACACAGTTGGGATTTAAACCGTAAAACCATTCACTAAAATTCATTGAAGAAACTTGCCTGAGCTAAAGTAAAGCACTGGGTTATACTTGAATCTACAGTAGCAGTGGAATAAATAATGACTTAGGTTATTTTGATCTATCTGGAAGATGTACGGTTAACGTTACTAAAATTTCTAAATTTTCTGAAATGATAAAATACATGGAATTCTCGATTCACCAACGGAGACTCTGTCTCCGTAATCAGCGCCGAGACAGCAACCGTGTATCAAAATGGAACGGCGGAATAGGGGGACGGCGAAAGATGGAAAAGATACTCACAATTACGAGAAGTCAGTCAAAACTCGAAGGCGGGGCGAGCAGAACATGGCTCCGCGAAGCAGATAGCAGCGAGCAGCTGCCTGTAAGAACAGAAGTTCGCGAGTTACGTCGCGGAATAACAGTTTCGAGGCGGTTGAACGCGAGCATTGGGAACAGGGAGACGCGACAGAGCTGTGAACTTCGTCTGCGAATACTTTGGAAGCATAACCGCGCGACCAGCTCTCGCGATTCTTTCCACGATCTCGCGAATCGTTTACTGTATTTTCACGTTGATGATAAATCGCATCGTTGCGCAATCTTGGCTGGAGCGATCGAATTCTGCCCTCGATCTTGATGAACAGCTTTTGGCAGAGAGAGCTAACTTTGCTCATCGATCGAGAGGATCGTTTGAACGGCGATGAACGATCTTCTGGTTCTTCCAGGCCCATATCCGGCTCTTACGCGAGGCTTTTCGGCGGCTTGCCACTGCATACAGGAAGCACCCTGCCAACCATGTTGGATGTTTGCATCTTTGTTATTGTTTGATGTAGTGGTTGCAAGATTGAGAGCAGTGGTAATTGTGTACTCATTTGTTTTAGTCCGACAACTAAGAAATTGAGACTTAGCTTATGCATTATTATTGTGTTATGTAATAGTATAATATATAATATATGGCCGAACTGTAATAGTTTATAATCTATGGCTGTTGCCAAGACATTCAAGACACGGCATGTTAACAAACAGAAGATAGTAGGGTAAGGTTGCTCAAGTCGTACCCCTTAAGAAAAAAACCGTATAAAACTTAGGATTTATCAAATAAATAGAAATTAAATGTGTTATTCTATATGCTAAATCTATATGCTTTCACGTAAAAAATAAACTAAATCTTTAAAAACTTACATCGGTACGACTAAAGGAACCGGTTTCCTATGTCGTACCACCTATAGCCTAAGTCGTACCTAAGAATTCAATTAAGCAACAATAATAAAACGTATTTTTCATTAATCTGTTTACATGACACACAGTTATTCAGTTAGTGCAAACATCACATACAAATTTTTTTGTTCTTTTGTCAACTCCAGCGCATACATCGTGCACCCATGATTTGAATTTCAAGCATTGAATCATGTTTTCCACCCGATCTTCTTCACAAATAAAAAAAATTCAAGTGGTACGACTTAAGCATTGGTACGACTTGAGCAACCTTACCCTACCCCGATTAATTCTTTCTTTCTCTTTCCAAGAATCTTCTTTAAGTAGAACCGTTCTATAAATTGAATGGAGCGAGAACACGGACATGATGCCTCCGGTTTCACGGTTTTCTCTTAATTTTTCCATAGGGGAACGCTAGGTGGCGTATGGATCGGATGACGCGGTGAATGCGTGTAAGAGGAGATGAGGTGTCAGGTGTAATTGAGGGGCGAATGATCTTCCATAAAAGCTGAAGGTGAAATGCGAAGACTAGTTTGTTACTGATGAGCTTTTGTAATAATGAATTATAATAAACTCTAGACCCAGAGAGAGAGAGAGAAAACACCTTGTAAATCAAAAATCCAATTCCCAGAAATAAAAACTGGAGCCCTGCAACCGTTGTGTGCAACCGGAGTAGTTTATGTCCGCAGCGAAATTTCACTTCTGAATTTCTTTCTGTCCGATATTTATTGTATATTAAAATCTTCATACGTATTCCAAAATTTTTTTTAGATTTTTTGGAAGCTGATGGGAGGATAAAACTCTTATTGCAAAGCCATAATTGTCATAAAATCAACTTTCACCAAGTTGTCCAATTTTCATATCGCGTTTCATCGATTGCTATTCTTCGTTCACGAATCGGTAGCAGAAAGATTTTGTCCCGTTTCTCTCGTAGCGATTTGTTCCAGCGGAATCGTCGGTTATAAGACACACTGTATATTTGCTCTCCTCCGGCGGGGAAAAGCGAGCCGGCCTCTCGGTTCGCGTTCTCAACGCGGCAGTTTTCTTTTAATTTTCCGGCAAATGATTTCGAACGATCGCGTCGCTCGCGCACGATTCGTCCTCAACGTCGATACGAGAGGAACCGTGGAGCTCGCAAGAATCGTGCCGGAGCGTTCTCTCGTCTCAGGATCGAAACGTTTCTCTGTTCCCCTTCCTTTGTGAACCGAATTTTCACGCATCGATTATGAGGTCTCTCGATTCCGCGCGGAAAGAGCCACCGTGCGCCCGACGTACGCTTTCGAACGCCCGAAAATTTCGCATGAGGACTACGATCGACTGTTCGCTTCTGAACGGGAAACCGATCTCGCAATCTCGAGAACGAATACCCAGAACCGCGAAGGATAAATTAAAAGCTCGAGAGATCAATAATTGAACTTGCAATTCCAAGAATATCTGGGTTATATCGGCAAGCCGGAATATTAAAAATTGAAGTTTCGTAGAGCACCCGGATCTTGCAATCTCAAGGATAGAAGTATCTCGACTGATTTGGAGAGGAATTGAAAAGTTCGGCAAGAACTCCGCGCATAATTTTACGGAAGGAAAATATAGGAACTCTCCGCCAATAGTGGTGATATTAGTATAATTATTATAATGAACCGTCTCAGTTTCTCGAACTGAAACGTCTGCGTAAGTACCTTTCGTTTATACGAAGATCAGAAGATTGAAAGTTCTTGTAACACCGAATCAAGTAAGAAGACTTTAAAAGAACTTTGTATTAATTTAAAAATTCTTGGTTCCCAGTGTGGAAATTTTTATTTGCATATTATGAACACATCTACTGGCAGCGTTACATATGTGCAACGAGCATGATCTCCTATTTTACTTAAAGGAGGTCGAGTTAATTTTATGCACGTTGTTATTTGCGATTATAATGCATGATATAGTGTTCAGACATTATGCTATTATGCTTCGTTAATATTTTCACGCTTCAAAAATGGGATTCGTTGCATTTTAAAATGTATTTTCGTACTTTTTCACGTCGTACAAATAGACTTGCTGTATTTTCAGAAATACTTCAGCCCCCACAACCGAGCTATACATATATAATTTTGATACAATATGTTCTTCTTTAAATTTCTTCTCGCTCCAAATGCAGGATTTGTCGCATTTTAAAAGATATTCCACGTTCTAAATTAGCAAACTAATCGCGATTGCAAAAAGAGAGAAGTTCTCGATCCGCAGAACTGGGTCGCCGGATGAGGGTACCTGACTATATATTCCAGGAACTATGCTCTCGGTGCGGGATAATTGAAATCAGCGTAGCTGATAAGACGATAATGTGAATTCGACGGATAGGGAACGCGTAAGTTCGGCGAGCATCGTCGTTGTCAGGGTATATTACAACTCGTGCAGAAGGCTGCTTGTCTCGGACGTGTCTTGTAATTGCCGGAAAATTTGCGAGCCCCCCACGGCTGAACTTATCCGGCGCGCGGCGCCGCCGTAGCGAAACTTACTCGGGGCACGAAGTAAAATTTACTTGCGCGCCCGGGTAGCGAGGACTTACGCGGCTCGGTAATAGAGTCGCGTGTGCGTCTGCATGTAGCGGTTTGTACATGGCCGCTGTACATGCCGTCGCATACTTCTTCCGTATAAAACAATTCCCTTCTGAGCAGGATGTACGTGCGCGGAGCTACCCGCAGGAAACGCGAGTTTCGTCGCGGCGGGTCTGCGGATTCCACTCGAAGGCCGGAAAAAGGAGAACGCCGAAGAAAATAAAAGAATTAAAAACACTTACGCCACGGAAGATAGCGCTTCTCTCTCCTCAGGGCGAGAATGCGAGACGCCCGGCGTCGAAGAAAAATTCTAATTGCCAGCGAAACTTTCTCGAAGCGCCGCAACGCTTCTCCGCTTCTTTCGATCCGTGGCCTCTCGAACAGACGATTGTAATATTCTTCACCGGGGTGCAGGTTAAATTCAAGACGAAGAACGCGTTTCGACAGTGACAACGAGCTGAACGAGGAAACTTCCCTCGGAATATAAGAATTTATAACGATACAACGTGGCAAAGTCTGTCTCGGCGGGATTGCCATCGAGTTTATGAAAATACAGGATCGTTCGTTCTCAACTTTCTCAATTTCTTGAACCGAGCCGCGGGTCCGGATCCTCAGCGACGACGCTGAAATTAGAAAGCCCGTTCGCCGATGATGAACGCATCGTATGCGCATGAAAATTTGCACGTTTCGCGTGCTCCGAGACTGCCAGTTCGCGGAAATCGCTCTCGGAATGGTACAGATTATTTTTTACTCATTACTATGACTGAAATTTTAATTGGTCGTTAATGAAATACGTATATGACAGGTTTGCGACATGGACAGTTTTAATGAAAATTGAAGTAATCACCGGTTCGAATACATTACATTATAATCGAAATTTTCCAATTTCGTGGGGTCGTTTCATAATAGATATTGTTGGAGGAAAGCGATGATCCCAAAATATATGAAAAGCAATACGTACGACAGGATTCGAAGTGTAAATCTTGAGCATAGTAGTCAGATAAATTGCTGACAATTACTAAAATCACAAGTCCTTTAAATCGAAATTTTCAGAGAAGCAGGTTCGCTCCGAAAATCGCAGTGCTTCTACTTAGACCCAATGTGGAAGAAAGGCGTGGGTCGGTCGCTATCCTCGACGGGAAATTCGTATTAAAGAAATTACAATAGTTATGGAAATTTATGGAAATACAGGTTACTCTGATTTTCTTCGGATCGAATCCGATAAACGCGTCGACACGGAAGCTCGCGGGAAGGAAAATTTTATCGACGTTTCCCTTAACGTTCGAGCGACCGCGTCGAATGGGAATCTGCATTGAAAAGATTGCGCTCGCCATTAAAATTTATGGAGATCTTGATTTCCGATTCGAGGGATCGCGCTCTCGCTTGCTCGGCTGCTCGCGCGTTGGCCTACGCCTCCGGTTTTCAAGATGCGATGGAAAAACCGAGTCGAACCGAGCTGGCCGCATTATATCCGCGCCTTTTGCCTTCCCCGGGCCAATTACCGCGAGCCATCTCGTTCGACAAAAATTGCCGCACTGGGCCGCGATCTCATTCCGCCAAGCCGCCGCCTGCGAAAATCCTTCTTCGACCAATCAAACGCCTCTCGACCTCGACCGGTCTCGTTTTCTCTTTTTTTCCTTTCAATCGTCTAATGGTCGAGTCGGCGGTTTCATTGTGGAAACGCCTATTTCGAAAAGCTGCGGTTTCAACCTTTTTCTCCCGAAAGTGTATCGCTGATAAAAATTCTACCCGGCGAATGGACCGTCGCGATTTATGGCAGAGATTAATGGCGGATTCAGGTCGACTCGTAACGGACCATTTCTACTGAGCCTACTTTCACGTCCAAGTGATACGAGTCGACGATTGATCCCCCCGAAAGTCGATCGATACGGTGAAACGAATTTAATACGGCTACGGGATTGGAAGACGGCTGGGATTTTTGCCTCTAAGGAGAATGGGAAGAGACTGATCAGACAGGTAGATTTGGATAATGTTTGCACAGTCTCGATAATGTTACATTAAAATTCACACAGCTTCTAAAACCTGTCGCTTTAATTATTCTATTTGGCTAGTTATTATTGCTCTTACCAAAAGAGGATCAATTGCAATCCTGGAGGGATGTGGTAGGACCCGAAAATAATCTTTAAAACTTCAGTTTGCGGAACAAAATATTTTTATATTTGATATACTGAGATCTAATATTTTCTAAATACCACTGTTTCTTCTCATAATCAATCCCAGTCGGCGAACAATAGTTCGGGAACCCCCGGTTTCTTCTATTTCCATTTATCGACGGTTTAAGTAGAAGAAGGATGGCTTGGTCAGACAAGCGGTCCCACTGTATAATGCACAACCACCGAGCAAAATCTTGTAGAAAGACCTTTTTCCCATTCACACGATGAAAAAACCATCAGCCCGGTCATCGTCCCCGCGATTTATCGAAGTTATCGGCGCATTTACACCCGACTGGTTCTCAACCCCCTTTCTTCCGTATTCGAAATTATTTTCTCGCGACGCATTCGTTGCCTGTTGAATGCGGCGTCGGCGTGGTCGTCCGTCACGGCTAAAGTCCTTTCACGGTATCTGGGACAGCGAAGAAGCAGCGAGCCGTCCCTATAAATACTTATAAAGGGTGAGCGTCCCCTGAATAAATAAATAAAGAAACGTCGGGCATCCTTGTACACTGCGAAGAAACGTATGGTTGCAACTTTTCGTGTCTTGGTCTGTTGTTAACACTGGTATCTTATTGGACAATTGAACCACTGTTTACTAAATTCTCCATTCGAGTCCACGAGTTAATTAAAAACATTACTGTGCTCCTAACTTAAATAGCTTTATGAATTGTACGAAGTTGCGTGAAAAGAAATCATTTCTACACCAAATATTCATTCGGTATTCGCGAGGGCTGCATAAAATTGACACGGGAGACGGGTAGAGGGTTGAAAGAGTGCCTTCTATTGATTCTGAACCGGTAAATCTTTATTCGGGAGCACTGTGGGTGCCGTAAAGCAGCGCGTATGGTGGCTGGAGCGGAATGCGGCGGGCTCGCGTGTGCGGCGGCTCTTCACACGGCAGTCTGCATTGAAATTAACATTTCTCCTTTGAACGGCGTCGATCGCGGGTAACACGAGGCGTCCCGACGAGCCTCGATTGGCGTCGTCGCCGCCAAGCCGAGCCGGGCAGACCGGAGCGGTGCGGAGCGGTGCGGAGCGGTGCGGAGAACCAACGGATAGACGGCGTGCGACGCTGCGGAATGCTCGCGTGCCTTTGGAATCGCGATACCGAAACGAGACGAGGGTTATTGGCCGTTGTCAAAGGGGCTTGCACGCGGCCGTCGCGTCGCGACGCGAACGTCGACGCCGACGCCATCGTCGTCGTTGCCAGCGCAGCCGACGACGGCGGCGACACCGCGGCGTCGACAGCCGAACCCAACCCTTTTACGAGGTGTCGGAATTCACTATAGCTACTCGAGCAAAAACCCCGACGCCGACACCGGTCCGAAATTAAGGGTGCACCAGCCGGGAACCGTCGACGATGAATTTCTCGAGGGCGCCACGGAGTGGGTCTGAGAGGACGCCTCGCTTTTCGTGATAGCCACCCTTCATCCCTTCCGTCCCTTAATCCCTCGCCGCGCGGTCTAGTTGCAATTTTTCGGACCAAAGGGAGAGCTTTTCTATTATGGCTACGGACTCGTAAGGTTTATATTAACATCCATTTGCTTTTACACGAAGTCGGTTCAATTTACGTGCGTATACAAATTAAAAAATTCTTGGCCATCTAAAACGACGTTGTGGACCACACAGTGCGTCGACGAGCAAACCAACCACCTCGCAAAACCACCCCCATGCGGTTCTCTCGTTTCCCCATAACCTGGCCGGGATCCACCGGCGCCTTTTTCCAACGGGTACAACCGTAAACTGGTTTCCATGAAACTTTATACGCTCGCGCGTTCGCGGATCGCGAGCGCATCTTGTTAATTGCGCAACCTGCGGCTCCTGCCCTCTCTTCCTCTCACCGCTCTACTGCCACCGAACTATCCCCCTCTAACTTCTGCTTAATGGTATCTGGAAATTTATCGGGGATCCGGGGGAGCGTACCCTCGGAATGCTGCAGCGATCATTTACTTCCGCGCGCGATTTAATAATGCAAATTGGAAGCTCGGGTTTCGTTGTTTGCCTCGTTGTTTGGGGGTTGTTCTTCTTTCGCAGTGTTTCAAGCGGCGATGTAGTGGTTACGATGTTTTAATAAATACGCAGCCGAGCCTGTAGTTTGCTGTTGGATCCAGGGAGAATTGAGGGCTCTGCACTGGCGGAATTCGGAGTTCCTTCAAGGGTTCTTCAGGATTTTTTAGTGCCTACAAATAAATTTTCAAGTTTTGTCTCTGGAAATAGAATCCGGGGTCTTGCAAGAAGGTTTGAACTATGTAGCAACACTTTTGGGTAAATTGTCGAAACGTTACTTTCTCACGGATTTTGATGAAATTGAAATATGCTATAAATCTCGACATTCTGAACAACTATTTCCTATACAGTAGTGATAGGCGGTCTCTTTTAATTTTTTAGGTATTTACAAAAAACTGTTAGTTCGATTGTAGCGAATTCCGCCGTTCTAAAAGAAGTTTCGTTAGCACTGGGTTAGGATTTTGGGGTGGGGGTGCGCGGCTGCACGGGAAGCGGATCCATCCCTCCCCCGTCCTAAAACACGTGTCCCGTCAATCGAAAAGGGCAGAATTCGCTGTAGTGAGTGTCCACAGTTGAAATATCTCGAAATCGAAGGCCGAGTGGCGAAATTTTTATTTCGACGACAACACACAAGAACAGCTGGATTTGTCGATATAATGGCTGAAATTTTTCCAGCTTCTATTAATGATAATTGAGAATAATATGTAGTAAAGGAAAAGGGTAAACTTTACTTTACCGGACTCAAAATTAGTACCTTTTTCCTACGAATTATGATGTATTTTTTGGTATGTAATCCAGTAGATTTGTACCGGGCGCGGATGCAGATCGAAGTTTCGATCCTTTAGAATCAATAGTTAAGGAATTATGGTCGCTTAAAGTTGAGCATTTTTGACAGGTAAGGGCGCCGCCATATTGGTTTGTAGTGACGACTGCCAGCCGCTTACCTTGCTGCGCCCGGGGGGGGGGAGGGGTTCGCCCGACCTAATCCTAACCAACTCGATAAGCGGCGTGCGACCGTCACTACAAACCAATATGGCGGCGCCCTTATCTGTCAAGAAACTGGAAATACGCTCAACTTTAAGCGACCATAGCTCCTCAACTATTGATCCTAGAGGTTCGAAACTTCGATCTGCATCCGCGCCGGGTACAAATCTACTGCATAAGATACCAAATACAAAAATTTTGAGTCCGGTAAAGTAAAGAGCAGCCAAGGAAAAGGTATAATATGGGAAATAGTAAATAAATTATATAAATATATAAATAGGAATAAATATAGGAAAAAGCTGTTTAGAATTATGACCTTGACAACATATTTCAATTTCATAAAAATCCGAGAGGAAGTAACGATTCGACAAGTTAACCCTTTTTGTTCAGTCTGCGACTATTTTTGCGATCTTTCTTTAGGATGGTCCGGCCATCAGTGTTCGTTCACCCGGATCTCCTTGATGTCCTCGCGTGTCTCCGTTGGCCAAATGTTTATTGTCGACGGGAACCGGGACACCGATGTTTGCGTGGCCGAATATCAAGGTTCCGGGCGGCGTTATTGGTCGGCCGTGACTAATGGTCCTCCGTAGAGATGTTTCCGTGCTGCCCAGGGCTTGGTTTTCGCGTACTGACTGGGGATATGAATATAAATTACCGGGCGTGCTGTCGTATTGATTGGTTGTAAATTATGGGGACACCCGCATTATTCGCGCGTGCTTGTGATTTTGTTGGATTTAGCCAATGGCTGAGGGGATAGAGGGGGTGGAGGCGGAGGAAGTGGGGATATACACATAGTGGGGGTAATAGGGCTAATTTGATAAGGCCGGGGAGTGTGTGTGCGTTTCGATTTAAGCGAGCCGGTGTGCAACAGATCCGTCGTATAAAATATCTCGCAACCGGGTTCGTTCCACCGACTGCCGGCAATTAATTTTATGGAGATCGCGTTGTCAATCATCAATGGAAATATTTGTTCAACCGATCTAATAATGCGTTGCGCGATAGTGGTGGTAATGAATCGTTTCTGGTTGCGTTGGCGAAACCTATTTTTGTGTGAAGTGAATGGAAGTATCCGACGAACGTCAACAGTCGCGTGGAGATACTTCATAAAATTTATTTAGAAACCGACACTAGCATTTCTTACTTTTTATTCAACTTACTAAGTGTTCGAGGCTGTGAGTTTTTACATGTGCTAATTTGTTGCAGTCGCCCCAAAACTACTCGTTTCTCCGATAATCCCCAATTAGCGTCCCGTAACATCCCTTCAAGTCCGCGTCTCCTTAAAAGCGCATCATGCCGCGAGCTTTCTCTAAGCAGACACAAACGCCTCAGCCTTCTAGTAGTACAAGGAGCAGTCGGCTGGAAAAAAAAAACTCTCGCGACACACAGTCATCGAACGAGGGGTGAGAACACGGCGCGGCGGGAGAATCGCGAGGCGTGTGCAGAAGGGGAAAGAGGAAAGCGAAAAAAAAGAAAGGAAGGAAATAAAAAGAGAAGAGATCTCGTAATGCGGGCGAGGGTGAGACAGGGGCTGCTGCGGGAAGCATCACGCACTTTCGCGTACACATAATTCAGTTTCACGAGTTGGCCGGGCGCTGTAAGCACCGGCGAATATTAACATATGGATGGGGTTGCGCGGTGTGAAGCGCTTATCACACAATGGAACCACCCATTGTCATGCAGATTCCCCTTGGCTAATATAAAATGATCATCAGACAGATCGGGGGAATCCCCTAATGCTTTAACACCCCCCCGGTCCGGCTGAGCTGTTGCATTCGTTCGCAAGTGTAGCCATGCGTGATAGGCCAGATACACGCGATAATTATATGCTAAAGGCATGTAGCGAAGTTAGCTCTCTCTGCCACCCCTTCTCTGTCTCCCACCCTTGTCTCTCGTCCACCCTGCGCACGATAGGATTTACGTCTCTCTGCTCCGAGTCCCGTATCAGCCGGATTACCCACGAAATTGATCGAACTTAAAAAGCCTCGGAATAGCCCGGTCTCCTCGTTTTTTCCCGTTCCCCAGTATCCTCTCGCTCTCGAGCACTTTCTCCTCCATCTCTCCTTCTTTCCGTTCTTTTTTCACGTGCCGCGATCGAATACGCGGTTTAACAGGCTTTCCCGTCGGTTGATTGATTGGTGTTTTGCGGCCGCTTCGTGGTAATTGGGGCGGCTGCTAATGGGAAATTTGAATCGCGGTTCTCGGAGTTCACCGGGTCAGCGAGATACTACTCCGTTGCCATACTCGCGGTTGCTCCCAGCCGTAACACGATCTTGTCGAATTCGGAAAGAAGCGCGCAACACCCACGTGTGTTGCGATCCATGCTCTGGCGATAAAGTTTGAAGCGTTTAACGCTCGAAGCCTTCACTTTTTCAGTCTATCTCATTAATTTCCCTTTTAGATTCTCGCGATGCAGTAGACGGGACAAACTGAAAACTCGCTTTTCCTTGAAAGTAAATTCATACTGTAGATACAAAAAAAAAACGTACAAGATTAGTAGACCCTTGCTTGTTGATTATGCCACTAGTCTGACTGCATATTCTAATTTTAAGGCAAGTGGCTGACAATACTAAGGAGTTCGTTTCGCTGTTCCCGGGCCTTTGTTTGAGAGGACCCGCGATAATCGCGGAGCCATCGATCTCCGACGTCTCCGAGGAAATGAGAAGACAGTTTTTCTTGAGGGAGGCGATCGTCGGGACGTTACTCTCCTAGTTACACGGAAGGTATTTTAATCCTAGCGCGAAAGGCGCACGCCTGTGGTTCTATCAGAGATCCCCTCCCCGCATGCTTTTCAAAGAAACTTTCGCATCGCTATCCCGCTGAAAGCCCTAGATGACTCAGCTCCGCGGGCTTCGCCGTTCAATTATATTCGCGGTTTCAGATGGAGTCATTAACCGGGCTTGCTAAGGATCGCCCTTAAAAAGCGGCCCGAAGTTTCCGCCGATTCTATCACGCGCGCGGCCCCGTAATTATCACGGCCGATTCACCGTGAGGCATTCTAGCCGCGGCTTGACCTTTTATTCACACCTATGACGCTCGAACACACCCGTGCAAATTATTTCATCCCCGCTCGCCCCAACCTTGGCCATTGTGCCTTGACACAGACCCGAGTGCTTTCGTGAACCAATATCATTTGATTAATCAGCGGACAATTTTCCAATAAGGTCTTACCCTAGATGCTGATTTTTATAATTGAGGTCAGGAGATTGAAGATATTGTACGAATTTCTCTTGAAGTCTTCGAGAGAGAGAGAGTTTCTCACAGAAACTATTCTCCGCGCCGTGTTTTCAATGAAGTACCCCAGTCAGTACACAGAAGACAACGTTTCTGAAGTAAGCGAAGGAGAAAAGAAGCAGATTCAAGAGATTAAAGTTGACTTCTTCTCTTGCCGAACTATTGACTGATCGCCTATCGAAGGCTCCGAGATCTCGAGTCGAAAGTACGAAGGTACGATGGAACGTCCACGTCCAGCGAAGTCTGCGAAATGCTCCGGAAGCTCGTTTATCCCCGGACAACTTTGAATTCGAGATCGCGAGTCACGATCCGGGGTAGGCGTCGCCCTCGGATCTCGAACGGGGACAGTGTCGAACCGGCAAAAAGCGAAGCATCCTCGCCGAGCAATGAAACTCAACGAGCTCCGGACAGCGTGTCTTAAATTACAAAGCAACGTCGTTACGAAACGGAGTTCTCGCGTCGCTAATAGATCCTAATTAGCGCCCGGGCGAAAGTATACAACTATGCAGGCTTCCCGGTTTTTTCCCCCCTCCCTCTATTCTGTCTTTCTTGCTTTCCTCCGACGCCCTCCCGCCCTTCCGCCCCCTGTTGGTGCACCCCTCTCTCCAGGGTCGCTGAAGTAATGAAGACAGGGCGCAAAGTTAAAGTGGAATGTTCCACTGTGCGGAAGACTACTTAGTGACAAGTGATCCTTGAGAAGGAGAGCGAGAGGAAAACATTGTTAATTTCCCTTGCAGATTCGAGTGCAACCTCCCTCTCTTCCCCGCCCTTCGTCCCCGTCTGACCCTCTTCGTCCGTCCTTTTTCCGTTCTCTCTCTCTCCCCCCTCCTCCCGCACCCTTCTCCTCGTTACTCGCCCATCCCCCTCTTCCGGCGACTCGATTCAGAATGCCGATTAAATTAACGTCGCTCCGTCACGATGAAACGATTGCCACGGACACCGTGGCAAATCGAATTCGAGCGCCGAGTGGCAAGACGGGTTTCAGCCGCCGAAAAATCGACCGGCCGCTTGCGTCTCGCCTCTGCCGGGGCTTCTCTTTTTTGTTTTGTCTTCTTCTTTTTTCTTCTTCGCCAGAGATACACCGCCCTCTTATATTGGTCGTCGATGTTCCTCCGCTAACGAGACTCTCGTGAGGCCCGAGTTCATTGAGCGGCGAGGTCGTTAATTCGAGCTGCATCTTATGGCCAAGTGAGCTACTGTGATTACTGCCGAGTGGGTGGTTATCTGCGGAATACCGAGGCAAATTTTTTCAGAAGGTTTCCGGTCGAAATTTGCCACCGAGAAAAATACCGATTTCCGGTCACTTGGGATTTGTCTGTTTGCGTGAAAATTTTACCAGATAAAGCAGTGAATCATCTGTTAGAATAAAAATCGACAGTCTCTGTCAAGATGAAATATTTCATCCCGATTTGGCAAGGTTCTCGTTAAAAGAAAAATCGAAAGTTGCAAACTGTTTATTGGAGCTTATGACTACAGTTAAATAGATGCGACAGTGGATAATCTGCAAGGGAATCGAACGGGAATGTTGGATGCAAAGATCTCGTTCGTCGGATCACAAGGATCGATGTTCGCGGTGGTGGAGGATAATCCGCAGCGATCGCGTCGCGTTAACGGCCGGGGCCGGCGCGGCGCGGCGCGAGCCGACGTATAAAAATGTCGGTGCGGACGAGCGAAAAATCGCGAATCCCTGGCGCAATTTCAAACTTGTCAGCGTTCTTGCGGGTCTGGGATCGCGGTCCGCGCGAAGAAAATGGGGGGCTGACCGGGCGAGCGGCCATTCTGTTTCGTTAAGCCCGTCGCGGCCCGTACTAACGGAAAAAATATGCCGAGGCCAACGCCTATGCCCGCGTGTGACAACACGGCGGCCGTGGCATTATACTTTTATGGCAGCTCGTGATTATGTATCAACAAGACAGATTTATACGTTATGCATGCCGGTATCGATTTACCCGCGTGGCGGAATGCAACGCGTGTTGAGCCCTGTGGGAAATATGCAACGCCGAAGTAATGGCGTCCGGGGCAATAGGCGTTAATCCGGAATAGGCAACGCCTGGAACGTTTCCGGGCGAAAAAAAAACATACAAAAAAAGCGTCTGGGCTGCGAAATTCGCGCGGCATCCCTGTTGGACAGGTTCGCAGCTCGTTTTAATTGAGGTCGCGTGAGCTTGCAGCCTGCATTTTCAACATTCCACCTGGTTATTAGACAGGAATCGGTAGAATTCGATCCTCCGCGGAAATTTCTGTTTCGCCTAGTAATAAATAATATACTGTTTTTATTATAGCTTACTTTTTGGACACAGAGAGGTTCATGTGTCTCGAAGATTTTCCCGTCGTAATTGAGTGCTGATTCCTCGACATATAACCTTTACCGTCCGGAAGCGACGTTTTCGCGATTCTCGCGACAAAGCGACGTATGCGACTCGAGATTATATTGCCCGGTACGACGTGGAGACTTTTTAGGGGTGAACTATCATTTGCATTCGTAGCGCTGTTTCGTTCTGGGAGAAGTAATATGAAGATTGCGAAATTTTATGAGAGCTCTCGCAGATATGGCACGATGTTCCTTAATTTATTGAAAGCCTTAAGTACAGGAGACTTTCTTTCGCGCGTTTCAGGGGTTTCTGGCCTTGCTGATAAAATACGAGGTGGGCGATTCCGAAGCTCCCTCTCCTTTTTTTACTTTTGTCCAGTGCTTCCGGAGGCGGTCGTAAAACCGGCCCCGCGGATGGCTGCTGTATTACGGCCAATCGAGACGAATAACGGAACGATAAATATGGACATTACGACCATACTTTTTAACGGGATCGGCCGAGGTTCAATTCTCGCGGCACAGAGCGCGGAAAACACCGTTTGGTAAACGGATCGCGCGGCGAACGGGAACGACGCCACGAATGGCCCCGGTGTTTGCGAGTAAATTGCATTGATAGCGTGCCAATGTGCAATCGTTTCGTGCCGCATCCCACGGAACCGATTCCAGGCCGGTCGGATTGCGGAAGCAAAGAAAGGACGATTTCGGATCTCCATTTCCTTATAGAAAGCTGTCATTCCGCCCAGGAAAAAGACCGTCCGTGGCGAGAATCGTTTCTTTCCACGTTTTCGACTTCGCACCGACGCCCGCCGATACCATCTTGCTGTCTACATTGCTCTCGATTACTGTAATCTTCGGCATCTTTCATTTCGTTCTGATCGAAAATCTTATTCATTGAACGTTCCTCAGCTTTATGGAACCGGGAGGAGCTGCGAAAGCGGCGCACACTATTTTACGTGGGGTGCTTTGGGATTTTCAAATGGCTCTTTATAGTCAATTTTTAAATCGAACTTCAAACTCGTTGTCCACTAGTTCTGCGGATGGCTATCTAGTTGTGTTGAGATCGGAGCTGATAAGGCAGCGTATATTCAACTGCAATCTTAACAATGTCGAAATCTTTAAGATTATTTTTGAATTTTGTACGTCAATCGTTTTTCTATCCATTGCATATTTAATCAAATAAGATCCTTGCGATTATGTATCATTTTTCAAGGCTCGTACTAGTATGTCCACTGAACATTTTCATAAATCCGACGTACGTGTTTTCAGCGAATGAGACTCCTCGCGGATCGACCGGTCGTGCCGATAATTAAATAAGATTTTTCGAAAGGAAGCAATCTGCTTGCAATCTCGCTGGCATATCTGCACGGTCAGGATGACCAGTCTTTGGATCGAAGTTACGATCGTCGAAAGTCGAGAGTGGGCCGCGAACGAGCCGCGTCTCGCGCAATTATCGACGCGGCGTTTCGTTCAATTCCGTCCGACAGGGAACAGTGGAAGGGCGAGAGGAAGGGTGCGGGAGGGTAAGAGGGAACAGCTTCGATTCCCATCGAAGAAATAATGTTAAAAGTTCATTCATTACTATCGGCGGAGATAAGGGGAACGAATTATAGACTCCTGATAGTATACCCCGGAGGGGCCCGGTGCCGGCTCGCTTTCGCCCGATATAAATCCTCGAACTGTAATTAGGTCGATAAGACACCATTTACATCTGGAAACGAGCTACGGGTTTCGCGGGCGCCGCGGTTTTTACAATAAGCCCGGCAAGACCGGAGCCACTCGTAATTGATAGCCCGGTTCGATTCTATTCGGGAACTGTTTTCGCGATAAAATCGAACGACCGACTCCAACGCTGGCTGATAGGTGTTACGCGATCTCGTTAATTAATATCGCGGCCCATCTAATTCGAATCGACCATCGGGATCCGATAAATTGTTTCCTGGAGATTTGCGTTGCCAGGCGGAGCTCATTTCTATTTATTTATGCCGTGCAATTTACTTTACGATATTTATTCTGGAGGAGCTTCATTTAGTCAGGGCTTGTTCAATCAAATAACCCAACTTTTGTTATATTTTTATTCAAGATAAAGGTAGCGTCAACGTCCAAATAATTCCTCGAACAGTCCTACTCGCGACTTCGACCGAGTATGTATTTATATTCTGCTAGCGGCAGCATTTTAGAAAATATTTCACAAACGGCGGAAGGAATCGCAGAAGGAATAGTGACTTTTAATTAAATTTCATTCCAGCGAACGTTCGCATTGTTACTTCTTTTCGCCCGTGTCGTGTCTCCGCGAACCAAGAAGGCGTTTGCACAATGGTAACTCGATTGTAGCCGTCGGTAACGTCGTTTCTGCGGGACGAGTTCGTACCGTCATCGTTGCGCAGCGGGGCAAAGTTTATTAATTTGTCAAACAATTTAATTAATGAACGACAGTATTCCCAGCCGGACATTAATTATACAGATGCTCGCCGGGCCTTGGAAAAAGCTTCGTTACGCACTTTCATTTTGCATAAAGCAACGGCTAGGTCAATTTATTATTTCATTATTTTACAACGTCGTTCCCGTAACGTTTTAATAAGTCGTCCGGTCAGAACGAACAGGCGGCCAGTTCGCGCGGTCTCGTCGCACGTGTTTGACCGGCAAATTGGCCGTTTTTGGTCGGCGGATGTATGTATTTTTTTTCTTTCCTGTTGGAAACTGGATCTGTCCAGCGAGGGAAGTGATTTTGTACGTTTGGAGAATTGCTCGCAGATCGCGGCGGAATTTATGACACCTAGGCGTAGTCTACTAAGCCGGAGGTAAGTCACGGTGATTAGTCACCCGAAAAGCGAGTCGTGGCGGTTTTATCCGCGAACAAGTTCCTGATCCGCACAATGGATGGCCTGCAGAATATTAGGATTACAGTTGGACCATCTTCGCGCGGCTCGGAAACCCTGATATTGACCCAGTGCCATGTTAACCCTGATCATCCCATTAGACAAGCCCATTCTTTTTTTCCTCCGTCGCGAATCACGAAATTACAGGAAATTCTATAACACAGAATTTTCATCATATAATTTTCTATTCAATCAAAAAGAATCGCCGTCTTATTCCGCAATCTGTCGGAATATTTCATCTCTTAATCGCCCCTCTTTCATCCGGAGAAAACGTTTCGTCTCTGACAGCTCAATCTCTTGGACAAATTAATACTTTAACGGAAGAGACGTTTTTGTTTCCCTCAGCCTGGAATTTAAAAGAAAGGAGTCTATTTCACGATACTGGAAGTTTCGCGGCTGAAAGAACTTTAATAGGAACGGCGGACCAGCGGTCGTGGCAAATATTTTAGACTTCCTTTAGGCAGAATAAACTTCTGATAATTGAATCTCTCGGAATTAGTAATTTTTCAACGTAATATTACGTTTCTTTCATTAAAACTTGAGACAGGGACGGTCCAGTGACTTGGCAACTTTTATGCGAGCCATTTTCGTGGAAGCAGCATCGAGGACAAAGATGCGTTTGAAACAAATTTTTCAACAACTCTCTTCTAGTTAAGTCAACAATTTTAGTTTCTTTCATTAAAATATGGGGAAGGCGATTCGACGACTTGGAAACGTCTCCCTTTGAAGTCTCCATTTTTATAAAAACAGTTGAACATCAGGGACAAACACTCTCCAGTTTGCTTAGGCAAATTATTCTCTTGGTGTTCCTGAAGCAGAAGAATAAAATCTTCTTCTGTTTCCATAACGTGAATCCAAAAATCAAGTATGCAAGCCTGTGTGCATTAAGAAGCGATAGGCAAAGAATCTTTCTCATCTTGTTCGGAAGTAGGTACACAGAACGTGTCTCGTTAACATTATCTGCCGGTAATGATTTCACTCCATTTTAACAACTATACAATGGAGGATGTCAATCTTGTCAATCTGGAATAAATGTCTATGTATCTCCTATGTGTTGCAGACAAAATTTTAATTTTGCATCAAAATCTGCAGTCTAATAATGATCCTCACCTAAAAATGCCACTCAAGCCCGAACTGCCAGTGCAATTCTAATATTTCACACGACCTTGTCCGCGACCCGATGTCCGCACAAGAGGAACATCTCTCTCGAGAAGAATGTCTCCGTCGAATTCCTCTCGGGCGACGATTCAAAATTCCGGGAGTGGTCGGGATCCACCTTAACCGACACCGGCGACAATCAATTTTTCAAAATCTCCGCGCGCGGCGGTGGCGTCGGGGGCTAGCGTGGTTGAAAAACGACGGACAGACAATCCCGGCGGCACGGCGGCGGCGGGGTAGAGAATAGACTCCGAGATTCGCCGGTCGAGTCCTGAGAGCGCCTCAGCGATTCCATCCTTGTCGGATTCCGTCGGGCTTGCGGGGCTCATCTTCAATCAGGCTGCTCTCCTATCGATCACCCGGTCGCTTTTCTTATCTCTTCGCTCGATTCGACCGGCTCATGCACGCAGGTTCCTTTCCTTGTCGCGGAACATCGCTTCCTCCATTCAGACCTGGCTGTTTTCCCTCTCGTACTCCTCCGGCTTTCCTCTCAACCCCCGTTTGCAATCAGCGTTATAAATACGCGAGCGCGGGTCCGGGGGCCGAATAAAGGATCTCTCGCGATCTCATTCACGCCGCAGCGCGCCGCGATGCTGGAGAGACTCGTTTCCGAGGAATCGCGCGCGGAAATAATTTCGTCGCTCACCCCCGCCACCCTTTCAACTCTTTCGCTGTCAAGCGTCGACGTTAGCAGCGGTCGCGGAGCGTCCTTTCTATAGCGAGTGTTTACTCGCCGCGATGGCTCGGCCGGAAAGATCTTTGAGGCGTTCGACGGAATGAAAGAAAAAGGGTGAAATAAAAGAAACGGGGCCGTCGTCGTTGTCGGCGACGGCGAAGAAGAGGACGAGAAGAGGATGTAGAGGTGGATAAGAGACGAGGACAGGTCGGAACGAAGGCTGAAAGCAGGGCCGCGGAAATAACGGAGGACGGAGAGGGTAGGAATAACAAGGGAACGAGCGACAGGAGCGGATTCTTCAGAGAGAGTGAGAAAGGGATGTAGGAGGAGATCCGCGGAATCGAGATGAGAAATGCGCCGAGCCAGATAAGACAAACCCTCCATTTCGTGCGCGCATAGCCAGAAGAACATCCTAGATCGCAGGAGTTCAGAAATCGCCTGAGGGGGCTGCGAGCAAGAGACTCGGCATCGTCGCGACCCCCTGCTCCTCGGGGGAGCAGTTCCGAGCACAAACTACCCTCGAAAAAAAAGGAAAAGTGCTGCTCCGAGACGGGAACTTTAGGTCCTACGTGCGTATTGTCCCGTTTCCCGCCGATCGCGAACGCGCCGCGGCGGAACGCGATTCGAGCGGAAACATCGGCTCGCGAAGAAGAACGTGCCGTGGCCGAGGCTCGAGACGCCGAGGCCTCAATCTCGCGCGCGAGGAGCAAGCGGAATCTGACTGGGGAAATCTTCAGGCTTCTCCTTCACTCGAGTCCCAGCCCGGGTTTCCGCCACGGAGGATATTGAAGGGTGCTTCCCTTCTACTATTTCATATGATGAGATCCGCGCGAGCCACATAGTTAGGTTGATAAGAAGAGATCTCAGCTCATAACGCCAACTAACCCAAGCGAGTCGCGATAGCGACGCCCCGATTTTATTAATATTCCCGGAGAAAAACTCGCGAGAACGTTCCTCCCCCGAACTAGGTCATCCCTTAAGTAATGCGGCTCTTTTTCATACGTGTGCTGCCCATTACTCGTATCCGAGGAGCTTTGAAACCCGCTTTAGCGGACGGCGAATCGTAAAATAAAGAGATCCAGACATTTCAGCCGAGTACAGTTATTTCTGGAAAGTCATCGAAATCTCTACATTCTCCATGATAATAAGTTTGTATTAACAGTCTAAAAATTGTCAGCTGTGCCAACCGACCCACTGTACAAGGAACATTGTCTTAAACTCTGGTCGAAAGCATTCTTGATAAGATCGAGATTTTCTCTCTCCGATCTCCGTGACTCTAACTTTCTCTTCAATTGAAAGCAACGAGTACAGAAAACTTGGAGCGCAAAGAAACTTTTGAAAGTCTAACAGAGCATTCGAGGTACCATGACGAATCGATCTCGATTGATTCGATAATTCATCGGACGAGCCAGACGGGCACCTGTTTCATCGATTCGTCTCGTGGCATCGAACCCATCGGATAAGCCAGGTGGCACGATTTACAGGATCGCGGGGCTCCTCATCTGATTCTGACAACTTCTTTTACTCCCCTATTCCTTCCATCTTGATGTCTCCCGCACTCAGGTGGACACCATTTTCCGAGCGGGCCCGGCCCACCCTCGAAGATCTTGCTGTCGGCATACCGATCTCGTTCATAAAAAATTCCCTCTCTACCAACGGGTCTACCTTTCATCTCCGCACGGAATCTCTCAGATTACCACGCGCAGCGCATCTGCCTTCTACCGTCGCGGAAATATACTTTAATTTACCGGCTGTCAAAGCGTGCCAGTTCCTTCCGAGTTCCCTTATCAGTGTCCCGTACAATTCTGTCCATCCTCTTCTTCTGCACCCCCCTTCGTTCTCGATCCCTTTTTCTCTTCAGGGGGTGTCCCGATCTTCCTTTGGGGCTCTGTCTATCTTTGTTTTTCTCAGAACCGCCGCCGGTGCCAGGACATCGCCCACTGTCTTCCAACGCATTTTCTGCATTTTTCCCCCCCTCCCCGGAAGGAACGCTTCTCTGCATATAGATTTCCTTCTTGTCCCTGCCTTCAGTCGCCTCTCTGTCTCGCGAGCTAAAGCAGACGTCACCTAACGTCGCCGCGGTAATCTATTTACGTCAAGGATATTGAGATAGCTATACCAGACGAGATTAGCTTCGATCCCTCGGCCAACCCTGTCTCTCTCTCTCTCTCTCTCTCTCTCTCTCTCTCTCTCTTTCTCTTTCTAACCTGTGCCGTCTGTTCCTCTCTCTATTCCTGTCGTTCACTCTCGCCTCTAACGATCCTGGTTAATTTCATTTTTGGTATCGTTACTGGCCGATCGTAGCGACGGTCTGGGACAGCCCTCTCAGCACGATACAGTTTATAATTTGATGGCTGGCAAGGGAATGAAATTACCGCGTCTTTGTGACTGCGAGGGTGGCTACGGCAGACGGAACGTGAAGCTAAAGTCCATAGAGAAAGAGAGGGTGCAAGAAGGAAATAGAGATAAAGATAGACGTTCTAGAGATAATTCCGAGAGACACCGGGCTGCCGAGACATACGTTTAGTTCCCTATCTGGTGTGAATACTTGATGAGGTATTACTCGCGAAGAAGCCCGGCCCCGACTTTAAGGATCAGAGAGGAACGTTCGGACTGGGAGATTCGCAGATAGAAAGTAAAATACTCTCCACCAACAAACGAGGCGCCTAGGTGGGCTAGCCGATCGGAATTGAAATGTAGGCGGCAACCATTTACGGATATCACCCTTGAAGAACAGGAATCTGTCTGATGTTGGCGAACACGAGATCCGACCGTTTCCTTCTAGGCTATTCGCGGAGCTTAGTAAGTCCTGAGAGTATCCCCGGGACCTTGATATTCATATCAGATCGCATTCAGTTGCGTCGGCGTCGTGATCTGTGATGCGAGTCTGCTAATTTTACGGTCTGCAACGCTATTCTCCAATCTGCTACCTGTGCAACATGATTTCTGGCGTGTATATTGTGTCGCTAGAACTTGGAAATATTTTGTTCACCACGCTGTGGGAAGCTTTTTAAAACGAGCCTGCTAATTTTAGGGTCTGTAACGCTTATCCGCCAATCTGCTACCTGTGTAACATGATTTCTAGCGTGCACATTGTGTCGCTGGAATTTAGAAAGATTTTGTTCGCCACACTGTGGGGAGATTTTTAAAATGAATTTCATATCTGGCTATGATAGTCGCCACATATGTATAATTTCTACACTCTGTACAATCCGCCGATCAAACACATTTTTCCCACGACGTTGTTCAAACCACCTCGACCCGAAAGCAAAGATCTCGACCAGAAGCAGTATCTCGAACAGCAGTTCCCGGGACTAACATAAATTCGCCGTGGGAGGGCAATAATTCATCTCCCTAACAAATGCTCCCTATCCGCCATCAGTCTCCTCACGGAGAAGAAAAAAGGCAACGAAGGAAGCGAAGAGGGATAGCGAGAGAGAGAGAGAGAGAGAGAGAGAGAGAGAGAGAAAGAGATAAAAAATAGAAGAAACAGTAACACGCGATAGGAGTCCAGCAAAATGTTTCCCATCTCGAGAGGGCCAGTCGAGTAGGGTCGTAAAGGAGCGACCTGGGGATACGTTAATGCGGAAAACGCGGCTTTTTTCTTATCCTTTGGGGCTGAGCGGGGGTGGCAAGGGGAAGGAGAGAGGCGCAGCACGACGTAACGACCCGGGACGCATCTCTTCGGGTACTCGAGGATACATAACGCGGACGACGACGACGACGGCAAGACGACGACGGAGAAGAGGAATGTTCTGCGCAAAGGGTCCGAGATGGTAGGGGGCTGCTCGCGGACCGTGGCAGAAAGGAGTCTGAAAGGCTCGGCTACTGATTTTACAAAGGGATGCGAAACCGTTCCCCGGCTTTTAGGGGGCGGGAGAGAAAGAGAGAGAGAGAGAGAGAGAGGGTCGGGCCGAAGAGGCCCGATCAGTATTCAGCCGAAGACTGTGGGGGTCATGTGACGGGCTGGACATACACAAGATTTGCCGGAGATTCTTCACGGTGTACAGGATACGCCTTGCCTGGCAAACTGACCCTACGTGCTCTGGCTCCTTTATACGTCATTCCCATTTCCGATCCGACCCCTTCCTCGGACACTGACGATCGTCCGACGGCGCATTTATTCCATCGCGACTCGTCCAGACTCGCACGTGAGCCTCGAAGTCGACAAGATTTCTCTTCCTCTCTTTTTCTCCTTCTCGCTGTCTCTCTCCACCCCCGCACGCGATTCTTTTGGTCATTACGAGCCCCGCCACCGAGAGAGATCCGGACCTGATCAACCCTTTCTCTCTCTCAGTTTTGCTCCCTCGTTCTCGAGCAGGATGCACCGGCTGCAAACGTGATCCTAATCTTGAGCCGGCCGCGGCCCTGCTACGAGACGAGATTAATTTGTTGTGGCGTGGGAGTCCCGTCGATTCTGTATGAATATGTATGGAGGCATTCCGTAATACATCGGAGCCATATCGCTGCACCCTGATATGCATGTATGTGAAGTGTATTCAGCCCGAGGTCGCGTTCTTTTTTAGGGTTTGAGCGTGGACTAGAGGGTTGCACTCGGGGAGGAATTGGCGCGTTGTTTATTGGAGTGCGACGATTAGACTGCAGATTTTGACCATTTTAATGAATTAATTTTCATGCAAGATCGGTCCTCACGATACTTCCAATAATTGATCACAGCACTAGAACAGTAGAACAGAAAGCGAATAGCAACACGATCTGCTCGTTGAGTACTAAAACTGTATAGGACAGTGAAAACGGGAAGTTCAAGAATGTAGGACGACCCAGACCGCACTAAAACTGGAGAAGAATGTGTAAACGATGCTCCGACGCGGTATACTTTTATTATTTTTTTATCTTTATTTTTATGGACGTACCCTATGGGTTATTCTTTTCAAAAATATAGCTGTTAGACGAGAACTTGTCGAACGGACGTTATGGTCCATAAAAGAGTTCTACAAAGCGTGTTCAGTATTTCTTTAAATAGGGAGTCCCTACGCGTTGCTTATGTCTCCGAGCGTTTAAGCACGCACTTATTACTATGACCTAACGATGATGCAGGCAGCCAAGAAGCATAACCCGAGGAAGACAGTCATTTGTCAACGTTCCATTCTTAAACTAATCATTCTAGCTGTGAAAAATCAGACATTATCCTAACACGTTTGCTGAGACGTTTACGAAGATCCAAGATTTTTTGTTTCAACACATCTTGTGAAGCCGAAATCGAGCACGACCGTTTCCCCAAACGTTTCTCCAGCGGAGCCCATATCAAAAGTTGTTTCTCTCTCTCTACCGGCCGTTACCCTAAGAATCCGCCCGCATGTTCCGAAAGGGGATTACGAAGCGTCCGGAGCGAATCGATCGTCGGGCAGCACCGTCTCTGGAGAAATTTCGTAAGAACCAGCCATTCGTCGAGGACCGACAGGGTGTCTAATCTCTGATCGCCCGGGTTCGGCCATTGTATCGGTACATTCACGTGGGAGGAATGTCCGGAACACGGTTCACGCAGTTCGAGGCTGCTACAAAGAAGGCGTGCGTTGTTCGAGACGCGACAGAAACTATCGACGGGACGGATTAATTCGTAACGGGGCTATGGATCTCTGGCTGGATCCTCGAGGAGGAAATGTCATCGTGGCGGTCGCAGCCGTCAGTCGCCCGTATCTTTCCATTTCGGATCGACGGCGTGACAGTCGCGACAGATAAGACTAACTGACTGACACAAATAGGGAGTGCGGGTGGAGTGGGGGGGGGTGTGGACGACAGCCCTTTCTCCGCTGCCTTGGCCACTCGAGCCACCCCTATTCCATTACGCCGCGTTTCCACTCGGGGGAAACGAAAGAGCGCGACGACAATTTGCCCGCGCGACTCGTCCTGCGCTGATGTCTCTCGTCCTCTCTCGCTGCGGATTCCTCTGAAGAGAGAGAGAGAGAGTAGAGATGAAACGTTACTCCAGGTGAGAGGGAGAGAGAGAGCGAGAGAGAGGAAGAGAGAGGAAGAGGATTCAGGGGCGAATAAGGGGAGGACTCGGTGTTTTGTAGCGAGTTCTTGAACCGTGGCCACGGCATTAAGGAGGCAGGAAAATGAATGTCAGCCACGAGTGCCACTCTCCCGGCTTCATCAGGAGATTCCATTCATTTGGCTTTCTCTGCCGGCGATGCTTTTTATTGCGCGCTTCCGCGTTACGCTCTTTCACGGCGAATCGAAGCCCGTTCGTTCAGCCGACCACGAATACTGTTTCCTTCTCTTTTTATCTCTTTTCTGTCCGTGTGTGCGTGTATTCGCTCTTTCTCGTTTACTCTTTGCATACCAGGGCGGGGGAACGTGTCGCGGGGGAGTTTTCTTTGTGCGCCCCCGTGTTTGATACTCCTTTTAATCAACGGTAGTGGCCCCGGATCGTGAATACCTTGTTTCCGCGAATTTATTTCGGTTCGACATCATTCGTAATTGAGATTGATCTGTTGTGTGCACTCTGGTTTTGATGGTCTGCGAAATGCACCGGGTATACCGCCGGTGACACCGCGCCCGAGATGTTTATGCAAATGTGCTGGGTCGTGGTCTGGTTTATGGGAACTCGGGAAAATAAAATTGGTTATCCTATCTGAATGAAAAACTGATGATCCAACACGCACACACAGTAAATGCCAATCAATTATTAATCCCATTTGAAAATGGGAATTTATTCTTTTATAGAAAAATGTTGTTTCAGATAATTCGTTCTGTTTAGGACCTGCATATTATTATACGAAAGAAAGTTGTGATGAGTTAGGGTATTTTTCACATCGACTCTTGCATATGCAATAGCATTTTACTAACTCAGACCACGCCTGCAATTCATAACACCATGCTGTGGTTATTTATGCAGATAGGTTTACTCGTGGACTGGTTTATGGATGATGGAGTAACTACAAATTTGTTTATTATGGCTTTAGACAGGTTCTGTATAAAATGAACGCCTCGTGACATTCTGTTACATACTAGTGCATAAATGTCTATCAATCAATTATTAACACAACGATTTTATTATTTCAGCATAGAGACATCGTAGAAATAAAACCAGGACTATTCTTTTATGGAAACATGTTGCTCCAGATTTTTATGCAGTGTTTAGAATATAGACATTATTTTTACAAGAAAATTTTGCACGAGCACAAAATGTGTGGACAACAGAAAACAAATACAACTTGTACAGATCTTTTCTAACATACACACTGCAATGGAACCTACTGAAGAAATTCTAAGCAAACCAGGTTAATTACGATTGTTCGAAAGCAGGACCCAAACTTTCCACTCAACCTACAACATTTCAGTCTCTCCATGTTTGAGTCTATGACTCAATCCAACATACCATCGTTCCAGTTCATCCATCAGTCCAGCTAGCAAATACAGCTTGCCCCACATAGCCCCAACAAGCGTCTGAGTTAGCTCTTATCCTCTCATCTCCTAATCTCCGATCTTTCACGTGTCTCACTAAGACTCATCGGAAGCCGCGTTTCCCTGGAAATTAACATAAAGAAGGGCCCAATATAGCTGAACTCCAGCTACCAATTAAACCAGAAGTCTCATCTCGGGAGTGATCATCGGTAGAACAAAGCTCCCGGGGGCACTTAGCCGAGGAAAGTCGTACGTAGAAAACTATCATTGAACAATCAGCTGACAACTCTTTCGAGCGGGCTGCAGGTTTCGTGGAAGAGGGGGTGGGGCCTCCGAAAAATGGTAGCCCGTGAGATACTGATCGGGTCAGTGAATTCAGCGCCGCGGGACGCTGTGTCGCGGTGTCCAGATCTATTCTCGCGATTATTGCGCTGACAAAGAGGGGTTCTGTCCCGACAGCGGGTTGTCCGGCTGGAATGTAGCCGGCGACGTGGTTTATTCGGTCGAAATGTGATCGAGAAGCCTCCGGTAACCCGGGCACGGGTCTCCAGGGCACAGAAAGCGTAGAATGTCGACGAGGAAAAGAGCATCAACGGACGTTTTCACCTGGACAAGTCAGGTGCGTCTCCGAGGGGCACGAAGTTGCTTAACACCGGTTAAGCCGATTATTGAGCGCACGTTCCCCGGAACCGAGATTTCGAGGCGTGGGTCTGCCTCCCATAGCGATCACGAGTCCCTATGGTCCACACAGACCCTCTCTAAGATCCTGTATAGCTTTCTGTCGCTACTTCGTGCGAAAACCCTGATGCTGATGGACAGACACGGTCGAAATGCTCCAAACGCGTGTGTAGGAATAGTTTTGCTGGCAGAAATGCCGTCTAGGGTACGATGAAGACGACCTTGATGTATGTTGTTGGGTATACTCTCCTAGGCGATGTTAAACTTTACTCTGATTCAGAAGAAGCGAATAACATTCAGTAAATCCTGTTTGAAATCTCCATCGCGAGTCTGACTAATTCATACGAGGCAAAAAAGCGATGCGTTCTAGAAACACCAGCACGAGGAAAACAATTCACCCGGAAATCGACGAAACATTTCACCCTCGATCGTCTAGTATAGCAGTTCGATCTTCCACTCGATCTTCCGGCAGCGAGGAAGAGCGGAGCTCATTGTTAATGGAACGGACGATTGAATATTTTGAAGCAGTAACGGTGGAAAGGTTCGGGCGGGAACGTGTTCCCATTGCCGAGCGGTAAACTTTTCCGCTCCCGGAATACGATAGAAGTGTGTTCCTCGCGAGGACTTGGCTCCTCGCAAGACTTTATCCCGGAACGTGTCGGCGGGTATCCGGGTTGTCGGTGGATTCCTTCCGAAATTGCGAGGCTGCTTCCTGCGGCCAGTGGTCCACTAAACGCGAGGCGGAAGGGCTCATTTTTGACCGGCGCGGCGCGGGTCGTTAAAGAACGAGAGTGTTCAATCGGGCAACCCGGGCTGGGATCGTGTAGTCGCCCAGTTTACGAGTGGCTGTCTCGGACACTCGAGTTTTATAGTCGCGATAGAGTGTGGTTGTAAACGATAAGGATCCCGTCGAAAAATTTACGGTATGACGAGCTTGCGGCAATCGTAACCGTTAAAGGCGAACGCTGAAAAATAACGCACCCGACTGGCCGCGTTGAGGGAGGATTTGCTGGGCTGGTTGTACGAAAACTTAGGAAAATTATGTCGGCTCCCGGTCTGGACAGGAGGAGAACGGGGCGAGGAGGATTCGCAATATGAAAGTCGTGTAAAAAGTGCATCCTTGAATGCGCCAACCAGAATCCTTTCCCAGGCTTGCTCGCTCTCTGTGTTTATTATTGCTATTTTGTTCTTTTCGTAACGGCCCCGACTCGACGACTTTACGTTTACGCTGATGCTACCTTCCTTCCTCCAACTCCGCGCTCACAACCGCGTTGGAAGTTGGTCCTGCGACCGGGAAATGACGAAACGTCGCGAAAGTTGCCCAGAAAACGCATTATATACGAGCCGCTTCGCCGAACTTTGCAAATACGCCGTAACAAATAACGCGGTCGTGACTGTCGCTCGAAACTGGGTGAAATTGTTTCCGCGGGACCAACCGCGGCATCCGACTCGACGCGATAGTTCTTCCGACGTCACGCTTCATTATGGAGTAATTCATCAGAAACGAATGCGGCGAGCCGGCCCACAGTGGTCCTTTTCAGCGATTTAGCTGGCCAAAAGTCGATTTCAAAAATTTTACCTGAAGTGTGAAATTTTTGTGCTTGCTATAATAGTTTAATATATGGGGGACAATGTACTAATATTGTTTTTATTATTCAGGCACCCATTAAGTGCTGTACTTCATCGAAAGCTAGAGATTCTCGTAGTACATGTTTTGCCGCTAAAATTCGATGAGACTGTTTTTTATGTTTCAAGTAAGTTGTACACATTTCTTTCCAGTATGAAAGTTTTGCAAGTAAGTATGGACTATACTTTCAACAGTTTTGTACCTTTTGATTGTATATCGTTTGGTAATTATTTACATTTCAACATGATTAGTATGTAAATAATATTTGTTACGATTGTAACACTTCATGAGTGATTATGTTGTACTTCCGGGTGCGTCCGGGCCGTTTTTTAAACGCGGTTGTAATTGTCAATGGTTTGGGCTTACAGTAAAACAAAAATTAGCTGCTCGAATTTGCTCGCCTTTTTGCACAGGATTTTCTTTACCGCGCCAAGCGGAATCCTTAAACATTATAAATAATTTTGGCCAGCTAAATCAATGAAAAGGTTCGGTTCGGAAGCTTTGCGGTGCAAATGCCCAATTGTTACCACGATGTTTTGAACATTTCGGATAATCTGGCAAGAAAATGTTTCCAAAAAAAGTTAATCGATAAGTCATCTATAAATCCCTATAAAAAAATTTCACAAAACTTTTTTTTTTCATAAAAAAATATGATCATGTTAATTTTTTAAATGTCACTAAGTATTTTTTATTACATATTGTTGCAGCTGATGTCAAGACGAATCCAATGACCTACTTAACTACGGCTTTAAGTCTTAAAATAACGCTAGAATAATTTTGTCCAGCTAAATGGCCCGTTTGGACCACTGTGCGGCCCAGCGAAGTTGAATCTCTCGTTTGTTCCGTTGTGAGAAAGTATTAGGGGTAACTTGAGTCTCTGGGTGATTATATTTCCGGAAGTATTGGGATATTTAGACAATTTTACTGCGGAATTTTTCTACTGAGGAAGTTGCCACGCGATCTGCGTGTGGGGTTTTAGAGGGTCTGAATGGACCCGCGAGTGTTAAAGGGTTGAACATCGCCATCGAAAGGAAATCCGCTTTTATAGGAGTAATGCATTATAGAAAACGGCTTGTCCCGTTCATACGGGGTGAGTTACGAAACCAATTACAAGCCAATACCTCTTAAATGGAATCAGATATCGAGGAACTGTTACCAGGGCCGGTTTTACGGCATACCGAGAGGTACATTCTTCGTGAGATTCGAGATTCTTTCGGACGGACCAACTCTTTCGCTGTCGAACTGTTCGGACGATCTTTCTTCTTGCACTGGATTCTTCACTCTATCGCTCTAACACTCCACGAAATATACCGAGATATGAAAATATAATGTTCCGAAGTACTGTAGGATAATTTTGAGAGTCTAAAATTCAAAGAAATGTGCAATGACTCCTGCTTTAAATGATCAGCTTGAAAATGTCTATAATAGATGCATACTACAACTTCGACGTTCTGAGCGAACAGCGGATCGTCATGCAAATTTATGTCTTCAAGGACCGGTTGATGAAAGCAGAAACTAAATAGAAACTTGCTACCATTACGGACATCTTTGTTGAGCAACGGAGACTATTAAATTCCCGATCAATTTAGCTAAAACTTTCATTTCAGTGGACTTTATTGAGCATTAGTTAGAAGCGCGCGAAGATCCAAAGTCTGGCTGTAAGGAACGATAGAAAATTCATAGGTTGGAGCAAGTATAAACTGCTTTCAGAAATTAATTTTGTAAAGTATGTACTCTGACGAACAAAAGCTCGGCAGTCAAACATTACAGCGTACGCCTTCGACGATTATTACCTATTATCATCTAACTCGTTACGTCCCATAAAAATTATGGGACTGCGTTAATTGAGAGTTTAAAAAACTTTACTCGATAATTCCCGCAAAGCACTTTTACAACCTGACTAACCGTATAACGAGACACCGTAAACGGGTAGTTTTTCACTTAACCGGTAACGTTAAGTTTCAAGTTATATCGTACATAATTATTACTGTATTATAATTAGTAACACTTCGAATCTTGATGGGAATTCTCGTTTCCACTGTTTATTTGAGAATGAGAAATAAATGGGTTGACCAATATTTTACATTACTTTATGCAAGAAATGCATTGTTGAAGTGCAACGATTGTCATTTTTAGATCCCGTTGTGGTTTAACCGCGCGGAGCTTATTTACATTAATGTCTTCATATTCGTTCACACTTGTCCGCACGGACCAACAATTCAATCGAAAACGCGAGGTTTCCGCCGTGTCTGAACGGGGTCTGAAAGGGATTTAAAAGTTGCATGATTTTTACAATGCGCCCTGACAGCTGCTTTTCTCGGATTGGCTGCAGTCATTGTTCTCCACTCTCACCGCTGTGGCTCTTTTCATAATGTATTCCCTCTGTCTACCTGTTGTCATTCATTATTTCACTAACTACGCAAACGCATTGTACCTTGCAGTGCACGTACGTTACAGTATCCATTTGCGTATAAAGTGGCATTGTGCCTTTGCGGTTCCTGTACACCCTGCGTTAACACTAGAACTACCGGATGAGTCAAAATGACTTGCACCTGATTTCTTCAATTAGAAATATTAAAATTATAAATATGTTTTTCTGAGAAATCTTTTTAATCGACTTCTCTATTGAAACTGGTACAAAATCTAAACATACGCAATTTTGTCTTTATTATAAGGCAATGTATGCCGAATTGCGATTAGTGCTCGGTAGTTCTAGGGTTAATAATTGTACCGCCGACTTTTCTATAAAATAATTCATGAGGGGGACGGGACGTTTGAAAATTTCCGTGGACGTTTCCACACGTCGATTTTCCATTTGGCGATCGCGCGAAGATCCCACGCTGTTCGCCGATGAGAAATGTCCTGGAATCTCGATGAGTTACGATATTGTTCAGTCCCTTGGCAGTTATGGGGCGCGAATCGAGCACTAGGACCCGGAAGCGGTGGTGTACGTCCGAGCGTGACGATCCTGGACACGTTAAGCGACGTATAGTTTTATCGAGTAAGTACCATTCACCGCAAGCCTGGTCCTTCGGAGATTCCGCGAGCGGAATAGCGCGTTTCCTGGTTACGTTTCCTTCCAGCATCCCCCCGGCTCCCATCCCCGTTTTGCTGGCATTGTGTACACGGGGTGGGCCCTGAATAGCGCGGAGGATCCGCTACGTGCGTGGCCGAGGTCAACGGACACGGAACTAGACGACGGTCTCAGTTCCGCTTCGGTGAACTTCTGATGACGGTCCGATTTTGGTTTCGCAGCAGCCGTCGGGCCAGGCTGGTCCTGTGGTTGCCACGGGATCGATATCGGCGATGGCAAATGTTAGCGAACAGAGAAAAAAGGAATGACTCCTGGAAACGGCGCAAGAAGTGTCCTTGCACTCGCCACTCGCGTTGTGCAGTCTATGGGAAAGATAGTTCTGTTTGTCCGATTTTGCTCTAAATCTCTCTGCTTGATACCAAACAATTTCTAAATGAAAAGCTGCTGAGATCGGTGTAAAATTATGGAAAGTATAGCTGTTGGGAGCAGTGTGAAATTATTCAGGATACAGGCAGACATGTGTATAGTAGTCTGTAGACTTTTTTAAATATTACTCGATTGAGAATTTGCATGCAGAACGAAAATTTTTTGAATATAGAAACATATTTTTATCCTTTTACGTAAGCTAATAATATTCTTCGTTTATTGTGGCGATTTCACTGGTTCGTATTTCATTCACTCGTTTTTGTCATAAATGCATAATATCCACAACAATTTTAAACGATAATTCCAAATGGTATTTACGCAAGGATTAATGATGCTGTCGATCAATGTTTACTTTATTAATATTGATGATTCGATTCTGCTGACTTCCTGGAGAGAGACCAGACCGTCATTTTAAATGAATTCTCTATTTAGTAGCTAAACACGGTCATCTATCTTCCTCCGATTTGTCTGGAATGTACGAAGCTTTAGAGAGACCAGGTGATATAACAAGTAATACGATCATCTGCCTTCCCGTTTCCTGTGCGAAGAACGCGAAGAAGAGAATTAATAAAAATTGCGTCTACTGTTTCCATTAAATGGGACAAAATGAAGATGTACTATATTCCTCAAATTAATGCAACATAAAGTCTAAAGAAAATAGAGGAGACGAGGATCTACTTATTAATAAATATCCATCATCATGTACCATCTCCATCAAGCATCGAACAAGGTCCACTATTTTCTAGGAAATCCACAGTCCGCTGGTCAAAAAAAATTTACATAGGACCCTGTAAAGAATCGTCGTAGACTTTTGGTTGACATAAACGTCGTCAGCACCCCGTTCGCAGCCATCGCTAGATCCGCAGGCCGAAACTTCAAAAATCGCTGAGGCAAGCTCTGGACTGGTTTGCACGACCGGCTTTCCCTCTCCATTATATAAGAACCACGGGGCTGGAAATCGTCTTACTTTTGACACTGAAAAATATAGTCCCCTTGGATCTCTCTCTCTCTCTCTCTCTCTCTCTCTCTCCATATACGTATATATTATATGGTTAGGTGTATGTATGGATATCTCGAGGACGGAAGCTGGGGATCCACTTATCAAACACCCTATATAGAGGAGACACGGAGACGTCGGCAGGCAGTATCCGTGACCGACATTTGCAAGGCGATTAAGGGAAGCGACACGATACAGTTGACGACAGGGGTTCCGGCTGACAATCGTTGTTACGCGAAGAAGCCCTTCGTACCGGAGAGATTACCGTCGAACTGCGGAAATGGCGCTGATGGAGGGACTTGACTTTGTCAACTGAAGCGCGAGGAAAGCTTCCTCCTGTTGCTGCCGCTATTGTTACGTAAATACGTAATACGGGGGGTGAATGGCTCGCTTTATTAAAGTTCGGCCCCGCGGTTTAATCGGCGAGCCGGCGGCGCGGCAAGACGCGCCCGTCGAAACGTCGCCCTTGTCCCCGTAATTAATAGGGAATTCACCTCGAAAGGCACTTCCACGACTTTCCTTTTAATCCCAGATATCAAAGCGTTCAACCAGCCGGAGTGATTTCGAAGATACTCCCGGCGAGACGCGTTCAAACCGCTATGCTCACCCAGTTGAAAACGGCACGGTTCTTTGTGAAAGTATTACTGACGTGCTCACTCAAGTTTCATTGTCATTCACATTTTCCTTCCTCTGAACTCGACAAATAATATTTTTACCGTACTGTTTCACGCATAAGAAAATACTGAAATCTGTTTAGAACAAGAAATTTTGAAATATTATTCGACTAGTTAATATTTGATATAACAACGATGGATCATTTCAAAATTTATCGGTATTCTCGATTTTAACAAAAATCAGCAAGTGATTCCAAACGTTTGGCCGGTAGTGTGCATTGACTTTATAATTTTATTCGACTTCCTAAACATTCACAATTAATGTGAATGTTTATTATTATATAATGATATAATTATTATATAATTAACGCCATTCATCATATGTTCATCACAGGCTAACAAACATCTATCGACTTTCTACCATCAAGAGACAAAAACTTTGTTTGCTCGAAAATAAAAATAGTTCGACAAATTTATGCAGGCGGCGTCTATAAATATTCTTGGACAATTAGCACGCAGTTAGGTGAAAATATGTCGAGAACATCAAACGGTCAGAGGACAAAAGCGGGAATTCTAAAGGTGGCTATCTGTCGCAGCCGAAATTCCCATCTCCGCTGCTGCCAGCCACAAGCTATCACCGGGTACGGTAATTCACAAGCAGCCCGCAGTTAACTCTTCGAGACAGAAATTACGCTCTGTATCTGCCCGCACAGGTATCGTTGCAGTTTCGTCTTTAGACCGTTTCGAAGGAAAGAAACAGAGCATCGGACGATGCGGGCGACAGTAGACCCATGGCATCTCTCTCTTACACTCTAGAAACATGGGCAGATTAATTTTCGTCGCGGCTAGATAACAATAAATACCCGTTACCCTGACTAGTCTTTGCCCATCTTACCAGTATCTTTAATCAGATTTAGGTGCACTCGCCCAGAAAACTGCCCGCCCGAGGAGCCACCATTTTCTTGCCGCTGTTCGTTTAATAGCCGCGGCTGCGTTCTCTAATACGTGCAATTACGATTGTTCGAGTTACTATACAGCTTGATCGTTATCTGGACGCTTTATATCCGCGCTTTATTGCCGTAGTCCTTTGCCAAAAAGTATTACAGGCTTCCTGACAATTAATGTGGTTCTTAGTTGAGTTATTGTATGGAGAATTATGTGTAACACGGTGCCAGAATCTACAGGGTGTCAAAAATCATGTTTCTATCAAAAAATGTTTCAGCGGAGGCATGAATGGTATCGAGTGGAGCATATGATAGTGAGTGGACGCGTAAAGGTCATATAAAGGTCAACTTTGTTGTTTTAAATGGAATGAGGTATTTTTTAATACATCAATCGATGCAGCTGGACATTCGTTTTAAAAAAGTGGAGATATTTCAATTTAAATAATTCTAAAACACTAACGTCTGAGAGACGTTACACTAGTAAATAAACTAATGTCTTACAAGGGAAGGATCCCAAGTGTTCGACTTCGATTTTTATCATTTTTTGTGAGATGATGGTATATGAATCTCTTATTACGTATGCAAAATATAAGGTGTAGTTACTCAATAGTTTTAAAGATATAAACAATTAAAGTTTCATATCTGTGAATCACGCAACCTGCTTACACGGCTAATGGAACTTCGTAAACTACAGATCAAATCATGGTATATCAACAAAGTATGAAAGTTTAATTGTTTATATCTTTAAAACTATTGAGTAACTACACCTAATATTTTGCATACATAATTAGGGATCCATATACCATCATCTCACAAAAAATTATCAAAATCGATGTCGTACACTTGGGGTCCTTCCCTTGTTAGTACGACAGTAATGGTGTTTTAGAATTATTTAAATTGAAATATCTCCTGAACTATACTAACTTTTCGACATACTGTCCAGAGAAAGAGTGTAAACTAGCGGGACGGGAACGGGGGAAAGAAGCCAGACCATTCAGATTGCCTTTGCGTTCCTGTAGCCTCGTCCCTGACCCGCTAGTGTACACTCTTTCTCTGGACAGTACATAGGTTAGCACATTTTTATAACGAATGTCCAGCTGCATCGATTAATGTATTAAAAAATACCTCATTCCATTTAAAACAACAAAGTTCACCTTTATACGACCATTACGTGTCCACCTACGAAAAAATTAATAACATCAGAATATCACTATCACTCGATACCATTCAAGCCTCCGCTGAAACATTTTTTGCTACGAGTAACAATAGCGAGAAAATCAAGATTTCAAAATCAGGTGGGACACCCTGTATAGTTTCTTTAAATACTCTTTAAATGAACGCGAGATCTTTTGATGGATTCTATTCGTGGTAGAATAAAAGAAAACATATATGAGTTAGCAAATATTGAATGTATGTATTTTGACTGTCGAAAAGAGAAATGTTCCAGTTTTGGCGAAAGCAATTTTTCCCCTTGCTTTGTGTTTTATAAAATATGTTATGGCAATAGCACTTTGTATAATGGTCTGCAGTCACCCAATTAATCGACAAATGCTTCAGATTAAACTCTGCTATTACTACAAATGCCAAGTGACTTCCATAGCACCAAATTAACAAAGTGACTGACATAAGTCGCTCTCGCAGCGACTTTGCTCTCGATTTTTGCTAATTGGAATTGCAGTTCATTAATGTACAATTTTAATGAAGGAATTCCCCATCTACACTGGATATCGTCGAGCAGCATTTGATATTTTATGTACTATCGTTGTAGAACTCGTGCAACAAGACATCCCTCATGGCACTTAATGAACAGTTATCCATTTTGTCTGAACTTTCGGCTAGGATCTCTCGGTCTGGCGATTAATATAGTCACTGTATTTCGTCATTCGCGAATGTCGGCCGATTTCGAGCATCTGCAGCTCGTCGATCGTCGGTGTAGATACAGCCAGCTGTCTCCCCAAACATTCAGGCTTTTCCCCGCGTGCGTAATTGACACTTCCACGTTAATTAGCGATACCGTCTAGTCATCGAGCGTCTACCCCATCATCACGAGCTAATTATCTCGCGTGCGTCACAGATGTAGGCGTTGATACGAGACATTGTCCCTCGCAATATGTCCGTTAAATTGTCCAGAACCCTCTCGCTGGAAACTCGGAGAACAATCAGCAATAAAAATCGTTCGGTGGCTGACGTGGTTGCCGCACGAGCATCCTCTGCTTGTCTCTGAGAAGCGTGGTATCGCTCCACCGAATCAAACAACAACACGAAATTAACCGAAAGACGGAGACGAGAAAGAGAGAAGAATGATGAGACCCCGAGGATCGTGCACTGGTGGACAAAATTATAAGACGTTCCCAAAATGATGTAGATAAGAGCTAAACACTGTATTTATGTTGAACAGCATTGCGTGTGAAACCGTAGCATTACATTGTAATTGATGTCTTCATAAGTGCAACGAATAGTACAGGAAATGTTCAATTTAAACAATGGCAATAGAATTTCACTTTCACTAGAGACTTTATTTATGAGATAGCGTTTCGATCTAAAATAGGAGATCCTAGAACAACCGCTCCGTGCAAACAGGTTTATGGACTGACTTGATAGTTTCGTCCACTAGTGTAGCATGGCGGCAACGCACACGAGGGTCGGATTCTTCGTTAATTGAGATGCCGGGAACGATTCACCCTTAGCAGGGCCACGGTGGCTCCCGTGCCGACGATAAATACTCGTCTTGGGCCGCTTTGTCCGTCGACGTATCTTCATCCAGATTCGGGGTAACGCCACAGCCTTTGGAACCGCTTCCACGTACCAGGGTCCAGCTAGATGGCGGACAGGGGAACGGTAACCCCGTCTCTCATTCTTTTCGGTAGTAATATCACTGTATAATTACAACTCTTGCGGTTACGAGGGCCGAGGCAGGCCGGCCAGCATTTTTCTTATCTCGTCCGCCGCTACACTCAGCCACGGCCACTTATAGCGGACATAATAGGGTTCTATTCTGGACCAGGCTCTCTTATCTGATGTGCCCTGACCGGCTTCCCCCGGGACCGACACTTATATGGAGCATGTAGCTGAAGCCACGCTACCATCGAACCGGCGCGCGGCGTTTTCCTTATTGGCTCCATCCGCCTGCTCTCCTGCGAGAACGCTCTCCGAGGAGCACATCCGAAAAGGGACTCAATGGGATCCTCCCTTCATCCTCTCATCCCCCTCAAGACCCACCATGGTGTCCGGCTACCGAAACAATTCGGTTACTTTCTGAATACGTGGACAACGGACGCGCTACCTACTGCGTGCACTGACGCCAGCCATCTTCTTCGAATCGCAGCGGCTACGGTTATCTCGCCCACGGGTAAATTGAAAGGGAATTTCAACCTAGTTTGCTACCCCCGTGGTCCTCTCCGCTTCCAGCCTTCCACGTCTTAAAGTTCTGATTGGTTATTGGCTGGATTTTCGAAGAATGGGTCAGTGTGAGTTTCCTTTTCGTTTTCAGTCGATTGTAACACTATTGGGTAACCGTTGGTAGATCAAGATGATAAAAGTCGTAATTTGATGGAGGGAATGAAATGATTGATGTACATCGTATCGCACAGCTGTAAATGGTAAAAAATTGGCTTTAATTTTCCCTTGAGAAAACGAAATGACTTTCCGAACGACCTAATATCTGTGGTTGTCAGGACGAACGCCGCATGTCTCATACTCTCTTATTCGAGATATTGCCGTTTAAACTTTTGATCACTAATGCTTTGACATAGGACATCGATTAAATTGCAGTATTTTTTTTAAGCCTTTCGAATTTGTTTTCATGACTTTTTTCTGGTAAATACGTCAATCTTATACTATAAAGCTCAATTAATACATAAACTCAAATTTTTTGAAATTGTGACATGCGGCGTTTTTCCTTGCAACCACAGATATTACGTATTTATCTTTTAAGCCACTATTTCCTTGAATAAGATCCTATCATTTTGCGGAAGTTTCATGATTCTCATTTCAGCAGACGCGTTCCAAGAAAATTTGTTTTCCCAAAATGGAAAATTCTCTGAACCACCTTCTACCTTTTTTGCGTCAGTCAATGAAAAATATTAGAAAATTATAACCCATCCCTAATACGAAAATGATGCATAATAGTTGATTAAAACAAGCTTGTTCGTAGTCTGTTTTATACTTTCCTTCTCGTGGTTTATCATTGCTTTTTTACCACACAGATGTTTTTTTCCTTTTTGCGGTTCTGTAGACAATTTTTGCGGCGCCAGCTGTACGATGAAAAAGTTGGATCAACGGCAGTTCGACCGCAAAATTTATACGTTTCTCGCGGCAATAATGACGGCGCTTTTCTGTTTACGAATTCAAGGATTGCCGCCGCGGGAAACCGGCGAATTTATGTGTCTCTTGCGTGCCACCGTCGAACAATTTTCCCACAGTGAATGTAACGGCCGCGTGGCTACGCGAACTCGGGATTTTTTCATATTTTGCCCGCAGGCCAATTGGATTTTTTTCCTCGGGGCGATGGCGCGCATCAAAATTCCGCACCGCGGCAAGATGCGTTGATTCGCATCGGGCCGGGAGAATCATCCGAACCAAATGTTCATCCTAGAAACACGTTCGTTAGAAAAATATGCAACTATCGTAACCTCAAGACCATTTGCCAAAGAGAAATTCATCTGTTCCATTCAGAAAATATTATCCCACTGAATATGAAAGTAGAATCCTTATCCTTGTTCAAATAAAGTTTTATTGACGTGAGACTTTTGAGAATAGTTGAATAAAAATATTTCCGCACGAAAATAGTCAGTTTTCTATGCCACCTTACACAGTAGTTGCCCACTGTAGGGAGCGGCGAGGCCGCACAAGGAAATATGTACAATTAGAGAAAGCTCGAAAGCAGTAAACTCCAAGTTAAAAATTAAGGGGCACGAAACGAAGCGTAGAGGAGAGTTCAACGGGAATTTTTCGGCGGAACATTGGCAGGGAGGCACAATGCTGGAAACGCGTGCCAACAGAGAGACCATGAAAGAAGTCGGGAAGGGAATTAGCCGGTGGCGTGTTTAATCACTGAAATTTCCCTCGGAAGCGAGCAACCAACTGCTGCGAGGTAACCGCGGGGCTGGTGTTTCCATTTCCGCGAAACTCGCCCACCGTTAGTTGATTAAACAGCTCGAAGCTACTATTCTTATAATGGAGCGTAACACGGTCGGCGAGTATCGAAGTATCTCTAATTAAAAACGATACTCCGCTGCTGGGCGACAGAGCCAAAAAGAGCATCGGGCACAAATTCGAAAAGAGATTTGAGAGACACCGCGCCGCGCCGCGCCAGGGGCATAAAATTTAGTCAAAGTGGGAAACGCGTTGCAGCTGCGCGCAGCAGCTCTCGACTGCAATTAGTCGGCATTTATTAAACCGAAAAATTTATTCGCCGCTCCCCGGCCAACCCCCCCCCCCCCTCCCACTCCCGTCGGTTCTCCAGCCAGGAGTCGCTAAATTGTTTCGCATTCTTGGCCGCTGTTAATCGAATTACCCGAGTTTCGGCGCGAAATTCTGCAGACGGCGAATGAATTAAGGTCGGCGAAGGGAGCGGGACGACGCGACGGAAAGTCGGGAACCGTTTCGCGAAGGCCTTCCCGACGATTCCGCATCCGCACCGGATCAATCGAATTACCAACGGACGAGGAAAACGGCCGAGTAATTGCGGCCGACACCGTAAATTTGCCAAAAATCGCATGCCTGTTAATTAAACCGGACCTCGATCGACCCCGACGAAGATAGCGCGGCCGCGATTTTATGAGGTTTAATTAACCTTCGGCCGCTACACTGACCACCTTTTTTGTTCTCCCAGCCGAACCGGACTCTGAACACCCACCGGTACACTTTCGATCCTCGTTTCTGTCACTGTGTGACTCGCGGGAATTGATTCTTTCAACGACGGACACGCACGTAACCTAGCTCGGATGCTATCTACGCGAGACAATTTGTTTGCGGACCTGGGTCTGATAGCAACATCCCCGTTGCGCAAACCACATTATTTTATTGATAAACGTGCCCGCGCTGCACAACGACTATTTTGTGCCCGGCTATGCAACGAGAATAATTTAAATGTAAATGTCGATTGGAAGAGACCCGGCTGCATGATTAATAGGAGGCGATAATGCTAGTTTGGAACGGTAAAGCGAAACTTCTGTCGGTGTTGTTAGTGCGATCATTGTTCATGCATTCTGCTTATAAATTTTAACGTTGCGGACCGATATTTTTTCTGAAAATATGCTGTGATTCCATTTTTTGGCCTGTGCAGCATGTGGTGCTCGATTTGACGTTGCTATTGGAATTTCTTCACTAGTTGACTGTGGACTTTATGAATGTATACTGTGTAGTACACACAAAAATTTTTTTGACTTTTTGTCTCGATAAGCGCACTGTAATTAAAAAAGTTAAAAATACCAATTAAACATCACGTCGTTCGAAGACATCATGACTAACTTTTTACAAATTGATGGAGTTCGTAGATTTCTTACAATACTTCTTTTCTCGAGTACATGTTGCCGTAAAAACCCTACTAAATTAATCGGTCATACACTGTGATTAATAATTATATCAATTTACGTGAAAATTACGGATAAAATCATTTCAAAGGTGGTAATAAAAAATTGTCAAAGAGACAACATTCATTATTAATGAGGTCTGCGGCTACGGAAAGGAAAAATGCAGCACAATTTCGCGCTGAAAAGCAGCTCCTAGTAACAACAAGACGTGTGCAACAACTTTTAAATTCTTCCGGGGCAATTTGTGTGGACAAAAATGCAGATTAAACCAGGCCTTAAAGAAGTGCATAAACAGGCCCGTCTTGATTTCGCACGGGCACACATGTCCTGGACGAAAGAGTGGGAGTCTGTCATTTTTTCAGATGAGAAATAATTTAATTTGTATGGGCCTGGTGGCTGTAAATATTATTGGCACGATCTGAGAAATGAGAAAAGTGTGACAATGAGTCGTAATTTTGGCGTATGGGGTGCGTTCAAAGGCGATAAAAAAAATCCAATGTGTTACATAAATCACAAAATGAATTCGGAAAATTGTACAGATTTGTTAGACATGGTTTTAACACCGTTTACAGAAAATATTGAAGATGACAATTTTATTTATCAGTCTGATAATGCTGCAGTACACGCGTCGAGACACACAAAGCAGTGGCTTCTTGAAAGAAATGTCAATGCTTTGTCATGGCCTGCTTGTTCCCCCGGTATAAACCCTACTGAAAATGTTTGGGGTATAATTGGGCGACAAGTTTATAAAACCTGCAAACAATACAACTCCATTAGCGAACTAAGGGATGCGGTGAATGAAGCGTGGGCGTCTGTTAAAACAGAAACGCTACAGAAGTTAGTTTCGTAAATGTCTAATCGTATTTTTAATATAATTTAAAAAATGGAGGTTACACTAAATATTAAAATAGAAATAATAAAAGAACAATTATTAATTTCAACTTTATCCGTGTAAAACAAAAATGACATTATAGAAATTACGCAGCTTGTTGTGTGTAAAATTATATTTATGTTTTCTTTTATCAATAAATGTTATACTTATGTTTCGAAATCGGTGTGTATACTTTCTTTATGTAATTCCGAAATGCTAGCAAATACAAATTTTTCGTTGGTATGGTATAATTATAAGAATTCATTATAAAACACAGTGACTTTATAGAAATTTCGGTGAGTGTATAAAGGGATAAACATTAGTTCCAGCGAGTTTCGCCGGTATTTGCGTGGAATCGAACACGGCGAAGTTCCCGTTTGGCAGCCCATAGGTCCCACAGCGCGTTACATCGTTCGCGAAGATTCCCTCGTCAAAAACAGCCGGCCGTGTCCCGACGCTATCGGTGTCCTTAATGTCGAAAGTTTCGCCGGGGCCGCCCCTATCTGTGCCAAATGAACGAATTTGCCGGAGTTAGCCGTGATAATAAAGTTCTTTTTTTGGTCGGGTCCCCCGTCCATCCCCCTCTGGGACCGGGCGATGGCCAGGACAAACAACAGGACGCGGGAAAAGTTGCGGACAGAGCGCGGCTTGCGCCTGATAACGATTGCTCTGCGAAAATAAAGGGACCGGCCGAGAATAACAGCCCCCGCAGTTGTAAAGTTTCGCCCGAACGAACGTATATCTGGCGATACTTGAGAATTACGGCCCCCTAATCTGTCGATGTAACGACAACGCGTATTCCTCTAGAATGGCCGCGATAGAACCGCCATTCCATGAGAAAACGAGAATTTTCAAACTCCCTTCTTAAAAATATAAAAAGCAACGCATTCGACTCCTGCTACGATTCTATACCTTCTCGACTTCTCTTATCATTTGACCATTGTTATTTAAGATTCCGTAGACAGCGATTAACCTCCATTCATCAACCTTTCCTTTAACTTCCACTCACTTAATACAAATTCAATTATGTGAGCATATTAAGTTTTACGTTAAATTTTGACTTGAATGGGGCCATTTGAGAAAAGTGCCATTCGTCACAAGAGGTGCCAGGTCAACAAAAATTCGCATTTTACTGACCTTGCCGGATAATTTTTCTCTTCCGGGTACGAGCAGGACCGTTCGACGCTCAATCGCTGGCAAACTTCCGCAGGGCCAATCGAAAGTTCGCAAAGCAAAAACGCCGCGACGCTGGCAGCATTTCCGGCGACCTTGTCGCGTCATTTGTCTTCCCCGGCTCGGTGGACGTTTCAATCAAATCGGAGAGCAGCTCCGGAACTAGAGATGACTCTATTTACAAAGAATCGGACGTTTTCCGACATAGTTCGGGAGACATGAATCTTCCGTCGTTTGGTAACATTTAATAACCACTAATCTTCGTCGGTAAGATTGTGTCTTCAATTTCTACTGTAAAGCGTTCCTGAAATGATAAAATAAAAAGAACAGTTTAATTTATTCGACACAGAACATCAATAACAGAATTGTAAATTCTGTTCCAGACGACAGCTGGCGAAATGAACGTAGAAAGCAAGGCACGCACAAGGTATCCTCGAGGAATCCCGATTTAAAGAGGACCTCCCAGTCTCTCGACCACAATGATCTCCTTTATTCGGAAAAATGGTGCCTACAAGCATCACAAACTCGCATCGAGCTCCTCGAAGCATTTTTCCCGTGCTTGTTTCCGAGGCGTGCGACAATTAAACGATGCCCCGGGGACAAAGGGTTGCGCAGGATAGGGGACGTTGATCCGGCGAGGACAAAGCAAAGCCGTTCGCAGGATCCTGCCGTTATCCTTCGGCGAATGGAGTCAGCGGACCTTAGAGGCAAGCACAAAAGAGCGCGCTCCCGCGATCGCTGGGTTAACTTATCTGTCCTTTTGCCCGGGGAACTACCCCAGGTCTCTCTCTCTCTCTCTCTCTCCTCTTTCGCGATCAAACGCGCTCAATGCTCGCGTCTTTCGCTCGCGCGAACGTCCACGTGTCCTCCCGGTTTGTCATTGTGAGATGGAAAACGGTCCCGATCGCACGGATACGGGACACCCGTCAGGTGAAGCTCGAGGGTTCCGATTCTTTTTTCCTACCGAGACCCAGATCGTTTCATAGAGCTGTCTACGTCGTGCAGAGGAGTTAGGGATGCAAGAGATGAACCAGGTAATCGTGTCTAGCACACGGAGAAGATGGCAATTCTTGATAGCTCGGAGGACATCGAGCTTCCGTGAATTTTGGAAGCCCCAGGTAGACAGAGGGTTCCTGAGTACATGCAAATTTTTTGAACACGAGGAAACGGTTATCTAAATGTCCTTCTATCCTAAATTCTACCCTATTTTCAAGACAAGAAAATTTCAAATCGACCAATTAAAGGAGGATGGTAGAAAATGGTAAAAAAATCTAGGTAAGCAAGTGAAATAATAATGGTACATTGTATGAAATATATTTTATCTGATATCTATAATATGGAAAGGAAAGTCATCGCCACTGTATTTTGACTGTTCCGACAGTCCTGGTGTCGACACAGTGTCGACGTGCAGAACCGACATGTAACGCGAGACAGTGGACGGTCTTTTAACTCGGACATTTGCAGCCGTTAAAATTGCGACAACGTGGCCGTTGGGCGATTTCGCAGTTACGTTGATTTCCAACGATCGCGTGGGCCGCATCATCGAAATATTATGACGTGTCTGGTGTGCGGCCGCGTCCGATCTTCCATTATCTAAATCAATCAGTTATGCATTCGGAATCGGTCCGCGGGGCTACTCCGCGGTATTCGCAAGTAGAATCAATACTTGATAACGGACCGCGCGGACGCTTGATAGAATAATGAATGATAATGCGCGATAATTATTCGGTTAATCGTTCGACTTAATTATTGAAATTGCACGGTCAATCGTTGGGTGGGCCGTGGCGCGATAATTAATGGCGCGTTTCTACCGGCCTTATCGCGTCGCGGCCGAACTTTATATTCCGCCGGCCAATTTCGCTAATTATCGGCCACTTTTAAACCGGCGAACCGAATTATTTGACGCGGGCCACACGCGCTAAATGGAATCAAAATTCTCGGCCGGAAAGGAGCTCTCGCTCCGGACGCTACCGGCGACCAAGCTATCGGACCCGGTGACAAGAGAGAAACCCGACAAAGAGAAAGTGAGGGACAGAGGTAGATGAAGCGTCGAGTACGATCTAATACGGGCTCGGCGCGAAATTGAAAATTAATCGTAATGATCGCTCCGGAAAATTGAAACACCGGATCGTGTATGTGTCGTTTCATTCAATCCCTTTGCCAGCAGCCACCTACACCTTCTTTTTTACGGCAACAGATCCTCACCAACGCTGCCGGTTAATCCGATTCTCCGGTAATTTCGCGTCATTCCACGCGAAACAGCCCGCCGACCAAATGGATCGGAATTGTTATTCAAGGTCCACGAGATAATGAAGATGGAAGCTGAGAATTTTCCGGTACACGTAGATGGCGCGATCCGGTTCGTATCGATTCTCCCGGGCGAAATTGCAGACGCAATCTATTTCGGTATCGGTGATTGTGTCTTAATCTGCCTGGAAGTAACATCTTCGTTCTTAAATTTATTAGCTTCTGTGCTAAAGAAAAATTTTCTAATTACTTAACTCGTATGTAATCCACGAAAATAGTTGTACAAGATGGCAGAGCGAAATGGGTGAGAGAGCAAAGTGAATTCTTCGTGGGCAGATAGTGAGGAGGATGCGGCGCGTTGACGATGGAAAGCTTTGCCAGAGCCGGCGAGCGAGCCTGCGGGACAAAGTAACCGAGAGCGGGTAACACATTCTAAATAAAGTTAACTAAATATCTAATAGACTCGTGGTGTTTCGACTATTTGCATGGTAGGCGGCACGGAAGCGACGACAATATAAACAGGCGAGCACCGGGCGGCGTCAAAGCGGTCGATGGCAAATTAGACTGCGCTCTAAACAAGGCGCAAGCCTATGTTAAGGCGCACGGGTACACTTAACCGGTCGCAATCACGGGCCAGAGTTTACCTTGTCCGGCCTGGAATAGGGTTAATGCGCCACGCGAGCGAAATTAGTTTCGCTAATTTAATCCTGATAATGCGCCGATGCAGTTCGATTAATCGCCGACGGACTGGTGAGCCTCGATTCCAGAGATCTCGCGATCTTCCGACATCGATCCGTCGGGATCCACGATTTATCGGAGGAAAATCGATCCGGAGATGCTGCGCGAAGATAAACTGGCTTAGATTGCTCCTCTGACACAATGAACGCGAGATCAGACGTTCCCGTAAGCTGTTCTATTTCTCGATTAACGTCTTCGGTCCCGAACGGCGACGTGAATCGTCTTTTCAAGACACAATTAATTTAGCTCTCGATAGATGGAGGATACTTATACTGTTATACAATGACAGGATGTAATAAAATGAATGTTTGAACGCAGTTTAAATGGAATTGCCGGAAAATTAGCTATTATCAGTCGGTAAATTGTTTGGCAATGATACAACATGATAGCTTTCAAGAGCTAACATAGCGGAGTTGATGTATTTCTCGTTAGTACACCGTAGAGTACATCAAAACCCACCATAATGGATCATTGCTATTACGAGTATTATTGTTCCACGAGGAATGATGCGCATGTTAATCGAACATATTAATATTAGTTCTGTACATTTCAGTTTATGCACCATATTCAAATATGCGTATTAATAGCTATGCGTATCGCTAATCGACGGATGCTGGTTGCTATTATTGAAATCCTTTTCACAATGAAATGAAAAACACAGTGGAAATTGGTCCATATTCTGTCTAGTGAATGTTTCCTAGTGAATGAGCATGCAATTCATATTAAACAAAAAATAATGAATTCTGCAGCATTTCACAGATTTTTGGGCGATCGGGAGTGTAATCGCGCGCATAATCTGCGGTGTTCCTTGTTGTCCGACCATCTGTCTTGCGGGTACGCGTCGTAAACGGGGGGCCGGCGTGACGCCTTCTGCCGCATACGAATTTTATTACGTTTCACGGAGCCATTTGTCGTTGGTACCCGTTTATCGGTCGGAACTTGCACGCGAGCCAGTCCGCGCACGTTTCGAACTCGTCATCAAAGAATTGAAACCCGGAACGTGCGCGACGTGCATTTGTACGCTGCAATAAAAACTGTTCGTACCGCCTCGCCGCGCATCTAACGAAATTTTCGATCCTGATAAGGTTACGGAATTGCAACCCGAATGACCCAAAACCTTGTCTCTCGAACGTTGTTAATTCCTGGCTGTCTCTTTACACGCGGATCGATATTCTTTACTACCGAACGAAGACACGATTTTACATCGCGGTGATTGGTTTCCCCGGCGTCTTCGTTGTTGTAGAAAAAAATGCAATTCCAGTTTCATACGATTCGCCACCAGAAGCCTCTTACTGTTTTATGCGGGATATGCCCGCGGGATTAGTCTGCACTCGGTTTATAGCTCCACAGAGAGAGGAATTACATCCAATTCTGAGAAATCAGATTAACAGCATTATTCTGCGAATGTAATCTACGCAGTGTACAGACGCGTTTATCTTCCCATTGATTGAATGGATAATGAAATCAATTGAAATAACGTTTTATTGAGCCAAAATCGAGGTTCGAACATATTTGATTCGATTTTACGGACTGGAGCTGATCATATCGGCGCGGACAGAAATTATCTGCGGTTCATAATTATTGCAGCGTTATTCGACCGTTCTTTGTCGCATCCTATTTCCTACTCCCATCATCGCCGTGAAAGCATCAAATCCACGACCTTTCAGTCGAAAATGTTTAAAAACAGATTTGCTAAGACGTTTCGAAGTCGCGCGCGGCTGATCTAACTGACTTCCAAACGAACCCTGGCAAACGTCTACTGGAGTAACACGACGACGTGTTAGGAGAATGTTTCTGAAGACATGTTTGGATCGTGAACGCGGCATTGCGAGTCACGTTCGTTTGTCGCAGCCACTCGCCGAGATATATTATCGCCAGCGCGTCGCGCCCAATCGAGGAACTTTTTAATCTTACCGCGGCGAGAACGAGCAGATGCTTTCAAGCTTTTTGTTCGGGCCACCCTCTGCCACCCTGTTTCACCCCCGTCGAGCTTTCGTCCGCCGATCGAACAGCGAATTTTTACTCATCTTGTGGCCGAACTTTCGCTCGAGAGATTTCGAGCAGCGCCGTCCGATTTTTCACTTCCGTCTCCTCGTTCTTTCTTCTACGTTGTCCAGCCCCTTACTCGTCTGTATTAACGACGGGTTAACCGAGATGGAGTTCACGCTTTTTTCCCCGTTGAAACGCGTCGCGCCACTTGTCTCCCCGTAAGAAAACCGACGTCCACGCTCAACGAACCTCCACTTTCCACGCCACGACTTTTAAACGGCATCACCGTCCCCGCGCTCTTCTCTTCTTGGCTCTCTCGCGCGTCCCTTTTCCTTGGGAAAAGACCGATGTAAAGGGGAAAAAAGTTTGTTCGACGATGGTGGCTCGCCGAGGCCCGTCAAAGGCAAACCACCCCCGCCGGAAGGCGGCCAACTTCAGTTGCGAATGAAACTCTGCGATTTATTCCCCTTGATCGTCCCTTGAAACAGATTTATTCCTGACGGCGGGCTGTTTAGTCCCCAGATCCAGCTGGGAAATGCTCTGTGTAATGATTAATACAGGTTATCCCATGTGAAGTTTCGCACGCAATTATTTCTGGTGGTGGTGGCCACAAATCTTCTCTAGGTTGACGTGCTTCCCTCTAGCTAACAAGGGAAGATATTCAATTGATAGAAGCCGATTTTGATGCCACTTATGCGAGATATAGTTCTTCGAAAAATATTTGACACGTGTTTTTTTATTGGCAACCATCCACTTTGAAGGGATGAACAACCCTCAAAGTTGGGGGTCAGTATACTGTAATTTTACTGTAATTGCTACTTTATTGCTATAATGGCGTCTGTGAACAATTATTTTGTTAAGAATATTTTGAAAAACAGAAATGCAAACCAAGGAGATGATCTGAAAAAAAGATCGAAACGTTGGAATTACTGTAGTAATTTGCAAAATTGCTTTGTAAAAATAACAATTGCCGAAAGCATTAGATATTCAAAATTATCTTTCATTATGCATAATTATTGTCAAATGGCAAAAAAAGAAAAATCCTAAAACACGTATCCCCTATTTTGGATCAAAGATCACACACCCGAGTTTACATTAAAATGAACTAACAATAAATATGAGAATTTGCAAAAAAACATAAAATTTTTAATATATTGTTTAAACAAAAAACTTTTGTTAAAATTTTCTTGCACGACTACAGTTGCCATTAAAAAACACAATTTTTTTCGACCTCTGGTTTCCAACATATCTCGAAAATATGGTTCTGACCCCCAACTTTGAGGGCTGTTTTCACTCCTTCAAATTGTTTGGTTGCTGATAAAAAAAACACGTGTCAAATATTTTTCGAAGAACTATATCTCGCATAAGTTTCATCAAAATCGGCTTGTATCAACTGAATATGTTCCCTTGTAAGCTTTTGGAACGTCAGTAAATGATCTTGAATGACCATGATATACGAAAATGGTATAATGAATTCGTATCGAGATAGGCCACACGTTCACCTAACTAAAAACATACAGTTCCGTATAAAAACCAGAGGTCACCTTGAAATCTCGGAAACACGTCCACCTAGAGAAAATTTGTGATCACCAGTAAATAATGCTGCAATTATCAAATAAGATTTTATCATCCGAACTCATCGGTGAACGGATCTACCCAGACGTGTTTAAATAAACGAAGTTAGACTGTACAATGCAACATCGCTAATCTAGTAACAATGTCTGAAAAAGCGTCGATAAACTCCTTTGTGCCAACGAATAGCCGAAAGAACCGGCGTGACAAGGCCAAACCCAACAGCGTAGATCGACGTGTTCACCGACGATTTCACGGTAGATTTCTGGATCGTGCGGATCGATTCGATCCTAGACCTTGCCGGACGATACCGTTTCTAACGAAGCGAGGGAGTAGAAAGTTTTTCCGTCGGCGGGTCAGCGGCGCGTAACAGCCGACAGCGAGCGCCGAAGTTCCATGGCTCTTTCGGTGTGGGTCCAGCATCCATTTGCGGGGTGAGAGGGTACACGGGGCACGGTTTTGTTTGACGAGTGAAAAAGTTCTCTTCTTGGGCCGATTAAGCCGCCCGCCGCGAAACGAGCGAGCGTCGCGACGAGACGTCGTATCCGGACGGTTTCTTCGAGACGTCGGCGAAGTTTCGTCTTAGGATCCGTGTTTCCCGGAAACGGCAACGCGCCGTGTCAAGTCGAGGGATCTCTCGCCGTGAAAACATCCAACCCCCCGCGCTTCCTCTTTATCGCCCCCTCCCCTCCTGTTCCCACCTTCTCCGCCACGGCGTCGACAGATTAAAAAACTTCGCCGCGGTGTGAATGTCGGCAGGGGGACGAAAGTGTCGGCGAACGAAAAAACCAGAACTCGCGGCAAGCCCCCGAATCAATTTGCGGATCAGCCGGGATGCTCATTTCCGCTGGAAGTGATCTAGTGGAACCAATTTTTCCTCGAACGCGACGGAATTGTCGGAGAATAACAAATCGTGTCGCGCTTCGGCGACTCTTCTACCATTTAGTGGCAGTTCGTAAATACTAAGCGGCGCTTTAAGGTTGGCGCACACTAGACCGCACCGCTCCGCACCGCTCCGCACCGCGACTGCACGCTGACTGCTCGCTTCCGCTGTTTTGACTTTCTTCTATTAGTTTCAATGGGAGTGCGCACCTAACAGCAACGTCACAGCGCCAGCACGCCTCCGTACCGCTACGAAGTTAGGTGTGCGCACTCCCATTGAAACTAATAGAAGAAAGTCAAAACAGTGGAAGCGGGCGGTCGGCGGGCGGTCGGCGTGCAGTCGCGGTGCGGAGCGGTGCGGTCTAGTGTGCGCCAACCTTTAGAGTTACTGCAGTAGTGCGCATTTAAGCGTCCACCGATATCCTCCCCTATTAAAGACATTTCTTTATTTCCTGTAAGTGAAATTGAAGACCTTAGTGCTTTATAAATTGAATCTATACGGATCTATTGTAGATTTGGTCGGTGAATATTTGAAGAACGCGGTGCAGACGGAGAACACAGATAAGGGACATTTTAGAACAAAAATTAAAGCTAAAATCGTGTCTAAAGATTACGCAGGTTTGTTCGTGGGAAGAACACGGCGCATTTACACCGTAATCTGCGACACCTTGCGTACTTAATTAACGACCCACTTGCAGACACTCGTCAGTTTCCTGTGACATGTATCACGGACCTAATTAGGATCAGTTAACAGTAATGCCAGTATTGATTTTACCATAACGGCGCAGAATAACATTAATTACGCTGTAGCAACATCTGCAGCGAAGCAACCTGGATAATAGGGAATAGGTGAGATTCAACGTTCAATTAATTCAGCCTGTCGTCATAAAATCTAATGCCGCTATATACAGGGCTCCGGTTATGTGCGCGAGAGATTCCTTCAGAGTCGCAGATAACGTAACGTTCTTCAGCCACCACCGCCGACACAATAAAACGCAGCGAATGTTCCAAGATCGATTCTCTTCAATAACTTTACGGTCGTAAAGGCTTTGTTCTCGGATAACAATAAACTTTTTGTTCTTCGGAGGTTGGGAGCAAATTGTTTTCACGCGTCCTCACGCTCTGTTCCGGCATTCGCAAGGTGTCATTCAATGCCTCTATTATGTTCTATCGACAATTAAGCAGTATTATTCTGTCGAAAACAATGCAAATATCGGCCCCCGAATTTAATTAATTGAACACGAATGCCCGATGCCCCTCGGCGAAAATTGTTTATTTAAGAAATATCGGAACGCGAATTTCATGGATCGAGAAATTGAAAACCGTTCCACGAAGTGGCCATTGCACTGCTTTTGTGCGCTCCCAATTAGACAGTATTATCGAGAAACTTGTTTGTTAGCCTCTCAGCTGTTTTACAGTTTCAGCAATTGTCAAAGCAACAAAACAGGAACATGTTATTTCAACCCTTACGATAGTTTCAGCTTAAAATATCTGGTAATGACTAGCGGATTTTTGTGCAAAACAATGAACGGCAGCCACATAGAAATTTTATTGTTCCTTTTATAATATTAATAAGCCGGGAATTGTACATTGAAGCTCTTAAATTTTTTAAATCTGTCCCCTGCTTTCAATTGTACCTACTCATTTTTACCAGAAATGTATAAAAGCCGCCGTCTAGTAATTACATTTATCATGCGACAATGCTTGCCACGAGCCAATAAATCGTCATTTCTCCGTAACGAGTACACTCACCTTACAAAGCCGACAGGCAATAGCATTTACTGTTCAAAACGATAGTTAATACAGTTAACCTACAATAAAAAAAAAAACGTACAAAAGGTTCAGGCCACAAAGAAGTGATATCCAAACTGCACTTCCTCTCGCGCGGCAAACATTAAACCGATATTTTGGGAACGCGAAAACCCAACGACGAGGCAGCGAGTATTTCGAAAACAGAGCGCGTCGCGTTCCAAAAACAGTTCGTCTTTGACCATCGACGGGGGGTTGCGGGGGTGGTGGACGGACAAAAAGCGTCGTTCTCGATCGGTGTGCGCGTAAATCGCGGGGTCGAGTAAATTCGTCAAAGGCATTTATGGGAGTGGACGTGTTATGGGACGCACATATTCGCGGGGTGGATGTGTTAAGGGGGAGGATCTCGCGGTTTGCGCTTACGACGTGCACACGGGAAAGTTTTTTAATATTTCGAGCGTAACCTTTCTCGGGGACGATTCGCGACTTGACGCGGCGCGTTAAGAACTGGCAGCGCGTCAAGGGGTGTTACGGGGGTGGTTTTGCTCTCCGTGTGTCGGCTTCCCCGACGCACACCTCGCCGTCGGATCCTCGGATAGCCTGGACGTTGGAACGACGTGTGACGGTGGAGATTTCATCCGGGAGATCCACGGGAAACGCTACCGAGAGGCTTGAATAACCGGCGGGGGAGAAAGGAAGCATCCGCCGCTCCGCTCCGTGCCGCGCGCGAGGGAACGCATCACGCTCGCGAGTACACAGCCTCCATCCCCGTAACTAGGCTACCGTATTCTCGAGGGCCCGTGTCAAGCGTGAAAATAGAATTTTTAGCGCAACCCTCGGCTAACACACTTACAACCGTAAAATTCGTTTCCCACGTTTCCCAGCCGCACCTCTCCGCCAACGCGCCGCGCCCCGGGGAATCGAAAGAGCGTTACGATGCTTCAGACGGATTCTATGGAAGCTTAACCACTCGCTGAATTTCTTAACCCTCCTCGAGAACGAACCGTCCCGCTCGCTGGTGCACACTGTCGAAAAGTCTCCGGGCGGAATTTTCCTTTCAGACGCGGCGATAGCGCGATTTTCGATTCGTCGGTTGGGCTAATTAGTGTGAACTCTTTGCTGGAACCTGTACCAATGGAGTCGACTTTGTTGGAGTTAGGTGTTCGTGACGCATATTTAACTGTAGTCGGTTTTGTACGACTGTCACGATTTTTGCTATGCTAGACACATTTAAATTTTGTATTTATCATTTTTTCTAGACATATTTCTAGAAATTACAATTTACGTGAATTCGCAAAAATAGAAATTTCAGATCGCAACATTGAAATTGTCCGATTAATAAAACGTGAGGTCTCTCCTTAAACGAAGAAGAGATGACTACTGTTTGATAAAATCCATTCTATAAAAAGTACACTTTCCTTTTTTATGCAATTTTTATGTCGACCGCGAGTCTGTTGAAGATCCAGGGAAAGAGACGCGGAAAAAGTTTAATGTCACTGCTTTGAGGGACTTTTCGTACCACGTCATCCATGATAAAAGAATTTTGATCGGTCTGCTGACGACAAGAGTAATAGGGGTTGGGGAAGATGTATGGTTCAACGTGTACCTGAATATCCAGACTTGGGTAACCAATTTTCATTCGAGGTAACAAAATGTTCGTAGCAGTTTAATTATACTTTCCAATTTGTGTAAAACATAATAGCTTATGCAATTTGCCTTTAATTTAACGCTGGTCCTACCGAAGATTCTCTAAATTCTCTCAATTGATAAAAATGACAATGGAGCATTAATGGGAATTTTGCATGATTTTTGTTACAATAATCATTCATTAAAAAATTAGAAATGCTTGTCCCAAAAGTTCGTTTCAAACAATGTAAATTTAACTTAGTTTTTTCAGAGAGCAAATTGCGGGGCTATGTAAGCGCGAGTTTAGGACGTAATAAAATGACAACGAACAGATTACCACGTTGTTTGCATATGCTCGTGTTATTTCACAGCATTAATAAATAAATTAATATTAAAGATATAATAAGTGAATTTTCTATGGAAATTACGAATCAGGTAGTTTGATGATAAATCTAGAGTGTCGAGGAAGTAGCAGCGGACGAAAGTGTCTCTTCCCTTGTATCCAACGGGGAAGCGGCCGTGGAAAAAGGGTTGTTTGACTGCCTCGACGAGCCATGAATCACTATGACGCGTTCACGGTCCCCGATGACACGAGCAATCGCGCCCCTTCCCCAGGATCGCTTTGCGCCTCCGTTTTCCCAGCCGCCCCCGTCACACAGAGATCGCGACCTGCGACGCATAACAATTCGCGTCTCGGTGGCATCGTTTTATCGCGTTAACGCGACCTTCCTGCCCCCATACCACCCCTTATCCTCCAGTTTCTTCCCTTCAGCCGGTGACAATGACCTCGTCTAGGCGCTCTCGGCTGGCCGCTAGGAAATTCGAGAGGGATGCAAATTAGCCTGGGCAAGAGAGTTACGAAGACTTTCCTCGTCTCGTGGAATTACTTTACTTCTGCGGGTGTAGCCCGTGCGAACTGCTTATTACTACACAGCGTGACCCAAAATAAAACAATCCGACCCGTCACAATAATAATAACCACAGAAAAGTGAAACAGCTTCCGCAAGGTTTATTTGTTTGTTACTCGGGCAAACACTGGCCGGCCGGATCGATTCGAAATGTAGCAGGTCGGTAGACAATGGGCCAGATTAACATATAAGCCATCACGCATCCCGAATTTCAGCTGTGCTCCCGAGGGAAACTCGATAAACCTCGTAGACAAAACTAGAATACCCGTCGGGGTTACCAACGAGCTGCCAACGTAGAAATTCGTATAAAATTCGATCTTTTGAATATTTCTTTTTGCCTGCGTCTCAGATTATCATTTATCCTATATTATTCAACATTATCCGGGGATAATCTTGCGCGGCACTCGCCTGGCTGAATGGTTGATTAACCATCAACGAAGATACATTACGGCGGCAGTCGCCGTGAATGCGTTAATAGGTTTCAACGGGGTAAAATATTAACCACGTTCAATTCTCCACGCAATATAATATCATCCATCCCGCTCTCGCAACTGCATCCCGGCTACCCCTCTTGCAACATTAATATATCACGAGTCCTGTGATCTATGAACAATTGACCAGCATCCATCCAGCATCCCCCGCCGCATCATCTGTCCCGGGGGAGATAAGAGGGGGTGGCACAAAGTCGCAGGTAGCTCGGATTCGTTGTAGACGGCAAGGAAACCGTCCGGTTTCTCGCAATTTTACCTGAATCCACCGTTTCCCGCAGAACGCTTCCTCCCGGTGGGTTTTCCTGCCTGTTCTTCACCCCCGTGTGTCTCTGTTTCTCCAGGGTCGTCGGTCGTCTTGCTGTCCTCGTCGACGCGCGTCGTTGCCAATTTGCTCGTCTTTGTCCATCCCTTACCCTTTTGTCTCGCCCGTGTCCGACCACTCCCCTCTCCCGCACCCCTGTTCACCCTCTGTTCAATCCCCCGTTCTGCCCCACGGTGTTTCCTGTCTCTGTCCTCCTTTCGCACGCGTATCCGTGCGTCTCTGTTGACGTCATCCCGAAACTCAGAGGGGATACCGGTCGGCCTATCCGACCGCAGGATGGACTGGATGGAGAACGGGATACGGTCAGGCCAGCCTGTTACCGTGGTAACGCGATACAGAAACTAAATTCCGTATGTACTCGGGGCTAAGTGCGGCCCCGGCCAAAATTTCCGTGCCTAAGCAAACGTTACGCTAACACTTAAACGGGATTTTGCAATTAATGCTCCCGGGGCCGGACACGCGGCCGCGCCGCGGCAAATAAAACGCGGCAAAGGACCCGGCCGCGGCTTTCTGCATTATCCACCGTTCACCCTTGTCCCTTTCTTGTCCGGCTACCACTGCGACCAGTCCTCCGTACACCCTCGCGTACACACAGACCACCTTTGACACGAGTCCCGAATCCTCTACAACCCTTTCCCACGTTTCCGGTCGTCTAAGATTGCTGCGCTTCGAGCAGGAGGTGGAGCGAAAGGTGAAATATAATATTGTACAATACTATCTTTCGCATCAATTGTTGTTATTGCAGAATTTTTATTCGATGATTCTGCATATAATGTTGGTTTGAATTATGAACCCTTTGAGAATGAATTTCATTTTTGTAGCGGAAAGAAATTGTAAGCAAACTTGAACGTTCTCAAAGAAAAATTACACACATAATTGCACTTGTGAGTTATTTAGCCGAAGACTTACCAGACGAGATTTAAAGAAGAATGCTCTGCCGCGGCAAAAAGAGCATAGAAAAGCTCACCGCCTTTATCAATTTCAACCGATCGAGTACAAAGCGGTAGTCCTCGAGGCCCAATACAACCGGAGTAGCAATTGATACCGTAGGATCAATAAAACATAAAGAGTTCCAGTGAAATTAATTGCGGGAGCGGTAGTGATCTACGGAGTCGTCTCGACGAGACCGTTTAATTCCAGCATCGGCGATCACCGAGGGCAATCAATCTTGCCGGTCCCCGGAGCATATTTAAGAATCCCCCATCGACGTTAATTGCTCCCCGGAGCATATTTCCGAGCATTTAAAAATCGGAGTGGAGAGTTCTCCCGCGAGGACACTCGGCGCCGGCTTGCCGATTCACGGATCCGCCTGGCTGGCCACGAATTGCATACCGGCAGGTGCCCTCGGCGTTCAAGAGCCCGTGAACGCTCTTCGAATGCGAAACGCCTCCTGGCCGAGTAGGGGCGAGTATATCCGTCGCGCCTAGTATTTACATTAAATATCAAATCCGGTTGCACCAGAAAGCCGGCAAGAGGCTGATCTCGCCGCGACTCTGCTTTCCGCTCGGCTCGGCGTGGGCGTGCTCGATGGATTCGTATCGTAATTCAATAACGCTGAGTGCAACGTGAGAGCCAATAACGGAAGGGAGCAGTCGCGAGAGGAAATGCATACTGAACGGTCCACCTTTTCCTGTTTCCTCCCTATTCCCTCTCCCTCTCTCTCTCCCGTACTCTTCTTCTCTGTCCTCCATCATTGTTGTCGTTTCTTCGCGCTTTCGATCCGTCGAAATGAAGACGGATCGCGCGCGCTACGACGCGACGTCGGCGAACATTTTTGTAGGATATTTAATTGTGATCAATGAGCCGTGTTAACCGGCCGAATCATTTCCGCTCTCTCCGACCGCCTCGACGTTTTCTTTTGTTTGTTCCCCGAGCTACGGCCCTCGCCTCGAAGACAAGCAGAGTTTGATGGCTCGGCTAAATGGGCCGATGCTCCCGGAAACGGAGTTATGTAGCGCCGCTTTAATTGGAGCAACTGCAGCATCGTTTCACCTCCGGATTACTTCCGGCGAGATCCACTCTCTGGGCCACTGCGATTCTACCGGGCTGTCATCGTAAATGGACAAAATCGAGCTACCACCTGCAGTGTTTTGAAGAGGAAAAGAATGATTGCGGGTAAACAAAATTATTCTCGACGGTAGAGAAGTATTACCAAAACGGAGAAATAATCAATATTCTAACACTCCTAACACAAATTATACGTAAAATAATTTATTCACCATAGAGAAACATTATTCAAAAACCTAAATAATCAGTATTCCTAATAATTTATTTATCTCTGTGATTATACATGTAGAATGATAGTTAGCTCTTGCCCCAGTATAATCGTCACAAGTAGTATAAACCCGGTCACGGGTCAGTCATATTATAGTTCCTCCGGTATTTCCGCGTCCCGGCGGAAACGAAAGAACAAACCATTTATAACTTAATTTTCTCAAGCTTTAAAACAGCATGAAAACCGTTCGCGCCGTAATTTGGTTATCCAGAGACGATAAAACAATAAAATATGCTAAACCCCGGCGAATGAACGAAACAAGATTTAAAAAATGCAAACAATGAACGCGTGGTTTCGGGGTTACACGACGTTGTAGGGGGTTGGAAATATTTCGCGCGACACGTCGCATAAATATAAAAAGGCCGGATATTATTCCTGATTTTCACGTTTCACGTGTCGCGCGTACGAGATGCACGGGCCGTTGAGCAGATTCGCGACTGTTCGCGAATAATTAATACATCTCTGCCGGCCGGTTTTTAATAGCCGAATTGCAACGGTCTGTCCGGGAGCAATCGGAGATTGTTAATCTGCGTGACACGTTCATTTATTTTTTCATCGAGAGATCGTTTTAAGGTGCAATTATGCATGTATATCGACAGCAATTTTCGTGCAATTATTATCTGAACACTCGCGGTCTTCTCTTGCTTAACCCTTTCGCTGCCGAGCGACATTTTCAAAAACGGTTCCGCCACGCCAACAAATTTTAATTAATTGTAAACTAAAAATACAAAACATGTTTTTATGGGAAAGATATTGAATTTAGATAATTTTTAATTGCTTTATTAATTATACGAGTTATATCGCATAGTCGGTTTTTGCGATAAAATGTTTTATGACAGCGCCAACTACGTAACGAGTATATTCATAGAAAATTTCTATATTTAACGTTTCTACTAGTGGCAAGAAATCAAAGAATAACGTTTCAACACGATGTAAGTGACATCTCTGATATATCGAGGCGCCACCGTACGTTAATTTATTTTACTTCGGCTTCTCGTGGAGGGTTGTCACAGAACAAACCTACGTGTGCCATCGAACAAAGATAATCGGTTGATTAGGTACAACTGGTAGGATGAGCACAATGCGACGTCTCGTTAAGGTAAACGTTTTCGTGACACCCTCGGTGGCATCGGGCGTAGCGAAAGGGTGCTATAGGGGAGGAAAACGCGCGCGGATACATTTCTGCTTCGCAGCAGTCCATAAAACGCGAAGCTCTATGTACGAACCGAGAGGGAGGGCTAAGATGCCGCGGCTGTAAAAAACTATATAATATTCTCGGTTAATTTTTAAAGTACCACTTACGCCGAAGGCGAGCTCCAGACTGCCGGAAGTTTCGTTACCCCCACCGCCGAGGCACACCTTTTTTAATAATGCCGTAAAAACCCTCTCAGCTCGCTCGGGAGCCTCTCGGAAAATTACAAATTCTCTCTCTTTCGCGCGTGTATCCGCCGTGTAATGATTTGCCCGCTTCCTTTTTCCAACGGTTTTTCGCGGAAATTCTCTCTCGGTCTCTCTCTTTTTCTCTCCCCTTTCTCTCTCGCTTTCATCCCCTCGGCGAACTCCAATCGATGCCGATCAACTCTGCCTCGTTAAGGGTGCATGCCCGATAGTCGATTTTCACCATCCCGCAGACGATTCTATATCCGTTAACGCTGTCGTTAATCATTGACGATTCGCGCAAGTTGAATCGATCCCTGAATGGTTGTTACTAATTTACCATACGGGATATGGGCATTCCGACCCATACTTGCACATGAGAATCACTTCTTTCAGAGTCAACAATTTCTAGATATTGCTAATTATTAAATATTTTGCGAAAGATGAAAAGATAAAGTAAGTTTTACTTTCGTGTGACGTTCCTTGACGTAATTTAACTTCTACCGGTGCGGTGGGTCGTTTCACAGCCGATACTGTATCGTTTAGTGCAGGAAGAAACCTTCAACATTACTTAATTTATTTTCCCTTTTTCACAACCTAATTGCGAAACGGAACGAACTCGCTGTTCAATCCCATAACAAAACTCACTCACTCGCTTCCAACGAAGCACAATATAATAGAGTGCTTTAATTAATTAAAATACATAAAGCAACAAAGGGACGAAATGTAACTCAATGTTACTGTTTCCGGCGAGCGAAGTGTTTCGATTAATTAAAAGACATCCAGCAAAATTGTGCGGAACTTCCGAACAAAGTGTCTCGGCTAATTGAAATTTATCGAAGAAGAATAATGGAACTGTGTTTTGAAAATTCCTTTGCCATTCCTTTTTCTGGCGGAAATAAAGCAGAACTCACGGTGTTTCGGGATGGTCGGTGTAATACTTCTTTACGCAGAATTTTGTGATTTATCCGAATTCCGGAATAAATATTGGGCATCCCAATTAAAACACTAAAGCTGACCCACCTACATATCTCGATGAAGAAGCAAAGTCCCCTGGAAACCGGGCAAAATATTTTCACACAGCAAGTAAAGTGGAGTGGGGTAAGTGCGCCCTAGTTTTTGCAAAGTTGGACTTTAAACTGATGTATTTTCAGTCTGGTATATAAAAACTTAACGCTCTTGGTATCAAACTCTTGCCACAGTTATTACTGATGAATTCATATTATGTAGGATTCTAATTTTGCTTGCAAATTATCATTTTGATAGGATAGTGTACAAAGTGTCAACTACTACGCACTTGCTCTCGAAAATGCTTTCGAACCTTGTTTCAAGTGCTACGGGGCAAGAAAAGAACTATTATCAAGCCTGGTACAAAATGCTTTTTATTGCATTAAATATATTGTTTAGTTTTATAGTTACCCATACAGTACGCTCTTAGCCCACCGTGATAGTACGCACTTGCCCCGTGTAGTAATATTTACGGGGCAAGTTCATCTTAGTGTCTTTCTCATTAAATTTTAAAAAATACAATAAAAACGGTTTATTTAATGTAAACCTACATCAATATTTGTTGTACTTACATACCTAAAATAACAACACACAGAATATATTAATAACTTGTAAACTATTACACGTTCAGGGTAACCTCAAAATTGTACCTGTTTGGCATTGAATGACTTAATCGAGGAAAACACCTTTATTGTTGGGCGACATCTATGTCGAATAGTTCATACTAACTTATACTACATTAAGAAATACAAGCAAGAGAAATTTCGTTCATATTATAATAGAAATAATCAATTAACGCACTTGCCCCGTTGTGTGTGTGACGCACTTACCCCACTCCACCTTAACTTACTTTTAACATAGCTGTATAATTTGAAAATTCAAGAAGAAAAACCGCAATTATTTTTGCACCAAGCAAACAGAAAAGGAAACTGAGACTCGGAGAACGGCATTTCCAGTGACCCTAATCGCGCGACCGTGAAGGGGAAAGGGTGCAGGGTTGAAGGGAACGTCAATCGGCGAGTCGGGGTGGAAGAATCGAAAAATCAAAGGTCAGCTGGCAGTAGCGGGGCCGTGTATTAGAAATTGATAAATGTATCCCCGATTTCTCATGGCACGTCGTGGAAACGTTCTTCGTTCTTCGCGGAAAAACGTCAAGGGGGGCGGAACAACCCGCGAGAGCTCGCGCATTCACGGACGTGTACACGTCCAAGTGATTTCTTTCTCGAACTGCTACGGCCTGGCCTCGTTGCGTTGATGGAATATGAAAGAGTGGCGTTCTTTGAGAACGATCGCGGCCAAAAGAAGCCCCGGGAGCTTCTGGAGCGTCCGCGATTTCTTTCCGGTGTTCGTCAAGTTTTTACTGGTACGGGCCGCGGGTGTTATACACTTTTTCGCCTCGCCACAAAGGGGCCACGCTTTGTTGTCAACACGGCGATTCAATGACGGATCCGCAAATGACGACGGAAAAGCGTTTTCCGGCTGAAAGAGCTTTTTTTCTGAAACGCTTCCACGTGTTAAGCTCCTGCCGACTGTGACGGCAGACGTAGCTCGTTAACAGATGAGTTAAACTGCGATTTTCAAGCGGACAGATTGATTATTCTCGTTTAACAAAGTCTTTCTGAACAGACTCTACCATCCAGATCGCAGATTTTACATTTTAATTGGCCAGTCTGTTCACAATGAGTTGAAAGGCAATTCTGGCAAAATTTACCATGACCCGCTTTTCGAGGTCAAAATTCTTTTTATTGCTTCCTCCAGTACTCACCGCAAAGGCTTTTATAGTTCTATAGTTAATTGTCTAGCTTCTAAACGATCAAGAAGGTAATTCAAACAAGATAGTACAGAAGTTCGCATAAGTACGAGTTATAAGAACCCCCTGAGGTTTCCCACAGCCATTTCTCCGAAACTGGTCTCTCGAAAAAAGATTTTCTTCCTCGGAAAAGTAACAGCTGGCGCAAAAGTGTAACTTCGAAGGAGTAAAAAGAATATTACCGGAGTTCTTTTATAGGGCCGTGCAAGTTTCGAAGATTTTCGAGCGGTTCTTCACGACGATGATAGATATACTATATTGTTGAACCGTTGTCCAACTAGTTTCTTTCGATTTAATGAATTTAAGAACCGAGTGGTTTCTTCTCTCTCGGCTATTAGCCTCGCCAAAGAGTCTGGGAGTTAGTGGATGGCGCGGGGGTAACGTCTGCAAGTTTCCACTTGTACAAACTTTCGCTCGCGAAACGCACAAGAACGCTTAGTTAAGCAGAAATAAGGCTCTGAATGTTGCTGCCGGATTAAATATAAACAGCAACAAAGAAGGTACAAACGAGCGCCGGCAAGGATTTGCCTGTTCCTGCTTAGTATAATGGGACGCCTTTAATTCCGCTCCTCGGAATATTGTCCTCGCGTATAATCGCAGTATATCAAAGGTTTATTCGGAAACTTCTAATTGTCATTTGCGTAACATATATATTCCGTTACATTCGCGCGTTCTGTGAATCAGGCCCGGTGTTCTTGTATGGCTGTCGAAATGCATCGGGGACACGTAATGAAGTTACATCGTCCCATGAATATCTCTTCACCCGAAACTTCAACTCGAAATATCAATATTTCATGTCTCAGATGACATATTACGCTGCTCAAAATTGTGAGACAATTCAACACTGTTTTATTTGTAATTAAAAGTAGTATTTAGCCGTCGAGCGTGAACTACATTCGCTCTACAATATACATTTTAATCACGATAAAGTTTCCTATCTCCTATCACCGACGGGATCTATGCTTGAATCTAAATTGTCGAAACTGATGAACCCAGTTGATCCATCTCCGCTCCGTCTGTTTAACTTCTCGACTTTATTTAACCAACGTTTCTCCGGGGCGAATCTACAGGGAAACTTTCTCCCCTAATTCTCGCGCTACACCGTCAGGGACAGGGCTGACTAAAAAATTCACAGGAATTAGGATTCTTGACGGGCAGATTGGCCGTAATTAAAAGTTTCCTTTCGTTCGCGAACCTTTTAAAATTAATTGAACAAGTTCCGAGGTTCGGGCGGCGTGTTGCACAGAAAATAACGCGCGAACTTCGGCCGCGCCTCGTTCCGCGGAATAAATAAATGAATAAATAAACAATCGTTCCCTGCGAGCGGCTGCTCCAGTATAAAAAGGCCACGGCTGGACACGCGGCTCGCGGCGCGGCGTGGCGGAGAAAAAATTCGCGCGAAACATTTTCGAAACGCGACCGGTAAATGCGGGCGAATATTTGCCGCGCGTAATTTCGCCGGTGCGAAATCGAACCCGCGGAATCTTTTGTGCACGCCGGGTTATAATTGCCGGGGCGAGTTCCGCGAGCAAAGAATTCCAACAACGCGAACCACGATAAAAACTGATTCGACCTGTTCTTTCGTCGTATTTTTTCCAGCCCGCGCGCTCCGTCGCGTCGCCATTATCAATTAAATACTCGATCGAAGCGAACGAACACGGCAAAAATTTCGGCGATTCACGTTTGCGAAACAGAGCCCGGAAAATCCGGGATCGAATCGGCCGCGATTCTCGATCGCGATATTCTACCCAGCAACCAGTACAACAGTCAGTTTTTACTTGGAAAATTTATAACTAGCAATGTATTGAAACGTTTGTACAGTACTGCAAAATAATTTCGTCCTTGAGATTCAAATTGCATCAATAAAACAAAACTAGTTGAATAACAACGCTTGAAACTTTTACTGTCAAGTCTGCACTTTCGTGTTTCTATTCCCGTTGAACAATGTCGCGATTAACAAACATTTGGAGATCGAATGCTCCTCGTAAACTTTTAAACAAGTTCCTTGTATTGATTCTGAAGCCAAATCCTGATTCGGGATCAGTGCGCGGGGGTGCGAGGAACTTCCGCCGGCAAACTTCCACTGAATCGGAAAAGCGACACGTAATTCCGCCGGATCGTGTAATTACCTTGCGGAGAAATTTCCGCTTAACGACGAATCGATGATATCCTGCCGACCTGATTAGTGACGTTTCTTTTACGCGCGCGCTCGATTAAACGGGACCGCTCGATTATTTTAATCGGTCCCGTCGACGTCACCGTTTTTTCCCTTCTCTTTTCCGAACCGTCGGAAAACACGGCGGATGGTTAACGTGCAAATCATTCCCGCCCGGGCGCTTCTTTTCGCTCGGTATTTTCGATGTACACCCGTCATGTCAGTTTGAAATTCAATTTACGCCGGAGCCGGGTTAACTATTTTCAATGCTAAATTGGATAAAGTATCCGGGGTTATATCTTGCTTCTCTTGAAGGCGGAGAGCATCGAGAAAGCCGGTCGATATCGCGAGAAATTTTTGTTTTCGCGGGAGAATCATAATAGCGCGTCGTCCGAAATTATTATGGGATATTTACTCTGCCGGGAATATCAATTAAGTTGCAGTTAATCCAGGGAAATTGCGCTCGATAGTTGCAAACATAATTACGCGCCCTCAACTTTATACGAATCGACAAAATTTGGAGCGGTTGTGTAACAGTCACGCTCGTTAAACAGGAATATTAAGTTTGTCAAGTATCGTTCAATTAATCAAGTGGCGTGCGCGCATAGGAGCACTGGCAATCTATGATGGGAATATTGGAAAACGTGAAAGTTTGCATAAATCTTCGACGAGATTTTCATTATGGTATAGAACAAAGAAGATAGCGATCGAAAAATCGAGAAGCGCTCTGCACGACTGTTTCATCTGGGTCATGTAAATACCACCGCATTATTGAAACGGTCGCAATTAAAGCTTCTGCACAATCCTTCTTACAATCTTCTTACGTGGGTGGACCGAGATCTCTGATGAATATGGCGTTCCATGTCTGATAAAGTATTTCCATTCTGGCCCCATAAAAAAACTCGGTAAGAGGTTTGACCCAGATTCTCGACAGCGGGAAAGTACCAGCTCTTTCCTACGAATCAAAATCGATTTTCCAAAGAAAATAAAAGCGCGAACTGCGAAATACATACTTTCTGTTACCTGGAACAGAAGTTCTCTCTCGCGGCTGATCTGCAAAAAGGCTGGAAAATGTACTCTGCATTTTACAATTTACAACTTTTTGTAGGGGCCTTCGGTTTTTTGACAATCATCCTACAATTCCAAGATTTTTGGAGGCTTTCTGGTGCGTTCTGGGGTACCTTTTTAGGACCTCAGAGACTTTCAGAGACCTCCTGGGATTCGTAAAAATTCTTGGAGGTCCGCAGACATCCTTTCAGATCTTTGTGATGTGTATAAATCCTTTGAAATATTTTATTAATGTCAAGGATATTAAAGAGCATATTGCAATCTTTGTAGTAATCCATAACATCATTTCGAGGTCTTTGAGAGTTGCCTAATTATCCTTTGAGGTATTTAGAACTCCTTTAAGAGTTTTCGGGATTCCTAGAAGTCTTTCAACGATTCCAAAAACTCAACCAGATAGCTCACAAATGTTATGAATGCATTCATTTTACAAAACCGTATTTTACAGTTCAGATGAATGGTGTCTAAAAGGTCCATCCTCTGAATGATTGAATTCCGAAATGCGACGATTGGAGATCGTTCAATGTGCTTATCAAGGACAAACGCTTTCCATCAGCATCCCCCCATATTTCTCTTAAAGCTTTCATTAGCTCGTTCATTAGCCCTGTCAGAGGAATCTGTTTTAGTCCCCGGGTTCCGTACTTTGCCGTGGCATTAACGCGCGAAATCTGTCCGCGGTTGGTAGCCACCCCCTTTTCCCTTTCAATTTATAGCAGCCACGGCATCACGACGTGAGCAATAACGCTAACTCCATACGCGGTCACGATCGCGCGCGCCTTCATGAGGAAGCCCGCGGACTGCCAGTTTACTCGTTCAGGAGATACTGTTGAATATCTGTATTCATGGGCTGGTCCCTGCGCTTTGCGTTCGCCGGATACCCGCGGTTCCAGACAACGACCCTATTTCCAGAACTGCGGGAATTTTGAGTCGAGCGTTCACTAATTCAGAAGTCTATCACTGATTCGCCACAAAGATAACTCACGAGCTTCCTTGGAGAAAGCATCTTCGCTCTCACGAAGGAATACCAAAACGACCATTCGTCTTTTCTGATTTCAACTTGAGCACCATTGTTTCCAATCTCCTCTGGCTCATGATCCTCTTTTCAAAATGATTAGTCTATTATTAATTTCCATTTTCATGCTCTATTTTCTAAAGTATTATATAAAGGAAGTATTTCTATCATTGTCTAGAAAAATTCGTCCCGGTAAAAACGATGACATGACGTTACTGAGGAATTTAATTAACATACGCCTTTTCGAAGTTCATTGTAGTTGTAATGATGCAGGCTGGACGCGTTTCATCGACCATTTTTTGCGGGGGTGCGCAGCAAAGCGTCGCGTCGTGGCGCTTTGACGAAGGAATACCAAAGCAGCCATTCATCTCTTTTGATTTCGCGATGCAGACTGGCATTCGCAGGTACAAAGCCGGTGACTTACAAGCCAACGGTAAACACAATTCGCCAGCACGTCTTTTTCTACTCGGTCTAATCTGCTTTGCAAAAGGGATAACGAAGCATCGTCTCAAACGTGTCCAGCTCAGCGAAACGGCGCGGTGCGGCGCAGCGACGGGCGCTTCGCGCATCGCGCAGAGGAAACCATCGGGCGCTTCAAAGCGACCAACAGAGAGACGCCTTCCTCCCTTTTACCAGTTTCGTTGCCCCTTTCGGGAGAAGTCTAGACCCCGACGCTTTCGTTAATTAGCCCGCTGAAACCGCGCCGGGCGGTATCGCAAGTAGCGTAGCTATACCACGGGCAAAGCGAACGAGCGAACGTGAGCTTCTCTCCTCTACCTTTCCTCTGCTCCCCTCTCTCTCTCTCTCTCTCTCTCTCTTTCGGCCACCTGGATTACACGCTCGTGGGACGAGCACGTAACGGCGGCCTCGTTTTTGGCCCCGCTTCTTTCCGGAGTTCTTTCACGATGCTGGCAAACGATCATCGCTCCTGATTGCGGAGTGGCTTTTCCACGAGGTTTCGGGGTCGCGTTAAAAATAAGAATGAAAAGGACGAAATTGAAGCCGCGGAGCACCGGTTTATGGCCCGGGAATATTAACGCTGCCGAGTTTGATCGCCCACCTACGATCAAAATTGGAAAACTCCGCTAGAAACCGGGTGTTCAGGAAATACTAGGAAATGGACCAATATGCAGTGAGCGGCGCCATTACCTTGCATAAGAGCGATTGTCATAATTCTAGTAGAACTGAATACAGGGTGTCTCAGCTGAAGGAGGCCACAAAATTGTATCTCCTTTATTTTTAATGGCACAATTTAAGTGGTATCGAAGGAAGAATATCATAGAAGAACAATTTTTCTTGTTCGGTCATTTTTTAATAGTTTTTTCAAGGTTATCGTTATTCTTTATCCATCTCGTTAATGACTTAAGCATATTCAAATGTATTTTTTCAGCCGCTATAAGATGGAATAAAAAAAAATTAGTTTTCCCGGTAAAACAGTAACGATGACCTTGAAAAAACTATGAAAAAATAACCGGACAAAAGAAATTGTTCTTCTATGATATTCCTGCTTCGATACCAGTTAAATTATGACATAAATAGTTTTTGTGCCATTCAAAATAAAGAAGACATTTAGGTGGCCTCCTTCAATTTATTCGTTCTGAATTAACTAAATTATAGTCTAAGGTGAAAACTTTCATCAAACTTGAAATTACTAAAGGAGATATGACAATTTAATTCGGCTCCTGTGTGATGAAACCTATTTGATAAAAACAATGTTTATTTTGCATAATGATCCGAAATCTAGAACACATATAGAATTTTCCATAAAGGACTATCCGGAGCGTTCGAAACAATTAGCTTGAGCCTACACGATTAATCTCCCAGAATCAATTTCTTACCAACCAGTACAGGGCGCTGTAAGCACCTAATTCATAGCCAATAATGTCCAAGCGTACCAATATACAGCTTCTTGACCCGAAACACAGTCCGGTCAATCGCGTCGCGCCGCGCGGGTGCACCAATGCAACGATGCGCGAACCCATGTACCCAGGGCACTTGCGCATATGCACACACGCAGTTCGGCCGGCGAAACATCGATGCATCGATGCACTTACGCACATACGGTACGTCTCCGTGCCGATGCCTCACGAAGACTGCATAATAGACTGCGTTGTGCATTTCGAATCGGATGGCCGCAGTATGTAGGCGTGCTGCTATATGTATACTACAATACTATATGCGATACAATGTACACTGCGCGGAATAATTTATTCAGGGCTGTACAATTGTCGGCGTACAATGCGCGCTGATTCGTATACAGCAGCGTTGTGTGTTACGTGTACAAAATGTAAATTGGAGCCGGGGTAAGCAACGTTTCGCGACTTATTCTCCGAGGAGCCGCGAAAACAGGTTCGTGTTCGACGAACCGGTCCGCGCTCCATTTCGAGGGTGGATCGCGTTACGGCCGATGAAACGTTGCGAGCCACGGTACGGTTTCCTCGAATTTCCCCGGTGATTTTTAATCGAGGGGCCCCTGGGACTGTTGGCGATGGCACCGGACGTGGTCGCCGTGAATTTGATACCTTCAAGATCGCTAATGGAGCCACGGACATGTTCGGGATGCAACTGTGCGGTCCGGTGGCCATTCTGCTTAGACTTGGTCGTCTTAGGGAACGCGGACAGTGGACCTGTTTTCGTCCAATTTAGCCGATATTCAACGCATCTGTGGCTTTTTTCAAGCGTGCGAAAAAGAGACACAACGTCGGTCGTCGCGTCGGCTGAAACGGGTCCACTGTGCGCGTTCCCTTAGCCTGCAATTGTTGATCCGACTTTTGGCTCACTTATTAAATTAATAACTGGGAATATATTTGTAACGTACGAAGTGGAATTACAATGGATTAGGAGCGCGTGATATAGTAAGACCGCTCGAAGGCGGATGAGAGCGAGGACTCGTCGGAGTCCGGACCGGGACATCCAGGAGGCGACGAGCCTCGCTGGAGTCTTGAACGAACGTGACAGACTGGCTGTCCGAATTGAACTGCATTAACTGAACTCTTTTTAGGATCGTGAGGTCGAATATATAGGTGTCTTATCTTCTACACGATGTCTCGTTAGACATAACGCTACGGATGTTATGAGATGTGCGATTAATGATTACGGGGAATGCTATGTGATACTGCTACGGGGAATACATTGAGATATGATTATTATACTAGGGTTAAGATAAGAATGAGTGTATGGTATGAGGTGAGAATCGGATGTGATGATCGGAGCGAAGTATGACTACTTATAACTAATGAATATTATTAATAATTATGGTTACAATATCTCCTACTCTTATTAACTATGGTTATAACCTATGGCAACACGTCAGCAGACGTGACACAAGCACTTTTGGAAATTCTCCCAGCAAATCGTCCATTTCCAAAGGTTAGTGTCTTTCGGTCCCAGTTAAACACTGTAAGAAATCGCGACGGAAGTCGCCTTGGAAACGGTCTCACCGAGGGTTAAGGTTTGGGTTAGGTCTTGTAGCCAGTGTAGGGAACAAATAAGAAGGGATTCCATTCGTTTCCATCTTCGACGACAGGGGCGGTAGATAATGGGTGCGAGAGAGGGAGATTTGATTTTCAAGGGGCGCCGGGAGGCGATGAAGGCAAAGATCCCTCGCGTGCCTTTGTTTCTCCCGGGTCTGCAGCCTGTTTGGTTCCGCAACAGGAAATTAACAGCTCGGTTCCGCTTTCTACCTATCCCACCCGTATTGTTCGGTTCCCCCCGCACGAAGGTAATCAGGGATTTGTCACGCTTCGTGTGCACGAGCTCCGATATTAGACGACCGCCCACATAACGATCACGGGGCTGGGATAGAAGCTTTCTAACGCGCATCACGGGCCCGCGAGTATCGACCTCTCGATAAGTGTCGCGGCTAAATGGCAATTAAATCGTGGGAGTGCGAACCACGGCGACTTGCAAACTCGTCACGTATATGTACGTTGTACAGTATGTTCAGAACAATTATTTTATTGTGGTTACAGAGAATTGTCAAGCTTGTTGCAAAGGCACCGATGCTTGGAGACGTATGAGTGTTTGATTGTATGTTGCAAAGAATAAATACATTTTTCGTGGCTCTAATATAATTCGATCATCAACTGTCGTTGATAGATCTCCCGGAGAAAAGATCGAAATCTACTGGTTTAACCGGTGGTGGCCGAAGACAGAGCCGCTGACAAAAGGCAGCAGTGTCCTGCAGCTCATTCCGCTCTCGATTACAGCGAGCCGTGGAACGGTCTTTCCCGTTCGAAATAAGAAAGAAAGACAGGAAGGAAGAAGCAAGGAAGAGGACGGAATCGGTCCTGTGTCTCGCGGTCTCTGTCCTGTTGTACGATCGCAAAACCGTGTGGCTTCCGTCTCGGTGTCTCGGGGCGGCGGCGGCGGCGGCAAAACCGGAAATAAGCAATCGTCCCGATGCCTTTGCGCAGTTCCGTTCCCGGTGGATTGCGGTGAACGTGGACGGGCGGGTCGTTTGGGCAAGGAAAAGGGAAAAATAAAGATCGGCCAACGGAGAGAGGAAATGATCGAGGTCGGATCCACGGGTTCGACGTAAACGTTTCAGCGTTCATTAGAAACCAAGGACTGTTGACTTTGTCGGAGGCGGTCGTCCGGTCTTATCGACCGCGATCCAAAACCCGTGAAATTACGAGTACGCGATCCGACGGCCTGTAATTTTACGATTCGTGGGCTACTTAGCACCAGGAACACCGTGTTCCCGAGGACCAACAATCGGGGCCCCGCGATCTTCTCGCGCCGCCAGGCCCCGCCAAGGCTAAACGATCATGGTGTAAGCACCCTCGTCAACAAGGACACCGGAGGACAATGGGTCCTCGCGACGATCTGATAGTGCCCGCGACAAAATGACGGGGCTGTTACGCCCGCGCACCGACAACCGTGTTCTGAAAAACGCCCCGGCCCGTTCTTCTGACACAATGCACGGCTGGGAACGACCGTTTTTGCCGGACATCGTCGTTCCACCGTGACACGAGAACCCGATGCTGCCACGGGTTCAACACGTACACCGATCTGTTCCACTCGGGAAAAAAACCGTGTTCCACCTGCGAGCGAGAGCGGCTCCTACGGTACGCCGATGTCGCGAGCTTTACGTCGGAATAAATCGTGACCTGCTATGCTGGTGACTGGGAGAACCAGCGATTAGATGGTAGAGCTCTATTCATGCTGGAACTGCGGAACAAAACGATGGCTTACATTTTTAGATTTACAATTATTGGATTATTCGATCAGTTTACTACGTTGGATACACCCTAGCGATACAGTGAGAGGAGCATTAATGTTTTATTGCAGTCTGCCTCGAATGTCACGAGATTCAGTGTTTAATGGAGTGCTTGAAACAATGTGTTCTTTAAAATTTGACAGACTTCGAAGGATAAATCGTACGCCATACGATGCCTATGTCAGAGATGCACGAGAAAAATGTTTCGTTGCGGTGGTTCTTCGATAAATTCGCGGCGCCGTGAAACATCGGCCGGGAAATATGCGAAAAGATAGGTTGTTCCGGTGCCAACCGTGTCTCCTCCCCAGGCAGAAGTTAAACGACACATGAACGTAGCAATTAATTCTCGCGAGCGAGTTTTTTCGTTATCCGATTGGCTCGAGATCAGCGTAGAAGCAGCTGTGAGTTAAAGATACTGTAACATCGTTGTGAATGTGTGTATATTATCAGTAGACTGCGGATCTTTATGCACTTATGAAAAAAATTGGTTGGGTGAAATAATAAAATAGTAAAAGATTCGAAAAATTTCAGATCATTGTAATATTGTTTTTAATGGAACAAAGTCATTAGGGGGTAAAATCAATTTTTATTTTACTTCTGCTTCCCACAATCAATACAGAACATTTTTATTTTGCATAAAGATCCGCAGTCTAATTATCAGTCACCCATGATTGCTAGACATAAATTGCGCAGACGTATTGCAATTATGAATGGCTGTACTTGTACTCTTTAAACAATGAAAGATAGATTTATCTATCTCCGTTTTACGCTCGCTGTAGATGAGTCATCTTTACAAGTGGATTCGCAACGACTGAATTGAATAATAATAGACTGCGGCGGAGTTTAAGGGGGATTCGAGCGCATGTCGCACACACTCGATTTTTGGTTTTAACATTCATGGGAGCGGATCGATCCGAGGCGGTTCCGCGAGCTCCGCGAGGAAAGTTTCGACCGATCGAGAAGGAAATTTCCAATTCAGTTTGATGGCATCGCCACGCGGGGTCAGTTACAAAGTTTGCCGATTACCGACTCCGCTATCTTAGCAGATCTTGAGGGCCGAGAGTGGGAGAAAGCAGAAGTTCACGGTGCTCGGTTGACGAGCTTTATCAACTGCATGCACGAGATTTAAATACCTTGAATGCTCGGTCGATTTATCTTGCGCTATCGTTCGATATTTGCATACGAAATTTAAATATCCTGCGGGGTAATCGTTATAGCGCGGTCTAGACATTTTATCGACAACCGTTTTGCACGGTGAAACATTTTTCAGTTGCACACGATCCGCTGCACGCTAAAAATCGTTGTCATGTGAAGTATTCAATTTCGAGATATATTTTTAAACTATGCACATTTCCAAACGTGTATCGATAATGAATTTCCGCGAATTAAAGCTGCGCATAAAACGCGAGATACTTCGTCATCCATCCGTAATGTAGTAACACGCATCCGCCGGGCCGTTTTTCCATAACTTTTCATTTATGCGGAGTCCACGAGCGCGGAAATATTTCGCGAATGGAAAATTCATTATCGTTGTAGAATTAAACATTCGAGCGGCGCGATATGCGGTAGAACGAAATTAAATAGTTGCAGTCGGTAGTCGATGAGACAAATTATTATTTGATGTCAGTTGGCACGGATATCTAGTTCAACGCACTATAAGAAACGTTAAATTTGCTTGGGAGTGTGTTCAAGAAGAAACATCCCGTTGGATTATATATCTTCAAACAAAGCAAGTAAAAGTTGTACGTTGTATTTTGGACAACAAAGTTGTTACCGTGGTTTTATCGTGCCCTTCATGTGAGCAAACAAAACGTATAAATACGTATAAAGCTTTAACGCTGGACGTTTTAGTGACCGGGGGACAAATACTTGGCGCTGTTTAGCAGTATTTTCGCAGACCGTAAAGATACTGCTGAAAGAAAATATAAAAACGGGTGTTAGGACATCAACGCGAGGGTCAAGAATTACAATCTGAGACTTAGACAATGGAAATCAGCGGCAACGTTCGAGGAACGATAAAAACCGTCGAAGGGAATCGCCCGCAACCGAGATGCTCGCGAGAAATCTGATCTGCAAGCTCGGATATTAAACTGGAGAGAGGCTTTCTACATGCGGGAATCTCTGACTAGTTCCTGACGAAAGTCCAAAGACAGGGGGCGTCTGCACGACGTGGACCTCTGATATCAAAGGTAGAGAGATAAGAGAGGCTCCCTCCGTCGAGATTGGCACTTGAGATTGATACACGCGTGCTTGATTTTCGCTTGTTCTTTGAAGAGACCCGCCGAGCGCCGCCGCGCCGCGCCGCGCCGCGTCGCTAAACAGCTGCCCGGAAACCTCTCTTTCTCTTCTGTTCACTGCCTCCTTAATCCACCCACGCTCTGCAGACATCATTGCGAAAGCGGGGCTGGAAATTGTCTGGGATCCCTTCCGAATTTCGCGAGACACGCGAAACACGAGACACCAGGTCGGTCGAGCGAAACAAGAGAGGAGGCTAAGAAGCTGGAAGACGAGCTGCGCCCCGAGAGAAAGCAAGTAGATTTCACGAGCAGAACGTTATTTTTCCGTTCGATGTGGTCAGTCGACATCAAAGCGGTCGCGGCCGTAAAATGATCTCTTGCTGCTGGAGGAAAAAGCTGCAGCTAAACTGAGAAAATAATACCCAGCAGGTCGGAAAAAGATCTTGGACGTGGCAAGATGTTCAATTGAACCGCTGGACATTTTTATTTCGTTCGTGGTTTATTTCGGGAGGCTTTTGACTGCTGGTCTATTTTATTGTGCTTTATTGTGTTGCGGGACGTGCACAATAATGCTGCCATCAAATATTTTTCCTTATAAAGAAATAAGATACACGAATCGAGAATATTATTTTGATATCAAAATGGAACGGTGTTCATCCAGAGTTGGTAAACAACTTCCTAAATGCTCCGCTATATGCACAGCAACAATTACTCAAAAGACACCGTGCTTTTGTTACTTTCCAGAACCTAATCCCATATTTCGTAGCAGTCCTTTGTTTCGCGGAGCACGAATTCGCGGAGCTCTTTTTCTGCGGGCAACTATGTACCATGTTATACGAGTGCAGCCTGTAATCAAATTTCTCCATTGTTTTCGGGCAGTAAGGATCGAAGAAACGTGGAATAAAAACGGTTTGCGGAAAGCACGGCCGAGTGGACTGGTTGCAGCCTGGCAGGGCGGCCGGTCCATTTCATTACAGGAGGTCGGGCAAAAAGCGTACATATTTGCTTACGGGTAACACGTCAGTAAGATCGATCATGGCGGATGGGGTGACCTGGCGCAGGGTCCGTGGGGTGCATCGGGTGCATCGGTGCGCGTTTCGCCGTCACGGCTGACCCCGATCCGCGAGTCCGTTGGATTAAAGGTTCTCGTTTGGGCATCGACCGTGCCCTCCGCCGGGACAAAACAATTTTATCGGCTGCTGTCTGTACCGGCGAGCATTTTTCTGCATTACGCGGGACGCCTCTGGGACAACGCGGCCCAGGAATCAGGAAATCTTTCGACCCTTTCGCCGTGGAGCCGATTGTTTTGTTCCCCGGTTCCCGGGGCTGCTGCCGGCCATCAGCATTGTCCAATATCTGCGGCACCATCGATGCTCTCTTTTTCAACGATGCCAAAACCGGCGCGCCGCGGCCCCCGCGCCGAAGGGGAAAAAAGACTCGAACGGTTTTATAGAGGGAGGAACACCCGGAATCAAAGCTGCGAGCTTGTAGTACTCTCAGGACGCTTTTCATCCCGGGGATCCTGATTTTGGCGGCGCTTCGTTCCGGAAAGGAAGACAATATTGTTCTTGAAGGATCTCGACTCGGGGACGTGAAAGCTCCAGTCGAATGTCTATGCAACTCCCTCCTTACGGCTTTATCTGCCGGTTGAAACACTGGTGAACGTCGATCTCTACCAGCTCCCGCAACCTTTGAGGTTTAGAATCCGGAATTCTCGGTAGTAAATTCTGTCGGAAAGAGGCAATTATTGTCTCTGCGGTGGGTGGCCCACCTGAAGAAGCCACGGGTCCATTAAACTTCGAGCAGCTCCTTCAACGCGCCTCTGCTGCCCGATTCTGGCTCGATTCCGACTTCTTTGTCACGTACGTGCTTTACAGTCAACATTTTCGCACAGGACATTATGTAGTCATTCTTATAATTAGATTTTATGCATTTCTGACGAAAATGTTACGGTATAAAAATATAAAACATGGATTCTGAAATTGGAACCTGCTATCACGATTGCAAAAACCTCTTTAATTCCATTAATTGGCACAGAATGCGGCATTTCTGTCCGAAACAGAACGAAAGTCGAAATATTTGATACTTTGCGAGTACAAAAAAAAAAAGAAAACAGAAATTGGATAGGCACCGTTCGACAATAATTTTCGACGAAGCCTGGCGGACGCGATTTTATTACACGTATTCAGGCAACGCCCACGCCGACGAGTATTCCGCGGAAATGCCAACGAAACCTGAAACACGGCTGTTACAGGACCGATCCACCATTTAGCGGGTCCAATTCCCGGCACCTTTTTCCACGTGTATCGAATCACGGACGGTCGCGCGTTTAATTCACCTCTTTCATCGGCCTCGCGCCGATAAACATCGGGACTCCTCGATTTAATTGGATATCAAACAATAACCGGGCCGAAACGAGCGTTATAGGAAGAATGTTTTTTCGAGTGTTGCCAGTAGAATCGGAAGAGGAGCCTCGATTTCACCACGTTTCGTGGACGCCGAGCGAAACGATCGACTCTTTCCCCCCCCTTACGCAACGAAATCTAATAATAACCGCAACATGTGCATATGCATGTGCACTGAATCACATGGCCCTTTAAACACCAGTGTGCGAGCACGTACTGGGTGTTCCTGATCGCCTCGAAATGTTTAACATCACGTTTTAGCGCTCGTCGTAATGAGCAAACCTTCGCTCGTTTGCGAAACATGAAAATTTCAAAAAATTAATGGAACTTGTAATTCTATTAGATCCAGTACTACGTTCACATTCGATCTGAATCGTCGACTACTCAGATGAATTTTTACGTGTCCGAATCTTTTCTTCTTTGCACGGTAAAGTCTGGAGAATATTTTAAAAGTGTAAAGTTTCAGACTTTTTCTTGATTTCAAAAAATTTGATCAATTGCACATACTAGTACATTTTTCGTACTGTGTCTCCAGTAATTTAATCACCCACTGCACATTGGAGTTATTAGCGCTACTACAAAAAATTATTCACACAAGAAATTATTAACACAAGTATTAACATCTAATCAAATTTCCCTTTATCTACGAAAATGTAAATTTGTATAAAGTATAATTTTAATTATGAAATGCGACTTCGAAATTATAAAGTGATTTTAGATTAGGTCACAAAGTTGGAATGCGATCGCACGTGAGTTTTCTCAGGGAAAGCTGTGTTTGAAAAGAAGTGGGAATTTTACGTTTACGGTGCAGAGGATATCGCGATATCAATTTGATTGCTGAACTAAGGTTCGAATGGAGATCCGAGATTGTGGGGCAACTGCCTTGGGCGACTGAGTTATCTGGACCATTAGGAGTGTCAGTAATATTCTAGATAGCTGACACCTATAGCCACGTGCTCAAGAATCTATGCAGTTCCGCTATGAAGACTGCATATCTACTGCGTAAACCTACAGTGGTTTGATATGAAGGGATTGATGCATCGAGGACGTTGTTACGTATTTTACCTTTTATAACGTGTGCCGCGAATCTCTAGATAAGCACGATATCAATTTCAAGAATGAGAATTATTATTGTTGATTAGTGAATAACAATAGCCGTAGTCACTGTAAGAACTTTTTATGTTCTCAGAATCGTTCATATTGATTACATATCGGGTTACTGCGAATCTCGATACACTGAAAACATATTATTTACAAACAATATAAATACAATATACATGTATACACATATATTTATAATTTTAACCTCACAGACTCATCATACTATCATTCTTGCACACCGTTATTGTATCATACCAACTATTATTGCCCACAATTAAATCTATTTATACCTAATAATATAAATATATATAATGTAATTTTGCACACATACACTAAGTTAAATATATTATAATATATCTTATTGTATACGCGAGCATTCAACAAGCATTGCCGAAGTTTACCGATCCTTACCGAATGGACCTTTAAATTGGTTGTATGGGTTGTCTCTCTCTAAAAAGTCGTTTTCTTTCTAAGAACTGTTGTACTTGTTAATCTGTAAAGAAGTTCTTATTTAAAATTACCGAGACTTACAGATAGTATGCAACGAAGGCAGTGATAAATGTCTCAGAAGTAATCCAGCTTTGTTTATCCTCCGTCCTCAAGGTATTTCTGCATGCCAAGGAGAAATGAATTAATTTAAAAAGGATTCGAGAGTTTTAAAATTTATTCACGATGATATATATGATCACTGCGTTTCCGTCAACACAAGCTACACGGTTTATAAAATAAAATTTTAATATCTTCTCCGGGAACGTTTAAACCATTCTGCGATTCTATTTGTCATAAATAATCCACGGATGTTTATACATTTATATCAATTACGAATGCACGAGACAGAGCAAAACACAGAGTAGAATTTAATTTAATAATATTTTGATTTCAACGTTATTCTGCATGGAGATCTGCAGTCTAGTAATAAATTTAATCCGATTATCATTGGTTACACGAGAACTCAATTCTCTTTAAAATTCCATCTCAATAATTAAGAGCTAATTTATTCTTCAGCCTTGCGAAATAATAAGTTAAGTAAGTAAATGGTTAACGACAGAAACTATTTGTGCATCACATTATATGAAAATTATATCTTCGTTAATAAAATAGTTTCAAAACGTGACGTTTCAAGCAATAATTCAAGGAAATTTCAATTATTTACTAAGACAAGGAATATTATTTATCATGAACAAGGCACGATTATAAGATACGAAAATGACGTTTAAAATTATAATTAATGTAAATTTCAGCTATTCAAGCAAGGAATGTTACTTATCACGAGCTAAACAGTATTATATCATAATACAATTTCCAACACATTTTATTTCAAATGTACCCAGCACCGGTCCAGGGCCGTCAACCCCGTTTCCAGGTAGGGCATTGTCGAAAAAGGAGGACGCCGGAAGTCTCTAAATCCGTTTTCCGGGCGTTGGTGAACGTTCGCGAAACCACTGCGGGAATCTCGCGCGCCTAAGTCAAACAAAGGACGACCGGGAGGAAAAAAACAGAATCGGAAAAATCCATCGGACACGGTCGAACAAACGGAAATCAGAATATTTCGCGGACACCATGTATAGGTGCGCGCACACGCCCATTTCCATACGCGTATACATATAGTTGCACAGTTAGAACTATTATCGGGCCGTGGGTTTGGCCAAGGGCCGTGCGGTCGCGTGGACCAGATAGCGGTTCACGAATCACTGAACACGGAATCATTCAGCGAGAAACGCTGATGCATAATCTACGGTATTTCTCGAAATCACGCGTCTCGGTTACCAGGCCGACCGGGCGGCGGACCCGCGCGGAAGGAACCCGCTCGGACGTGCACGTTTGATAAATTTCAATGGCCAAGGGACCGTAAATACTTCAGCCCTCCAAAAACTCCCTTCCTCGCTGATGGAATTACCCGGAATCTGCTCGAGACCCTACCCCCGAGATTATTTAACTCGGAAACACCCAACGATGGTCCTCAGGTTCGTCGAACTCGCGACGGAAACTTTAACCCCTTCGGTGACAATGGAACGCTACGTTTTGCAAAACTGCTGAGACGTCTGCCAGTGTCCTGACTTAAAAAGATTAGATTTAAAAGTTTCGGTCGGATACGGATCTTCTTAGCGGTACCGAATTGTTCCAAATTTCCTCACCAGGAATGAACTCATCCCTTGGTGGCACGCAGCATAAAACATCAAGTAATGTAAATCCTTGTTAAAATTTTGAATATATTTTGAACGGACATCTGTTTATTCTCCAATGAAGAACGAAAAGCACAAAGAGTCAACAATTAATAAGCTGCAGGATCTGTTCGGTGCGGGTTTGTATTCCAGTGAAAAAAGGATCCGCAAAGTTGATGCTCGTTCTCGGTGCTTGTCAGCACGATGGAACGAAAATGGAGTGAATCCTTTTTACGCGGAAAATGTCGGACGATATCGAGTCAGTAATACATCAGGAAGTGAAAACGAGAGAGGAAGTATCATACGGGATACGCGATGTACTACTACCAAAGGGAGTAGTATCTCCCGCCTCGACAGTTCCACGGATCCAGGCGAAAATTTAATTTATTTTATCTGTAGAATATATTAGATCCTACAAGTTTTCTCATTTTTACGATATTTCTCGTTTGAAAAAGATGTACAAAACATTTCCCGTTCGATCATACCATTTCCGATTGTTTCCAAAGCCCCAGCGATTCTTTCAGGAAAAGATTCAGCACTTTTAATATCACTAAATTAAAATCATCAGGAGGGATAGCCGAATTTAAATCACCACGTATCGTGACAAAGAAAAATTCCTTTAGTGTAGTCACTGGTACTGATTTGCTATACATTTTTTAAGAAAAAAGTATTGACAGATCTGAATGTGAAAATTGATTTTATAGTAAATCATGTTTCTCGTGGTTGACGTGAGGAAAAATGATTAAAAGAGTCGCACAGTCTTCAAATGACAGCGACGGATGACGGAGACAATACATTTGCATAAAAGTTCCTGTCAGCCGTCAACCCTCGTCCCTCGAAACGCATTAGGGTAGCGTCGTCAGCTTTCGACATTTTTTCGGCGAACGTAAAGTTCGTGGAAACAGGGTCCGGCGAAAGTATGAGAGTGTAGGGAACTGATCGAAAAATTATAATAGATTTCCTAGGAGGAACTCGTGCAGGCCACTTTCTGTAACAAACCAGGGCTCGGGATCTCGAATCGAAATTCCGGCGAATCCTACGTAATCTACCCCTCTTTCTCTCGATTGCTCTCGGTGCTACAGGAGAACGCGTGTTATCGGAATTCTCTATTATAGGGACGTCAACCCGTGACTATCGATTATCCATATTCAAATTTCATCGATTATATCTGGTCAAACGGCTGAACGGCAAAGTACACGCCAACTTTGTTCTGTTTTGGCTTTTCGAGTCTCGCTTCTCGATTCCGCAAGCATCTGTTTGTCACTTTGCCTAATAGCTTGCTCTTCCGCTTTGTCACTCGATGAATTGATCCTTACTCTGTCTAGACTGCAAGGATTTATTGTAGTCCATTGATTTTGCTGACTGAATAATCGTCGATATTGTTCAGTATTTCCTTGATCCTTTGTCTTGTGTACGCGCGCGTTCTGTAATAATTATACATATTCTTCAGTCTGTCTCAATTGAGAGGAAATCTATTTATCTGCATTCATGAACAACTTTCACAGTAAACGTACGTTTACAATGAACGTACAATTCCTTCTTTCTGTCGAGAAATAAGTCACGAAGCAAATCACAACGACGATCGTTTAAGGAGGTCTGCGATTCAAGATGGCGGGTAATAAATTCTAATATCGCGGACAGTTTGCAGGAATGATAATTTACCTTTATTCTCGCGGTATCGGAGGGAACAGCGGTAAAAATGCAGGCTGGCAGTAAATTCGCAGTGTCAACAGAGAACGCGTCAAAATCAAGAGACAAATGTGTTTACCGGCGGATCGCTAAACACAAAATGGCGGGTCCGTGGTAGTCGGGAAAAATTCCGTGAAACCTCTAGCCCGCAATCGTCCCGCGAGACACGCGTCGCCAGTTTAAGGGCTCGTAAATATCATTTCGCAAACCGGCCGCTGAAAATTTCATGTTATACACGATGCTCTAACATGTCCCCTCACATCTCTGCCGGCACCGTCGCTCTCTCTTTCTGGCCCACCGTTTTTCACTTTCCTCCGGTCCGGCGCTCGTAAAAACCCGCTGACCGATATTATCCACTCTAAGCTGGTTTACCGTGTTCCCGCGTGTTCTGTCAACCCTTGACACCCACGGCCAGCAGTGCCACCGAAAAAATATATCATAGCGGCCACGCGACCCCGAATAATTACCGCGAGTGTCACTCCGTCTGGTCCACGCTAACAAGATTTTTAATAATCCCCCTCCCGAAATCTTCCCGAATACACGCGCGCTTTTGGTACACTATTTACGATGGCTTTTGGCGTTTTTTGCGATTTATTGGCACACCGAGTGTTGGAAAATGATTTCAATCCTTAACCGGTAGGGGAAAGTATCCTAAATTCGGCCATAGTTCTTATTCGTATGTAAATTGTTGAAAGACATTGCGCACGGTCTCCATCCATGCTGTTTATTTTGACGAGTTTATCTGTCCCAGAGAAAGCAGAAAAACCGGCGTTGCCGCGAATAATATGTCGATCAGACAACGTCCGATAATATTCTTTTCTTTTCCCCGCGTCTGAATGGACGATTCCTCGGAAGGAGTTTGCAGAAAACGATCGCGATCGATCTAATCGGGGATCTAGAGGTCTGCCGTTTGATAAACGTGGGAGGATACCTGTGGCACGTAACATGGATTTTATCTGCTCGACTAGTCGTGAAGTCAGGTTTGTTCTCTCGAATCTGGTGTTTGCACTGTGATCCACAAATAGACTGTAATACAGGTGGGTGTACAAAAATATGTACCCTAAGAGATGTCCGATGAAATAAATTGGATAATGCAGGATTAAATTGAATACAATTTTGCAAAATGAAAAATTTATCTTCAAAGTTCTTTCGATAGTGCAAATAGGTTCTCTGTCCTTCTAAAAATAATATTGTTACTTACTAACGAAATGAATGGTCTGTTTTCACATCCTATGTTTGTATTACTTTTTTAAAACAAATTTTCTCATCAAACTCCTGCCAATGATGCTACCGAAATAATTGAAACGTGTTTTATTAACTAATTGTCTGCCATCGAACATAATATTACTGGCAGTAAAAGGTACAAGCCAATCGAGTCATAAAATAACATATTTGTTATACATATAAACAAAATTAATTGAAATTTCCATCAGACGTAGCACCACCAAAAACTGTCTCCGACTAACAATAAGAGAAATTTATTACGAGCCTCCATAACCGTTCGTAACAAATCATCGATAATTCCTTTTCCCATAAAACAATTTTCAATTCGGGGTACAATGTAAACTTCTTTAATTATTTCAGTATCAATACGTTCATGGACCGATTGCGAAATTTGCTCAATAAGATCAGCGACTCAGCCTCGGGGCAGGATCATTTCGATCCATTTCGATAATTACCCAACGAAGATTGATATTTGCACAAAGATCCGCAGTCGAAATTAATTTCTCCAGCTCGGAGCTGCAGCCGCAATTTCAGCTCGACCTTGAACGCTGTTGGATCCAAGGAGCACCGTCACGATGGATCACTATTCCCCAGCAGACGAGGATAAGATACCTGGAATCGACAGAAGCGAGAGAGAGAGAGATAGAGAGAGAGAGAGAGAAGGAGAGATATACATACATATAGAGAAGATCGCTTGTCACGGGCTGACGATCTTTTCTTTCATTAGGCGACGCGGCCGCTTCACGCACGGTTCCCTAATTACTGGTCACGGTTCGATGAAAGGGGCCGAGGACACCGTCCAGACGGATCAGCGGATTAACACCGAGCCGAGTTTTCCCAGGACACCCGGCAAATCGGGAGGTAATCGCGCAATTCGAGTCCTGCGACCTTCGTTCGCAATATCGAAAGCTCCTCGCTTCGCTCTCTCAAGACCTCAATCACCATTCGTCGCGTTTGTAATTTTTGGGCACCGTTCTGGTGCCCAAGGAAGACCCAGGAAGACGTGTGCAGTTAATCGCAAAATATTGATCGCACTAAATGTTGACAAAACCAATTCAGACTATTCCCGAGTTCAGCAAACGTATCAGAAGCTGCACTGTGAGACTAGGGGTCTGTCTAAACGAGTCTTTGATCTACAATAGTTAATCGTTTCGCGCGACGACATCGACGACATCGACGCGCGATACGGCGAACGCGAATCGTTTGTCATCATTACCGGCGGGCGGGGTAATTAAAACTCGCCGCGTTTTGATGGACGACGAGAGCAAGAGCAGATTTTTCGCGGGCGTCGGAGATGGATCGCGCGGGACCACCCCCCGCAAAAATCGTCCCGCGATACTCGTCCACCCAGTGCTCGATTTTTCCGCGTTTTTTTATTCTGTTGCTCAACGCCGCTCGCATTCGTCAAGAAAATCTGCAATTTTCCGTGAAGTGGGTCGCCCGATTCAGATATATCGCGAGTAGATGACGTTGATCGAATCCCCGGAAAAATCCGGGACACGTCCCCACGTCCCCACGCCGCACCCCCTTCCCTACCACGCGGGCCAGATTTCTATCGACGCAGTTTCTCTTCTTCGGGAGAAAAATAGCAAATTTTCCGGGAGCCCGGGGATGACACACCGTGCGCCGACTTTCACGGAAGCTGCTCGAGTATAAGGCATCTAAATGCATCGAAGGCATAAGGGCCCGATGGGAAGATAGATCAGCTACTTGATGGGGCTGATACGGGGCGAGCGGAATAATTATGGGAAAAGCTGGGTCAGGCTTTACGGTGATTCGAGCGCCGTGGTTTTTTAATTTTTTTAAATCCCTCGACACAAACAATCCCATTTTCAGCGCGCTACCCTTGCTCCGGACGAAATCCTGTAAAGCTGTAGAGAATATTATTTATTCGGATTCCTGTGTTTTCGCGATTCCATTTTGAAAGGAAAATATTGTTTGATATATTTTCTTTCTGCGGGAGAAGATTTAATTTATTTTAACCCTCACGCGCTTCCCTGATATTGCTGCACGAAATATATTACAACGGCGCTTCACCAGTTCTACGTTTACAATTTTTGCTAACACCATACTGTCTAGTTGTCTGTGATTATAAATCGTCGCGCCTAACGTAGTTAATAAATGCAAAAGGGATGCTGCGTGGTTCTTTTTCCCCCGTCGTCAGCAATGCGTGAATCCCGTGAATGATAAAATATTTTTTCAATGCATGTCGTTTCCCAAGGCAGATATATAAAAACGATGTACGTAGTTCAAAAACTGATGCGTCTGCACAAAAAGAATAACTTTCCCACAGCAGCGGAGCGAACGTTATTCCGCACTGAATTAATTATCCACGCTATACTCGACGGTAACGCCCGGGACCGGTGTACGCTGATCGATATTCGATATTCTAATTCGCCACGATGGTGACATGTTTATGGAAACGTTCGTGGCGCACGTGTCATTACACCGCTCACGCTCATATTCGATCAAGACCATAGGTCCGAAATTAATCAACGAAAATACGAAATAGTTCCAACAGAACACACCGATCGATTCCGACTGCCGGATGATATATCTCGCTCCTCTATGAACATTAACACCGCTGCGTCACGCGAAATAGTCAGCCACCATTCACCGACACCATAAAAAATGATTTTCAACACTTCCGCGCGTTTATTGGCGTTCTCTGCTCGATTATTCATTATTTTGCATTCGCAAAACAAATTCTAGGAAGTCAAAATAAAATGAAGCAATATTACTTCACATTTTGGGAGTCGCATGATTATTTTTAAAAAACAACCAACTAGGAGAAGAAGGTCAAAGGGTACATATTGGCAAGGAATGTTCCCGAATGAAGCACAATGCCGTCCTCGGTCCAGTAACTCGTTCTTAGCCCTGGAGCGGTCCAGAAATCAGGGCGACGCTTGTTAAAACAAAAATTTACTCCGTCCTTTCCCGATATCCCAGAAAACCCAATATTTGCCGCTAATATATTGTTGGAACGTGGAAAATGGAAACCGATTAGAGGAAGTAGAAAGGGACCACCGTGGTCCAATGCACAAGCTATTTTTCTTCACAAATTTAATTTCTCCGTAGATGTATGCGAGTGAATACGATTCTCAACTCGAAGCTGTACAATAACAGGATTACCTTTTTACAGCAACATTGATTGACTTTTTCCTAAGAGGTCACTGATTCGAACTAATTTTTATAAAGGATCAGAATACCGAACACCTTTCGCACAGACCCAACTTCATCTCGTTTCCTCTGTTTCTTTCCAATGTGTTCCGCGTGTTTTCCCAGAGAATCACAAAGTGAAAAACTGACCATGCGTAGCTAATTTACAATTTCAAAGTCCTTTGAGAGTGTAGAACTGAGAAAAACTCGGAACGGAAACTGGAAATTGTTTTTACCTGTTTCTTTCCAGATTAAATCTTATTGACTCGCGAGAGCAATCGCAGTTGCCTGTGCAACGGGACTTGACGAGAGCTTTTATCTTTTAATAGAACCTTGTGCTTATCAATCACTTCTACGAAGCACTTATATACCTGACTTTTATTGCCACCACCGGACCAGACTCTCCATCCGCATCTTATAGCACGTTCGAAAACCAAATTAAAATTTTTATTCCTATTCTACAATTTCCCTATCAACTACTCTTTTCTGAACGTTTTCAGCTTCCTCAGAAGCCACATGTCTAGTGTGTGCGAAAAAGTTCACACCTCAACTTACAATCGCATGTTTATCATCCGTTGATCTCTTATCGATCGTTATCTAAATATTTATTTTTGATTCGTGCGGTGTCTGAATTCCTTTGGAGATCCATAAAATATTCCATTTTCATCTGCAATAATACGATATCGCGAGTTGTATGCACCTAGTTATCATATGATATCTGCGAACGTAAATATCTGCGAACTGCGAACGTAAATTGACAGCTGCCTCGTAATTATCGATTTCCTCACGGTCATACTTTTTTCGGTCTACACGATTCACGGTATCTTGTGTATCGGGTGTTGTCAAATCCCCAACGCGGTGACATTGAATGGCAATGGGATGATGCAGCATCGTCAGCACCATGCGAAACGTAGATGACGGATCTGATTATCCGAACACCGATTTCTATGTTAACACTGTTCACGTATCACATTGCCCTGGGAAGAGTGTGGCCGGTGTCAAACTTCGTATTTTCTTACAGTACAAATCGCAGTCCGGTTTTGTGTATTTTTGACAAAAATGTGGGCTTTTAAATCTTTATGCAAAATCAACATTGTTTACAGTATGATTTACGTCCGCGGCACCTGAACCAATATTGTTATGTAAGGTATTGCTATCGACTGATGTTGACGAGACGTCGATCTTCGGAGAACTATAAGCGGCGATTGATAAGAACATGCTATAAAAGATATCCAGTAACCGGGCGATCAGCAGACCCCGAGAGTCGCGGGAACAAAGCTCACATCAAACCTTTCTTGTGACGGCTGAAACCAAGATGCGTGCCACAGTATTTTTGGCCGTGTGCTTGTCCCTCATTGCAGTCGCATGGGGAAACAACTTCATCATAGGGAGACATCTATTGGGCGAGGTAGTCGTTAGGGATGATTTCATCGTTACGGTAAGTTGCATTCTTTTTATTACAAATTTTATAGAAATAGATGGTCCGTTTTCTCAAATGGACTTTTGAAATGGAGTTCGAAAATACTGCTGTATTACTTGAAACTTTACGTAATTCTACATGGATTACTTTTTTAGAGACACATCACTTTTGAACATTCGATCAGAAATTATTCAAACGATCAATCAATTTTATGTGCGAATAAATTCGTTCGTTTCATTTTTTCTCCAGAAAATCTTCCGAATTAGACGAAATTAGGTTCGTTGAAATATCTACGTTTAGGAGTCACGCGAGATACTTATCAGCAGTTTACCAAGTGTCGAAGAATTTCGTCGCGAACCCCAGAATTCGTGAAAGTCGTTTAAAATGGAAATGTTTGCTTTCAGTCAGGAATCATGGGAAAACCGCAGGTCGCGCTGTGCAATGGTGCGGCTCCCGCCCAGCATGAGATCACGTTCGTCAGTGTGGTGGCATGGAACCCATGGGCAGTGAACATCAGACCCGTGAAAGGGTGGTTAGGGAGTGACTCGATAACCGTAGTCGCAGTTGGAAAGCCGTTCCGGAGATTTGGGATTAGGTGCACTATTCTTGCTGTGCCTAAGAAAACAACAACTGTTACGTCAACGACTACCCCAGCATCTACTACTCCAGAGACCACTACTCCAAAGACTAGTACAACTAGGTGTACCTCAACTCCGACTCCGAGTACCACAACTACGACTCCGAGTACCACAACTTCGACTCCGAGCACCACAACTACGACTCCGAGTACCACAACTACGACTCCGAGTACCACAACTTCGACTCCGAGCACCACAACTACGACTCCGAGTACCACAACTTCGACTCCGAGTACCACAACTTCGACTCCGAGTACCACAACTACGACTCCGAGTATCGAAACTACGTCACAGAGTGCCGAAACTACGGATTCGAGTATCACAGTGGAAACGACGCCTTCACCAATGATGCGTAAACCACCATCGCCGTTTCAGCCACGATCAGCTCCTAAATGGCTTCACCTGGTGGAAAATGTTTTGACAGGCAAAGGTTTCGAAATATGATTTAATGATCGCATCCTAGATTGAGCATTGCGAGTATGTATACGATTTTTATGTTCGATTACATTTGACGCTGGTATTTAATAAATTATTCGATGAATCATTCATTTTGTTTTTTGTTGATCCCTTTTTGTTGGTGGCGAATCAATGATAGAGTGAATGAGAGAAATTTGGTATTTGCTAATTAAATGGCTTCTTGATATGGATAATTTAATACTGTTCGAGGAACATATATCTTTCGATCATAAAGTAGCGGATATAAACTAAGACGTTAAAAAAAAAAAGCAATTTCATCTACGTCTACATTAGAATCGACATAAACTAGCACTGGTTGTTTTGAATGTTCGCATCCACGGTGTTAAGACTGATATAAGTTACTTACGATCGACTTCGACAGCTTTCAAAAACTCTTCAGAAACGAAACATAACATCGCATTGAAAAACGCCGGTTAAGAGACTTATGAATGCGACGCTACGCGAAGTCGAGCAACACTGAGCCGCCGGGAGATCCAGAAATTCTCGTCAGGATCTAGAGTTTGGTCCCGTACAAGGCGGAACATCTCTAACAATCTGCCAGCTAGCCAGCCAAGCCAGCTTCTTCCAGCTTCGCCGAACCGCCTTCGGAATAAATTAAAATTCCAGCGAGGAGAGAGAGAGAGAGAGTTTAACCGTGGATCGTGGCGCGCGCGGAATAACATCGTTCCCGGTTGTCACCGCTTACGTATTTTCAGGTGCCATTGATTCCGTGACGGGGGGATGTAATTCAGTCGTCGTCGCTTGAAAATTCTAAGCACAGACGTTTCGTTGCTAACGCGTTTCTAGGAAATGCTCCCCGGGGGCGATGGCTCTCAGGGTTGCATCGCACGTAAGCCACCACTGTTACTTGATTCGCTTCATCATCCGCAACCGACTTAGAACCGTCTTCTTCTTCTTCTTCTCCGTGCCATCTTCGGGTACGACTTTTTTCGTCCCTGTTCCACGTTCCGCACCCGTATCCATTTGTCCCGTTTATTCTTTTTCGGTGGAGCGCGCGCTTGCACCGGCGACTCGTCCACGCACTCGTGAAAATTGTACTCCAATTTGGTAAAATCCGATTTGTATGGATGGTTGGGATCGCGATATCGAGGACTGGATATCGAGTGCCGGCACCCGTGGAATTTTGATGGCATTTACGGGGGAATCAAGTGGCGTTCGCATCCGCCTCTTTGAAAAATTAATTCTTCCCGTCCCGCTGATCAGCCGGGCTTCGTTAAATATTTCAACGAAAACGGAAACGATCAGCGCCAGCCCGCCCACACTCCTCCCCCGCCGGTAATCGTTCCGAGCCGTTCGACTGGAAAATATAAAATATCCGTTCCGACGAATGGGGAAAACCGGCCGCGATTCCCAGCCCCCCGACCCGGCCCGAACGAGTTTGTTAATCGGAATAATTGCCTTTAAATGAGATTATTCCAGTCGGCGTTAAACAATCTTCCCTTCTTCCGTCGACTTCGCTTCGAAAACGCTTTTTACCCCTTCCACCTACTCTGTTCGCTATTCCGGTTTCACCGACTGTCGTTCCTGATAAACAATGTCCCGTGCTCGATCGCTCGTGATTCACAATCCGACTGAACGACGTGACGTAACGTAATTAATTTTAACACCGAGATCGGAGCCGATTCCACGTTATAACGAGATGCCTCCGTTACCTCACTGATCAAGGAAACGTGACGGACCGGTGAAATTCACGATACATCAAACGATAAGCTCATTACGAGTGCCACTTTCATTTCGAATCGCTATATTCGTACTGTCGACGGCGTTTCTTCATTTGAGTCACTCGATTCGATTAGATAATCGAATCTACCCATTATCCGATGAACCAGCACTGATTTGATAAACCAAGCAGCTCTACGTATCATTGATGGTATATTAAAATTGACATTCTGTGCATTCGCTCGCTAATTGACACCGTGTAGCAATATAGTAATTCAATTAATGCGACTGAACTAGATTACAGACGTTCGTTTCCCGAGTCTTCGAAATATCAATTTACAGCAATTGTTAGTGTTACGCAACCGTAGACAACTCTCTACATGTATCTAAAACTCTCTGCCAAACAATTTAGAAAGCTCACACAGGATGCCCCAAAAATGTTGTACTTCCTTGAAAGGGGTGACTCCTGAGATCATGTGAAGTAACTTTTTTCTTCATGAAAATGTTCTCCGCAGCTTGGTGAAGGAGTTATTAATGAAAAACCGCGGACCAATCTGAGCGCCGCACAGAGTGCCAGATCGACGCGCTAGCTGTTCATGAGCTAAAAACTCAAAGTCCTCATATCGATTTTTAACGAACGTACAATGTTTCTTAAATGTCCATTACATTCGAAAACGATAATATTAATTAAAGTTATTAAAAACTCTCGTTACAATAAGCGTTCAAAGATCAAACTTTTTCAGATACGATTTTGTATCACCGAAAAAATTCCTTTTCTTCATCACGATGTCCTGGAAAACCTACTGAAGATTAAGTGCTCAATTTTTTTTTATATGAAGAATGTATATCTATGTTGAGGACGCACCAGGAACTAAACATTATTGTTCATTATTTGTTATAAAAAAATACTTAGTCAACTAAGGAAAATCGTCAAAGTTTTTCACATTTTTCACTTTTTCACATTTTTCGTTAATAATACGTAACGATGCTGCTGAGATAATTTCCGCAGAGGAAAAAGTTATTCTAAATGATCTCAGGAATCACTTCTTTCACGGAAGTACAACATTTTTGAGACACCCTCTATGTATATTCTCAGGAAATTACACTGGTCATTTTCACAAGATTGTGGACGATCACGCGAATGGAGATTTTCAGAGAGTAGAATAAGATTATCAATTCCAAATAAATTGTGATCGCATAAGGGTGACTTCGCCAACGTCACAGCTACGGATTTCGAGCCGCTGCGAAAGAAAGCTCGCCTATTGCCGCGTTAAACAAGAAAGTTACTTAAACGCCCGACCGTCTCCCTCGTTTCCAGCAATAGATTTCATCCCCGTCGGGATTATAGTTGAACAACGGGTGGAATGTCGGCAGTCCCGCGTCACAAAGCGACTCGGCCGAACAACACAGCGAACTTTCAAAGTTATTTATCCATGGAATCGACGCGTCGAGCGAGCGAGCGAAAAAAAACGAGATTATGAGATCAGAGGCGGCTCTGTAGAAATTCATTTAAGCCCCCGGAACGATCCCCGCAAAACTTTCCTTTCCCGGTCACGGGACAACGAAATTACTCATCGCTCAACAAATTAAGGGTCGTTCCGACCTGACGGAACGTAAGAAATCCCTTTCTTATTGCTGCAGAATAAACAATGACAGTTTGAGCCCCCGGTATCCTAACTAGAAACGTGACGCAATTTTTGTTCGTAAGGAGAACCAAAAAATTCGAAATTAAATAAAATTAATGTGTATAATGAATTGAAAATATCGTCGATGATGATTCAAAATTGTAATCCAGTTTCTTTGGAGAAAATAATTTTGACGTTTTAATAATTTTCGAAATTCGAACATCGGTTGGATCGTCGGCCCGACGTTCCACCATATTTTTATTTCCACCGATGCGGTGTTCCGTTCGAGCGGCGAAAAATCCTGAAAAGGGAAACGCGGCGATGCCCTTCGCGCAACGACTACAGCAACAAGTGAGAGCCGAAGAGTTATTGGACCCAAAAGCCTGTAATAATAGCCGTCCTCCCTTCGCCCCCCGCCCCGCCTCGAACAGAGCGCAGAGTCGAAGCGGAATCGAACGCTTCTCCTCCGTTTTATTCCGGTGCATCTCGATGAGAGAAAGTCAATACAAGGGGACAGCTGGCCGACCGGAAAAATCGTCGCGTCTCTCGTACTTTGCGCAGAACCCCGTCCCCCGATTACAACAATATTTTTTTTCCATCCATCAGCCGACGAGGAACGGCTCTCTCCCAGGAGTTCCGATAACGACGACGCAAAAAGAAAACGGTGGCTGGCCGTGGATTTTTCAGGCCGAGCGCAGCTGCACAATGATCTGTGCAAAGATTAGGCGGGAGGATCGAACTTGATGCACCGCCCCCCGCGCTTATCGCGAGCATAAGCTTCCAGTTAGTCGTCGTGCACGGCGCATCGGAGATGCTTTTTATTTATTCATACAGTGGCCGCCAAAAGTTCGCCGAAATGTAACTCCTTCCGTGATGGCCGGATAAAATGTTTGCCGAGTGCGAAGCTCTACTTTTATTAAAATATGTACACGGTTTTTATTGAAGTCATTGAAGTTTATCGATCGATTCCCTAAAGAAATTGTAATAGGGTGAGGAGAATGACGTACAGTTTCTGTAGGGATGGGTATTTTTGCAGCAACTGTATTTGGTGTATTTTTACAGAATTCCTCGTTTGATAGAGCACAAGCTAGCAGAATGATTAAAAATATTTTCTCCAAATATTGTGTAGATAATATTTGGCATAAATTCTTCCATGAATGTTTAGTTATTTTTTATTTTTCGTAATGATTTTCTGTAAAAAATGTCTAGAAGAAATATTAAAAATCCTAATTCATGCAATGACTATTATTCCTAAAAAAAATTTTAAAAAAAGAAGAAATAACTGTGAACGTGACGGAACACCGGAAGTTGGATTCGTCAGCCATTCCGCAGCGGTGGCGTCAGGATCTTAATTTCAAGCGCGTTCCTTTTTTTATCGCGGCACGGTGATCCGTCTTTATGATTTCGTTATGCGCGCCGCGCTGAACGCCCCCGGCTCGTATTGTGAGCATATTTGTAATGCATTAGCATGCTCGCCACGGAACTTTTATCGACGCCCATATACCGGAGTTATTTCCTCCGTGGATGCGGTCTATCGGCGCATCGCATGTAAAACACCGCTCGGCCGACTCTCGCGCGATTCATCTTTTTCACGCCCGGCCACCGGTAGCTTGTAATTTTTCTCCGGGACGGAAGCTTTCGTTCCGTGTATCTGATCGTCTGCCGTGTCTTCGTGTCCGCTTCGTGGTCGGAAGCTACGACCAAAGTTTCCGGCAGGCTTCTTTTTATTTCGATTGGAGATTGATTTCGAAATAGATTTCCCGATGCTGGACGCGACGCTTCAAAGCGATGCATCCGTGCAATCGTGCATTCATCAGCAACGCACTGCCCGCCTGCATTTCAATGCTTTTGACGTCTAACGACGCACCTGGGCTTGTCAAGATTACACGCGCTGATTGGCCGTACACTATGCTCCGGGAACACGTGTATGTGCTCGTTAAGACACCCCTTTTCTCGATAAATATTGAGACGTTTAATAGAAATTTTATTGCATGTTTATTTTGTTGCGGAGACAATTTCTATTGAAACATCCAGAAAAGAACGTGAGAGAATTATTGTCATACAAAATTATCATCTGTGAAGGATTAATAAACATACAAATATTACCGTTATTATTACATCAACAATAGGAAGGTCTGGTCAGAAATTTTTGGAAAGTACCAGCAAAATGGATACAATAAAATGAATTTCGATGAACAGCAGTGTTATTAAATATTTCATACGCGAATATGAAACATTTTCCGACTTTCAGCTTGAATGAAATGCACTTTCTTTGAAAGACCACATCGTGTTCGATAAATGCAGTAATACATAAAAAATCTTTTTAAGAATTAATGCATTTATCGAACGCAATGTTGACTTTGAAATGAAGTTCGTTTTATTCCAGTTATTTCATCGAGATAAAACACATCGTTCGGAGCATTTAATCCGTTGAAAACCGCTCTCTACTGGTTTTCATAAGCGACACGGTATTCTTCGGTAATAATTGCGGTATTTGATAACATTTTTATTTCTAACCTCCCAAAGGGAAGAAAGGTCCTATAAAAGGCTGCCGGAAAGAGTCGAGCGCGACCTAATCGATGGGAACGGTGAACCGATTCCGCGGCGATTCGATTTCAGCACGGAGGCGTCCGACAGGAAATCGGGTCGTGAAAAAGCCGGGCGACGAGCATTACAGAATTTCACCGGGTTTCCCGAAGTGTCGGCCAACTTTTTGCCTCCGTCCTCGCGGGAGTGAAAAGCGCGAGCGGCCCACTGAACCGAAAGATTTTAATTATTACCGTCGAATCTGTCTCGTACGCCCGTGCCCACGTCAAGTCGGATGTACTGATAAAATTATAGGAAACGTTGTTCGAGTCCGCGCGCGATTAATTACCTGGCTCGTTGGCTGATAAATTTAAACCCGACCCGGTGATAAAACGACGCTTAATTGACGCGCCGCTCGCTGTTTCCTCCATTTTTTCTTCCCCTCTCGATCATTCGACGAACGTACCCAAACGCCGAAATTGATAAAAAGATAACCTGCTATCTTGTATTCGCGCGGAGTGTCTCGAGTAGACGTGGCTTCGCTGCTCTCGGTTCTAGTGGGGCCACAGCACAGACCACCAAAAATATGGTGTACGAAGAAAGGGATATTACAAATTTGACCTCAGGCAGCCTCAGGACCGCAACCCAACGATTTCTATCGCGATTATTTTTTACAGAAGATTTCCAAGTTAAACAATGCACTAGCTTAAAAAATACCTGCTAATACGCCCCGGTGCGGCACCTTGCACGGAGACCACAGGGAGAACATTCCGTAGCAGAATATTATAATTTACGTTGGTTTGTGGGACTCTGCGGTCTCTTGTTCCTTTTTGTTCGGAGCCTCGCCCCACGGAGAGAAACGCGATAACATTGTTCGGGATTCAGCGGTTCGATGCCGGCGACTATTAAAAATCTAGCCGTCCGAGTTTTTCTCGTTGGGACCCAGGCCCTCGGCACCACCGCGCCGCGCCGCTCCGGGCCCCGATGGTATTCGATGTAAATGCAGAGGCGACAACGCGGGCCCCATAAAATATTAAGAACGTCCGCGGCCGAGGAGCAAGAAGCCGAAGCCGCGGTTTCCTCGCGCGAGCCTATTGAAACGAGCGTGGGGAATGCCGTTTCGCGATCGGTTTACCAATTCCCGGGCCTTTAACGGCATAAATCTCGTCTAATAAACGTGCGCGGGAATCCGGATACGGTACGACCGGGCCTGTGCGCGCCATTTATCATTCAAAGTCTTCGTTTTGCCGTATCGGAGTCATCTGAATCAGCGGAAGAGAGCCGGAGCCGACCGGCTGCGCAGCCGAGGGAGATTCGATCGCGCGGATACGCCGCAACCAGGTGTGAATTAGCTGACGAGGATGTTGACGGTGAAAGGTGGCTGAAATTCCTCTGCAAGTGCACGCTTACACATGCCGTCAACGGAAGCACGGAAATAGGCGAAGTCGAAACACTGGCCCTTGAGACTCCGTCAGTCAACGGGACTCGGAGTTAGGTCTGGGTTAGATGACAGTTTAAGAGCTAGACACGGGTAATCAAGCTTGTTAACAATTTCGTTGACGTTGGAACAGCGACGGAACGATACTTGAGAGTAAGGGAAGACTTAATACGGTATACAGTATTAATACAATAATGAATTTTTCGGAGTACGCGGTGGTGGGTGCTGTGTCACTTTGATTGCCAGTGACGACGAGTGCGTTAGTAGGCGGTTAAGTGTCGTTTCGTTCATTCAAAGATTTATTATGAATCATTATAACCTACGAAGTGTAAAATAATTTACATAGGAATCACTATAATGAATCTCGACTTATCATTAGACTTCATGTTAATTGATCTGTTGGGAATTAACGTGTTAATTCAACTTTACGTGAGTCGAACTCATGCGACTTTTCCTGACAGAAGGTCCGAAATTCGTAACATTTTTCGGTGTCTCATAAAGAGGCTGCGTTACATTTAACAAGGCATTAGAGACCGTTGCCAAAAGAAAAAAGGTGGAAAGGCTAAAACATGTTAATGATAAAGAGGGTGGGTTCGTTCTACAGAATGTTGTAGCTTGAAGGAACGTTACCAAAAAAAAACCAAACGGTGGGAGGAGGGGGGGGCAAAGCGCGTTAATTTTCTCGCAAGCGGTTCCGTAACGAACCGAGGGTTCCCAATTGGCACGCAGTCATCGACTTCTCTGCTGGAGGGGCCGCAGCCGTTCCCTCCGATGACATATTGCGGGCAGGCGTGTAAAGCGAGGAAGTTGGCTCGCGCCTCATACGCGCGGGACATAACTACGCTCGATCTCCGTCGTATTTCAGCGGGCGTGCAGCCGTGCGACAGCCAGTATGCAAAACGCGTGCATGCCCGTAAGCGTGAAATTACACGGCGTACGAGTAAGCCCCGGTTGCAGCGAAAGGAAAATGGGCGGGGGAGTGCGACCGAGAGATGGGGGATGTAAAACGCGCGGAGGACCGACGAGGAACCATAGACAGAGAGAGAAAGAGAGAGAGAGAGAGAGAGAGGGATCTGCACGGGGGATGAACAGAGGCCCGACACTCCCGCGATCAGCCAGCCCGGGCACGAGCCGAAAACCCTTACTTTGGAATTCGGTAAATGGATGCGCCGCGCGCAATTAGCGTAATAAAGTGGCTCGATGCACCGCGGGAATCGCGTATTCACGCGTGCCAACCTTGTTCCGGCGTAGACCGTCGCTCGGGTAGGCCAGATGCATTCGATACGGCTGCTGCACCGGCTTTGGACACCTTCGCGATTATCCTGTTTTCCGAAAATTTTGATTCAGTGCTTTTATATCAGTTAACTCACTCACTTTCTGTTTTTAACCCCTTGCCGTATCATTCTCTTTACAGTTACAGTGATTAAAACATCTTTATCGAAATGCTTAAAAAATTGTTCATAAAACGAATCAAATTCATTTTAAAATCAAAAGGCGTAAACATTCATGTTTGTTAGACTTTGTTTAAAATCTTCATCACAAGTGTGACTCGTTAAAATACGGCAAAGGGTTAAATACTGTGGGACGTTTTATTTCTTTTGATCTGACTGGACTCTGGACCTCTTTATGCAAAATAGAAAATTGCCCGCATCAATGGCAAGAAATGGAAAGTGTCCAAAGTGCCCATAAAACGGTGCATTTACGTGGAGCCGCGCCGATCGATCTGGTCTCGCCACGTGTCTCCTACTGCACTAGTTAAGCTAAATTATTATCGACGTCGCGGAAGCAGTTGCCGAACGAGTGGTGCGCGCACGGGCGTGACAGTTGATTGAAGTTTCCATAACTGGATTTGTATGTTTACAGGAAACTACCGGCGGCAAGTAGTGCGACTATTTCGTAACGCCGCGCCGTTCCGTGTTGATTGCCGACTGTACCCTCGGCGACGCTCGCCGGTGCTCCAGCGCACTCCAGTCACATTCTGCGGGATTACTTTTGCCCTAAGATCCAGTGTAACCATAATCGTTACCGGGGAAATACAACTTTCCACGGTGTCGCATTCCCGGGCGAGAAAAGCTCGCCACTTTGGCGAAGCAGGATTTGAAAGAGTCATCGATCTCTTTAAACATTTCCCGAGCTACATTTCATTTCCAGCTTCCACCCTCGCAGTTGTAGATCCGCCACCCCCTTGCGTTCAATAGGGGTGCGCGCCCCGCGAGAGTGACCCTCAAATTTCGCAAGTCGCGATCGAAAGTGCTGAGCTTTTCTTTATCGTCGAAAGTTCGTCCCTCCGGGGAACGATCGCGTAATAAAAAAGTAAGATACTTCCCGGAGTGGAATCTTATGCGACTTTTCAAGTTTCGGTCCCAGGGCTGGTAGTCAAGGGTGGCCATTCTTATCCGTTATCCTTTCTTTTATCCGCGGGTGGCGTCGCGCTCGGGAACCTAGCTCATTTCCCAATTGCGTCGGGTCACGAGACCGGCCCTTGGCAAAATCGTCCAGTGATAAATAGATCCAAAGTCCTGCGATCATTTTCAGCCTGGAGGATCCATGACGGAAAATTGCACTCGAAATGAGTCGACGCTCGAGCAAATCCCCGACGTTTCCCGCGCAACAACCGGCTTATGTACTACCGCGCAAATATTTGCGAGGAGCGCGTCCGGTTTGCTTAAAATTCGATTTGCATGCTCGCTGGCTCGTCGGGCCGGGTCGGACCAAGTCGTTTCTCGCGTCGAAATCCCGTTCTCGATCGAAACCGTCGATCGTTTCCCGCTTCCTTTTCACCGGGCGAGTAAGTACACGCTCGTGAAAATGCCGGTTCATCGATAGCCGATGTCTCTCGACTTTCTTACCGGACGCACCGACAAACTCGGCGCTCATTCAACTTTCGGCTGCTAATTTTCACCTCGCAGCGCAAAAAGAAACGAGCGAAGTTTGAATATTTTAACATCGTCACGCAACCATCTTCATGGGCCCGGAAACGTTCGAAACTTCGGCCAACTTCCTCCGGGCTCGGCTGGATTACCATTTTCGGCAGTGGACGGTCCTCGACCTTCTTCATTCCTTTTTGGTCGAAGTCGTGAAATAAATAAACTGGATAATGGGACACTTAAACTGCTTACTCAAGCATTGTGAACCAATGGCTATCTATTTCATACTTGGAAAATTTCGAAGGAACAGATGATGTATCCACTTATTCAAGGATAATGTTTTTGCTGGCAGAGGGGCGGTGTTCGTTCGCAGAGAAATAAAATTGAATACGAAAAGAAACTACAAAACACCGGTGTTTTCGACGGACCACGATGGTACAGGAAATCGCGGTTCGGTCGCCTCGCTGGTGAAAATGGCAGTGTGAGGAACTGGAACGGGCAAATGTTGTCGTGGGCGGTCCAACGGTGGCTGAACGCGAAACGAAGACAATCTGTTTTTCGACCGGTGCGCCCGGTGCGGTGCCCTTGCCGCCTAGTTAAATATTTTCCTTTCGTGCAAACATTCCTCAAAACTTGGCCCGTGTTATTCTGACTCGGGATCGGGCATCGAGGTACCATTTCCCGGGCGCCGTATCACTCTCACTCGGCCGCCAACGAAGAACCCACAGAGACCCGGGGTAGCAACTCCCGCAAATGAGTATTCGGATAGTTTCTATTCGGAAACGGTGTTCGTGATCTCCGCGGGTTACAAAGACAGTTCCTCTGTCCTCCAGCGCGTAGCCCTCGGCAAGTGAAACTTTCGCCCCGACCCGCTAGTTAAATCAGAGAGTGAACGTACTGTGGATAGAAGATGATAAAATATTGGATTGTTTAAACGAACTTCACGGATCGACGGAAATTTCCGACGGTCTCGCTCGGCGAAACTCGGAACTTGCTGCACGGAACACAAACCGGCGGACGACTCTTTGTGCGAGGGTCTGCGCGTGCTCGGTGAACAATTTCTTTGCACGGCGAGTGCGCTGCTTCAACTCAAACTTGCAAAATTTTACTGTACACTCGAAAGTCCGCGAAGTTAGGTAATAAATCTTTGAACTTTCTGATTTCATGGTGTTTTTGCGGATACTGGTTTAGCACTTTAAGTACTAGTAAAATTATATTAAAAAAGGTGGGTGAATTTCCAGTCTGACGGTAGAACAAAATTCGACATTCACTGCATCTCCAATATAGTGTCAATTTAGTGCGTACATATACAACATAATGAGTCCAATCGAAACACGGATTCATTTCCGGCGAAATGGTCACGAGCAGTGAAAATACATGTTGAAAAATATTTTCTGGTGGAAAAATTTCGGCGGAAATGCGAATAAATTCGGTCGGGTTTCCTGAGATTCTCGCAGGATCATCCAGTATCTGTTTCATCGTGCACACGTACGAGAATTCAGGGGCGTTCGTGCACACACGCCGGATGCGAGCGCTCGAGGTCCGGTCCGGGGTCCGTGTTCCCCGCTCCTTCTTGCGGTTTTCTTTCTGACCTTTCAGAACCGCCACGGGGCTGCGAAGATCGTTAACTAAAGTGGGTAATCATACCCACCGGTTTCACGCCGCAGCCGACCGGCCGCTCGGTATACAGGGTGGTGAAATTAGACGGTGCACGGGCTGATTGCGTTCTGCTTTCATTTTCCGCGTGCACACGTGCGCGGCCACGATGGTAATCGTACCCTGTTACTGCCAAGTCCTCTGTAACCGTAAGAGACAGTAGACAAAAATTAGCGAGCTCCCAAAATGGAATCTGCAAAGAGTTCCGTTATCGCCGGGGACCAATACTCACCACCAATTTATTAATTGGTACTTCGTTCTAAGGAACTGAAAAAAGTCGACTCTCAATTTAGAGACCTTTTGCAGAACCTGTCTGACATTTTTAATTTGTAATTTTTACAAACTGATCTGGGGAATCTAGGAAATTTCCCCTACAAGAAATTATACTAATTTGCTGAATCTTATCTAACACGGTGGGTAAATGAAATGGAATTTTTAAATTAATTAGTTGAAGGGCAGGACTATCAATGAGGCGTGGTTTAGCATTACCTTGGGCTCAGATTATACACGGTGTTCCACTTTAATCTACCACTGCTGGTGGAACGACTGGTTCTGGATTGTTTGTTTCATATTTATTAATTTCTAGTGCCTAAAAAATTTTGTGATGTTTTATTCTATTCTATTCAAAAATTTTATTCTGAAAAAATTGGAGATGTTTGTAAATTTATTTGTATCGATTTCTTTCATTGATTTCCTTTGTTCCAAGATAGATAAAAATATTATTTCTGCTATTACTATTAGTCGATTATGAATATCATCACAGTGGCGCCAGTTGGGTTGCAAAGGGTTGGAATCGAAAATTATACTGGCAAGAAAATACATCGAGTGTTAAATATTCCTGACTGAAAATAGGGTCGAGTGAACTTTTGAATTTGTTTACGGTTCTAGGAAATGTTTAAGACCCTGCAGAGTCAGGTTTCGCAAATGAGCACGTTTAAGAATATGAAGGAGGTAGCTTCAGCGTCGAATAAATTTTTATGAATTCCCCGAGTCCTGTTCACAGGTTGTACTACAGATATTTCAGTAAGAAGAATTTTCATGGGGACTGCCAATGGCGTAGCATCCCCGCGGTAATGACAGCCGTAACGAGGAACAATTTACCGTGGCAATAGACACCGCCTCGGTGCTGCTTTAAACGGGGAACACCACGCCAGTTCCCGGCACTGCAAATTGTTTTAGAGAGGCTAATGGAGGAAGCGCCGGATCATTTGAATGTCTTTCGTCGGGACGCTTCGCGCCGGTGTTTGCTGACTCGGGAACGATTCCCTCCTCTGAATTGGCATTGTTGATCGACAGGTGTTTCCCCAATCTCCGACTATTAAGTGGGAATTCATGGTGCGATTGCCGTAACTCATTCTTTACCACTTAAAAAGAATCTTCGAACTTCTATTAAAAATTACTCTAAATTATCAATAGAATTTCTTGAGAAAATTTTCTCATTTATTTCAAGATACAATTTTAGAGATCTGAGAGACTCTACCTTCCATGTTAGAAAGTCGTTTAACACCTGGTGCAGCAAACTTGCGTCAGCAACGGGTGCATTGAATAGCAGATAGAATTTTTTCACAATGTAGCGGTCGCCCCATATAATTACACTCGGCCCGGTGCTAATTCCGAAAGTTTGAAGAAGGCAGTATGTCCAATGAGTGTTATGTACCTTAAACATGGAAGACAGCCCATTAAGTTGGATGAGCGGACGCTTAGGCCTTCGACACAGCGAACGTGTGAAGAGTAGGCTATAATCTCGCGATCTACGTTGATCCCGGGAAGATCGATCGGCTAGGAGAGTGTATATTTAGAATCACAAATATCGTCTGTGTCGACTTGGATCGCGAGGATCCGGTAATTTTCTGAGGATCGAGCGTAATTGGAACACCCTGTAGATAACCGGCTGTATCGGAGCATGCATACGCGTAGGGGAGGCGAGCATATAATTATATGCCTCGAGTCGGCACCTCGAAAATGCCGGCTCGTTAGCAAATCTTGCGAACCGCGCAAACACCTGCCTGATTGTTAATAATTTGCTAGAAGCCGTCCGTGTTGCCGCGAGAGAAGGGAACAGAGAGTGCATGCGTGAGTGTGTGTGTGAGAGAGAGAAAGAGAAGGAGAGTAGATCTTTGCGATCGAGACACATGCCCGGGCCCCGTCGCGTCGGTGTTAAAATAATGGCGGACCAGGCCCCGATACCTCGGGCCAGTTAACACTTTCGTACAGAGAGGCTTTTTAGCCGCCGGTAATTTAGGGCCCAAGCGTCGATCGAGAGATCCCCGTTGCTTCCTTCAGGCCTGCGTCCAACTCCGCTAATCGACCATGCTACTCTCGTAAACCTCGTCACGAGCAAAACGAGCAGATCGGCGGAAGATCGCTGATCGAACGCGGTCTGAATCACGCGAACGCGATTTAACAGGTTACTGCGATCCGATCGACATTTTCTGCTCGTGGTAAATATAAACCTAATGTCAACGCCAACGGGCCTGAATTATTGAATAAAATCTTGATCTCTCGCAGATACGCGAGACGAACGTTTGGGAATGGCCAACGTCCGAGGTGTAAAAAATCCTCGGATCCAATTGTTGGCCGATTGATAGACGATTCGGCCATGAAAGGAATCTGGGTCGCGAGAAGTGGTAATAAAATGAAACTCATATTACTGGATCGGAACGGGGAGCGAAAGAAAAGTACAGTTTAAAGTTCAGAGCTCCGCGGAAAAGTGGCATTTCCGAGCGGAGTCGTTCTCGAACGTAGCCGTCCGCGCCCGCCCAGCCCCTCCCGGCTTTTCCGAAACTTCTGTTCCCACGGTTCCGTTCGTTTAATCAGCCCAGCAGGTAGCTATTAATTAATTAGTCGCCGGCAACAATTACCGTCACCCTGTCCTTCGTGCACGCGAATTCCCGCCGCGCAATTATTCCGTTCGCATGATCGCGGGATCCCCGACCCCATCGTCTGCGCCTCCGCCGTGTTCGGCTTCCTTTCATCCGCGGCCAAACGCGTTTCAGCTCTCAAATGAACGCATATTATTACGCCCACGTTATTCCAGGGCCGAGGTCGGCACGAACCAGCCGGCGCGGCGCGGCGCGGCGAGTGTCGAAGGGCTTTTTCTCTCGATTAGCCATTCCTCGTTATCCGGCCCTCGTTCCTCAGGGAACCTCTGGCCCGCACAGCCTCCGAAGATCATGGGACAATGGAACGATTCCGCTATGCACCTTGCTCGGAACGTAACCTTTCACTTGCAGCACCCAGTGCGCTGACATCTGCGTCCCAACCCGCAAAGAAATATCCTTGACCTTCAACGACCGTGAAGGCCCATCCGATACCTTTGCACACCTTCGCGATAAACCCTTTTAATCAACTTTGATGATTCATTTCTTCAGACTCCAGCAGTTTATTGCATTTTACGGTACAACCTCTATGCGATAAGTTGGATTGCAAGTTTTGGCAATTGTTTTAACAATTATTAACAAAATAACATAAATACTTTGTGGCTTTCATCAATCAGTGAAGATTTCGTATCGCGATCCTCGAAAAGTCGACTACCTCCAACCCTCCCGAATTCGCGGAAGTTTATGACGCTCGAGAATTCTTCGACTTCATTCACCGTCGTCTAATTATAATTGGGATCCAAGGTACGCGGGCGGCGTTGTTCAAGAATTCCAGCTAATCATGCTTCGAAGTCAATAAGAAGAGGCCGGTTCGCTGGCAGGAGGCCGCAACCCTCTCGAAATCTCGCTCGAGCCTCCCCTCGTCGGCGATGCTTCGCCGAGGAGCAGCGAAGGAGGACGTAAAAAGGTAAATTACGCTCGTTAAGCGATATTTTAGTGAGCCGCGGGTGGGAGCAGGGTGGGACGGGCTTGATTAAGAGCGACGCCAGGAATTTAATTCGGAAAAGTTCGTCGAACGTCTCCTCTCGTCAATAGTTAATTAACCGTCGCGCGACGCTCGATCCCGCTGTTTCTGTTACGCCAGGAACGAACCTAACACGACCATTACTTCTGGTTTTCGGTAATGTCGTGGAAAAAGCCATGGAAAAAGAGGAAAGTCTGCTCGCCACACTGGATATCGACCATACGACATTACCTTCGCACAAGCCCCATTGCAAAACCAAAAATCAATGAATCAAGACTACGTAAATTGCATACGCTACGTACGACGAAAAAGCAACAATTATAAAGAAAAGCGATAGCGTTAGACATACCATAAGTTTGAAAAAATTCATGAAAACTTTTACACCGTTCGCAGAAGAATGTGCCCTTAATTAAATGAAATCGATAACGGAGTTCGATCAAATTCGAACGGGAAGCTATCCGCCGCGTTTTTTTGCGATCGTAATGGATTCTTTCGGCGATATATCTTCGGTCGGTAATCGAGGAGGTCGGTTATTATTTCACGTGACAGGCGTAACTCGATTCCGGGACCCGCCGTAGGAAATTCCTTCGCGGTCCTCCGCGCTCGACTAATTCATTCAAATTGCTTTCTCACGACGACCCTATTTTTCTTCGCGGAAACGATCCTCGCGTGCACCGCGACGACCCTTCTGGATCGGTCGGAAGACCCGGGGATCGAGATGTTCCAGACGCGCTTGCGAACGTAAACGTGGATCACTTTGGGCCAGGGAAACTGGAAATCTTGCTTCGTTAATCTAAAAAATGAGTTTGGAACCATGTCTGGTCTTTTCTACGGTGGCTAACATTGTATTGCAATTTTTCCTGTTCAATAAACTAATATACAGGGTAATCCACCTAAATATCTCCTTCATTTTTGATGACATAATAAATGGTATCACAAGGTGAACGTTTCAGAGTTCACTTCAAGATCATGTTATTAATATCTCTGAATGCTTTTTAATGTCAACTAGAATATCGAAGGAAAGAAATATACATTCACAAGAAAAAGAATATCGATGACATTGAGAACTCCGGAAAAAAGACCTAGAGAAAAAAAATAAGATTTGCAAAGCAGTCACCTTGTGATACCATTTACGTTGCATTACAATCAAAAAAGGAGATATTTAGGTGGCTACATTTATGTGAACCACTCTGTATACACAAATACATATACACATCAAAATCCTTATTTCAGTGCAAGGGTGGTAATGGGTTAGCCAAAGAGGAGGTCACGGGATTTTTCGAGTAAGAGGAACGAAGATTCGATCCAGCCCGCTGGATCTCGTTCCCGAACGAGATGCTGCGGCGAGCCGATGCGACGCGCAGCTCGCGAAGTAATCAGAAACAGGTGTTGACACTGCTCTATTATGTATTCAAGAGCTCTCCGGTGGCTTTACACAATGCGCGCAATCTTCGCTTAATTTCCATCTTAAAGCATTTAAGATTGTATGCATACTCGCGCGAGATCGCCGGAACAACCGCGTCCGTCGCGCGTCGGTGTCGGCGTAGACCGGAACGGACTATAATTTACTAGGGGAGAATATTACAGGGTCCCGGCTAACAATTCCGCGTGACGGTTTTCCGTTCGCGGTATCCAACAGCCTCGTGGAAATGGAGCGGAGGGTTTTTCGAATACGCTTGCACCCGTGGCCTCTATATTTTATATTTTCCGACGGTAAACATCGACCGACGAGAAGAGGAGGGGGGGGCGAGAAACGGTCACTCGGCACCCCCGTCGACAGGGGTAGCAGCACCGTTGAAACTAGGTTAAACGTACACTCGCTGACGGTCTATGTAATTTAACAATTTCCTCTTTAAAATGTTTCAGCCGGCGCAATAATTACGAGCGAGCCGGGTCGCGCGAGGGAAACACAATGCGCGCGGAACGGCAACAATTGAAGCGTTCGAAACGACCGGCCTTTTAATGCAAATCTGGGCCACCTCTTTTACTACAGAGTCGCTTTTGCAACGGGGAACCACCGGAAAAAATCCGCGACAGCCCCGCGGCTCTGCGGGATTCCGCGAGAAATCTATTAATTATTGGGCCACAGAAATTCAACGGTTCTCTGTGGTGATTATCTATTTGCTGTCTATTGTGCGCTGTAACACACACAAATACCTCAGCTCTCGTCGCGCTTCATGCTGAAACTACAGAGCACTCTGAGTGTAACCAATTTTTAGTGTATATAAAAATATCAAAACTGTGTTCTGTCAGACTTTGCTTGATTTTTATTAGACTGGGCCGCAAAATGTCTGATGCTGACGTAACATCACATTTTTCTCTCCTCATATTTAACTGTGGGTATACGCGGCACACACACCTCACCTTTTATCTTGCATCTTAAATAATGTAAAATATCTCGCTCGTTAAAGCAAACAATTGCAATTACGTTTGTGTTTCTAATTCACGTTGTCATTTTCACGAAACTGTTCGTTCGCCAAGGCTGCTTTTATTCGTGCGTTGTATAATTTTCATTATACCGAATCCCGACGGGATTCTGTAAAAATTCTACAGTCTCTTGCCGCGTTTATTGCCAGAACAAACGACTATTAACAATGCCAGTTTGCATTCCCTCATAAAAATATCAAAGCCGCGTCTAGTCGTACCGCGTTATTTTTATTATATTGAATCGTGAAATAATAGCTGTTACCCTGCGGCAAATCGAGAAAATCGGTGGTACGATTTTAGACGAATTCGAGAATGGTTTTCATCATAGATTTCATCGATGAATGTCGAAATTCAAATAGTAAAAGCTGGAATTGATATGTTCGTTATAAAATGAAATTTGCCTGAACTGCTGACAGTAGAAATGTGCTGGATATGTTATTCTTCGCGTGCAGGAGTACCGTCAAATATGTATGACTCCATTTATTATGTATGCGACATACGGTTACTCTGGACTACCAGGTGTTCAAGAATTCAACAATTTCATCGTCGATGTAGCCAAATTACTTTAAAACTGCCCCGGCGACTCAGAAAACATAATGTTTTTAAATATAAATTTGTGAATTTAGTTTTGTTGAATGAAGTGTCTAATCGTAGTTTCAAAGAAAATCATACGACAAGGGGTTAAGGCAGCCTGGTGTCAGCCACGATCCCGAAGAGTTCCGAGGTGGCGAAGAATCCTTTCCCATAGAATGCGTACAACATCCCAGTAGAATTATTCTCGTTAAACAGCAGGTTGCAGCCGATTTTTCAGCGGCTGTCGGACTGTATCCCGGAGGAGCGACATTTATTTATCACTATGGCTTTCAGTGGCGGAGAACGAGGGCGATGCGAGAGCGGCTTGAAGTAGTCGGGCTGCGGGGGAAGTCGTATTTTTGAAAACGGGTGGGCCGACGAATGGGTGCTTTTGTCTCGCTTTTCAATGTTTGCGCGAATGGTGGCGGGATGGGGGAAGGCAGGCAGGGTTGGTTTTTGACGGTGGAGACGAGCATTACTCTTCGCGCGACTGACAACAAGATCAGACCGTGGACGAGCCCGCGGGGCTGGAAAAAACGGGCGAGAGAAACGCGAAAAAATGGGAGAGGGAGGGAGAGCACAAGCGGTCGGGGCCGTCGTTAATTTCGCGGACGCGCCGGACAGAAATGTGTGACGCGAAAATTGTCCGGCCCGATTTCACGGGGCCTGGATCGAGATCGAGGGGCCCCGAGGAGCATTCATTTTTTGCACCAGTGCCTCTCTCTCTCTCTCCCTCTCTCTTTGTCTCTCTCCTCCTCCTCTTCCTCCTTCTCCTTCTCCTTCTCCTCTTGCCACCGTCAGTGAGAAGGGGGCCCCCGGTCGATTATCGATACTCCGGCGACGATCCTTTGTCGTCGTTCACCGTAACCAGGACGAGAGAGAGAAGTTATTATCCTGTCCGCTCGTAAATTCCTTCGCGGCCGATCGTTACGCCGCGGCGGCCGCCTCTCTCCCCGATTACTTTTCGAAGACGTCAACGCTACAGCACGTGACACGAACGATCACGCCCCGCGTTTCCACGTAAACCGGCCGTGTAATTAACGGGCTGCCCGGTTTATCAACTTCGAAAAATCGATTTCTCTCACTTTAATCGATGGTGATTATATCCCCCGAAGTCTCGCCCGAAAATTCGAAGCGGTTTTAAACAGATAACTCGTGAAACAGTAGCGCGTCGAGCGGAGACATGTGTCAGCTATAAACTTTGATTTAGACGCGTTTTCGTCGATACAATATTTTAGAAGCGAGAATCATTTTCGTCTGCTGATTGTAGGTCATCCCCTCCACGTTTACACCATTCTGGGACGCACTATAGACATATGGAAGAAAATAGTTTACGAAACAGTACTTGAGACCTATAGTTCATTCGATATTTTTGTTCTTCGCGGTAAGTACATACTAGTACTAGAGGATCCAATAAAAAAATGTTTGATCTTGAAAAAAGGATGGAGATCAATTTTGCTATCGATAGAATTTATCTTTAAAACCGAGAGGGAGAAACTGCATTCTTAATCGGCGCACGCTGCATTGAGCGAACAACCCACGTTCCCAGTGAAGTCGCGTGGCTCGCGATGCTTAATTCCCGCCGGTGAGCAGTCTTTCACTTCGTTTTTGCCGACGGTAATAAACGGCACGGGAAGTCGGACACGCGGATGAGAAAATTGAGGGAAAAAGGTAATTGCCGTCGCGAAGAAAACACTGTTTATTCAGAAACGTTCGGCCGTTTTTCTTTTGCCACAATTGCTTGGACGCTGCTGCAAGCTATTCCAACAAAGATAATCGTGTGATAACTCGAGGACTGGAAAAAGTATCTATGCTGTTACCCGGGTATTAGCGCGATTTTCAGGCTGATAAAATAATTACGATTGTGAGCAGACGGTTGGTAACAAGAGTATTGAACAAGAGTATTTTTGGCTGCATGAAAAATAATAATAACAAAATATATTTATACAGTGAGGTAAAACATTTTTAACGTTCAGTGGTTTAAAAGCCAATGGTTCATGGCTAAAAACTTTTTGATGGATTTTTCGGAAGCGATAACAGTTTAAATTGTGAACCAATAAGTCAGGAAGATGAATAACATTCGTATTTAACAGGTCATGTCTAAAATCTGATATTGTAAGACAAATGGTTAGAACCAGCCAGCACGCCATTGTAACGAGCGGTAACAAAATCGCTGATCGGGTTTTCGTTGGGAAGTTGTAATGCAAAACTGCATCGGCACGATTCGTTCGGAATTGCTAGTTCTCGGTTACGTAACAGGGGATCGATCCGATTCCGGTTGGCACCAGAAGATAATCGAGAGCGGGCCAACGGGCGGGATTAATTATTGAGAAGCAAAAGGTTGGACTCGAAGGCGGTTCGGGGAAGTCAGCAGTTCGTGAGCCGCGGCACGCTCCGAAAGGATGTGCAACGCCAGCAGTTCCGGACCGCTCAGGTGCAATTAAATCCGAGGGAGTGCGCGTCGGTTGTCTCGGCCCGATGACGGAACCCAAATATGTGCCGTGTCGCGCGATTTTAAACTGGGACGAGGACACACCACCTACAAAACCGGGTTGACGACGACAAGTCGCGATTTATCGACGCCTGTTTCGCGATTCTCCCCCGGAGACCTTGTTTCTCCATTTTACTAGCGCCTTCCTGACTAATTTTAGCCCACAAAAAAATTACCATTGGTTTTTTCCTTGTTCGATGATGGATGTATTTGGATCAGTGGATCGATCATTTTATAAACATCCGGTGACTAATTTTAGTCCACAGAAAACTATCATTGACTTTTTACTTGTTCGATAGATCGTTTCGTTATTTTGCGCGCGCCCTTGTGATCAATTCTTCCCCACAACAGGTTTTCCATTGATTTTTTTAGCGTCCGATGATCGATAGGGGATTTTATACGCGCTCGCGGTGAATCCGATTATCTACGTACGTGCAATTTAACACGGCAAATTTATCGAAGTTCGGCGGGATTCGTCGTTTTGAGTTCTTAATGGAATAAATCAATTTGTGCTTGATTTCGGATTGTACATAAAGTCGTAAAAAGTTATGTTTGAGAGAATACCCGCAATCCGGTGATTAATTGGTGGTTTCCCGATCGATCGTTTTTTTTACCCTGGGTTGGTTTGCGTTTAATTGAACGAGTGATTATTAGCTTAAATGCAATATACAGGACCTACATTACATACACATTATTTCTAGATCTAGAGATCTTCCATCCTCTTCATCATCGAGCTCGCAACAAGATTCGCTCAGTTTCACATCGTTCAACAGGTTCCCTAACAAAATTGCTAATAAAATCGTTCCAAATCCTCAGACGATCATCTGACACCAGACGAATCGCTCTCATAGCACTTCGTTTCCCATTAAAATTAATCCGTCCGACAGATCCCAGCTCGAAACTCGGAATCCCGAATTGGCGGTGTATTGCTTCGGCGCGGCGCGCGGTGTGGCGCGGCGCTATCTCGGTATTTGTCGAGGAACGGATCAACGGCGCGGCACGTTGTAAACGTCTCCGGCAAACACGCCACCAGGTAGAGGAGAGAAGCAGCAGGTTTCCATTCCCCGGGCGTTCGTTCTCGCTCACGAACGTCGCGTCGCCCGACGGGAACTTCGAAACCCGGAGATCTGCAACTTTCCGCGGCAGGAGCCCGGGACACGACTTCTGCCCGGGAGTCGACTGCTCCGTTCAAACTGTCTGAGTTATGAGCTCGATCCGCGAATTCCGTTCCCCTGTCCTTCTCTCCGTTCGTCTCTGTTCATCTCTGTTCATTCCCCGCGCGTACGCCGCCGTCCCGTCACCGTCGCGGAATAATTATAGCGCGGGAAACCGAGCCAGTCCGCCCCCGCACACATCCCATCATCCCCCCTGGAACTTGGAACGTCTTGAGACGAGATGAACCCCTACCTCGGCTGCCTCCTGTATTCCGATCGTTTCGCGGTGTCGGGCGAAAATTTCTAATTACGAATTGTTCCGCGTGAAATGGCTGAGTGACGTGTCGATCACTACTCGGACTCCATTGCGACGTATCTTGAATGCCAAATGGATTCGCGTCTTCCAGATTGTAAATTTGTCTCCGGAACTGCCTCTATTTCCTTGGATCTCAGGAATTATCATTCTATTTTAAACTTTTACATAATGCGTGGAGTAATCTCAGTTTATAAGACACGAAACTGGAAACGTTTTGGATAATCTAGTGAAATCTTGCAGTGAAATAAGTCGTAGCAATCAGGTAATACAGCATTCGCACAACGTGGTTTCGCGCTAATATGATTAGCGAATCGCGGGAACCGTGTAACACAGCGTTTCCACTTAAAGCAGTGGAAACTGCAAGGGAAACTGTGCACACAAATGCGTCGGTGCATATTATAGAATTTATAAAGATCTCTCAAGGAAAAGCGAACAAGAAAAGCCAGCGAAACTTCTTGAGCCAAGCGGTGCAAAGAAATAAAAACGCTCCGGAGAGAAACGTAAGAAAGATATTTCGCGACCAAGGAAACGGTTCAATTTTACGGTATATGGCTTAGATAGAAGGATACAAAAAATTAAAGTGCATTACGACAATTATTAAAACTTGTTAAAAATACGTCGTTTTTCTCCTTCTTAGAATTCATTTCTGTATTCCCTTGTAGTTCCTTCTATCAAACGTAAACTCGTGTAACAAAGGGTTGAAGATTAGAGAATGCGCCACAGAATTAAAAACTGACTCCAATTATTTTGGTCAGATACTGAAAAGCATGCATCCGTTATTGATGCCAGGTGCCTTCAGCTGCATCCTAGCGTCTAACCTCTACTCACCGTTCAGACAACTCTGTGTACTAAGACAGTTTCCCTGGTTTTCTCATTCGGAAGCAACGAATGATTCGGGAATAGTTCTCGCAGACAAGGAAATAAACCCTTTACGATTATCGGTCGAGAGAAAGAGAGAGTGGCGGAGAGGGGCTCGAAGGATGAGGAGTAGGAAGAAGAAGAAGAAGACGAAGCAGAGGTGTATCAGAGCTGGCAGCGGCGTTCCCGTGTAATTGAATTCAATCGGAGATTGAAGTGTAAACCGAGGAGGAGATTGAAAGCCAAAGAGTGGCATCGACTGGGATATAGGAAAGTTTTGGCCGAGCGTAGCAGGGATCGGGATTCGTACGGAAGAAAAAAATGTTCTTGGCTCCGGGCAGACAGATTGGCCGACTACTAGGACTGACTGGTACGCTCCGAGAGCCAGCAAACTTTTCCGAAAACTTTTCCCGCCCCCCTTTTCTCTGATCAGAACAGCTAACCGATCTTCGACAGGCCGAACAGATTACACGGACAAGTTTGGATTGTGCCTGGATACCGGCCGCGGGGTAATTTAAAAGTTTGCGATTCGCGCGGGGATACAAATGTTACGGGGTCCAGCTCGCCTGTCTCGTGTTCGCGATCCTCGATCGGCCGATGAACATTTCGGGATCAATTCTCATCAGCGGTCGTTGCTAGTCGAATTTCAAAATTTACGCTCCCCGGGAAACTTGCCGCTAACACCGCGGCATGGGATCCCGAAGCTTTCAGTCTCCAGAATAAACTCCGAATCTATCAAGTTTCGAAACTTGTCGTGCCAGTATAAACCCTCGATTTATCATGCCCGAGAAGTTGCCGCCTCGGATAGAATAAACTTCGCCGCCGCGAATTTTGGAAATTATATCCAGCATAACCTGACAGCTCTAAACACGCCCCGTCGAATTGCTTGCTAGACCGAAACCTTTAACTGTCAGCGATGCTTGATAGTGTGAGCTTCGAATTTCCTGAATCTCGATGGACTTGTATAGATCCCAAAATTGATCCAGCGGTCGCAGAAATGAATTTCGTCGAAGCACAGCCATTAAAGGCCATCTTAGAGCTGATCGTGCCAAGGAAAGGTGTCATAGTATCCGGAGAAGTATCAACGAACGTCCCCATTGAAGATCGAGCCGTGTTATTACGCGGTTACGATGTAAATCGCGATTAACACGTAAGAACCGATCCATTGAATCGCTGTATGGTCTCTCCCTTCCTCCCTGTTCCCAGCCATTGTTCGGCTAACGACGAGATAGCCCGGTGCCTTCGTGGCTCCACGACACCGGCAGAGTTTCTTTGTCTCAAAAACCGGTTGGGAGGATCGCGGTGCTTACCGAGCGACTCGTCGTCCAGAATCATAAGTACTATGCATGCTGAAATTAAAACAATGGGATCGGGAACGGTAACGATAGCGCAGTGAAATATTCCCCGGGAAGAATCAGGATACTAATGGAACTTTGAACTCGACTCTCCTGCACGTTGCAAATCTTCGATCTACAATCTACGAGATGGGGAATTAAAAAGAAATCTGCATCGGGAACGATGTTCATAAAACGGCTGATAAAATTGAGCCCTCGGGACTGCGCCGTGCTCCGAGAATCATTTTATCCTTTATGTGGATCTTCGTTTATCAGAAAATTATTCGTTTTTGTTGCTGTGTATGGAGGATCATGGAGCACTTCGTTTATTATATATTCTCTTTTTAAGGTACGTAGGGGATTATGCAGTTCTACGTTCATTATAAACTCATTCTTTTTTGTTACTGTGAGGTAGTAGTTTAAAATGAATTTATTCAGTTTGTTTGTCGAGGGTGGAAGATTTATTATTAATTCTCTTAGGAAATGTTCAAAGAGAATGCAATTTGAAAGATTTATTATTGAATCGTTGTTACAACGTTTACCGAGCAACGTTTATAGAAATGTTTACTCGAATTAATACAGGGGGAATTAATAACGTCGATGTATCTAATTTATACGATATTTGAGGACGTTTTGGCGAGATCGTCGCTGTGTAGCCTGTGTCCGAGTCGTTAAAAGCAAATCCTCAGTCTACTACCAGCCGACACTGGCCGACACTCACACACCGCTAGACTGTATACGTACTCGAGGATTGCAAGGGTCCGGGATTCCACTCCTGATTTCTCGATCATGCAAAGACGGGGTTTTCTAGTAGTCAAAATTGCTAGATGAAAGATCAATCTAGGTTGCTATTGCCTCAAAAGTCCCACTTTTACGTGTCCGAACAATGGTTTTGCAATATTCGGCTGCATGTTGCAACCATCGCTCGGAAACGTAAAAGTAGGACTTTTGAGGCAATTAGCAACCTAGATTGATCTTTCATCTAGCGATTTTGACTACTAAAAAACCCGGTCTTTGCATTATCGAGAAATCAGGAGTGGAATCCCGGCCCCTTGCAATCCTCGCGTACGTGTACGTAGTCTAGCGGTGTGTGAGTGTACTAGTGTGAGTGTCGGCTGGTAGTAGACGACTCCCTTAAACTCAAGGCGGAACTCACGGGCCCGGGCCTTGTACACGGTGTTTACGATTTTTGCAGACGGGACTCATTGTGGTGGCTCGTTGCGCGGCCGTTTCACGAGTCCCGAGGTGTAAATAAGCAGTCGCCGAGATTGCGCTTGATTACAGGGAGTCCGAGGCGCATTCGGTTGTCTTATTGCAGTGCCGGGGCTGGCTCGGGTGAGTACATCGCCGAGGCGTGAACCTTTGTCCAAATTTAATAATTCATATTTGCGAGGGATCCGGTCGAGAGATCGCGCGAGATCGTTTCGAGGCGTTCGAAAGAAAACGAAAAAGAAAACGAAAGAGTAAGCACCCACCGGCGAAAATGGGGATATTACGATAAACATTAGCGGCTCGGTTCGTATCTAGTAATTTCTGACCTATGCTTTCGGCGTGTAAGCAGGCTGTGAGATGCGACCCTACACGATCGAGAGGTGTCTGGAGGATCGATCGATCGATCAGCGTATTTATCAGCGCCTGTTTTTGCCCCACGAAACTCGCTGTGGGGAATTCGAACGGTTCTCGCGGGGAATGAAGCTGTTCAACGATCCCTTTGAACTGCCTGCCTCCGAAATTCCACACGGAAAAAGCAGCCCCCCCCCACCCTATAGCTGGGAAACCCGACGAATTCGGCGGAACTCCTCCGGTTTGATTGGAGGACTTTTCAACCTTTGAAAATGGTCAAGGAATCGATTTTTCTTCGCGCGCACTGGTCAGTGACGCGGTATCATTAATCGGCTCTGAAAAACTATTAAATATTTTGATGTAACATGTTATACTATTATAGATCATGAAATGTGACGCAATCATAACAGCTTGAAAGAAATAGTAATGAATGAATGGAACAAGCCAAGTGCTTTTTAGTCAAACTCATCTGAAACCTGCACTTCTCTGAATCCTCCAAACCGAAATCGTTAAAAAAGAACTTTCTTTCCAGCGCGTCGACAATTCTGTAAAAAAATTATTAATCGTTCCCCGAAGCCTTAAAATGTAGCTCAAGAAGCAGTAAATGAATTTCGAAGAATTTCCAAAGCGAGAAAGGGGAAGCTCTTCAACTTTTCTAACTCGCAGTTCTTGCGAATGATACCCTGGGGAGTTGCAGAGAGCGGACCGACGAGGAATCCCAATGAATCGCGTTCTCGCCGGATGCATTGATCGCGAGAAAATTGCAACGCTAATCGATCAATTGTAATTCAGCCGGTATATCGAGCGTCGTGTGCCCGATATACGCCCTGTGGAGGTGAAAGTATCGGTTACACTTGTCATAAATGGGTAACGGTCCATTAAATACACTTCCACCATCATATAAATTGACAAATTAGAAATGAACGAATAGGAACACGCACATCTTGAAACTTTATTGTTTTATTACTACAAATTAACGATAGGATGAATGTTGAAATGAAAGTATTACTAAAATTAGTCTACCACTAACTGAAGCATGAATCTTGTTTTTTCGCTACAAAGAAACGATAAGATCGAAGTTGAGCATAAAACGAGCTCCAAACCTAATCCTCTGATTACGGAGCGTGAAGATTGCGACTTTAATCGATCAATTGTAATTCAACCGGCGCCTCGAGAGCCGTTTGGTCGATATTCGCCCGCGGCAAAAGGGGAGGGGGTGAAATTGGAAGAAAAGTTATCGCGAGGCCGTGGAAGTATCGGTTTCCGCGCGAGCCGGAAGTGTATCGCGCGATAAAACGCGCGTTGCGTGCGGTCTCGGGACGCGGCGAGCACACTTGACCCGTACGGATAAAGTAGATATTGCGTAGGTGAGGGAAATTAAAGCCGTAAATCGAGCCACGGTTACGAGGAACTGCCTTCGCCCCGCGGCCGCCACGCCGGAGCCGAGGAACGAAATCGAACCGGCGCGGACGAATAGAAAAACTTCCCTCTATTCACCTGCCTCTCGCGATGAAAACGACACTCGGGGAACTACGACTGAGTTTTCCTTCGATTTCCACCCCTACATTTCCGCTCCTCCTTTGCCAATTGACAAGCTCGATCGATCGCAAGCATGCAATCCCTTTGTTCGCTCTATAATTTCGCTGGGAAGTGGCCTTTTGGAGTGCTGAACTTTATCGAAATCTTAACTCCGTCGTGTCTTGCTTACCTATCCTGGCCATGCGGATTCATGAACGTCAGCGGCCCATACATAAACAACATTTTGAATTTCAATATCGTGGGGCAATCAAATTTTACGAGCGATAAAACTTTTACAGGAACGCCTACGTGAATTATTCACCTTGGAAGAAAGACATTATACGGTTCCTCCTAGCGTTGCACCGTCAACGAATGATTAGGGGGATGAATTATGTCATCGGTCTTAATGTCCAGCGGAGAAGAGAACGAGTTCCGATAGTGAAACACCTGCCAGGAAAATTAAGAATTCTCGATCGATTCGAGCGCGTTTCCGAATTGTACCGATAAATATTTTTGGCTGTCTTACCACCCGCTGATCCGATTTCCATAAAGCCATAACGGCGGCTTCGGGAGAAAGAGAGAGAGCGACTTGCTCTTTCCCCCCAGAAATATTCCATATACAGTAAATTACGAAGACCGTTTGTGTCTAAACGGTTCGAAGCGGGCCGCATTATCCCTCGTTTGTAAATAAATAAATCGGGACCGACTAAATGCCTGCAGCGGGCATTTTTCATCGGCAAACAGTGGTTCCTGTGCCACGGCCTCGCTACAGTTTACCGACTGGCTCGAGAGTGGACGAGGTCCGGAGCAAAAACCAGCTCAAAGCCCCGTCGCTCTATTTCTATCGGCCCGATAGGCCGATAAAGTTGAACGGGGCTGTCGAAGAAAAAGCACGAAAACGAGTCGCGATCGCTGCGCGGCATAATGGATTCTATGGACGGTAATATCTCAGCCGACTGTGTAGCGAAGTTTCTTCCCCTTTTTTCCTATCCTTCTCTTTCTCTCTGTCCTCATCCCTTTCGGTTTTCTCTCTCTCTCTCCCTTCCTTTCTCTGAACGACGCGGTTCGTCTTGCTTTCTCTTTCTCTTGTCCTCCCTTTCTATCTCGCGCTCTCCTGCGATGCGGTTACCCGTTTCGCTGATACGATCGTTCCTACCTTTTTCGCCTTTCGTTTCTTCCTGCACCAATGTCGACGTCGGAACTGGTTGCCGGGAGGGAACTCCTGCTGGAAGTGTAACGCCGCTCCTCTTCGCATTCCTCGTTCACGCCGCTCGATACCTGAAAATCTACAAAGACGAATCGCCTAACGGCCAATGGCCATCCGACACTCGTACCAATTAATCGTGGAAAGGCTGATCCGATCGGTGCACTGCGAAATCCCCAAGCAAATGTTTGCCAACACGTCGTAGGCCGACGCAGTAGCCGACTTGGTTCGAGCGAGTTATTACCAGACTGCGGATTTTGTGCATTCGCGACACAACTGAGCAGCTGAAATTTAGAACAGCTGGATAATTCAGAGAATTTAGTTTCCTGTAATATGTCAAAAAATTGTGAAAAATTCGTGGAAATTCGTGAAAAATGGCGCGGTCGGCTATGTCACAAAAAAATAGTAGAATACACAATCTAAAGAACAGGTTTAAACAAATTTTTCAGTGCCCTTGTTAAGGTATGAATTTCTGCACTTTCTAGAAACAAATAATACTATAAATACAAAAATATTATGTCTCATGTCCCCAACCGATAAATTTGGCAATATTATAACATGTGTGTGTGTTTAATAATAATTACGGATTGTATCTATTTCACCGTCGTTTCATACTTCGTTGGATAACTAAATTAGTTTCACGTGCGTTTCATTTGAAGCCGCAACGCATAATTTGCACGAAGTTAATGAGATTTCTTTTACGTAGTTCTTTAATATTTTGCAGAGAAAGTAATCTGCATTTGAGAAAATGTAGTATGGTCGCGAAGACCGCTACCAAGTTAAAAATTTCACGTACTAAAAGCAGCTTCTGCCAACAAATTCACTAAAAAAAAAGCCTCAGCTATAGATCGTAAATTTTTGAAAAACCTCTGCATAATCTCCAGCAAACAAACTGTCAAGTTCGATAATGCTTCGAAAACCGAATCAAAATAAACCGGGGGTCCACTATCCCAGAGTTAACGAGTTCCATTGACACCGGTACCAACGCTTTGCCCGACAAACATTTACTATAAGCAACTTTGGTCAACATTCAAATTTACTCACCCGTGCACCAACAATGCGCGACGATTAAAAGTGTTAAATACTTCGTCCTGTGTACCAGGAACACGAAGAGGAAACTTTACGGAATATACCAGACTGCGGTGAAAACCGTGCTCAAAATCGGCTCGGTACACGGGATTACAAATTGTCAACCGATCTGAACAAAATTAGAAATGGCCAAATATTGGATCTTGCCTTACTTACTACATATGTATTCATTCTTTTTTCAAAGATTGTAATTTACATATTTAGAGTTAACGGACATTCACTTGTATTATTATAGTATTATTGCATTCACTTGTATTATTATTGTATTCTTATTGTGTTATTACTGTATTCTATGTATATTATTGTATTCACTTATATTATTCCTGTATAGCGAAATAAACCCAGAAGGGTTTAAAAAATGTTTACAAATAAAATAAAATTAGAAATGAACGATTCTACTGCATTTATTAATTGGAGTTATTAGTACTGATTACATTTTCAGTCCTCATAAATTTCACGGAATTTTTAAATTTCGAGAATTAATCCCAGATATGAGTGAATAGTAACTAATATAGTGAATCTAGTGTAATATCAATTTATTTTGTAATTACTATCAAAAAGATCTTTCTCAATATATCACAATTGACACGCCTAGAGATAGACGCATTTATTAATGGATGCACTTAGATTTAGATTGCTTTATATTTGGATAGCATTTATCAATTGATGCGCTCGCATATCGAAAAAGAAAACAATTGCCGGCGATTTCAATGCGAGCCCTGGCCGGTCAGTGTCCGAACGATACCGATGACTTAAAATTAAAACGTAATTACGCGTGAAATTGTCGATTAACCAGTGTAAATAATTGCCGAGCGGCGGCGAATGAAATTGAGTAAAACAAATTACGACCGTCCGGGGAGTCGGTACTTTCGATTCAAAAGGGAGGCTGGGGAGAGGAAGAGGAGGGGGTGGCGAGCGAAATAAAAAGGTCCGGTTGAAATTCGTTCTCCGTCGAATTCCAACGGGGGATCGGATCGGCCTGACTTCTCGGAGGCGGGGGATGAAAGCCAGAAAGACAACGAGGCCGTCAATATCATTTAAAATAGTATTCTACTGTAACGGGTCCAACAAAAATCTATTAAATTTTGCATACATTTTTGCATCTTGCAAAGTGCAGTTCCTTAAAAATATGATCTGAAATATTCCGGTAGAATTTGTTTAGCTATGAAACTGTTGGGGAATTCAAGGAAAAACGATTATTCAACATCCTCGAACTACATAGAATGCTGCCCGATATATTCTGCGATATCGAACTATATCTGTGGATTGCGCGCGTTCCGCTTTGCGTCCAGGAATGCCGATGGGTATCCCTTAATCATTTTTTGCCAGGCCGGAGAGGAGCAGAGAGAAAGAGAGGAAACAAGCAGCGGTTCTATAACTCTCCGGTGCTCTCGGGACTGTGATGCTTCCGAGAACATCCATTGTCGTCGGTTATCATGGCCGGTCGTGCGTGACGTGGCTAACAGCTCCGCTGAAAGTCACGTTCCCCGTCGTTCTGACCTTGATAATGCAGGAATTTCATATCCGCGACGACCTTAGACCCTTCCGTGCTCTTCATAGTGCCTTCCATATCCTATCCTTCCCCTCTACTGCTTTTTATTTCGTCCATTAGGCGCACGAATTAATCTGTGGCCATCGCGGTGAATCGAGTGCATCCCCATTCTAAAATCTAATCCAAAGAGCAAAGCACACAATGAGAAACATGTTCATAGCGCGATTTTCAAGACTAGAATGTTGTTTGGAGAAGAAGGAAAATGGAGAAAGCGCCGAGTTAATTTGTACGCCTCCGTTTTTCTGGTTCCAGGTCGCAAGCATTCCCGGCCGCGACTTGACAAATTTCGCAATTATACAGCCTGGCTAATGCAGCGTCGCCGTTCCCTGATTAACTACGGGGTCGGCTAACCTTGCTCGACTGGCCCGGTTGTTCTTCGAACGGATAAAGACGCGCACGAGCAAGCGGACCTGCGGCCCGTGAAACACCGCGACCGATCCTCTGTTTTGCGGCTGCGACGCGGCGCGGCAGTGCGGTGGTGTAATTTTCGTTCGTTTCGTTTTATCCGTGAGCCGGAAGCATCTCGGGGTAACTGGAGCGTGCGAGGGAATGCGAGGAATCTTTTTGTATCGGTCGAATTAATTGGCACGTGATTAACGTTTCGCGCTGCCGCATTACAAAAGGAATTCGATCGTTTTGTTTTCCTTCTCTTTCTTTTTTCCTCGTTTTTCTGCCGAGCTTCTTCTTTCCGCGTTTAATGTTTACCCGCGAGCGGAATGAGAGTGCCGGGGGGAGGAGGAGGGAGGTTGTTATTTGTCGTTGTTTGTTCGAATAATCTCGAATCGATGCTTGCGTAAGGTAATTATCCGCGGGAAGCTGCTTTGGCTCCGCGAGCCATTCAGGAAAATAATAATTCATTGTGCCGCGCGCGCGCTACACCGGCCACGTCCGAATAAATTGCTGGTATAATTAATCGCGAATTAATGTCACAGTCACCGACACAGAATCCCCGCGGATGATAGTAATTACTAGACTCGGATATTTCGAACGGCTCGGGCTTGCCAAGATCTTGGATGGAGATTAACGGAGAAATTGAACTGATCATTTTTTGATGACACATTATTTTCTCGGGCTGCGAGCAGTCCTCTGGTATCTGCAAAAAAATTATGCAAAAATTTCGCGAGAACACTTTCTGGCGTGACGTTGAAAGTCACGGGATCCAAATGGTTGGAAGAAGTCGCAGGAATTTCGTATTTACAATTATTCTGCAATACAGTACCGAAAATCAGGAAATACATGTGTTAGATGTACAAATAAGTTCGGTGCCTTTACATATATTCAATTGTGATTGCATTTCAAATTAAAAATTTCTCCCGCCGCTTTGGTGTTTTAAAGCATCAACCTTACCCTACTAAACGTACTACATAAATTTACGCTAATTGGTACAGAACCTAGAAAAACAATACTTTGCACCATAGAGTTTAAGAAACAGCACATTCGACACTGTATTCTTTTTGTATTCGAGTCAAAGAAAAATTCTGCTGAGGCTACGAAAATGATTTGTTCCGCGTTAGGTGAAAATGCTGTAACTTATAAAACATGCAAGAAGTGGTTCCAAAGGTTTCGTAGTGGAAATTTTTATCTCAGTGATGGAGAACGCAGTGGAACGCCGAAGAAAGTGCAGGGCGAGGAATTACAGCAATTATTGAATGAAAATCCTTGTCAGACACAACAGAAACTTGCTGCGAAACTTGGTGTAACTCAACAAGCAATTTCCGTTTGTGTATTCCGTTTTTTTATGAATAAAGATCAAAAGTATGCTCAAAAGGCACCGAATTTAATTGTACACCTAATACTAACGAAAGGTCCAAGTTAAAATTCCTTGAAAAATTCTCAAATCAACTTTGAAGCCTCAAATTGAATTTCAAAGTACAATTTACTTAAATCGTGTACTATCGATTCTTATCGAATTGACAAATGAAAATCAATTTCTGTTCAACTCCTTTTTGTTGCCATTGAAAATCAACTTCAGAGAATGTGACCTAGCATAAAAATCGCCGTGCCAGCAATTACATCGGGGCGAATAGACGTCTCCTTTAGCGTAACCAGGTTCTTTCGCGAGGAAGAACCGACAGCGGACTGATTTCATTCCATTTCCCGGCGAAGTACCGTTCGGAAGCGATTTCGCGGCGGCGCGATCGCAGCTCATTTTTCTCACGCGCCCGTTCCCGTAGGAAAGAACCGCTGGTCGAAAAACCGTCGAAAATGGTCACGAGTCACCGCCTCTCCGTTTCCCGGGTAGATACGTAATGGGGGCGCGAAATCGGCCGTGACCGTCTCCTGCGACGCGACGGAAAAACCGACAGATTTAATCGATTCCCGCGTGCTAACGCGTGTCGGGGACGAAGTGGCAGGCACAGCTCCCTGGAAACGCCACGGGAACCGTTTCTTTCCGCGTGCCGGCTCTGTTACAAGAAATTACCCGTCGACGCGAGCTACGTGACCGTGCGCAACCGGCGACCATAATTCCCGGGGCTCGAGGCACCGCCGCGCTGCCCAGCTACGTATTACTATTAAATCGCGTTTACAGCACCTGCGCGCCGCGCGCTCTGTGCCCTTTTTCATTTTTGTGCCCGGGCCCCCGCGTGTTGGGCCCCAACGGCCGACTCCATGCCTTTGCCTTCCACCGGAGAGAAGCTGGTTCTCGTCTCCTCTCTCGGGATCTGCGACCGTCGATCTTGATCACCGTGAACCGGACCCGACGTAATTTCGGGCCAATTATCCGGCTCGTGTGTAACATTTATACGGAGGAAAGTACAGGGTGTCGCTTAAACGTCCGACGAAAAGTGTGCGCGAGCACGCAACTCCCGGCATAATTGCGGCCGGAGGACAGCTCTCGTCGTTTTCTTTTTGTCCTCGCCTCGCGCGTTTGTTTCAATATCGGATCGTTCTCCGTGGACGCGTCGAGTGCTGTCGCGTACAATTAGAATTGTTTTGCTCCTCTCGTCGGACTCCGGAACGGCGAATGTCTGGAAATGGCTGTTTTCAGAGCCGCGAGGACATTGGAAGTTCGCAGAATCGCAGAATAATTCGGACGCGTGTTTGGATTATAAAGTGCCGAGGAAATAATCATAGTGATCAATTCCCGGTCCGGTGGCTCTTTGAAATCCTTTGGGAATCGTTACCACCCTTTGTATTTTTAAGACCCTTGGAAATTGATGCTTTTGCATGTCCACGATTCTGGATATTCTGCTCCTATTTGAATTTCTAAGACCTTTCGAGAGATGAACGCCCTTTTGTATTTTTTGAACGCTTAGAATCTTGGCTCTGTGGTGATTCAAAATTCGTGATATAACTTTGCTTGTACTGTTGGAGTCTTTCTGTATTCCTAGGACTTTTTTGGATATCATGACCTTTGCTATTCCTAAGCAGTACCGCGAGACGCGCTGCTTAATCTGTAATACCAAATTGACCAGCGACTTCCCGAACTATCGACGATCAACAACGATTACACCAAACAACCTCTTAGCATATCTATCTATATTCCTCTAAAAAGGCCGCCACATTCACACGAACAATTTATTACCATTTGATCAGTACCCAACTCTTACATTTCCCGCCTCGTAGCCCCATTCCAAGAAAGTAAACTCGAAGCAGCGTTTCTTAACGTTCTTCCAACAATCGGGACGACTGGTTTTCGACAGGGTACACTCCTCGGGCTACCATAACGAGCTTCGGTGGCGCGGATTCAATGGTCCCCGGTAAATCAAACCTCGCGTCAAATTCGAAAAACAGTCGGCTCTGCGTCGGCCTGTGGAACACGGTTCCGCAGCCACGGCCGTCTATGCAAATAGCGCGGCGTCCTAGGTAAACACGCGACGCCTAAAACGCGCGAGACGAGCATGCAAACGCGTCTCTCCTTTTCGAGCTGGGAGAAGGAATTCCACGGCGTGCACACGCGTCGTCGTTCGGCCAGGCCATTTATTCGTCTCGAGGAGCGACCGAGACCGGACACACCGACTACTTCGCCGTGCCATTCTTCGCCTGGCAAGACGCGAAATAAGGCACGGCCGCGCCGCGCTGCCAATCAATGTTCCGGCCAAGTGACAACGAGGTCCGCCGGCCCTAGGTAGCGGCGGAACGCGAGCCTGCTGGCTTTCATATGCAAATCGGCTCCCTCGGAGCACACGTTTCGCGAGCCTTCCCCCCGCTCCCCACTCGCCCCTTGCTTCCACAGTGAAAAATGATCTCGCCAACAATCAATACGGCCGTTTAACGCCACGTCCAACGGACCTGTTTGCGACCAGTGTTCCATCTTCTCCGGGCGTCCTCTTCGCGCTCGCGATCCACCGCCTGCCTTATTGGTCGGTCGGCGAAGCCGAGCTTGCTGCTAGGAATCCCTTCCGCTGAGAAATGCGCGAAAGAAACTGGTAGCGTTGACGATTTACGCGTTGATTGCTGAAAAAGATGATCAAATTCGTGCAATTTAATTAATGCCGCGGAAATTGGAGACGTCAGGTTTTTCAGCTTGCTGCTGGCTGCTCTAACCTGTTCACCCTGGTTTGTTAACTGTGGGATTATAACAGGTGAGCATCGTAACGTCTTTTCTTCGGAAATCTCGAAGCCACTTTTTACGACAATTTTTTTCGGAACTGAATCTAATACAGGCCTGAAGATTAAAGCTTCCCCTTTACAACGATCTCTTAAAACTTGATGTACGGTTTTTTTGGTTCGTTTTATTGAGGTTTGAATACAAAGCGCACGGCCTACTTTACGATAATACAGGGTACATCACGAGGGCTTTAACTTCTGTTTCATAAAACGGTAAAAAAAATCGTACATCAAGTTTTAGGATCTCGTTGTAAAGGGGAGACTTCAATCTTCAATTCCATGGGACATTCAACCGCGAAAAAAATTTTCGAAGGGTTCCAGACATATTTCAGAAAAATGTATCTTCGGCGACCTGTCTGCAATTTACCATGTTCCATCATACAAAATGATCTCAGAAAAAGTGAACAAGGGTGCTTGAAAGTAGAGACTTCAAGCTTTAAAATGAAACCAGGTTTATTGCCGTACTACCATTTTTTACGACATTATAACAGTTTAAAGATCGATAATTTTTCGAAAATGGAAAACGCTGTTTAGAATCACTCGACAATACATGCAGCACTTGGTGAGTCAAAAGACGATTGCACAATTCATTCGACGTGTTTGCTTTCAAACGAATATTTCTTCGAGTATGCCTATCTAATCCAGAAGCCCAAACAATATTTTTTTGACAAGCCCGGCCTCGATTAAATCATAATTGCACGGCCAGTGAAAGATTGACGAGGCGATTTTGTTTTTTGTTTTCGCTCGGAAAGTTCGTTTCACGCGAAGCGGCAAAATGGAAATTATGGGAAACGGATTTAGCGATTTTAATGATCCGACGCAGACGCGGCCAGCCGGTTCTACTATTTTCATTAATTAAGCGGAGACCAGCAAAAATATTCTGTCAACGCGTAAACGCCAGCACCAAACGGATTAATCGAAAAGCGCACTATTTAACTGCGATTCCGAACAAATCGTCGGGATAAATTTATCGCGGCGAACACACCGGGGACCGGACGGATAAATAAACTCGAACAGTGATTAATCGCAGTCGAAAATCTGCCCGCATTCCCCAGTAATTACAACCTTTTCATTTCCTCGACGTTATTGTTCCAAGTTGGCCGATCCGTTAATCGTTAATCACCGCGGCGATAATTGTTCACCGATCCGAATGATTAAAGTCACCGGTCAGCCAAATGTTTTTGCTCGGCGAAAGAATCCCGCTGTTAATCCGGCTAAATATTTTCGGTTCGAATCCGTGTTGTGTTGTGCTCGGCCAATTTTTTGCGAGCTGACTCATTAAAAATGTAGGGCGCAGCTTTTTCACCTCGAGATCCTGTCCGCAAAGAAACAAAATTGCAAGTCAGGCTTGTGGCCAATGCGATCAAGACTCGGACTTTTTCGAAATAAACTTCGACCCCGAGAATCGCATTCGCTATATCCAATTTTACCCTTTGCTTTCTGAATTATTTCACTTTGATTTTCGGGTTTGAACAGATACACTAAAAAAGCTTAAACAATGTATCTAGGAAGTTCTACATCAGTGACAGGCTCCAAAAGACAATTCCTCAAGCAGAAGGTTCAACAAATTAATTTTCGTAGCAGGGATTCCAAGGAGCGCTGGTCCAAGCGTCATCGGTGGGCAACGAAAAAAAATCAATTTGTATCCGAGACCAATTAAAGCGATCCAAAATTTCGAGTCGAGCCATTCCCCGAGGCATCATTTGGGTCCGATGCAGGGGGCAGGTTAATTTCGTGGCGGTCGAATCGACGACACGTCGCCGTTCGGTTGATCAATGGTCCACGGCTAATCCCGGCTTAATTTATGCTTAAGTTCTGCCCTGTCCGAGCGTACTGTGGCAGAGGAACGTGCAGGAAAGAAGCGGGACAGGTAAGAAAGAAAGCGGTTGCGAGAGACAGAGCGAGAACAAGAGAGGAGAGAAAAATCAATAAGGTCGAAAGGCGAAGAGTCTCTTCCCTCTGTCTTTTACGCTCGGTCTCTTCGGCTGTCTCTTGTCTGACTTTCGCCGTTCCCGGGAACACCGGGGCGGCATATTAATCTAAACTAAATCGTTTCGTGCTTCGGGTGTTCGGTGGCTGTGAGGCCGGGCACACGAATTTCACGGAAACACGAGCGTTAGCCGGGGAACGGGCCGGCGCGCTCGCCTGATTATAATTCTGGAGGCAAATACGTCTGTGGCTTATTAATGGGAGGCAATCTTTCTTAAGGTGCTTCGTTCATCGGCAGGAAATTTCTATAATTATTTTCGTCCCGGAGCCGGAGCTCATTAGGTCGGCCGGGGCCCGTGTTGCTTCTCCTCCTGGCCCCTCGGCGTCCTTCGCCATCCCCCGTTCGTCCTTGTTGCTTCTACCTGCGCCATCATCTCACCTTTCTAACCACGAACAAGCACGAGAGCCATCGTCGTCCACGTCCTCGTCCTCTACTCCCATTTTTTCTTTCTACCGACCGCTCCTCTTCTTCTTCTCTCTTCTTTCTTTCGTTCTTCGTTTTTCGTGTTCGCCGCGGCAAAGAGCGTGAACGAACGAACGAACCGGCGAGTATCAAAACATCTGCATCATATATATCTCTGGGAGGCATCTCCTGGCTCTCTGGCACTTCGGTAATTATCATTCGGCACCTGTTGGAGGTGGGCCGTGCGTGTCTGTGCACCGGGCAGCGTCGCGACGTCATCTTCCTGGCGAATCGATGTTTCGCGGCCGCATCCCGACGTTCCACGCGCCATTCAACTCGGTGATTGCGGGTTCCGACGTTTATTTCGGCGTCCGGGTTTCATTCGGCTGGCTCCATCGCGGACCTCCAACGCCACAATCTCGTCTCTCTCTCTCTCATTGTCTCTCTTTCTCGGGGCTCTCTCTGTGTACACGTCGAGAGCTTTTGATTGTACCGGCCAGTGTACACGCGGGCTACGTGTGTACACACCGCGCTGGTCCTGTCTCCTGAAAGCCTCGTGGCCCGCGAAAACATTTTATCTAAAGCCACGCTCCCAACCGAGAGAGAAATTCACCGGGCCAGCCTGATACAGTTGCGTCCGCTTAATCTTCGGGCGGTGAGGATTTTGCCGTGCCTCAACCGTCACTCATCAATATTTTATGAGTGTTTAGGAGCGTGACTCCCGGGATGGTTTAATCGTCTTTTAACGGCCGAACCAGCGCGGCGCGGGTTCAAATGACCTATTTCGGGTTTCTCGTTTTGCGATTGATCTGCGTTCTGTGGGAAATGGGCTAAAAACCGTGTAAGAGTAAATGAAATGTGACGTGGCGCTTTGTTGGAGTTAATCATGCGGGAATATGCAGTGAAAAGAGAGATCCTGGTTGATTGAATGTTCAATGGTTTTATCTTGGTCATTTTGGCTCATTCGATTCAATCTAATTGGAAAATTCTATTCGATTACGTGCCCAAAAAGTAGATTGGTCCTTTTGAAGGAACAGACTGTAAATGTAAAATTTAAATGAGTTGATAAAAGTTCAAATAATCTTTACTTTCTAAAGGTAAAAGACATGAGAGTGGTCCAGCAGACGGTACTTCCGTAGATTGAAATATTAATTAATTATGTACATTGTCTGCTGAAATATTAATAAAATACTAATGAATGTATGACGTCGATTTAGACAAACTTCTCGATACACGGAATCAAAAATTAAAATGAAGAAATGCATATGGTGAATGTGCGATTTAAGAATCGCGTGAACAGAGAGGCCAAAGAGAGACATTCAATGCTTTCCAGGCCACTGTAATCGTCAGCTGACCGATTCTCAGAAATTATGGAAAGAAGATGAGATCCTTCGAGGGGTTGACAGAGCTGGGAGGGAGAAAGAAGTTTAAGATCAGGGGGACCCGGACACTTTGCTCCACTGATATTGTGCTCGAGATTTAATATTTATTAAAGAGTTTCGACGCGGGCAGAGAGAGCTTCCTATAGATCCCGCTTGAAACTGAAACTCGAACGCAACTAAATTTATGGCCGAGATTGTGAAACTGCCGGGCTATCTCTCTCACTCCCTCTCCCTCCGCCCGTCCACGTGAAACTATGTCAGCCAAGGATGGGCGTCGCAAGAAAAATATCGCCGCCGCGGAAAATCCGAGATTGTTCAAAAACTCAATTTCAGTGTCAAAGAGGGCTGAAAGCATAGAAAAATCGCCACGACCGCCTTTGCCTCCGGATGAATTTCGCTCGGTAGTCCGATGACGTGCCAATCCCTCGTCCCTTTGTGGTGAGAAGTTTCGTTGTTCGAAATTCGCCGGGGACAACTTGACTCGCCTCGGAAAAAGAAAAGACACCGGCTAGGGTAATTGGAATTCGTTTGCGTTCCTCCGCGGTTCGTTATAGCTTGCACAAACGCATAACGCATCTCTGCAACTGATTTTGTCCATGCTCGAAGCGGATTCTCACCGGGGAACGCGATTGAGCCACGCGATTGATCCGTGCGGTAAAATCGCGGGAACGCAAATTCCTGTTTCCGGGATAACGACGGCAATCTGTAGCACACTGAGACGAATAAAATCGGAATCACCGTCGAAGCTTGCGCGGATTTCCTGCTTAACGGCTTGCTGCAGCCACGGAAGCACTAAGTAGCCGTAAAAATGGCGTCGGGAAGGAGCCCGAAAAAAGGAGCAGGAGCAAAGGAAACTATCGAGCCCCGTGAAGAGAATTTGATTGCACGTTCCTGGGACAGGGTGGCCGAAAATGATCGCGCTTGATTGTCGGTCGAGGATCGGGCAACGTGTTACAAGAGTGTTTCGTCAGTCGGATCTCGTCCGTGGACGAGAAAGAGAAACTCGGTTAACGAACGACCGGAAAACAGCAAAATGACACTAATAACGGGCTGGGAAAGGAAAACATCGGGCAACTTCGATGCCCTCGGCAGAATACACCGGGGGTATCGAGCTTCACAGGCACGTTTTTGTCAGTCTAATAACGAAAAAATGGCACGAATAGTCGACGCTGTAGGAGCCTCGTCGCGGGAGTCGTTCCTTTGAGGGTAGTCTTTCAGAGTTCCGTTTCAAGGGAGTCGAAGAAGCTTGCTCCAGTAAGGAAGTTTCTGTTGAACCTCCTCGTTTTTTTTCTTGTTTAGCAGCTTCTTGTTTCCGAGGGACTATACATACGAATAGCTATAGAATTTTCCCTAGGTGTATGCTCCGCGACACTCCGAGGGCTTTCTCCGATGTACAGGGTGGTTTCTGGCGAACTATCATCGATAAAATTTTCCTTATTATATAAATACAAATTCTTCACTGTTTCTTTTATATAAATCGAACAGAAAAAATTGGCTATGTCAATCAAAAAGTCACTTCAGACAAAAATAAAAATAACATACTCTCAATTCTTACACGTGTTTATCTTATACTTTACAAATCCGTAGATTATACTATGTTAACTAGAAAATTCCTTCCGGCAAAAGTAAAAAAAGAAAATAAAGAAAGTAAAACACTCTCAATTCTTCTTTCCACGGTCTGGTTATCATTAATATACACTTCAAATTTAGTACGAGGTAATGTATACCTCTCAGGATAATATTCAATAAAAAGTAGGCGAAGTAGGGGTGTATTAATTACTACCATGCACTAAGGCGGGGCTTGACAGACCTCTTATTAATCCTAACTCGCGGCACTAGCCTATACTTTGAATCAATGCATCGATTAACTTTGTGTCTCATGATTTATCTCGCGACAATTCACCGTGTGTTTGGTTCAGGATTATTGATCAAAAGGGGAGGAGAACAATTATCAACAAATTTTCACGAGTTGCAAACTGTTAATCTATTGACAAAAATTGATGATCCTTAAATATTCGAACAACATCACTGTACAAATGCTGATGCAAACACCGCGAAAACGTGTTGGTACACAAAATCAAACTCCATTTAACTTCCCTCTCAAAAATTCACCTCTAAAACAATCAATTCCCATAAAAATCGGCAGTCTCTCGCGAATAGCCCGCCATTTTGAATATAAAAAATTCGTTTGCTCAAGGGGGCAAGACACGCCGGCAAATTGGCCATTGTATGATTTGTGGTAGCATGATTTTTACGGGACGGTGGAGGGAGACTGTTAATTTACCGGTGAAAAATACAGAAAAATCGACGCGGCCAGACCGGTCCAATTACTGCACGCGAAATCGAATTGATAATAATGTAGCGTCGAAGCCGTGAACGCGAGGGTGACGAACGACTCGTCACATCGAAGAGCGAGGAAGAAGATTCAAATTCGCAATCAACGCGGTGAATAGCGCGGCGCGAGCTGGGAATCGTCTGCGACCGGCTCGGAGACTGACGAGTACGCGGTCCGCTCATACCCGCTCGTACCCAGGATTCGCAGGAACGCCGTTCGAGCGTTCGCCCCGCATAGAAAGTAGTTGGCTTAGCCGGCGTTACCTCTTCTTCCCTCTAATTCGATCGCGGCAGGGTTTAATTCGCGCTTTAAGTTCTTCGTGACACGAATCCGTGACTGCCGGTCGAGTTCCGTCGCGAGCAATCGTTAACCGGTCGTCGGTGGTCCAATTAATTAGGCCAGTTTCGGGGACGCGACAGGCTTACCTCCAGCCGAGCCGGTCTTCAGATTTTTTGAACGGCGCCAGTTCGTTTTCCACTCCTTATGAACAGCTGTTTGATAACGAGGGAAGGGAAGATACATTAATATGTGAAAGCATGTAGAAGAATTTAAGGATTTACGTAATTTCCAGTGTCGAAAATTTTCAATTTTGCGCCGCCTCCGAAAAGATTGTATTGTATTTAAGTTCGTATGTATTCACATAAATTAAATAGAAATTATTTCGTACTTTTTAGTGCGTTTTTTCGAAGTCGGTTTAATGTTTATTTATACAATTTTTTTATTTCACACTTTTTAGTGGAACGAGCAGAATTTGTAGAACACCGTATGGTAGTTTTTCGGTCTTATTGGGTTATTTGCAATAAAAACCGCAAACAATGAAAAAATGCAAAATTTTTTCACGGGACCACCCCGGGGACATACTCTACAAGATGCAAAAGGTTTCGTTCCGATTGGTCCATCCACCTCGGCGTAATCGGTGAACATACATAGAAAAAAAAGGCACATACAGATCGAATTGAGTAACCTCCTCCTTTTTCGAAGTCGGTTAAAAATAGGACTTATGAGAGAGATAGCGCCCTAGATCGATCTTTTATCTAGCGTTTTTGACTACTGGAAAACCTCATGTTTGTATTATTGAGAAATGAGAAGGCGAATCCCGCACCCTTGCAATCCTGGAAACGAGTCTACCGCCTAAAGGCAAATACACTCTCAAATAACTCGCAACTTATACATGGAAGTGTTGTTTGCAAATATTATTCACATGTATCGAGTATGAAGTATTCAATCTAGTATCCCCAATCGAGTAAATTAATCGAGAGGTGACTATGAAATTTGTCTGCTGCCATCGTCTCTATTTATTTTCAATCGAGACCTGACCCGAGTGTCAAAACGCTTCCTCAAAATAATAGGTTTCCTCATTACCCACATAGCTAATAAAATGTTCCAGCGTAAACTTCCTTACCGCCAACAAAGAAGAATCAAGCGAGTATAATGCCCTAGCCACGTGAACCGATTATGGCGATGGTGCAATTTATCTAGCTCGTCCACTCGTGCTAGCGGTTTCCTTCTTATATCACCAACGGAGACACGAGACTCTGCTGTAGGGTAATACTATACAGTTAGGATTTGTGTAACTGTACCTATACGATCAATTATTTATCTCTTGATTACTGATCTTATTCGTAAAGCTCATTTTCTTCAAGGGCTAACGATTCTTTATGATTATACGATGCGCGAGAATTACAACTCGTTCGAAGGATTAAGGATCCCGGACAGGTGGAAGCAACGAACAAACGTGTCGGAATGGGAGATCAGAAATATCCTCGGCTCTGTGTTTGGTGTCACAAAGTGTCCGCGGAACATCTTCGTTCCAGCAGGTAGACGGAACCTGTTTTGCCACCTTATGCACAAACTTCAGATACGCAAGAGATACCGCGGAGCTTTAGGAACTTCTGGTAGTTCAGCTACGGCGATAAGATAACGGGTCCAATTAGAGTCACTCGAACGGAGCCGAACCCGTATATCCCTTCATTTAGAAACAATGTTTCTTCTGGTCGCTTGCAATCGTTGTGTGGGATCACTGGCGAGCTGTGGATCTTCGCGCTGTTCCAAAGGAACTTGGCAGAATGTGAGAGCTCTGACTCCACAACCTGCTAACTCAATGATCTTTTATTTGTCTATAAAAATAAACGATAGTTTTATAGAAGACATACTTGTAGAAGATACTTTCTGAATAACAAACAACAAGATTCTGTCAGGCTTTATCTTCGAACTGACCGCAACAGCGCAGAGTTCGCGGATCAGCGAGCAGAATGAAACGGGGCGAGGTGATTGATAATCGCGAGCCCCCGATCATTAACTCCCTGGGAATAGGCTTAGCGGTTCCCATATCCGGTCGGTCAATTATTAACGAATCCCGGGACGTCGGTAAACACGGGTCCTCCGGTTGACAAAATGCTTATTCACTCCTCGGCGTAGGTGAGTACGGTCCGTGTATCCTGGCCCGAAAAGAAACCCTCGTCTGTCGTCCTGCATAATTAAGGATATACGCGGGGCCAAGCCGGATGTGTTACGGTTTTCCATTGTCCGACCGGCAAACATTGCCCCCCTGCACCCCTCGATGCACGGTGCTCTCCTCCCCTGGGTGACATTCGTAAGCCGGATTTAAGCAGATGTACGTACACCTAGCGGGCCGCCGCGCCGGTGGATCCTGCATACTAAACGATGATCCTTTGAACAATCAATGATCCGAAACTAGCAACGGAACACGGCTCCTCGTTACGACACGCGTGCACATCGGCATCGATCGCTGGCTCTGGGGATGGCGCATGCTCTCCTATCCGGGGCTCACCGCGAGAGTGACAGAGAGGAGAGAGAGAGAGAGACACAGAGAGAGAACGATCCGTCGAGTTCCAACGGGCCCGGCGAAAAAGTAATTCGCAAATTCCACGGAGCGTACGCAAACCTTATGAATATCCGTTCCCGGAAAGCGGCGTAGCGCAACTCACCTCTCGGCTTGGCTCTCAGATTCTCTCAGCTCGTCTCAGAGTCCGGCCGCAATTTGTCAGGGTTAACAGCGGTTCCTCGCGACGGTAAAAAAAGATTTCCTATAGAGCGAGATCGAGAGCGAAGGGATCGAGGAAAAGAGAGAGAGCGAGAAAGTGTAGAGAACTCCTCGACGTACAGCGCGCCTCATTAAATAATCCCTAGCTCTTCTCTAATGATTAGACGTCCCTACGGCCGAGCCAGGCCGGCCGATAAATTTACAAACCGCGGCCCGACCAATGGAAACACTGGTTTTATGAGGACCTTAGAGCCCTGGCTTTTGTTGCCCGACTGCTACGACCGATTGGCTCGCCACGGATTCACCTGGCCCGCGTGCTTTTATTTCGCCACGGCCGAGCAAGGCATTCCTGACGAGGCGATTAGTCCTGTCCGTGTGCTGCTTTCTCGCAGCCCCCTCCGATCCCTTCTTCTCTTCCCAGCTCCTCGCTGACCTCGCCCTTTCGAATAACAAATGGATCCAGATCTGGAGGAGACGGTAGCACGAATTCAGCGGTGCAAGCATTAACGACTGCTCGTGATATTGGCCCCGTGTTACCTCGTCTTTATTTCCTGTTGCCCGAGGACGATCCTCGCCCGCGATCCATAAATCATCGCCAGCCGGGTTACCCTGATCAAGAAACGACCCCGGGTTTCAGTAATTGTTTACTCGGGATCCGAGATAGGTCGGGAATAAGTGGAGCAAGTTTGTCTGTGTCTGGGATCCAGTCCTTGAAGGTCATTGACAATTTCTTTCTATGATTAAAGTTATCATAGATTTGAAAGATTAAAGTATCTTTTTAGGGGTTAGCTATTCAGCGTGTTAAAATATCAATATTTTAGATTCTTTCTCATAAAAGAGGGAAGTTGTAAGAATATTTGGAACACGGTCTTCGTTACAAAATGCAGACAGCTTTTTCTTCCTTGTTTTTTTCAACGAAATGACCACCGGACTGGAATTTTGTTATTACTGCACCAATTTGATCGACGATTTCCTGGCCTGGTCTATAGAAAGTTAAATATTTTTAGTTCCTACGTAACGTTTACTAAGTACGCGGGACATTTTTAGAAATATAGGGTTTTGTGCATATTTTAGTTTTCGATACCAAGTTTTATTTTTATAGAAACACTTTCTACGAGAAAATATTTCGCTTTCTGCTTACTCGAAATTTTCCTGTAACTCTTTTACCGAATTTTATGAGACCATTTCATTATCTTAACAGAACGTCAAGTACGAATTCTATTGAAGATCCTTAAATTGATCTTGATCTTGCCTACTGCCACCACAACAAAGGAGAGAAAAATTGTTTACTCCCTCAAATCAATTCCTATTGTTCTCTAACATTTTGATTTAGCGACAGCAATAATCGGGCTATTTAAAGTGGTGAAATTAGCGGGACTACCCTGTACATTTCGTTGAATTGTAGTGTACCGCCGATTAGGAACAGGACGGCGTTTGATCGCGACTTCCGGCCGCAGCACGGTCGTCTTGTCAAGAAATGGGGGGTGGAGGGGGGAGGGGGTGCGGAAAGGCGGACAACAGCTTCGGGAGACGGCAAATTGCGGTGAGCTTCGATTTCAGAGCCGACGAGCCACCGAATGCCCGTGGAATTATTTATCGTTCCGCCGCAAGGCGGTTCCGTCCGGGCAATAGACCCGTCGAGACGTCGAAGTCGATTCTCCCTCGATGAATCGGCGCGTCGGCGAACAATGCGACTACGCGGTCCGCACGTAATTATGTCGATGAGCGAACACTGTCGCCATTGTTTAGTATTTCCGTGATACAACGTCGGCCTGGTTCAACGTTGTTAATGCTCCTGGTTATTTTAGCGGCGGTAAATAAACGATAAATCCGTCAGCCGGAGGAATGGAAAGGAGAAAGAGCGAAATATATAGAAAGAAGAAAAGAAATGAATGGAGAATGACGCGTGAAGAGGATGGCTGCGGTGAAGTAATTTAAATGATCCAGGGAAACGGTGTGCATCGGTCAGGTGACCGCTCCGAATTACGACCGGTCGGCCCAGCGCTATTTATTAGCATAGTTTCTTATCGATTACCATATTCCAGCAGTAAATTCCGATTAGAAAGCGTATCGTAAATCCTCGAAATCAGGTTATTAACCGGTCCCGCCAACGCTTCCACCCATAAATCGATCGGCAATTTATGTAATCGAGTGCACCGGCTGTGTGCGTGCATGCGCCCGCTCGTATACGTGTCTATGTTGCGTGAATCGAACAGAGACAGGCAAAAAGAGGGATGAAAGAGAGAATGAGAGGGAGAGAGATGAACACGAGGCTTTGGTGCAAGGGCCTTCTTAATATTCGCAGATAAGACGCGACCGATAAGCCCGATCCCGCGTATCGATGGTTCACGGCCCGTTGGCTCGCACATGACGAAGATTAATACGAGAGATAGCGCAGCCTGTGAACTGCACCGCATAGAAACGATCCGGAACTTCGGGCTACGTCGTCGTGCCGCTACGCCGAAATTTGCAAATTAATTGTCACGTCAGGAATAGACGATCGGAGCTGTTCCCTTGATCGGCTGTGTCGCGCAACACCGCCGCCGCCGCCACCTGCAAACGGTCTTACAGACTCGATTAGGGTTCATGAATCCAAGATTATGGCGCTTTGTAGGTATCGATCATTTCGACGATTCGAAATTGTCCCCCACCCACGGCCTCAAACCCCGGAAAATCTGATCCACCGGGAACAGACATTCCAGAGAACTTTCTCAACCTAAGCTCCCACCTCCGAAGATCTAAATCTAGTTTCTACGCTAACGGCTCCGTTGACAGCGCCTCGAACTCGGTATTCGATTTTCCAACCCCTTTTCCGACACTTTGAGCGTTGGAAGTAAGGTCCGTGTTTCTACACATTATGTATTTCACTTCATCTTCTGCTTCTCCACGGAAGAACCTGCGTCGATGTTCCGGACGAATATCGAAGGAACAATTATTCAAATGTAATTAGGAGCGGATGGGCGATCCGGAAGAACCCGGCCACGGCAAACATTGTAACGCAGAAGCTGTGGGGATAGCGAGGTGTAGGAGCGCGTTACCGAATCGGGACTAGTTAGTTACAGATTCGCGAAACTAGATTAGCCGGCTAATTGTCTTGGCAGAAATCTCCGGTAAGCCGAGGCTCGAGCAGAGGCCTGCCGTGGGTTCCACGAGACAAAGGCCGTGCAGGCGATCGTAATAATCCGAACTATGCGTTTCATTGGCCCCTGTCGTGCAAATTCACCGTTCCGACGCGCTGCGCATCCTTCCAGTCCGGCTAATTGCGTGAACAACGGGTCTGCGGGCCTGTGTGTCCATTAATGGGCAATGAGGGATAAGGGAAGGCGATAAGGGAACGCTAGCGAAATTCTTTGGAGAACTCGACTCTTGCGATTTTTACGAAGGTAACGAGACTGCCGGCGTTCTAGCTGCTGGATGCATTATCGCGGAGTTCTCGCCGGCCGTTGCCTTTTACGCGGCCGTTTTTAATGATAAGTTTTGATGGAACGAGCCGAGCGGCGCGGTTTGCCGTTCGGATACGCCCACTGTCACCCGGCAAAGTTTCCGCAACCCGACGTTAATGAGAAAGATATTCGTGGACCCCCTGTTCATGGCGTAAAATTAACATTTTTCTTTTACGCGCGGCTTTTAAATTCGGATACAGGCGGCACGAAGCCATGTGCAACTCTCCCGGACACGCGGTTTGCAACCCCTCGTTTTTCATTAGTTTTTTAAACGCAGCTCCCGCCACCGACGAATTTAATTCGAGCAATTCGCAATGAACGGCGGAAATTACAATGGCACGGCCACCGAATGCTATTCGCGCCGTTAAACGCGGCGCGTCGCCGCATTTTTCGACATGGTTTCCCGTGGAATCGAACGAAATTCTGATTTTTACTTCGTTCGCTGTTTGCTTGCGCCACGGACGCCGTAGACGAGGGAAAATTTGTGGTGTTGTAACTAGATTACGAATTGGTCGACCATCTATTTTCCATTAACCCACCGATAATCTGTCTGTCAGAGATGACAGATGAATTTCGACGGCACTTTTGATTGAACTGTGGTTGTTTTAAACTTCAAACATTGTTAAAAATCATTGAAAATTGCGGATTGATTGCAGCTCTCTCTTTTTACGGATGATATCTGGCCAGAGAAATTGTATTAGCGTGTGTGGACAATGTGTTCATGAAAATCGAATGTTGTTTCTACCATGCAGGCTATTTCCGTCTGTGATGTACCTTTAAAACATGTAAGTCCGCCTGAAGTTTATGGGCTGGACTCGGCAGTCCGACCCTGGTAGCTCCAGAAGGACCTGTGTATGTTCGAAAGATGGCTGATGGACTAAGGGCGATTCTGGTGGAGGACCTCCCTTCTTCCTCTGGATCTTTTTCGTTCCCCTCCCAATGTTCGTATCATGGTAGGAATTTGTAGCATTTTAAGATGTAATAACACTATACATATTCCAAAGGAGCTCGTACAAGTATTTTATATACCAGTCCAGAAGAAACTGCACAGATTCCGGTTGAACAGATACCGACGATTCAGTATCCTGAATAAACTTCTGTAGCTATTTACCCGCAATCCTGTCCAGTTTCATTTCCTCCGACTCCAACCTCGCCGTCCGACAATCCCGCCGCAAAACCTCTAATGGCGAACCCGAGGAATCCCGTTTGAAAAAAATATGTATTAATTGCCCGCTTCGTTAGACGAGGGAACGGGCTGAAAAGGATTGAATAACAGGACAAATTAAATATGACTGACGGACTCTTTCACTCTCTTCCCCTCTTTCTCTCTCTCTCTCTCTCTCTCTCTCTCGGCTTGCCGTTGCGGAGCCCTGTACCGAGTCTCACGAAATAAGTGAATTTCAACGAAAATAATTCAGCACGCCGCGCCGTTGCGCCGGATCCTTGAAACATCTGGACCACACAATCGGGGCCGAGGCTTGCGATACGAAAGGAAAAGAAAAACGAGGTCCGTCGGGGGCTAGGAATAGACCGTCGGAGGAACCACCCCTCTGGCGGTGCGCGGCGCGCGGTGTATTAAGAATGCACGTGAATGACGTGAAACGAATTCCTATGCAAAGCGGCACCGGAGAGAGGCCGGGGCGCGTTGGCCGGTCCTGTCTAACTAGCAGCTCGCATCATTAACGGGTCTTGTTTGTTTTACAGCGGCGCAGAAAGGACACGCCCATTTCCTCGTCATTCTCCTCAGGTCCTACGGACCCAGGCTCCGAGCGGTCTCTGCTCCGCTCTGCTCTGCTCTGTCCTCTTGCTCTCCTCCCTTAATCTCCTTCAGAGCCCCTTCGTTCCTCTCTCTATACGGTGTGTCGTTCGCTTCGCGCCGGCTTTAATTTCCAGAGTTCAGAAGGCTGCCCCTGTTGCTCGCGAGCATCGCCTCGCTTCGGCGACCGGTCTTTGATGTTACATTATGATTTTTGCCTGGACAACGTAATCACCGAGCGACTTTGTACACGCTCTCTCTCTCTCTCGGGCCGAGCATTCCGCCGCGCCGCACCACGGGCAAATAGAGGCGCGTCGAAAATTGCTTCGCCCCTTGGTGCTTCCCCCGTAAAATCAGAATCGGCCAGAAACTCGCTAACCAAAGGGAATTACATATGTCTGTTACGCGCTGCCACCCGCTCCCTTGTTCCAGCTACACGCGTTTCTCCGCACGATCCGGAAAATTGTTGTGTCGCTTATGTTTGCTCGCCTCCTCTTACATCCAGCGACTTCCTATAATTCGGTTCTCATCATTTCAACTGCGCACCATCTGTATAAAATGTTGAAGTCAATGTGTCGACTTGTTCAGATAATTCCTGTTGCGACAAAAAATAATTTAGCAGTATCCTGCGTATGTCGCCGGTTATTTCCGTTAAATCGTTTGTTAGTTAACAAACACACGGGTCCCGTCCAGATCGATATAACGTGAAGCATCGCATAAATATTTGGGCTGTGTTTTGCGCGTCGATCGAGCATTGCTCGAACGAGATTTTCGTCGGTGCTCGAGTTTCGCGTAATAATCAGGAGAGATGGAAGCGAAATGAGTAATTTGTGGAAACATCAAATGTACTCGGCCGTTACCAATTTGTCGTTTTCATTCCTGTAAACTCGCGCTTATCTGGACGCAGGTTCCGGTTATTAAAAAGCGCTCTCTAAATATTTTCCTGTAGCCCGTAAATTGGGTAGCTCTCCGCTTTTTTTCCTGGAACAAACACATATTCACTTTTGCATTAAACGACTCGTATACTGGTATTCCGAAAAAGTAAATAGAACAATAACGGAACTATTTCAAAACTATTAGCGGTAACAGCAGAGTCTCCAGATTTTTTTATAATAGTATTATAATATTTTAAAAATTTCATTAAATTAAATCCTGAAAGTATGCACTGTATGTACAGTGGAGTAAACTTCTTTTAACCCTTAACACTCAGGTATTACATCACTTTCATATCCATAAACTGAAAATAATCATGTGATAGAAATATTCTAGATTGGAAGAAATCTTTGCTTTTGAAGTTAAAATATCTCCGAGTGGAAATGGTTAAGATTTTCTTTTATGGAAATGGTTGTGCTTGATTCTTCAACCCGGAGTCCAGCAGTTTATTCCCGGAGCACCCTGTATGCAGAGGGAGAGAGCCGGTGAACCACTCTCACTCTCGTCCACCCCGATGCGTGTATACATATTCATGGTGTCATTAGCGCCCCGTGAAACATGCTATTGGTAAACGTTTCTGGTGCTCTCTTCTCATAGATGATTGCAGCCACGCATCGCGCCCGGCTTGCCCCGGTCTCCTTATAAATTATTGCCGGCTCGTTTCGCGGAACGTCAATGCCGCCCTCGATGACAAAGTGGTCAGGCTCGTAAAGCTGCGAAACGTGCAGCCATAACACGACCACGACGAGAGCCACGTCCGAGAGCCACGCCACTGCGAGCACCACGCCGCGTCGTACCACGCCACAGCCATGCCGAACCGAACCGAAACGAACCGGCAACGGAACCCGCGGATCCCCGGGATCGTAATCGCCGATCGATCTTCCCCTTAACGCCCGGTTACCCTAACACCACGGCAAGAAGAAAGTTGTCGGTTCGACAGCCCAGGCCCCTCTTTTAAAGGCGCGGCGATTTATTAGTCGTATTTAATAATCAACAATGGCGTCCGGCCGCGCAATAAAAACAGCCAACCGGAGCCGCGGACCGGCAATAAGAAGCCGGTCCGCCATTATCAAGCCCCGTTTATCGTTTCGCCATCACGCTCTTGATCCTCCCATCTTAGCCTGCCACCGTTTATTGATATTTTTCGATCCCATCCGACCAGTGTCCTGCACGTTCTATAGATCCCTCCGTTAACTCTTCAACTGCGAGACAATAAAATTACATAGAACGTAACACGTAACATAGAAACATAGAATCACATAGAATAAAATTTGTTATAACTAGACTGCGGATTTTCTGCATTTATGACAAAAATGAGTGGGTGTCATTCAAAATAGCAAAAATATTCGAAAAATTTAAACATACTATCATATTATTCTCAACCTACTAAACATAATAGGGAAGAAAATAGACTTCTAATTCACTCCAGTTTGTTGCAATTCGAGTAAGAAATTTTTATTGTGCATAAAGATCCGCAGTCTAGTTATAACAATAACGATAGCACTTATATGTCTTCATTGGATGAATTACAGTATGCTGTGCTAAATTTTAAAACATCGTGTTTCCATGTAAATGAATATCAAACAAACATTTTTCAAATCTGCCCAACCCAACTAGTAAATCAACCCGTATCAACAGTACAAAATCATTTCTTTAATATTAGAACTTTCTCTTACGCGCGCATCGTAAATCTCGAGGTTCCATTTTATTACCTTCTTATTTCGAAAAGAAAGAATGATTTCACCGCGGTTTTCTTTCTTTTGCGAGCGCGAATGCTATCTTCCAGACCCCGGTTATAATACAGGACGGTTTTCACGGCGCGACGAGCGATAAGAACTTTTCGTTTCGTGTTCAGAGAGCACGTTCAATCTTATTTTACCAGGACGAACGGTTTAGTTGGCATGTTCATCGTGACTTTGAACTCGTGTCGGGGATTTCTTTCGCCGGCTCGGTGTACACGCGGGTGAAGACGAGGCGACATTATGATACGTTTTCCCCGGGGATTTCAATTTGCATCCGCCACTCTTCCGTTGTCCCGAGAGGGCGCGATGCAACGCGATGCAGCGGGACGCGCGACAACAAAATCATGGCCACCGTGCACCGCTGTTTTATTTATTAACGACGCCGGTTTATTAATTACGTCGGGGTCGAGTCTGGCAGGCTACTAACGCCGGTTATCGATTGAACCGTGTGCGAGCGAGTCGTCGTCTTACTGCCTGTAATCTTCTGTAATAGGAAACGATAAATTCGTTGTTGCACTCCTGCTCGATCAGTTGTTCTGAGTGTTTAACCCTTTTAAATTCAACAGCGAGACCAGTCGAGACCGTATATATAGAACGGGCTTATTTACCGAAACGAAACGGATGCACGAGATTGTTGTGGAATTTGTAACCAACAGAGTAAAATAATTCATGTCGCGGGCAGTAGCGCAGGGTGGTGGAGGCGGCTGCCCGGAGAATTTTCATTTCACGGGAACACCGTGCTCCGCTGTGCAGTATCGTCTCATTAGTAATTTTATACTACGGGAAATATTTATCTCATCGGTCCTCAATTTCTCGGTGAACGCGCTATAAATATCGCGAAACGCTCGGAAAATATCGCCCAATGATGTTTCCTCAATAGCAAGCCAGGTGTAAATACTTTTTTTTTCGCCAGTGCATAAACGGCCGCGATGGCGCTGCGAATAAATTTCTTTTTGTTAAATCGTAGCTTATTTGCTCCGTATTTCCATAAAATTGATGCTGTGTTCCTTCGGGGCGTATGGAAATGTTTGAACAGTGTAATGAATGTTTACTGCTACTTTCCCATGCATATGCAGTTTAAAAGAAAAATTGTACATACAAAACATCCTCGGACAATATTTAGTCCAGTTAATGATTTTATATTGTTTGCATTATATTACATTAAAATCAGCCGACTAATAGGCTATACATATAGTCCAGTCAACGAAAAGTTGTAGTTAGTAGTTAGTAAATGTTGGACTAGTTAGGAGGTAAACATACTAAAAGTCCCCACTCCTAGGAGGTGAACGGGGTGCAGGGGGACACGTAGAGGTACCCTTTTTCGGTTTTCCGCGTATATCTCGGAAACTATGCGTCCTAGCGATAAGACAATCCTATACAAAATTAAAGCTGACAAAATGTGCCATCAAATTGACTGCATTCAGATTTTAACTATCTCGCATAGTTTCCGAGATATCCGCGCTCAAAGTTCACTAATTGTGAAAAAGAGTAAGCTGGTCAAATATAAGGCAAAAAACGTGTGGCAAAAATTTCTTTTTCATAAGTAGTGAACTTTGAGCGCGGATATCTCGAAAACTATGCGAGATCACGCTCACGTCGTAGGAGTAGGGACTTTTAGTATGTTCACCTCCTAACTAGTCCAAACAAAGACCCAAAGTTAAAAATTGTGTTCCTTCCATTTCCCTCTACACCCCCCTTATGAGCATTCATTGACTGGACTAATAGGCTGTGGCTGATCAGTTGATCTCACCCACTGTAATTAATACAATTCTAAGTGAAACGTGCATTTCGAACAAAGAGCGATGTTTGATCGATGCAATGGGGATTTCGAGTAGCGTGTGTTTCAATGCAAGACGTTCCGCGTCTCTATAATTTGACTGACCGCGATCGTTATTGTCCCAGGTGATTTACAGACGGGTAATTAGCGCGCGGCTCGGCCGAAGGATGCCGCTTAGAATTCGGCGTAACAGTGACTCACGTCCGATGCATTTCGAGAGGTTTAAGTCGAGCCATTACGGTTCAGAATTACGCGGCAATCAGACAAGGCCGACGCGACAGATCACTCCGCCGCGCCGCGCCGGTAAGGAATGGAACGATAGAATCCTAATTGGCAATAAATAACGCGGTATGCGTAACGGGGAAGATCAGTAATAACGATCGGCAGCAGCGGAGCGGCGGCGTGGCCGATCGGGCCCGAAGTTCTATTTAGTAGGTAGAGAATTAATTACGCCGTCGGTGAATCTGCCAGGATTTAGAATCGAATTACGTAAATGCAATTACAGGGCGCCAGCGCAACAGAGCGCGATTGTAGGTAATTTGTGCTCGCCCGTCTTTCTTTCATCGTCCCTCTTTCTTTCTCCGCCGGTTTCGCTTTTCCTTCCCTGTTCGTTTCCACGTTCGGTCTCGTTACTTTTTCCCTCCCCTTTCTGTCTCGCTGCCTCCCTCTCTCTGTCTCTCTCGCTTTCTGTATGGTCTGCTATCCTTTTTTTCTTTCACTTTCCTCCCGCTCATTCGCTCAGTCTGTCACAACAGTTTCCGGTTAAATGAAACACCGCCGGCCTTCGCGAATCACTTTTCATGGTCGCTTTGCGATCGAGCCAGCTCGTTCCCGAGTTCTGAGTTTATTAAAATAAAGCAGTCCAGCCAATCGATCCAGTTCATTATTTATGATCCTCGTGAAATTGAATTTTTTCACCGGTCCGCCTTCTTTTTGCCCCCGGCAATCAAGGACGCACAGAGGATCAAGGCAATCGTATACCCTCGTTTCACGGACTCGAACAACAGACTTTCTACCGGTTAATTACTAATTAAACCGTGGACTGCTTAGTGCAAACCTATCCTCCGATCGGTGAAGTTCCTCTTACACAAATGTTTAAAATGCTATAGATTTTTATATATTATTACAAAAATGATTAAAAATCGACACAATGACAAGGTCATACAAGGTCAGAAATGGACTGGACAGCACGGTAGATAATTTCTGAAGATTTTGGACTCGTTCTGCAAACGCTCGTACAAAGCCGATACCGACCAGACGACATCAACGTCACCGTGTAATTTCCATGGTAAATTCCTCGTAGAGCGAGTTTGTAAAAGTTCCAGGACACCGGTGTTAAATGGTAACTATCCCGGAGGATCGTTGTACGATTCTTTCTGAATGGGAACATTTCTGCTCGCAGTTCGAGCTGAACAGAGATGTCTTACGTTAAGTCTAACCCAGATTCCGCTAATTACCACGGAGACGTTAAAAGACAACTTTCCGGTAGTTGGAAAGACATTCAGCGCTAACGGGCCATTTCGCCCGGGATCCGAGTGTTTAGGATGGATTCTCCGAGCTGTTCCCTCTCCCTTTCTCTTTCTCTCTTTCTCCCTATCCCGGCTTCGATGTCTGCCAGCGGTTCGAACGATACTCGCGAGGAAAGTCGAGGGTGATTCATCGGTCTAATGCCACGGACGTTTAGAAATATTCAAAGTTCATTAATTTGCAGATGGTCAGGAATCGATCAGTGCCCGGGCCAGGCCTCGACAGTGCTCGCTGATGGCGACGTTAAATCAGTGTCGGCGCGGCCTAATTCGAAGCTCAACAGATCGCTCAGATATTCCTGTTAACTCGCGCACTGATTAAACGAGTCGAGTGGCTGCCAGTTAACGAGCCCCAGCCTCGGTTGGTTTCTTATAAAAAACTACGGTGAAGCAGAGAGACAAGGGCGTGGCAAAAATTCGTCGAGACACAATTGGCAGACCCGTGCAAAAAAGTTGCCGTCTCGGCGACGACAGAAAACCCGAAGCCTGAAGGTGGGGGTGGTTTGATAAAGGACGAGGCAACGAGGCTTACGGAATTCTACGTCTAAGAGAATTAAATGTACCCTCCCGAGGATCGAGATCGATCATTACGATTAGTCGGCATTAATCATCCGCGATATGAAAGGGAACAATGGCGGTCGGGAAGCTGAGGGGCGTAGTCGCGTTGCTAATTACGGTAGAAAGGGATTCCGGAAAGAACAATGCCCGTGCATAGCGTCGTGAAATTTCTCAATGGCTGCCACCTTCTATACAGGCCGGTTTTCATCGAGCATTTTCCCGGTAGCCTGTTTGCGCCTGCCTAACAATTTTATTTAGCCGATTATGCAATAATGGCGCGGCTAATAGTGTCCCCAGAAACACTCTTTAGTCAAAATACTTTCTGGTCTTCTCCTGTTTCACGGATCCCCGTCAATTTCGTTCGCCATCACGATGCTCCGTAAATTGTTGCTCTCCCACTTTGTGAACTAATCCTTTGTGGACGAGGATTTTCTGCAAATTATTTACGCGGCTCTGGTGTTCGTCAATGTCTCCGCGTTCGTCTTCAGAAAGGTTGAAGATAATTTAAAATGAGTTCAGCATTATTATTGTCTTTTTTACAAAAACTTCCAGTCTTCAATCAACTTGTTACATTCGTCATTCGTTCAGGGCCATATTCTTGCGAAAGTTAGTCTAAGCACATCTGGTTGTCCCGCTAAGAAATGCCCATCACGATAAAAACGAGCCGAAGGAGGCTTGAGGCCGGTCTTCGATCTTGTCTAAGGGGGTACGTGCCCGGTAACGCGAATCAGCGATCCGGTGGTTACGTATCCTCCCTTTCCCTTGATCCCCTTCGCGTCTTGTCGGTGTTTCATCGCAAAAATCGAGTCAGTTTAGAACACTTACTCTCCCATTAATGCCGTCATCTGCGCGGGTTTGGCCATTAATCGTGGCGAGCTGAAGTCTGGCTTACGAGGCAGTTAAACCGTGGCAACGCTGCCCAGTCTGATCCTTTCTCTCTCTCTCTCTCTCTCTCTCTCTCTCTCTCTCTCTCTCTCTCTCTCTCTCTCTCTCTCTCTCTCTATCTCTCCCGTTCTTTTCAAGTTTCCCTTTAACCATGCCCCTCCCGTGGTCCTCTCTTCTTCGAACCCCACTGAACGCAAGCTGTGTTCCCGCAATTTGTTGCCAAATTTATTACGTGGCCGGAGATAAAAAGTAAAGATCGACTGGCGAAAAAAGGTATAACGAATGACGTATCGTTCCGTTGCTGCTTGCCTTATAACCTCTTCATTCCGACCGGCGCGGAAGACTAGCAAGAAAGAAAAGAGAGAGAGAGAGCAAGAGAGGAGAAGACGAAGAAAAAATTAATAGAGGGGAGAAAGGAAATCCCAGAGATTGTCGGGAAACTAAAAACGATACTCGAGTCGTCGTCTTGAAAACCAGACGACCGGTAACGACGACGACGATGACGTCGAGCTCCACCCCTCTGTTGCGGTGGTAGTCGCCGCGTAATTATTTCTTTGCAAATATTTAGTAACGAACGTGAATACCGGCGGCGTAATTACGTCAGCGAGATGCACTCTCGTTTACCACTTCTTTAATAATATGTTCTTAATGGTCTACGCCGGCATTCGCTTAATTGCCGGCGTTTATCCACCGCAATTATACGAGCACTCTCTAATCCGTTTATTACCGTCAGCCTTGCTTTACTCTTTCCGAAGTGGCGTTTATCATGCTGAGGATTAAAAAGAGAGCCTCCCCTTTATTAAGCGCTCGATTAACATCATCGTCTCTGTCATCGTCGCTTCTTTTTTTTGCCGACGTGACGGTGCCTACACCCGCACGGCGTATCGATCCGCGGAATATGAAAATTCGCGTTACTTGTGAATGCAGAAGAAAATTTCGCGAAGGAACCCGGGAGAATTTCACGATCGCGATTCCAGGAGACGTTGCACCGGGCTTCGTGCTGCGGGAAACGTGATTGATACGCGCGCCCGGCTTCCGGTCGAACGAGAGCTATTAATTAATCAATCGGGTAGAGGAGCGCTTCCTGGTAATCAAAATGGAACGGAAATGAACGCACTCGTTTCTCTGATCGTCTCTTTTCAGCTGGATACTCCTCTGCTCGCTAGCTAGAGAGGCAATGCGGGAAGCAAATGATGGCTTTTACTACCGCGGAAGACTGAGCAAGATCCAAAAAGTGACGGATGGGTTGTCTGAGAAAAGTGCTATCCTTGCGAGAAATATTTGATCGAAATCGCGAATATGAATGCTCCAAGAATTATTCAAATGTTCATTAAAAAGCGAAGAATGATAGTGTGCGTGTATCACGCCCGCTGTGCTCATCAGGCTCATTCAGTCTCTACTCATTTCAACTTCTCTAAAAGTTGATCATAATGAAACAATGAAAATGACAACTTTAGGAATACGGTTATGATATACGCGATTTATTAAAATTAGTAAGGAATAAATCATACAGCTCTCATAATGGAATTAAGTGTTCATAAATATTGGAATAAAAATTAAGTATCAAAGAAGAACGAGAAATGAATGCTTACCACGATGAAGATAAAAACTGCCGAAATAAATGGCCGACAACATAAGAGTAGAAACATACATATACATATGATGTATTTTCCATTTGTTACCAATCGATGGATAACCCAGTAGCCCAGTAACGCGAGCAAATGAACATTCGATAGGACTAGAATTGATCGACGAACGACCCAGAATGTCGGCAGAATGCTACGGATAGAGGTAAAACTCTCCCGATGGTCGTTCGCGAAAGAAACTAAAAAGCGTTAGACTACGCGCGCTTTCTAGTCGGCTAGGAGTCGTGTAATTTGAAATGCGCTTAACTTAAAAGCATTTATCTGTAACCGTATTATTACGAGCGGCACGATAATTCGTTTCGATGTTGCTCGAAAGAGGATTTACCTGTCCGGGGGGATGGAAAGGGCGAGCGTTAGAGACCACGCGCGACTCAACTCCGAGACTCGCAGCTCCGTAGGTGGCTGAAATCCCTCCCATTCAGAAGTTTCGATACTAATCGCAAGGTCATCGAGGATTCCCCGGGGAGGCCAGCCGATAATCTCGCAGCAGGACCTTCCCGCGGCGAGTATCCGTCGGTCTTATCGCGTCGAAGGCATCGAAAGCGCGGGAGACTTTTACTTTTCCGTCTTATTCTCGCGCCGATTTCTTTCCAACAACGCAGCCGTCCTCCTTTTTCGCGGCGCGTCTCTTCCAGCGCGTTTCTGCGTCAGCTGTTCTAGTCTCGAAATCCGACGCCATAAATCCGTGGGATTACAAAGCATCGATCGGAGATTGCAGCTTGTTTTGGCTGCCGCGGGACCGAGGCTCGCCGTGCCTCTGGAAAAATGAAACGCACTTCATGAATTATTCAGCCGCGTATCGCGCGATCCGTTCCGAAGCGAGAATAATGCGTGCGTGTGTGGCTCCCTGGACGATTTGTCGCTCGATCTCGCCTTCCGATCCCGTTCCTCCTCCACGATAATCGCTCGCTGGGACCCCGTCATCTGCCTTCTCCACCCTGTCACTCTCGACCTACCGCGAAAAGTACCTCGAAGAGACCACATGACGTCACGTGACGAGAATTTCCCCACCAATCACGCGGTCGCTATCCGGGTTAGACTGGAATAGATGAGTTCATATTCGAGTCGGACCACGGCAGTGGGTAGCGCCTCGAGCGCCGGCAGACCGCGAACTATAACTTGGTGGCGTCACTCAGGTTTTGACTATCGCAGTTCCCCCACTATTTACCCGAGGAGTCCCTCGATCTGGTGACGCTGCTCTCTACTTTCGCGTCTTCTTTGAAGAATCGCAGCAAACGGTTCGCGAGCCAATACGGCGAAGCTAGATCGTATCCCTCGGGATCTGAGCTGCAAACTTCGGGCCATCTACCGATCCAGCCCTTTCATCCGTTTCTCCAGAAGTCTAAGGGTCGCTGCAGACTCCGTTTATCGCGACGGTTACTCGGGAACAATAATTCCAGACGAAACGTGCGCCGGTGGCTGCGAAGTTTCCGCGACTGGATTTACCCAACCCCAGCTTCGCGGTTTCTTTGAGAGAGAAGAGAGAGAGAGTGAGGGAGAGAGAGACGAGGCAAAATGTTTTTGCCAGTCGGCTGGGAGAGCCGCAGTCGCGAGACCAGGTAAATAGTATCTTTGTTCGCCGGGTAGGGTTTTCAACGGGATTTGAATTTACCCGACGGCTCGGCCGAACAAATTGGCGACGTCCTATTCGCCCGTGTCGCGGAATCAGAAGTTGCCAACAATTTTTCTGTAGCATCCCTCTCCTCCTCCTCCTCTTCGTTCCCCTCGTTTCTCTCTCACTACCATCGTGACTCCAATTGCACGCCGCGGATGCAATTGCTCCGGCGCGAAACTCACGCCGGCGTGTAACGCGGAATGGTTTCTTTGGCGAGGGCTCGTCGCCCCGGAAAAACAACTCCCACCGTTGTAAATCTTCCCGTAGCCCCGTTCATCTTGTGCTATCCTGCCTTCGAACAAGCCATCGCCGGCTGTCTATTAGTCGCGTTTGTTAAGTTTAATTGAATCGGCCGCGATTTGAAAGTTTAAACGGTACCCGGGCTTCCCTTAATCCTCGCTAAACGGTCCACTCATTACTCCGTCTTTTAATGGAGCGTTTGCTACTGGTGCCTCCGGATTATGCTGTATTTTCCAGTATTGAAGAAATTCTTCGTAACGACGTATTTCGCAGACAATTAATTGTGTACCGGCATAAGCAGAATTTGTTTCAATCGTGGTCCCATCCCGTTCTCGATTACCATTTCCCACAATTAATTCCCTTTTGATTCATCATACCTTTCATTCGTATTTCGGCCGACTTCCTTGATCGTTCATTAGGTCCTTCGCCTTTTCAAGTTCGCCGTTCATATTCAATCCATCCACTGCATTGTCGCAAACGCCAACACCGAGTATCTCTCACGTCCATCACGCACGTGACACGATAAAGCCATTTCCATCATCGTTACCATTCTTTGAAACAAGAGGGGCGTACAACCGGGAATGTCCAAGCGGCAATTGTCTTCCGCCGAGATTCTCTTAAGACGAGATCACCGCGGGGTTATTTAAAATAACAAATGTGTAATAAAGTAATCTCGCCAGAGTATCTTGTGCTGTCATTTTCCGGCATTCAGACGCAACGGCCCGTGACGACACGATAGTGCGAGTCGCGCGGGTCGACTTGAAAGGATCCTGCGACTTCATCTTCATCCAGCGGAACAATGACCGTGCAAAGTCCGCGCTCGAGAGATAACTCCGTCACGTGGCCTCGCCCTTGGATGACCTTGACGGAGCCTCGCGTTCTTTGTAAAACAAACAAGCGCACTGATCGTGCAAATATTACAAGCGATAAAAGTTTGATAACAGAATTATGTGACCCATATATGATCAATAAGGCAGTCCAAGTAAGGTGGAGTGGGGTAAGTCCGTCTACGGGGCAAGTCCGTTAATTGGATTTTTTTATTATAATATGATTGAAATTTCTCTAGCATGTATTTATTAATGTAGTGTAAGTTAGTATGAACTATTCAACATAAATGTCGCCCAAGAATAAAGGTGTTCTCCCCACATAAATCAACCAATGCCAAACAGTCACGTGCGAGGTACACGTACAACTTTGAGGTCACCCTGAACGTGCAATAGTTTACAAGTTATTAATATATCCTGTGTTGTTATTTTAGGCAAGCACAACAAATATTGATGTAGATTTACATTAAATAAACCGTTTTTATTGTATTTTTCTTTAAATTTATTGTTAAAATTTATTAAATATTACTACACGGGGCAAGTGCGTACTATTACGGTGGGGCAAGTGCGTACTGTATGGGTAACTATCAAACTAAACAATATAATTTAATGCAAAAAGAAGCATTTTAAATCAGGCTTGTTAATCATTCTTTTCTTGCCCCGTAGCACTTGAAGCAAGGTTCGAAAGCATTTTTAACTCTCAGAGACGGAGTTGCCCCATTTTCGGGGCAAGTGCGTCCTAGTTGACACTTTGTACAATATCCTATCAAAATGATAATTTTCAAGCAAAATTAGAATCCTACATAATACTAATTCATCAGTAATAACTGTGGCAAGAATATGATACCAAGTGCGTTAAGTTTTTACATACCAGACTGAAAATACATCAGTTTAAAGTCCAACTTTGCAAAAACTAGGGGGGACGGACTTACCCCACTCCACCTTACCAAAAAGATTAGACTACAGTTCCTTATGAAAATTCTTACGAACTCCGACTTTGAGTCACGCAACACCTGAAGGGATTAGTTGAAGAGATCGAAGCCCACTTATCTGTAATAAAGATCCATCACCAAGAAGCCTTAAATTTCTGGTCCAATTCCGACTCCCGCCGCGAGAAGTCAATCGTCGTCAAAATGGGCCTAACGCGGCCATCGGCCGAATCGAATAAGATTACTATAGATCGCATTAACATCTTAGGAGGATCGAGGAGTGGCTCTAGGCGGTGGCATTGGGCCCCCAAGCCCTTGATCCCTTGGAACTCGCACGATTATTCCCGACGAGTCCCGGTGGCGGACAATGAGCGTACCTGGTCCGTTTCGATTGGGTGCGAGGAACGGGTCAGGGATTCACGGAAACGGGGCGTGTGTGCATCCCTTGAGCCCTTAACCTAATCAGATGAGATCTAATCGCTGATCCGCCTCGGCCGATATTTGTACGCGGAGAAGACGGATGTCGCCCGTAGAATTGAAAAGGTACGACAACCCGAGGAGAGAGAAGTGGCTTGAAAAGAGGAGAAAAACCTTCGCTGAAGGGCTGAGGGAGGGGTGGAGAGTAGGTATGAGGGATTAGGGTTTAAATCGCCAACGGGGAAGGGGGGGTGGGATGGGCTCGTCTCAAGATTTCCTCGGCTGCCTTAAAAGGCCATGGGACGATCTCCACGATGGTGTGCGTGAACGCACTCCTGCAAGCCCGCCGCTCCTCTGAATCGCAGATGCACGCATGTAGATGCGTGTGCATGTGTACACCCGACGATACAGACTGCCGGAGCCAGATCTGTGGACCCTTTCGCTCTAGAAGAATGCCAGAGATAAAATCGCGCAACCCCTGCGCTGCTGGCACCCCCGACGCGAAGGGCTGTCGGGTCTCGTGTTTTCACGAGTGCACCGTCTGCACGCGTTTGCGTGCGTGTACAGTGCTCGACAAAAGTTTCCGGCCACTTGCCGTTATTGCCTCCTGCCGGGCTGGAAACAATGCACGCGAGAATCGAGTGTGTTCGGTGGCTGCTCTTGTGTGGCGGAATTTCTTGGGCCGGACGCGAGTGACTACAATATTTGATCCACAATGATAAACCTACCACACACGATGAGTCTTATTACACTTTTCGTAAGTAGTGCTGCAAACTGCAGACTTCAACAGTTTGTATTTCATAAACAAATTCAACACTAACGTTACGTATATTACCTCGTATTATATTTTGAACGAAATCCGTATTTTGAAAATAGCATAACTTCGAGTTTCTGTGCGAATTGCAATTATTTACAAGCGCTTAAGATCACTGACGCAACAGACGACTCTGCGCGTGTACCGATTTATGGAGCGGTTCGAAACTTTTGGTCGGCATTGTAGGTTGTCTGTGCGTGTGTACGAGCATGTCTCCCTTGTTCGAACAATCGAGCACGCACACGATCAAGACACTTTCGTTGCTCGCTATCGCGGCCGTCCCATTCCTCTTCCTTCGCTTTTATTTTCATCCCCGCTCGGTCTCGCAGCCCTCCCTCTTCTGCCCTCCCTGTCGCCGATTCTGCTCTCGCGGCAACATAGTTCATCGGTGTTTTTAAAGCTTCTCCCATACGGAAAGTATGTGACAGTTTGTTTTGAAAGGGAAAGAGAGAAAGGGGTGAGAACGGGGGCGGCGCTGGATCCCGGCGTTCCGCTGTCACAGACGACGACGAGCTCCTCGGTTGGCATTGTGCGCGATACCTTGAGGACATTTCAAAGTTTAATAGAGTTATGCCCGAGGATGGGGAAACAGTGTATTTGCGGCAGGCAGCCCGGGCCACCGGCCCTCCTTTCTACCCGAGAGAAGGGACCAAGAGAGAGGGGGAGAGAGAGCGAGTGAGAGAGAAAGAGAGATGGAGTACCCCGCAGCACAACGGTCCTCGGTCGAGACTCTATAGAGAAATCCGTTTTTCCGACGCGTATTTATAGAATGGATTTGTCAGCGAGCCGATAGGGTTGCCTCGGACACTGGTGTCTAAACTGCACCCTTCATCCCGCGTCACGTATTTCATTGTTGCTAAGCTGCCCCGCGATTGTACCCCGCCGCCGCGCCGTGAGAACGATCCGAAAGAAAATCTTGGGATCTGTAATCCTACAGAATCCTGTATCACGAAACGCTTTCGACTATCTCTTGTCACAATCAGCCGCGATCTCTCCGGAATCATTCTGCACCCGAAGGTCAGCCCGGGTTCAATCTCCTTTCGAGAATCAGGTGTGTTCTGAATAATAGAGATAATTTTGAACGTACTTTCCAAACTTTAACAGTAAAATAAATCGTAGTACAAAGGGTTAAATTGGGCCAGAAGTTAAGTGCACGAGGGTTAAACAAGTTTTTATAAATGATCCTCAATCACCATCTCGCATGCTGACACCACATCCTATTTACAAACACAACCGTGATCTCCCCAGGCAATTTTTTCCCAACATCCCCATACCGCCTCGGCACTCCTGCACACTAACAATAAGTCCTGAAGCCCCGATGCTCATCTGGCGTTAGATATCGCGCCTCCTCGAGTGCGTTCTCAGCGGGGGTTTAATCCGTCTCATCCCCAAGTCATTTCCATCCTGAAGAACAGCAGGTCCACGAAACCTCAGCCACCCAGAAACACATGGTACGATACTGTTGCGTTTACTTTCCGATTTTTCGGTCGGACAACGTCTCGTGCTAGCCGGTTATTACCGCATTTCCGTATTCCGGGAACACCCGGCTATGTGCCCGTGCTTTAACGTCGCGCCAATTGCGCCAGCTGTTCTTGTTTACCCTCCTCCCTGTCTCACCACCTCTCATGCCTTGCAATTATATTGGAATTAGAGAAATAAAATGCACAGAATTTGGGATCGTTGCTGCCTCGATGGTCGATCCGAATACGAGAGACGGCCGGCTACGACGCGACGCCGGCTTTCGTCGCGTCGCCCGATCAATTTTCACCCTCCGTTGATCGACTTTGAACGAGGCTCGCAAGTTTTTTAATTAATTACGCGCCGCCGGGAGACACAGGGGAGACGAGAGAAGGCTCCGCCGAGCGGGCTCGAAGTTAACGAACAGCCTGGTAATATCGCGAAGCCAAACAAAATTAACTTTCCACGGCGTTTAAGGCGCGCGCGTGGGCTACACGTACTTAGCAAGACGAGACTTTAAGCAGCTCCGCCGCGCCGCGCCAGCAACTTCTCCCGGCGTCCGCACCTGTCAAAACATCAAAGGTATCGCCGCATCGGCTTGGCGTTTTATTGCCACGAAAATGGAATACCTTTTGCACTCTTCGCTAGCTAAGTGCGAAGTCGCGTCTTATGGCGCTCTTAGACCGAACGATCGAATGCTCGTTCGACTCCACTTCGACAAACTGGGGCTTGTTTAACACGGGGTTTACGGGATCCGTCAAAATGTCGGGTTCTAGTATTTTTAATTCACGATTATCGAGTTTGTAAAGACGCATCTGTGGAAAGTCATTAAACAGATTCATTTATATATATATATATATATATTATACGGAAAATAAATACAACAATGTATTGAAAACAATGGTCATCATTTCGAACATTTATTGAAATAAAGTAGTTCAACCAAACCAATTAGTGTAGTAAATTAGTCGCTGATAATACCTGTAATGCTTTTTGGATTTTTCATACCCAAAGTCACACGAAGGTCATCGTATAATATGTCATTGAAGAGGTGTTCACCCCTACTATTGCATCACGATAAAAAATATATAGTTCCATTAAAAAAAATTGATGAGCTTGATATCTAGAAAAAAAGTGACCTTGAAAAAAGTTTTTTCCCAATCATTATATTGCCCTTTCGGTTAGGTTAATATTGTTCTATATAATGTTTTTTTTCTTTTACGAAAACTAAACGAGATATTCAAGATGGTCAAGTTAGCTGGGACACCGTGTATATACTAAAATATCTTGTAAAAGGAAATCTCCCGTTTACAATGACGCCTCAAACGTCGATGTGCGACTTTCCCGCGATGGTACTTCACTTTAAACGAAAACTGTCCCGTCGCGTCGAGGAAAAGAGAAGTGGGTACTTCATTTCAATGACACGCTACATTGAAAGTACATTATTTCACGCATGCAATAAAAATTCGAAATCACTTGTGTATCAACATGGAATAAACCTTTCCATTATACATATTATCTCAGTCAGTGCGGTAATAATGCCGGTAAGTACTAATATGAAAGTTGGTTTTATCCCCTTCGTCGTGCAGGTTACGATCCGGCGATTTCGCGCCGGGGGATTCTGAGGATCGATTATGTCCCCCCACTGGAGTCCGCGAACGCGATGTTAAGGGGGGGCTATCGGGAATCGCGCGGCTAAACGAACAGCCTTAAACCGTGGTCGGAAATCAGCTTCGCTGTTATTAAATTTCCCGATGCAGACTAGCTGCAATATCCGCGCGATATCTCGGCACATCGGGGGTGGGCCAAGGGGTAACGGGGGACGGGTGGTGGGCTAAAACGGCCAGGTGGGTAATATTGCCAACTTGTTCATACAGTTACGAACACGCGGCGCTGTTAATCACATCGAATTACAACACATGCAGCCAGCGCGTTTTGAGATATATGCGAATCTAGTTAGCCGACCGCTGGTGTTAATGCGCGCGGAGCAAGGAAAACGGGATAAATGGTCGGCCGGGAATCGAATAATACATAAACGATCGGTGCTCCCAGAAGATATTGGCGTGCTGTTTACATGCAAATGGAACGGCGGATCTGTCACGGCGGCTCGGGAACTGTTCATCGTTCTGCGTTACCGTGAAACCATCCCTTTTCCAATCCGACGTGCTCTCGCTTCTCGGCGATGTTAGATCCCGCGATTTCTGAAAAAGGTTACACAGAAAACATTGACTTGCTGGCTGAGGAATTTTGGTATTTGATGTTTCCGGTATAAAGAATGTAATTATACATCGAAATCCAAATGTGTACACGTTGAATAATAGTTAAATCACGGAAAATGGTTTTTCATAAAATCATAGATAACAGATTATCATTTAAAAATTTTTATTTTCTGTATGTTTAATTGACACAGATCTACAAAACGTATTTTTGTCGACCAACCCAGGGTAACCCCAGGAACTACGGTTTCGAATGATTATTTGAACATCCGCCTGAAATAGGAGCTAACGAAGCTAGAAAACAAAGAAGACTGGTCCAGCTGCAAGTCTGGTGAATCCTCTCACGAATTAAAGTATATCAGACATGGAGAAATTTTATTCGCATCGCGAAAGGGTTTCTCGGTCGGCGAGACAGGGCGGGCGCGATTACGCGGGGAATTTTTAAACAAGCCCCGCGGGAGTGGGAAGTCGGCTTTCGTCTCGCACGTGTATGGCTTTGGCAAAACAAAACCGGCTTGCTGGAAGTCGATGCTTGGGCGTTAAATACTGTCCGACGGGGGTGGGCCCGAGTCTCATCCTCCGGCGCGGTGGTGGCGCAGCATGGCTCGTCGAAAAACAAACTTTCATGAAGCTCTCTGGCGTTTCAGCGTTGGCTCGGCTTTTCTCGGCGGCGGCGGCGCATCGATAACAATATTCCCCGCTCGCCTACTCGTGTAACTGTCACGATTTACATATCGGCCGGCTTGGCACAGAGTCGCACGCGAATCTCGCGACCCTCGTAAATCTTCCTCGGCGAGCAGACAGAGAGAGAGAGAGAGAGAGAGAGAGAGAGAGAGAGAGAGAGAGAGAGAGAGAGAGAGAGAGAGAGAGTGAAAGTGAAAGGGGAGGAATCGAAAGACACGGTCTCTCGCGAGGCGCTCTCGCGATCGTACGGGCACGCGTTACACGCGCCTAGCCGATGCGATGGTGGGGCTAATGAGGACCCGGGAGATGCATCAGTCATGACGGCATGCGGTAGGTCACGAACGACGAAGCACCGGCTATTAATAAAAGTGGTTAATTGCGCGGCCGGCTCGGTGATAGCCGACGAGCCGAACTCCACGTACCCGCTGCGCGGAACAACGAGCCGAGCGGACGAGTGCACGCTCTCGCCTGTTCAACCGCGAACCTCCGATGGCCAGCTTTGTCTCTGTTCTACACGGGCGGTTAATTATTTCGTGGCCGGTCTCACTCGGAATACCAAAAAATCCGGCTTCCATGCTCGTTTTCATCCAACGTCCGCGGAGAATCATATTGTTCCGAGGAGGCGCAACCGAGACGCTCGACGAGCCTCGCGAATGAGCAAAAAGGTAATAATTAAAAGGTAATAATTAAAGGTTGTAATTCTGCCTTATGCCTACTTCACACGTTCTTCGCTAATTCTAAAAGACCGTATTTAGGAGATACAGATCGGAATTTTATTAGATTTATTTAATTGTGTAAATTGGTCTGAGAAATGTCAATCTGCTGTGCTTCATACTCGAACCTGTAGGTCCGTGGTGTACAGTATCGATAAAGTCTAACAAAGGACTTTAACTGGGAGGAACTATCGAATTATACAGAGGATATAAAGCGAATAAAGATACGAGGACCGGTGAATAATAAATTGAAGGGTTGTAAGAATATTTAAATCGATAAGTTTTCTAGTGATATTACGATGGCTTTATCTAAACGGCAAAAGAAAGCTTTGAAGTTTGAAGTGGGAAATATCTGCGACGTTTCTGTGTACTTCTTGAAGGTCTTTCTCAAATATTGATTCGAGTATTACTTCAACCCCTTCTGATCTTATGTCGGAGCGGACTCGATATTGAATTTTATTCCAATAACCACTTGCCTCCCTGATTTATTTACTTATCCGTAATGCCACAATCTCGTTGCATTTAATAACAAATATTTATACAACCATCAATTCTGATATATCAATTTACAGAAATTGTGTATAAAGAGAAAGTCACAACCAATTTGCAAGGAATAAGTCGATTTAAGGATTATCTAACGGAGCATGGTCGCTGTATGTTATCGAGGCAGACAGCCTAAACAGCTGAAATAAAAAAAGGTGAATCTAATTACCGCTTAATCTACCAGGATCCTGTCCGGTTGGGAGTAACTGTGCGTGCTTGTTCCGTGTGGACACTTTTCGAGCGAAACCCGTAATTTATCGCTCGGGAGTATATTAACTGGCGAGTCTCCAACTTCTGACGCGGCGAAGGATTTGTTGGGTTTGATACACGCTGGCGCGGTTTCGTAGCCGGATCGCGGGAATAGTTTGCGAGGGGAATTCATGGCTGAGGAGCGGGAAGGTCCTTGGGGTCGGCTCCGGCGAGGGTTGCAGGAAGTAACGAGTATGGATCCTTTTATGGTGTTTGTCATCCGTCGCCAACGCGCGCGCGGCCCGAACGTGCCGCGTCTTCGAGCTGTTGGAAATTAATTCTATTTGCGTGTCGGAATTTAATTGCAGAAATATGCACGCCCAATAAGTCAACGTTATGGCCATGATATATCCGTGACGGACGCTTCACGACGAAACTTACACTGTTTCTCCCTCGGTCTTCCATGTTCAACGAGGATATTTCAAATAGTGTTCAGGAAGCAAGTTTCACAACTAAATTCTTAAAACAGAATTTAAAGTGACAAAGCACAGAACGAAAAATACCATAATTTTTATAGCATCCGTTTCCCCTGTCAAAGATCGTTTAAAATGATTAAGAGACGTCGAAGATTTTCGAAGTTAATGTTAATGAAGATCTGGCCAGCGTTGGTTACAACGTGTCGCGTTGACCGCGCGGATTATCGATGAAATGTTAATGGCCGTGGCACGGGGAATAAATCAAATTTTATAACGGAGACGATATTTCGCGGCAGTCATGCTAGATTAAATACACACGCGCGGGCCGAGGAATGGCGAATAAGCCGCGCGCAATCGGGCTCCCGTGAAATTGAACTATGCCGCGATAAAATTCGATGCCGTTTGCGCTCCATTAAAATCGATCGACATTTGATTGATGACGCGTTGCTTGATGAACGTGTGCTTAGAGCTTCGCGAATAATTATGGCGACCCGTTCTTTTATTTATACACAGCGGGGGATTTGTTATACTCGGTCACCGTCGGCGGTGGGGCACGTCCATTGACTTCACACGAGAACCGTGCTGGTGTATCCCGTTTTTTTTTTGTTTTATTCATTTGGAAGTCACCTGATATCCATCGGTGACAAGATAAAATCCATTTGGAGCTTTTAATTGCCGGAATGACGCGCGCGTTTCAACGAATTTTCCGAAAATTGCTAAAAGAGAAATATAAACAATTACTACGGACATCTAAATTTTTTAATCGAACAGAGCCCGAAGTTTTAAAAGCGTGAAAGGTTTCAAGTTCGATGGGTGAGCATTTCATTGGAATTCCCGGCCGAAAATCCGTTCTTATCAGCGTGCGAACAGATAACAATGAACAATGAAAGTAACGGAGTCCAGGTTGTTTTACAACGCAGCGACGTCGTTCGAATGAGCGTCGATCGCTGCACGTTGTCGCGTTTATGATCGTCCGATTGTTGTCCTCCGCAGCTCGCACGTCCGTGCAGCAATTCAATTGTCCATTTCGACTGCGGATACGTACATGCATTCGTGTACACGCGCGATTATGTTTATTAGCGGCTCGCGTGACCGGCGCACGTGTCGCGCTGCTAATGTCGTCCACTAATTCCGGCCGTTGTAACACGCGTAACTGAGACGCGAAACTGTTTTCGCGACAATGTTAACTCGTTAATTGGCTATTCTACGCTTACCGTATTTGTCGTTCCGAATTTATTCTACCGGTATATCCGAATCTTTACGCACTTCCATCCGTGTCCTGGTCGAAACAGTGCCAATCGACGCTTCTAAATAATTGGAACACACAACAGCAATTTTATTTTATAGTACCAATTGTTTACCACTAGCTGAAACAGTGTGTACAATTTTCGTAAACTCGTAATATTCTCGATTAAAGCGATGCCTTTTTTATTGCTCGAAGTTTGAGGACATTGAGGACATAAGATGAGACTTAAATCAGACTTTGAGCTCATCGCAGGATTCAATGATCCTTTGGTTCACCTGAAATGTATTTCTCAAATTTTTCACTATACATCACATCGTTAAATGAGAAAGTGCATGAGGCTGTCTAATTAAAAACGATCATGAGAAGCAAAGCTCCTTCCAATCTCGAATCAATTGATGTAGCTCAATTCCATAACAGGTTCAAAGAATAATTCGTCGTTACAAGCAGGCGGGAATGTAACCGGTGTAACTCGGTCGCTGGTTGTCGTTCGCGGCAGTCAATCAAGAGAAACGGCACGCGTGAATCCGCGTTCCCCACTTTCCGCATTCATATTTATGTATCCCGGTGCCTCGGATTTGTAATAAAACTGCGACCGGCATTGCCGTTTTAACGAACTGCGCGCGAGCGTAACTCCATCGACCAGTCGATCCGCGTGTCAACGGACGTATGATTGTTTTCGTAATTCGCAGCTGGCCCCGGCAGCCCCGCCGCTCCGCTCACCGGTGGTTATTTACATAAACGTTGAAAATTTATTTGTTTCAGTTTATTTCGTACGCAATATCCGGCCGCGCGCGCTCGCTAGGCGGCCGACGCTTCAGGAATCGCCAAACAGGGAACACCGGCGGCTTTGTTTCGGTTTACAATTCAATTCGCAGCTGCTCCCGTCCCCGCACACCCCCGAAATCCTCCGGCGTCGAGACCCCCACTCTGGAAAACCTGATAAAATGCCACCGCGTTTATTACCATCAATTCTATATGTTTATCCGGGACATTGATTCGCGAGTTAGCGACCACGTCACGTAGTTCATTATTACTGCGCCACTTTATCGCGGAAATCGCACGAACAGACTTTTCGCGATTCATGTGCCTCGGCTGGACCGATCTCGCGGTTATTTGATCCCTTTGTTATGTTCGATGAATTATTAAGAGGCAAACCTAATAGTTACTCCCCGTCTGCAAACTCCCACAACCGTGTCAGGAGCTTAACCCTTTAGGGACGATGTCTGTCGTATCGACGTTGAGGAGTATTTCAAAATTGATCACAGTAAACTGCCAATTAATCGTTATCCCTCAAGAGTTACTATTCACACTAGGAAATGAAACGTGTATCTTAGACGTATGCGACACTTTTATCGCAATTCGCGCATCTCCCTGTGACAGGGCTCTAATCCGCTCGATAAACTCGAAATCGGCCGATGTTAATGCTCCAGAAGATCCGACTTGCCGCGATGCGTACTCACCGGCTGCTTCGTTTTTAACATTTCGCTGCGACGAAGACGACGACGTCGACCCCCGTGCCCTTTAAACTTTACGAGGACGTCACTCGTGAACCGGATGTTAGCGTTCCCCTGGTTTACGAGCGCCAGCGGGAAATGGTTTACACAAATGTCCTCCCGGCTGCCGTCTAACCCGACGTTTTTGACACCGTGTTCGCGAGCCAGCCGCGAATCCCATTTCTGGACCCTGTCGTTAGAGGAAAGATTGGCTATCCCGCCGTTGAGTAGATTCTTCCTTCCTCGGTGACGTAAACTCCAAGATTGCGAATTTAAAATTACAAATTGACACCTGTAAAACTCGACGCACCTTTCTGTTATTCCCAGATAGCTTCGATACCTTTTTACACTTGTTCACAATGATGTACAGTAAAGTCTTGATCAAAGAAAAATCCTCGGGTCCGTACTGTTTCTTAGATCGTGTTGTTATTGTAAAATCTGCTTACCCGATTTTCGGAGGTCTTCAGTTCTGTTTTGCAGGTCACTGGAAATCATCATGCTCGAAAACAAACAGATAATTACCGCGGTTTCACGCTATCAGGTTCCGCGAAGGAATTCGCGCAAATTGAATCGCATTGTACTCGGGGGTATCATTCGAAACTATTGCGAGATAATTCCACCGGGTCGAAACACGATTTTCCGGCGAAACAAATTATTTTTAGCGCGTTTTGCGTTGACGCTCCTCGTCACACCGTGTCTACCTTGTATCCTTTAACCGGAATAACTGAAGTCGCGACTTCAAAGCAGCTGGGTCTGTGTCGCCAACCCCTTCAACGGAAGATCCATAAATCTTAACGAACAAAACCAGTGAACGTTGTAGAATATGGAACGGCGAGCAGACAGACAGAGAGACGGACAAACGGACGGAGAGAAGCATCATGTACAACAGAACGATCACGCTTGTAACTCTCGGTTTCCAAGTGTTTCGCTTTCAGTTGCCGGGTATCGGGCTCACCACTTAACGTCAGCCTTTAAATTACTGCGGGTCGCGCGTCGCATATAGAAACGACCGGAATATATTGTATTATCAACGTGGAATCGGTTCATTGGTTTTCCAGCCCCGGCTTCCGACATCCGATCCAATTAGTCGAACACCGAAAGCCGTTCGGAGCGGGTTGCAGTTATTACACATTTGCGCGGGGCCAAATGCGAACGAGTTTTCTCTGGCCGAGGGATTCTTTCGTCGCGTCTCGTTTTCCCGTGGAAAAATTTGCGGTGGAGAGATTCAAAGGACGGCGGAGGGAAAAGGAGAGAGAGAGAGAGAGGGAGATAGGGAGGGAGGGAAGGAGAGCGTTCCCAATCGGTTACATGCCCTGTTGCCTTTCGCTTCACGTCTGATCGCGTTTACGAGTGTCTCGCGATCCCGTTGAGCGCGTGAAAAATTGCCGCGGCCGGGAACAAGGCAGCTTTTCACCGTGAACAATGAGCGACGTTCTAAACGTTGCTTAAAATCACCGGCGGCGGTGTGCTCGCCAAGTGCTCGCGCGATCGAGGACCGCACGTGTGCGAGCCCATCGATCCCGTGCCAGCCCGTTTTATCCTCGCTACTCGACTTTTATGGACTTCCGTAGCCTTTATTCCCGCCGTTCGAGGATGCAGCTTTGATGTCTTTACGAGGCCGTCTCTCACCGAAATAAACGCGCCAAGAACATATGGAGACGGATCCCGAGCAACGATCGTCTTCGCTTACTTGCTCGCTGGCTCGCCTTTACAACTCGCTTACTCGCTCGCTCGCTCGATCGTACGCAGCCATTTCACGTTTATATCCAACGATATCGGCGGGGGCGCCGTTCGCTCGGAGTTAAGCGGGGTTAATCGCTTGCCGCTTCCTGTTTTCACAATCCGGCGATGGGAGAATAAGACCGAAATAGGAATTCAATGTTTGGCCACGGAGGGGGATACGCTGCTCCGCCGACGCTCGCTCGCGAGCAAACATCATCTCCCGGAAACTTACCTCCGCGACGGGGGTGAGAAGTGGTCGAACCGACGAATGTTTCATAATGGATGTTGATTCTCATCTGTGTAATGTCAAACCTTGCTACTCTGTACTCCTCGGATAACCGTTTACCGGTTCTAGGGGTGGGATCTACCCTTAAATTGATCACCGTGAGAAGCACGATGGACGTTGGTGAAATCGAGAAGCGTTCATAATGTATTGTCACATCTTCTTTCTCTATCCTCGACTAATCCTTTAATGGCTTTAGGCGAGGGATCAACTTAAAATCATTCAATGATTAAGATGAACGATAAGTGGTCGGTTTCCAGTATATTTCGTAGTGGAAACTAACACAGACCGAGCAAAAACAAGGTATACCAATTAAAAATCCATTCAGATTATGAAACAATCGGCCAACAATTAACACGTTGCTACCATTTGCTTCCACCTCGGACCCCATACAAGCGACATTTTATTAAATACCCCTCTTTCTCTGCAAACCCCTTTGGAACACTAAAAGGATACGAAGAAAACCTCATTAACATGCTGAATATTACGCTACTCACTACAGCAGTAAATAAAAGCGCACGCAAAATGGCGGTCGTTGGGAACACGTGACACCGTCGGCGAACTGCATTAAGGGCGTACGGTTGGGTGAATTTGTTCAGACTATCCAGTGCAGGAAAAATAGCTCTTGTTTCGAATCTCCTCGTGGAATGAATGTCTAGTTAGGACCCTATTAACCCTTCAGGGACGACGACCAATTGTCAACTCCTTTCAATTATGAAAATTATGAAAATTTTAATACAAGTGTATTGCATCTACTGATCTAATCTTCTGCAACAAATATTGAAATATACCTCAGTATGATGCACAGACGTCTCTGAAGGGTTAAGAACACGAAACACCTCGGAAGACGACGGGGGAGGCAGAGTTCTGGGGTGTGCTGCGTGGTTTTATTGAAGCCTAACTAACAAGAATTCATGGGATCCCAGCGTCTGAGCAGACGAAATTTCATTCGGTATTCAAGCGGTTCACCTACGTTCCAGCATTCGAAATCATTCCATTGAATCCCAGAGGCCGGGGCATTAATTTCCCCTACATTTCACCTGGCGCCCTCGCCCTTAAACGTCGGAACGCCCCCCGTGGCCCCCTCCGACGGTCATTAAATTTTCTTTTTCTCGGGGGCCGCGCGTCTCTTGGGCTCTCCTTCTCTCCTTTTCTCTTCACTCTCCGTGCTGCTGGGAATGGTAACGGTGTCGCATCGGGTCCAAGTATTTTACAACGACTGTAAATAAAAGCCCGGCGCGAACTGGCGCACTTTCCCCCTTTACTACTGGCATATTATTGCCCCTTTTACGTTTTCCCCGATAGCGGGAAGTCACGGTGTATCCAGCTGCGGCACGATCTTTCCGGCCGAGCACTCCGCTCCCGGCCAATAGTTAGAGCAATACTTCAATCGGGCCGAGGGACGTTTCTCGCGCCGCGCACTGCTTCGACCCCGGTGTACTTGTACGCGAGCGCGATTCCCGCAGCCCCTGGGCCTCCCGAGGGAAATTTAAAAAATCCCGATTCCGTGGCCTCCCGGCGCAGAAGGAAACTCGAGAAGCTGGGCACGACAACGACGACGCCATTCGTCTCACGAGGAAAGCGTAGCTTTTCAACGAACCATACATTCCTGCGCGAATAGAGAGGGGCCGAGATTTGCCGTGTCGATTATCACTCGCCGGCACTCACCGATGGAAATAAAATCCTTTAGCCGAAAGTTCGTCATGGCAAATGACGCGAATAGATCCCCAACCGACTTTCCCCTGAACGCCCAGTTCCATTTCACCGTTCGGTGATCTCGTTAAATTCGTTTCGTGACTGATCGTATTCTTAAAAAGTTCACCGAGAGTGTGCTTCTATTCGGTCGTTTGGCTTGCCCGGGATTAGTAGTTAAGCGATTCATGGAATCATGGGGATAACGTTGTAATATTCCCCGTTTCCTGATTCCTCGATACAACTGGCTGCTGGTGGCGATCGCGTAGCCTGTTGTCGTCGGTGTCGCGATTACTCGCTGCCATTCACAAGAGGAATCTTCGGTTTCCCACGGAATGACCTGCCGCTGGCGCAACGTGTAATTGTTACAATGACACGCGGACTGCGCTATCGATCTGCATCGGGACGATCGAGCTGGAACTGCTGGCGAAATCAATTAGGGGGTGACGCGAAATTGTACGGGGCGACGAACGGTGTGGGAACTTTCGATCGGCGCTGTAGACTGATCGGTAGATTTTTCAGATCACAGATTGATTTGCATCTGATGCATACAAATATGTATCGAACTACAAAGTGCATTGAATATCGTAAATAATTTTGGTTATTGACACAAGATTTAAAAGAATCTACTATCTTTACTGTCATTCACATCTGCTTCTAAAGGACAACAGATAAAATTTAAAGATTCCCTTTTCACTCTTTTATAACCATCGAATCGCAGCAATTTCTCAACGCTGCAACAGAACCGTTTTGCGCAAATGAGAATCGGTAAGCGGCGGATCACGCGACGATGAATAACGACGCTAAGAGCCCGCTCGTCTCACAATTTCTTTGTCCATCAGCCGCTTAATCATCGTCCGTTTCCGGAACCAGTTGGCCCGGTTGCGTAAGTAGAAACGTGGGTACTACGTCGCGTCGGACAGGCTTGTTTCTCGTTGCTCGCACGTCGCTTCTCGCCGCCCGTTGCCCCGGCACGAACGTCTGAAATGCCTCCTCGAACGCATCGCGAAAGTGCATTACACTGCGTCTGGAATACGCAATACGGCTGTGTCGAGGCTGGCGGCTCTGTCGCGGATATGCGGCGCACGAGCGTAGCTACACACGAGCGTAGCAAATTCGCGTCGCGAGCGAACCACGCTCCCCGGGCTAGACGAGAAACAGAGCGAGAGAGATGGAGAGAAAAGAGATGCCATAATCGTTGCGGAACTCCCGGCAAGCCATGGTCGTTTCTTCCTCCTCTTCGCCCGATTCGTTTCGCATCGCGACCTTATCCCCTTTCGGAACGATACACCTCTCCGCTACCCAATATAGCATCCACGATACGCAAACTGCGCGAGACGCGACAAGACAGTTCTCTCTTCTCGGATACGCTTCGCCCCGTCGGATTTCCATGTGTTCTTGACGGTAATGCTGTTTTTACCGGGGCATTTAACATATCCGTGCTCGGTATCATCCCTTCGAAGATCGCATATTAGCTGGCGGTACTCGTGTTTACGCTCCGACGTGCTTCCGGCACGGCATACTCGATTCCAGGTCCCCTGTTCCCAGATGAAACCGAGCCCGCCGTAATGGATTCGATGGAGTTGTTTCCCGGGGACATCCAAGAACACGACAGTCGCTATTGAACCTCCTCAGTGTCGATTGAAACTTTCTTCGGGCTCCCGACCACCGGTTCTTGCAAAAATTCCATTTCCTGCAGCTGGACGGCTCGTCGAATCTAGGTGCGATCGTTCTGATTAATAATTATTTAGGTGTATTGATACTGGAGGGTTCTATGTAAGTGCAGATAACGTGATCAATTTGATGCGGGAAATGAATTTCGTCGTAGCGTCGTCTGAAATCTCGGATGTCAAGCAAAAGTACATTTAACAACCTCTCTCCATAATTTGTTTGGGCAGTTTGCAACTCGTACTGCTTTTTGTGTCAGCTTGACTATACAGGATGTGTCCGTTAAGTTATGTCACCATTTTTTAGGCATTTCCAGTAGTGCAATTGAAAAATGTTTTAGACAAAAATTTCTCAGTACTTGGTGAGCTACATGTTCGCATATTCTTAAATCTGAAAAAATGCGTTTTATCTAAAAAAGTAAAGGTCACCTTGACCTTTTTAAAAAGCACCATATGTTTTGGACGTCATAGGATTGTTGCTGATGTCGAGACGAATTCAACAGTGTAACTTTAATAAAAAATTATTTCTTACAAAACAAAGCAAGTTACATTAGATGTTCGAACTGCGATTCATCTTCTGCGATACAGAGCTCCGCTCTTTGTATTAAACTTTTCGTTGTCGCCATAATTAGGGCGCCTCGGTTTATGTTATTATATGCAGTTGTTATGTGATTCCGAAGTTCTTTATGGGGATATCTGCAATCTGTTGTATACGACACAACAATCAGTAATGTTCAAGAACTTCGGAATCGCATAACAACTGCATGTAATAACATAAACCGAGACGCCCTAATTTGAACATCTAATGTAACTTGCTTTGTATTGTAAGAAATAATTTTTTATTAAAGTGACGTTTGCACAAAATTTTCGAGTATGAGGTCATTTCAAGGTCATAGTGTAATACACTGTTAAATTCGTTTCGACGTCAGCAACAACTCTATGACGTCCAAAACATATGGTGCCATTTAAAAAAGTCAAGGTGACCTTTACTTATTTACGTAAAACGCATTTTTTCAGATTTAAGAATATGCGAACATGTAGCTCACCAAGTACTGAGAAACTTTTGTCTAAAACATATTTTAATTGCACTACTGGAAATGCCTAAAAAATGGTGACATAATTTAACGGACACACCCTGTATATTATTAAAAATCGTTATTTTTATTAATTAATATAAAATCAATTTCTTTAGAGAATATATTTTTAAAAAATTATTTCAAGATACTAAAGCTAGTGCTAAGGATTGAAACGACTAAAGCAAAATGAGTGGAACAAGACTCGAAAATAAAGTTCGAAAGCACAATGATCACCGGAGGAAAAAGTGGTTTACAGTGCGACATCTGTCCTGTATCAGTGTCGTTTCGATCTCCGATAGGTCGACTCGGAATCTCGAGAAGCAGCTAATCATTGGGGAGGGCGAGCGAAACGCGATCGAGCAAAAGCGAGTTGTTATCTCCGGTGTAGCTAGCGAATGCATCGAGTGCACCAGGAGAGAGAGGGTTGTACGGGTAGTGCATCGATCGCAGCTCTTGGGCGATAAAATTTTATTCGGGCAGCGTGCATGTGGGTCGAGCAAGGTCGGACAACGAAAAAACGCTAGACAGCCAGGGGTAAATAAATTTAAGACTGGCTTGTTCCCTGCCGTCAGCCGGTTTTCGGTCCACTCTCGGTCCACGGGAAACCGGGTGGATTCTTTTACTGCCGCGACTTTACGAGAGCTCGACGCGACGCGCGCTCCGGGTTCCCTCGATTACCGATCGAACACGCTTTTTATGCGGCCGAGAGCGTCGCGGCTAGTGAATGCAAAGTGCTCGCCTCCGCTATCCGCCTTCAATTTTCGTGTCCCTGATATAACAATAAAAATATGCCAATAAAAGGACCCGGTCTCCCGTATCCCCCGGCAAATGGAAAAATCTGCGGGATATCGACTACGTAACACGCGGAGCCAGCCATAATAACTACCGGGGTCGGTCAATAAGTAGGTTACACCTTTCCTCCGGCTTCTGTTCGGAAGTTTCATGCATTTGCATTTTAAAATCGGACATTTCATATGCAACAACCTAATAAATAGCCACGGTTCGAATAAATTGAGAAAATTGAACTTGCACTGATTGTCTCCTGAGCTCTTCGCGCGTACCTCTCTTGAAACAAAAATTGCAGGAGGAGAATAACTCGGTTATTGATCGACCCTTTATTTACTGGACCATTCGGACAATTTCATTTTTCATCGTGATACCGTTCCCGGCGCGGAGATTTCGATGCAATAGAGCGATCGTCTATTGGTCGAGGAAACGGTGACCTCTTGAACGGCATTCGACCAGAGCTCAGGCATTTCGTTCCCAGCGAATTAATCTACGTTGATGGTCCTGCGGCACTTGACGGACAGACGGACAGCAGAATTAAAATGCGCCACTTCGAGTGGCTCTGGACGAGTGCACCACTTGACCGGGATACAGAGACAGAGCGCAGCAGCGGAACGGCAGTTCGCGTCACGGCAGAGTCAACAGCATCGAACGACAAGTTCTGCTATCCTACGTTCGCCGATTGATTAGCGACAGTGCTACCGAAAACACTGGTTCCCCGATGAAATTGGATAACGGTCGGTGGCTGTATCTTCCAGATATATACATATAGAATCGAGCATGAACAATGTGAATTTGAACTGCGGCTGCCATTTTGTCGGGGTGCATTAGCGCACTCTTTGACATGCGAGCTGGACCGGATTCGATGGTTCGCTCATGGAATATGGGTGAGTATTTTTACTTTCTAAAGAAGGCGACGATAAATCGTTTGACTTTGTTATGTTATCTTGACCAAATTACTAAAAATAAAAGAAGACATATAATCGCATCGAACTTCCAGCTTTCGAGATCGTCAGGGAAAATGTTCATCCCGCGTAAAAAAAAGCCTAGCAGCGAGCTAATAATTACCGGGCTATTTAGCACGGAAAGGGTTAACGGGGGATTAGCGTCGACGGGACGACGAGGGGCCAATTGAAGGAGCACAGTTGGGCACCTGTCTCGGCGTCGGAGCACCCTGAAAATGTCAAAGGTAGCGCAAACAACAACGGGATAATTTGCCGGGCACTCGTCCGCGTAATTCGTTTACCCTTAATTCCTCATTGAGCCGAGTCGTGTCTATTATTCCAGGCGCATCTCCCGTGCCCGGGGACTTTGTTTCGCATTTACCCTCTCGTTGCTGTAGCTGGCCCCGGTTTACCGTCCAGTAGCGTGGCGTGGCTTGGCTCGGCGTGCCGTGGCATGGTGTGGTGTGGTGTGGCGCGGCGCCGCGAGCTGCAGTACATTTTACGGTTGGCTAGCCAGTAATGCAGTAATTAACGTTTCTTTCATGTACTCTTTTGCTTTCACCGCTTTAAACCAGCTGCGTCCCGCGGCCTGTGTGCGTAAGACCCGCGTTCCCTTGCTGCTGTCCACCGTATCTTGCGCTCGCGTATACACACACACATACACGCTGAACACATGAACACCGATTTTCTACATACACGTACAAGGACCTAGAGTATTTACAGAGACAAGAGTACATTCAACCTTTTCCCCCCGACTATTTTCACCCTTGTTCTCCTGCCCAAGCAAAGACCCCCGGCGGTGCGCGCCGCCCTTCGCGTCCCCGCCCCTTTCCGTCCAGTTGAAAAAATAATTACCCCATAAGCCGGACCGTTTCCGCTGGCTCCGTGGACACGCATTCCGCCTCGCGTCTACCAGAGAAATCTGACGGCCAGAGAACCATACAACGGGGACCGGGGCGTGGGCCAGCCGCCCTTGACTATCTTTCAGCGAACTGGTCAGCTAGGGGTGGCATGACCTCTCCAAGGGTGGATTATGTGTAAAATAGTATTTAGGTGTGCAGGATATCCTGCAGACTGTGTACGATTCTGTTACCACACGTCTAAACGGTGTAGGCTGGGTAACACCAAACGCGAGAAGAATTGAATACAGTCTACGATCTAAAGTAACAATCACGATTCTTCCGGGCACAACGAGCATCCAAAGGAGTCTATACCTCTGCATTGACTATTCATCTTGAGGTTCTAGCACGCCTGTAACGTTAGGTCCTATATCTGTCGTTCTGGTGGACGTTCTTCTCGACCGAATGTATCGTCGTCCAAAGTCGGGTTTTTTAATTCTGGCCGTAATAACCATTCGTTACAAAGACTCATCGGCGTCCCAATGGAGAACAACAGCACTTCGGCATACAAGCGCGGGTCACTTTTCAATTAAAACTCGCCGCGAGCGATCCAGTTGCCCGCAATAAAGCTCTGCCGTAATTGTTTAGTTAGGACCGAGTTAGTTCAAAGTGGACTATTCCATTCGGTGTCCCCACCGCGGGCACACTTGACAACCGCAGGAGGCGTATCCTTTCCACGGGGAAAGCCGCGGATGTTGACAACGGTTATTAATAAAACAGACGTCGAACACTGCGGCCGATTATTCGGCGAACGGGATTGCCAATCATTTAACCGTACACTGGAGAATACAGACGTGTGAACGAAACTTTGCAGATGTTTCAAAGAGTATCTTTTCGTTGGACGAACACATTTTATTATTAAGATTATTAAACTTTATGAAGCTTACACCAGTGGATGTTTGTACAATTGTTTCGGACTTCGCTTGGTGACGCTCAATAAAAATCGGAAGATTTGCTCGCCAAAACGTCAGTGGTCGAGCCGAATCGGCGACTCGCAACGAGGAGCCGGGCGAGCGGGTCGTTAAACCTAAAATCGCGTAAACCGCGGAGAGGGTGGGACGCTATCATGCCGCAATAAAGCCGGCTTTAATAACTCTCTGTTTACCGAGTGGACGATTCCATCGGCACTCGAGTGCGGCTTTTTTCCCTCTATTTCCACCGCGAAGGCAATTCGAGTCCCGATGTTTGACCAATTCTTGAACAACGGCCGAAGTAATAACGTGGCTCGGCAGTCCTTCGCGAACCATGCCAAAAGGGAGACCCTCGGCGAAGAACAAAAAGAAGGAGAGAGCGGCCGTGAAACGGTATTAAATTGATACAGTGACTTATTTTTATTTGCCGGGGAAAACTTCGCCGCCGAATTAATTCAAATCTATGGCCCCGTGCCGCGTGCGTATTATAAAAGTTCCGCGGCGCGAGGTTCGCAACCGTCTTCCACCCCCGCGTTTCTCTAGACGACGCGCGACGCTTTCTCTCTCATTCCACCCCCAGTCCCAGCGTCCTCAGTCCTTTCACTCGCGGCACCCTCGTACTCGCGGAAGCTCATAAAGCCGGACTTTTTGTATTCATGTACGTGACTGCAACTTTCAACGGGCCACGTCGCGGAACACGGGTTAAGTATATTCAAGGATTCACCCGCCCTCGGGACACTTTTTTGCACGCATCAGGACGCAGCTTTTTCATAACCGCGCGCTCATGCTCATGCTCGCGCTCGCGCTCGCCAACAGGAGCAACCCCGTCTACGTGCACCACGGGATAGCTATACTACTATTGCATGGCTGTACCGCCAATCCGGTTCCGTTTGATTTATTTATTTATTTCCCGCGATTCTTCGACGATTCATTCACCTGGGAGCAGGGGATAACCGAGTTACACGCAGTCGGAAGGTTTTATAAATAAAACCACGCGATCCTCTGCGGAGATTCCGTGAGCGGAAAGTTCGCTGTCAGGATCTGCAGAGACAATAACCGCATACGGACACTGCGAATCGTGAGCTTCCTGGGAAACAACATCGTCCGTTCGTTCATTATCGCTTTCGATTTCTTGGGATCTTATAAATTGACTTGAGGTATAGTACTTTTAAAGAAAATTAAGTGTCACTATAAATAGAAATACTTAGAAATTCAATCCTGGAATAATCAAGAGCCATTAGAATTTTCAACGTGCCCGACTAATTATTGCAAGACGAGGCTGGTAGGTTCTCTCAAGAAATTATATTCGAGAGAATTTTCAAGGGTTCATTCTCCCGTGGTATCGGTAGGTGCGATCAAAGTCCGGAAGCGGAAACCAAAGCGTATTTCCCGAACGGTCCGGCCCTCGAATCCCGTTCCCGAAAAGATATGGCCCTCGTTGGAAATACAATCACGGAGAGTAGTAGCCGGGGTCCCGTGTAACGAGCAGCAGCGATTTACACGATCGTGGAAGATATATTAACGAAGATAAGTAGAGACGTGAAATGAACGCGGCCGATGGTCCGTCCGCCATCTTGTTCACGAGCCGTCGAGTCGCATAATTTCGTGAGAAGTATGCAGGATCACGCTCTTTCCCTTCGTCGTATCCCTGACGAATTTCGAAGCCGTTCTCCACGCACCGGATAGATCTACGGAAAAACAATTTGTCGCAACGGCACCAGGGTTTTTGGTATTCGTGTCTCGGAAACTCTCCTCGAGGACCCTTTTCCCTGTTTTTCCGGCCTGGACGGGACGAGGAAATGACAGCGAGATATATTGCGCAACAGCCCGCTATTTACGGCTCTTCGAGCATTATTCGACCCCGCGGAAGAGTCTGTGCGTTTGTCGTCGCGTTGGATTTATACAACTGCAAAAAAGCTCCCGTATATACTGGCCGCCCCTATCCGTTAATCGTGACTTTTATGGCTTTCGCTTAGCCAATACGGTCGATAGATTACAATTTGCACGATATTCGTGTTGCTTTATGGGTACCATTCGTGATCCTCCAAACGTGTCGACAAGCAGTGTCAACTCCTTCATTGTAGGTGAAGATCTATGGCAGCGGTCGAAATCACCCATTTCAGATCCATGGTTCCAGTATTATTAACCCTTTGCAGCCGGAGTTATATATTTTAATTTGAAAATTAAACGTTTCTTCCGACCTAGAATAATTCCATTGCATATGATTTTATTTTCAATATACAGGGTGTCTCAAAATTCCTTCGATATCCGGAAATGGGAGGTTCCTGAGATCCTTTGAAGCAACATTTTCCTTTGCAAAAATGTCGTCCGTGGCTTTGTTAAGGAGTTATTAACGAAAAACATGGACCAATCAGAGTGCGACCTAGACGGCGCGCCAACTGTCAATTGGACGAATGTGCCAACACGCGTCTATGTCGCGCTCTGATTGGTCCGTGTTTTTCGTTAATAACTCCTTAACAAAGCCACGAACGCCATTTTTGCAAAAGAAAATGTTGCTTCACATGATCTCAGGATCCTCCCATTTCCGGATGTTGAAGAAATTTTGAGACAGCCTGTATAGATATGAAATTGATATGAGACCAGTACACGAATAATATGATTTTCAGTAGTTGTACTGTACCAAAAGGAAACTTAGAAATTTTCTATTACATTATACAGTAAAGTCTTGATCTGTGAAAAACCCTCGGGTCCGTGCTGTTTTTTAGATTGTGCAGTTCTACTATTTTTTGTGACCTAGCCGAACCTTCAAGTGTACAACAACGCTTAATTTATTTAATGACGTAGTTCATCGGTGTGATAAATACAGGTAAATACTGTGGCATGATAGAGGATTACTGGAATCTTCAAATCGCTCTCCATCTTGATCCATTAATTAATTACTGGGTTAAACATTCATCGAGTCATGTGGGTTAAGGAGATTAACGTAAATTTTAGATCACACTTCTATAAGTAGTGGAGCGTTATACAAATTTCCACTTTGGTGCAATAATTTAAAGGCACAGGAGTCGAATAACATTTTCTTCGTTAAAAGATAAAAATCTAAACATTTAAACTCGCCGGGCCATACACCGTCAAATGCACTTAAGACTTAGGAGAAACAACTGCAGCACAATCTACGATCCCCAAACAAAGCCCTGATTTTACAACTCTACCGAAAAGGGCGGTCTCATAAAAGCAACGTCCGCCGCGTAGAATGAGAGATAAATAGCATCGGTGTTTAGGCATTAGCGTCATTAAAGCGAAATAAACGTTTGAAGTGACACCGGTTCTCCATTAAGCCGGTTCTATTGCCACGTTTATAGGACTATTAGTGTCCTGTGGGGGTTTACAGGCCCTCCTCTAAAGAAAACTATTATTATTATCTATTGGTAGGTGGTCTACGTAGTCCGCTGGAGGCCCGGCCGCATGAATGCAAACAAATTTGCTGGGTGAATGGTCAGTCGCCAGGAGGCTGATTTCCATGAAGCTGCTGGACAACGCTCCCGGCAACAAATAGACGAAGGAAAACACTCGTCGCTGGAGAAGTCGTCCACTTGGAGCCCGTGGAACGGACTCGCGTCGGAGCGAGAGAAAAAGAGGGAGAGAGGGGGGCCCGACAACACCATTGCTGCCCCCTCGAAAAATCATTAGCATGGTGTAAGAGGAAGGAATTTTCTTGCGAGCTGGCAATAACAAAGAGGCCAATTTCACTGGCATTGAATATAATCTTTTCTTAAATTCATTGCTAGTCGAGGGAACGTAAAATTCACTTGGAATTTAGAGGCACTTCCATCTCTCTATTTTACGCTCCAAGAACCTGTGTTTCAGAAGATAATAGTTTCAGAAACGTCTCTTCTCAATCAGGGGAGAAATGGAATTTTTACGACTACCGACAAATCCAGCTCAAAATCATTTAAAGATTCATAGAAATCACCCTATCATTGGTGAGTCGCCATGATCATTCTACAGGAGGCATATTTCCATGGAGCTGCTGTACGAGGCTCTGGGCACAAAATAGATGTAGCGCAAACACTCGTGGCTGGAGAAATCGTCGACAGAGGGGCCCGGTGGAAAGGACCTATGTTAGAAAGAGCGAAAAATGTGGAGAGGGGCACGGGGCCTGAGGGTTTCGCTCGCGGAACAACACCTTTGCTGCCCTCTCGAAAAATCATTAGCACGATGTATGAGGGTAAAATCAGGGGGCAGGGGAGAAAGGAACATGTGACATCTTTCGGTATTCGCGTCTCGGATTCTTGAAGGACTCTCGGCGCCTTTGTGAGCCCGGCTCCCGGCCGCGACGTCGGGGCATATTGCGGAAGCCGTCGAGTATTTATGGTACTCGGGGCATTATTTGTGCGTGGAGGGGTCCGTTATAGGGACGTCGAGTGCATCGCTAATATTGGCACACAGTGCCGGCGCTTGGCTGAGCACAATTGGAGCGTTGTGTAAGTACAGACTGCAGCCTCATCAATTACCCGTTCAATTAGCCGAGCCCCCCCTTCGTCCCTCTCCTCCTCCTCCTCCTCCTCCTCCTCCTTCTCGAAGGGGGGCCACGCCATTCCAAGAGGAAAAGGAAAGTGAACACGCGCGCGCGGCCCGACGCAGTCGCGAAAATCTGCTCCGTTCAGTGGCTTACGCTTTTGATGCTGTTCCTGCTGCTTCTGTTCCTGCCGCTGGTGTACGCCTCTCTCCGCCTCTTACAGCTACAGCACCAGTCTACCTCTCGATTTCATCGATTGTTCACGAATCACTCGGCTACGAAATTCGTGCACCACTACCCCGTACAGTCTCCGCTTTAAAGTTTAGTCTAGCGCCACGAGACCGTGGCTTGTTTTCCATTCGGAGTACATATAACGGCTCCACATTTTCTGACGAAAATGAAATTTTATACCGCGGTGTCCCTCGACGCCCTCTGATATACTGGGTGGCTCTGGTACAGGTCGACTCTGCGAAGAAAAATAAGTGAATTGAGAAGAATCTATTATTTGCTCTCATTAAATATTAGTTTCTTTTTATGCAATGGAGCTATAGGTTTAATTAAAATTGTTTTACTGATTGAGATATTCCCGCATAAATCTTTGTTCTCTGCTGATCGAAATAACATACCACCAATTCTTTCTAATTTGGACGTGGCTAAGTATTTCACTTTTAATGACCACCGATAATGCTTTCCTGTCGAAAAGCGGAATATGAACAGGTTCAAAAATGAATTTAAAACAATAAGGTAAATTACTTGTAATCTTTTAATGTATGAATTCGGTCTGCAAAATTGGTGAAGCATATTTGTATTTTTCTAATTTTTACTTACATATGTACCTACTGAAAAATTGAAGAGCCAGCTACTAAACGAGCAGCTACATGGGAACCAAAGCTCGCAACCACCACACAATTTCGGTAAAGCCACCCGACTGCTCGGTGTCCTCAAAAGTGAGCAAAATGGCGTCGTTGCGCGACGAAGTAATAACGATGAAGAAAAGAGAGGGGGGAAGAAAAATATTGGGCTGCCGGGGAGGATTAAGCTCTTCGAAACTCGTAAACCATGGTGGTCGGGGTCCTTGCCGGGCGCTCGCGACTCCGTTAAATTTATTATTCTCCTTTCGCTGCGTTCACAAGCTGTAGCTTGATTTAACGGGAGGAACGTGCCCATTCAGCGGAGAGGCTGTTCCAACGTAGGTTCGCGAGGTTCTCGCTGGCCCTTACGTTGGATTGTACTTCCGTCGGCTGTAAACCCACGTATTCCCAGGCCTCTCCAGGGGCTGGGGCTAATCCGGGAAGGAGGGGGTGCAGCGAGAGGAGCCATCGTGAGCGCATCAATTACAGTCGGTCGCGGAACAGTTCTCATTAACGTCGTGGTTGGCGAATCGAGGCCGCGCGTCGGGTGTTTTCGCAAAAGAAAATAGGAAAATGCAACCGCTCACTCGCATCCGGCATGCCCGGTAATCCGAGAATATTAACCGGGGCCATCGGTAACAATATCCTCCGAGTGGCCCCGGGAAGACTGACTAACTGATCAAATACAGCCCCGGGGCGGTTGCTGCTGCTGCTCGAGAGCGATGGGGAGGAGAGGCTGGTCCTTTCGAGTTTTTCGCCCCTTGGTAATATCGGCCGATATACCCGCGATACGTACACAGGAAAAGTCTCTCTTTCTCTGTCTCCCCTCTCTTCCCCCTCGCTTCTCTTTCGATCCGCTCTCGAATCTCTACGAGCCTCGCATACGGCCACGGCTCCATATTGGTCACGCCGGGACCCGTACGTGTGCGTGGAAACGCGTACGTGTGACCACGTACCTGCGCCAGGAGAATTGCCAATATTGGACGAGCCTCGCCGCGTTTATTATCGCGAAAGCGAAGCCGAAAGTAGTCCTTGATATATTGCCGGCGTTCCCGGTGTCGCGGCTCTACGATCGGGACATTTAAGCGCAATTAGTGCCGGATCGTTGACCCCCAGCCACGATTTCTATCTGCCTGCGGTCGCCCCTTTTTTGTTACTTTTGTAGCCGCGGAATCGGTGCAAATTTCGAAGTAAATTATTTTCTTTTTTTTGAAAAACGAAGTCTTTCTCGTTCGACGTGAGGTTTGGTTTTGTGCTCTAGCATTCATTAATCCTTTTCAAATTTCTTTCGTTCGTCAGCACTAAAGAAGATGCAATTAACATTATCAACTTACAAAAATTTCTTTGCAAATTCATGGTTCCCTGAGACTAGATATATAAAATCGATTCACTCAGCTGCACCCCTAAAACCAACACTCTAATTTCCATTCTAAAAAATATGCTTCTACAAACAACGTTTTCAAATAAGCGCGTCAACGAGCAACAGGGAAGAAGCCGGTTTCACAACCACCAAAAAATCCCTTCGAAATCGATCGTCCCCAGAACCACGTAAACTCGATTCACTTAGGAGCCCTTCCAAGAACAACACTCCACTTTCCGTTCGGACAATGATATTTCTCAAAAAAACACTGTTTTCAAAAAAGACCTCCTGCGAACCGGCAACAGGGAAGAATCTACTGCGACCCGAAAATCCATTTAAAAATCCATCGTTCAAGACATAAAATCGATTCGATCGTTAACCAAGTTCGGTAGCGGGTGAGAAGGGGTGGCTGCCGTCGAAAGGAGCGGTGTAAAAGCAAGGAAGGGAGGCTTTTTTTAAAACGTCGCTGATATTTCAGCACGACGATCGTTTTACTGCCGGCGTGGCATCGGGAACCACGGTTACGGGGAACGGGGGAACAAGATAGAAAGACTGCCAGAGAACCTTTCGACGGCATCGGCGGCAGCGTCGCGGCTACGGGAGGAGGAACACACGTCGGAGGTGTGCTACAAACGAGTGCATTCTAAAATACCACGGCTGCTTTACTGGAATTTTTGTTATTGGTTCGTACCTTTGTTACCGCGATCTATGGTCCCGCAAGGAAGAGGAAAAGGGGGCGCGGAAGGGGAGGAGGAAACGCGCGGTATAGCCACTGCGACGGAAGTACGATTTCCAGCGTGTATTCCGTGCTTCGTAACGTTATTTTGTTTTTTTTCTATTTTGCGTTCTCTCGTTGTCGTACTTCGTTTATTTTGTTTATTTTTGGGGGTCGGTTTTTTCCCCTCATCGAACGTATCGGCGATCGATAAATTTAATAAAAGTTTACAGAAAATCCAGTCAAAGGCACCCTCGGACTGTTCTTTCGTCTGTAAACCTCGGATTGACATTGCAGCGGAGCGCGCGCGCGAACGAGCGCTACTCCACCGGACCGTGACGCGAAAATACGTTTTTAAAAGGGCGGAGCGCGAAATTTCGTTGGCACGGAATTGATTTTTATTCGGTGTAAGTGGTGGCTCGCGCTACAACATTTCCCGCGGATTTGTTTACACGATTTACCGGGGCTAATGAAATGTGTTGCCCGGCTCACGGTTCCTCATTTTCGCTCGACACCGATCGTATACATCGTATACACCGAGCGTACGGGGAAATGCACTGAGTGATTTGTTGTCGATCGCATTCTGCGAAACTGCATCCTTCTCGATGTAGCTATGACCTAGTAAAGTACACATACAGACGACCCGATATTTTTTCACTAAATTAGAAGTAAAGTACACATACAGACGACCCGAGAATTACGCGAGGAAAATACTTATAAGATTTAAAACGAAAAACGTGGGCCGCAAGATAATACATAGTAAGGAGTGTAGAGAGTAGCTGCCGTTGAGAAAACTCAAACAACAGTTCATATCACTTAGGTGAACTATTTATGCATCAATTATCTATTGCATGCGACTCACGTTTTTCGTTTTAAATCTTACAAGTGTTTTTATAGCTTTTAAAAATGCACAATCACAAAAAAAGGGACATTTGTCGATTGGCCCGTACCAAAAAAGTGATCGTCTCCCTGTCCATTTGAATCATAAATTTAAAATTGCAAAATGTGAAAGAATACATTATATTCATTGTTACGCATAACAATATTAATCCTAATTATAAAATACTAATGTCAAGTATAGGTACATACTACGTAGGTACTTACTTTCGTTTGTCTCGAGTCACGCACACGATCATGGTCTGTCTCATCGATACGATCGGGTGGACTGTAGTAGTAGGCTTTTGTCTATACGTATAATTCACACAATTCTTTAACAGCTTATATCTCAATAACTGTTTGTTTGTGACATGTGGCTTCATTCAAATTTTTTCTTTTCTGGATGAGTGGAAAGTGTTGATGTAAAAAACAATTTTAATAACAATCTTCATTGTTGTAAACAATTTTGCGACAAGTTTCTCTTACAAATGTCCACCGATCCAGAGGTGTAAACTCACCCCTAGAACGGATGACTATTACTTTTTATACACCCTGTACAAACAGACTTCTTCAAAGTAGCTCTCTTAAAATCTATACAATAATACTAGAAACATTGTACTCACCCCTTGGAACTCTTCAACTGAAATTACTTTCAGTTTGCCTGCAATGAGAATGTTGGCCTTGTCCAGCGTTTCAAAAAAATTTGTTTTCGAACCGTGGAAAGACCACACTGGCTATCTGGTGAATATGGCAGCTGTAGATCCATTGGAATATCCGTTTTGGTCAAAAACTCGGTCACGGAAATAACAGTGTGACGCGGAACGTTACGGCGATGTTGTATCCAAGAAAAAGTTCTTTACTAAAATATTGTGAACGGTTTAGTAAAAAAAATTTAACTTTTCCTTGATCATTCATTCAAACATTGATTTTGAGCTCACGACAGGTATACTTGAGACTAGATTCATGAGGTCACAAAAAATAGTAGAACTATACGATCTAAGAAACAGCCCGGACCCGAAGCTTTTGTTCAGATCAAGTTACTCACTAAGCCACGGGTTCAGTTTCGTTCATTTTAGACACACCAGGCACTTTACAATATGATCGACGATTTCATTCGGATCTCGATTCCACTGGTTTCAGCTCGACGGTGTCCGCATGATTCATTTGTACAATTCCGAGCGGGCACGCGAATTCCGTGTTCCACCGGAGCCGCGGGGGATCCTGTGCAAACTCGACCCGCGGAACGATAAATGACGAATAAAAACATAATTTCACCGGTGTTATCGCGGTTCCCGAGCAATTTCTTGAACTTGACCGCGCAATGTTAGCCTCCGGAGCGGCGCGGCGCGGCGAGCCGCGATTAGCCGCCCAGCAACAGGTTCTGCGATCGGTATTTGCCAAATAAATATCTCACCGCGGGAGCTCGAGACAGTTTACAGCACGTTATTAATATTTCGAATGCTCGCCGTACAGCCCCGTTGTGCAATTCGAAATCTGGCGGAATCCTATTTATGCAAATAATTTCTCAAATTAATGAGAAGAGCCGCGTGCGCGTGCGAACGGCCCGGGGCGAACCTTTCAATTAACTTACGACCTTTAATCAGCGGATATTGTTGCGCGGTTTTACAATGAACAGTATATCGTGTTCCGTATCCTATAAATTAAAGTTATCGCCTCGCAATACCGCACAGGTCTTTGAATAATTCCCGCCGCAAAGATTGCATTCCGTGCACCGCGGGTTACAAAGCTGCGAGAGGATACAAGGATGCGAGGTGATCTCGCAGGCGTCAATATTTCCGTGACATGCTGTCACTTTTTCGCGTGAAAATGGCGAGCGAATTTTGCGTCGATTTCCAAAAAGCACACGAAACTACTCCATAACTGTGATTTTAAATTTATATTTCTGTACACGCGTTAAAGGCGCCACTATTATGGAACGGGATTGAATTTCCCTCCGCGATTTCAATAAACCCGAAGCACAGTGGAACAGTATTTATATTGCATTACTTTTTAAAGACTTATGATGATAAGTCTACATGATACAAGTCTTGTGATAATAAGACTACAAATATTGTGCAAGGTAAAATTTCCCCGATGTAATTTGCGAGAACTGCAGTCAAACAGCAGTTTATTTCCTCTTCCAGCAATTTCAACCCCTTGCCTTATGATTTATTTCCTGATCAGGTTCGTAGAAGTCGCTTTGTTGGGAATAATTTCCGAGCTGAAAAAGAAAGCAGGCGTTCATCGCTGGCGCGTGTTTAATGTGAAAGTTCAATGCTCGTGAACGCGGAGTAATATTTCTCTGCAATTGATGTAAACAGGGAAATACACATATACAGAATTCTGCTTGAAATTTCGAATTTGTATCTGCAAAAAGAGAAGAATTAATGGAATATTGTACAAATAATTGTGCCTCTACGTATCATCATGAATAATTTTATAAAATCGAGATCTGAAAACGACAAAAAACGATTAAAAAAAATACAAAATTATTGTAAATGCATGGAGTCCAGTTTAATAGTGATAGATCTGATTGTTAAATCTATTTCAACATGATTCTAGTATCTGCCAGAGGTTTCGAGAAAATCTATGTATATACTCGTGTGACATAGAAGTATATGACGTAGTAAATCACTATACATATACTACGTGCGAAGTGTTAACACAGTGGTGCAGCCACGGATGCACCGAGGACGAGCATAAAAGAGAAAGATGAGCGCCTGATCTCTCAAAATATTTTTATAGATGTTATGGCTCGAGTACACAAATATGATTTCACAGATCCATAAACCGAGAACTCGTACTGTATTATATTTCGTTTAAAAGCCATAAATTGCCCCTATTTTATCAACGGTGCTCGCATCGATCAATAAATTTTATTTGAGAATGTATGTACTCTTCGAACGACCTGATCTTACAGTATATTCTTGTAGATGTTATATCTTGAATATAAAAATGTTGTTTTACAACTCCATAAACTAAAAATGTTGGCACTATCCTATTTCGTTTAAAGATCATGAATTGCGTCTGTTTTGCCGACGATGCTCACTGTGATGAATAAAAATTTTGTTTGAGAGGAGGGGCATCTAGAACGAGTGATGTTTAAAAACATTTTGGTTGATATTAAACTAATTGTGGGTCCAATATACTGTGTTTGAAAATCACGAATATTATCAATGGTGCATGCTTTGATCAGTGAGCTGCATTTGGGCTGCAAATAATATTTAAAATCAATGTAAAACATTGTGCATTTCTCTCGTAACAAGCGATCAACAAAAGAAGAAACCTCAGAGGAACAAGAGGATTGCAGGAACGTGTCCGATTTCGCATTCGATGCTGGTCGTGGTAACGGGTTAATGCGATCGATGCATCGTTGCAACTAACCGGGTCGACGGGCGGCGAGTATTGTGAGCGCGCGCGGGAACGCGGTGCAACGCGGTGCAACGCGGCGTGTCGCCGGGGATATTTTTCCGCGGGTATCGCTCGCTGTGTTGTCGCCGGAGCACGATGGAAAAATCGTGTTACCGCGTGTACAGCCGAGGAATTTACATGAGGTGGCAAATAAAACGAAATTGTGTAGCACACTTAAAAAGGTAAACACGTTTTACGAGGGAGATGGGCTCTCGCGGCCGCGCTCGGCTCTTTCTTACGCGAAATACGGGGATGAATAAACAACGATATGCATACAATGCGCGGACGCCGAAAGCTCGAAGCTTCTTCTCGCGCCGACCGCCGCATCGGCACGGCGACGTGATAACAAAAGTGAGACGGGAGAAATAGCGTTGCGAATTAAACGGGAATTTGAAATTTAAACTAGTCGCCAGGCACTTACGCCCGCGCACGCGACATCAGCGCTTCCGGTTGCCCCATAAAATCGAGACCCAGTTATTTCCAGAGACCCTCGAACAGATTACTCGCATAATTTCGAAAATACGCAGTGTTTCCCCGTGCGACAGAAATTATGGACATTCGGACGACCAATATACACAGTGCAATTTTTATTTAAGGCTCAATGAGGCAACCGATTTTGCATACAATTCTATACGTTTCTTATTTCAGTGTATATCTCATTAGAAATAAACATTCAGACATGTATGTACCAGGTCTGTAAATATGAAACCGGAATTTGCCCATACGTGGCCCTAGCTGTCAATGTAGTTACCGTCAAACCGCGTCATTGACGCCATTTTCTTGTTTTGACATCTGATAAAGATTTTCAACTCACAACCATACAAGTTTCATACAACAGCATTGTGTTTAATAGCGTTGAACATGTCGAATTTTGTGCCTGGAAACTACGATTTGCGGACAGCATTAATTTTCTTTTACCATTTGAAGAAAACTGCTGCAGAATCGCATCGAATGCTTGTTGAAACTTACGGCGAACATGCTGTTGGTAAATCATGGTGCTTTGAGTGGTTCAAAAATTCAAAAATGGCGTTTTTGACGTGAAAAACGAAGAACGTCGAAAACCACCGAAAAAGTTTGAAGACGGCAATACTTCGAATAAAATATTTTGTATAATTTTCATACAATAAATGTGTACTTTCTATACAAAAATTCCGGTTTTTCATATTTACATATCTGGTATAGTACAATAACCTTAATATAAATGTCAATAATAAGTGTATTTTTGACCTCGACCTCCAAGAATTAAACTATTAACTAAAATTTATGTCCATGGAGATCGCAGGCTATGTGAACTAAAACCCGGAGACGTCCCGCAACCGCGCAACAGTAATCTCCGCTCGAAAAAGTGGTTGTATTTCATGCGCGATGCGATTCCAAGATCCGTGTGTCAGAAAATGAGCCTTGTACGCATTAATTCACTAGCAAACGTCCGGGTTTTAGTTTCGTTCAATCTCGGGGATAGCTCTCTTCGCAACCGGAAAATTGTGCTTTTCATGAAGTCACTTTTTCCTTAGGATTTGTTACAGTATAAGCTTTTTGGAGTTTTTGATCTCGCAGAATTTAATTCGCGCGATTTTAATTGGAAACGTTCTCTAGCGGAATGGAATAAAAAATTTCTGTTAAGCTCGTTAAAGGTGCCGTCACTGTACTTACTAATTTGAATTTGACGGTGAAATTAAATGAACGCGTATCTGAATGCAATTTTTCGAATAGGTTCAGCTTTTTGATTCTCTTCTGCTTTTATTTAAACGTTTTGTGTTGTTCGAGTCCTTCTTCAATTGGATTTTCAATTCTTTGATATCGTTGCAGTGCTTTTGACCTAGTTCTGACCTCAGTTGCTCGAATATCCTTTTACGTTTGGTAAAAACAAATTTTTCTGGGGCATGCATCGAAAATCACAGTAAAATGTTCACTCAATTTTACTCAAAAAATTGTTGATGTGTAACCTGTTGCAACTTCGCCGGAAAAAATAGCACAGCAATCTACGAGAGCATATTTTAAAGGGCGAAGCCTCTATTTTCACTTCGCCGAACTTGTTTTTCCGTGGATTCAAAGATGAATGTGTCGCCTTTACAAAAAGTGTATAAAATTCGACACACAATTTTTCCTTGCCACCAATTTAATCTCTACAAAGCTCAATCGTCAAGAAGCTGAAAGTGTCACGACGAAGGCGTTACAAATTGAAGCCCGAAAGGATTAACTAACTTCCATCGGAAATTCGCACATGTCGTACGAGCGGAGCAGTTTATTTTCCCGATGTAGAAAGGGGCGACTTCTTGGACCAAGACCTGGTCCAGCCACTCGAGAACAAAGTTTTCGGGGACCGGGACTCTCGGCTCGGCGACGTCGACGTCGCGTCGGAACTGATTCCGCAGGATCGAGGAGCCGAACGCCCGACTTGGAGAATTAGTCCTGACCGTTGCCGAGCCAGGGCCAACAAGTGGTTGTGTCTAGTTAACTTGCGGAGTCGTTGCTGGAGACAGTTCCGAAAGACACGCTGTCACTGGGGCAGCTCCGAGGGACGGGAACGACTGCGTTTCTGTAGTCGGGATTTAGGGTATTGATCCGTGGCACGGCACCACCGGTTCCACGGGAAGGATCTGCCAGAGAGTCCGGGCGACTCCGGCCAGTGAAACGGGGAACGTGCACCGCAACATAAATCTTTCAGCCTGACGGAGTTTACGAATTGTAATATCAATATCTCCTCTCACCTGTTGCCGGCCGGTCGGACCTGGGTTAGCCTTCTCCGATAATTTCCAAGCCAGTTTTTTATTGTCCGAAAGCCTTTGCTCAATATTCTTGTGAGGTCACTGAAGACGTACTTCTAAATGATTTTAATTTATTATAATTAAAGAGACGTATTACAGACAGGATGAATTTATACAATAATTGAATTCTGTATGATACACTTTCAAGTACGAATATAGTACATGATGTTTTTTCACTTAATTTCAAAGATAAACTTCAAAGCACTAAGCAGAAGCTAAAAGATCCTGTACTGATAGCCTTGACGTGAATAAAATGTTTCACGAGAAACTAGTTTGCACCATCAGTGCCGATGTCGTCCGATGGCGTGATACTATATATTCGATGGTATTAATGTCTACGTACTTGAATAAATTCACAATATTTGTGTGGAGTGTGTTGCAAGGACGATAGTGACTCTTTCCGCATATTTGATACACCCGAAAAGCATTGTATTATGTTAATTAAATAATTCGAAAGTAAGAAACGAGAAAAGTCTTTCAAGGGTCGTTCGGACTGCTTCGGTGAACCGGTCTTCGTGCAGCGATGCGGTTGAAGAGTCCTTTAGCCGACATCAGAAATACGGTGAAACAGGCGAGATGCTCGTTCCTTTGTGTCGCTGCAAACAGAATACGGGCGCGCGCGCGTCGGGGCAAACGTAAATCTTCAGCGTTTGCTGTTATTACGAGCGGGCGTTTTGAAGTGAGAACGCCAGTTTTCGGTAGTCGGAGGGGCTCCGGGTTCTCTCGGTCTCTCGGCGTCGCGGGGAGTCCGCGGGTAAAAGGAATTTGAACAAGCTCTAATTACCAAGCACTATAATTTTCCGTTGAAAGTGGCGGACCGAAAAATATGTTTCATATTTCGCTTTGCCGCCTCGCCGCTCGGTCTGCATTAACCCGCGCGGACGTGAACGCGCATAATTCTCTCAAAATGTGGCGCACACAAGTTGCTCTGTCTCCCGGCGGCAGAGAAAGGGTCAGGAAGGAAGCAGATAATTTTGAATGAATTGAAGCCGCCGCGCAACGAGCGGTCGTTCTCTCTTCTCGCTCTCTGTGTCGCGTGCGACCCACCAACACAGATACCGGCCGGTGAAAATTATGAATGCGGACGGCAAAATATGTAGATGAAACAACGAAAAAGACAACGCAACTTCGTAGTGCCGCCGCCGCGCCGTGCCGTGTCGAGACCAGCGCCGCATATTATTCGGCCGACCACTTTCTAGACAATCTAGACTCTAGACCACAGTCCAGAGGTTATTGATCGATCGAGGAAACGATCCAGCACGATCCCTACAACCGACGTGTCCTGTACCGTGAAAGTACAATGCCTAAAAGTGTCCCCGTATCCCGAAACGACAGCGACGCGACGGTCGCGTCGTGGCTGTGTGTCAACAGTAATTAACATTCGACGAAGCAAGGTGGAGAGCCGGCTGGAACCAGATCACGATCGTCGCCGGTGTATCAATAAACCGAATAATACAAGACCGACCCGACACTCGGCCCGACGACCCATCCACCTGGAAACACGTCACATCGAGCCCGCGTCAGAACTTAAACCCCCGATGAAAAAGTTCGTTTCCGAGATCCATGTTCCCGTGTCGACGACACACACTCTGTCTTCAGGAATACGCGCTCACACGCCGATAGCTGGCCCTAACACGATCTACCTGTTCTCCTCTTTTTAGTTGCGCGGCGAGATCTAGAGTTACATTTTCTTGGCTCTGGGAATCTGGTCTCTCTCAACAAGGAAAAAGTATTAAACGAATAACTTTTTTAAATGTGGACCAAGCAGCTGGAATTTTTTAGTGATATTACAAGGATTAGTTTACTAGCTAATGTCTAAATAATTTTTTAAAGAATTGCTGTCATATATGATTGAAGTTACTCGTTTTTAAGGGGTGTACTAATACTTTTCACACCGACTGTATTGTATGAAAGTATAATAAATAAAATTCTCTACAATAGCCAGGGAAGTATCGTGAACGAATTCTAGTGGCGCCAGAGGGCTCGACGAACGACTGCGAATAACTTCGGAACGAATCTGCGAGCAGAGTTTCCGCGAGTACATGGTTGTTTGCGCAATTGATTAGTTGTAGAACGAACGCCATACCTAAATCGTCCCCGGTGGCGTCGAATAATGGCAGAAACAGCGAGCAGCGTCGCGTACCCGTCGACGCAACGCGACGGGAGCAAAGAAACGTTCCCGTTCGCGGGTAGATTGGCTTCCATAAACGAATCTGTCTGGGGAATTCGATTTTTGAGTCGCGCACAGCTCGCTCCACGACCCCGCGAACGTGTAAACAAAGTAAACGACATAAAACATGTTGACCCGTTTTCAGGATGAAAGAGAGATCCGCCAGGGAATAGAACACGAAAGACTCGACCGACGAGTTTATGAGAGGAAATTTATAAGCGTAACTCGGTTTCCCGCTCTCGCTGAAAGGAACGTTATTCAATACGTGGCGCACGCGACGATACGTCGAGAACCGAAAATCAAAATCGCGCGTGACACGCTCGAAGAATGCGAGCATACGCGCGTCCACGGTTGGTCGATTTATCGTTTCATAGGAACCGAAGTTTTGGGATCACCGTGTGCAATTAATCGACTGACGAACAATGTTTCGAATAGTCGACCTAGTTGGACAAAAAAATGTTGGCCATCGTTCTATGGTAGATTCAGTCATTTCCTTCGCTAAAAATGATCCATCCAATATTTCAATAAATAAATTCACTAGTATATAGATATTGTTCATATATCCTGTTCCTATATAAATAAAAATAAAAAGAGTTTAATTATCTTCGTGTGTTTGAATACTTTCTGTAGCCACTGCATATTAAATTACATCATGAATAGTTTGAAATTGTACACTGGTTCAATATCAAAAACCAATTAATTTTGCTAAAACGTGATTATTATTCATATCCGAAACGGCTCTAAATACACGAATTAATAAACGTACCAAAATCACCCAATATGGAAATTCGTCCAGCTAGATTGGCGACTCGTAACGTTGTTCCGACGACAGATTCCCCGGTTATAACGTCAGCCGGTGATTCGCGGACAAAAGTAACATTGTTTTAAATTATGTCCACGTTTCACCGATTGCCGGTCGTTTAAATGTCTCACAGCTCCAATGAAATCCCGTTGAAATTCGCTGAAAGCAGCTTGAATGACGGACCCACCATCAAGCATATTTCACGCGGTACAGTGGCCGCCGATTGTTCAAACAGAATTACAAAAGGTACGCGCCTGCGATAGCGCGTCGCACGCCGTTCGTTAATGGACTGCTAATAAACCAAGTTGTTGCTACCTATTGTGCAGCCGGAAATCGAAGATTCGAGACGTTAATTGTAAACTCGACAGAGAAACATGGTAAACGCTGTTACTTTTGCGAACATTTTATTACGCGTTATATATTACTGCCATTGCTATTATATGTCTCGCGTTAAAATCACTGTTCTCGCTCGAATTAAATTGCATTTCTGGCCAGAATCGTGTAGGATAAATAAATTACACTCCTCTCGCGTTTTATATGCAGTATTACTAAAAAAAATTGGGCCACTGTAATGAAAAATGAAAATATGTGAAACAATTGCGTTATAATAATTCCAACACTTTGCCCAAAATTGACAGACTGCGGATTTGTTCAATTACTGAAAAAAGTGAATAGGTAAAATTCATAACGGTAGGATAAAAGTCCTCTCACCCTATTTTAATTATTAAAGAGAGAAAGAAATTTTTGTTTGGTGTGTGCTTCCTGCAGTTGACGCAGAGAACTTTCATTTTGCATCAAGATTCACGGTCTAGTAATTAAATAACGTTATATTGCGCGCGACTATCTACACGGAATTACGCTAGTACTGATAAATCCGCGACATTATTCCCGACAGCGTCAATTAGGTCAATTAGAAAAAGGATGAGTTTGCGTGGCGACCGGAGCCCCGGTACAATTTATATCGATGTTGAGTCTTTTCTAAATATTTAACCGGCTCGACGTTCAAACAGCTCCGGCGCCAAGGAGAACTGCAGCAAGCTTTGCTTTGTTAGAAAATTTTCCTCGAGTCTCGCGGCGCGTCCCGACTTCACGTTTCCCTTTTTCCACGGAGATCTTCCTTTGGGTGCCTCTGCAAAGGGACGGGTTCTCTCCCGTCGAGGACTATCTACATGTTTTGCTGGTTGAACAGGCCGCAATGGTCGGTGACTGCTCGAGGAGAAATGATCCCGCGTTCAATGAACTGTTCGAGGACTGGTACGCGTGTCTCTCGTCGATTTCGTCCGACGCAACGCGTCGAAGACGTTCCGTCCCTTCCCGACGAAATGCCCTGACGGATAAGCTTAATGTAGTGACTAGAGGTCAGAGGGGATGATCCCGAGCAGTTCCAACGGGAAAGAACGGTCCCCGTAATTTCACGCCAGGCCGCGAACATTGCCCGGATTTGAAGCCTCGATCACCCCGACCGAATTTTTCACTCGATCGAGACGATGAATTGTCCTTTCCACGCCGGTTTCCCTTCGCCTTCTGCCGCCCATGATGCTCGTCGTAAAAGCCTACCACCATCAGACCCCAACTATACTTCGCCTACTCAAATTTACGAAAATTTGAACAACGTGATTTGTAGGTAAGTTCTCCACAAATTGTACACATTTGATTACTCCTGACAATGAAATAAAATTGAAGAACCTCTAGATTTCAAACCCGAGCAATGCAGAAAATGGTGCCCACGACAGAAGCTGATCAGCCAGGACGAACCCTCCCTCCTCAGACCGAGACTCCAGGATCATCGGCCAACAAACTAATTACCTGCAACCCCTCCAGTCACGATTCCCCCATCAAACGAGAGGATCGACTGTGAACGGTGTTTACGCCTATGCGTGACGCGTGGTGTCCTTTCAGGCCTGAGGTAGTGCGTAGTCACGTTGCTGCGAGAAGACCAAGAATGGAGCGTGTCATTGGTTCCGGAGACCCATTACGGCCGGCCATAAAAAAGAACGGTTTGATAATGCCGCGGATAATCTATCTACTCGGTTCCTTTATAGGGAAGAATGGCTTGATAATAGGAAATCGATTTACTGCGTTGCGGAAGGAACCGAGTCCCCCCTCGAGCGATCACCGCCATCTTTCCTCTATCTCTCCTTGCGTACTTTCTTTCTCCTCCATGCCGTCGACTTCGTGTCCCAACTGAGACAAAGTATTTCAAACGATAACCGATGCAGGCGAGGGGCAGGGTCGCCGGAAGAGATGCACACACCGGGTTTTTCCACTTTTTCATTTGCGCGTCCGGCGCGGCGGCTGGGCACAATGGCGGACCCCGGCATTTTCATCACCGGGAATAATATTTCCCGCGAAGTCACCCGCCGCCCACGGTAATCGGTCTTTGTTTCTGGAGGCACGCGATACAATGGACACGGGGCTCTGTATGGGGATCTTTTATGCCCGGCCCCCGTGATCGGTGCCGTCGAGCGACTCTGTCCGAGCGCGCGCGCAGTCCCATAAATCGCTCATTGTCGGGATCATTTCCAACGATAAGCGATATCGGCGCCGATATTACGCCCCTAATTATCGCTAGCCGATGAAAGGAACAATAAGTTACGGGGCCAACGGCCGAGATTATCTCGCTGAATACCGGGATCCTGCACATGCTCACGCTCGAACCACTCCGGACACTCGCCGATTTTCTTTCATTCTTTTTCCGGTCGGAGTTCCCAGCGAAAAAATCGCCAGCGATCTCTGATTCGCAGCATCGAACGGCAGCCGATCCATGCGAAACTTGCCCGACCCGGTAGCGCAAGGGCTATCGAGTTATATGAAGATTGTTTCGAAACTATCGAAGATGCAATAAAGCTTTCGGATGGAAACTAAATGTCGCGGAAATTCCTTGTGGAATCTTTTTCTACGTTATTAATTTGAGAGGCGCCGGGAGAAAATTGAGCTTTTTAGAGGGAACTATGATTATAAACTACTTGGCTGTTACCTAATTGTCTTTCAGATTGAAAGCCTGATTAGGGTGGCTGCGAGTCACGAATTGTTTACCAAAGATGAAGAATAAAGAAGTAGTTCCCTTTGAAGTTACTAATGATCAAAGTCACACAAATGTGCTAACAGTGGCTGCTAATTGGATAACGGTCTCTTGTTCCTCCCATCACAGTAGCATCGCCCAGCAGTGTTCTCAAAATCGAAGCCGCAGAATTGTCAATGAGATAAACTACCCCCGTTTCAAGCCCCTAAATTCCGGCGAAGATTTCACCGGGACAGGGCTGGAGAGCAGTGTTTACGAACCCTTATCGTCGCGCAGAGATGGTAATTGTCGAGGAATGTTGGTCGTGGTCCACAGACGTCGTCCGAATTAAGTACGCCTTCAATTCTAATCTTGGCGTAACAATCACGGCCGCTATTGAACGTGATTAAATTATTGTTAGCTTAGGTGACACGGGGGTGGTCCTTGGTCGTCGTCGTAGCGTCGCCGACTCGCGTCGCGTCGGCTCGAGCAGTCTGCGAGAGCTCCAGACTTTATCTAACTTCTGCCACCTACTAAATTGACTACTAAAGATTAATCCCCTAAGCCCGTTTAGCCGTATCCACGGGACGGGTTACATTGTCGTCGGAAAACTGGTAATCCCGTCGCGTTCAGAGATCCTGTTATCTGATCAGCCGGGAATTTGTTCCGTGCCTGGAAGCTGCGTGCAGCCGAACGTTCGATTAAACTGAATGCCATTTTCCCAACAAGAAATCCTTCAATATCGAATACTTTGAGTCTGTATTCTTTCTTAATTTCATATCGTATTTCTTATCTCAATAAAAACTGTAGGTACGATTAACGTCATTTATGACAAAATTGAGTCAGTAAAATACACGAACAACAATAAAATACGTCGAAACGAGCGAGACGACCAATGTCTCCTGTAATCAAAAACTGTAGCCGCACCCTAGTTGCACAACGTCGATCGTGAACGCGTGACCACGCAACTTTCCGCCGTCATCGATTCCGAAGACGCTGCTCACGGCTCGAAATTGAGAGGGCGTTCTAAGAAATTAATTGGCTCCGGTATATCGGCGAGAGGAAAACGGATCGCCGGTTGGAAGGGGGTGGGGGGGGGGGCGAGTGACGACGATCCCTCAGTCCCGAGAATTTAGCTTGGTCATTACGGGGTTTATGCAGATATATTGGTATTAATGACGCCGATGAGCTCGCGGGTTCTACGACCCCGCAAGAAAATTGCACCGGGAATGTCGAGGGGGATGGCAGCCCAGGGGGACCGCCGGATAGGGTAATCGGCTTTCGGGCTTGCATTTTATCTTCGGTTCTTTGATTGCAGAGGCGGCCGCGACGCGTCGTGACTGAGATAAATCCGCCCGATACCCCGGATACCCTTTAAATTTACGGCGTCCCAACACTTTATGAAAAAGCCCGCGATCTATCTACCTCAATTTTTTCTACCGCGGCACACGGAGGCGGTCCGCTCGGCTTCTTCGGCCGTTTAACTGCCACGGAATCCGGAATCCGAACAGCCGAGAAAATTGCCTTCGGATATTCTTGCGAATGCCTAACGTCTGCCAGGATCGACATCGAACTACGTATCGTGGGGAAAGAGGAGCTAGAAAATCTCGGCCTCGAGTTCTGGCGCTTAAAAGGTGCAGGATGCTCGAACACGCGTGTCAAATATTTTATAGAATGGCTCTACATGTCTATTCCGTGGCAAACATTCTAAAGAAAACAGGTTCAAAATCTGTGCAACCTACTGGCTCAAAGCACAACATTGAGAAAACCAGTCCACGGACTATCAGCTTATTGTAGAACGCCCTTTTCTAGTCGCAGAAGAAGGCTCGTAATTAGCGACGTTGTAGAGCCCGCCCAAGGCATTCGTCTAGCAGCCGTCAGAGGTGTCCTTATCGTTCGGTGGCACCCCGTCGGGAATCTGGGATTGCCGGGGTAACGGGGACGTTGAGGACGACTTTAAGGGGTGCTGGGAGCCTCAAAAAAGTGTCTGAGGATAGAGATTCGCCGGGAGTATCAGTCAGAAGCGAGGATGGTTTCGGGAAAAACCGCGATGCCGAGTAGCGATGGTTGGAAGAGGAGGATCAGAAGATCGTGGGGGTTGGCGGGGATGGTTTGAGGGAGCAGCAGGATCGAGAGCAGGGGTGCGTCGTGTTCGGGCTTGAGAAGGATGGGATAAGACGGGCAAGAAGGGTGCTCTCTGGAACGGGCGTCGAATAGGACGGGTAAAGTGATTGCGAAAAGGGGGTCAGAGGGAAAATGGGGTACGCTGGTTTAATAGAGTGAGCCATGATGGATGACTCGGGATCGATATTAGTTCTTCTTTGCCCTGGAGTATCTGCGCGACACGACGCGAGTATCTTCGGCATTTCGGAAGCCGCGATGGACCGTGCACGATATACGAGCCCGCATGCCGGGCATTTTCGACGGTGGACGGACGCGAGTGCTTACACACCGCCCCTCCCGACACGAGTGACTCTGTTATTACAAGTCTTATGGACGATGGATGTCGAGCAAGAATTCCTAATACCTAGCGCTCGTCCCGCCATGCGCCAGCCCAGCACCGCGCGCGACCGGACAGCCACGATTTTCTTTGCCGACGATAATTGTAGCGGGAATGGAATTCCGCCGGGGCAAGAAACACACCGAGTAATGAGTTATGTAATTCCTGTTCGAGCTAACCATAGTCCCCGGCGATCATCCCCTTTTGCCGAGGTCCTGCCGCTTTCGAGGAACGCTACCCGAGACAAAAAGAAAGTTTATCGCTCGCTGGGATGGTAATAGGCGTTCTTGCACAGGCCTAGGGTTTGGATTAAGGAAAAATTACGACTCTGCGGATGCTTTGGCTATCGATGCCCGTACGTCTGCTCGCGGAATCGTTACTGATTACTCATTCTGCTTGGTCTTTAACTTTTTAATTGGAATCTGGCTATGAGAGTCGCGACATAAAACAATCCAGTGTTGCAAAACAGCCATCATAAAAAGTACCAAAAAATTTCTGAAACTCGATCAGTACAAACTATCAACTTCTTTCTTGCCCACCCCACAATAGAGACGATTCAACGGTTTCGATCATGAATTCAACAAAATTCTCCCAACACGAACATTCCAATGGTCTATTTACCAAGACAGCTAGCGCCCGGGCAAATTCCGAATTAAATCAGTCGCGCAATTACGGAACTTTTAATAAACGTAAATATTAGTCTCCAGGTGGCGCGGCGCGGTCGCAGCCGTAAAAAAGCTAATTTTCCGGCAGCGGTTAAGAGGCTCGTTCTCGCGAAAAAGGAAGCCGGACGAGTCTCGGGGTCCGCTTCGAAAAGAGCATATCCGGCCGTTTCCGGCTGTGGATGCGCTCACAGGGAGTAGTTCTCCGGGTGTCGCGTCGTCGAGACTCGAAGTATCAGGGTTCGTCAGGAAGTTCCGGCGCTCTGGGACACTTGAAGGGCGCGGGGCTGGATACGGGGTCCGGAGGCCGACAGCGATATAAAGTTACTCGAAATTACATCTGCATATTATTTCAATTTTGTAGATTGTTTAACTGCAGTAACGCCGGAATACCGGCGCACAGAGGTGGGGGAACTTCCCGGGAAAGTTTTCTTAGGATAATCTCTCCTAGGTACCGCGCTCGGCGCGGGCGCGGGCGGGCCAACTTGCCGCATCTCATTGACTGTGTCGGAAGGAATTTGTTGCTCCCCGTCCCCGACCGACATCCGCCCTGTCCAAAATTAATTTAGTGGCTGCCGGGGGGTAGAGGACGAGGAGGAGCACAACGAGCCGCGAAGCGAATAAATAAGTCGCGCTGCTGCGCCGGGGCCACGTCGATGGAACGCCATTACACGATCCCCGTGGAAAAAACCGTGGCGCGAATACTCCCTGCGGTCCTGACGGTGCCACCCTTTCTCTCTCTCTCTCTCTCTCTCTCTCTCTCTCTCTCTCTCTCTCTCTCCCTCTCATTCTCTATCATCTCTTCTCGATCCACCCCTCGCACCCCCGAAATAAACAGCACTGAAAAACAAACCGTAGTCGTGTCGCGTCGCGCGTAAATCATCCCCCAAGTTTACATTCGATCGGGAGATACGCGCTCGCGGTTCCAGAGGAAAAAAAACCTATCGGACTATTCGACGAGCCCGTTCCCGGTGATAGAACTTCCCCGACGGACCTACGCGTCGCCGGAAGTACATTATTCGTGGCCGCAGTCGTGGCTGTCGCGCGGAAAATGCAACAGCAGGGATGGAACTTCTCGTGATTCTGAAATGTCCAGTCGTTACGGATGTTGCAGTTTTTTATGGGGACCCGGGCACCCTGTTCTCATCCCCAGAACGATTTAACTTTGCGAAACGCAGCTTTCTGATTCCTTGTTTATCAATTTTTATAGATACACCCTCTGTATGCAATGGACTCGACGGGAATAACTAAATAGTTCAAGACAAAGAAAATAGAAGATTTCTTTGAAATAGCTCTCTTTCACCATGAGAAAGTTGTTGCTTCCTGCTTCGATGCAACTGCAGGAATGTAGTCTTCGGAGAAATTGCAAGAAAGTTGGAAATAAAAGAATAACCATTCGCCCCTCGTACACTGCGCAGACTCCTTGGATTAAAAGAGGTTGGTTCATTATTGTTCTCAGAAGCTCATTGTGTTCTGGCAAGTTCAAACTCGAACACGCCCCCGCAACAACCATGCTAATTAATATTTAGACAGTCTAGCGTAGACGGTTCAAAGGCGGGACCACCGCCGCGTAGCAAGGATCGTTTTTCGCCTAGACGGAAAAGGCACAAGACGATCCTCAATTTCAATTTACACAGGGTACACTTATCAGGGCGTGTCGGGCTGACGTTTGACGGAATAGAAGTACTTCCGAGATTAATTCCCGCGCCTCTCGGCATTTTGATCGGCGGGATACGACCGGTGAAATAACTTCGAACACCTTCGTCGATCGAATCGTTCGGGGTGGAGAGAAGCTAGGTGCGGTAAGAAGCGAAGAAAAAACGAGGAAAACGAACGGAACCCCGATGGAAAGAAGAGAAAGGGAGTCGGCGAGGGTGGGCAGTGTGTCGTTTGTATCAATTTACTCGAGCTGCCCTCACACCCACCGGCTTGCTTCAGATTTAATCTACTGCCGCGTCGAGAAGGGTAATTCATTAAACAAAGACCCCACTACCGAGTTCACAGGGCCAGGTGCTTCGGGCTTCGATTCGCCGAAAATGCGAATATATTATCTGGAAACACTATTGAAACTTTCAGTGACGTGTTCATCGATGTGGTCAAAAGTAGTATGGCTAGCGAAGGGTTAATTGAATGATCGTTCACGCCGAATTTCTCAGCGATGATCGGTCCTTCGATCGGTCTTGGAGGAATCGGATTACCAGCGGCTTGAAATATCGAATCGAGCGGGGCAGCCGCAATACGAGCAACTCGAATGCGATCGCTCGAAAAAGGATATTACTTATGGATACGGCCGCTATTTATAGCGCTCGCGATAGAGCCCAGCTACCCGCGTCCGTGGTTTTTATTGCGCGGCCGTTCTGATGATATCACTGCTTTCAGGATTATCCGTATAGGTTCCGGGTATTATCCGTCGGTTTCCATCCTGTCGGTTTTTTTTCAAGGGCTTCATTTTTTCAGACACATTGCCGGTATATTGGATGGACGGCCGGCGGGGGTGGCTCCGAACGGCAGACTGGGGGTGAAAAAAAATTCGATACACCGCCCCCAACGGCCCGGCAAGAAAATATTTCATCCCCTTTGAATGTCTTCGAAAGCCTTTGAGCCACGATCCAAGAGAGAAAAATATAAAAAAAATCGAGAAAAAAGGAGAAAGAGATGGAAGAGTAGGAGGAAGAAGAAGAAGCCGAATCATATTGAAGAGCACGATCGCAATTCGCGCAAAATTGCGAACGCGTAAGAACGTGAGGTCGGAAAGTTTTGGGAACGACCGCCCTAAATCGCGTCCCGTCCTGACTTTTATAATCGTAGATCGTCGATTTATCTGGCGAATTAGAAAACTTTAATTACCCGCCGAGTATTTTGAGACGAGGAGGAGGAAGAGGAGGACGGTGCTCCTCGGTATCTTCCGCGGAGGGATCATGCCTGCAAGAACAAAATACATATTCGTTTTGAGTGGCTCGTTAAGTTCCGGGGGCGCTTCCGCAACCGCGAAAACTCGGCCAATAGATCACGGGAAAACTTCCGGCACGTTCGTGCTTGCGATCCCCTGGTCTCGGGGAGAACACGAGGGCGAATTTATCTGTACGAACGGCACACTTCCTGCCACGGGAAATCTTTTAAATTTGAAGAAACGGAGTTTCGAATCGATGTGGAACCGCTCCGATTGACCGTGTCCAAGACACCCCCTTGAAAAACATCCCCTAAAGAAGTCGTGGGTAATCGGTCCCGGGTCCATTTTTAATTTCCTCGTGCATAGAATAGTGTCTTCGCTTGATATATGCGACACGTCTTGAATTTCTTTTTCCCATAGAAGATTTACATACATAGAAGGGTGGCCAACCCTAACTTACTATATGTTTGTTTCGATTACTGTATAAGGCAGTCGAATGAATGATGAAGCAAATAATAACTACATGCTTTATTGTGCTCGATGTATTTTTTCCTAAATTTTAAGTCATTCTTTGAGGGTGGAAACAAATTATTTCTGGATGGGATGAGTTGTGAAGACTCTGAGGTAATATTTCAGACAAAGAGACCTCGCTTCATAAATATAAATACAAGAGCATGATGTTGGGTTTTAATCGAAGCGGACCCTTAGAATTTCGGGGAAGCTGCCACCCACTTTCGTACCAAATATCTGGTTGTAGAACTGGGCGAAACAGGTAATAGAGTGAAACGCTAAAACGACGCCCATTATCGTTAAATAATTTAATGCCTCGGGAAACGTTCCAGCGTGGGGCTCGGGCCGAATTCTCGCATAAATTTCGCAACCGCATAATTTCCGGCGACTAGCTCGCAGCCCCATAAAAATGAGCAACGTCCCAGCAGCGGCATGGTCTCGAGAAGCTCACCCTCCGATATCCTTCCGCGATCCTTAGCAAGCCTGCAAACTACAATGTTTCGAACACAGACGATAGCCAGCTGTGTCGCAAGGGGAGTGGGCCTCCCAGAAAGAAGGGGTGGCTGCCCGCGGAGTTTAATTTCGTATTTGCTTTAATTTTAATTTCAGACCGTTGGAAGACGGGCCGTGCCGGTCGGTGACCGTCGAGGGCTCCAGGCAATTATGATAATATCTTGATCCGATAATGGGACACGGTCTTATTCTTACGAATTGTCGCGGGGCGGCTGGAGTAGGAGGTGAACGGGGGTGCGGCGGGGGCGCCGATTTCACGCTCGAGAACTCCGGGAATGGAGCTAGCAAAGAGGAATTAAGATCTCGCGAAGGCTCTCGTTACGACAATGCAAAGAACCTGGCCGGAGTGAGACCATGGATCGGAATAAGACGGATCGAGGCTGGAACCCTGGGACGACGAAGGGGCCGGGGGAGGGAGCGAAACAGGGGAACCGTTTCGTGGTAGAGAGAGAAGGAGGATGGAAAGGTGAACAGGAGGTAGAGATCGAGGAATAAGGAACAGCCTGGACGAAATGTGCCGGAGGAGGGGGTAGCGGAATCGAGAAGACGCAGGACGAGGAACAGAAGCAGGGGGTCAGAAGGGACATTATACTTCTGCTTCTGCAGCTCTCTGTCGTCGGCTCTTTGTTTATATTCCCAGGACAGCCGACGGGGACGGACCGTTTGACATGTCGCCGCTCGCAAAGATGTTAAAGGACAAAAGGGGTAGGAACCTTCCGCGTACCCCTCCCATATTTCTCTCTTTCTCTCTATCTTTCTTTCTCTGAATCTACCTCAGCTCCCACTCTCGCGGTTTTAGGACCGTTCTCGCGACCATTGAAACGCCTCGAACGAACGCGGTTGCACAAGCTGCCTGCCGGTCGTAGGCACGTAAGTGCCATATCATTATGCGGCCGGATAATGAACCCTCGCGAAGTGTTGGTGGGATAAGTAGCTTCCTATATTTCATGAAACGACCTACGGAGGGGGGCTGTGTGTGTTCGTTCTTTTTCTCTCTTTCTTTCTTTTCTCTTCGCGTTCTTTTTTTCTCGTTTTTTCGCCGACCCCGCTCAACGAGGGGAGCTCCGTTTCAAGAAAGAAACACGGAAACGGACTTCGACGACCATTACGCGGTAATGAATTATAAATCATAAATAGTATTGAATCGTTTTTCACGCGTTAATGCCGCGTTCGACCATCTGCCGCCCCTGGCCGAGTCGCTTTTCACGCGATCGGCTTTGCGAACGATTCCAAGTGACTTCGTGGCCCCTTCTAACGAGATTTTTCGTGTTGGGGATGATTGTTGTGCGTGGCAATTTTTATTCATGAAAATTTCGTTATTTTTTCGTACTATACGAACTATTGGACTTTTTTGTAAGTTACCTCAAATTAGTTACCTGCAAGAATGAGTTACCTCTAGTAAAGAATTTGTGTTGGATCAGCAAAGGACGGTTGCAATTCAATAAAGTCGTCCAACACCTCGAGTAACGAAATAAAAATACAAAGCAGAAGTCGTAGTATTAATATATGTATAATTGGTATCAGCCAGTACCAACATTAATCTCAGTGTCGCCATAAATTTTGGTGTGAGAATAAATAATCGTTTTACCAGATATCGTTCGGCCGACCATCGACAGCTGACAGGAAACTTTCTCTGTTCAGACTGCGCATCGGTCGCCGGTGACCTACGGTGCCAAATGTACCGAATAGCGATTGATTGCGCACCGCGAATCAAAGGACAAGCGAAATTAGTTACAGTTAAAATTAATTACCATATGAAATCAGTTACAGCAGCCGACGCAACTACACGGCAATGTTCGTAAACTTTTCAGTTTATTTACTTGTCCAGTTTATCACTGGCAACTAATGATGTAACATGGCGCGGTGACACTGAGCAAGATAAATGCGAGAAGTATGACGACGCAACTCGATTTAAATAACTTCATACAATATTTTACCGTTACATACTTCGCGAAGTCACGTCTTCTGCCGTTCAAAAAAGAAACGTGAAAAGAGCGTTCAGAACTTAACTTATTAATACGACCTTCTTGCAGCTCGATTTTAGAAACAACCCTTTCAGCGATGCTCATATAAGAAAGAGCAGGAATGCTGTATTATTAAACTGTTTAACGTGGAAGTTTCTAAAGTGTTGGAACACTTTAATTTCATCGCTGTGTGTGTAACCCAATTTTTAAAATCTATGTTGTTTTATTAATCACTCTGTGTACACAGTGTACAGCTTCTCTGAAACAAGTTTTCCAATTTTCTTCCTTCATTTTTCTTATTTCACCCCTATCTTAAATTCATGATTCAAAAATATGTAAATAAAAATTATTGTGTATGGATATCGAAGTCAACTTTCCACCTAAATTTTAATTGTTTAGTAGCTACTTTATCTAATTACCTTTTACGTTGCAGGATATCACGGAGAATCATCGTTAAGTTAAAATGATCATATTCAGAAATCCATAAAAGCAAGTATTTAGATAGGATTTGGACGGATCAAAGCAACGACTGTCATGTAATCGTGAGAATGTAGGTAATTTTCGCAGTCCGCGCGGAGGATTGAAGCCGGCAGAGATTACGAGCGTTGTATCGCGATAAGGGTTGTGCGGCCTCTATCACGTGGCGTTCTGTATTATTAAAATGACCGATGTCACGCGGGACATGGCGACCTGCGCGTGGATCGCGCACGTTCCCGGCAATTTTCTCTTAATCTTCGGATAGTTCCGATCCGCGTAATCTACCCCGCGAATCACGTGGGCTCTCGTAATTAGAAATAACTCCCTCTCCCTGCGGTAGTTAGCACGGTGTGCACCGATGCCCCGCACTGTAACGCCGGGAATATCTGCCGTCGAATAACTTCGAACAACGTGTCCCCTTCCCTTGACACTTCATTACCCCGAAATAATTAATTCCTATCTGGTAACGAGGTACCGGTCGTTAAAGTCCGCGACACTCGTAATACGCCCGGTTAATGATATCCATATCGTGTCAGGCAGGTAGCAAGGCTCGCGTGCACGTATCATAAGCTGACGTGAGATGTACAGCTTACCTTTAAATATTTCACTCCTCGAACTCCGTTCCCGCCTTCGAACCCTACCGCTCTCCTCTCTCGCTCCCTATCTCTCATTCTCTCTCCCTCTCGGGTATACAGAGGCACGCACTCGTCGGGCGCTCTGTTAAAAATTGACTCGCGTCATTTGAACTCGCCGCTCCCCTTTCTTCGGCTTCCTCCTCGTTTTTTCCTCGCGCCGATAAATTCGCGATACTACCTGACGTTTCGCTGTCAAGCCGTCGTTCACGAATTAATCAATATCCCCGCGTACGATCATCGAGCTCGTCGTTCCTCTGCCCGTAATCCCCGCCGATGAACTTTTAATTTATGCATGGGCTTTTTCGGCCGTTTTTCGGGCTACACCGCGCGTGCTCGTTATCTTCGTTTATTTCCCTCTCCTTCTTCTCTCTCTCTCTCTCTCTAGAAACAGCGGGAGAAAAAGCGGGGGTAGCTTGTAGCAGTTTCGGAGGTTACATCGATTACTCGGGGAGTCAACGCGAGCCAGACCGTTCTCGCGAGGTTATTTTATCTGGCTCTCGGCGCGGTCCGGGGGCTAAAGTTTCTGTGCTCTATCTTCAATCTGTTGTTGAACTTTGCCCGAACCGCGGAAGGTTAATTTTACAAGCGCAACCCCCGCGTAACGAGTTCCGAGCGCAATCGCACATTCAATTGAACGAGCCCCGTACATTTCATCTGCCCTCTCCTCTTCTCCTCAACCCCGCCAGCCCTCGCCCCTCTTATTTCCTCGGGACGGTTTTTTCCTTCTTTTTAGCGTCCTGTTTCTTTTTCGAAGCTCTCTCGCGCTCTCACTATCTCGTGCTCGTGACAACCGCCTCGCGCCCGCCAGATGAGAGTTAATGGAACTCCTTTCACGGTGTTCTCGCTGGCCGGTTCCAATTTACGTTTTTCAGATTAGTAAAACCGAGAGCGCGCGAAAAACACTCGCGCGGCGCCCTTTCCCTTCCATTCCCTTCCTTTTCGCCTCCCGCGCCGGTGTAACGTGAATGCGCGTGGCGCACGCGGTCTTATTATCGGCCTGGAATGAGACTGTCTCTTTCGAAAATCAGTTCGCCGAGACCCCGAGAACCCGCGGCAAATTGCAACTTTCAACGGCCGGCTAGGCGAAACACGCTTAACCGTTGACGAGCCGAGCGCCGCGGTTAGAGTCGGTATTAACTACCCCGGCCGCCCTAACGAAAAACCTAAAAGGAACGCTTGCAAATTAGAGGGGTGGAGGAGAGCAACAGCGGAGGCCAGAAAACCCTTGACTCCCCACGCCACGGCTAAATACCAGTAATTAAAACGTCGAGGTTTCGCGCAGCCGTCCCATTTATTTGATATTTGTTTGCCGCCCGGACCCGTGCGCAGCATTCGCCTGCGCTCCACTTCGCCCCTCTGTACCAACCCCTTTTCAACCCTCTCTTTCTCTTTCTCGACCTCTCTGCTATTTTGTTTCCCTCTTTCGCCTTCACTTTTTCCGTCCTACGCTCTCGCTCGCGCTATTTCTGCTTCTTTGCTTCTTTCTTCGCTTCATCTCACTTCTAGTTCAACCCTTTTCGATGTTTTTGTATTTCGTACTGTCGACAATTCTCAGCTGCAGTTCAAGTTTAAAAATTTTAATGAAGTTTGGTTTTCCTTCATTCTTGTCCACATGATTCTACGAGTTATTTTTGTGACTCATGTTGCTACAATAAATATAACTTACACAAGTTGTTAGAAACCAATTTCACATAATTCAGCACATTTACCAGGACTACCCTGTACATACGGTATCATTTTCCATTTCCCAATACATCCGAAAATAATCTTTAAAGAGTCGCATTACCACAATTTCGATATAATATTTCAAATCAGGGATGCGTCTGAGGGCTGCACCGTGGGATATTATTAATTAGTTCTAGTGTGCTATTAAAGGGTTGAAAACCGCAGCTCCGTTTCTCTCTGATTTGTTCGAAGTATTTCTTACTCTGTCGGTGGCAGGCACACAAACGTAATTTTGTGTACACGCACATTGCGGGCGCAAGAGCGCAGGTGAACGTTCGGCGAACAAGAGCGGTGTGTCTGTAGTTCGTACGCGTCGGTGCAAGACCGTGTGACAATGGGCTCCGCATGCAACCGCACACGTGCAGTGCAACGTGTCCCCGGCGTTGCATCGGTGTGGCCTGCTTTCCGCGGAGTGTGGATCTTTGTCGGCCGGGGAGAGAGGGTGGCACATGTTTCGGAAATACTTTCAACCCTTAAAAGCGGTAAAAGGGGGTCGCGTAAACATGCATGCAGTTTGATATTGTTCTCGGGTCACCTTTGCGACGGAATCGCAGCTAAACTTGACCGTGAATAAAAAAAGATGCTTTTCCCAAGAGATCCTTTGGTGGCAGCGACTGCGACACGTTTCTCGGCGTTATTGTGCGATACATCGGGATCGAGGGAGGGGGTTTCGTGGAATTTGTCCTCCCCCAATTAGAATCGTTGCTAAGGGTTTTACGTAATTGCTGTCCTATTTTCCGTTCTCTCGCGCTCGTGCGGTGTGCTGCCGAGTACTCAAAACGACTGCATGTAATTTCTAGGTAAAAATTACAAGGGTCTATTGTTTGAGGTGTGACTTTTTTTCTCTCTCTCTCTTTTTCTCACTCGGAGGTTTCCACCGCTCGCCATGGAAGCTCAGGGCGAGATGTAATTCATAATAAAACCTGAAAGGGAACGTTAGCTCGCGCGCGAACGATAAAACAGGACTCGACAGAATTGAAATTCGTTTTATTAAGAGCGGAGCCACGCGAGAAAGGATTTCGTTCTGTTCCGTTTGTTCTTCGGCGAGTAAACATCCCTTTTTTGAACGTAATCCGAATTAGTGTTCAGTTTCCACACGGATAATCAAAAATACCAATAGTGGAAAGAGCACAGAAGACTGACCTTGTTGAGATTTTTGTGGGCGTCCTTGTAAAAAGAATTCTATTTTAAAGAAATGCAAATATGCATGTTGTATATCAGATTGAGACACGATTGATCAAGTGTAAACCGAAAGTGGATGCAAACAGAGACGTATACAAAAGAATAATACACCGTCAGAGAACAACGTCTCGGATATGTTCGCAACTGCGAATCAACGACGACGAAGCTTAATAATATCCCACAAATCTCCGTTAAAGTGGATACGCGGCAGAAAATATTGTGCCGGCGGAGGCTATTACGGAGCCAAACGGCAGCGTTGGATCCATCAGGGTGGTTTTTCTCTTCCGCGACGCTGATTCCGGTGGATCTCCAATACAAACCGAAGCATTCTGAAAATCTGACTCGCGTCGTTCTGGTTCGGCTCCGCAGATTTATATGAATGTTCACGTCTCGGCATAGTGTCGGCGCGCATCCCCGGCAGCACACAGCCATCTGACTACGTGTTTGAGGGTTGAATTCACCGTGCCTCGCGCGAGTTAGCGTGACACGGCGCGCGGGTTTCGAGTTATAGCGGCGCTAGAGCAGGCGAAGAAGGATGGATCGAGTCTGGCGAAGAGTAAGAGAAACGGAGAAAACAGAAGAAGTGTGGGAGAAAGAGAGAGAGAGAGAGAGAGAGAGAGATGTCGTCGACGAGCGAGGAGAGAAAACCGCGACTACCACGCGCTTCGTTCCGCAGCTGTTGCCAAGCCTGTGTGTTACGACTGCACGGTTTGTTCATTCGCCGCGCATTCGACTCGAGAACAGTTAGAACGAGCAAGAGAGAAACAGGAAGTGATACGAAATGTGGGAGAACGACGGAGCGAACGAACGGGGGCGAGCAAGAGAGAAAGAGAAGAAGAGCCGGAGAGAGACGACGGTTCTAATGAAAGGAGTTTATTAGGACGCGCGGCGTCGGACGAGAAACGAGACCGAGGAGAAGGGCGCGAGGGTGGATTTGCATCCCTTATGCGTAATTTCGCTTCGATATTAGATTAGTTGGTCCCGCGTTATCCGCGCCTCGGAATTACGACGTAGCTGCGCTGATTAGGCGTCGGGGGACCGAACGCGTTGCCGGGCTCCCTCTGTTTCCACGCTCTCTCCCTTTTTCTACCCCCTTCACTCCGTACCCCGCTCACGCTCTCTCTCTCTCTCTCGCTCGCCCCCTTTTTCGCCGTATTTTTACCTTACGGGCGAAATAAAAGCTGCCGATGGCCCCATTGTCTCGAAATTAGCCGGCTGAATGTCGCGCACCGGTCGAGAATCCCTTCTCTCTTTCTCTCCTCTCGTTCTCTCTCCTGGGTGGGTAGAATCGATCGTCCTGACAGTGTTTCCATTGTCGCAGCTTCGGCAAGCTTTGCTGCCATGCCGGTGTTCCGACGCGGAATCGGCGAAATGGACCCACGCATCGTCCGTGCAAAGTTCCCACTGTACGCCCGGTCCTTTTGGAATTATTACCTCGTTTCGCAAGCATTGCAGCCATACTTCCTGTCAACAGACTTCATGCTCGTGCATCGTACTACGGGACCATCAACTCCGACTGTTTTTTTATGAGAAGTCTTACACGAGATTCTTTAATACATTACATATTATATTACAAATGTACATACTATTAGAGTACAGCTACAAAGCGAGGCTCGCATATACGAAGCGAAGATCACATATACAAAGGTAAACAATAGGACAAAAACAAAGAATGTGCTCTCCTTATAATCTTAACCCTTCGCTGCATAGTGTATCATATCTGATACAGTTAACAAATCTGGTATATAGTAAACTAAGAATGTGTTTCTTACTATTCTACGCATTTTATCTCATTTGATAAAATGTTGCTTTAATTTTTTTTAATATTTCTCTTAAATAAAACACAAAAACTGGCCTTCCTTCAATTTTTTCATCCCAATGAAAAAAAACGTGCAGTGAAGGGTTAAAGTATAACTTGTAAGGAAGGTCGAAATATAATAAGGGTAGAAATGTCTAAATACAATTGTAAATTTAGGTTACGAAGAAACCACGGACTATTTACGATTCAGGTCTCTCATAACCGGAAGTAGAGCTCGATGAAGCGTCGTAAGACACACCGATTACGTCCGGATCTCCTCAATTACCCTCAAATCTCTTAAAAAGAGTTCCTCTCGCGACGCTGCGATCGGAAACCTCTCTTCCGTCGCGATCCCCTGGTTCGAATCTGGTCGAACATCCAACGACTGAACGGTAATTCGAGACTTTTTCCTTCGCGACGCTATTGTGAGACTTCCTCTTTGAAGCTCGTTCGACTGTACTCCATTAGATCCAGGCCTCCTATGTATATAAAGTGAAATTCTTTCTCGCGGCCGCTGCCTACCGGTACGGTGGCAGGCGGAGAGAGGAAGGAGAGAGGAGAGTGGCCTCTTCAGATTTCGTTGAACTTTCGTCGGTCTCTCGTTCGCGACGGTCGTTTGGATTTGAAACGCGACTCGGGCTGGACGGGCGACGACGACGGCGCACTGTGTCGTCGGGCGCTGTGAATTTTAGGGCACGGCCGTTTCCGCGACGAAAATGTTCCATTGATGCCGCGTTTATAGGACCGTTTATACGTGACACGTATATCTCCGCGGGTATTCTTGTAAGTCGTAGAAACTTTAACAATATCGTCCAAAGGGGGCGACGCGATTTTAGAGCCGCCGGTTATGATGCCGGCCGCGTCGTCGTTCGCCCTGTAATGGTACCGTTAGCGTGACCTATGGCCGACACTGCCGTCGGGACCATAGGACGGCTGCGAATTTTATTTAAGAACTCCATTTGCCTTGTCCAGCCGCGATCGGGACCACGTCGATCGCGACTCGCTCCGGAAATTACATACAGCTGAATCCATCTGCGAGAGCTTTCTGCTCTTGTCCCCGGAGGGCGTTCATTGCAAGACGTTTAAAACCCTCCCGTTTCTTTTCCGCATTTACTGGGTCGTTCGCCATAAAGCGTGCCATTTCTTAATCCTAGGAATAACCTAAGGAAACTCCTCGAATCCGCACTCTTTTTCATTTATCATGAAAATTGTTTCTCACGGTACGTTTTTGCATTGAAATTTTTTATTCAAAGATAGCGAATAAATTTGATCAATTTCTTCGACACCAGAGTCGCCACCTCATGGGAATTGACTCGAATTCAGAGGAAAAAGAAATCTTTAGTTCTGGAGTAAATAAAAGTATCTCCGAGTGCAATGGGTTAATGCTAGAACTAGCAGATAGTAGAAATGTGCACCTTTTCTGTATTAACGAACCCGAATACTTTTGTAGCGAACTGTAGCCAACTGTATGCAATGCTCGAAGTCAAGGAACCGTTTTTGGGCAAATCTCTAATCAGCAGCGGATCGATGCGCCGTTACAATGGGTCGTCTGTGAGTTCGGTCCAGCTGGAAATTAGGAAACGGGGAAAAAGTTTGAAAAAGCCGTAACAGTGTTTCGCGTTCTTCGATTCTCTCCGCTAAAGCAGCTACAATGGAGCGTGTACGTGGGTGTGTAGAGTGTAGCTCGGCGAGTCCGATACTCTTGTACGTGCTCGGGGATCCTAAACAATCTTTCGTCGCAAGCATCCCTTGTTCCGAGAGAGCCCCGCTTAAATGCATTCGCCACCGATCCCGTCCCCGGTTGCAATAAGCAAATACGGAACGGGAGAGATGGGTCTCTGTGTCCACCGGGCTCGATCATGGCTCCGACTCGCGTGTAGGAGAAACACGAAAAAGAGCAAAAAAAAAATGTATCCGCGGCTGGGCCTCGAACGCGATTCGATATTTACCGGGTGCCAGGGACGGTTTGCTCGCCGCCAGGAAAAATCCTGGACACGTGATCAATCCGCCGAAGTAAATAATAATGAAAGCTTATCGATCGGCAATAGCCAGTATAGGCAACGAACCGGGTCGAACCGGGCCGAACCGAAACCTGGACCAGCCCGGCCCCGGATACAGGGAATTACGAATCGTATCGGGACGCGGCTTGAATATTCAAAGTGATTTAACATTTCCTGACCGACTGCAGCGCGAACATTGTTCCGGGCCCGCGAGCTACGGCGAAAAATCGGCCCGGCCCGCTCGATAATCTTCGCGTCGAAACGTTCACGCGTGCACACAGCTGACGATAACGTTATCAACCAATCCCTGATAAGATCCGCCGACGCACGCGGAATCCCGTTCTTCGACCTGCTGCGAAATTTTAATGATCTGATCGCCGATTTCTTAAAAACTGCTGGCTGACACGTGTTCGAAATATTTTAAGGCCATGACAATTAATTTATGTCTTCTTCGGTCGCTATTTCTGTACATTGTGCAAAATATTACACGATGGTGTCCATCAATTGGGATGGATTTTAACGAACTTTTTGTCGAATGAAAGTCTGATAGAGCTATGAATGAAGGATAGGAATTTCCCTTCAATTCGAAACATCGAATAGAAATTTAGATATAAATAAAGATCCACGATATAACTATGGCTAATATATTCAACAGTATGAAAGCTCTTTGAAGTTCGATTGAAATGAAGTACTATAAACGAATGAGGATAATGAGCTGCGACAAAATGAAGCAGCGAAGCTGTATCGAATAGAGAAACCCCAGTGTCCGAATTCGATGATCGAATCGTGGATTTCTTGAATGCTAATGCTGCAGACTGATGCATTCATGAATTCAAATAATAATAATAACACTAACGATAATAATTGATTAAACGATTTTGATTAATTACTAAATAATGAAATAATTAAATGTTAAAGTCTCTCTCGTGAATTCTGATGACAATAATAATAACTACATGATGTAATTATTAAATGTTAAACCCCTATAGAATCCTAAATAAAGTACAACAATGTCTCTTAGATTCCAACCAGTTTCTAAAAATTGACTGACTCAAAAGTAAAAACAGACAATTTTCATTTTGCAGAAAAATCCTCAATCTGGTAATAAATAATACAGAATGAGAAAAAGAGGTTCCAACGAATTTAGAATCGTAAAATTCGTGTCTCACAGGCTGCCAAATGAAAACGCGGGAGGCAAGTGTCTTCAAGGTCCCCCAGCCTTGTCATGGGATTAAAAAATTTCATATGGAAAGGGGTGAGAGAGCGTCAGTAAGATATACAGAAACGTCTCGAACACGTGTTTCAACGCGTCTACCAGGGAAGCGCGAGTTGTCACCGTTTCCCAGAAGTTTCGTTTTCAGTCGGTTTATGTGTACGGACGTAAATGCTTGGACTGTTAGCAGAAACAAACAGATTCACGGAGCGAGGACACGCCCGAGAGAACTGAGTCGGAGGAAACCTGGAACTGCGAGTTGCGATGAAATTCCTGGGAAGTATGATGGTACCTGGTGATTCACGGTTACCATTATCGACAATTGTACAACCGATATCGCGGTTTTAAAAACCGTGATTGGCAATGCATTCGCCTGGCCTTGCTTCGCTAATCTTTCCGATATCTTGATCGAGTCATCAAGTGCGCGATGAGTGAGCTCACGCCGATTCTAGAAATGGACTTTTCTATGAGTCAGTTACGCATATCGCCTTACAGTTAGATTACTAACAGCTTGCTTTCAATTTCTGGTTTCAGGATTGAGTAGAAATAGAATCGCAATCCATGTTACTTTGGGCGAAATCTGTAATTGGGGCGTGTTATTAGAACTGTAGGACACTGTTGTCCTTTCGACTAACAAATTGAATCTAACTGTGGCTGCATATATGCTAGAACTTTGGAATCACTTTGTGAACTGATGGGATGTGTTTGCTGAGTCAACTTAAGGCACTGCATGTTATTCCGTTAATTTGTCCAAGGCAAGAAGAGGGAGTTTCGATGGCTGTTTAGGAAAATGTTAGCTTTAGTCAGAGATAATTTCATCGTCGTATGGAAACAATATTATGCAGAAAGAATATAAAGGAAAAATGTGGTACTTTTCAAACGAGCATGAGAAATAATTTTTTAACCTGACAATTAATTCAATTAATGAATACATGTGAGCTATGCTTCTCCTGAATGATTTCGAAAAAGACCAACTAGATAGCAACCTTAATGAAATCCTCAACCAATATCGCTGACAGGTAAGTCCGTGGTCGCGCGGAAAATCGGTTAAAAAATGCGGTTGATGATCGGTCCCGGAGAGTCGATCAAGGCGAGACATTAAGGAAAGAAGATTAAAAGCAGGAATTAGATTATCGTGGCCGAGGAGAAGCCGCTTTTGCGAACCGATACGCCACCGATAATAGTTGACGCGGTTGAAAATTTTGCAGAAATTCGCTTCGATCTCTGTCAGTGGTGGTCGGATCCCGAGGCCAGGTTGGCACAAAGGCGAGGCGAGTTCTACTTGGTTTGTTCGGAGGGCCGGAGCGGTGCTTACTACCACCGTGCACGGCGGTCTACGGTTCTTCGACGTTGTTGATCCTCATTGTCGTGTAGGGCACGATCAATTGAAAGCGCTCGCAGCGGTGAATGTCCACCGATATCAAGTTTCCGGTTAAATGTCGTTCAGGTTGTGCCGGTGCAGCTTGAAAGAGCTCCCCCGTCCCATTGAAACCAGATCATGTACGCTCGTATAGTTGCATTCGACGTGGATCCTACGCGACAAATTAACAATCTAGAATGGCCGACGGCAAAAAAATCTCGCGTCGCGATGCCATCGTGGACCTCCACCACATTGACAAATCCTGAATCGAAGGAAATCGTACTGTACCACCTTTCCATTTCTTGGCTCTCGGTTTCGGTTTCGAGGTTTTTCGACATCTAGACACCGATAGCGAGACAAACATGGCCGGGATCGCATGATATTCTACGGGGCTCTATTTAATGATTTTTTACCCGGCTTTTTTACGTTTTCCCCCCCTGTCGACGGACCCCCCTTCTGGTAATTCGAAACCGGACGTATCTTTCAAGTGTCCTCGTAGCGCGGCGTTTGTCGAACGGCCGTCGAAAACGATTTGCCAGCGTTTCAATTAATGCGTCCACACCGTTCCCAGCGCACGTTGAATCGCGTCGATTCATCGACGGACATAGAATAAATAAAAATGTATGTGTACACGTGTGCGAAGGTACGAAAATTCGAGCGCGACCGAAAACGAAATCGATTCGAATCGAACCCGGGCCGGGCCGGGCCCCGTGCAAAAGCAGACTCGCCGGAATCCACGGGCGCGCAGACTCGAACAAAAACGGGGCCCCATTCTTCGGCATCCCCGTGGTCTGACTTCACATCAATCGGCTTCGAACACGAGTAAAAAATTCCAGCACGCGAGCCCACCGCAGCTCCTCTTTTTAACTTTGTTCCTCGCGGACGACTTTAACGAGACGAGCCACGAACCAGAGCGGGGTACGTGTTTACAGGAACTTATTGCAATAAGAACGAACCACGTCGGCTACAAGCCGTCCCGCAATTCGATTGGCTGCCGCTCGAGCCACTGGAAAGGTTAAAATGACTGAGGGTTTGCTATTTTTTAGTTACGCTCGCAATTGGCGCTGCTGGATCGCTCCTTTCGTAGCAGAAAATTCGAGGAGCTTTAAGATTTAACGACTGTTTAACGACGTTCTTTATAAAAAATTTGCACTCAAAGACAACATTTTGATCAAACGAGCTACCTCGCTTATAAATTATGATGTTGTAGTAAAAATGTATGAAATTTTTTATTTAAAGGCTTGAATATGTCGCATGCGAGAGACAGCTGTTTGTAGAGTAACTTTATAAAATTTCTGCAGAATTGCTCAGATAGTCTTTTTTGTGTTTCTTCCACAAGCAACATAAATTTGCTTTAAGCGACATAACATTTTCAGTCCTGAATTTTCATGAAGAGCGTATGTTAAAGTGTCATCTGCTTATAACATGCAAAAGAATGTCGTTCTTTTAAATCGGATTAGAGAAAAGACCTCTTAACGAGATACAAAGAGATTTTTACATTTTGTATGAATATAGGAATATTTACATGAAGTCTCAGTTTAATTAAACTCGTAGCTGAATTAAAATCGAATACAGATAGTATATCAGCTATAAGGATAAATAATTTTTATAAATCTTACAGGCAATATTATTGACAATGCTGCAGTAAATATTCCTGGGATGTGTAGATACATCCGGAATCTACGAGAAAACATTTTTTTAGTTACATTTGTTTGTTTCTATATTACAGAACGTACAATTACGTCAACTTGTTTGACCTGGAAGCTGTTATTTGCGTGACTTGTAGCACCTGGCATAGTCACGCAAATTTAAAAAATGAGTAACTCTCAACTTCAGCAATTTACTGTGAAATTATGCCAACTTCTAAAGGAAACATGAAAACCTGAATGAAAAATTACCTTTTTTCCATTCTAAAAGATTGTTTTTGTACTATTCCAAATAGAATGATACAAAGAAAAAATCAGTACATAGGTACTGAACAAACTTCATAACGAATAAAATGAGTTTTGTTCGAAATTAAACGGTGAATTAGTTTTTCAGTTATCGCTCCTACAGCTTTAAAAACGGGTTGTTTAGAACTGTGCAGCATCGTTGCATCAAATGGCGTGCAACTTCGTAATTTTCGCGAATCCGAGCGCAAAATTTCGGCAGCACATTTTCCACATATCCTAATTTTGGATCATGCAAAAAAATTGGTATTTCGAAGCTGCCAGACGAAAATTCCGCCTTATGTTTTAGCGACTCGCCGTAAAATTTTATGGATCGAACCTGTACGAGATCCGGATCATAGTTTCCGAATAATTTCGCGATCCATCTGCTCGTGGCGCAGCGTCTCACGGTCCACGGTCAATCTTGCCAGGAAGAACAGCTTTTCGGTGGAAGTGGTTGTCTCATTTCCGGCGACGAGCAGTTCGTTTCTGTCTCGCACCGCGGAAAATACCGCGTCGAGAACGCGGTTGTTGTTCCTGCGTTCCGCCTTCCGCGGGGAAGAGCTTCTTTTATTCTTCGAAAGTTTCGTACGGTAGCTATCCCGCTGTTGTTATGCACAGTAAAATTTTACTGCAGCACTTTTTTACAATTGCGGCTGCGGGATTCGGCCGAGCTATGATACCCATTAATTTCAACCCCATGCGCAAACTCGAAAGAAACGCGCGAGCAAGACCGAGCTTATCCTACCCTCGCAACCAACTCTAACGAAATTATATTTTGAAATTCAACCGCCTCGGGGCGAAAGTACAGAGGGGTGGAAAAAACTCGTCGAACTCGCGATACGATTGTCCTTCAAATTCCGATACTTCCCGGCCTCCTTGCCGGAGGTTTTCAATTTTCTTTCCTCCGCGAACCCTTTGGGCTTGACGTCTGCCAACGTCTCGATCTTTCAATAAATTGTAAATACTGCCGAGTGTTCCAATATTGAAAGACAGTCGCGGACTGATTGCCAATTACTTTCAGACCAGCGATTCCTACCCTCGTCCCCACGCCATCCGCCGCTACGACCGTCTCCGCCTTTTATTTTTCCCTTATCTGCGGCCCTGCATTGGAACACGTAAACGGCTCCAGTCATTGTGTCAGGGTACCATCGATAGAAATATCCTCGGAATTTTACCTTTGCCTCGGCGCTAATCCTTGAAAGGACCACCGAACCTGGCGGCCATTTTGATCTACGTTACACGAAATACTTTGAAATATTTAATCATTCGGGTTACTGATTCTTAGATCTTTTAATCGTAAGATCCTCAAAAAGGTTCAACAAAATATTTATCCATTTTAGAATACGGGGTATCTCAGCTGAAGGAGGCCACCTAAATATCTCCTTTATTTTTAATGGCACAAAAAATATTGATGGCATAATTTGAATGGTATCGAAGGAGGAATATCATGGGAGAACAATTTCTTTTGTCCGGTTATTTTTTCATAGTTTCTTCAAGGTCATCGTTATTTTTTTATCGGGAAACCTTATTTTTTTTATTCCATCTTATAGCGGCTGAAAAAATACATTTGAATATGTTTAAGTCAGTAACAAGATCGAATAAAAAATAAAGAAGTTTTCCCGATAAAAAATAATGATGGCCTTGAAAAAACTATGAACAAAATGACCGGACAGAAAAATTGTTCTTCTATAATATTCCTCCTTCGATACCATTTAAATTATGCCATAAATAATTTTTTTGTGTCATTAAAAATAAAGGAGATATTTAGGTGGCCTCCTTCAGCTGAGACACCCTATATAATCCAACCCTTAACAGAAGGGGTAAATATTTATTCCTACCCAATTGTCGTAATCCTGAAAAATATATACATGTATTTGCATAAAGACCCGCAATCGATTAATTATTCTACTGTGCCTCATTGAATGTGTTAAAAATGATCTAGCATTTTGCACAATTGACAACGCGTAGACGCGGGTCCTCGCAGACCCCGCGTTCGCAGGGTCTATCGAATCAGCGAACTGTCACTCATATATTCTCTATGACGTAGGAGATTCGCAGCGAACAGACGAGCTGGCTTCGAAATGTTTTTCCCAGGCGTTGAAAATGAAAGAATACGGACGCAGGGTATGGATCTGACCAGGTGTTCGCGGTGGTGACACGGTATTCGTTTTATACACTTTACTTTCGTGTCGCAGCCGACAATGACAGGCTTGTTTGACAAACACCGATGGACGACGCGGTGGTTGTCCGTCGATTCGCACTCGCGCGCCCGAACGCGAGCGAACGTGCGAGTTCCGAGCGGATTTTTCACGACGGGACTGAAATACCGCCATGCCGCCCGGACAAAAATCCGATGTAAATCAAATCGCCGTAAAGCACGCTATTGTCTGACACATTATACCCGGTGGGGTCGGCAATGTCCCGCAGCCAAAAATTTCTGTCATAGATCGAGGCTGTTATACGACCCGTTAAAAGCGGTTCGAGGAGTGTCAGAGGCTGGCGATCCGCAACTCTCTCTCTGTGCCGAATGTGTTTCCACGGCCTTGGCGGTTCACTCTTTCTCCCTTTGTCTCTCTTTTTCTCTCTCTCTTCTCGCTCCCCTTTTTCCGTCGAAAACTACGAGGGAATCGATGTACCATGTACCCGCGTAGTTTTTCCCACGCATTCGTTATTTTGCCAAATGGGAACACGCAGCACTTTATACGCTCCGAGGGACGTCGAATAGATGATATTTCGAGAGGACACAGTCCTTGCGCGTGTATAACGACCACTCTATAAATTGGCTGTCGTATCGCCTCTCTGCGTTCGTTACAGGGTTGACGCCAGATCACTGTGATTACAGGCGGTTACGAATTTTTCGAGGAACTGCGAACTGCTCCTGTTGCCGGCTCCACATTCTCTGCAAACGAGTCAATCAAAGACACACTGAATCTTAAACCTGATCACAACAAATCGTGTCACCTAATTTCAATCGACAAAATCCGTAGTCTATTAAAAGTCTTGGAGTTCTAATTGGAACTGTAGTAAAGAAACACAGTAACGAAAAGTGCAGTACATACCCGTCGACGTCGGCCGGTGCGTAACCGGCAGTAGAGGTCGGGTAGCTTTTAATAACATCGATTTCCATCGGGGCGAGTATCGGAGGCGGTGCGGTTTTGTTTGCCGAACGGAAAAGGGCTTTCAGAGAAGCATTCGCCACGAGTATTTACGGGGAGGGTGCTCTTGTCGGACCGTGGTACTCGAGAACTCGCGGAATCATCGAGTAGTATCGTGACTACGACAACGACGACGACGATGGCGTGGTCTCTCTTTGAACGTCAGCAGCTCGTCCCCTGAACGCCGACTACCCCTCGGGGCAATTAATCCCTTTCGCTCGATTAAACTCTTATCCTAGCTTTAATTAAAACTTCTTTTTCGCCGGTGATCCTCGGTGCGATCTACGGGGCCCGCAAAGATCGCGATCTTCCTGTCGCGATACTCCTTCTGCTTACATGGAAACTGAATCTGCCCGCTAATTGATTTTCGAATCAGAGGAGGAAGAAGAAAGTTCCGAGTGGACCGGGGGTAGGGGGCAGGGGGTGGAGGTGGTTGGAAGAGGCTACGAGTTCTCTCTCAATTGGCCCGAGCAACGAAGGAGATCCGTTTGAGGAAGTTCGAAACGGCGAATGGTGAAACACAGTGTAAATAAGATAAACAACGACCGAGGCGGGGGGAACGAAAGTTATCTAGCGCGAACAAGTGTTCCTCGAGAATCCCCCCTCGTACCCCACACCTGTCCGGAAGACGAGCGTGTACGTGCACAGCTCGCCCACCAACAGCCAGACCTATTTCTGGCTAACGTCGGAGTTTAGGGTGCCACGGTTGACTTTGCTCGGGGGGGCATTTCTCGCCCCGGAAAGGAAACTTTCTTCGATCCCATCCCTGCCGACATCGTCCCGGGGTTACAACGATCCTTGATCTTTCCCTCCGATCCCCCTCCCTCGAACAGGTTTTAATTACGAACCAGCACGGCCTGATCCTTCTCGCTCGCCAGGCTAAGAAGTATTAATTACATTTCGAGACAGTCCGGTGTCTCTGTTATTCCCGATTTTTATCGGAGCACTTGCATAATCCGCAGCACTTAATTATGGCTCGATGGAGGCACTCGCCGTGGATTATATAATATCGCCGCTCGAGAGTTGGCTGTTAGGCGAATAATCATTGTTGATTCTGCAGGGAGAAAGATATGTAGATGGATGTTTTTTGATAACCGAGAATGGTATGTGTAACATGATAACAGTGATGGTTGATAAGCATGAGATAATTTACTAGGGTTGTTTTATTCTTTTTCCTAGAGACCCAGCCATTTTTGATGAGCCTAGTATGCATAAGAGCGGCTGCCCGTAACAGGTGACACGCACGCAGATCAGGGCTGGCTGTCGGGGAACGCGTCAATTAAGACGGTGATCAATCTTGGTAACAAGAAGTTCACGTAGAAATCTCGCTTGCCACGACCTGCTGTAACAAACTTGGTGGATATAAAGCGTGGGTGTCTCGTAGCCTTGGCATTCGGTCTAGCTAATCGAGCGGCGCGTAATGCCGCCTAATCTTTGGCTCTTTGAAAATCCCGCTTATCGCGGTTACACCGGTGCACACCGGTCCCGCGGATTCCCCGAAATTCAATTCACCGTGGCGCGGTGGCGTTGGATAGGCACAATACAAATCATCCTGGATCATCATCGATCAAGCCGGAGGTCTCCGGACGGCCGGACAAGAATGAATCAGCGGGGCTTATTCAGAGCATATCGAGGACCCGATCCTGCGGAGTCAGTCGTCGCGTTGCACACAAATCGAAGATCTCGATACAGTCCGCGAAGGGCCCTCGTCGACGTATAAATACGTGTCCGCCCATGGAACGCTCGGTCTCTCTTCTCTGTCCTCCTACTCCTCCTCCTCTTCCTTCTCCCCCGTTTCAGTCGCTCGCGACCGTAAAGAGAAATAGAAAAACCAAGCCGATCGGTCGGCCACTTAAAAATTGATCGAAACCTTTTTATGAGCAGGGGTGGTGCTCCGAATATCGGCTGGATCGCGATAGAGGAACGAGCGAAGGGAAACACACCGGAAAAAGAAGGGAGAGACCGGTTCGCAGTGGTCTGTGTTCCCCAGTCGATTCGCGAACTCCATACTTTTTTTTGCTAGGCATGTGGAACCTCATATGAGATTCGCTTCGGCCGCGGATGCAAACATTAACTTGCTTGCCAGTTCGCTCCTCAAGTCACAGTATATTTTTTTTAAAAGTTTGGCTCGTTCCACGATCAACTTTCTTGGACTCAACAGAGTATCAGAATCGTACTTACTGAATTTCTGAAGATTGAATTAAACGAATTATATTAGGAATGATGGAAATAATAATATGGGCCTTCATCTAAAAATATGTGGAAAAGAATCGACAAACGTGGTGAATATTTTTTTGATAATTTCCGTGCAGGTAACAGACGCATTTAAATTGTAAAAATCCGTTCTGCACCGGTTCTAGTTACAATTAGACTGCGAATCATTATGCAAATATAGAGAATGCATTTTTTACTGGCGTACCCGGATGTGCTAGCATAGTGCATCACAAATGAAGGAAAGAAATTTTCATATCGCAGTGAAACGATCTTCGCGATAGCTGCTTGTTCCGTAATCGTGAATAAGCCGACAATGTACCATACGAAATTGACCGATAAAAAATTTTGTCTTAATCTTTCGCGAACAAAGCGTATGGAAATGTACCAACATTCCCGTGTACGCAAGTTTTCATGATGACAGGTGTGTTTTAAGTACGAACACAACGGTGAAGAGAACAAATATAAAATATGAAATTCTATCAATCGATTTAACAGGGCTTAGATCAAAGATTTTGTACACATTGTCCAAAATTCTTTTGATATTGTAAAACTTTCCTAAATTGCCTGCACTACAAATTGCGTATTTGAACCGCATAAAATCCCTTGCCGAGCTTTACGGCCACGATTTTCCGATACAATAATCTTTGAAATAAATTCCTTATCACCGCTGCCAGTGATACATTGCCAGTGATAAAGCAGCGTGTCCAAGAGGATTCAGATTATAGTTTACGAACGGAGATATAATTTCGGTACATAAAATAATGCGAAACATGTGCGGACGTTCGTGGACGATTTTTACGTGGGATTTGAATTCGACGTCGCAATAAATGACTGTGTGATTACGCGACGAATATGGAGCATCGTGATATTAACAGTATTGCCTCGGCATTCGAGGAAACCAGGATCGATACCGTTTATAAAGATCGCTTGTCGTAGCGTGAAAATATTTTTCGTGACCGAGTTTACACAAATATCCCCCCTTGAAAGGTGTGCTCGCAGTTATTAACACAAAACCTACTACCACCGGTCAAATGACCGGTTCCAGAATCTTTATTTTACAATGATTGAAATTATGAAGATGCTTTCGTGGTAGATGATTAAATAAATATATTTAATAGCGCAGATATTATAATATGAACCGCACAAAATTCAAATAAATGTAATCTTGTTACTTTTATAAGGCAACGTGTACTGGCTACGTTTAAAGCTCGGTAGGTTTAGTGTTCAGTGTTAAAAATTGCCCCACAACATCACCGATATTATTAGGCGATAGTAATCCGTATAATCGCTTTAGGATGATTCCGCTGATCGAGAGGCGGAATTCTGAAGTATCCGATGACGAAGCGTTTTCTCGCCATTCTGCCGAGATTTACTGGACGACCCCGTACACGCCGTAATAGCGAGAATAACAATAAAAAATGATTGCGAGCACCAGATAGTCGTAACAAATCTGTCGACGAAAAACAGTTTGCGCGTTGCGTTACCGTGTTCGATGGAATTCCCGGTTATACTTTTTTCATTTCTGGTTTCGGATTAGAAGTAACAGCTATCGAGATTTTTCTGTCGCTGCGGTAACAAACGTTTTGTATTTTTCTTCGCAAACGCTGTCTTAAATGCTGTTCCTCCCTTTGACTCTCCGTTTCACGATTTTACACATGTGGTATTAAAATATAAATGAAATCGGTTTGTGATATTGTAAAAATTTCGTAATGATTTTTTAAGAGAGCGGTTAAGATTTCACTCATTGTGATGAGTAGAATAAGACGCAATCAAAAATATTGTTGATCTTTTGACCTTGAAATTAATTTAGCTTTTTTACATCAACTTCCACCTAATCAAAGGGCGTAGAATCTATATCGTAGTTGCGACAGATAATTTCTTTACATCGTGTACATATTTTCGCTGTAATTTCCAACAGAATAGATCGTGAAAAATATTTGAATAAAATCGGGTTAATTGCGATCGTTTAAAAAGGGCCGGAATTTGGCAAAACAGAACGAGCTGACCACTCGGCCGGATGTAACGCGGAATCGTGTTGCAAAATCAAAATGTACAAGAAAAATGTAGAATGTAAAGCTGGAATGGTATTTGTAGTGGGGGTTAGAATGTATCGCGAATCAGAAGAGAATTGGCGCGTGCACGCTTTCATTTCCGCGCGATCCAAATGTGTCCGATGCAGCGGTAGAAACAAAGGAGGCGATGCAGTGGCTGTGCGCGAGAATGCAGCACGAAATAAAGAGAACGATCTGTCCGCGGGATCAGAAATAGAGTTTCGCGGTGAGGCCGGGAGCCGGTCGAAGGACAGGGTCGCTCATAAGAGGCAAAAGGGGAAGAATGGAGGTACGCTCGGCAATCGGGAATCGCGACGGCGAGATACGATCTTCTCCTGGTTCTTCTGGTTCTCCAGGCGGATCGGGGTGGTCGTGGCCGAGCCAGGAGAATAAGATTTCATCGTGTTGGACGAGGGTGGCCGTCTACGTCGAGGTGTTAGGTGTCCCGACGATCTTCTCGGCTCACGCAACATCACTCGGCCCTCGCAACTCTTTCGACCGCACCTGAAGATGGAAACCGGCTACGTGCGGCCGTTTTCCGCGGCGTTTTACCCTTTTTAAACGGACAGGTGTCTGCGCGAGACGTGAAATAGGTAAGACACGCCTGAGGTCTTTAGCCTTTCCACGTTTCTCGAAGAGATGCTGCATTCGTTGTGATATGTTGATTAGAGAGCGTGATATCTGAGTCGGAAATGTCCAGAGGCTATTTTACTGTTTGACAGTCTCGGGAGATTATAATTCGTGGTAGAAATAAGCGTAGATTACTTTTTGTTTTACAATACTTTTATGTATGATGAAAAAACGTCGTCTATAAACTTTGACGCCTATGGGGAACAGTTTTACCATGTAAAAGTGTCACACTCACGACGAAATGTCCCAGTGTTCGATTAAGTTGAAATTTTCAAAAAGTTCTGGGACGTTGTAAAGTACTGATGTAAATCCCGAAGGTCCTTGCATAGATATAGAAGAGTCATCCGTTTTCTATAATACTCCTCTAACACATATGCGCCTGTGGATGCAGTAAAATAGTGAAGTAACACGTGAATGTCTGACAATAGGTCTCTTTATTTCCCGAAGAATTCTGTATCGGGTAAGGAACGGTATACTTGACGTAAGATAGTTCACAAGTTGCATGAACCAAAATAAAACGTTCAAAGAACCGAGATCCTTCGGGAAAAGACCCAGATGTCCTCGGATCCAAAAAGAAGAATAGAAACAGGGAGAAATAGAAGAAGCGTTCATTGTCAATAGAATTTTCCTGCATCAGACAAACACCTGTGAATGAAATAAAACGAAGTAACACCTGAGCTTCCCAGTTTCCATATTTGCCGAAGAGACTGCTCGATTAAAACGAACATCAACCAAAATAAAACGCTCCAAAAACTCGAATTCCTCCAAGAAACGACTCACATGTCCTGGTCTTAAAAATAAAATAAATTACATATAGAGGGAAAGAAGAAAAGTGGAAAAACACAAGAAAAATCCAGTTCGAATAGTATTTTCCTGCAACAGATAAGCACCCGTGTATAAAGTGCAGTCTCTTTCCTTCGCGGACAAATACTCGCTTGATTAGAAAGCACATGCTCGACTTCGAGTCGCTCTTACCAAGATAAAACGTTCCAAAACCCGGGATCATGGAAGAAAAGAGCCAGCTGTCCCCAGATTCGAAAACAAGGGAAGCTTGGCGAGGAAGATAACAGGGCAAGGAAGGGGTAAAGATAGCACAGAAACCTCCGTTTCTGGCGTCGTATGTATACGAGGCGACGCGACGCAGCGTGTTTCGAACAGTACATGCTGGCTGAACAAAATCGAAAATGTAAGTAGCTAGAAAAGAAATACTAATGGGCTTTCTTCACAAGACCATGATCAGAAATGTCTTTCTTGTTTGGAACTCATTTAGCCTCTTGCACTACAAAATTATTTCAAACGATTTTAAAAATCCCATAACCCATTAACATAGCTATTAAAAAATATTGAAGGAGTGATAAAACATCATATCGATTCTTTCGAAGGAGTTCAAAGTTGAAAAACATAATAAAGTTTCGTCCAGACTCTATCTTTCGGAACAGTGTGCGACGACGCGCGACGGTAGAGCGCGCGATTTCCCAGTCGACGGGAGGAGGACAAGTAAAGGGTTCCGAGGGACCGTATGCCGTCTTCCTTCCACCATGGAGAGGGCCACGACGATGGGCGCGTGCTCGACGTGGTAGGATGCCGGTCCTTGCTGCGCTGCGCGCGTGTGTGTCCCTTTTTCGTCCGTGTCTGTATCAGTGACTACGCCGGTGCCTGTGTCTGTGTCAGTGCTGCCGCCGTTGGTGGGGGAAGGAACGATTGGTGGACGCAGCGTCGAGTTAGATGCTGAGGAGATCCGAAGCGTCAGTTGCGCGGTGGCCGCCGTACCGAGTGCTACGGTGTTCTCGGTTTCGTACCCTGCCGGTCGGTACCCTACGGTTCAGTCTCCTCTCTCTTGCTCCAGCGAACGGTGTCGAGCTTCCTCTCGTAGTACTCCCGCGATGGGATTTCGGTGAACAGAGACGACAACCGTCAGACAGTGTTCATCCATTTCGCGGATAATAAACTGTGCATTGGACACTTCGAACCATTTCTATCCGGAAGGATTTTGATCCTTCGTAGGATCACAGAGTCGCAAGATTTTTTTCGGAGTAACTCTTCTGGATTACCTAACTCTGAATGAAGGATCAGATGGAATAAGGGACGGAGTCTCGATATAGAATACAGTCTTTCGAAAACTTGAATTTGTTCCGTAAACAATTGGTCCCGGAAGAGTGTCCGGAGTCGGGCCGTGTGAAGTGTGAAATCTCGAAGTGTTGGTCGCCGGTTACGATCGCGGACGACGGGGTCAGGTTGTTGGGGGCCCCCGGAGTCGGCGGAAGTCGGGATTGCACCGGATGGTCGGATCTTAGCGGAGACAGGTGCCGTGGGAAGTTTCGCGTATCGATTGCAGCGGGGGCCACACATGACAGTCGGTCGGAGTAAATATTGGAGGGCGTATACGTGCGACGACAGCGTGCGTTAGTGAGTCAGGCGACGCGAGGGGGTGGTTTTGTGTGATGATCAGTAGGTGCGCGGCCGAGGGAAGAAGAAGGCACCGAGAACGCTAAAAGATGCGCGGCCTGGTCGATCCCGTGGTCAGGCTCCGCGGTGGATCGGTGTTGCCGCTGTCCTTGCCGTTGGCCTGCTTCTACTGTCTGCTGATCCCGGCGTGCCACGTGCTCGCGGTGACCAGCGAGCTGCCGCCTAGGCTCGACCTGCCGGAGAACTGTTCGTGGGATTCGCGGCAGGATGGGGCGGTCACCTGCGTCCACCGGTATGTGGGCGGCGGGAGCCTCAGAACCAACTTTTCCCAGGCGACCAGCGAGTACGTGACCTCGGTGAACGTGGTCTGCGAGGACACCGAGGCCCTGGAGTCGGGCGTGCTGAACGTCGACGGATTCGTGCAGCTTTGGCGGCTGAGATCTCTGCGGCTGACCGGGTGTAAGCTGGTTCACTGGCCGGCGAAAGTGTTGAACGGTCTACGGGACCTTCGCAACTTGACCGTGCGTAGCCTGAACGGTCGGAAGAGCAAGTACAGTCTCGAGTTGGAGAGCGGCGCGTTCGACGCGGTCCCGCAGATCGAGAAGATCGATCTCTCGTGGAACAACATCTGGCAGATACCAGAGCACTTGTTCTGCCCGCTGTCGAACCTGCTCACGCTGAACGTCTCATGGAACATGCTGAAGGACATCTCCGAGTTGGGATTCAGGGACATTCAGGAGAAGCATTCAGCTAGACGACAACCGGAGTCCACCACGGCACCATTCCCGTGTTCGTTAGATGTGCAATCGTTGGATGTGTCCAATAATCAGATCTCGGTGCTGCCCGCGTACGGGTTCTCGTCGTTGAAACGGCTCAGGGTGTTGAACCTGTCGAGCAACGCGATCTCGATGGTAGCGGACGAGGCCCTTCATGGTCTCCGTTCCCTGGAGACGTTCGATCTGTCCGGAAACAGAATCGTCGCGCTGCCGACGGAAATGTTCCGGGACGCGGCGAAGTCGTTAAAAGAGCTACGCTTGCAGAACAATTCGATCAGCGTGCTGTCGCCCGGGCTCGTGGCCGACATGAATCAGCTCGTCGCTCTGGACCTGTCGAGGAACGCGTTGACAAGCTCCTGGCTGAACTCGGCGACGTTTTCCGGGCTGATTCGGCTGGTTCTTTTGAACCTGTCCCATAATCGGATCAGCAAGCTGGACCCGGCCCTCTTCAAAGACCTGTACACCCTTCAGATACTGAACCTCCAGTACAACGAGATCGAGACGATACCGGCGGACACGTTCGCGCCGATGAGTAATCTGCACACGCTAGATTTAGCGTACAATCGATTAACTTACCTGGACGCGTACTCCCTGAACGGTCTGTTCGCGCTCTCCCTCCTCTCGCTGGACTCTAATCAGCTCGAAGGAATTCACCCGGATGCCTTTCGGAATTGTTCCAGTATGCAAGACCTGAATCTGTCCGGGAACAATCTGGACAGCATACCGGTCGCCCTCAAAGACATGAGGATGCTGCGGACGCTGGATCTGGGCGAGAATCAGATCAGAAGCCTGAACCGGCCGGGCTTCCGCGGTATGTCGAGCCTCTACGGATTAAGGATGATCGGGAACGAGATCACGAACGTGACCAGCGAAGATTTCGCGGAGCTGCCCGCGCTGCAAATCTTGAATTTGGCACGGAATAAGATCGACATGGTCGAGGACTCGGTGTTCGCAGCTAACCCGGCGTTGCAGGCGATCCGGTTCGACTCGAATCTGTTGCAGGACATGTCCGGTATATTCGCGAGCGCGCCCGGCCTCCTCTGGCTGAACATGTCCGATAACATGATCGTGCACTTCGATTACAATTTCCTGCCGGAGAAATTGCAGTGGATGGATCTCCATAAAAATCTAATTATGGATCTCGGCGTCGCGCCACAGGCGATGAGATTGCAGACGCTGGACGTGTCGTTCAACCGGCTAACGAGGATCCACTCGCGATCGATACCGGACTCGATCGAGCTTCTGTTCGTCAACGACAATCTGATACAGACCGTGGAGCCGCAGACCTTCCTCGACAAGAAGAACCTGACCAGGGTGGACCTGTACGCGAACCAGATCGTCAAGATGAACCTGTCCGCGTTCCAGCTGACCCAAGTACCAACCACCAGGCAACTGCCGGAGTTTTACATCGGCGGGAACCCGTTCATCTGCGAGTGCACCACCGAGTGGCTGCAGAGGATCAACTCGTTGTCTCTGCGACAACACCCGAGGGTAATGGACCTGGAGTCGGTCTACTGTCGACTACCATACGACCGCCACAAATCGTTCATACCGTTGCTCGAGGCGAAATCGTCGCAGTTCCTCTGCACGTACAAGGCGCACTGCTTCGCGCTCTGTCATTGCTGCGACTTCGACGCCTGCGATTGCGAGATGACCTGCCCGACCAACTGTACCTGCTACCATGACCAATCCTGGTCGGCGAACGTGGTCGATTGTTCCAACTCCGGCTACAAGACTCTCCCAGGACGATTACCCATGGATGCGACCGAGGTCTATCTGGACGGTAATAATTTCGGCGAGCTGAACTCCCACTCGTTCATCGGCCGCAAGAATCTACAGATCTTATATGCGAACGACAGCAACATAATCGCGATCCGCAATCACACGTTCAGCGGATTGAAACGACTGCTGGTGCTTCACCTGGAGAACAACAAGATCAGCGTGCTGAACGGCGTCGAGCTGATGCCGCTGGAAAACCTGAAGGAGCTCTACCTGCAGAACAACCTGCTGACGTACATCGATAATGGCACGTTCCTCCCGCTACGTCAGCTGGAAGTGTTACGATTGGAGAACAACCGGCTGGGAACGTTCGCCGTGTGGCAGCTCGGCCAGAATCCGTACCTGGTGGACATCGGTCTATCCAGCAACCCTTGGAGCTGTGAATGCTCGTACCTGGACCGGGTGCGCGAGTGGATGTCTCGCAACCGGGCGAAGATCAGCGACTGGAAGAGCGTCACCTGTTCACTCGGCATGCCTATCACTCTGCCGACGAACGGCTCGGTCGTAAATTGCGCGGCGTTAACCGGCACGACCTCGGTGATCGAGACGCGGCCGCTCGAGACTTATCTGCCGCTGCTGCTAGCCACCGCGGTGCTGATTTTCGCGATGGTGGCGCTAGTGTGCGGCGCGTTCAAGCACCGGCGAGCCCTGAGGACATGGGCGGCGAGCAGATGCGGCCTCAGGGCCTGCTACAAGACGGCCGCGTTCGAGGACCAGGAGAAACCGTTCGACGCCTACATCTCTTACTCGGCGGTCGACGAGGCGTTTGTTTCCACCATTCTCGTGCCGAATCTCGAGACCTCGTATCGACTCTGTCTGCATTATCGAGACCTCGGGGCCGGCAGCAACGTCGCGGACGCGGTCACAGAAGCCGCGGACTCCTCCAGACGCACCATCCTCGTACTCTCCAAGAACTTTCTGCACGGCGAGTGGGCCAGGTTCGAGTTTAAAGCGGCGCTCAGGGACGCTCTGAAAGGGAAGGGCCGCTCGGTGATTCTGCTCCTGGTGGGCGGTGTGTGCCCTCGGGATCTCGACGCCGATCTCAAAAAGAGGATCTCCTCGCACACCGTGCTGGTGTGGGGAGACAAGTTGTTTTGGCAGAAGTTAAGGTTCGCCATGCCGGACGTGTCCATCCCCGTCTTCGAGAGACCGCTGCCGTTGCCCCCGCCGCCGCCACCCCCGGCGCAGCATCAATGGACGTAGAACTGCCATTATTTAGGTAAGAGACATTATTCGATCGTCTTGCGCTTCTTTCGCTTTCTCAATGACGTCCGCCGAACGGGGGAACACGGTGGACAGTCTAACAAGGGATCGTCCCCAAGTGACGTTGCAGATCTTGATGAAACTTTCGGGGGACGCGAAGTCAGGCTATAAAGTCTCTTTAAAACGGAGTAACTTCTGCCACAGTGGGCTAAACGTCTTGAAATTTTTTCGCAAAATTACAAACATTAGTTTGCTTAATGAGGTGGGAAAGAAATTTTCAGATAATAGCAAGCATCGCTTTTTACAATTTCTTTTGCCTGAAGCTGTAATGAACCTGGTGAAAATTCCTTATTTTTGCATCTTCAACACAGACGAAGTCCATAATAAAAATATATCTAATATTTTCACAAGAACTACTTCACACAGTTTCATCAAGACCTGGAGACGTCAGTTCGGAATGTTCCCTCCTAAGGAGTGGTTCTCTACAATGGTGACACCTGAAAAGTAGGGGCTCAGAGTCTGCATAAAATCCTGGCGAAGCAAGCCCGTCAATCAAGAATTACTCTATAGCGATCAATCCGATTCCACTTTAGTCCCGATTCGATTCGAGAAGACTCTCGTATATAGCTGGTTTCCCCCTGAATCGATGTCCGCGGTTCGATCGTTTACCGGACACGCTGGGAATTATCGTTGGTCGTTGTCGTTCCCTAGCAAGATCGGCGCGGCGCCGGACAAGAGTCTCTATACATATACTACTCCAATGCCCGACTATTTTGCAACACGGAATCACCGCCGTGTTAACTTCGAGACCGGGGTCGTTCTCTAAGTAAAACCCGCTCGGTGCCCAGGGGTTCTAACGGGTTTACGGCGGTGCTTAAACGGTTCGATCCGTTCGTAAAGCCAAGGCTGGCCGGTCTCTTCGAACAGCGCGCGAGTTCCTCCGTAATGTCGACGGTCTGAAATTATATATCATTTCCGACTGACAAACTAACGAGACTACTGTGCTAGCCATTGAACGAGCCAGGCCGGGCCGGGCCTCGACCTACAAGTCCGATTTAACAGCAGCGCATTTCGCGCCATTGTGATCGCGCCTGTGAATGGGGTCATCTTCGACGGGAGGGTTTTGCGGGAGCATATGGACCGATCCGAAAGTATACGCGGACCGGCTTATACCCGACGTTGAAATTTGTCGGGGTACCCCTGGCTGAGGGTCTGTCCCGTTGTTCCCGTTAAATTTGAAAACTCTATCGATCGGGAATCGCCCCACGTACGCGACAATTTTCACCCACTTACCAATTAAGTCGCTTTTATCGGATGGCTCCCTGCCAGCCCGTAAAGGAATATCGCGTCGCAATTGCATCGGCCGTGTGGCGCGTACACCCGAACCAGACGAGACGCGCGGCCGACACATTACCTTTCATCGATTATCACGGGCCTGCCTCTCTCGTTGTCGTTCTTAATTTAATGGAAGCACCCGCGACGCGTTTGCACGACAACCTATTCAACGCTGTCTAATGTTAACGTGGCCTCGATTCGGCGCTCCGACCCAACGCCTTTCAACCACCCTCGACGAGCGCGTTTCACGATAACAGGCTGATCTGTATTAAACCGATACGCTTCCTTTCGTTTACACCTTTTTTCGGGATGCCGTTATACGGATAGTAAATAGCGCGACTGATGAGACCCGCGGATCGAACCGCCTGTTCAACCCCTCCGCGCTTCTCCTGGGAAATCCTGTCATTTTGTAACTCTGGTAGAATAGCTAGGTTGTTATGCTCCCTTCGGCGCTGTTTGGAAAATTGTTGCATTCTTATTTGGTATATTGGGTTCATTCAAAGTAGTCAATCAGGGATGAGAAGTTATCCGTAATGAAATCATCGTGCGAGTATATTGTTCAGAGGAGATCGAATATATTTTCATAGTAGATATATACATTGTATTATGAAGTTGTGTACACAATATACATAGAACATGATTCATTGATTTAGAAAAGAAAAAAGACTAAAAATTGCGTATCTTTACTTAAAACAGTAGTGAGTGTAGAGTGACAGTATTTTGAGGATGGAAAACAGATTTTGAGCCCATTTTATAATACTCCGCGGACTGTAGGCGCATTAAAGGTGTCCTGAAGGTATCCACCAAGTTTGAAACAAACTTTAGTAGATTTAAAAATTTTACGATATTAGCCGGTTCGATAATACACAAATTCAAAACAATTTCAAATTCGACATTCCGAAAACAGACTCGAACCACCCCCAACCCAACACGTTGTCTACCATTATGAGCCGACCGCCAATCAGTCCGCTTTCATCTGCCGAGAAAAGAGTCATCACCCCGGCGAATCGATTCTCTAAAACAATCCATAGAGGGGTGTCGCCCTTCGCATAAAGCGGAATATCGCGACACTCGCTTTGTCGCGGCGGTACGAGAAAATTAGGAAAGTCAATTGGTCGTTCCGACCCCCCAGATTTCTGCGACAATGTCCCTCGTCCACCCCCACGTGTACTGAGCTCCCTTCAGCTGATCCACGGATCGAATGACCGAGGTTCCGAAGAGAAAACCGGCCCCGGCGCGTTAACCTCTCGTGACAAGCTTCAGTTTCAGCTGTTCTCCTCCGTGGTGGTCACCGCCTCGTTTACCCGGGGGTGAATCCTAAAGGGCAGAACCGAATGTTGCCCAGGACCCTTTTTATATATCCTCGGTACTGACGCATTCACGCCACGGGCGTTTCCATTAGCGGCTGATCCGCCTGTGATAAGCCGCACCGATACCGGGCCCAGCTTGCGTCCCACGGATAACCCTCGATCCCGGTCGTCTTACGGGATTACGCAAAAAATATATTAGACGAACAATGCGTGAATGGGAACTGCCGAGCCATTGTCGTCGGAAGATTGTCACACCGCTGACAGCTAAAGCCTCTGTCGCGCAGCACGCTCCCTTGAAGAGGGAAACTCTGATTTGCAAAAGCTACCCTGGAACTCTGCTACCTACTATTCGCATCTTGGCATTCACACCTTCTCTGAAAGTCATGGAATAATCATCGAACGTTTCCAATGAAACTTTTATCTTTAACGTGTATATGCAATTTATATGTATTGAACTTGTTGTCTCCTTGTGGAAATGAAACGTCAACCTCCAGTAATCTTCTATTAACTTCTCCATGGATTTTTAGAACCATGTTAGACGATTTTAATCTCTTTCTGATTGGACGTTCTTTCATCAAAACCATTGTGAATGCGTTGGAAAAGAATAACATTCACGTGTTATATATATACATATGCATATGTGCGTATATATTTTTTAAGAAAATAGTTGGATGGGTAGAAGTAGGGTTACGCTTTAATTTACAGGAATTTACAGGAAAATGTGCGAACTTATTATTATGTTATATAAATTACTCATCACTAAAAGTTGTTGGGAACATGTAACTCGCGAAACTTGATTTACGAAGACCAGAAGGAAGATAGTTCTCAGCTCACTCGAGTGGCTGGAGGAGCATAAAAATTCGCGCAATCCGAGTCAGCGTGTCCCGAATATTTTCGAGGGCGATATCTAGCCCGGAAAAGGGTCGAGTAGCTAGATGGTGGTCTCCGAGTTGTTTTGGTCTCGGCGTCGGAGTGTAGGTGCGCTTTGTAAGATCAGCTCGAAAGGCAGACGGTAAAGGAGAAGCTAGGGTTTCGTCAGGGTTCCCTCGCAGGGGAGAAAGGATATCGTGCTCTTTTTACCGTGATTTATTACACGCCATACGCCTAGCGGTGGGGTTTTGTTGTCAGTTTCGATTTCGGCTATGATGTACGAGTCGCGCGGCGGGGAGGGCGAGTCGAGCAGAGCGGAGCACTGAGAAAAAAAAGAATGGGTTTCCATCGATTGGTCCGCTATCAGCCACCCCCTACACACACCACCACCGCCACCATCGTCACCGTCACCCTCCCACTTCACGTCACCTTCTGTTATTTTTATTTATTTTGTTGAATGTACCCGGAGCAATTTTGGTCCCCATAATTCCCTTGTATTTATGTGTTTTCCAGCGACACGGATGCGACGACACGGAGGCGTGCGAACCGCGGATAAAAATCGGCTTCGCCCGGTCCCGGCGGATCGGACCGGTGAAAAATGCTTTTCGCCGTCCTCGAACCTCGAATACGTGTCCCGCCTCCTAATTGCACGGAGTCTCCCGCGTTCGCAACCATACTTTCGACGAGAGAGACTGAGAGAGACAGAGCAGAGGTGGGAGAAAGATCACCGGCCGAAAGCGAGGTCCGAACCGGGGGAAAACGAAACAGGAAACAGGGAAAAGGGGGCTATGTTCTTCGTCTCTCGCTGGGCCCCCTTCTTCTATCCGTTCTCGAGTCTTGAGGCGTCTGCCGAGGGAACAGGTAGAACCTGCGATCCGCGTACCTGTTACCGCCGGCCTTTACATTTGTACCTGACAACGGCTGGACCGAATCTGGAAGACAAATGGGATTCGCCGTCGACCTTGCTTGCGTTTTTCCCGGGCCGGAGGGACGCTAGAAATTAAAAGAGGATTTGTACCGGTGCTCCCTACCCCTTCTTTCCTTCCACGACTTTTTCCCTCCACCTTTGTGCGAGCCCTTTACTCCCTCGATGGGTGGTCGTTCCGGACTCGAAATCTGAAAAGATCTCTCTAGCTTGACGACTGAGGGAATTTTTCTAAAGACCGCTGTTGAATATTCTAATCCCGAACTTGGTGCGCTTTTTAGGCAACCTTCGAAGAATGCGGTCAATTAATCTTGAGCGAGCATGTAAACTTTCTCCAAAGATATATCTGTCAAGTTTCAAAGCATTTGGTTGCATTAGTTTTTTGGAAAAATTCAATCAAAGTCCCCAGGCATTATGTCAGAGCATATGTCAAACAGTGTTATTAAATTGTCAAGTTCACCAGTAATGTTCCTGGAATATGCTTTTAACCCCTTGCCGTATTATTTTCTTCACAGAAATAATAGACGAGTGTAAAGAATGGAATAATATACATGTTTAATCAATTCCGTTTTAAATTTTCGATAGGAATTGCAGTCGTCATTATACGGGATGGGGTTGATTCGTAAAAAAACGCGGAAAAGCGGAAACAATTTTCAGCAGCCGTCAAACTAGACCGACCCGCGAAGTTGCGCGAGCGTGTCAGGCATTTCCCGGATTTTCTTTGTGAGATTATGAAAATTAGGCGGTGTATTTCGTAGCGAGCGTCGTTGGGCAGAGTTGATCTCCGCCATTGTGCAGCGTTTTGGAATAACGACGTCTCGCGATAATGTTCCGAATGACAGCAGCGTGGACACGCGTGTGCGAGCGGAGTAGCCGGAGAAAGTTTGAGCGGCGTTTCTCTTTTAATTAATTCCTGGTTCGAATACCGTGGTCCTTTTCTGTTCGCCATGGGCCCGGGAAACGTCTCCGGTCTTTTTTGCCGGCGGCGAGCGTGTTCAACGCTCGATTATTTATTTAGTCACAGGCGTCAAACGGCGCGCACTCCAGAATTAATTGAAAGAAACCGCGCGGCCGTGCGCTTCTTGCTCATTAGAATTTTCTACGCGCATTACGCAAATTGCGCGCGATAAACTTTACGATCCGTAGTGCAGTGCGGTGCCGGACCCGCGCCGGGACGCTTTAATTACACGCACACCGCTAGAAACACCGTCGTTACTTGGAAAAAATTACCGGCCAGGTCCAGATACTGCGGTCGCGGATCTGTAACGAGAAACGAAACGAGGCTGGACGAAATGTACTGTCGGAATTTTCGGGGAGAACCGGATGGTTCATAAAGCGGGACTTCGATATCGCTAATTAACCGGTGGTATCTTGTTTGATACGAGGAGAATTATTTGCAATTAGAGCGGAGATTTTTCCGTGAGAATCTTCGGTAAAAATCTCCGTCACGAAGCTGTAAGAACCATCCTTCCACTGATCTTTCATTCACAGTATCATTGATGCGCACTTTAAAAATCTTTGGTACTGTTTGTTCCACTGTTACACTGTACATACTATGCAAGATCTCGTGAGTATGTAGACTGCAGATCTTTCTGCAAAATGAAAGTGTTCCGAGTCGATTGGAAGAAACAAATCGAAGTAAAATTCTTCTAATGTATGTACAGTTTCGAACTTTAACTATTCATTCGTACTATAAATGCACAAAATCTCCGCAGTCTACTTACGAATTCGAGAAATATAATATCATTTGATCAGAGATATCCTCCAACAGAAAAATCCGACAATACTTCTCGGCCCACCAGATAGAACGAGTAAGACTGCGCGCACAGTTGTGTTCATGCTGAAGTGAGAAATAAAGCAAGAAATATTTGAGAAAGAGTACTATGTTGACGGTAAAGTTTCATTATTCCATAACCTCTCCAAAAATGGTGGATCTTTTTTCATAACGAAGTTGATCTTCCCGTGCGGTTTTCGCGAGAGAATCGCGAGATGCACGACTGGCGAAGCTCGATACATCAATCGGAGACAATAAAATGATGCGTTCGCGCTTCGACCACCGGGAAACGTTCCTCGATATCCCGGACAGCCGTTCCACGTCACCGCGAGAAGACGGCTGGCTCGACGTGTATCCGCGTATCGACAAGCCCCGGTATTACATCCTGAGATTGGCATATCAGTCGTCGTTCCGTCGCCGTTGCATTGTCCGCCAGCCCCGGCGAAATGCACTTCCGCAAACCCTCGAAACCCACCCCGCCGCGACCCCTCATTGTCAGCAAGGTGTTTTACGAGGCCACCGGGTCTTCCTAGCTTCGCGACCCCGCTCGAAAATCGTTCTCCAGCTGTCCTCTCTCGCGCGTATTGTCTGCTTCAACCTACATCCTTTCGAATGCTTTCCCTCCCACGCTATAATTGTATCCGAAGCCCTCGAAAAGGTTTATTCCGCTTTCAACGTGGTTTCCTCCGATCAACAGTAATTTCTCGATAAGCTCCTCCACGATTTTCAACGTGACAGCTTTGCTGTCACACATGGAAATACCATTTCCGCTTTCAGTTACAGTGATTAAAGCTACTAAAATAATCTCTTCAAAGAAAATGAAAATGTATATTCATTGCATTTTTATTTGTGCTCAAATGGTTATACTGTAAAGTCTTGATACAAGAAAAGCCTCGGCTCCGTGCTCTCCTAGTATAAAAGACTGCAATAAAATTATATTCCTCGCGAAAAGAGATATTTTCAGCATTTTATACAACCATCCTCAAAGAATTAACAAAGAATTAACAACTTCACCACTTAATAATCCCAGTACCTTTACTATGTCATACCATCCTCTTATTTCATACCTCCAGCGTTAAAATTATCTTCATGAACCGGCGGCGACCGAAAAGACCGTCAGAGTGAAGCAGGGAGCGACTCGGAGAGCCAGAGATCAGTGAATATCGGCGAGAGGATGTTTTTAAAATCATTTAGTTTAACGAACGTTCCATTATGTTCCGCCGCAGAACGCAATATCCTTTCGCGAGAATTGATAACCAGGGAAACGGGAAACGAAGCGAGCGAGCTCCTTTCTCGGTTTTCCTTCCTTTGGAACATCTCTCTCTCTCTCTCTCTCTCTCTCTGGTTCTCTCCTCTACTGGCGTGTCTCTGCTCGGGCGTGAACCTCTCCCGGGCTCTTGACGTTTCGACCGAGCGGCAGATCGCGAAAGTAAAACGCGTGCAGATATCCGCTCCCCTTTCGCTGGCTTGAGAGAGATAGTGGGAGAGAGAGAAAGAGAGAGAGAGCTCCACCCTCGCAGATCTGCTCTGCTATCCCAAACGTAACACGCCGCCAGGTGAATCGCGAGGCTCGAATGAATGGATGAATAACGAGCGACGATCTCGAGCGCGAGTCTCCGATTCTACTTTGGCTGGTAAATCGCGGAGGACGCCCGGCTTCCGTGTATAGAAATCTGTGCCACCGGGCTAACGACTGTTATGAAATTTCTGGGAACGCGTACCATCATCGTCTAGGACTTCCGGCCGAGGATTCGTTTTAATGGCGACTCCATTGAGCACACGTTGAATTAACGAGTATTGTTCCGAACACACGAACGCGATACTTCACGCGCTGGAGAACAGTACGACGACGCTTCGAAGACCTCGAGCATCCTTTTTGTATATACTTTCGAATTATACGGAAATTGTAAGATAGAACTCGTAATTGTTACATCGCGAATTTAGCCCTCGCACTCGCACTAGAACCGCCGAGGGACAATCGTGCTGGATCGTTTCAGATTTTGTATGAACTTTATTGTATATGTACTCGATAATATCGAAACATTATCGTTTTCACTCGAGGAGCGTGCGAGGGTTGAAACTCTGTTTTCTCAATTTGTAAGCTACAGTATCCTAATTTCTCATTAATTTGTACATAAAAAAAGAGGGGAAGGGCGAGTTGTATATCACTGCTGTAAAATACCATAATTTAGTCGTAGACATAAGACATTGTATTGCGTGAACCAAGTCCTTTTTCATGGCTGTGAGGCTGAAGAATAATAAAATTCTAATTTAACGTACCACAAACTGCTCATTATTTTCAACAGTTCTTTAAGCACACCTCCAAAGACTCCCACACAAGACCCAGTCACTCGGCGTTCAACGTGTACTCCTCCTTGGGAAATTAATGTATTAAACGCGTCCGAGTATCGCACAATTTAGCGTTAATTATCCCGCAGAATCGCGTAGGAGTTTGTAAAAGCCGGGCTTTATTAGAACAAGGGAAAATAGGCCACGTAACCGTGTAAACGTCAATATTTACTACTCGTTATCTTCAGGGGGCCCGCGTGTTTCACCCTCATTAGCGAGATCGTAGTTTCCTGTCGCGCATCGAATCGCTAATGAAATGGCCGCGGATCCTTCGCCGCGCCGCGCCGGCGAGACGCGTTTCCCCAGGATGAAAATGATAGCGCGTCTGTTAAGCGACGCGTTGTCCCTCGTGAATTTACAACGGCCGGGCACGGCTGGCTTCGCGTTCTTAGAAGATTCTACTAATCTTATCGGAGACCAGCGGCACACACGCGAGCACCTGCATCGCGCAATGTTTGCGCAGTGAACATTTTTATGGCGGTTTTAGCCACGGTCTTGTACGCGGACTCCCGACGGTTTTTTTCTCGTTCCATGGCGCGTCCCCCCTCGCCTCTGTGCCCCTCATTCTCAGGCAAGAACACAGCCGGCCCCCGCTTCCCAGTAAAGTCGTTAACAGACTTATCTCGGTGGCGTGTTTGGTCAATTTGGAAAGCGTCTCTTCGCTTTAGCGCTCGGTGATTCCCGTCTCGTGCCGCGCGCTTCTAACTTCGTCATCAGACCGCTTCTTGCGTCTTCCTTAAGAGCTACTTCCACTTTTAATACGCGCTTCGTGCTCCTTATCTTATCAAGACTCTCTCCCTCTCTCGCGTTTGCTCTCTAGCGCTCTCTCTCTCTCTTTCTCTCTCTCTCTCTTTTTATATCCCGCCCTTTCATCCCCTTCGCCTTTTTTCCCGTTTTATTAGCTCCAGCCAACGCCGTCATTCCTCTTCATTTCCATAGGCCCCGAGGTCGCGTGCACCACGAAAATTTCATACCACCCTCTTCGATTCTTTTCAATTCGGAGATCCTTCGTTACACTCCCGCCGGCTTGCTGAATGATTTTCCGTGGCAGCTCGGAGTTGAATTTCTGGCTGGCGCGGCGAACGGTTTGGTTTGATCGCCGTGGTACTTGATAACTAGACGGATTTTTATGCGAGATAAAAATTTCCTGCGTCAGTCACGTGAAACCGGAGCCAAATAGAATTCTCTTTCTGTAATAATTTTGGTAAGTTTCTAGCAGGACGCCAATATTCTTAAATTCTTTTCTTCTTTCGACTGTTCTCAATCTCATCTATTTATCCTATCAAGTCAGGAGTGTGCCGACACTGTCCTTCTTGTAAAAATCGTTCTCAATGCGATTAGATAAAATGCAGTACTAGTATTTTGAAATGTATACATAATGATTACAATTTTTAAAGAATCTACGTGTATATACAAATATATTCAGATATACACACGTATGCAAGTATGTTCCAGTTGAAAATTCAATGCTAAAATTGTCACACGATTCCTACATGTATATTTGTATCGCGTATTGTATTAGAATTCTCGTGGGATCTGAATTTTAACATAAAGTTCAATATTTTACATACAATTTGGACAAACAGATGTGTAACAGCTGTTTCTGAACAAATCTTTGAGACACTGCAATTACAAGCCACCAGTGCCAGTACGATTGCGGTCCATACATTTCTGACATTCACGATCTTCTATTTCGTACGAACATGGCAAAATTAATTTTACACAGGTGGTTATTTAAAATTCATAATACCTAGCACAACATTCAGAGAGTTTTGCCAAATTGTTTCAACAATTCATGAAGCACTATGCAGCATATAGTACAATATTTTAAAAACAGGACAAGGGATGGTGGGAAATGTTTTCATTTTTCCACCATTGTTTCCACCGTTGTATTCAACTATTGACGTTAGCGAACGCATCCAACCCTGTCATAACAAATTTGTGCGGATTAGTTAATTATGGTTATATTTTAATTCCGCAGTTTCGGACTCGACAGTTAAATTACTTTGATTTCGAGGTAGTATTTCAGTAGCTTGGCCAGTTAACGTGTTCATCGTTCCGGTTCCCGCCGGGAATTGCAGGAATGTTTATCTGCGCTCCGGAAAAATATTACATTAGATCGTTCCTCCCTCCTTTTTCACTCGGTGGAAATTTTTCACTCCGACGTCCCTTGTATTTTTATCATAGCCAGTGTAATATGCCGGGCGTGTATACAGCCTCTGTAAAATATGGTTACGTTGATTATACTTTTTTTTCGCCGCCGCCAACGGACCCCACACACCTCCGCCTAGCAGCGTGTTCTTACGAACCATTCCAGGATCCCCATTTTACTGCGCTTTTCCCCTCGCGTGTTGTTCGGTTAGCGCGTAGGATCGGATATGAGTCACCAGAAGGGAACGAGAATTTTCGTGGATTCATGCCCGTGCGATATAAATCGATAGAGCGTGCATGTGGCCCCCTTCTCGTCTTCGATGGTCAACCGTGCCCCTTTAACGCGGAGGTCTTTGTCGAACCAGCAGCCATAAAAGTTCCACGTGAAATTGGAGCAGTTTATTCGATTTATTCGATGCTGATGAAGACGTTAGGAAAGCCCGAGGGTTTGAACAAAATAATTAAATTAAAACAATATAGACATCTTTATATCTTAATATCGTTTAACGTTCAGCAACAATCATTTTCATACATTACAGTAAAATATTAACAATAATATAAATCTCCAGAGAAATAGGGTGACTTCCTTCCAAAGGAGTCAAAGCGATCCCCAATCATTCCTGAGGGGTGTCGGCCACCCCATAAATCCCGCAGAACGAGCAACAACACCGGCACATCTATATCGGATAAAATTTTAGCGGCGTCGCTGGTTCTGGCTCAGTAAATTGGCTAGAGCGTTCGATTTCGAAGGAACCACCGACCAGTTCCGGTGCAGTAGAAAGAAATTGGTGGTGCACCGTAAACCCGACTGGTTAGGGGTTGGAGAGTCACGGAACTTTTCGGGCGAGATGTCCAAGATCGTCGTCTATCGAATCGCTATCGAATGTCGCGAAACGAAACACGGTTTATTTAATGGGGTTTGCGGGAGGGGCCGTAGGAAGAGGCCGAAGGAGACGAGGAACGAACGGGGAAAGAGAGCAACGCGGCCACCGGAAATAACAGACTGACCTTAACGCCGGCCACTGGGCGCAAACTTTCAGATGTTATGAGTGTAAACTCGCCACCGGTCTATCGTGGCTCACTGGCCGCTCTGATACCGTGTGCCCAGCCCGTTTTATTTATGAAACGAAAACATTCCGGACCTCGGAATTATTTTCCCCGAGCCGACGTTTCGAATTAGCCACGTCTGGTTACACTCTTCCCGATACAAAAGCGGGATATTCCCGTCGTGTTGGGCCGAGACTCCGCGTCCACCGTTATTACGGTTCAAGCACCAAGAGAGAAAGAGAGAATCAAAGAGGGAGAGAGAGAGGCGTCTGGCGAATCCGTCGCGAATCCTAGATGTAATTTCCATTTAAATTCGTGTCGAGCTGAGTAAGAAGAATCGCCCCGCCAACGGTCGTTAATAAAACGAAGATCTGTGCGATCCGAAACTTCCCCTCAGAGTTGCGTGTGCAGCGCCTGTAGGGGATGTTTTAACACTGCTCCAGCGAAGCCTATTAATAGCAATTTTAATGATCCGTTCTATATTTAAAAGAAGTCCAGCAATTTTGTTCTGAATTACAATCTACATATAATACTTGAGATGCCTCGCTGGAAACGCATCTCAGTGAAAGAACATGTTTACAAAGCCGTCTTTATATAGGTTTTCCTCGATCGGTTAATATTGAAGCAAAAATTGAAATTATTATTACACCACCCCAGTAAACATGTTTATTTTCCACATGTTCTCCGAGCTTTATTGTTACTTTCCCGGTGGAACGCACAGCTGAACGCCTTTAGGAGGGCTAATTATAATAATCAATGGGTAAATATTGAACTTTTATACAGATTTCGAACCGCCGCTGCTTGCGGCGAACATAATAAACAAGTTAATTACATACATAAAATATTCGCTAATTTGAGGTTTCATTGAGGTACAAGGTAATCCTGCTGTGGTCTGCTGCCTGGAGAATTTAAAGTCAATGTATAAATAATTTTGGTGATTAAATGGCCAAAGAAACAATAATAGCAACCATCTCATTTGATAACAAAAACATGAGTGTACAATAATCAATCGACCGTTCATCCTCTCATTAGCAATAAGCGACGTTTCAAACGTTCGTGAGTGTACGTTTGTGTTGGATCTAGTATTAATCAAACACATTTTTCTTGAAATCGAGGTGCCAAACAAAAAATGCTATATTTTTTTTTCTTCTGATTTCGATATGTAGATTTGCCACCCGCTGGTACTAGGATGTCGGAAACACATACTACAAGTAAATACAAAGAACAAACTAATCTCCGACGACTAACAGATTACCACGTCCAAGGTCACCGGGAACAAGAGCCTTCGAGCTCGACCGAGTTATCCTCCTCAAAACTCTATAATCCACTTGCACCTGCACTTCCGGCGGCGGCCATCGCATCGCAACGGCGCACAATGCTACTACCTGCATCGTCCGCGAACAATGTCGCGTTCGATAACACGCGTTTCCATTAAAGCCGAGAGACCATCGGTCGTTTTCCAGCCAAAATTGAACAGCTACGAAAAAATTACCATTCACCCCTCGAAATATTTCGCCGTCGCTGTCAATCTCGTGGACGATGCCAGGACCACGTCGCGCCGCGCCGGTTGCGCGCGAGCATTTACCGTATCCATTAATCAGGGACAAAGAAAAAATCGGCGGGCGGCGCCGTTCAAAAACGAGAAAGTAATTAACGGGAGAGGAGTGGAGGGGAGGGTGGTAGACGGGGGCGTTTCGCCCGGTCAAAACGTGCAGAATCATGCTCGCCGTAGTACGGGGAGGGAAGGTGCGCGGCAGTTTTGGGTGAAACCCGAAAACTCCCGGGCACAAAGGCGAGTCATCGCGGGCCGGGCCTCGACTGTCCGAAAAATTTCTCTCCCCATTGAACGCGTTCAGGCGGTCGTGTCGTTTCATTGTCGTCGCGTTCGGTTGCGACGCAACCCCGTAACAAATTCGCCACTGGTGCCGCGCATAATTGGCTTCGTTCCTCTCTCCTTTCAACGTATCCAACCCTCTCCCCTCTTTACCCCCACCAAATATATTCTCACCATCCAACCCCGTCGCAAGCCGGTTGGCTTTGTGTCATCGCGGAAAATATTCCGGGGTAACGTGTATAATCTCCCGGCGGTACTCGCAGTCATGGATCCAGTTTCCCCGGGCCCGACATCGTTAAATCGGCCATATGCTTAAGTCTAGTCACGTTCGCGTTTCCGTCTGATAAATTGATTGCGTTTCGGAATTCTCCACGGTGCCGCAGCTGTTGGCTCTGTGAGCTCTGCTAGAGCTCCAGTCGTAGCGTTGCGTTTGGGTTGCGTTCAGTTGCGTGGCCATTGCCGTAGCGTTGCGTTGCCCCAATTTCCATCGGCTCGTCGCTTATGGGCTTATGACTCCCGCCACACCTAGACGGAAGTGATTTCGTCCTGGCGGCTTGTCCCGCAAATACCAGACGCCTGTCCTTTCGCTTGTCCCACGAATCTACCAGCCGATTATTCCGCTCCGAACCGCGCTACCATCACCCAAACGTTTGCTCGCTCGAGGACGCACCAGGTGTTCGACTGAGAACATTACCCTGCGTTCGTGTTAGAGCCGCGATCAGGGATTAGAACCGCGGCGAGAAGCGTGGAAATACGAGCTATTGTTTTAGCAGGACGTCCCGTAATAGCCGAGACGCTTGTTTTTGTTCACTGATATTCACATGTCGTTTTACACGTGCTTCTCGCAGTGGCTCATCAAATTGTTAGAGGCTCGGTAGGAAGATTCATCGCCGGCAATGTCTTTAATCATTTTATTGTATTATTTATTGTATTATTACCACACAAATTTCTCTACTCTTAGAGAAAAGTAGATACTCGTAGGAACCTCCTGCATCCACTGCCAATAAAAGATCGTCGGTTAACAGGTTAATCGCCTGAACACCCACACCCTCTGATCGTCTAACCTACCAATAACCATCTATCCCGGGACAAAGGAATAATTCACGGGGCGCCGAATTTTTGGCAGTGTTTCCAGCCTCGCCTTTACATATTGAACGAGGGCCGTAAACGTCGCGTTGCCCGCGACGTTCCGGCGAGATGAGATTCCACGGAAGAAGAGAAAGAAAAAAGAAAGAGAAGAGCGGGAAAGAAAAACGAGAAGACGGTTTGGTACCTGTTCAAGATTTCCCGCGGAAAGCTTACGGAGCCGGGTAGTATTGACGCGGCCCTCGACGGTGTAGCTCTGAATTATTTACGAGCTTTCGCGGAGCCCGGCCATCTAATTCATACGGAAGGAACGATAATATCGTTGGCGGGGGTGGCGGTGGAAACGCATCGGCGAGCACGGGCCATTGTCGCGGCATCGGGGGGGACGTGGCTCTCAAAAGGACAATTTTTCTGGCCGCTTTGCAATTCGTCGGAGCCGGGACGGAAGACGAATGCCTCCTCTGCTCGTCGTGTCGTGCCGCGTCGCATCGCATCGCATCGCGCGCGGATCCTTTACAAAGAAACTTTTCGGGGGATTCGGTCGGGCACACCCGGGCCGAGTTTCTCTCTCTCTCTCTCTCTCTCTCTCTCTCTCTCTCTCTCTCTCTGCGGGTGCAGCGGCTTCCTTCTTAACGTTCCGTTGTTATTTCAATTGCTCCGCCACTCTACCTGTCATCGCAGTGTCGGCCGGGGCCCTCTGAAAAGAGCAAAACGGCGACGCGCTGTTTCCTACCTCTTGCGCCCATTCAGGGCCAGATAACCGTGAGAGGGATCGAAGTCTCGGGGGCTGGTCGTGTCTCTGCGGCCTCCACTTCTCTGTCTCCCTATCCCTCTGTCATCTCGGTCCGTCTCTCCCAGTCATTTCCCTCTTTTTCTCCTATTCTGTCCGTGAATCCGCAAAACGGGTCGGGGCCGGCCTATCATAACATCTTCGCTTTCACGGCAACAATGACGGCGTAACGAGACGTGCAATGGGACGACGGCAGACCCATGGTGCCTCGGGGAAACAGGGCGGGCACGGCGAATCGTGAAATTCACCGGGAAAACCCGAGGTTCTTGAACGTTATGCAATAGCGATTACAGGCTTCTTTTGTATCGATGCTTAGAAACCCCGGCGCTACCCCTGTCCCGGATATTAAAGCGCTGTTACCGCGCACGCCTTAATGCGATGTAATGGACGCCGGGGAAAATATAAATTAACAACCAGTAAAGAGAGCACGCCGGACGCAAACTGCCTTCGGTGGGTTCTAATCCTCGCCACGATGTAATCGCTGTAAGCTACGGGGTAATTGAATGCTCCGCTGTGAGGGCAATCAATTTTTTAAATAATTGACCCGTTGCCTCGGATCATTGTGCGTACCGTTCTCGTGGCCCAGATGCTGACAGTTTTCTGGGGAAATTGTTTTCTCCGATAGAAAGTACCTTTCGAAAGCGACACGAGTTGCGTGGAGCATGTAGCTCGCTTCTTGCAGTTTGTTCTAGTAATTTTTATGCGATTCTTTACACCTTTCAATTGATGTTTGTGTAAAAGTTTCCTAAATATGTCTTGTCTCGCAATCGGTTTTGGTCATCTTGCAAAACGATCCAAGCCCGAGCTGTACGAGTCTCTTGAACCTCGCACGGTATTCCGAGGCGGTGCCGCGTGTTGTTCCCCGGCTTGGTAAGCAACAATAGGCCAATTGGGCCACGCTGGATAAAATTTTCTTCATGGCAGCGGCGAGCTTATTGATATTCGGAACTTCTATCGCTTGTACACCGTCGAGGGCGCACAATGGATCGAGTCGGCGGAAACGGGCGGCGTGGCGAGCCGAGCATTCGATAATTTGCGGGTTTGTGTAATCGAATAAGGAGGGAGAAACGGGGGCAAGGGACTCGGAACTCGGACGGAATCAGGGTAGCCGCTCGCCGGCACGAATTAACGGCGTGCACGAGAAAAAAGGGGTTTGCGGTGGAGCGGGAAAGAGATGGGAGATGGGAAAGAGATAGGAGATGGAAGGGATGGAAGATGGAAAGAAAGGCGAGTCGAACGGTCCAGCGCGGCGGGCAAGGTTTCGGGCCAAAGGGGAACGAGAAACGACGAACGCCCGAAGGCGGAGGTGAAAAATCCGAACGGCGATGCTCTCGCTCGCGTTGGAACCGTCATTAGAGGCTCCGGAGACTGCGCACGAAATTACGCGCGGATCCCCGTATGATCCTCGCTTTATTAAATCTACCGTGTAATTTTCATTCCATACGTTCCAATTCCGAGGCCCCCGCGTGCGTGTCTTTGTTCCATTAGAGCGCGCCGCGCGTCCTCCTTTGTTTTTTTCCTTTTCCTCGCCTTCATACAGCTTTGGAAACAGACCTTCCTTCCATAGACATCGAGCAGCTCCGACCGCCATGCTTCATAGATCATCGAATTCTTTTACACCCATACAAAAATGTCTCTGTAAAACGTCGTATCCAAGGATCGTAAAATTGACAAAGCTGTGCAGGTTCCAAAGTCACATGGCCTGGTGACCCGAACTTTAAACGCGTTTTTCTTCGAAACTGTTGGATAGAACCGGTTGCAATTTGTCGTACGTGTTCGGCATATTACGCGCTGTCGTTGGTGGCTCCGAGCTCTTTTTATTGTGGAACGTAAATAATTTTACCCGGGCTGGCAGTTGGGAATTTTCCGTCGAAGTCTGTCCGTTTTATTCAGTTCTCCTGTCAAGGGGATTTGTTCGCTGACGTTTGTCCATTGTAACTTTATAAATTGTTAATGGAATTGCTAACGAAAATTCTGGGTATTACTTCAACCTTGCTAGAACACTTACGCGAAACACCAAAAGTCCGAAGTTTCTAATCCCCGTTAAATAAATTCGCCAAAGTAAGCGTCCGACTGTCCGAATCCCAGCGCCCGTAAAGGCGGCGCTCTCAGAGCGGCCAAGTCATCAAACCCGAACGTCTCGTCCGCGTTAATTTATTCGACAAACAGAGAGCTCTGGAAGAATCGTGCTAAGACAGAGACGCATCCGGTCGTTCTCCGGATGGCGCATTAACACCGCCATATAATTCAATGAGCTAGTCTTGGATCAACGCCGCGAGAAATCGATAATTTACGACGGGAATTCGTCACGCCTTCGTGTTAATTGTTTCCAGACGTAGCCGCAGTTTACCCGCGGATGGGTCATTAAGTGGGTCTTTTCGTGGCGGGTCCACGGAAATCGTGGTGGGAGTTCTTCTAATTAGCGTTTCCGTGGGTCCTCGCCGGAGCGTCGGGCCGCGATTAATTAAGAAACATGGCTGAAACGGAACGAAGCGTTTCTTTTGAAGCGTCGGTGGAGATCGGTGAAAATATCAGCGTGGTGATCAATTGTGCGCGCCCATAAAGAATTCTTGAGCGGGAATTCAAAAAGGTTGTAGAGACTACGGCGAGATAAAGGCTGCAGGGGTGGAAGTTGTGATTGATTTTTCGAGGCGAGTTCAGAGACGTTCGCAATCGGAAGTTTGCCCGCTCGAATTCTCTCGGCGAGCGCGAAATGAAAGCGGGATTCCCGCCGCGTGGCGCGAAGTGGCGTCTCCGGCCGCCGGAACTATTTCTCTGTTTATGCGAATTCCGAACGAACGAGCGAAACCCGGCTGAAAACAGTTCCGCCGCCGCGCCGCGCCGTTTTAATTAATAAGCGGAAATACGGCCGACAAAACGTACGAGCGCACCGCACCACGGAGCGGAGCAGCGCGGCGCGGCTGGCGGCTGCGCCTCGAATATCTTCGTCCGGTCCGGGCATTTATTCGAAGCGACGCGACGGCGCTCGATAATTCTGAATATAAGCCAGCGCAAATATTTACCGGCTCGGGTAAATAAAACGCTCGTTACTTCGAAATTATTGACGGTGTTTTCGCTGCTCGTAATTCGTCCCGAGGACGGATCGGATCGGCATCGGTAATGCATCGCTGCGGAAACCGAGAGGACGATACCCGCGCGGAATTATGCATCGTGGACTTTTCGGTGTAAGCTCGCTTTTCAAAATGATTCGCACTTTATTCGATTGCCCGAGCCAACTCCGCGGGCTTTCGCCTGCCTGCCTCGGCTCTGCTCTGCTCTGCTCTGCTCTGCTCTAGTCTGCTCTGCTCGACGAACTCGTTTACTTATTAATCCCCGATGCGTACGACCAATCCATCCGCACTGTCATGATCGACCAGTGATAAAGTTCTTCTGAGCGGCACGGGTCGTTCGATTATATTTCATTAGCTGTGGTAATTAAATTTTATTCTATTTGTGTGGACAGACGTTGCAGCATTGTTGGCGGAAATGAGCGACTGTGTTTCCAAGTACGATGATTTTTCGCTGCTCTTTAATAGACGTAACTGTCATGCCAGTCTAACAGAACGTATCTCTACTTTTCAATTTCAAGGAAATTTTAATGCTATTATTTGACGACGAACATTTATGGAAACACGGGTTGTAGAAATTTTGAAAAGGAGATAGTAGAGAGAATGAACATTTTCACAAGCCTTCGTATTCTTTTCACATAATTTTAAATCCACTGAATCCGTACGATTGAAAACAGAAAATTCTCTATACAAATTAAATGTTGAATATTCAATGAACACATTGTAGATTCTTCTCCGTGTAAATGTAGATACTAGAACACTGTTATAACAAAAATAGATAGGTGAAATATAAAACAGTAAAAACATTAATAATATTTTATACCATCCATATGTTTCAATTATTCAATGTTGGTGTATATCATGCACCACGTAAGTAGGGGATGATTATTCCAGCCCTAAATGAGCCCACTATTCGCAGTCCGACGATTAATCTCGCGAAGTTGTTCACTAAATAATGAATGAACTGAATATTCGATGAAGAAATATATTTTTCTGTGTGGCGCGAATTCGAGAAACACGGTCGGCTCGCAGAACACTCTCGGCGCGTCGAAGTAATTAATACCATCCACTAATTACGGAATCATAAAGGGTGGCGTGGTGATTTGTCGCGGGTGAGCTCTGCGGCACGCAACAAGTAAATTTTAGCGTTAACGCGAGGAACAAAAGGGACGTGGCCGAGGAAAACGATCCCCGCCTCTGACTGAATTTCCTGCGGGACTCTGGGATGCTCTTCTCGCCCCGGAGTGGAAGGACACTCTGTTCGCGAAATTACTTTTCTTTGTCTCGTAACGTCGCGATACTGGCCGTGTCTAAAGGGACCGAAGCCGGAGACGAGGAAAAATCGCCATTGTTCCGCGCGCTGAACGCTTCGTCGAGAGAATGAAGGAGAGATCGTGTTACAAGATACTGTGTGCCTAATGTAATCATCGAAGAACCTTCCACCGTATTGGGATTCCCCATCGACGAAGATTTCGAAATCCATTTTGGTCCCAGAGTTCTCTTTTTTAAATCAAGCTGCGTCCATTCATTTTCAAAGTAATTTTTATTGCAGGAGATAGGTACACGCTTGATCTAAATCAGCGATATATGTATAGACTGTGATAATTACATTACGTCCTCCGCTTGTTCAATTTTTATGTGAAATGATTTTCATTGCAGCAGAAATATTAAATTGATAGAATGATAGTGTTATGTCCTGAGGTGGACGTATTAAAGAATTAAAGTTTAATTGAAAGATTTTAATTGAAGATAAAACGCAGTTTTTAACTTACCTGCATTCATCGGCTTCGGTTCGGGAGATTGAGGATTTCTTAAATTCTATGTGACTTTGATCGTGGAATTGGAACGTAGAAATCGAAGTTGGGTAAACTCTTTAAATATGATTTGATATTTTAATTTAACTTTAAATAAACAAAAGTATATTCTAATTATGATATTTGATGTTTTATTTCTCGTACAACATTATTAGAGCAAGTATTCAATTCATAAAATAAATGTTATACATGATTGATTTCATCAATTATTAATATTGGCTGAACCACCGGACGTGACAATAGCTACGTCCTCCGTGCACCCAATTTTTTAATATTAATATGATTATTTCAATTGCGGTAGGCAGATATACATTTACTCCAAATTAATGCCAGCTAGACTATGGTCTACACTGCGTCCTCGATCCAGTCAATTTTTAAGTAAAATTGTTTCAATAACAGCAGTGAGATACACACTTCTCATAGATGAGTAGAAGATAAACTATGATAGCGACACTGTGACCTCCACCGTGTAATTTTTATATAAAATTATTTTCAATGTTCGACATAAGTACACTTACTGCGAAATAGTGATATCCGAGCTGTGATAGCTGTGCTGCCCCCTCCATGTATTCTATTTTTAGATAAAATTGTTTTAGTTGCAATGGATAGGTACCACTTAGTCTGGATTATTGATAGCTACACTGCGACCTCCATTCATTCGAATTTCAAATAAAATAACTTCCATTGCAATAGATGGGTACACTTACCCTGGATCAATGATAGCTAGACTGTGATTCTCTATGCATTTATTTGTGCAGTCGAATATGAACGCAGAAAATGCAATGAAGTATGAAACATTGTTAAAAATAATATTATCTCTGTTTCAATATCAGTAAATGGTTTTACAGTGAACATTGTGTTGTAAGATTAATAGACTGTTGATTTTATGCATCTGTATAAAAAATAGAATACATCTAATTAACCATAAAGCAACTTCTACAATCTTTTAATAGAATTTGCGGGAGAAGAAGTCTAACTCCGTCTTTGCAAACGAAGGAAATATTATTTGGCACGAACGTATCCGGTGTGCTAACAAAGCAGCTCCCATAATTATTCCACTCGAATTCGGCGAGAGGTAGAAGTGGGTTTGAGCGGGGCATCAAAATTTCAACTTTTAATCCTGAAGAAGTTTCTCTGTTTTGAAGCAGTCGGCCCCGAGATTCGCGGCGAGACACTTCAATTAAAATATTAAGGCGTTCTCTGTACGGTTCGCAAAAGACTTCCGCGCGAGTTCTTATTAAAGGGCCGGTGGCTAGGGGATATCCTGGTGGAAAATGGACCGTTTCTCCGGTGGTTTTTCGGCCTGGTCGAAGCCTCGCCACGGTTGGGTTCCGGTAGCTGATCGTGGAAAAAGGGGAGACGCTTCTTCGTCGGGTTCGAGTTACGTTTTTGTCGATGCGCCGGGAAATTAACTCTTGACCCGGCCGCGGGGCAGTTTTATGAAAGCAATAAATCTTCGCGTGGCTTACGTATTTACCCGGGAACACGCGCTAATGGCGCAACCTTTTTATCTTGTCCAGAAGCCGTCGGTCACCCTGAATCAGGGGCGATTCGTTCCCCCAAAAGCATCGATGTTTTTCTTCTCCACGAATCAATTGAAAAATCGTAAAGCGGTGACCAAACAAACAAGTAAATCTATTATGATTTCTATAATTATAAAGATAATAAGTCAATATAAAAATCGTTCGCTCACGTACAATTAGTATCAGCGTTGAATAAATAATTAATCAATTCTAGGTACCATAGGAAACTGTAAATAGTATGCATCACAAAAATTGTTTGACTACTTACAAGTTAAATAAAGAATAAATATGGTTCTTCATGTAATGAGTTCACTAAAAAATTGTACAAAATACAGATGATTTGCGAGGTCGTTTTCTTGAAGATTTAAGATGAATCTTGGCAAAGTCTCTGATCTCTGCCACGCCTCGCAAAGCCCGGCCGGCTTCCCCAGCACTTGCATACTTAATTAAGTATCGATTAAAATGTATCACTGCTGGACCAGGGGCCCGGAGGACGATAAAGAATGGGGGGAGGCAACAGTTTTACGGTCCCGTTCCCCGGTTTTACGTCCTTTTTAATTACTCGGAGTTTTAACACGCCGTAACCGCGACTCGCCGCTGCAGGTTTTTACGAGCCATCGAAGGATTTGTATTTTTCATAAAAGTCCCGGTGGAAACTCGACCTGAAGATCAAGCGAAATCGTTTCGGCCGTCCGGTGTACCCTGTCCGGCACGCCGGTATAATAAACAACCCAGTGATTCGACCATTCTCGACGAAGTGCTCGTCAAATGCGTTCGACATAATCCGCAAAATCGACGCGTTCATCCTTCGTGAGGTCTGCGGACAGCATCAGTCACCGTGTAAGCCCAAGGAGGAACGGTTTCGCTCGCTATAAACACTCTACCCGATTCGTCATCGTCGAGGATTAACGCCGAGACCTGGCCTTGCTGTGGGCGGGCAACGGCGCGGCGGTCGCTCGATAAGTGCCGCTTTTGGGGCTGGGAAAGCTGTTTGAGCACCGTGTCGGTTTGGTAAACGCGACAAATCTTGAAACGGAGAGTTAACATTCATGATTAACGTCTTACCTACTCGAGGCTCAAAATGTGACTTATCTGAAAGAAATTTAACAATTTTCAACTAAATAATAATTTCGCAATAGGTAGTGCAGCTTTGTTGCTGTAACCTAACTTGTTGATTCATGAATAAAATTGACGTCTAAGCAAATCGCTGTGAACAATTTTAACTTTTCTTCTGCATAAAAATTTATGCGTATACATGAAACCCGAACATGGTGATCACCAAAGATCAATACTCAAACGTCTTAACAGTATCACGTCAAAAAATCCCGAAGTTTACCCAAAGCCTAAGTTTGTATTTGCGAACAAGCATTCCAAACAGCGTTCGGTGACTTACCAACTTCCAGTGGACCTTTTCCAGAAAGCGACTATTTATCGAGCAGTTAGTATACCTTCTGTGACGTTGATTTTTGAAAGGTCGAAAATCCCGTGCGCGTTCCGTCGATTTTCGTGTTTACGTTTCGAAGAAAAGTTGTACGAAGGGGCGGGCGATATTTTTTCGTGCAAAAGGCATCGGCGCCAATATTTCGCGTGCATGATTGGACAGAAAGCAGGCGCGGTAGGTGCAGGGACCGGCTGGGACAGCCGGTGTTGCGAGCTCGGCCGGGCAGATGCTCACTCTGCAGCCTCACGCCCCGACACAATGGGTCCAGAATGCGCGACGAAAATAATGGTGGTCGGCTGTAAACCTATGAACCGATTCAATACGGTCCCACCTTTCCTCCGGCTGCGCTCCTCCCGGGGGCGAGGAAGGAGTCTTCTTTGTCATGCCACTTTTACCTCCATTTATCTCTCGGTGCGCATCCGTCCCCTTCAAGTCTCCCGCCCTCCGCCGTCCACGGCGTATCAGTGTCCATCTCTCTTTATCCGCGCATCTATCTACCCCGTACCCAAACCCGCCTCTCCACCCCCGTTCCCACCGGATTGCGTATCTCCGCAGCATCTTATTGTGCCCTTTTCTCGGAATTCTTTTCTCTTCGCTCGTCTCCGCGTTTGGCGCAACCCGCGCCCACCGTGCACACACGTGCAACCGTTTCCACACTTGCATCTTCTGCAGAAAATCTGAAACGCGCAGATACGGTTCTAATTGAAGCATCCAATGTGTTAATAAATATAATATGTTGACGAGACAAAAAGAATCTTGAAACATAGATTATACGAAGATCTAAATTGACACTGAAAGAGGCTTCCCAGAAGATTGTTTAGATCCGAAACAATATAAGACACTGGTAAATCCAGAGTTGATAGCTGAGAACTGATCGTCAGATATAATTCAGAGTTCGATCAATCTGATAGGAAATGAATAATAAAATCCAGGGGTGTATGAATATTTATGGACGACGGAGAGATCCGTTCACACTATTTTATTCGAAAAGTAGAACACATAGGAGGAACGGCTAACCGGCCACGTGTCTTGTCGCCGGTGTGCACGATCGTACATCTCGTTCGATCCTCGATACGGTTTTATTAGATACCAGGAATGCTGCTCCGTTTCCCTCTGCCGGCCGGAAATGCGCGTGAAATGGAAAACTGCGCGAACGTTCCCTAGATCCTTCTGTCGTCGTGTTTCTACCTCGATGAATCGTTTCGTTCACTCACTCTCTCCCTCTGTCGTCTCTCGTTCTCCCTTGCAATAGTAATTCGATGACGCGTATTGGCGCGTTTGTCGTAAAAAAACGACGAAATTCACAATTTTCTTTAATTCTTCTACGTATTGATTAACAAATGGAATATAAATATTCAGCTGTGAAGGTACTGTGAATAAAAATTTTCTGGGTCGATCTTGAGAAATCGAATTTGTATGAAAATATATTTTCTTCTCTCTTAAATTCTTCTTGAACTATAGAACAGGAAACAACAGGAACAGAGAAAGGAATCTGAAAAATTGGCAGGTATACAATGTAATCACTATTGCAGAAGTACTTCGAGTACCTTTGCTCTGTTCGTTCCCCAACTTAGCTCTAAAACAGTGACGTTCTCCGGCATTTCACCCATTTAGCAGAGATCAGCGAAGCAATTTTCTCTCCGCCGTAAATATTCCCTTTCGCAGCGATGAAATAAGGGTGGCTAGGTCGAGGGGTGTGGGTCGTCGAGAAGAGACGAAGCCATTGTACTAATCCCGAGCTACGTCTAGAGGTACAATTGTGTCAAGTTTACGGTCGAGTGCGATCCCATTCGGACAACGTGTATCCACCGTGCGCGAGTGTGTCCGTGGAGAGAGTAAGCTAGAACGAATAAGCTATAGAACAATCTGGGGAGTAAGAGAGACGGACAGCAAGAGGAATGGCAAGAGGATGGCGGAGTCGCTTCCCCATCAAAGGAGGAATTACAGGGAACTAGTTTTCTATGGGCTCTCCGCGGACCCACGGCTTCCTTAGGTAAGGTCGGGCCAGCAAGATGATTCCATTATAAGTTCCGCAGCGGCGGCTCGCCGAGTTCCTGCGCTCCTCTGCTCGCTCGAGCCTCTGTCTTTACCGGGCCTGCTATCCTCCGTTTCTCTATCCTTTCGTATCCATCTTTATCGGCCGGCTTCTTCTTCGTTTCCACGGCGACTCGACGGTGACGACGTCAGCTCCGTTCCATCCGCGAACTCTCGCAAATCGACGCGCTACTTATTCCATCAGGGGGATGATTCAACTTCCCCAACGAACCGTAATGTATACAGGCGGCTCCGGTAGGGTGGCTAGACCGTTCTTCTTATTTTTCTGACTGCCACTAGGGCTCCACACCCTGCCTGCCCGGACCCGGGTACTCGAAAATTTGTAAGCTGCGGATTCGGTCCAGGGGGTGGCCGGGAAACTTCGCCACCGAGGATTTTCCAGCCGCCTCGAGAGGGTTTAACCGTCGGGATTCTACTCCTTTCGCAGAGGAATTAGGCGATGCGCGAAGTGCTCCGAAGCGTTACGCCGGGGGCACTTCAATGTTCGCGTGTTATTTTCTAAGAATTAAAAATCTCAGAAAGTGTAAGGACTCAATATTTTGAGTCCATTACTAGGTTTAAGTTTTTGGATAGAAGACGGCGAATCTAATAGAGAATAGTGGATCTAATAGACAGTGGAAATTGTGTGTAGGTTTCGCAATAAGTTTGCGTTCGGATATCGAGTGGTTCTCAATAAAATTCTTGCAGGGGTGGCCGGGTTTTATTGGAAGTTTTTAGGCTGCCCGTTGGAATTCCACTTAAAAGCGTACCATCTTAATCGAACGCGAGAAAGAGCACCGATGATGGCGAGGCATTAAAACGAGGGGCTGAAACTTGGTGAAAGTTTCGTCGACATTTATGGGTTCGGGCTGGCGCGTAACCCGCGGGAAAGGGAGCAGCACACCGAGCAGAGGCAGCCAGCGGATTCGATGAGTAACGGGGGCCGCTTAATCATTTTACGCAACTACCGATTATCTGGCGCGGAAGATAACAGATATATTCCTGACGTATCGCCGGGAGAGATTGATGACCACGCTACAAAGAAAGAAATCAATTAAATCCTTTATATATCGGGGGCCCCTCCGACTGCCGGATGAATCATATCTGTCCGACGTAAAAACGTCCACTCGAGGCGATTTATCTTCCGTCGGATATCTCCTTAATACTTCCGACGATCGCCGGACAAATGTCCATTGAACCGCCGTGAGCGAGATCCGCGAAAATTAAACGGAAACGATAATCTCGCCTCCCCATTCCTCCCGCGTAGCAAAATAACTTACGCGAAGTCAAAAAATAAAATAAAATTCATTGACGTAACCATGTAGCGATCGGATAGATTCTTCGAGATTTGGTTGTGTTGGACTGAGATTATTTTCTTCTAGTACTCACAATAGTTCCCTTTTCTGAACATCACTTTCGCTTACGATTAGGCAGCCATGTTCTTCACTTTCGAACTAAAGATTACATCTCTATCTCCTAATGAATGATTTCTATCTTTCATGATAGTAACTTTTGAATAGCTATTGGGCAACTAACACAGTTGTCGGTAGGCTGTTTGAACCATTTACACTTTCATTCATCCGTTCTTTAAGCCTACTTTTAAATATACTCCTGCGAGATACATTAATCTCTCTGATACTTCTAATTCGACAACTCTCATTAATCATTGAAAACTGAATAATTAAATTGTTGACAGGCAATTATAGATTTCGAACGATCGATAGCAAACTCTTTACAATTCGTGTACCGAAGTCTGTATTAATTCTCACAAATAGTAAAATAGTATATTTTTCTTAAATGACGATTTTTGTCTTGGGACGAAAAAGAAATCGCAGATAATCAAATTCCTATACCGAGAGGAAGCTGCACAGAAGAGTCGAATAGCGTGATAGAGCAAGTTCTCCAGAAGCCTCGCTAGTTGCTCGAAGCCGGTGCTTCGGCAGCGAGCGATTTGCGCGGCATTATCCCCCGCGGTTTCACTTTGGAAGCTCGCCGAAGTCCCGTGTATTTTTCGCCGGGAACGGGGTGGTCCTCAGCGGGGAAACACCATGAATTTTAACGAACGAACGCAAGGCGGATGATAATATCGGTCGAGGGAAAAGGGATGGGGCCGAGCCCGAGCAGCCACGGAGACCCGTGTCACCGTTGAAAGTGTAACATCCTCTGGCGTGAACTCGGGGGCGGAATTTCGCAACGAAATTACGGGTGATTTAAAAGCGGCGCGCGCGCGCGGTAATGCATCTCAGGGTTTCAAACGGCGTGGAGCAGAGCCGCTCGTGTACACGCGTATATAGATTCCGCGGTTATAGATCGCCGGGAGATTCAGCCAACAAATATTCGAGTATCTCTTTTCCACGGTGGAAACGCGCCCAGGGGTCCAGACAGGACGTGACCAAGATAACGAAACGACCTTCTATTCCACCGGCCCTGGGTTCCGAAAGGGTGGTGCACAAGGTGGAAGTCGACGATTCGTGTTTTAGCCGCGCTGCTTTAAGGGCGGAAAAATTAATTTTCCGCATGCTAAATGCACACGGATTTTTTTTTTTAACTATTTTTGGTCAATCAATATTGTCTATCTTTGACCATTTCTCTTATTTTACTCGCCTCCGGCTGTGAGCTACTACCTATTACAAACATTTTTAACTGACTTCGAAAAAACGCACTAAAAAAATGCACTAAAAAGTATGAAATAATTTCCATTTAATTTATATGAATACACACGAACTTAAATAAATACAATACAATCTTTTCGGAGCAGGCGCAAAATTGAAAATTTTCCAAATGATAGAACTTGGAAATCAGTAGGTGGCAAGAGAAGATACATTAATATGTGAAAGCATGTAGAAGAATTTAAGGATTTTCGTAATTTCCAGTGTCGAAAATTTTCAATTTTGCGCCGCCCCTGAAAAGATTGTGTTGTATTTAAGTTCGTGCTTATTCACATAAATTAAATGGAAATGATTTCATACTTTTTAGTGCGTTTTTTCGAAGTCGGTTTAATTTTTTTTTATCATAAATTTTTTTTACTAATTTATCGTCTTCTGGCTCCAGATTTATGATCAACGACTGCAGATATTCTGGGTAGGAATTTTGACTACGCAAATGGCAGCACTTAGATTGATGTTTTCGTGCTATTTTTCCGGATTCGGGGATTTCAGACCGCAGTGTGGCGCCGAAATCTTCGAAAGCCGTGCCACGGACGGGGAAACTTTTGTGCCGGTGACTGCCTGGTAACGTTTCCTCGTTCGAGTATATCTTCTTTTATATGATAGAACGTACGCAGCCATTGTGTGTTGGTGTGCCGTCGCACACTCGAGAAAGAGAGAGGGAGAGAGAGCACGTTTTCGTGCGTCCCCGCACGGCGACGCTCGGGAAAGAAATATTTATTAGATGTTCCGCACATTGAATTCTTAGGAGGCTGCTTTTGCCCTCCGCGTACGGGAAAGGGGCGGGGTTAACCAACCGTGAACGATAGTGGAGTTTTACGATTATTTATCGTTATTACCGGATACGCGAGCTGCTCCGACGACGACGACGACGACGACGTCGATCGAGACGCCGCGACGGCTCCCCCAGGCTCCTGCAATCCACGATCGTAAAATTGTAACTGTGAAATCGGGGCTGCCGTGACTTACATGTCGTCCGATTTCCGATAGAGTGCTCGTTGCACTGTGGGAACGGTTGCTCATTTTTGCGAGCAAATCTACTAAAACTATCCTAAAAGGTCCCTTAGTAACGGAAAAATAAGAGGAGAGGTTGAAAATATTTTTGAAGTTGGCCTATAGTTTTTTACGTAAAACATTCACACTGCCTCACAGAATTGAGAAACAAATATTGTGGAACATTTCAGCTTGAATTTATAGAAAAAAGTTTCATCGCTCTATTCTAATTGTATCAAAAGTTGTATAATTTTTTTTACAAAAGAGTAACTTGAATTATTATACAATAGAATGTCCGTGTTGCTATTTTATATAATATACTCGTTGAGAATTCTATTAACAGGCTGACTAAAATAGATAAAATAGTAAATGCGTTCACAGTACGTCATAGCTTGTAACAGTATGCATTAAGTGTAATGGCCATTCGATCGATATCGCGTCGCGTATAGAATTGCAATTAATCATGTGTGAACACTAAAGCTACCAATCAAATTATTAGTTAATGTTGTCTGATACTACTGACAAGGTTGAATTTATGTAATCGCTTCGTATAAAACCATAAAATTGCACTAATCACAAAATAGCAAGGTACAACCTGGTTATTTGACCAACAGCAATTTGGCGTTGAATCAGGCATTTAAAAAATTTTTTTTAGATTAAAGTGCATATCATCCAAGAAAAGATGTTCAGTTGTCCGCGTTTGAAATTCCAATGCAAGAAGTGAAATCGCTGAATATTGCAGGGTACGGTAAAAGTAGAAATAGTTGCGACGTAAGGGACAACGGAGCAACATTCTTCGGCTAACTTGAAAATGAATTGCTCCTTGTCTTCCATTCAACGTCGAAGCATACAACGCGCATAACAAACCGTGGTCGTAACCGTGAAGATCGATTCAGCATTCAAAGAGACAGAATGTATTCAAGTCTCTTCGTGTTCGTGGCTGCCGACGCGCGACGTACGGTATCGAGCATTCGCCGGAAGACAGGTTATTAAAAATTTTCAACGCGTACCGGCGTTATCGAGATTATCGATCGGAGTGATTCATACGTGTCTGTGGAAGTGTTAACACGCCTTTATCGATGTTGTACGCGGAGCGGCGATGATAAACGTCTGATTAGAATCGTGACGGTGCTTCCTGAGGAACCAAAAATGAAACTAAGCCGCACGTCCTGAAAATTAATTACCATTTTCCTGTTACACCTTCAATCTTTTTCGGTTCACCCCTTCTCTAAAAATTATTCCTTTTTTTAAAACTGAAAAGAATAATTATCGAAACTTGAAATATTGCTGATGATGGTTAAGAACTGAAATTTTAATATCCCCTAAATCCTAACCGATAAAACTGATGAAAAGAGCCCTTCATTTTCAATCATATACCTCCAGCCCAGTGTAGCTGACGTTCTAGCGTAATGGAAACGAATGTTAACAAAATCGCATGAAACTTGGCCGGGATCCAGGAAGACATAAGTTGTAGCAGCTGTAATAAAGGTCAGACCCCAGGCCGGCGTAAGTAAAAAAACTCCAGCGACGGCAAGCTTGGATTTTCTTTAACAAGTCTCAAAGAAACAGAGGAAAATGTATAAACAGAACTAAATCGATAAATAGGAAGTCGAAAGAACAGATGGGCAAGAGAAGGCAAAATAAACTATGAAAACTAGAAATAGGAATGAGAGATGTGACCGAATAACAGATTGCAACCGGTAGGCAACATTCTTCCGATTGTGGTCTGTTTGTACGAACAAATCACGACTATATATCTCGTTGGCGAGAATAAAAACAGCGAGATTATACCGTGGCGCAACATTCTCGCGCCAGTCGATCCGGATTAATTCTTAGAGACACTCCAATTAAGAAACACTCCGCGCGAGGATTTATACGGAGCAATAATTCGCGCATTACGCGGCACCGCGTAATTTCCAGCAGGAGGTATAGGGGAGAGGGCGGCTTGCGAAAAAAGAGGAAGCGAGAGAGAGCGGTGCACCGCGGGCGAACGAATTTCAAGGGAGAGGCGCAGTGCATCGCGGCCGTTGCAACGCGTTGCACGCGCGCGCGCGCGCGGGGCTGCAGGCTGCAGCGCGGTGCATTTATCTGGCTAACCGCCGCGTGCCTGTCGCTCGGAATTGCGATTCGTGTCCCATTGCACTTAAATAGTTCGAAATGTCGCCGGTCAATTTAATTTCGGGATGCGCCAACTATTTCCATTTGCGGGATTTATAACCGCCGTTTCGCGCGGACCTCCGTAATTGCGTGACGTAAAAAAGTCGCACACCTCCGCAATCCTCCCGACGTACACACAGAAAAATACACACAGGCCACAAAATTTCCGAAGATCGCTGGCTCCCCGCTGATAAGAGGCTCGCATATATTATTTTGTTATTATCATACGGCTTAATTAATCGCAATTACGTTTGATTAAATATCCTGCCGCGCGACGAACGATAATTGTAACAAAACGGTCAGGCTTCCCCACCTCCGTCGTCATCCGCCATGTTGCATCGCTTCGTTAGAGGCCGGTCATCGCATGTAATATTTTTCGCCCGCTCCTCGAATAATTCGATGAACAATTACTCGCTAATGAAACGACGCGGGGACAAACTCGTCGAACCGGCCGGATGCGGCACGGCCGCGGCGCGCGACTAAACTCGTCGAACACGAAAAACACGAAAGTTCGGGACTATCGATCGTGTACCAGATGAAAATTTCAGGCGCGTCCACCGCAGGCTTCCAATCGATCGTTTTCGAATAGAAGAATATAATGCCCCGACGAATGCCAGCTAAATATTACTGAATAGAAGTAGAACTCCATTTATCCGAGCGTGTCGGTGAACAAAGTGGTCCGAGTAATTGGTACATTCAAATAATGGAAGCTCAGTGTGCCCTCCCTCCCTCAGGCCCTCAGCCAATGATTTCTCGCTCGGTTAACTTGATTCGACGATGTTCATTCGTTCTAAACCATTGTAACGTTCTGAGTCGCGCGCCCGAACAGAGCAGCTGGTAATTAAATTTTAGCGTATCGATTGTTTGCGTTTTGCGCACGGAAATCATCGCATTACGCGATCCGCGTCACGGAATTAGCATTTCGGGACGAAAAAGTGCGATCACCGCCTCGCCGCGCGCCATAACTACCCGGTAATTGTTCTGTCGAAATTTTAACTAGCGTCGGAGATATTTTTCCATCGTGCAAAATTGAAACGCAGCAAAAATGTTCGCAGCAAAATTGGAAGCGATAAAAAATATATACGGAGAACGGTACTCTCATTTGAAATAGTGTCTAACTCACAACTCAAATTGTCGAAAAGCGAAGTCCTTTTCGGAAGCAAGCTCGAAGTTTCTGCAAAGCTAGGCATGCACCACAGCTTCCAGCTACCTAATGTCATCCCAAAAGCGATTTCAAGCCTGCTAAGTCCCCGCGACTGTTGCAGCATACGTCTTCCGCTTTCATCTCGCCGCTTGCAGAAATTCTGCGCAACTTTCGCGCAATCTTCTTTCTTGGGTTGAACGCGTACCCTTTTGATCTTGCAGCTTTCCTACCGCTTTGTTCCGTTCCACCGCGACTTCTGCAAACGAATATCCTCTCTCCGGTCTCTGTTCTCCCCTTCTCTCTCTCGGGCCTGGTCGTTCGTTTCCGAGAAATTCTCCTCTCGAGAGTGGCAGCCAGCAGCCGAGATCCAGCTTTCAAATTATTAGCTTCCGCGCGGACCGAGAGTTTCGGGTGTGCACGCGGACCGGGGTCCGGCCAGTAAAAATCGCATAACCGATGCAAGGTGCGACCAATCATTTCCGAGGGTCGGCGAGCCTCGAGAAATTACGGGGCGCAGGCTGTGTACGCGTTCCTCGAGTAACCACGCGGCCTTGGAGCACCTGCTGCTCTGTTATACGACACCCTCTCCAATTCTCTCGTTTCTTTCGTGCGGCCCCTGCTCCAACGACTTCTCTTCGTCCTTGTTTTCGCCCCACGTTGCGCCATTGCGCTTAAATATTCCTAAAGATCGTTACACAACTTCCAAGGAAGCGAATGAACTTTTGGCACCAGCGAGCCGGGGTATTTAACGATTTCTCTATAGCTAACTGTTATCGCTATGCTTATATCGCTTCATGTACATTAACCCTCGTGGCAATTGGACACATTCTACAACGAGTCTGAATGAATGTGTGTCTGACATTGCATTCTTAACTGTTTGTCTTTGGTATTATAAACACATGGAGACATAACGGAAGACAAATAAAATAACAAAAATTTGACCGTAGCCAATCAATAGATTACTAAATGAATTAAGTGAAAGAATTCCATGGAAGTCCATGGAATTAATAAAACACTAAATAGATTCTAAAAGGTGACTGAGAACTTCAATGACGAATTACCTCATCATCCCCAATTAAAGGGTTAATTATTCCTGGCAACTCATCGTTGCTCATTTGGCATAAAAAGCTGATGACAATCTGTATTCGTCATTTCGTTGGAGGGAGTCGATACCGAAGGGTCATGGGCCAGATGGCGGTCGCGTTGAAAACATTTCCTGATCATGATTTTCCAATTTGAATGGTCGAACACGTGCCAGGGACGATTACCGTGGGGCGCACGAGCAGTTTTATGTCTTTTTGAGGCGGATTACCGACCGCGTGATTCGCACGTGGCCACCGTCTTTACCCTGCACGCGACCCGCCTCCCGCCTCTGCAGTGTACACCGTCAGTTACTCGGGGACCGACCCGTCGCCGCCAAATAATAGAGGGAGGCCGCGGAAAACTTTCCTTCTATCTGACCTCCTTCGAAAGTTTACCCCGAATGTCCTCTCTCGTAGCTGTCTATATCTGTAATCCTTATTTCGAAGTTTTACGGAATGCTTAACCTTTCGCATTCCGACCTGTGCTGTCTACCCGATTCGACTCGGATACCCGTTTATTCTCGTTTACCGCGTCACTTGACGCCGTTCACCGGGAAAAATAACTTTTCCGCCGTTGGTCTGCTCGTCAATTTGTGCTTGTTGTACTTCGTTTGTTATAATATTGCGCTCGATGTTCTCAATTTTTGGTCTCGACTAGTCTTACTGTTTCATCCAGTGGCCTGAACTTCTCTTAGAGGAGAGGAGTGGGAATATCTGCTTGACACTTAGAGCAGCCGAGTCGTAAACCAGAGTATGTTTCTTTATCTAGGTGTGCACGGTAGTGCATCAGCCAAGTTCTCTCGCGCACTACCTCCTATAACTCGGCACTGGAGGCAGATAGAGAGATGTAATTTCGTACACTTGTTAAATGCTATCATGTCTCGATATTGACAAAATATCCTGTAAACTGGAGCCAAGTTCCTATGGCCGTAAAAAGTTGTGTGATCAAACAAAATACGGCCAAGTTCGTTAGCTTAGAAATACCTCTTGCAATACTGAAAAAAGCGTTTGTGAAAATTAGTTTAAAAGAACGTTATTTAATTTTTAAAGAGTTACATGGAGGGCTAAATTATTCAAACTTGGCCGCTACCTAACACCTTTTATGGCCATTGGTTTAAAAAGTAACGGCCAAGTTTGAATAATTTAGCCCTCCATGTAACTCTTTAAAAATTAAATAGCGTTCTTTTAAACTAATTTGTACAAGCGCTTTTTTCAGTTTTGCAAGAGGTATTTCTAAGCTAACGAACTTGACGTTATTTTGTTTGATCTCATAACTTTTTACGGCCATAGGAACTTGGCTCCTGTTTACAGGATGTTTCTGTTGGGATAGTAATAACAGGATTGAATTTATTCAGATATTATAAAAATAGAATATTTATGAACCTCTGTATCCGCAGTCTATTAATGGCATTAAAAAGTGCACGGAGTATCGGGGGTTAATTGTACCATGGTTTTTCGCAGTCAGACCGCCGTTGTAGATGACAGTGGTTTGGGCAGGATCGATCGGCGACGCGAATCCGAATTCTACGTCGAAAGGGATAGGTGGCTGGGTCGTGGGACGATCCCGATAGGGTAGATCGGGTAGAACCTCGTGTCGGTGGATCGAAGTTGGATCGCGTTTCGCGGGATCGCAAACGGTTAATGCCCTCGGATCGAGGGCGGCGAAGAAAACGTTCGCAGCAATCCGGAACGACTGGAGGGGTTATTCGGAGAGCCGGGCGAACGATAGCGGCTGGAATAAGTACCGCTCGCCGGGAAAGCTCTCCATTGGATACGGGAATTGGATGTTCAGGATCGGGGGATAGAATCGACGGGCGCTCTCAAACAATTCTTCACCGTGTATTGACCGTGGGTAAATCAATCAGAGACAGTCGTTTTGACCTTTACGATCAGATTCCGCTCGGTTGCGCCGGCCGGGACGGCTGGAAAACGGCCGGATAGAACAGGAATGAGTTTCCTCGGCTCACGAAAATGAACAGAAACACGAGGAGGAAGCGGATAGAAAGCACTCGCGACGAGAGTGGAAAGACGGAGGCGTGTACACAGCCGGGCATTGATTATCCAATAGTAATTACACCGGTGCTCCCCCCCCCCCCCCGAACTTTATTTTGATCGACCCGAGCCACTCGGCGAAAATCTTTTACGGCCGATTTCGATCGCCGAACGAGAACCGAAATAAAGGCCATCTAAACACCGAGCAAGTCTGGTTATCTAATGTCTAGATTCTTTGTTTGTTCGGAGACATTTTGCAACCTCCACGAGCTTGTTCGTTCGGATGTCAGCACAGTCGGATTTCTTGTTGCTTCTTTTTGAGACTAGGTGGGTTCCGCGACGAATTAGACGCGACGCAACAGAGGGAGAGGCAGGTTAATCGCGTGCGATTACGGCGCTCGATGATTCGGCTGTTCTACGCTCCCAGCGCGCAGCTTGCCGTGACCAATCGCGCTTTGTTCCGAATTCTTTCAGCGAACCCGTCCGGTAATTGCTTTCGAAAAGGTTTCAATTCGGCTCTCGATGGAACTGGCCCCCTGGAAGAGGCTGTTTCGCTTTCTAAGGGGCGGCGGGAGTGTGGAAATCGCTGTTTGAGTGACATTTGCTGTCTGAATGAGTAAACACATTAAGATCATTTAAGAAAATTTGCATCTAGAACAACCTGTTACTCCTCTCCAGTAATGAATATAGAATAAAGACGAATTATTGCCATTGTCACGAAACTTGTGTTTCAAAAGAGGGGTAACCGGCCCAGTTAACTGTCATTTTACGGTTCCCGTTCGCTATCTATCCATCGCGTCCTCCACCCCTACTATTCCGCCACCCCCGCAGCCGATATCAGTGCTACGCGGTTTAGTCAGGCGTTTATTGTGGTGGCTTTTTTCCCGACGGCAGATTTTTTCGCGGTCGCGAGATTTATTCGAAGAGTAGCGCGAAAGCTTTGACGCGTCTGCGTATGATGGACGAGGATTTCTGTCCGGCCGGTGGCCAACGGTGCGAGGGTGGTTCGAGCGGGGTGGACCGATACCGGTGAAAAATCGCTCGAGGAATGGAGAGTGTAATCCCCGTGATTTTTATTGTGACGCTGGTTCTCCTCGTTTTGTTGGTGTTGTGATCCGCGACGCCTGCAACGGCTCGCTCTGAAAAATTGTGAACAACGGAATCCACTGGAAGCACCGCCGGAAACAGAACAAACGGCTGAAGTGTAAGACCCGTGCGCGTTTATGCGCTATCGACACGATTTTCAGCTTTTTGACGTCATTAAAGCAGGACAGAAATTTCTTCTTGTTTGCAATTTTTACAATTGATGTAGACAATTTTTATTATATATATTATTATTATAATTATATTAAGCCTACTTATGAAATTAAATTCTTCTTCGGACTACATGAGAGTTACAGATTGAATGATGGGAAAAGAACAATCGACGGGGTTTTTCACTTAGTTTCGCGAGCAAACCTCGCGATTAAGCTCGCCGCGCTGCGCCGGCTCGTCATACCGGTCGCAAATGAACATGTTTTCGTGGAAGTTTCGGGGCGCGGTGGGTAATCCGCGTCCCTCTTTCTCGTCGAGACAGTAATTATTTGCTCGGGCTCGATGAAGGGAAGCGGTGGAAAAGTTTCCGTCGACATCGGTGGAAAAGTTACGGGCCGGGACTTGCGCATAATACCATGGCTGAAAAGTGTGGGTGGTACACGTTCACCCGGGGCCCAGCTAAGGAACGCCGAGCGCCGGTTGAGTGCACTTCCGAAGTAGTTGCCGGAATGCAACTGGGCGGTGGTGGCTAGAACCGAAAGAGCTGGAGACGACGAGAGAGAAACGAAGAGGAAGAGATAGAGAGAGATGGTGTGAGAGTAGGAAGAGAGCGAGAGCACGGCTCTACGATAACGGAAATCGTGACATACGCCATTTTCCTTTGGCTCGTTCCAACCTAACCCCCCGGAGCCATTCTACTTATCGAAATCGAACCAATCGACTGCTCGTCCTCTTACATTCTGTGTACGTAACTGGAACGCCCCGATCACGAACTACCCGGCCCGGTTATTCTCGGTAATACGCGGTCCCCGGCTGCGCAAACTTCCGTTAATTAAAATCGGTTACTTTGGACGGCGAATTAGCGACGATTATATCCGTCTAGCTGTGCAGAGACCGACAATCCTGTCGCACGTATTCGTTCCGAGAGAATTTTCAGTAGCGTGCGTGTTTCTTGGGGCTAAAGCATCCCCTCGTTCGTTAATCTCTCGTACGAACCCTCCGCTTTGATGTCTTTGTGCCATCGAATATCTTTTTTCATCCCTTGCACGAGTTCGACCCTCGTATGATCCTCGGATGAAAATTCATCCGTTTTCTGCTTTCAAGACCGTTGTTTGTTTAATGTAATAGACCGTGATTTAGTTGTTTTATTATTTCGAAGTGAAAATTTCCCATTATTTTTGTGGCGTGAATAGCGGTTAATCTCTTGTCTTAACACATTACCCTACCAGCGAATATTTTATAAGTTTGCAGAAGTTTAATTTACACATCAAATATTGACATGTTCTACGAGTATATAAGTAAATAGCCACGGTTCAATAACAACATTTTCACCTCACCCTCGGCCATAAATCTCGATCAGCAAGCTTTTCTGAAGACACTGACTGCAAGATTGTGCGCACCGCAGCGACGATACAATGTAAATGGACGATAATTAAGGGCCGTGCCGCGGACGGCTTCGATTATCGATGAAACCAATAAGAGCGCTGATGGAACACTTAGCGATAACAGTATTAAAACGAAATTAAGAATGATCGTGGAGGGGATCGGCCCGGGACGCTGCATAATCATAAAGTTTCCCTTACGGTGCACCGTGAAGAGTGGCTGTAGAAATTCGCGAGTCCGAAACCCGGCATTCCACGGTCTCTTTAATTCCGATAACGTCATAATCCTACTCGCTTAATCTCGCCGATCACGTTCGCCGTTTGCAGCTCGGTCTCGCTTGCTCTCCGGGCTTACTCGAGAAATTTTCCCGGCGGTGCTTAGCGCTGGATCGTCGCGAAATTGTCCCCGGGTACTTTTTACGTTGGACACGCGTCAAGTAAACTCGTGTCGGTGCACTTGACTCGTCTAGATCAAATACGTGGCCTGCCTGCAGGAAGGATTCACGGCCGCGCCAGCGAAAAAACGAGGAGGCGAAAAAAGACGAAGGGAGTAGAACCAGGAGGAGGGAGCAGAAGAAGAAGAAGAAGAAGAGACACGATGGCGCCCGGTAGTCGGGTTCCGAAGTTTCCGATTACTTCGTAAGCCCCGATTCAAGTTGGCCCGCGGGCGAATTATGTCGTTCGCCGTTAAGCGAGAGCCCGGGCAGGCGGGCGCGGGCGGTTCGATGCCGGAGCCGAAAAAGCCGGATCGTTTGCGGATCGAACGTCCCGCGGAAACGAACCTGCGGAATTAACTGCGGCGAACATTGTTTTTACCAGGATCCGGTGTCGCGAGTCTCGGTTGTTCCAATTACCGACTAATCCCCGCAAAAAGTCCGCATCGAATCTCTCTCGCCCCGGCCGGGTCCAGCCTCGGGGATACGAGAGGATCCGCGTGCGCGGGTTTCGAGAAGAGAAAGTTTTACGGCGCGGCGAGCCGAAATCGGCGTGGGTGGGCGGTTACCCGGATCGCTATTTAAATTCGACTGCGGAAACTATGTTAATTTGACAGCGGAACGGCCGCGGGAGCAGCTGGGAAGAGCGAAGGGGTTGAAACCGGCGATCCGAGGCGAGAGGAAGGAGATTATCGCGAGAGGGATGAAACGGGAAGAGAAATAGACCGGCAGATAAGAGAGGGCGAGATGGATGATAGACGGCGGGGGTGGGTAACGGAGAAATGTCAAAGAGATAAAGGGGAAAGTGGGCGGATGGCAAAGAGGCAAAGAGAGAGGAGACAGGAAGAAGAAGAAGAAGAAGAGGAAGAGAGAAAGAGAGAGAGGGAGATCGGAGGAGTGTCAAAGGGAGAAAAGAACAACCAAGAGAAAAGGAAATTCACGGGGGTGGTGGCGGCAGCGACTACAGGAGAAAAAAAGATGGCAAGAGAGAGAGAGCAACGAGAAAGGGAGAGGAGGCGCGCGTCAGGTGAGCCGAAAAATCCGGTAGCAGTTTTCAGGGGTAGATCCAAGGTTCCCGGCCTTCGACGAGGGTTGAAAGGTGAGGAAGAGGGTCGGTGGCGAGCAAGTACAAAGCCGTGAGAGGGTGGGAAAGGTAAAGAGTGCTCGAAAAAATTTATCGAGCGCAGCACTTAACTCCCGCCACGTTTTAAAACAGACCGACGGGGCCGATTCAAAACAGCTACCCTTCGATTCCGATCCCCCCCCTCCCCCCGCCGTTCATGCTTGGGAAGGGGCGCGGCGATAGGCAAACATACTTACCGTTCGTTCGACAATCGAACAATTTCCTCGGAGCACCGTCGCGATTGGCGGCCCGCTTGTATTCGTAATCAGATTAGACGACGAAGTCGATTTTCCGATCGAGGGATTATATTCGAAGCTTCCTTCCTTCGTTCCACGTTCCACGAGAAAACCGGAACGACTGCCAGACCTCTTCTAGCCGAAAATTCCGGCTTCTATTAGACTCGGCAATCTCGCGGAGGCGCCTTGTTATTGCCAAGAACAATACACCGTTTGGTGCAATCGAGTTTGCAGCGTTGCAGCTGGCTTTTTTTGCGAGAAGAGATTTGGGATTCTACCACTTTGGAAGTATTTTATTCTATTTGCATGAAACCAGGTTGATTCTGCCTTATTAGTCTCTGCGTAGTAAAATAACTTTATTTTGTTCTTAGATCAATGAATTTCTGTTTTAAATGGTTGCTATACAAAAAGTCAATAGCCTTGGCAATAGTTTCAGCCTACTGCGCTGAGTAGAACTGTGCGAACGCTCAAACATCCGCAGCGTGATTACTAATTTCCGTTAGCACGGTCTCTAGCGTGGCGGCATGACAGCAGCGCGATTAAACTTACCGCGGTGCTCCTAAAAATAATATTCACTACCCTAAATTAGCGACGGTGGTAATTGAGACTGCTACAAAAGAGTAGAAACTAGAAAAAGGGGGTGAGGTGGTATAGAGAGGGAGATAGCAGAACGCGGAGCAACGTCGGAGCAACACAATTCAACGAGGAGCCGCGTAACTTCCCCTTGACCGAGTGAACAGGGAGTCGGATTTATCGTCCGGCCAATGACGCGTCTGGCCTCTGTGTACGAGGCTCATACTATGAGGCATCGTACTATGAGCTCGTCACCGGAAGTAGAATGGATGGACAAACTCTTTCGCGTTTCCCCCATCGTCGTTGGTAGCGCGCTCGCGCGGGAACGAGCGGGAACGAGCGAACGCGCGCTCGCGACAGCGTCAAAAGGGACCGAGGGCAAAGTAACTAGCCTGTCTCTCTGTGAAACACCGTGAAATTACGTGTTACGTCGAAAAAACGTAATCCACAATATTTTCATGGCGCTGCTGCTCGTTCCTGCGCGCAGCCGGCGTTATGATGGTGCTTTGAATTTCCACCGGCCTTCCGCAGCGCATACATCAAACCAGTCGCGCGATTGCATTAGCTGTTAAACCTGCAACCCCGTCGTCGCTACATCCCTCTCTATAACGCGCTTTTTTCTGAAAATGAGATCCTGCATCGACAGCCGCCGCGCTACTCAACTTTAATTACTCTGGGCTCTCCTGGGATTTACCGAAACTTCTGATCAGTCGTCTGTATTAACAGAAAAATGGTTGTTTGGTTGAAAAGAAAGTATAGCGTGACTTTACATCCTCGGTCTGGTAGAAATGGATATAACAAAGCTAAATTAATTTCAAGGTTAAAAGGTGAAGAATTTTTTTATTGCGTTTTATTCTACTCATCACAAGGATGACCTCTTCACCTTGAAATTCAATACGGGATAAACAAGAGCGAACCAGGCCGCACTGAAACATCTTTAGACATTATTCGCCTTTATTGTTCACTAATATCAGCCTCTCACTCGAACTATCCACTCGACCCAATGAAACACAGCGTCCCCGTTTGGAGAAACAAAATCGACTCACCGAACAGCTCGCAAATACAGGGATTTCGGGATCGCTGGCGTATTAATCTTTGAACGAGCACGACGCGACGGTCTCCGTTGACAAATAAAGGCTGATCGATCGTGGACTTTGCAGCTCTTTTTTCCCGTGTCGAAGCTAAGTGGGAACACAGCGAATCGTTCGGACGTGGACGTATGGCGGAAGAAGAAGAGCCGGCGTACGGTTCTTCTTTGCTCGAACGACGATGTCCCAGAAATTTCGGTCTGGCCCGCAGGAATCGTGACCTCGTGTTCTCATCATTCTGATCCGCCGTTCATCGTGATCCTGATACGAATTGAGCTATCCGACCCGACACAATGTAAAAGTCCTTCGAGCCCCGGGATTTATCGTCCGACTCACCGAAAGGTCTCTGCACCCTCCTGTCCCTCGAAACCACAGATAGATAGTGTACCTCCCGCACCCCCAACCTCTTTTTATATTTTTGCGAAAAAGTATTTGTCCGCGATCCCCCTCTTCCGGTGTCGCGTTCCGCGTTTTCATCCGAGTTTTACGACGACCGAACAGAGCTCGGTGTTTCGGCTTCCAGCCTCGAGCCTCTCGTAAACTCGAAATTCGCTCGTGGACTTGCTCCGAGAATGTGTCTCTCGATTTCTAGGGGACCGGAGAATTAGTTATCTGATACATCACAAAATCCTGCGAGCAAACCTTTGCGGAACGAGGTCCGTATCGCGGTTGATCACTCTTTGATTCGAAAAATCTGGGACACTTTTAGTCGAGTGCTTTTAGCACCTGGAGCTCGAGAGTTACGTTTTTATGTTGGGGGAGGATAGGCGCGGGCTCGGTAATGAGCTTTTTATGTTCATTAGGTTAATAGGTTCGACGCCACAAATTTACATAATTAGGCAAAATGGTTAACAAAATTCTCGGGGAGTGTTGCGAATAGACTGCTGATCCTTCTTGCAGAATTTAAATCTGATAAGTTAATTTCAAGACATAGAAGTTAAACAAAAATGTACTCTTTTAATAATTCTTACTTATGTGTTCATTCCTATCATAAATGCATCAAATCACGTCGACATGTAACGTACACGTTGTACAAGTACTTTTCTTTTAATTATTGTAGGAAATTTCGCCTTTGTCTGTTCATCATAAAATTGCTTTTGAATAATACTTCCTATTAAAATCCGATAAAAAATAATCACATAAAAATGCGATCGATGACTTTCAACGAGCCGTACCGCTATGATCTATGGCTACATATCTCTGATAGAGGGTCCTGCCGATTCACTGACTTCGAATCAAATTCCCGTGGTGTTTGGCGAGCTGTGTACTCGAAACAGGGCGCCACTGATCTCATGGATCGAAATGGGGGTATTATTAATATCAGAGGGCGCTCATTGATTTCGGGTCACTGCGTATGCTTATTGGGAAGAGCGATGTGTCTCGATTAGTATGGTTAATACACACAATTCGGATAGCTAATCACCATATTAGATTCGAGTCTTGAAATCTTGTATGAACTGCAGTCCTAAATCGGTGCAATTTTTCTAGTAAAGAAATATGTCGTTGATACTTAATAATGTTGATAGTTCAACTCTTGTCTCTATATAAAATTGAAGAAAAATAATGGAGAACGATCATAACACTATAAACTGTAAAGTCTTGTATTTTCTTCGTTTTGTAACGTGTGAACGTGGTAGATCATCAAATATTTTCGCACCGGTTTAAAATATCAATGTTTCATGGCTAACGCGTGAACTGCCTGTATTACGGCAGTATTGTTTTAGCAGATTATGGAGAACTACTAAAAGAGCAGTCTAATATAAATAACTAGCAATATATACTTTACGACCACATTTCTTCGATTTTGGATAAAACTTTTAAACTAACTAATTTTCAATGAAAGCACCCTCTGAAAATTGCCATTCGCTGACTAACCTCGGAAATTAGATAAAAATATAATTAAAAGATCAAAATGCGATCTCCCACGTAAAAACCATTTCTCAGAATCACGTACACGATTTGTGTGAATATCTGCAGAAAGTGTGTTCGTAAAGAATGTCAGGATTCGATTACACAGATTGTCTGAAAATTTCCGCGCTGTTCGAAGTATACTTTTGTGTTCAATATCGAAGCGAGTCCGTGAGAATCGAACGAAACAGACGAAAACGAATCGACGGCGCTCGCTCAAACTAATTTCCATCGGCGGAGCGCGATCGAGTCGAGCGTTTTTGATTAGTATTACGATATCGCGCGCCGTGGGGCATAAGAAACTTCGATTCGCAATTTCCATAGCATGTCAAAGCGCGTTGTTTGACAAAGGTTTTCCAGCCGACTCGGTCGCGCGCGTAGCCGCAGATACTGGAATTCACGTTCGGCGAAAGGAGGAACTTTATATAGCCACTTTTATGTCAGTACACACGAAAACGTCAGCGTGCAGGCGGCGGCCGTCTCCATGATATTGTATGGGAAATTCATACGTTCCAGTTTTCAGGAAGGAGCACGAGCTCGTATCCGGGCCGAACAACAGAAACGCGCAGCGCGACAGCGTTTTCGCGCTAAAGGGACTTTTATTATTTTCTTCCAATTTTGTCTGGTCTGTTGTATTTGTCCTTTTTTTGGCGGGTTCCGCTACGCCACACGAAATTTCGTAAAACGGGAAGGTTCGTGCAGATGGCGTCCCGCGATAAGGAAAAATTTGTGCCCGCGTCCAACCTTGCGCAGACCCAGCCGATATTGGCCGATCGTTATCGGATAGAAACGGTTCGGTCACTATGAAAAATGTATTTTACTCGGTCGGAGAGTTTCACTCGATAAAATTCCGGCTGTGACGCCCCGAATAACGTAAACACGCGGACGGTGTTGGCTGCGGTTATCCGAACGAAAAAACCGACGGAAGATCGTCGATAAAACGCGAATCGCCGGCCGTCACAGATGGATCCACGTCGCAGAATTAATTCTGCATGGAGCCGTTTAACCGAGGAAACGTTCCTATCCTTTCTAACAAGGGATAGTGAGTTTTGGCATTTTTTGGAAGAAACAAACGAAATTTATATGTCACCTGTGTCTGTCCTCCATTTTATGAACATGCGTCTACTGTCAACTGAATATTCATAAGAGTCTTGTGTTCGATTGATTCGCGAGAATACTTTGCTTTAGAAGAGTCTTGCGGTAACGAACCAAGTACAATAGCGTCTTACCGTCATTAGGGGCAGCAGAGCCTCGTTCCAACCGGGATTGGCGTAATTATCGTTATAAGAAGCTTCCATTACGATTCCCAGTAGTTTCAGTTGATATTTGAAACAACGGAGAAGGTCGTGGGCGATGGGGTCGGCGCGGAGCGGGGCCGCCGGGGCATATTACACATGCATATTCGAGATGAATACATTTCGTGCGTTAATTACATGCATGCAATTATCGTTCAGTATGCAGCCGCGGGTCGATGGAGCCCGCGGAAATGCTTTCGAAAATTGCGCATTTCGAACCCGCCGGCGAAACAGCCGCGGCCTGGTATCAAAACACCGTGGAAAAGGGACGGTGGGGTCAGGCGTGGGTAGCAGAGGGCTGATGATGATGCAAATGCCGGGAGGACCCGCCTTGGGATTTGTTTGCTGTCGGTTTTCCATGTGCATTAAAACTGGGGAAACACCGCGAAACAGAGAAAAAAGAGAAGGAGGCGGGTTCGAGACATTCGCTCGCGGGAGAAAAAACGAAAATCATGGCTAGCAGGGCGGATAACCGGACGACAAAATCGGAATACGGTACATTCGTTAGCATGAAAAGTGCTCTTACATTGTGCCCGGCCGAATAGACCGGTCCGGGATCGGCACAAATGGCCGAATCGAAACGGAGGGAACAAGCGTTGCAGCAGGTCGTCATTCCTATGCGTCATTTCACTTTCCCAGAGAGTGGTCGGGAGTCGAACCGAAATTTCCATGCAGCGCATCCCGTCGTTCACCCTTCCGTCCCTCTCTCTCTCTCTCTCGCGCGCGCACTTTTTTCACCTGTCCCTTGTTCCCCTCTGTTTTATTCTGCAGCTTTTTCCAGACCGAGGCTTTTCCACCCTGTTCTCATGCAATTACAAATAGAAATTTAAGGCGCGCGTGCTCGCGCTAAATTCGACCGTCGTCGTCGATTTGCGGCGTCGATTCCGAGTCCCTCCATCCTCGTCTCGTCTCGGAACTCTTTCACAATGGAAAAAGTTCGTGTTTCGGAAATTCTCCCGCGGCCGACGTACAAAAAGGATCACTTTTTTCCGTACGTGCGTTACACGAATGGAAGAATTCCGCTGCCGGTGATCGATCGAACGCTTCGTTTAACAATACTGATTGGCGGCTGCGTAATGTATCACTTTGTCAATATCTGAGCGTAATTTCTGGGTTCTCCGCTACGAGGTCTAACTCGTTTGTAGGTAAAATAGGATCGATGAGAGGCAAGATCGAAGAGGAACTAATGCGATGCTGCTATGGCTGACTTTCGAATTTTTTACTGTGTCACCGTCAAACTTTCCAGTATCGAATTTTATTGTACTCTATTGTCTGTGTTTTAGCACGATGCACAAATCCCTTGATGCAGGAAATGTCAAAATTACGTCTCTTAGAAGAACTATTCAAATATTTCGTCAATTATAAAATTGCAACAAAAGGTTGTGCAAATTTAATTATTATACCCCTTACAGCTACAGGTATGCTGAGGGTACACAGAAAGTTTGAAGTCGATCTGTCCAACGGATTTTGAGATACCACATCAGCCAATCCGCTGGATACAGACTCGAAAAAATTGATTGTTCTACCCAAATTTGAAGTTATACCTTCGTCAATTTTGAGAATGTACGAACACCGTTTTGTGGACACATTTTGGCAGCCTCGTTTAGCACGGGACCGTAAAAAGACCGATATTTTTGAGGCAGTGGAGCCGAATATCCCTTTAACGCACCGTATCGAGCGTAAAAGTGTTCGGAAAGGGCTGCGACTCCCGTTCGGGGGTCGCATTTTCGAAACGCTCGTTACTCGAACGAGGCCAGCGCCTTCCGACCGGATAGATTCGCATTCATAGCCGGTCGAACCGAAAAAACGAGCCATTGCGGCGACGTCATTCCGTCGTGTCATTCCGCTTCAGAAGCCGCGGCGCGCGTGCAACGAGCCGAAATTTGAATGACGCTTTTCCCGATCACGCCTCTTTCTCTCGGTCGTCTCTCTCTCTCTCTCTCTCTCTCTCTCTCTCTCTCTCTCTCTCTCTCTCTAACTCTTTCTGTTCTCCATTTTGGCTGGGGTTTTCCTCTCTCTCTCAGCGGCCGTGTTCGCTCGTTCACATTCGATTTCGATGGTCCGTAGCGCGAAACGAGATTTTTGACCGCCTCTGTCCACTTTGCCAGCTATTCTCTTAGCTCCCTGAAAATCCTTGTACACTTATCCCCCATGATTTCTCCGTTCCTTCCTCGAGGCGCCCGAGCAATCGATCGGTCAACGTGTGTGTGCGTGATCGACCGTGCAGAAAATGAAGTCTGGGCACAAAAGGTCCGAGGACCAGAATACACCGAGGAATTCGACGCTCCTCGAGCAAACGTGCAAGTTTTGTTTTAACGGACTATACTCTTTTCACTCGGGAACCATTCGAAATTCATTTCCCTGCTGCCGCGCGCTACAACCTCTGTCATTATTGTTTTACGCGGCGAGGCTCGCGAAAACCGTGTTTATGATGAGGCTCTGAAACATGCAAGAGCTTAAGGTGTAATGGGAGGATGAAATACGTCGCGGTGGGTTTCGGGGGACTCGGTAACCGTCAGATTTTCCCAGGGAAATGGCCGAGAGCACTCGCCGGATTGTGGGTCAGCGGAGTCCCTCTTAAACGAGGAACGCGACTGCAATTGCGGCGCCTTTATTATTATCATTTCTCGCTTCGCGTGTAAAATTTACCGTTACCATTGTCTTGGCACTTGAATGCATTAACGCGAATAATCCCACTCGAGCCTGGCCCGGGCTGCCAGCGACTACTTTCGAGCCAAATACGTTTCGAACGCGTGCTTGTCTTCTTCGTTAGCTATGAAAATAAATTTTCTTTTATAGTCCCGAACCGGTTGGTCAACGTCAATTAACTCACCTTCACGATTGTCCAAAGGGACAATCTAAAAGGTCATCTAAAAAGATTACTATGTAGAGTAAAGCTTGTCTCAAGAATGTTTCATTTTATAAAAAGATAACAATATTGCAACACAAGTGACCTTCTTTTGATCTTAAAAATAAAGAAAATATGAAAAGAAAGGCACATTAGTGACGTCGATCACATCAGAAGTGATAAACGATATTCGCACTTCCTACGCAAAACGTTCGCTTTCAAAGGGGTTGCAATACCTTCCCTCATCGTTAAATCCGGTGACCTTTTTCTCTTCACAAGAGAATAAGGGAAATATTAAAAGAATGGCAATAAGCAAGATTTTTACCGCATCGATCGCATAAAGAATAACGCAGCATCATTCCCAAACACCACTTCGGAAAACAATTTTGAATATTATTCCGGAGGGAAGTTCAGGGTCCGGAGTTGGTATAGCACATCCCAAGAGGATCCCTTCGAAGATGAGCCCCCTTTAGGCAGTGAAATACGCAGTAATTTTCCTGCGACGAATTCGCGAAGTTTATTGTCAGGCCAGCTCGATATTCGAGGATCCGCCCAGTGGAACTTGTAAGCCTAAGAAAATTCGAAAGTTTCCCGATGTCCCGGGCGATACAGCTCGATCGTTTTCACAGGCTAACCCCGGAGTGGCGTTCTCGGGCGACAACCCCGGAAAAGTTGGTTGGACGCCACTCGCAGAAACACAACACAGCGGGGGATGGCAGCAACTTCCTCTCGGACGGGCTGGACCGAAAAAAGGGGGAGACTCGGCCGAATTTACATGTAGACCTCGAATATCGAGAGGGTTGGGGGTCTGGCCCCTCTGAAAAGTTTGCGGGGGGGTGTCCCCGTCTCAGCGAGAGGGTGTTTTCCGTTTCGCGGGTGTGTGGCAGGGGCAATTCGCTTTCCAGGTTGCAGCATCGCAGCGAAACGAAACGAAACGCGTGCGTCACGTTTTGTTACTATCGTCGCTGCTATCGGTGTGGGAGTCGGCTGCGGGGGAGGCATGGGGTTGGAGGAAAGCCGGCGAAAGAAGAGCGGGAACAGGAAGAAGAAGCAGCAGAGGGGAGGATGGTGGATACATCGGGCGAGTTTCTGTAGACTTTCGACTTGGCAACGGCAACGACGAGGAACCTTCAATTTTAATGAACCGAGCACGAAGTACAGATAGAGGGGGATGGAGACGCGGGGTCGGATGTGTTCGGCCGGGGAAAGTTTTCTCTCTCTCCGTGAAATCCCGCCCGGTTGGATTTCGCCGTTCTGCCGTGAATATTGGAGCCGAAGTTTTCGACGGATCCGCGCGGGCCATCGAAAGAACCCGCGGAATAATGCATCCCCCAAAAGCTAGGATACCCTTATTAGCCGCGGAAACAGGGTCGCCGGTGGCCCATCCATCCCGCGGAATGTTAATAGACACGGGACAATAGGGGATTTCAATTTCACACTGCGTTAACGACGATCGCGGAACCGTAATGGCGGTTAATGATGGCCGGCGGTGCATCGCTGCGCACAGATCCTCGGCCCTCGCGATGTCTTAATTGCCAGTCATTCCGACAATAAAACTAATACGAATCGGAACGCAATCGAAACTTGGTTATTATGCGCGATATTAATTAACGTGCCGGGATTATTAGAGACGACGACGCGACGTTGCTGCAGCCCGGCCTCCCCTCCGCGTCTTTGGACGTCGTTTTGCGGAATAAATCCGCCGGGTCCAACCTCTGTTCTTTCTCGATTTTTCTCTTTCTCTCTTCCTGTCTCTCCTCCTCTCTCATATATATTTTTTATTTTTGTCGTTATCTTCCTCGTGCTTCTCTCTCTCTCTCACTCATTTTCTTTCTGTCCTTGTCCTCTGTCTTCTCTTTTACTTTTTTTCGATCCTTCTACACGCACGATTATCCGCGGCCTCCGCTATCGGCTTTAATTAACACGCTCGCATTATATTCACTCTGTCGTGAACGGTTGAGACAAAGGACAGTGGCTCTTTGTTCATCTCATCGGCCGAGGCTCTTTCACACGCTCGAGAGCCACGGGCTAGGGCGTGTCCACTCTACCGGCCTCTCGTCCCTTCAGAACCAGTTCCACTTGTTTGTAAACACGGAAGGACTTTCCGCTCCGAACGGGGGTGGTGGTATTTCAAGACCGCTTAGCACGTTTCATTATTTCCGCTGGACTCTCGCTGTATGTTGCCACCGTTGTCGCCGGCACCGACCACCACCCCCGCGTACAACAACGCTCGCCAGGCCAACCTGCCTCCGCCACCGTTGCTGATATCTTCATCTAGTTTTAATTCACGACAGGAACGATTACGGATACACCGACCACGCGGCTGTAATTCACGCCCCCCGACCACCCCGACATTTATTTCGCCTGCATTTAGTTTCTTTTTCGCCCGCAACGAAACCGACCGATTAAGGAGAGATAAATATACCCTGATACGCGCGCGCTGATGATCCCCCTTTTTCGAGCAGCCTCCTCCACCGCGGCTGCTGGAACTTACTTTGTTTTTTCGTTACTTATTAGCAGAGGGTCTTTCTGCCTGATAACGGGACCTGTATTTTTACCCTGATGTATTACGAAGAATTTTTTGGTTGGCGAAAATTGTGTTCCTAGTTTTCCGATTTTGGTACAGTGTTGTTATTAGAACCAAGAGTTATTGGCTCGACCAAAAAGTCTTCATTTTGTGGTCTCGAATGCGCTTCTTGTTTTATTAAATTAATTTTTGTTACGGTATGGATTTGGTCATTTGTGTACCATGATACGAATATTTTAATCTTGTTAATGAACTGGTCACCGTTGTACCAGCATCTTATTTTAAATACGTATGCTTACTTCGAGGCTGTAGAGATCGATTGCGAAGATTGATATCTCTGTTTCGTAGAAGGAGGTATCAAAAGTGCACGATCGAAGTTAGACGGGAACGTATATATCTAGTCCGGCTCGGCCGTAAGTAATTCACGCAATCCAGCCACGATCCTGTCGCATTAAAGTGATCTCCGGCAGCGAAGGGTCTCCCGTACGGATCGCTGATTGAAATTCCGGCCGGGAAGAAGACCGCGGAAGAAGCCGGCCCGCGCGAGTGTTTGCGCCGCGGAGAAAGTAATATCATTCAAAAGCACCGGAAGTTATTCCCCAATGCGAAAGTTTCTCCATTTTACATTACAGGAATAGTCCGCGGTAGATGTTAGTCGCGGGGAAAACTTCATCTCCGCGATAACTTTTCCAATTATTATCAGATGGCAAATGGACAGTCTTTGTGTTTTCCGCGGGCGGTCTGCGGCAAAGAGAAAGCAAGAGAGAGAGAGAGAGAGAATAGAGAAGAAGAGAGAGTAAGAGAGAGAGAGATAGAGAGCCAGCAAAGCCGGAAGTTCAAGAAGTCCGTGGAAAGTTGTGCCGCGGCGTACAATACCTCGATAATAAACCCCGGCCGACGAGTGGAAAATCTATTTTTGATCGAACGCTCGATGTTTTCCGAGCACTTGCACGCGCTCTCTCTCCATGGACAAAGATTTCCTGTGGACTATACACACCGAGTTCATCGCGGACGCGTGCTTCTGCCTGATCGAGGCCGAACAATCGCATTAACTTCCTCCGATACCCATCGATACTCGAGGAAACGCTTCGAATAGTCCTGAGAGCAATACGATACTCATCCGCAAAATTGATAATTTATTTTCCCTCGAACCCCCGGCATTGTATTTCTCCATCGCCGACGCGCTGTTTCGAATTACTGTTAAAGCTTCGATGGGCATCCAATAGACCGAGGGCCATTATCTGCGAATCATTCTGCTAATGCACAGATTATCTTACGGAAATCACTGAAAAATTCCTCCCGGCAAACTAGAATAAAAACACCGATTTTCAGTCTGTTCTTAATTTTGTATCAGAAAACTAGAAAGTAATAGTTGGAGCAATGTGAACCAGTGCCACTTATCAATGGAACAGAAAATCAGTTTTAAAACAATATAAATATTGAGAAGCCCACCGGGTCAAAAATTGCTCGAAAACTTATATAGCGTTTTAATCATCCGCATTAAAAATAATGACGCAAATTACTAAAACGGCCTCGCCGAATAAATTGCTGGCTCTTCATTGAATCCAGCAAACAAAATTAATAAAAATCCCGGTTCGGCCGTGTTGTTGCCGGGAACTCGCAGTTCACTGTAGGGCACTTTCCGGGCTGTATGAATATTGAGAAACCCATTAGCGGGCCCGCGACCGGCCTCGGTCCGGACACAGGGGTTCAATTAGTCGTCGACAACGGGACTCATTCAATGGCCGAAATGACGCGCGACTCGTCGGTCATCAATTCGGTTGGACCGCGGAAGTCCAGGTGAGAATTTTCACCGTCCCGCGCGGCCCCGCTTCCCCGGCCAGACATACAATTTCGGTGATGACGTCGCATCAACTTGTCGCGTCGTTATGAATGTCCCCCGCGCCGTCACAAAGTGGCCGCGATTGCCGGCGTATTATATTATCAATTAGATACAATCGCGCGTTGCGCTGGCCCGAGCCAGGCTGAGTGATTAATTATGCGCCACGTGCACATGCAAATAAGAGAGGATCGATGCGCACCGCTATGTCTGCGAATCTGCTCGCGTTCTGGCAACAACGAAACGCGATCATTGACCGCGATATTCTTCATCATCGATATCATTGTTACAGATTTGAGCGATCAATCTAGTGTTAAATGTGCTACGATCTCGAGTGCACATACTTGCAGCTGTTTTATGCGTAACATTCTTCTCTTAATGTATACACATTAACGTTTATCTTAATACATCAAGATTAACGAGCCCATTAACGTTTCTTTTACCGTAGAAAGATTATCAAGCTGAAGTCTAACGATGTATTATGTAAGTTGTGTCTCTCTTTTCTCACGATATAATTCCTATCATTACAGAATTTCAAGTATAAATGATCGATGGGACTCGCAACGACGTATTGCATACTCTTCTTCCAGATGTGTATTTTCACATAAAAGTGTTTTCAACCGTTCATGCGAAGATGTGCGAGCTAAATGTCGAATTTCGTCGTCTTCCTCGAAGCGGTTAGTGACAAAACCACATCCAGCGCCGAACTATGCGGCCGTGTCTGTTGCTAGTTAACTAAAATGGAAATAAAGCCGGCCCCGGCCGATCAAGTAACACAATCGCCGGGAATTCGATTTGTCCTGGTAATGAAAACATCGGATTCACAGCGCGCCCGATTGCAGGCTCTATGTACTCTGTGAACTTCGGTTTCGTTGATTTCCACCGATACGAACGGACCCGATCAACCTAATCCGCGGGGTTTGTTACGCAGTGGGTCACGTTCCGGCGATATTTTGAGACGCGACCGTCAAAGGACTCGGCGCAAGCGCTCCATCGAGCCGCGAAATGTGCAAGAGTCTCACAAAATTGGATCCAACGACGGGAACCGAGCGGAATCGGGGAACGACAAAGTTCAAAGTGTTGGGCGAGCCTCGGAGCTCCGAAATAGACTGTTTCCTATCTTGCAAAAAAGTATTTACACAGTCGATTTTGCAGGAAACATTGCACGCAATCAATTGGTCCTATCCTGACGATAGTGGCCTCTTTCTTTTGTTCATTTTGCTTTCATTCGGAAGGAGTGGTGGAGGTTTCGCGTTACTAATTGCTGCGGGGAAATTTTTGGAAACCAGATCGCATTAAGATTGCGAACCAATACCGCTATCGTCACGTTCACGTATCGGTCGCCATTGACCAGGTTTATTTTACTCCAACACATGTAACACACACTTGTAACGACTCACACCATTTTTGTACGCGGATCGTAAAAGGGAGTAACATTCTGTCAAGCATTTACATTTCATTCTGGAGATTGCAAGGTATCATTGAAGCTTTTTTCGAGTTACTCATTTTACAGCATTCTAACTCCTTACAAGCCTCGACAACAATCCTCTCCGCAGGAAACGAACTACATATAGTGGAAACACGGTGCTCCAGGTGCAACAGCCCAATTGCACTAAATGTCCGAGCGGGTCCGACGTGTGCACCGGGTCAGGAGTGATTTTTCGCAATCAATAACTTCGCTGTTTACGCGCTGTTTCCTCCGTTGTTCGCGAGAGCATCCAGCTAGCTGCTCGGCTGACGTTGTAATTACATTTGCGCCAGCTTTACGGCCGATTCCTCGCGAAAACCGGCTGCGATCGATCCATCGGAATAATTTTACAAACGACCCAGTCGGCTTCGCTGACAAACGAAAGCAGGAAGCAACGGGCGAGTTGTCACCGCGTTGATACTGTTTGTCGTATACTTAAAATATCGACATCAATGCAACTGCTGCACCGCAACAGTATCGACATAATCCATAAAAAGAGGTGCACACAGCGAGCCACGAAAGCATTCGGACACTTTGAAATGAAAAGTTTCATGCTTACAAAGTGTAGGTCGTATTATGAATTACAAAATCATTTCATTCCTATAGTGACTTACAAGTTTCGTAATTATAGATGTCGTATTTTATGTTTGTTCCGTTTGTTCCGTGTTTATTATTTGTGAATAATGTTTTAGCGACATCAAGCGAACGAGCCGAGTGAAGTGAAATTCCAATGATTCCAATCATTGTAGTATGCATCAAATATTATTTAATGAATTTAATGATTTAATGAAGAAGGGTTGCTATAAATCAATTTTAATAAACCGTTTAATGACTTGTTCCCCAAGTAGAACTTGAAGAAAATTTTGTTTGATGAACCTAGCCATATACGGCGCGGTCGACCTAAATGGTTTAAGCGAAACATATAACTGTTTTAAAAAAGCAGAAGGTAACTGCTTAATTCGATCGCCGCTGTAAATCCGTCGGTCCGGCGCCGTTAAAGTGCAGCTAAGTGGACGACATCGTTTATTATTAATTTTCCGAGAGCGGGTTCAATTAAATCGGCGTTTCGAGGGGGGTGAGGGCAGAAAGTTACCGGACATCGGATCCACGGGTGCCCGTTCTAACCCGCAGCCGTCGTATCCCGTAATTCGTCCACCTCGACGACGAGCTCCTCCTTTTTCCATTCGACGGTCACCTATCGTTTTTCTACCGATGCATCTGGCGCTTTACAGCTCGCAGTTTATTGCGGACGGAGCCCTGAGCTTTTTGCCCGATTGATCGAAGGCGGTTCGAAAGTTTTAAACCCCTCTCGGCCGCCACTAGCAACTGATGAGACACTGTCACGCTTTTTGCACGATATACTTCTGCCGGTCTTGAAACAGTAGTTCATCAAGATTCTATAACCGCGATCGTACGTTACCCGCCTCCCTTCGACCGATATATAAATCGTGCCTCCGTTGATCCTTCCGACGAAAGAATTTTCATTGCGATGGGTTCCGAGCTCTCTTGCCCGAGGGGCTTCTTTAATAACTCCGCAACCTAGTTAACTCCCGACACATTCCCGGCCGTCTTGTTTTTTCGGTAGACAAGGTTGCACGTACGATGTTGCACCGAAACAATTTATCGGGGACGACGCAATCTCATTGAAAACGATGGGAACTTTATGTGGACGTTTGTAAGAAGATGTACTGCAAGCGGGATCGTAAAATCTTATAGGCAATGTAGCAGTCTTCTATCTTATCCAACATATTCATTTTATTCGCAGCTGAATACAGTCTCGGTAGAAAATGGTACAAGTACGATACTGGTATAGTAAATAATGTATGAACAAATTTTAAATTATTTCAAGAAATAGAAATTTGTTTCTTTCTGGTGTTTACCGTAACGTTCATTTTGTCTGGTAAAGAAAACATCGGGTTCGAGCCAACTTCTCCCAGTGCAAAAGGGTTAGCCGAGGAACTACAAAAACGGGAAAGATAGGCGATCTAGTAATAGTATGTTGCCAAAACCGTATCCAGCAGTTACAAATCTGAGGCATTGTAGTTGATTTTGAATGGACAGTGGTTCGGGTAGGCGGGATCCTTTCAGACCCTCGTCAAGCGATCGTCGTTCCTCCAGTTTCCCTAATACTATACGTTTCAGTTCGTCCCCCTGATCCTCTTTTAGATCTGCACGGGTACAGGCGGGTACGGGCGACAGGCTCACTCCCCCGCTCGTCGGACGCGCTTTTAGAAATGCATTTAAACTTCCGCTTGGTTGTGCCCTCCCCCTGCGTCAGAACGCATTTCCACGTTCTCTCTCCACGGCGGTTGTCGCGTCTAGACAAGGCCTGTCTGGATTTCCGGGGGAAAAAGCTCTGCGGGCTTTTTGGTGTCGAGATCGCGACTCTCTTCTGGAAATGTCCCCGTGCTGCAATTCCGGTTACTTGAACCTCCTTACGCCCCGATGAACGAATATGACGGCAAGTCCGTTCGGGTACTCGTTACCTCGTCCATCTTCCCGTGGATGCCCGGACAAATTGATACAAGTGCGCGACACGAATTGCAGCACCGGACAAGCTTGATTCGGGCCGGTCTCGTTTTATTGGCTCGCCGAACCATTGCTGCACCGGCAGTGATTTACCGGAAGATCCGTACATTCGATGATACGTTGTGCAATTAGATCGATGATCCTGCGTTCGATTTAGTTGAACTACGGAGAAAAGATGTACATCTGTATGAACAAGTTTGAACAAATGTGAACAGGTTTGAACACATTTGAAGTTTTAATATGTTCGCAGATGTTTGAACAGATTGAACATGTTTTCACATCTGTTCAGACATGATTTACCAACATTGATTATTACCAGCGGAAAGTGGACGTTGTAATTTTTAATTTTCCAAAAGAATAATCAGCGAAGCCATTGATTTTCAGTATTGTCAATACTCCAGCCCGTCTGGCAACCAACTCTGTATAACAATTGCTTAGCTGCTCTTTACTTTACCGGACTCAAAATTTGTGCCTTCCTCCTACGAATTATGATGCTCAACTTTAAGCGACCATAGCTCCTCAACTATTGATCCTAGAGGATCGAAACTTCGATCTGCATCCGCGCCGGGTACAAATCTGCTGGATTACATACCAAATGCATCATAATTCGTAGGAGAAAGGTTCTAATTTTGAGTCCGGTAAAGTAAACTTTACCGGACTTTGCTTTAGTTTGATCCTCTAGAAATACGTTAATTGATAATTGTGTCTGTTCAACGTGAGGTATAGTTGGTCTAATGGATTGTCTCGTATTTTCTGTTTCAGATGTGAACTGTTGCCAGAAGTATTATCGATTCGCATTACGTATGAAGTAATTGGAAATCGCAGTGGGCAAGGTGAGGTTTGCACATCGGTTTTGCCTCTTTGTTCGACCGCAAGGGAGATCCGAGCAACCGAGAATCGCTTCCAGTTGCACGAGCTGGCAAAACTTCGGGGATTTTGCATGAGATTTCGTCGCGTCGGTGGCCGTGCTCGAGATACCGCGTTAATATTTCAAGACTGCGAGATCAAAGAGACGAGATACACAGTTCCTGATATTTTCGAGCGTTCCAGAGGCGGGAACTCGAAGTAACTCGACTCGTTTAGCGTTCTACGCCGGCGGACACGGTGTAACCAGCTCCTCTATTAATTTCTTGCCAGACTTTCCTTAACTGAACCGTTCAGAAATTTCAATTTTGCCGGGGACATTTTGTTCTCGCTGTGTTCTCGCGTACATTGCCGTTTGTAACAAGTTGGACAGTTCTGGACACCTAAATAGCACCAGTGATTTTAACTTTTTCTTGTTCTAAGCAAAGCATTAGAGACTGTCACAAAATGATGTTTTCTTTGTTTGTTTTTCTCATTTTATTATTATTTTGTATGATACTCTCTGATTTGCTCCCCAGTTTTTTTATCCCTAGTGTTTTTAAAATTATTGTGAGCATATAATAAATAATAAAAAGTGATCTCATATTTCATATGGAAATGTCCAGACATTTACGGAAAGCATTGTATGCTTGAAAATGGGGTACATACATATGTATAGATCAGTGGCTCCCAACCACCGGTCCGCGAACCAATACCGGTCCGTGGATCAAATGGTACCGGTCCGCCGAAGGAACATTAAATACAATTATTTAAATACAATTAAATTAAAATGATTAAATCAGAACAATCTGAAATATAAACATCCCTCTCCTCCCCACCCCCTCAGCGGGCCGCGGTAAAATTATCAAACATTGACTGGTCTGCGGCGATAAAAAGGTTGGGGAGCACTGGTATAGATGACTAGACTGTGGATTTTCTGCATTTATTATAAAAATGAGTAAATCAAAAACAGCAGAAAAATTAAAAGAATTTAAGAAAATTTGATTTGGCTCCCGTTTGTTGCAACTGAAGAAGACGATATTTATTTCGCTCAAAGATCCACAGTCTAGCGACGAAAACGATATTGTATAAATAATTCGACATTGGATCTTCTGTTGCAGGATTCCCGGCTGCCGCGACGTTTCTCTCTACTTATTATCAAGAAGTATTTCTCACTATCGCAATGTACTCCGTAACACGGTGTCCAAACTAAAATAAATGGTTATTCGTATTTTTGAGAATCGTGATAGCTTCGTAGTGTGCAAATGTAATTAGGGCAAAACTAAGAGGAAGAAAAACGAAACACAGAAAAAACAAGCGAGACGGGGTCGACGGAAGGAAAATGGAAAAGAACAAAAAAAAAAGAACGAAAAGATACTCAAGAAGCGTAATAGAAAAGGAAGACGGACACACGCCCGAAACGTATACATGTACACGATACAGTGTTATACGAACGCGGACAAACATACACACATGCACATACATACAGGAAGGAACACGATACACACCGAGCATACTACCTTTATTAACTCGTAATTGCAACGAAGTAACAAGTTTTCTCTCTTTCTACTCGACACGATAGTTTAATTCAATGATCGACTATTAAAGAATTGCGAAAGATTAAATTCAACGGGGAGATCCTCCCCGGGCGAAAGATTGTCTCTTGTTTCGTCGGGCGGAGGTTATTTACTGTACATAGCGAGAGTTTTGTATATTTGTAAAATAGATAGGGCATTTTATTATAAACAATAAAGTTATTTATATATATTTTAATCACAACATCGCTGAACGATCTCCTTTCTCCCGTCGCAATTTTAACCGCCTAACCTGCCATAAACGACCAGAACGAGGATCCCGTGCACGTAATGCACGCGTAATGATAACAAGTTTCGCCAATACGGTACGTATTATATTATTGTATTATATATACAAAAATTTTAATATACCACGTTTTTAAGACGGACTAAAAAGTATAAAATAATTTTTCTTAGCCCCATACAGATTCCTAACCCCATACAGATAGTCCTGAAAATTTGTAATGAATATACTTGTGAATATTCTTGTGAATATACTATGAAAATACTTGCAATCATTGATGACCATAGACAATACCAAAAGGAATTTCTTTGACAGTTTCGCCACTTCTCAACATAAAGTCCTTCCGACATACCACCGTCCAATTAACAAACGCAACGTTTCCCCGCCTAAATCCACCCTTAACCATTCACGAAAAACCGAGGTGACACCCGCAGTGCTATTTTCACCGTGGTCGAAGTAACTTGTTTCCCTTTGCTGTCACGATTTTGGATAATGTGTTGTTTTGTGCTTCACACTTATTGAGACGTATTCACGCAAATGGCAGTGCCTGTTAATCCGACGAAGGAACAGAAGATTCTGAAAAATTTGTATGTACCTATACGTGACATTAGTATTTCATAACCCAGGATTAATATTCTTATGTACAATCCTTACGGTTCAAAAGATACAGCCTTTTAAAGATAGGACAGACACACGGACGGACAGATAGCTTAGTACATAATAGGGTTCCGTACGGACAGACAGACTGAAAGCGAGTTAATAAACACGTGGTAAAATCATTTTCGAGGAAATCGTCCCCGCACGTTTGTTCAAATTCACATTTCCAGAGCGTACGAACTTTTCATTTCTGTCGTGCAATTTATTGCAGTATGAATATTGGAACTTTCTGTCTTGTTATTTTTATTTTATTGTCTATACATTAAACCGTAAAAACTGATGAAACACATTCGTTCCGGTGAAATGTGCCGCTGCCCACAATGCAATCGCCGCCTGTCAAAAAATCTACATACCTATTGATACTCGAACTTCTATTAGATATTCTATACGTATAATAATCTACTATTTTTTTAAATGCTCTACGCTTTCCAATTTCTAATAAATCTCGACCTAAAAAAACATTCCATTTGATATAATTCTGTTCATTTTATAGATATGAAATTAATATAACACCTCATACAATACTTAAATGTTTAGTAATTGATTAGATAGCAAGATATTTAATAATCCAAACAATATTTTGAATAATGGTATAGCAATTTTTAGTGGTGAATCTCTCCGAATTACCACTCGAGTGCTAAGGGTTAATTTCTAGAAGCGGAAACATGAAGCGGGCCCACCATCGAAATTAATTATCCTCGAGGCGTCTCTGTTAAAATTTTCTGCAATACTCCTGGCAAGATCGATGATCGTCATGCCATTTAATGGAACACGTTGTTCTTGTCGTAATTGTCGCGAGACAGGTGGCTAGGAGGGCAGTTTCCCGAGTCGTCAAACGCGATCTCGTTGAAACGGTTGTATCGCGGGGGTGGCAAGAGCAGAAAGGCCACACACGCGACAGCTATTTGTTTGTTCCAAATTTCCACGGGCATTATTAATTCCCGAGCGGTATAGAGAGACGCGGTCGCGCCCGGGCGGCAATGTCCATTACATTAACTTGATTGAGAAACATCGGGGCAACAAGTGCGCGTATTACCGATCGGGCAAATGAAATTCGTATCACGCGGCCCGTCAACACCATTCCCCGGATATTTTTTTAGGCCCCGTTGGTCCAGAGCAGAACGTGGAGGCCGCGGTATCAACATGATTCCTCCGTCGGGAAAAATAATTATTTTCCGATGCCGGTGACGCGTGATTTGGAAACAAATTATCGGGTTCGAGAACGCTTCGGCGAGTGACACGTCGACAAACGTGCTCGAATAAACGCGCACGCGGCCGAATGGAGGAGAGAATACGGCGACTAGGTTTCCCAAGGAGAGAGAGACATTTGCACGTAAATTGTCATGAAAATTTGATTCCACCCACGGCGAGGTAATGCGAACAGTGACTTCAATCATCCTCCTTTATTCGATTGAAGCCTTACACGTTCTCCTGGCCCGCGGAATGCAACGTAACGAAGTCACACTCTTGCCGGCAGCAACTAATTACTCGGGGCTCTGGTTCGCGCGCATAACCTACGGTACCACCGCGTCTAAAAAGCAAACCCCGGTTCAAGTCATTCCCCAGGCTTTCACGAGTCACGATGCTAATATCTGCCTTCTTCCGAGACTCTTCCCGTAATTCGCGGCACGCTTGGAAATTATTCAATTCATATATTTGCGAAATCAACAGATGGAATCATTTCATGAAATCTATGTAGTTATCTCAGTGAAACAAAGGCTGATGTGCTAAGACCCTCCGTTAAGATTGTTTTCTTTTTCTCTCTCTTCTATCTTCTAATGCAATTTGTTTCGCTTGATCAAATTTCAAGCTCGGACAGTGGTGGATAGTATAATATTTAATCTTGAAAATATTTTAAAACCATTTTTAAGCTAATCCGATTATAACGGAGAACATCAAACCGCATTTTCACAAAAAAGTAATACCACTGTAACAGCAGCTACATCGGGTTGTTTTATAAGCTTATGGCAGAAATTGAAAAAAATTCCGAACGAAGAAAAATTTTATTTCAACCACATGCAATTCTTTTAATAAATAGAATATTGGATATTCGTTTTTGTTGAAAATTCATATTTTAATATTACATTACAATCAATCATTAGTAAGTCAATGTTTTACATGTGCTTTTCGTCTTTAAAAAACCACATTCACAGTAAAATGGCAATATCATTCCCAATCGTTGATATCTTTTAATAAAAAATTTATGGGATCTCCACAAAGTATACGTTCTATTTTCGGGTCAGGCGCAACCCCTAACTATAGAAGAAGAGTGGGCCGCGCTTCTCAATAATTTTCTATGGAAAGATCAGCGGAACACGATAATTTACCGGTGGAAAAACTCACGGGGCCTCGTCGCGAGCGTTTTGTCACGGTAAACAGTGGACTGTACTTCGTCGAATCCCGCTTCCGAGGTTGAACACGGCGCGGGGGCGTTTTCTTGAAATATAGGTTAATATATCTCCGTGAGTCGGGGGCTGAATCGCAGCTCCGTATCGCCGAGCTATCTTTTATGGCGTGCTCTCGCGGAGTGCGACACTCGCGCGCACTTGCCACATGTCATAAAGGGTAGTTCTTGGGCGCAGTAATTACACGGGCTTTGCTGAAAGCTGCTTGCACATCCGTAAAGGCAGCCCAGGTCCCACTTTTATAATTATTCGCCGTAGACCCGCGAGTCGGAAAATTACGAGAAGTCGCCGAGTGCATCGCTGCCGTAATAACAGGTCCCGCCGGGAAACCTTGTTAAGCTTAATTCTTTGTCCCACCCCCGCAGCCTCCCACCCTCGTGCGCTCCCGAGCATCCTCCCTCGGTCACCGACGATGGCTCTTCAACCTCCTAACGATCGAATTATATTTATAATTACGGGATTTTGCTGCCGGGATCCCATCGGAAATACCCGAAGCAATTAGAGCGTCTCTTGTTCGAATTACCTTAACCTTCGGCCGAGTGTTCGATATTTTGCACAGCCGGCGGCCATTTCGACGGCTACGCTGAAGTAGCTAGCTGAATCTCATTTAACAATGCGACACCGCGCCGTATCTCGCGCATAAGTCACCGGCGCTATCGTCCCGCTGACGTCTCTTCCCATAATCTGCAAACTGATTCACGGATATAATAATTGCAAAACTCCCACTCTTTGGTCGTATTACTGGGAACTTTCTGCCTGTTCTCGTTCACCGAACATAAATTGAAATACAAAGCTTGTATTGAGCTTGAGTAATAACGTTCTTTGTTTTTATCAATGTGATTATGTACTTCAAATTCTCGTAAACTCCATTATTCAATACATATTTTCCCTAACCTAACGTAACAAATTTTTATCTGGCATAAAAACGAACAATTATAATAGACGCATTAAAATAGTTTCATTGGATGAAGGTGAAGACTTGCCTGTTCCATATTCTATGCCACGTCCATAAGCTCCTGGTGAAATCTTAAAGCATTGTTTCCTCGCAGCACAGTCCACACTTCCAGCTAATTAGAAGACACAATAATTACAGAAATGGTCCCCGGCGGGTCTAGTGAGTGGCATCAGAAAGACGCAAAAGGACTGTTGCCGCACCATTATAAATTTCATTACTTTCCTCTCGGCGCGGAATATTAACAGATATTCAAACAGAGTCGGATTATCCGTCTGTTTTGTTTTCTGCTGTGTTTGCGCGTTCGGTTTTCAGCTGTATCTTGAAACAGTGAAATATTAATACTTCCAAGTATGAAAGCAGTAGGAAAAGTCGACTCGCAGAGGTAGGAGGAGAAAGAAAAATCGTCGGGCGTGGTCTGACACACAGAGGATGTGTCTGCATCGAATATAAAAAATCGCAGGTAGCGAGGCCGGGGATTCGTAACACACAGACATAATTCGTTCCCCGCGGGGTCTGGATCTCGTTTTCCGTCAACTCCACTTTTGGTTGCCATTTGTGTCGCGCAATAGAGTGCGCTGCTCCTGACAGCACTTCACGTCCCCTGCGCCCGTGCGCTTTGTCCGTCGTTGGGCTCTGACAATGAGACACGGGGCTCGCGATATGAATGAATCCTTCCCCAGCCCCTCGGCTTCGTCCCCCTCGGGCTGCAAGTGCAAATCACCCTTACCCCCGACCCTCCTATGCACATCCGATTCCAAGCCGAAATCATTTCATCCCCCTCCCAAGATCTCCGCCCCTTTCTGTCTCTCTCCATTCTCTTTAGCGATCTCTTTTTTTCTCTCTTTGGATCACTCTCCCGGACCGCTCTTATTTCCGCCAATGAAGTCAAAAGTTCTCGAGCTTGCCTAGCACTTCGGGGGCGTTGATCATTGCCTCCTGATTGCAGCTCCGCAGCTCCCCGTTTATTCTAGCTCTTCCGATAAACGCCGCTCTTTAACCGGTACCCTTTCGACAGCGCTCATTCTCAGGAAGATTGATGATTGTAATCCGCTGATGGGAACTGAAAAGATCGGCCCGGGGTGGAATGCATATTTTATTGCTCGAAAGATTGACCCCTGCTACCCGACACGCCCAGGGAAAGTGCACAGCGAGCCGAGCAATTCGTACCCCGCCATTGTTCAGCGGGAATCGCGATTTGTCGTCGCTGGATCTCATTCGACGGGAAATTGCTGGGTTGATCTCCTATGTGCGTTTGCTAATTGCTAATTTCAAGGAAGAAATCTAAAAAGAATTATTCTGCGAATTTTTAAATTGGACTCCTTACTTTTTACTGCGTAGACTTTATGAAGTTGGTTAATCGAGTTTGCTGATGGTTAAAACAAAATTTTTTAATCACTTTTAACAGCCTTCTCGCATCTGGTAGATCCTAACAAAAGGATCACAAGTTTGATTCGGTTAATAGTAAAAAAGTGATTGCTAAAAAAATTGTGACCCTATGAGCGCCACTCTTGGTCTCGTAAAAGTTCTTAATGCGACCGTATTTATTACAAATAAAATGTTAATGGCGCTCCTTATTTTGACATGACAGCTAAATTGGTCCACAAAAGCCATTCACCCTACCACAATGCCTCCAGATCACACATGGGTGCTCGAAATGGGGTGAACAGCTATTGTGGCTGTCGGTCTGTCTCATTGTTAGTCCCCTTCTTTCAACAACTTTGTGTGTAATTCTGTCCATTAGTGTACTTAAATTGCAGTGTTCATTTTAGAAGTATTATTTTTATTCTCGCTATAGGCGAATTGGAACCCTCGGGTACGTTTGATGAAGCATTTAAATAGATGATGGTATGGTATGGAGCACTATTGACACTTAGAAACGTCACACACAAATTACTATTTTTATGCTTGCTGTAATTGATTGAAAGACGAAAGAGAACCGCTGGGGACGTTTTTGACGAAGCATTTAACTAGATCATGGTTCAGTACGAAGCACGATTGTCATTTAGAAATGTCACAAATCAATTATTAATTCTATTCTTGCTGTAATGGATTGGGAGACGCAATAAAACCGTTGAATGCATCTAATGAAGCATTTAAATATGTAGAACCTGCTATGGTATAAAGGACGGTTCGAAATGTCACAAGAAATCCCTTGGAAACAAACACTTAAAAATGTAAATGTTTCGTGGTTTGCTTGTTCTTAATTAATATGAGAAACTATATTTATCTATCGCGCCTTTGAAAACTCAATGCCTGAAAAATGGTCAACTACTGATACGAAGTCAATTACTGGCGCCTTTACATTAGGGTGTGGGGGAAGAAAACGAGTGGCATTTGGCAGATCGCTTAACCATCCAGCACAGGTTCGCGATTACTAGCCAAATTGCAAGCGGATTAGGAGGTCCCATTACAGTTGAAATCACTTCTCCGTTGGTCGGTACCATCGATGGAGCGTTATTCGTAGCCGCCAACTGTTGCTACGAGTTCGCTCGCGGGCTTGCGATCGGTTTTTAAACAATGAAGAGGCTGGAATAGCTCTCGGGCCGTAGATCGCGGATAGAGAGACTTCAGGGATATAATGGCACGTTTGAGCGCAATTCTCGGTGTAACCGGCGGTATTGCGTTATGCGGATAATGAAGGCTATCGGCTTTGTACGGTTCATACGGATATCCGCGATATTTGGATAATACAAGTGCCATTGTGACTCGGATACGGGCCCGATACGGGCTGGCCAATTTATGCAGAAAGAGAGAGAGAGAGAGAGAGACCACTGTTATATCCCACCCCACCACTCGAATATTTTCTTCGGTATTAACCGTCGACGAGTGCGCGGTCCGCCGCGGGGAACACGAGCCAAGCAGTCGTGTAATGCAGCGGATGAAGGAGCACTCGACTGCAGATTATTGTTCGATTCTGAAGTGGATCCGCCCCCGCGATCGTAATTGCTCTACCACAGACAATCCCTCGCAAGGATATTGCTTCCCGATGGTACGTATTTAACGTCTACTTAGCGGGAATATTCTGAAAAGACAATAAAAGCTGCGGGAACAATAACCCGCAGTATTGGAAGCATACCTGGACAACGAGCCGCGGTTGCTTCCTGCAGGTGGTCTTCGAGATGTCTGGTGCCATGAAACAACGATGGAGGATGTTACACAAAATTGTATATGGCGTAATACAGCCGAAATGAGGGGGAGCTTAAGTCATCAATTTCGTGGCTTCCACTTCGTTCGTAAAAGGCGGTCCTGGGACCAAGTATACTGTAATTTCTGCCAATATTCACTCAACAATTTTTAGCTCGGAAATTGACCGTCGAATTAAATTTTTTTATCTTTTTGGGTTCGGTCTGCTGTCACATTTTTTCTTATTAAATTCTTTATGTCTACTGTTTAATACTCTATGTATTCACGCTTATCCCAAAAATAATAAAACTTCGTAGTCTATTCACTTGACATTCGAACACAGAAAAATCTCTGACTCATCAGACTGTTTTTGTCGTAAACTTGTCAGCGATCAGTTAGCAGTCCTGACCAGTCAGAGCCCACAGCTGAAGCTCGTCGAAGGGACACCAAGGACGATTGTATACATGGAGTCGATCGCCGATCTATGGGAACCTGTAACACTGTAAGAATTAACGCGGCGAGTGGATCGAATAAACGGTGACCGCGTGACTGTTCCCTAGCTCGCAGACTCCCGTACATTACCATGTAATATAAGAGGACGTGTCGCGCGACGAAATTTATACGGTTATTTGTCCCATAGGTAGGTGTTCGCGTCGAGGCGAATGGACTGCGCGAATGGTCTATATATCTTCCCTTCTGCTGGCTGCCTTCCTTCCTTCCCGCCGCGTCGTGCGTCAAGGTCCAGCCGGCTCACCTATACACACGCTCGTGATACGGATAACAAGGCGGTCATTCTTTCTTATTTCCGACCGAGCCGCAGCCGCGAATGCTGATTTATTTCGTCGAGCCGGATCATACAACCCCGGCCTCCTCGACGATGGTGCGATGTGCCCCGTTAATGACGCTGGAACGCGACCTTCATGGCCACGCGAACGCCAACCATTAGGGAAGCTGCTCTCGTGCGGCTTCTCGAGGGAGGAGTGGCGGTTTCTGTGGGGTCAAGGACAAATTTCTTCTATACTTCAATCAGAAGTGATTGTAGCTCTATCAAACTACTTTTTACTTACAATTATAATAATGTTCACATAAAATCGGCCACAGTAACAATCAAATAACGTAATTCTAAAACTAAATGTTCCACAATCTGTTCGAACAAGCTAAAAAATTCATCATCCGAACAAATCATTAAACATGTAAAAATAATTAGAAGATCGGCCAGCATTTTGATCCAACCACGCCGGCTGGCATCCAAACAAACCATGGTACCGAGCCACGGGTACATACCACTTATCTTCCGCTATTTGCATTCCCCATTCTCCGGAATTTTCGCGCTTTATACCAAAGTCAAACAATCCCGGATCAAATTGACCTTCCAGTTCGCGTGTCGACGCGGGTCTGGGGTTTAGGTGTCTGCGGATCGCGTGAAACGCCACCGCGCCGCGCCGCAGTGCCGAGGCGGGAACGCGTGTTTTTCATCGAGTGTCGCCGACAACTTAACGAGCGCGATATTTGCGACTTTCGCCAGGTAAAACGACTTCGAATCGTGCCAGCCAGACTGCGTGGAACGCTAGACGAGGCTCGCGTGACACTCGAACAGCCGCGCGCAGGAACTTTTATCGCGGAAAACGCTGTCGGTGCAACGAACTCGATCGTAGGGCTGCGAGTTTGCGGGTTTATTTACTGCATTAGGCCGTCACGCGGTTGGCAACCTGAAATAATTAACTCTGAGAATTTTTTCCTCAAAAACAGGAAGACTTTATATTTTCTCACACACTAGCTCATAAATTATAATTGACTTACGTTATCAGCACCGTAACAAATGCACATTATTTAGCAAGATACATAGAGACTCGACCTAAGAGTTAGTCAATATTCGCGAAACGCCAGTCAGAAGATTTTACCTCGGATTTTTTCGTCGGCACGGATGCATTCGGCGACTGCATCGCCCCCAGGTGTATTTTTAATCAACAACCCGTCCCTTCTGCGGCAATCTCGTTCCCTCTTGGCGGCTCCTGAAGAGGCTCGCGTTTCGACGGAGTTTATTTACGGTTTTCTGATCTAAAATGGAAATACAGGCGAACACAACAAGTCGATGATAGTTGGATGCGAAATTTGTAGCACGCCGGGGAACATGAAAAACTTGTAGCACCACCTGAGCCTCTCTATACATTCGCGCGAGCGGGAACGTTCCCCGTTGGAATTTTACCGAGCAATTTTCACTTGGAAACCCCGCGAAAAAAAGAATCGGCGAAGTTTGAATATTCACCGTCGCGCGCGCACACGCCATCCTCGCGAACGCTCGAACTTCCGCAATTTCTTCCCCGTAGCCGGAGTGAAAATTGACTGTTAAAATTCCGCAGTAATATTTAGCTCCACTTGCACGTTGCTCGGAGAACCCTTGCTTTCTTCGCTCGTTGCGAACCTCGATGCATCGGACGCGAATAAAAATAGTTGAACTGAAGGAAAATGCTCGGTGCGGCGAATCAAGGAGTACTGTATTCGAACGCATTTTAAACGCGGTTGCTTAATATTTAATGGCTTGTATTTTATGAAAAGTCTTTAATGTGATTAAAAGCTCAAATAATCTACCGAAAAATTTACCCAACAACGTTCAATTTACCGCAGCATTATTTACCGAGTAAATTGTTTCTATTATTAAAATTTCCACATCTATTGTGTTCGTAACTTTATGAGTTTGAGAGCAACAGCCTTCATAATTATAATATTTTATTAAACGCGCAGCATATCCTCTAATGAAATATGCGAAAAAGCATTCTCACTGCAAAGTTATAAATCCTTTGGATATCGTATAATGTACGTTTATAAATTAAAACAACGACATGCTGAAAATTAATTTGATCTTTTTTACATGAAATATAAAATCGTGGTCGTCGCGCGCGTGTAATGTTGGAGCGAACGTGTTAAGAAAACAAATATAAAATAAAATGATTAAGAACCGAAGATTCCACCCGTTCTTTAAAACCCTTTCAACCACTAAAAAATAAGAATTGATATAACACTGGCAAAATAAGAGAAGATATTGCACGATGGCAATAGTGTTTAACTCATCAAAAAATAATTGAGTCAATACCCCACGAACGCAGTAGTATTAAAAAAGAAGGTACACGAAAGATGAAGTCCGAGGGACCAAGGACTAATACAAAAGAACACACAAGACGAATATGGAAGTTCGAGATTCGACTCGAGCACGGAATACAGATCTGCGTGTGTTCGAGCGCACAAATGAAATTTATTTACCGTAGAAAAACGCGCGATTTTATGCGTAACGTCAAGCAATCACGTTCGCCGTTCCGCGAGGACCACCCGGAACACGCGGGATTGATTTACGCGCGGCGGTTTCGCGGCGCGCATAATTAAACATTTTTCCTTCGATCGGAAATTTAATTACGCGGCGCAGCGTGTCGGGTTCCGCACTTTTATCCGGACCGCGCCTCCTAATTAAGTTAATTTCGTCGGACCGCGAGAGTAAGAGAGGGCGAGAGAGTGCCGCGTCTCGTCGTCGGAGCGGTTTCGCGCGGAATGGACGAATTCTCCGGCCTGTTACGCGCCGTTGCCGGACGCTAAAAAGTAGCCTTCCTCGGCTTCCGTGGCGTCCAATTAAACAGCCCGCCACGAAAAATAGTAATTGTCTTGTCTCGCCGGCCGCAAAAACCAGGCCCCGGAGCCGAGGGAACCGTCCCGGCCAAGGCCGGGCCCCGCGTTTTTCCCGCGGACGATTTAATCGCGGCAGAGAATGCGGCACACGCACGCGAGCACAGCTTCTAGCCGATCTGCCGATCTGCTCGGACGATTCCGTGGCGATGGAGGTGAGACTTAACGCGCCTATGACGAGAGAGGATGGTAACGAGCATAATCGTCGGCTTCTAGCACGCAAGCGGAAACGGGGAAAACGGGATCGGCAATGAACAGATTGCTTCTGAGGATCGGGACTCCAACACTCGATTGCACATTGTTTCTTTGTCTCTTTGTTCCCAGCACGTCGGAATCTACGTTTCTGAAAACTTTACCGTTGCTTCTGTTGGCAAACAGCGTAATAACCACTCTAGTAATACATACTTTTGTTTTGTTAAAAATCACTTTCGAAGTGGCGCAGATTGTCATTTTCTTCAAATCATAGTTAGATTTTCATGGTTCATAGCCCCCACTTGATATTTCTCGAAGTAATTCCTAAGCTAAAGTTTTCAACAGCAATTTTTAACACAGAATAAAGAATGGGTTTAGAAACAGACTGAATTTCGAGAAAAAGATGGCTGAATCTCGCGAAGTATCACGATATCCTAATGTATAAATGATGAACTTTATCACGGATCGGAAGCGGCCCGCCTCCCGGCTGATCGCCAGACAATCCCCCATCCGACAATTAAAGAAATTGCAGGTTCGTTTTTTAGATTCGCGCGTTAACAGGTAATTATTTCCTGTTCGCTTGAAAAAGGGGATAGCCATCGACCGGGCTCCGCGTTGGTTCTGTTCGATGAATCTTGAATTTTTTTCCATAATGCATGTGAGACACTTCATTACCAACTGGTAACTTTGAAAAGAAACTTTTGCAAGGTGTGTGCGCGCAAGAGAGAGAACACGGGGACGTCGTCATCGTTTCTCGTCCCTTCCGCGAAGGTCCTCTCTCATCTCGTTCGGAGTTTCATTAAAAAAGGAAGCGCGCCATGGCAATATCCTGGCACGTTGGTGTGCGACAAGAAAATTAACGGCGTCGTAATCCAGTCACTTACCCGTGGCCACGACGAAGTCAATTCACACCGGATTCGGTTAAGCGACTCGTTACGATCCCCGCTACCCCATTACGATTCGCCCGAATCCTGTAATTCCGCGGCACGCGGAATAGGTTTTTCGTGCCGGTGAATGCGATCGTTTCGTGGAACGTCCTGTACGAAAAAAGCCCCGAGATCCACCGAGCCGTGTATACAGGGTGTCAGTGAACCAGGGAGCTGGTAATGCGACCGGGGACGTTGAAATTTCCAGCTAAAAAATGTGTCGAGTTCATAGGATGGTGTTTCTTTCCCGGAACTTTCGCCAGGAGAAACTGTGCGAGAGATTCTCTCGTGATTTTTACCCTTAGTTTTACGGTTTAATTCGAACTGTTTCATTCGTGTTTTCATAGTTTGCGACGAGAAGAAGTAAAATTATTATACATTTATTTCTTGACCATTGACATTGCCTATTTGTCCATCATAATCCTGATGCTCACTAAACAAATGATTAATGAAGCAATATTAATGTACAAAATCCACAGTAAATGAAGAGAAGTTACGCTTTCCATCACGACAAAAAGGCTATACTTTGCCATTTTCTTGCGACATTTCGGCACATATTCGTGGTCTTTAGGTCGTACAAGTTCTCCGCCACCCTGTATATGCATGTAGGCGCCTGGAGGTCGTTGCCGTTCGAAGGGCAGCCCTGAAACATGTCGAAAATAATTGAGCCGAACGGCCTTACTTCCAGTTTGTTACACTTGCCATCTCGCCGTGCTGCCGACAGTTGTTGCTCGCGGACCGTGCCGTCGTAAAGGCGACCGCGTCGAGGAAAAAGCGTCGACAACGAAGAAAGCCGGGTCCGGGGAGGCAAGAGGAACACGAAGAGGAGGAGAGGATAGAGACAGCGAGATAGAGTGACAGAGAGAAAAAGAGAGAGAGAGAGAAGGTGGTGCATCCGAAAAGGGGGCGGGGAGGCGAGGCCACGTTTTGCTCGAGTCGCTTTCTCGAGCAACGAGAACCGTGCTCCGGGCATTAAGGAAGAGCACAGGAATTCCGAAAGTTTGTTAGTTTGTCCGCGGAGAAAAATGCGCGCTATCAGCGACCGTTGCACCGCCGCATGTTCCGTATTAGCGGTGTTCACGGCGTCGCCGTTTTCACCACCCTACGCGCGCCGCGAAAACTACCCCCGTTTTTCCTCGGCCACCTGAGAACTTTGATCTCTGCTCCGCCGCCAACTAATGGACAAGCTTGTAAATACTCGGACCCGACCGCAAAGCCGAAGCCCTCCTTCCACGGCATTAGGGCGAAACTGCCCCCCTAAGGGCGGTTTCCAGTGTTCTATCCGATTTGCGTTTCTTCCCCGATCTACGGCAACCCGACCCGCCAACTCGTTTGATCTCCGACTCGGACGCGAGGAACACTCGACCCTAAATTTAATCCTTTCTTCGTCTAGGCCCGGAACCCTGCCCTCCTGGTTTTGAGGTTCCCCGTTTGTTTAAATTTACACGATGTTCGTTCTAGACACTCGACCCGCGGGATTGTTGGGTAGATGGGCTGCTCTTGGAAAGATTAGTGACGTATTCGAGAGTCTAACTACAAGGACCAAGTATATCAAAATTGGGTATTAGAATTTATTCGATGATAGTGATCACAATCTCCTGCAAAGTACTATGTTGAACTTCTCTTTCGCTTTAGATGTGTGCAGGCTGAAGATTAGAAGGAATCAAGTCCTCCGTTGGTTGCCAGGATTCTGGTATTCTGGTTGTATGTGGTGCGAGCTACATTCTGAACATTGAACAGATCACCAAGAGACCCCAGGAACCGAGTCTTTCTGGTTTTGAGGTTCCCCATTCGTTGAAATTCACGTAATGTACGTTTCAAAGACTCGTCTCACAAGTCTCGTCGAGTCTGCTGGGTTGCTCTTTAAAAGATTAGCAGCGTATTCAAGATTCTAGCCACTTGGTGCACTTCTAATTTGGAAGATCGACCCATGTGAGATGTAGCAAGTGAATCAAAATTGGGTGCTAGAATTTTTTCAATAGTGACAGTATAATCTCCTGACAGATAATAGATTGAACTCCTTTTTCATCATATCGATATTTCCTAATATGATAATAATGAATTAAATTTAATTGTAACTGTCTGACGCACGCAAAAATACACAAAATGTAATTTTTTGTTAGACCTCATTCACATTGAAGGGATGAGAATTATTTTCGAACTTTGGAGTGTTTACACATGTACCATGTACCTGCACTGCAGTATACTATATTGGTCCCATATGAAACTAATTCCGACAAATAAAAATAGTATAAGGGCAATTCGCATGTTTTTCAACCGCGCCAACATCGTACAAAAATATTGAAAAATTATGCTTCTCCCGTATTTTTCTAACAAATGTTTGCATTGGAAAGGTATACACGCTGATACATTCAATATTCGAAAAATAAAACAGAAAAAGTTGTATATATAAATTGTTTTATCACAATTAATAGTTTCCATGGTAAACTGTCGAGTACCGTTTACTACTTCCTCCCCGGTGCTTGAATATGAACGATGGCCACTCGTAGAAAAGCGTACGTTGTATATTCGAGTTAAAAATTGCAAATACGTTTGAAACAAATGAGGGATCATCGGTATTCGATCGCATACACGGTAGGATGGATCCACTTCGTCACTTTCCTGCGTTGATGCGATCATTTCATTTGCATGTCGCACTCTGTAACGCTTCAGAAGACTGTGCTTTGAGTTAGATTTCGCAGGGAACGTCCACGCGGAACGTCTCCGTCGCTTACAAGAATCATCGTCCGTTATCAGACCGGGAAATGGGAAAAGTGGCTGGCAGAAAGGCCTCGGCGTCTCGATATAAACATCTCAGTTCCTGTATCTCGCATATTAGGGGTGGACGAGGGTGCTAGAGAACGCGTGCCCGGTTGTTTCACGGCGCGCACGGATTTCCTTGGCTCGAGGAGACTCTTTTTCGAATTTCTCGCAAACCGTATCAGGGCTCTCACGGGCGCAGCCGGTGCAGCGTCTATTCAGAGCGGAGCAAGGCACGCCACTCGAATTCCGGCGTGCACGTCTTTCCGGTGGCTGTTGCCGTAGCCTCGCTTCCGCGTTATCTCTAATGCCCTCGTCGCGCAACCGTACCGCGAAACTGCGCCGGCGAAACCCGTCCGTTTTCTTCTCGCCGAGGAGAAGATCCGCCCCGGAATAATTTATTCGTTAAGAAAACCGACGTGTACTGGAAAAATACCTTGGATATTAGCCCCGCGACTGATGTGCCTCGCTACGCCGATCTGCAATCCTAAACATTTTGACTAGCCTGACGTCTATATTTAGATTACGAGAATAGGTATTTCATCAGTAAATAAAATAAAAATTGATTTTTACTAGAGAAGTCATTTGATTCTTATTTTAATAATTTTAACGTATTGAACATAATACACTAGTGTTCTTAAATCGTTGGGATCTCTCTACCGTTTTAAAATGCACCTATTTTGTAAAGTAAAGATTGAAAGTGTAAAGCAAAACTGTTGGAAATATTGTCCTAGGATCTTCCGTGCGATTACTTCTAAGCAGTATGATGGATAATGAAAAATTTCAAATATGGAGCATCTAACTAATGAAACAGGTCCGAGAACACATCGACAGGAATTTTCCGGAGCAAACCACGGAAATCACGGGCGCCAAGGGTTAATGCGGCGCGGAAAGAAGGACCAGCCCTTCAGAGCCGAGGGTGTTAGCCTACTCAGGGAAAAGGTTAAGAGCTGTAGAAGGGTAAGGTGTGCCGGTCGAACGGTGAAACTTTGTCAATTTGTTGGGGCCGCGGAAGTGGCTGCGCCGGGCATCCCAGGCCCCAGAAGTGCTCTTAAAACCGTTCCACGTTTCCAACGGTATTATGTCTGCCCGTGCCTGCGTAGACGCGGCCTCCGTTGCGAAAACTATGCGCCGAATGTCTTCGCGGAATACTTGAGATCCCTCGCTGGCAATTCAAAGTTATCTCGAACGCTTTCTGCTCTCCGGCGCGCTATCGCCCCGGTGATTGTTGGATGCTCCCGGTGACACCGAGAAAAGAACCGTTTCTGGGGTCGCGTGCTTCACGACCAGGCAGCCTCTACTCGGCCAATTCTTCCTTCCTCCGCTCCGTCCCGACGATAGAAACGTCGCGAACTAACTGTATATGATACAGTGAACTCTAAGGCGTGGTCGAGGTTCTATATCTGGAATATACCTCGGCCACGGAGAGGTAGAACGTCCTCGAGTCCCGCAGACTGTCCTCCTTACTCCGGCGCGCGAGCCTCCTCTTCGCGATTCTTTGTGCTGCGGTTAGAGCACAGTGGCCTGACCACCCTTCCCTCCATCGTCGACAGAAAATTACCAGGACCTTGTAAGGGCTCCGTACTGCACGGAATCGGAGAAATTTTTCTCCGGCAATTATCTTTAGTACCTTATCTTTCAGTCAATTTGCGAATAATATTAGTCTTTATGCTTTCGTGATCGACTGTTTTACTGATTTGATTCATAAGAATTCTTTTCGATCTCGTGACAATTACTATTTTTATACCATATTTTTGAACATAGAAATTTATAAAGGCTTAGATTAGGATAGGAAAATTCAGTGCACCGTGTTGCAATCTTTATGTACATTTATTGAGGTCGAAAAATCATTTCCCAAGAAAGATATTGATTTTACATGTGAATATCTCTTACACGAGTAATTAACAGCTTGATGAAATACTTTCATGAAGGATTTTGTTGCAATTGGATCACAGTTTACAAACGTCAGTGCTGGAAATTTGTGATTACTCTACATATTAACTGTTAACCTTATTAGCAGAGGGAATTTTGAGAATGCAGCTATGAATCAGAAAATGTGAGAGATCTCTAGTGTTGACAGTTCAAGAGTTAGGTCTGTGTTAACTCTTGCAATATTTAGACAGCCTAATAAAGTTAAATACTGAGTCCATTTTGACACGAGACTTCAAAAGGATAATTCTGGGTTAGATCTCCAAACGTGTAGACTGTCCATTAACATTAAATGTCGAGTCCAAATTATCATCTCCAGAGAGTCAGGTCTACGTCTAATCTGCTTAACAGTTTAATAAACTGGACCTCCATATGAGAACAATTTTAATTCTTACATAAATTATCCAGAGAACACACCGCAGAAAAGGAACTCGATGCTGGAAATGATTTTGATAGTCTAACAAGTCGACATAGGATTTTGGAGGGTTATCTCTGGATTAGACCGTGAAATATTGAAACAGTCCAATCAAATTGAACGTCGAATCCAAATCGGTGCAGAATCGCAGCGAAGTAGGTCTTGGATTAGATCCTGAACTACTTGGATCCTCTAATAAAATTAAGTGCTGAATCTAAATCAGCACTGAATTCTAGAAAGTTAGGTCTTGATCTGCTTAACAGATTAATAAATTGAACCACCAACTCTGAATACCCACCAAGAATTTCAAGGTGCAACAAATATCTTGATATGCTTCCTCTTCATTTTTCTTTCGGAACAAGAAGTGACCTGTATATTTTTCGTATGTGTAACTTTAACATACACTTTTTTAATCAACATCAAATCATCGACGCGACGCTAAACAGTAGTGGTACCACTGGTTTGAATCTGGCAGCAAGATGAACCGTTCCGAGCTTGTTGCGTGGCATAAAATATCGTCTATCGAGCGACTGTCGAGCGATTCGCGCGATTCCACGGGAGCGTTTCATTGTGGCCCATCGGCGGCCAGTAAAGCTGTCGAGCAAACCAGTTGCCGCGTAACGCGTCTTCGATACCGGGACACGTTTCAAACCGCGTCGTTTATTTGCCGCACGTGAACGCGACCGAGGAATGTTTTATGGAGCTGATCCCAGTGCCGTTCGACGCGAGCTCGTTCACCCGATAGATACGGTGGTCCTCGTTCTCGTTAAGGATTCCATCGTTCTTTATACGGCTGAATATCTTTCGCCTGATTCACGAATGACGAAAACGCTCTTCCCTATCGACGAGGAGAACGGTGCGTTCCATTTAATACAGAGGCCACTTTGCTCGCCGATAAAACAAACCGTGGCTGCAGTCGCGTAAAAATTTCGCCCGCGACCACCGGATTCGATATCGCTCTCGGAGTCAGTTTCATGGATACAGTTAGGTGTGTGCGGTCGAGTATGCTTCGAGCCATCGTCGTCCTGGTATATTTCAGCAATCCTCGTGGGGTACACTGCATTCTATCCGTTCTCAAAAACTTGTCAAGCAGGTAATTTTGCACCTAGATGAGCAGAAAATGGCGATCAGAGAACTAAAATGCTAAAGGAAGTGCCTAAATATGCTTTGTTAATTGTATATAAAATCATTTCACAGTTTACCAACACCAAAACGAAGGGAAACGTTTCTCTCTACAATTAAAAAATTCCTAATATGAAAAACGAAATAAACATATTACTACTGCATTATTGTATTGCAACTGCATTTTACAAATTCAAGAAAAACACAAAGATCACCGTTTAAACGATACCTCCTACAAACCAACATAGTTCTTCCTCAATTGGAAACACTATTTCGATTTCCTAAGAATTATTATATACTTGCCGGTGTGGCAACCAAAGAAATTCCGGCTTATTTATTATCGCAGCTAATCCATTTTTTTCGAAAACCACTCCCGCTTCCACGTTCCCGGGAAAATACGAGGCTTCATCAACTGAAAAGAATTTTTCATTCTCGCGAGCATACATACGTCTTCCTCGCTTTTCCAAAATTAACAATTCTGGTCCACTTCGCGAGGAACCTAACACGCATTCCCGAGGGTAATGTCAGTGATACAGCGTCGAAGCATTCGGAAAAGTTGCACGAACTCGCCGCTGTAGCGAGACGAGGTCGGAAAAATGCGGCGAGCAAGCATGAGAAATATCCGAGCCGGGTACGGGAAATCTAGCTTATGTCTCTCGGCGTATCGGTATCTTTTCTGCGGATTCAGTTAGCTCGGCTACGATGCCGGCATAAAGCACGCGAATTGTTATGCGCGCATTCCCCGGGATGCATCTGCGGGATGCTGAAGACGCGCTCCACGGCAGTTCAGCGCTATCAGTAACGTCTGACTCGCGGATACGCGTTGTCGTTGTCGTCGTCGTCCTCGTCCTTCCCGTTGTCGTCCTCGTCGCAGTCGACGTCAACGACGCTGTATCTCGGGGGCCACGTCTTCCCGGCGGGCGTTTTACGAATCGATAAAATTTAATTCGGCCGCGGCCCGCTCTCTCGCGCGCGTTCCCGGTCCCGCTCCGTAGCGTCTGCGAAACGACCCTGTTAATCGACTCCGCGGATTTCACGCTACGATCGCCCGGAACCGATTGCCGAGCACGCGAATTTATTCGCCGGCTGTTTAGCCTCCGGAGATGTGCCCTAGTTTGCGCGAGAACAGACCGGAGACACGCTTCCGCTTTACTGCCACGCGCCGCCCGGAAATCGAACCAGAGTTGTCGAGTGATGGATCTTCAACACTTGGAAGGCGTATCGTTTTGATGATTAAGGAATATTTTTAATGGTACTTTATCCGAGATTCATTGGTCTTCTTCATCAAGAGCTGAATAGCTAGGCGAAGCCTTTAACACTAGGTTTACGGAGCACTAAAAGCGACTATTTTGTCTTACTTTATAAAAATAATGAGAATATATTTATCTCCAAATATTTTTCACCGATTTCTTATGTGTAAATGCATTAATACTTTTCATCAGTTGGAAACAGCGTGGAAATATTTTTAAATGTCTTTATTGCATCGTGTCCGATCTAATTTCACCACACACTCATAAAATCCTCGGTTTATCGCCGATTAAACGGAGAAGAAGCAAATATTACAGCCAGGTTCCGCGTCGTCGATACTTAGAACGGAGGATCGAGAAAGGAATAAAGACTCCGACGAGACGGCGTAAATTCCGCGAGGCGAATCGGTTCGATAATTAAATTAATTTGCAGAGGAAGAGATCGAGTCCCCGAGGCAAGGATATCCCGGAGATCGCGTCGCTTCGATTCCGTGGGAGACTAGCGTCATACTTGTAACGCGCGTTTAATTATTACCGATCATTATATCCGGCTCGCCGGGAGATTAGAGTGATATTAGAGGGAATGCCGGTGTTGCGGTATATTGCTCTGACGGTCGAATATCGGAAAACGATTACAACATAATTCACGGTATCGATAAAATTTAATTACGCTTTATATAATGTAACCGGAGCGGCGTGCTCTGTCGCGCGTGCTCGCGAGGAAACGTCGAATCCGCTCCGCGAATTTATACGCGGACGTCACTTTTGCAAAACATCGGGGGTGAGCGGGGGTAGGGGAGGAGAGGTCCCGAAATATCAGGGCAACAAGGCGATTCCGATGGTAATATAATTCGTTATCGTCCGCCGGGTCGTTTTATCATTACCGCGAATCAAGCACTCCGTTTGTATCTTCCCGGCGTGCCTCGCGCGTGACGTTTTCCCGATAACCGGCTGCATAAATCTGAGCGTAATATCGCAAACAAAGCTGCCGCGCATCCACTCTGCCCCGTTCCTCTTTCCGAGAGCAGGAAAAAGAAGGCCGGAAGAACACGCGCGCGAGGATTGAGTAACGCGAGAAGCATGATATTTCTCAAATAATCCGACTGAATATACTGTTTCGCAGAGATACGCGCGATCTTAGAGGCCCGCATGTCCGAGAACTGCTTGATAGCAGAAATTAATTACGGGACCAGATTTTATCGCACCCGACACGAACCCGCTCTTTTTCTAGAGGGAGATTCGGTCCGTCTCTAAACGAAAGTCTCTAGAACTTCAATTCTTTCCAAATGGATTCGCCCCTTTCAATCTTTATCCCACTTTCAATTTGTATTTAAAATTTGTTGTATGTTCGTGTAGATAAATAGCTAATCTCTCTTCTTCCTTGGATAAATAGGCTGTGAATTGTATGCATTTATGGCAAAAATGAATAGTTGAAATATAAAACTGTGAAGACATTTGGAGAATTTAAAAATATCGTATCTGCTGTTTTTTAGCAAAGCAGACATCGATGTCCGTGCAGAGCTCCGGCCTTTTATAACACACTGTCAAATCAATTCCGCCGGTTTCCAGATAAAAATAATTCACCGATCGATTCGATGGTGTCGTCGATCGATCCCAGCGGCGACGAAAATGTCGCAACGCTTAGGTGTGGTTTCCGAGCGAGCACAGAGAGAGAATGAGAGAAAGAGAGCAGCGTCGTTCACACAGAAAACGTCTGGCTCGCGATCGTTTGTTCCCGATGTCCCTGTGCGCCTTTATGTCCTCGTGTTCGAGCGTTTCTGAACTGGTTTCGCGATCGGCGTCGTGATTGCAGACACTCGGCCGAACAATATTCTTATGCAACGGCGGGATCGTGCGCGACAAAGCGACGTCTCTCGCGGAGAGAAGAAGGAGCGCTCTCGAAGGGGCAGAGAGCGCAGAAAATGGAGGCACGTTGCGCGATCCATCTTCCGCGTTCAAGTTTATCTCGAGAATTTCATTTCTCGGTGTACGTGGTGGGGCCGGCTCCCACGTGGGACAGCGGTTTTCCGAGCTCGTCTCTCGCCTTCCGACTTCCCTTACCTCTAATTCCCGTGAAATCCGCCGAGAATTCGGCGGTAAAAATTCCCCAAGAAATTAGAGACGATCGCGCTACTGTCCCGCTTTTCCCATCCCCGAAACGTAGACGCCAAACGGTTTTCTTCTCAGGTTTTGTCCACAGAACTTGGATCGTTCGCATTAATTTAACCCTTAGCTCCTTGTTGTGTGACTTACGTCATTGCTAGAATAATTTCTTTGTGGTAAACGTTCCCAAGAAATTAGAGACGATCGCGCTGTTACCCCGTTTTTTTCATTTTTTTCGAAGGTTCGTTCTATTTTACCCTGGGCGTGCATCTATAGAAATCGGACAAATACAATTCTGTTTAATTAACAACAAAAATATGATGTATTGTAAAGAACCGGCACGAATGCAATGAAATAGCTACCTTTTCATATCGAATTTGTTAATTAAAACTTTCGGAATTACCGTAATTGCCCGACATCATATGTTTCGCTTTCCATGTTACGCGATCGCCATTTTTACAACAACGTAATTACCTACGGTTAATTGGATCTTTGGGGGCTTCTTAGCTGTACGTGGTTTTAAATTAATACTTGTTTAATGGGTGGGCAAAAGAGCCACTTTTGGTGCCGTGTAAATTAGGGAGGAAGCTTGGCTCTTTTTCGGCAGCTCGAAACTTGGCCGCCAAAAGTTTACTATCGTCGTAGCAGCTCGCCTCGGCTTTTGTTCAGGACGGATCGCCGACTGGGAAGTCTCTGCGCCATAAAGCAAGGATCGCTGCCGCGAGTTACGAATTAATGTGAACTAAATTTGCGACGAACTACCAGTTGGATGAGTCCTTTAGCCAATCCGTGCTCGCGCGAGCGCTCGGTGTGCTCCTCGAGCGGTGCACGCTGGCGAACACAAATTCTACCCAACACAATTAGCATACTGGAACCGAAGAGTCATGGAGCATTCGTGTGCACGTTAGGTCTCCGGCGAGATAGTGCAGCACCGAGTAGTCGAAGGGATTGAATAGAAGTTGACTCGAGCTAGATACCTAACTCGGCTAAGGAAATTTCCCCGATATTTCCCTAAAATATCCCCGCCGACATCTTTCGTTCGGCTCCCCGAGAATGTGTCGAATTCGAATTTCATTAGAATTTGAGAGATCTTAGGAGGAAGCACGGGTACAGATTGCTCTCCGTGACACACCGTCCGGGTTCGCTGTAGCACTCGAGAGCAACGAATCTACGTCTCCTCGGGGCATTCTACACAGGAAGAGCAAGATAGACTGCATTCTATCACGAGATCGAGAATAACCCACTTTTCTTTGACTCGGACGCCATTTGCTCCGAAGCGGTGCCCCCGGGGCAATCGAAAACGCTCCCAGAGCAAAGAGAGTTTATTGCTCGTGCTTGCCCTAAACGATCATCGACGTTGCCGGAGCGCCAGAAGGTTAAGGGAGCAATCGTTGTCACGAGCTCTCGGGCTTGGCTTCATTAACCCCTTTCTCGGCTTGCCTTCATAATCCTACCATTCTACATCCACTTTTGTAAATAACCAATATCAAGAATCTCAGAATTGTTTTTCTTTATATTGCTCCGGCTCGAGAAATTCAATTTTGAGGAACGAAGTCGAATTTTTTACTCAACTCCTTGCCATACGATTTTGTGAAGGAGATCAGGAATTAGCCCAGAAATTTCAGTCACTTCAGACCCGAAGAGTTCAATAAATCAGCCCGATTTTGATCGATTTTCAGCTAAGCCGGTTCGCAGGGAATCGCACAATAGCACTGTCAAGGTAAAAGTTAGGCGTTTTAACGCACTTTGTAGAAAACCCCACATCCTTGGAATATTGGGAAATACCAAGTTCCCTTTCGTTTATAGCTTGCCGTTCTTTCTTCAGGTACGAAGGTACGTACCGCTGCCCTTGCGTTTGTGCAGGCAGTTCTAATCGTGCGCCCGTCTTGTAGACACCTCCGACAACATTTTCCAATACTTCAATATATTTCTTCCACCGTTCACGTTTATAATTATTTACACAAAACCTCTCATAAAGCACAACACAGTAGTCGAAATAAATGCGTACCACGGTCATGGAGATAGAGGATCGACTATCGAATTCCCAGACAGAAACTAAAATTTCACCGTTTAACAACGCGTAACGAGGACGAGAATCGGGAATCTAGCAGAAACGGCCCGTGGAATCGTATCGGGATCGTTGATCGGCTCCCCTGCCGGCCTAACCACGTGAATTTAATTAACGAGAAAAACAAGCAACAATCCAGCTGCTGGGCATTCGAACGATAGGGGCGGATCCTCGACTAGACAAGGGGGTGACAGAGGGGGTGGAAGCGTTATCGGGCCGCGGATGGACGGCCGGCGGGTCGGTTAGGTGCGTCAGGAGAAGTTCCCTTAGAATTTAATGTCCCACGTGTTCGTAACGATCCGAATGTGTCTGCTCGTACGTCCTGTCCCGGAATTTAATACAGTAACGTACGTGCAATTTAGATCTGGTCCGGCACGGCTAATGCGTTACACCGCAACGCCCGCTCGCGCCCGGAATTTCGCGAGCAAATTATATAGGGGCCGGGCACGGGCCGGCGAGTATTAATGGCCGTGTATCACCGTTCATTTTGTTCCGTGGATTCACTTCGCGCTGTGCTGAGCAGAGCGAAGCGGGCCAGAGCGGGCCGGAGCGGACAGAACGATCGAAAAATACGCGGACGTCCGCGCGTCTGCGGTGCACACAAATCTTTCACCGGGGAAATTATATCGTTACTAGACGCCCCAGCTGAATTCCTGAAACGAAACGACCCGTTCACGAGACCTCTGCACCGTCCACTGAGTACGAAACAAAAATGTGGGACACATTTCGCCCGGCGAAAACCGTGACCCTGTCATTTTCCCACTTTATCTAGCATTATATTATTCCACGCATTACCACGGCTTTACTTTATCAATTACCACGTTGTCGGCGGTGTTCGCTGGCTTTTCTACATAGTGATGACGCATTTCAATTCCTAAAATTTCTGATTTTTGCGACAATTCATCAAGGATAACGTCGTAGTCCAACGCAGTCACTAAGAAGTCCATGAATATTTTGTATCCTGAATTACACTCCTACTTTTTACTACTGTTTTTATACCAGACATTTCGCAACTGTTCACGTAATATGTGCGTTAATTTCAATGCTCGTACTCGTACCAGTATCCTAATAATGGAAGTGGTACTTCGGAGTCCCTTCAGGACATAAAGGATTATACTAGGCTTTCCGTAGGTAAAGTGTTAAGTCAACAGCAGCTTCCTGTATTTATTTTGCTGGGGCCAAGTCTCGGGTGATCCATTTAGCTGTCTATAAACAGCATCCCCAAAAATTACGACAATTTTACAAAATCCAAAAGAAACCCAACGAAAGAAAAATCGAGCAGACCTTCAAAATCTCAAATTTTTTAGTTCCACGATTTTACAAATCGAGCAGATTTTCACCTACTTCGGCATAGATTTCCTAATCTTCCAAACACTAAGAGAAACCAATCTCAGCCTCCGTTACACGCAGGAGGCACTAACCGCATTTATTTTTACGGCCGCCACCAAACTGCTTTGGCTTTCAGTCTCCATTTTACTTTCGGTTCGCCGCCGTCGAGGATATTTTATCTCCGGCGGCCCATAAAGTCCCGCGTCATCAGAATCCGGTACGTTCCGGCTGGTCCGAAATTCTTGACGATCTAGGCGACAAGAGGGCGAAAGATCGATTTAAAGCCAGCAAGCAGATGCGGGATGGATTCTGCTCGCCCCACGATTTCACGGGGGCGCACAGCCCCGTGCTCTAAATTACTACGGCGACTATAGCAACGTGTCGGTGGATCGTGGTTACGGGGCCCTAAGGACACCACGGCTTAACGAGACGGGATGTACGCGCGTGCGTGCCCACCCACACACGTCGGGGGCAATATTTTTTTACAGCGTCCCAGAGATAGTTTTCACGCGTGTCGTTGGACGGAACGAGATCGTTCCGCTCCCGAGGGTCGCGGCCGACCGTAATCAGCGTCGAAATTGTAACGATTATTTACCAGGAATCCTGTGGATATACGCCCGGGGACAAACTGATGGGGAAGGCGTGGTTGAACCACGGACAATCTTAGACGGCGTTAGCTGGCGAGCTAATATCCTCGAGTGGAAAGAGGTCGCCTCGCTATAAACTCGCCTCAGAGACGATTTCGCGTAGAACGCGACGCCTGTTATTTGCCCGACCAGGATTTATAATCCTGTTAACGCCTGTCGATCCTCGTAATTAATCTCCTCTTGACTCGAAGGACGCGATCGCCGCGCCGCTTTAAGGTCGATCTACACTGTACGGCACAGACCGTCACGTTCCGACATTGGCATAGACCGACACCGGCAGGACAAAATATTGAAACATGCGTTTTAAATGGAACTGTTCACACTATATGGCACAGCACTTTCATTAGCAATATTTTTAAATTCTTTTTCCTGTCATAAATGCACCAAATCGACCGTCTAGTTATAAATATTGTTCTAGAAATCGTTCTACAAATTGTTAAATAAAATAGCGTGGGTCAATTTTGCGGACAACATTTCATGGTAATAGATGATTGTTCAACCGCAAGACGCATCGATCGTTTTCCAGATTTGGAGGTCGCAGAGATTCAAGGATTGGCGGTGAACGTCGAAGTTGGGCGTCGCGTATTAGCGACAGGCTGTTTCAAAGTTCCCAGGGCCGCGTAGTACATAAAACGTTTCCTTCGCATCGGGAACAGTCGATTTAACCCTCGGCCCCGGGATCCGGCGCCGCAGAGTTTGCGATCTGAACGTGACAGATCAGGCAAAGTTCGAGAAACCGCAGCGAACGCGGGAATCGAACTTTACAACGCGCGCCGCGTCGAGCGACATATAACTGGCGCGCCGCGGTCCGCGCGCGTTTCACCCGCGTGCACACTGTGCACGGCTTCGCGATGCGAATTCGCAACGTGCGCGCGGTCCACGTACTTCCGAACGATTCGCGAGCATTTCGAAACAACTGGATCAATACACGCACCCGGCACCCGGCGAAAACCAATATATCGATGCGCCAACACACCAGCGAACTTCAGAAAACACAACTTACTTTTAACTAGCAAACTTGTAACTGGACGGCGAATTTTGTGCACTTGCGACTGGATCGTGGATTTTCTGCAATTTTGATCAAAATGGGAAAGGTTAGATGCAGTTAATAATTATGATGAAACTTTGTGTATGCATACAACTTGCTTTGGTCTACAAAAGCTATATTTTACATTTCACTTATACCCGCAGACAAAGAAGTTAAAAATCATAAACATTACTTTTTTTCGCAATTTCGACCAATGTTAATCTCTAATTAATCTCGTTTCGAAAGACGATACATACATATGTATTGAAGTCCTCAAGTGACTCTACATCGTATCCCAATGGTTAATGAAGCAATAATCCGGCCGATGACCATCCGGGCATATTTTCCCATCAACAATTTGCCTCGTCGAATAATTTCTCCTATAAAACGTGTTCGGAACTTTCCGAAGAAGCCTCGGCAGTCTCCCGGACCACGGAGGTGCAGCTTACAAAGGGCTCGCTGAGCCGTAACGATCTTCGGACACGTATTTAGAGGAATTGTTGAGAAAAGTCTCGCTCGAAGGAAATACGTTCCCTTCTTCTCGACGCTCGATTTTTCATTAGCTGGCCCGTGCCGCTTGTTAATTCCCGTGTCAGTGGCAAGCTTCGGTAACGTCCTGTTGCCGAAGAAGGCGGGGAATGAAATAGAGCAAGAGAAGGAGAGAGAGAGAGAGAAAGAGAAAGAAGGGAAAACATGGAGGGGTAGCGAGAGAACAGAGGGAAACGGTTCTTCGTTAAAAGTTCGCCGGAAGAGGAATTTAATTTGGCGCTTAGCTCGCTCGCTTCTCGCTTAGACGCGGCCGCGCGAACCCAGTCAGCCGAACCCTGTTCCTCCCCCGATAATTGTCAGAGATCGTGGCGCGGTGTGGCAGGACCTATGGGCCAGAGACCGAACTGATTGTACAGCCTGTTCCGATGGCAGAGATGAAGAGAGAGAGAGAGAGAGAGAGAGAGAGAGAGAGAGAGAGAGAGAGAGAGAGAGAGAGAGGGAGAGGGAGAAGATAGAGAGACAAGGGGAACCCGGGCCAACGCTCCCGTTTGCCCACAGCATATACAGGGGGATAGTGAAACTCAGGCAGATGCACCGAGCCGAGCCTGGTCTGGTCCAGGGCCGGGGGATTGACCGGGGATATAATTGACACGGTCAAACGGTGTGTTCTCCCCGGACACGTGAAATGTGATCGAAGACGCGGCCCCCCGTGGTGTACCGTACGCGATGACGAGTTTCGGAACACCGTTGCGATTCCGGCCCTCGTTTGTCGATCAACACCGCGGAACAAACTCACCGGCTTCCATTGATGAAGCCCGTCAACGTTGCCTCGCAAATATGTCCCGTATAATTGCTTCGCGAGCCGACGTTAGACGGTCCGACGCCGAGATCCAACAGCTGATTTGCTCGCGCACCCCATTTTATTGGACACAAGATTGTCTTTTCTGGTTTGGAGATGGTGAAAAGTCAACCAGTTGTATCATAATGTTCCCTGTTGTATGTTACAACAACAAAAAAATGCAGCTATTTACAATCTACAATCAATTAATTAACTTGGTGTTGTGTCTTGGTATTCAAGCTTTTAACATACAACAAGGAACATTATGGTACAACTAGTTATCTATTGACTTCGTTAAGCAATGTTCGAGGTAAAATCTAGGTCGAGAGAAGCGTCCGACAGCTAAAATTATTGCCAGCTCGAAGCGTCAATGTTTCCCTTTGTCCTCGAAGATGTCAGTAGCCCACGCATTAAGTCTTTCATCCTCGCCGCCTATATCCAGCAACAGGAAAGTGAAAAACGTGTCGACGGAGAACACGTTGATGCCGACTAACGACGTCGGAGACGGAAGGCTAGGAACATAAATGGTCTACTCCGGGAACAATTTTTCTGTCAACATGTTTGCCTTTTTGGAGGACTGGGGGATTCCACTGGTTGTCGGGAGAGAAGAGGACAGTGAGACAGAGAGAAACAGAGATAGAGGTAGACGTTTACACGGTCCCTTTGAGAAGGGTCGGGTGAAGCAACGCGTACCAGTGACCGGGTGCATGCACCCGACCGGATGTTAAATGTACTCGGCGGTCTGTTACGCGAGAGCCAGGCGATTTCGCGTCGCTTAATAATGCGATGGGATTGATCCGGCCGCATCATAAGTCCGTGTCTGCGCCGGTGGAGGCGCAATTATGGGATTGCCGGTATCGCGATCACGTTGGACCGCATTTATGAAAATTCAATCTGTCGGTACCCGTTGATTTTCGACGAGCATTATACCCGTTCCCTGGCTCTCCGGGACGGATGTGCATCAGGACTTGAAGCGGTTACAACGCCGTGCCACGCCGCATCCGAGAGAGAGCCGCCGCGTTCGTTCGCTAATTTCCCGCGCTATTGCGAAATCTTGCTCCTTTGTTCCGCGATGCGTGCTGTTATTGAAATCGAGAGTCAGCAAACGATCATACCGGCTGAGCCGTTCGACTGGCGATTTTCGTCACCGAGATAACGCGTTGTCTCACGCGATCACGTACAGTGCGAGCGTTTCTCGTCGATAACGACCATTCCAAACGAAATTCGCTTTGGACGGAATACACGCGGCGCAAGCGTGAACGGTCGGCAGAAATTCGCGCCTCAAAGTTCACTTCCCTAGAAATAAGATTGGGGAGGTTAACATTTTGTACTCGGAGCTGTCTTAACTCGAAATCCAAAAGTTTCTTCCAACCTAAAATATATTCACCCTACAGAGAGTCGCAAAAAGAATTCTTGTGGAAATACCTTCTAAAAGTGGTTCGAGGAATCCCATCAAAACAGAGTAAATGTTGCTCGAGCTAACTCGAGCGAACCATTTGAACCAAAGTGCGCCTATCGTAAAGCACCATCATCCACCTTTCATTTCAGCCCTCAAATATATGAAAATTCCCTACTCCTTTTTCCCTTCGTAAAAAATACATTGAATGCTGTTTAGGATAGTACCTTATCTGTGACAAAAGAAATTTCTATCGATGTACCAATAACAAATATAATTGAGATGGTCGCATCAGATGGTCCACCCGGTATATAGCTTCTTTCTCGCGGTTTTGATGAACGAGTCCGCGAGCCCTCGAATGAGAACTACGAGATTCTATTGAATTGAGAGTGCGCGCCCCATCCCCCCCTTGCAGCTCGCAACATCGAATTCCGCGGGAAGATCGGCGAGAGATGAACAAGGTTCTGCGATCCGGGCTCGAGGTAGTTATGGAGGTGTGTTGATAAATAGCGGACAGTTTTTCAACGACGATTTCCTGCGTCGAAACAACGGGCAAGGCGCATCGATCCGATAATCCGATTTGCTAGCTGTAAGTACTGAAATATCACCTTCATCAACCGGGGCTCGCTCCTCGCGAGTACCGAATAAAGTAGAATCAATCGCGATTTATTTCGCCGGGCCGCTGTGTGTGTCATTACCCATGCTCTGTTTGTGTTTGAACGGATCCCCCTGAATACCCGAGGCGGAAATTTTTCGAATTTATTCCGTGATTCGTTGTAATTAATAGAACTGCAGTTCGGGAAAGGGGGGGGAGTGGAGGAGGGAGTGTTAAAGCGATCCTGTATGGGAGCAAAAATTTGTGCCGGCGAGGATTATGAGTTATGGGAACGACCATCGCCCACAGGGGTGATTTGTATCTGACCGGTGCAATAGTCAACTGTCCTGAAATCCTGTTTTTACCGGTTTAATATAAACAATGATGCATCTACCCCAATAGAGTTTAACTTTGTCTGTCGGTTCGAAGTTGGGGGTGTATTTTTTTTAGATGGGTACTGGGCTAAACAATTGCAGCTAACCTCGATTTGATTGCGTTAAAGTTTATCGTTGGATTTTCAGGAATTGGACCCTCTACTCTATGATTTATCTCGCGACTAAACTTCTAAGTTTTTTTTTTACCGACATCAATTTCCCCTGCTGGAAGGATGTTGTGTATTTATTGTAAAAGAGTAATATGCAGAACTATAAACTGTTATTTATTTTTGATTGAGATGTGAATCGCGCGATATTCGCGTTTACAATATCGAATTGAATTTGTTCGGTGCGTGAATGGATCAATATTATTAAAATTGTGGAAAAATACTTGTGATCTGATGTCGTTAATTGAAATGAAATCGTTAAGAAAGTTAATTGTTATATTTTTCAAATACAGTTTCAATTATTATTTGCATTGACAGATAATAAATTAAATTGTATTTTTTTATAGGCAGCTAGGCCCTCCGGACGTGCCCAACCACTGGCGGTATACATGAAAAGGTTGCTATAACAGACAAAAAACGCGCACGTGTTCATTGTATGTACAAAATACAAGAAATAAGAGAAGACCAAAAACTATTTATTTGATTTCCACCTCAATCCAAATAATAAATAATCTTTTATTTGCAAATAAGAAATAATAAATAGATCACTTTTGGAATTATTTAAATTACTTTTATTTAAATAAAAAGTTTAGTTATTATTTGCAATTAAAATCACACGTTTATTAATTATTTAATTATTTATTATTTAAAATAAAATTTTCCCAACACTGAATGCACTGTGAATTATAGAATTGTTCGAGAAAAAAATTAATGAACCCACGAATGAAATGAAATCCGAAAAAAGTTCATATAGAATCCCCAACTACGTGAGTGTCTTACTATGGTATACGTTTTCAATCGAGGCTGGTGCAATCACGGTCGAAGAAAAGCTTGGTACCATTGAAGGCATTCATCGGACGCGGAAGTTGCGTTGAACAAATCTTGCAGCATAACGAAGACGCGTCTAATAAGGGCCTCGACGGTCCTCGAACAACCTGGAGCCGGCTTGTAATTAAAAATACTCGCGGATTTGTCAGTGAGAGAGGCGAGAGCGTTCTCTAGAGGACCCGGAGCAAAGTTTCTTTTCCCGGGCCGTTGAAAAGAGTAACGGTTGCTGGATGAAATTACTGCGCTTCCGCCGAAAACACGGAAGCTACGGCGTTTCTTTCACGTTGATGGGGCGGGGCGAGGGTGCTGCGGGGATGGCTCGGAATTCGAAAAGCCGGGGAAGAAGGGTCGTCGCGCCAGAAGGCGGTGGTTGGACTACTCGGGCGCGTATAGCTGGTTCCATATCGATCTAGGTGTCGTTATCAAGCAAGTAGGTAGGGGAAGTTATATAGTTATTGGCCCCTGTACAGTTATTGGCTTCCCCCACCCCTACAGCTACCGCCATTCGGGGACCAATTTCGTGGTTCATTTTCATCGGGGCGACTTTAATAATAATGAAGATAAAGCCTTTCTCTTTTTTCGTCTGTACAGTCGGATCCGGGGGCTATTATCGTTTCACGTGTTATACGGCCGTTCCCGAGCACACGCCTTCTTCTACCGACACAACAAATTCCTTGGCCGTGTCGCGCGCGTGATCGCGGTCAAATAAACAACCCCGAAAAATAACTTCGGAAAGTTGCTGCGCGAGCGGGAATCTTCAGGAAAAGTTTCCTCCTGCGGTCTTCTTTTCGCAGACGGGATACAAGTCCAAGGATCGTTTTTCAGCGGTAGATTTCGGAATCGGGACGCGAGGTTCTTCGAACGGTTTACGTCCGACGTTTTCAAAACTTAATTTGTCTTTTGCTATGAAACTGTGACGTCGTAAAGATAAGAAACTGGGAAACAGTTAAATTTTCACTGTATACTGCGCGTTTGCATTTAAGTTTTAAAAACTCGTTGATTTTGAAAATGTAGGTTGGCAAAATACGTTTGGGCGAAAATAGCGCCTACAAGGATGCATATATTCTGATGAAGAATATTTTTATATTATTCATTCGCGAGAGGTATGATGAACAAGTTTTGTGTTCGAACTACAATAAAGTGGTCCCGAGATAGTTGATTCTCTTCTTCATCAGCGCAGCGTCTGCAATCGGACGTTTTAGCGAAGTGTTTGTTCCCCACCTCGTGCTACGTTAATTTAATTTCGCCATTTTCCAGCATCCCCGTGCAAGAAAAAACCGCGTAAAATCGACAGAAGGGACGGAAGGGGTTGGAATTCGGTCGACGGAGAGCCACGCTTGACCCTTTCACCGTGAAAAAACAGAGGCTCGCAACGAGCATATTCGCGGGAAATGTTCTCCGAGGCAGCGAGCTATTATTATTCGATAACCGATCGAAACGCATTAACAGTTACGCAACAAACTGTGAACGGGGTGCATTGGCCGAGTCGGCCGGGACCATTAATACAAAAGGCCATTTACATTTGCCGAAGAGCTGCCCCCATAACGAACTATTCTCGCGAGTGGGCCAGCGAATTAGAATGGCCGGAACGACGAAGCAATTTTCGATCGAGGCTGAAGAGGGAGAGGAAGAGAGAGCGAGAGAGAAGTTTCGAAGCGCAGCGCGCGTATAAGTGGATTGCCGCGCGGAAGAAAGTTGCCGGCGAGGCAGGGCGAGGTGAGGCAACGGGATTGGAATATTCGAGTCTCGTGGAATTCCGTGAGGAACGGCCGAAAAAGTTGTCGAGCCGCGAGAAAACGGGCGTGGGGGATATCGTTGAAAAGCGGCCGCGAACGACACCAAGACGATCCCGACTGTCGCCGTTAAAATATCGCGGGACCGTGCAAAACACGCGCCTCAGCCCCGACAATCTTAGAAAAACCCTCTTTGATTCACCGTCAAAACAATCCGCAACCAACGCTTCAAGCTTTATGACTGCGCAGTTTTCTATAAACTCGAACGGTTTCTTGCAGCCATCTAAACCGAACGCCATCGTCGTTCTTTTCGATCCCGCAGTCGAGAGGGTGAGCACATTTTTGTCGCCTAGATTTGTCTTTCCATACGTATTCATACTTCGGATTTACTAATGGAAACGCCATACTATGCGTCACTAAGTTTCAAGCAAATTTTAATTATTCTTTTTTCTCGATGAATTTTGTAGCGAGTCCTTCAGACATTATTTAGATCTTGTGTGTGCGCTGAAAATATAATATTTTTAAAATAAAACTAGTGCATCTGGACAGAAAACAAAATTTTTCAAACACCCCCATATCAAACCCTTCGTGAATATTTAAACATATTTCAACATTTGATTACTCCACGATATTCAGCTTCAATCACTCTGCCGACAGAGCAAAAATTATGAAAATAAATGAAGACTCGGCATTGTTAACATATCCATTGTCAGACTAGAACGCTGTGCGTAACTTGAACGAAACGGGGAAGGGTTGAAAAATAATTATAAATTAAACGTTATTCCCCGAGGATGCACGTAACGTTCAATCCTGACTGTTTCTCTCCGTTTTCCATATCGAATTTCCAGAGACATTGCAATCCAAACGTTGCAACAAAGTCGGTGATCTGTAAATTGAAATCAAGTGGTGATATTTTGGGGACGATTAAACCACCTTGATTGTTAATCCTAGCAATTATGATGTTACCGGTTAATTTGACCGTGAATGTCGGCAGTGTCGTTCCCCCGAAATTGCTTGTTGACTCATTTCCGGCGCGGTATTTTTCCCTTTGACAGAAGGTGGGCGTCGCCGCGTTAATATTTTCCGTCGGGCCGCCGGCGAACGAACGAACACGTATCGCGTGTAAAGCAGAAAATTCCCCGGGCAGGTACATTTCGAAAATTCGCGTTAATTCCGGCCGGAAATTGAAGTTCTCGTAAAAAGCGCAATATTCGTATAGATAATATATGAGCGGCAAGCAGCGCACGTGTCAGGGGAGGCCAGAGGAGGGTGCGCGCATATAGGTTCGCATCGTGCAGTAACGGTAATAACACTTGGAGCAATAATAAAGATTTAATGCTAGGCATTCCGCCTTTTACGGATGGTTATACAAGCGGAAGGGTGGTGGCCCGGTCAAAAACCGATTCCACCGCGTTTTCGTCGAAATTACATCCTCTTCTACGGCGAGCCAAATTTTTTTCCGGTCCCCGGGCCCTCGACGGTTTCTATTACACGGTCGTACACGCTCTCTGCATTACGCGCGAATTCGTACGCGGACAAACGCGCGTGCGATTAAGCGTAACGAGCCGTCGAAAGTGACCAATCAGAATCATTAGGTCCGTGAAAATACGTCTGAGCAATTTGCGCCACTGACCTTCTTCCCATTTCTATTCTCAAACTTGCGTCATCTGCTTCACTTTTCTACAAATTTTCTCAAGTAAGGGATTTAGAGAAAAACTGTATCAACTGATAAACTGTAATGACACAAATCTCTACATATTCACTATTGAGTGAAGCAATAAAAAATTCGATTTTTGAAATCGGAGTAAACCAGACACCTTTCCAACACGGAACGAGGAGCTGCGGATTACTGGAACACACTGTACAGTAATTGCGCGGCCGCGCAGTATGCATTGGTTCGTTAATTCCCTTGTTCCATTCCTATGCTCCGACGAGACTATTAACCAAATTTGCATTTTAACGAAATTTCTTGGCGCGTATTAATTCCCGATTACAGTCCCGAGCGTCCCCGAAAAATGTCGGCGCGTCGTGCTCGGGGAAATCGAAGCTTACGAGTGCGCCTCGATTACGTGGCTATTGTACGGGCCACGGAGTAGATTTGTTAATTTCCTCGCCGTGCTTCCAGCCCGGGTTTCCCGTTGGTGGAGGGTGCAGTGTAGCCACGCCTAAACGCCTTCTAAATTTCGCTGTTTAATATTCCGTGCGACCAAACCGCTAAGCGGCTGGAACGGCGGATAACGCGGAACTGCCGAAAAGAATCGCGAGATGGTCCTCTTAAAACAATAGGGCCAGGGGGAGCCCGGTTATCTGACGGTTTTTCCAAGCGCTGAAACAACGCACTTTGCGCATTAACCCCTTACTTTCGGAGCGTCCACCCCCGGGGGAACAATGCGGGGTCTGGCGTAAAGCCTGGCGCAACATCACCCGATAATAAACAATAATTAAAAACAATCCCGCCGGGGCTCGGATGTTTGCGCTCCAGGGATCTGTTTTTCTCTTCGGAGGCTCGCGCCACCGGAAAACTGGTCCACCAAAATCTCGTGGTCTGAAATCGATGGAGACCCCTCCCATTACAATGAAAACGTACATCGATTATGTAAATCACTTTTATTGATTTTCATGTAGCTCTTTCAACGCGTTTTATTCATTTTTATACTTAAAAAAAAAACGTTCCTTTGAAATCGTAATGCAAAGTGATTCAGCATTCTGCGTTTGGAGATACGTTATTTTATATTTTAATTTTGTAATTTACTTGAGAGTTTCGGGGAGAATTTTAAATGGCGATGTTGTAAAACGGAGATTTAACTCAATTTTCGCATATATTAATTTTCAAAGGGCAATTTATTCAGTCGGTTTTATTGAAATGATTTTTGTAATGTATTTAGTACTGTCGTTCAAGAACCTTTTGAAAATTTCTCTGTTTTTGAGCCGACTTTAGCTGATCCGCAATAGCATTTCGAATATTGGACACGGATTGAAAGCGTTAATCTTTTAATGAAAATTTGAATTTTTGAGAAGAGAGGCTGATGGCAATTAAAAGGGAATAAAGAAATTGGTTAAAATTGGAATTTATAAAAGCAGCTGTGTGTTAAAAGCGTCTACCGATGTTTTTATTTAATATTTCAGCTGGATTTCAATAGATGTAGCCCACTGTACAATAAAACATATTATTTGCAGTTGAGTGTAGAGATATTAGAATCAGAAACGAAACGAACAAATTGTTGCACGACTTCGATCCCAATGAATCATCTCCAAAAAATAGTTCAACATGGAGATCCATGGTCCAGTGATAAGACTAGCACGTTGCGAAGGTGGTTCGTGACGAGCATCCTAGAACAATGAGGTAATGAAATCGTACGGCGAGAATAACTTTCGAATAGCCTGGAGCGTCCACCTGATTTTGCCGGAGCTCTATAGTTGCTCTGTTTCTCCGTCTCGCTTTCTCGTCGTACGAACCCGCAGGTTCCCGGCGAGCGTGCATCACGGAGCACTCTGTTACACGCTAAAACGTTGCAGTTATGTTTACTGTTAGCGACCAGATGGGAAGGGAGATCTTTATCTGGGTGCATCCAACCTTGCGCAGGGTGCATCGCGAGTCATCGCGAGCTTTGAACACCTTGTAGTCTGCGTTCGCGCGGGCTTTCCGGTTCCGTGAGCTCGCTCCTATCGAAGGAAAAATGCCATTGTGGGGGATGGCAAAGGTGGGGGGCCATGACATGTTTGTTTGACGGAAAGTCCTGGGCGTTTCGCTGTCCCGCGCCATACTCTCCTTGCATAATGGCGATGGAGTGTAGTCGTCGGTGTGTAACTCCTGTGACTCCCTCGTTCGTCGATCTCGGGTAAATTCCTAGCGATCCAGAACGATTCCGTTGTATCGTTTGCTGAAACGGCGAGTCGGAAGTTCGCGTTTAGCGTGTCGCGTCCCTTCTCTGGCCTTGTTATAGAAGTCTCGACGACTTCGATGCAACTGAAAAATGGCTGTTCGGAAGAATAGTCGGCGGTGGTTCATCGACCGTGAACATTCCGACGGTTATAAAATCCACGGGAAAATGGGAGTTCGTGGGGGTTTTTGTCTCTACCGCCGCGCGTTCGCCATTAGCCTTGCACGCAGCGCTCGGAAATTCCGGACGGAAGAATGCTGTATTTTTACGGGAGATTGTCTCGTCCGCGGTTCTTTCGGCCTTAGTATTTTTACAGCGACGTAGCCGCGTAGACGTTCGACATTCCCCGTGTCGGAATCTCGGAATCGCGCCGCGCTGGTCGAGCGTTTTCACATTGTCCGGCTGACAAATGAACGTTCGCTGATTATCGCTCGGTGTAATGCCAGTTTTCCACTTTGCTGGCTTTAATTACGCGTATAAATAAATGTGGAGAAAGGCGACGGGCATTGATTTGACCTTTCCTAAATCCCCCTACCTCCGTCGACGTCCGTTTGTCAATCGGTAGAACAAAGACCGGACAATGTGAAAACGCTCGCGGCTCTCGCTCTCAAAGAATTTATATTCGGCGTTCGAGCATAATGTTCAATTATAGCGTAATGAGTGTGCGGAACCGCCAGCCCGCTCTCTCGCCCCCGCTTTTATTTACCTTGCCCGGAACCGTTCGCGCACCGGCGCGGCATATTGCCCGGAGCGAGGACTCGCCGGCAACAACTTCAATATGTCTTTAAGCTCCCATGTATGACTTCCTCTTTTCGAACGAGCCCGCGAGTTTTGTGTACAGGCGTGCCTCTTATTAAAGCACTCGCATCGGTGCTTTATTAAAACGAGATCTCCAGCTCTACTCGCTCCGCGAAGTGACCCAGGGATCTCGCGGATTAGCGGAATCCATGGAAACAAAAATACTAAAGGGAATTCTATCTTGTCGTTCCTCACGTATTCGTACCTACACGCAAATCTTTCAAATCACTTTTTATATAATATAATAAAAATCAGGAAAATGGGAATGTGGCTCTGGGTGTCTAAAAGGATCCCAGTAGTAAAACTGAAGTGAATGTGTGACCAAGAGTTCATTGTGTTTTAACCATCTATGGATTGTCATGGATACAGATTAGCAATCGACAAACAATCCCATCAATTCTTTCTGGAAGTCGCGCAAATCGCTCGAATGCGAATGTACCGAGCCGCGTACAACCGTCTCTCAAAAACCTGAAATTTGATTATTGCCCCCGACCACTCGGTGCGTCGACACGGCTCTAAGCTGGTAACGGGGCTGGAAAAAATGGGGAGAGAAATACAAAAGAATGGTCGATAGTTGCGAAGTCCGTTGAAACCGAACGGGACTCGAAAATCCTCTGGAAAACACTGGTAGAACGAGCTTGCTCGCGTGTCCGCGTCGGCGGGAACTCGATCGAAAGCAAACACGCGTCGGCGAAAGACGGGGACAAGGGAGAGGACACAAAGGCTTGTGAAAAAAAAGCGGGACAAAGAAGAAAAAAAAAACAATCGAGCGACAGCGGCGCCGACATAATCGCGGCGCGAGTCGAGGCGTGGCGAGGCGACAGCAACATTGAGGCGAGCCGAGGCCAAGCCTGGTGAAATTGTTTCGGTCGCGCGAGCCGAAAAGTTTCTCGCGCGGCCGAAATAAAGATAAAAGGTACAAGGAGAGAACGCGACGCAATTATGAAGTTGGGCAAGTTTAATTGAATTTCCACGGCGTATTATTGGACGGCCTCTCGACGGGCTGTCGGTGTTACCACGCGTCCCAAGTATTATATAGGGCGACGAATTAAGAGAGCACAGAGCTTTCCCGGCCGGGCCGCCTCGTTATTGACAAAAGGGGACAGGAAAGGCCCTTTCCCCATCGGGAAAACGCGTTTCCCGCTCGGGGAATCGATATTTTCCATTGGAGACACGCCGCCGGATAACGCGTCAATATTTTGCTACAAGTTCTTTAACGACGGCAGACCGATAATCCCGGGAACCGCTTCCGGTGAACGCGCGAGCACCGCACCCGGATGAAAATGATAACGCTGTTATCCGCGATTGTTTCAGATCGGAGTTCCGCTATAATTGCGGACCTATGTCTCCGTGAATACGTTCAACATCCAACGAGTATGCGACCCCGCGCTGCTCTCTGTGTGCGCCACCGGTGTTACCGTACTCTGTAATTGCAGTTTATTGTTAGGTATGGAAATGAAGTATTACGAGTCGCTCGAAATACCGGCCGCGGGAAATACACGTTACTCAAGGTCGCCCGGTAACCAGAACCTTTGTCCTATTTCATTTTCGCATTTACCGCACGGAAGTCGACCGAGACAACTTTCGGCCAGCCAACAACGTTTAAATCAGGAACGCCGCCGGACTTTTGATTGAAATTGTTTGGCGCCGGTTCATTATGCTACAAAATATTGAACACTGAATTATTTGAGTGGATTTTTAGTTTTTAAGTGAAACTTGTAATATGTTTCGCACGTTCTTCATCCTCTGTCTCTGGACACTGTGAAATGTTCGATTTATTTCTGTATGTGTGACAAGATATACTTCGAAGGCAAACTCACTCCTTGTATGTCCATTGCCTAGTAATTTATAGACATTCTTGGACATGAATAAAAGTGTATATCCAACAATAAATGGCTTCATAGATTCCTAATAAAAAAAATTCCACAGTTGGCCTAAAATGTCACACTCAACTATTTCTAACTCGAAACTATTTTTCCAAGGCTTCATCGAACTTAGAAATCTAATTTCAATTGAATTGTTTCTTCCATTGTGATTGGATATTTCCCGACAGGTCTCCGAATTGTTGACAAAGGCGGTTAAGCGGAATTGTTTTACGCGGAACCGCGCGGCTGCGCTCGCGACGCGTTTCGAGGCCCTGCGATCCCCCTAAAATTAAACTCCGTAGATTAGCTGTTCGTGACAGTCAATTGTGAAACAATTCCCGTTCCATATCTTGCTCCAAAGTCAAGATATCCCGGAGATATGAATCGTTCCGCAGTAATTAGCGATTACATGCGGGGAAACTCGGCGCAGCCACGGTGCAGACCGGCTAAATTCGATTCCGGGACTCGAAACACGGCGCGAGTCGAATGAATCCCATCCAATAATCGTTCCCGTTTCGCGAATTACATACTCGAGGCATTGCAACGTCGGGGAATTAATGAAATCTTCCTTCTGCCCGGTAATTCCGCGAGCATTACGCGCCTTTACTTCCCGCATCAGCCCAAGCCCGAAAACCTAACCCCGCCTGTTGCCGTGAACTGAGAAACTATGAACTGGTCCGGCCTACACCTGCGGCTATGCTTCTCAAAATATTTAATTCTCGTCAAAAGTCTCATCCCAGTTAACAATCTGAAAAAACCTGATCTGTAAGAATTTTTGCTGAAAAAATTAGTCTGTCCTTTTATTAAACGAATACCTTGATTCATATCTCATTTTTATTCGTATTCATTTTTCGGAAAATATTCTTAAAAGTTATGCCTTTTACAGATTGTTAGAGCTGGATGCCGTAATATGACTGCTTCGCGAGCACTTCTGTGTACACTCCGGTATGAAACGAGTTTCCGGTGTGCGCGGATCGCACCACCTGCAAACGAAATGGTTAGGGCTTCACGACAATGTCATTCGCCCCCCACATCCCTTCCTCGAAGTTTCTGGCTAGTTTTACCCCGGAATTTATATCTGTCTGGCGCAAAGTGTCTACCGTCAGCGAACTTCCACGACCAGCCGTTCTACTCTTCCCGACCGATTTCGCGGTTCGAGGACGTGTTCCGCCTGAGTCATCAGCAATTGAACTAGGCGTCTGCTGTGGTGGCCGCTGGTCAGCGAACTATTCTGATTATTACGCTGAAGACTGCTTCCTCCACACTGTCCAGATCCTGTTTATTTATAAAGTCCTTTTATTCCTGGTACTAGAATGTTTAACGCTTCACCTGCTGGCATTAATACTATCCTTTAAAAATTGATTTTACCGGTACATATTAGTTTTCCTTTAAGTGGATAGAGTCTAAAATGAAAATTTCAACGGTTTTATCTGAAAATATATCATGACCTAATGCGAGTTGAGAGTCGATGGCTCGACAATGGGATCGCAGGCTTATTAATTGGCAGTTCGAAATGAAGAGATCGAGCACGCCGGGTATTCGATCCGCTAGAACAGGGAGTTAATGAGAATCCGATTATTCGCACTCATTTTCTTGGACGGGCGAAAGCTGGCTACAAAGTAGCCCGACAAATTCCGATAATTATTCGACCCCAGGTTTTGATAATGATCTCCCCAAGGACACGGTCGGCAGTCATTAGCCCGACTGCGCAGCTCGTGTAGGTATTATCGCTTCAATGAACAGCAGAATGCACGGGTTATTAACTCGCGCGTGTAAGAGCCGCGAATTAACATCGTAATTTGATCATCGTTAGAGTTGCCCAATTACGGGTGTCCTCGTTTCGAAGTATAACACCAACCTTCTGGAAGAAAACGGACCTTCTCTGTCGCAAGAAACAGGGTTGCTTCCTGATGCCAGAGCGTCACAGAAGTTTCATATTACACTCCGCGATGCTTCGCTAATTGTTTTCGATAACGGGGAGAAAGAAAGAGAAGAACACAGATTTCTTGTCGAAACTTTCCGATCAACTTTTCATCTTACGCCGGTCGCCATTGGTCACTCGACCGTTGGAATATTGCCATTCGAGCCCTTCTGATTTTGGAACTTTTACGGAGGACAAGGGAAAAGTACGTTAACCCTCGTAAAAGAACTTCGTTTGTTCCATGGCCGAGAAAATTGGATCAACCAACAGAGGCAATGGTAATAACACGCGCGTATGCTCAATAAAACATCACCGCGTGCCAGAAAGAAGAATTACGAGGTCGAACGTGGGCCTCTCATTTGCTCAATGATTACTCCATCAACCACCCCTGACCGTCGCTACCCTGCCGAGCCTAATATCAAGCCATGGCTGCCAGCTATATCAATGAGAGACACATAAAGAACACATAAAACGCATAGACCTCGTAACCGGCGCTGTGTTCGACCGAGTCTGACCATGAACGGCCGCTTCCACTTCTCAATATAAGCAACTTTAAGAGACCTCCTAAAAATTATTGAATTTCTCTATTGAAAATGAAACTTTTACGGTGGGACCAACTTTTTAGGTTGGGATAAAAACATTTTTTAAAATTCATACAGAAAGTATATTATAAACAAATTGTAAATTGCTTGAACTACACCATGCCTCACTTTCAAGTTCCCCAAACTAAAATTAGAATCGGATTCTGTATAACAATAGTGTCAATAATTTCTCCACTCGGAATTCACGTGTGCGTATTTCGCAAATGAACGCGAAACCAGCAAAGTAATGACTTCAACTTTTCCACTAATTTGATCGGGACTACATCACACCTCACTTTCAATCCATCCAGACTAGAACTAGAACCGGTATCGGGGACAATTCGGCGTTGGTGTCGCTAATTTCTTGCAAAAAAGTCCTCTTCAGGAAATTCGTGTAGCCCGGTCTTGCGACTAATGCGATCGGATTGTAAAATTTAATCAGCGCCGAGGTGGCCCCAGGGCGATCGGAAATTCGAGCATCGGTGGATAGAGAGGCAGAAAGGGAGAGGAGAGGCTGGTGAAAACTTCTTTTTTTTGCGAGCCGAACGAAGGCCGGTCGAGGTTTCGTGGTGGACAGTAAAATTGCGGTCGGTCCGGAACGTTGACGCGAGCGGACCGCAGTTTCTAACCGAGCGGAACGAAAATATCGGTGCGCCGTCCAAGTGCATGGCCAATTAAATATCGTGGATGCGCGTGTACGGTCAGCCGCAGTGCTCGGGTACGACGTTCGTCACTTTTTCGGCGACCTCTCACGGGGTCCTGAAAAATAATATTTTAATAACAGCGCGACGCATTTCCTGCGCCTCCGTATTCATTCCGGCAAGCGAGCTTCAAAGGGCCCGAATTGCAAATGTTCCTCTCGACCCTACCGCTTAATATACCGCCCACGCGGGCCACGCTCCTTCCCCGGCTAATTATCGATTCCGCGGTGCTTCTTCGCCGCCGTGTCCTGTTCGCAATCGAGCCTCGAAACGGGCTGATGCTCGGCTTAACGCGGTTGTACCCGTCGTGTACCTTTGATACATGCTTCTTGGCGGAAACAGCGGCGTCTTCTTTGTACCAAGTTAATCGTTAGATGCGTGGGCTGGCTGCTGCACCCTACGAATTTGTTTTATACGTGTACAAAATATTATAGACTCTGTCAACAGGAGAATAACGCGATTTTCGAGAATTTTTTTCTCAATACCCGTGTAGAACTTTGTCCAACAAAGTTTCTGTGTTTAAAATGCTACATTTCAGAGACTACATCGCACCTTCTTTGTTTAATAATATTTGTCAGTTATGGAGTTATGCTTCTTGTTGAATTAATAAATTCAATACCAAATATATATTTTCCATTCCAGTTATCATGTTCCTTTATAAAGTAAAACATTTTCATTGTACCATAAAGAGTACATATTGTATCCGTGTTTTTAATTGGCGCCGTCATTTCCAGGCATGTTAGCATAGTTATATCTAGAGTTTATATAAATTTATAAATATGAGATACTACACAAATTGCTATCCCCGAAGTTTTATGAAACCAATAACACTTTAGTAGTAGTATTTCACACTAAAACTGCCGAACCATAAAAGAGATAACTATGTGTAATTTTTACGGAAGTGTCTTTATTACTCCAATAATTGACCATGTTAGCTATATGTAGTATTAAACTACTGTATGAATGAACATTGAAATGGAGATTTCACAGGACATTGAAATGACTCGTTAACATCGCCAATGAATAAATTACGAAATAATAAATGGGATCCGTGACACGATCGCGAAAATCTAGACAAAAATACATACAGAAAAATATGGATTAGCTGCGGGTATGCTAATGCTGTTTTTAAAGCCAGAGGAGAGGTTCTCGCAAGGCAGTGTCGTGGAGATAATGAAGCTGTTCACTCGTCAAAGGCGACATGTTCGCGGCAAATTAAGACTCCGATAAAACCCGCGATTAATATGTACATAAGTTTCGCGGTTCATTAGGCGGCGTGATGCCAGTAACGTTGATAGATACTTACCGCGGCTGGGAGTAATTTATTTAATAACCGGCCGCGGTGCGCGCGGCATTCTCTCCTTTATTGTTGGTTTTCTCGTCTTCCTTTATGTCTCCTTTCCCTATTATCTTTGTGGCAACTCGTTCGAATTCCACCTGGGAAACTGGCTTAACGATTCCGTCAAACGAGTCTATTAACTCTTGTCCGTCCCTGAGAGTAAAATTTCTTTGAACACTGTGAAATAATGTTTTTTTTTCTCTGTGTACCTTGCACTAGAGCGTTAAGAATTATTAATTTAGTTATTTATGAAAATGTAATAAATATTTTTTACTAAATATTGTGCATAACAAGATATAATTTTGAGAGCTTCTTTGAAGACAATTTCTATTTTGCATAAAAATCCGCAGTCTAATAGTTACTATGACAAATTTTAGCTTCACCCTTTCTGTTTCACGAAACGTGTATGAATCGTGTGTGCCCAGATTTTATCTAATTTTTGCAGTTGCTGTTCTTTCAATGAAGCGTTATCCGGGGATCTTTCACGCAATTATTTTGGAGGAACTCGCGTGGGTTAATTAGCGAATCCGGAGGAACCTACGGCAACGAGAATGATTTCTTACGCGAGCCGTGATACTCTTGTTAGGGTTTTATATCCCGAATGGAGGTTCCACGAGACTGGAATTCCCCGTCGTCCCGTTTCCTTTCTTTTTGGTCGGTTTTCGGTAGCTGCGCTGTCTATAAAGCCCTCCGCCTCGGCCCGACGAGCAAAAAGTGGGAAACAACACCGCCAATACGCCTTTAAATACAATTTCCCGCGATGGCGGCGACGGCGGCGGTACGCAATCAGCGAGAAGTATGTGCACGTGTACGGAATACGCAGCCTGTCCCAATTCCGTGGCTACGTTTTGCGGAAAACTTCGAGCGCTCAGACGGTCTTAATAACATCCGTACGGATTGAAACGTTTCTCACCGTGAGCTGATCTTTTGCCAGGGATATTGGCCATCCGGAAAATCCGCTGTACGTGGTTCTTTTCGTCAGCCTCGTTGGTCGGCTAATTATTGCTTTGTGGAATTTTGTTCCACATAACAGATCTATTTGTAGATCTTGAGACCATAGACTATAGACTCTTTTAAAACACTTTTACTTTTTAATAATTTACAATCTTTAAATTGCAAAATATTCGCTGGTGATGCGTTAAAACCCTGAAACAGCAGTCAGGAAGTTAAATAACGATTTGCGAATAGCAATTTCAACAGACAAGCAGCTTCAGTGTTGACTCACTAAACAGGTCACCCAATTTCTTTTACAAGGGTGTTCTGAAGGGTTGGAAAAGCGGGATGTCGGAATTTACGTTGGAGAGTGGCCGTATGCAGCTCGATGCGTTGCATACGCGTGTCTACGGGGGTAGAATTCAATAAAGTTGGCCGGTGCGTAAATCCAGGTCCGGTGATACAAAGTTGTTGATGTTGTTAATTTCCTTCGTGTTCTCGCGGGGACGGTGAAAATGGCTGGTATGGTGGGGATCGGAGTCGGGGATAACCCGTGCGCGTCTAGAGCACGTTCGCTGCGGGGGCGGAGGCCACACCGCGCCGGCAAGAGAAATGAGACGTGAAAGGAGAGGTAGACTGCAGGACACGGGAGCGAGAGCCAAGAGATCCGTTCACCCGATGTCCCGACAATGTTGTTTTAGACGTCCTCACAGAAGAGACACACGGCTCCCCGGAATGTTATGTCAGCTTCGCGGCTCCCCCGTGGCTCCCGCCCGCGTCCGCCCCCGCAAACTGTATAATAATGATAAGCAAACACCGGAGTGTAGCGGGTGGCCGTGGTCGAGCGACCGGCCAGCCGGATTCATGAAAAATGCATTTCACGGGAGGATCCTCGACGCCGGCCGACGACGCCGACGCCCGACACCTCGTCGATCACTCTAATCGGTCCGCGAGGAAACGACTGATCGTCAAATTGTTTCCATCGGACCGGTACTTCTGTGTTCCCTCCGTTCTCTTTCCCGATATACGTGCCAGTTCAGTACAGTAACCCACGGTTAAGTGTCCACGATCCATGCCCACCTCTTCCCCCACCGCTTAGTGCCTCGAGTTCAGCGGTGTTTTATCTCTAGTCTGTGGATTTTATGCATTCATGGCAGACATGAGTGGGTTTAATTTGAAACAATAAAGAGATTACGAGATTTCAATAATTAATACATGGATACAGTTATGAGGGTCGAATTGTGTGAGCGTAAGAATACTTTCTTGACCCACTGTACCGCTTGTCACATTGAATATTTTATAAATTCCAAGAAGAAGTCGAAAAAGTAGCTGTCACGGTAGAAGTCCTCCAAAATTTATACTTCTCGGATAAACTTCCATCGGGTAGACTTGTTCGCTTCGTAACTGTCTATCTTCGTGCATCCAATATCCAACGTGCTGACCACATTTTACAAACCGATAACATTGTCTAGAATTTATCGAGACACTGAGAAAATTTGTTGAAGGTGCAAAGTGAACGTAGCATCGATACAAAATTAAAATTGAAAGAGTTTTTAAGTAGAAATAATAATTCAATGACAGTTGCTTCAAACACTGGCTGAAAAGGTTGAATCTATTGTACTTGCTTTATGAGACATCTATGTATAATACTTCGACAGTTTTAAGACTCAGTTTATAGTTACTGGCAGCTTAAAAATTGATCATGTCGTAAAGTCAATATTCGGAGGAAAGTTAACGACGATGTCGTTATTTATTTTCGAACAATCTTTTACTGACGTTGAATTCGTTAACATAAATGAATTGTTAAGATTGCTGCAACTGGAAGTACAAAAAATCAGCATACTCCTAGCAATTTACTAAATAGAAATTAGTGATCGAGACATTGTGAACAAATGTTTGTATATCGCCAGAGCATGAACAGAAATGTACAAAAAATGCCAGAACACCAACGTTCTGTAGTTTCACGATTAAAAAATTCCAGAGCTAACTTACACGTCGCCATTTAAACCAGCCCTTTGAAATTCTGTCGCGATAGCAACAGGGAATAAAATAAAAATGGTATTCCAATAAATGATCCACCATTTCCCCTTTCTCGTAAAACTCTCCATTATCAAAAATCTAGAAAAAATATTATATTTTGTTCTATTGCGAATAAATTCGAGCGCAAACGTTTTAAGTCATCATTTCGCCGATTTCGAACGTGTCCGCGCAACGCGGGCCTCTAAAAGCGAATTGAAAACTGTTCCTCGTCCAGACAGGTTCGAAATTGATGAGAAAAGCCTTCGGTTTTCTCTCGCAGCGACATCCGCGTTCCCTCACCCCTTCGGAGGGCGGGGTATCGCGATATTTGCGGACACGCATCATTTCATTCATTTGCGAGGAGCTATCGGTGTCCACGCACGAGCTGCCGTTTCCATTTGCCCGTATGAATTCACGCGCTCATGATTGCGTAATAAACGCACAGGCTTCGAAAAAAAGCAATTCATAAATATTTATCGTGGAGCCCGGCTGCCTGGAAAACCGTTTCGAATCGGTCGACGCTGAACGGTATTACGTTCGCTGTCGGCCGAACCACGAAAATGGAGACACACGTTCGATCGTTACGCAACATGCGAGATAATTATAATAATTATCGACGACGAATCGAACGGGTCGAGAGTGGAGAAGGGAGCCCGGGACACCGGTCCGAAAATATTTGGCGAGTTTTACAGCCGATATTCCGAGCGCGGTCGACTATTTTTGTTGACCGTTCGAACTATCGAAGATCGTCCCGGCGCGCGGCGTTCCCCGTGCGCACACAGCGAGATTTCCACGGGAAAACAATGCTGAAAAGTTTACAGATACGCGGCCGGCTCTGCAATCGTTGACTTCATGGAGATTTATCGGAGGAGTGCAAGTCCGTTGCGTCGCCCTGTCGGTTTTTACGGCGACCCGACCAGAGAGAACGCTTGCCAGCCCCCTCCTCCCGAGGAAGTGAAACAAATTACTCGATAATCAACGGCCGCGAAAGTTCCGACGCGCGAGAACACCGGGAAAACGACCGCGAACTTCCAATTCCACTCTCTCTTCCATCTCTTTCAAACTTGAGACGGAAAAACTGTGCGATAAGCTCCGCGTGATGCTAAAATCATTTTCGCTGAAGCGTCTCCTCAACGCGTGCCAAGCTTCTTCTACTCGACTTTTCATTCGGGCTGTTTGGTGGTTTCATTAAAGCTTGATACGCACTGGAATCTCGGTAATTGCACGAAACGGATTTCACCGAAGATCGGTTTTGATTGAATTAATTGATCGAAGCCATTCGCTTGTACCATTCGTTCGCTCGAAAAACAATTTTACACCGAATTTTACGACCGACTGTACACGCTGATTTTGTCTATAATAAATTATCCTTTTTATTTCGACACTCGGTTGCCCAACATGCAGACCGGCAGCCATATTTGGCCGTCGGAGTTGATCGAATTAGCATATGATCTGCGAAACGCGGAAGACCGGGACGATAATTTACACCATAAATCCTAGCACCTCGATTTTTGCCGAACTACAGAAACGCTGAAAATAAAGATAAACTGCTTCGATTTTGTTTAATTTCCGTAGCCGCCGTCGCGTCGAGTCGTTAACGAACGTGTTAAGGAACACGCCGGTCTACAAGCCGGTCCGACATTGTCGAGATTTATTCTCGGAATCGGGAATTAGCATGAGCCTCCGCCCGTTTAAAAAAAAACCGTCAGATTGCTTCTCTGTAACTCCGAAGCACACAGACGGCCGTGTTAAGTAACATTCTGTAGCGTTTAAATACCTGTCCGGGCGACAAACATGCAGATTGCCTCGGGACAGGCTGACGGCAAGCCGAACATTCGGTACAAAGTCAATTTGAAATTTATTAAAAGATAATCACCGGGGAAAGGAAGCGGGTACGTTCTCTCTCGCGAGAAATTCCGGCGGGTACGGGAACCGGGCGGGTGCGAAGGGGGTGGGAAAGAGGAGGTGGTGGGCAGCGGGTCGTTAAGCCTGCCAGTTTTTTCGGCATCAAATTATCCGTCAGGCTCGCAGCCTGCTAGCTCTCATTAAGCCCTTTTGCGCCGTCTCTCGCGCGGGAGAGAGAGAGAGAGAGACAGGGGGGAGAAGGAGAGTGCAGAGTGCAACGACACTCGACCGGCCGCTCTGGCGTGGATTGGATTTTATGAAGATTTATCGGTACACGCCGCGGGAATTCCGCCAGTCCACAAGGCCGAGGCGAGTTTAAGCCGAGAACGGCAAGAACTGGTCAACTAGGATAGAAGAAAGACAACTCGCGGCACAGACCGCGTCTGGGTGGCAGCCGTTTTACATGCTCGAGCCAGAAAAATTCCCTGATGACTCAATCAACACGTCCGACGCGAATTTCGTTTAATTCCTACAAGTTTCACTCGTTTTGATTGGCGTTATTGATAATGGTTCTTAGTTACTTCACTATTAATCACTAAAAATTGTCACACTATTATCTAAAACAATGTTTGCGTCACCATGTTTGTATCTAAAAGCTTAATAAATATTTCAGCGTTGACAGTTGACACTGCGAGGAACAGTGATTTTTAATCAGAAAATTACAAAATCACATTATTCTCAGCGTGCTAAACCAGGTTTCTAAGCGATTTATTTTCAGAATGATAGATAAGACACATTTATCCTATATAAAATTATTGTAAACTCGTCGCAGTAAACTGCGTTCTAATTCATGCTTGTAGTGAACCAGGGTTGGCAGTAAACACCGAACCGGCAACCAGATAATTATTCCATCGCGAGTTACGTCTACATCGGCTCTAGATTAGCTCGCGAAGTCGCCTCTAGATTTGCCCGGCGATAAGCTCGGATTAAATTTGTGACTCGAGATCGAATCGACCGATTTCCCCCTTGGTCTCCCCGCGGGACACTTGTCGGCGTCTCCCATTCTCCCCTTGGCAGAAAGGGAAAAAATGGAATCGCGTTTTAGGGGGTACACACACACGGAGAGCTAGAAAGAGAGAGAGAGAGAGAGAGAGAGAGAGAGAGAGAACGAGAGAGTGCCGAGTCGCTTTTGGGTAGAGCTTACGCGGCTCCGATGTAAACTCGCGTCCCGAACTCGCCGGCTTAAGTCGAGGATCGACTCCCGAGCCCTTATTTTAAACACAGAGTGGCTTTACGGGGCGAATACAATGGCCAGAGCCGCCCCATAGAGGTCGTGAATCGGAATTTATGAAGATTTATCGGTACACGATGCCGGGGAATCCTGAACGCGTGGAAGACGGTTTTCAAGGCGACAGGGACTACGCGAGCCGATAGGCGATCGACCAAAGCGTTTACGCTCCCCGGAAAATCACGGGAAACTGCTGGGAACCCGGGAACCCTTACGCAGGAGGCCCACTGCTACGAACAATACACTGCCGAGAGTAATTACAGAGAAATTGGATGGGTAATCCCTCATTGCTGTTTTGACTTCAGCTAATTCTAATCCTCTATAATTCACATTTTGACTATTCGTGGTTTTTCAAAATTTTCGTGGAGTATTTTGGAGAAGATTACAAAACATCTTCTCGTTATTATATGTATGTAGAACAACATCGATAAATCACGTTTAATGCTCGGTAGTTCATACTCTTGTAAAATTCAGAATGCCTCAGTCGAAATTGACACGTCCGCAACCAGGTGCCTTACAAATAAACACAAGTCAGATACGCGTATGTCATATATACGCGTTTTGCATACGCGAATCGCAGCAGCGACGTGCAGCATGTCTCGTGCAGATTCGCGTGAAAGGGCTCAAGAGGACGCAGTCTTAGAGGCATTTTCTAAAGGACGACGGACTGCATTAATAGTTGCAGGGTGAAATTCACTTTCGCCGAAGAAAAATTAAAATTCCGAGGGTGTCTGGTTCGAGCGGACAGCGGTACGGTTAAATCGAGCGCGGTGGAGAAAAAGAAAAAAAAAAGAAACACCGTCGATCCGGCGAAGTTCCCAGGGTGAAGCTCGACATTATCGTAGGCGAGACCCGCCGGGAGAGACCCCGCTTTCACAGGATCTAATGGAGTTTCTTCGCTCGCCGTCATATCAGCGTAACGAAGGACGAATTACCGAGCGCTCGCCGTTGCAATTGTCTCCGCGAAACTGTCGGCGGCTGCGTAGGAATTCCCTGGAAGAAAACGCTCGTTCGCGTGGCCCTCCTCCCTCTAATCAATTTCAATTCACGGCCGCTCTTACCAGGAACACCACGGCCGTCGGGAACTTTTTGATCAATTGGCTTAATTGCGTGGCCGGTGTTTGCAAAATTCGCGGCGGAGCCATTCGGGGGGGGGGCGGGGCGCCGCGAAGAATCCCTAATGGGATCTTTACAAGTTTCTTACGAGCTACCCGGAGCAAATCCGCCGGATTTAGGCATCCAATCGGGTTATATCTAACGCCCTCGTCCCGCTTTCTCTTTTCCTCTCCGTCTCCCTCTTTCTCTCTGTCTTCGTCCACCTAACGAAATATGCATCGGTCGACGTGGCCCGTTTAATCCGGGAAGCTGGCTTCAACTTCCGAAGACCCGTCCGTGGGCTGTAAATCTTCATGAGCATCAATTCACCCGCGGCTCACCGCGTTTTTATGGCCACGACCAAAAGACGCATGCCCTCTGTCGCGTCGTCTTCTTTAACGGAATCGTGGCTAACTCCCACGCGACACGCGCTTAGAAACGATCGTGTGACATGGTTCAATAATAATAGGCCTGGAGAAACTCAACGGGAGCCCGAATTAGGGGATCCGGAGGGAAACGATGGGGTAGAAGTGGTGTTTCAACGTTTTCAATTGATATGCTGGTCCTTACCGAATGTAAACCCCATTGTTCAGGGAAGCTTTATTAGAAACGATGTCTTCGTAATTGAGTGGTGTACATTGTGGCATGCGGTTGGTAATGATTAACTGTGTTATGTCAAGTCGTTTTTCAAGAGTTATTGCTTTCAGACTAATATGTGTTTTAGAAATAATTACGGATGCTCTGATAAAGCTCTCTTGCGCAAGCTGAAAACTTCCTGCTCCGTATCGAGTTACGATCGAAAAAGTAGCTTACCAAGCAACTGAAGGAATCATAGGTCAAAGGGTGTAAAAAGGGTTGGGTCCGAAAATCAGACAAACAATCGTGACCTGGTTTACGAGGCGCGTTCAATGCAGGTCGCCGTTTCGGTGCGGGCTCGGAGGGTGTCGCGGGGGATGAGCCGCCGGAAATCACGGTATTAATCGCAACATTCGCGAGTCGTTGCAGCGGGAGTTATCGCTAATCGAGCAATAAATTGTGGGCACGGGATCGCGGGGTTTCGGAGACCCGCGAAAAACGGATCCCCGGCGCTATTACGTCGGAAATTCAATAAACCGCACGGCAGTCACTGCTCGGTCAAAAGAAATACCTCTCGACGCCGCGATCGTCGTTGGAAACTTAAGGCGGCGAGAGCAGCCGCCATCCCTCTGTACACGAGCCGGCTCGACGTCTAATTAATTTTCTTTGTAACTCGATTCTCCCCGCAATCGTCAAGGTGCCGCGCAAAGGTGTTCCTCCCTCTCCGACCCCGTTCGCTCGCCTCAAAGACGAAGACGGAAAGAAGTTTCGCCACTGTCGTATTGCGGATTTAATAAAGAGCCGTCCGGCCGAAGTTCCGTCCTCTCGAAAAACCCAGAAGGAGGAGGAGGGTCGCGGGATCGAGTAAAAGTAACGGGGAAAGAATATCCTTCTTGGAAGTAATCAGCGCCGCTTCTGTCGCATGAACTTCTTCGTGAGTTCAGTTCCGAAGGGTCCGACAGAGATTCCTTTGGTGTCCGACGGACACCGCGACGGAACGACGAATTAGTGAAAAAGAGGGAAGAGGGGACCACTCTGTGGACACTGGGAAATTGTCGTGTGGATCTGCTTGCCCCGGAGACCGCATAATCGTGAAATTCATTCTCCTCGATCCACTACCCTGAAACACGTTCAATCCGTTAATACGCGAATTACCGTTAAACTATTTTGCTAATCGCCGGATCAACAGCGCTGGTCTACCAGAGACGAGTTTGCCGAATTATAATGGTTAATAATAATGCTGGGTGACCGCGAAAGGTCAAAAGGCGGGAAATACGTCAGAAATTGAATCTAATTTGAGAGCGCATTCCGTTTTACTCCGACCCAAAACTGTATTTCATAAATATTCTTCTAGTAAATCAGACGACCAATGTTTCTGAAACTTTAGTAGAATATTTATGTACGTTCTAACTGTATCCATGAATTTTAATATTTCACTATTTTCAACAGTGTGGAAGTTATCCACCAAAGAGTAAACCCACCTACTTCCAATATAAATAATTAATGTAATTTCTACAACGCTACCGTATGAATATTATTGAACACAGTACATACCAGTCCGGACAACTTCGCAAAATTTCATCGAGCCAAGTTCTCCAGATTTTCCGAAAAAAATTCTCGACGCGCTCCGTTGCGCGTCGTTGGGAAGGTCCCCTTAAGATTCGAGCAATCTCCGGGCACACGAGAGTCACCGTTGGCGATGAAGTACTTTTTTGTAAAACGCCGTCGTCCTTGTGACGAACTTTTCCACGGGAGAAGAGAAGGAGAAACGGATCTATTCGAGGGAAACCGACAAGGACAACGTTCGAAGGAAAAAACGAGTGGTTCGTGTCACCAGCACTAGGATACGGGGAGCAGCTGCAACGGAGGACCAATGGGAGGAGGCTGTTGCGTTTTGGAACAATGTCACCCCCGGGTCGCAGTTGGGTAACCTAGCCCCAGGAAATCGTGCGTCGTTCGTTACTTCTTTCCTTGTCGGAATCCAGTCTCCCTCCTCTTCACTCTCCGTTCCACCGCTTTGCTTCGTGTCCTGTCACTTTTTGATGTGTCGTACACGCCCTGCCGATGCCTCGTTTCCCCAATTTCTCCGGCTCGTTCTAATGAAATGTGCATCGGTGGGCGTTCCTCCGGTCGTCTTAAGGGCCGCATTTTACGTTCCCGGGATTCCCCGGGAGAGACGGGCCTCTCTGATAAATTTCAATTCCGCGCTGTCGTTCAACATTTTCGGGCTTCCCAAACGAATTTTCCCTCTCCTGGACCCCTCGATGATGCTTCCTGTACACTGGGCTTTACGTTCCAGAAAATTAATTCCTCAAACACTGGTCCATAAAGTTTTGTATAGGGTTGTTAGGTAAACGGTTTCGGCGGTGTACGGGCAATAACCATTTTTATCTGAACCCTCTGCAAACCAGGTGACGTTAAATTAGATTTTCTGACGATAAATTTTCACGCTTTCGTTTCTCAAGATACATTGTCGTTTTCGCCAGTAAAGTAAAAATTATCTGCATTAGTCGCAAGAAAAAGAAGCCGATTGAAATTCTCATTCTTTCTTTAATAATTTCAACAAGATGAAAGTGATGCATCGATATTCTATAAAATATTGTACAAAATTCTGAATTACCGTATGGTGTTTTTCCCAAAATACTAAATCGTATATCAAACTGTTGAACACAAAAAAAGAAGAGAAGTGTTGGATACGTTGGCCCGATGTTATCAGTACGATGAATATTCGTCCTCATAGAGCTAATAATCGATAACAAACATTACCATCTCGAATTCAATGTTATGATCATGCATAACCTCGTGCAATATTAACCAAATTATTTTTCCAATAGCGGGTCACAGAATCAATAATATCCGGCACGGCACACCCAAATCGACAGCTCCTAAGTGACGCAGTCTATCGCTTTACAAGGCAACGACACCGCGCGAACGTGAAAACAAAGTTTCCAAATTGGGGGAGCAATTAAGATAGAATGGAGGAGGCAGACAGGAGAGTGGCATTCCTGGGTTAATAATGACGGTCATCGATGTGGGATAAAGGTTAACACGGGCGCGGGCATAGTCACCGATTTATTTCACCTAATTGAATCGTCACGGTTCCCGATAGCATCACGATACTCGTCCAGCCCGTGGCCGACCGGTTCATTTATCTCGAGAAAATACCCGAGGACGGCAAGGTTAAGGGGAATCGGAACGGTGCGGAACACCTGTAAAACGCCTCGGGAAGAACCATTTATTCGCGTGGCACCGTAGGAAGATCATTTCGTTTCCACGAACACGGTTTACCATCGAGCCCGCGTTGTTGCTCCGAAGAGGAGGACCCTCTTCTCGACCGTGGTGTGTTGTGGGCACCTTTCACCCGAGGACGAGCTACGACGAGCAGCTGCGCGACGCTCCTATCTCTCGCTGAAACAGTGTTTCCTGTGACTAACGACATTTTTTCGTATCGAAACCCAGGCCGGGACGCCGGGCCTCGATCCCAAAAGGAGAACGTGTTTTCCAAAATAGTTAGAAAGTGGGACGTGTTCACAGATCCGTATCTACCGCGCGCCAATTAATTTTCCCCGGTTGTCCGGCTTTTTCCGATCCTGTGTTTATTGCGTTCCACATCGGGCGATCGCGCGCGTTCCTCTACCCTTGCACGAGATAGGTCAATTTATTATTATGGCGGCTGTTGATTTAAATTATGAACTTCGGAGGGGAATGGTTCGCTTCGCGTCTGCTTCAGAACGTTATTGACTCAGTAAAATAAGTTTCCCTACACCCTTTAAAACAGAATGACTTTTTTATAATTGTACCAAACGATCTGACTGTTTGTAAGCAATTCGAAGCATTGGTTTACTAGATGATGTGCAAAAAAGACTTTCCAAAAATTACAATTGATCAGGTTACATGCAAAAATAAAAAAAGCATTTTTTAAAACTTTTTTATTCGAGTCCCTAAGAAAATTTAAAATATATGTTCTGTAGATCTATGTTGGTTATACACATGCTGAAAATTTCAGCGAAATCGGTTGAAGCAGGGAAAAACAACACGCATCGAAAGATGTACGATTCTGTGGATTCACCTATTTTAACCGCTTGTAGCTCGTGTGTATGTCGATCGATTTCGATGAAATTTTCAGCAGGTGTGTAACTACTATAGATCTACAAAACATATATTTTAAATTTTTATTAAGAGTCCAAATAAAAAAGTTTTAAAAAGTGCCTTTTTTATTTTTGTATGCAACCTTGTAAATTGTAATTTTTAGAAAATATTTTTTGCACGTCATTCAGCAAACCAATGCTTCTAATTGCTTGCAAAACATCGCGTCATTTGGTATAATTACAAAAAAAGTTCTTCTGTTTCAAAGGGTGTATGTACTTTTATTCCTCCTGAAGACCATGCCGTTATTACACGATCTCCTGTGCTATGGTATACTTTGAACATTTTTTTTAGTAAGGTATAGATATTATACCTTCACTTTTCACACTGGCTTATATATGAGAGATTTTTTTAAATCGTGGAATCAATTGCGTCACGTGGAAGGGTGAAGAACGTGTGAAGAGCTAGACGATGGTGCTCGAAAATTGTGAAAGCGAGGTATTTATGGGGGACGCTGGAAACATGGGCTCGTCAGTGCTAACGACCGATTCCCCGGTACAAAATGCTGGTTGAATATCTATTAGCCTCGAGACAATACGGTCGGCCGCTAATTGCGAGCAGCTGGCCGCGTCTCGGCTCGGTTTCCTCGCTTCGTAATAACAGGCTGTGAAAATCGGCGTTCCTCTTTCCTCAAAGACTGGCCGCCGGACGCTCGAGCTTGGCCCACGTGTCCGCCATTCCGCGGTCCTGAGTCCTCCTCGGCTGACCCACTTAATTACTGGCCCGGCGACAATTTCCCTGCCTCCGGGAATATTTTACCCGAGCCACGCCAATCCTACCAGGAAGAAAAGATTATTCTTCTCTTCCACGGAGAAGTTCGCCGTGCTCACAGTTCCAGCCGAGGTAATTCTCGCTCCTATTCCTTTTTTTCCCATGCTCACCCGATACGATCGAGAGTAAGTCATTCCACGGGTTGTTAACTGGAAAAATAACGAAGACCCTCGTTAACTAGTTGTCAGGCTGTTCCGTGTTGCATTTAGCACGGTAACTTATGAATTTTAGAATTCCTCGAGGGGCGGCTTAGGCGTTCTCAATGCTTCTTGCGCGACCTACTCGAAAAATGTGGAACATGTGAAACGTGTGGAACATGTCAACTTAACAGATTCTCTGGAAATACTTTTCTTTTCGAAGATACATAGCTTAAGCAGATCCAAAATGGAATTCATAATCAATTCATACCCTTGGTAAAACTGCATGTATTTACTTAAGTATACTTGCACACAGTGTACTTAAAACTGAAACTAATTTTAACAGTACAGGTCTTCATTTTATCTCTTAACTGGCTAGCTGGATTTCTGTCTGATACCTATACTTTTAAAATAAACAGGTAACAACCAGGAAGCTCCCAAAAGGAGAATATACCTTTCGAAACAGAGGACAATTGCAGTAGAGTTTAATTTTTTGGGCAACTGGAGACAAACAGTGGTAAAGTTTCATCCAGAAGTTGCAGTCGGAAAGTAGCGGTTTTCGAGTCGGAAAAAACGAGCCTAACGGCGGAACACGGGACAATCTCGAGCGTCCGAGTAATGATGAGAAAGCGCGGAAAGTTTCGATGTTTCCTTGCATAATTTTCGCCGTTTTCCACGGAACGGCCCTGCCGTAGTCGCGCTGCAAAGAAAATTAATTAGACGACGGAACAGCTTGGTTGCTGGCTTAGCGCATCAGCGTTGTTGCTAGGCGCATACAGTGTGTTCCCAAAGTCGTTTCACCCTCCGACATTGTCTGGGCTCGCGAGGGGTCGAGAGCATTGCTTATTATTAGCCGGGAGTTCGGTGTTACCGGCACAATAATCGTTGATTCCCAGGGGGGTGGCCTCGTCGCGGGTGGTCGCCTCCCTAAAATTTCAAATAAGAAGTTACGCCAGCGTTATTTCAAGCTCTCCGCTGCTTCCGGGTACCGTTTCGCGCCCCCTGAAAACGGAATTTGCGAGGGTGAATTTTAAAATCCACGATTTATTTTCCTAGAGGGAGGTTAAACGATCCCGGGGATGGCGTGTAAGCCGATTCAAGCAACTTTTAAACCTTCTGTAAGTTGGGAATATCAGAATGTAAATATTTCATTAATAACCAGCCGGATAAACTTCTTTTCTTAATCGGGGAGGCATGTTTAAACCTTTTGCAATCTACGATAGCGAAGATCAGAGAGTACATATTTCACTAACGACACGGGGAGGCTAAATTGATTAATTTCTTGTAATTTCGGATTGGGAAAATTGGAATAGAAATATTTTAGTAGCAACTCGGTAAGTTTGTCTTAAGCTTGTCTGAACCTTCTTTATAACTCAAGCATATTAAACCGTTGAGTAATGGTTTCTTAAATTACATCACGCAAACTGGAATAGAAGAAAACTTCCCTCCATCATTGAAAAATTCCTCACCATGGAATGAAAATGAAAATGCTAATACAAAGTAAACTTCATATAGGATGTGCTTTGAAGAACATTCCAGCTCCCGACGACCAGAAATGACGACTCCATGCAAAAAGATAATTCGGTGGTCTGTTTCACGTGAAACATTCATTCTTGTACTTGTATACGTACGGATCCATAGCTTCCGCTAACCAATTGTCTAATCCAAAGAGCACAGACGCGAATGGAAATCGAAAACAAAGAGTTAACTCGAGGAAATGAAACAACAGGGGAAATAATCAAGCAGGAACCAAGAAAACAAGGAGGATAAAACAAGAAGAAGAAGAAAGACCGGGAAATAAGAAAGAAAATTAAATGCCTCAGAAATTGAGAAAAGAGAAAGGAGGATAGGAGAATGAACGAAATCCTGTGATTCGAATCTAACGAGGCGCGGGCATTTCTTTCCTTTTCAGTGGAAATCTCGTTCCGGGCGCGAGCGTGCAATTTAATGCGCTTCTTGACAGGGTGCACGCGCACGTGCACGGACACGCGGAGAGCATCGTGTATCTATCGAGCAGCATTAACGCGAGAGGCAATCCACTGCGCGTTTCGATCGTCCGGTGTAACGGCGGACACAACGCGATCACCGTGACAAATATAACGAGTGTATTCATCGCGTCGCGCGTCAAATTTCCATCGAGCACGTTAAACGCGTCACCCAGTCGCGAAAGTTCGCCGCTGGTCCTCGTTAATAATTTCGTGAATACTCTCCTCTCGGCGAGACCCAGCCAGTTCTCTCTCTCTCTTTCTCTCTCGCTCTGTCTGCTTCGCTCTTGATGGTCCACTTCGCGATTCAATCGCGTCGCAGTTCCGCCGGTGAAGTGCAAACTTTCTGAAGGGGTCCTCGACGTAGCCGTGGAGAAAAATAAACCCGGAAAGCGACGGTTTCAACTTTTAATAACCGACCGGAAATCATGCGTGAAGGCCTGGCTACAGAGTCGCCTGCATCCTTGACAGATTGACCAACTTCGAACGGAGAGAACTCCGACCGAATCTAACGTTGAACGAGAACGACTTGCCTCGAATAATATTGTTTCTTTCAACGCCGAGGTCCTGCGAACTTTGATCTTCAAACAACCACTTTGCAATTCGATGCTTACTCGCGAAGGCCGACGAAGGCTGCGGTTTCTGTAGATGCGTCTTCTGACGAGCTTACGTTCTGACGAATATCTACCACAGAACGACGGAATCAATTGATTCTTATGCGAATGGCTGTGTGTGCGTTTCTTCCTACAACGTCGTCGGTACGATCATATGAAACAGATTGCGGAGATTGCGACTCTTCTGTAGAAATACGCGGGCGAGAATTGCTTACATCAATATATTATTTAAACCGACTGAAGAAAGGACGAAATCTTTATGAGGCTCCTGCATGTTGTAATTACTGTACTCAATTTGTATTTGGCATAAAAATTCGCTGTCTATTCATAACTGATAAAATAATGTGCAAAACATTCTGTACCAAAATATACAAAATTTCATACTGTTTTAAACGTAAACCATACTTGGTTTCAAGCATTAAATAAATAATAATAATAATAATACTGTTTTAAACAGTTATTTTCAGAATCATTTTGAGCCTTGCTTTTACGTGCGTCCTGTGAACAGTTCCGACATATTCTTCAGAAAATACATGCACTGTAACCGCAGCATAATGTGGCAATTACCGTATGCTAAACCGGGCGAGTCTTTGCGCGTCTTCGGGAGTTTCGGAACGCGAAAATCGTCCCCGGAACAACAAGCTCCGCCATTCGATCTCCATTTACCTCGGCCGAAAACAAGTTCGTCGTTCGGAGCAGAATTTTGCGCGGCAAACACTCGACAACTCGAAACCCCTTTTGTGAAACACATTTCACGCGGAACCGCGTATAACCCTATCGACCCGGCGTACCACTCTCCTCCACGGGGCTATTCAACTTTTTCCCTCGGATATCGGGCGAGTGGTTTTCCTCTCCTTCTCCTCGACCGCCCCGTAAGAGAAAGAAAAGAGGCTGCCCTCGATATAAAACAAGATCTACAGAGTGGAGGATCCTCCTCTCGGAGTATCCGATAAAAGTCACGTGCTTATCCAGCCTTTATCTGTCATTACCGATCGCCGGGCGAACCTAATCGCGACGATCGCGCGCCGGTACGCGCAAAAACGACAATGACTGACATAGCTGCGAAGATCTGCGGAAGATAATTAGTGGGGTTCGTAGGGGAAACTCCTGGGTCCAATTTAAAAAATGATTCAAGTGGAAGTACGTAGAGGGAACTATTATTTACAGTGGTGAACGAAGAACATTCGTGGTGTGGATTTTTATTTAGTGCGGCTTTGAAGATTGACTTATGTTAATCGTATAAATGTCGTTATAATGGTATGTAAACTGTGAATGTCGGTAAAAATCAGCAAGATTGTTCGGGATCAAATTATAATGCTTCTTTCCGTGTAACAAATAATTCAACCCTTTACATTTTGCCTTCCGGGCAGAATTTCAACGTTTCCGTTCGCTCGCGGTTTTTCCCCCGATTAAGCGGAAAAGTTTCTCGCCGACGTTGGTACACCGTGTGTCGTGGATGGATAATTTATGGACAAGCCATTTCACAGACAGGCGCTCGTCTGCACGGCCGAGGAGAGGGCGGCTTGAGAGGGTGGGCCTCTACATAAGTGGATCGGGAAGGTAGCTAACGTTGCCTCACAGCACGTATCGTAAACTGCTAGAACTTTGCCGAGACTTTGGAAGTAGCTCGCAGATATTATTGAAGCCCTTCAAGATTCCGGATAGACGTGTTCCGTTCCCTCTTCCGCCGCGCCTCGAATATTACGCTTTATATGTACAGGCCGTTCCACGAAGTTCGCGTGCCGGGTCGCGGCTGGTGTTTCATTTCGCGGCGGGAATGACGGCTTCTGTCACGCGATAAATCACCCCCGACGCCAACCCGATGGCCTGAGAAATTAGCAGCCGGGGACTTTCACGGGGAACTTATTCCGACGCCGCCGCTTCCTCTGCTTCGTTTCACCCCGGGAAAATTGATATTTTACTTCCGCCTCGCTTCGACAGACGACTTGATCATCTCTTTTTAACTTTAATCTCACCTTCGGACACGCGGCTTGTTTATTACACTACACATCTTCCTACTTCGCCGCGTGCGCTCTGTTCTTTACACATTCTTGTGGGAAATTGATATTTTACGTCGCCTCAAACCCCTTCAATTTCGCGTTATATCTAATTTTTTCGTTTATAAAGACGATGACGAGTCGTAACACAAAGTTCCTATTTGTAACCGTTCCATTAAAGTTGATTCCGTAGAAAATAATAATCTCCATAAAAAAAACCACGCGCGGCAGAAGTGAAACTTTTTGCAGTCTAGTAATGTTTAGAAGTAAATTAAGATTGGAAATGGTAAATAATCCTAATGAAGCGACAACAAGATCAGGAACAACTCTCGATGCAGTATTTGCAAGACATTTAGACAAAATTGAATCAAGAATATTTATATCATATTTTAGCTATCACATGCCAATTGTTTCAATGATAGAATCATAGAAAGTCATAGAACATAGGAAAAAATAATGAACGATCAAAATTTGCGACGCAAAGAAGGAGAGTATACGGGAAAGAACGAGGCATAGTTCATACCATTTACATTTAAATTCATCAATGAACATCAAAAGTGCCTGGCACACGCCTCCTAGCAATAATGATGGGAATAAAATAAAATTCAGTTCATTTAGATATCACACACCAGAGAGAACATCCTTATAATGTCAACAACTGCGGGATAAACATTTCGAAACCGGTCTTCAGATCGTATTAATTGCCAATAACAAAAAACGAGTTGCATCGTGCCCGCCGAAAGAAACGATCGTGCTGGTTTCGATCACATTCCAGCGGATCGATCTATCGAGGATTATCGATTGAGCGACGGGTATCGCTGCCATATTTAGGGAAATTTCGTGGCAACCGTCCAATTATCAATCTGCCAATCTCCTCTTACATTGGGACAAGGATCGGGCCAGAAATAATCGGAGAAATTTCGGAAAGGGCCCCGGGGATATTTATGAGGGGGGGATCAGGAGTGTGTCCTAACGCGTTTGGAAAAGTGGAATTCGCGGTGGGACGATCTTTACGAGCCATTCAACGGGCTCGATGCGTCGTGTTCGGAAGAGGCGCGAGCGCGAATGCTTTCTATGTCGATTCAAGAACCGGACGCGTTCAGGACGAGAGCCCTACGAGCCTTCTTCTTCTTCTTCGGGCTCTCATTCAATCCTCGACAGATCCCGAGAGCCTTTTGGTGCGCTCCGTTGGAACTTGTTACGTGGGAAGCGGTCCTCCGAGCAAGAATTTTTATATGTATTTCTTCCCTGTTTAACGCGTGCAACGGGACGCTATCGCACGACCGCGCTCACAAATTGCGTCGTTAAAGTAGCCGGGGGACTTGTACGCGGTGTTAAAATCGAATTCTTGTCTAGCGGCGCTCAATTCCAGCGCGAAGGTCCTCGAATTTCACTAGGCTCGTTTGAGAACCCCGTGGAATCGAAATTTTATGATGCGATGAGTTGAATTTTGGTCACAGAATTACAAGTTTTCCTCCCAAATTCTAGTTTTTCAGTAGTCCAAAGTATTGGCTATTTCCTGTAACTACAGTATGAAGATCAACGTTGACGAGAAAAAGTAGGTTCTTAAACTGGAATAAATATGTTTGAAATGTAAAAAATTGTTTCACTGCAGCTATTTTGTTTGTATAAGAGTAGTCTTGATCTTGACGAATTTATTCTGTAGTGAATTGTCCAATACCAACAGCAATTTTATTCACAAAGCAGCAGATTGTCTCGAATAACATATGAAATCTAATAACTCCTTTTGTGATTATCGTCCAAAACAAAATCATAATACAGCGCAGTGATTAAAGTGTCGATTAATAAGCTTTCGGTAGATGAAGTGTTAAATACGTCCATACAATGTCCCATTTTGGGATGCAAATTTTCACACAGCACAGTTATTAAAGAGCCGATTAATAAGCTTTCGGTAGCTAAAGTGTTTAATATGTCCGTGCAATATATCAATTTTCAGTGCAAAAATTAAAACGGCGGTCTATAATGATATAACAAAAACTTAACCCAAAATTAGACAATCAATAGGACAGGGAACAAATTGAGTACAGCTTAATATCGTAAAAAATGAAGTAGGTGGACTGAAACAGTTTTTAAAAGAGATCAAAGCAGCTTGTCCCAAAATAAGCCAACCATTGGGCCAAGAAGCAAACGAAGCGCAGCTTAATCTGCTAAAAATTGAAAAGGGTAGTCTCGGACGGTCCGAACCGCAGTTATTTTCGCGGAGTCCCGATGTGGTTCCGACATTTCGGGCGGCGCGCAATGAAAAGGTTAAAGAACGGTGGAACGTGTGTAACTGGATGGTTAGATTAGGGGACGTTCAACTTGGCTTAAGGCGCGTCCATTAATAATGAGCCGGGCCGAATTTGGAATTTACCGGGGTGCGGGAGGAAGGCAACCATGGGACTTCATCGTCCATAAGCGGCGCACGACGTCCTGGAATGCTACCAAGTTGGCGATAGCGGAGGCGGAAACTCGAGCCGACAGTTTCAAAATTCTGCGGCCGTCGAGTCTTCTGGGCGAATCGTAACATCGCCGATGCACGTAGGAACAGTCTAGCACGAATAAAGCAGATCCGGCGAACCTCTCTAAGTAATTGGACCATTCTGCCCTCCTCCCTCGAAGGATATGGCTCTGGATCCCGGGGAATCGCGATCCTAAATACCACGAACGGCGCCGCTCCACGGCTGTCGATTCTTCTTCTTGTTCTCGTAGGAGAACCTACTTTTCCAGGCTTGTTCAGAGGGGGATGGCAATTTCCTTTAAGTGTCCGGGAAACTGTTGTACCGCGTCGGTGTCGGGTAATAACGAGAAATCCTTCATGAGCACTCGATCAGGAGTTTCAAATGCTCACTACCCTGGAGTTTTTGAACATGCTCGTGCGAGTCCTCGGTCGGGGAAAAGTTTCGCACTGCGAGAGGTGCGAGAAGGTGTTGGCATCTTGGCGAAATCTCCCGCGATTACTTCGAGAGCATTGAAAAGTAATAACTAGACCGAGGATCTCCATGAAAAATAAAAATGATCTGCATCAATTGGAAGAAAAAAAAGGTCAAGTAAAATTAACATTCTTTCTTCAATAATTTCAATCACATGAAAACGATGATTTTATTCCTCTTACCGATTTAAATTTGATCTACTCTAAATAAGTTTCTAAATGAGTACTGTCTTAAAAAGGTTCGGTTTTACGTCTCCTCGTCTTCTTTACAAGGTACTGTAAATAATGTAAGCGCTGAAGAAAGGAAGAACAATTTAGACTTTCCGTAAACTCCAGCTTAACGAAGTGAAACTTGTCGTTAAAGTTCGGAACAAGCAAGAATACTTTTCGACCAATATTTTAACTTTATTCTACCTCGTAGTCCATAACAAAATTTTCTTCTCTTGCGAGTCTGGATGAAGAATTAAGTCGCCTTATAATGACCTAATTCATGTATTTCAAAAATTTGCGCATACCATACATGCGTACAGATCCGCAGTCTACTGATTACTGTAGCAATTGTTTGTACAACTCTTACTGATCCAGACGTAATTCACGAAGTTTTTACGAGCTCAGTTTCCCCTTACATAATTGTCAACGCATCGAAACAGTAAACAGAGAGTACACCTCCGAGACAATTTCTCCAAAGTGAATAAGAAACGAAAAATGTGTGAACAGCATGACGTCAGGCCGAGAAATCGTCGGCCGCATGTCCAGCAGAGCACAGTATTAAGACCATCTGTTCCAGGCTGTATTTTCTGGACCAGTTTCTCGATACGAGCAAGTCCCGATCGCCACCGCCCACCTGTCTCGCTATACTAAAATCTCTCATGAATAAATACTTCATCGATTGGCTAAACTCATTCCGGCTCAAAGAATCACCGTTCTAGAATCCGTCAGCGAGGAAGCTTTGGCGAGACCGCGCCGTACCGGGAGCCTGGCTAAGAGAAGAGTAGGGAAGCTGAAAGGTGGGTGCAAAAAGTCGACGAGGAACGCGGAGCAAGAAGAAATTTGTAATTAACCGAAAGAAAGAGGCAGCCGTGGCTGAAAAATATATTAGTATCGAGGCCGGATCCTGAGCGAAACTGCAGCAACGAATGGTGGGAGGCTGGAGAGTTGGAGTCATGGATTTAAGAGAAAATTAAAAACTCGTTAACAAGAGCAAAATTACGAAACTCGTTAGCGGAACAAGGAAAAGGGACGCTGTTTCTAGTCGAGGGGGGAACTGGAACGAGGAGGGAAATGGGAGGAGAAAGTTTCCACAAGGTTTCCGAGAGCATGATGTCGAACAGCGGTGCTGCTGGCTCGCGCGTCTCTTTGTCTGTTCTCGCGTTGTCGAGCGAGGGCAACATTAGGGAAAAAACAAATATCGAGCAACAAAAGGCACGGGGGGAACCGGAACCCTTCGGCCCACGCAGGTGTCCCCCTGGTCTGGCCGGGCTTACGGCAACGAATGCCAATGTCGGGGCGACGTTCGAGCCGAAAACACGATTTAGGGTGGAATAATCCGTTCGGTAAAGGTCTCTCCTCCCTCTCCGCCTCGCTCTACCTGTCCCATATTGCTCTCTTTTGCCCCGACCCCCTACGTCTGCTCTCTTTTTTCCTTTTTCTTCGCTTCTCTGTCGCTCGATTTTGTCCCCCCACATCGTCCACCCCCTCGATGGAAACAACGTTGCCACGTGTACGACCGCGGGACATCGCACCGGATCGAATTTAATTTAAAACGCTCCCGCCACTTTCTAAACAGAGCGGCGTGGCTAGGCGCGCGGTTCGTTATGGAATCAAGTTATTAAAAAGCCACTGCGCGAGGATGATTTACCGTCGCGAATTTCGACCTAACCAAGGGTTCATAACGAAGGGGAGTTGTAGATCCCGGCACACTGTGACCGGTTAGGGAACTAGCAGCTACGGGCGTCGATGAGAGAAATTATTTTTGGGGATGAAATTATTTCTGCGGGTGGCGCCGGTAGGGGATTGCTGGATTCTTGCGAGGCTGACTGCGAAACGATTGATTTTCGCGGTGCTACAGATGGCTGCGGGCTCGAGTGCGTTTTCTGCTATGCTGAGACATCATCCCCTTCGTGGTGAGTATGGCAGTGTTGATCTTTATGTTACATCCTCCTTATAAAAATATTTACCCTTAAATCATGCGCGATCCTGCTGGGCCACAACTAAAATTGCTGCTGCTACTGAAGACTTTATTGAGAAATTCTTACATATGAATTGTAGCCTATCGAAGAGTAATGAAATTATCACCGATGAGATGTGTTTGTGCGATTTTTTCGATTTTTAGCTCGCAGGGCTAGACACTCCGAGGACTCCCTTCGAATGGGATTAACCGGAGTCCCAGCAGCCACCGCTATTTACCCAAAAATACTCGGCAACTCGACGTCAAACAAAGATCCGGCGACCGGGGCTGGTAAGACGGTCCCGAAGAAATTTAATTAACGCCGCCCCCGGTTGGCCCGCACCGCGTAACTCGGATTCGCAAGTGGATTAACACGTTCGACGACAAAAGGCCGGGAATATCGTAACGAGATTCTTAAGATTCCGTCGACAAGCGTCTTCGCAGACGACTCTCGCCCGCGTCGGAAAGAAGAGGAAAGCCGAGAGGAAGGAAGCTGCAACGAAAGGGAATAGAAGGGCCGAAAAGCTCGAGGTGCGGGAAGGCGGCTAGCCCGGGACAGAAAGTTCCTTAAGCGCATTTGTACTTTTCGCTCGGAACTTTTGATGTACCCCAGGGTGCTCTAGACTACTGCGTCGAAGGGTGGCCCGGACTTCCGATACTATAGGGCCACGCGCCGCTTCTTAAGCTGTGTTTTTGATTGGCCGATCGTGTTTCAGTCCGGCGCCGACTCGAGTGTGCCTTGGGCCCTCTGTCGATTCAGTATGATGGGCGCTTAGCGAGTAATATACCGCTCGACCACGTGTACTGTGTGGAGACGCATAGTGAGTTGGATAGTTTTTGGAAAATTGCGCCCACGAAACAAATTTTACTGGAAATGTTACCAAAAAGAATGTATTATATCTTCATCCCCTACAAGATGTAATGAGGACAAACAGTAATTTACCTGTAAACGCACTGTGACCTAGAAATTCCTTAGACTTGACCTTGAAAAATCCTGTTCCATTTACGATGCTCCTACTCCAATTAAAAAAATTCTAACTGTAGAGTATGATATCATTGGAAACGGAGAAGATTCTTACAGGGTGAAAATAAGCTCGAGTTCAGTAGTTGTTGGTGCACGAACGTGACAACAAATGGAGTCAGGACAGCGGCTAGGGAACAGACAGCACCATAGCTGTTTTCCAGGGTGTTGTCGGGGGTTCTAATGAACGCGACAGAGTATCGGCAGAGCCGCGACACCCGACTCCGAATGGATTTACGAGGGCGTTAGGGTGCGACGCGGAAACGCCCTCGCGTCTGTCCTCGACTTTCCTTCGAGGTTCGAAACGCGGTAGCGGAACGACACTTGCGAGTTCGAGGAAATGAGAATGTCGCGGGATCGAACGGTGAATGGAGATGCGGCACGTTCTGGTCCAGCTACCGTTGCGGTTCTTCGGGGATTTAGGGTGGCAGCTGCGCTTAACCCTTTGCGGTGCCCGGATCCTCCTGCAGCCATTGCGCAACCACCTCTGACATTATTCCTGCGCAGCGTTCGAAGGATTCTCTGGACCCGGTCAAAATTGCATTTTCTCTCTCGACGGCGAACTTCTTTCGAGGGCGACGACGACGACGACGACGACGGCGCGACGTTTCCACGTTCTTCCGTTGATCGCAGTCCAGTTTCGCTCCGTTCCGCCGACGGATTTTCGACGTTTATTGCACCCCGCCCGTTTTCGACGACGCGATCGCGTAACTCTTCGAAAATTTAAACTCCCGACGAAGTTTCGTAACCACGACTCGACTCCGGTTTCAACGTATTTATCGCGACGAATATTTTTGACGTCGGCTCCGCGATTCCTTGACGAGCAACCGGGCGCCGTTAATCCTCCGTAACCCAATTCGGTTCTCTTTCGCATCGACGGTCACAGATACACAGAATCCGCGGTCCACATTTCATCAGGAAAATCAAAACTCGTATCAGAAATTCCATAGAAACACTATCAATATTGATTATCGTGAAGCACAAGCAGCGCAGTCACGCAACAACCACCATTTTGTCGCGTTCGAAAAGTGGCCCGCATGAGTTCGCTGTTAATGGCACTTTAACAACTTTCTTTCAAAGTAGAATCTTAACGACGACAGCTCAAACGACTGCGTTTATTTATCGGTGGATGCTCGCGTAACGATCTAATCGCTTTATTAAGCACCTGTACTCGCACTTACAGGTGTTAACATAATTCCACGGAGCGTTAAGCCCGCGACGCCACCGACCGCGGCATTACTTCATCGCGAAGTAATTACTTCACGCACTGTGGACGCCACAGTAATATATTTATCGCCTTAAGCCGCGACGGGCCGAGCCCTGCAACAATGAATAATTTAAAACCGCGGGCGCAACAATGCCCGCGCAGAAAGAACAACCCGGAGACCCGACCGGTGTGTGCGGGCGGTGGCATTCGAGGGAAGTCTAAAGATAGAGATTACATTTCCAAGCTCCACTGGACCCGGCTCCGTTGAATTGCAAATATCGTGTACTCTGCGATATTAATACAGTCCCTGGGCGACACCAGCATGCATGGTAATTCGTGGTACCATGAAACCTTGATAGGGAAATTAACCTGCTCGATATCAATATCGTTCGCCTCGAGAAAGCTTATCCGCCCTCTCGTTAGACCCTCCGGAAACTTGCCGTCTTGATCAAGATAAGCTAACCGTATGATGTTCCTGTACGTTCCGCGCTAAAAAGTTCCAAGATACCTTTCTTTACGGTTCCTTAAACGCTTTTATCTATTTTACGATCCATTTACTGAGAACCATCGTCTCGCTATTTCAATGTCACAGATTCACACTGGATTCCTATTCTTAGATATCATAAAATTCCTTATTTTTTGTTGACTGAGTTAAGCTACAATCTGTTGAATTTAAATGCAAAGAAAAATGAGCGAAGTAACTTGCCAGGACTCTTTTCTTTAATGAGGGTCCGCAACGAGGTGTCACAGAGGGTGTACGAGGGTTAATAAAATTTAGCATTCTACATACATTTTCATGATCTCATTATAAAGAATAATATTACCCAAATCAAGATTAAAAATGTTAAAGAAGAAAACACAGAACAAACTAGCAACTTCTCTTTTCTCAAACCCATCGTTTCGAAGACGCACAAGTGTTCCCAGACTAATTACATCTAAAATAAGGCAGCTCATTTATCACGGCCCTCAAAGAACCCACTATTTCCCGAGCCGAAGAAAATACTCACAGGGCCAGGAAATATGTTAACAATATGTAGGTAACGACCGACCGATCTCAAATTTCGTTTAGGGTTTCCACCCTCTTTCCGGGACATCGACATCCCGCAAACGACATCCTCTACACGATCTTTCATCCAATCAGCCTCGGAACCCACGTCCCCGGCATACAAACTCGCTTGCGCAGCATCCTAGAAGTATCGTTCTTCGTTTCGGCGAAGATCTGCCACGATTTCGGACAGACAGAGACCTTAGAGCATCGTCGCGTTTCGGCTGATACGCAGACCGCGTGCGAGCCCTCGAGACAGGTCGACGAAAGTAGCCGAGGATCCACGAGGCAGAGATGGCCCCCGGGGGCAGATGACGGGAGCAAGGGCTCGGGCGCGCGCGCGCTTGCTCACGCGAGGAGGATCGCGTAGAAACACGGCCCCGCCAATCTCTAATCTCATTTTCCTGAAAAAGGAACGCTCCGGACGTTATATTCCGTACACATCCTTAAACATGACCGCCTGCAGCGCGCCACGATCATGTATTATGCATTCGCCATCGCAAAGCGCGTACGTGCGCCCCCGACGCGACGAACACGCCCGCCGTGGCACGCGTGTTCGCATACGTGTATCCCGGCAGCCTTCACTTTCCCTGTCGTACGAAGAAAAAATGAAAAAGATGCGATCGTTAGCGGGGCCCGTCCGAGAACACCATCATTCGCTCGGTACGTCGATCTTAGGCTACTTAAATTGATTATCACCGTTCTATCCATTCATCTTCCCCTTCTACACGTTATTTGAAGATGTTGTTATCACCAGAGTCACTATTTTACATTACTTTATAAAATGAATGAGAATGTGTCTATTTAAATTTTACTTGTCACCTGCCACGAAATTATGACATTATTGACGAACGCAATGTAAATCAACTTGTACTTACAACGAATTGGAAGCTGGTCCAGTAGAGCTTACACTCTCAGGTTGGCCTCCCGAGGGCGTAAGGTGGCCCTCGGTATATGGAATAGCTTTCCAGGAAACTCGAATTCGGGAAACGAAGAAATACACCGGCTGGGAAAAGAGCGGCGCGCAGGAAGTTTCGGGTTTCACGGAGAGGACGCGTCTAGAATTCGCGGCCTGGAACCATCTTGGCTACGGAGAAACCCGAGATACCGGGGAAATTACTGTTGCGGGGAATATTATACTCGGGGTATTGGCTCCCGCTACACAGTCCCCCGCGTCGACGAGACAGGTGCACACGCTCGCGTGTAAGTGCAATTTATTGTGCACTTCGAGTGGGGAATCGTTGAGAAACGCGTTACGAATTTAGTAACTTGTTACACCTTGACGTCACTCGGAGACCTTTGCGGAATGATTTTTCGGTGTGACGTCGCTGGCAGCCCTGTCCCCTCTTTTCAATTTAAGCATCCGTACAAATCTGCTCTTCGATTTTTATTCTTCGCTGTGTTACGGAAACTTTTTTTAACCCTGAGTAATCGACTAAAAATTGCTGTATCATCATTCACAATATTGTTTACATGATTAAATATGGTGATATTTAATCAATCACTACATATTTATAAAATGAAACAAATTTCTCCGGCTGCGAAGAGTTAATAATTATTTTACTTAGATATATATCTCTCTCTCTTTCATATACCACACTTTCAATAATATTTTTCTGTTACTCCCCGATGTATAAATGCGCTATTTTCAAGTCATTTATGAGTTTTAGAAAACATTGCACTTCAGGGTTAGCGATGTTTTAGCAATAACTTTGAAACGATTATTACATAGTGACTTTGAAATAGTTGGTAGTGTTGGCTTAGAAATGATACGATGCGTGCTAACAGCTGTGGTACGTTTTTTTGCAGATGTTATAACTCGTGGGAACGACGCGACGGGGCAGAAAAATCTTATCTTTGATACACCCTCGAAGAAAGAAGACACACAGCGTTGAACGGGCTTCTTGTTGATCAATTTGCATATGGGGAATTATTCCAGTCCACCCCCACAAAGCAGCTGAAATTGTATCTCAACATTCTCGTCAGTAAATTCTCCACAGTATGCAGATATCGTCTACCCGTTTCGCAACAATTCTACAAGAGGAACACATCACAAAATATTGTAATTACTAGACTGCGGATTTTATGCATTTATGACAAAAATGGGCACGTACGATTTAAAACAGTGGACGTTTTAAAAATATTTAAGGGCATCAATGTATTAGTTTCAGTTTAATAGGATATTTAAAAGGAGAGTACAATTTTTATTTGGCTCCTGTGTCCTGCAATCAATGCAAACATTTTTTATTTTGCATAAAGATTCACAGTCTAGTAATTACCCTAGCGAATCTTTACGATACCGTGATGCGCATAATAAAATGTATAAATCGAAAAGCATTAACCTACATTTTTATTTTCTAGCTTCCAGAAGGGGTACTTCAGCCAAACAGAGATATTCCTTCTTCGATCTAATGTTTCCAAAGGAATCTACGAATACGGAGGTTCTTCTGGCAATCCGCAGCCCAATTATAAGAGTAGAGTGCAAAGAGTAAGTACCATGATAAATCGTGGACCGTAAAGTCTTATCACGGTAAAATAAAGCGTTGCGCTCCGAGAAGAAGAAATTTTATGAGCAATCATACAAGATAATAAACGGGCGAACGAGTTCTACGTGCATTCAACGACGTATCGGCAACCAATGGTTTCGTTTAAAAGTGTCGTTGAGAAGGAGAAACACACAAATTGTAGGAGCTTGATCATCGATGTATTTATAATTATTATTAATAGCTTCACGCCATATTTATAGAAACTTGTAACACGATTAGAGCACGATATCGCTTAATTAATATTGGCATTTTATACGATAGAGGCAGAACATGTTGAATGTGAAATGATCTTGTAATAAACTTAACGAAATTAGTACTTATAGATAAATAAGCAGCGTGGAGAAGTTTTCATTGCTTGAATTATTTTGTCGTTGATGTTTATAAGGTTGATCCGAGGAGTTCAATATCAGACACCGTTTTATTAATTGTTACGACAATGAGATAAAACTGCAAAACGAAGACAGCATAGCCACTTAAACAACGAAATGACTCCAGCGAAGTTAATTTGAAAGACCTGATTTCCGCAGAGCTAATACACCGTGATAGAACAAAATGTTATACGATCGCTAAAAGCACCGTCAAAGCACTTCTCGCCCATATACTTGTCAAAGTGTCCCCTCGAAAGGAAACCGATAACAGTCGCCGGGTCTGAAATCCCCGGATCCCATAACGTCAATCTCTATTCCAGAAGCCGTGAACAAACACGGCGGCGAAGTTGCTATAAGTGTACATAAAAGAATGCCGGGGAGAGAAATCGGAGATTCCGCAGGATCCGCGCGGTTCGTCGGCAGTAAACACGCGGGTACGAGCAAGCATGAGAGCTCAATAAATCGCGACTTATTATCTGCGATCGCGTGGATCCCGTGTTGGATCTCTGAGAAGGTCGGCGAGAGCCCAGTCTAACGTCGTAGGAAGAGAGAGAGAGAGTCCGAGATTTAATTCGGTGTGATCTGACAATTTCGGTGAAGTTCTGATCGACGTAGTTCAAGGTGGAAACGGGCTCCATGGAGGATCATAAACTGTCCGTGGATGGTGCTCAAAGGGCCTGGGAAAACGAGAGACGGGGGGAGAGAGAGAGCGAGAGAGAGAGAGAGAGAGAGAGAGAGAGAGCCGAGGGAGAGGGCCGAGACTCAATTTCGACTTGATTCTACCACGATTTCGCGAGCCGCCGCGAAATCGATGTGGAACACGCGCGACACGGAAATAGTGATTTCGCGTTTATTTAATAGGGCGGTGCGCGCGCGATACGTTAACGTTCGGCCCCCGCGCGTCACACGAAAATTATTTTCCGTTGTCCGTCGTTTCGGTCGCCACTGTTCCGCTAGGAAAACGCGTGAGCATGCGAACGGCCGCGGGTAATTAATGTAGCTCAACGCGGTCCGTACCGGTTGTTTGTCGGCGGAAATTCTCATTTGAAAAAACGCGAGACAAGGATGACCCGTGGCGGCATGGCCTGGCGTCCACGGTATAATTGTACGCGCCGGTAAGAATGAATAATACACATCTAATTTCGCTAATAACAATGCGCGCCATGTGCGCTACGCCCGGTCGGCTTTTTAATATTTCACCGTTGCCCCATGTTCGTTTCGCGGCAATCGGTCTTTCTACCACGATTCTCGATTGCCTTCAGCCTCTCTCCCTCTCTCTCTCTTTCTCTCCGAGTTCTTCCACCATTTTCGCATTGGCAAACGCCGCAGATTTTTTCGCGGTTCCCCGAGACGACTGATTTTTATCGAACTCCGACGGATTGAGAAGTTTATAGACGGGAATCTTTACAAGAGTTCCCTGGTAATTGAAAATATTCAATTATGCGCAGTCGGCAGACTTCGCCATTAACGTCACTCGAGTTCACGGTCTCTGTTATTATTATTGTTTAATTATTATTCACGAGGCAATAGATTTCCCCGGAGGAAGCCCGGGCTGCTTTGAAGTTAGACGCGGAGTCAAGCTGGATCGCGCAATTTCCACTGAGCACGAGCTGGAAATTTTACAGTTACACCGTTGCATAACCGCGTGTTTTACATTTTCTTACCTTGGGTCCGCAGTCGGAACACAGGGAGCCTGAATCTTTTACAACGTCGCTGCCCTCGCTGTACAAAAATGTGTTAATACGTCAGGCTTATGTGAATTCCTTAAAACACTGACGAAAAAACGGGGAACACGTTACCTTTTTTCCTTCCAACCCTCTATTATCGAATATACTGTCTTACGAGGGATTATACGGGAGTGCTTGAGGAATCATGGTAGCACCAGAGAAACGCTAATTTGGTATGAACAACAATTTGCGAACGAAATTTTCTCATTTGACGTCCCGTTATCGTGAAATAGCAAATTCCCGCAGGAAAATATTTGAACCTTTTAAAATAATTGGGGCCTGGAACTATAGAAAAGCTCTTTCATGAGTTTTGATTGTTTCCATATAACGTTTACTGAGAATGAGGTCGAAAACAATTTATTCTAGATTGCTTATTTATGTTTTCACGTGGAATCACCCATTTTCTATATGCACAGCAATTTTCGATATACGCAGGACAGATAGAAGAGAATCATAAAGTATAATTTGTACGCAGTGAATTCAAAAAGTCGTCGGACTGAGTTATATCCAGTCAATTTAGTAGCGCGATTTCTATTTCACCGCGAACCGTGTAGGGATAAATTAAGCTCGGCAGTTTCGATGGTTACGTAGTCAGAAGTTGACAAATTGTTGGGCGTGCTTTTCATAATGAATCGTGTACTTTTCACACGGACAAATGTTCTACAACGTTGTGTAAAGCCACAGTCATTTATTTAATTAAGTCAAAATTGAAAAGGCAACATTTATCACGGTAATTAGACAACATGTTAAAAGATCAATCATTGTTCTATTCCGACCTGTTGTTTCTACCAAACAACACGCTATTTAAAGTGTATTTTTGTCCAAATAATATCAAGAGCGTTTTAAATAATTCTTCACTCAACATTTAGTGTTGTCCCTCATCGTAAGATCAAACAGTAATTACGATACAAAAATTCAAGAATACCATCGCGTCACGATAAAACAGCGGAGCGCCGAAAAACCAATCAACTTTTATATGAAATATATTTTTGCGCAGCGACCGGTTGACAAGTGAATTAATGTGGCAGAGTTAAATGAGCCGAGCCGTATATAAAAACCTTATTTCATCGGTCTGGCCTTAATGGGTTAACAAGGGGCGATAAAACAAGTTTGCCCTCGGTCGTTCCTCGGAGTTGAACGTGCGGCGCGGCGTGCCATTGGAACTTTGGAAAAGGGTTCCGCGGGGGTGTGAGTCCTAAAGTCTCGAGCTGCTTGAATTTATTCGGATCCGGCTTGGCTTTCGAGCTAAGCCTTCGCGAGCCGCGCATCGAATACTCGCGTTTATCGCTCGAACCTTGCAGATAATAAGGGCTGATAGATCGAAAACCGTTGCTCGATACATATTTACTTTTGTCGGTATCCACGCACGCATACACAACACACACACACACGGGCGTAAAAACACTACGAAGTCGCAGGGCGCGGACCCTTAATGGGATCCTCGTTTTTTCGAAAAAGTTTCCGCGGCAACGGCGAAGAATAATCGACCCATATATTTAAACTCCGGCATAAAAGTCGCGGGACGGAGGATCGTGGCTGCGGGAACCGTTGCCCGGGTAAAAAAGGAATGACGGGAGCAGTTAGTATCGCTACATTTGCGGGGAAAGAATGACTGATCGTAAAAGTCGCGAGGACGAGGCTCTAATATACCGGCCACGAGAAGCTGAAACACGTGCAACGATGAAATTGCCCGGGCGAAGGAGGAGATGGCTCCCTTCCTCTTCTACCACCGACGGTTTCGTGGCTCGCATCGATTCTGGGAGACCCGCGATCTTCGATATCTTTTATCGCGACCCGGCTATCGCGGATTTATCTCTAGGCGGCTAGTCGGGATGGAATTTTATGGAATATCGACGTTCGCTGGTGACTGTAAATGATGGAACACCACCGAGAATCGAAATTATTTTTCGACTACCACCGCACCGTATTGAGCTCCTCTTCTACCTGTTTTACACAATTTAATAGAAATCTGCACTTGGCAGACTACCGATCTTCATCGACCGATGGTGTCTGCACCATCTAAAATACTCGAAAACGACTGCTATGCAGTGAGAAAAATTAATGTGATCTCCACTTTAGCTTCACGAGAAGACTTCTTCTTTTAGATACGAGAGACTCTTCCCAATTTTTGTAAAAGAGTCTTAAATTTAATAGAAATCTGCTCTCGGAGATGGACTGGCATTCGGAAATATTTCATCCGAATATTGTACTTCGTACATTCAACATTCGGAATATCTAGTAGCCAGCGTAAAATTCGACCAATTCTTGTGTGTCAGACCGCACGATAAAAATCGTCAAACTTGGAGGATTCCGCGTCGCGAGCACCGCCGACAGCGGACTGTGCTCAAACTTTGCCAATTTTTTCCGCCTACTTGGAGTGAAAACTACCGGTTCCAATTTTACAATAACACTTAGCGTTATCTGCTCCGCGAGTTAGGAAAGTCGGTTCTCCGTGCAACCAACTTCCAAATATTCTTTCGCAAAAGATACTCGCTTCCGGGACGCATAACCACGCAAAGAGACAAACACAATTTGAATTCGCGAAAGTCGCTCGCGAATTGCTACTTTCGATCCACTGTAGCTGCATGGGACACACTCTAATGTTCTTCCATTTTACATTTTAAATCGAAAAATTTTACACATTAATGTTGATATACGTATTGTATTGTTGAAGATGAAGATGGTGATAGAGATTGCCACAAAAATGTTCATAAATCGTGTAGATGAAGATAACCATTAATAACAATTGTGGATGAAATGATGACAAATGTTTCATGGATTGTTTCAACGTACACCCGTTATACTTTGACGAAAACTGTATGCACAACGTGTTCTTGGTATATGTAGTAAGCGTAACAGGCGCGTCGAACGCACATCGCCGGACCGGTTCATTATCGATCACTCTCGGATCGCGTTTAATGCTGGGCGTCCGCGCCGCCGCTATCTCGTCGCATTACGATTAATTAATTTACATTTCGCCGCGATAGTAACTGGCCTCGGCTCGGTTCGGCTCGGCTCCGCTCGGCTCGGCGTGCGAGCAAATCTTCCGCGGACGTTTATCTGTGCAGGTCGGGCGGGTAACGCAAATAGCCCGCGCGGTTCGGGACCGCGAACGAATCCGTACCCGCCGCGAAATATCGTTCGCGATACGGGGGAAAACGCGTTTTCATAAACACCGCGACGAGACCGTATGGAAATTGCCGGGGCGCGTTTACGGGCGCCACGCGCAACCGAATCTACGCCCGCTGTTTAGCGGAATTACGAGTGGACGGAACCGAAACGCTCCCTCTCTTTCCTTCGCTTTCCCTCTCTCTTTCTCTCTCTCTCTTTCTCTCTGCCGTTTTAATCATTGCCACGCGTGATTGATACCGCGGGCACGCCATCGCGCTTTGACGTCCTCCTCGATACCGTAGAAACTCGATACTATTTTTTGTTTTTGTTCCGCCAGGCACAACGCGGAATTCCAATCTTGCCGGACGCTCACTATCTCCATCATGCTGGACGTCGCACGGATCCGCTGTCCGAGCGTGCATCCGACTGGATTCGCTAGAATTCGAGTGCGTTCCGCGGTCCCATATTTGAAACAGACCCGCATTGTTCGCGATGTTCGAATTTAATGCGTACGCAACGCTGCTGAACTGTATAATTTTCGTTTCGGCCGTGAACACGCGGTTGCCGAATCGCCGAAGAAAGAACTGCAGTTCATTCGAACCAAGGCTAATCCCGTTGAATACCGAAGAAGAATATTGGTTTTGCTGGCTGCTGTATAATCTTAAGTCACTGCTGGTTGTTACTGAACTTTCTGCTGGCCGAATCGCTCGTTGCAGGGACCCGTTCGACCCCATAAATCACCCGAAGGTCGGGACGATTCCGGGCTCAATTAAATCGAAGCGTAAGCATGCTCTGACTGGGAAACTTGATCATAGAACATTTTACAGAAAATCTAGAATTCATATCCAAGCGCAAATACTAAAGCAAGAGGTATGAAAAGGTGAAATTTAGCACAGGATCCGCGTTTCAGATCGTTTCCGTCGTATTTCGCGGCGCCGTAAAATTCGGCCAATCGAGCGGCGAACGATCCATTTCGCTCGGATAGGTATATATATTAAAATTTCGCGATCACTTTGACAGGGCAATTAGGCGGAACGCGGTACTCCGCAACGACCCCGATTTCCGTGGATATTTATCTGTTTCGTCGGCGCACCCCTGGCTCCGGTTTCGCTTTTTTTTTCATTTTTTCTCGTCCGTCGATCGGTTTTGTTTTTATTTTTTTACGCGACCGTCTGATGCACGATAATAATAATCGAATTTGACACGATATACGGGCTGGTGTGATGGATCATAATGATCGGCGGAGTTGACGTAACACCGGCTAGAGATCTCGTTCGGCGAGAGACGATAGATAGGCGGTAAATAAATTTCGGGTCCAGGGGTCCGCTGTCGCGCCTTCCACCCGGCTTATCTGAAATAAAATTAACGCGAGGGCTGTTCCAGCCAGCGGAAGTTGTCGGATTTTATCTACGCCCCTATACGCGAGTCACGGCATTAATGTTTCTCCTCGCATTATCCGGCTGGCCGTTCCGCGATCCGGTTAATTTTTTTCCACGGAATTTCCGAGCGAAAGATGTTCGATATTTAAGCTGCCGAGCAACGGGGGTCTCGCGAAGGGTTGCAATCACTGCGAGCTTTTCGACTTATTGGAAGGATCCGCGGATGTTCTGCTAGTTTACAAATTCACATTTATTACATACGATGTATGTATATATTGCATACAATATTTTACAAAGGTTACAAAACGAGTATTACTCGTCGCAAGATTTTCTTCTGCAAATTATTTGTCGCAGTTATTGATTTGATGTCCTGAGATCTTTTGGGAGTCCTTTGTAAGGTTTAAAAGACATTGGGAGACATTGTGGAAAACGTTAAGGAAGCATTGAAAGATATTAGGAAGCCATGGAAGGCTTGAGATACCTTAGGAAACCTGGGTAAACTTTGCAACGCTTTCGAAAGTCTCGAGACACCTTGACAAATTATTGAGCAACTTGTGGAAACGGAGATAATCTCGGGAAACCACGAAAAACCTTAGGAAATCGTGAGAGCGTATCTTTAAGCAAATCTCCCGGAACCGTATGGTTCGAATTTCTACATATACTCAAATTTCACTCGGAAATCTCGAATTCTCAATGGTCCTAATCGTGCGTGAACCCCTCCGCGACAGGTAAGAAGATGCCGCGCGTCCACGATCCGGTTCGCAAACGAATTGGAAAACGATCATTGTACGGGGTGTACTGCTCGAGCAATCGACCGGCGACTTTTTCTGTGCGGGGAACGCGGGCGGTAGCATCTAGTTTACATAACATCGCTTTCATCGAAATCGCAGGCTCTCCGATCCGGCAATTTCCAGCGCGGGAACGGTTCGCCGGGATCACCGTTCCGCGCTTCTTTCGTCGATCGTATGAATACATTCTCCGAAACTGTTATAGAACGGTAAAAAATGCCAGTAATTCATTCGGAATCTCGTGGACGGGATATTCGAGGTGGCTCGATCTCGTTCGAGAATCCCGAAATCTTCGCCATCTGCATCGCGATAAAACAGAATCCGCGTAGCCGGTCTCATAATCCCCATCAGACATTTTCCCAAACAATCCGGGTCAAACTGGAGCTCAACTCGGCTCGAGTCTTGAAGTACTACGACGCAAGAAACAGAGATCCAAGTCCCGGGTATATCGTAGACCTGAATAGCCCGGCTCCGTCAACTTCGTTGAATCGATCAGGACCGTTAAAACCCGACGAGATCCACGATCATTCCGCCGCGCGTTCGTCCTGTCGCCCATCGGCATTGCACCGAGACGCTTCTTAAACATTCGGTCGACCCGACGAAAACGCATAACGCTAATTACCCCGATGAAGTCTTTAATTAAACCCAGAACGCATTCCGGGCGTTCCATCTTTTCGCTCGAGGCGGATTCCTCGCTTGAACCCTCGAGAAATAGCTCGCGATTAAGATATCCGACGAATCCGGCCGAAAGAACTTAATTCTTCGATCGACGTTCGACGAGAAGACTACCGCGGTTTCTGTATTCCTGGGCAAGAACCTCGGCCCTGGCAACGCGCTCGATTGCCCTGGGGAGCAGAGCTTCGGGGGCAAATTGACCTCGGCGATGCTAGAGACCCTCGATTTTAGGAGCTCCGCATCAATAGCTACGGGAGGTATTCTATTCCAATCCCTTCCCGTCTAGAGTGCCCTAAGTGGGCGTGGCGTGTTGCTCTCGGCTTAGGCGGGGCTAGTGCCCCACGGGGCAATTTGCCTCTACGCAGCTGCCTTTTAGCAATTTTCGCCACGTTCTTCATATGGAAATTCAAATCTGCTAATCCTTATACTTATTCGTTACACCCTAAATTATTCGATACGACGTTCATTAAACATTATTGCTTTCTTCATCAAATGAGCGTCTTGGAAACATACAAACCCCACTTAATTGTAATACATTGATGGGACGATTGAAAAATTGTTAAAAATTGTGAAGAGTCATCCATAGCAACATAAGACTACATTCAACAAACATTCTACAATCTAGACCAAAGTGGGTGTGGCTTTGTTGCTCGTGACTCTTTCTAACTTGAACTCTCTTCCACATCTTCCCATTAGTTTCAATATTAAGCTACATAACACGATATTTACCAAATATTAAAAGTTAACCTCTTGCCAACTGACAACCCCCGCTCGAATGAAATACACTTACATGACAATGTAAAAATCGTAAAGGATTGTGGTACGTTTTAAGGTGCAGTGGACACAGATCGGAATCCGAAGATCATCACTCCGGTCGCGACGAGAGGAATCGCGCAGCCGCGCCCGAGAAATCCGCTCCGGAGGACAGCAAGGGGCGGTGCGGCGGGGACGCCTTAATTACAGCCGGTCTGGGCCAAGGGATTCGGGTTATCTTATCCGGGCTGAGTCAGTATCGAGGCCGATGTTCTCTTCGCCGGCGTTATTAGCATAACATAAGACGGGGTACGAGCTGGCTGCGTGGGCGGCGCGCGGACCCTCGCGACGACAAGCCGCGCTACGAGAGAGATCAGGACCGAGACGACCAGCCTGGAGCCGAAGCCGAAGCCGGCGACGTTGCCACGGATTCGACCGATATCGCGCCAGCCTGTTCCGATTAGACCTGTCCTCTGGGTCCTGTAGAGAGTCTGGCCTAACAGAGCCGAATGCACAAATCGAACCCTGCTGTTGGCGCTGCCACTAACAACTGTGGATGTGTTTGTCTAGTAATAGATACCAACCCTACGATGTTGAAAGTTCTGGGAAATGCATTTATGTTGCTGGTGTATGCATACGTTGCCGAACTATATCAAGAGCACACATTTCGAAACTTTTGGGACGACCCAATATTTTCGAATTTTATTCTCCGTGTAGAAATAAATTTTCATCGGTCGTGGGATGACGAAGTTGCAGCGTGGTACACCAGTCGATATATGTATAAATGATTGTACGATTGCAGTGGAGCGTATTGAGCATCGATCTGTTTTATTGGAGGGCGGTTAATAAACACCTCCGGTGATTGCGTTGGGTAAAAATAAGATCAACCGAAAACCTCCAGTGATCCATGGCAAGATTTAATACGGGAACCATATACGCACCGACGATCGTTGGTCCACGTCGTTACCGGTTGCTTGAATAATGCATGCCGCATATATTGAAAGCGAGCCAGGATTAAAGCGACATCGGGGACCCAGCCACGGCCCCGTTCGACTCGGGAATCGTATCGAAACATAGGCTCTCCGCGGTACCACGTGGAGTCATGTCGGGGATACACACGAGAACTCGAAATATGTATATTATACAACGTGACCGCGATCGGTCCAGTGTACGGGCAAGAAAATTGCATGATTATCTGTCCTCGGGAATGTTTGTCGCCACGGACAATGGACCGGGTAGTATAATTTCGCTGTAACACAATGTAATGTGACGAGTTAAATTCTCAAATGTTATAACAATGCCACCTGCAACAATAGGATTCTCCCGTAACATCATGTGAAAAGGCAGCGATCTGAACAACCCGAGATGGAAACGCTGTGTAATAACTGATTAAAGGATTCAATTCCCCGGTCTTGTGTGGGGATTATCAATAACAATTACTTAGTTGGTAGTAAAGCATACTCTACCTTTCAGCGCAACAATTGCGCTGAAATGAGGATTAAAGTCCTCTTTCTCTCCATCCTAGAAATAGTACGAATTTATCACAGTCATTTGAGGATGCTTTGAAAGCGTTTAGGCGATTTTGACTGTATCTAAGGGCTTTTATGAATCATGAGGATACTGAAACATCTTCGAGGACTTTCTAAGAGCGCCAGTAAGTGTCAAGAATATTTTAAAGACATTATGAAACCCTTAAAAGTTATGACGACTCTTCAAAAGTATTTTTAAGACTCTAGGAGGTAACAGAAACCCTTCGAGAACCTTTCTGAAACTTTCGAAGAATCTGGAGTCTTTCTACGAGACCAGTAAAATTCTGCAAGACGTTGGAAGGACTTAAGAGCTCCCTAGGATTCATAGAAGTTTACGAGGATTCTTGGAGGACCTGTAGGAGTCCTTCCAGGGCCTGCTAGGAGCCACGCAGGCCACGTTAAAGGCGTGTCTTGGGAAAACTGGAGACCTTCGAAAGCTTTCCAGGGGACCAACGGGATCTGGAGGATCCTCCAGCGACTTCGAAAGCATCCCGAGAGTCTTCGAAGGGTTTCTTGGGAGCGCCAAGGGATCCGGAGGGCCCTCGAAGAATCTCGCTGGAGTCGATTGGTATCTCGAAGTTCTCGCGGATAGTGGTCTTATTTTCGAAAGTTGCGTTCTAGGAATTATAGAGCATGGGAGTAGTTTTCAAGTTGCTCGCGATCAGCTCGCGATGTGAGGCGTTCCCGGTCGACGGTGGCGGATCGATACTGAAATCTTCGATCTCGAGCGGTGTCGCGCACCGATGGGCACCGAGTTGCGAGTTGAACCGCGAACGAGTTAAGACTCCGTGCGGCTGATAAGGGGAGATTCGTGGGAGTCGTGGTGGAGAGGAGTCAGTTCGTCAGTTTTCTTGGATCGTGTTTGCGGCGTGGCGTGGCGCGGTCGAGGCGGTTCAGCAGATAAGAAGAAACCGGAGTTTCGATCCCGCGAGCGAGCGTGCGAGCCAGCGGCGACGATAAGCGCGAAATGCAAGCCGAGCAGAATACGAACGGGCCACGGTTCGCGGATCGACGAGCAGACACCGGAGGATACATGGTTTGCCAATTACGTTTCGAGACCGAGCGGATTCAAAGAAAACCGCTCACGGGGAACCCGAGTTCTCGATATTCTTTGCTACGCGCCGCTGTTTTTCTCTTATTCATGGGTAGATTTTATCTCGTCCCCTATACTTCCCCTCGTATAAACTCGCGATCCGCTCTCGGAACCTTCCGGCCTCACCGATTCACAACAATCCATAAACCTTCCAGCCTTCCAGCTGCTTTCTAATAACGCTCTACATAACCGCAACAGCCCTATTCGTACCTGCAATTAGGTGACCGCTTTCTTACTGCAATTTGTTCTTCAACTACTCACTTCTAAAATTCTCTGGTCAAAAGATTAACGCGATATTTTCCATTTAATTAGAAAATGGCGCATCGTCCGCGTGAAACAGAATAATGTCCCACTATCGAATTTGACAAGTCCCGGAACAATCGAAATATACGAAACTCCGTGGGACCGCGCGCGGAGTTACATTCTCGGCCAGATTGAAATTCGAGGGAAATATCGCCGGAAACCGATCCGAGGATTCAGATTTCCGGTCCACCAGGCCGAGAACGCGGGACGAACCGTCAAACGCGGAAAGAAGCAATGATCAGACACAGCTCCGAACGTTCTCGAGAAACGATCTCACTGGGTGCTCGCGATCGAGAGCGGTATCTCTCTCGGCTTTCTCTCAGTCGCGTGAGTTATAGAATCGGTTTGCGGTATCGTTCCGAAACGCACCTCTGCGTCACACGTGTGCCCTCGCGATATTGCACCGATATTGCATCCTGTCCCGCGCACTGCAAACCCCTTTGTCCTTCGACGATGGCAAGGTGTCGTCCCCTCCTTCCTCACCGGTTTCAACGTCGCCTCGATCGCTCCCCGAGAACGTAACCGCGAACTTATGGTTACTTCGGAGCTCCGGCTTTCCTACGGACTCCGAGTTGATCTTCGCTAGCCATCTACGATTCCTGACTGCGATGTTAGTATCGTGGACGGGATCGATTCTTTTGAACGGTCCGAGGAAATTGGTTTCCATGGTGGGCTATCTGGTTAGGGAAACTACGGGAACGGGATCGGGATGGTTAAACGACCGTGTGCACCGCGATCCGAGTTATAATTTGCTAGGGATCACTCGTGCTTCGCTTGGGATGTTCGTTTTTAGTATTTTGAATATTGCTGGATTATTTTTAGGAATCATTCTGTAAAAATATCATTTTGTAAAAATGTCGTGAACTGTCCATCATACTCGAAAATTTTTCAAATTCCAATAACGCTAGAGTCAACAAATGTTTTTAAAGATCGAATCCGTCACGGACTTGAGGATTAAAGTCTTTCCTTTAGAAAGAGGTTTTAACTATTAATTTACACTTTTTGCTCCCGTTTTATTAGACTTTGAATGAAAAGTGTATCACACACTTCCAAGCAGCAGTTTCAGACAGTAGATCACAAAACCAGGTTTTCCAAAATTGAACTGAAGCACAGCGGATCAACTGCCAGGAAAGTACCCCTGTCGGTATCATGCTAATCTCCACGAAAAATTCCACCGGAGAAAATAATGAACCGTTGCGCGATGGTAACGGTTGAACGGGGCGAGGCTTGTGAAAAAAATGTCGGGGTTGATTTGCCCATTGCCGGGCTTACCAATCAAGCTGTCATAGCTGCTGGGAATCGTGGCGGCTTGATAATGTTATCGATCCGCGATTCGTCGTCGCCGGGTATCGGTGCGCGCATGCATGCGTCGGGATGCGTGCATGCGGAAGTGCACGCATCGATGCGCAATTCGTGATTGCACGCATATGCCGTCGGACGACTTGATGGTTCGCCTCGAACAAGGCAAATGGTAATTTGAGGTTTCGCGTCGCCGGGTTCGTTCGTTTGCCGGCTGTAGGCGGGGGTAGTGTGGCGAATGCGTGGGTGGAGCGGGACGGCAAGGTGGCAACATTTAAATTCAATTAAAAATAAAAGGGTTGGCCCGTTGGAACGCGAGTTAGGGTTACATTCGAGGCTCGAAAAATCAAAGGAGGCCGGTTCCAGGGAAGCGCAACAATAAAACCGAGTGGGGCTGCGCTCTCGAGGGTTGAAAACGCCGCCCTGCTCTCGGTGCTTAATGTTTTATACCCGTATATATATATATATCCGCCGTCCGACTTCAGACGGAGGGAACACTCCATATCCTCGTCCCTGTTATATTTATCGCTCTGCTCCCCCTCCCGAACCCTTCTCCTTTTTCCTGTTATCGGTTAAATGGTTATTAAATGAATCGCTTTGAAACGACCGCGCTTTCACCGCCCACGTCCCCTTTTACCCGAGCAGGATACGTCCGTGTTCCTCTTCTTCCGCTTGTCCTCCTCGAATTGGCTGGTTATGATTCGCGACCGACAACATCAATCGGTAAGATATTGCCCGGGAGCGAAGAAGCTCGCGGGACAGCACCGGTCCAGATTCGTCGGGGATAAGATTGGTTTAATCGTGTATAAAAGCATTACTCCGGGGAGAGACTTCCATCTGACATTCTCCTTGACATTTTCCGCAGGAGAATGGGTTGCGATCCCCGAGGGTTGGTCAGCCCGGTCGCCATTCTTGCTACTCCCCGATCATTTGTCAGGAAATATTGGAGCACGCTTACCCGGGGTTCCCATTGATGGCCAATGATGGACGATTTAATGGATCAATCCGGAACTGATTTTACAAGATTCCCCTGTTAGCCGGGCGCTTGCGGCAAATTACCCGGTTCCGCCTCGAAATTTAATTAGAGGATAAGGAATGCAATTCCTTGCGATACTGAAATATAGGTCTCGTTGACCCAGATGCGCTTCAATTTTGCTTTATTTCCTCGGAACAGTGTCACTGTTCCGCAATCCCGGAAGCTAAGTGGAACGTATTTGGTATTGATTCAATTTCGGCTCCAGATTTCCAAAAAATTGATGGATGCCGTGTCGTGTACCGGGTGAGTCACAATTGCTACATCTGCATTGTTGTTGAAGCTGTCTTAGACTAAAATTCCAACAATATGAATAGAAGATACATTTTAATATTGTTTCCAAGCTTTTTCGGAAGTGTTTCCATGGCTTTTCTAATTCTTTTTCCAGAAATCATAGAATCGGATATAATAAAATTGAAACGTCCTTCTCTAAAATCCTCCTGTGAAGTATTTCTCTTGATTTCAGCGCGAGACTTGACATCATATACAGGTCAGTTAAAGCACATTGCGCCAAAGATTAGGTGTTCCATTTCCCGGGAGCCACTCCGCGAGCAATAAAACAATACATAGGAACGGAATTACCTAGCTGGTGGAAGTATGATGGAAACATATCTAGGTTAAGATAGAGATTCGGTAGGACGGTTTCGGTGGACGTCAGTGTCTCTGCCAAGAAGCAAGTCGACGGGGGGCGGCCGATAAGAACGGTCCGGTTGAATTATAAATGAAATGCAATATATCAGATTGGCATCAGCGTGGCCCGGGGACGAAGCAGAAAATCAGGGGAGGTCCGGTGTGACGACTGCAACACGTTTTCGTGGACGAGTCGCCGATGCGGACGGGGAATCGATTTTCCTTTCGGCTCGACGGCCGAAATAAATTCGCGGTTAACGTTTGTGCCGTTGCTTCGGACGAGGGTTGCCGCCCTCTGCCAACGTTTCGGCGGGTAGCTGGGGGAGAGGCAGGGGGAAAGGGACTGTCGTTGGCCCGACATTCTATTTACTCTGGAGACGCCGATATTATGCAATCGACGGCGGTCTCTCCTGTCTTGGCGAGTCGAAGGAAGCGAGAACGTGCGGCGTCGGCGTCGACGGTGGCGTCGACCGTCGAAGCCGGCGTCGACGTCGCACCCTCCCCAGCTCCACTGTTTTTCCACGTTTATTTATTCGTTGCTTAACCCCTTCGGCGATCGAATTTGAATACGTGTTTTTTCTGCGCCTCCACGGTCGACGGTTAACCGGCCGGCAATCGAATTCGTATTAGCGCCCCGTCTACCACTGTGATTTTTCGCCCCGTGCCGCGCCGGCGAGTCTGATCGTTGCGAAAACATAAAAAATAACCGACGCGTGAAAAGTTTGCTTGAACAGCACGCCCCGGCACTGTTTGTCTGGAGGTCCTCTTCTTTCCGGCGCCGCAGTCTTAATGGCGATTTTTCAGATGCCGCAGCCACCGATCATTTTCCTTCATCTTCGTCGACTCACTGTTTAGAATATCGCCAGGTAAACTACTTTACAGCATTTTTGTATTTTTACCAGAAATGCAGATACCCTATTTTTTTACTACTTGAAATAATGAAATAGACCATACCGTATTTACTACTTGAAGTAATATTTTACCCGGGTCTGGAAGAAACTATGCAACCGAATGGCGGATGAAAAATGCGTGGAAGCGCGGAGCGAAATTTGTTCGTACCAGGCTCCGTTTCGGAAGAAAGTCGACGGTAAGTAGAAAAGGTGAGTGATGAACAGACATGAGATTCCCATTCAATCCTATTCAATATCGGGAGCAGCCTGCGATCGTTCATATTCGGTTCCGCGGTGGTTTGGGGAGTTTCAAAAATTTATTTCCCCGGTTTTTCTGCATCCCTTCATGACCGCGAGAGAGTTTCTGTGTTCGCGAAAGGTTCAGGCAATTTCCACAGTTCTGCGACTCTCATAACGCGGCTTCTTTTTTCCGGAGGGATCGCGAGGGCGGTAATGGCGAGGCGCGAGGCATCACGTAGCCGCCGACGTGGATTAATGTTTCGACGCCGAATGTTTTCCCGCTTCTCGCAGGGGAGAATACGCGAGCGAGTTGCGCGGAGGTAACGAGGATCGAGCTTGCGATTTTTCCGGCGCGGTGAAAGCGGAATCAACGAGGAGCCGACGACGTTTCCGCAATTGTCGCGTTAATTCCGGCGTCAGCGCCTCGAGATTAAGGAGATCCGAAGCCGCCCGCTTAATTTGCGAACCCTCGTTTCCCGTCACGTGTAAACACACGACCCTCCAGGCAGATCTCCCATTAGATTACAGAAATCAAAGGCTTACGCGTCTTGCCGCACCGCGGCTACGCCCCCCGCCACCCTCTAAAATATGCGCCGCCGATCCCTACGCGCTCGCGGAATTTTCTGTTTGCGGACGAGCGGGCCAACCCCCTTGCTATGATCGATGCCGCAATTTCGTTAACTCCATTTCGAAGTTCCGTATTCCCGACCGCCTTTGTGTCTGCCAGGCGGAAAACGCGGTGGGCAAATCTCTGACGAACCGGAATTCTGATCGGGATACAGGTGATCTTTATGCAATTATACCCTGTGCGAATTTGCACAAACAACCCGTGTTTTAAATGAAACTAATTTTCAATCAGTTTTTAGAGGGAGATTCCGGGATGACAGATAAAAAAGTGTTTATTTTTAAGCTGCCTTTTTTTAATGTTATTCAACTCTTGTTTGTGCACTGTGCAAAGTAAACTGTGTTTTTCCAGCAATTCATTTTGATTGTTTTTGGAAAACTAATTAGTGCAGGCGATTTTGTAGAACTTTCTGTGATTCTAGTTCACTGCTCTCGTAAATATTTGACCAAGAGGCGTTCCAATAACGCCTGTAGATCGCACGACAGTAAACTGCAAGCAGCGTTCGTCACAAAGAACATTTTCCGGCTTGATTTGCTACGACGTTTTGGTAAACTCTGACGGATTGAGATTGCGGGTTTGCCTGATAAGTCTGATCGAACGACTTGCGGCATAAATCATGCAACGATGTGCAATGAGCCTCACAAAGATGCTAGTCAAGGGACTTTGCCAATTTCGATTAGATTTACGAACATTACTGACTTGATTACAAACTTCTGTCAATTTTCTTATCAATGTGGTGATAGTATTAAATAAAAGACACATTCAAACATGTCATAGCTTTATCGAATAAAATGGATAATATTTATTTTACCATGCTTATATTAGCTTGCAGAGTTGTTGTTGTATGCGTCAAATCTTGTAATCGAATTTTAAACCACTTCCCGATGAGCTAGAGACTTGAAACTTTAAACATAGCTCAGAACTAGATGACAATGCAATATTAAAAAACAAATTTTAAAAAAATTTATCTACGGTATCTGCGTTTAGGAGAAAAAATTTTTTATATTAACCGTCATACCTTGCCGCGCGACGCTCGGTAATACGTCATTGCGTTCCGCGATCCCCACTCCGCGCGCCAGCGCTCCCTACTCCACTACGTGGTCCCACTCCGACTCCATCCCCACTCCACTGGCCCACGTCGCATCGAAGGAGCTCAGTGTGGTTGTGGTGTTCCATTCATTCGCTTCCATTTCGGACAATTTCGGACTCCATCAAGAGACGTCGTCTCTCGGATTCATCCCCTCATTCTATCTCGTGTATTTCCATATCTTGCGTTTCTATATCTTACTATTTATAGTCACTAATGTCTAAAAAGATTATTTTCTCCTTTTTAGTGCATTTTAATATAAGCGTGGTTTTCGAAAAGACTTTTTTATATATTTTATTTTATGATTTCTCTTGAGTTGTTTAAAAAATCCATTGAAATATTTATTATTTGAAGGCTGTTCCCACCATATAAATACGAATAGCAGCACCCACAAAGCAACACTAACGTAATTAGTCAAATCCTTCCTCTCCGTGTATTTCCAAGATTTTCCCAAGGGACCAAACATGGTTCCCAAATATTTTCGGCGAAATTCCTAGTTTCAGCGCGAAATACGTAAATCCAGCGAAAGTTCGTTAAAAAATTAATCCCAAGAGAGATTCAAGAGCGAAATGGAAGTAAATTTACAGTAACGAAACTGGTCGAAAGGTAACGCAACATTTTCACCTGGCGCGACGCTTCCAACAGCCCCGGCGACTACTCATGCCCGAGAATATTTCCGTCAGAGGTAAATCCAATCGTTTAAAACCCGACCGGTGACGGATCTAACGCTCTCGACGGTTTACCGATAAATCGGCGAGCTAATTGCACGGCTGAAGATTTTAATTTCGGTCGACTTCCGGCGCTGGAGGGGTGGCGACAACGTGTTTCGCGAGCTGCGTAATTACGCGGGGGCGGAAGGGACACGCTGTCGTAGCCGATGCGTCCCAGTTTCGTCGATCGATTAATTAAGGGGAGGAAAGTCGCCCGACGACGGTTTGTTTCGACGATGACGGTGTTTCGAATGGCCTCGGAATCGAACTTGAATTCGGCGAGGGCCTGACGTTGCGTTTGGGCCTGGTGACCACAAACACGGACAGAGAGTTAACAGTAATAAATATGCTGCAGACCTTTGCACAAATTAGAAATGTTCAGCTTTACCCCGTGTGATGGAAACAAGAGCTAAATACAAATTTAAATTTAAAAAATGTTTAATATACCACGTTTTTAAGACAGACTAGAAAGTATTAAATAATTTTTCCTAGCCCCATACTGGTAGTTCTGAAAATTTGTGATTGTGAATGTTTGATAATAGCTATGAAAATACTTGTAAGATTTAAAACGAAAAACGTGGAGCACTTGCAATAGATAATTATAATTGATGCATGAATAGTTCACCTAAGTCACTAACAATTTTATTGCACTGCAAATGATATGAACTGTTGTGTGAGTTTTCTCAACGACAGCTACTCTCTACACTCCTTACTATTATCCTACACCCCACGTTTTTCGTTTTAAATCTTACATGTATTTTCATAGCTATTAAGAATTCACAATCACAAATTTTCAGGACTATCTGTATGGCGTTAGGAATCTGTATGTGGGGCTAAGAAAAATTATTTTATACTTTTTAGTCCGTCTTAAAAACATGGTATATTAAAAAAATTTTTTATTTAAATAATTATTTGCTGCTTTTTATTTTAAAATAACTTAAATCGAAAAATTGAATCCAACTTAAATGCAAAAATGTACTGAAACACTTTTAACTACGTAATGCATGGATGTAAAATTCAACCCTTCGAACGCATCTAGAAAGCTTCACGATTGCAACTATTTTATAATACACTAGCGAAAAATCAGAGCAGTGAGCATTTTGCTGAAGCATAAAAGAGCTCAGTATAACGTTGCAAGTTTAACGAGGAGGTTAAAAAAAGGAATCGCTGCAAATGGTCTGAATTTTATACTTGTTCCGTTGCTTTTTAATTGCGCAAAAAATTCTTGCGCCATCGCAGAAACGACGTGCAATTGAATTGTTTAGTATCTTTCTAGTGGGAAGCTCTTTTGCCAGGATGATTCTCTTGGATTCGTTTTTCTTTCCCGGAGGAGGGGAATTTCATAAAGTTTCATTGTTCCGGTTATAAATTTTTTCGAACGTCCGTCCGGATAAAGTGGATTATTCCAGGTGCTCGGATGTAACGAATGATCTTTTGATTTTGGGAGTTCCAGCGAGGGAAAAGCGAATTACGGCGGCGGTCATAAAGGGATTCAATTTACCGCAAGTCCCATGAAATTCTATTACCCGGACCGTGGCCTGCGTAATATTATAATAAACGCATTAAGATGAAAAAGTAATTGGGTAATCCACTCTTCGCTCGGCATTGTGTCGCATTAATACCTGCGGCGAGCGTTCCGATCCCAAAGCATAATACGCCGAAACAAAATACGACGCGGCCCAGAAATCCTCGTCGAACTGTAATACGCTGGTAGATTAAATTGCTCATGGTGTCCCGCGAACGAATCAAGGCGCACAATGCCGTCATACTACCATCTGCCATACACTGAAATAGCTCATACAGTTTTTTCAATTTTTTCCCCGTGGCCAGGAAAAAGTATATTACTGATTTTATTGGAAACAGTTGCGTCTTAGGAAAGAGAAATATTTGCAGCGTTATCGTACTAAATTAATAAATAAATAAGATAGACTTTGGATTGTTATGTAAATGAAACGAAAGCAAATGAAAATTCATGTTTGTAAGTTGAAAAATTACAAGTACTTTCTACTTCTTTAAACTACATCGAGTCATCTATATGTCATAAATGTATAACATCCGCAGTCTAACATTGTGAGTTACGAATTAGGTCCTATCTGAGAGCCCGCCCAATTTCCACAACTCTCCCCTAATATTTCATACATACATTATTGTATGTATAAACTTCAGAAGCATCATTCAGGTCGCAGTAGAGGTGCAACGTGAATGAACCACCTTCTATTTTGATAGGATTATATTATATTAAATTGAACGAAAAACGTGTACATTTTTACGTCATTGTGAAATCAACCAACAAACACAATACATTAACACCACATATAAAGCATTGTCTACGTCTCAACCAAACTACATTTTGGAAAATCTTTCTATACGTATCTACTTAATCTAACCTCCCGAATTTCAATCTTCCCGAAGTCAACCACCAAAAACGCACCCCAACGCCCAATCCCGCTCTTCAACCGCAAAAGGCGAATCCCATAAGGAAAGGTGTGTATCGAATATTTCCCCGAATGCGACACATACATATGTAAGTGTCATAAAAATGTAGATGCTGGTACGACAGGCCCGGGGCGGTGTAAAGAAGAGGACAATTTTCCCCCCATTATTTCGGATTACTTGGAAGAATAGTTGTCTTACAGAGAGCCCGGGCGGAGGGATGAAAGGATCCGTGGTGGTAAACCGTTGAGCCCTCTTTCCGCACGCACCGTGTAAAAGAGAGAGTAGAGAGAAAAAAAGAAGTGAAACGGGGGTGGAAGAAAGCGCAAAGATAGCGGCGTTCTGCACGCACAAAAGGCGGCGGCTCGGGGCGGGAACTCGAGCGCGAAACATGCCACTCTGGCCGCGTGACAGAGGTGAAACTTAAGCTCCCCAACGGTGTTCCGACAGAAAGGAAATTCGCGGGAGGTTTTCCCGTGGCGCGTGTTTCGGCTGTCACGCCGTTAACGGTTTTCCAACCCCCTCTCGCTTTCTACACCCCCACGTAGAACCGAGCCGGACGAGGCGAGCTCTTCCTTTTTCGGGAGACGTTATTAATCATAACGGGACATGAATCTTGGGATATGTATGGCTCGCTGCGAGGGGGGCGAGCACGTGGACCGAGGGGCGGAAACGAGAGCGAGAGGGTACGTCGAGGAACGATCGCCGAGCGATAAGTGCGACGCTCGATTTCCCCCGCGAACGTATTACCTTCTGTCGGCGATTAACAAACGCGGCTTCGAATCGACGCCGACGCAATTTTTCAGCCCCCCGGTTCCTGCCACCGGAAAGAATTGTTTCGCCCGGGAATTTTCATAACTCATATCCAGCGAGAGCGCCGATGTTTCGAATCCCGGAATTCTACCGCCCCCGCTGCCCTAGATCGATCCACCCGCCGCGCCGCTGCTCCTTTAAGAATTCCGGAAGCTTGTTTTCTTCTTTCCCACCCCTCCCGATTTATTATCTCTTGCCGCCGGTTTAATTTATTTTCAACTCCGACATTCATACTACCCGGCCAGCGAAAGTCCGCGTCTTATGATTTATCTCGCGAGCGAACGCTACCCCCAGGTAATTTGCTGTTAATTGTTTCTACGAGTCCATTCTATCGATGCAGGTATTTATTTTCACTGGGGAACTTCGATTCTCGTTTCGATGAAGTGTTAGTTCTGCGAGGTGAGGAGTGTTTACACTTAGAGGAGGTTGGTTGATGTTTTTGGCGAAGTGGCTGACTCGATGTTACAGGTTTATTCACCCTTTGAGCGCCACTATTCATTGTGCCGGTAGCCTCAATGCAAAATGAAATATTTGCGAATGGAAAGGACAAGAAAATGAAGGTTCTCTTGGAAAAATGTGTTTCTCTCAATTGTGAAACCAAGCATCTTTGATTTTTTACTTTCGAGTCGGGACAAAAATCCGTAAAATCGTAACATTAACAGAACGTTCATGTTTAATATTCTTTTTTACATAATTATTTTAATGACCATACGGATTGAATTGAATTCGATATAACCAAACATACGTATACTCACATGTAAACTCATCATTTGTGAAGCTCAACAAAGAAATTTCGTATACATTAAAAATGTATTATGTTGCGGGATTATAACAGAGGCCTTGTCATTTATAATTGCTCGTAATATTCAACAATATTTTACATGGATGTGCACAATGTCGGCGGTCATTAAAATTGATATAAGTAAAATAAAATTGATTCAGTGAAATGATTTATAAAAACAGGATGAAATAAGGTACGTATTGTTACCCTCACAATGAAGAACGCAATTTCAAAATTCAATGAATCCACATGAGAAATACATAAATCCCCCAAAAGACAATAAACCAAGCCTCACACATAAAAGTCTCTACTCGAGGGACTCTAAAAATTTCTTTCACAACGAACAGTCTCAAAATGATTTACCCTAGCCATGTCCGCACAAACACAGCGAGCCCACAACATCGTCCAATTATTCGGAAGCAGGATCCAGTTTGCGAGAATCAAGGATCGCATTCAATTCCGTGGAATCGAATTCTCATCCAGCGTCCACCCCCGTCCCGATGTCTCTCATTAGGATCCGCGGGGAACGAAGGACAAGAGAGAGAGAGAGAGAGAGAGAAAGAGTGAGGGGGTGGACAGGGTGGTTCACGAGACACCCAGCGGAGCGGGCGCGTTATCAATCAGCCTTATCGATAAGCTCCCTCCCGTCTGGAGCGTGCAGAGAGTCTCGCAACGTCGCGATGCCTCTGATAAGCGCGTCGCGTCGGGCTCGCGTAGCGTCGCGACGCCGCCGTGACTCGCGAGAAAAGATGGGCAGAAGAGGGCACGTCCCTCCTGACTGCCAGGGGCGGAGTTAATCCGGCGTTAATGCGCCGGGAAATTGGTAACGTTGTTCCTGCAGCGGGTGGTCCCGGGCAGAGCCACTTTCCTTTTTCTTCAGGAGACGTTATTCATCATAGAAAAAAAGAATGGATGGGGTGGGAGTGTCGAGACTCGTCGAGGGGTGGAGATTCATTTTGGGCATGAGGAGACTAAAGCTTCGTCGAAGTGTTCTGGGACCGTGGATAGGAAAATGTTAGGAAATGCTAGTCATTTTATCGTACCACGTAATTGTAGCATTATTGCTGATTAAAAATAAGTAAAGTAAATAATTAATTGATGCAAAGACCCAATGATATTTTTTTTTAACATTTAAGAAAAGTTGCTTATATTGGCCTGAACAGGTAAAGCGCTATGGGGAAAACCGGATAGCCAGCTGTTGTATGGAAATTGTTTGTATTAACCCCTTTTGTGGCGCGCCCCGGTAAATCAGTCGTTGTCGATGAGCAGGTTGCACCGCGACGCCGAACCCCGTAAAATATGATGGACGTGGGTTATTTACATTTCGGGGACGAAGGTTTTCGCTTATGTCCCACGGAGTCTCTTATCGTCGGACAGCAGCCTTCGGAATTTATTCGCTGGCTGCGCGAGCCGCCGCGACAAAGGCACGCTGAACGAAAGTTTATTTAGTAAGTGTTGCGCAGAATTATGCTCCTATTTCTTTCGGAGAACGAGCGCGGAAATATTCTCCTCGTCCGTTTAAACCCTTGCTTTATGACTTCTTTTGCTGCTGCAGCTACGAACTTCTGCAAATAAAATGAAACACAGTTTCCAAAAATTTCCGATATCTTTATTTTGCCAGGCAATATTCTGCAAAAGGTTTGCTGCGTAGTGCAAAACATGGAACACGATCTGGAAATTATACGTCTCGTGGAAACTATCGGTGAAAATTGGTTTTGTTTTTTAATTTAATTTAGAAGGAATTTCGGCAAACGTAAAAGGAAAATAGCTGCGAATTCAACCTAAACATCCCACCCAGTTACCTGCAGCCAACCCGGGTCTGTGAGAGTTGAACAGCGTCTTTTTTCCGCGAATCATCGATCATATTACGTCCGTACATAATTATTCTTCGTCGCGAGAAATCGAGCACGATTGAATATTTCAGTTTCCCCTTGGCTTGCTTCCGTCTCCCGGCCTTTTTACCTCAAATCTCTGCGCTATTGCAACGGGTTCTGCATTTTATGCCCGTCGACTGGCAAGTGGTTAGAATATCGAAGAGTTGTTGCACGGAAATTGGATATATTAAGCTTTTTGCGCGCGAGACCGAGCGAATCTTCTCCCGCTTGCTAGACAGGTTGTTTCTTCCTCTATTTTTATTAGAAACGGCGAACGGTATCGATCAGTGGTTGCGTGAGACGCATTGAAGTGGACTTCGATGCTCTGCCTCGCCGATGCACACTATCGATTCACCATCGATTCCAGATACAGGAGCGTGGAGTTACAATTATCAGGTCGGCGACAATCGAAACGTGTACTTGGGCTATTTCTCTTTGGACTCTCGTTTCTTCCACGTTGTCACTGGCAATTATTCTTTCCCGACTGCCACGGCGAGTCACGTAGCCAGCGTCGGCGGCACTGCAACGAACGAGCGCCGAAAACGAGGAGCAATTTCATGGAAATTGGACGTACTTACCCCTTTGTGCGTAGCCGAAGTCGATCAATCTTCTCGAAACGATGGCTTGTTTTTCCTTGGCGCGGGATCGTTGCCGAGTCTATTGATCAAATATTGCGCGGAGCAACATCAAAGTGGCGACGTCGGGTGGAGGAACATCTCGGGAAAAACCGTGGTTTTCGCTGGTTCACCCGGTGAATCGGCGATCGGACTCTTATCGAGCTTATTCATGAATCATCGTTGAGCAGTCATTTTTTGCTGACGGTAAACGCTTCGGTTTTGTTCGATTAAAAAGGTTCCTCGTCTCAAGAACAGAAACATCAATTTTCTTCATAGTGTGTTCAAAAATGTATACTTTTTGATGATTAACAAAAAGGTGTAGAATGTATCGTCTTGCATTTATACAGTCATTCACCAAATTGCTACTTCAATAAAACACACGGGAGAGAAATAAGTTCCCACTTGATTTCTATACGCTGCAATTAAATGCAAACAATTTTTATGTTGCATAAAGAGCTGCAGTCTATTAATTAGCATTCATTTTACATTACATTTTTGTTATAAAGTCAAGTCTGAAGATACGATGACCCGCTTGTTTAAAATTATAGTTGAATGAATACTTATCCCCACCGTTGAGCGTTGAGTGGAAAGGAGCTCGCCGGCACAATAATGTATTCATCCTAATTCCATAATCGCCGTCGTTAATTAACGGAGAAGAATGTTGCGCGGCTCCGTTGGCTGACAAGAGAGAAGAAAAAAGAGAAAAAAGCGGGTCGCGGGTTTCGACGTCGATGAGGAACGCGGTGGAACAACGCGTCTTCGCTTGGAACTCGGCTCTCTCGTGTCTAATTATACCTCGCCGCGCCTCCGCTGACCATTGTGCGCCCGATCAAACATTTCTTACGCGCTTTCAACGTGTCGACTGCCAATCAAAGCCCGGCCATTATCTCGAGCACTCGACGTGCCGATCGTGCCGCGCCGGCACACGAGTCTCTCTCCCGGTCGAAGACACTAGCTGACTCGGTGAAAATAAAGCGAAACCGCGTTGCAATTAACGCGTCCCTGTCCCGGGAGACTCTTTGAGCCGCGATCGAGTCACAATGTTCGCAGCCGTCCTGTTGTCCGGACTATCTTCATCTTCCACTCCATCTCCGATCACCAAGAGTCACATATTTTTCACGCATGTACTGACAAACCTCCTGTTCTGGCAATCAAAAAACGAATTTCACAGTTCGGAATTGGTTTTTTGATTCGCATAGGGTAATTTCGGGAGAGATGCACCACATTTTGTTTTCTGCTTATAAAAATTTTATTATAATAAAAAGAATTGAAAGTGCAGACAGGCATAGTTGAATTCTTTATTTAAATCTCTTTAATAAAATATAACGTTACATGAGTAAAACTTTTATATTAGTATAGTGTTTAAAAAAGGTCGAAAAAGTGCATCTCTCCCTAGGGCCTGGGGTGAGATGCACTCCTAATTGGGGATAGACGCTCTCCTGCATTTATAGCCTCTTCTCCTCACTTCTATTATGTTTTGCTCTACCACACATGTTACATAATACATGTACATGTTTCACGGAGCGTGCGCGAATACGGAAAATTCAATTCAGTACTAGCAATAGTTTTTGCAAATATCTCTAAAACTAAAAGAGATTCCTCTTAAATTTCATCAAAATCGGAGAGGAGTAGCTCTTTCTAAATAATTACCAATTAATCAAACTGTATGATGTTAACAAATAGTGTGTCAAACAACAAGTCTCAGTTTTAATTTATCGCTTAATAATTAATTGAAATAAGGATGCTCCTGACGAAAACGACTGCCTATTATATTTACATAAATTACTGGTGCTTCTATCCCTCAATTCAGGGATAGACTCACCTATACAAAAACAAGAACCAGTACAAAAAATTTTGTCATAACACGATGAAACATCGTAAAGGAGAAACCATTGTCTCTATTTAAGTCGATATTGGAAGTTAAAACCATACAATAAGAACGTAATAATATTTGTACTAACCACTTACAAAAATATTTCGTCAGAAGTTCGGAGCACTAAGAAGTTTTTATGCTTTTGTTACACGTAAATGATGTGATACACGTGTTCTTCGAAGCGTGGTTTTTGCATAAGTTAATACGGTGTAAATGCCACGCGAAAAACAGTTAAAAATCATTCAGTATTGCCACAATAAAAACTGGTGCATCTCTCCCGAAATTACCCTATAATAATCCGCGCAAATCGAGTACACACTATGTACATAAATTATACCAGAACCTCAACAGGAATCCTATGGCTTCAATTTAAACAAATATTGTTCGTCTCCACTAATAGGACACGCTCCGCGAATAGAATTGGCTATCCAAAATTCAGGAAAGTCTTTTGAACTCGAAACGAATGGCCCGAGCGAATGCAAATGGAGTTGCTTCAAGGAAGTACGGAATTCATTTAATTCGCGATGACTAGTTTAAACAGGGATAAATTCGCAAACGAAGAGAGCCTGTAGTTAAAGGTGACTTCCTGCAGTTAAGAAACCAAGCCCCGAGTAGATGAAAAGTGCTTCCGGTTGCGTCGGAGGAGATCCCTGGCGATTAAAAGGCAAAGACAGTCCTTAATTCCTTTAAATCGGACTCCGCTTTGTGGGAGACCGAGTCGGCGGATGTCGTTCCGGTACGACCACGGGATTAAAAAAAAAAACAAACAGCGAAACAAGTTGCTCCACGGAAGGGGGAGTAGGACTCGACTCGGAAACCCGCGATGGGAATGTTAATTAAGGGTGGGTAACGCTTGGGCACCGTGATAATAGACTGTGGCAGTCGTTGACATTTTTCCTCTTAAAGACGTTGACAAGGTACCGGGGGCAATGAACAAAGCTCGCGACACGAATTCAACGACCAAACAGAAGGGGGAAACAGTGTCGAGAGGGAGCAGGTCTAACGCTGTCAACTGGATCACGCACGCTACAAGCCGCTGCCACCCAGAATCACTGAAATTCGGACCGTATTTTATTCTGTCGAACCCCTGGTCGACAAACTCTTTCGCCACAACGCTACAACTGTGGATCAAAATTGTTTCTGTTTGATTTTCTATTCATTTTATTCCATATTTATTGTACATTCTACATTCTTGATTCTATACTCTTTATTTCTTCTATATTTTGTATTCTATATTCTATATTTTATTCTATACATTTTAATTGTCTATATTTATAAATACTTAAATTTTGGAAAATTGTAAAAAACGCAGGAGCTCGAGAGAAGAAGGCAAAAGTACATTTCGTAGAGGAAAGTAGACAGCATTTTTTAAAAATCCACTGCCAGACCTAACTGAAAAAAGGTCATGGCTGCACTACAGTTTCACTCCGAACGAAACGGTGGAATGTGGACTTCTTTTGCAATTGCGACCATCGGGTGACCAGCGGAACGAAGCGAAACGAGACGAGACGAAACGAAACGAAACGGAATGGAGCGGAAGCCGCGACGATCGACTCCGCAGGTGAATCCGTAGGTGACGTCCCGACGGAACGAGACGGAACAGGGGTGTGGGGGCGGGGTACAAAGGGCGGGTCGGTGGCAAAAACTGTGAAGCGCTCTGTAGAATTTTCAATAAGGCGGGGTCGGAAGAAGAAGATTAATGCAACGCCGCCGGGGGACCTTAGGAGACGACAGCGACATGACTGTCAAAAGAACATCCCCAGAGGCGAAGTCCATTCGCTCCTGCGAGTCCGCAATCCCCCACCCCCGTCTGTCTTGGTCTTCTTTCTCTTCTACGTCTGGTTCTCGGTCGGTTCGTTCTTTACCCTCTCTTCGATCGATCCTCTCTCTCTCTCTCTCTCAGTCCGTGGTTCGTCCGGTTTTTATCCTGTTCGTCCCCGGTATCCGCTTCTCTCGATCTCCTTTTCCCTTTGTTCCATTTCTGTATCTCGTTTTCTTTCGTTCGCTGATCGAACGATTCCACTCCCTCCTTTTTTTTACACCCGCGCGATATTTTCTTTGCCCGGGTTTCTTTCCCGTCTGTCCTGGCTCTCGCCATCCCCCCTCCCCCGATTTTTTAATCTTCCTGTTGTTTCCATTATCCACCGGAGCAAGAATTCCTTCGGTTCCTCGTCGAAGCGTAACCTTTCTCTCGTGCTCTCACCCTTCACGCGTTATCATATCCTCGACACCCTCTCTCTCGACGGCGAACCCTCCCCTTTATTCTGTCTTAAACGTTATTTTCCTCTCACCGTCAATGAATCCTCGCGGCTTTTACACCACTCTTCTCGCGCGTGCTCTCTTCGGCCCCTTTTCTCTCCATTCAATTACCCCCGCCGCCACTCGATCCCCCATCCCCCAAGGTTTTTCCCTGGTACCGGATATTTACCCTCTCCGCGAGCGCGCGCGGGCGTTCATCCTCGGTTTTTCTCCTTGTTCTTGATCTCCAGACCCTCATCCTCTCTCTCGTCGTCTCCTCGGGCACCTGCAAACCTAGTCGTTACCCCCGTTCTCTCTCTCCGCGGCGCGCGGCGTTGGCTCTTATTACTTCGTGCTCCTCTGCTTTTCCATATCCCGACGCGGAGCGTCTTCGCCGCCTCTTCTTTATTTCCCTTTGTGTCCCAGGCCTCTCCCGAGGCGTCCTCGACGTCTGTCCGCGATTTCGTGCAACGTATGCACTCGCGTGCAGTCGGATGCAGGGCCTCGGGGACCGACGAGCCAGACGAGCACCACGAGGAGAAGAAAAAAGGTCCTGGCGTTGCGTCCTCCGGCCCCCCAACTCAAAGCGATCGCCGCTATGACAACTGCAACCCCCGAGGCTGCCTCTGGGTTGCCGCGGGGTGAGCCTCGGCTACCCGAGACAAACCGCAATGCCTCGTTCCCGCGTTCTCTGCCCCTCTCTCTTCCTCTCTCTCCCTCTCGATCAATCCGCGAACACCGGCAGACCGAGATAGGCTTGAATCGGCCGACCCCGAAACACAGGCCCTTTTAACCCCACTGACAGACAGCCGATCGTTAGGGACGAGCGGGACGCGCAAACGGGAACTGATAATCATCGGTGACAGGGGAGGATCGGTGTTTCCTTTCGGGGAAGGGATTCGAGATTTCTGTGACAGAGCAGTCCCTGCTTCATTGGACACTGCGCCAGTTTAACCCTTGCATTGACAACTAGGTGGTCGGATTGCGCCCCAATGTGACAGCAAATCGATCCACGGACTCGAATTCGACGACGCTTATCGCGATGCTGATACATCCCGGTTTTCGACCGAGCGAATTTGAGTGGGCTTTCTTTGGTGTTTTATTGGGACAACTATAAAAAGAATAAATAGTCGCTCAAAGCAGTAAGAAGATTTTTTTAATTTAATGATATATGTACATACATATTGCTCTCAACTCATTAAAATTATTTAAAATGGAATGAAACTTGAATTGTGCTCCTGTTTTTTACAACAGATGCAGACTATTCTTATGTTGCGTAAAGCACATTTTCTCCAAGCGGACAACCGAACGAGCCAACGTATTTACTCGCGAAAAAAGCTTCTATGAAATTCGCACAAAGGGTTAGGAAGCAGTCTGTGTTTGGACAGGACTGCAACGCAGCATGAACGCGAACGGCAGCATTTACAAGAAAGAATAGGCTGTTTACATCCTCGATTCCTTCGGTTCTAAATAAAGCGAGGCCCGGCGAGTTGTGCCGCCACAGTGTCTTGCAAGTTCAAAGAGCCGTTGGGTCGCTGTTAATCGATTAATCGGGCCTGCAGCGATCGCACAAGAGGAAAAAAAACGAAGACGAGAGCAGAGCTCGGTGAGCTCAAAGGAAAAAAAGAAAACCGATAAAAGGGGATCACCGGTAACGAAAGTACGGCGGAGACCGGGTAGACACTGCAGTTTTTCCGTCGTTATAAAGATAACCGCGACGGTCGGAATTGCGGCTCGTGTCGCCAGGCAAACGTGCCGCGCGTACCGTAATATCTGCGTATACGCACATTAGCATTCGCGGAACAGACGAGCATAACCGTGGAAAAGACCGGCGGGCTGTGAAAACACGCCCGAGAACAGCCGTAGCGGCGACGCCATAACGCGCGAACGCAAACTCTGATCCGTATTCACATTTCAAATTCTGCGTTAAATGGGTTCGACTTCGGAGCGCTTCTCACACCCCCTGCATCCCCCATTCAGATTCCCACTTTCGCGACAAGATGCTGCGGAGCTTACGCGGATACACGATACCGCACGAAATTGCGAAATACGCTGGGGAAGCCGAACAGAAATATTTTAATATATCCGAGGACGCGGTATCGGGGATTCAAAAAGAATTTAATACCCAGGCAAATTTATTCCGCGACGAGTCGCTGAAAAGATTATGAGAATTTCTTTGGGGACGGCCACACAGATTATATTATCTTCGGCGGATTCGGTTTGAAAACGAGAAATTCCATGAATAGATGGAAACCCAAACGGGCCTCCTACTGATCGCCTAATTGTTCGTTCAGTTTTCCAAACGCTGCTCCTCGCAGACTTATTATCTGTATCTTGGAACTAACAATAAGATAGCCAAAATCATAACAGCTGTGCATTCCACTTCCACATTATAAATTTGAAGTAATAGAAGTGGGAGGAAATATGCCGTAACTCAAGGGAAAGGAAGAAAAATAACGAGACTCGTGGCCGAAAGTTTTCCGATTCCAAGAACTGCAAACTAGGACTCAATCTTTTATTTCTTTTTTTATTAGCTGGAATCGCCGTTTGGCTCACAGCGCGCCGTTCAGTTTCTCGCGGCGAGGCGCGTCTAATTGCCGAGCCATTAACGTTGTCGTCGGGAGTCGAACGATTAATTCGTAATTAATTTTTGCACGGTCGCTCATTAATTCCGCACCCGCTCCCGCGCCCCGGAGCGGAGTCGCGTGTTTTCCAATAATCGAACGACCCGGAGGTAATTTACGGTTTCTACTCAGTACCGAACAAGTTATGCTATTCAATCCAAGTGGAGTGTCAATTTGCACTTCGGACTGGTTCGCCGTGAATTTCAAAGCAATTGCCCGACGGTGCTGCAAGAGACTCGAGAGTTTAACGTCGCGCTGTAAATACACGCGAGGCCAGGGCCGAAGGGAAAGGGAGAAAGAAGGAATTATCGAGCCACGGACCTGGCGGACCAAGACGTGTTTTTCAACGAAATAATAAATCTGTCAATAAAAAACGGAAAATAACGCTCCGAAGCACCGCCGCGCCAGTTCCCCCGTAATTATTTCGATCTGAGTCACAGCTAACAGCACGCGGGATAATGACGCGAAGCGGTGACGAAATTATATTCTGATCGGAAATTTATATTTCGCGGACAACAAACACCGTTTATCGGGCGCGGACGTTTCAGAGACGTGTTTCAAATTGTATTACGGGGCGAGCCGTGAATCATTGAAACCCCTACATTAAATACACACTCCGGACGATGCACTCGTTTCAAGGGTGCTCGAGGTCCTTTTGGAAACCGTCCGCGTCACGAGGATTCGCAAAAACTGCACTCTCGCGCAAAAAAAGTAACGCTGAGAATCGATAGTGAAACAGGAACCTGCATTACCGGCGATGGAAACGCTCTTGGCTTTAACAGGCTGCCACGGATGGCGCTTGTAGTACGATCTGCGCTGTAGATCACCGCGTGGATCCTAGATCCTATCGTGAACCACAGGAAAATGGAACTGAAATAATTCGATCAGCTACTGTCAATTTTTCTATTATTAAATTCAATATCGGTTAAACAATGCTTTATTCTGAAAAGGGTACAAAGATATACAAGTCCAGAGTCTCAGTACAACAATGCTACAAATTCAGCTCTCCTGTTTGTCTAAATTTTATGAAATCACTCAGCAGATAAAGGAGGAGGGCAGTAGCACTGACCTTCTTTCTCAGCAGCATATCTTGCAGCGCACTGCTTTAGCAGGACCTTGAAAGGATGCGGAGTGACATCATCGGAAGCCATCATGAGCTCCTCAGTTAGTTTCTCGTACTCCTGATGTCGTTTCTCGTCCTCAAGATACCATTTCTTCGTTTCCTCAGCTTCCTTGCGTCGAGCCTCTTCTGCAAGCCTGCGCTGCTCCTCCAGGTCCTGCTTGTACCTGTGTTTCCTGTTCTCAGCTTCCTCCTTCGCGTGAGCAGTCAGCTTAGCCTCCGTCTCCATCATCTTCTCCAGCTCCTCCTTCTCTAGCCTGCGCCTCTCCTCCTCCTCTCTTTCCCTCTGACGATTCTGCTTCACTTGCTCCTCGCGACCTTGAAGGACCTTCTGAAGACCTCTGGTCCTGGCCTCCTTGAACTGTTTCACAGCTAGATTTCGCCTGGCGTCGGCTTCCTTCGCCGATTGCTCGATGATGCGGTCCACTTCGATGTTCCTAATGACCTCCTCTTTCCTGAGATCCTCCAGATACTGCAAGTAGGCTAACAATTCTTTGCGCAGGAGTGCGCTCGATTCTGTGATCTTGCTTCGCTCCCTGGCCAGCTCAGCTGCGGCCAAACTGTCTCTGAGATGATCCATCTCAAATTCCTGGCGAGCTGCTTCCGCCAAGCGTCTCTTAGCGTGCAACACCTGCTCCTGGAGGTCCTTCTTCAGGGCCTCTCTCTTCACACGCACATTTTCCAGCCTTTCTAGCTCCTCTCTCCGCATTTCTTTTATCAAGCAATCTACATACTCCCTGTCCTCCTTCTGAACTTCCTTCTTCTGCTCCTCCAGCGCCAATTGTCCCGCAATTTGCTTCTCCAAGGTCATCATCACCGCTCGATCAACCAAACAACGACTCTTTGCTTCCTCAACCTCTCTTTCCTTCTTCGCTTCAACTTCTTTCAACATCAGATTATGCCACACTCTCTCAATCTCTTCGCGCTCTTGTTTCCTAGCTTCGTTTTCCGCCATTTGCACGAGGTTGCTTTCCTTTACCTCTATCGTGCTGTTCTTCACTAATTTCTCTCTAAATTCAGGACACTGCGACAGGTACTGCTGCATCCTCTTCGCAGCTACCAAGGCTAGACGCTGCTCTTCTTGCTGTTTCTTCAGCTCATCAGTTTTCTGACGCATCTCCTCCATCCTGGCGTCGTCGCCGTGCTGAGCCTGGTCCACCACTTCCCCGGTTAGGGTCATCTGTTCTCGCAGAAGAACCTCGCGGAGCTTTTGCCTCCGTGCATTGACAGTGTCCTGGTAGGCTGCCAACCCTGGGGAAGCAATTATGGAGTCAGTAAATTCCTTTTTAACAAGAAAACACCGCTGGAACTTTAGACATCTAACGCAGCTCTGAGATGTTTCAAGATTAAAATGACTACAGTTAACATATGAATTTAATAAAAAATCTTTAACGTGATCCCTGACCCCCACTTACGTGAAGGTGCATTCACGCAGAATCTTCATCAGTACCTTGCTGAACATGGTTCCAAAGTTTCTTCTTTCCAATTTTCCTGTCAGTTTCCTTCACAAAATCCATCGTCTTCATCAAGTGCTCATACTCCTTCATCTTCTCCATTTCGTGCTTCTCGATCAAGGATCTGTCCACATAGGGGACGATAACGCAATCCTCTCGTTCGCGTATTCGGTAGCCTAACGCGCCTTTAGAGTTACCGATCACCGCCTGAGGATACTTCCTCGGGATTATGCGGCCGCACCGCACCTTGTTGAACGGCTTCATACTCATGTTAAAAAAGTATACCGAATCGTTTGCGGTGAAACGGGATCCCAGAGGTTCGGTCGCGCGTCTTCGACCAGTCTCGAGCAGTGTTTACGGTTACCATGACGATGTCTGCTCTATTGAATTAATATTTGAGCTCGTGGAGGGAGCTAGGGTTGATTTGCACTGGCGGTCTAGTTACGGCTCGGTTAGGCTAGGTACACTCGGACGCTGAATACTCCTGGAACGTGACCGGCAGCACGCGACTACATCCCAACCTGGTCTCTAAAAGGACTCTACCAGCTTCGATAAAGCATTCAGTATCGAAAAGTTTCCACGAAATGCCTGGGAACGGAATCCGATATTTTCGCAAGCTCTATGAACCAAAGAATGGCTGTCCGATAACAGTTACCAATGGTTCCCCGAGAGAGCGAATTTTATACGTTCTAGTAACTTCGTCGAATCTGTTTGATACTTCTCAAGACTTCAGGAAGAGGACATGCTTCATTTCATTGTCTTTTGTAAACATCGTAAAACGATTGATCTTCTCTTGATTATATTGCTAAAACTTTTTCTTAAAATGCGACATTGTAAATAAGCATCGTACTTACAGAGGATATGTTTTATTCCAGCCTTTTTTCATTTATTTAGATTCTGTAAAAAGTTTGATGTCTTTCCCTTAGTATTGCAGAAAGTAATTTTCATTTCATACATTGTCCTTTTTTTGGCATTGTAAAACGCTTGATGTTCTCCTGGCTGTGTTGCTGAAAGTATTTTCGTAAAATGCGACATTATGAATGAGTTTCACAAAGAGGATATGTTTTATTCCAGCCATTTCATTTATTCAGATTCTGAAAAATGTTTGATGTCTTTCTGTCTATACTGGGAAACGTGGGGTTTTAAAACGTGATACTATAAATAAGCTTTGTTCATTTTATTTCTTTCAAGGAATCCAGTTTCGAAAATTGTCAGTGTGTGAAGGATGCGTCTGGGTTTGAGGAAGAAATGATGTGGGAAAAGAGGATCGTGGAACGATTCGCATGATCGCGGGGATCGTCGCCCCGCCGCGTAATTTGAAACTCGAGACGCCGCGTGCAATCGCTCCGTCTTCCGGCCCCCGCGAAATTTCCTGCCTAAATCGGGGATATTGTGAGCTTGATTACTTCGATATAGATATTGCGTTACGGGGCCCGTGCCCGAGGGCGTGTAATCGAACTACGCCGAGTCTCGTAAACTCGATGAACTTGAAAGACGAGCCACCTCGTCGAAGTCCCGAAGTTCCCGACGGCGCGCGGCGCGCAATGTTAGCACTTTGCCGTCGAGTTCCCGTTGCTCTTGCTTCTGATCTAACGATTTTACGGCCGGTTCTGACGGATAATTACTTCCTTGCGCGCGGAACCTCGCCGAGACCTATAGCTGGTTCGTCAATTTCAGCCCGCGGAAGACTCCCAAAGCGAACACTTTCGGAAAATATTGACGATTGCCGGCGGATTAACTGAACTTCGCTAAACCTAAAATCCACACAGATATATATACATATATATACACATATATATATACATATATGTAGAGAGAGTACTTTCCTTCCAGAAGTCAGAATGTATCATATTAGACGTGAATGCGGGGATTGCACTCTTCAAAGTGAAATTGCGCTACTAATTGAACGTCGAATCGATTCTTTGCTATTTCTCTCGCATCGGTGTGTCCCCTTTGGTCGAAAGCTCGTTCCGAGATAAATCGAATCGAGTTCTGCGGGTTACCCATATAGAACAATCGATCGCGTGGCTCGTTAGTCAATTATTGTAGAGCAGTTCGTCGAAAATTCCGAGGGATGGAGTTTCGCTTTTCGTCGTTTCTCGCAGCTGAAGATAAGACGTAGAGCACTAATCAGGGGGTCGCGAAGATTGGCACGGTCATACTAACCTCGCGCAGGGGATACCATGATCAACGAGGTGGTTCCCCCGGGCTAGAGGCCACCAGCTGAAGCCTGTGAGTACTCCTAACGAGAGTATACTCGTGCGTTCAATTTTTGATAGTGTGGGGCTCGCTCGAGCACTCAGGCCCCACGTATTATAATGAAAAAATAATTTCTAAATCATATTTCCAGGATATAAGGTAAAAATAATTTTTTCAATTCCTATTTCATTCAATAAATTACTTTAACGTTATGGATTTTTCGAGATTGCTGGTATGGTAGTCGAATTGGTAAGGATAAACTGTGTTTATATATGATTTCCATCGACTGCATGCATTTTTCCTAGCTTGGGCGGGGTTAGTGTCGTAACATAGTTTCCGTGACCATTGTTCTGGTCGAAATTGGCTAACCAAAGAGAGCCAATACGTAGAAAAAGCTTAAAAAATCATCCTTCCTCGATAATGATCACGATCAAGTCTCCAAAGTGTCTCTATTGATCTGAACAACTGTGTCCAGTCGCAAATACCCTTAGACAAGCAAGATGAAAATGAAAATGTCCATAAAGTACCGTATTCGAAAAGAAGTCAAAGGGTTCCAGGGGGGCAGCTGTCAAAGAAAATCGATCTTAGGATATTTCCTTGCATCCTCGGCGGCCTCAGACAAGTAGCTCGACAAATTCGCGGCTCCACGTGACCTACTTCCTGCCCTAAAGGGTCGTTCGCGTGTATCGCGCGCGTTCTCTCTTAACCGGGCATCTTGCACTGAGAAAAGCTGCGTTCCTCGTGCCGCTGATCGAAGGGAAAAGGGATCTAGCTTGGTGAAAGGGGCGTTGGTCGGTGAAAAGAACCAAGGAGGAGGTATTTTGTCGCAGGCCGAAGTCGCTTCTAGGCGCGAACCTTCGTAAGAGGGACTAACGTCGCGGAATTCACCTAGTTCCGCCCACGAATAGTCGCCAGGAATCCTCTCTTGAGACATTGACATTTCTTATTGCGCAGCTTAGCGTACCCCCAAGTGTTCCTCGGACAACGGTGAGAACGAGGCTCGAGGGTGACGTGCATGCTGGGATTCGAGACGTTCATCACAATGGCCCCTGTCACTCGATCATCGAGGGATCCTTGTCGAAATGGGTCGAAACGACCATACAACAATCCTATCGAGGCATTACCGTCGACTTGGTACGCGATCCCGATGACTGCCTACCAGTCTAGTCGGTAGGTAACAGACTATAAGTCCCGGGGATTACGATCCGGTTCGCGCGGCAGTGAAACGGTAGCTGGTTCGGCAATTGATCATTCGCAACGGAGACACCAAACTTCCATAGAAACTTCTCTTTGTCTTTATTATACATTGTCACGTGCGCTCGGTCTCACAATCTCGACCGACCGCGAGGCTCTTACATCTACAGACGCCGCGCCGACCGACGAGAGTCACTTGGATCCGAAGAGAATCGCCTAACCCTCGGCTCCCGCAGGCTCCTCAGCTAGCTCAGGGCCATTCGAGCCTTTACACGTCAATTTCTTTATCTATCTCTATCTAACCGCGAATTGACTCTTCTTTTTATTTAAATCTCCGATATAACAAAAAATTAAGAGATGAACCGAGCTTCTGAGAGCCTGGGTCACCATCGACACGAGAGAATTCGAACGTCAGCTGTGCGTTCGACGCAGATTTCATCAAAGCAACCTGAATCGATCGGTCTCCTCGGACGGCCACGATCGAAAGCAATTATCGTTGAACGAAATAGTTTCCTGGCTAAATAGTCTTCTTTCCCAGGTGTCCCATTGTCGTCACCAGGCGTCGCGACGTCGAATCCATAGGACTTCGTTCTCGGGTCTATCCGCAAACGTTCCAGCTAATGACAGTTCTCGCCAGGACATGGAATCCTCTGGTTCTGCGGAATGGACCGAGATGTGGAACCCGGCGACGATTCGGAGATCATGTGAGAAGCGACGGAAGCATGGTACCTAGGCCGGGATGTCCGGGCAGGAAAGTTCGTGAAGCATGTGTATAGCGTGAAGCAAGTAAAAAAAGAATTCCAGGAACGTAACGCGTTAGAACGAAGCTGTTCTAGAGCAATGTAAAAACTAAGGGCTGCAGGCGTTGGCTACGTGGAATGAAGCACGGCACGAATCTACCCTAATGAACTTGGTGAACGCTCTTCCTGCGGTCCTCGGTTAGTCTAATCCAGATGATGTCAGTTCATGAATTAGTAATCATTTTGTGAGATCTTATTGTATACTGTTTAGAGTAATTCGGGAAATAAATTCCGCGGGTCCTATGAGGACTACGATGCTGGTGGATGATAGCTGATTGCTCAATACTGATCCTTTTTATTTTAAATCACACTGAACGAGGAATCTGAATTCTCAATGGATTATTAGAACTTCCAGTCCTTCCATTTTAAATCACATTAGACAAGAATACTGGACATTATAACTTGACAATGTCGAAATAAAACAATCACGTCCAGCGTAAGAAACACCCAAATTTACCGATCCTTCTGAAGGACATCGACCAACTCGAAGCATGTGATGTATTTGATCAATGTGCTGTAATTGTTGGCTTTTCAGACTCACCGTGACTAACCTCTTAAATACTACTTCGACTCCCAGTTCCTTAAAAAATTGATAGAACTTCGGAAGCCAAGGATTAGCTTCTAGAATCATCGAACTGTATACAACTTTCACTAGACTTGACAGACTGATTGGTTTCCTACATCCTACACCTTCCTATAAAAATCAAATCTCCAATAATTTGGTTGATATCAAATGACTTACTTATCACATCGTTTCGCTAATTTGTTCATAGTCGAGGACCGCAGCAGAGGATGAAACCCGCGTCGAACGGATCGGGGGTAGTTAACAATGTCGTATAGTTTTCCCTATCTAAAAATCGCGCCCGACCGTTCGTGTGCGGGCTGATTAAAATTATCGTCGACAGTTAAAATCGTAAGGCGGTAAGTAGCGACCCGGTTTGTCGCGAATGAACGTCTTGGATGGTTTAGTTTCCCGGGCGCTGCTCTCTGTTCGTCGTCTGCGCGGAGGTGACACGATCTCGTCGAACATGGTGTTCATTATGGGAGCATTAAGGCGTGGAGCTGGTGGCGGTGGTGGTCGACGGAATGCCTGTTGATGGTGGTCCGGCTGCCGGCATTGTTGGCGGTGCATAAGGGCTGCCACAAAGTTGGTCCGCGATGCGTCCACCCTCGCGTAAACCACTCAGAAAGGCTCCGTGCACGGTGGCTGGATAATTTCGGATCGTGTGCTCACCTGGAACGAGTAAAACCGAGACTGATCTATCGTTGCTGAGAAAAGTACACTGGCTACCACTGAGAGCCCAGACAATGTGGCAAAATGGGCTTAAGTCTTTTTGTATCGATGTTTCTAAAGATTTACTGTTTGGTCATCTCATTGAAAAATTTCTCTGATTCCCGGGACGTTCAAGAAGAAATATTTTAGACGATAAAACCATTGTTTCATTTGGTCTGGTTTTCAGGAAGTTATTCTACAAAGTGGAAGTTCGCGGTAAGATCCCCAGTCTATTTATAACATCCTTGGAAAGTATGAAACAGTTCCGATCATACTTTCCCAATGATATTATGGCTTCTGTACTTGTTTCGCAGGAACACTTTATCCACTGGTAATTACTCGATAATCCTTCAAATCACTGAAGATAATTAACTAAGGCATTCTGAATACGCCATACAATAATAACAATAATTACCTTAATAACTTCTGTCGATATTGCATCTTAAAGTGAAATTGTTAAATTTAATTAATATTTCAGATGCAGTAAAATTATAAAAAGTTCTACTAACGAGTTACCTGTAGCATTAATATACACAATCGGCATTGAATAATTAAAATCGCAAAAAATCGCAGAAAATTCTGACAACTATAACTGCATGAAAATGAAGGTTTCTGGCAGCACATGAATCCTCCCAGTTCTACTAGTGCCGCATGGATTTATATTTTATAAAAATATTTTGTTCTATATTTTGAATTCCCCTTTCTACCTCTTTTTCCCATTTTGGAATCCCTTGTAATGGCAACTTTGGCGTTCTTTTGCTATTTGCGTTTCGCAAGTTTCATTTCCCTATATCGTTACAGTTCGGCGCGAGAAACTATTGTCCCGCGCGTAACCAAGAAATTTATTGCGATCCTCGGATACTCTAATATAAATTCTTTTGACATTCCGGGGCGCCTTTGTTCGGTACCCGACAGAAAAATCGGGTTGTAGAGGATTAGAGACGGCATGTGTTCATCATAGTTTCAGAGAGCGGACTTTAATCAACTACAGGCAGGATTGAACAAGCGCGCCGAGTGTGTACGGGGTGGCCGAACAAAGGGCGTCGAAAGCAGCTAGAGCGTGCCACAATAATTGTTTCATAGAACGATTCTATTGAATACTACCCACTGCGGAGAGTATTTAAATCCGCCAGGTTTCTGAAGCGTCTCGGTAGAACCGAACGGAGTCGAAAATCAGAAGGAGAAAAAGGACTTTTAGAATAGAGAGAAAAGCGCGTTCTTTCGGAAACGAAACGGCCTCGGCTCCGGCTCGACCATAAAACTTGCAACCGAGTTCCGCGGCGAAATTCAGGGAGAACCTGGTTGATTTTGTTTCACGCAGGAAAAAGAGCCGGAGGAATAAGTGGCCGCTCGGAATAACGCGTTGGCTAAATATTTACCTGCGAAAAAGACTCTCGGCGGCGGGGGTGGAGCGCCGGGGGTGGGTGTCGGCGCGACCGGAGCTGCCAGCAGATCGTAATCGCTGCCAGAACTGCCGACCGCGACGAAACTGTACGATCCTCTTGCCCACGGATCTGCCCTCCATCTCGTCACCACGCTCTCGCGAGGTTGAGGCACCACTTGGTTCCCGAAAATACCCTGGAAAGTCAAACTGGTCAGAACTACCCGCAGCTATACCCTAAATCACTCCTGAATAGCTGATTCGTCGTGGACAACTACTGGGAGCTACGCTTATCTAGCTGGACAAATCTGATGTATTTCTTTTCTGAATAATTTTATAGAGATGAAACCAATATAACAGTACACTCAACACTGAACCTACCGAGCACTAAAAGCGATTAAAATGTTTCAGCTTATAAAAATGACAAGACTCTAATTATTTAGATTTTGTGCAATTTTTATTCCAATATATGCTTGGATAAAAAAAAATGATCGAATCAATTTCCGTGTAAGCATCTTCGTAATTCCAATAATTGTAAAATGAAAAATATAAAACCGATCATTTGACCGGCAATGGTAGATTTAATGTTAAATTCGTTTTTATTGTCTTACATTTACATTGAGAAATCATTATAGCAAATCGTTTAGAACTTTGTCCAGCAAGAGTGGCGATTTGGGCTTTTCGATGTTACCTTTAAAACGGCGATGCAGCGTCCGACGATCACGTCGTCGCTGACGTTCTCCATCACGCAGGCCGCCTCTCCAGCAACCAGGGCCAACAACACCGGCGCCTTGTACAAGTTCCAGAAGAGGAAAAGCTCGCCTCGTGACGCGGTCGTGCTGCCCACGTGGCCGAACAAATTGGCGGTCGGGTCCCAGAAGATCCGCTCGAAGCACAGCACCACCTGACGTGACGGATTTAGTGGCGTTACACCTTCCATCCCCTGAATCTCCGAGCACAAAGCTAATGGCTCTTCTCCGCGGAGCCAGCGATTCGACGCGGTACATGGATCTCTGGGGTTCTACGTCAGGGAACCTCGCGAGCGATCGTTTAAACTATTGCTGCTACCTTGACGACTTCAAAATTTGACTTCTCTGAGGAACTATTCGCGATTTTAATTTGAGATCTGGCAATTGGAGGAGACGACTTGATTCATCATTTGAAGCCATGATTTTCGTGTATCAAATTTCTTTCTGTCATGTTCTCGGGAAGGGTTTAGAATGGAAAATTGCTAAGCGATTGAAGACACGATACAGAAATATCACGAAGAAATTTGTAGAATTGGCAAGTCTGCGGACTTCGGAACGGGACCTCTTATGTACCGGAAACTTCAAACTTGGCAAGTATCTTCTGTAGTTGTCTCACACTCGTGCGAAGTTACGCTAGATCGATAGTTGCAAGATTCGATTGCTACGAGTTAAGAAGCCGGGGAATCTTTTGCAGAAATTGAAACTCTACTTTTCAGACGGTGCTGACGGCGACCTTTCTAATAGCAGTCTGATTAAATCGTTATAACTTTGAATAGAACAATTTTTCCATTTTCTCGAAAGTTCGTTCAATGTAGCCACACAGTGTGAAATCAACACATTCGTTAGTTTCCTTTTGAAGAATTTTCGGAGATTGCATCAATTTTTGGTCGTCAAAGTAGGGAAGACACCTGTCTTTCTGATTTCGCACACTGACTACAAGTTTCTTTATGGGATGACACGCTCGAAAATTTACGGTTAGATAAAGCGGACGGCGGTTCTTAAGGATCGAACGCGTCAAGAGAAACTTTCTGGTTTCGCCATAACTGGGAACCGAGATATATCTCACAAAACGCGGAAATATGATTGTAAAGGAGAGACGAAAATGGAAGAGTAAGTTTATCTTCTTTAGAAAGCCTCGATTGGATACTCGAGGATCTGTTTGGAGAAAATATTGCATCTCCGGCAGATGCTCCAAATCCTGGAGTTTAAGAATTGCTCACGTAAACGCGCAACTGCATCGCATTGTTGATCTAGACATTATTATTGTTAAGTACACGAACGACAATCGCCGAGCGAAATACCAAGAATATACTCTTTGTCGAGGGAAGAGCACGCTCGCCTGCGAACATGTTCCTACCATTTACCAACATATAATAAACAAAGCCACAAAACAAATATTTTACATGCTTCTTTATACAAACGAGAACATTTACCATCTCTTATGAAATCATTTTATTCTTTTATTCATTTTATTTAATATAGCATTTCGATATTTTCCATCAAACAAGAGAAATTCAACAACTCATTTGCGAGAGACGTGTTTGAAACAATAAAACAATTAGTCAGAAAATTCAGCAGGTATTTGGAAAGCAGCTAACCATTCGTCATGCAAAGATATTGAAGTTAAGGAATAACGTGTCCGCAAGCGAGCAGCGTTCGTCCCTGAGGACAGGTCCCGAGGAATGGTCGGTTGCGCGCCGGTCCCCCGATTCATCCAAATTACCCTCAATTTATTCCGTTTCACCGGCTATCGGGCGAAAAATCCTGACAGCCGTAGCCCATTTCCCCGGCGCGATGAACCTTTAATTTCGCATACGAAAGTACGGCCTGCGGAGCGGTCGTAAAAGTGGTCGGTGTCCCCGGTCGCCAGCACGGGGAGGCCGTAAAAGGAACATGTCCCCGGCGTAAGAAGCGACACGAGCCACGTCACCGGTCGCTGCTCGCGACGAAAGAGACCGCCGGATCACAATATATCTCATTCGGAGCCGGTCGACAAGTTCGATCGTCGTTTTCGCCGGGCGCATAAATCAGCGGGGCCCAGAGAGGCCCCAGGGCCCGCGCGACGAAAGAGAGCGCGCCGCACAGTGGTCCCAAATCAGGATTTAGCGGCTCAGAATCAATATCAGCTACTTTTCAAACCTCTGAACAAGTGTCGGATAGACTGACAGGTAGACTGACAGTCTGATAGATAGGCAGTTACCCTTACTTTCTAAAATATTGTTTTGACATGAATACGCTCTATCGCAAAGAGACATGAATGTTCTAATCTTAACGATGTAGTTGTGACTCTTCGTAAATATATGTAACTATTATTAAATAGAAGCCACTTGTACTGTAATTAGATAGAAGATCACGGTCAACGATTTTGTAATTGAGTGCTTGTAATTCTGTTCTCCGTTAGTAAATGGAAAAAGGATGTCGAAGATAACCGAACGAATTTGTGTTATTACCTAATCATTCGAACACAGCTAAGACTAATTGGACAGCTAAGACGACCACTGTGCGCCGCGAAGACGATTTACTATCTCCGCTCTCTCTTCCTCACCTGTCCCACAGATAGCGACATCATTGGGGCCTCTCAGTGGGCCTTACCTTATTTAAATTGCCGAATCCGAGCCTCTGTATAGCCTGAGACTTCCAGTCCGGAAGCGGCGGGTTGAACGCGACCGCTGATGGTGGTGCGGAAGCCTTCAGCACGCCGAGGGGCAGCGTGACCAACACCGCGTCCGCCTTGTACACCGTGTGATTTGTATGGGGGCTGCGAGAGGGTGCTGCCCACACTTCCACGCCATTTACCCCGTACCGGACCGCCCTGGCAGCTGTGTTCAATCGAATGTCGAGGCCTTCCGAGAGAGCAACAGGTACGCAGGAGTAGCCGTTGCGAACTGCAAGGTATTGCAGAAAAAAGACTTGCTACAGTTTCCTTGGAAGAAACGACTTAGGGTGGATTTATAGCGGAGCAGCGAGATGAGCTGTGCGGTGAAAAAAAAGAAAAACAAAGAAAATACATATGTACTTTTTCATTAGCATGTGTCGAAATGTTGTCACGAATGATGGTTTCTTTTCACCGCGCCGCTATCATCGATGCTTGCAGCCCCACTATAAATCCACACTTAGGGTTGCTCGCACACCCCTGGACAAACAGATATCGCATGTATCATCGAGTTCTCATACACGGTGTCGGGATCACCCAAATGTAACCGATGGCACGCAATTTTTGTAGAAAAGGAATATTGGGAGGTTCGAGCTTGAGAATAATTTCCAGAAACGATTAGCTAAGGATTTTTTAATAAATTCTATTAATTTAAAATATAATATATTGTTAAAACACGCGATTTCCGCAATCCTCCACGATCTAATCACAGATGAACAGTCACAAAAGCGTTACGCAGTGCATCTCAGTGACCACCACGCAAGAAGAAGCTCAGAATCATCGATTAAATATTAAAATGGCTAACAACGAGGATCTTTCGCCTTAGCAAGGCGTGTCCGGCGCAAGGGGTGGCCCGCCGCCGTCCGCAAAATTCCGTGGGCCCTGACCTCACCGGATGCGATAAAGGCTCCATTACCGTTTAATTGGATATTTCGCATTAACGCGGCCAAATCAGTACACCTGACGCGGCCCTAAATCCTCGTAAGCACACTCGAACCCCATAACATCCGCTGCGCATGTACTAATAATGATACACAGGCGTCTCCACTTAGGGGGTTAATTATGTTGATGGCCGCCGGTGCGTTAACAAGCACTCTCCTATCGGCGCGGGCTGCGTTTCGGGTATTTAAATTTACGCGGCCTGGCCGCGGCGGAGTGCCATTCTAATTTTGAATTACCGAGGACACACAGAGAGAGAGAGCAAGGGCAAGAGAGAAGGAGAGAAAGACAAGAGCGAGACAACCCTCGGTACGGCAATCGGAAATCGGCCCCCGCGAATTCCTCGGTGGCCGAGTTCCCGATGGGGTCTGGACGGTTCCCCAGTCCATGGAGCCTGGAAAAGTTTCGGAGGGACACCTTGTCCGACCTGTTCCTCCTAGAAATTTATCGTCACGTCGAGAACGAGAGCCGCCTCGTCGTTTCGTTAATTCGACCGATTTAAATTCGACGTCGGCCTCCGTTCGGGGGCCGCGTGTACGTGTGTGTGCGCGTGTTTCTTCTTTTTCTGTTTTATTCCTTTCGGCTGAAGGAAACCGTTCAGGATTCTCTCGCCCTCTCTCTCGCTCTCCCGAGAGGGGAGGCAGGAGGAAATGATCGGTCGATGGAGGGACACGTCGCGCGACGCGGTTCGATCCACGCACGATTATTTGCGACGAAACGGTACGCCGGATTCATTATTACTTTAATTGGAATCCATTTGACTGGCGGCTATACGCTCTCTCCCGCTCGTGTCTGGCGTCGATTACAGAAACCCTTTCTAATAAGCGAGGGAATATTCAACAGCCAGTCAAGGGAACGATCCGCTGCTACCAAAATTATGGTAAGTCGACCCTCCCCCCTCTATCACTGTTCCCCTCGGTCCACTACCGAATGGGAAATTAATTCCTCGCAATGAGACGGTCGGTTCCGAGTCGATGGAAATTCTACGGAAAGGACTGATCCGGTTTCGGTGGCCGTGTGACAGTTCGTCCAGGATCTCTGAACAGATCCATGATCCTTCTGATCGTACTTTACGGCACTGCGCACCACCGTCCAGTTCCATGACACGTTTAACGCTGGCGGTTTCGAGCTTCTCGATGCATTTTGTGCTAAATTTTAGCTGCTCTTATCGGTGCGATCCTGCTGAGGTTCTTTTAATGACAGACTCGGCGAACTCGTTCGTTTTTCCGATCCAGACTATGCTTAATTTTAGTTGCTCTTATCAATGCGTTTTCCCTAAGATTCTTTTAATGCCCGATCAACTATGTACGAGCTCTATGGTGTTGGAACTCGTTCTTCGATGGGCTGAAACTTGTTGTCAACGCTTAATAGGGTGGTTCTGCTTCTAGCATGTTTATTTTTTGTTAATCATGATAAGTTCCTATCTACATTTTGTTGCAAATGTTATAAGTGTTATTATTTCTACAGGCAATTCTGATCTCCTATTATCGTTTTACTTTTATTTAATATCCTTTTATAGTATCCAATCAAAGATAAGAGTCTTCAATATGTATAAATAAATTTTATACCAGTTTTACTGAACCAGAATTTCACATAGCCCGACCTGAAAAATATCTCTCATCGCAGAGAAATTTTCGAAAGACTGTACAAATTCCAGTAGCAGCATGGGAGTACGACACATAATTTTCGACGCATGTTAGCATCTCTGTAATATTCATTTCGAAGCCAGTCTTTCTACAATAATTGCGTCTCGTTATCCTGCTTTTAGTTGACATTACCGTAGAATATACGTTGTGAAACAGAGAGAATTAATTTTCGGTGTATCCGTGAAATGGAATTCTACTGGTATGCTCTTCGTTACACAGTGCAGAGTGATTATATAATTATAAATTTAATTAAATGTTGTTACAACGTTTTTCTCTGTGATCGTAGTCAGGAAATATTTGTCACGAATTTTTTATTCGGCTGAAAAGGTCGGTAGTCGGCCGCACTGAAAAATGTAGCAGGCTTTTTTCGGGATGAACGTAGAATACGAAGTCCGTTGAAACGCACCAGTTTCGTTTCATATTCTAAATTTTGCCAACGACTTTTCGATGAAAGTTTCACTGAAAAAATTCTAGGGGAAAATTAGGTGCGGGAAAGCGAGCCAAGTTCCGAGCACGATTTCGAGTGTGTATAACTTTTCATCTTACGGCAGACGTTTCCAGAAATATCCAGCCTTGTAAATTGCACGTCGCAATAAATATAATGTGTTTTATACGCTGTCGGTCACGAATTTGTTTCTAAACCTAATAAAAGAACGTCATTCATACACGATTAACATGATAATCAACGCGTTAAAAAGATCACAGAAAATTCTGTTGCTACGCTATTTTCCAAAAGAAGACACCTGCAACACGCCCATAGTCATAATTTGCTGTGCTGTCTGCTCCTATGTTGCAGGTGGGAAGTAATTAGGGTTGCATGTGGACAGCTATTATGGTTATGGGCGTATTTCAGGTGTTCTCATTCGCGAAACAGACCATAATATACGTGTTCCTGTCTTTTTAACATTGTTTGAAATACATGGCTCACCGGAAGATCATAGCTGAAGGAAATAGGTCAGTGAGGTTCTTTATCAATTCAACGTTATCCTCAAATATCACAAGCCAAAATCTGTTTTGAATTTGCAAAACAATAAAATGTATTTCTCACAGCTGAAACAGAACATTGATGTACATAGAAGAGTTTGGAGAACATTCAATGGGTGAATGACAGTAGCGCCGCTCCATTAAGGAGAAAATTCTGAATCGCAGGGGGCGTGTCAGATGAGCTGACGGTGGGTCACGGTGTCACAGGAGGATCAGAAAAATCCCCGGAGCGTAGGCAAGCGTAGGCAAGCGGAGATTCAGCGCGCGGAAGAGGGCGCGGGCCACACGTTAACCGGAACCTCCTCTCGCGAGGACGAAGGTTCTCCGATCGTGGTCGCGAGCGGATCGAGGCAAGCGAGCGCGAAGGCAAATATTTAAAGAAGAATTTATCGGCGTAGAGGGGGGAGAGAGAAGGAGAGAGAACGATCCGGAGGACGAAGCAGGAGCGGCGTTTCTTCCAGGGCCGGCTTTTCTCGTTCTATCTCGTCCGGATCGGGGGCCCGGTGTGTTCAGCTCGCTCGCTCGAGCGGACGCTACCCTCTCGCGTCTTGTCTTCCGTTTGATCTTTGCTCGCAGTATTTTTTGACGGCGAGTCGAACAATTTGTATGCCGCGGTGGTTTTCAATTTACATTTAAATTGGTTGCTTATGGCGTTCTGTCGTCTCGACAGGAGTCGAAGTGCAGCCGGGAGCGCAACAGCGAGGGACGAGCTGCTGCCGTGGAACCGAGAGAGGATACGACCTGCAACTGACGGAGATACGGTGTAATGGTGGAGAGCAACGCGGAACAAGGAGAGGGGGCCAGGGATCCACCAAGAGACCCCCCTTACGTCGCGCGCGGCGCCCACCGCCTCGCGCGTTCTCTCCCGACCGTCCTGCTCGAACAGTCAAATACTGAAACGGTCCCGAGAGAGAGAGAGAGAGAGAGAGAGAGAGAGAGACTGGCAGAACTCTCTGCTCCGAAAGTTCAACGCACCGGCGACGCTCTGCCTCGTTTTTGCGCGCTACGTAAACGTGCCGGAACACCGAAACGGGGAGACGAGAACGCGGGGAGGCTCCCCGGTAACTTTCGCCAACGACATGGTCCTACCTACGCTGATGATCAAACGTTACTACACCGTGGATAGGGGATTTGCATCCTACACGCTGGTGCTGTACGATCCGCCGATTTTTAGACCGGGGGTAGAATCAGAGATCGACCCTCTAGGGGGAAAGTCGACTGTGAATGACGGGAAAGATACAGGATATACGCAGGTTTAAGGGAAATTGAAATTGTGCAGTGTAACAAACACCCAGTAGCTTATAAAAGGCAGTCCATCTATCCCCTACGTTCTTTCACTTGAAAAAGTACTGCGACGTAAAATGCAAATTATTGCGTTTTATCGCTAAATCGATTAGATCCTTATTATAACTTTCAATGCGATATAGATCTATCATCCCCTTGATTGGGGTGCATTTAGAGTATCCTCCACTAATATTTTGACATTTTCTATGAACGCAAGCATCCAAATTAAATTGACGAGCATGGTAAAATGAATAGCATTATTATAATATTATATGCAGTAGATTCACATCATCTCTCTAATTGGGGCACATTTGGAGCGCCGTAATTAGTTTCCTTTCACGGTAATATTCCAAATCTTCTTTTATAACGGACCATTCATTCGTATAATAAACAAACCGAACGTGTACATTAAAATCAGCTTACGTTTTCATTTGTAATATTTATAATTCATTTTTCTATAAGTAGCGGGCAGCCTTAGTATTTTGATCTTCCTCTTTGGTCAATAACATTCTGGGAATTCCAACGTGCACGGTAAAGCAAGTCGAACAATTACGATCTAATTTTTGCTGCAGCGAGATTGTCGGTAATTGAAAGAGCGTCGTCGTGGAGGTCGTAGACCGTAATTCAGCAGTTAAGGGTTGATAATAGTTGAGCGAAAAGATAATGGGCAAACGATTACTCCTTTAAATAGAGTACACTTCCGTCGAGAGTTCAAATATCAGAGTTTGCCGGTTGTTAACAGCCCCCAGCCCCCCGGCTTGCCCCAGAAATTCCGGGAGTGGCGCAGGAATACAGAAATTGGAAGGGTTGCTTTTCTTGTTCAGCCGACCGTTAGGTCAACATTCCGCGACGCGACTCTCGGAAGCATACGGTAAGGCAGAGGAAGTCTCATTTACCTCGGCGAGTAAACATTGATTTTCGGAAATCGGGAGAGGACCGTCCCCGGCGAGCGAGTCCTGCAGGTGAACTTCCACCTTTGCGCCCCCCCCCCTCTCTATCTCTATCTCTTCCACGCTCACTGTACACACGTATCTCTCTTTCCACAGCGAAAAGCTAGGCTCCTGCTTAACGGGAGAGCAAATATTTAATAAATAAACAGCCCTGCCAGCCATCCACGGACACGTGGTCTGAAAGAAATTGATTGACCTTTGAGGATACTCTGCTTGCGCAGGAAGATCGTCCTACCGTATCCCTTACGTGATATACATGCCAAAGAGAATTCTAGAGTTACCCGTTCTAAGGAGATAGAGCAATTCGACGCGAGGAACATACATCGCCCGCGAGAGATGCAAGATTTGTTATTCCGCTGGGATCTGGGCAATTCTAATATCGGTACAGGGTAGTCGAACTTTCGGGCATTCGTTCCCCTCTCGATATTACTTTTCTTCGCACTTCCCTCGTTGTTTAATCAAATCCAACCTCGAAACTGGGAGATTCAAACAAAAATAATTTATTAAGGGACAAACTGAGTTTAAAGGACGTTGGGGTCGCATGCCCTGGTATTTGCAGGAAGTAGAATCGGTGCTGTCGTTGAAGGGTTGATCATTATCTTTAAATCGAAATAAAATGTTGTCCTCCAATTATGAAAATTAGGCAATACATCAGATGTAGTCATGCAACAAATACGTTTTCGCCTTCTTTTGGGAAACATTGGGGAAGGAGGAAGTTCTAGTCGCTGCAAAAGAATCATACGGCGAGGGTTGGATAATTGCTAGACGGTTCGTGTGTGCAGTTAGGACACGAAACGGGGTAGTTTCGGCCGGTTGCGTTCATGTTTGTCCCGGGACGGAGTATCGTCGCGGGAATTAGTACACAGCACGAGGATGTGCGGTGGGTTGTCTGGCGCAACTCCGTTTCACAAACTCCTCATTACGGCGGCGTGGCGCGGTTAACAATGAACAGGCTCGAACGGTTCGCAATCGAAAATGAAGATCCGCGATAACAGGGAGAACAAGAGCGAGAGCGAGAGAGAGAGAGAGAGAGAGAGAGAGAAACCCGTCTTATATTCGCGCAGGTGACGCTAAGCGGAGGATAGACGGCGCTTGCCGGATGTTGACAAGTAAACAGACGCGATACACATAAATTAGCGATTACCCGGCTCGTTGTTCCGCAGCCGAAAACGTTGAACTTCTGGGTATGCTAGCAGCGAGCCGGCGACATAATAAGATTAATAGGGACGAAAGTTCGAACGAATGCTGGGGCCCCGCGCCTCTGTTTGTCCTATTAATCATACCTGTCGGCGCGGACTCGTTCCCCGGGCCATTACGTTAACATTCCGAACTGCGCCGAGTCCAAAGTCTGTTTGCCCAGAGGACGTCCGGCGGAATTCCCTGGACAAACGACCGCTAAATGAGCGGAAGTGTTCCCGAAGACGGCGACGGATCCAACGATGGACGTCTTCGGGGTAGTTTGGCGAACGGTTGGACTGCTTTTGCATCGAGTGTTCTAGGAGAAATGGCTGGTCCGTGTCACCGAACAAGGAATAATCGACAGCTGCTGATCGATATCCTACTAACGGAATATTGTGCAAGCTGGTTCCTCTTTTGGGTACGTGATACGGTCCCACGATCAATATAATATGCCGACCTCACCAAGTCTAAATTCTTACTATACAAATTTTCTAAAATTACATTCTCCGGAGTGGTACTAATAAAATTATTATCAAAGGTTTCCGAGATAGCCAGAGCACACAGCGTCGGCACGAAAATTAACAATCTAGATCGCACGGTAGGTTAACAATGGCGTCTCTTCCCATTGTGCTGGAGTACTAATACCGGCAGCTTCCCGGGCACCGTTCCCGATAAAGATATTTTAATGAACGCGGCCCGAAAACGATGCTTGAAATAAGCCGCGTCTCTTTAGCATACTCTCCGCCAAAATTTCGTGGTCGGAGGCCGCGTAATTCCTCTCGCAGGTTGCTGTTTCCCTCAGCGTTCATTTTTAATACTCCTCGCAATCAAAAGAGAATCGCGTTTACCGGGTTTGCATGAAATGAAACGTTCCTTCGGGGAACGGGGGGGGGGAGGAGGAGGAGGAGAAAGAAGGGAGAGGAGCCAAGGACTCTGGCTTTAAAATGTTGAACGTCGGCCCGTGGAAATTACGCCGAGACAAAAGGGGTAGCGTTCGAATGAATTGCGGGGGTGGCCCACGCGAAGAATAAACGTTATCCGTTGTCGTTTCGGCGTCCTCGTTTTTCCGCGGCGTTATCTCCGCGGTTGTCCCTACCTTCATCGGCGGATTTACCATCGGCAGCGTTCTGTATAATTTGTTCAGATTGCGATAAAGTTAATTGGAGCCCCGCGCGGAATTTATGACGCCGAGGGGGGCAGAGAGGAGGCCGGTGAAGAACGGGGGCCCTTTCGACGAAGAAGAACCCAGAGATTCCTAGATCGCGCTAGTAAGTAACGCTCGCCCCGTAGATCGATATCGAGCGGCGATTTATTACGATTGTCACACATTCTGTGCAAATGAGCTTGTACCGTGGCCTGGGCCCCGTATCCGAGGGATAACCGCGGTATCAAAGAAATTCTTCGCGCTCGCATTAAGATGCCTGCTCGTTCTATTTTTCTTGCGTAGAGACGATACCACGGCACCGGCGAGGATACGGCCTGCAGAACTCTACCGCTTTTTCGGGGATCGTTAGCGCTAATGGTTTCGAATGGCCTGCATCGCTCGCGTGACTCCGCGGACGGCCAAGAAGCGACATCAGCGGCCGACGCCGGAAACCACTGAGCAACGCATCGGTAAAACAGCGGGGATCGATGGATCTTGAGGAAACTTCTTACTAGGTCTGCAGAATTTCATCGAACGTTTTCTTTACTATAAAAGAATCAATTTTTAAATGGAATCCTAGCTGCTGAATTCGTACTGGGCCTTTATCACTGTTGTATGAGGTAAAATTCAAATTTATATTCAATGAAATTTTAATATTATTCCTACTCTGATATTTTTAAATTGCAAACGTACATTTAGCGGCACTCATCTAAAGTAAAAGACGGGACACTAATATTTAAATAACAAAAAGACCCCGTGTGTCTTCTTTTTATCTACGTGCTCAAGACTTTGATCGACAAGTAAGTTTTCCACGGGAAACATATGAAATGTTTAAAAAATCCTCCTCCAGGAGGAGCGAGGGCGACGGATAGGTGTCTAGGGCGCACTATACTTTCAATTACGTGCATCTGCGCGGAATTAGGTGGCGGAGGCTGGAACTGGGGCCCCGGTAATGCGGATTACGCGTAAGTATGCGAGGAGAGTGCGTAAAAGTGAAAGATCGGTGACCGAGAGGGAAAGGAGGCGGGGAAGTTCGAGGAAGGAAGGAAGGAAGACAGATAAAGGTAAAAGAAAGAAGAGATTCGAGAAGAGAGAGGGAATGCGAGCAGAAGTAGGGAGAAGAAAACCAAGAGAACGTGGAAGAAAGGTGAACGCAAAGGGCCCCGGCTCGCAGCAAGAAGATATTTGAATACGACTATATACCGGGAGTAAATCGTATCGTCCGCAAACGAGCAGCGTGCTACACAAGAAATGCATTTGCCGGATGCAGTGCGGTGGGGATAACGGGCCCCTCCCTGCAGCCCGAGGGGGAGCAGGGCGCACGCCGAAAGGGGTACGAGTAGCGATGGACACCGGAGAGTCCGGAGGCCGCGAGCTTTCGAGCAATTTCGCCCGAATATTGTACCAATTTGGCAGGACCTGATTGGGATGATTGATGGCCTGGAACTGGGTGGTTTCGAGAGCCGGGGCTTAGACGTTCTTGGGAGGTCGACAATTTTTAGGGACCTCTGGAAATTGGACAGGGCGGACGCTCAACGATCCGCTGCCAACCCCTTGCTGTTCACGTAAATTAGCGCGTTCTTCGTACCCTGGGATGCGTTACGCTTTACGCTGATTAATTCTCCGAGCGTGCCGGGCTAACGACCTTCTGATTAATTCTTTCGGCTCTCTGAGCATGATTTTTCAGAACCAGACAGAGAACCCTTCGCTTTTTGCGTGGTTATATTTTGTGCAAAAAAATGATAAGAAAGTGGGCAACAAGCCCAAAATTATTAAAAATCCGTTAGTGGTATACACGTAAAAAGATATACATAGATGCTGAAGAGGTAAGGGTAACTGATGAAGCTTGCTAAAAATCGTGGATTGTAACTAATGAATTTATGGTAAATGGTTGAGTGTATTTCGGGGTGATATGGGGTTTGGGCAGTTCCAGTTTTCAGGAATGGTCGCGGAGTCAGTTGAGGCCATCGCTAGGTGGCCGGAGCGTGTAAGGGGCCCCGGTAAGGCCCACGGAAAGTCCCCTTTCGTCTGGTCCAGGCGGAGAGCAAAGGGGCGCTATCGAGCGAGCTATCTCCCACCACCCGTACCAGTTGCGCCGTAATATATAGGCCGTATCTCAGGCCCGCAAATTGCCTTTTTAAACACAACAAGACAGCCGTGCCCCCTTTCAATTTACGCGGGGCCCTTTTTCGCGTGCGCGCTCCATTCCGTTTCCCTTCCCTTCCCTCACCCTCTCTCCTCCCACGTCCCTCTTTCACCTCCTTCTCTATGCTATATTCTATCTGCCCTTCATCCCTCCTTCTTCTGTGCCCTCGTTCTTATTTTGCATCGAGCGAACTTCATTCTACCAGCAGACGTTTCAGGGAGTCGATCGACAGCGTTCCCCGGCATTTCATCTAAGTACACATTCCTTGAGGAGTCCTACAGGAAAAACGTTGCCGTTATTCGCATAATTACAAACGCGGCGACAGCTCGACGGCTACCGGCGGCCGGTACATCGAATCGCCACGGGGGCCTCTCACCGAGTATTCAGAAATCGAGATGTAATGAAAATTAGTATCGGCCTTCCTCATCGTAGTCAATGACTCGGGGAAGATGATAGTGCAAGAAACGATCTGATAATCCGTATCGGGCGTAGACCAGCACGATGCCTCTTGGGAACGGTGCTTGAGGGCTGGTGACGTCAGAGAAAAAGACGCTGACGATTTTGCCAGTTCTGCGGAGATAGAAGGCTGTTCGTCTTGCTCCCGATTTGTAGACTGCACTGAGTGGGCGTGGCCTTGTTGCTCTCGATTTCAACGGGACTTCCCATATTCTTCGTGTTCGTGTCACAGTTAGTGTTTACAAGTAAGTTTTGTTTTATTAAGTCAATGGTTTTCAGTGTATTCATTTATTTATAATTGTGACTCTGTACCTGTTGGCGATTGTTTCTTAGTATTTTTGAAAATCAAAGATGAACAATTATGGGCTTTCCGATCCAGTTTTCAGTGCGAGCAGCAACTTGATTCGCAGACCCATAAACTACCTCAATCACTACAGTCTAATTACTCCCATTCAGACTGTCTTTTATAAGGAAATTGTTAAGCCTCTTTCAGCTATTAACTTGCTTCCGGTACACACTATCATCGTTAAATTAAAAAGAAAACATAGCCTGATATATTATGTACAGGATCATAAAACTGATTCAGATCTCCAAGGACCTAGCCTACTCGCTAATTGCAAAGAAAACATTCTGATGAATGTAAGCAAATGCAAACTTAAATAAAAAATAAATTCTTTAAAAATTACACGTTCCCGTATAATTACACCGACTGTTTCCACCAAAAGGATAAGTTGTTCGAATCCTTAACAATACCAATTTTATATCTATATTTATCAGAACCTTTCTCTCTCGCTTTAACAGTCTTCTTTCTCACTCAGCGCCTATGGTATTTCCATATTTCCGAAAGTGCATAAATACCCGTCACAGCGTTGTTAAACGTGTGTACGCACAAATCAAACAAAGAGACGAAAAAAGTTAAAATTGGAGATACGGGGAGTCCCGAGGTACTGTAGAACACGGAGCATTCGCAGAGTTTTTCTTCAAGCAGCTTATTAAAACCATTCCCCGACGGACAGGAACATAATAACGATCATACTTCCCAGTTGAACGGTGTAGTTAAGTCTTGCGAGACGCGACGTGGCGAGCGAGGATAATTTGAAAATGTCTCGCGACGCGCGTCCCGAGGACGCCTTTTTCACCGTGAAGGACCGATTTTTCTGCGTTTTCGCAGGTCCGGTGCGTGCGTAAGTACACGAGTGCGTGCCGCAAACTTGTCCCGCCCCGCGGCGAGGAAATCGTTCCCCGAAAGAACCGTGTTCGCGGAAACGATTACCAATCCTGGCGAAGGATCATCGAGACGAATAGTGTTCGGGGAAATCTGCTGCGATTCTGGAACAACTTTTGCATCACATTGCGGTACGGACATGTCTGACAATTGAAGGTCATCAAGAGTCTGAGAATAAAAGTCTGATGTTCAATGAATCTTAATTTCTTTCATAAATTTCGATTGTCTTTTTTTTCGTTTTACTCTTTAATTGAAGCTGTTGTGTAATAAATTATGGTGTTATTTCGTACATACGAGGGGTAATTTTTACATTAAGTTTAATACCACCAACGACCCTCTTCATCGTATCAAGCTGACTGTCTATCAAAATGTAACAGCATTAACCAGATCAGTTAATCGAGGCTAGGCGACTGAAGGGCTCGTTTCCACGAGAGGGGGTGGGAGCAAGATATAAAGGAGGATCTGCGGAGGAATTTCCAGAGCGTACCTACCGCCTTCAGCGAGAGAGGCTGGTGCGCGCAGCACGAGGAGGGACGGTGATAAGCGGCGGAAGAATGATCTCGGTTGCGAAAGAGAGCAGAAAGAGGATCGAGAAACAGGGTGGGCTCTGGGTGGTTGGCTGGCAGGGGATGGGAGGGGTTGGTGCGGCTTTTAATCGGCGTAATAAGACGTCAAGGACACGCCGCGTTACCGGAAGAAAAATTCGTTCGGCGGCTCTCAGTTAAGCGATCGCCACCGCCAGGGCTCGACTCGACAAGATTGTCGATTTATGTTTACATACTCGTTTTACGTGAGATCTCGATAATTAGAGTAGTTACCCATACAGCGGCTCAACCGAAGGGGGAGGAGAAAAAGGGGAGGGAAAGGGGGAGGGGTGGGGCGCGGTCGGTGTGTGTGCGTGGCGGAACCACCTCTCGGCCAGGAGGATGATGCCGTGAGAGGATTTAAAAAATGGAAGAAGCACGAGGCAGCGGAGAAGGTTTAAACGAGGGCCGATTAATCCCTCCGAGGGGAACGCGGCCTGAAATTGGCGTATAGTCTTCGCCGCGTTATCTTCGATCGTAAAGCATCGTCATCTCCCGGCCCCGATACACTTCGAACGGCTGCTTATTCATCCTGCTCACAAGTCAATATAATCCGTCAGCGTCCCGAGGGTCCTCTAGCATTTTTTCCGCGGTTCGAGAAGCCATCGGGGCTCAACCTTGCCCCCTGATACACCTCGTTCGTCTTACTCCACAACGGAAAGCACCGGCTCTCAAGGAATTAGCTACTTCCTCTCGGCGAACTTGCTGGCCGACCACGATTGTACACTTCATTGAAAATGTAGTACCGTGTAGTTAGTATCTTTTCGTGTTCTATGATTTATGTGTAATTAGTGATCTAAAAATGTTCTAAAGACAAGCATAAATGCACTCCCTTCTTTTAATAATTCCGTTCAGCTTAAAATAGCGTCATAATATTCTTAAACTCTCCCGAACTCCAATCCTGTTTGAAGTCTTCCTTACGTTACACACATTCTGTCCAGAGTCCAGACCCCAAAAAGACACGAGTTATAAAGAATTAATGGAAAAAGATTAGACTGTTGGAGGAGGGGTAGATGCCGAGAAAGTTCTGAAGGGACCAAGGGCTCAGGGAACTTCGTTGTGCCTTGACGAGGGAAGCTTAGAGAGATCGAAACGTCGAACAGCAAGTTGTCTCGCGCAAAGTGAACTTCGCCGAGCAAAAACTCCCTCGTCTCGTTGGAAGGAGGATTTCGATCCCTCGAAAGATCCTGTCTACGGACCTTGGGCAACGCGGGTCGGGGGTAATGTAAATATTAATCGGTGGGAATGGAAGAGAGGCGAGATAAAGAGAGTGAGAAGCAGGGAGAGGAAGAGAGAAAGAGAGAGAGAACCGAGCGCTCGCTGCAGTTGATTTACAACGTGGCATCGCGGCCCCTGAACCAGCTATCGCGTATTTGCTCGTAATAACTCGGTTTGCTTTAAGCGCGTTTTGATGGTTCGCGTTATATACGATTCGACTGATGGTGGATGTAAACTGGCCGCGCCACGGCCGTGGATTCGGTCCGGTGCGGTGGAGAGTTGTTACCCCTGGCTATAGGCAACGCAGCGGGCGTCGAGGGAAGAATGCGTCGTTGAAGAAGGCGCGCAGGATTGGGTTCCGGCCAGCTGAAATCGAATTCTTCGGGAACTTTTTCAAACAACCGAACGTGCCGAGTGTTTTACAGCGAACGTTATATGTACCTGCGAATGAATTACTCAGGCGAGAACGATGGGAACGCGGCTAGCCACGTTCTGGTTTACCTTGTTCCACACTTGGGGGTGGTTTTTACTGTTTTTCTTAATTGTGCCCACGACATCTTTAATAAATCTAGCTTTATTATGAAAGTGCTAGATGAATGCCTTGATAATCTATTATATATAATTTCAAGTAATTTCTTAAGTATTTGCTATACTAAAAAGATAATTACGAAGTCAATAGTAAATCTAATTCCGATTCGTCCTAAAGAGCAGCTCTAAGATTTGTGGGGAAGTGGGTAACGATCGAGTCAAATCCAAAAAGCAGCGGGAGTTTATAACGGCGCGTATCGGAGCGAAGTGACAAATGGTTAACTAGAATCGCAAACAGTTTACTAGACAAATAGTTCGGCGCGGGCAGCGTTAAATAACCAATCGATCACGAGATCGAGTCCGGGTATCGGCTCCGTATCGGATGCGCCCTCGATTGGCGCACGTGTTGCCAATTACCTGGACGGCGTCAAACGGCGTCACAGTTGAATCCTCGATGGACGACGGACATGGACATCCGGCCGCCGAGGACGCGGAGGATGGGCAGGAAAAAAGGTTTATCGCGATACATCCGTATAAACCGAAGCATTTCCCAAACATCCTCTAGTGACCGTTCTTGACCCATTTACATTGAACAGAAACAACGAACACTAAAGTCCTTGTCACCAATTTATTTTTAGAGTACTTTCCTAGTCTAAAAATACTGAAGTAAGCTTGAAACGCCCATTGAATAACCTTAAATATCCTTGGCTAACTTTGAACGATCTTCAAAGACGAACACAATATGAATTTGTGCCAGCTCGAGTTATACACCTGCATAAATAAAAACATAGAAATCCACATTTTATAAAACAGCAAATATCACCTTGAAATCTCGGAAGGACGTTCATCCAGAGAAGATTTGCGAACACTATAAGATTGCCGCAGCAAGGTAGGTTTCGTTTGATACGTTTATTCAGATGGGCCATCGTGTGTTCGATTTCAAGTGCTTTTTGCCTCATTCAAACTGCACGTGCGTAACAAGCGCCGCGGCGCGTAGCGTCTTCACCAGCCGGATTCACGTGTGTAACCTCGAGGACCGTGTCCGGTTCTCCTCTACAATGAAGTCTACGACGACAACGACGGTGTAACGCGTAGCCGGAGATCTGTAGTGTGAAGCGGAGCGAAGTGACGAGAGCCGAAGGGCCGCGAGTAATTGAGTCAAAATTATTTTCAAGCGGCTGGGGCCGCGGTCATTACAGCGGTTAGCCTCAATCGAGGGCGGTCCGGCGGGCCGAACTTTCCGGGTGGCAACTTTTTCTGCTTTGATGATCACTGTCAGTGGGCAAAAGGCCGCTTACGGGGCCTCGCGCGCTCTCACCTCGCGCGTCGCTCCATCAATCTCTCGTAACCCAGCGTGCCGTTTTTACCGGGTGAAATTTATTACGCCGTGGCCCACGCTCTCACCCAGACCGCCCCCTCCGCGAGAAACCCGGCGACCGAACGACCGGGCCAAGAAGAACCAACTCGCAGACGAGCAACTGAGACACCGACGACGCAGGGCGGTTACCCTCTTTCCGGCCGAGTGCCACCCTGACCTCCCTCGGGAACCCGCGGGTCAATCTCTTCGATGGAACTTTGGATATCGACGAGATTACCTTGATAAAACCCCCGAGCGGCTGGGGACTCTGGGAACCTGATAGTTCCCTTTCTAATTCACAAAAGGGTGTGATACAACAGGGTTGCTGCGTCGTTCAACCCTTGCGCGCATTTTCTGTACAAAAAATTAATCTGCAGTTAATATCAGTCATAAGTGTGTACGTTATCATCTGTGTAACATATATTTACAAGTTACTGAAACCTTTCTTTGAGCTAATGAAATTCTTTCGAATAAAAGTAATTGATGATAATGGTGACATTATTTTTCATTCTTCCTTTCGAAGCAAATTGGTTGATTGGTTATTGGACAGCACATTTTATGTATTTTATAAGAAACGCAGTAAAACTATTGATTAGAAAAGTAAATTAACACAAAAAATAAATTCTTCATCTCTCCCCACGTTTGTCGAAAATTCGCAGTGTCAAAGTTGCCGGACATCAAAGATGGATCAGTTAAAGTCAGATTCCGGGGTTGTTGTTCGCCAGTGCGGTAAATCGAATTCTCGCTTGTCCGTTGACTGTCGTCGCGTTACGATCGGGATCGATCGGCGGTGGTTGACGGGCCACGTACGTCGTTCGGTCGGACACGAACGCGTCGATACCGATCGGTCTACGTAAATACGGAGGAGTGTATTGATACGATCGTAGCCGATCGGTATGGGATCTCCGGGTCCGGGACGCTCCGCGCCAGTTGAAATTTATTAGGGGCTCGGCACCGGCCGTATCCGCCGATGAATCGAGTGCTGATTGAGATCGCGCGGGTTCAAAAAAGTTCGTAATGCGCGGCTTTATCCGGCCGAAATGATTGTGGTTGTCGCGGTAATGGCCGCAGCGAACGAGAGCCGGTGCCGATTTTTCGACGCAGCCTCGTCGAACGTACACTTTCCCGGGACCAACCGTCGCGATTTTGTTGTTTGTCTTGCGCCGAGGCCTCGCCCGTTGAATTGAATAACGCGTCGTCGCCAGGATCGCGCTCCACCCCGTAACGATCGCAAACACCCGTCGATCGCGCCGGAGATCTCTCGGCTCGCGAACAGCCGTTCTCGCAGCGTGATACGTGCTATTGCCGCCATAACCTGCCCGCGTAAGTTGTACTTTTGGGAGTGGTTATTGCACCTTGCCCGCACGAATTAATGTGCAGGTAAATTGGGCTTGATAAACGAGGCCTCGCGCGCCGGCACTTTCGCATACACACGCCGAGTTAGGGACAGCTGTCTGACAGCAGCCTCCGCTTCCTCCGTCCGTAGACTCCGACGTGTCTCGAGGATATTGGGAACGTCGAGCACACCTGATAACTGCGGGAGTTCTGATAGCGAGTGTTTAATTACGACGTGGTCCCAGCCTCGCTCAAACGCGGCTCCATTGATTAACCAGTGCCCCACTGACTCGGTTGGAATGCTTCGCAAGAAAACGGTTCTACCGAGCTGTTGTCGCTCCTTTCTAGACAAACCCCGGTTTTGTTTTATCTTTATCGCGGTCTATGGAACAAGCCCGCTTGTTTAACACTTGAACTATTGATCCCTCAAAATGACGGAGTTCCGATTTTTTTCGATTCCGACATTCTTCGTTAAAGTAGATGTAAACCTAGGTATTGAGAAATTTTTCGCTGTGAATAAGTATGGAAAACCGGATAGAGTAATTGGCGGTGGATACTGTGTAAAATGAGGATTTTGACACTGGGTCAAAATAGATCCCAGGATAGTAGTACAGGGATTCAGGCAGAGAGAGAGAGAGAGCCCGATACCCTGTAACCCGAGTAGTTGAGAAAATCAGCGAGGAACTAAAGTTGATCCGGCGATCTGTCCCAGATTCCAGGGTACGTGTTGCATCGGCAAAGGAGAATATTCGCGGAGCGTCCTTATTAGAAGGAACCCGATCCCGAGTGACACACCGGTGTACCTGTCACCGGGAGCTTGTACGGCAGCGAGCGTTACAAGCGTTCGCGGAATTCCCGTACGATTCTCCCGCGTGTGCATTACGCTGAGCCACGGTATATAGCGTGCACATTGCACGCTGCACGCTGCACACGGTGCAACGCCGTCTCGCGAATTACGAGCACTACCGGCGACGATTCTTTAATAAACCGTTAGGCCGGCTAGCTCGCACAGTAGGTGCACGTAACGGGCGAGCATTGGCCGCGGATAAAAAGGGGTTATACTATACGTTAATATATCAGGTTATCTTCGATCAGCTTTATAACGATACTCTCCCGGTCTGCCTCGGGAGAGCCTCTCTTAACAAGCGGCCGGATTTTTCTGGCAGTTAATGGCGACTTTCTCCTGTTTATTGTGCGCACGATCGTATCTCGTTCGAGAATTAATTAGTGTCAGCCTCTTTAAAAGGTCTGCGCAATTCTCACGAAATGCGCAAATCCGCACGAGAGCAGATTCCGGGAGAGTATCTGTCTCTGTTCATCTCGCCACCGCCGCGTCGCCCCTACCACTGTCGTTGTCTTTCTCCCGCTGCCGAGAAGCGTACGGTGCTCCACGCTCGTTTAGAAAGTCCACCCGGTCGTCGTCGTGCAAGATGAGCCGGTGTGCGAGAATAAAATGACCTTTCTCGTTTGATCCGCTCGATATCGGGGCATTCCAGCTTCGTTTCGCGCCTCTCCGCGATCAACGGCTCTACCCTGTCCCCACGCTCGCGCTCCACGGAACTCGCGGCAGCAGCGTCGCTTTTATCGCTCGAGTCACCGATCTTTCCTCGAAACGGATCGACCCCTCGCGAGAACTCACAGATGCAAACATAAAATAAGACATTTAAGTGGGAAACAAACTTAGATATTCAAACTGGAAAACTGTTTCACTGAAAAGTATTAAGGATGTCTCTAAACATACTGCAAGATGCCCTCCGCTGCAGTCTCACTATTATCGTTCGAGATACCCTCGCGCCAACTGACAACAGATGTAAGCAGCCAAGTCGAGAAAAACGTAGACTCTTGTTTACGTCTTCTAGCACTCTAGAATTTTCGAGTGACCCTCGGCAGAATGTTTAGGGTCCAGGATCCAGGAACCAGGATCTTTCCTCGTGTGTCCACATTGGAATGGAAAGCCGGGGCGGTCAGTTACCCTGTCACCGATGGACCGATCGGCAATGTCAAGTCGAACGAGCCGCACTTAACGAATCGCAATCATCCCGACTTACTGAATAGGAAAAGTCCTGAATAGGAATCCGGGGACCGGTTGTCGGCGACGGGCAAGGCCTAGACGCAAGGTCGACCGATGCGATTGCAATACGATCTCCCGAGTATTAGCGGAGAGTCTGAATGATCGGGCCCCGTTGGTAATCGACTGACGGTGGAGAGAGGCGGTGGACGAAGAAGAGGTAAGTCGCCGGGATTAAGAAAATATATGACGGGCAATTCTAGTTCTCTTTATCACTGCTTGTATCCCGCGAGAGGACATTCCACGGTTGTACCTTATAGATCTTTCGCTATTTATTACTCGCTCGCTCTCTCATTCTCTTTCACTCCCTTTCTTTCTTCCTTTTCCACTCCCTCTAAAGCGATAAAGTTATGTAACGTCGCGAGTGGATGGCCGACTGCTGGTGGTCCATCGGATAATTCTCCGGACGGACACCTTAGACGTATCGTCTAACAGGAACCCATTCTTATATTTGTCACTATTCCCATCGAGTATGATCCTTAGCTGATACTTAATTTCACGGAACCGGTGACGATCGCCTTGTTCGATGTCCGTTGTGAACGAGATGCGAGCTAAATGCTAGATGGATTAATGACCGATGACGCTGTGATGGCGTCTTGTACATTTTGCAATTATCTGCTGTTGGTCGTTTAGCGCTCGTACAGGAATTATCAAATTGGTCATAGCTGAGCTAAATTCAGCAGTGAGATGACACATTGACGAGGATTATCAATTTGAATAGTTCGCGATTCGATAATGAAAGCATACAATTGTCGACTTCACCTCGGTCTACCGGTGCTCTCGTTCAGGAAATTGTGCACCAATAATATATCAAATATTGCCATAATGGGTTACGCATTTTGTCCGTTTCCGATAGAAATTGGTGAAAATCATTTGCGGTATAGCAGAGGTGGGAATAGATTTAATGTTTGTGGTTGTTGTAACTCCAATACAAAGTAAAAATTTTTAACAACGTGAACGAAACAAGCTTACAGACGATGTATTGACCTTTGAAACGCCTAATTTGATGCTGTTAGACCACGTTTGTGGAACCTGCGGATACAGTAATCAATCGCTATGTACCCTACCAAGCAACATAGAACAGTTTCTGCCTAGCCAACGCCACATTTTCAACCTCCTGGGCCCTTATCTCGTCAAGAACCCGGGTTCTTACGACTCGCACCCTTCGAGAAGCCAATTTGAGGCGTCGGATAACAGCGGATCGGTCGACCGGGGCGTTTCTTTTAACAAGCTCCAGCTACATTGCCTGGTCGCCGACTAATTTGATTAAAGCCGAAGCATCCCGGTGGCAGGTTATCGCCAGCGGCCGCTCCCGGGGATTCCTCGGAAAACGGAGGATAAGTTTCTGGCGAGGGCCAGGACAGTGAATTATGGGCGTTATTGTCCGCCCGCGAACAACAGGCCGCCTCATTACATGTGGGAATTATTGACGGCGGACCGCCTCGGTGGCTCTCCTAAGTGCGCTACGCGAGGCCCGTCTTCCACCTTCGTCGCCTCCACTTTACCTTACCTCTGGGGCTCTCTCCTCCGTTGGCCCGCCACACACACAGCGTCGCGTTCCTTCCACCGTAATACCCTTCTTCTTTTCCGTCTTCTCCTTTCCCTCCTTTTTTATGCGTCCCTTCCTCGTACTGTTCCTCCGCGCGTGTCCTTATTCTTACTCGCCGTTCGTTATCCTGCTGCTTTCTAGGAGCAGCCGCGCAAGGCAGCTACGCTTGCCTATATCCTCGAAACAGCCCCTTACGAGAGAGAATATGGTCGCTGTGGCGATTCGATGCTGTTGACGATGTACTGTGGTCAATTTGCTTCGAAAACGTTGATGAAGTTGGTTTATATTTTGTTCGTGTGTTGCGAACTTACCAGTACGAAAAAAGCCTTTAATTGCACACGAAATACTAGCTAGTGGATTTAACGCATTTATCGGGTTAAGTTAATAATGATTAAGAGAATTTAAGAGCATCCAGTGTATATATTGAACTATCGAATTACTTAACACTTTACCTACCGGAAGTCTATTAATAGGATTTTCAATAATTGTGCTGTACCGACAGAAAGGCATAGAAATTTTCTTCCACATTGCAATCTTGAATGAAACTATTAGATGACTTTATTGAGGGTGACTTGTTAGTTCAAAATGAAAATTGCTGTTGCTATTGAACGTTCCAGTAAAAAGTGTTGAGGCATGTACCATAGATTTTTCAAAGTTATGCAATAATCACCGGTCGGTAATGTGTTAAAACTTTGATGCATAATCTGTTTCTCCGAGGAAAATATTCTGAGCGTATTTCAAAAAATCCCGTCCGCAATTGAATTAAACAGTTACCCAAGAGGCATATAAGTCCAGGGGGGTGAAATTGTAGACGCGGTAGTTGAAATAATGTAAACTACCCCGCCGGATCTTGTTTATAGACCTCCCCTTCGCGGGAACTTTTAAACGCCGCTCGAACTTTCCCAGCTAACTCGCCAACCCCAAAAGAGGGGGAAGGGGAAAGAGAGAAATTGTTGGAATGCGGCACGAGGCCGCTAATAAGATTCCAAGTTGAAAAAATCCTCGACGACGGCTGCCATCGCGTCGCCGAACCATCGCTTCGGTCCGAGCAGTTTATTTTGAAAGAAACGCCTGGCTCGTCTTGTAACCGAGACTAGCCCGGAATCAAATTAAGGACCCTTTACCGAGGTTTGTTGCCGGGGTGGATCGAACGAATCCTTGATTCGGAGGACCTCCTCCTGGCACGGAACGAGTCCTAATTGCTGCCGCAAGCTACGAGGTAGGAGGAATTTTATTCGGAAGTTTTTCATCCGGGGAATAAACCTGATTCTTTCTGTCCGACAAAGTATCGATTAATCTACTTAAGTAATTATTGGTAGTGTGTCTTGTGACGTCGGTGTTTCAACCCTCGTTTGTACCTTGTTTCAATTTGACAGGCTCTGCTCTGTCAGTGGTTCTGGAAGAGTAGTACGCCCTCGCGATGATTTATCTTTCATGTAGGTCTTGACATTCAAAGAAGGACTTTACAAATTTAATTATTTTGTATTTTACCATACTACCATAATTTCGGCAGTTTGACATCAAGAAAAGAACTAGATGAAGAAAATGAACTTTTTAAATTTGTTTGAGGGTGATTTTTAAGAGGAAAATTTTAGGTTGATGCAGATAAAGATTTTTTTGGACCCATTAGCTTGATTGAATTAAAGATTAGGAACAGAAATTTATCCGTCTATTGAACACTAAATATTTAAAAAAAAAGGCAAAACATACTGTAAAACATGTTTTCGTTCGTAATAAAAATTGTCCTGAGGGGTAGATTGATCACTATTACGGATGCCGAGGTTTCGAGAGGTGGGTGGTCGATAAGATATTCAGTAACAAGGTGGTCAGCAATTTTGCAGCGACGAGTTTGCAAATTTGATCGTCAGAACTCATATAATCATACATGACTGATTCCAATGAACAGGAACGTGTTTAATGAAGACTATTAATTGAGTTGTTCGCAGGCGAGTTTTTCTACATTTTACTATCGAAGCACTTGATCGGTTGCGCAAAACGTTTTCCATTTAACATAAATCTGCTTAATAACCAGACTGGATAATACCGAATAACAAATACAATACAGTGGGTCTCGATTTATTCAAACAGTTCGAGGGACAGGATGATTCGGTTAACTGGATCGTTAGGATAATAGGAGTCCACTAACTCTCCTTCTTTCGTATAATAGGAACTGATGTTCGCATAACTGGATTTACACCTATTTGAATAGCAATGAGATTTCCTTGTTTCTCATGCATTACAAGAAGACGCATTGCGATTGTTTTTACCAATGTCATGAGCTCTGATAAATGGTATACCATTGGTTCGTATAATAGGAGCTCAGCAAACAATAATAATGTGAGATTATAATATAGAAAACGAAACCCCATTCAACTGAAACATACATACGTAGCTAAATAACATTTATAGGATTCGCGGCGATGATTGATTGGACCTGCATCAACTGTTGACCGAGAAAAAGATATTTACAACTAACACAACAGCCATTAAAGTAATACAACCGTAAAGGGTTAAAAAGTACCGACTAATCGTCGACTAACGTGTTAAATGGTACGATATTAGCAACTTTCGCCTGTAGAGGTTGGAGAGAGAGCGACAGAGAGAGAGATCGTTAAAGGCGACAGGGGTGAGCGATAATACATCACGGGCACAATGCGTGGAATAAGTAAATGAATTAATCAAAATCCGTCTTGTTTGATAGCAAGTCGCTTTGTCCGGCGAGCGGTGCCGCAATTACGCGCCGCGCCAAATACGTCGCACGCACCTGTGCGTCTAAATAACAGCCAATCCAACACCGAGCGAGCACCGGTTGGCTGGTGTGGAATCGTCGTCGTCGTCGTCATACCATCTCGTCGACGACGATATTTTCCCCTCGGGCTAGACGACGACGAAGCGACGCAAACTTTCACGCGCTCGCGCGAGGAGCCCTTCGCTCGCGAGCGGCTCGTTTTGAATCATCGTTTCTCATCAACGTGATGAAAAATCTCTCTAGGTATCGATCGGGCAACTATCGCGTATCGTTATGCCCCGACAGATACATACGGCTTATTAATATTAATGAATGGCCTCTCATAAGTTCTCCTTGATTTATGTCTCCGAGTCCTACGCCAATGTAAGCTTGTTGCCCCGCCGTAAATCTTGCCGGCGTAGCGGGACAAAAGTAATTTCTGTACGTTATTTGTATTTTTAACTGGACCCCTTCTGCCGCTACCTCGCCCGGTGAGTCCTCGTTTCGTCGCTTCCACCTTTCATTTCGAAACTCGTGCTCGTGCACGGCCCGAGTCCCGGCCTGAGCCAGGCCCGCTAACGACGTGCGCGCCGATCGAATTCGCGCGCGGCTCGTCGACGAGAGGACCATTATCTAGCGCGAGGAATTCAAGCCCGCCGGCGACGAGCCGCGCGGTTTCGAGGTCCGCGGCACCCGTCTCCAACGTGTCTAGCTGAATCCTCGCTAATGGCTCGCCGTTTCAGCCTCTGCTCCTCGAAATAATTGTCGGAACACTCGCGCGGCCGTTCCCCGACCGGGAAACCGGAGATCGGTACCAATTTTTCCTAAAAGAGTGCCCACTTTAAAGTTTCGATTGGCTAGTGGCCGTTCATCTATTCTGAATTTTTATAATTTCAATAATTCTAGAATGAAACACATAAATCCGGTTATTCGATCGGTGGTGGTAGGTCTAGCATTAAATAATTTTATACAAACTGTTACAGCTCCTGGAGCTATTAAATAATTTTATGAAATCTCCTAAAGCTATATACTGAATAATTGCTATCGAATATAATTTTTATAAATCTATATAATTCTGCAGTGATAACAAATGTTTTATCGACCAGCCGAATAAAAAATGATGCTCTAAGCGGCACTTAACCGGGTGAACAGAATTGTTTATTGAAACTCTGCTGCAAAGACGGCTGTTAATGGCGATAGATCGGCGCCCGGTCGTCGAGAATAAACCCGACAGTGGACGGGACTTAATGTGATTGAAATTTCAGAGCTGTTTCGATGATTGATCGCCCGGCTGATTATTTAGAGGCTCGAACAGCCAACGACGGGACTATTTTTCAAGCAGCCACTAGCCGTTCGAAAGTCAATCGGTGGGAAAGCGGGCGCCGGTTAAGGAGGTCGTTGTCGGAAACAGTTACTAATTGACCGGCGCGGATAGGCGAGAAATATAACCGGCGGGAACGCAATCATTCTCGAGGGGTGAGAGGAGACAACTACACGAGCTTCCACGATAAAGTTTTGCGAACTTGCCTTGGTAAAATTGCTTACCCTCTGGTCACCTCCGTGTGTGTGGTGCAGCCATAGAGAAATTACACATTAATATCGCAGACAAATTACGTCGGTGACAACACTACATTTTTCAATTCCTTTTCAAACGGCATCGATGACGTTCCTTAAAAATCGGGTTGTAGAGGAATAAATGACGATCGATAAAATATCGACGTTCTAAATCCTGTTTCTCCGTGTTTCCTCCCCGTTCAGGATCGTAACTCGGACTCCGTGGAAAATGATCGAAGAGTTGATTGATCACAAACACGGTTGCCGAGGTTTCCGAACGGGGTAATTTTAGAGTAACCGAGAAGAGATATTCGATAACAAGGTGCGCGGCAATTTCGCGGCGACGAGTTCGCGAATTTTATCGCCGAAGCTGGTATAATCGTACGCGGCTGATTCCAATGAACAGGGACTGCGGAGATTTTTCTCCGGACGGTTTACGATCTGCCTGGCGACCGGTCGTGTCTAATGAAGACTATTAAATGGAGAACAAATCGTTCCGCCGAAACGATAAGGGACAATAAAACCCATGGTCCCGCGGTGAATCGGGTGGCGGTCATCAGGAAAGGGGGAGAGAAAGAGGAAGAGGGATCAGGACGCGATAAAAAGGGAGCACGGAGGCATCGCCGGTAGCAGAGACAAATGATGTCTAATAGGGAAGAAGGGCCGCGAGGGAATTTGGCGTGCCGGTCGATGCCTATCAGTCAGACGTTTAATTAATAACAACACTCGGCCCGGCTGACATCTCCTGCCGATGTGTGTAATAGTTTACGCCCACCCCGATCGGAAGGCCGTCTTCTCGCATCCTCTGCGCTTCGCCTCCTCGCTCCGGCTTGCTCCGACTCGCTCGATCCAGCGTTGGGGACCCACCCAGCCCTCTGCTGATTCATTTCGATTAATCACGAGCGCGGCTGGAAAACTTAACGCGTGACCCGCTACACGCGAGCCACGATTATACTCTGCTTTTTGCCTCCTACTCAAGCGACAGGTACTTCCGGTCTTACGCTAGGCTAGATTATAGAGCACCTTTCGAGCCGAGTTAATGAGCTTCTGCGGTGACTCGTTCCTCGGTCGATCCTTAAAAGCGGCTACATAAAAGATTATTCAGCGGCCTCTACTCTCATTCTACTCTCTGATTTCATGGACTTTGTTTTATTCGCTCTTTAGTATTTTATGGGAATATAGTGGCCTACAAAAGCGTTTGCGTATAAGGCCTAAATTTATTCATAGTCTAGATTCGTCTGTCTGGTATGATAATACATGCGATTGTATTATTCTACAACTTGACTAGGTTCACCAATTACGAACATTTTTTAACCCTGGACCATCAAACTACCCTATTGAAATAATTTATACATATCTGCAAACTTCTATCCAGGAGTGTACGAATGAATAATCGCTTTCCCATGCAATCCATTCCGATTGTCACTGAAATTGTATCGTTCCGTACGTATCCGAGCATTAGCAGCCCGCTAATATAAACAGTTCATTAATCAAATGGTACTCAAAGATTATTGAGCAACAATAAAAGGATCGACAACACCTCGATCGGCTATAAAATATGATAATTCAGCGTTGGAAGCAATCAACGAGCTCCTACGGAGCCTATTAAAGAAAACAGATTTATTTCCATCCGTGGAATCGAGCCTAGATCGTTCGCATAATAGAGTCAACGTGCGCACAGGTTTCAAGTGAACGATTAATGCAACGACACTTAGTGTCGTATAGCGGGGGGGGGAGGGGCGGTGGAGAGTGCTCAGCGTTGGAAAGTCGGCGCGTGAATGGAGAACTATTGTAATTAACCACGGTTCCACGTCCAATTCGGTAGGCTCGGCTAGGCGGTTAATTTATTCCGTTGCGGCGCTGCACGGCGTGGCGGGACGCCTCTCTCGATCTATAGATCACCGATCGGTGCTGCGCGTTATAACGAAGAAATTCCGAGATTAAGAGACGCCGCTGGTGTGCGCGGGGCGGCCGCGAGCGAGCAGAGGCGAGCAGAGGCGAGCAGAGAGAGCGAGTGAGCGAGCAGGCGAGCGCACACGGAGAACAAACGTGGAGATTACATCATAGATTAAGTCACACTATAAATTCTGGCCGGACGCGAGCGATAATGAGCTCCGGACGATACATCAGCGTCGCCGAAAACGCAAAATTAATGTAGTTCATCGTGCATTCCGTCGTTAGGCATAAATCCTTCAATAGGTCGCGACGACGTGGCCGCTCGATCGAGAAAGAGAAACGAACTCGGCGAACGTGTAAGGCAGGAGTGAGACGGAGCGAGAAAGAGATCCAAGGAAAGGATCGAGCAGGCAATAAGGAGGAACGCGTGGGCGAGAGGAGGACGAAGCGTCGAAAAGGTGAAAGAAGGGGAGAAGAACGTGGCCGATCGAGGAACGGCGATAACCGGGGGGCACGGGGAGCTTCGGGGGGGGGTCAAGGGGGTTCAGAGGAGTGCGAACGGGCAGAAGGAGGAACAGGAAGAATGGCGATATCGGCGTAACGAGAAAACCTGGTGGTGGCACCGCACGCGGTGGAGAGTTCAACGTGGCACACCGGTAATGATTAAGCGGCTGATTAATTTCAGATTAGCGGCTATGACTGTACACGCGAATGATCATAATGGAGTGTCCGTCGCGATTACAACTCGGTCTATTACGTTGATTAATCGGATACAACTCATATACATATGTATGACATCCAGTGCAAGCCGGGCCCGATCCATTCATTCCGTTTTCTCTCCGTCCCGGGACCGAGAACCGGTGGTTCCCGCGAGCGAAAGAGGCTCTCGAAAACGATCACCGTCGTTTTCCTTTCGACGAGACGGTCTCCGATTTCGGACGGGTCCTGTGGAAACTTTTTCCACGAACGATCCCGTGTTCCCCGGATGGACGCGATAAATCCTGGAGATTATCGATCGCCGAGATATCCTTGACGCTTTCACCGTACCCCACAGGCCCAGGCCGGTTGCCTCACGATCGTGGATCATCGTAGATCGTGTCCCTCCGCGTCGAGGCACCGAGTTTCGCTTCATTTTTCTTGGCCCGGTGACACGTGCTCTCGACCGAACACCGCCGAGGGAATCGCGGGCACCGGTTAGGGCAAATGACCCGGCCGAATAGTTCGGATGATACCGATCGTTGACTCACATGCTCGGCGAGGAAAATAATTATCTGGAGGAAAAAGCGAAAGGATGTCTGACCGTAGTATCTCCCCTGAGACTTGGTTTCACGGACAGCTAGAGATCACTTATAGAATCATTTTGACAAAGAGAAAAAATATAAAACTTGCCTAGTACCATTATATATATCCTCAAACTGCTGTAAAGTGAGTGTAGATTGAAATTGTAGAGTACCTTGGCTGTACTGTGGATGTTTATTATAAACTGCAAGAAGCAATGTTAAGAGAGATTTATAGGATATTACTTCATTTTTATTGCAAACAGCCTTGCAGTTTACGAAAGAAATTCTTCCTCGGCTCCGGTGTTTATACAATTACCTATGAAAGTCGGAATTTGAATAAAGGTCTGCCGTCTAATTGTGGCATGTACCAGTTTTCCACTGAGCCCCGCAATTAACCCTCTCTCAACAAGAGCTGGGTCATTTCTACCCACTTCCCGCGATTCTAACCTTGTCGAGGAATTAAGGAGAAGTGCTTTGTTCGATTTCTGACAGAAAAGACGAAAACTCGGCAATAGAATCTATCTGCAACATTTAAAAGACACAAAACAAAAATTGAACATAACATTTCATTTTCAATCTACTGAATTCTTTAATAAAAGGAATAAAATTGTACTTTATTACAATTTGTCGAATTATCACAAGTGGTAAGGAAAGTAATAAAAATAAGGGGCCATCGAAATTGACGCAGAACACTGTTGTCACGTCAAAACAATCACTGTCCGCTGCACAAGATTAAGGAAACATGTGCATCTTCTAATTGAGGAAACGGTGAAAATCAATTTTGCAAAAGCTCGGTGGCCATAGGAAATATCGGAACCGTACGAGTTACAGCGTTGTCCCGGAGTCGGGAAGGCGCGAGATTATCTCGAGAAAAAATGCAGGTCCAGCCGCGGGAATCATTGAAAAATGATAAGTAGCCATAAATTCGTTCATTAAACCGTTAGAGGCGCGCACGGCGACCGTCCTGACCGCGGCGTTTGCATGCAAATGCAGCCGCATACCGTGGAACTTAATGATAATACCGCATTGCACGGGGCAACGCGTAAAATGTTGCAACGCCGGCTTAAGATCCTCGAATTGCCAAAATTATTGGCACTCCCAGCGTGGCGCGGGGCCTCGTTAACTCATTCGGACCGTGTAACGAGTCGGGCTCGTGCCGCGTAATTCGTATCCGCGTGTAGGAACAACGATCCAACAACGAACGAACGAATGTTTCGTTCAGGCTTTTTCGGCCCGCGATGGAGCCTCTCTGTCCCTCTGAAAAACTGAATTGCCCCAAACACCGTCCGCCGGATGTAAAATTAACTTTTATACGGATATACTCCATTTTTCTGAATGGTTCGTTTAACGTTCGGAATGCGGCCCGTGTGGCCGGCCGCACCGTGGCTGGGTCATTTCTAACCCGCCGTAAAAATTTATTGCACGGACTGCTTTGAAATGTTTGCGGAGTCGCAGAAATTGTACCACTATCAAGGAATGGGATCAGATCAAATTATGGTGGAAGTTGTTGGCGGAATATAAGCCCCAAAAATAGACCGAAACTGAAACGTTATACAGATATTTATCACACGAATTGGTATTTCAATCCTTTTTCATTCTAAGGACCCTGATAAAATGAATTTCTACACTGTATCACAAAATAGTGCGACTGACCGGGAAGTCAACGTGTCAGTGAAGAATGAATACAATGTTTGCCTATGCAATTTGCAACCTTGTTAAGTCTCCTAATTTTTGTAACTCTACTTTCTTGCCTGGATATTTCTGCGATATTTCTTTATCACGATTGGACTTCCAATTATCTTTGCTGACGTTATACATTATGCAAATTTGAATAGGATTAGGTAAAAAATGTAGACTTCTTCCTTATTGGCTTCGAAGTAGCAATCATAAAATAAAACGACATGTTTACTCAGTATTTTACCGGTTTTCGAAGATTATTGTACGTAAAAATCGGCTCAATTATACAGGCTAGCAACAATTCCCGATCGTTAAGAAAATCACCGGACACAATCCCAGGTGTTCCCATACCCATTTCCAGTACCCGGTCATTGGTTTCCGCCCGTGGAATCAATCACCACTAGGAAGTCAATGATTTCAGCAGTAGATAACGAGTTTCCGCAGAAACTCGATCGATTGTCTCTGGTTGGCGTGTATTGAAGCCACGAGTACATCTGTCTGGAACGAATCATTAATTATTGACAGGCACAACTGCGTTACGTTCCATTATTCTGCTGGCCGATAAAAAATGGACCGCCCAATTTAGCCGAACCGAAGAATTCGATGCACCTTCGAAACTTTGTATTCTGCAAGCTACAATTATTGGAATCTTTTTGTTCTATTCGAGGAGCACCATTTACCCTTATTCCTTGAATTGCACCGGGGACCACTTTGGTTTACAATGGTAATAAGTTCTATCTAGAATCAGTGCTATATAATTGTGTTTAGTCAAAAATGTAGGCGCGAATTAGTGATTAGTGATTCGGTATTATTCGGGACTGGTGGCCGCTGCCCCCTGTAGGCTAATGCGGAAGACGCGAATCGTGAACGATGTTTATACAGACAGGTGTATTTGAGAGTAGAGCAGATAGAGTTGAAGATTTGAACCGAACACATAATTGTTGTCACAGCGAAGGACTGCCCGTGTGTGTCCGTGTGAGAGTGAGTGCGATACTGGCCACGAGGGACTGTGGGCGATATCGCGTATTCAAAGGCCATAGTAAAGGAATAACTGTTTCCCTTCTCTTTATATTCTTTTGTTCCAAAATTGTATTATTGTAAGTTCATTTTCAAATATAAATATGTTATCCTGACAACTCAAACTGTTGCTTACTACAAAATTGTCCTCTTTCTGGGGATTAAAATTCTGAATCCTATTTCAATCACCCATTCAGGAACATAGTAAATAAACAAACCACCATGCTTATCCGGATTTTTCTGCCCCAATTGAAAGAGACGCCCCTCCAAATTCCGTGGTTTTTTATCAGCCTATACGCATCTCCGATCCACATTTTCTGTCCTTTGAGCGGACGGCAGCCGCGAATGACGCAACAATCGAGAACGAGAAAATCGGAGAACGATCATCGCCTCGGCTTCCGACGATCGGGGCCGCCATTAACGAGCAGGTATCCACGATTAAAACGGATTATCGTCGGCCTATTAAAATTCAAGAATCGAACTTAACGTTCGACCAAGGCCGCCGCGGTGAATTTAAATCGGCCCTTCTCTCTTTCTCTCTCTCTCTCTCTCTATCTTCTCTCTAACTGTCCGTAATTGAAACGGGTTATCCAGGCCCATAGATTTCAGATACCGTGAAACGGTTGACGTTAAACGATCGCGGAGTCCGTAAATCCCCGGCGCAGTGCGACGACACGTTCTTGTAACCGGGTCTCGTTCTCTCTTCCCAGGGTCTCTCTCTCTTTAGGCTCGCGTTTGCCAGCCCGTTACCATGTGGGTCCGTGGCGAGAGAGACCCCGGCAAAGTAAGAATGCTCTCTATCGAAAAGAGGAGAGAATATGGATGGAATGGAAGTGCAAGAAAACGAGCCGCGGAGAGAAAGGAAGAGACGGTTAGGGGCCACGCACCGGTGCATCAACGCGAGCCTAAAGAGAGAGGAACCAAGAGCGGGTACCGATCCCGATGCCATGGTGGTGGTAACCCGACGGCCACGGTGTTCGTGGGTTGCGATGGTGACGACGTATACTACCATACAGAAGTATCTGGACACTTCCGAATCTAATCAACGACCCTTCATTACGATCCTTAACCCTCGTCCGCTGCTCGAGTCAATTTGTCCTAAAACCGGGTCGTCGCTTCTAAAGGTGGGATCTCCTTTGCGCGTCTGGTCGCAGCGTTTTGTTGTCTCAACGTATTTAATACTCCATTCGTCATACTTCATTAGAACTGCGTCTAGACTCGAGCAACTGCGTCTACTAGTTCAGCTATTATAATTTAATGGAAAGAATGTTGACGCTTTATTTTACAATTGTTAAGATTTCGAAAAATTCTTTGAGATACGTTTATATACCATTACAGATTACAACATATCGAAGTTTGAACATAATCCGAAACAGTAGTCCGAAAAGTATTCTGAAGCAGTGGGTCGACAAACGCATGGCTGTGCGTCTGGACTGCCTCGGAAGCACTGGGTCAAAAAACGCTTGCGTTTGGGTCTGGCGCAACATTCTGAGGTCTCGAAGCGAAAAAACAAACGTAATCGTGTGCGTCGAACACATATCGTAAATCGATCGACGCGCGTGTTTGCAAGTGAAATACAAGGAAAGACATACCAAATAGCGTCATAGGAACGCAAACTTGTGCGTCCAGAGTCACAGCAGAGAGCTACGGCGAATGGAGTATAGATAACAAAATGCTGTGTCCAGACGCGGAAAGGAGATCCCACCTTAAGGCGTCCTGTTTGGGACGCATACCAATTAATTTGGTAGCACAAGTTCGTTCAGAGTGGTCCAGTTATCAGATTTACAGAGTGATGCTGTATATTTTATGTCACTTGCAAGATTAAAGTTGAGTATGAGATTCATTTCCAATAAATTGCATACAAAATTCGTTTAGTTTGCAAGACAGTACATAAACGAATAAACAAGTTCATTGCATAATCCTCCCCAGAATCGTCTACCATTTCAAGCAATATCGGTAACAATAAAATACAGGATTCGAGATGAACGAAGCCGACTGACAAATGCATGAACGATACTTTTCGAAGTCATAAGTGTTCGGATACTTCTGGACGGTAGTGTAGCGGACCGGTGGATGTGCACGCGGATAGGAGCCAGGCTGGTAGTGGCTGACCGGGTATAGTGGTGTATAGTAGTCGTTTCTGACCAGTGTCTGGCCGCCGGTATCCAACTGGAGGGCTCGAGTAATGTGGACTCGAGCCATATTAGGGGACGCGGCTACAACGTGCCGTTTCCTGCCAGTATTCGATGTTATCCGATGCATATTGAGAATCCCGGGACTGCCAATGTAGAGCGATCTCGAGTCAATATGATCCCACGTTAAACCCTATTCGGTGTTGTCTCTGCCGGCTGATCCTGCATCCTTGGGAAACGTGTTCCCTTTGCGGGGATCCTGGAGCAACGTTGTACAACCCTAACCGGGGCACACGCTAACTGGACCAATATTCGACGCGATAAAATTCATACGGCCGTTTATCAGCCATTGTTTTTAGTGCCGGGGACAGCCAAGGGAGCCACGTTTTTAAAAGGGCGTTATCGCGGGGCGGGTTAAATCGAGCGAATGGCTCGCTAACGAGGAATGGACCGACGATTTTTCGAGCGGAGATTGATAAAAGGATAGGCGGTTCTCGGCCGATTCTACGGGACGACGCCCGAGCGCTGCGTATCCGCCATTATCCCTTGTTTGCTGCATGCAGATCGGCCGGGCCCGGCTCGCGTTGCTCCAATAAATTAGAATACATAAATAAGAATAACTTGCCGAGGCGGACTCGTCGCGGAGTCCTGCCACTCGACAGAGGGAAAAGAGACAGTTCCTCTGTCCTTCAACGTAGGAGGAGGAGGAAGAGGAGGATCCCAGGCGTCCGCGTTTCTGTCAACAATCATTTCGTTCGGCCGGTGACTCCTCGCGGCGGCCCGGGCTGCGAGTCAATTTACATTACACACACCGATTCCATCTATCGATCTTACAATGTCTTCTGCGCCCGAGTCCCATTCGTCAGTCCTGTCCGCGCGCTGATTATTCCTCGTGCGTTTCTCCACGTTCCTTTTTTGCGCTCCTGTCCTCTCCTCTTCGCTGACCGGGCTCCCTGTCCTCCTCCAGCCATCGAGAGAACTGGCCAAAGCGAGCGGCACCGGTGTGCAAGCATGCACGCTGCATCGCAAGTAGCCGACCACCGATCCGATTGCTGTCGCATGGCACCGATAATAAAAGGTACGCGTGTCGTAACCGACCCGTAAAACGCGACACAGAATTAACGAGCGGCCGGGAAAACCGGGGAAACACGCGGGACCGCTCTCCACTGAGCCACGGGGGCTCCGCGGACACCTTATGGTGCCAGAAACTGCTTGGAAATTGCTTTATCTCCGCTAGCAATCGACCTTCTTGATGCCTAAGCTAGGAAATACAGTTTATCGCCGGCGAAGTGCGAAAGTACAATTTCTTGAGGCTAGAAGCGACGCAAGTCCTTGAAGTGCTCTAACGAGATGAATTGAGTGGTCTACAAATTATCCAGATCTTTTTGGCGATTTTATATTATATAATTCTACAGGTTCTGGAGCTTCTTCATAAATCTGTCTGGTGAAGATATTTTTTCAAACTAGAATAGGTTCGCAATACGATGTACACACTGAAAAGTGAACTGATAACGAAGTGATAGTGAAATGATTAGCATTATTAATGAATGTTATTCAGTAAAATAAGAAACTATTGGGTTAGGTAGCGCCAAACGCAACAGAAGGCCACCGGCGAATGTGTTTGATTTAACGTTATCGGAGCTCGCGTTACAGGTAAGGCAAGAAGAGAAGTAATTCATGCGTCCTGAAGAAATGCCGCGAACAGGGTCGAGTGGAGCAGCAATCGGACTTACGTGAAGTAAGTCTGCTCGAAAAACGAAAGAGGCCGCGAGCCGAAGAGTAGAAGCTGTCAAAGCCTCCCACGTGACGCGTACCGATACCTTCTGAAGTCGACATATTTTAAAGGCAAGCAAGCTTGCTAATAAGATCGCGTTTTACGACACCTCGTTAGGGGAGAGAAGATTTACAAGCTGACTGGTGTTGGTGCACCCCTGACGCACCCAATGGTATGATGATTCCCTGTCTCTCCTCCCTCTCTTTCGCTCTATTCCACTGGTATCCTCTTCTCTCTTCCTTCTCATCCGTTGGTATGTACGTAGCCGGCCAATATGAAGAGACCGAAGAAGGGTATGAAGTTTTATGAGAAAGAATGGCAAGCAAAGAAGCCAAGCCGGACCAATATAGGAGCGCCGGCTACGGCCACTACAGGGCTTTGTTCCTTCGACAATGCGCGTCTATGGTTGCTGTGTGTCCTTCGGATATTAGCCCGTATATACAACGGTCCCGCCGCTGATGAAGTCGTGATATCGCTGATAAAAGCCGGTGGCTGATCGATAGGGGTAGACGACGAGACAACGCCGAGAAACTGCGAGCAAAATGGTACCTCCTAAACCCCGGGGACCGTTGCCCAGGCATCTCCGATGTGGAACCTGGGTGAACGAGACGCCTGGAAAATCATTGTAGCGGATAGGAAGCTGTAAATCTTGCCACCGTTTATGAAATCCGGCTCTTCGATCCTGAACAGGAGCAAAGAAACGCATAAACAGTTTTATAGAAGCTGTAAAGGACAACGAGCAACGTACCGGGGTTCCGGGGACATGGATGGCGACCACGGAAAGACACCTGATCTATGTTTCGGTCACACGATCCGGGGTCTCATTTCACGCGGCCGAAAAATTCTGATTATGCTTCTTAATAGGCGATGCTTCGACGAGATTTATATTCATTGTGACTGATGTACAATGTAACTAATTTTTGCGATCGACTATTAACAATAATCGATCGAAGTGCAAGTCCAAGCGGATTTAGTGCAGAAGAAAAGAAAATGTTGGGAAAAGGGTCGGTAGAGCGGCAAGAAGGAAGGCAAGAAAGTATATCAGCGGTGAGGAGAGAAAGAGGCTAGGAGACGGTAGGAGGGAACGAGAGGCGCGAGGAGAAAGAGAAAAATAAAGGGAGGATCGGGAGTCGCACGGAAAGCTTCGGTTTGGCGTGCCTGGCGTGCTACGACGGAATTAGCGAGATGGCCGAACCGGGGCTTCGGCATAAAAAGAGGCTGACTATGCAGAAGACACTTCATCCCGTAGCGGCTTGCTCTTTCGGCCGGCCTGACAGACAGACTGCAATAGATAATATCTGGAGAAGACGTTCGCCTTCTACCTCGGTTTGACTTCTTCCATCCGGCCCACTCATACGACTCTGTTGGGGTGCACGCGTGTTCCACGCACACCTTGATCGATCTCGTTCGCCGGTAGATTAGCGGCGACGACCATGGAGGGCCGAGAGCAAAAGAGAAAGAGAGAGAGAGAGAGAGAGAGAGAGAGAGGAGAGAGAACTGCAGAGGAGCCGGCCCGGCTCGGCCCGACCCGGGGCCTGGTCCCGATCCCCGACCCGTTTCGCCGTAGTATGAGAACCCTCGCTTGCTAAGCTAACGGCGTACACTTATCGAGTTAGTTTTTTGTGTCAGCCGGTTATTAGATTATGATTAAACGATTCGAAGGGCAGAGCGAAGATTGGAGGAACGAGGTAAGCCGATGGGGCCCCGGCGAGAACACAGTGTGGGCAGAACAAACGGCTATCGAAAAGGAGGAGCTAATTAAAATACAAATACCTTAACTGGCTCTTCGGAGGATTAGTTCCAGCGGGGGCTTACGACGCCCGGACGTCTTCCTCGTTACTGTCAAACAGCCGGGAACACGCTGACGCCTTCCCCCTAACCTCTACCCCACGCTATCACCCTTCTCTTCATCCACCTCCTCCTCGTCATCAACCTCTTTCTCCCCCGCCTCCTCCCCGAGGATCTCTCTTAAATCGTGAATCGAATTGATACGCCGTGTCGCATTCTATTCCGCGATAATCGGATTTCGGACGATTTGCGTGGCCGCGATGATGTCTATTTATCAGCTGCGATCGCGATCCGAGACGTTCACTGCCGATATTCTACTTTTTAACTCGTCCAATGCCTTTTTAGTCCAACTTCTCGTTTTTTGGCCTTTCGCAGAATTTCAGGGACCGACATCCGGGGAATTTCGGGCTTGGAACGATTCCTGCTGCGATTGCAGATAGTTGACGTTGTTTTTTTCACGTCACTCGTAATGTTTTTTGACCTAATCGTCGCAGTCGATTTTATTTATTCTCATTAAATAGTATAAGCAAGTAGAATATAATTTTCTAACGATTTATGAGAGAGAGATGTAACATTCTTGGATACCACTGCAATTTCCAGATCCTCTTCTCCATCTTTCATTATCTAGTAATCAACTTTTATGACTTACCCCGCTTTTGCATTAAACAGCTCGTATGTTTGGCGTATTTCCTTTCCCATCTTCCTAGAAGTTGCTTGTACATTTTCAAAAAGTTGTAAGGAAATTACCGAGGCAGCCGATTCTTTTCTCTCGTAATTGTTTTAAATGTATAGCTCGGCCGAACGGCAGTGTAGCCGAGTGAAATGAATGAATAATTGTAGAAGGAAGACGCCGCGGACGGAGGCAGAGCGATACGCATTCCATTTACACCGTTCAATTTTCTTTCCCGCCGGTGCTCTAACGCGTTGACGTTTATTATGATGGAGGAGAATTCCTCTCGCGATTCGCTAACTACCCTCGTTTTTCCATTAAACATACACGCGATCCATCAAGTCGCCCTCGAGTTCTGCGCGCGCGCGCATTTTCGTGCCTACTCGAAAAACAAAGGGACACTTTTTTCCGAAACGCAATTACCATTGATGAAGATCGTGTAACGCGGGTTTCGAGACACTCGCTCTCTGCGTACTCACCGAAAAACCCTAGCCGGCAATTAGATCTTCGCGGCGCTGTTACATACCTGGAACAGACAAGCAAATACCGGGTTCGTTAACTTTTATGTCGGCACTCAAATGCGTAATCAAATATGAGGCGTTACTATTACGATTTAACTACGCTTCAATGTACCAATTGATTACAAAATATCTGTTAACTGTTGCTATCATAGAAAACGGTCTACACATTATTTATTGTGGATAACTGAGTAATATTTACCATCCAACGTCATCACACAGTGCCTGTAAGATTAAGATAGAAGTGTGTATCTCTTGAATGTGGTAATATATATACCCAGCTTGCTGTACAAGTACAAAGGGTGCATTTCAGCCCCTAAAATTGCTTTTACCAGAAAGGAACGTTCAACGTGTCCGAATATTGCCTGGAGAACCAAGATGAACCTATGTATCCCTTCAGCATAGTCGTATTTGTACTTAGATGCTTGGATTAGTATTAGGGGTGGATTTCACCCCCAAAATTGATTTCCTACCAAAAAGAAATGCTCAACGTAAGTAGTCAGTGTTTCAAGGACCAAGACGGAAACGAATATTAGTCGAAAGTGTCTGCAAAGTGTACGGAGCTCGGCTTGACGTAGTTCGAAGCGGAAGCGCGTAGCTTAAGCTGCGAGGAGCAAATTACGACAGCGCGGCGGAAACGGAAAAAGCGCAGCAGGCTGTCGGTGGTCGGAGGACAGTCGTATTCTTCCGCGGACAGCACGCGACATCTTATAAATTTACACTTGCGTTACGATCCGGTGTAAAAAGGGACCGCGAGGGGCCTGCTGTCCGCTCGGTACCCGCTACTTAAAAGGGTCAGGTCGTGCTGCGTCGCTTAACGAACGCTGTCGAACATGCAGGAATAGCTTCATAGTTCCCGGTAAAAGTTTTTGCGGCCGTGTGTTCTTACCCGGTCGCGTAAGGACGGGTCTCTCCTCGCGAAGAATGAGCGAAAGCGAGAGATAGATAGATCGAGAGAGAGAGAGAAAAAAAAGATAGATAGAACGAGGGTGGGAGAGGATAAGGAAACACCGGTGGCTCTCGATATATACCGGGTAAAGAAAAATGTCCGAGGAACGACGAACCCCCGTGTCCGGTAAAAAGTCACGATCCGCCGATCGGCAACGAGTGCCGATGCTCGTTCATCGTGGCCGATCGTTGTTCCACCGTTGGAAGTCGAATTGATTTGTTGGACGCCGCTTGGCTACCGGCCGCAAAAACTCGCTGCACTGCGACTATACTCGCCGCGGAAAATCTCCGTTAACTAACTCTCCCGACGCGACGCGACGCGACGGGGCGAACCAGCTTTTACCGATCCCCCGACCGATCGTTCGCGTTTCACGCTCGATCCCGATGTTCCACAGTGTCTTGGTTTTGATATTCCACGGCGAATGTTTGATGGATCGGCCGCTTCTTAGACCGGCAGAGCTTCTTCCCTTCCACGCCACGCCGCCACAGCGAGAGCTTTGCACGTTGAAAGGAGAGACGCGTGGCTGCCTTCTCCCCGCGTAAAACACACGAACACGCTAATTGCATCCAACGTTGATTGACGCGCTCCTCGGACGAGCTTTCGGATTCGACTTTTTCCTCCGCAGTTGTATAAGCCGAGTAAGTGGATTATTAGTGGATCGCCGGAGGCCTTTTTGGAAAATAGAATTTTATGGGTGTAATTGGAAGAGACGGCCGGTAAGCAAGTTAATCCCTTTGGATGATGGGTTTAATGCGTTTTCTTTAATGTGGCTAATTTGGAACAGCTTCTACATTGGAGGTTAAATTTATAATATATAGGTAATTAATGTTATTAGTAGCATTGTAGAGGTTTCTTTTTCTTGAGCTGCATAGCGGTTCGATCTGGGAACCGGTTTAGATCGGCGATTCTCTTCTAAACGCGCAAACATCCGCCGTTTAAAGACCTTCCTCGGCCGAGCCTTTTATGTTCGTTTAGTATAGAACCATTTTATATGAATCGAATTAGAGAGATTATTTTCCCATAATTCTATGTTCTATTCTGTCGTTTAATTCCCCGTTTAATTGTCGAAATATTAATGGCGCAATTACCTAGAAAAGAGTCGATCAGGACATGAAGATTATTAGCTCACTCAGATACTTTTGCATAATTTTATTGTCTTTGAAATTGTCGTGCACGATTGATTTTATAGGCTTTATAAATGACACATTATTTGCCCGATGCTAGAAATGAGCATTCATTGAAAGAGCCGACATAGCAATTTCATATTAATATGAAGAGAAACGTAGCATTGTAGATATTTTATTGTGTGCTGAAAATGTTAATTGAAGAACTCGATGCCAAAATCGAGTGGGTTCATTGTTTAATAAAATTGTGCTTGTTGAAATTCCACATACGTATACAGCTAATTGTGTTAATCACCTGCGGACTGGACACCGAGGGACAAATTAATCCGGAAAAATGCGAGCGGTGTTCGGTCGGCGTCGACTTGGAGCGGTCGAACTGTGAACGCGAGAGAGTCGCATCGGGTTCGCGCGAACATTTCGAGGTTGCCGATGAAGCAGCGGGGAACAAGAAGCCGGCTAAAGCTCGGCAGAGCTAACAGACGGACGGAACGATCGAAAACGAAGCGATCGGCGGTTCCCGGGACGGCCGGAACAAATCAAACAATATAATAAGCGCGTGGCAAGAAGAAGCGACGAGTTGCGAGAGGCATAAAAGAATCTGCGGGGCGATGCTCGTCCGCGTGGAATTTCCAGCGTATGATCATCGGTATCTCGGTAGGATAAGCGGGAGGGCAGGAGAGGAGAGGAAAGAAGGATAGAGAGAAAGAGAGACGGACAGACAGAAGGGGGGAGGGGACGGTTGCCGCGTGCAAAAAGACCGAAGAAGGGATCAAAGGGGACCAAAAACAGCCGGGTCAGAAGATGAAGAAGAACGGGAGGAGGAAGAGGACGGAAAGGCGACGGAAGGAAACTCGTTTCTCGAAAAGAGACAACGGGGACCGGGAACCAGCCGTGGACGGCGAACCAAAGGAGACGGAGAGACCTTGCACGAGGGTGAGAGAGAGAGAGGAGAAGGACCGAGGATAGGTGGGGAGGAACCGCGAAAACGAACTACACGGGCAAACAGGGATCAGAAAAGTGTACTGGCTTTAACGAAACGGTGAACACGAGCGACGAAGCGGCAGAGACGAGCGGTTTCGAGAAAGAGAGAAACGATGGGGGCGCACACGGTGCTGACTGTACGTGTACCTACGTGGCTTGGTGTTCGTGTGTGCAGGCAGCACAGCCGTAATGCAATCGCGGGAGGAAGGAGGACAGAACACGGGAGAAGGAAGAGAGGAGAGAGCCGAAAGTCGAATACCGGTGAAGGCGAGTGTAAGACAAGATATCCTACTCGGTGGTGATAGTCGAAATGCACGCAGAAGTAAGGCATGCAATCGGCGATACCGAGAGGACGAAGAAGAGAGATGGCGAGAGAAAGAAAGAAGAATTGAGAACAGAGTACACAACGGGTGGAGAGAAAAGAAGTTGGAGAAAGGGTAAAAAATTGGGAGAGGGGGGTTAGAAAATGAGAAAAAGAGGAGACAGACGAAACGAGGAGGAAAGACGGAGGAAAGCGGGGGAGAGAAGAGTCAGCGAGAAAGAAAGAGAGAGAGAGAGATGGTTCAATGATGTTCATCCGCGTGTAGTGAATATCCGGCTCTCTCCGTCGGTGTGCGGGGAAGGGGGTGAGCGCAGGCCGCGAGTTTCAAGCTTTACTCTCCGCTCGCTGCATGCTCTCCTCTCTCAGGGTTGAAGAGAGAACGAGCTTGTTGCCTGTCCGTGTGCTAGAGCGAGCTGCGAAGAAGCGAAGAGAGCGAGGGCCCCGGCTCCGCGGGAGAGTGTGTTGGGTGTCGGGTCGTAGACCACAGCAGAGTCAGCTCTCCGAGCGCCCAACCGGTCGGGCAACTTTTTAACGAGCTGCGGTTCTCTTCTCCGCGAAGAGAAGGAAAGCCGAGACCCTGGCCTGAACCGAGTTGAGCCATCCTCGGCTTCGAAATGCATGCATGCATGCATGCATGCATGTGCGCCATGTGATACCGAAGTGAACCACCGAGAGGACCGGCGAACAGAGACAGAGAGAAGGAAGGAGGAACGCGGACGAACAGGGACGGAGCAGTCGAACGAAGGGTGAGAGACGATGGAAGAGAGAACGAGAGGGTAGACGATGTTCGCTGTTCGACGAGAAGGACCGAGGATCGATGAAGGGAGGCGGAGAACCGCGATAGACGGAGAAAGAAGTAGGTGGAGAGACTCGTTCTTTGGGTCCGCCATGGGCATGCGGTTATAGGGTTAAACGGCCCAAACTCCGTTTTGCCCGAGCCCTTCGAGTTCTCGTGGAATCGAACGCGGCCGATTACCTCGCCTATTTACGGCACTGCGCACCGGACTCTCTCTTTCTCTCTCCCTCTTTCTTCTCTTCTGATCGAACTGTCGGCGTAACATAGGGCTTAACGCCGTCGGAGAATACCTGCACGAGGCATCCAGTCGTTTCAGCTACTCGACCGTGAGCCCGTGGCCAGCTTTGCTGCGTGCGGTAACGCCGTCGTTCTTGCTACCCACGAGAGTCAGCCCGGCTGTTCCTCTTTCTTCTCCTCCCCAACCTTCTTCCTCCCTCCCTCCCGCCCTTCTCTTCTTTTCTCTTCCTTCACGGCATCTCCGGCTCTTTCTCCTATCACAGCCACGATATCGATTCTTATTCGAAGCCCGATTTCGTGTAGTCGACAATGTGCATCCCCGGAGGGATACAGGATGCAGGAAACCCGGACCCGTAGGTGGAATATCGTCTTTGAGCTCTCGAATCCGGAACGGGCGACCGATGCGCCGTGCATTTCCATCGGTTTCACGGAAATTGCTCCCTGTACACCCCAGATTCAAACGGAGCCGAGGGCCGGGGATCCGGTTGGACGTTAAGTCGAAATTTCACACGGCTTGTTCCTTCTCTCTCTCTCTCTTTCGCTCTCCCTCTCCCTCTCTTGGTCTCTCTTTTGCACGAACGTTCACGTACACACATACACACGTGCTGGAAATTCCGTTGGACGTAGTTCGCGGATTATCGCCGGTCGAGGCGCGGATCGGAGCGGTGCGGAGCGGAACCGAGCGGAGCGGCGTGCCGGACGCGTGTTCGTCATTAATCCCGCGGCGCGCGCAGCCCCGCGAGATTATCGGGTGAAGTATTGGATGTAATATGCATACAAGCTGCAATTTTCCGTGAAGTATATCGCCCGCGTCGATCCTAAGCGCTGTCGCTGTATCACTGTTATTACGCGACGCGCACGGAAGCGCCGCGCCGGCTAAACCGCGAGAAACTGTACCCCGATTTTTACGCCTCCTATGGAAATGGTTCTATCCCGACCGTCGGGGAAGAAGAATCTTCGTTGTGAACCTGCTGTAGCAAATTTGTCACATTTGTCTGTGATTTTTCATTATACGACGCAGTCATACGTTCGCGATCGGACAAGCGTTAACATTGCAGTTTTGACTACAGCACTAGTCAACCCATTAAACATAATCTCGTTGGTGAGCATACCCCACGATCATCTTTCTCCACTTTCTCTAAAATGATATTTATTCAGCCTCGCCGATAACTGCAAGAAGCAACGTCCGCATTCCGGCGCCCAGTCATCTTTCCGCCTCGATTTTTCTGCTCCGCCGTGCATTATATTAATTAAAGCTAGAAGGTGGTCGTAAGAAGCGACGTCTGCATTCCACTGCCTAGCCGTTTCATCTTTTCAGCTACGGTGGCGGTAGCGGCGCGACGGCACGGGGAGAAACGAGCCGAGCGGAGCTTGCTACTCGAGGAAGAGTTGGTTCTCACGATCGCAAAATCGAGGATCGAAGTGGCCCGGCCACCGTGAGCGTATCTGGCAGGCTTTGTGCCGCGGCTGCAGCTCGTTTTCAGACTTTATTGAATCAGCGTAAGTCGACGAGCGAGCGGGTCCTGCGCGCGAGGAGGCAGGGAACTCCTCCGCGCGAACTTCTTGGGCCCGGTCCGGCCTGGCGCGGCGTAATGCCGGCATTACTCTCTCGCGGGATTCCTTACGGTTCGGAATTTCGAGACAACCGGCCGGATCCAGCTTGCGAGTCGAGGAAGTCGAGGCCACCGAAGCAGAGGAAGAGCATATCTCGAGTATATCCCCAGCATCCCTCTCGGCAAGAAAGGGCCGGCAGCTCAGCGCTGAATCTGTCCGTGGCATCTTCGCCGCTCCGTGGAAACGCACGCGAGTCGCGAAATACCGACTACTCCGTGGGCTCACTCTCCCTCGGTGCTTCATTAACAAAGGCTTGCCTTATAGGATATTCCATCTATTTACGACAGTCACGAACGGTCAGATCGTTAGTCTCGAGCGATTCCTTTTTGGATCTCGTTGCTCCTCCGCCAGAGCAACGAAGACTTTCACGTAACCTTTTTGCTCGGACTTTTGCACCGGCTCGCCGGCCCACGCGGACCGGGAAAACCTGCCCCGGCCCGCGCGAACCCGCAGGAAACTGTCGCAACTCGAGCAACCAGATGAGCAGGACTCCTTCGGTAATTTGTTCGCGGTAATATAGTTGCTATCGGACGATTTACGGCCGTCTCGTAAATTAGTCACCGGAGCCGCATGATGCATCGCCGTAATCATCCCTTCTCACCTATCCTCAATATTTGGCTTCGAGTTTACAGAGATATGTAAGTACATCAAAATAGAGAAATCGCGGCCCCGCCGAACGAGATGTTGGCTCAACTTGTTTGAACACTTTATTTTTCCTTCGAGTATACAAGCCCCAACAAGAGAACGTAAAATTCTTGGGAAGAGCGATGTGGTAATCTCTGTCCGGATAATTGCTTGTCACTTTCGCAGCAGGCAATCTTTTCATTAATTCGTTGGCCACGGTATTGTTTGCGACCGTGCCAGACTGCTTGATTGTGCAATTTTTTCTGCAATATTGTAGGTGCTTGGATGGCTCTCTAAACAGAACTATTAATTTGTGGCTTAATTCTAAATGTGGATATGTTTATAGATTGAGTTGAGTGCAGTGAAATTTCATTTCGTGCGATGAAATTAACGGTTCAGTGGATTACCAGGTATTTAGAACATTTAATTATGAAGGTTACAGGAAGTGCGAAATTGTCTACGGCTCCGGTAGCATGCGTCAAGAATGTCGCAAATGGTTGTTCTCCTATTCATCCTCGCGAGACGCTTATTTCCAAGATATTTAAGGCATTCAAATTTTCGCCTTTAGCTTTTCTCTGCCAGCACACGTACGTATTACGAGACATTCCAGATTATGAAATAGCATTGAAAGATCGTTCCTTCGACGGAAGATTTTCCTCGCGGGGGTGTTGAACGGAGAAAGCGGCCTCGGATCGGAATTTCGTCGAACGGTCTGCGTGCTCGCCCTCTTCGAGCCCCCTCCGGCCGATTCATTTATCGGGAAGAAATTACCGGGGCCATTTTTCGTGCTTCGATCCCTCTAGCAACGGCCTCGGGATAATTATAATTATCCCGCTTGTTTGGTGGGCCGACCTCGGTGTGCCTTCCAGCCGGCCGACAGCGTCCGAGACGTTTCGAGCCAGTTTCGGAAATGTTGAAAGTGAAATATTTTTCTTACGGGTGATCCGTTCCAACCGATCCGAGCCAGTCTACGCACACCGAGCGCTCGTTAATCGTTCGCGCTGGCGATTCATTTATCCGAGACAAATTACCCGCAGCTATTTTTCGTCGATGTTGCCACAGACAAATGCTGTTGGACCAGCTGCAGTCTGAATTTCGAACAGCGCTGACAAATATTAGACAAAACCGAAAATTTCAGTTGCAAATGGAGAAATACCAATACCAAGTTTTGTATGAATGACCACATTAAACAAAAATGATTGAGAAAATTTTATTAAATTACAATGACTAAAACCACTTGAACCAAAATGATTGAATTCTATACAATCTACAAACGTTTTAATGTTTTCTTGTTCGTAACTGTAATTCTGTATTCTTTTTATTCTAATAAATGGCGACTGGGTTAAAGAGCGTCGTATTGATTCTTTGAATTCAATTTGGAGTCGAGGAGCATAAAACTACTGTTCTGTTCAGCTAGATCCCATCTCTGGGAACACATCGGGCCGGGGCGTTCGTAATCGTAATTACCCGGTTGTTCGCCATGATTCGTCCCCCGCGTTTTCATAATAACCGCGGCTAATTTCTCGAAACGGTGGCGGCGGCGGCGGCGGCGGCTGCTCCCTCCCCAGTGCTCCTGACAGGCTAATCGAAAGCTTCGGCGAGACGTCCGCGTCGTTTCGACGTCCCAGCCTATGATTACCGGCTCCTCCTTCCTCCGGGATCGGGGTATCGTTAACGCCGACGGAATTTCCGGTTGTTCGATTCATCAAACCCGACCAACGTTCGGCCGGTGTCAAAACGTGAGATCGTTGATCCTGGATCGACGATGATCCCGGATACGTGGATCGATATCGCGTCCTGTTGCTTCGCTTCAACAGGATAGTTATTCTAATTTCACTGAAGTATTCGCGCCAACGTTTCTCTTCACCATTTTTCCGCGTTGCGTCGTTTCTGCGGCTTTATTATCGGATGCGATGGTGATTCCTATTCGGTGGAAGCTGTTGCGGTGTACAAAGTTACTGGCGTTTCCTTCTAACCCTCGGCAAGGGCTGTTATTACCGTTTCATCGTCTTTGCTGTGGTAAAAATGCGCAGGAAAGTTGCGAATATAAATGGGTTTAAAATATGGGTGTATTCAATTGTGGATGTAAAAATTGTTATGTGAGAGCTTGTTTTAAATTTTTGTAGTGTGATAACGTGTTTAGGACGCCTACGGTGACGCACATAATGAGGAACGAAAGATTCATTAATGGTACTGTAGACTGGATGCGGGAATAAGTATGAAGTTTTATGGACTGATGAAGATTCGTCGGAGAAATAACAATTTATAGAGGTTGTGGTAATGTTCTTTTTAATGTAGCTACTCCAGCTACGCATTTTTAATATGCACTTTACCCATCGATGGTTAGTTCGAATAATGCTCAAGTCGATCATTAATAGCTAAGTGTGGATTTATAGTGGAGCAGCGAGGTGAGGTGTGCGGTGAAAAAAAAGAAAAACAATGAAAATACATATGTACTTTTTCATTAGTATGTGTCGAAATGTTGTCACGCATGTTGGTTTGTTTTCACCGCGCCGCTATCATCGATGCTCGCAGCTCCACTATAAATCCACCCTAAGTAGTTTTCACGGAGTGTTCTAATGAAGATATGTTCACACTGAAGCCACATCGAGCAACATGCTTGAATGCCAAGAATGATGAAAAATTTCACGGTTTAATTTCGATTTTTCCTTTATCTGAAAAGTTGTATGCGCTTTTTATACGCAACTAGAAGTGTGCACAAGAGCCGAGCAATAAAATCTTTCCATAGCCCGCAGCAAAAAATTGGGGAGATAAGTATCGCGTTCTAGAGTCGAATACCGTTCGGTGAGCGGGGTTCTCTGTATCGTGAGCAAAATTTCTCGTGCCGTATTTTTCGAGCGCAGTCTGATGGTTCGGGGTAGAAGGGTCGGGCCGCAAAATCGCGGGGAACGCCGCCTTCCTGTTGGTTTAACGCGATCAACCGCCACCGCGATATCCACGGTATTGCTCAGAGGCCGGATCACGGGGCCGGCACCTATGCATGCGTGGGGGCAGGCTCATTTATTTACCGAGGATCAGTATTGGCAGGTTGTAATTTACAAATGCTGGGACTCGCTGGATTTATCGGCACTCCGCTACCCTCTCATTACAACCCTCTGCCCTCCGTCATCTTCTCTTTTGCCCTTCATCCTTTTCAGCCTCTACTCCCCTCCCCACCCTCCTCTCCTCATCTGACCCCTCGACACCCCCGGCGCACAGTCCAGGGCCACCTATTCCCCCTGCTCGTTACATTTTCACCCTCCAATCGATCGGCCTTGGTATAACTCCGCTCGTGATTATCGTCAATTGACCTACACTCGATTGAAATACGTAATAAAAGAAGGTAGAACGCACGACGACCCGGGGAACTGATCCAGCGTTCCCTCGATCCTCGCTGGCCACCGGCAGCATCCTCTTACTCTCTCGTCCCCCCATTCTCTACTCTTCCTTTCCCCATCCTCTACATCCTTCCAGATACTTTCAGCCGAACCTGTACCATTCGCCACCTTATCAATGATAATCGCTTTCCTTTTTCATTCGTTTCTCGTTCTTCTTTGTTGTTTTCCGTTTTATGTAGATCAGTTGACTTTTCTGCGGCCCCCAGCCGCAGATGTTTCTCTGTAGGGCTGTATACTTATACTGGGTGTACCGGAAACAGTTTCGGTCCCACATGTACCTTTTGCAACATTATACCACAATTACAGTCGGAGACAAAATTAGTACTGCAAGCAGACCCCCGTCGGAGCGAGCGTTTAATCGATGCAAGTTAGAAACCTCCGTAAGTCGGCCGAATAAAATCGCCGAAAACCTTCCAACAAAGAATCCATCGAATTTCGAATCGGCCGGCTTACGGATTAACTCCGAATGCAGCTTGCACACAATGCGGAGACAAAGAGCTGCGGAATCGGCCCCGGCAACCGACGAAAATGTAAAAACGGACAGCCGAGCCGTTGTGTTCGAAGGATTCAATAACACTCGGCTGCCGATGTAAAACGCAGAGTCGGCGATATTGTCGGTGCGTGTAGGTGCACGTCGGGAGGGTGCGCGCAGCGCTGGGCAGAAAAGAGAGAAAAGGAGAAAGAATAAGGGGGGCAATGTGTGACCGGCGGCGAAATCGAAAATTGCCGAGCAAAACGTCGCGGTGGCGTAAGGGGGCTGGAACGTAAATAAAATTCGGAGCGTTGCAAGACCGACGAGAGCGGGAGAAAGAAAGAAAGAGACAAAGAGGTTAAACGAAAACAACCGAGAAACACGGTCGTCGATAATGTGACGGGGGGTGCAAGGTGGTGGGCATCATATTGCACCGGTGTAGTAGGAGGGGGTGTGCAGGGGTAAGAAATGCGATTGCACTGGGTCCCCCACCCCCGGTACGCACCTTTGCACACTTTAATTCCATTAAATACGCGGTCCGTAACGACGGGCCGCCATTCTTCAAGGCAATCTGCGGGCCGGGGCCCGGATCCAGGGGCGGACTCCGGCTCGCCGAAACGGTTAGCAGATATTTAACTGAATATCGAACTCATTTGTATCACTTAACCGGGCCGCGGTATGAAGAATTTATTGCCGCGAATTAATCTAGCAGCACAATAGCGCGTAACGATATCGCGCCGCGTATCTGATCGGCGCCGCGGCCAGCACCGGCGAAATAAAACTATAAATTTATTAATCATGCCGTCGTCCGGTGTCCGCTCTTTCTCTTTCTTCCCCTTCCTTTTGAACGCACACACACACATATTATACTTCTCGTGTCTCTCTTTCTCTCGGCCTCCTCGCCGAGGATAATTACGCGGCCGGCCGCCGCGCCGCGCGGAGACTCGCAGCTCTCTGTTTCATTTCTCTCTTCCTCTCGTGTATTTTCTGATGAAAAATATTCCCGCTGGATTCCAGTTTCCCTCTCTCTCTCTCTCCCTGTTCCCGCCGTTCAGTGGATCATTCGTCGAATTAATCGCCGAATCGTTACGGTGTAACGGAATATTGAAAATATTGGAAACGAGCGTCGCCGGTTTCACGGTGAACCAGCAAGATCACGAGAATCCAGAACACAGCGAACCGTGGCAACGGTAGAATGAAGAGAATCAGTCACAGCCAGACAGGGAATTTAATTTACCGTTCTCCGGCCACTGAGAAAGAGAGAGAGAGAGAGAGAGAGTGGGTCTCGTGCTACCGGCTGCGTTATTGTATCGTTCGTCACGGATCATTATCGCGATCGGTGCTCGCAATTGTGAAACATTATTTGTCTTCGCGCCGGTATTTTTCTATTCCAACGCACGTCCGCGCGCGCACGGATTAATGATACGATCGGAGACGGTTCAGCCGGGTATAACGCGCCGGATGTCTCACTCGAGCGTAATACTGCACACGATCTAATCGATCGCCACGTAAAGAATCGTCCGAACGATCCTATAAAGTCTTACGGATAACGAGAACGACGGTCTGATCGATCGCGCTCTGAAATCGCACGCGAATTAGCGGCGCGGCGCGCGGCGGAGTCAATGACATAATTATTCGCGGCAACGGTACTGTACATTTGAATGATATAGTTATGAGTAGACGGCGAAGTTTGGAGCAAGAATTTAAAAATACTGTCATATAATTTTGAACAAATACCAGTATGACTCAATCGAGGTAAAAAATCTCTATTTTTTATAAAGATCATGATAACAAAATATTGTTGTTATTAAATAAAGAGCCTCTTCTAATATCAATAACCCTCGCACTCGCCCCAATTCTAGAGTAATTCTCTTTCAGCAGACCAAAAAATCACTCTTCCATTTTATCCCTCGTTTTATTAACTACAAAATTGTAAAACTATAAAAAAAATGTGTACTGAGTGCTTCTAAATGAAATTTTGATTTGATATCACAGGTACCGAGGAGAGCATTAGAGCCAACCAACTGGATTACGGACGCCATCACGGGAGCAATCTCGAAAATGCGGATTCGAGTCTAGGAGACAGTTCGTAATCGATTGTAGCCGGCGATAGCGGCGCGGCGAGGCAAAGCGAGATATTAAAAGTTTCAATGGCGCGGCTAACGAGCGCTTTCGCTCTGGCGGTCGTGGTTCGAAAATTCTGTTGGAAGGGGCGGTGGTCCAGCGATCGGAGACAATTCAAGGCTGCCGAACGTTCAAGGCTCGGGTGCTCGGTGAACGAGAAGCGTGTCCCGTCGTCGGCCACCGTGAAAATTAACGGATTCTGCTGGCTCAGCGCACGAGCTTCCAGAGAGACGAGGTCTCGAGTCTCGGGGCCCGTTCTGTTCCGCTCCGGCGTGACTCACGAGCGCTCGTGAAAAGCCGGGAGTCCGTTGCATAAGTTTCGCGCTGGAACATCTTAATTGATCGTAACCGGCGTCCCAGGCCGGGCCATAGGGCCCCCGATCATCGTCCGTCGATGATGGTTCCGTCGTTGGTGCACACCAACAGAGAGAGCACACGCCGAGTTGCATCGTCTTCTCGCCGCTCTTTTTCTACCCCGTCCCGAGTTTCCTGCCGCGATAATACTGCCAGGCGGTCGTTTAATAGCGCGTGAAACTTTGACAAGTTGACTGCTTTTAATAAGCACCTTCGGCCGACGGCGAAACGACCGGCCCGCCGACTCGCCCCGCGCCGCGAAAATAATGTTTAACCGGTAGTTGAAAAGCTTGTTACGGGAACGAGGCGTTTCCGCTTTTTATTCTGCCCGCCGGTGAGGAATCGAAACCCGGACAAAGAGGCGAGCAAACGCGAGGACGCGCAGGAAGTCGCCCGGCTCATCTGCTACGCCCTCCCGACGATCATTTTTCATCGATGACGCTTCGATCGAACGGCGTTTCGATCGTTAGGTTCACGACGGTGTAAAGAAAGTTTTCAACGGGTTTTCTTCGTTAGAAACACGCCGTATCTACCGTTCTCCTACGAACGAGATATCTCGTGCTACCACGTTGCTGATACGGCGTTATGAACGAGATATCTCGCGTCGCAATAATGTTCAGGCGACGCTGTGGCCGAGATACCCCAAGTCGTAATTATGTCTGCGCTATGATGGGGAATTTTGTGTCACTGTAATGCTGAAACGAGGTTGTAGATGTATTAAGTATAATAATACTTAACTGCTTCACTGGGGTCTCTCGTAACACCAACATAATTTCAGCATTGATAATTGTAGATATCAGAATACTTTCACTTCTTTAGAACATTTGCGTTATTTAAACTTAAATTATATACTTAAAGGTAAAGAATTTCAGTTGTTTATTAACGACCAAACGCCCAGCGACAAATAGCTTTCGCATCCCAATACTAATAAGACATGCCAGATATCTCGTCTATAGTGTCGCCATAGAATACCATTACCGATAACGTAGTTACGAAATATCTTGTCTGCAGTAGCGACGGGGTTAAACAGTAGATACTGTTTCCAATTTGCCGGCGGCTCGTTAACGTCTCATGGGCGGAGACAAAAGGCAGCGCTATTGGTTGCGTTACGAGATGGTGGGGATAAGAACGCGACACTAACGAGAGCAAACTACATATACACACTTTTTTTTGCTTATTTTACGTCGCTTTGTGAACTCCTATGCAGGAGTTATTTCGCGACGGATATATACACACTTGATCGCATTGCATGTTACACGAAATCAATAAAACTCAAAATATGACCATCTTCCTCCCATCAACGTGGTTTTACAAAAATAGGCAAACATTTAAACTTTGAAGGTCTGTATTTTATAAATAAATTCGAAACCAGCAAAACGACGACTCGAGCTCTCCCCAATTTCGAGCACACTGCACCATAATTCCATTTCTACAGGAATCCCCGATGCACGCAGTTATAAAACTATAATTTCTCAGTCACCTAATGAGACCGCGGCTTATCTCCATAAATCGCGTTTGTTTGCGAATCAAGATACAGAGAGCTGGCGAAAGGCTCTATCAATCATTCCCCGTCGACATCGAATTTCGAGCCCGAATTAAGTTTATGCAAATAATCAAGGACACCGGGGTGATTGACGTAGAATCCGCCGGCGAGGTCTCGGCTCGTTAATCGTCAGCTTGTTCCTTCCTCTTTCTACGGTTTCGTGGATATTTCTTTGGCCATTGGTCGCATCGTTTCGCGGGGCCTCGTCGAATTCGTTGTTAACTCCGACGTTAAACGAGGATATTATGCGGCGAAGGTGGCGAAGAAAACTCGAGACGCCGATGGGAATTCGAGATATTCCGAATGCGAGGGAAACGAGAGGAGAGGGATAGGAGGAAGACGGAGGAGGAGAAGAAGGAGGATGGTCTCTGCGAGATCGAAAAAGCATCGGGAGGAACCGAAGGCAATCTCGGGTTCAAAGACTCGTCGGTGGGCGAGAGACGAGTGTACACACAACTAGCCGCGCGCCGCGCGCAGAGCCGAGCGGAGTCGAGCGGAGTCGAGCGGAGCCACTTCGGCGACCACCCGAAAATTAACGACCTCGCGAACCGGCTAAGACTCGGTAAACGAAAACTGGCCAATTTTTTTCGGCCGCTCGTTAAAGCCCCGTCTGCACCGGTCCGGACGAGCGTTTTCGCCGACAGAACGAGCGACGGGACGCGTGCGCGAGCACGTACGAAACAGGGGCGGATTCCGCTCCATCCTTCACCGTTTTACGAGTCACCTAAGTCCTATAGGTCCCTTCATTACCCCGTAACGAGGAACACCGTGACACCTTCAACCCATACATGTGGCGCTATCAAAAAGAAGCCGAACTACCTCGGTTTCCATGAAGCGGTAGCAAATATGATTTACAGGATTTGAACACTTCTCCTTTTCCTCGGGTATCCGCGAAATTTTATCGAAATGTCCTTACGGGTGCCGAGGGCAATTTAATAGAGGCATGATCATCAAAAAGCAGGGTGACTGGAGACGTTCAAAATATTTCAACATATCTATTCCCTGAAACTTCTTCTTACTTAAAAAAGTGAAATCAGAGGTCAAAGATCAATGTTTCGACACTGTAGAAGAAGTTTCTATCGAATACCTACTAGTTCGATTTTGATGAATAGAAAGTTAAAGTCAGCGCAGTGAGTACTGAGATAAAAGATAACGAAAACACATTGCTGCGTTGGAATGTTAAATAGATTCTGGTAGGATGTAGCTCCCTACATTAATAACAAATCGAAAAGTTGTCTCGTTAATATGAATACTGCCAACGAAATGAATTAAAAAGAATTTGTAATCAGTTCATCCGGTTGCGATATGACTTCAGGATTTATTAGAACCTCGGTGGCTAGCTGCAGCTAGCTGTTTATCCTACCAGCACAGAGCTATTGCTGGTAATAATTATGAATGGAAATTCTCAAAAAGCAATCATGCGCCTGTCCGCCCTTCCTGTGTTTATACATATGTGCCGGTGATTACGAGAGTAAGTCATAATCATAATCATAAATATAGTAATCATAATAAAAAAGAGAGGTAATGAGTTAAAATTGGAGAATTTCCATGGGAAGATTATTAGCAGCAAGAGCAGCATTGTATGGTGCTAGCCATCGAGGCTCCAATAAATCCCGAACTCATCGGAACAGGATAAACTGATTAGAAGGTGAAATTGATCCCGGTGGTAGCTCGGGTGTTCGTCTCGCTTAGTTAGAGGTGCAGGCGGCTAAGCAGCCAGCTGGTTCTCGGTTAACTGTCGACCCCTAAACCATGCTAAACGTCCATTAAAGCTTTAAATATCTCGCATTACTCGGCCATTATCGCGGTGAACAATCGAATGGCGGCTAGGAGTAGCTCGGGCAGAGATCGTATCGAGTCCCGCATTCGATAATCCACGGAACAGGGGGCCACAGGATGAACATATAGCACCGTTGCTCTATGATCGCCAAGGTATATGGACACGTTCGACGGCAGCAGTAGAGGCTGACCAGTCCGTGAATTCTGGACTACCTTGGCGTTAGCCGTGACGATCGCTCGCAGCCAACTACGCATCCCCAGAGGAGGCCGTGGAGTTATCGTAATCGTTAACGAGACTGCTGTCAGCGTGGTAAGATACCCGGGGGTCCCTCACCATTAACCTTCCGCTAACAAAGGCATTGCCACGTTCTTCGCTCCCGGCGCACCGACCCGCTCCCTTCCTTATTTATATGCATAACTCAGAAAAGGTGTAATGAAAATTTCACGGTCAACTCGATTATAGACGATCGCCGCGTCCGTGCTCCCTCCTCTTCCCGTAACCATGTTCTCGCCCACCATCAGTCGTTTCATCCTTCTTCGTGCTACACCTTCACTGCCGTTGCCTCTTGCTTCTACCTGTTCTACCTACTCCCACCTAGCCGTGATCCCACCTATCTCCGTTCCACAGTCGAGGTTTGATTTCTCTGTCGCCGTCTCTAATCCGAGCTAACGATCCCCTCGTTACCCCATTCTTCGGTTTTCACGGTCTCTTAGCATCTGCCGGTTTATTGTAAAATGTATTATTCCTGGAGTCTCGCCGCTTTTTACCGTAATCTGGCAAGTGAAAAACTAATCTCGTCGGAGAAACATTTCTCACCCGACAGCGCCATAGTAAATTGTTGGAAATTCTGATTTATCTTCCCGTTTTTACGAAGTGTGATCATTTATTCTTTCGCGGTTGTTGAATCGGCGAATAAAATGGCGCATCATCTTCTTGAAAAGATAAGAGAAATCCTGCTGTAAATTACTGAGTTTAGACACGGAAATCCTTTTTAACCAGAAAAGCCTCTAGTGAATAGGAAATGCGATGCTGTATGTTCGCAAGTTGGTCTTCTTCTTTGTACAGGTTCATAATTTACTGCGACTGTTAAATCGTGGAATAAAATGGTTCATCATTTTCTCAGTTTTAACGTTCAGATCCACTTCCACCCTTAATTTCGCTTGAACATACGCGATTTTCGTTAAAACGAGAGGACCGCACGTAAACGCCACACCGCTCGTTAGCCCGGAAAGATAAAAGTTTCGAGAGTTTGCTCGTCGTCGCGCGCCGTGGCAGCGGGGATGGAAAAGGGTGAGTTCGATAAGGATTTATAACCGGTTTTCTCGCACTATTCCGCAGCCCATAGTCGACGGTTCGTTCTCTTTCTGGCTTGTGTTAGCGCGGCGCGGACGTTGCGCCGGTTACACGCGGAAAATGAGTTCTCGGGATCGCGGCATGCACGCCGATAAATTTTCCACGGCAATTATCGATACGCCGCGATTATCCCCGTAACCCGCGCCGATAATAAACATTGTCGTAACGATCGTTGACGAGCAGCCGTCGAAAGCCGTGGTCGGAAGAAGGCGGGTAACGAGATGAGGAGGCGCGAAGAGGTGCGAGCCCTCGTTTTCGCGGCCGATACGGATACCGTCGCAGATTATTTGAATACCGCGGTGGTTATACACACACACCGTTCCTCCTTACCCCTGGCCTGATCGGAGATTATATTTATTGGCCGGTTACCGTTAAGTGGCTAACGCGATTCGACTTTTATTTCTAACGCCACCAATGTACCGGTCTTTCGTTTGATTTAATCGACGCGATCCGCTGCTCGCAGCTCGTCTTTTTACGCGTAATTGAATATAAACCCGAGTGGAACGAGATACCACCGGTGCTATATGCTCGAAGAGTACCTAATCGACGATAAATAATTGATGACTATGTTTACTGTGATTACGTGTGTACATTGCTGCTCAAAAATCACCGCGCGACCGCCCCGCGGCGCGCCAACGTCCATATGCGAATCCTCTCGCGCCGCATCTTACTTTTTCTATGACATAAATGCGTTGCCATTAGCGATATTACCTCCAATTACAATCGTGTACCGTTTTACTGTTACAGCTGGACTAGGAATATTTATGTTATACTAATCCCCCGCGGGGCTACCCTCGGCGAAATTCCGTTTCGTTCGGACCCGTGTTATTCAACGACGAAACTACTGGCGACGTTAAATTTTTGCGTTGACAGTTATTCGGACTGCCGCTGTCGGTAGCGATTGTATGGCAACGTTAACTGGCAATGATTTCCCAGGATAAATTTCAACAGGTAACAATTACGGTAACATATGAGATGTAAAATTCTGTGGAATTTTATTGCCACACAGAGGTCATTGCATTTCACTACATTCTATCATGCAATCACAATGCAATTAAAATACAAAGATACGTAAAAATTGATGGGGATCGGTCATTGATCTTTTCAGGAAATCATGCTGTATCGCAGTCCAGTTACAATAGAACGCTTCCAACGAGCCGTTCGTTTAGCCAAGGAAATCTGTATTTGGAAGTCACGCTCGGCGCATTTAAAATCCCGAAACAAGGCGTTCCCCACCCCGACGAAAATTCCGCTCCGCGAAATCCACGCTCCGAAAACCTCGTCTCTCTCTCTATTATCCAGCCAGCTCGTTCTCACGCGGTCGAAATTAAAATTATTTCAGGGATACGCGAAGCGGCAGCTATCGTTACGAGCCATTGTTGCCCGGGGAACGGCAATAAACTCCGCGTAAAAAGCCGAAGGAGACTTCATGCCCGGACGATAAGAATGTAGGACGAAACTAGCAGGTGATCGTCGTGGGCATTGCCTTCTCTCGCTGTTCGTGATTTCGTGCCGGTCTCGAAACAATAAACAACCTCCGGACTGCTCCCGAGGCACGAAGAAAAGTTAGGCCCCGAGTGAAAGTGCACGGCATCCTAGTTCGAACGTTCGACATCCTACTTTGCGGTCTCCCCGGTTTAGCCTCGGCGACGAGGTTCGGAGACTTTCGGTCGTGGAATTTCGTTCGGCGCCACGGAAATCATAGTTTCATCGCTTCCTTGCCGACGCGGAGGAGAGAATGTTCATTTGCATCTGTGGCTTCTCGATATTCACGGAAACAGCGTAAATCTAGGAGGCATCGATAATTCTTCCTTCATAGCGAATCGACATTCAATAAACACATCATCTTCGCAAACAATTTCGAACATAGTACAAAGGCACAAACAAACAAATGTCCAGTCCACTTCTTGCAGTCCCCATTTCGAAAGCGAAGACCCACGATCTCCGGGCTCTCCGAGAAGGACCTAAGACCCAAGGCACTATCAATCACAATAGTTGTCCACCCCGTTCCCAATCACTCCAGGCTCATTATATTTATCTCTTCGGAATGAGAGGAACATTTATTATAACCGACACTATACCCTTGGATTCCTCGGAGAAAGGAGACAGTTTAGATTCCACCTCGTTTGCTAAGCAGTTGCCTTGGTTTGCTCGCAGTTGCTAGGTAGCAACCCTAATTGCGTAGCTATCAAAGGAAGCCTAAATCGGCCTCCCACAGGAACCGCCGTCAGACAAGAGCGTACGATACACAGGATGCCAAGGCGTTGGAACACCCACAGAAGTGTCCTCGTCGGACGGCGATTTCCAGCGTACGTGAAGCACATCCTCTCACGCGTGATCATCCGGCATGCATTAGGGTACCGTTGATGCTAATCTTCGGCGAACAATTACCCCGGCGGAACGACAGCCCGCCGAGAGTGTTTGCTTTGCTCACACGGATGGCTCGCAACAATCTTGCGGTCATGAGAATTAGGTAACCGATCCCGCGGCGATACGTTCATTAAAAGACACCCGACCTAGGCGGGGCACTGAGGGGGACAAAGCCCATGACATGGCGATCTATGGTGTTTTAATGCAAAATTCTGTTGTACTACATTTTTTCTCTTTTACCCTTATTTTGCTGTAGTTGTACTTCTAGGCGGAACAGCTACCAACCCACATTTCAGAGCCTCCAGTAACATTGAAATATAAAATCATCGTTTAAGAGCTCTGTAGTAGGAAGAACACGAAGAGATGACTTTGATAATAACTTAAAATCGTTGTCACTGAATTTCTTTTGAATCATTAATTTTCCTACATTTTCATATAATCACCAGGTACTATCCTATACTTTTCCCAGCTCTCTCTCTGGCGACAGAGACGAAAGGGGATGGTTCTTGTACATATTAGAACCTTAAGAACCTGATTCTCTATAAATTCTCTAACCCATAGTCGGTGGTCCTTAATAATTCCTAAATTCTCAAATTTTCTCAATTTTTCGGAAATCTCCGGGTACTATCTTATCTATTCAAATCTCAGGGCCCATTTAGACCGAGTAAACGTCGTGTTCGAGGGGGTCCGGTCCCGGTGAACGATCATCACGCATCAGTCTTTATCAAACCGGTGACTGGCCGATCGGAATCCGGTAGTTTCTTGCAGCATTGTGCGTCGGGGCTTGTTTGATCGATTCGCCGTCGGCCGGCTAATGAGGATGCCGTGTGTCCGATTTCCGTGGGCCCCCGGATTCGAATCCGCCGGGAAAAAGGAGGAAACCGTGGATCCCCGATACGTGTCAGGCCCAGGATTGCGTAATCCATGAACGCGTGACGCCGGGGTTCTGTGTCCCCAGTGTCTCTCTGTCATCGCGTGCCTCGCTAGGCCGAACGCGGGACACACGCGTGTGTCCACGAACCGTTCGCATGTACAGGGTGGCCCGCGGATAAACGGTCCGGATTAGTCTCCCCTGGCGGAGCGTTCTTGTCGCAAGAAACCCGGTCGTACTCCGCTTCAATACATTACGAGGCAATTTCCTCTGTTAGAAGCAATTGCCTCGGGTTTCGCCGGGTGCCGTCAAAGAAATCCCATAAAACCGTCCAGTAAAACCGCACCGCGATGAAGTCTCGTCGAAAAGATCCGGCTGGCGGCTTTATCCCCGGACGTCCAGCGCGTTTCCAACGGTGGGAGGGAGGGTGGCATTGGGTTGACGAAGAAGGGATGTAAGAAGAGATGGGGGTATTTCTTGGACGAAATCGCGAGGCTCCCTGTAACGCGGTCCACTTATGAGAAGTGTGAACGCCATTATCAAGAATGAAAAGGGACGACGATAAAACCCGTAGGTTCGAATTATGGACGACTACGATTGTCTATCGGATACCTGTCAGGTCCGACACCCCATCAGCCATCGACTCGGGCCCTGTTTTTTTAAACGAGCCTGTCAGCCATTCGGAAACACCCTGTATACATCGGGACCGGGTTCGGTAGTTGATTAGATTTAAAAGAATGCCCCGTCACCTGCACCGTTGAAAGGAGACTAGGCCCAGGAGCGGGCTGGTGGGGCGTCCGCGGGCCCAAGAAGGGGAAAATGGAAGTAGTGGGGACTGTGACGGAGAAAGGGAACCAAGAGAGGAGATAAGGGGAAGCGGGAGCGGGGTGGAGAGAGGATCGTGAGCAACGAGGGGCCCGAGAGCATGAGGCCCCAGCGATCACTGACCGCTTTCGCCGATCCCAGCCGCCAGCTAGCCACCTTTCAGCGGCGCAGCCATCGGGGCATCCTCCTTCTTAAGGCTCATTCACATCGCGTCGCTAATCAAAGCCGACAACCGGGAGAAAAAAAGTGGCGCTGGTAGTTCGGTTCCACGAGAAATCATGGGAATTCGTTCTACCCGACGATCGACCGGCCCGGGGCCCGAAGTCCGTTGCGCAACGCCCACGGGCCCACAATTCCCCCGGTTGATTCTTGTCCACGCCGAAATACTCGGCGATCCTTGCGCGACGCTACGGTGCAACGAGATATCCCGGCGTCGCTATCGACGGCCGTAATTAAACCGCGCGCGCTTAGAAACTAGTAAATGAGGCTGGAAGGGAGGAACGGGTTTGCGACGTAACGAGGCAAGCCCGTGAACTTGGGCGGGTAGACTGCCGCCGCGGGTTTCACGTATTACGTGTAATTGAACGGCGTTCCCGACGCCGAGGAACATGGAATGCTGCGTGGATCAAGTGGAAGTTCAAGTATCGCCGCGTCACGTATGGATAATGGCCTGTGACTTTCTTGCGATTGTTCAGAAAAATTCGCAGACGCGCCGGAAAGCCGAGGCCTTACCTTCTTGACTTACATTGTTATCTGATGTCAGCAATGCTTTCGTGGGAGGTCGACCTTGCTTTCCAAACGGAATCGTGTATTTTTTATTACAACAATCGATGCTACTCTCTTTCTAAAACTAGACAAATTCCAATAAAATAATTCCGTGAACAAAGTACGAACGTTTGTATGCCACGAAGCGCGATAAGAAATGACCCGGTTTCTGGGACGACCGGGTATTTGCATTTTTGTTTGATGGAACTTAGTGGAACTTTTCGGGATGCAGATTAATTGGTGCAGCGAGACGCTCGCGAGCTTGCCCGGCTTTAATTCGCAGCTGCTCCGAGAGAACAATTCGGGATCACGGAGCCAGACAATCATCTCCGTGGAAGCGCACGACTTTTTCCGGGAAGAACAAGGGAATTCTGTATAATGAGGAAGAATTGTGAGAAAGGACCCGAGGCGATCGGGGCAGTTAACTGGTTGCAGTCTCGCTTTACACCGGGTGATATATGGTTAATTCGCGAAACACCGTGCACACTCGGGCAATAACGTTACCACCGCTCATTGACGACTAAAACGCCAGACTATAGGCAATTACTATGGCGCGAGAGAACCGCGCGGAAAGGTGAAATATTATACCGATTTATGCCCACGGCCTTGGCAAAGATCTCGTAATAAGGATCAATGGGCTCGCACGATAAAATACGCCTCTCGCGAGATACACTTTCACGCTGCGGTTTATTCTCTCGAACGGCTATTAATGACAATGAATACTATCCGTTATTTCGATGTCCCCCCTCCCCCCCATCTACTCGTCTGCAGTTGTACCTATAATTATAAATCGTTTCGATGGACCAACAGGTCTCGGAGAAAATGTAAATACAGCTTAAAGATAATTCGCCGGATGATGGATCAGGCCGGAGGCAAGCATAGTCGGAACGAGCCACTTTCTCCGGAACATTGATTTCCCTGTCACTAAAATGCAGAAACGGGCCATAATAGTGATCACAGTACCGGCGGGCAGGTGCGGACTTGAGCAATTGTTATTTTCATTAAAATGGTATGAAAAAGTGAATGGGTTCTGTGTTGAAATTAATTTCACTGAAGTAATTAATTTAAAAAAATGGTTTACAGTATTGTTCCTTCTTCAAACAATTCTTTAAAAAACATATTTACAGAATTAATACAGAATCAACAAAAATAACACAGTTGGGAAAAATAAATTTGCGCACAAAAACTTATATTTAATTAAAGTTTGTACCCGGAAAAATTCTAGTGGAGGTTGTACAGGTTGGAAGAAAAGTTCCGCAGGTGATTCCGTGGATGAGGAGCTAAATGAGACATGCGCAAGGCCGGTCGGAATTGGAACGAATCGGGGTTGACGACGAGGCGCGGGCCAGCATTCATTTTACTAATGATACTTTTATTGGGCCGATGAAAATGATGTATCCTCCTATTTGAATTTCGATGAGTAAATCAAGGCGGTCCGGCCGGGGTACACGGCGGAGAGGACGGCCTACCAATGCGGACCCCTACTTTGGCCAGGTAAAGGTAACAAATCACTTTTCAACGACGGGAGATGGAACTACCGAGCACTGTTTTCTGAAAGGAGGCGGACTTCTCTCTTTCCCTGTGGGGAACCACTTGACGTGTCCCTACACACCGCTCCTGACACAATGCGTCCGATCGTTTTACACTCAATGGGACGAGAACGCGCGAATCCCAAACAGACCATAAAGCTAATAATGACGGGGCGAAAAACCGGAAGGGCGCCGAAAGGGAGCCGGGCATTTTCAAAGCCTGGACCTATCTCGGAAACGTAGGTGCCGGTGGCTTTTGTTTTTCGACTTTTCCAGCAATTTTCCCGCGCGATTCCACGATAAACGTGAGCTTCATAGAGGTCCGCCGCAGCCTAACGAGCCCGTAATCTCGCGATAAAAGTAATTCACTGCGGCACTGCTCGCCGAGATTATCAGTCTCTTCTCTCCCGGTTTCGCCTTCTCCTCCTTGGATATTCAATTCTGCGAAAATCCGCGAGGATCCGCTGAAAAGAACAATGTGCGTCCCGTGTAACATCAGATACACGGGGCCCTCGTGTAGATTATAAATCGACGGGAAGCTGGCGAGAGAAAGGGTATACGCGAGAGAGGAGAGGCGGAGAGGTACAAGACAGAACGAAACGGGAGAGAGAGAAAAAATGAGAGGAACGGCTAGTTGCAAAATACTAGCCGGGGACTCGCGACAACTGGAATGCGAATGGGAACGGGATTCGCACAAAGGCATTGAGCAAACATTCTTTTTCGAGGTTTCATTCTTCGTGACAGAATCGTAGAAACGATGTGAGAACAGATGACGGTGAGGCAAGGTTTCACGGACGAATCGAACGGCAATACGGCAAAAGGGACAGAGGGGCCAGCGGGAGCGAGGGGGCAGCAGCAGTACAGAGAAGGAGAGAGAGAGAGAGAGAACCACGGGTAGAGCCAGGGAACACGAGATGCGGGGGGTGGTGAGCGAGAGGAGGAGGGGACCGAGAGGTGGCCCGAGGAGAAAGGGGCAAGCAGACACGGGAGGAACGGGTAGAAGGAGGATAAAGAGAAGCGTGGAAGGGCAGGAGGAAGAAGGAGAGGAGAACGTGGTGGATGGAGGCTGCAGATGCTGAGGAGCCACTGTAAGGGCCCGGAGAGTGTACCTGTCTTGTTTTTATAGGCTTGCCAGAACGTCGGGCCCTGGCTACGGAGGACGACGACGACGAACGAGAGAAGGCTCGCCTGGTGGGGGAAGGAAGGACGGCTGGGGAGAGCGGCGCGGCGAGGAGAGTGGCTCAGGGTGGGCGGAGGGGCGAGGGTAGCGGTGCCAGTTTGGGCCTTACAACTTGCCAACCAGTCCTCGGAGAACCGTGGGTCTTACCGGAGCCGTATATACGTGTATTATCGCCCGTGACTTTTCGTCGTTCTCGGGATTTTTCTCGCTGGCTGCACGCGCATACCTGTGTATACGTATCGATACTCTCCGGAGAGGTCGGTGAACCCGTTCGCTCGCAAGCGGTCGCCTCTCGCAAAGCTCTCCTCGTTGCCCGGTGACCAGCCGACCGACGACCGTTCCGGAATACGGTCCCGAGGATGAAATCTCCAGGAGATTATAGGGCTTAGCGGCCAGAGAGACCGAACGAGAGAAATCTATAGAGGGAGAGAGCGATAGAAAAAGAGAGACAGAGATCGGTAAAGAAGGATCGGGCGAAACGTAACCGCGGCTCGGATCGTTCCGCCGATGGGAGTCGAGCCCTCCGCGGATGCCGAGGGGATCGTGTGGTAGTGACATGGACGACGTGAGGTAAAAAGATCGCCGTGGGTCCCAGGATTTAAATGGATCGTGGCCGGTCTCCGCGACAGATACGACACGTAATCGCCGGAGGAACCGCGATCGTCGAACGGGATTTGATGGAAGATTGAAGGAGCGAAAGGGAGAGAGAGAGAGTGCCCGTGAGTGAGAGAGAAGAGAGGGAGAGGGCGGAAAGATGCAGGGCAGTCCTGCGTTCTTCGCCATATTGCTGGGCACGATATTCGGTGTCCTCGGCGCGTCTCTCAGCAAAGCGCTGAGGTACAAAGCGCCGGACGAGTGCAAGTGGGTCGCGACCGGCGACACCGAGGACGACGTATCGCTGGTCTGCAGATTGAGGACCATCAACAGCGAGCTAGAGAACACGAATTTCAGCGTGATTCAGCCGCAGCACACGGTTCGGCTGCGGCTCGAATGCAGCGATGCGTTATTCTACCAAAGTTCCCTGAGCGCCGGCAGCTTTCGACCGTTGGTCGAGCTCAGGGAGTTGGTGATAGAATACTGTAAGATCGGCAATCTGTCCGACGACGCGTTCAAGGGGCTCAAGGAGCTGCGCAATTTGACCGTGAGGACGCACAACACCGACTGGTCGGCGATGGCGCTGGACGTGTCGGCTGGTGCTTTCACCGACGAGCTCAGACAGCTCGAGAAGCTGGATTTAGGGGAGAACAACATGTGGAGCATCCCGGAGGGCGCGCTGTGCCCTCTGGTTAACCTCGAGATCCTGAACCTAACACGGAATAGGTTGCGAGAGGTGATCAGCTTCCGGTTCAATGGCGTAGCCAGATGCCTCTCGAACCTGAAGGAGCTGGACCTGAGCAACAACAGCATCGAATCTCTCCCGAGCGCCGCGTTCTCCGGGTTGACCAGGTTGCACAGCCTGGACCTAAGGTGCAACGCCATCAGCTTCATGGCGGACCGCGCGTTCGAGGGCCTCTCCTCGTTGGCCATCTTGAGGCTGGCCGACAACCGACTCGCCAGCCTACCGCCCGAACTGTTCAGCGACGCGAGGAGTATACAAGAGATTCACTTGAGGAACAATACGTTGAACGTGTTACCGCCCGGGTTGTTCAGTGAACTGACGCAGTTGTTGGTGCTCGATTTATCTCACAACGAGTTGACCGCCGAGTGGGTGAACGCGGCCACCTTCGGCGGCCTGGTGCGACTAGTGGTGCTGGACCTCTCGAATAATCGTATCGCTCGGTTAGATCCGACAGTGTTCCGCGACCTGTACAGCTTGCAGATACTCCGGCTGCAGGAGAATCTGCTAGAGAGCCTGCCGGAGAACACGTTCTCCGCGCTCTATAATCTGCACACATTGCTGCTCAGCGATAATCTGCTGACTGTTATCGACGCGACCACGCTCAGCGGACTATACGTTTTGAATCTGCTCTCGGTGGACAACAACCGGCTACACACGATACACCCGAGCTCCCTGAGAAACGTCTCATCCCTGCAAGAGTTCCATCTGAACCGTAACCAGCTGAAATCAGTGCCGGACGCGCTGAAAGCCACTCCCCTACTGCGAACCCTTGACCTCGGCGAGAACCTCATTTCGGAGATACCAACCGGCACGTTCGACCACGTGGCCCAACTGTACGGGCTCCGATTAACCGAAAATCACATCGGCAACCTGACCAAGGGCGTGTTCGATCGTATCAAGGAGCTGAAGATATTGAATCTCGCGATGAACCGGATACAGTACATCGAACCCGGCACCTTCGACGAGAACCTGAACCTGCAGGCGATCCGGCTCGACGGGAATCAACTGACGGACATCACCGGCCTGTTCACCAATCTGCCGAACTTGGTCTGGCTGAACGTCAGCGACAACAAGCTGAAATGGTTCGATTACGCAATGATACCGACTAGGCTGCAGTGGCTGGACATACACTCGAACGAGATCAAGGAGCTGGGCAATTACTTCGAAATCGAAAGCCAGCTGCAGCTGAGCACATTCGACGCAAGCGAGAACAAGCTTACCGAGATCACCGGAAACGCGATCCCTATGAGCGTCGAGAGACTGTACCTGAATGACAACCAGATCTCCAAGGTGCAGAGCTACTCGTTCTTCAAGAAGCCGAACCTGACCCGTGTCGACCTCAAGGGAAACCACATCCGGAACTTGGAACCCTACGCGTTGAGGATCAGCGCGGTCCCACCCGACAAATCTCTGCCTGAGTTCTACATAGGGGATAATCAGTACCTGTGCGACTGCACCATGGAGTGGTTGCAGAGGGTCAACAGGCAGAACCAGAGCAGAGTGCAGCCCCGAGTCATGGACCTCGAGAGCATCTATTGCGAGCTGCTGTACGACAGGGAGCACGCATTCGTCCCACTGGTCGAGGCGTCTCACTCGCAGTTCCTCTGCAAGTACGACACCCACTGTTTCGCGTTGTGCCACTGTTGCGACTTCGACGCCTGCGACTGCGAGATGACGTGCCCGTTAAACTGCACGTGTTACCACGACCAATCGTGGTCGGCGAACGTGGTCGACTGCTCGAACGGCGGCCACGTGAACAAGCTACCCGAGCAGATCCCGATGGACGCGACGCGGCTCTATTTGGACGGGAACGACCTGCGGGTCGTGTCCAGTCACGCTTTCATCGGCCGCAAGAAGCTCAAGGTTCTGTTCCTCAATTCCTCGAACATCGAGATCGTGCAGAACCGGTCGTTCAACGGTCTGCGGGACCTGGAGGACCTTCATCTGCAGGACAACAGGATCCGCGAGCTAAGGGGACACGAGTTCGAGGGACTGGACGCGCTCAGGCTGCTCTATCTGCAACGGAACAGGATCGTATCCGTCGGCAACGACACGTTCGCGTCCCTGAGAGCTCTCAGGATTCTCCGGCTGGAGAACAACCGGCTAACTACGCTGGCAGTGTGGACTTTACCGACAGCGATCGAGATCAGTTTAGCCGGGAACCCGTGGTCCTGCGAGTGCGACTATCTGCAAAGTTATCGCGAGTGGATCCGCGAGCCGAGCGTCCGTGTGACGGACGCCTCCGCGTTGCGATGCGTGTACAACGTGACGGAGTTCGAGGCGTTCGGTGACGAGGTGTTCGCGGACAATGATTTCGGGTTCCTAGTGACGGCAGGGGATCGCGAGAAGAACAACGAGACCGCGGTGTGCTCGGGCGCGGCCAGCATCGACAACGACGTCCACCGGAACTACACCAAGACGATCATCGAGAAACAAGTCCTCCAGGATTATCTGCCGTTGGTGGTAGCCACTTTGGTGGGCTCTCTGCTGGTCGTGCTAATCTGCATGCTGGCGTTCGTTTTCCGCCAAGAGCTGAGAGTCTGGTTCCACTCGAGGTTCGGAGTGAGGATATTCTACAGGAACCAAGAGGTCGACAGGGACGACCGAGACAAGTTGTTCGACGCGTTCGTCAGCTACAGCTCGAAGGACGAAGCGTTCGTCGCCGAGGAGCTGGCTCCGGTTTTGGAGATGGGAAACCCGTCGTACAAGCTCTGCCTGCACTACAGGGACTTCCCGGTCGGTAGCTTCATCGCGGACACGATCGTCCAAGCGGTGGAGTCCTCGCGGAGGACAATCATGGTGCTCTCGGAGAACTTCATCAAGTCCGAGTGGTGCAGATTCGATTTCAAGTCCGCGCACCACCAGGTGCTACGCGACAGAAGGCGCAGGCTGATCCTGGTGCTGGTGGGCGACGTCCACCAGCGGGACCTCGACCCGGACATCAGGCTATACCTGAAGACCAACACCTACTTGCAGTGGGGCGACAAGCTGTTCTGGGAGAAGCTGCGGTTCGCGTTGCCCGACGTGCCCAACAATCAGAGGACAACGCAGAGGACGAGACAGCCGCCACCGGTCCGACGGCAGCACAACAGGACGTCGAACGGCTCGCGCACCGTCTCCGTGCACATATGAGTGTGTCCGTTTTCCCGGTGCGTTACCTGTGCCTACCTGTGTGTTCGTGTTTCGTTTGTTCGGTCGTTCGTCCGTTCAATGTGTGCGTACGTGTACGCGTGTGCGTGTCTCTCTCTCTCTCTCTCTCTTTCTCTCTCTCTCTCTCGGTGCGAATGATTGTGTACGTTTTGCTCGTGGTTCCGTTTCGGAGTGTGGGCGTCGGCCGCGGATCCAACGACTTCCACAGAGAGAATCAAGCGAGCGGACGCTTGCCGGTTGCCGGCTACCCGGTTACACAGTGCATTTCACTGCGTTGGTGCAATAAACGTGGCAGACGACGAATAGAGAGTGTAAATATACAGCAGCGAGGATTTCTATATAATATGTACATGTATATCGGAAGTGTACGGAGCGGGAGGAGCAGTGTTGTAAATAGATCACGCGCGAAATGGGAGTGAATATATGTATATGTATATTTAAGGTGCTTCCTCGTGAGAGAAAACGGGATACACACGAGACTCGGCGATCCCGGTGTTCTGTATATTCCCAGCGAGTCAGTGAGTCGATAGATAGCTTAAACTTAAAAGAAAAAAGTCGTTGTAAATACCCGTGCCGCGTTCCGTCTTTTTTTTCGCCCGAGACTGTTTTACGCGGCTCGTCGTCCCCCTCGAATCTTCCTACGGATTTACAGTGCGCGAAAACGATTCCGTTCCCTCTGTCCTTCTCGCTCGTCGGACGAGCAGGAGAGAGGGGGATATTTATATATTCCTGCGGCCCTGTACTTCGGCACGCTCTCGCCGTGTGCCATTTTTTTTCCTTTTCACAGTTTCGCGGATTCTTCTCTTGCCTTTTTCGAACGAGCTCTCGCCAGACCGCGGGAAAGAGAGTGAGAACGGACGGACAACCCGGCCTCGAGGAATCGAACGAGAACCAGTAGACCGGCCGCGATGCTTGTTTTCGTTGTCGTTGTCTTTGTTGTTGCCTTTGCTCGATACTGCCTGAGGAACGCGAAACCCGCCTCAAAACGGCGAACACGAAGCGAGTCCACGAGAATTCCTTGAGAGCCGGGTCGTGCGCACCCGTCGCCGCGAGCAAGCTGACAGTGATACCACTTCCTAATCGTAGCTATCAATGTGTATTTAATTGTATCGGGCCGGCCGAACAGTCCTCTCGATCGTTCTACAACGTCGCTTTGTATTATAACGCTGGATGAAAGATCTTGAATAAATTGGTGCCGTAAGGCGACTGAAAGTTGGACCGAGCTGACTTTGTCTAACCCTTGTGCAATTCACATAATTAAAAACGTTTATCATATACACTTGAATTTACTGTAAATTGTAGTTCACGAAAGACGTTTATGAACGAATAAATTTCTTGAATAAATTCTCTAAGACCTTCGCGATGTTAATAATTGTTGCATAAAGAAAATGTATATGACCACTTTGACACGATGATTTTTTCTATTTTTATCGTAAAATGGAAGTGAAAAATAAGGGTATGCATAATAAGACGATGCACAAGGGTGAACCCAGTTCAGTTTAATTACACGGAAACGGACGAGGAGACTTTTTGGCCGACCTAATACTTAGAGATCGGCAGACGGCGAATCTTCAGATTCTTCGCCGTTGCCGTGACCAATTTGTAAAGTATTATAATGCGTGCGTCTATGGTCTATTTCTCGGAGAAAGACACCTGAGATCCACTGATAGTCACAATAACCATCTAAGATAATGATACAAAATATATCAACTGGAATATTTGCCTGCTACGACTACATTTGATTTTCTCACATTTCACATTATCCATAATCAATAACTGCGAATTTTGCAAACAAAACATAAGCCAGATTTCAATTCTCTTAATCTTTTTACTGTCTCTAACAACTCATTTTTGTCACAAATGCATAAAATCTGCAGTCTAATAATCAACCGCTTAAAAAGTCTAGAAATTGAATTTCTGTAGTCTGTAAGGCAGTAAAAATTATTTTCCAGCCCTCAATAAATGTCTAACGTATTTTGTACAAAGTTCCACAGCGTAATTACGAGACTATCCGTGCGTCCCGGGTCTTTTGCTCCGGAAAGTAGACTATAATTCTTATTTATTTCGTCCCCAAGCGTTGACAGGGACGTTGGCCGCGTGTACTCGCGACTCAACGCGGTTCGCGAACTCTTTCATACACACCCACACACATAATCTGTTTTCTCAATTGTTTTCCGTGTGTATACGAATTCGGCGATCCGCTCTGTTTCTTGTCCACGGCGAACAGATTAATCTGCGCGATCCCGTCGACGGGCGTCGAGAAAATTTGCGGCGACGCGGTTTCTGCGTCCCCTTTCACCCTCCCCCTTACCATATTCGCACGTTCACCTAACCCGTTGAACGATGAATCAAAAGTTCACGTGCAATTCCGGCACACCCAGTATCCCCCTTCTGTTCTAGCCGCGACCGTCGAATTCGGAATGCTTGTCACGCAGGGAAACTAAAGTACCGCTATAAATAATTGAAATATAATGTACAAACGTGGAACAATTCTACCCTTTAGCTTTCCTCGCAAGTGGCTACTCATGTTTTCGCAAGACCCACTCCCCTCGACACAACGTGAAAGATATTATTAGAATAAACATCTGTGACTGAAACAATAAAATGCTCTATTTTCATGTTTTCTAACACCCACGACTCTTCTTCTTCTTCGACGTCGCAATCCGCGCCCGTTTTCCCCGATACGATCACGAAATATTCAATTTTCAATCTGAATAAAAATTGAAAAATTGTATGCACGAGTTACAAGATACAGGAGCTACTTTTTTCAATGATTCTATCTAGTCGAAAACAATGCAACAGTATTTTGAAATTTAACTACTTTTATTCTTTTGTGTTTGATCTACTCAGTTTGTCTTAACGAAATTAAAATCCCTTCTTGTAGCAAATAGTTAATAATTAGCTCTACCGACCAAAATCGTCTAGAAGGGGGTTGATAGCAATCTATAAAGTTCAAGTTCGTCGCGAGCAATGCACCCAAGAAACGTAAAAAATTCCCACATCACGGATGGATCAGATTCGTCGCGAAAGTAAGCGGACGCCGAAAATCCGCTCGCGGTGAGGCGAGGCTACGAAAGTATGCAAACTTCTGTGTCGCCTCGCTGGCTGCCTTTCACGTGGAATCTCGACACGAGACAATACCTTATGCTAATCGAGTCACGTCTGTTTACATTGTCATCACGTTTCGTTACCGTTACATCAACGGAATAAGTAATGCCGGGCTCATTGTAATAGAAATCAGATAGTTTGGTGGAAGACAGTCGTCGCCGGGCGAGTCCCCGCTTGCTCGCTCGATGACGTTGATCGTTCCCGTTGCTGGAACAACAACGTTATTTGCGAGAGGCGGCGCGGCGCGCAAACGAAAGCTGGTGCCTGCGAATTTCAATCCGACGCTGTTTCCGTACCGCTCATCGATTCAGAAATAATTGAACTCGCTTCGGATTTCAGAGAAAATGCGACGACGAAACGAACTGTATCGAATGACTGAGATCCGACAGTCACGAGGATCTTTAATTTGTTCGATGTCGAAAGGACATTCCACGTTGTTGGCGAAATTGGCGAAGCTTCGGAGCAATCGGGGGCTTGTGACAGACATGAAATTTGATCTCGTTCTAACAGATTGTTAGTAAAATAGTGGAGAAGATGAAACTTCGGTGAAACACTGAAGAGATATACGATTTCTAAACATGCTGTTATAAGTGGACTGCTGGTAAGTGATCATTGTGGAAAATAAAAAAATTTTTACATTTATTGCAGGACATAGGATCCAAATCGAAATTTCTTTCTTTTCTTAAATCTTTTCAATATGTCCACTACTTTAAATTGTATATATCCGTTTTTGTTGTAAATGCATAAATTCTGAAGTCTAGTTGTAAGAATTCTTTGACAAGGATGATGTGTTGACTAGTACTTGTTCTTCAGGTAGAGAATAAGGTAGATTTGTCATCGATGTTAGTCAACATATTCCATTTGTGGAAGTTTTGTGGATTCGGTAGGCAGCGTATTAAGACAATCAGACCTGCTAAGCACCGTTCAGAGCGGTCTAAAGACAACTATCTTTCCAAATGGCCACATCGCGGGACCGGCAACTAGGCCAGCCAAATAGGCTGAGCAAATTTGACGTGCACACACATTACCCAATCACCGGGCTCGGTGGTGTTTACACAGAGCGGAAACTTCGACAGTGCAGCGGCCAGTCGTCATAATTGAATTAGCCTAGGCAGCGTGAAGTTACATCGTCGATCGGCCTCGTCTTGATTCGAAGTTCTCGGGTTTCGTCAGTAACGGGCACAATCGGGAATGGGATCGCGGGTTATTGAAATGTCAGAGTCAGAGATTAGCTCTCGTACACTTTTCGCTGTTCGAGGACGAATGTCAACATATTGTCGACATTAAAACAAAACAGCGTCGATCAAGTACAAAACAGTGAAAATATTCAAAGAATTTTCAACTTACTAAAATTATCAAGAGAAGAAATCATTCAAACAAATAATTCAACCATGTCCACGAAGAAATATCAATCCACATCTATCGTTTTTCCAGTATTGAGGACTTTAACCCTTAGCAGTCGAGAGAACTATGTTGGTATCTAATCAATTGCTACACATTCAAGTATTGTATGAGGTATTATATCAATTTCATAACCATAAAATGAAAACATCGTATACAATGGAAATATTCCATGTCTGAAGAAATGTTTAATTTTGAACTTAAAACAGCTTCGACTGCAAAGGGTTAATACCCGGTTGAGTTCTCCGGGGCAAATATTGCAAATAATTAAAATATCCTCGGAAGGGTCGGAGGTCTCAGGTGTAAGCTGTGTTCCTTTTTAATGACTTCCTCATCTGAATATGTCTTTCGAGCACTGATGAAGCAGCAAGGCTGACGAAACACTGGGAAAAACAATCTGGAAAGGACACAGTTCGCCGGAAAGCCTCGACGGTAAAATCTGTGTGAAATGCCAGAGATTTCGTTGGCGTCGGGAATTCGCGGGGACGGTGTGCATCGGCTCGGCTATGATTGCACGCGAGAATGCAATTGCATCGATGCGCGCGAGATAGGGGGCGGGAGAGAGAGTGCGCGGCGCCGGTTGCGGCCGCGGCGATATTATGAATAACGCAAATATGTGTCACGGGCCGGGCACACAATCACGATTACGCGAATTATGGAAGAACCGGCCGATGCGGTGTGACCGAGACGGAGATATAATATACAGAGAGTTCAGAGAGAGAGGAGAGTCCCACCCAACGTAGCGCAACGCGGGAGAACGCGTTTTGTGGTTTGCTTAATGGCGTTCGGAGTTTGCATTGTGCGCCCGTCATTTCCAGTAATAATTGTAATCGCGGTTTCCTAAGGTTTCGCCTAACCGCTCCCGGTGGCGCGGCAGTTATGCACAGCAATCATCCACCAATCAATGAGTCACATCGATGCGTGCGAGATCCATTTGCTGAGAAAGGACACCCGAGAGAGAACGCTTGTTCGATTAGCCGCGTGAACTTTTCCACCATCGCGTCGCGGGATAGAACGCACACGTTTCACCCGTTGTGTAACGCGCCTGTTCAAACAACACCGAGAGCAAGACACTTGAACGCTCGAGTCAAAATATTGGCTTGGCAAACAGGGGTGTGATGTCGCGATCGCGTCGAGTGTATTTATCACGGACTCGAGTGCGTGGCGCCGCTCGCGAGAGACCCCACGAGAAAGTAAATCAAATGTGCGAGATATGACACTTTTTTCAGGGGAGCTTAGTTTCAGGAAGAGTGATCCTTATGAATTGCGGATAAGATTATGAAAATTTGCTGTACGAAACGTTTTTATCAGGGGTATACATGGGACGTGCGCTATAAACATGCGAAGAGACAATTTAACATGGATAAATTAAACGGAAATAAAAGATGGGATTTATTAAAAGCAAGCTTAGTTTAAGAAATAAATTTAATGTCTCACATAAATGAATTGCGAGAATTTATTCTCACGTATGCACCTAGCATACGTATGTATAAATGCAGGATGTGATACGATCACGCAGAGGGCGATTCCCCATGTGAGAAGATGTCAAAAGTATAGGATGAATATTTTTTAAGGAGCTCAATTAACAAGAAAATTGAATTTAATGAGGCCTGCATGTAAATTGTGAAATTTTACCGTTACAAGTGCACTTATCTAGAGTTGAGATAAAGGATCTTGTGCATTAAGGCAGGAGGTGATTCTACAAAGAACAATGAATTGAGAGAACGTTTAATGAAGAGCCTACTTTTTTTCTAAAAAATTAATACTTTAAAAATAAACATCAAATCTATGTAGAAGAGAAATGCTAAATTTTCGAAAACCTTAAATATTGCAGTCGACATATCTAAATTATGAGAAACCACTCCCACCATTGTTTCATAAAGTAACCAAGTAAAAAGCGATCCCAGGCCGAAAAGCAAACAAAAGATCGCAGATAAAATTTTTCTACTAGCTGCTTAACCCTAGAAAATGGAACACAACAAGGTTCCCATGCGCAACTGACGAGAATGTAGTCCTCCACCTAATTGATCACGAGCATAAACGCAGGATGCATAAACAGAACGACCGAGAGAAGAAGAACGATACCACACGCGGCGGCGAGTAGACGAAAAAGGCACAGTGTAAAAATTGTTGCACGAGTGCCGTAGACTTAATAAAACTGAATTTAACGATTCGCGTACATAAACTACGAAAATTAACAGTTGCTGGGCAGTACAAGTTTAATAAGCAATGCGCGCTGCGCTTGTTAGCAGTTCAATAAAATTATCTTTACGATATTCTTTTTTTCCAGATGCGATATTAGCAACTGGTTGGAGACCAATAATTATGCAAAGTGCGCGGTCGAATGACGAAAGTATCATTCGAGACAGTCAACCGGCCGGGGTACAATGCAGAACCGTGGTCCGGGTTTCACGGTGGAACGTGGTGGCTGGATTATGGCAGCGTAGAAAGCCGCTGTTCACCGTCCGAGTGACTATGAAAATATGAATTGCAAATTTCGCGGGATAAATTCGAGCGTGAGTGATCGAGCGCGTACGTGTTGTGCGGTGTACATGCGGGGGCATGAAGCCGATGGGATCGAATGTATTCGGCCCGATTCAATTACTTATCTTATCGGTGGTGTTATTAAGCGTTTAAGGCGCGCGGTTAGGCGTCCCGGTGGAAATAGAGTCGATTCTCAGGCTGGATCCAGCCGGATCGGGCCGTGGGTATACATATTGGATCGTCGCGCGAGCAACGAGTTGCTATTCTTTCTGCGGTACTGATCCTGTTCTGCCACTTTCGTAATTAACAAACCGCGTAACAACGCATCGAAACGCCGCTCGCTCGCAGTCCGAAGCACATCCTCCGTGTAATTTAACGGCCGCGTAAAAATCGTGTTATCGCAACCTGCCGCGCGACTACCGTTTGCGAAAGAATCGAGAATTATGCGAGCGAATCGATGCGAGGCTTACCACGGCTTTAAATCGAAAGATCGTGCGCACGGATCGATTCGAACGCGAGAGCGATAGAGGCCAGATACGTATACACCAGCCGTGGAAAAATCCACGCGAACAAGAAACATGATTAAGAACACACACCGGGGGAGGGGTGGAGCAGAGGCGAAAGGGTGCGATTGACATTTCGTTGAATATTCAGATCACAGCTAAGGACGCGGAGCTGTGGTCGGCCCGAGAATGCCGGGCGACTTTGCGAGAAGCCTGCTGCCCCAGCTACTCGATGACGAATGACTTCGTGATCCTGGCTAGCATTTGCTTAACTGGCTTTGTTTTTCTCGCTCGCCCCGTGCACTTTGAAAATTACTCCTGCGGTCGAAGCCAGCGATCGAATGAACGATACGTTCCCGTGAAAAATGCCGAATGCCAGATAAAGCGGGAATATTGCGCGCCGACCGCAGTAGTCGCTTTACCAGTCGATGCGGGACTATCAAATTTTTCGTTTTCTTGGACGTTTTCTCTCGGCGAAAAGATTTCGGGAACGCGTTTGTAAACGATCGGCCGTGTTATTGATCCCTTACACGATTTCTGCTGGGAACAAGATAAGTACACTGTTTGCAGTGACCTGTTCCACCGGTTTCTTTAATCCATTTGTATGACACAGTTACCGGGCTGTTAATGTTTAGCAAGAACTATTCGGGCTTTATGCTGGCGTTAGAGATAACAACACTAATTCCCAGTTTACAAATCTTTAGTATGACTTGTTAAGTGGTAAACAGTTAACAATTTGCTTTGGAATATCAAGTCAGGCTCGTGGCGAAGATTTTGATACGAGAGAGAGAGAGAGAGAGAGAGAGAGAGAGAGAGAGAGAATCACTGTAGCTGTAGAAAAATTCAACACAGTCGCATATGTTTACGCACTCTAGTTCGCATAAACAACGAGCGATTAGTAAAATATACAATTCCTGTTCTCCGGAGAATCTATCGCCGTTTAATATCGCCATAAAGTCACTGATTATCAGAACGAAACAGGTACGAAAATGCAATAAAATATCGATGTCTCGTCTCTCATTTGGCCTAACAGCGACCACCGAGGGGAGCGCACTAAAATCGGAGCAGCCAGCACAGAAGAAACCAAACGCGAAGTTTCTCGGGCAGCTTTGAGAAAAAGGAAACGCGGTGTCGAACGGCGAAATCGAAGGAGGCGCGGTCGTAAAACTAGCAACCGGTGCATTAGAAGTTACCGGAGGGGAAAAAGCTAACAAACGCGGAGGAACGAGAAAACGAGAAAACGAGCTGCCAAGGAGAATATCTGGAGCCTGGGTTGCGCGTCGAGGAAGCGAACGGCTAGGAATAATCCATAATGGTGGAGCATAAAGCTAAAAGATCGCGGCGCGGAAAACAATGAATTAGGGGCGATAAAATACGAGAAGTGGGTCGACGATGGAACACAGAGAGAGAGAGAAAGAGAGATGTGGCAAGAAGGTGGGAGGGGGACGGTAAGGGGGTCGAGTAGCCGTTTATTGTTCGAATATTTCTTTCGGCGGCTCGCCGGTTAGTTTACCAGCTCGGTAACTCGTTCGCGCAGTAGTTAAGCAGCGCCGGAGAATGCAGCTCTCGCATGCCTGCCAACCTTCCTCGCCGTCTAGCAGCGGCTAGTGGGCCCCACGATGCTTTATGCAGTATAACGGAATTTCTGTTTGCACTATCCGCCGGCAAACGGCACACGCGACTTCTGCGCTCTTTCCACCCGAGGGCCGTTCGCCGTGGCCGTCGTGGCCGAGGCCCATGTTAGGAAGAGGCCGATTGTGATTCGTGGCTCAGATTAAGACCAATGAGCGGAAGGCATCGTTAGTCGAAATCGCTGTGCATCGATGCATCCGCGAGATAGGTTTTGCCCCTTTTCGCCGTAGCAAATGGAGGATTCGTGCGGCCTTTTGTAACCGGGTCGCTATACGGCCCCGAGAGAGGAACGAGCCGAGCCGCGCGAGCCCAGCGCAAAGATTCCGCGCGACGACCGAGCGATCGTGACTACCGAGATCGTTTAAGACGATCCGCAACTAGAAAATTGGTTCAATCTCACGATTTTTCTAATACAACGATTAGAAAATTGCTGTTTCACTACCAGCCACGCCAATCTTTTAGGTTCCGCAATGATTAAATGCTGGGCTGCCGTGACGACACGGACCGGCTTGTCATAATTGGAGCACGATTTACATACATCCATCAAAATTGCATTTCTGTTTGATGGTTTGTGTGCAACGTAAAGAAAAGAAGACAAAATTGTTCGACCATTTATAACACTCCAATATATTATAATTTTGGAACAGGTTGTCGGAAGAGCTTTAGAACCTTTATCTTTCCTATTTCAGCGATAGTGGAGTAAATAAAGGATTCATTACAGTTTTGAAAGACTCCTGTCATTGTACCTGTTACAGCAAATTCTCTGAACAAACAATGTCAGAATTCAATCCTCGTGCGAATAAAGCATCGCTGACAAAAATCGTCGATAGTTTCTAATAGAACAAATACGCCCGTCAAAGAACGTCGTGTTCCCCGTCATCGAGCCGATTGTCCATGCAGCCGGCCAGGTGAGTCTCGGGCTCGAAATCGGCGTATCTTCAATTACAAGGGACATCGGCACGTGAACTTTATATTCCCGAGCACGATTGCGTGTGTACGCGACTGTTGCCGCGTAGTTTAGTTATCGCGATTGAGAATTTAGTGTCCGGCTCGCATTGTCTCGCGGAGCGAATGCATATTTCACACGTGCACTATCCTTGCACCGGCCGCCGTGCCGTCTTGTAGTCGTTGCGTGGCTTGCTGATTATGCGAGCGGGGAGCTCGTGCGCTCGCGCGCGATGGCCCGCACACTATGGTCGGACCGCGGTACATCCCGCTTGCATGTACACTGCTGGGAAGAGCGTTCGCCGCGGACCGGTGCACCGGTACAAGTAACATCATAATAACTCGCAGAAATCATTTGGTCCCTTTGTAAAGGGAACCCTCGAATGGCCGCCGAGTAGAAACCGCCGACGTTAATCCGGCTACGTCGCAACGATCGTTGCCCAGGCCGGGTATTAATTACGAGCCATGCAACTGGTTCCGCGAAAAGAAGACGGAGAACCACGGCGACCGCCGAGGTATGCCGGCATTTTTATTACGCCTAATTATTAATAACAATGCCGATCCGACGAGATAGGCAACCGGTAAACTGATTTCAACGTCCGATGTTTTTACAGAATAAATCTTTCCAGATGATTATCCTAAGCTTTCCGGTTATATTCGTCGTACAATCAGTCGTCTAATGCGTCAATTTGTTCGCCGTCATAACAGAAATATAAAGGATTATCTACCTCCGTAAAAAGAGTTTATTCCCGTATTTCTCCAACTCCGTGAAAAAGTATGTTTGCACAGCATTAACTGGCAAGCGGCTGCGAAGTTCTTAAAAACTCAGTTCCGAAAGTTCGGAGAAAATTATTAAGCCAGGATCGTGCGATTCTTTCAACGATCCACGGTGTTTGAAGACGGGGCGCGAGTTCGCCGAACAGGATCGGGAGTAGAAAAGAATGTTGGGGATTGGAATTAACGATGTTGCGAGCACGGTCTCGACGATTTCATAAAGCGACTCGTTTACAGCCGGTCCCGGCGTCTAAATCGACTTTTAACGAACCGAGATAAATGTATGATAATTCGATGGATTAAGGACGAGGTTTTCTGATCGCGGCTCCGCCGAGCAAACATTGTACACGTCTGACGGAGGTGGATCCGGGTGTCCGCGCGAGACTGACACGACCGGAAGAAGAGGAGAGAGGCCGCTTTGTGGCTTGGCCGTAGGATCGATTACAAAGCAGTTTCGAGGAATATCGAATCGGATCCAGCCCCCGCGCGGGCCCCTGGGTTCGAGAGGTTGAAAATACAAGTTGCAGGGTACCCGGTGGTGACTTTAATCAACTGTTCGCGAGCGCAAACTCCTGCGGAACGAGTCGCGGGGCGTGTCGGGGCCATTCCTCGGATCTCTTTCTCTCTCTGTTTCTCTCGGGGGCTGAGGCCCCGGCCCGGTCGACGAGACTTCGCTCATAATAATACCATGGGACCCCGTTGACACGCCTCGTTGCTGGTTAAAGTTGGCCAACGGAGAGCAACAGGGTTTCGGATTTTTTTCGAGCGTGTGTACGCGTCCGATCGTTAAGCAACGCTTATCAGCCCGGGAGGACCGTAATGGACGCACGGAACGCATCGCGGTGGCTTAAATTAATCAGTCGGAATCATCCGGTGGGTAGAACCCGGCGAAACATTTTATTAGCGACGCTGATTATTTATGCGTAATTAAGTGCGGAATCTTTATGACCTGGCTCCGTGCTGCGTGTCCGGCACGATACTTTTACGCAAGGATAACTCAATCGTAATCCTTACGCGCTTCGGGGATAGCCTACGAGTTCGATACCGTCGACAAAGGACCGACCCCGGCGTCCTATGGTATGCGAATACTCTCTCCCTCTGTTTCTCCCCCCTCTAAAATCCTTGGAACAAGACCGAAAGCTCGCAACAAAAACATAGACACGCGACAAAGTCCGAGCGAGGCGCGCAGGAACATCTGCCTCCGCTCGAAGAAAACGGGGCAGCTGCGGATGATATAAATTCTCGGATCGTTCCGGCTCGTTTTCAGGCGATCGTTAACGCCGCCCGAGAAAAAAGAATTAACGAAATTTCGGCCGCACGATTATGCGGCGCGAATATCTGATAAAACTTATCGCGGAATCTGCCGTACGCGCGTCATTATGTTTGACGACCCTATTAGACGAGGCTCGAAGTGTGCATTCGGCTCTTGACGTTTTAATACTCCCTCAATTTTGGATTTCTAATCGTCGAAGACTACGTATTACTCTTTTTGCCTGCCTGCCGCTAGCTCTTGGCTTAAACGCTGTGTCTGATCTGGATCGCTTATTTCACTGCACAGGTGATTAGAAATTGACTGCCAAAAGAAGTAATGCAAATAGGTAACTACAAGTCTTCCTTTCTCGTTCAATGTAGTCAATGCACTTTTGCATCCTCCTACAATTCGTTAATTTAAAAACTGCATGTCATTATGTTTTTTCTGACACACTTCCATGCAGCCTAACGAGATGCACTACGATGACAGTAATCAGTCCGTGACATCTGGTTGTCTTGCCCGTAAACCGGTGGAAAATCGCGATTTTTATGCATAAGCGAATGCAGTGTTCGCCTTCGAGGGTAACGAGACTGCATATGACGCAGCAAACCGCATAAAGAAGTGCAATATTAATACTATGCTAGCGGTCTACCGGTTCCCCGGTGAGGGAACGCGGCGCTAAACGCTCGTCGCGCGTCGGTTCCGGCTGCATAATTCAAAGTTCCGGCGAAAAGCTTGAATTAAGTTATACATTGATCGAGATAAGTAGAACTCGGGTCAATGATTAATACACGCGTTTACGCGCGGAGAATTTATCGGCTCGCGTCGTAGCCGGGCATTCCACGGCCGTAATTCTCGCGCGAGTTCACGGCCCGTGAGGACGAGCGGGCGTGCGCCGGCTAGCAAGCGAGCGAGCGAGAAAGGCGAGCGAGTAAAAGCGAGCGTATATCGAGGCGAGCGAGCGAGCAAGAAAGCGAACAAGCCGGGAGAGCAAATGGTCACGGCCGAGCCGAGCAATTTTCTGACCGGTGCGTGTTCGGTCACGGAAAAGAAAAAGGGACAAAACGGTATGGTCGCGAACTGGGCCTTAGGAGAGGCGTTCACGGTGAAAACGAGACACGAGGCGAGGCGAAACGAAACGGAGAGGAAACAGAGAAGAAGAGGCGATCTCTAGTGCTCGCCGCAGATAACCGGCCGAGCATTATAGTAAATCCGCCTGCGCGATTAAACTGTTACAATTATTACAGATAACGTTTCCTGGCCGAAGCAAACGAGGCCGCATTCTCCCCCCCCCCGCCCCCGGAGGAGGTCTGGGACACAAAGCGTCGCGGGACCGAGCCGCAGCAAAAATTACAACTCATTACCGCTACTTATGCGCCGTATATTTTCGACGCCGTCCGCCCCGCTATCTCAGCCCACAAAGAATTTTCAATTAGCGATTAAGAAAGCGTTCGAGCCACGGAAACTATCTGCGACCCGCATTCCCGGCGCTCCACCGAAAACGAGCGTCCCCATAGCCGCGTCCTGAGCCTCGCGCCACCGAACCCGATCCTTTATCTATTAACTTATCGGGCCTCGAATCTCTCCCGCTGCCCCTTTACGCCATATATGTCATCGAGCTAGAACGTCGAATACCGATCGAGCCGATCCCCTCGCGGTGGCTGCCCGGTAGCATCCACGGGGCCCCATAGAAGCGGTTCGACAGAGGAACACCGGGCCCCACCGGCAGACAGGTATTCCATCGTCTCCTCTCAAGCCCCCTGTACGCACTCAAACATGCATCGATTCCTACCTTTCACGATACACGTTGCAATGCTTGTAGGTCAGAAGCGACTTGCGACGATGCCGGAATCAGAATCCCGTATTGGGTTCGGTGTAGAAAAAGAATTGTTTCACTGGATTCAACGTTTGGACTGGATTTCAAAATAAATTTTGCAAGATGCATCATCAAACTGAACACTTTTAGCCTGTTAACGTATCTCATTGAGTAGATATCGATTTGAAGTAGATTTTTTGGTAAAAAATTCTTGGATCGGAACCACGGTGTAGTCCTTTCGGATCGGCTCGGCTCCGCGTCGCTCGACGTGGCGTCGCTTCGGATGCCCGTTTGCCCGGTTACCTGGCTCCGAGACATCGTCGGAGGCGTGGTGGGGACGGTTAGCGCCCCGTCCACCTTCCTTCCAACAGGCTATGACAAGAAACGTGCTCCTCTCTGTCTTATATGCCCTCGAGTTTTCGTCCTGCTCCACGGAGAACGTTGTCCTCTCCGCGCCGCGTTTCGCCGCGGAAAGCCAGGCCAGGCCGAGCCGAGCCGAGCCGAGAGCAACCCGACTTCTCTCCGCTACCCGTTGGATGCTGCGCTATCATCCTTAAGGCCGGTTTACAGGCGCATAAGCCGCGACGGTAATTAAACGACCCCACTTAAGGCTAATGCACGAGGACAACCGACGCTCCGTCCACCCTTGCCCTGTCACCGGTCGCCACGCTCGCGCGTATTTTTTAATGAACCGTCCCAGCACGCCCGCGACACCGATATCCCTCAACTCACTGAACCCTGGTCGAATCGTTTGGATTTCCCTTATGCAATCGAGTGGCTCACGGAAACAATCATCAATCCTGTTTGGCCTGTTCAATTTGTCGTTTTGCGATGGCAGTTGACGAGAAGTCTTTCTGCCTGACAACATAAACTCTGATCCAGAACATCCAGACAGATTACTCGAAGATACTTCGAGATGAACTCGAAGAACTTTTCGGAAGTTCGAAAATGTTTGTTCAACGCTTTGGACTGCGAGGAATTAGTTGGTTTGAAAAGGTACGGAGCCGTAACAAGCGCGAGGATTGGGTTCGGGTATCGACCGGCAAGAAGAGGGCCGAGAGAGCCCGTAGCTGCAAAACACGCGAAACGGTGCGGGCGAGTGCAACAAAGACACTTTCTCGGCCGGGGTGAATAATGCAACCGGCTAGCGGTGCATATTTCAAAGGGGCAGGAACTTCTTAATAACACGAAGAAACGAATCAATCCGGCCCAGCGACGATACGTGCATAATGCAATTCCCTGACTTGCATTTCTTTCGCTGTAAGCAACGATCCAACCAGAGAGTGCTCGTTCGCTGGCTCCGGCTCGTTCGCCTGCTTGCTCGCGGGTAGCTCGAACGACCGTCGATATCCAATGTAAAGGAATAATTCAGCGGGCCGTGTTTCTACCTTGCCCAGGTTCTCTCCTGCTCTCTCTCGATCCCTCTCTTACAGTCTCTCTCACTCTTTCACTGCTCTCACGGAGAGTTCTCCACGGCCCCCCGATATCCCCTCATCGAACTTTTCTTTCTTGAGCTGCTTGTCTCCGGGCTAATGCCATTCGCTCACCGATATCGAGAAAAAGCGTTCGAGCCGGAGCACGCTCGTGGCTCCGCGAGGACAGCTCTTAAACCAACGCCGAGTTGTCCGGGAAAAACCGTCTCGGCGAGTTCACCTCCCGGAAGAAACGAGAAGCAAGAGCCCAGAAGACGATGAAGAAGCCACCACACCGCCGGTGGTAGCGGAAAAGAAACTCGGGCCTCGGATAGCCCGAAGTCACCGGAACCCACAGTTCCTCGAATAGATCCCGAGGAAAAGCATGGAAGGTCCTGGCGCTGGGAACTGGACAACAAGAAGATGCTCCTCGTAGACGACAGTTAGTCAATTCGGCCTTAATTTTGCAAATACATCTTGAACTTCCGTTTTCCAAACGTGTATAATTTATCGTAAAAATAATAAAGCATCCATGCGTAGTGCGTAGCGACTCTGAAGAATGTACAAATCTGAGGGGTTCATTCTAATGCCAGAACAACGACACCAGATGCTCCTGTCTCTAACTAAAATGTCTCCAGTTCAACTTGCACGAGGCTAGGACACCGCAGAAAAATCTGTGCCTATCCTGTCCTGGCGGAAGAATCATCCGATTGGAGAGAGAGAGAGAGAGAGCGAGAGCGAGAGGATGCAAGACTTGGCGAAGGGGGAGGGGCATGGTTGCACGAAGGGGGGAGGAGAGCCCGGTGTATCCGGTATTTGAGCCGAAGGTGTTGCGTGCAACTTAACAAGCTAACGACGCCGTGCGAGTGCGATTTTCTTTCCTATCAACCTCAATCTGCTTCGCCCTCTCTGCTCTCCGCTTCCTCCCACCCCCGATCCCACCCTCTACTCTCATCCGTCCATTTCATCGTCTTTGTTTCTGTTTCACGTGCTCCCGTCCCCCCGCGTCTCCCGGATCGTTTCTCCGTTCGTGACCGCGCTTTCCGCCCTCTGCTCGCATTCTTTACGTAATTCTCGCCGCTTGTGTCTCTCTGACTCTTGCTCCCCGTGGGTTTCCCCTTGGTGTCCCCCAGGATGGACGTTTTCTGCATCCGCACAGCCATTTCAGGACTATGAAGGAAATGGAGGCTCCCGACGATGACGGCTGCATAGCCCGACCACGCTAGATTAACTCTAATACGTCACTTATGCCAATGTACCGCAATTTTCTCGAATAAACAGAATATTCTGTGAACGACAAGAATAATCACAACAGCTTGTACCAAAATGTAAATAGTAGCTCTTCATGAGCTTCCTATGTCAAATAGACAATATCCAGCCACCAGTCGTTCCAACAACAAAACTAAAAGTTCCTATCGGTCAGTAAAACTGCGAAACGTTGAATATCATGCGTATACGTTATTGCCGCTAAATAAATTGCAGTGCAAGGGGTTAACTCGGGCCCGCTAATAGGCCTGAGCTCCGCGCGTGGTCCGAGTTTCTCACAAACAAAGGCTGAATTATTCAGGATCGTGTGGCTCGGTGATCCCCCGTGACCGCGCGCGATCATCGAGGGTAATCGATGTCCCGATGCCGAGGATCACGACGTTCCCAAAACGAGAAGCGAGGACTTCGCGAGGAGGATTTCGTCAACACCGCCTCCGGGTAACCACGGTTTTGCACACGGTCCCCGTGGTACCTCGGCTGGAATTTTCTTCGCAGAACCAGATTTCGATTAATTATCCGACGCACACGAACCACCGGTGCTCTGTCCTTAATCGTAAATCATTTCTCCGCGATGCGTGCTTCGCTGGCTGGCTGGCTGGTTGGCTGGCTGCTGGCTCTCTGGGAAAAACTTCTTCCGCTTGTTGTGTTACCATTCACCGTGTAATGCGAAACAACCTGTTTACGTGCCTGCGTGATTCTTTCGACTCCTCGAGCGCATAGAGGAGCGGCCGAGTGAATTAAACGGTAATGACTAGGCGTCACGATTCCAGGACAATTAACTCGCCACGGGGACGGGGTGCACGGTACGTGGGTGGGATCTGGAACTCGGGTCGGGCCTCTGTTTGGAAATGATTGCGCTGGTTGCGATTAGGCCTGGAAACGTTTGAGGCGGGTACAGTTAGAGTCAGCTGGATCTTGGAGCGATTGGGTCGGGTTTAATTGGATTTGGGAGCGATTGGGTCGGGTGTGATTAGTAAACAATGTGTAGAAGCAAATAATTTGTATAAGATTAACTCTGGAAGCGATTCTACGGGCCATGGTCTAGTCTAGAAGCTATAGTCACTGACGTGATCAGGTTTGCAAACGTTTGACCCGTGTAACGAGTCAGAAAGCTTTCGATCCAAGTTAGATCGTGTAGAATTAAGTCTACAGACAATTAAATTCTGTTCAGCTAACATCAGAAAGCGAATGTAGAAACCGATACAGGTCGGGAAAGCAATTGGCTCTTGTCCGACCAAGTTTGAAGCGGACTGATCCGTGTTGCGGTAAATCTGGGAGACATCTACCTCGATTGCTCCCGTTCTAGAAGCGATCAAACCAGCTAGAATTGAATTTAGAAGCCATTAAAACGTGTAGAATCGAATCCGAAATCGTTTGCACCGGTTGGACTCGAACCTGGAAGCGACGGTTGCCCGTTGGATCGGTCGGAACGGCCATAAAGCGGCGAGCAGTCTTCTTATGAATGACTTTCCGTTCGCAGTCGCGTGTAGCGATACATCAGCGCGTTAATTACGCGAACGAAACGCGCATTATGCGAGTGTCAACGATCCGCGCGTGCACGGTCACCGAGCGATCCCACCTCGAACCTGAAAATCAAGGTCTGGCCCGTGACTCTCCGGGGCACATTCTGCAACCAGCGTTACTGACTCCCGGTTGCGAAAGAGGTCATTGCGCGGCTGCGATTACTTGCAGTCGTTCGTCGAGACATCGATACGATGGGAAACGATTTTCGCAGGCTGGCAATTAACGGGATGGCGGAAGCGGGTGGCTCGTCTAGCAGGAGAGAGGGAGAGGAGCCCGTATTGGAACCGTCTAAATCAATCGGAGGCGTTATCCAGGAATACACTTAGCGCTCGGACGGTGGGAAAAAATGCCGAGCAGTAATTCAACGCGATAGCCCGAGCCTCGGGAGGGCTCGTCCGACCTCTGGTTGTTGCGGGATCGCGAGGCAGCTAACAACGCGACGCGCAAACAAATCCAGCAACCTGTCCTTCCTGGATTTCGCCGCGATAACGAGGAGAAGGCTGCTTGACGCCTCGCCTCTTCTCGAAGCAGCTGCGCCACCAGGGTACTCGCCGGGTGAGCACCACTGGTAAGCGCGAACCCGAGAGAGAATATGGGCGCCCGATGGTGGGAATACACGTGCACAACGATGCTGCACGAAAATTCATATCCAACGTGGCAGGCGAGGCAACAGCGTATAAAGGCGAGCCACGACCGTCCAAATATATTTGCGCATACATTTTTTCGTTAGCGGTTATACAATCCGAGAAGAAGTTACCACCTCGGCCCACCTGACGCACCTCGCCCTGCGGCCCCTCGTCCTCGTCCTCATCCTTCTCGTTCACCTTTCCCTTCGCACTCTTACTCCTCCACCTCCTCCTCCTCCTCTTCGTGCAACAAAAAAGGGATCGTTGCGGCTTGAAATAAATGTACGAGCTTTCAAATACATTATCGAGCGAATTCTTGTTTATGGCATTCGGAAAGGTGGGACAACGCGGATATCGTTTACTTACGCCTCCCTCTCGAAATAATCTCCGAACGGCCGTGAGGGGGAGGACGAGCCCCGCCGAGAAATTTGTACACGTGAATAATAAGCGGCCCCGATATTATTACGAGCAACAAATAAACATTTGCCGACGCAGTTCCGATATTTCACCGGTCGGATCGCTTGAATATGCTCCGAAGTTGCAGGCATGGATTCCGCGCGCTAAGCTTTAGCGCCTCGGCGGCTGCGCGACTCTCTTGCCTGACTAGATCCGCTTCTTTAGAGCTCTTAATACGCGCGACGGTCATCGCTTTTTACCGATTCCAGCTCCTCCACAATGCTATTGACCGTCCTCTCCGGTACCGTTATATTTTATGGGGAACGATCGCCCGGCCAACGCGCCAATCCACCAGCAACGGGCACGCTCCAGATCATGGGAAACCGAAGGATTATCGATACCACTGCCGATGGTAGCTCGCTGGCATAGCTCCTTAGATGACTCCTCACTTTGCCGAGTCCGGACTCGCCGGATCTACTTCATTCAAGTCCGTGATCTAACGCTATCGACGAATAGCTAATACTAAATATTGGTTATTGCAAAAATATCTACAGAACAAGCATCTCCATGTTTTTTCCATACAGTCGCAATTAAAATTGATGTCCACTTCGTGCATGTTGTACGTAACTACAGTAACTACTATCTGCTAGAAAGATGGTATGCGAAACGGTACCTATAGGAGCCAGAGAAGATCTTGCCTGTTCATAATTTTATTCATTGACATGTCACTGCGACCAATAGTAGAATTATGAGCGTCTATCAACCAATCATACCCACATTCCTACTGGAAACTGTTTTCCTAGAGGAGACAATCATTCGAGAATTCCAAACTTTCATTTAACCTCTATGCTGGCAACCAAATAAGTAATTCTAAAGGTTCGGTAGTTAAAATTCATTGCATAAATCTGTATCTTGAAACTGTAGACTAAAGGACGTCTCACATAAGTGGTCAGAATGGTTCAGCTAAATTGTGCTCCCGAGTATCCACGTTTGCCAACGTTGAAACGAATTTATTGAATAACCCGACCAACGTCAGTCGCTAGTTGAAATGATTTCTGTAATACGAATATAAGAATGATTTCTATAATACGTAGAGTCTTCTGAGGGAACGTGAGAATTTTGCAACCGCGGTGCAGGCAACCCGCCGCGAGTGTCATTCGAAAAGCGGTTTCCACACCCCGACGGCGTCGAAGTCAGGCACGATAATCGTTACGGACGATAATTAATACGTCGGCTCCGCGTAACTATCTATTTATGTTCGAGCGGGCATTAACGTCCCCGTGATGGACGGACGCGTGCACCGGCATTGACTATCGGCATCCTGATTGTGAATTACTGTTAATCCTTTAACCTTTCTCTACTTTCGCCTGGCGGCGACCGGTAACCTGTCGTCGAGCCCACGGCGAAGATTCATGAACGACGCTTGTCATCGCTTTCGAGCCACGGGGACGACGCATTGTCCGCGAGAACACTGGGGCCCACGGTGACTTGCAAATGAAGCTCTCCGCGAGAGAGTTTACGCGGCCGGGCACGGGGACCGTTCGCGCGGAAACCATTTATCTCTGTACACCAACACGCCGCACCGCAGCCGCGCAGCGGAATGAGAAATCAATTTTCTATTTCGCTCTTGATCGATCAATATTAATCATTAAACCGCGCCGCGCGAATCACCGTCGTTGATTTAATAACGCGACGTTACTTCCGTTCCAAACTGCTCCCTGTCCCAATGCGTCTCAAAACCACTGAATTATACAGTTTCGTAAAAGACTCTTTTGTTTATTTGCAATATAACTGAAAAGCGGATCTATGGAAATGAAAAATTTTCCACCTGAATTGAAACAATCTGGAGAAAAATAGAAATTTATTTTCTTTTTTAATACGTTTAATAGATTGAGAATAATATAACAAGATTTTTAAATTCTTTTAAGTTCCTCTGTTTGTTGTTATTAGACTGCAGAGTTTTATACAAAATAAGCATTTCCTGCAGCAATTAGAAGAAACAGGAGCTAAACGCAGATTTATTTAATCTCTTAAGTAAACTGAAGATTATGTACATGTTTGTTACAAATGCATAGAATTCGCAGTCATTATTTTCACGCTACAATCTCGTAGACTAAAGTACTAAAGCAAAGTATTTGATGGTTCGGCTGTGCAATGTATAGATAGGAAGTTTCATACAGTAATTTGTATAAACGAACCGTGGGTGTAATTGTGTCTACCACACGAAGGACCGTATTGTGTTCTCGAGAAGATATATCTTCATTTTACCGCATTTTATGTATCAGAAAATACTGCAAGAGCATAAATGTCTGCATTGAATAGCTCCACATAAAATACGAACTTGAATCCTACACCATATTCATTTGAAACTGCACAACGTTGCACCATGTATCGATTCTTTAATCATTTCAATTGAATGTTCTGTACCGTTACAAGAGTTGTTCATCTAGGTCAATCCTTTTAACACACAGTTCTGATAGGATCGTCGGGTATAATAAATTACGTAGGACTATTTCCCCCAAAAAACTTACGAAACGCAACTGCACATTTTAGCAGAACTTCGCCAGGGTTTGCGAGTGGCACACATCGAAACTTCTCGACGGGCTCGCCGCGTTAAATTTCTATTTCCTGGGAGGGCGGAATAACTTGCCGGTAGTTTCGAGTCGACAGGATAATTTCGTTGAAAGTCTAGTCACCATCGAAAGTTCTGGCCGATAGTCGAGCTATGGCGCGTACTCGGTTGCGGCCGAATTCAATTTCTGACGAGGGAAGGACCTCGACTGTCCGACTTCGATTTTAACAAGCTTTTGTGTCAGCATACACTTCCCTAATGGTACATATCAGATATTAGCGGTAGTTAGTTGACAATTGTCATAAATGCATGAAATCCATACCGATAAGTATACAATACGTGCAAAGAGGCCAGTAACTTGAACTCCGTATATTTTTAAAACTAACACTAATATTTCCCACATATCATTATCTAGGTGAGTGCCGTCAGTACAGAAAAAAAGCTCGTTAAAATCATAGGTGGGACAGTAGGTTTCCCGTGACGAGTGTCCATAATGTATATGTATATCAAGAGCGAGCGCTCGCATGCCGCCGGTTTCCTCGAACTAGGCAGGATGTTAGGCTCGCACGGGGTCTTAGGTGAAGGACGCTCGGAGATCCAGGCGCAGGAGGAGGCTAGGCGGCCGCCGTCGAACGACGACGCTCCTCGCGTTTCCTTTCACTGACAGCGACCCGGCACGCTATGGTTATCATTTCGCCGGCAAATTACGGTGAAGCCGGTCGCCGCAGTGACTGCTTCTTTAAATCGTTGCCTCCCCATTTTCCCTCGGGATGACACACACACCGGTCATCCCCTAAACGATCATTCAGGAACCCCGTCGCCCCCGTAATTGCTGTGTAATCGAGCTCATCCGTCGGCATTCTGAGCGGCTCGCGGACCTGAACGAGGAATGTCCCACGAGCAGTCAGCTTCTATCGGTGTTCATCCGGCGTTTCGGCGACGTGACACCGTGAAAACGGCTCGCGGATCATTGCCGAGCTGAAACTAACCCGCAGACATATGGGTTCGGGCATACAACACGCTCTGCGAATGCCTTCGATAATGATCGTTATTAGGCGCAAGCTTCGACTATGACCCGACCGTCCCACTTTTCTCTAGCCTCGTATCACGCTTTCAACGAGAGGTGATTCGCTGGATAGGGAAAATGTCGGTCAGAGAACGCTCGGCTATCCTCGTCAATGCAGCCGGAGAGGGATAAGAGACCTGGCCACTCGAGGGTGTCATAAGTGCCAACTGAAAAGGGATGAGAGGCGGAGACACTGCAGCACGCCGTAAGTGGAATCTAGAAAGGGATAAGAGACACTAGACGGTGTCATGAGTTAGACCCTTTCCTATCTTGCGTCAGAGATACAGGTAAGTGTATCAACCGCTAATAATCCCGACATTGTGTAATAAAGTCTGAAATGTTCGTCAGAGTGCACAGACGTTAACAGTTGATACCATAAGAAACGAAATTCTTATATGACGTACCTGGAAGTGACTTGTTGGTTCACAATTGAAATGTTGCTGTTGAAGGATCCATTAAAAAGTCTTTAGACACGGACTTTTAAAAATTATGGAATAATCGCAGCTAGGTAACGTGTTAACAAAGGGGAAAGCGAATGAGCGAGGGATATACATAGAACTGAAACGAGTCCTCATCCTGCCGATGCGAGCAAGAATGAAATAGATTGTTCGAGGGGAGTGATGCCCGCTTTGTCGTCGTCTCTGCCAGCTGACGAGTCTCCGCGTTGATGATGGAGTTAAAGGAGCGACTCCTGGAGACTATTACGATTACCAGTGCATTCTCACGAGTTTTTTCGAATTCCAGAAAAGTGAGATGTAGGATGAGTCCACAGACGGAGCTTGATTATCGGTTGTTCCGACAGAAGTGTCGAAGGTAGACGCGAGCGCGGCTCTTCGATCCCGCGATGCGTTAAGGAGGGAAGGGCGAGGGTTCAGGGGGAGGCAAAAGGACGCGAGAGGCCTTCATAACTTATCTGCCACGTCGGTGGGGAGTTTGCTATGCACGCTTTCTTGAGATAACCTTTCAGGCCGACAATTATTGGTAATATCGATACCGCACGCCCGTCGGCCGAAGAACTCACCTTTCCGTGCCTCGAACTCACGATCCGCTCGAGAGGCTCGAGCTCTCCTTGTAAATTACCCTCTGCCCACCGTACCCCTCGCCACCCGTATCTCCTCTCCTCCACCAGAGGCGCCCTCTCCCTCTTCCACTCTTTCGAATCGGGCGATGTTACACTCCTCTCTTTCTCCTACTCTTCCTTTAAAACCCTGTTCCCCTTTCTCTGTTCACCGGTGCTCTCTCGCCTCCCACCAGTCCCGCGTTGTTTACAATGCACCGACCGAGCCTAATGAATTTCCATTCGAATAAAAGCGTACACGATGATAATTATGATTTACGGGCGGGACCGAAGCGGCGCCCCGCGCGAATCAACCTGGCGCGCGTGCAATCGCGCCGCGCCGGGATTCCGATAATGTTGCGCTGGACGAAACCAGAGCTCGAGCTCTGCCGGGGCCGTTTAACATCCAGCCGGGAATCGGATTTATACGCAACTGTTGCGCCGCTTCTCACCTTCCTCTCCAGCCCGAGAGATTCTTTTCGCAACGACTCGCCCTCTGTCCCGGACAACTACCAGACGACCGGCAGAACATCGCGAAACTGGCCATCTACTCGACAACTCGGGATAACGAGAATCGAGGGTAATTATAGCCTGTCCGAGATCGTCGCAATAATTGTTCATCACGCTTCGATCGCTCCGGGTTTATACCTGCAGAAGTTCGCCACTCGAGTCCGGAGATTTGGCTTCAAAAAGGACTCACAATACCTTTATCAGTACTCTTCCAAAAAGATTCCCAAAAATCACACTTTGGAATAAAAAAATCCATGACAGTACCCTGTTAAAATACAAAAGAGAAATTTTGCGGGGTCTCTGTAGAAGATTCGCCTGACCCGAGAAAAAATAATTGCGACTCTACCGCAGCCTGGAGCGTAATAAAATATTCCGCAGTCTCTAGCCATTCATGGCTCCCAGTCCCGCCATTTCCCGATTCTTATAAAACTTTTAACAAGCCCATTTTTGTGGCTCGTAAAACCTCGACGGGCTCTAGACACAGTGCCCCTAGTAGCTGACGGGTGAAACGGCCCTGGGAGCCACCCCTATACGTATCGGGTTCCCATGTTTTCGACCTGCCGTCGCATTGTGACCGGTCGAAATGCCTCGTGTCTCTTGGAGAAAAAAACGACGAAGAAGCGGACGAAAAAGAAGAGGGAGCCGCGGGTGATCGAGTGTGTCAGGAGCACGAAAATTTTCAACTGCGGTTACGGAGGAAGATGGAAACGGTGGTGCCGGAGGCGGGTAGACGTCAGGCCTATCAAGGTCGGCCGGAATGTTCCATTTTTTACCCCGCTTAAGTGGCTTTTAACGCTCGAGTTCGACGACCAGTTCGCGCAAGGCCGATCAAGATCGCGAACACGTAACGAAGCAATCTCGAAAGTACAGCTTGCTCTCGAAGGAGAGTTTCGACCTTCGCCGCGTCGATAAACCGTGCTTTCAACATAATTACACGGTTGCGGTTCGGTCCCGGGCGACTATTTCCGATATGTTTTTCGCAGCACGCCCATAAAACGGCCGACGCTGCTGATATACGCTTAGAAGAAGAACGGCGCAACGACGGGACCATCGACGTCGCGACGTCACGATCGATGAGTTAAAAACGATCGAGAGAGAACTCGAACGGGGGCTTCAATGATATTTAAAGAAACGTCTCCGTGCGCGGCACGCAATGGACGCTGCGCAAGCACGGCCGTTCAACCGGAAAATTATTATCATAATGACCGACGGATGCATTCGTCGATCGAACAGCAATAAGGAAATGCGGATCGGAATGTCTCGATCGAGGCTCTGCTTCTCCTTGTGTCTTGGCCGGGGCCCGTTCTTCCATTACTCCGCGCAAATAGAAGGCTACGTCCGCCTAGCGCATACCTATTTGTCCATGGTCTTGGACGGTATCGATATCCGCGTAGCGCGGCGCGGCTGATCGAGATGATCACGCGAACGATTTCGTCTCGCTGTTCGCAACGGTAGGGGAAAAATCAATTAAACCCGAAAGAGATCTCTCGGCTGCCTTGGGCGACGAGATCCACACCTTTCTCGCTCTGGTTGGCCGCGTAAAATCCTCGGCAGAAGAGTCTCTCCTCGAACACACACCACACCGGATCGCCGGCTTTTATGGTGGGACACCGTTTAGAGTATCGCTGTTATTACCCGGCGATAGGCGGCTAAAGAGTCCATCGAGAAGGCGAACGACGACGAAGACGACGACGACGCGTTTCTCTCGTTCTTCCACGGGCGAACTCGGCCTTTTCTGCGGGGCAATTTGCCTGTTCAGGAGTGAAATTGCCCTGACAGAGCGACTCTCTCGGCGGGGACCCGATCGAACAAAGTCTAGCAGCTTTGTGTCGAACGCGTGACGACCGGGGCCCCGGGACGACGTCTTATAAGCGGACGCGGGGCCGCGGGACTTTGAAAAGGGGCCCCCAATTATCCTGCACGCGTTGCGTGCAAACGCGTGTGCAGTCCGAGGGAACAATTTTCCAGCGGCAACCAGAGACGAAAACGAGCAGAACGAGCGTCGAAAACGAAAGAGGAGGCAATGCGTCGGCAGTGCAGTGCAGTGGAGTGCAGTGCAGAAACAGGTAGGTGGGCGAAACGGTCCCGCAACCGGCATACGAATCGAAATTCACCGAGGATAGCGGTTGTCGTAACCGACTCGCGAGGCGGCCAAGTCGATTACAGGATAATTGGACGAGCGTTCGACCCTTGACTTCTCTAATATCATTTCGGAAACCAATACTAGCCGCTCGCGAATCGAACGTTCCGCTCGCTGCCCCTCAATTAACTCCGAAGATTACGCGTTCCCCTCCGGAACGATTCATCTTGCTCTCGACAACCGAACAATTTCACTTATCGTTACCCGGCCACGGTGAGAGCCCTGGTGAGGCGGTGTGTGCCCCTTTCTTTCTCTAGTCGACGAACCGCAATTCTCCCCACGGACTAACGAGAAGACAATCAACCGTGGACTCTCTCACCACTGATGTCCGAAGAGTACACCCACTTAGACAGACTGTAATATTTTTCGAGCACTTGTATCCGCGGAATTTAATACTCTATCCGACCGCGATCACCATTGACACGGTTACTGCTACGCGCTCGGCGTATACGGAGCCCGAGCTGCTGGCGGGATTTAAAAACAAAATGGTAACGAGGTCTAAATTTAATGATTTTCTTACAAGATTTTCTTAAGTATTACTATTAGCACTTCTCTAAGTATTTCCTGAGTAGGAAAAAACATTTACTGGCCATAAACTGTGAAGCCCACAGTTTCATGCAAAGAATGTATAACTGTGAAACAGACGGACTATGAAGCCTCTTATATGTATGTATAAGAAAACGAAAGGAACCGCAAACACCACTGTAGGAAGTATTAAAACGAGCGGAGATAAACAAAGCGTTAAGTGCGTACCGGAAGGGTCGAACGGTTGAGTAGTAGGCAAAGCTGGCGGTTATCCAGTTCGACTTGGGCCAATTTCGAATTATAGATTCTACGGCCACGAGGAAACGAGCAATCAGAATCGTTGATGGATAGTAAAGTCCACTCGTCCACGCATCCGAGGAACAAGGTGTTCTTCGAGGTAGAGCTCGTCGAAGCGTATAATTTGACCTATTCCTCGGCCAGTGGAAAAGAACTCGTTTCCGGTTGCATCTCCGTGAGTCGTCTTCGAAGCGACACGCTCGAAGAGGATCGCAGAGAGAAAGAGAGAGATTGGTTTTCGAGACGGACACAGTTTAAAGTAGGCGATCCGAGATGCACGCAATGACGTTACCGGAGCCCGCGGGGAAAAAATGCCCACGGGAAACCGAGTGCTTGGGTACGCGTACCCGCACGTACCCACACACGACTGGCCGAGGTCCGTCGAAGCCTTCAATTACCGTAGAGTTCGCGAATGCCGCTATTTTTCTCGCAGTACTTGCGTCTCGCTCTTCGCGTGTGCACACTGCACACGCAGCACTCACGACCAAACATGAAACGGCTGAAAACCACTCGCGGTATCGGTGCACGGCAAAAGGAAACCATTTTGCATATCTTCGCGGACCACACTTTCGACCTACAACGCCGTTGCTACAACTCGATGCTAGAATCCACGTTACGCGCTCGACCGTCTGCACTAATAACTAGACTGGAAATCTTTATGCAAAATAAAAATTTTCTGCATCAGTTGCAAGAGACACGAGTCGGATATATTAAACTCAAAAGAATTTAATCAATGAAGCCATAACTAGAAAGACAAAATTGATCATACCAGTTACTCCTTCAACTCTTCTACATCCTTCATATCCTAAGACAATTTAATTTACTCGAGCACAGCACAATAAAAATTTATTTATGACACTTGGTCAAGGAATAGTATCACTGAATCAAAAAACGCCGTGAGATAGAGAATTAAATAACGGCTCAGTGAGCGAAGTAATAATAGGCGGAGCTACTGTAGGCGGAGCTAGTGGACCCCAACCTACGACAGGGCTATTAAATACCAATTAGAATCTCTAGCCTCCGCCTCGTCAACTCATCATGGTTGTACAGTACATTTCGCCCCGAAATCTCGCACAAACTTTCCCCTAATCGCATCTAATCGTGATTATTGTAGCTGAAACCAACCAAGACCACACGCAAAGTCCTCCCAGGAGGTCCACAGCGCATCGCGAAGCTATGCCATCGCAATCACAACATTGTATAGTCAAGAACGATTCACGCCCAGGGCTGGATCGTGAAAATCACAGGTCACACGAGTCGGGCCACGCTCGTTCACGCACCATGAATTTTTTCCATGCCTGTAATGGGGACGGTATTGTCGGTTTACAGCGCAATTTCCACGTGGGCGTGGCGGAACGCGGGCTATTTGGTTTTCGATGATACTTGAATCTAGAGCCGAAGGTGGATCGTCGAGGGAAGACAATGGGGACGTGATCGGAAGACCGCGATACGACGATCGGGGATTTTTTTCGAAGCTCCGTTGCTATTATCTTTGGGGATCCTGTTGGCGCGGGTCTCTGATTGCTAGTTTCAATATAGCGGGCTATTATGATTCATTAGATCCCCGGGTCCTGGCCTTGTTAAAGATAACCGGTGGGCTGGAGATACGTGGTTTCGCATGTATTTGCTAATATTTTTCAAGGATTCTAATAGCGCCTCGAAGATTCTGGGTAAAGCTGGATTATAGCCAACGTCAAGGATTTTAATGCTGTGATAAAATCTTGTAAAATAAAAGAAAATATGTTGTCACGATAAGTAACGACAAGCACATATTGATTTAATTTTCTCCGTGTGATAAACGAAATCGTGGTCGTCAAGCAACTGTGACGCTGATGCGAACGTGTTAATCGGTTTTATCCTCACGCGCTGGTGGCACGCAACACCGAAACATATCGATAGAGTATTTAAATGAGACCGATGTCATTTTGAAAGTCTCTGAATGAAAGAGAAAATTCTCATGGACTAATTTTCGTGATTGCTGCAGAAGAAGACGCAAACAGAAGAACAGGATGGCACTTAAATTTCGTATTTGAGGTTCGGCGAGGTTCCAAGAAGTTACAGGGGAAGAGCGAAATACCACGGCGCCACGGCGGAGCAATCCACAGTCACAAAATTGTAGTCACGAGCACCGTGGCAAAGGGTAGGTTACGAAAATGACCGGTCTTGCGTCAATCCCCTCGTTTACACGCCGCAAGTTATACGTGTTAAACCGTGAGCTCAGCGCGGTGAACGCGGAGGCCTGCTACGATTCCTTGTTCCCGTAATAAATCAATCCCACGACTACGGAACGCATTTAGCTCCTTAATTCAATTACGAGATACTTATCCCTCGATTCACGCTGGTTATCTGTTGATTTATAACTCGTTACACGGTATTACCGTGTCAATATCGTTATGAAGTATATCAGGCCGGAACGATTAAGTGCTCTCTCCGAGGGACATCGAAAATCCTTTGCCTTGGGATCTATGGTCCGGTCGAAATCTCGCCGGACACTCTTCGAGGACCGCAGGAACCCTTCGTGGTCCGTCAACGATCCCACAAGGACTTCGAGTAGCCTTCTAAACACCTAGACCCTTGACGGGCCTGTGAACGATATCTAAGCCACCTGTAATAGCTCCCCGAGACCTATCGGGCTTCCTTGAAGCAAAGAAATCTCGGGGAGGTGCTCTAGGATGCCCAAAGGACAAACCAGCTTTCATGACCTCAAAGGAGGTCCTTTGGACGACTTTGAATCTCGCAGAGGAAACAAATTTCACTATAGTTGCAGTTTCTAAGTGAAACAATATTCACCCTCTCGTTCTAAAGTCGCGTTTGCAGCTTCGATTTATGACAGTCGATTGTAATCGCATTAAATGAGGGGTTTAACGCTTGGACTCGCTTACGAATGGCATAAACTGTATCTATAATTTATTGTAATCGTTTGGCAGGATAATGATGCCAGTTTTTACGTAACGTTACAGCTTCATTTAAGATATGTGTTCGATCGAACTCGTTCGTGTCGTATATCACTTCAAACGGCAAGCATTACTTTAAATCTTCGATTTAAATTTACACCATCGATGCGCGTCCAATTAAAGCCGGTGAATTAACGACGTAGGACATGCACATTCGGAGATGAATGTCAAAAACCAACATTATGTTCGCAGTAACCTAACAATTTCATTTTTCAACGCAATTTACATAATCAAATAAAATCCGATCGCTCGCTGCATCAAACGTTAAACCCGTTTTGACACGACTCTATGAAGTCTCCATCAAACTGCTCAGCTGTTGGCGATTAACGTAAGCTGTTGCTTATTTCAATTAGGCCGGGCAAAAAGACGCGAGCGGGTCTTTCTCTTTCTCGCTCTCGCGGAGAAACACATCGCAAATAAACCCAGAAAAGCTGGTAATTAAAGAGCAGCTGACGTTGCGGCGGATGTTACCGCTCGCGAGAAGAGGCCTCCAGAAGAGAGTTTCCAGCTGATGTGGGTTCGTGGATGCAGGTACGCTCAGCAGGTAAATTCCCGACTGCACACGTAGTCGGGGCTCGGGAACGGTTTCACAAGGGCCGGCACCGCGAAAGCGATCGCGGCACGGCCGGCTGTCAGTCAAAAGCTTGTTACGGGAGCCAGCGCCGTGGGCTAGATTACGAAAATCCTCGCGTGCTCGCGTTCATGGTCCCGCGAGTATGCGAACGACCCGCGGCGGCGGGTACCGACTCGACGGACCCGGTGTGCCGGGGTGTGCGCGCCCAGTGCAATTTGTTGTCGCCGCGATAAATCAACGCCGGCGAGCGAATAAATATTTGCGCTTCGACGGTTATAGTTGTTGGCCGCGCGCGATTCGAAGATCCTTATCTCCGCGGCCGGGTAGGTGGCTTGTTTTCGCGAGACGCGGGTTATTCTTGATCGGGTTTAATCGATCGTAACCGGCGCTCTTAATAACCGGGCGTCCGGTCGAAACGATTCGGAACGGCCGGTCACCGTGATAAATAAACTCGAACCCGCCATTAAACATCGCAACCTTCTATCACCTACGAATACGACGCGCTCTACGCACGGTGGTGGTCGGCCACCATAAACGAGGCGTGTCCACTGTGTCTCGTTTCGCGGTCCCCGAGTAATTAAATCAAAAGTCATGCGAAACCGGCGCACACAGCTTGTGACCGACCCGACGCCGTGCCGCGGAAACGCCGGTCACGTGGGAGGACGAAATATCCCATTGTCCAGCCAGCCGATCAATCATCGCCGCCGCCGGACCGGCCGCGTCCGCGAATTCGAATGCAATTCCTCCGCGATGCGGATAAATAACGGTGACATTATCCCCGAGGGAGTGAGACACTCCCACGATCCCGCGAGCCTCTTTCGAACACCGTCTCAATTACTCCGGCAACAGTGTCCAGGGTATTCAGTCGTGTCACCGTCAAACCTGCACGACGATGTTGCGTCGAAATGTCAGGACGGGTGACACACCGCTGGCCGATCGGACCGATCTACGGCTTCGGAATATGTCCATTTAGATTGGCTGAACAGCTCCTTTGCTGTGGATGTATGGATTTGGGTGTGCTTCGAATATTTATGGTAACGAGACGCGGCCTGATGTGGAGGACGATCTTTGCAGTTGTGTAGAAAGAGCGAGGTTTCTCAATGTTTTATTGGCATTGCAGATCGCTTTGTTCGGGTCTCAAGATGCTGATACCGACGTTGTGCGGTCTTCAGGTTTTCGAGGAAGCAAGACATTACTTTTGGACGTGGAAAATTTGATCAATGATACTGGGGTCTTCTGGTGGCTCTGACCTGAATATGTTCAAAAATACTTTAAGACACAGTACTGTTAAAAAACAGAAACTGGTTTGATTTCTGTCCGATCGTGTCGCAATGTGATGCGTTGCTACGAAGAATGCACAATCGCTGAATTATAGTGTAGGCGACAAGTGTCAAAGAAATGAAGATCTGAATGGGTAACAAGATACTCGAAGACAGAGTACCGTTAAAATGCAGAAACTGGTTTGATTTCTGCCCAATGGTGTCGCGACGTGATGCCTTTATTTAAAGTACAATGCCACGAGGAATACACAATTGTTGAATGGAACTGTGGACGAAAGGTGGGAGGATCTACTGTGCAACCATTTTTGAGGATGTCCCGAGGATTAAAGAAAGCAGTTCGCACAAAGTGAAACTTTAATGTCGAGTGTCTGTGGCAGACACCGTCAGCGATGTGTTAAGACGAGTCGACCGCTCGTCCCGTTCGCGCACGATATTTCCCCCGCCGCCCGTGCAGGTTATAAACAAAGTTAACTCCGCACCGGTTGTATACAAAAGACAATCCCCGCGACCTAAGTCTCGTTCTAATGCCCGGAGCTATGTCTCGAGACTCACTCGGAGGCCTCTGAATACATTAACCGAGACGTACTCGAACTTACCGGGTCGCGGCGAGGGCGGGAGGAGGGAACACGAGAAGGTAGAGAGGAAAAGGTAGAGGAGACATACAGATAGCTAGCTAGCTCGACAAAGCTAGCGAGAGAGCAGCCACATGTGGAGACCTGGATGGAGAGACAGGGGGTCTCTGTCTGTTTCTCAGCCTGTTTCTCTCGCAGCAGAAGCCGGGGTCTCTAACAACGGCATAGTGTACGCTCGATTCCTTTGCCCGGTAATCCGCGAGGGAACTGGAAATTATATGGTAATGAAGTGCTTCTGAGAGAGCATCGTAACGGCGGCGGGTCGACTGGAAAGACAATACGATTTTACTCGGCAGAGAATTTAATAGACCGGTGCAGGCGACGAGGCTGAGAGGCAGAGAGTTGCACCGCGTGCGCGCCAGAGCTGTTGCACTGCCGTACCGCATCGCGCGATGCAACGACTGCACCGACGACGACGACCACGACGACGACGACGCGACGGGCCGCTCTCGGCGGCAGGCTGAGTGCAGTTCGTGGTATTTGATATCGACATAATCGGCGAGCCGCAGGCTCTCTCGCTCGGTAAATCCGGCTATCTCGCTCCCTCGGCTTTTCCTTTCACGAGAGAAAGAGATTCCGCGTGGCCGGGCGCGCGGAATCGAGCGCAAAACCACGCGCACCACCAACCTGAATATCGTTCCGTGTTTCTGCCGGTCGCGTCCCGATGCACCGAGAGAGCCGCCTCGATCTCTTTCGAACCTCTTCCCTCCTCTTACCCTCCTGTCCCTCTAACGGTGCCCTTCCTTCTGCTTCCATTCTGTGCCCGGCTTGTCGAGTCCCGACGGTACAGGCCACGGTGTTTCTCAGTTTCTCCCCGTGTTTCTCGATTCCGCGTTCGCCTCGCCTCGTCTTACACGCGCCATCCATTTCAATGCGAGGCCGAGTCGAGGCGAGGCGAGCCGTCGTCAAGATTTTTCGACCGGACGAGAACGTATTGCGACCGAGGGACGGCAGATTTGTACGCGGATCCGCCGTGTCGTCGTAAATTCAACCAGCTCGATGGAAATTCGTAGCGCGAGCCCGACCTATTGAGCGATTAGACCGAGCCTCCACGGACGAGCACCCAGACTCTCGCTGTAAACACGATTTGTCTTTTGCTCGCACGGAATTACAATCGTTCCACCGGCTGGATTTTTGATTTTTCCTTTACAGACGCTAGCTCGTGCCGAGAAACACTGTGAAATTCAAGAACTGGCGAAAATCCGAAACAAATGCTGCTATTGCGAGAAACTTCGAACGCGGTTCCAAGAAAATCCATATGGCTTTTGCTGACTGTTCGCAATATTGCTGTGTTCGAAGTTTTCTCGGAATGTAAGTACAGTAGGTTACCTATTGTATTTGTCTCGAATTTTTTATTTTTTCAATCACAGGCACCCAACGAAGAACAGAATTACTTCTGTATTATTCAAAAATAGATACAACCTCAACTACAACGTTCGAAAATGTACAATGTTGAAGCCACGTGGAATTGAAACTAAATTTGCTGTCTAACAACATCAATTTCCGGCGCGTTTGTCGCGGAGCGGAAAGGGAGCGATTAAGGCTGCGTTTATAGTTCCTGACTCGCGTGCTTTTCGTCTCGCGTGCTTTTGGTCTCGCGAGACAGCGGGTCAGAAATTTCGAGCGGGGTCGACGGGCCCACTGTGCCCCCCGCTGTGCGTGGCACAAAAAAAGGTCTCCGAAGATATCCTACCGCCTTAAAGGAAAGCTATCGGTAGTTTACCTAAACGAACCGTGAAGCCGTAGAGACCTTTTTTCGTGCCTCGCACAGTGGGCCCGTCGACCCCGCTCGAAATTTCTGACCCGCTGTCTCGCGAGACCAAAAGCACGCGAGACGAAAAGCACGCGAGTCAGGAACTATAAACGCAGCCTAACGCGACACGGGTAATCGATGTTCCCAGGCAAACTATAGCATATTTTATACTATAGTTACGGTCACCATATTCTACGGGAGAGAATATAGGACTAATCCGGAATTGTTTCGTGTCTAAAAAAAATTTAATTTTGATACTGTTCTAAGAATGAACTTTGAAATGGACGAAAGGACTATTCTCTTAAATAAACGACGCATGGTCACCGTGACCATAGTTTCCCAACGTATATGCTGAGAATATCTAGAAGCAGCAATGTTGAAGCCATGTGGAAATGAAACTAAAAGGAATTGACTGTTTAACAATGTCGATTTCCGGCGGGTTTCTCGCAGTCGCGAAACGGAAAGGGATCGATTAACGCGACACGGGGAATCGATGTCCCCGGGATGGAGGAGAGTCGGAGTCGGAGGGCTCCGAGACCCCAGTGCCGTATAAATAACCGGAGAGGCGTGAAAAATCGCCGGTAATCTCGTACGGCGCGCGTTTTATTTGGTGGCATTAGCGTCTAGGTAATTTTCAGTATGCGCCGCTGATAAATGCCACGAAGACGGTTGGGCATAAATCTCGCGGGCGTCCGCCGGTAGAGATAGGCGAGAAGGCTAAAAATACCGTCAGGCGCGCAAGTTGACGGGCCCCCTTCGATTGGTTAGAGACTCCCTCCTGTCGTGTTTCACCCGAAAACTGGCCCTCACGCGCAGGTAGGCACCGAATATATACGCGGGCCGCACGAATTTATAGTGCGCCGGTTAATATGCGTGGTCCCCTTGACCCGCATGTTCTTCTTACCCCATAAATCGTCGCGCGGGAAACGACGCACGGAATACTAAAACACTTCGATATATCCCTCAGCCCCGCAGCTCCCCCATCGTGCTCGTCTCAAAACGAAACGGATCCCACTCCCCGGAAGAGCATAACCGTTCCGCGCGAAGCTCTCTTCTACAACATCAACCGGTGTGCGAAAGATATCCGCGCGCACACCTACGCTCCTCGTTCTCCGCTCAGTTCTGCTCTGCTCCGCTCCGCTTCCCTCTTCCGCCAACAATGGCCGGCTTCGAGGAACGAGGATCAATGCGAGTGGATATCGCTGTAAGCTCCGCCGTTCTACCCACCCCCGCGCCTCCCTCATTCTCGCTCTCAGCCCTTCTTCGCTCTAAATCGGAACGGCCCGGAACCCAGCTCGCCCGCCACCGCCGCCTCTGTCCCGGCGCATTCGGTTTGACTGCTAAAAGGGTTGACTGTTAAAGCGAAAACGGCCGATGCAACCCGACGCGTAATCTTCTTAACCTTCTCCGCCGAGACCCCTTTTGACCCCTTTCCAGCGCGCTTCGGTTTCCGGAATTTTTCTTTCCGCCGCGAGACCCCCGATTCCTCGACACGCCCTGCCGTGCCGTTGCGAAATTCCACTTTGCCCGCTGGCCCGCGAGAAGCGGATTCGAGACACGTGCTACTTTGCGCCCCATTCAAGCGGTTTTTGATGCCGCCACTCAGCCTGGAAATTAGCGGAAGGCTCTGCTCTGACACCTAACCACCGAGACTGGTTGAGAAAGTCATCCGGTTCGACGGTGAAAAGACAGAGTATGTTTACTAAATAAATTCCTGCGTCGTCAATAATTGTAAGCTTGACAGAAATTAGAAAATTAGATTCTAGTAAAATAAAATGCAACCTAGTAAGCAATCATGTGCTCACATACCATTACATTAGCCAATTTGACACCCGAGAGACAAATTGAGATGGGAAAACGTGTAGAATGAGGGTTAACGAGAATTGGTTAACGTTAATGTCTTTACCGTCCGTCTTTGATCATGATTCATGGATGTTGTAATCAGTTAACAGAGTATTATTGTCGAGTGGGTATTTATATGGGTGGTAACAATCAATGCCTAGTGCGCGCCACGCAACTGTGCGTTACCTCGAGCAGCACATCCTATGACGCGACGCACACGAGCGAACTCGTCTTCGTTATCGTTGTTCGTGCGTTTGAGAATCATAGAAATAATTAAGCGAACAGGATTTATCGCGCATTAAACTCGGATTTTAATTTAACCTTCGGAACGGTTCCATAAATTGTACGGGTTTACGGCCGATACTAAGCATTAAAGCACTTTCTTCGTGCGTAAATCAACATTCGTACTTTACGTCGAATAATCTCATTTTCGCGTCGTTAAAGTACCTCGATGATTCATTGTCTGGCTAAACGGTAAACTGTCTTGGATCTCGCGAGCTAGAATATGCAGAATACCTCGAGATGGTGTACTGGGAACGGTGTCACCTGGATCACTTCTAACCTGCACTAGAATTTTTATCGTACGCGCTTTACACAATCAACATTTCAATAGAAAATATTTACAACCTTTTAACGATGCGGAGGGGGAGGCAGAGGTGGTCCCGAAAAAATTTAAGGCACTCTGTGTGAAGAAGGGTGTAACAGGTTGTCTGTCATTTGAGACACTATAGTCCAGTGGTGGCGAACCTATGACATGCGGGTGAGATACTGACCCACGACGGCTTTGTAAGTGACCGACGCGTTTATTGTAATATTGACCTGCAAAAACTAAAGTTATAAATCAAAAAGGAAACTAAAACCTTTTTTTGATTATTTCAACAGTGAGAACCGAAAAGATTCAACTGTCAACTTTATCTTTTAACAAAATGTTTGATGCACTCCCCCCCCCCCCCCCGCCCTTCTAATTGAAGCCACTGATTTATGGCCCACGGGCTAGTATTTAAAAAAGAAATAAAAATAATTGATCCTCTCTTTAAAAAGGTTCGCCATCACTGCTATAGTCCGTTCAACGAGAGAAGTCAGGGTAGCACCAGCGTGCATCTTTTGCTAACTTCAACTCTGTCGCACTTAAGTGGTTACTACGCGCATTTGTTTATCTTTACTGACTCGACTCGTTGGACGAGTATACTGCTTAAGATTATATACTAATTTATATAAGAAAAATTGCACTAATAAATTGTTATACATATATTGTAGCGAAGGTTGCATGATTGAACTACAAATTGAGTATGATCTAAGTGTTCGAAGGTAGGCTTTTTGCGCCTGTAACTTAGAAAGCTTGCTCGGTCCCTCTTTTTGAAGATTGTACATGCATATGCGAACATAAAATAACATTTTGAGGATGAAACGCTGAAGATAAGAAATTTAAACGATCCACTGTAATTACCCTCAAGGTGGAAGAAGCGTTCAGGACGGAGATAATAATCGTCTGCGCTAATAACAGAGTCAGAAGGAAGTCTTTGATGTCTCCTCTTTTCAACAGGAAGATTGAAATTTTTGAGGATGAGAAGGTGTGACATCTGCGAGGTATTGTTCGCCATCCCTTAGCCGGACAGCGGTTTGTCTTCCGGCGTTGGTCGCGGGTTATAACGGTCCGCGGGCCGAGAGCGCAATATGAGGGAGTAATATATTCGCGGGAAAAATGCATGCATGTATAACAATTACGTTAGAGCCCGGGCTGGCAGCGGGACAGGTACGAACGGACGTCGAGTGGCGAAGGTAAGCAGAATTTATTACAAGACGCGTCGCAATAAATTTCACCTATCTCGCGGGTCTCCGCGCGAACACTTCTTTAATTAAAAGCAGGAAGCTGTACTATAACCGAGTGCTAATTAATCGAAAGATTGCTTTATCTTATCGGGACCTGGGTATAGGAATGAGAGAGAGGAAGAGACAGAAAGAAAGAGAGCCGGCCGAACGGTTTCCACGGGACAACCGCCACCGAATTCTAATAAAACCAAGAGGGGGGCTGTGGCCGGGGCACCGCGGCGCGTGCAAACGAACAAACGACGAAAGCGGGGACGAGAAAAAGACGAGGAAGCGAGGAGGCGAAAGTAACGTGGAAGAAGGAAAGTTGGGCAATCCATTACCCCGGGACCGGTCGACGATGCCGACGCGGACGCACCGACGGCGTTCGAATCTCCCAAAATCCACTCCCGGCTACCCGCGACGCGAATAAATTCGCAGACCGGCCGGCCCGCGCGACAAATTCGTCCCTGCGTGCACCCCTGGCCCCATATGTCCCCTCTGCACGCGCGAAGCTTCTGACAAGCCCCCATTAATCGACTTCTGAAGTGATCTTTGGCCTCCGAAGTATCCGCTTCCTAAACGGCACACTCGAATTCTGGAGCAATTTATTTCGGCGGGACTTAAAAAGCAACGCAATGACGACATTTGGCACTTTCCAAGTGGTTAGAGAACTTCAACTCTGTCAACATTTGTTCACCTTTATTGCCTTGTCTCGTTGGACAGACTATAGTAAGCAGATACCGCTTGCCTGGTGGTCTCGTCTAAAAAATTGTTCAGATTTGTTTATTGTTATCGGGGAGAAAGCTGTAGGCAGAAACAATCCTCGCCGTCTCCTAAACTTTCGGTGATCGTCTGGAGGCCAGCTACCCAATAAAAAATGGAGTCCGCGCGACAGATTTGTCCCTCTCGACCGGGACAAGTTGGGTCGATCGCTTATCCGGTGGCCGGTGTATAAAACCATATCGTGTCCCATCCGTTCGCTCAGCCTTCCTTATCGTTGTACCATCGATTACCCTCTGATACCGGTCATATTTCCTGTTGGTATTCGAACGGGAACAAAGGCCGCGATGGGGGCCGCGGCGAAAAGCCCGCGCTGGGCCCGCGAGACCCGCGATGAATGAGGAGACGGCTGAATAAGAGGACAGAGAAAAAGTTGGGCAATCCATTAGCCGGGCTTACCAACTCACTAGACGTCGGCCGGCTGAAAACCACGGCCGCGTTCGCCAAACTTCCGTCAAAGCTCGACTCTCGCCATGACTAAAGATGCGCGGCGCGGCGCGGCGCGGTGCGGCCTCTCCTCCGCTTCTTCCTCGTTTCCTTTTTCTTCCTTTCTCGTTCCTTCTTCCTTGTACTTTCTCCCCGTTCCCTCGATCGACGGTGGTGGGTATACCACCATCGTCGCGGTGGAAACTGCACGCGGCGTGGCCCCGCGAAACTTTGGCAATCCATTAAACGAGTAGGCCGTCCCGACGCGGCGTACGAAGCGATTTCGCAAATCCTGTCCCGAAGTCGAACCGTGGTTTACGACGCGCGATACAACTTCTTTCGCCGGCACGACCTTCTCGGGTAGGTATGCTCGAATATCATTTACAAGTCGGTTACGAGTACCTCGCTTCGCGAAAGTAACTGAGGATTTGTGAGTGAGTGTGATACCTGAGCTGCGGATCTTTTTGCAAATTTACGAACTTAATAATCCATTAAAGATATTAGAAAGAAATTCAATTTTCACCCCATTTCGCATAAATATCCGTAGTGTAATTATAAAGATCATTTTCAGAGAAAATCATCTACTTCAATCAAAAGTAGTAGAATCGGGACAAGATAGTCCTCCATACGAAAATGAAATACGAATAAACACGTATGTATAACGAATTATTATCCACAAAATAAAAGAGTAAGGATGAAACAAAGCAATCTCGAGATGTGTTTGTACCATAGACATATAGAGATAGACTGCGCCGTCTTATGGGCGAGTTGAAGCCCACAATGGCGGCGCGCGGTACAAAGAGTGAGAGAGAGAGCATTAGCCGGGGTCCATAGCGCTCTCTTTCCAATTGATGTATTTATTGATGTTTTATTTTTGTTTTTTGCCGCCATTGTGGGCTTCAGCGCTTCGTACAGGCCGCGCAGTCTATCTCTATATGTCTATGGTTTGTACACACTCCGGTCTCGGAAAGATTACTTTAGAATTTCCAGCGGTGTTCATTGCTAAAACAAGATCCAGGAACGTTCGGTTCGGGCTCGGCAGCGTTTTCCCATGCGAGGAACGGCATCGTGTCGACGAAAGTGTCGTTTCGCTTTCACGGATAAGGCTCGCGCGTAAATAGTAGGCCGGATCGCTAAAAACACGATCCATAAAGATAGCTCATCGTCTGGCCGAGAGGCGCGGCAGGCCGAGAGGTCTCTATCTGACCGGTCTGCTTTACGGCCGCGATATTTCAGAAATCTAAATGAAAGTGTAAATTTCGCCCGCATCAGCGTAATTGATTGGATCGGTAAAAAGCGTCGGCCTAATAAGGCGGCCCGATAATCGTCGGCCACGCGAGGCTTTTATTCGTTACCCGACAAGTTTCACGAACCGTTTCGAAGTGGCAAGATCGATCGGTGGTGAGCGAGGTACGGAAAAGAACGGGGGGTGATAATTAAGGATGGCGAACGGCGAGGACTTTGTCCCATCGAACGTTTTACGAGGGCGATTCGTCGCCTGTCCCGCTATAACCGTATAAATCTGGAAGCGTTGAAGCCGGGCCGGGCGTGAAAATAATAGATCGAATCGCGAGGAAGCCCGGGTCCATAAACGGACCTCATAATCGGCGTATATCGCCGAGGCGAACGGCCACTCGGCTCCTCGAGCTGACCGCTTTATCGTCCGGGATTCTACGGGAAGCGTGACGACCGGGTCCGTACGAGTTCTCGTATCCCCGACGGACACCGAGGGATACCCGTGTGTACCAGCCGCGCGACCCGCTCGCGCACAAAGAATCGGCGAGCGAGCGAGAAGAACGCACCGCAACGACGCGACGGATCTTCTAGGGAACCAGAGAGAGATTCGAGTCGAGCCGCGGCTCTGCTCGGCTCAGCTCGGCTCGGCGCGGCGGTCTGATGAAGTGGTTCAATAAAACGTATCAATAAAAACGATTCATAGTCGTGGACGGAGGGCACGCACGCGAGTACGACGCGAGCGGGTCGGGCGCGGGAGGGGTCCCGACCGAAGAAACGTAACCCGTAAGAAGAGGAAAGTTGGGCAATCCATTACCCCGGCCCGAGAGTGCCGAGAGGAGAGTCACCAGGAGAGAGAGAAAGAGGAAAAGAGAGAAGAGAGAGGGAGCAGAGAGAGAGGGGGGGGGAGAAAGAGAGTCCCGGAGAGCTCGGCCAGCCTCGAATCCGTGAGTCCACTCTGGAAGTTGCGTCAAGGCTAAATCCGCAGGGGCGGCCCCTTTGTGCCGATGTCCGCGCTTCTGCATACATTCTCGCCCGATAAATATACCCTTTGGCAGTATAATCCAGCTCCACGCGGATTCCTCCAGCACCGGTAGCTTCTGAGAACCTGCCCGGAGAGCTTTGAGCCAGAACGCCAGACAGAGACTACTCCACGGCCGTCGGTAGTACACGCTCCTTTTCTCCGCGCTGAGATACATAACGAGCCAGGGAGGACGGGGTTCCTCCCTCGACGTTTTACCCTTCCTCCAACCTTTCCCCATATACGTCGCTCTCGCTCTCTCCCTCTCTCTCTTCCTCTCCCCACCACCCATTCTTGTCTATCTTCCTTCTTTTCCGTCCGTTTCTCCCTCCCGGAGAGGACCGTGTTACGCGAGCCGCGTTCCGGACCACGCACACCGACAACACGCGAGCCAGGAAATTGTTTCTATTCACTGCCCCACACCCTCCAAACCCTTCTCACTCCCCCCCCCCCTCTCTCTCTCTCACTCACTCACTCGTCTCGGACATACTCCACGGACCGACGTACAGATTGCGTACAAATAATCCACCGAATGGCTGCTTTACCTGTCTGATACCAAACCTGCTAACTACTCCGCCCAAGGAAACTGATTTTAGAGGGGTTTGCTGGGGTAATGGGAGTCTTTAGGGTGAGGCACGCTATGGGATGCTCGCGAGTTTTAACTCTTGCAAAGTGCAGTCTGCGGTATTTCCAACACGGTTTTTAGAAGCTTTTTCTCGTACCCTTTACCTCGTATTGCAAAAGAATTTTTGTTTAAAGAATTTCATTCTGGTTATTTGGAAAATAATAGTCCGACTGGACCCAGACATAGCAAGCGAACGTACTCAAGAAACTGCTTACGATATACAGAGAACGTTGATGAAACTGTCTGACCCAGAACCAGCGCCGACACGATCTTTCGTGTCTCGTGGAAAAGTTTCTCAAGAGCAGGAGAGACTGCGAGTCAGCGAGCACTCTGGGAACACGGCCGAGTAATTCGTTCAGCCACGTAACAACGCGGTATTCGACGAATCTCCAGTTTTTCTGACGCATCTCGTTGCGCTGGCTGGTTGCCCCTAGCCGCGGTAAATTTTCACCGAAACACTTTCGACGTTAAATAGTTCCCTCCCTCGAAGCTTTTTGCCGTAACCATCCCCACGGCACACGGGGGTAGTATAGTAGTAGGCGGATTACTCGCGGCGAGCACCAACAACGTGTTTTTATTCCATATTCGGAGCTAATCGAATATCCATTTCCGTTATTAATGGCATTCCGGTTAACTGGTACGGCCGCTCGCGCGGAGGTCAATAAAGATATAGAATAGAGGGTCGAAACAACAATTTATAGAGCCATAAAGCTTGTCTCTACATGCGTTCGCCGGTTATACTCGGGCAACCTTTAAGGACCCTAGCATTTGCTTTAACGGTCATTCGGCCCCGCCGACGGATATTGGAAAAAAGTTGCCAATCCCCTGCTAGAATTCCGTTGCGTTTTTGCGGGTGAACCGCGCGCGGACCAAACCGACAATGTACACGTGGGGCATCTCGCAAGATTAATGGCGATGCGTCTACACCTACGAACCACGTACTTTGTGCTCATATCGGCGAAAAGAAATTCGACGGGCGAATCCGCGAACGCGACACCGTCGAACGCCCGCGAAAAATCGAAATCGAGGAATCGATGACAACGCGTCGATACTAGGACGACATTATTGGTACAGCAGTCTCCGAATACGGCTTCTTCGACACTGCTTCGTTTTTCTCTGCTTGATATAGAACTGTCAAAATTGCGAGGAGATCGACACTTCATCTTCGTACCTTTTTGGCCGAACGTCGTCGTATTGGCAATTTCAGACTCGTCTCTCCGAATCCAGAAGTTGCAAATAAATACTTCAACTATTCAAGTTTATGAAACACGAATATTACCGATTTATTAATATGTAATCTCGATGCAAAGATTTCGAATCGATTTTGCTAGATGTGAATGTTATTCGTTTTAGAGTCTTTCGAATTTGTTGTCATTACTTTTTTTCTGGTAAATACGTAAATCCAATATTCTAAAGCTCGATTAATGCATAAACTCAAATTTTTTGAAATTCTGACATGGGGCGTTTTTCCTTACAACCACAGAATTAACTTCTGGACTAGAGAAAAATCTCTTTATTACGAGATCGTTTGAGCTGGGAAACGGCTGGACGGTGGGTATGCAGGCAGCTAATACACACATCGGGAGGACGCGACGGTGGAAGGGAAAATTACGGTGTAGAAAAAGGGATGTCAGGGCTATTGTCGGCTGCGGAGGATAAAAATGACAAACGACGAATTTCGTCGGGAGATAACGCGTCCCGTTACGCGGCTCGCACAATCTCGTTATTATCCGGACGGGGCCGGGAGAGTTGAAGAAACGAATGCGTAAATTTCAGATTTCGCTGGACAAAAAGAAGGAACAGATGAAAGGAGGGAAGAACTGAAGAGAGAAAGAGAGAAAGAGGAGGAGGTGGAGGAGGAGGGAAGAAGGTATGAAGGCAGGGTCGAATGCTGCGATGAGCAACGGCATGCCGCGAGGATGTAGCGAGAGGCCGCGCGCGATTCGCACACGCGGCGCGTACACTGTTCCGCGCTCGTCGGTGCGAGATCCTCCCGGCGAGTCTCGTTAAATCCAAACAGGCGAAATTCGACGTACTGCGCGCAATATAATATAGTATTGTAAAGCAATATCTCGTGAAAGGAAGCGATGGTGGTGGCGGCCCAATGGTGGTGGTGGCCCGGTGGTGATGGTGGCGGCAGAGCAAACAGGTTTTTCGAGCGAAGCCCGAAACGACGACGACGTATGCTTTGCAGCGCGGGGTGCAATAAAAATTTTTTAATAAAAAGCCTCACCTGCACCGCGGCCGATTTGTTAGCTTCTTTGTGGGGTCCCAGCAAGTCTGAGAAAGAGAGGATCGACTGTCCGAGCCGTGGAAGAGAACGAGAATACAGAAACAGAGACAGACAGACAGACAGATAGACACACAGACACAGAGAGAGAGAGAGACGAGACGAGAACGGACGGGAGAGAGAGCGAGATAGAGGCGGAGACGAAGGGGTGAGCGAGGTAGAAGAAGGAGAAAGAGAGAATGGAAGCTGAGCCGAAACGAAAGAACAGAGGTAGAGAAAGAAAACGGCGCCATTATGACATGCGATTCGACTTTGCTGCTTGTTTGGTAGGGAACGTATCACGTGTCAATACTTTTCCCTTTCGTTCTGTATGTAAATTCGAGCCCCATGGGGGCGCGAGGGCAGCATCAATCAATGGCAGACGGCAGCTGATTAAAAATTGCGCAACACCATGAATTATTAATGCGACAATAAACGTGCAAATTCCAGTACACCACCCTGCGCGTACCCGTTGCGGTGCGTCCTTTCCTGTAACTTGCTATAATCGTATTCTTTCCTTCGTTGAAGGACAATTTTATTCCTGGAGGGGTGGACCGAGCCGACCGTGGTACCGATACCCAAATTGCCGAAAAAGATCCGGAACGATAGCCGGCGCGGTCTATAATTTGACGATTGCTTGGCGATCGAATTAAGGCGCGACCGGGCCCGATAACCGGACACCGGGAATCACGGTTTCACGGTTCGTCACGAAGTTCCGCGTGCATTCTGATGCGAGCACGAGCATTACCGGGCCCGAGTCGGAGATAAAGACAGAGGGGCCCGGCCATAAACCTCGAAAAAACGCGGCGCGAAGAAATACGCGTTACACGCCTCGAAATCCTGATCGGTGCGCCCGGCCAAGAGGCGATGCTTCATATAAATCGGAAAAGGGACACCGGGGCCTGTGTGCGCGCGAGCGCGAGCGCTATAAGCACGCTTCCACGGCGCTTCCTGGAGAGCCGCTCGTTGACACACGGCAAAAAAAATCCGGATATTTCGTAAAACGAAGAGCAAGTACCACCAAGCGGCCGGCCGCGTCGCCGTATTTTACAGGACGGTCTGGTGCGCGGAACCTCCCACACAGGTAGTTATCTCGGTGACTTAATACCAGGTAATGTGCTCTCCAGTTACATCTCAGGCGATCTGGCTGGCTCGCCATCCCTATCTCTCTCTCCCCCTCCCTGTCTCTCTTCCACGGTGTCTTTACCCTTCCTCCCCTTTTCTCTTGACCCGCTAACTTCGCCTCTACAGTGTGTACCGTTTTCCCTCATTAGCAGTTCGCCCCCACCTCTACAAATTTTCATTCAATAGATCTTCTGTTTGTAGATATCGACTGTACCTACTACGTCATAGCGTTTCGCGCTTTCTCCCTCTTTAGTGTCGCGACTTTTCCTCCACCACTCCTTGACGCGTCCAATAGCCTTGCTTTATAATAGTGTCCACTACTTTATAGCGGCACGCTGTATCTTTTTATTAATACTGTGCACAATTTTCAGTCGCATATGACAAAAACGAGTTTACAATCTAAATAATCTAGTTCCGTAAATCTAGTGTTCAGGATCGAATTGGAAAATTGAGGGACTATTGAAAATGTTTCACATACTCCAAGGTTTTTACGTATTTGTTAAATCGGACACACTGTAGAGGGGCCAGACCGAGATGAAGGTGCGAGAGCCAAGGGAACGAGAGAAAAGAAGGATGCGAAAGCAGAGAAGGAGGGAAGAAAATTGAAGAACAAGAAGAGGAGATGGTGGGAGAGAGGTGTTGAAGTTACTCGATTCCCGTTCCCGTAAACCTACGCGACGCGACAAAGAGATCGGAGCTCCGTGGCGAGGATAATTTATTATCGACAGGGCCGCGAGACTATTCCCTGTGTACACATTTTCATTGTGGGAACTACAGGAGGCCGGGTAATAAGAATCCGTTCGTACGAGCGAGGGGCTCGACGACGGGGCTCGTGTTTAACGGGCACGGTACGCGGAATTGTTGCTGGACTCGCGGGAACACTCGCAGATTTCTTCGAATCGGGGGTGGCCGAGCTGCGGCGTTGAAAATTCTTGGGTCGACGATAACGAACTTATCTTTAGTGTTATTTATTACAAGCGACCGTAACCCCCTTTTCCTTCTGCAATCAGTTAATACAAGCCTCAACTCTGTTTCATTGCGGAGAACTTCGAAATATTGATACATATTACTATACATATATCTGAAGTTGTCAGGAGGAACGCCGCATGTCACATGCTTTCACTTTCGAGATATTGTCGTTTGAAGTTTTGATCACTAATGCTTGGACATAGGACATCGGTTAAATTGAATTAATTTTTTGAGCCTTTCGAATTTGTTTTCATGACATTGTTCTGGTAAATACATAAATCCTATACTATAGAGCTCAATTAATGTATAAATTCAAATTTTTTGAAATTGTGACATGCGGCGTTTTTCCTTGCAACTACAGATATTACTTGCTGGGAGCCGATTAATGTGGATGTTTAAAAATTAGAAGATGCCTGAAATCTATTCGAAACTATGAGAGATTTTATGGAAGAAGATCAGATCAAGGATTATTCACTCATTTCTCAAATTCATAGTTGAAGAGCATTGTTCAAGGTTCAACGTTCATCTCATTGAAACTAAGATGTTTTCCTTGATTGTTCCCTGTGTTCTCCATGCGAAAAGAAGGAAAGTAGGCGAACTCTAGGCGTCGGAAGAAATCCCCAGTGATAATTTCAATCTCAATCGTCTCCTTAAGGACTCCTCGATATTCCTGAGCATGCAGAAAGCGTTGATGGATCGAGACGAACTCTCGGAGGGCTCGCAGATCGTCGGAGCGAAAGAGGAAAAGAGGACAGACGCGGACGGAAGAAAATTGAAGAAGAGTAAAAAAGGAGAACCCCGGAGAGGGAGGCGGTGATGTTACTCGATCTCCATTCCCGTGAAGCTAGACGACGCGACAAAGCGATCGCGAGATTCGGTCCCCCAAGGACAGTTTATCACCGACGACCGTCTAAAACCGTTCGGCGTTGGGCTCTAGGCGAAGCTCGAACTTTGAAACCGTTCGAACCGGTTTCTTCGGACCGTTTGAATTTCCGTGCTCTTCGAACTGCAATAGAGTTGGTCGAACTATAAGTTGTGCCAAACTGTGATTCGCAATAAGAAGACTCATGATTTTATGCATTTGAGACACGAATGAGTAGATCAAATATAGTACGTGTATACCGGGAATTACAAAATTACTTCCAATACGCTTTAAAAAAATTTATATGGTATCATAATCGACTTAAGACTTTCATTTAGATTTTTTAAAATCCTTTATAGCACCTCCGGAGTATATTATGCTGCTATAAACGCTCGTCAAACCAATCCTCCTTCATTACCAGCTTAAAACGTTTTCGTCTGGTAAAAGTACACACAAAAACTGAGACGCGAGCTACAATATTAACGAATCCTTTGAGATTCCGGTTTCCAATTAGTTTTTAGTGATTTCACTAGATTCTAGGCTAACGAGATTTCAGAGTCTACTAAATGTGAACGGTATGCATTTCTTTTGAACCGAAATACTATTTTATTATACTATTTTACGTATTCGAGGGTTTAAATATGCCCGCAGGTTCCCGGTTAGCGTCGCGCGAGGACACATCTTCGAGATCGTAAATCGCGAAGGCGGGAAACGGGGCGCGTATCAGGAATGCCTGATCCCGATCGGCGGGCCAATTAATCCGGCAATTTTCCGCTCGTAAATCATGCAATTAGACGAGGCCCGGAGGAAACAAACCGTCCCGAAGCGAGTCGTAAACGCGGCGGTGAACAAGAGCCGCACGCTTTCGCAGCTGATCGCCGCGCTGCGCCGGTTACCTCATCTTTTTTCGCCCGGGTGCGAGCCGGTGTTCTCCTCTCTCGTTGGAACGTGTTCGCGGTAGGAAGTTGCGAAACGTTTCGCGAGTAACGTTTCCCTTTCGAATCGTTTCCAGAGGCTCGGCTATCAGCGCGGGATGATCAGCGCGATTATTAGAAGCTCGCCTGCCGAGGGAGATCGGTGAAACGGCGGCGAGACATATTTTTCGGATGTATCTCGGGAAAAATCTAGACACGAGACCGACAACAAGAGAGAGAAAGAGCAAAAAAGAGGGAGAAAGAGAACGAGTCAAGAGATCCGGCGAACTATTTACCGGCGACAGTTCGCAGTATTGTTCGCCGGCTCGCGTTCCGTGTTCGGCGGAGGATCGGAGAGAGGATCGCACCTAATAAGAATCGAACCGTACGAGCCAGGAAGCGACACGGCTGCACAGTTTAGCCGGTGCTCTCGCGGATCGCACGGCAGTTAACCTATCGACAGATAGAGTTTCACTTCTCCGGTGTAGCCGGCCGACAACGCGGCCGGTTGACATTAACCGGGGATATTTATCGTTACGCGTCGGCCGATCGACCGCACGAAAATCCGCCGGGGACGGCGAGGTGTTTCCAGGTTTCGCGAAATTGTTAAATAAAACATGAGAGAACCCGGGGATCGAATTCCGCCAAGCGTTTCGAATGTAAATAGCAACAAATAGCCCGCGGGGCGGAACGCGAAAACTGTTGCGTCGTCGGAGACATCGGAGAAAAAGGAGTCCCGTTTCGAGGTGAGAAGAGAGAAGCGGCGATGCAAAAAGAGAGGAATAAACGTGCGCGCGAGAGAAGTGTGGGGGTGGAAGATTAATGAACGTTGCAATCTCTCGTAATAAATTTTCCGGCGTTCTCCTGTAAATTCATCGTTAAGAGAGTAATTCCCTGGTAAATTTGGCCGCCATTAACGATATTAAGAGCACCCCGTGGCCGCCGGCTTCCGGTTTATGGGCCTTTCGAGGGCCGCGGCGCGGTCCGCCTGGGCCGCCTCGAATTCATCATCGAGATAAACATCGGTTTTTCAGCGGATAATGTTTCACGTCCACCGGGATACACGCCGGTCGATCGTTAATTATCGCCGACGCGATGCCCGCGTGCCCCAACTTTTCTATCGCTCCGGCCTTTTAATGACCGTCGTTAGAACGAGCGGACGGCTAAGTTTTACGAGACGCGCCGAGAGGACAGCCTGGCAGATTGAGAACGGCTGGTCACCAGGTGCCGTTCCACTCTCCTTCGACGAAGAACGCGACAAGCAATCCCTGCCATCTGCTAAATCGGACGCCTCCCGGCTCGTTCCGAATTTTACTCCGATTCAAGGGGGTCTCCCGCTCTAAAGCATCATTTTACCCGCATTATTTGCCAATTTCTGTAAAGAAATTGGACGGCTGCTTTGTATAGAGGTTTTGAATTGTTGGTGAAGAGATGAGGCATTTTGAATTTCGAATTCTGACGTCAGAAGATGGGACTATAAATAGATAATGACGACGAATTATTAAAAAAACGAAGCATCGAATCACTAAGTGCATGCATCCAATGCAATTTGAAAGAATGTTACTTTTATATGAAATGGCTACAACAAATCTGAGATGTCGGATAGCACCCACATGCTTTTGATAAGAAAATCTAATTGGCTCCATTTGACAATCCCGTCTTCCCTAGACGCTTACGCCATGCGTACCTAACGTTATCATTAAACTAATCACAAACACATACATAATAAAGTACTGCATCTCATGAAGAAGCTGAGTAAACAAATTTAAAAAGTGGTATTCGATACCGAATGTACTAATTGATACATTAGAGATACAGCTAGTCGACGTGCAAGCGAGTCGCAGGATTGAAATGGTCCCCATCGCGATTTTTCTGCGATGTTTGTTATCCGGAGTTAAGTGGCTCTCCTATCCGCAGGAAAACTATAATTATTGATGCAACGAGTGGAGGATGCCGGATGAAAAATGTCCCGGCAACGGAACCGGACAAGATAAACCGTGCTAAGTCTAGAACCACCGGTGGAAAGAGTGTGCGGTGAAATATACGGTTCCAGGAGAAAATATTTAACGAGATAACAGGGTCCGTGAGGCGTGAGAGAGAAAGTAAAAGACAAAGAGAGAGGTGTATTACTAATAGGACGAGGCGATGCGAGGCCGAGGTCGGTCGGACGCGTGCGAAAACAGACATCATCATCACGGCTGTTAAGTGAAAAGATAAATACCCGCGAAAACTCTCCGAGGCCGATACTAGTTTTTACGGGTCGCAAATGCGCCGCGAAGGAGCACGCTGAAAGCCCGGGTAATCGTCGTATGGCGTGTGGCCGGACATTAACATATAATGGTCACCGTCATTCTTCTCTCCGTCACGTTGCTGGGCCCCGTTTAATCATTCCCGGTCACCCCGTCACGTAATCCCCTTTTGGAACGATTGTCGGCCGAGATTACCGGGCATTAATTTGAAAAATGTAGCGACGTCGCCGGCGTAGCCGAGGCGTAAGCTTATTAGCCGAAAAAACACGAACTACGCCACCATCAGTCGACGATTACGCCTGGGTCCTGGTTAAGGGGAACTTTCGCGCTTCGAATTTATACGAGCCCGGGCCCGCCAGTTATACCGTACCAGAAGAGAGACAGAGAGGGTGGAGGAGGGGGAGAGAGAACCAGCTATCCAGCCGGAAACCAAGTCCGCGAACGATCTGGCGACCGGTCTCTTCTCTCAGTGTACCCTCGCATCGTCGAACTGCCAATCCGAGTTCCCCCTTTAGACCAATTTCACCGGGCGGACTCTTCTCCTTCGACTTCCTCAGAAGGCTCGTCCCCTGACACTCGAATTATCCGGATAACTTAAGCCCACCGTTACAACCCGCCACGGACCTACCGACCAATAAGCGCTACGGACGCTCGGGGAACCTCTAATCAAGACGCTGGAAACGAGTCTAATTAAAACCGGGTCGCCAGAGAAATGAATCGCCAATGGCTCCGTACAAACAGAACCGCGATTTTATTTCCATCGAAACTTACGAGGGCTGCCGAGGCATCGCATCGGCTCGATCTCGATGGGACGTGGTAGCTGAGATCCGTATCGTAGTTTTCATACCATTACCTAACCCACCTTTTTACCCGCAAATTAGAATACTTTCGTTATTTGTATTGGAAAATTGTACACAGGTTGAGATCGGCATTGATATTCTTTGCGTGAGCGGTGATGAAGAGGAGATTTTTATGATTATTTCTGGCTTCTCTCTATCTAGCTAGGTGATAGTTCAGAAGCACCCACTATCATAGAGAATCATGTGGGGGATGCGAGCATTTCTGTGCTGGACTGAAGGCTCCGAGACCATCAGCTTAAGACACGGTTGCTGCTCAGCAGGGGACACCGAGCTAGAAGTTTATTAGGCATCAAAACTGCGGATCCGGGCGTCTCGCGACACAATCGGCTCTCTCTTTCTCTGCGGCCGAGTGAGAGAAATATTTCAATGTAATCACTAATCCATAGACGCCCACGCGTTCACAGTTTTCCTTGTACCGGCTGTCCTCCTAGATGAATAATCGGATAGGCGGGCGTAACGAGCTGTTTTCGTATTTCTCGTGTAGTCTCCACCCACAGTCTTCGAGGGGACATCCTCGAAAAGCTTGTCGCCAGACCACGGCCGGGGCCGGGTCCGAGAGTCTACACGCGGGAATCGGGTCGCAACGATGATTGATGAGCCCGGCTCGCCTAATTGAGAACGAAATTCGGTACGAATAACTCGCACCGGTGACACGCACACACGCGATATATCTGGTACATCGTGTCCGAGAGGGTGAGTTTAAGAGCGAAGAAACGGGCTAGAGGAGGATAGAGAGAGAGAGAGAGAGAGTGAGAGAAAACGCTCGTGGTTGGGACACGCATAAATACACGAGAGAGCTTGCAGTGCGAGCGGGCACGACCGATGACAGATTGGCAACACGGTTCTACAAAGTACGGAGGGGAAATAATTCGTCGGCTCGACAACTTCATGACCCCTGAAGTTACTCTTTCGCTGCGACCACGTTTGCGGTGCAACTATCGGGGGGAGCCCGACGCGACGCAACTGGCGTCAAGGAAATCGCAACGAGCGAGTGAGCGAGCGATTCGCCTGGAAATTTAAACGCGTCATGGGGACGATCTACGCGTGTACCCTCGCATAGCTTTGTTATCGGCGCGAATGCATCCAACGAGGCCCTTGCGCATAAATAAGCCCCGGTGTGACGTCGCTTGGAAGTTGATTAACCCACGTGCCGCGCGGCACAGCGCGAAGATACTTAATCGCGCGCAAGTGACGCGTTGTCCGCTCTCAACGTGGTCTCCGCACGAGCGGCCGGGCCGCTCGGCCGGTCTCGGAAAGAGCCGCACGCGGGCTTAAACGGAGCATTTTCACCGGGGCGAATAAAGTTGCCTCGATAAATAAAGCGGATTAGAGGTAATTGAGAAGGACTGAAGGGTGTATACGCCTTTCTCGTTAGCCGGCGGAACGATTCAATTACTACCAGTGCCGGGGGTTCACGATTTTCCAGGCTCCCGCGTTATTAATCAATGGCCAGAGAACCAGCAGCACACCGCTCGGTGCGCGTCGATCTTGAGAACCTCTGCTTCTCTCTCTCTCTCTCTCTCTGTGTGTAGCTAGGCGACTATGCTTGATTCGGGGATATCATGATCTAATGCACCGTGGACGACCTAATTACGGTTCGACCGCGAGCAGGCACATTTCATGCTGACACGCGCCGTTCCCGGCTAAGCAGACTCTATCATCCGGTTTACTGGCCGATCTCTAATTAGAGGTTAGCCTGTAACCGAATTGACCGGTCCCAAATAAGCGCGATCAAATATTCCGTATCCAAACAACGAGCTCTCCGCTGCGAGTGCTGGGCAGACGGGAGACGTGGACGGATTGCCCTGTGGGGCACAGGCCTGGCGAGGTCGAAGTCAAGGGCAAAATCGCCACGCCCACTTCAGACTGTCCGCGAGGAGAACTAGATTGATTGGTTACTATCGCTTTCTCTGTCGGTATTTTCGCTGGAACCCTGGCTCAAAGACGAAAAGCACTTGTTGCATTTCGGATGTGGACATTTCTCTGTGGGTCATTGATCTGAAGCTCACTCGGGGCAAGAGTGACAAGAAGGAGAACAGATTAAGATAGGTAATCTTCTATCTCTTTTTTTGTGTAAGAATGAGGTACATATTTTTCCATTGCCAAAATTGTTCTTCAATATTTGGTATTAGTTTCTCAGAGGACTCACAAGGGCTCCGAAATCTATGTATTACAAGGATGGCTATTTTTTTAGTTAACATTAACTGGATTACTTTTCCTTAGCACAAAAATTACTGAACACTAAATATTGCACCTTTAGCCAGCAACTCCTATCTTCCCTTATCACCTTGGATCATAAATTATTTAAGACAGTAGTCCTTAAGGATTCAATTAAACTTCACGAGCAGCTTCATCTAACTTCTCAACTTCTGTGAACTAACTTAAACCGTTAGCTACTTATATCTGGTGTACCAATAAAATGGGATCATACGGGGGTCTAAAGCGAGTCTCAAGAGCGTTTGTTGAAGCGAACAATTCTAAACTACTTTTATAAACCCTACTGATGTACAATAAAGTCGATTATACCAAATCTACGATTTATATCATTTTGACTGAGTCGTGACTGTCAGTCGTACTAAGAGCGTGTCGCTGGGCAGAAACAGTGGCCAAACAGGAAGGTCGTGACGCACCGTAAGAAACACCAAATTTAGGGATTCTCCGGCGCGCTGAATCGTCGTGACGCGTTGTATGGGGACAGGAAGTATTCGCTTTGAGGCGAAGAAGAATACGGGGTCGGTAGAAAAGAACGAGAGGCCGGGGACGTTGGATGGGTATCGGTGACGCGGTCCGTCAGGAAGACTTAATCCCGGTGCGCGCGCGCGTGTCGGCGAACCATTTGTTTCGAGGGTGAGGAATGCCCGGCGCTAAGAAATCGGCCGGTCGACGCTTCACCGGCGATAGGTGACGTTAAGAAGAGAAATCACGCGCGGATCGACGACGGGCACCGAGAGGAGCCGTAGCCCCCAACCCCAGATAGACTATATCGACAAGGTACCCTACCGCGTCGCCGACACGAGGAGCACTGTAAATGGTAAAGGCACAGACATGGAGCAGCAGAGAGAACGAGAGAGAGAGAGAGAGAGAGGCACGAGGGGAGAAGGTATACGGTGTGTAGAGATCGCGGTTGTGTGGTTGCCGAGCCGCGTGTGCACAGATAGGCCGAAAGTGGTCATGGGAAAGGTATCGGTGCGTTAAGGCCAAGACTGGATTCCGCGGGGCGAGGCCGGCTCGTTGGCGGGTAGGAGTGTACAAGGTCTTCGATACCTCGTAAATTACCACTCGGGCCCCCTCTCTGTCCCCCTCCCTCCCACCGTGTGCTGCCATCGAGCTCTCGGCTCAACTAATGTTAAGCTGCCTACGTTTTCGTCCTGTCGGGGAAACACTGGCCGTCCGGAGAGCATCTCTCTCTCTCTCTCTCACACACACTCATTCCTTCGTTGATTCCAACCCTCTACGAAAAAACACTGGCGACGCGGCACCGCGTTTCGACACATTCTAGTTTACACTCTTTTTCGAGGGAGCCTCTCTCTCTCTCACACACACACTCTCATTCTCTCCTCGCCAAATGAGCCGATCGAGGCCCGGGCCCGTCCACCGTTTATTTCCAGGCCTCCGGTGAACACCGGCCAGAATCGATCGGAGATCGAAAGCGAAAGCTCATTAAGGCGCACCCGGGTTTGTATATTCTTCCCCGAATATTCTTTGGTTCGTAAATTTTCTGACGGCCGAACATTATTGGGAAACACGAGACGCGCAGCGGACCGGCTACGAGGCACCGCGATCCTTAACAGCATCCTGATTCCTATCTCCAGCTAGGGGAATACGCCCGGGCCTAGATATTCCGGATTCCATTCTTCCCGTTATTGTCCTCCGCCACCACGGTAAACGTTCTCCCCGACGGGCTTAATACACGTTTAACGTTCGTTAATACCCTATTCGGTAAACTGAGCGCGCATTTGTCAGCGTCTTTAATCGCCGGCCATACTTTACTTTCGCTTCGACCGCGTGGCTCGTACAGACGTTCGCCAATGTCAGAATATTATATTTCCTTCTGCTTTTCTTTATTTATTTGTTCACCACGGCTTCGAGTTGTATATCGTTTAACTGAGTGTTCAACTTTGATCTTTGAGATGCTGTGTATCGTTTCTGAATTCCTACTCCAAAATTCTGGAGTCATTTAAACCTCAATAACTATGTTGTTTGTAAGTATCGTTTCTACTAAGCTAATGACGACGTCCATTAAAAACATGAATATAATTGAATTAATTTTATATGATTTTATCATTTGATGCATATGTGAAACTGGTAATACACGGTAAACAACTTTCCGCAGACAAATCAAAGACAATCGAAAGATTCGTTTGTGTTCGAGAGACAAGAAAATCCTGACGGACTAAAAGCTCTCTGAGCCAATCAAGCTCGTCACCCACCTGTGACTCAGCTCATAGAATGCTCATTACGCGGATAGAGCATTATTGAACAATTTCAGCAACGCCAGCAACGAGTGACCGATTCATCTTCCTCGAGGACTTTACAGCGGCCTTAAAAGTCACGCGGCAAGGACTCAATCGAACATATCCGATTAAAGCCGGCCAGAGCTTACGTTTCCAAGATCGTATGTTGGGGAGGAGGAGGACCGAAGAAATTTCCCGAAAAATGCGAGTGAACGAAACGCTGACGACGTTTATTCGGCCGCGAACGGGCGTAACCATGTCCCGGGCGAGTCCTCGTTCGGTTCAGAGGAGAGCCGGGACTCGCGCGAAGTCGACTTTACGACAATATAATTTTGGTAGCGACACACCGACGGCGTGGAATGCGACGATCGGAGTCAACGAACGGTATAGAAGTCTTCGATACGTCGTAAATGGCCCATCCCCGGGGCCGTATCCCGGTTCTCCATCTCGGTTCGAGTACGCGGCCCCGGGTATACATACACGCATAACATCGTGGACCCAGCCTACGTTTTCGTCCTACCAGCGTATAGGAAGGCTCCTCTGGACAACGAACGACCGAAAAACACTGACGACGCGGTCGGGTCCGACGAACAAAGCTCGGTAACTCTCTAGTATACGAGCGAATCCGCCAGCCGGATGGGCAGGCCTACGACGAGGACGACGGGGACGTACATTCCACGGTTTTAGTACCGAATGTTGACCGACGTGGTCCGTGTAGCGGATCCCTCGATCGAGACGAAAACAATATACACGAAATGGAATGATGGCGTTCCCGTGTCAAACACGAGCCAACGAAACGTCGAATAGGAAAGAGGCGGGGACCGTCGTCGTGTTTCGACGCGAACGGCGTAGAAATCACTCGATATCTTTCAGACCTCTCCGGAACAAGGTTCCTTCTTGGATTTGATTTTCTCGGGTTAGGCGAGCCTCGATCCACCCGGGTTATTTCATAATTTTACTGTCCAGGCTTTCGGTAGCCGTGTCCATCCGAAATGGTTTCCTGGACCACCGTAAGACACACTGGTACCATGCAGAGATCGTAAGTTGCCGGACACGTACAAACTGTGCTAACCCTCGGACAGCGAATCATTCATTGCTTCATTTATCAATTTTGTCTCATGTTGTCATTCCGTTCCACTCAATCTCGATATATGTATGTACATAATCTCGAGAACGTATTTTCGAACTTTTCGTTGCGGATCCAACTAGAGACCTTTGCTCGAGCTCGAGCACTCGCGGGTGCCCGCGTCTCGCTACCGCCTCCGCTACCCGTCGAGCGAAAAAAAGCAACGTAAATAGTCGCGGGGCGTATCGGTCGGCGACATTCAAAGCGAAAAAGTATCTCAAAGAATATTTCAGCCTAAACGGTTTTCGGTCAGCGGCTATTAACCCTGTGCAGCGGGATTTCGTTTGAAACCGAGAAGGAACCGATGGTCCGTAAAGCGGAGCGCAGGACCACGATGAAGAGAGCCCGGGGAAAGAACGCACCGGGGAGAAGAACCGATTACATCGACGGATCGGGGCCCCGACTTTCGACCGGGTATTCACGAGAGAGAGCCTATTGTTGTGCTTAATTTAGCGTTAAATTGTTTACATCTCATTAATCGCCGGGAAGAACCTTGCGGGCAGACCGTCATGATCATCGATGCACGTCAGTCATGGACCGTGGGCATCGCTTTAATTTCGAATTGACCACCATGCCCGGGGCCCTGTGTTGTACCTCCCTCCTCTTTCCCCACCTCCCACACCACCCCCCCCCCCTCCTACCGTACAACGAACTACATCTCGCGTGTCTCTTGTTTCACCGTGTGCACGACGGAAAAAGAAGGGAACCGGGGGCCCTACGGGGCCCCTGGAGTGTTCCACCGTCGTCGTCGTTCCGCCGCGGTCCGCTCGACTGCGTCAGGGGCCCCGACGAACGACAGTGGAGCAATATTGGAACTCGAGCTCGACTCGACCGGTTCGTTCGTTCACTGTCAGTCGAGTGCACTTCGCGGTAGCGACACACGCAGCCACGTTATTCCGCCGGGATACGGCCGACCGATACAAAACGTCCGGCTCCGTCCACCTTGAACCGCATCGCTCTCTCGAGTAGCCTCTCTATTAACCCCGGCGTTTACCGTTCGTTCGCGAGCCGTGCATGTCATTATACCGACGCATTTTCGTGCTGGAACCTCGACGCAGACTCTCTGGAGAGTCCCAGCCGAGTACGAAGTACAGAAGCACCTCGATCGTTGCTTGAAACGCGTTGCGAAACGCTGCAGGAGTTCGTGGACTGTGCATGGTGGAAAGACATTTTTCTTAGTGCATTATATGCCGGCGATTATTTCGTTATTTTTTACTTTTATTCCCCTGGTTCGCGGAGAGTTAGTATGATTTTTCGTACAGCTTCTTCTCCATTGATCGTTCCTAACACCCGTTGAATTAACGTAACAGAAGGAGTTAAGGTTTACGAATATCGAGGTTCTGCTATCAGCAAGGATGGTTTGAAGGTCGCTGATGGACTAACCACACGTGCTAGTTCACCAGTCGTTCCTATCGTCGGTTTCTCGCGTAACAGTCGTCGCTAATATAGGAAACCCTCCGCGATTAGATACAGCATAGTGAATGGGTCAAAGAAACTTCGACCACTCCCAACTCGGTTATCGGGTACAATACAGCCCTAATACGAGAGCGCGGGGATTGAATAGAGTTCCGACGCCAGTACGTTTCCCAGCTACCGATGGAACTAGTCGAGATTACACCCGGAAGTGGCTAACAGTTTTAACTGCCGCGCTAGTGGTTCAGGTGGTATCGGAATGCCAATTATTTCCGGGAAGCTTTAGTTTAATGTAAATACTTGAGAGAATCGAGCGATTCGGGGAACGGTTAACCCGCCGCCACCGCCGTAAACGTGTAACCGTCGCTGGTCGCCACGGCGACCCGTCGACAGTGTAAAATACGAAACCGCTTGATTATCTGCAGTCATAATTCCTCGTCTCGTTCGTTTTTGTTAGCGCATTAGTAGGCCCGAGCGCAGGCAACACGCGATGATCATAGGTATAATTTCACATAATGAGAACTCCGGTAACCGATCGGTTGGGGGATACACCACCACGACTATCTACACGGAATCTCATGCTATCGGCTTTCAATAAGGTTGATAAAGTCAACCGCGCGAGCGCGCGCGCACGAGGCCGCGGAGCCTCGACGCCTGTAAAGGAGATGCAACCCGCGAATAATTCACCCGTTATCTAAACCATCTACCGGCTGGTTAAGCAATTTCTCGAGAACGTCGATATAATGCAGCGTTGCACGCGTTTACGTTGCGAGCGGAGAATATTCCGCGAACCACGCACGAAATTAGAATGTCTTCGCGTGTTTTGCCACGGCGCAACACGCGGCGGCCCGCCGCGATCAATAATAATCGCAGGCAATTTAATCGGCCGCTCGGATCGATCCGAATCACTTTCACCGCGACGGTGGAGGCAAGCGCTAATTTAATGGACCGATCTCCAGCGGATTATATAACATATTGTCGAGCGATTTACCTGTTAGATGGCTGCCGGTGAACTCGAAGTCGTCGTCCTGGTCCCAGTGCTTCAGACTCAAGTTGGACAAGGATGTCGCGTTCGCGAATTCCAGATTCGCGAAGTGCCAGTCGAGTATCTGACGATCCTTCGAGGATAAGTATACGTCGCTGTAAATCATAAATGTATTCTTCTTGATGGCGGGTTCGCGTGAAACGATCGCATCAATAATAAAACAAATTACGATTTACCTAGGAGGAGAGGCTTCCAATTCCTGCAGCTTGGCCTCGATCTCCTTCTGCTGCTCGGCCAGCTGATCCCACTCCTAAGGCAAAGCGAATAAATCAGCATGCGATGCCTGAAATATTCTAATTGCGTAAATACTATTCACACCTTGCATGCGTTGTGGAGGTCGCGCAGCTTCGAACGCAACACGAACTCTTGCGTGATGTCGCGCGTCGGTAGTTTGCTTTCGGTCATCTCTTTGTACTGTTTGTTCAGCTCCACTAAGCGGTCCATGATCGATATCATCTGTAACAAGTATGTAACAGCGCGATTCATAAAATAGATCCGAAAGATTTGAACGAAAAATTGGAGCAGACGAAATGCTTACTCTGTGCTGATTGGTGATAAGTCGGCCCTGAAGCGACAAGACTGAACGTAGGTGGGCTACCTGACGTTGTTTAACACCCTGTTCTTGCAAACGTATCACCCACTCTAATGCTTGACCTAATGACACTGGCCGCGTATTGCTGCTCTGGCCTGTAGCTCCGGTGCTACCCACATAATTAAAATCTAATTGATGCGAAAGGTACGACGTTGCCTCCAGTAATCTGTTAAATTCTCTCTCCACCATTTCATCTTTGTCTTTCGGGACCTAGTCAGAACGATTAGATTTATTATTTTCTAACACATCGCATATCATATACTTGCAAATATATGGTTCTACTCGCCGTTTGCCCGTCGCTTTCATATAAAGGACACTTTTGACGAATTTTGTGAAGTTCCATGTTAATTTGTTTGCTGAGAGTCGTCACAGGATTTCCGCCTAAACCTGTGACTACCATAGCGCCTAAGTCAGCTATGTACGAAGACTTGCGGAACGTTGCGATACGACCACCCACTCGGTCCTGTAGAATAAAAAATATATATTATAGGTGAATATATTTTATAGGTGAGTATTAGAATTGTAACAATTACCCTAGCTTCCAGTACAATTACTTCTAAGCCAAACTGCTGCATCTGCTGAGCAGCAGCTAATCCAGCTATACCTGCTCCTATCACTATCACTTTTCCTAGCTTTTTAGTAGGTAAAGGCTGAAAGGAAAATACATTAGCATACTTTCAGTATTAATTAGTTGTTTAATGCACCCACCTTCAATCGTTTGAATACACCAAAATTTATAAAACCATGTCTTTCTAAAAAGGCATGAATTCTTCGCGCCAACACTGTATCGCTGTTATAAGGTGATTCTATCGCCGGCAAAGCATTTTCAACAATTAATTGTTGTTTCGGATTTTCCAGCCATAACTGCAACTGAGATAACAAAGACAGTTTGTAAGTAAACTCGAAAGTTGAAAATGCAGGCCAGCTATATGTTGTTAAACGACTTACAAGTCTGTTTCTAATATGAAGAAACACTTTCTGCGTTTGTGGTGGACCACCCGAAACGTCTGGGAAACAAGCTGCCTCTGTAGAAGTTAATTTATCAAAAGGAAGACGACTCTGGAATGCAGCTCCTTCCAATCCATTAAGTAATTCTTTCACTGCAATCACAAATATCCATTAAACTTTTTTCATCAGATGAAAACTTTTTTGTAAAAGATGTATTTACCATGTGGATCTTCATGATCGCTGTCTTGATCATCCTCCTCTTTGACCTCCACCTTCGTTGCCGACGATGTCGGAGCAGTCTGTGGTATGGGAGCTTCAGATTCCTTTTTTACTTCAGGCACAGGTTTTTTCTCTGGTGTCACAAGACCAGTTTTAGATTTCTCCGATGTGTCAGACGCATTCTCGTCTTCCAACTGATTATACTTTTCTTCCATTTCTCTATATTCCACCTATAAACAAATAAACGTGACAGACAGCTCTAATAACATAGTTTTCAATGAACATGCTTCTAATGATTGTTTGTTGATAAACAGAGCTTAAGGAAAAAGTAAAATTCCACTTTGACATATAGGTTAAACACCTGAAACTCTATTTATGACATAAAAGTTCCACGAAACACTCGCATTTCGACTTGTACAGATCATGTATAAATCAATTGGAGAAATTAAAACTTATGACTACCCATCACACGAATAAATATAACAAATAAGAGGTTTAATCAAAACATAACCTAGTATACTTGTTTACAACATTGAAATGTTTACTGCAGCTATGCACAGACTCTGGATTACACGTTTTCTTGAATGACGATTCATTGAATATTGCAGGAAAGTAAACATAAACGTAATATCATGAATAATCTTTGGAGGCGTAATATTTGAAACATTGGACACCACAGTAATTTTTGTGAAAATAACCTTCAAAACGACATAACATTTTTACTACTTGAGACATACAACAGAACAAACCTTCGCCCTTTTCCTTCGACTCATATCGCTGCTGTATTGTAGACTTTCCACAAAATGTAATTGTTGCCGTGCGAAGTTACACAGGTTTGTTTTGACTCTTCAAACCGGCGGCACATACAATTAGAAAAGCCAGAAACTACGAACAATATAGAACACAACGATTGTCAGAATTATGGATTGTCATCGACATCTGTAGGAGAACAATGTTTACTCCATCTTTTCATGAACAACAGTTCGCTGAGAAACTACTCTTTCAATAAGTATTGGCCACAGACGAGATGTAGGAGTAGGCCTTATCAGCTCTGAAATTATTTCCAATTTCATTTTGTTACAGCTTCACTACAGCACGTGTCTCGTCAGTGACTTCTTCTTTATTTGAGAGAACGCCCAGGTGACGTTATCTAACAGGCAATCTGTGGCACATTTTGTTTAGAGGTTTCGTCGATTTGCCATAAGCTAGCGCCACCAGGTCGCTTCTCGTCGAGAAAACTTCCTATACCTATACCTCATCACAGACTTTCGTAAATCTAAGCCTGGCTCAGAGCAGTGGTATTTCATCACATAGAATTTACGTTTATATATGTAATGCAAACATTAAATGCGACTTAAACTTGATTAACGTAAGCGGAACAAATAACAAAGGTTGAAATAAATAACAAAGAGAGATGGGAATTTACGTATGAAACAAAATAAAATACATTCGTCACCTATCCATCAACAATTTCTCACTTTGTTTACTTCATTGCAGACTCTGAGTAGATTAAGCTCCACTGTGTATCAGTGCACAAAAAGTCAGGGCAGACCCTTTTTTTACTGGCTTACTATTGTATTCAATAGGTATCATATGAAATAATTATTAACAATTTAATTCCATGGAGATTATATAATATTTTAGAGATACGCAGAAGTCATTCGAAATGTACTGCAGTATTAACTATAAATCTCAAACTCTATTACCTCTGTAGGATTATTGTGTAAGATAATTAATTTTGTAATATAAAAATTTGTTTTCAAGAGTTAATGATGATCATAGAAGGGAACTTGGTCCTGATATATCTTGTGCAGAGTGGCTCTTGAGAAACGGAGCTTATGTCAAATGGAAAGACTCTATCAAAGAAGTAAGAGACTATAATGCTCTACCAACAACGCACAGTAATTATTTCATCGAGGATGTTAATGCTATCAATGCTGGAATTAGTGATATTGGATTTCCACACTTTGGTGGGTGTTACTTAGGATTATGCTTGCAGAAAGATTATTATCATGATTATATGAGTTACTAATTTAGAGGGATGTAAACATATAAAGAAAGTAAGGCTGGAGAGCTGTAAATACATCAATGATACAGCTATATCAATGTTATCTATACTGAAAGATTCGCTTACTGATGTACTGATTTTGGATTGCAAAAACATTACTGATGACGGGTTACGGAAATTGAAAAAGCTCAAGTATGTATAATGAAAAAAAATTCATGACTTTTGTTCCTCATTTACATGTATTGTTTTCAGAAATTTAGAGCATCTAAATATTCGATCATTACCGTACGTTAAAAATATGGATGCTGTATGTGCAGAAATCAAGGAAGCACTACCTAATTGTAATATTTATACTGCATAAACGTATTATAACATCTTTCATATGAAATTTACTGTAAAGTAGGAGATACTAAATAAAATAAACAAACTCACATATTATTTCCAGTGAATGGACTATATTTTAAATCGACATAAGAAATTACACCTATTTATACATATATTTAGTTCAGTGCAGAGACCGGAAATGGTTCGTTTGAATTCCATAGGCGGAAGTGAAATTAAAAAATTTGCCGCTAAAATTCAGTTACTGATGTTGGCTAGCCTGTTTCGTCGAACGTCATTTGCTGTTCGAAGTTTGAAATTGTTTCATAAGTGTTGTTCTGTAACTGGCTGTGACATTCAAGAGTTCTAATCAACATGCCGCAGCATATGAACATTTTATGCTGTTATTCCTGCAACATGTATCAGGTAGGTGCTAGAACCACCGAAATTATGATTGTGGTTCACAATTTCGAACGTTTTATTCATTGCAAAGTTTTCAGGTCCACATAGTTAAGAAAGCAAAAAACTGGCAGTGCAAAATATGTAATGCAAAACAATCTTTCAGACGAGTGAGTTTCAGCAATTCATTAATTATTTTTACTGGTTTGTAGTGGACACTACAACAGTATGTCTCATCTGTTCAATTGTAAAATGAATCTACTAGAAAATAACGATTGGGCAAAAATTTTAGATTTTTTTCCAAGGATCTGGGAAAGATTGTCGTATTCAGGTACAAAAATTAAATGCCATGAAGGCATATGAAGGTCAGACAAATTCATCATTCGAAACAGTCACTAATACATATGATAGTCAGCAAGTTGATTATACCAACCAACCTGAGTTGAAGGTGTCTGAAAACAAATGGGCAAAGTATTTGGATACTTCTGATGAAGCCCTGTTTAATACTGTGCAAGTTTTGGACCATGAACAGGTTAACGATGAAACTAACAATTCTGTACAGATGGGTAGCGAGAACACGTATGGATGTTCCCAGAGTAGCCATTCTTACTATAACAAAGATTCTCCACAGAATGTTAGTCTCGATGATGAAGAAGAATTCAATAATCTTGTAGAACAAGAACTACATCATACCGAATTAGATACAAAGAATGAGAGCAAAAGTAATAATTCTAAAGGCAGGGATTTAGTGAAGACAGTAGATGCAATAACTATTTTTGATGATAACGAGGACTTTGACCTTGCCATCGATTTTTAAGTTTTTGATGTTTCTATAATTAGTATTTATTTAATTAATACAATTTGTGTTTATTTAGGTTTAATGCGATTGATTGAAACACAGGCAATTGTTTGGACAGTATTTATTTGTTTATTTCACATGATTTAAATACATTGTTTTAATTTGAAAATCTTGAAGATATTCTCAGAATACTAACTGAGAACCTAGTACATAACACAGACATACAATTGTAAAAAAATAAAATGCTAATGGAGACAATTGCGCGGCCATTTCATTTAAATAATATACAATTTCTGTCGGGACAAGAGTAGGTATTGTCTAAAATCTCGTTTATTCGTTAAGTGATTACATCCAATTCGATAGAGTGTATAGGTCCATCAGCATTCCATTTTTTTTCTCGTAGAGACTGTTATAACAGAGAATTTAAAAGTATGGCAGCTGTACTGGAATAAATTGTTCACGGTCGTACGAAAGTTAGAGAGTTTCCTCGCGTGATTAGGCGAAAGATGCTTTCTTTTTTTGTTTGGCAGGACAATTTCGCTATTGTGTTTGTTATTTCGTTGTGCGTATCAGTCCACAGTCAAAAAATCCAAATTCGAAGTGCTCTGATTGCGGTAGACTCGAATTCTTTCTTCCCTTCGGACAATCTATCGTCCGATAAAATGCCAGCTTCACCTACTTCCGGTTGACCGATAGTTTAAAATTGCTCTAAATTTCATTAGGCAAAGTGTCGATACAAATGATCTGTTTCTCCTTACAAAGAGACCTAAAGAGACGGTGGATAAATAAATTATTATAAAAAATATCTGCTATTAAGTAAAAAAAGGGATCGTCATCGTTTGGATCGTTTGTTTTGTTTTTCCTGTTTTTTTTTCGTCGCGAGCGTCGACGAAACGCTATAATTTCACGTTGAAGAACAGTTTGTTTATCGTTTCAAAAAATCTGCGCTTCGCTCGAATCGCGAGCTCCGCCTCTAAATGGAATCAAAACGTTCGTCAATTAAATATATCACGTTTCCGTTTCCTTTCAATTAAATATCACTAAATAAATTACGTTCGTTAAATGCATCGCGAGAATTAATTAATATACATCTAAGGCAATGCATCGCGCATCCTTCGGCAACACGTTCGAAAGAGAAACAAATAAACCAATCAGTACTGGTGTCTATGCCGCCGGAAGTTCACGGTGTCTTGGTGATGCCTCCAACTGCTTTGCCAGCTTCGACTGCGTCTGTTCCAAACACTGTCCAACAAGAAAGCAAACACTGCAGACATTCCGTCGAATAATTTTATCCCCTACTCCACTCTTCTACAACCCCGGCAAAAAGTATTCGATCTAATAATTTGCGGGCCAAAATTGAACACGTTTGTTCTAAAGGTGTAGCATGAGGTGTACCCCATCTTCTAATTTTTACATAACATTGAACAGTGCATTATGCAACGTGTATACAATATTGTCTTTTGATTAAATATTTTCTGCCAGAGACAATACTTGAAGCCTGAAGCTCTTGGAAACGGGCTTACTTACTTTTGCAACTTTTTTCGTCTCTTATTAGGCGGACTACCGAGTTCACTTTCACGAATAATTTGCAAAGCTGACGGTACAAACATATCCTCTAAAGAAACGAACAACATGAAATCAGCGATCATGAGAAAAACCTGTTGCCACAAGATTAGCCTAGCTCCTTACCGAACGTGTTCACGTATTTTCTCTTCGAAATCAATCTCTGATGTGGCTGCGGCGGTGGCATAGCCTCCTTTGCACTGCCAACAGTGCAATCTCTTGTACCCTTGCATCCTTTCAAGTGTTCCAACTGATCGTGAAGGTACGATCGCTCAAGCGGTGTCAACGATGACAATCTGTTCCATTGTTCGAATGGATCTGCGTTAAAAATTAAAAAAGTCTCTAAAATCATGATGATCTACTATCACATTGCTGAAGGGGGTACAGACTAGGTAGGCCTCATTAGAGGAGAACAAAGATAAAACGAACACAATCGTGTAAAAATCGATTGGAGACTTCGAACAGATTTTACTTAAATTTATTACTTATAGATGGGTCGATAATTAATCATACAAAGTATTCGTATGTTCATCGAACTTCGTCAAAGCAGCACAACGCAAAAGTAATCCCGGATTTCAGTCGTTTAATTCTGTACTCCCTTAGTTGACGGTTGTTACGAGGCTCGCTTACCGATCCTCAGATTGTAAAACGTGACCAGACCGGTGGTGAACTCGCAGTAAAGGAAATTATGTGTCGCGTTGATCGTGCGGATGCACGAGTAGGTATTATTGTTGGCGTTCATACAAAAACAAAACGGGCCGGCGCTCCACAAGGGAGCCGTCCGCCAGTGATCGTTATCGTGCTCGAAACAATTCATTTTCTCGGTCAAGCATTCCTTCTCCAGCTTGGCCTTCTTTCGCAGCTTCCTCTCCTTCTTCTTCAGGCGCTCCTTTTTCAGTCTTTTCCTCTCCTCGCGGGCTATCTCTTTCTCGTCCTTCTTCGTGTACGTGTCCGGCTCGCAGTAGCACTTGTGGCGAGCTTCCAGGGGATTGTTCAGCAAAGGCGGCAGTCGTCTGTTGCTCGACAGATCTATAACATCTATTGTTTAAGCAAGATACACTCGGTTAACAGACATATTCAAAGAAAACGTCTTGTGAAATTGATCACCAACCTTGCCTGTTCTTCCTATCGGGAGACTCCAAAATGGTGACGTCTATCCTAGAGGGACCAAGGTTCGTCGTTGTCCTGTTTTTGTGAACCTTCGGAACCTTTCTCGTTGGAAGAACCGTCACTGGAGTCGTCATCGGTGTCGTGGACAGGGTCGAAGGCAAGGACCCTGTTCTATAACGACCCTCGGTAGCTACTTTAGCGAAGACAGTATCTGTTTTTTGCGGCTCGGTTGACTCTGCTTGATTAGATGCTTCTGACCCAGTCTGCGAGTCCATTTCCATAGTGGTCTCTCTATTGAAGTCATTCGTAGTGCCCAGAGTGCTCGAAGTCTCCCTTTGAACCGTTGTTTCCTTCATGGTGGTGGTAGGAAGGGTAGTAAGTCTAGTCGTATGGAACTGAGTAGTCTGAGCGGTGGTCGTGCTCTGCGTGGTCACGGTGGTTTTCACCGTTTCGCTGACATTGGCTGCAGACACCTCGTCGTGAACGCTATTCGTGAGCAACGTGGTGTTCCTGCGATGATGATGGACCTTCCTGCGGCGCTGGGGCTTATCCTCCTCAGTTTCCGTCCGGTTGTTAGCGGTCTCTTTTATTTTCTGACGACGGGGCAGCTTTTTCGGTCTGATTGTCGTTGACAGGGTCGTCGCGATAGACTCTGTCGTGGTGAACGGCTCGCTCACAGTCGTCTCCGTGAAGGTGACAGTCAGTCTTGGCTTCTCTGTGGTCTCTGTAGTCGCGATCCTTTCTTCGGTGACTTGGTCGAGTTTCAGAGTGGATCGGGCAGTGGTAGTTGTGGGGCTTGTGGTGGTCGTATGCTCATGTTTCTTGTGATGACGGTTTGGATGTGGCTTTGGCGTGTGGTGGTGCGGCTTCGGAGTGTCCTTGGTCTCCTTGGTGTCCTTGGCGTCCTCCATAACCTCCTCCGGGTCAGTGATGAAGTGGGGCCGCTTGATCATTAAGTGCCGCTTTATTTCCTAGAAAGAATACCATGATGTTAAATGAGCGAGATTAAATAGCTGTCGCAAAGACTCACTCTCAGAGTTTCCAGCTGCATCCTCATCTCCCTTATCTGCTGCTCGATCTCCCGCCTGGAGATGCGCCATTCGTTCGGGTCCTGATAGACAGTCTCGGAACAGTTCACCCCGCCTTGGGGAAGGACCGAACATTTCGGTGGCAATGACTTCCTTGTTTCCGAGTGACGAGCTTGCGTTGCCTATGTGAGCAGTGTCGTTTTGTTAATCAAATTAGTAAATAATAAATAGTAATTTAGTAAATCTAGTTGATACATTTATGCACAAGAATACCTTCAAGTCATCCAGTTCTTCTTCTATGCTCTCCATGATCTTGGTAACGTGTTCCACGGTATCCTTCTTAGCCACGCTCCTCCGTATCCTCCTGTGCCTCCTAACAACGTCTTCAATGTTCAGCCGACCCTTCACCACCTTGTCCAAGCTGGGATCAAAGTCACCCATGGAGTAGTCCATCAGGTTATCGAATTCAAGCTTCTCATCGGTGAACGAGCGATTATCAAACCTACTCCTGAAGATACGTCTGTCCATTAAACACCGTTAGCGTGCTTATCGAGGTATCAGCAATTTTTTAAATGATCCATACCCAGCAAGGAAGCTCGCGTATTCACTTCTCACGTGCCTGGCTAGCTGGTTTAGCTCGGCCAAGAACTCCTCGTCATCTTCTTCGTCTATGGCGCGACGGTCCCGTTCACCGTCATTATAGTCATCCTCATCCTGGTTCGTATCTCGATGAGCATCTTTGCTAGCTTCGTTCGACACTTCTCGCTTGCCTAGAAAAATCGTGAACGACCGTGATGCATTACGAATTTCTTTATTTTTAGGAACCTACAGTAGCGACCACAGAAATATTATATTGAAAACGTAATGTGTAAATATGTAGACTGTTTGCAATTTTAGGAGTCAGTTGTAGGTGTCGTCTACACTGCGATGTTCCTCCTCAAAGGGTTAAAACAATTTAGCCACAACATTCGCTGCCCAAAATGTTCAGGAAACTGTTCTTTTATTGACCTTTACTGTGGTTCCGTTAGGCAAGATCGTTGATTAAAAACTTTTAGTACCTCGTCTGGCGAAGTACCTGGCCACATCGGCGTAGTTGCCCGTTATCCTATCCCTGCTAACGCTGTATCGATGCCCATCGTAATCGTTCGACTCCAATCTGGTGTAAACCACGCCGTTTGGCGTGAAACAGGCGCATTTCTTCGAAATCCGTGGCGGAGGAGCTGCATATTTGCATTTGTGTCTTCTCCATCGGTGACCATCCCTCTCGCAACGCCATTTTTGACCCATCACGCAGTTCGCCTGAGCTTCGGGTCTTGAACATTCCATCGCGAGTCGTTCGTGCTTTGTCGAATAACTCGAATGCACTGGGTGCACTCTGTTGTCCAGGTGAGGATCCGCGCCTGGAAGAATCGTGTTTATTAAAATTTTTAGAAATAAATTTGTTGAACAATTTCTCATCGATGCATCTTTACAATCTTAATAATCGTAAATTAAAAGTATTAGAACCCGCCATTTTCATGGGGGAGTTCGCGCTGGAGGATGAAGTCAACAATTGTTAATGTTTTGGCATAAAATGGGATTTGTCTCCACTTCCTGGTTTTACAAAGCAACTCCAGCGAGCAGATTCCGTAATCGCGGGAATCTGTATCCGAAAGAATCAAATCCGTTTACACCTGGTCTTACAGGGAGTATGTTAGGTGCGATCGCGGAACGACATGGTTTATGGCGGCAGTTCGGCGCTGGACTACGAGGACGAAAGTGATGGCACGGTTTTATGAAGGGAACACGGGCCAATAAAACGGGATTAGAGCTGATCGTTGCGTAAATCCTGGCCAAGAGCTGGGTCGGTGATTTATGTTCGAAATGGAACCCGGACGCGGACCCCTTCCATCACGATAATCCGTACGAATAAGATTTCAGTTAACTGCGACTATATTACTCCCGAACCATAGAGACCGCGGGTCTTCTACTTCGCACTATATTATAACGTTTATCAAAGTTAATCTTCCGTCAAGCTCAAAACGAGACTCGTTCGAAAGAACCGTCTATCAAACGTCTAATTAAACTTCCGTATCCTCCGATCATCAATTTCCTGATACACATAAACAATGTTCGATCAAAGCCCAGAGATTTTCCATCCGCTCTCGCGGTTTCCAACTTGTCAGAAGCGTCGCAACGCGGCTAAACCAGTTAAGATCCACTTAATCCTGCCAACAGCTTTGCAAATTCGCGCTTAACGTAATTTATTCATTGTGCGATTGGATCATGGCATGAGATTACGGCTCTCGAAGAGTAGATCGGGTTTATTGCCGCGAAAAGGTCAACGTGACATCGGTGTCGAGCGTAACAGGAGTGGAAACAAGGTATTCGACATCTAACAAAGAAATAACGTTACTTGAATCATCAATGATGGAGTCCTCGAAGTCCTCGTCCTCGGAGATGTCCTGGTCGCTGCCAGTGTCGTTCTCCAGGAACCGGTGTTCAGGTTCATGCTCTGCTTCCAGATCGGCTGCGGCCTCCTCTTCCTCTTCGGGGTTCGCGCTCGCGGTCGAATTCGCGTGCTGTTTCGCGAGGGTGGCGTTCATCTTCCTGGCCTCCCTGGCTTTCGCCTCGGCGATCGATTCCGGCGTCTCCCGGCGTCCCGACGACTCGATCAGGAACGTGTCCGGCCATTTGAATTTCGACTTTCGGCCGTGTTTACTGGAACCGAACAACAAGCCCGTCTGTTCCCGTTCCACCGTCGCCGTGTTCGATCGTTCTGCGGATTTTTCACCGGCCAGCGGTTTTTGTCCCCAGCACCGGCGAATTGGCAATGTATACTGTATACTCACTTCTGGAAAAGTTTCTTGAAAGAACGACCGTCCATCTGCGGCGGCGTCTCGACGCCGGCTATGTCCAGGAACGTCGGCGCCAGGTCGATGTTCAAAACTATGTCGTCTACGCTGCAACGTCATATAGATGCTTTATCGTAATCCAATATTGGAGGCTCTTGCTCCCTCAACCCCCACGGGGTAAATACCGAACGGCCATCGCACGAGCATATTCGACCCGCGAGTGTCCCGGCATTTTCAACCCCCCTCGATCACCACCTGCTTTTTCTCGGCCCCCCGGAACCTTAATATATCCCGCGACTCATGGTGCCGCAATATGGAGCATCGTTTACTTGCTCGTCCGAAAAATCCTGCTGCATTTCATTCGATTCTATAAAAGTCTGCGCTTAGCGCAGTGGACAGTATGTACAATTTTGTGGTAACTAGACTGTAAATGTTTATAGTTTGGATAGCATCAAAGATTCTTTTTGTTCTGGGACCTTTTCAGAACAGGCCCCATCTTCCCAGTCCTAACTATAGTTCGATAAGACAGCACAGGGATCCGCTTTTTGCATTACTACCTGTGCTACCTTATGTATCGAACTCATGCCACTCATATTCTTGGCTGTCAGCATCAAAGAATCTCAGGTTGGATAAAAGGGTGCCAATGGGCCATGATCAAAAAGCTGCAACTTTGCTGTCCACTGCGGCAAAGAAATCGATAAAAAATGTAGCAAACATGTTTCGCCTCGGTGTCAAAAGTAATGGGGACCCATAAAAATACGAACAACACGGGGTTCTCCGTTTTCCCGGTAGAAACGCGTGGCCGTTTGTTAAATCGGCCGGTCCCGGTCCGTGCGGCTGCGGGCAGAAGAACGGTGCGCGTTGGTTGCACACGGAAGTTGCCTTGTGCGTCATTAATCTAACAGCGATGTTTATAACAGACGTGGCTGGTTGTGCTTCAATTTATACGCGAGTGGTCGCCGGTTCACGTTCACACGGTAGTTTGGCAAACGCGAGGAAGTCTGGGATGGGCCGTCTCGGTTTACCAGCTGGTTTTTCGTCGCGCCGGTTGCGAGCGCGTGTTGCGACGGATATAATTTATCGGTTTCCGAGGCTCCTCGTGGCATCCCGCGGAACCGTAATTCCAGCAGACGGCCAGACAACGGCCACTTACCCGCGAGTGCTCTATTTATTGCCGTGGAACGGGGTTGAGAGGAACGTTGTTCGATGCAGCTCGATATCGTCGCGGTATTTCAATGGAACGATCGCCGGGGCTCATCGTCGAAAATTATCGCCGCTCGTGACTCGTCCCTTTCCCGGGGGAATTTACGGGACGTCTGGTAGTTCGCGGGAGCGGGCGCGCCCGCGTAGCCGGCAATTAGGTGTGCAACAATGTTGACGAGAGGCTCGTCAGACAGTGGGGAAGCAGCGGCTGGATTGCTCCTATGAAACGAAAGCGCTGGGGAACCCGCGAGGGGGAAATCCACGAAATCTGGTCGCTTAACGTCGCGATGAATCCTCGCCGGGTTCGCGATGAATCAATTTGCCTGAGTCGTTTGCTACCGGGCACCCGTTCTGTTCAACCGTGTACGCGATTCGTCCACCGTCACGCCTCTCCTCTCTCACGACTGTTTATTTTCCCCGGCCGCGGATCCCTCGCTGGCGGATTAACGAGCCGTTCCTCGATCACGACATCCTACGCGGAATGAAAGTAATAATAAACCTTACTTACATGGTGCCGGGCTCGATACCAGGTCCCCTGATCAGAAACGGAACTCTGACGTCGAACTCGAACGGGAAGCTCTTCCCTTTGATTAACCCGAACTGGCCTAAATGGTAGCCGTGGTCTGACGTGTAGATGATATACGTGTTGTCTAGCTCGCCCAGGTCTTTCAGTTCTTGGTAGATCTGTTTAGAGGAGGGTTCCGGTGAGACATCAAAATAAATTGCCGTTTCAGCGAAACGACGTTTAGTCACTAGGCTGACCGGCCCGTGGCAGATGCATCGATTAAACTCCCCGTTTATTCTCCCCCACCCCGAAAGAGAAACATTGTTGCTGATCTCATGAATCACGTACCCGGTCCACGGCGTCGTCCACGCTCTGCAGCGTCTGCAGCCTCTTGGTCATCAGTAGGTCCGTGAACTGTTTGTGGATCGGCTGCATCTTCTGAGTGACTTGCAGGATCCATTGTTTATCCGGGTTCGGGGCGTAATCGTAGGCGGGCGTGCTGGAACAAAGAATTTCAACGCATGTCAGTAGGCTTCCGTGCACGGAGGACCATTCAGAAAACACCCTGGACAACAGAAATTGCTATGGCCGCGTCCTCTGCAAGGGGATAATTGAATAATAACACGTTTCTCAATTATTCGATCATCTTATATTTTTTAGATGTTATTTGATATTATTCTTTTGAGGAACCGTCAGGGTTTCGACGTCGACTTGTCATCGAGTTTCCATCCGGTTGCTAATTGCGACCCGTGCTCCCGAGCGTCGAAGAATCCCTATTAGCCGATTAAGTCCCCGCGTGGCTCGAGTAACTAGGATTTAGGTTTGCTCTCGCGCGCAACACGATCCGGCTAGGCAAAATTGAATTAATCTCGAGTATCTAGCGAGAACGCGAGAGTTCGATGCAACGAGAAGGTGAAACGCGTTGGACCCTCGAGACACCGTGGCCCCCTTCTCGTCCCTTACGGCCCCCGTCCTCTTTCAGCCTAGCTCTCTACCAATTACGCGAGACACGAAATTATGGGTAATTGGCCCTTCACCTTCCTCCACGTCCTTCAGGAACGCTCGCCTCGAACGTGGAGGATCTTTGTCTTATTGGCGGACCTTCGTACGGGATGCAGAAACAGGTTTACTGGGCCCTGGACGCTCAGAATTTCATAGAGTACCGACCAGTCACCGGCTGGAAAACTCGAGGCGTTCACTTTGCGTCGACACCCAGTGCCGCCAGATCAGGGGAATTGACTCGAATTGAGGGGAATACAGTTACCCTGCCTCTCTGCCATTATCGGATTAATCACGTGATGTAGAAGAGTAGAATGGGAGAAAAGTTTCAATATGGCGACTCTAACTCCGGGGAATTTATTGAAATAAATTCGTCGAACGAAATTGGGACGTCTACATGAAGGTCTACTGGGTACAGTGAAAATACTGTCAACGAAATTTGGTGACGACGAGTAGATACTGTCACCGAAATTCGGTGTCGATGAAATGTTTGTGTGCGAAATGATCGTCGGCAAAGTCAGGGTAAGCCGGAGGGGCGATCGTGAATCTGGGAATAAAGTAATTATTTATCACTGCTCTTCAAACTCCGACCGCAACTTTATGAAGATTTCACGGTAAGAAAATTGGTACTATCAACTCTCCGAGTGGTAATTTATAGTTTCAATTCGGAAATATAAGTGGCTCGATCGTTGAATGTTTAATCCCTTCTGTGTAATAGCTTTCGCGAATAGGGGCACCGATAATTCCTGCGTATAGCAGTTTAAAGTTCACACTGATGACTAACGAGGCAGGAAAGGTCGTACTAAGATGATTCAGCTTGGTTACGAGCATATTACTATGATGTTACCATGAACGCAGGTAATGATTCAGCCTAACTGCAAATACCTAGTCATCCAACAATCCATTTGCCTTTGTAAGAAGGTTAAGGGTGACTGTAAACTCGGCTGAAACGAGTTGACGGAAGAGTGCGGTCGCAAGACGCCGTGGAATCGTTTCCGAATAACAAAACGTAATTCGCACGAAGAAAGAACGCGGGGAGGACCAAAAACTGCGTGTTACGCGGGGCGAGGGGTGCGGAACACGGTCCGCGTTAATTTCGCCGGATAGCCTTTTTTCGTTTGCTGGCGGTCGTAAAGCAGCTCGTTCCTTTATGCAAATTTAAAATAAAGCGCGCAATCTGACGGTGGTGGCCCCCGAACGAAGAATACTCCTCCCCACCGCCACCGCGCCGACGTATTTCGTCTGGACTCCGTAATTGCGGCCTATTCTGCGTACACCGGCTCGCCACGGCCACTTAGCTTTCCCGCGAGACACTCCACGATTATATTTTGCGCCCAGACGCATGGTCCCCACCCAGCCCTTGCATTCGTCTCTCTTTCTCCCCCCTCTCTCTCTCTCTCACTTGCACCCCAATTGCATCGAGCTTGTTTGTCTCCGCGCGCGCATCCCTCGAATGCGCTTTCATTCGACAGCTGTCTCTTGGAACAGCCGCGGATTTAATCGACCGCTTAAGATTAATCAAGCGAGCCTTAGGGGATAAGGAACCGGGGGATAAGCTGCCTTCAATCTACTGCCCTACCTGTGAACCTGCTGATGTAACAATCGAGGAATTAAGATGTATACTCCGCCCACCGGGAGGTCTTTAAAATATCATCTCTTTCTCTTTCATGTACAAACCGGCCTACTATTTTATTTCAGACAGCAATACTCGTCAATAGTACGGGTATATTCCCCATTTTCAACAAAAAATCAAATTTTTAAAAATGGCCACTTCAATATTCAATCCATAGAAACATCAAATCGGAGAACGAAGCTCATCGCCCGACAATTTCCAATAAACCGAAAGCTATTACAAAAGCATTCACCCCGACCCCCCGGAAAACACTTCGCGACCCTCCTGGGAGCTGATTCCCAGTAATCGAGGCTCAGAGTGCGTTCCCCTATCCACCAGATTTTATCTTACATCCTTTGCTACATGGATGTTTCCCCGGCTCTCAGAGAAACTAAATTCGCGAAGGACGCTCGACGCAGACGGATGTACGGTCTGAGGATATCGAGTGCAGGGGGTAATCGATATTTGAGGGAGCCCGAGTGGCTGTCAAGCCTCGCCGTGTATCGCGAATATCAAGAAAAGAGGCCATGTAAAAGGAGGAAAAGTAAGTTCTCCATGGTAAATGCCTGCGTCGACGTCGCTTTCCAGCTTCTGTACCTTTTTGCAGAGTCGAAGAGGTCGCAGGAAGAAGCGGCCACCGTGTGCACGGTCTCAAAGGATCGATTGTTCTTGGTCTCCGGCAAATCCATCAAATCGCACGAATGATTCGAGCGTCTGGGAGCTGGAACTCCGATCGACATATTTCACGTTCGATATAATTAACGATCTCCGGTTCGATTGCTATCCGTCCCCGTCGCGTCGGTTCGGATAGACTGTTTTCTCTTTCGACGGGAACCTCGGCACAACTTTTCTCCGGTTGTCCATAACTTCGATCGGACAGACCAGTCTCGCGTTTCTGTCGCCCGGCGTTTGCCTCGTTAATCAATTCCGCCGTTGCCGAGCCGTTATCGCGCGTGATCTGCGCAGATCTAACGCGGCAGAAGTCGGCTCTGATGCATGAGCAACGCGCGCGAGATCGATCAGCGTCGCGCGGTTTTCGAGCCGGAAAACCGCGCGGCGAATCCGATCGCGCAGCTCAATTTCTTTCCTGTCCCTCTCCCAGGAGCGGAAGGGCAAAGATCACCGGCGGTCCCCGGCGTAATTGCCGCATAAATTTCTTCCGCTAATTACCGCGGCGATAAATTCCGATTATCTGATCGCGGGGAGCAGGGGACAGTGATATTAACGGACTCTCTCTGCTCCGAATGAAAACAAGGCCCGCGGCCGAGTGAACGCCCAGCGCCGAGAATTTAACGCCGAGTTTTGGCAGTGAACTCAATGTTGTTGCCTTTGAATTAGTCACGATGAGAGGGCCTGTCAAGATATAAAGCGGGCTCGTTGACCACGGGTAATGGCATTAGGCCCTCCTGCTCTTCCCAACTCCCCATTACGCGGAGACAATCCACGCACGGTCATTAACGCGACCAGATCTCCGAGGAGATTGACGGGGCTCATCAGCGAACGACCACCAGTTGATTCGATAACGAAATTGCGTCTCCGCGGTCCCTTCAAATCCTCGCATCGAAAACGATTGAGAGCCTCCCTGGGACAATAAAGTGGTCCGCGGTGCTTCGAGCTGCAGGCTTCAAAGCTGATTAACTTTGAAAGAGACGGCAGACCTTTCGCTCTGGGAACACTCGGGGATTTGTAGACGTATCTTTTATTTGCGGGGCTTCCTCTTGAAGATTGTCCTTTGCAAATTAAAAACAATGAATGTTTATTCGAAAAAATTAAAATATTTCGACCACTTATTGCACCATCTTACACACTCACTTTAGCGTATTGTATTATTGCATTGAAAATGTGGAAGATACAAGTAAAGTTTCAATACATTAATCACTGTACATTGAAACCCCTGACAACACTATTTTTAGCATCTCTTTCCCCATTACAAGCGTTTTCTAATGCAAATGTGGCAGGTCTCGGCCGAAGACAAGACGCTTCACCGCTACCAGGAGAGGTCGTAATTCAAAAACATTGAGACACAAGGCAACATTATAACCGCGGAAATGTGTGTCGCGTATAAACCAATCGCTCCTCTTCTGCATTAGCAAGCTAGCTCGTTAACATTTTAATATCCGCGCTCCGCCTATCAGAATTAATTGGATACGATAGAAAGTTCCACGAGGAGATTTCTCGTTAGATGACAGATGCCTCCTACCGTCCCTCCGATTCCTCTTGACTCGTTGGAATAGTAAATCGCGTTTCACGATCGCGGAGAAAAACTAGCGGCTGGTTCTCGGTTTCAATCGGGCGATCGATATACCGGTGTCCCGTTGTCGCGTCGAGCTTATCAGATGTTGCACAAAACAGATAAGGGATCCGGTGTCGCCGCCTGTGGAACGGAATTGCAGGGAAACGAGCCAGGAAAATCGCGCTCGGTGACACGTTGTACGTCCCGCAGAAATTACGCGAGTATCGGTTTGCACGATCGGGCGCGATCGTGTCGAATGGCTCATCCGATCGTTCGATCGAATGTTATTGAATCGCGATTATTGGGACGGTTGATTCACGGGCGAGAGACCGGCTATTACACACGCCTCTGCCGCGTGTAAATTAACGTTAATAATAATCAGTAGGCGGAAGCGAAGCCGCTCCTCTCGCCCAGGAGGAAGAAAAATCAGAGAAGAGAGAGGCCGGATCGAAAAAGTTAAAAAGAAGTAGAATTTATTCATCGAGAGAAGCGGTCTCGCGCGACGCGGCCTCCGGCGAAAAATAAAGAAACCCGATCAGGAAATTACCCGGCAGTCGTAAAGCTGATTTCGAGCCAGTGTCGCTTTATTCCCATCGCGGCAGCGCGAAAATATTAATTCAAAACCCGGTCAAACGGCAGCTTAAGGGCATGCCGCGTGTTCCCCTCTGTCCCCCTCATTCGGTAAAAGCGTCGTGAAAGCACGTAATTGCGCGAGCCGCGTGGCACGCATTAATTTCTCTCGATTAGCTTTTGAACGACGCGACGCGGCGCGGCGCGATGCACGAGCCCCGAATCGAAAAAATTCCGATTATGGAATTAAACGGCGACAAGCACCCGCCATACGTACCCCTGCAGCTCCGTTAACCGCTGTTACATTATGGACGCGTGTAATTGGAATTTATTGCGTCATGCCGTTACTCGGTTCCGGCCGTACACACGCCGGCCGGTCCATCCGAAAGAAAATTCCATTTTCCTGAATCGCAATGCTTACGGAACCTTCATGGAGTAATTGATTTTAGTAATTCGTAAAAGTAACAGGGCTGCGGTTAAATCGCTTTCACAACAGTGATGCCTCCAGTTTCAGAAATCGCGAAACAGAAAACATGGAGTTCCGATTCGAGTGTCAATTTTGTCTCTCGCGGATCCGCAAGACTGTCAGCGCGTTGTTCGAACAATCGGTTCACTGTTCCCGCGTTCTAAGGCGGGACAGCAGCAGCGAGCGTTCTCTTTCGTTTTCACAAAGCAATGATGAACGGAGTCGGGCATTCTACGGTATCGGCGATTCTGGCCCAGTTTCACGGAGAATCCGGTAACCAATGGCTCCCGCGGAGAGAACTCTGTTCGTTTTCCCGGGAAGGGGAGATACGCGAGTAGAACGTTGGCTATGTCGCGTTGGTACGGTAACGACCTACATAAAGGAGACGAAGTGGCGGCAGGGGAGGAAGACCTAGAGCCGAGAACGATGCTTCGCGAGCTGGTGTTTTCTTCGTCCGAGTAATGGCATCATCGGGGGATCAAATTCTTATAAAATTCTGCGATAGAGAGTGAAGAAGAAAGGAAGCTGAAAGTCGCATTAGAAAAAAGTAATCCTCTGAAAGAGAATGGCATTTATATCGTTTGGCGATCGGACTTTCTATTGAGCGGATTCCGGGATGCTCTCCTTATCGTGGAAACGGCGTCTAACAAAGATACGGGCCGTACAATGAGGCAATGTGTAGTCCCCGAGGTGTACAAAAGATCCCTCGCGAAAATGTCACGCGTTTCTCTGCTCGTCGTCTGATTCGTAGTCACCAGGTACTCGCGTCCAGCTAGAGAAGAGAACGCAAGACAGGAGGGAACACGGAGAACACGGCTCTCTCAGTGTGTACACGTGTACGTGCTCTCCTCTGTGTGTTTTTTTCTTCTGTCGTGGAAGAGAGACAGGTGAACATAATACCTGCATCACGGCCGGTACAATGACGGGCGTTGGCTGTGTCCAGAGGGGCGAGACCGAGACTACAGAGAGGGGTGCACGCGTTTTTAGTGCTTTTCATCGCTCGCTAGCTCGCTCGCGCACTGCATCCCGTCTAGGGCACTCCATCACGCGACGATGACACACCGTCGCTGCAGTTATCTATCCGGTTGTCTAGTCTAGAGTGCGCTCCTCTCTGCCTCTCTTTCGTTCTCTCGGCAAGCCTCGCTCTTTCCCCCTCGCGACCCCAACGCCAACACACCCCTCGAACCCGTCCACGAAACAAAACGGCCATTCGCGGATTTTGAGACTCTAGACACGACTCTCGGCGACCTTCTCCGGGTCGCGCGACGAGCTTCTCGACCCTCGAGAATCGAGCATTGTCGTCCGTAGAACCGCGCCGGACGTCGGACGACCGGCACGCGTTTGCTCGTTCCGAGAAACCAGCCTTATTGTCAGGAAGCGCGCGTATGGTACCGTTGCCCGTACGACATTCTGAATGGAAATGAAACGTGGCGTCGCCTCGTCTAGAAATGTACGCGTGCAGAACCATTTCCGACACCTCTTGCCGCGAAACGCGGCTTTCAAGCGAGGTACCATCCTTGAAAACGCTGGCGATGATAAATAATCTTTGAAAGACTTCAAAGAAATGGTTAACGTGTTTGCTGCTACATAATCCGTATGTATGTGGGTCACGATGATTTTATACGGGGAAGCACTGCGAATATTTTTAGCGAGGAAGCTATTTTAAAGCTAGCAGACGACAGGATGTCCTTCCTGGAGAACGAGTGCTTCTTTTTATAAATTTATGATTCGGTGTTCTCACACAGAGTATGACAATGGTGCACAGTTTAAGGTTGACTAGAGAGCTTGAGAAGCTCTTGTGCCCTACTAATGTTTCAACACCTATGTGTTAGTATTACTGATATATATACTTTACTTTAAAAATATACAACATTTGCAGAGAAGAGGAAATTGATTCGAGATATGATTGACCAAAGGAAGCAAATTAATCGAAAGTATTAAAAGACACCGATTTGCGACCTGCATTCACGTCCTAAGAGATCGAGTGCATCCCAGCGTGTGCGAGGCCGCTTTACATTCAGACAGCCGTGTCGAAGGCTTTGATAAATTTAATTCACCGTCCGCAGACACTCGAAATGCCTCGAGGCGACAGCTGAATGGTACAGAAATGAGTACAGCGCTCTGTCTGTCTGTTTACCATTTCTTTGGAGAGCCATTGACATTTCACTTGTCCTCGGGTCTCCCATTCACAATGTCGATACTAATAAGAAGCATCACGGACGGACCCTAAAATATTTCATTTGCTTGCCTCATTTCGCGAGCACACCGTGTGCTCGACTGAAAGGGCTATCGTTATAACGGCGGATCTTTAGAGAGGCAGCCTGATGATACGGTTCCAGCAGCGCAAGAAGGTAAATTGCGACTAACGCGAGTCGGTGAAAAGCTCGTTTAAAGAGGGGCGCGGTACGTGTGTAAATAATAATGCAGCCAGTTGCCTGCAATCGCAGAGCTCAAGACCCATTTCGCGAGAAGGGAGCGACTTGCAGACGGAGCAGTAGCGTCTGGCGCGGGCATCGTGCACGGATTGCCCTACGGGGCACTGGATCCGTCTAAAGATCGCTTAGGCCACGCCTACTCGGACACTTTAAACTATAGTTTCACGATCTTCATTCGTTTATTAGGTTGTCCGATTCATAACAATAACTTTAAACAAACATAGCTTTCTCTAAATAAAACTTATTGATTAAAATAACCACCCCTCTTTATACAGAGGGGTCACGACGAATGAATGGAAACCTCGAATCAAACCTCGGGTCTACTATTGTCTTGATATTGAAGAGTTGAAAATGTAAATGTAAGTATTAAAAATTTAAATCGTCAAAAAGCAACACGGCTCATGGAATGATCTAATAGAAGAAAAATGTCTACGTTGAGATCAATGCATCATGTCCAAGGGAAAATCAGTCGATCGCGATGATGTACCAAGGATCAACGAAACATCTGGGATTGCAGAGTCAAAGGGTCGATCGGGACCAGCAAAGTCTGCCGGTCGAGACAAGAAGGGCATGATTAACGGCAAACAGATCTCCGATCTTGGGCTAACGAGTTGACCCAGATCCGACTTGTCTCGGCTCGGCAAGGTACGGCAGTCGAAGGACTGGCCGGTAACGAAGGCAAACACAATGACAAAGTTTCTGGTACTTACTGGTGAGTGGTGACGTTGAAGAAGAGATGGGAGAACTGGGGTGCGGAGTCCTCCGGTCCGTGTGGCGCCGGGAAACTCGCGACGAGCATCAGCGGCTTCCGGGCGAAATTGTGTTTGCTCTGTCTGAGAAAAGCCACGCTGTCGTTCGCTATCAGGTCCGGATAATAGTCCTTGCTGTACTCGAAGCCGTGCTTTATCTTCTTCCCGTTCATGTTCACGCTGTAGTTGTAGTACCGTGAATTCATTATGAGGCCGCCCCACTCCCGCCATCCCGGCGGTATGTACAGGCCGTTGTACTTGTTCAGATACTTGCCGAAGTACCCTGAAACGTGTGTTTGCGATAACGTTGGATCCGATTCCGCGGAAAGTGAGAGACGATTTGCTACGGCGAATCGACTTATCCGTGCGTTACCGCGACTGACGTGCTCTCTGTGCTCTCTTTCTCTCTCCGTCTATCTTTAATCCGTACACGAACGCGCGATCAAAAGACAGCTGTTCTTCGCGTAAATTAATGTAATTGTTGTGCAACGTTTGCTTGATTAAAATTGGCATCATATGCGAGTGATTTCTGCTTTAAATTATACTGTCAAACTAAGCAGTTTTTGTCTCGATGGTTGTACCTTTGCATTGCCCACCACTATGTAGGAGTGGCTTCGTATTCCCACCCCACGACTAATAGTCAGTGGTTACTCTACTGTGGTAACTCTACTGCTTCTCGAAAGAAATCAACTATAATCATCTAAGGTTGTATTTTTTCCACAAAATTGTATTTTTACAGACAATATGTGCAAAGGAGCAAGCATATTTTTTAAATTTTATTGCATGGCTGTAGTTCGTTATCGAGGGGTCAAATCGCTGGCATGCAACGAACCGGGCGTGAATAGAATAAAGTTTATTTCGCCGACAGATTTTTCGCGGATTTTGTCAAAAAATCAAGAATCAATGTTCGCTATCGGATGAATAATGACCGCAAGGCGTGGCCGGTTCCCTAAGCTCGGGCTTGACGAAAAAAAGACAGCTCTATACCGGACTATCGTAATAATAATTAATGTGCTACGGACACGCTCGGCTCGTCGCAGGAACTGACTCATGTAACAGATCGATTACCGCCGCTGACGGTATACTTTTATTTCGCGCGGCTCGGACCCGGATTGCTCGATCACCCATACAGATAATCCATATGGATGTTAACCAGCAGAATTATCATCATCATTATTCAATTATCGAATTAAACGTAAACTTCCATTATCGTTCCTCGCGAGTTCATTTTCCGGGATTCGAAAAAATTACGGAATGACTGATTGGATAGCACGGAGCAGAGATTCGTTGAAAGTTATGCGAATGTATATTGTACCCGGTGTTTACAGGTCGTTAGTCAATCAATCCAACATTCCTATAGTCTGTTATCTTCTCGTTTGTTCATAGTATCTTCGTTTCTCGGTCGAGCGCGATTGATCAAACAGATTATTTGTAAAAAAAATTCTAAAACTATGATCTTTTCTAGTCTATTTATTATGAAGTTCTGATTTAACATTTTTAGAACGTCTTCGATTATATTTCTTCCTCTGTTAACCAATTGAGGTCAATTTACCTCATCATTATTATAATACTCAATTTATTAGTTATAATCCCTTTGATACTTTATCATTAAGCTGAGGGTTTTAGTCGCACGCTTTTCAGTTATTAAAATTAGTACGAATAAAAATTTCGTTCCTTAAAGTTAATTTTAGTTTCACAGTCTATTTATTTATTATATTATTGCTGAAGTACCGAATTATGTACTTCCCTTTTACGCTTGAAAAATTGCGTTCGATTTGTCGAGTTTGCTTGTGGCACTGGATGGTTAATGACAATCGATCGACGAGGGAGGAGGTAGTATCGGCGAGGATAAATAATGAAAGTATGCTAGGCGCGAAGGGAACAATAAGGTAATGAAATTTGCACGTTCCCAACTCCTCAATCTTCCCGGAAGAGCCAAGAAGAGGAACGGCCGAGGAACCGCTGCTTTTCTTTCTGGAGGGTCTCGATAAATCAAAAGGCAATCCCATTTTCCGGCGGCTACCCCGGCCCGTATAAACGCGCGTCGGTAAAGGTTCATCTTGCCGGACGTTGAATTATTCATACGGGCAAAATCAAATAATTAATTCAGAAGTACCACCGACGTCCCTTTCGCCGTCCCTGCGGCGTTTACATACCTGTACCGGTAGCCGCGGTAGGGCTCGCTATCAAGCCTATACCGCGGGCTTATTTATAACAGCGGCGCGGGCCCGGTCTGTGTTAGGGCGAGTCTGGGCCAGAGCGGGCCAAGACAACTTTTTGCCGGGTTTGGACCACCGAGCCGGGCCAATCGCATTATGTACTCTCGTTTTGCGTTAACCGATGACATCTCAATAAAGGGCCGCCTTGTCCGCTAAATATAAAGAACAGTAAATCTTCCTGGAACCGGGGCCAGGATGGTTCCAGCGAAAATTCCGGCGAGGCAATCTTGCTCGCGGTCTTGCGATCTAGATTCCTCGAAGTCCGGATGAAAATTACTTTTCTTTGAAATCTCCTCCGCTACCGGAGAACAGGACCAAGCGAAAAAGTTTCTGCGTTTATTGAATTTCGAAAGCAGAAACTCCGACGTTCATTCAGGATCGCTCGCGTGGATAGATCACCTCGCTGTCAGGAACGAAATCGCTTGCGACGGAACGCTCGATCTGTTTTTTTCTTGGCCACGAGGCTGCCGGCGCGCACCAGCCCACGAAGAAAAAACGAGTCGCGGATTAATTAGTGAGGTCGTTTAAAAGTTTCCTCGATCGGACCGGCCAGATACCGTCCGGCCAGTTTTTGAAAGCGGGACACGTTTCTCACGGAACAGGTTTAAAGGATCACGGCTGATCCGCTCCGGGGAATTTGCATAAACGACCATTGCCGGAGCTCGGTGGCCGGCCGCTTCCACGATTGCGCTTTAATTGTCGATAATTCGGGCTTATTGAGTGGCGTGCCGTGAATACGTTAGCCGGCGAATACGACGACATACAGAGTTATCGGTTAATCAAACTAATCGTTTCGGAACAGCCCGTGCCGGGGCGTGACTTATGCAAAGTTGCCTTTGAGAATAATTATCGGCTTGTAACCCGTTCCTCCAGCTCCACGGGAAACACACTGCACTGTGTGTTTACACGTGTTGGATCTTTGCTCCGAAGAGCTGTAACGTGCCCTCCGCAGCGTCGCGTTTTCATCCGAATTCTTAATGCAATCGCAAAATACTACCATGTCGACAGCTAATGAGAACGAAGACAGAATAGCTTCTTCTGTTCTTGAAGATCTCGCTATCTCTTGAGTTGCGTGATGATAAGAGACTTCATATTACTTGTCATGGCAAGAAATTGATAACTTTTCCATTTCTGACCAGGAAATGAAGAAAGTTCACATCGCACAGTCTCTACTGTTATATCTTCCGACTGTAAGCCCAGTTTTCTTTAATAATAACGTTGTCCACAAAATAGCTGGCATTTGATTTCATTCCATTGTCCGTTCACTTTCGAGGAATGGTGATAACTTTCCTAGTAGTCGATTAAACGTGAGAAAAGAGATTTGAGGAGGCTGCGAATCTTCCGAAGCAATTTTTCCGAAAGTGCCTCGTGTCGCGTTGATCCTTGCGTAATCCTCCGGGTTTCCAGATAAAGATTTCTACCTTCCGAGTAGACCGTGTTTATATAACGAAGCATTTCGTGTGCATTATCCCGTATACCGATTCCCGCGGTTCTGTCAGCGAGTTGGTCGCGTGTTCCCCCGGGGTCGTTGCTACGACCGCTTCAAGTGCGCTTTACATGGCGCTGACTTAGCGCCAGCCTAAAAATACCTGGATGCACTAGGCCAGCCGTAAATATCAATTAGATTGTTATCGCGAACCGCGGTGCATGCGAAGAACGCGAGGCTCTGTGCATGTGTTGCACGGTGTGCTCCAATAACGATTGGGCAGGGCTGGTAACGAGTCTAATTGCCGCCGCGTCATTCCAGTTAATCACCGTCGCTGCGTGTTTCGCCTGGACAGCCTCGTCTCCAAGAAGGAAAGAAAAAACGTTATCGGAAACTGGACGCTAGATCTCTGCTGCGATGTTTCCTGGTCCCGGTCAAAGACTCTGCGGTAGCCGATGAACTTCGATCACCCTTCTTCAGGATTGTAGACATTTTCTAACCAATCTTCTCCGCTTTACTGGAGAAGCAAAGGGGACAACCCTTGCACCCTTCATCATTATTTGTTAGTTTTTATTACTACTTTCGATTCCAAGTTGTGCAGGGTTCCAATTAGTTCTTAGGGATTGCGTTGGTTCCTGTAGGTTCTCTACAGCTATTGGAGCTGGACCCATTAGCTTCCAAGACTTCATTTAAGTTCTCATTTTCCAGCAGCTAATTTAAACCGCATTCATATTAGGTTAATGAAGCGGTTCGTGTCTCTTGGACGAGTGAGCTGGAAAATGTTGCTAGAAAACCGGACAAGTGAGAATTTTAATGGTCCTAATGAACCTGGACGTGGCTACCTACATGAAGTTCCGACTTAATATCCTCCATTTAAAACTATATCCACATTTGTTACCGCGCGTCGTTCGTGTACCATAAAATATTACCTGAACAATAACAGATCTACTGATTACATGGTTTCTTGGTTCGACGCTGGAAAACTGAATGCTAGATAGTTGCAGGTAAATTAAATTGAATTACAAATGGGTTCGGAACCGAACCTCGTTACGCGGTATCGGCGTAAATTGGCTCGTATCGAGGCGGGCCTGAAGACTTTCCAGAATTAGTGTGGAGACTCGCGGCCATATATCCGGACATTACCCTACATCACAGTGGTTTTCCGTCGTTCCTCTCCAAGAATGAATGCGCGTCAGAGGAACAGGCTTTTGAAAGTTGTCTCCGATTCCGCGGCGGTTTGTCCGCCTCGATGCATCCCTTTTCGCTTTTTCGATCGATTCAGCGCGCACTATGTATATCCCGCTGCATCGATCGCTGCCGCTCCAACCTCCCCGTGGTCGACGGCCATTCGTTTTGTTTGTTCGGACTGAAGCACGGCCCCGCGACTGGCGCCAGGATATCACGGCTCCTCGGTCGTCCTTTTGTCCCGCTTTTGTCGGACAGACCGAGCGCCTCCAATCGGGTTTTTACGGTCTTGGCCATGCCGTCGCCAAGTCCCGAACATGCTTCTGCAGTTTCGCTTGCGTCCAGGCTGATTTTTCCGCGCCGCCGACCGCGACACCGCTTTCCACGCGCTGGCGAAGCAACAGGTAACACACCGTCACGTCGGTCGTGTGCGATTACCCGCACCTCCTTTCCCCCTCCTACCCATTCAAAGATCACGAAACAATTGACCACTTTCTTGGACCGAGTGCTTCTGCTCCTCTCTCTCTCTCTCTCTCTCTCTCTCTCTCTCTCTCTCTCTCTCTCTCTCTCTCTTTGATCCTTTGTCAACTTGCAGTACGTGGTTCGACAGAGAAATGAGAAAGGGCTTTGTTTTAGTCGTTCTGTACTCATTCAGCATTTCACATTTGAACTTCTTTATCCTCATTCATTTGAATATATTATTCATTTTCATACATTTATTAAAAGACTTTTCATCTCCAACGTTCGGACGACTCTTCCAGCATGAATTGATTTATTCGATTTAACATCCGGGGGCAGTTCCGATCAACTATCCCCGCAACATGGAAACGATCTCCAGCCTCCGACGTAGAACATTAACTCGGGGACCGTGGCGCAAAGCGTATCGGAGCGGATCGAAATTAGCGACGCCGCGAAAATTAGCATATCGAGGCGAGCGCGCGTGTATTTGGAGCATCGCGATGCGCCAAAGCGGGTAATACGGAATCCCGATTATTTCGGCTGGTGGTTTCGTGCGCAAGGTGTATTAACCCCCTTTTCACATGCTTTCTCTCTCTCCCTCTTTCTCTGTATATGTGTGTGTCCCGTTTTCTGTGATCGCGGGACGACGGCGGCGGCGGCGGCTGCCGGAGGATTTAAGGGTGGATCGCATGTCGGCTTGCAGCCGCGGTCTTAACGAGCCGTTTAACGATCACCGCGTGCCGCCGCTGCTCCGAGGGAAAAAACAGCTCGTATAACAAATAGGGGATTTTATGTTCGCCGCGAATCACCGGTTATTACGCGAAAAGTTCGTGATCGCGAGTGGCTCGAGATCGAGGAAAAGTACTCATGAAGGGCCCGGGGTCTGCGAGGATGATGGCCGCACGCGAGCCGACAGTTGCACGAAAAATAGGTAGCCCGGGCATAGACAATGAGCACTGAGTGCCCTGGAAGTGCTCTGATTGCCCCTGGGAGCGACATATTGATGCAAATGATGGTGGGAACCATTACTTCTCAGTTTTACAACTTAGATTGCGATAAAAGCCTTAGCATTCCCGCTCCCGTTTTGTAGAGAACACTGGGAGGGCGGGGCTTCGTTGCTCCTGGTTTTTAAGAAGCCAGAGCAATGCCCCAATCTCTCTTGATGTCTTAGTGCCCTTTGATGTTAGAGAAAGATATAAAAGAACCCATCCAGTTCTGTCTCTTTTTCGTGAAAAATCCTAAGCGGACGAGGCTTCGCTCTTCCCAAGTTTAACGTGGCCAGGACAGTGCTGCGCCTGGTACTCTGCCCATCTTCGAACTAACTAGTTACAACCTATGATTTCATAACAAACAAAGCTTTAAAACAGGCACAAGCATAAATTGCTCTGCGGAGCACTGCCCCGACTCCGGTATAATCGGGAGCAGCAAAGCCACGCCCACTCACCAAACTGTACAGAGAGATAATAGGCCCTCTGTTCACCAGTAGCAACATCGAGATTTTCATTGATGTCCTTTGATAAACATCTCTGACGCCCTCTGTCTCAAAGCACTGCCCTCGGGAGCAATTCAGACTGCTTCACGGGGCAAAAAGTACCAGTTGCTCTGTTCAAGACATTTCCACCAGATTGCTCTTCGATTCCTGTCGGTACTCAAGATACGCGATCGCTCGATAGAGCGCGCAGCCAGGTAATTACGTCGGACGTTCGCGGAGGATTTTCTTTGTTCGTCGTCTTGATCGGAGCGGGACCGAGCATGCGACTGCGTCGTCGTTATGGCACGATTATTTTTCCCGTCGCCTATTATATTCAATCAGCGCGACGCTCTACCGGGCATTAATCATAGAAGCCGTTCCTTGACAAGTTTCATGGTACCGGCCGGTCGTCTCGCGCTGATCCCGTCATTATGCAGTTATCACGATTATGCAGATAATAGGTCTCGATTTGTCTTATTACCGGTGCGAGCGGTCATCGTCGGAGAGAGAGAGATCTTTGCTACGTCGTTTTCCGGCTCCTCGTTGATCTCTCGATTGTCTGCGTTTTTTACCGAGTGTCAATACTCGTCCGCCAATCTTCGGTGTCTTATATCGTACCGCGAGTGTCAACGGACGCGCGAAAACCTGAATCGAGCTACAATGCGAGATACGTTTGCAATGATTTGAGACGATCTATCGATGGGAGGAGCTATAATCCACAGCTGCACCTGCGACAAGCAGACGGCCGATTATCTGTCCGCGACACCCACGCGAGACGCGTAGAGCTCTTTGACATTTCTTGGAATCCGAGAGTAGGTGCTTCGGAGCATACACTTTGCACGTGTCCCGTTCCTCGTGTAATCTCCCGGCAGATTTTCACGTAGGAGGCGCGGAATGGCCCTTCGGTTCGATGGGACACCGGCTACGAAATAGGAGAAACAGGAAAGACTCGGCTGTCTGAACGGGAATCAATTTTATGAGGCGAAAGAGGCTTTCTATTAATTGAACGACCAACATCGCTGCGTCGCGTCGGACCTTACCGTACACTTTGTTTTGTTTTCATCAACTGTAACGGTCATTTTTATTCAGCATAAAAATCCACTGTCTACTTATTAATTACGATCCGCTATGTGTGAACGTGGTGTAGCCACTCCGCGGTATCGCCATTTTGAAGTAGCGTAGGAAACGAGATTGTCAGGTCCTAAAGGCTGCAGGAGACAGGGCAGCTGAAGGTGTCGCTCGTTTTCATCGAATCGCGACTACGTCGCGGGCCTTTTGACGACGGCGCCGTAGAGGGTCGCCGAGCGCGCCCCGATGAATGCACCGATCTGCAGCGCTGCACCTGCACCGTGGGGGCCCTTTTGTGAGCGGCGTGTGTGCGACCCTCGTGTATCTTACGGGGCGAACGTGTGGGTGCCCTACGTTAGCCTGGCTCGTCTTCGACCTCCTCTCCTCGTGCTCCCCTCGTTTGCAGCCGTAGTATGCACTCTCCCTTTTCTCTCTCTCTCTTTCTTTCTCTACTTTCCTCTCGTGTCCCACGAGCACTCGAAAAACTGGCGGCGCGTCCTCTCGAGAGCCGCAACAACCAGGAACAATGCTCTTCCACGGGTCTGCGCTGCGGCGCGATTTAAATTTAGATAATCTCACCTGCACGAACCCTCGCGCTACCTGCACGCTGCGTGAACACACCACACGCCGATGCGTGGAACAGAAAGGCGCACCCCTGTCTGAGCGAGCCTCTCGTGTGAAAATTTCGGCTCGCGGTATCAAGATCCAATGTGCAGCAGACTCGATGCTTTCTGATGCACCCGGGAGAAGTTTGGCGGTGACATCTTTTGTATTTGGCTGCAGAGGGTGCTTGAACACACCTCGTTCTGAGGCACCTTGTTCAGTCTAGTTCCGAATGTGTAGTGCGATTTTTATTTTTACTGATTTGTAGGGTTTGCTAAGCAGCCTAATTGATTGATAAGTAGAAATGAGTAGGTGTAATTAAAAAGATTAGAAATATGAAAAGTCAACTCAATTATTAAAAGTGCGAGTAGATCGAAACACGGGCCATCCGAATGTCTACTTCGGATCTACGGGGGAACTTCCAACATCAGAGAACTGTACCACAAAGAGCCAGCTAACCCAGGAGGACCACAGACTCGATCCAGCTTAAAAAGATCAAAGAAGAAACGGCGAAGTTATCTTTCGGATTATTAGAAGACAGCTTATCTGCATCAGATGGGCAGTCTGTTACATCCGAATTTCGGATTACACAGTCAGCTTACATCCTCTATCTCCTCATATTCAACCGGGCCGGCCGGCGCACCCTCCTCGGTTGCATCACATGTTCATGTAGATGCGATCCAATGGATCCTGCGAGATACGCGGGAGCATGCAGTCCTCCCGGAGTAGAGTAACGACTACGTCAGCGACGGACGGGCCGTGGTGCAACAACAGGAACCTGGTCATCCTGATAACGGATGTAGACGGAGAGAGAGGGAGAGAGAGAGAGAGAAGAGAGGCTGGTCCAGGATCCTGGCGGACTTTCGTGCGATCCGGCCGCATCTCCGCTTGTATCTGTGTTCCGATCCCGTCTCCATGTTGCATCGTGCAATCGCGTCCATGCAACATAACTTGAATAGCGCGAGATATCGTCTCCGTGGCTCTTTGCTCGCTTCTCTGAGATACTGATGGAATCCCGTGCTGTCCCGGCTCCGTTTCGACGCGGATCGGCATACCGGCCCATATTGGAGCTCGAAATTGCGCGTATCGGATCCGGCAACAATTCGACGAGTAGACTCCTCGATCTGTTCGAAGTCTCGGACAGCAGTCTCACCGTTGCATCGGACAAAGAGGAAACGGACGCACGCAGATTTATAGCAATATTCGAGCAAGGAACGCGGACCCGCGCGAAGCTCGGGAAGACTGCGAAGCCCGCGAATTACGAGACAACGTCCCGAGGAACGCGGCTCGAACAACGCGATGTATCGTTTACTAGGATCTCCTCGAGTCATCGCCAGGCCCTCCATCCGCGATTCATGGAATACCTGTCCGATCGCCATATACGACATCCCGGAACCGTGCGAACTTACAAGCGTATAAGGAGATTTGTTTTATTACCGAGTCGGCTCGGACGTGTCGGCGTGGAGGTTACCGGCGCGGCGCGCGGCACGAGCACGTCGCGTCGATGCGAAAATACGGCCACGAACAATCGGACGTGCTGCCGGCGCGTAAATTCCGTTCGAACGCAGCTGAATTTCCTCCCGTTGCGACTAGAATCCAAGGAAGAGATTTCGAACCCCTGACAGTCGGGAATTTCCTGAGAGAGCGCTCTTTCAAGTAGAAATTGCGAATAAATTTGGAATTGGTGTTCTATATGTCATCAGTGTCGTAAAAATCCAGGAAGGCTGGGTAAATGAAAAAAGATTATTTTGGCCTAAAAATCTTCCGCAATTCTGTGTCAAAGCAGTTACATTCCTAAGCGATTCCGATAAAAACATATGGGTCTCTATTAATCTAATAGAGACTACAATCAAACAGAGATTAAGCCTATCAGTGCTCTAAATCTTGCTGAATCATTAGCGTTCGATTATCATTGAAGGTATCAATTGGTAAAATATAGATCCGCAACTAGAAATTTACGATTGCGAACAATCCGAAGATAATTCCTTCGGAAGATAATTCTTCACCTCAGATTTACTCCCGAGAACTTCGGAAGCAGTGTTGTAGCTCAGGGATTTAGGATGTTCGACCCCTACTACCAGCGAGACCCGCGGAATTAGGGTAGCTGATTAAAGCCTGCTCCCCTTTGAACTTTTCCCTTCGCCTAAAGAACATGGCTCGGATAGCCTACTTTGCGGAACACTTACCAGCGGACTTATCTCCAAATTATGCTTGAAATTACGCTGGTGGTACCTCCACGAGTCCATTATGAGAAATTACGGGGCCACTCATTCCATGCATACATTTAACGCGCGATTTAATAACCGATCTGGCCGGTGCAGGCGATGGGAAACTGATTTTTAAAAGATAATAATTCTCATTAATAATGCCAGAGCGGAAATTCACTCGTCCTTTCGTTCGGTTTTAGCTGGAAGATTATTCTAGCAGCTGCAATAAACATGCTTTCAACTTTTTAAATCTTTCGTTCCGCGATATTTGAGCAGATATGGTCGAGACCAGTTAACACGGCGTTTGCACCGAATTCGCCGGCTTATCTGCCACGCGAGAAACAACAACATCTCTCAGAAAGATCGAGTGTCCTTCCGATGAATAGACTATCGGCGCTCTATCGGCTTTCTCCAAATTTTTCTAGACCGCCGAAAAACGGCTTGTTATCCTTACGTAAAGGCAGTTGTGAGCCGCTATCGACGACAAGCTATCGTCTCGGAAAAGGCCAGGGTGTATACCCGGTTCAACAGGATCTTGTAAATTAGAGCCGCCACGACCCCGTATCTCAGCCGGGGCCCCGCATAGATCCTTGCGCGCGAGAGCTATCTCTCAGCTACGAAGATTATTCGTGAAAGCGGCCCCCGATGGAACCGGCCCCCGTGCATTCGAATTCTCCGCGCAACATCGTCGTCGATCACCTGGCGAGGGGAGCCCCATAAGAAAAGAGATCACGACCGGGCGGAGGAACGCGAGCGGCGACAAAAATCTTCTCACGATCGTGACAGTTCGACCCTTCGACGGCCAGAGACCGGAGACAGGCTCCTGTTGGGTGAGAGAGCCCTTCGAGGCCCTCGCATTCCCTTTAACCACGACACGGGGCCGCGTCCTCTCCTTGTCCGTACGTGTCTCTCCCCGTTGTCCGCACGTCTACACCAGCTTCTCTACGTACGACCATATTCGACGAGAGCCAGGACGTTGCTCCCTGAAAGCGGCAGGCTTCCCAACCTTTCAGGGGGCTGACTCGTACGAACCGTCGAAAAGGAATGAATTTTTGGGAATTTATTCCAACCAATAGGTCAAACCATTTTTATGAATAGATTCAGGGAATTGGAGCCAAATACAACAATGTTCGCAGCACAGAGTTCAAATTTCAAGAATGACGTTCGGATTTGAAGAATGTCATTGAAGTTCAGAGAACAATGTTTAGATTTCAGAAATAACATTCAGGTTTGAAGAATAACGCAACGTTCAGGTTTGTAAGACAGCGTTCAACAGGATTGGCGGCTTTGCAGAAGTTTACGACCGTCCGACAAGATGTCGCGGCTCTACAAGTAAAATAACACACTGTACGTTCCATTCTGCCAGTGAAGCAAAGTAGATGGCCAATTATCACGATGCTTCGCACCGTCGCGTCGCGTCGGCCTGCACATCTTTGATCTTCGCGTCCCAGTTGCAAGGACACGTTCGACGAGTATCAGTCAAGGCTGCAAAAAGTGATTCCTTCGAACGCGTCGCTAAAAAGAGCGATAATCAATCAATTTGATTCCTCCTCTAGCGAAACGTTTTCGAATTACAGTCTTGGTTCGAAAATTGGTATGTTTGACCTGCGGTAAACTTTCGTTCCAGCTTGAACGTTTTAAAGAAAAGTAAAGAAAATGTTAAATGTTTTCGAGCAGGTAAATATTCTAGAGAAATGATCGTTTTAATATCTAGGCGGATTTGAACTAATATCGAGTACAACAATATTGTGACGAACATGAAAATATCTCATACGAATAAAAAGATGAACTAAATTGAAAAGTCCAATTTGACGACTAATTAACATGTATGTAATGACAGCAGGTCAAAGGTGTTGAGAGAGCGTATTATCCCGATGACGAAGCGTCGCGTCGTGGCGAGGATTCTCCAGCCGTCGATTCGCGGAGGATCGGTTCGCGAACAATTCTGCGGGTCGGGTCGGGCGCGGGCGGGAGCAGAGAAAGAGAACTGGTTTCGTTATCGTCGTCTGTTGTACACCGAGTGTCCCTGACCAGAATAGCGGGGCTGGCAGACCGGGCGACAAATTTTCTTCGCTATCTTCGCAAGAGGATCTTGTCACGCGCGCATACGTTAGGCCCTGGCCTCACCTTTAAGCCGCGCTCGAGACCCCACGCCTTACGACAACGGGCGTGAAACTAGACCTGAATTTGCCGATGCTAATTAGGTCCGAGAAACTAGTCGGCTGAGTGATCGGCGAGCGTTGCACTCGCCGGAGGGTGCACGAGCGTGAATCTTGCCAACCGATATGAAACGGGGATACGAAACGTGCGCGACCCCGAGCCCACGGATCGAGCCCGGATCGTTCTCGATCAAAATGCATGCGATCGTTTCCTCGAGATGATACCATTTCTTTTTGCTCAGATGGCTCGCAGAAGTATGAATTTCCCTTTGGAATAGAATTAACCTAGCTGAAAAGGTACACGTATGAATGTAAATCTGCCGGGGCGCTCATAATGAAGATGGAGATGAATACAAATGATGGAGAATTATGAGTTAGTAAAAGAAAATTGTTGAACGTAAGAAGTTGTACACAGTCGTTGAAACAGTTTCTTTTTCGGGATCTTTCTCTAGCCTCTTTCTGTATCCTTCATGTCAGCATTTTGATGTGAAACTTGCGTGACAGCAGCTCCAAGATACGTCTCTATCCTTTTACGCCAATCATGACGAAGATAAAGGTGAATATAAACGACGAGTACACATATCATTCTCGGTTTACAAGTTGATTGAAGTAAATTAGAATGCCCTAGTTGTAGGAATCTAGAAATAGCTTGGGTTATTTCTGTATCTGCCTTTTATGATTTTGACCCATTGTTAGAAATATGAAGGACATGTTTCATTCAGCATCCTTTTATTTATCTATCTACGTGGACCTCTGTAACAAAAGTGCATGCAATAAGATAATAGACCCTCACGTTATTATATTATTTAATTCGCAAAAATGTTCTGTTTTAATTAAGTGAGATCCACGGTAGAATCAAAGCTCCCAACGCATGGTTAACGACACGTATGAACGTTTGGAATGCGTACGCGTTTGTAAGTCGTCTTTTGAAGAAATATTTTGCGAAACCCACGCGGCCACCCCAGCGATCGACGATCGATGCCCGCGTCTTTATTAAAGCCGTTTCTCTCCCTGTCTCTCTATGTGTTCGATGCATAATGCAGCGACAGGAAGTAAACGCAAGACGTAGCCAAGGCAACGGTATTGCCTCGATTGTTCGACTGTCCTTTCGCGTTTCTCTTGCCGAGAGAAACGGCACCTCTCCTCCGCTCTATGCAAAAAGGTTTCATAACGATTTTTACTATCGAAACAATGAACACGGTGTGTTGGGTGATTTGTATAATACGATCGATACAATTGTCTTGGAACCTTGATTGTAGGGTACATGCTAGATATCGTAGTTTCTTGGTACTGCATCATTCCAAAGGTGGGGGTTGACGAACTGGGGGCCCGCGAGCCCCACGTTGTTCCCCCCCTTCTTTCCTAGCATGCTGGGACTTGGACAATGTCCTGTCGCATATGTCTGTCTTCGTAATAGATCTATAGTCCTTTATGTCAATTGTCAGTTGACGTGTCTGCCGCATAACTTGTACATCGTACTACCCACAGAGACTGCAGTGATGAAATTATTAGAGCCACTTGCATAGGTGGACGACTTCGTATTATAACAATGAAATATCTTAAAATACAGTCAATACCAATCTATTCTGAATTATATTCTAATTATTATATTCTTATTAGATTTTTACAACGTGCACAATAAATGTATTCTTTAATTGCGGTTCTAATGAGTTGGTCACCTACTATATTGGTTGGACATCGAAAGTGAAGCGATTTGTAAGAGGACTATGGATTTCTTGATAAAGATTGAGCAGGTGATTCGTCGACCTTGGAGAAAGGGTTTCGACAGCGTCTTTAGGCAAACGTTCGCTTTACGACGCCCTTCGCGAGCCGCAGGGTATAATGATAAGGCCACACACGCGTCGAAAGCCACGCCAGGTATAGAACAGATTCACCGGGGGATAACAAAAGGACCCGTGGTCGTCGATGGCTGGAAGTGTTGAATGCGAGAACGGGTAGGTAAAACATTCGGTAGCGTGGCTGACACCGGTCTCTGGGACCTGTTAACTGAAAATGCCAACAACGAGACGAGTCGCACGACGAAAACGCGCAGCGTATTTCCAGCTGCATCGGCAGTGTCAAGGATCTCGCGACAGAAATACTTGGCAAGTTGCTAATGGCATTAGTTGATCAAAAAATACGCTTTTCATACTAATAATCTATCATTCACAAATTGGGTCTAACATAGTTGCAGTTCTAAGTTCGAAACTACCTTCAGCTTGGATTAAATGAAAAACTATGTTTTCGAAGTAGTAGGATTTAGACAACAGTCTAGTCACGAGACTATTTCCTATTTGGAATGGCAATGGCCGTACCCGTTTGTATCGGATCGAGGGTCCGATACGAAAAACAGCTTTCCCGTATCGATAGATCGCGGAGCGTCCCGGTGGACACATCGTTGGCCGGTGATATCTTAATAGAATATCTGGATCGATGTTAATGGATCTCGCGGGACTTTCGAAAGTCCGCGGTGATCGACGTCCCGCGGATCCATCTACTTTCGCCGGAGCAGATATCTTCCTATGTAAATCGAACCCGGTTCTGTTATACTTATTAACTCCGTGGCTCCGCTCGTGGCATCTCGATCTCCGCTTCTCGGAAAAGGGTATCACGCGACCCGACGTGTGCTCCGGCCCGATTCCCGGCTGGCGTGCAACCAAACAGTTCCGAGCGAGAGAGCTGGAAAAATCTACGAATCGCGTAAGTATAGGCTCTAGTCGGTTTCTTTAAAACGGGCGGTCAGTCGTCATGAGAACCGCACGATATCCTCGGAGAATCACGTCAGCCTCCACTTTTTCCTGTTTCCTGAGGCCAATGCTTCGTTCTCACCCCTCGACGGATTTATTTATGTTCAAACGATGCATTCTTCACCAGTTATTCACGGATTATCCTAACCTTTAGAGGGTCGGACTGACCACTAATTTTTATTATTTTCGTAAAGGTAATTCCAGTTTTCAAGGAAAAATTCCGGTCCTCAAAAGGTTAAACTATGTATTTTTATTTAAAGCAACTGGTGTAACGTGTATACTGTTTGCGTATGTGTATACCAGTAAAATGCTTTTGTAATCGACTCTTACGGGACGAGGAGAACGCGTCGGATAATACACGGTTCGCGGGATGTAGAATATTTCTGGCGAGTTTAGAGCGGCGATTAAAAACGTTGCCCACCCTCGTGTATCACGCAGTTTATCTGCACAGTCATTCGGTCGGTTTATTAACACTTTCAGATAGAGGCCGGACACTCTGGCGTTCGTCGTGCGACTCGATATCGTTCGAGCACGCAGGGGCGGATACAGCCCTTATCCTAGGGCTATTCTCCACTGTACAATTTACGCAGTTTCTCGCATAGCCCCGCTTAAAACCTAATTTACCGATATCAGATTTTCGCACGGGCGTGACGGTCGGGTAACATGCGCAGGAAATGGCTACGCGAGAAATCGTGCGAGAAATACGGGCTTTCTCGTCCCTTCCGGTGGGCAGATATCGTCCCGCGATTGCCCATTGTGAGCCCCAAGATACGAGGGCTACTTTTTCTCGAAGAAAATTAACAGGAAGACGCTGGCGTGCTTCCCTCGGAATCGGACTGCTAATTATTTTAAATGAAGTGTGGCACGGAGATCCTCTTCACCGTAATAGCAGTATCGAGATCTGTAGTTTCCTACCGAGATGTAATGTTGTGGTAATCGAATTAGGTTATTCTTCTAGTAAACTGTTACGTAGAATACACCAGTGATAATGCAGTGTTACTATTTATGCAATTTATGATCTGTCATCAACCCTTGATATTTTGCAAAGGATAAAACGCTTTGAACGAAAACATTTTTGAATGTGAGAAAATCATTCTGTCACCTATATATGGATGAGTCAAAGCTGGATTGGTCAATGTACGAGGGTTTTTAAAAAATTGATCAAGGTAAACGAGCAATTTGTAGAGATTACTTCCAAGCTATGAATACACATAGGTGTCAGTACGACAACAATCGAACATTATAAGCGAAGTTTCATCTAAACCGGAGAGGGACACCGCCCCTCGGACCAACAATAGAAGGGACTATCATTTGATGACAGAGCCCTCGATTCAGCTGTCTGCTCTCGAAGCGTCCATCTCCAAAGTCTCGACAGGCGCGCGGCGCAGCGGGTTCTATTAGATCGGTCTACCTGTTCCCGAGTCCTCGACGCGCCTCATAATTGTACCGCGCTGCTGCACCGACGCGGCGATGCAACTTGACGAGAGCCGGGCAACTGGCAAACAATGCGAGCAAGAATCGAGCATCGGATTCATCTGATCCGCCGACGTTTCCTGAATTATTATTCCCCGATGATCGATCGGCGTTCCCCGCTTCTAAACGCGGGAGAAACGCGTCGCGACCGCTTTTTGGCCACTCGGAAGAAGGCTTCTCCGGTTCTACGAGCGGAGATTCGCAAGCAAGATCCACCGGATAGCCGTGTCGGAGAGCCAACAATTGCGAGCAGAGGCTCGTTCGAGCCACAGCAACTCGGCGAGATCGAACCCCGAGGATTCCACCGGAGAATCCATTCCCATATTCGTTGCGGCCGGGATTCGAGTGTCTCGGCTGGCACGTAATTACCGGCCGTGGAACGAGAATCACGGCACCGTGGCACGAAGATAAAATGTGACCCGGCCAGGTAGCCGCCGTGTTTTCGAAACGACACGCTCCGAGATTTTATAATTGTCCCGGTCCCGTCTCGTAAGTGGTTGCGTCCCGATCGTTTTCGCGCGGTTGTCCGATACGACTGGATCGTAACCGACTGGCTGCCACGGGGCATGGACCGGCTAATGGTCTCTGATATTCGTTCTGGACGAACCTTACAAAATACTTCTGACAACAAGATTCAACCCTTAAATCTATGATTGATTCACGGTTACGGCGATCGCGACTGCTTTGACATACGCAGATTCTTCTAATATCTTTACAAGTTTTATTCGGTCAACCCATTTTTCTGATAAATGTATAAAATCCACTGTCTGATGATAAGCAATGCCTCATGACCTAATATATCAAAGATTCAGTAATTTCTCCTTAGCGTCGCTTTTCGCCAGCCAATCAGAGCGAAAACGAGTACCCTCCACTGCTCCCTAGCGTCTCGGAGTCTCGCGAGTCGCGCGACGGATTAAATGTTCTAATCGTCTCAATCCCTGTCGCCATCTACTATAATCACCGTCTCGCCCCATCGAAAAATCGCGCTCCGCTTCGAATCGGTCGTTTCCACGGTAATTGCTCATGCAACGAGGATTTATTGTGTCGAACGTACTTGACTCCAATTACTCGCGGCGAGTCCGTTGCGCTCGCCGAGAAATAAATAGAAACCTCGGCTCAATTGAAGGTGGCCAGATGCTCTTGCTCTCTCTGTCGTGTTGCTATGGTATCGCGTGGTGTCAGAGGTCAGCGAGGCGAACTCTCGCAGTGGCGTACCCACGTCGGAGAACCGTGGGCTCCCCTCTCGTCCTCTCCTTCAGACAAATGGCAAATTCCTCTCGGACCGCGAGATCATTAAATTGCAATGAGCGAGACCGCTAACGAAGAACCCGGCGCAATAAATAATCCCGGGGAATCCCGACAAGGGCTGGACGGTGCTCCGTCGACAACTAGAAATTGTCTAAATTATCAGCTCGTACCCATACAAGGGCGATCGTGTCGCAACTCTATGAAGCGAAGAAATTGTACGCGCAAAATTGATCAGTTATGACTAGGAGACACAGATCGAGTAACGCAAAAATTGTGGGCCATTCTCGAGAAAAATGGAGCTCCTTAAAGGGGGCAGAGAAAGAGAGTCGCAGCGATCGAGAAAGGTGAAAGGGGGATCGGTACTCACCGGTACGGTATCCAGCGTTGCTCAGGTAAGTGGCGAACGAGTGCGGCTCGTAATCTCGTTGCCACTGGGGGCTGCTGCAATTGTCGTTGTTGGTGAAGACCTCGTGATTGTGAACGTAACGGCCGGTCAGCAAGGAGCTCCTGCTCGGACAACACATGGGAGTGGTCACGTATGCGTGTCTCAGCTCGGCTCCCTCGTCCCTTATTCGCCGGAGGGTCCGCGGCATGAAGTTCAGCGAACCTGAGGGATCGGACCAACCGCAACAGACGATCAAAAGGTTCGTTCGGCGGATCTACCGGGCAGCGAGCAACCGAAAACAGCTCGGATCGGATTCGAAGATAGATAGAGTCGGGGTAGAAAGAAAGAAAGAAAGAGAAAGAAAGGGGTCCGGCGCGGCGGCTGGAGATTACTTCTTCGAAGAAAGGGGGGCAAGCCCCCCTCCCCGAACCTCGTTTATCGCGGAATTGAATTTTCCCTTTTTACCTTTTGCTCGCTTTCTCACTGCCTCTAATCTTTCTTCGGGAACGACTAGCCGGATGCAGCGGCTCAAGAAAGAAGGGGATGAAGGAATAGAGATACAATACTGCACGGTTAAATTTACAACGATTTTTTCTTTCAAGAACTGTAATTATATTATCTGTATCCGAGTGTTCTGCAATTATCGCCCATCGTTATGCAAAAATTTCAGTACCACATGAAAAAACAAGGAACTCGGACATTATGTGAACCGTTTAACTGTACCGACCTAGTTCGACGTCCTGATCGTCCGTCAATATCAGCACGATGTTCGGTTTCCTCTCCCTCGGTTGCTGGTACGGCAGGTAAGGCGAACTCGACTGCGAGTTGTAATTGTTGTTGTTGTTATTGTTGTTCCCGTTGAAATTTTTATGGAGGGAACCACGACGTTGTTGACCGCCCCCGAACGCGTCCTCAGCAGGGGTGCCCGCGTCCGTACGCCTGGCGCTGACGCCCAACAATACCACCGCCAAAAATTGCAGTAACTTCCTCATGGTGGATGCTGGTGGCTCGTCGTCGGTTGCAGGCTCGTCCTCTCAATCGAGTGTCATATCATGGCTGCTGCTGTAACAACCAAGGCGTGTCGAACGCGTTAACGAACGTTTGCTACTGACGTCCATCCCGACGAGATCCCGATAAATCCGTCCCTCCGTAACGGACCGTAATCTTTCGCGGGGCCGATCGCGAAATTGACGACCGAGTCGATAAAATCGCCTATTGCAGAGACAGCCTGTCTTTAGCGGCTGTCAGCCCCCCGTCTCGCTTTTTTCTTACTAACCCCGCAATTTAAGAGCCCCATCGCCGAGGGTGACCATAGTGAAAGTTTCGTTCGGTTAGGGACCGATTGCATTTTCATTGAGAAGTGTTTCCGATCAGATTGATATTTGCCATTGATGTGTTAACCCCTTGCACTATAATATCAAGTCAGATTCGTGATGCTTTGAACAGAATCTGCTATGTACGTAATTAATTTCCTTTAAACGAAAATAAAATTCGATTTGGTTACGGTGAAGGTACTTTGGAGGCCGCAATTTCACGGTGCAATTTCCTGTGCCTCCGCTCCATGCTAATTTGTCACCATCGGGGACTGTGTTCGTTTCAAGTTAATAAAACCGTAGAAACCGACGATATTATCTCTGAATAAAGGTGCACATCGGGATTTCGCAGGAGACAGAGCGAGTCTCGCGCGCGAGGTTGCAGGACGTGGTCACCCGCCACACAGGACGCTCGCATGATCGCGGCGCGGCAGGATCGCCGAAGGGTGAAATTCTTGCGGCGACCGAAACGGATTGGCTAACAGCTTAATGGGCCTCGCAGCCGGACAGGATACGCAACCGCTAATTATTGCCGATAACTCGGTAAAACCGCGAGTCTCGAACGCGACGCACTTGTACTGTGCGAAACAATTAACCGTGTGGGGAACGCGATCTCGATTTCATCGGGGAGCGTAACTCTCTTGCGCGAATACCAACGGTGTGCCTTGTGCAGGACGTGATCCTCGTAACAAAATAGTCTGCGGCGAGCGTGGCCGTGCCTCGGAGAAAGATGAAAGACGTAAAAAAGAATCCAGACAGGCTGCCTCTCTTGGCCAGCGCGCAACCATGATCGGACGGCCGAGGTTTTATAGCGGATACCCGTCGCATTCCTCTCGGCGGACATCTCGCGGACGATCGAGGGCCTCGTAAATAGTCGTTAGCACCTGTATTATCCGCGGCCCGATGAATAGCATATAGTCTTCGCTTAAATCAAACACTGCCTCTCGCGACTCTCCTCCCCGTCTCTCTCGTTCTCTCTCTCTCTTTCTTTCTCTCAGCCGCGCCGTCGTGTTTCTTCGTACACGCTAATACGCTCGCTTTATACGAACTATGGTGGTCGTAAAGACGATTAAGATTGTGCCCGCTGCCAGCATATTTTATAAATTCATAGACCATGTGGGATGCTAGCGGTCGTGCGTGATCAATTCCATCGAACGTTTACTTTTCTGGTTTTTGCCAGCGTATGTTATAGTTGCGGGAAACCTTGTCCGACAAGTCTGGAATTTATCTTCCCCGATGGAAGAAGACAATTTGTAATTGACCATTTCTTATTGCCAGGTAGTTGGTTTGTCGGAGGTAGTATTGAATGTTTTATGGAGGATTGAAATGATAGGGGTAAAATTATGGTGGTAAACGCTGCGGGCAGGATGATTTTATCTCGTCGAATGGCTATGTAGAAATACTCGTTCAAGGATTGAATGGACATCTGCCTTGATCCCATTTAATTCTCAGTTCATATATTACGATACTTTGCATTACCTACCGGAGGAGGTTGTTTAATATCTGTGATTCGGTGATAGTCATTCCTTAATAAATTCTTTTATCGTTATATCAAGTAGTAACGTCCTAATTCGGTTCATTCTTCTTCTTCGTAAGATGGAATATCTTTAATGTTGAAAAAAATGGATTCAATTATGATCATAATTTTAGAAAGTCTGTCTATGGCGATAAATAAATTTTGTTCATATTTCTAGTGTTTTAAATTGCTCGAACACGTTCTTCTCATGAATATATAAAATTCGCTGTCTAGCAATGACGTTACCCACATGTGGCATAATTATGCAGGGTTAATAGACTTCCGGCAGGTGAAGCGTTGAAAACTGTACTTTGAGAAAAATGGTACGAGACGACTCACGCGGTGGAATCAACTTTACGAACAAAATTCGCAGTGGAATATCGGCGAGAGGGATTACAAGATCGCCCCGAAAGCAAGCACGAAGGCACAAAGGGGCGTCGTCTCGTGGCAGGAAGCATAGCATACACGGCAAAGCAAATTTCTGATGCGGTTCGAACGTTTCCCACGGTGGAACCGTCAAGGAGCGACTTTTTCGCGTTATTCGCGTCGCGATCCTTTCCTCAGCCGACCCATTTCACGGGAAACACGGGCTTTTATTAAATTTCTCGGGACGTGCCGTTCTGTTTTCGCTGTTTCAACGACGCGCCGCGAATACGGAACGATCGGTTCCTGTTCTCGTCGACGCTCGCGTGTTTTCGACGTCGCTTTTCCCCATTTTCGCCGAGAGAACAACACACGGTTCTCCCCTATTCGAACGCCGGTCTACGTGCTCGTTCGCGAAGCGATCGAGTCGGTTTTGCACGGCGTGTTTCGATCGGACACGCCTTAAATACGATCCGGCTCGAGTTATAAGTTCAGCCGAGCCGTCGTGTACACGGGAATCCACCTTCATAAAGTTCGCGCCGAGTATAGGTTAGCGCGCGCGTAGATCGGCGAAAGTGAGATTTCATCGGCGAGTTTGCCACCTGGTGAACGAGAGCTTCACCTGTCTGAATGAGAAGGGTAACGAGACGGTATAGGGGGGATGATCGTGCCACGGAACCACGTCTATTCCCATCGGACACGGACTTCCTGGGTTTCACTCTCAAAACTTTCGAATGGACACTTCGGGTCTCTCGGGCCCGCGGTGGGAAGTCCGACGAAAAATCCTCGGAGATCGGTTCGCTCGACTGAAGGAGACTTTAAACAAATCGGACGTTTGAGAAACTAAATCCAGATGTAAGAAGGACGTTAGATACACTTATGGCTTGTTTAAATCTATAAAACGCTAGGAAAATGCATAGTGTAAGGAGATTTTACCATTAATCATAAATAAATGATAACCGGCTATTTTTTGTGTAACATTACGTCAGACCGTAAAACAAGAGAATTACATTTTCAGCAAGAAACCCGCACCGTTAGAACGCGGATTTGACGCGTTTTCAGCTCAAGGACCCAGCTTTGATAAACCATTGCATAAAAAGTCGACGCGGTTTCGCTTCCATCCGGCGCGGCAGCGCGAACAAGTTTCTATTTGATCCCCGATCAGATACAAGCCGGGTATCGCCGGAACAAATTCTTCGTAGCCCGCGTACAAGGTCTGACACGGCCGCAGGAGCGTCAGGATTATGGATCGCTAATTAGCGACGCCTATTCGCGGCGTGGCCGGGTCCGAGTCGGCCCGGAAACGTGTTCAGAGGCGGCTGAAAAGATGTCAGGAAGTGATGTCACGGCTGATCTGGCCGCTCGATCCGGTGGCTCCGGAGGCTGCATTAATTACCGCTAATTGATAATCACCTCGTGGTCTCCGGACGGAGAGCAGGTAGGCAAATAAGAGAGGCCAGAGAAGAGGAAGAAGGCTTGTGGAGAGGAGCTCACAACGAAACAACGTGGGTCCCTCGCGGGACCCGCCGAAAGGATTCTCGTGCGATCGTTGCGCAATTTATCACCTGGTAATTGGCCGCGCGATTAATTCGGGGGCCCGAGTAGCTCGAGGAACCCCCCTCGAACAGCGTGGAAAATAAAGAGCGGTGCCGGTAATTAGATTTTGACAGAGGAGCAGCGAGTTCTCTCGCCGATTCCTCACGGTTCCCCGAATCCTCCGGGATCCTCTTCGGCCGCGCCGATTTGTTCTGGGCTGCCGGAAACTGTCTCGAGCAGAACGTTCCACGAATATACCTTTGATTAAAGGCGTCTCGGCGAGGTCTCTTTCCAAGAGAGCCGAGCCATTTCTTCGTTTCAAGGATGTTATGGAAGCTGACAGGAGGGCTGGGCAGTGCCGCGTTCGAGGAATAAATGAATCCTAGATCGCGAGAATCAATCTTCATTCGGGGCATGAGCATCCAGGAACGTATCTCGCGGGGGGCATTGAACCGTGACGGTCGCCTCTCTCAACCATCGAACCCGACGTCGGCTAAGAATAGTCAAACAATAATCCGACAGTCGGTTTCGCAACCGCAGGAATTGAGTAACAAGTCTCGGGTCGCCGTGATTCGAAGCCATTGTGCCCGCGAGAAGCAACTCTACAGGAAGCGAAGTTGCCCGGCCGAGAAGCCGGCTAGCCTCCGCGTCTCCTCTGCTCTCCTTCACCTGGGAAGTACCGTGATATGGATCAGTCGTCAATTAGCACTCGATCTCGTTAGCGGGCGTCGCCTAATCCAGACCGAACGGAGACACAAACATAGCTAACTAAGTACATACATACCGCATATTTTGCAGCTTTTTTCTCTTTGGTTCGTTTTCCTGGGTAATCACAAACTAATTTATATTTGTGTCATCAAGATATTTGCTGTAATTACGCAGTCAGTAATTATTGAACGTCTTAGAAACTTTTGTGTACTGACGTAATGTTTAATCACGCAACAGTAGGAAGCGAATGTTGTATTTTAATTTCTACCATCTCATGGCTCATCTAACGAAATCCAGAGAAGACCTTGACACCTGAAGGCTACACAGAGATCAAAATACCGTACACTACCTGCTCTCCCAGTGTGAATAAAAATCGAACCGTTACGGAGACGGTGAGAGCGTGATGTAAGGGATAAGAGATTACCGAAAACTGAGAGTGAGTGACATGGAGAGGTCCCAGCAGGTGAAGAAGCAGCAAGGACGATTCCGCGAGCAAGACGCTATCCGAGCGGCGTGGGTGGCACAGCCGAGCTATCGACAACAGATGCACGCTATATACGGGCCGGAGTAGGTCGCAGGTAAAACGGATGTTACGTATTCGTGGCTCGCGTGTAAACCTGCGATGCGACACGCTCACCTGGCCCGCGAGTGTAGGTCGATCCTCTGTAGGTCGGGCCTCCAAGTGAATATTCATCCGAGGCGTTTCGCCTATTCGCGCGTGGGAAGTGCCGCGAAATTTACGAGCAGCTAAACGATCCTGCTGTTCGTCACGATAACCATCGATCATACGATACTCCGTTGGAAATGAAAGATCAACAGGGAATTCGAGAACGCGATTTAAATTACAATACATCTCTTCTCTCGATGATTTCAATTATTTGAAAACAACATGACTCTATCCTTATATTCTTCTGATGCACTTACTGTGTTTCATCTACTTATTGTTATCTAAAACACATAATATCCCCATTTAATAAATTGTTTCCAGGTTGCCAAAGACGCCAAAGGTCTCTCGACTCGTTCCACCGCAAGAAATTGATCCATGCTGCATTTCTTATCCGCATGCATTACCAGACCCCATCAGGACCCACCAGCTAGCTCGGCAAAAAGCTACTCTTCGTTCTCCATTTTCGCTACAGCGAGAAGTCACGGATGCAAATCATTTCGAATGGTAGAGCAGGCCAGCAGGCGCTCGGCGCGTTTTTACGTTCGGGTGATATGAATTAGGCGGTTTTTTCTCCCGCAAAATACAAGCGCATCCCCGAGGTGCTTGCCTTGAATAGGACCACGAGAGCTGGCAGAGTTACAGTTGCCATTGTTGCCCTCCCAGCAAGCGAGCGAATGAGCGAGTTCGTCGAAGAGCCGAAATGGCACTTGGATATGATTTACCGTAACGTTGCCGTTCCTATTTCAGCATCGGTCACGCTGCAACGCGTTCGGCCGTTCGAATATGAATATTAGGTGGGCCATTTTACGACTGCGTTCCGCTCGCAGATGCGCGTCGTTTTGTCGAAGTGTCGTCGACGTGTAACGAGGTTAACTGTGGATCAATGGACCATGATCTATCGACCCGTGAGTCTTCGCGTTTACGACTCGGACTGAGCCCGCGGAACTCCGAGATCTCTGTACCACCGGCATTGTTCGACTCGAACACTCGGTTCCTATTGTAGAAACCTTTGTTGCTGCTTTCTCTGATTGAACATAAAGTTCGCCTCGCAGACAAGCCCGCTAATTCCAAGTCGGGAACCAGGCATGGAAAGCCTTGATTCTCTTGAATCGACATAAACAACGCTCAAGACACTCGCCGAGGAAAATTTCTCACAGTCAACACTTTTAAATTGTCGTGATGCCGCATTAAACAGACATTAGAACCCAAGGGGACGGCGCTATCGCGTTCTCCGCGGGCTTTGGTCGACCTTCCTCCGTTCGAAATTGCTTCATTGATCTCTCTATATCGGATCGAGAGGAAGCTGGGCCCACAGGTGGGCGTGCTGCGCTTCATTGAGCCCAGGAAACGCTCATTAAGAGAACCTACTCTGCAGAGAAAGTGACTTTTATATTTCCGAAGAGGACAGGCGTTGAGCTTTCTATTGACTTTGATTGCAGCAACCACTTCGACGAATCAATTTGTGTAGTAATATCTCGCGAGAGAGTCTAGGCACGATCCTCCTGATCTGGTCAACGTGCTGGCACTAGTGTTAATATCGTGCGAATGTGATTTAACAATGCCGGAAGCAATTCACTATGAGGATGCGAAAGTTTGCTCGACTTTCCTACGTCCACAACGTTGATCTCTCCATTATCTCCATAATCTATACTTACAAGTAAGCTTACAACACTCCATTAAACTGATAAAACCGCTATTTAACATAGACAAAATCTGCAGAGAAAGTGGCCAATCCTTTTTCTTCCTACAAAGAGGACATCACTTGCCGAACTTTCTATGCACTGTTGCTGTTACAAGCAGACGAACAAATCAATTTAAGAATGATCTTTTCGTTCCACTTCACGTGGTGGTCCTTAATGGCGTACGAAAGTCGATTGAATAAGGAAAATCGCGGATAAGAATATTGATTTCGAAACACCGAGGAGAATCCACCATGAAGAGAGTGCAATCAATTCCAAGGAAACGGCACGCGGAAAAGTCACGATTTAACACCTTGGACTATAACCGGCCAGGCAAAAAACACCGTGGTGAATCGGTTTCCGCGTTGGAGATCTCCGTCCGCGTGTTATTACGATTCCCCGCTGTTAGCACCGTGTCCGAGGCACGAGGTGTTCCCGCCGCGTTTCAGGATCCCAATCGACAGGCTGATGATAGGCTGGGAGAAACCGTCGGGGCTCGTAACGCCGAGTCGCGGATTAGACCATCTGCGGTTTGCAATTGGCCGCGGCTCGTCGAGCAAATAACAAGTCGGTGAACGGTCGCGATTATCGCGTGTGTAGACAGTCTTCCTGCGATCGTACTTCGGCGGCCTTTCAACGAGCCCGGTTCCACTCGGTTCACTGGCTTTTGATATGCGATGCGTCTGTTTGTCAATCTTCGTCTGCCGACAGTATCAATTTGAGTCTAGACATTCTTATTTTAATCCTGTATCATTATATCTTGGAGATTTTCTCTATTTTGTATTGGCCCGTACATCGTATTGATTTACATCGTACTATTTATTATTTCCTACAATAATTAGTAAATTCAATTATTTGTCCTTGCAGTACATTGATTTGTTCTAACTTCTTGTTTTCTCTTTACCACTATTATCGTATTCACTTTTTTTGGTAGAAGGTGTTCATTTGTTTGTCTCCATATTGCAGTATATAGATTTTACAGAAAAGAATTTTAGCAAATTGAACATTTGGTATTCTGTCAGTCTCACATCGTTGGACAAATTAATTTAGTAGAACGAGGATCTGACGAGGATTAAAATGGTAACGTTGGAGGGTAGCAGTGATTGTCATCGCTACGAGGAAGAGGTATCAGTACCCTGAATACAGATGACATGTATTAAGGTCAAGGTAAAAGGACTTCGCATCTGTTGAGAGTGCGATTCGCATGACCGGCATGTGTAAGAGCAATAGTCCAAGGTTGTATCGCATCTTATGAGGCTAAAATTGGATCGTTTAAAATCGATGGGTTCAATTATCCGATAATTATCGAACGTTAATCCCACTAAAGCGAATAAGAATTTATTTTTATACTGGGATTAAATATGTTTCAAGTGTCTCATAAATGGTGGAATAGCTAAATGAAGCAATAGATAAAGATGCTAACCTAGAAGCTACCTAAGACTAAGAAGATTTCGCTTGGCTAATATGATCAATAGTTAAGCATCGATAAGCTTCACAAGAAGTCTGCATCTCACTGTCCTCTAAGTAGAACACAATTAAGCATATTCCAATCGAGCGACGACCTATTATCCTAGACTCCTAGGCTCTACTTGCGCACCCAGCTCAAGAAACCAGGGTCCCGGGCAAGCGACCAAGAGGCATGCTGGCGAGTTGAACAGAACAGACGGCCAGTGTTCAGAGGAATTACCGTCCCCGGTGTTCCACGAGAGCTGGAAAGCACGGAAGCTCGGTAAACTCCCGGCCAGTTAGTCCCGGGGCTGATTTAATCGCGACAGACGTAAAGACCCGGGACAAGTGGTCGGAACGCGCTCGCCAGAAGGGAGAGGAGCCAGCGCTAAATCCTGATCGGCCGTTTCGTGTACAAGCACAACAGAACCGGGATCCCTGACGTCACACTTCCTGGAGCAGAACAGTTGGAGAACGAGCCCCGTGGACTGAATTCAGCGCAATCAGATAATGCACTCGCACACGTGCGAACGCGCCGCGTTTCAACTCGGAACGCATGCAACGGGAGCAACCACGTCCGTCGACCGGGTTGCATCTGTTCGTATCTGTTCGCGTTCCACCCAGCACGAAGCGCACACGCTCGTTAAAAACGCGACAATGGGCCTTGCGAAGTCACACCGATCGTAGAATCGGAAATTGCCTCGCAGCTGGTCCGGCGACCGTTAACGGTTCGCTCCTACGGCGAGAATAGATCATTGATTTTTCAACGCTGATATAGCCGGCGAAAAGAGGGCTCTTTGCATCTTGGTCGAAGCCGTGATTGCATCGGACAGCGAGCTCTGAGACCACTTCGCGAAATCTCAAGACCGTCCCCTGGGATTATTGCGGGGTTCTTTCAACTCTCGATTGCTCAGTTCAAGTCTCAGAAATTTTGCAACTTCGTTTCGATTGTACGAAACAGAAATTAAATAGAAGTGTACTGTCCCCCTTAATAGTTTTAGTAAACCGAGAATAGTGTAATATTGATCTTAAATATATTCTGATGCCTTTTCGGTTTTCCATTTTATCTATTCAATTTTGTCATGAAACCATACAATCCGCAGTCTATTTGTTACAAATATGATCAATCGATATTGGTAAGAAAGTTTTACAGCACGCAGGTGAAAAATAGTGGTCTAGTTATATACAAATCTAAAATCATCAACATAAAATTCAATATTGAACACATTCTACAGATCCTCAAAAAGATTTCTCAAAATAAGCATGACGCTCTGAAAGCATAGTTAGGACTTTCTAATACCAGTAACGCTTCCGAAGCACAGGTCATAAACCGTTTACACGTTCGCTCGAAGATCTGGCCGCCACATGTGCACCGGTATTCGACAGAAGGGAAATTTCCTGTCCCAGATCGTGCACCTATGAGCTCGCCAGAGATCTCGTGATAACCGTTTCCTGCATCCGCCTGGATCGCGCGGATTCATTCGCTAATTAGTTAAACTGGCCGTACGGAGTCACTGGATTGAGCCCTGGCACGCGTGTTCGACACGAACACCGATTCGCTCGTGACACTGTTGTTCGCTCGCGGTGATTCAACGCGGAGGATGTTAAAACAATTAATGTGACCCAGACGCTTGTTCGTTCCGAAAACGAAAAGAAAACGATAGTTAGCGCGACGCATTTAGACGGTGCTCGTTTCGCTACCCTTTCGCTTCGTTCCGATGGCTGGATGGCTCTGATCCAGCGAGTTAGCTTGTTGTTTCTGTTCTGGTCTTGTGGAACATGAAAGCGGAACGCTCTTTTTGATATCGTCCCCCAATTCATGCTGAATTTATTAACGTGATGCAGGCACGCTTAAGCTAGACAAGCCGAACCAGATTCTGGCGCCAATCTCAGGGTTAAGTAATGCCATCCATAATTGAATAGACTTTTCACATTTATTTTTAAATTGTTTAAATTATACCATCAAGAGAATATTATTATATTATATTCTTATCTTATATTATATTCTTTTCTGCAAACGAATCGTTTGAAATACATATAAGTTTATGGGAATTGCTTTCTGTTCGAGTGATTAACGCCAAAGTGGTTCAGGAGGCACGTCCACTAAAAGATCGAGGGAAAGGGTGAAGCTTGGGCGCCCTAACGAAACATTTCAATTACAGCGAGCGGGAGGGTTCCGAGACTGAAAGTAAGCGTGGGCGAGGAACAATAAGAAAACAATCTTGGAGTACTTTCTCCGCGGAAGGTAAACGAGCCTGTCCCTCCGCGATAGTCCTCATGATTCAAATCCTCGATCCGGAATCTCGAGGGACATCAAGCGTGCGACACCCCCGCCGAAAAAAGAAACTGAATAAACGAAGAAGGGAGCTTCGGGGAGAGCGGAGTACTCTCGCGAAAACTGGTGGCTTCGTGAGAGAGAGAGAGAGAAATTTCGGGGAGCGCGAAAATGAGAAACGACGGGTGCGCCTCGACGCGACGCCACCTCGCACGGCCAGTTATTGTTCTCGGACGAGAGGGCAGAGATTTCGAGGGAAAGATTTCCGAGGGGGCAACTTCTCGAGCTGCGGGACGAGATCGAGATCGTATCGCAACGTATTCCACGGAAGCTCGAAGACTCGCCGTATGAATGAGAGCTGTGCACCGAGACCAGCGGGGCGAGATAAAAACGAGGCGTCTCTCCGGGGTAAACGTCGTGGCGAGATAAATCAGAAACTTTTCAGGGGAACCGCTCGCGCCGAAGGAAATCGTCAACTTTATTGCCAGCTGTAATTTCGGGAAGTGGACGCCGTGAAAAATCTTCTACGCGCACACTCCCTGCGAAACTGCTGGATTTTAGACCACTTTCGACGCTGCTTGTCCACGATCTCCGCGCGATCCACACGTTCACTGTCGTAGTGACAGAATTCTCTGTCTACCTTCTATAATTCAAATCGAGTTCCACACTTTTAAACATTATGACGAGACTGCGGATCTTTATGCAAAACAAAAATGTTCTTCGTCAATTGCAAGTTCTTTGCAAATTTTATAATGCAGAGAATCGACATCCCCTTAAATTCGTTTATTCTCTCTAATTATGACTTTTAAAAATTATGGAATAATCGCTGGTGTGTAATATGTTAAGCGATAATTTTGATTCGAATCCAAACAGTCTCGAATTAATTCGCACACCCAATATATCTTTTCTCCTTCTTTTTTTTCTTGTCTCTTTCACCACGCGTTCACCGCTCGAGCGAAAGTTACACTCGCGATCGCAATCGAGCAACGGCGGGCCCGGGGTTGGCAAGAAGTGAAAAGGTCGCGGTTCGATGTAGTGGATAAGGGACAATTAGCGACACGTAATTAACGAGGGAGGGAAGGCGTAGAGAAAGAAGGGCGGCAGTCGAAGCGAGGCAGAGCGAGGAGAGTGTTTACTCGCGTGCGTGCACGCCGCGATGCAAAAGGGGGAAAAGAGTGAAAGACAAAGTTGACAGACGGCCGCGCGAAGGCAGACGAGCTAAAGGGTGGAAGGAAAGAACGATGCTGGCAAGACGAGGACCGAGAGACAGCCGGGGAGGAACGCTAGACAGCTTGGCGGCTGCTTTATCAGCCTACGCACGTACGAGTTCCCGCGATTCAGCTTCTAACGCGCGAATATCGCGGACGTTCGCTTCGTTCGAATGCCTCCGAGCGAGTTTTCACTCGTGCAAACTGCCTCTTTCATATGAGTCGTAAGAACCGCCGTTGGAAAAACTCCGGTGGGCAGTATCTCGTTTGACGATAAATATAAATGAAATTGCGAAAATGGCTACTTTACATACGGTCCGTATTTTATGCGCCAACGCCGATCGTAAAACGCAGTCATATTATTTATCCCCTTGCGGCTCGCTTGGACACGTGTTGTAGCAATCAAGTTAAAAGGTTACTTTTACAATACAATTATACAATATCGAACTGTTACTTCCTCTATCTCCGAATACATCGAGTGGTCAATTAGTCGTTTCCGAGGAAAAGAAAATTTTATTCGCGTCTTACAGATTACACTCCATTGGAAGGATTCGATAGAAAATTCATTGACGCAGTAACGATCCAATAAAATATTTTATAGTAAGATAAAAGAACGAGGAAGTTCGTGCCATTACGCAATGGATGCGATTCTCCATCAGCGAGAAATAACAAACACAAATGAGACAAGATGAGCATCGTCGAACAGAACTCAAATGTAATTTCCACTATTTTCAGTGGAATCAAGCTGTCAATTATGTAGTTTTCTTTCCAGGAAAAACAATTTTTATTCCTGTTTTACAGATGACCTCAGTGGAAGGATTTAATAGGAAATCCATCAACGTACTAACGATCCAATAAAAGATTTTATAAAGTACAATGCAAAGAAGTTTGTCTGCAGGGTTCCGCGGAAAATAACGAACGCAAATGAAACAGGATGAGCATCGTCGAACAGAAATCAGATTTTCTGATAACAATGGTACCGGCGCCAATTGCGACTATTTCTTGAACTCTCGCTCGAGAGAAAACTGCAGAGGAAACTTTATCTTGGAACGAAGGAAAACATGAAGTGGGGGTTCCAAGTTGCAGGAGTGCTGTGAATTTTGTTGTGAGGTCGGTAGCCCAATTAGCCGAACGGGTACGGGACAGACGCGCGGCGAGTTTCTGCGGACTTCTTAACGAGAATTTGTTTGGTTTAATACGGCAAACAGGCGGGCGAACCGGCTCCGTTTGTCGCGAAAAAGCCGCGGAATTACGCGCGACGTTTAAGAGCTTTAATCCGAAGTACGTAAATTGGTAATCTCTTGGTAAATACCTGAAATGTTTATCGCCGTCGTTTCCATAGCCGGCCGATTAATACGCGCGGCGGATTGGCGCGATAACGCGCGGAGCACGTGGCCCCTTTCTCGCTGTATTATATTTCACGCGCCGTTATACAGTCAGACTCACAATTGATGGTACACACTTTAAATCAGAATAACGCTTTTACAAATGCACCAAACAACTTTACTGCCAAGCTAGATGGATTAGTTTCCTAGACGATATGTAATGAAAATTTTGGAAATATTTCGGTTAGTCTGAACTACGTAAAAACATAGTAAATGTTAATATTCATAACATTTTTATATCGGACTGTAACGAGATTTAAAAAATGCAATAATTTTCTCCACCTCTGAAAAAATGATATATACAAAAGTTGCACCGTATACACGGGAAAAGATTATGACGTGAAAATTTTTTGCGTGCGTGAAGGCGTTTTGGAGATTTCATGGTCACCTTGACTTCTTTAAATGGAAAGACCTATGTATATCTTCTGTATCATGAATCGATAGAGTATCAAATACCCACCGTGCATGCTGAAAATTTTGAAGGACCGAAGTCGTGTTTGTAAACAAAGTTATTCTGATTTAATGCGCGTACCATCAATTATAAAACTGACTGTATACCGTCCCCGATTCGTTCCGGCAATTAACACGCCGTTTTTATTAACATTTCTCAGCGGCAGTCGATCCACCGTTTAATTGCTACACCTGTATCGAGGACCGGTCGTCTTTCTCGTTCGCCGGTCCGTGTCGCTTCAACCGGCGACGAAACCGTTCTACGAAAGGGGTTATACCCTCGGCGAAACGCTCCTCTCGAGGACACGCCTCCCCCGCCGAAGCGGCGCGGAATAATTTAATAATTCGATCGTTAATTGGAAATCGGTCGCGTCGTGAACAATGCTGCCTTTGCTGGCCGACCGGCGACGCGCGCTGCGCCACCCCGAGGGGTGAAACATGTTTCTCGATTTAATTAGGCGACCGCCTGCTGCTCGAAATTGTTGAAAGTCGTGGGAAATGCTGGCTCAATCCAGAAACGTTTATATTTGATTGCACGGTTTGGTAGTATACTTTGTAATGGTAAGAACCACACCTGGTCCAATGGCGGAATGAAAGCTCATTGTGATTCTATATCTTAAAGGGTCTAGCCGGATAAGCATGGGCCAGCGGCCCCCGCTCCGATTTTCCTGATTTTTGTCTTAAAACGTCGCTTTATGTCTAAAAAAACATTGTGTAAAATTTTAAATGTCTACCCCTACCGATAGGGGTGATATTGAGGTAAACTCCCCCGCACTTAAATGCAATTTTCTCTAAAACGAGAAAAGATATCGACATGGGATAAACGGCAAATAAAAGATATAGATACACTCTATATTCGAGATTTTTTCAGAATTTTTTGCTAATTATTTATAGTTGAAAATAATTAATTAATTTTTTGGGAATTTTTTTCACTATCTTCCCCTGGGTTGACACCTACCAAAAAATTCTAAAGTGTTGCTATGATTCTAACCTATTTTGTAAAAAATTTTCAAAAGTGTCCGTTTGGTGGAACAGTGTCAAAAAAAATAAAATATGCCGGCGAACGCTCGGTTTGATCAGTAACGGCGCAGCGGCCGAGTCCCCTTGCGGTGGCTAGTGACGGGAGCGAGCGGGAAGTCGGCGCTTGTACGGGAAAGCTGATACATGTAAAAATGCGACTAAATCTTAGCTTACATTGATGCAGAAAAATACGTGTAAAGCTAGTTTGTTGGAGTCAAGTAATAGAAAGAAGAAGCTTCTCACAAGTATGTTGTATGGTCACGGTGTTAGAGGCTCTGCTCGATACTACGTCGACTAGCGATCAAGGAATATGCCGACTTTGCGGCATGTTCAATGACGGCTTGCCGCGAAATGCGGGAAACGCGAAACGCGAGACCTCATTCGACTGTTACGTTACCAGTATTGTTCGAAGACCAGGAGAGCTAACTGTTCTGTCATACGCAGTATGACATGTAAAACATTTTAATCTATATGATAATTACAAATTAATAATTATGTTTGTAATTTTATCATATAGAATATTGAAGTGCAAACAATAAAAATCGTTTAGTTTATAAATACATATAAAAAAAAGAAAAAAAACAAGAAGAGAAAGAAGTTGAGTTGAGGAGGATTCGAACTCGAGCCATACAACATACTTGTGAGTAGCTTCTTCTTTCTATTACTTGACTCCAACAAACTAGCTTTACACGTATTTTTCTGCATCAATGTAAGCTATTTCCTAGAATATAATTGTTTAGACTTCCAACTGTAATCATATATTAGAAGATTTAGTCGCATTTTTACATGTATCAGCTTTCCCGTACAAGCGCCGACTTCCCGCTCGCTCCCGTCACTAGCCACCGCAAGGGGACTCGGCCGCTGCGCCGTTACTGATCAAACCGAGCGTTCGCCGGCATATTTTATTTTTTTTGACACTGTTCCACCAAACGGACACTTTTGAAAATTTTTTACAAAATAGGTTAGAATCATAGCAACATTTTAGAATTTTTTGGTAGGTGTCAACCCAGGGGAAGATAGTGAAAAAAATTCCCAAAAAATTAATTAATTATTTTCAACTATAAATAATTAGCAAAAAATTCTGAAAAAAATCTCGAATATAGAGTGTATCTATATCTTTTATTTGCCGTTTATCCCATGTCGATATCTTTTCTCGTTTTAGAGAAAATTGCATTTAAGTGCGGGGGAGTTTACCTCCATATCACCCCTATCGGTAGGGGTAGACATTTGAAATTTTACACAATGTTTTTTTAGACATAAAGCGACGTTTTAAGACAAAAATCAGGAAAATCGGAGCGGGGGCCGCTGGCCCATGCTTATCCGGCTAGACCCTTTATGGATTCAGTATTCAAGGTATACATTAAAAGGGATCAATAATATTCCTCGATCAGCTCACACTAAAATAATCCTCTAGCATTTAACACGGATCACTGGATCATCAAATTGAGAGTATTCAATGTAAAATCGTTAATCTATGCGTACATGTATTAATATAGTTATCGAGCGCCATATTAATACTAAATCTACAGCGCACTAAAGTTGATTACTGCAAGTTGTCTGATAAGGATCAGAAGATTGAGTGTACCATTTTTATTACAATAATTATTCCGTATAATTATAATGCTTGTGAATAGTTAAAGAACCGGTCACTTGACCGTGCTAGGTTCAGTGTTAAAAACCTGTTAGAGGTATGTAAATACATACATTCAACCTCCTCGGTTTATAAAAGAAAGCATAGATCAGATACAAATTCCTGATGCTTCTCATCAAGGTGTTCACGGCGAATCAGTTTCCGCAAGCAATTTTGCCATTAACCGAGATCGCATGATCGGAGAGATCCAATATTGTAGAACAAGAGGCAGACGACCGTGACACCGACGAGACACCTGAAAAGGGTCCGACGTTTATTCTCGTCCCAAAAGCGAAAGAAATCGCCTTGCCAAACGCTTGTTTCGCAACGGGCCTGGTTGCCGAAGAAAAGCGCGTGTGCACCAAACGGATGCAATCGGGTTGCACAATCTCCGTGCGGCTGCCGTGCACACGAGAGCCGTGAAGTTGCGTGCTGCGGCCTCTTGCAACCGCCTCATCCTTGAACGAAGCCGCAAGGTGGATTAATAGCTCGATCGTATTCCCTTGGACGCCAGCCGATCACGACGACATCGAAGCGATATCTGAGAGAGAGAGAGAGAGAGAGAGAGAGAGAGAGAGAGAGAGAGAGAGAGAGAGAGAGAGAGAGAGAGACAGTGACAAAAAAGCAGGAGACGTTTTTCGAGCAGGGAAACGGCGTGCAAGGTGGTTGCAATATCGGCGCGCATCGCCGACGTCTTCGGACGCTGCACTTTAGTTAATGCAGCGGCGGTCTGCGGTCGCAATTTCTCACGGCGAGTACGGAGACACGTAGCACCTAGAATGGGCTGCCATCTGGTCGAATGACGACGTTTAGCGATCGTGTTCGTGACACGGCAGAGAAATCGGCAGGGAGCTTCGACTCCTGAGGCCGATGCGTTCAACTTTTCTGCAAAAATTTGTATGCCTCATTCACTTTTTCTCTTCCTCTTTTGATCAAATTAAAAAATTTCACTCGGATTACTGTTAGTTAAATCTTACAGAACTGCGCTGATTTATCTCTTCAATTCGTTCAGGTTCTTCTTTTTATAGCACTTTCTTGGATCTCATTCGTGTAATTTGTTTCCGTCTTCTTTTAGTCTGTGTTACTAACAATCGAATTCTTACTCACTTATTCCGGGACAAGTAATTTATTTATTCTGTTGCTTGTATTTTATTAAATCACACAAGTCACAGATGCATATACAGATCCGCAGTGCAATAACGAAGATTGAGGACAAGTTCTCTACCAATTGCTGCAGTGTGTATTGCGTTTTCGCAATCGCCTTTAAAAATCGCTTCGTACCGATATCGAATGGCCGCAGTAATTTCGAGGTAATCCGAGCCGGAATAATTGATAAAGCTAAAAAACAGGTCCAAAGGGAATGCAGCGCGCAGAAGAGCAGGAAAGTTGGCGTGCGCGAGGAATGCGGTTATTGGGCTCACGTGTCCCGGTTATTGACAGAGGAGGTAATATCGATGGATTGGATCGTATAACTCACGGAATCGGACCTGTACCTCTTTTGCTCCTGTGTTCCCACAAGGCAGCTTTCCAACTCTGTCTTCTCTTCTCCAAGAAAACGAAACCGCGCCGCCGCGCCGGTATCCTCGACGGAAAATGAGAGTTCGTTGCTCGGGCGAGCATAAGATTGCTACTACCATCGATCGTGGAAAATTAATTATCGTAACAGAAACTGGAGTCGTGTTACGCGGCACTCGAAACGTTATCGACGTCTCGTTTAACTTCGCGAGGTCGCGGGTTCCGCGGGACGGTGTGGCCCCCTGCCGATAATTCACGTCGAAATTTGCGAAATTGATTAGCGTCGAGCTAAGTTTTCTCTGTATAACATACTATACAAACTGAGTGATTTACACGCGGATCAACGGGGGGTCGGATGGAGAACGCGCTCGCGAGAATTTCTTTCGGAAAGTCTAATAACAGGTTGCGCGGCCGATCATAATACTTAGCCGGTTTCCAGCTATCCGTCGGGCCAATTAAATTCATTAGCCTGAAATTACGGGCACGGTGGACGGCCGCGAAAAGTCGTTTTGCATCGGCCACGGTATCAGTCTCTCATGACAGCCGATTTTTCCAACGAACGTGTTGACTAATTGCGATCGGCACGGCGGTCCCGACAACTCGATCGTAGCGGAACAGGTTCTCTCACCTTCCTCTTCACAATTTCCGTGGACCGGGGGAATCGTCAGAGAATGAGATAGATCCCGGGATTCCTCCCTCTGACGACTCAATCTATCGGCAAGTTTGCGAGAAGAGACGCTCCGAAATCTATTACGCAAAACTCTAAAAATACCTCGTGCATAATCGAGGATCCGTTTGATCGTAGACCTCGTCCAACGGTGTTTCGGCCGGCCGATTAACGCGCGCCGTTCCGAATGAATAATTGACCGCTTTAATAAAGCCAAAACTCATCAATATTAATGGGCCAACCCGGTGTGTGTCTTTTCTCTCTTTCGGCCGAGTCCGATGCCCGGATCTCCTCGAGGATGGCTCGAGACTCAATGGCCGTCGAGGAGCACTCTGCTCGCTCGTCGAAGCGGGATCGTCTTCGAGTCCCGGCTAATTCATTTTTAATTTCCATCGGTGTCCATGACGGCTGCCTCGGCTACCTAGAGGTTCGTGCAGAAATACCCGGAAACGAACGATCAAAGAGAACGGCGAGAATCTTTAGACTTTCGATCGGATTATCGAAAAGTTGTTAAATCCTCGACTCCACTGCTCCGAGCACTTCCTGGCCTCGAGGACTTCGACCAGACGAGAATAGCGACTGCTCTTTGCACTTGGATTGGCTCCTAGAGGAAATGTCTTGAGGCAGATGGCTGTACAACAGAGATGAAAAAACGGCAATGGAAATTATCTCTTACTTTGCCAAAAATCACAACAGTCTCACGCATTTGAAAGCTCAACAGCTCAACCAGAAACTCACCAGTTAAAGTGTTATTAGCCGGTCCGGCAACGTCGTATTTCCCGAAGAAGCTGAGCAGATGAGCCGTCATCGTCGTCGGAAAGAAAAGCTTCGCCGTTGAAGGAAAGTGTTTCTCTAGCAGATGTCGAGGTTCTCAGGCGATTTGACGCCAAGACGACAGGCCCAGACGTCGGAAACGATGGTATACGAATAAGTAGCCGAGGAAATGTGTTGAATTTTCAATATTGTACAGCAATGCGACGTCGCTCGATCCGAGACCGACGTGAATTGGATGTCAAACACGCCCCTTCGAACGCGGAAAAACCAACATTGCGACCGGGGATGATTTAAACTTCGCTGCTCCGTTGTTCCTCGAGGTGGAGAAGAATGGGCAGAACTTCGATCGTTTCGCGAAGGCACGGTGGCCCCGCGAGATCGGGCCTATTATTTCGCGCGTATCGTCTCGCGATATCGCGTTACCGGGGCCCCGGTTAATGCGCGCCTCTAAATCTCTCTGCCGTGAAATTACTTTGCGGTGGCTCGTCATTATCCCTTCAGGACCGTTCGCGCGATTGCACACGCTGAAACTGTTCGAGCGAGGAGCCTCTCCCCCCCTCTCTGTCTCTCTCTCTCGTGTTACCCTCCTCTTTCTCCCGCGTACCATTAGCCGGTGTTCATAATTGTTAAATGGCAATAACGGACGGTCGACACCCCACGGAAAATTGAACGGTGATGCCCCGAACAGCTGTTTAATGGATCGTAATTATTCGTCGCGTCTTGAGATCGTCCTGTCTGCTGCCGGAGACTATATGCAGTCTCGCTTCAATCACACACACACACACATCTCCGAATTTCTCCCTTGTTCCTAACTGTCCTTGTCTCGCTGAATTCCAAGAAACTTCGATTTTGATACCCGGACATGTTTATCTCCATTACTTGGGCGCGCTGAGGTACCCATTCTCAGTCTAGTTTCTATGTTATCCTATCTTAGAGAAGGTTCTGCAGCAGTTATGGCTGAAATAGGTCTGGGTTAGGTTCTGGGTTCTGATAGTCGAACATTTTTCTGGTCACGAGTTAGCTACTCTGTATTGTTCTAATCTCTGTTCTTGAAAAGAGCCGCAGAAATTCAACTTAGTTGCGCTATCTTGAACTAGGTTCTGCGGCACTCACGCCTGGGTTCGAAGGAACTTTCTGTACTGATAGCTAAACGTGTTCTGTATCTCTTCTTCACCGAAAAGCCTCATCAGGAAGTACTGTACGATGTCGGGCCGCGAATCCCTTAATGTTCTGATGAGATATGTTTATTTTCTCAACCGGGCTCTCTATCATGCTTTAATCCAGGCTCTGTGGTTCTTGGAGCGGAGATCAATTTAGCTACCGTATCACAGCCTAAGTTCTATGGCATTTGTAACAGGATTCCAAGGAACTTCCGCATGAATACCCAAACATGTTTATTTGTACAACTTGGCTACTCTATCTTGCCTTAATCTGGCTCGTGTAATTCTTAGACCACAAATCAGTCTAGCAACCTCATCCCAGTCTACATTCCACGTCTCTTAAAGTCGTGTGCTAAGAAATACGAGTTCTGATGCTGAACCCCTAGCTACCCTAGTCTAGTTCCCAGCCGCACCGTCTCATTCCCATCAATTGACAACGATAGTATGGGCCACTGTGCAGGAGAAGCATGATGCTTCGACGCGGGGGACCGCGGTAAAGGTGTCGTTAACGAGTCCACTCGATCGAATCGTCGTACGCCGTCACCGAGTCGCCCTGTCACGGTCGTTCCCGGCATGGTGTCGCGGATACGTGGCCAGCGGATTCTTAAGATCCATTCATCCTGGGCCTCGGGTATGTTCACAGTGAATACCATTAAGCGGCGCATTCATCGTGGTTTCCCGTCTCCCTCCGGCTGTCGTTCCTTTCTCCGATCGCGCGGTAGGTGAGACCGTCGACTGGCATACATCTTCATAGACCGGTCGACGATGTTTGTTCCTAGGCGATCGGTCCGTGCGCGCGTCCGGCTTCCGCGCTTCGAAATAAACGCGTCCTCAGAGATAAGGGACAAGCACGCGGAATGCAGGCCCCGCCGAACTCGTATATGCACGACGTTCTATCTTCATGGCTGACCGGTTCGCCGTAAGTAGCTTATTCCAGCTGTTTAAGAGACCGGAGCCGGCCCGTTCCGCGTGTCCGCCGATCGAACACCCCGTGCTTACGCGAGAAATACACGGATACGGGCACACCGTCGCCAACGAACGTGACAGAAATAACGACGAATCACCGAGACGCTCGGTCCTCGATCCTATACCTTCTCCACAGCCGTGATCCAATGTTGGAGCAATCAAACCCTCGACGAGAGAAGCGAACACTTGTTTGCACGCGACGAAATCGTTTGGAAAATTCTGCCATCAGATTAACGACTGCTTAAGCAAACTCGGATTTTTATAGCAAACGTGATTTAAGCTGCTCGTGATGTGACTTTGAGGCTTTAACACTTGCTGCAGCAATGACCGGTGTGTACTGCTTTGTAAAAATTCAAGATCGCATCTATTTGCGTTTTGATTTATTCACACTTGTCAAATGAGATTACATCTGTTCGCATTTGCGTGCGCATGAGTACAGAAAATTATTCTGAAATTTTCCTTGAGACTGCTTTGTAATTTTATTAATTGTGGGAAGAGAAACCTGGAATCTTATGCAGAGATGTAAATAGTTGACGCAGTCTTGGATGTGAGACGCTCGGGAACCTGATTGGCTGAGAACTCGATCCAGTCAAGTGACACGCGACTGACGTCAAACTAATAGGAACAAAAACGTGTCGCTGCGGAGGAAAGTCTAGAAATGCTTCCACTACGAAACTTCTGTTTCCTTTCCTCCGTAGGCTATTCCAGAACCTAGTTCTAAATCCTATCTCAATAAAGGTTTTCCTTTTCTTATTCGGGTTGATGGAAATCTCGCATCGACCGACGAAAACGAGTTCAAGCGCACATAACAGCGATAATCCGGGTCACGGTTACAGTCTCTCGTGTAATTCGACGGAGACAAAGTCTCGGAACAAAGGGCGAGGGAACGTTTGAAGTTTGCAGGCAGTTGCGTTTATTCCGGACGAATCGCCTCCGGTGATCTCTCTCCTCCGTTGAGGAAACAAAATTGGGGGTGGGTTTGCTGCTTCGTGGACCTCCGGGCTCGCATAAGACTCGTTTCAATCCGGAATCCTAAAACTTGCGGAACAGTGGAATGCAATAGCTAGCCGTTTGGGGAACTTTTTGCTGCATCTATCGGAGTTGTGGATTTGCAGAAATTAACTGCAGTTCGCGTTCTTTGGCTAGCTTATCAAGGATTCAAATATATTCTTCGAGCACCCTCCAGTATTGAACACAATACGATCAAATTGCAGGTTTGATGTAGTTACTATTCTGTTAAACCGTTTGTTAGACCAAGAAAACTATCTCCTAGTTAAATCTTTTAAGTTCTCTTTACCTCAACTTGATTCGACCGGTGACGAAAAATTGATAGAATGAACGGATGATAGAAGGATTCAGACGAGCGTAAGAGGCAACGGAGCTAATAGCTGCTGATTACCAGGTCAACGGACTTGATACAGGCAAAGTGTTAAATTTGGCGCGGAATACGACCTCTGACTGGTCGGTAATCCCAGTGACGAGTCGCAGCAGGTCTCCCCATCGAACCAGAGATCTAGACCAGAGCGATAAACTATCGAGCGCAGGCCGGGACCATCAATCATCCGGGTTGACGGGATCCGCAGCCGCGGGTCCAGCGTGCGTGCAGCCGGAAGACACCTAACCGTGTCCGCGGCTCTTTATCATTCACCAGGGGAACGAATCGATAACAGGTCCGTGCCGTTCGAACAACAATATCGACATTACCATTTTCAATTAGCTCCGTCGGAAGCGGCGTGTCAATTAAGACCGGTTCCAGGAGCCCCGGTAGCAGCAACGTCGCGTCGGCTACGGTAGCGTTGCGAGACCACGGCAACACGTGAAACTGTACGCGTCGGAATCAATTACGCGAAATAATTCAGTAGCTCGCAATTTATTATACGCGGTGGCCCGGCCGCGCGAGGATTCATTTGTCTCGCGGTGCGGTCAGACAGTCGGAAATCCGTCGCCGAGTGCCCGCATCGCGTTGATGACGGCCGTCGATCATCCTCGAGGAGATAAACTCCGCTGATGGATTCGGAACATTGGCCGGCAAACACCGAGCCGGCATAATTCGCGAAACTTCGGACAATAGCGATTGACGGACGCTCGTCGCGTTTCATACACCACACCGTTCTTCGACAAGAAATTTTTTACCTGGCCACTCTGTTTCGTGACGCACAGTCGTAGAAATGTTAGTATCGTTTTCATCAGACACTGAACATAAGATATGCTACAAGTGCTTATTAGGATAATTACATTCTAGAACTACGTTCGCTAAACTCGATGCAAATTGTATTAAGAAATAATTCAGTGTGACAAGAATTGTGATGTAAGCACATTCTTGGGAAATTACAGTCTCCAATTCAGAGAAAATGAGCCGAGTTGCGTACTCTCTTTCCGGTACAACTCTGTGTAAGAAGATTCGTAATTTATATGTTTACAAAACTGATTACAGCCTATGAATGGGTAAAAGATCACAGTCTACTAATGGCACAAGATCCAGTGGAACTTAGCAATTCAATCTAGTATTAATTGTCGCGAAATAGCACGATGAATGTATAATCTCCGATTAAAAGGAAACAAGCTAAGCCACGTGTTTTCTTAAGAATTGAACTGTTTTTAATAACTAAACAGTGGTACGCTGAATAAAATCATACTGCATCACGCTCGATAAAATTTCGTAATACATGAATTCTGTATCAGCACAGTCTATTAGCGATACAACTAGGAACAGAAATGAACAATTCAGCTTTCCGCGAAAACGAGAGTGTCAAACCAGAACTTTCGTAATTACCCGGTCCCGGTCGCCAGGTTTCTAAAAACCGATTTACCGGAATACAGCCCGAGAAGTCCGCGATTCGAGGAATTGAACCGACCAGGAAGATAATTTTGGTTTCATAATCGGGAAAGAGCCGGCGTGCAAGAGAAACGACGAGCATCTAAGCTGCATGTTGCGCAAGGGACACACGTTGCATCCGACCTCGTTAGGCGACTCGAAAACGAACGAAGAGCGGATCGCAAATGGTCGCGGGATTCCAGATTCCAAAGCCGCCGCGATGCCAATGTTATCTAGATGTAAATGCGAGTTATAAGCGAGTTCCGCGCGAATCACTTACGTTTTACCTGGATCGTTTATGGTCGCCGATTCCGGTACTATCTTTAAAGAACGGCTAATCGGGGGTAGTTATGACGAACACATTAATTGCATTCTTAAGGTTCCCCGGTTCCCTCGGGACCTATGTGAATAGGCCACTGAAACGACCAAAAAGCGATTCGCTGCGATAAGTGTATTTACTTAACGAAGAACATTACCGAACAACAAGACCGATAAACTATTTAACGAGGCACCGATCCTGCACGCGAAACTCATTTTTCAACGCGGCTGGTCGTTCGCCGCTGCTAGAGCCTTTTTTTACGTTGTAATCGATACTTGGCTGGACGTGCGTCCCAACACTCGATCCGGTCTTATTACTCGTTCTTCTGTTGTGGGCCCGTGCGATTAATATTCTATGATCGACCGATCGCGGCCCATTCACTTCGGGACGCCCGGTAATTCATTTCAGTCCGATCAGGTGAACAACTTTTCTGCCCGCTAGGAGGATCGCGAGAGAGCGGAGTTCTCTCTTTCTCTGCGCGACGAGACGCCTACGGGGCCCCATGAGAGAGACATAAATATCGGGATTGCCCGGATGGATCGTGGGAAAACCGTGGAACGTCCTCGACGAGACGGTCCCCGACTGCCACCGCGGAATGCAACCGGGTTCCTCGCGTTTGCCGCGACTTCTTGCCCGCGCAAAGAACTTCGTTTCGTGACACAGTGGATTCCACGGGTCGGCAAGAGACCTCTTCTGAACACACCCGTCCCGTCGTGGGAACGTATCCCCGTCGACGGACACGAATCGGAAATAGAATTAGCCGAGGGAAACCCACCGAGACCCAGAACAGCTTTCCTTCGAACTTTTTTCATTCCTTTCGTCGTCGTCGTCATCGCGGTGCCCCGTTCTCGCTCGACCAGCTCCGATGGAACTCGGCTATACCAGTCGACCCGATATGAGAGACCTAACTCGCAACACGTAATTCTGATGAAGCCACCAGCTGGCAGAACGTCAAAACACTACTCAACCAACACGGCTTGCTCCCGGAAGCCCGGAACAGTATTAACTGCAGTTTCCAGGTATTATAGGCTACCAGGAAGACCGCTAAATGGCGGAAAAATAACCGGCCGGCCGTTTCTACTCGGCGACGTGGGATTTACTGGGTTAGAGGGTCTGTCGGGCTGTGTTTCTTTCAATGGAACTCGCGTCGGTACCGATTTGTGGGCTTTCTGCTGGCAAAGTTGATGAGAATGGTGCTGCAACGAGGATTAAGTCGTACGCTTCCAATTTTTATGTACAGGATGATTTGTAATATACGGAACGTTTTTATAAGGTTGATTGTACAGATCAAGAGTTAATTCTTTTTTAGAAATTTTTAGAAAGGCATCCAGAGGCGGCGAAAAGTTGCCCGACGTTGCTTCCGTGTAGACCTAGCTTAACAGCTCACCTACTGTTAATCTAATGCATAATTTGCCAAGTATCCTCGCTACATGAATCGTCCATCAGACCCAATATAAATCGTTCCACGACTCTTACTTGCGACTTTCACATCTCGTACGCACAATCTTCCACCAAATGAGCGTAAAAACAAACGAAGCAAGAGCTCGTTACAGAAGTCCACTCCAAAAAGAAGCCGAGACAACGCCGAGAGCACGATTTGCATCCCGCGGATGTGTTTACGTTAAAAAGGAAGGGATTAAAGCGCGGTCCCATGGCCGGGAGCTATCGATAGCGCGTGAAAACGCGTCGCAGGATCAACGGTTGATCGGTCCGCGTCCGTAAAAAGCCCGTGAAATGTGGAAATCCAATTAAGATTCCATGGCGCCACCCAGCGCGACTCGGCCGGCGGTGCATTAATCAGGGAAACGCGTCGTGTATCGTTGCAGGCGTTCGCCTGTATAATAACAGCCCGGCCGCCGGTTCGCAACTTATAACGCATAAATAAGCTTTCGCACAGCGTTTACGACACCGTGCACGTTTCCCTTCGCGACCATCCGTGGAGAATCGAACGACTTCGCGCAGAACGTGTAGTACGTGTTCCTTGGCCGTCGACGACGACGACGACGATGACGGTGTGTTTCTGTTCTCCAGTCTCCCACGCAATACCGTGTGCACACCGACAAAAATCTCCGCTCTCTCTCCTTCGTTTCTGGTCTCGCGATCGTCCCGAGCCGATCCCAGAACCATCCATTAGCCGGCCGTTCATCGCGATAACGACCAGTCAGCCAGAAGAGTTCATCCCAATTAGAGCAAGTTCGCTTATTAGTCGGGACGACGTCGCGACGCCGACCACGGGGGATAATCCCCCCTTCATCTGCATGTTTCTTCCCCGTGTGATAGTTCTGGTGTCCATAGGATCTATGGTCCCCCGTTCGTAAATCATAGTTCCGTGTCGATCGTAGCAGAGCCGATAAGATTGTTACCCGGGAAGCTCACGGGCAGATGAATCCTTCGATTCTGCTGCGCTTAGAGGAGAGCTGGAAGACTCTGCTGTGAACCGGCACAATTTATTACGAAGGATTGTCCCTTGATCACTGGGCTTGTATATGCTGACGTCTGCTAATGGTTGGACTGGTACACTTTGTTTATAAAGTGTCGAGAATGCAACTATTTTTAGCTAGCGCTGCGCAAGCTCATTTTTGCTGAAAGAGTTTCCTAGGAATTAGCAGAATTTATAATGAGGATGTATGTATGTCTACAAGTGTAGACTAGTTATAAAACTGATCATTTGAACAGTAGCGGTACATTTAAGGTTGATGTAGTTCCTCCCTTTCAACGAATGTCCGAATGTAAATAAGCATCACTGCAGCTTCCTCGAGCGTCTGTTGGTTCGCCGATACCGAGGACGATGGTTCTCGCTGTTCGTTTCCTGCTCGTACGGGAGCGGAATAAGCCAATTAGAATTATCGCCGCGGGACAATAAAACGCGCGCTTGCGAGAGCTCCGGACCGAAAGAGTAATAACGGCCCGATAACCGGGCAAAGAAAGCTAAGTGCGATTTAATGTACTTCGCACGGGCAGAGACAGCGGACAAGTTGCTACCGCGCTCGCCTGCCATTGTTCCCATTGCCTTACGCGGATTATCGTCCCCTTTATCTCGCACCCACGTGTCCTTTTTCCCCCGTCGCGCTGCCGGCCAACCCCCCTTTCTCGCCCCGCGACTAATTGCCGGAATGATTTCTCGCGCGTGTTTCTCTGCCGCGGAAGCGCACCGCGCGACGCAAACACCGTCGCTCTCGAACGATGGAAACACGGTCGCGCACCGGTCGACATAAATCAAATCGAGGCTTTTATGGATCGTAACGAAAGCCGGGTACACCGCCACGCCAAAGGGCAAACGCTGGAAAAGTGTATTTATGGCGGGGCCTCGCGATCGGTATGCCTATATCGCCGGTTCTTTGCACGCTTCAGCCGAATGCACGCTGATAAATTACTATCGCGCGTGTTGTGGAATGCGCGTTAATTCTTAATGAGTTGAAAGAAACAACATATGTACTCGGATCGACACGAGAGATATTAAAATAAGGCTTGGCTCGGGTAGATCGCTTTTCAAACATGCAACACAACGCAGTGGCTAGTGATTAGCTGCCATCTAATCAATATTTTAGGACTAGGCCGTTTTTAAAAATGTGCTAGAACCCTAATCGCTCTCCCGATCAGTGTCGCCAGATTAATAGTTGTATCCCACTCTACCTTTCTCTTCTAGGACGACGTTATTCCCCCACGCTTCCGTTATGGCCTGGTCACGTGTCACGTATCATCTTTGTCGTGCTTGTGCCACAATGTCACGCGACTAATCCGCTAATGAGAGCGAGAGGGTAACTGTGTTCCCATAAATTTGAACCCATTCAAAATATTTCGAGCCAATTTAAAATATTCAACCCCCGAAGTCACTTTCGAACCAGCTATTTACAGTGCAAGACATTTACGGATCGAAGCAAGTCTTGCTACTAGGCGTACTTGTTACAAGCAACAAGAACGACAAGTGTTGGTACGTGTACCACAATTAGCCAGCGTTGCTCGTTCTTTTCCGTCATTGTATTTAAATGGGCGATCGATGTGACGCACAATGTACATAAATACGGTGTAACCTTTGCAAACAATGGCGCGACGAACCGGAACACGCGCACTGTTATTACATATCATCGACTATATTAACCAATTCTGAGAAGGACGTTCCTCCGAGGCTCGATTCAGTAGTATCATTCGTGTCGATACCGACCAACTACTACGACAAGCTACTGTTAACAGAACCTTAAAGAAACCTCAGACTGCCCTAAAGTATGCAGCAGACCTCGAGATTTCTTTCTTTCGAGAATGAGACCGTAAAAAGCATTATTTAAGGGCTCGGAACCGAATCAATTTATTCGAACGAAATTGTGTGTTATGTGTTCATAAATATATCCTTCTAAAGCTTTCTTTTAGAAACTTACAGTGATCTACCTCTAAGTCCTTCTTTTTCCCCGCAACCAGTCTGAAAATTATTAATTGTCTTTATCGGTACGGCATTTTTAATTTCTGCAAGATGTTATTCCTTAAAAAAAAATTAATAAAAAACAAGTTATCCATGCAGACACAAGCCTCAGTTTTTCTAATCCCGGCCGCCGTCGATTAATTTTTTCTCAGGCGACAATTGTCGGAATTACACGATGACCATGCAAAGTGCTCGGCAGCGACGTATCGCGCGAGCACGCATCGACATAACTCCGATTAAACGAGACGAACAAATCGTGAGATCGGTCGTGTGGGTGGCGGCATCAGCTGATGAGCCATTAAGAAACAGGACGGCGCGTGGAATCCGACGTGAAATTACAACCAATGAAACGACTAGCAATTAGTCGCGTACATTATGCGAGGTCCCAGCGGGGTGCGCCGTGCCTGCTGGGTTCCAGGAATGATCGATCGGCCAGGTGAAAACGATTTTGTCGCTCTTCGCCGAGGCTCCCACCCCCGGGTTTCTTGCTGGCTCGCGGTGCGACGAGATTAACTGGTTCGCCGGTAATTATTTTTTTTGCCTCGCCGCCGCAGAATAAAGCCACCAGATTTTTATCAGACGTATACCCAAGGCTGTCTCCGTCGGCATTGAGACAGACACACGCGGTCTATGCAAGCAAATATCCGCGATGAATTTATTTAATCTCGTCGATGCGTGCTCTCTCGCTCGATGTATTAACATAGTTATCCGCACCGGTTGACTGGCTTCCCTAATTCCCCAACTAGTAAACGGAATTCCTCCCGTGATCGACTGGTTGCAAGTTTTCGTGAAACCTGTCTGCCTCGAACGGGCAACGTTCACGGAGAAACCATAAATCCACCCCCGGCCCGATGAACTCGCGTGATCTAGCACGGCTAGCTGTTGCTGAACAGTATTCCGGAGAATCGAACACACCGAAAATAGCGCGATACGTGCAGCGCAATAACTCATCGGCAGACTATTTAGACTCTCTTCCCTTTAATTAGGTGTTGATATACGTCGCTGAGCGAGTGATTTATATACTCGCCGCACCAATTTAGATTCGTATCTCTCGGAATAAGTGCATCCCCGCCCCGCGCCCGCGCGAGCGAGCGGCCCTGACGTGCCTCAGAGAGCCGATCAACAGTTTTTCGTTGCATCGACGCAGGCAATAAACTATCGGGCAGAATGCTCCGGTATTTCCGTTTATGCTGGCTCGATGCATCTCTTTAGCGGGACGCTATTAACAAAACGACATTCCCCGGCAGACCAGTCCGACAACAATTACATCAACCAACGTCTCCCCCTGTCATAAAACAAGTCGTCCATACTGTATCGTAGCATCCCTATCCATAAAGAAAGAAGCTCGGACATAAAATCGAAGATAGCAAATCAACGTCTGTCCATTAGCAAACGAAACCGCTCAATCCAGCTGCGACAGAGGAGTCGATACTAGCCGACAGCCGTAACCACTTGTTTGCCTATGACAATTTACTGTCCCACGGAATCTTTCTCCATCGATTTGTCTACCCTTGTTCACAGCGATTCCCGACCACTGACTGTATCTAGTTTTTACGATCTCTCGGTCGAGCCTGAAGTGACTCATAGACAAGGTCCCTACCTAACCCCATTGTTAGTGGTTTTCCCTGTTATGGCCGGAACGAAGTCAACTGACCGTGCGAGACTACTATACCCGACGTTTAACCATTCGCGGGTCAGTGTTAACAAACTTTATGGGTTCTGGTGGTAGGCTTGATCCTTGTGAATTCTTCAGAGTGAAGAATCACCAATTTTTTTTGCTGACTGACTTAAAATTACAGTGTTTAATACTGCAATACTGTACCCAAAAGGAGCCCCACCCAGCTATCCGTCCAAAACAATCGGAAAGGTGCTGTAAACCAAGACACTTTGGGTAACTAAGGCCTAGGAAGGATAAAGCGAAAGGGGACGAAGCCTTTAAAACAAAGTTAAAACAAGAAAATAATGAAGCTTCAGTCAGAAACAGAGCTCCGAGCTGCTGTAGGTCCTGTTAACAGCGTCGCAAGTGAGGCCAATTGCGCCTCGATTCGTCCGGCAATTTTTTCACCTTAAAAAGAAGCGAATGTTGCAGACGTTGTAGCAAAAGGTTGCTATTACGGCGCCGTTGCTCGCCGGATAAATTATTCGCTCGCGGAGAAAGGAAAAAGCTTGTGCAGAGACCTGCTGAATCACGTCGCGTCGCCCGGCGAAACGACAGGAGAAAAAAACCGGTTGATCGACGCTCGCAAGCTCTCGGAACACCACGTGAGTCATGTAAACTGATGTGGACTGATGCAAACTGGTGTAGGGTCAGCCGGGGTCACGCAACGTCTTCAAACGTCCAAGTAGCCGGGCCACGGCTGACGTGAGAATGGCGTGTAATTTTCAAATGAGCCATTGAAAATACATCTAAGCGCTCGGCGCCGTGAAAGCAGCGCCGTTTCCGACGCGATCCTTGCACTCTGTCCATTTTTCTCCTCGTCACACGACGTGATTGATTTCCACTGACGGGGAAGAAGCTCCTCTCTCTCCCTCTTTGCCCCTGTCAATGGTTTTCAAGGACTTAACCTGCACGCACCGACCTTTTCTTGCTATTCAGCAGCCTGTTACGGCGTTCTTTAACGCTCCATCTACTTGGCAGGTCAATGAGAACGATCTGAGACTTTTTATTTTATTATTGCGCACCTCAAGCGACGCTTTTGTGGAAAATTGTTGGGTAAAGTCATCTATTCGCGCATGTTGTAAATTGATCGACACTCGGTCTGTTTAATAGAGTCAAAGTGAATGATTTGATATTTTTAAATCACAATACAACTAGTAAACTAAAATTCACTTATGTATCGAAGGTGTCTTCGTATTTCTATACACTACAGATGCAACCAACAATAAAATATTTTTTAATAATAGATACAAGGGTGGGATACATAAAAGAGGTTGCCTAAACCGTCTCTCATCAATGACCGTTTCAGAACGGAAAGCAAAATCGCGGAAAGCAAAACGTTCGTTAATCGAATGAATTCACTGCAACAATACATAATCGTTTCACGCACGCAAAAATCAAGCCCGCAGCACAGTGACACAAACCCTCGGTTACCGGGAAGAAATTCACCCCCGAATCCCTCCGGTTCGATCTTGATTGCGGACAGATTGTCAGTCCGGTCGACAAACGGTCTCCGCGAAGCTTCAAATTTTCTATGAATGCGTGGAAAGCAGGGGCGGGGTTGTTGGTCCGATTGAAACGAATCGGATAGAGAGGAAACGGTTCACGGGGCTCGGTTTATCGTCCGCAATCGCGACAGATATTGTCCCCCAAGAGGAGGCCGGATTAGTCCCCCTTTCACGATGCTCGAAAAGTCGTTTCATTTCCCTTCCCGGTCCAGCCGGCGCGTCGTGTGGCTATATCGTCCGACTGGATCGAGAGCCGATACCCGACGATTGATAAATGGACAATCGATGCACCCCCACCCCCTGGATCAGCCGGGGATACTACGGTCGTAGAGCGTCATAAACAGCTGACCACGTTTCGGTAACATATGGTCCTACAATATTCCCGACCCGGCGTGCTTACCGAGGAGACACCGGACATTGCCTTTTCGCTGCGATTTTCCCCCAACGAAAACCATACCGACCTGTTCCTCGTGGGCAATCATGCGCTGGGAGAGAGAGAGGAGAGAAAAATAGCGATATAGAAAAAAGGAGACTAAGGGAGAGAGAAATGAAGGAGAGAAAATTTGAATCAAGAATAAATAGTACGGTAAAGTAGAAAAAAGAAAGAAATGGAGTAAAAAGTTGAAGTGAAAAAATAAAGAGAGAGAGAGAGAGAGAGAAATCGAAAAAAAATAGAGAAGTAGAAATATAAAAATGTATAGAGAGAACGAGACAAATATGAGGAAAGGAAGATGGAAATAAAGGAAAAAATGGAATGGCAGAAAAACGAGGACAGAGGGCGGAACAAAGGGAGAAGCAGGGAGAGAAAAGGTACGAAGAGGGAGAGAAGTAGAAAGAGAGGGATGCAGGGAGGCTGAAGGGGAAAATTGGCTGGACCTTGGCCGAAAGAAAACAGGGATGAGGGTCTGGGTTAGGTCCACCGAGGAGAGGCGCGCTTTAAACCCGGTCCCCAGACCCACCTTTGTTGCCTGTAATTATGTTAATTCCCGGCAAACGGATCTCGCGCTCGTTCGATGTTTATCAAACACGGTTTAAATATTCTACAGCCGGTACGAGCTGTTCGCGGGAACAAAACGACCGGTTTTGGAATATAATGGCTCCTCCCCGAGCGCCGAAAAAGTTCCATACAATTGCACGCACCGCTTCGTTTGCGGGCCATGGAACCTGTGTACAAGAACATGCATCAAGGATCGCCTGCGAATTCTGCGCGTGATTGAACCTTGTCTAATCCCCGAGAGATTGACCCTTTGGGATGGGATACTCCTTTAACGTTTCTAAATCGTTTGGTGAATAAATCTTTTGGTGAATACGGTTGCTTAATATTTATAGCAGCTCTGAAAATATAAGGGATGATATATAATTTGATTCTTAATCCTCTGGACTGGAGATATAATAATATACCGAGCTCCCTGGTTAGACGATAAACTATCCAGACGTTCTGTTATGCAAACAGAGTGGTTCCCAGCAACAGATGGTTCGACCAAACACAGACTGATCATAACAATTTGGTAAGAAACTCTGTACAGTAAGTGTATTGACGTATGAATTAAAAGATGGGTCTATACTTGTGGTAGTCGGTGACGTATTCGACAGAGGAATGCCCCATTTCTTACGAACAATAATAAATATCAATTGTGTAAACTGTGCGCAGTATGTTCCTAAAAGTTCATATTTTTGAACGTGAAGTCTGTGTTCCTTGAAACAAACAGTGGGAAGCATAGCAGGGTTAAACAAACTACCAGTCTGTAGTACAGACTCCGTACGGTGTTTATCTAACTTTTGATCAATACGAGTTGCACCCTGCATTTTTAATATTTCTCAAAGGTTCGACAATCGCAAAGAAGAATAACCAACGTTTCGACAGGCAGGAGGCCGCGGTATTTCAGAAGAAAGCCACCCCGAAGCGAGAAGTAGGCGGAGACCTCCAGAGCGCAATAAGCGATAACTCTCGGAGGGACATAATTTCCAGAGGGTGGGTCGTCGCTCGAGCGTTATGCAAATCGAACGGCGATGACTTCGCGAGCCTCGGCGGTGGTGTTTTCATCGTGCCGTGAATAGACTGATGCTTTAATAAATAGGAACCGACCACGCTATGAATTGCGCATTTATACTGCCGCGGGAGGAGCCCAACACGTTTATGGAGCCGGTGCCGCTTTTCACGGCGCAGCGCCGCTTTCACCGCGATGCAATCAAAATTTCCCATTACGGATCCGACGTTGATGTCCGGCTGTCCCGGTGTCCACGGTTCTAAATAGCCGATTTTAAATCCTCCCCGATGCTCCCTCGAAAACAGAAACACCACTTTGCTCGCCTCGCACCGGGGTACCACCGAAATATTCGCCGGAGGCGGCCGCGCGTTTTTCTAAAGCGAAAAATGATACCCCTCTGCGACAGCTCGAGCTGGTCAGGCTTAGACATATCGCGTTTCGATGTAAAATTATACTGGCCGTATAGTTTCCCATTACATGTTCCTGTAGTTTCGGCGACCGCGTGCCCGGACGAACTCGGGCCTCAGGCTTTCACGCCTTTTTTTAATAATTCCGTTACCTTTCGTTCATTTGTTCTACTGGATACAGTGGTGATGACAGTTGTAATTGGACACAAAGTGGTCATCAGATATGTATGGTATATACATAAGTGTTATTTAAATTGTAATATCTCCTGAACTATACTAACTTTTCGACATACATAGGTTAGTACTTTTTTATAACGAATGTTCAGCTGCATCGATTGATGTATTAAAAAATACCTCATTCCATTTAAAAAAATGAAGGTAACCTTCATATCTCTAAAAAAATTACATAAAAATAAAAATTTTTTAGTATCGTATGTGTGTGTGTGTGTGTGTGAGCCCCATTTTACCATTCAACTTTGTCCTTCAGACATTTGACGTATCTTTAAAAACAACAAAGATATTCAAGGTGGTCAAGTTAGGTGAAATACCCTGTATAAGAATATAATAAACAATATACATATAATAATAGGAACTCTTAAGACAACTTACTAATTCTAACTTCATCAATGTCAACTAAACCGAAATCTTGCTTCGCTAAAGCATCAGTAATTTCAAGAATGAGTTCAATGGTTTAGTACGTGATTAGCAACAACGTTTAGGGCTGGTACCTTCTTCGACGTTTCCCATTCATCATCGTTGAACCACGACCCGCACAATCGAAAACGGACAGCATCCCGCGCGCCGCCACGCAGCGACACGGTCAATTTCACCCTCGACAATGGATCTTAATTGCAGATCCGTTCGTTTACCGAGCCGATCAACCGACGAGCAATCAACCGATGCTGCTCGACTTATCGTAACCTCCTTATCGTCCGGTGTTTATTTATCGTATCGTCGCTGATACCCGGCCACAGACTCCGGCTTAATCTGAAGCGGCACACGTCGCGGAACCCGATAGACTCGCGTAAAATTAGCTTATCGCCGGTTCGACTCCACCGTTTCCACGGTGTGTTTGCGACTGAAACACCGACGCTTCCGTCGTGCCAGAAATAAGCTTTGCAACCAGGCCTGGATGTCCCGATAATTGCCGCGGGCTCGCGAGAATTGCTTTCACTTCGCTATTATTAATTGCCCGGCGTTGTTGCTGTCTTCGGCTAGCTCCACCAGCTGTCTTCTCTCCTCCACTTGTGTGCAGCGTATTTTACATATTTTCTATGCTCGAGCACCTAACTCCTCTTAAAGACTAATCCATTAGACTCGCGAGCTAAAGCGCGAGTGACAATTCAGCTTGGAATTGACTTAAGGTAACTCAAACAGCGGTATACTTAGACGTACGCCCTGTCGAGCATAAGGTGTTGCACCCGGTTTCACTTTCAAACGGCGTCCCCGGTGTTCGCTTCGTCAATCTTCAAACTTCAAAGTTGTCCAAACATTTTGCCATTCCATTATGCGAGTCTAACGCACCGAAGAGGCCAAAAATTTGTCTTCCCGCCCCAGGAGACCGGCAAACATTTGCTCAGGGCCTGGTCACTGTGGACTCAGGCGACCGGTTGTTGAACGTGGCGTTTTCAAGCGAACATTTTTTTTGGATATCTCGACCCTGATAAGAAGACCTTCAAAAGCGTCCCGTCGTATCGTAGGTCGTTGAACCGGCTCCGGACAGCACCGAGGAGAACGGGGAACCTCTACACCGCTAGAAGAGGTAGAGAGCACACCGTCGTTATCGCAACATTAGCAGGCTTATCAGCTTTATCGTGTCGATCGACGGGCCGTGAACGGGACACCCCGTATATCGAACGTCGTCGCGGTGAGATCGAAATGCCACCGGGCTCGTTAACGACAGAGGATCACCGCATGCTTCGATGGATTTCCAGCCGGCTCGATGAAGTCGTCGCCGATGTGGGTCAGTCTCATTTACGGGATCAATCTTGTCGCGAGTAGTTGCGCGGCCGAGCGGATGAATAACAAATCCGCGAGATTCGATCGCGATACGCTAAACGAGAAACTAACGAGCCATTAAGGGAAGTCTCGATCGGACAGGCAGCTTAGAAGAAGCTTCGATCACTATATATTAATTTGAGGAACGGTAACATCAGTAAAACAAATCGTAGATTCGCTGTGTTGCGAATTCTATGAGTAGCTGTGGCTTGCTTGCTCTCGATATCATGGGAGAGCAACATGGGGCAATTTGTGCACGAGAACCTTCACTATCGACTGCAATGATCAAATCGAGGGAACAGGAGGGCCCACGGACCCATGACGGCGAGTAGCATCGAATATCGGTGAAATCCGGGCCTCGAGGGGAACGTTAATGACCTAACCCAGACGCGCAGTTCTCTATACCTTGGCACTTTCAAGCATCACGGTCGCCGTCGCCGGTGCATGGCACGAGAATTGGACGATTGCCCAGCGACAGTGTTCCCCCGTAGTGCCGCGGTATTAACATTCAACGCGGCGTAAATGAGTTGGATGTATATATTTATCTTCGGTTGGTGCACTTCCGCGAAAAACCTCCGGCCGGAGGTGGCCACTGGTCGGGATCGACATACGCTTTACATCCAGTTCCTACCTCAGCGCTTTCTTCCCCGAGCGCTTCTTCGGTCTACGACGGGGAGACGCCGTTGATCCCCGGCTCCGTTTTGCTCCAGAACAAGATACCGTTCACCTCTCTACGGTCACGCGAGAGCAGAAAAATTCCTTTTGCATAATCGCGTCCTCGGTTACCGGGAGTGGCTGCATTGGTTGCGCAATCGAGCTGCCACTTTTGAGGCTTTCACGAGTTCACGGTGTCTAGTTATCACTCCTAAGACTTTAGGGTATCGCGGTATTTGCCAATTGCGTGACCTACCACAGAATCCTGATTCTACCAAGATCTATTATATATTATACACGGTGAGGCGCCAGAAACAGGCTACCTGAATTACTCGGCTGCTATTGGTGTTAGGAAAAAATGGATCAGTGGCCTGTTTCTGGCGCCTCACCCTGTATACTATTATATACGATACTAAAAATACTTGGTCAAATTAGAAGTGTGGATTAAGAGTGGCGAAAGGGTTGAAACAGGATTAGCAAATATCAAACTTAGATACTCGACTAATTCCCACGAGAACTTAAGTCGCATTAAATGTCAAAAGTGCATGACTCAAGAATATTTCCTCAGTACGCCAGGTGTATCCATTATTTTATTCACACCCTCTACGTCGTTTGTAACAACTTCGTAGACGCGGATAATAGATGAGACCCTAGAAAGACGGAAGAGTGAAAAAGAAGAGAACCATTTCTATTTACGGTCTCCCCGGAGCCCCATCAATGAAGCAACCTATCAGACCCTGGACACATCTCCGCAAATCGATTAAAGAAGCTATTTGCATTAAACAGAGAAGCACCTGCTGAAAGGACATCAGCTTCAAACTTTTACTGCTATAAGCACAGCAAACTCCGCGATGATTCACTCCTAAGAAGTGACATTAGACTTCAGACATTAGACCCCGGATGAAGCTATGATCGTCGGACAGCAGCTCTTTACGCGAATACACGTTTTTACACCGTGGAAATCAGGAATTGGATAGACTATAGCCGGCTGGATGAAGTTCTTGCCGCATAAACAAGAGCATTAAATTCGCGTTCGGCTTTTTGCGGTATCGACATTAGCAAAACGACAATTTTTCCTCGCCGCGCGGCTAGGAGGCCTGGGAAACGGTGAAAAATAAGTAGAAAAAAGCAAGGCTATCTCGCGATCGATGGTCACGCGGACGCGGAAACGCGCGGATGAAGCGGATGAAGCAAAAAGGATCCATTTGCGGCCGGGAGAATCGACTTCGAGAATCGATCCTCGCGTGCCGCACGTTTCACGGCTTGGCCACGAAGCGAGCGCGACACACCTGGCCGATACGCTGCACGCAATTACCGCTTGAATTATGCGATTCTCACCGGGTAACCATTTTTAGCGCGGCGAATACCAATCAGCCGGCGACGCACAATTAAAGCGCCGTATTTTTCGAACGACCGCGAACCATCGGGAGATAAGCGCGGAGAGCCTCGTCAGCAATTGCTTGCCTCGAGACTGGATATTTTGATAATGTTGCAGGGATATTAATTACTGTGATAATGCGCAATGAAGCTCGAGGTCGGCTGAATCTGCCGCCTTCGAGAAAATAACGATATTCGAAACTCCAGCCAATAGCATTCAATGCGAGTGTGTAGTATGATCTTCTTGTATATTGTTAACCGTCTGCCGATGGTTTCGAGTGTTTGTTAGTTTGATGATTTGAAGTCTGTTTTTTTAAAACTAAATAAAAACAATCTCTTCTCATTAAAATAAATAACAAATGAATAATAACATTTGACAGGCATTCATTGCTGGAATGCACCAGCTAAATTGACCTGGCCGTCTTTCCCTGAAAAGGATGATAAAGCGCAGCACTCCGAAGACAAATTATATCGCCTCGGCAGCGGCCGCATCAGTTAAGGGTTGAACGGTGAGGCTCCAGGAGGCGAAGGTACAGATAGGTTTCTGTTAAACACGCAAGAAAACGAGAGACTTATTTTTTATGCGCTATCATCCCTGTCTGCGGCGTGCATCGGTCGATTATCGCCAGACACACGAGGGCGTTTTCCTCTTCGATACTTCTTTATCTGGTTTCCTGAATGGGCGTATTAGGGGACGATTACCTTGCCGGAGGAGATGTCGGGCAAAACGAGATATCATTAAAGATATTATCGCGACACGGCCCGTAAAGCAATCTCGATCTCTCGGCTGAAGAGGGGGTGGGCTGCACAAAAGCCGTAGTGAGTCACACACGTTTGTATATCTAATCCATCTGTATCTAGCCTTCCGTGGCCCCGGCTCGACGAAGAAATATGTGACCGAAGGCAGATGCACTCTCTCGGTGCAACCGGGGTTCCCGTTGAAGCGCCATTACGCTCGATTAACTTATAAATCTGGCCGGGAGCGAGCATTTGCCCCCGCCCACGCGCGACACCATATATCTGAATACGCTTCGGTCTTTCTAATCGTGTCCGCGTAAACGCCAAGACAACCCCGCCACAATTTGTCTTCGCGTTCAAAAGGTCGAGAAAAAGGGCCCGGGGCGTCTTCCTCCGTCCAAGCGTCGTAAATCAGTCGACGCCGGGAGGAAGTGAAAGTTTCGTTAAAACTTGCTTTATTACCATAATATATCTGGATGCCTGGAACACGACGACCCAGCCCCGTCAGTCTCGTTCGAGAACCCTGGCCACGTTTTAGTGGCATCGTTTCCGTGACGATCACAACTGCCGCTCGGCCAAAACCTTCGTCCACCGGGACAATAAAGTGTCCCGGGTAACTACGGCCCAGTGGATTCTGATGCCAGTCCACCCAGACAGTTAAATCTTGCACGAAGAGGAGCATAACGATAGAGAATATCGAATGCAAATAGATTCCGGATAATCGCGAAACCGGGACACTGTCATCTAGAGTCTCGTTATTGTTGAACTGCCTTCATGTAGGATAACGAAATTTTTAAAACTTTTATCTGAAGATAAGGTACCGGGTTCAACGTACACTCTGTGACTTGTGCGTTTGTTCGCGGATGTCGCTAAAAAATATTTTATCGGTCACGATCGCTGTTTGGAAAATATTGGAGGGATGGGCGTTTCTCTTGAATTGTGTGCGATAGGTCCGAGAATTCGAGAGACTGGCATTGCTGTCTAGAATTGGGATTCATCTAATTAATTAAACATATGAACTTTGAAAATTATCATTTACCATGTTATCACTTTCCATGTCCGAAATCTAACACCTGATGTCACATTGCACTTTAAAGGTCGCCCACTTAACAAGACCGGACTGAACGACACCAGACCAACATGACCGTGTTTACATTACTATATGCAGCTCAAATGTGAATGCGATCACCTAACCATAGCAACACAGTATCGACACTCTGGTATTTACCTCCTTTTGATAGGAATGAATACATGAACTGTTCATGTTCTAAACCTTTAATGTACATTTTTTACTTGTGTACACTGTGTTTTGCTCACCCACTGAAGAAATATTGGTTGAAACATCCATTTATGTTTTATTACCAAGTATGCATCGTACGATCCCTGTTTGATACTGTTTATTGTATGTACCACCGATGCTCTATACCACGTCAGCGTTAGTTGCCCGAACCTTGACCAAGTAAAGTCGGAGCGAATAAATGTCTCGGAAGGAGGGAGCCCGTTTTTACGGGAGAGAGTTGACAAGTAATGAGTCATGTGGAATTTTCGGATAATAGATCCATTGTGATGCTAGGTCTGGGTTAGGCTGACGGGTTCGTTGAACAGAGTTTCTGGAGCTTGAACAGAGGCCGCGTGAGATGGCGACGAGGCTCGTTGTAACGCGCTCGGTCTGGGAAAAATGAATTACAAGGCCAGTTACGAATTAGTCACGCGTGCGGAAGGCGCGCTGAATCGTTGCCGGTCCCTATTATTATTCCGCGTTGAACGGTCACCGTTACCGCTCCGCGTATCCATTACTGTCCCGCTTGTAATACGCGTGACAAATAAACAAGTGTCAACACGGCGAAGCCAGATCTGTGAAAGGGGAACGGTATTAAGCGAACAGGAGAAGAAAAGGTAACGCGAGGAAAGAACGACTTATTGCCGTCAGCGGGCCGAAGACAATGGACCATAATTCACGGGCAGTGTCGCGAAAACGTGTGAAACCACGTGGACGATGCCCTGGGTGTACGATTCTGCATTGTTGTGGCTACATAGCTGAACCCGCTCGAGCGTCAAACAATCCTCAACGACGACGACGATCTAATCACGGGAAAACTATGGGTATAGCCGTGCCAGTCGATCGAGAGCGAATTCGTTTCGAGGAATCGCGCGGTCTTGTCCCTTCGATCTTTCGGGTGTCGGCATGCGATTAGGTATGCTACCTGGACGAGGGTGGTTACGCCAGTTGGCGGGTAGCCACGACATTTGACGCCCCTCGAAGAAAACACGATCCCCAGTCTTTTGTCCGAGCGCAGGACCTTTGAATACCTCGATGAAAATTCCACGCCGGGAACTATTCCGTCTACCTGGCAAGATCGCTGTCGGGGACCCGAATAACTTAGGCAAATACTCATAATGGGGGCCCCGCAATGGAAGGGTGGCGACCAGTTCGCAAACCGTGCTCTACCTCGGACTTCTTCGTACGGTGGAACCTCGTTTATACGACCTCGACAAGTTGTAGTGGACGATTTGTTACTATTTAATAATATTTAAAAAAGCGACAACAAAATTTAAACCAACGTAGACCGAAATATGTATCTTGAAAGCTGCTCCTCCGCAAAGGATTAAAAGTAATTGGTGCGACCACCTGCGAACGGATCCAACGCTAGCAGGGTTTGAAAGAGCCTTCGCCGTCATCGCGAGGCCGAAAAAGTCGATGAGGTGACCGTTTTCCTGGGGGGGAAAACGAAGCAGATGCGCGACAAATTTTTGAGGAGAGCGAGTCGCAGAGCGTTCCCAGACGAAAAGTGCGGCCGTCCCCCCGGTTCGACTCGTGAAAGCCATTTGGGCGAGATGTTCGCAGTGGCACTCGAGGGCCTCGGGTTTCGTTGGCGGGCACAAAAAGCGGCGGGGGTGCGGTCTCTCGGTGATTCTGGTGCCAAAATGAGTGCGACGTCGAGTGGCCCGGGCCCCGAGACTCCAGGTACTTAAGATTCTTCCGTCCGAAATGGCTGCGCGACGACGACGGCGAGGCGCGAGACCGAACAGTCTAACGACCCGCCTCAATTTGCGGGGAATTTTTCGGGTGAAAAACCGGCGACCCGTCGAGACCACGGCCGTCGACGTCGCGGCGAGAGCAGGCGCGGCGTCGGGTCAACGATCGAGAATTACTTGAAATTATGCGTGCGATTATACCGGGGCCGCAAGAAAAGAATCGTTTCCTCGAAGCTCGCGAAGAGAGTGGGAGACGAACGCTTCGCGATAGAACTCGCTAAGATGAATCGCGGGCTGCCTGTCTGAGCAAGTTCGCTGGATAGCAGCCTCTGATTAATTGCCATAGCGACGCGTTTCTAGCAATTTGATAAACGTGAATTATCGCGGTCACCGCGGTGATCGATGTCGCATCCTGGCGACCGATGCAGACTTTCCGCTTGTCGAGGTGAGACCATTCTTGCTACCGAGAGCCAAGGGGTGGTTCTTTACCTCTGTAGAGCATCGCGGTTCTTCTTGCTAGTGGGAGGATTTAAGTTGGTACTGTACCTCCAAAATGTACCGATTCTACCTTTATTAGCTTGTGGTGCGACCAACTGGAGGTTAGATCTTGCCACAAGAAGGTCACAGATGGCACATTATGTCCGTAGTATCGCGGCTCTAGCTCCACTAGCTCGTGACACGACTAAATGCAAAGTTATATGTATAAATGCAAGTAGTTGGCTAATGAGGTTGAAGGTATTATACATAGTTTCTACTGTTTCTAGAGATCCTATCCTGTCCCTCGAGTTGTATGACATTATGAAAGGTACGTACTCTTAAAACCCTCCCTCCACTTACAGATCCTAAAGTCGGAGAAAACATGTAGACTGGCGCCACTAATACAACTCTGGAACAAAGAGCTAAGAACGAAACGCTCTTTTTACAGATGTCCTTCACATCTCTCATTTACAGTAATCGGACACAGACGACTACCGCGTCTTCACAGAAACATCTCGGCCATCCACTCGAGACAAGAGACTTGAACGACGACACAAGATAAGCCGAAGATCAGTTGCAGGACCCTCTTCGACGGCGACCGCGTTCGTGGGGATTAACGATCGTTAAATAAACCTGTCAAAATCGAGAAGCAGCCACCGCTGGTCCCTTCCTGCCGCGACGTTTGGGGCATAAAACGGCCCGTAAGAACAATGCTATTAAAAACCCATTAAACGTTTGACTTTGGTTAAACGACCGTTCAACTGTCTCGTTACGCGTGTTTTTCTGTTGAGGAAAAGGGCGCGGCTTCCTCCTCTCGTGTTCGACCGGTTCGCGCGATCGTTCGTCGCGATTTCTATGCATCGGCGATTTATCGCGCCGCCTAATCATGTCGCGTTTCGTCTGTCGCGCGACACGCGAACCGTGATCGATGTTTCTGCCCGCTCGAACGTCGATATGTCTCTTGTATATCGGCGGGGAGAGAGAGAGAGAGAGAGGAAGAGAATTATCGTTTTGAAATATCCCAGGCTTCGCGGAACGGAAAATGCTAATCCAGGTCAGCTACGATTCCGCTTCCGGGATCGAGACGAGCCGATCTATACGGGCACGGCGTGTGCCTAACCGGCCGAAAAGCTGATAACACGAGGGAATTGCTATAGCGACGACGACGAGCGGAAAGAATCGCGGGCAACGACCAGGTTCGACGGATATTCGGCCGACGCTCGAGCCACAATGGGTCACCATGGGCGGTCCGAGCCTAAGTTACGAGCATGGGAACCATCAAATGGAATCTAACACCTACCAGGCGCCATAATACGGTTTTAACCCACCACCGGCGCGCCGCAAATCTGCATAAAATATCGAATTTCGAATCGAATCCGCCCGGCCGGATTAGGGGTGGCCTGTGGAAAGGCGTTGGGACGCCTGAGCTTCTAATCTTTAATTCGCTGGCGGGAGAAATTTTCGTTGGCAATAGAAAATAGATTATACTTGAATAAAATTTAGTGCATCAATGTTGCTGGATTATAGCCTTACGTGCCCAGTAAAGTCTGGTGTGAATACGATGAAAGCAAGGTAGCATCACCACTATATAGACAACGAATCCTCGTACAAGATAAAAATGCTTTACATCAAATGCACAAAAGAGGAACGAAGTATTTTATATTCTCTGATGGACCTCACAAGCTGCAAATAATATATATATACAATATATATACATATATATGCATATATATGTATATATATTGTATATATATATATCGACGCTCTTAAATTCTCCCAAACCCTCCACTCTTTCAAATCCTATCCACTCGTTCTCGTCAGAAGTGCATAAAATCCGCAGTCTAGTTATCGAGGTTGCTATCGTTTCTAAATTGAATTTACGCGAAATCTCGTGCTAAACGACCCGGCAGCTCGAATTAACCGTCCGAACCCGACACTAAGAGCGTTCATCGGATGTCGCGACGCGATAGAACGCCGTTCCATTCGATGAACGATTGCGAACGATCCGGCGCGGCGTCGCGTAACCGAAAAGATCCCCGGCTCGCCGTTTATCGACACATAACTTCCTCAAGTATGTTAACGACACAGATGGCTAACTTTATACCCTCGTTTCAGATAGAACGATCCGGTGCTCCTGCGACACAACGCGCGGAAAGACTATTGCTGACTGCCGTCCGCCCTAGTACTGAATATAACAAGCGTCAAAGTTAATGGCCTGTGTGTAAGCCGTGCGTGGTCGATCGCCGATGAGTTTATAGGGTTTTTATGTCACCGGGCCGCGGAAACCGGCAGAAGCGATTCCGTGTCACTCGACGTGGCCATTCGACGGCTGTTCAATTATTCGCGAGCCTTTCCACGGCTCAGGTGTTCACAGTGTTACATGCATGAACGAATGAGTTATAGACGTGTACTCAATTTCGTTTCGAGCGAACCGGATTTTCTGGCAATTCGTTGTTTCAATCCCTCGGTCACTGTGAGTTGCATATTGCAAATATTTTCTACGTTGACTGCGAGACTAGCAAAATTTGGATTTGCTTCTAAGTTGAACCATTTGGGAAAGAAAAGTGTTATATTAACGCTTGACTGCACGAATGTACTTCCATCCGTAAAATTGTTTCGAACGAAACTAACCCGAAATTCGTTTAGAAAGTTTCACCCTGCGCCAGAGACCCATCTCACCAATTGAGGGCTAACAACCCTGGTCGGGCTTACCCTTAAAATCCGATTATTCTGACATGTTCTTGTTTGTAATCCGTTATATATTAATTTAGGAGAACTTGAGTGAAAATCCAATAATTTGCATAGCAGGGTTAAGCAGCAGATGCTAGATTCAGTTTGGAACAAAGTGTACCGGTGGCTTAGCCTGCCGTCGCCGAAGGATTAAATAACCTTGGTCCTAGATTAGGAACGTTCTTCGAATCCCGACTCTGAAAACAACCTATGGCTCTTGATGAAAAAGTCTACAGTAAGGTACATCCTTAGTATAACATTCCACTTAACATATTATACACAATTGCTTGAGTGACCACATAATTGATTAAAGAACTCTTTTCCAGAATCGAATAGCGACGCAAAAGAGTTTGTACAAAAATGAAAACGCAGAGGTGCCGGAACAGAGTTCAGGGAGAAAGGAAGCGAATATTCGATCCGAGATTAGCGCGCGGCTGATCGAGGCCCGTGTCATCATCGTAATCGGTCGATTAGCCGGCGCATCGACAGCGATTTCGCGGCCGATCCCGGCCGGCCACGAATCGATTCTATTACACGGCCAAGATATTCCGAGTGCCCGGCGCGATATTGCGCGATCAATATTGATAAACGCGCCGCGCGACCGTGCCGGTCATTATTGAAACCGGATCTATTTATAGCCCCGTCTAGGTATCTTGATCTTTGGCCAAGTCGTCGGGCCGAAACCGATCGTAAGACTCGTGTTTGCTCATCTCCGTCGGGCCGGTACGCTTCGGTGGAGGGTCCATCGGGCTGATTGCATCGTATCGCCCCGGGATCGTTACATTGTCGTAACAAACCTCGGGACGAGTGGACGTCTTTATCATTTTCAACCGATTGAAAAGCGGATTCCAGCCACTTCTGCCTTCCCCGAGCGGGCTTCTCCTCTTCCTCTCCCGGGCTGCTCGATCCACCGCCACCTCGGAATTTCCCGAAAGAGCTCAACGAAACGCCTTCCCCCGGCCAAGTACACGAACACTTAACTACAAATTGATACGGTTAACAGCGAACGGAAATATATGTATACTAACTTTTATATCGGCGAATCAAGCTTTTATAAGGTATCTCGTAAAAGTATCGCAGATGCGGAAAAGATATTTGCATGACAATTTAATAAAACGACCTGTACATTATATCCCACTGATATCGTGTAGTACAACATTTTTTATTCGCTGTAAAACCGTGCACGACAGAAAAAAACATGAATTCCACCGCTAGAATGGCAACGTCAATTAACACATGCTTGCAAGAACGCTGCGACTGTCAATTTCTCGAAACAATGGCGCGTCGAGTTTTAAAAGCCCGATAGCACGCGCAATTAAAATACCGTCGAGTCTAGCGGATGGTTTGTTTGAAGGTTGATTAGAGACTTCCAAAATGTTTACTATGCCTCGAGGTCCGTCTCGTCGAAACAAAAACGCGCGTGGGCGACTGTCATTTCTCGACGCAATCGCTTTTATCGCGTTCGCGTGTTGTCGCGGCAAAAACTCTCGGGCCTCGCGACTTCGATACGAGAAAAAAAGCAGTGTTGATTAATAAATATCGTCGGATCAGCTACGCGTATCGACGGAAGGACTGTCACGTTGGAAGGAACGAGCGGACACTTCGCGCGACTCGTTATTTACACCTTCGCTCGCTTACGTAACCTTGCTGCTGACCAGAAGAATGTTCCGACGCCAAACAACGACTATTTGCACGTAACATTGTGGTTACGGTGGATGCATTTGCTTGCGAATGTGTCAAAACAATCAAATAAATCAATTCCTACGCGAATGGATACATACAATCTTCCTGAAAATGAATGAAAATTCTTTAGACTGTTTAGAGATATACTCTTTAATCTTGTTTAATTGTATGGTGAAATGTTTGGATTGACATTCTAAAGTACATTTTCACAGAATCCATCCAAGTTGGTTATTCAATTCTTGAGACGCTATAGACAATTCTCTGAATTTTGTTCTTGAGCACACATATCATTTACTGGCTTCTTTCCTCATCAGAAACGGAGATCATCAATATTATCTTTCTTGAATGTTATAAATAGCCTGCTGATTTTATGCATTTATGACAGAAACGAGTATAATGATTAAAAGAGTTGAAAGGAATCGGTATACAGGCAGCTCTCTAATAGCACGATTAAATGGCTTCATAAAATGTTCAAAGTTGCCGTGTTAAAGAACGAAAGGAATTCCTAAATGATTCTCGGTTCTCGCAACAGATGCAGAAAATTCTCATTGTGCGCGAGCATCTGCAGTCCAGGTCTGACAGGCGAACGGTCTGTCAAACGTTTACAGCTCTTTTACATGCACGTTCTATTTTACGCGTACATTCTATAACCATCACTCGTTACGTTTGTCCAATCAGCAGACCGAAGCCATTCGTTAGTCCGTCAGAAAACGCACATAACAGCAGCCTAAACGAGCTGGCATAGCCGAACAGGGCCGAAGGATCCGATCCGAATGCAAAAATGGCACGCCACAAAGTTAAACGGAACCGTATTTAAGAGGTTCCCGGTTGCCAAAGTCGAGTATACTCTCCGCGAAAATCGTGAGGCCGTGTTCTCCATGGAACGCCGTTGCCAAACGGAAGTTGATACCGGCCAAGAGTTATCGGATGCCGAAAAAGTTATCGTCGGATTCCGTGGAGACGTGGTTACGCTTCTCCTCGGCTTTGGTAATATCGATCTCGTCTGGCTGGCGATAAAAGTTTCGCGATTTCGTCCATGCAACTCCGATGTCCGAAATAACGGGCTATTTACTTAAACTCGCGTTCCGAATCTTCTGCCACAACCGTCCTCGTCTTCTATTTTCTTGTCGACACAAATTGCGGACAGAGTAGGGAAGACAATTCGGGAACGACACTTCGACCCTCATATTCATCCTGGAGCTGTTTGTATGAACCGAAATGGAGACTTGATCGCGGTCAATAGGGTGTTCGATAAAGAAACGCCACCTTTTTTATGTGTGGCAATCTTTACGGCGAGAACCCTATTAAAGCGAGGAACACGGTTTTGCTTTTGAGTGTTCCAGTATTACAATGGCCCTGGAAATTCGCGGCATTTTTTTCAGCTTCAATGTTCTCGGTCAAACATCATTTAATAACTTCCCTCCCCATTATCATAAAATTAAATGAGTTTTCCACAATCTTTATGATAAACTATGTTTTATTTATAGTGTTACATTTTGAAAGAATATATATTTCACAACACAAACAGAAAGAGATCGATCATTTTATAGCATGTCAACGTAGTAAATCGGTGAATTTTCACTGTGAGGAACGTACGAGAGTTAAGTAAATATGATTGTATTGAGTGATGAGAAGTATTTTGAGTGGAACCCCTTTTTGTAGATTATACGAATAAAATCCAATTCGGCCAGAAGAGTGGAGCAAAGTACATATTCGCGGAAGCTGGTTGGAGGAACGACGCTTGTTGTTCTCTTGCGGCGAGTGTCTCTGAAAAAGCAATGATCCCGAGGAGGAAGTTTCTCGCCAACCTAATAAAACGTCAGATGTAAATCAATCGACGCGGGCGCGGTGGTGGGTTCGATTTGGCAGGGAACGTTAATCTTCGTGGACGGCGCGATGGCCTCATTTCGCGGGTTCGTTTCTGTTCGTGTTCGCGCGAATCGAACCGACTGGATATGTGCCGGGGCAGCAGCTCGATTCGTTCCAAACAGCGACGGGGGACTTACGGGAGGAGACGAGAGAGCTTTTGGCCGGCTCGCTAGAAAATGGATTCGAAATTTACTGCTGCTTCCCGCGATGAAACTTTATTATTCGTTTAACGCCGCGCGCCGGCGAGGCAGCGTCCCGGTCGTTTCGCCTTCAATCAGCGGATCTTTAATTTGACGGCGTTCACGGCTCTCGTGGCCGGAAACCGGGGATCGTAAATCGATCTGGCCATTCGAACTTGGCTACACACACCGCTTTACAACACGTAACGCGCTATTAATTAATTCTGCGCTGCGGCTGGACAGTTTTTGCGCATAAAAATCGCTGCAATGTAATTAACGGAACTAGGAACGGTTCATTTAAATTTTAATTTCTTCAGAGCCAATGTAACTTGTACTGTCGAGTCAGCGGAGAAGATGATGAATGAAATATATTTAAGTTACCAAGTTCTTTTAACCTGGAATCAAATATTATTTTTCTGTCATACAATTTCTATCGAATGGAATCTTGCTTCCGATTACGAGCTAACAACAGAGATTGAAACACATCTATCAATTACAGAACGAAGTAGAGTGTAGCATTTGACGATCAAATAAAAGAACCAGCAATCGAGTTACGATAAAAGCCGACCATTCCGACTGCCCGACAGTAAACAACGTCCCCCGATTCCTGAATCGATTCCGCGAGCAGAGAAGAGTCTTCCGGAGATTGTAAAACGAAAGCACTCGAGGACGGTCCACTGGGTGGGTCTATTCGATGACCGAATGAATCTAAGGAGCTCCGGAAAGAAAGTTGAATTTTTAATAGAAACTCTGGCCGCGAATCGCGCCATTGAATTCGTTCAATGGTGCGCCAGAACTTCTGGGCAGAGAGATGTATCTTTTATCGGTGGTTCGCGCGGCGGGTCTGATAATTACATAAAAAATTCGGTAATTGTCGGCTGCGAAAAGGCCTCGGCAGCAACCCTGGCGCAATCGTCATGCCACTCGGAGGAGCATTTAGGCGCGTCTGGTAGAGCGGGGCAAGGGCCGAGGAGCATTTCGCCAAAGAAACAGCGCGGAACAGAATTTATTTCTGCTTTTGATCCGCGCCGTTCTTTCAAAGTAGCCTCTATTTTAAGCTGGCCCGAGTCAAGGGTGAGGAAATAAACATTCCCCGGTAGGAGGCCGTGCACCATTAGAGTCTAGGCAACCCGTGGGAGTTTTCGTTAGCGCGACGACAAACGTCTGCGAATCGCGACGAGAATAATTCCGCGCAAGGAGTACGACTAATTTATCAGGAGACACGTGTCACCGGTGAAATAATTACACCGGCGCATATCTCCAGTTACTGCAACGTCCGCAAACAGTCCAGAGAAACGGAGGAGAGAACGATCGTCGAGCTCGCCGCGAAACCAGGCACAATAAGCCCGTTTTGATCATAGGATCCAGCCCCAGGGATCGATACGCAGGTGTCTGGATCCAGCCTGGATACCACCGCCGCACGAATTCCTCCGCGATCGACCTTTCGGCTTTATTGCCGGTCTCGCAATACAAGATACCTGCATGTAATCGTTCGCCGGATCGTCTGGTGGGGGCAGCGGGAAATTCTTGGTTAATGTAAACACGATGCAATGGTGCTAATGCGTTATGAATGATCGGCCACGGAAAATTTGCTGTTCGCGATTATTAGACCGTGAAACATTTTACTATTCCGGTCTTTAAAAACTGAGCCACGAATCGGTTAGAATCTTTCAGTGAATATCTAAATAATTTAGCCCGACTTTCTATCTGACGAAGAATGCTTCGCAAGAGCTGCGCTTGCTCTTAACCAAATTGTTGTACCCATAACGTTATGAATACTCTTTATAATGAATGCCAAATGCTGAACGGAAAACCAACGACAGCATAAAATCTGCTAAAAAATTCACACACAGTGTCGATACAATTTCCAACATTCAACAGTTGAATACCGTACAGCGATTTTCGTGAATACACAGTACAATACAATACTGAATAGAAGAACGACAACGGAAAAAATCGAGTCAAAAATTCGTCCGCTTGGTAACGCTATTTTTCATATTTGCGAACCATCGATTCGGTCCCGCGAAGGTAGTAAATACCACAATCTACTGAAAGCTGATTAAAAACTCAGCGTGATGCGCGCTCGTGAATCATTTCGGCGAACCGCTCGGCTGAGAATAAAACCGCGAAAAATCGATCGAGTCTATTGTTAATCGTTTAGTCGCCCAACATTTTTCACAAATGGATCGTTCGACGTTTCGACCAATTTTCGTGTTCGGCGATGCTGGCTTGAGACAAGATTTCTATGGAACTATGCGGCGGAACTGCTGTGCGAACGTCTAGTCAGTTGTTGAGACTCTCAACTTGAGAGCACCGAGAGCCAGTGAATGCTTTTATTGTACTGCAGGACTATTTTGACTGCACGGAAGCTAAGCTTTTATAGAATCCAGTTGGAGGATCGTAAAGCTGGAGCCAAGCCTTCCTGCCGCGGTGCATGAAGTGGCTGCATCGGCCGCTAAAATAGTTCGAGGGAATAGCGCAATTTCATCGATGGTAGTGGAAATCCGTTCACCGGGGTGCATCCGCGAAGATCACTCGAGTGACAGTGGTTTACGCTTAGCAGTAACCCTGATGAAAGATGGCCGATGCAGGGGGACATATTGGATTGTCTTAAAGCTAAATTAAAATGTTTATGGAGAAATATCTGGAGCGTAAGAAGGAGCTGTAAGTTTTCGATTTGATTGGGTGATTGTACTACAAAATTAACGACTCCAAATTCATTTGATGTTTCTTTGAATCTCTACGATTAGTAAAAGCTTTGTACAATTTTTTAGTTCATGGTTGTCGTTGAGTCATTGAAAAATAATCGAAGATAACCCGCCGCAAAAATATTCCGAATTTCCCGTGCATGGCCCTCGACGGCTCGTCGCGTCGCGTCGGCGCGAAATAAAACGCATGCCCCGCAAAATATTCGAAAGTCGGTCGTCTCGGGCGGGCCGAGTCGGTCCCGAGAGGCCGACTTGCATATATCCCGAGTGACACATGCATTTACCGTTTTTTTGCGATTCTCCGAAGTGACCGGTCGATCCTCAGGACCCGGGCGCCCACACACAGGAAAGGGTCCGCTCCGTTTCCGGCGCGGAATCGCGGATCGAAATGTCCGACATTCGCGAAGCCGTGCGTGTAGCACTACGGAGAACTATACGCGGTTTACGTAACGCTAAATACGCCGACGAGAAACAGACGGGCCGATGACAGCGAGATCGTGCAAACATTGACCTGGTCGATATCGCAAGAATGCTTCTGTTTGGAGCGCGAGGAGTTCAATCGTGACACCCGATATCCCTGTTTCCCTGAGATCATCTATTAACCGAACTAGAACTTGAGAACATCCCTAACACCCCTGTTCATTAAAAATGCTATTCTAAAGATGTGACTGATGAGATTAGTGCGGTCGGCAGAGAAATCGTGAGTGTGGCTAGAACGGAACTGCAAAGCACTTTTTAATTATTCCGTCCCGTAAACGAGTACAAGAACACTTGTTGTAGACCATGCATTTTCGCCAAATTTGAAACTATCCATGTCCCTAACAGCCCGGTTGTGAAATTATTGAAACAGTTTGCCGATCGGTGATTTCATGTCAAGACCAGCCCGCGCTTGAATGTAAATCGGAGACCCATATTTTACAATCTCAGTGAAAATGAAGATAACTGGGAACTCTCTTAGAAAGGCCAGCATCACTTGGTGACTCGGGTCACAGCGTTTCTGTTTCAGGTGCGTTCGATCACGAAAACCAAAGCTCATCGGTAACCGATCCGCGAAGCCCAAAGTTGCGATAAACCGCGGTGGTCCGCGTCGAACAAAGACATTTGGTACTCACAGTGGCGTCTGTAGGATGCTGAAGCCGCGGGTCGTTTCTTCCGGAAGAGGAGTGCTCCCCTCGCCGCCCACGAAAACCGGGAGTACACCGGAGCCGCGGGTTCCTCCGCGGATGGAAGCGTAGCCGGGAGCCGGTTCCAAGACGTGGTCCACGAATGGAGAGAAAAAGAGAGAAAGAACGAAAGAAAGGAATAAAGAATGAGAGAGAAGAAAGGAGCGGAGAAGTGCACGTGGCGGGAAGGTTCTGAGCGCGGCCGCAAAAACGGCTGGCTGCGACACGACCTCGCCGACGGTCGCAACGAGACTGAACTTCCAGACCGCGCTACTCCAACTCCAGCCTGGAAACAGCTGCTCTCGCCTGCCAGCGCCAGAAAACTACGACGCCTGGCTGTGGGGCCGGCCGGTCGTAGCTGCACGCCGCGCCAAGTGCATCTTTTCTGCGTCCCGATCGCACTGTGGTAGGGGCACCCCGCAGAAAAATCACGTTTCACCCTATTGGGACCGGTGGCCGGGCTATTTGCTGCACAAGCTCCTCTGCCGCTCCTCGGGAAACCGCTTTTACGTACGATCAAAGCTAATTACGAGTTTCCATGATCTTGCTCGGGAGCTTTTTCTTTTTCGTTTTTGATCAGTCGCACACCTGAACGCGACCGCCCCGTGTGATCAAGGACACAAGTTTGGTAGATCAAGAAAAGTTGAAGTGGAAACTTGATTGTGTAGTGGCACCGGGTGGTGACCGTTAGAAATGGTATACAGCTGTGTCTTTATTAATTCTTACCTTTTTGCACTATACTGGTGCCGTTGTGGCAACGCTCATAATCGGCTAATCGGCTTATAAAACGGAAATCAAAGTGTTTCATACAACAGGCTTGTAAGTTACACTGTAACTTATCTGGTTAAACTTATCTGCTTAGTATCTGGTTAAAAATTATTTACTAATCATTATCTGAGTGGCGCTTATCAATATCCATATTCCGCTGAGTGATAATGCTCGTATCGTGCATTCTATACATAGAAACCGTAGCACAATAAATCCTCCTATTTCTCGGTAAAGTAATATTATTTATATTTTTTGTACTTGTAGTTTGCCCGTACTTCGTACCCGTATGAATAGAATTTTATGTCCAATTTCAAACCATCAAAACGGAGGCAAGCGCCATAGATTTCGAAATTCCTGAAAGCGGTAGACACGATGCTTTCGCAGGAAAGCGTTCCGCGGCTGTCAGTGCGAAGCAGCTCCGAACCATCCGGGATCCATTACCTGAAAAAGGTGAATACTCCCCTTCGCTGACAGCTGCGCTCGCGTGTAAATATTTACATTTCGCGTGAGCCCTCGGGGTCGTTCACACGCGGCCGGAAGCCGGCAGTCTGCGAGGACGGCGATGCATTCTTCGCCGCGAATTTAGAAACAAGCTGTCTATTATTAAACGAGCCCCCGCGATAGGTTCGCGAAATAATAGCGATCGTCAGCGTGGAAAGAAATCCATAAATAAGCATCGACGTCGGAGCTCTATCGTTACCGTTGACGTCTCTCCTACTAGCCTAGGGTCGTAAAGCTCTCCTCGCGGGTGAAAAACGCGGTGCCGACTGGTCGCAGACGACAGACTCGGTAAATTTCACGCGAGTGTGCGTGTGCGTTGTGCGCGTATGGGTCCGAGGGACCCGACGCGTAACAGTACCGGTCTTTTATTGGCCGAGTGCTAATGCTCCTTTACTACGTTCACCCCGTCATTTACTTACCGCGCCGTGTTGTAAACCGGCACCAGTGCCAGAACGTGTTGGCCGCGGCTGGGGACCCAAGGGCTTATTACCGAACGTATCATTTTGTGACCCGCGGCGATGCGTCCCTCGCCCTGCCGAATTCCAGGGGAATGTCCCAACCGGCTTTTACAAGGGTAGTTTAAACTCAGCAACCCGCCGATAAGGCAAACTCGGGGGCGTGCGGTCCGAGTACCCGTCCAATCTTATCGTCTTTTAGGGATGATTTAGCCCCGCGTTTTAGACCAGCCATCTGTCTGGTAGACCGTGGCAGACACTAAATCCGCTTGTATCTTCCTCAAGTCCATTGGAACCTGGCGAACGTCCTTCATCGAGTCCCTTAGTGCTCTTTTTGTAAAGAAGATAAGGATGCCCGAGCGTCTGGATCTTCTTATCGTTTGGAGTCTTTATAATGTCTACTGGATCTTGTCCTGTGATGACGGTGTCGGGGGTGCGGACATATCAAACGAGGAAAAAAGGGTGTTCGGCGTCGACCGACGATCGGAGGCGCCTGACGCTGGAACCGCTCAGATTTGTGCGCGCGAGGAAGGCAATGACAAGGATCGTGAGAATGAGGGAGAGAGATTGAATTTAGACTGGATTTCACACTGCACTTTATTCAAAATTGTAGATTTTCATATAATCGCCGACGGATGGAGATGCGGAAATCTTGCGCGTGCGATATTTCTGCCGTCGGGTCGCGACGGAAATCTTGTGCGACACCTCGGCGAGGGTCGCCGCGGACGGAGATCTTCACCGCGTTAGTAGGAAATCTTGACGCGGGCAGATGCACGGATCGCGACGCGAAAAAATCCGCGCGGCCTTGCGCAACGGTAACGAGCGATCGCGACAAGTGCTGAAAAAAGAATAGCAACTGTCGCTCGACGGTTGGCGTAACGACCGACAAATCCCATAATTCGAATCCCGAATAAAGGGTAAAATATTCCTCTCGTTCGATAGAGTCTAGTGTCCCAGGAGTGTCTGCCAAGATCAACATCCTAAAATCCAAATCAGCCAGCAATCGCTATTGCTCAGGCCCTTTCATCGAGTTGACTCTACGCTTCACGAAGCGACCCTCTCGAAGTCCTCGTCGGCCCTTCAATCCTATTCGCAGGAGCCAACCAGTTTTTTCTCGCGCGTCCGAGCCTTTTCGATCAACAGTCGCTCGCGTCCACTCGCGAGAAACAAATCGCAACTCTCTTGAAAAGTACCACTTGTTTTGGCGCGAACTCGCATGAGCAGAGCGTGTTCCCTTTGCCTCGACGAAGGCGACGTTTGCTCCTATGCTCTCCTCTTGGCTCGGCAGACGCGCATGCATAAGTAAATGCTCGTCGAACGCGATCGGCTATTTATTTAAACACCGGGGCTCGGAGTCGATGGCGCCAGAATATTTGCGATATTACGGAGACCGCTTCGAGTGGGCGGGAACGGTTCAGGTGAAATGTTTACGAGCTTCGTAGAACCTGCCCGGCAGGCTCTCCTTTTCCAGCCGGAGCGAGGAAAGTCCGCGAACCGTGCTGCAATGCGTGAAATATGCTTCTTGCGTCTTTAATGTCCTCGGCTGCACTTCCTGCCTAGAATTTTGGTTTGGAAGCCCGCCGAGAAAATCCAACTTCGGTCCTAATGTTGTACTCTCAACTGCTGTTTAACATCGTGAAAAGCAGGAGTATCTTCCGGAATTACTTTCGGACAAGTGTTGCGTGCAAATCAATTTGTAATAGATAGTGCACATTTTGTAATATATACATATACACTAACCGTAACGAACAATAAATTGGTTCACTTGCACTGCACGTTAAAAAAAATTCTCGAAAGTTTTGCTGAATAAGATTTTCGCAGAGGACGCAATTGCGTGGATAATTGCGTGTTACCTGGCGGAAACCCGGCGACCGACGTTCAACATTCTAATTTAATAACGTTTATGACTGTGCTCGAGCCACGTAAAGACGGTGTGGCAGGGAAATAAGAAGTTACGAGGCTGTAATGGGTTACGGGGTGCAGGCACGCGTATTTGCATGCTAATCCCGCGACTACGTTCGCTGACGAGCAAAAATGTTTCTGCTTGCTTCACGATTATTACGTTCTGGTTAAACCAGCGAGCTGTCAGCCGGACACGCTCGCGCGAATGCTTTCGTCCATCTTGCGTCCGCGTGTATTCCGCCGACATCCCCCGTGGGCATAATTAGGGACTCGTAGATCATGCGTAAATGCACCCCGACGGCGTGTAACGACGATGCATGGGCGCGCACTGTTCTATCAACGTTCTACGCGTTTCCTTTGAGCAAATCAGTTTCAACCCCTTCGCGCGCAATTCTTTCAAACTGCGTTCCCGAACTTGAATTTTCAGACTTGTTCGCGATTGATGTATATGGTGGCTGAACCTCGGTGCTGACCCAAACTATAGTTCTCTCCTTTAAGTACACTAGGCTCAACATTATTCATTGTCAATTGTAACACGCAGGAATGAAATACTTTATTATAGTACCTCATTAACCATTTTTAGAGATTGAAAAAGACACGACAGTACAGACTGCCACAGTCTTATCATCTCAGTGTGGCATTAAAGAATGAAGGTACCACTTAGAGTAAACCTGCGACAATAAAACGAAGATTTTAAACCAGCGTATATGAGAGAAGGTAAAGTGCTCCAAGGTAAAAGCTGTCTTCGCAAGTGGGCACGGCCTCGTCTGCGAAATTATACCAGTCCACGTGGCCGACGCGACAGCCCCTTGCCCCCATAAATATATTCTTTTCTCATTTAAAGAGCGCGCGATGTGGACGCGAGATACCCTCGGTTGCGGCGAGAGGCTAAATTCTTTGTGGAAAAGAAAAATTCAGAGGCCGGTACAACCGATCGGGCGTTTCTGCACGAAATTTGCATCGCGGGTTCAGCATCTCCGTTACCTGCACCCGTTCATCTCTACTTTGTGCCTGCATAATGCATGAACCAGCGAGCTTCTTGGCTGCAGTGTGTTACGGTTTCGAGAGGGGTCGCAGACTGCTCGACACACATTCGCCTATCTGACATTCTCAAACGTTATCTTGCGTGCCACCTTTTAGCAAGCAGCATTCTTGCGTCTTTACGGGCAATGATAAAAGCAGGAGCATGGATCTCGTGGGAACGTAGTCCGGTGTCACCATCATTGCGCCCTGGAGGCATTCAGTTCTCCAGCAAATCCTCTCGAGCAATGCAAAGGGTACGCGGGACGCATTTTCCTCTTCGATTAACGTTTCGGAGCTGTCAGCGAGAGGAGGCACGCTTCGGGCCGGGGAAACGAACACCGTATCATCGCATAAACTTTAATCGATCGCGTCCTCCTCGATTAAGCACCCCTTTTCCCATGGTGGTCGCAGGTAAGAAAGTGGCTCGTTGCCCACGCTGTGCCCATGTTAGACGAGCAATCCCCGTCTCGTTTACCAATAGATAGATCAGATTACTGGCGGACCACCGGCGGACACAGCGAAGCTAGTTGCTTCTTCACGGTGAATTGGGTCACCTGTTCCTCCGCCGAGAGTCTCTTTCTGCAGACAGGAAGTCGTTCAAGTTCCTCGATTACAGCCCGGTGTACTCCGGCGGCGTGCATCTTTAACGAGCTCTCTCCAGCCGGGTCGGACAAAACACTCGCGCCCCTAACCGCTCTACCGACCAATCTTCGTCCGGCTATTTACACCCGCGTGAAATTAAACCGTAGCTCGATTAAAACCGACCGCAACCGGTCGTTATGCGAAATCGTAACGGCGGAGAAGCTTATTTCCTTCGGTTGCCGGACCAACGATTAGGTCATCTTCACCCTGGCGGCCACGACAAAAGCCGCAGCATATCCCGGATGCGATGATTATGGTTAAGAATCCGAGCGGGTCTTACTGTCCCCTTACTCTCGCCAATCTGCCTGGTTTTCTCTTTCTCTCCATCCTCTTTACCGGTGGCCACGATGATTCGTTCTCTTTCTGCGGAGACAGGACGACCACGTGCGCCCTGTCAGGGCCCACGCGACACCCATTTAGACCAATCGGCCCTTCAAATACGCTTTAAACGGCCCCGGCCGATTCTTCAATCTCGCCATGGAATGCGTCTTCAGCAAGTGGTCACGCTTGCCGGAATTATAATATTATCTAGTTGGATTGCAACCGGACAAGAAGAATCACCAGCTCGTTATGCAACAATGTGCGCCCTTATGACTCGCCGGTGACTCGTCGTCGCTAGCACAACGGTCTATTTGTTGCTGGTAATTGCTCCCATTCCTTCTTAGGCAACCGTGCCGCTTAGAAAAATTCCTATGCAGAATGTTTCTTGAAATACAAAGACTCTTTGCTGAGGTTCTTATCCCTCTGCTGAACTGAATTATTTTTTTCTTTGCAAATTTTCTCTTCGATTTACCAATGACCGGAAGCTTGTTCAAATTACGCTGTTAAAGACACTGGAGTTGCATAAAATTTTATTTCCTTTGCGAAACATTCCAACAAATTATAAATTAAACAAAACTATATGTCAACCCTTAAGTGGACTATCGAGGCAGCTATGACTCTATAATAATTATTCAAGCTCTATTGATGTAAGTTTACAATGCTGAAAATTAAAATTGATTTTTACAAAAATGAATGTATCGAGTCGCTCACTTAAGGGTTGAATTTGATTCAAATGCAGTTTTTGATTTCAGTACAAGGAAGTGGGAACTTGGTTTGCAGTGTAAACATTCATTTTGTATTATATATCTGCATAGGGGATGCAAGCCGCACCCTCGCTGGATTATTCGTATATAAATTAAATCCGATAGAACTGCCTACAAACGACGAGAATACGTCTTCACAAAGCTATTCACTCTGTTACTTGCGTACAGTTATTCATAAAGTATAAAATTACTTTCCTGTTTACACGCTCTCAAATATTAAAGTGCGGCACACGTGTACCGCGTACACATACACATATACATATCACACAACACGAGTACCATTATAATACAAACATTCGGGGTTTCCCGTTTCGTGGAACGGCAACGCCGAGTACGCCACTGTTTCTATGTTTCTAAAAAAATTCGGTGACGAAAGACATTCTATAAAAATTGACTAATCGCATTGGTGCACATTGATTACGTATCTACGATATACAAGAATTCGTTAAAAGAAATTCGATAAAACGCGATGAACATGTACAGTCCGAGGAGGATCGGTTTGCATAGAAACATTTAAGTAAAAACAACACGATATATCGAATGTTCGTAATAGTTTATCCCATAGTTACTCGCAAAAAGTCGAAAGGATAAGAATAACTTCCACCAGCACCGGTGAGCGATCATACGAGGCTTTTTTTCTCTTATCTATAACGAAGTATTGCGAGCGTGTTACGCGATCTAGACATTTCTACGGAAAAGATACACGATATCGGAAACACGATTATTATTCTCCATTCCGTCGCGAAATAAATAGCGATTCGTGGCCATTCAAGACAAATATCAGTACGCGACAATTAACGAAAACCGTGTATGCACGAACACAACTTGATGAACACAGTTTTAACGAGGCTGAAATAAAATTAAGAAACGTAAGTATGAGAGACACGGACGTCCCCGACGAAAATTCATTATTCATTAAAAAATGAGGATCATGTACCCGTCGATGTAAAAAATTATACGGAATTCAATTTGGACGGGGAATATTTTGGCACATAGTGGTCCATAGCTTAATGGCACTTTCAAGCCACTCTTAGAAGTGGATCAATTAATCGTGTTAACTTTCTATTCCCTCTACAGTTGTTCTACTATGTCATGATCGTTTTTGTACGAAGTTTGCATGAAACTAGGCCTCTGCGAGTGTTTCGTTCTCTGCAGCTCTTTAGCGAAGTACATGATCGTTTTCTTAAGTCCTTCGGCTAAAGGAACCTTCGGCTCCCAGTTCAGATATTTCTTGGCTCTCGTTATGTCCGGCCTTCTTCTTTGAGGATCGTCCTCGACTGCGGCAAGCTCGACTACTTTACTATTTGTACCGACCAAATCCTTAATTATAAGTGCAAATTCTGAAACAGCCGAATAAAATGATCAGTGTGATATTCTATTTCAGAATTAATTTTGCACTGCAATGTTTATTCACCTTCTATCGTATGCTCTACTGGATTTCCAATATTCACAGGCTGGCTGTAGTTAGAAGCCATCAAGGCTACTAGACCGTCGACTAGATCAGATACATACTGGAAAGACCGTGTTTGTCTTCCACTACCGTATATCGTGATCGAATCATTCTGCAATGCTTGTAGTATGAAGTTAGAAACCACACGACCATCGTTCATGTGCATCCTAGGCCCGAATGTGTTGAAGATTCTTGCTACGCGCACTGAAACACCTTCCTGTCTCATGTAAGCATAGCTTAGTGTCTCTGCTACGCGTTTACCTTCGTCATAGCAAGCTCTGGGCCCTGAAACAGTCGCGTTTGATTTTTTGTTTTATAGAAATAAACTTTAGTATAACTTTTATATATACCTATGGGATTGACATGGCCCCAGTAGGTTTCCGACTGAGGGTGTTCATTAGGATCTCCGTATACTTCAGATGTACTAGCTATTAAAACTCTTGCTCCTACTCGTTTTGCAAGACCTGAGTCAAAAGTTAGAATTGTAATCTATACATGTTCCAATAGGCTATACCTATTGAAAGGGTATTACACACCTAAAATATTTATTGTGCCTAAAGTATTAGTTTTAATCGTCTTTACTGGATTAAGCATATAGTGTGGAGGACTAGCTGGGCTGGCAAGATGGTATATTTCATCTACTTCTAGATAGAGAGGTCTAACAATGTCATGGTGAACTAGCTCGAAGTTCTCATGGCCAACCCAATGTTCCACGTTGCGTTTTCTCCCAGTGAAAAAGTTATCTACAACTATTACTTCATGGCCAGCTAACATTAAACGGTCAACCAGATGCGAGCCAACAAAACCGGCTCCCCCAGTGATCAAAATTCTTTTTCGGTTTTTATAATTGAGGAACTTGACTGTCGGAAAATCCTTCGACACACTGTTCTCAATTTTAGTCTCCAGATGCTGCAATTTACCCTCCAAATCTCTAATCCTTATCTTTGCTTCTTCAATGTCTTTGATGTCAACAAAAGGTGCATCTTCTTCGATGTCTTGCACCTTTTGATTTTCAGGTTCAATATCATTTACATCTCCTATATGAGATTTACGCTCTCTCGGGTGTACTCTATGAAAAGATTGTTCTTCTTGTGGATTCACTACTGTCTTGTAGAATCCTAATACTGAAATTTTTACATAATACAGCATTCAGAAAGTATAGAAAACACTGACAATACTGTTCAAAATTTTTTTGTTACGTATAGCTGATCAATGACAGAAGCAAGAAATAATATTGTTCTAATTCTAATGTCATGACACTTACTTATTATTATACAAATCACGGAAAAGGCAACCTGTTTCATCTTTCGTGGAGTGACAACCATGCTTTAACGTTGCACATGTCTTGGGTAAAGGAACTCGTGTAATACCTCCTCTTTATACACCGCAGATTGTCAACATAACATCGTACGGTGAAAGCGGTATCCAACTATTGACCGTATCAAGTATGTCATTTTTTAGAGCGTACAATTAAAAAACATAACCTATTACATTGCGACTCTTGACAAGATACCACAGACGAGGTGTAGGAGTAGATGGAGTAGACCAATCACCATATGGGGTTTCGTGTCTCGCGATCTGAAATACCGACATCGATTTCTTACGCCCTCTACACGGACGAACATAAATGTTGGAACTAGATCCACGAGAACCGTGATTGGTCAATTCCTGTACCTCGTCTATGACGACACATCGTTTATTGACGTGAGCCGGTGCTGCCATCTGAGCAGCTCAACGCGAAACATCCTGCAGATTTTGTTCATCGAATTATACAGTATGCTAGAGGGGAAACTCGTATCAAAATCTTCGCTATTTGTATTTTCATATTGGATGAAAAACATGCACAAGAAATAGCAAGCATATACGTATAAAAAACTTTGTTTTATTTTAGTATTCAAATTATATTTACATGTATTTTTTGAATACGGCGCTTTGAGGTTGTATTCATGATGAATCTATTTACGGGCCCGTACGTACTGGACACTGATTTTCGAAAAACAGCGAAGTTTTGCCACTAGTGTAGTCAGCGCCAGTGACAGTTTGCTCTAACCTATCGTGAGCCGATAACTTAACCTCAAAATTTGAAGTGTACACACTCACGCAGGCGCAGATCCTGTTTTTTGATTGATATATAAGGCTGTGGCAGTACAAAGGAAACATCTCAAATAGTTTTTCTGGAGTCACGGTGGCAGTGGCATTTGAAACATGGCCGACGTCATTGATTGTAATTTTCCTGTTTGGGGGCTTCTGCCTAAAAAAGAAACGGGTGTCACTCAATTTCTTACCAAATACCCCGAATATGACGGTCGAGGAGTCATCATCGCAATTTTCGATTCAGGAGTTGATCCTGGGGCGCCTGGTATGCAGGTACGTTGGCTTTTACCAGACACGCCTTACGACTGTTCAAATCATTGGTTTTTTCCCTTTCAAATTTGAAAAAAATTTCACCGTTTTCTCGGACATAACATGACTCCGAAAGAATCCGTTCAATACTTATAATCGTTTTACCGTCAATATTCCGTTTATTTTCCCCGTGCATAAAATACAAAAATTTGTATAATTCCAGTGACATTCAAAAATATCTGTTCTACGGATTATTCTTTTTTTTTATTTTTTCTTTGATTGAATTTCTCCAGGCAGCTTTTACTGTATTAGAACTGATTGATCGAGCCTTTGCTACAAATTAGTGCATTCATTAAACACTAAAGTGGAATGCATTACTCATTTGATTCTTTCATCTAAGTATCTGGAAATTAGTATTTGTCATTATGATAACATTTAGAAGATGACATTGCTGTTTTTTTTTGCTTATTAAAAAAAAATATAGCAACATTAATATAATAATATGATCTAGCAAATGACAAATCTATTTTATATAGATAACTACAGATGGAAAACCAAAAATTATTGAAAGGTATGACTGCAGTGGAGCTGGAGATGTAGACACCAGAAAAGTTGTACAAGCACCCGATGGATACATAATTGGCATTACTGGTCGTAAATTAAAGGTATATTTGAATCAGTAATAACAATTAAATTAAATGATCTATATTAAATTAACAATGACCAGTGGACATTTAAATAATATATATTCTGATTGCTCAAGAAATATCATTCTTTTCCAGATTCCATCTAATTGGAGAAATCCTAGTGGAGAATATCACATTGGTGTAAAGAATTTGTATTCTTTATATCCAGGGAAATTAAAAGAAAGAGTTTTATTAGAACGAAAAAAACGACTGTGGGATAGTTCTCAAAAGACTGCACTTGCAGATGCATCTAGAGAGTTACAAGTATATAATTGCATTAATTTTGTTGCTATAATATTCATTTTTCATATGAAGTACTTTGCCACACATACAAATCAATATTGAATTTAATATTAAATTCTACGTATTATTTTTAATTATTTTCTTGAAATTTATAATTCAATGCACAGTTTATAATGATCCGTTCAAATTGTACACTTGGGAGAGACATTGTATGTAATTAGGATTGTAGACCATGTGATCCAAAGATAGGGTTGTTGTGGGTACGTTAAACCATTCAATCAAATGAGGCCAGTTTCACAATGTGTCACAGTGATCTCTATCTAATGCTATATTTATATTTGGCAGTTTGATCTACTGTAAAGCCATTGATTCATTACATAATAGCTCTTCTATAAAACACCTTAACTTATAATATTTTTTAATATTTTACAATCCGATTTATACGAAATGTTAGAGCAGTAAAATCTTGCACATTTCAATATTTCCAGAAACAATCAAGTTTATTTATAAAACAAATTAAACTTCTATGAATATGTAATTTTTAATCAAGCCGAAACTAATATGATTTTTTGTTCTATAATCATATTTAGGAATTCGAAGCAAAGAATCCACAAATAACGACTTTAGAAGAAAGACTAAAGAAAGAAGAACTTGAGGCGAGAGTTGAAGTTCTAAATAACATCGAGAAAAAATATTCTGATGCAGGACCTGCATATGACTGTGTTCTTTTCCATGATGGTGAGGTCTGGAGGTAAGGATACATGGAGGATCTAGTTTCAAGTTTGCATGGATGTTTACAAAAATTCAACAAACGTTAATCACTATACAATCGTTTTAATTATCTATTGTAGGGCGTGTATTGATACTTCTGAGGAAGGTAATCTTGAAGCTGGCGTGTGTCTGGGAGAGTATACTTTGACTAGGGAATTTGCACCGCTTATACCGGAAGATCAGTTAAATATTAGTATTAATGTTCACGATGATGGGAATACGTTAGAGATTGTTAGTTTATGCTGTAAGTTGCAATAGCATGAAACTGTTTCTTTCGGATCACGTAAAACCGATGTTGAGATAACAGAAAGCTTCAATTTATTTCTGTATGTTACAGCAAGCCATGGCACGCATGTAGCTTCAATTGCGGCAGCGTATTTCCCAGATAATCCAGATTTGAATGGTGTTGCACCGGGTGCGCAGATTATTTCACTGACTGTCGGAGATGGCCGCATTGGCACAATGGAAACAGGGACTGCGGTGGTACGAGCAATGATACACGTGATGAAACATAAAGAGAAAATAAATGTAATTAACATGAGTTACGGAGAACACGCGCACTGGTCAAACACAGGAAGAATAGGAGAATTAATGAACGAAGTGATCGATAAATACGGAGTTACGTGGGTGGCATCCGCTGGGAATCTCGGGCCAGCTTTATGTACCGTTGGAACACCTCCGGACATTAGTTCTAACAGCATAATCAGTGTAGGAGCTTATGTCTCGCCTGATATGATGGTGGCTGAATATTCTTTAAGGGAAAAATTGCCAGGTATGCCATTCACATGGTCATCCCGTGGTCCTATGATTGACGGAGGAGCTGGTGTAACCGTGTGTGCTCCGGGAGGAGCTATAACCAGTGTTCCTAATTTTACATTAAGAAAAAGTCAGCTCATGAATGGAACAAGTATGGCTAGCCCGCATGTAACTGGAGCAATTGGTATGTGTAGTCATTATTAAGATTAGTTTAGAATTACTATATGAGAATAAAAATGCCTAATCAAAAGTTTAATCGTATTACAGCTGTACTTATATCGGGTTTGATTTCTAAAAACTTCCCCTACTCTCCATACAATATAAAAAGGGCTCTCGAAAATACAGCTCTCTATGTACCAAACTTGGATCCTTTCGCACAAGGTTCGGGACTGCTGCAAGTTGAGCGTGCGTTTGAAAGTCTTATTACTTATAGCAACGTTCCTGAAAGGGACATAAGATTTTCTATTAGCTGCGGAGGATACAACACCAAAGGAATTCACATGAGGACTGGGATCATTGACCGACCAAAAGAGTACACTGTCAACGTTGAACCTATATTTCTGAATACCGAAAATACAGGTACTGATTTACGTATCTGTTACTGCAGTGCCGTATGTTTCGTTTAAGTTTAATTTATTGTCACGTTTACTTATATAGATCCAGCATTGAAAATTGCTTTCAATTTGAAATTGACTTTGGTGTGTGATGCATCTTGGGTGCAACAACCGGCACATCTTGATTTAATGCACATGTCTCGCTCGTTTATCGTCAGAATCGATGGCTCAAATTTACCGGAAGGTGTTCATACAACTAGGTATATCTGTTAATAATCAAGAAAATTAATCGAACGTGTTTAAGATACACATTGTATTGATACCAATCGTGCTTTACAGTATCAGGGCATATGATGTAACAGACATTGCAAAAGGACCAGTGTTCCAAATACCAATTACCGTAGTGCAACCACAATCACTGCCAAGATCTGCTATTCTTCCAGACTTGACGTTTTCAAATATTCTGTTCAAGCCTAACACAATTCGAAGACATTTCATTCTAGTTCCGGAAGACGCGACATGGGCAGGTAAATTTCTCTCGCAATATATTTTTACGTTATATTAAGAGTATAGTATCAACGATTTCATTCAATTCGATCCAGTTGTTAAATTGAAGAGCACAGAGAAGGATAAAACTGGACGAGTCGTAGTTCAGACTGTTCAGTTAAAGCCCCGTTTGTCTTGCAAGACTCTGGAATTTAATAAAATGATTAACATAACTTCTCAGTCTGAGACTGTTCAACCGTTTGCTGTTCAGGTAATGCCCGGTTCTATAATAGTACAATTTAACAAATGCATATATAGTGACATTAAATTGAACTTGTAAATATCCGTGTAGGGAGGATTGATCCTAGAAGTGGTTATTGCAAAATATTGGGCAAACTTGGGTGACATGTTAGTCGATTATTCTATAGAATTTCATGGTATTCATATGATACATGGAAATCTTACAATGCAATCCGGGGATGGAATAAACCGTCTAGAATTACGAAGTTCGCTTAGAAACGAAGAGGTGGTTCCTAGTGTCTGTCTCAAGTCGTCCGTGCAAATCTTGAAGTATGTACCTCTAAAATTGGATGCATGCTTGCTATGTGTTCAGCTATACACTTACTATTTTCTCCAATGTTATAGACCTACTGACGTAAAGATCGTTCCATTGCGAGAGCGGGACATTATTCCACCATCACGACAAATTTACGAATTGCAATTAACATATACGTTCCACTCTGCAAAAGCAACAGAGGTAACACCGAACGCAGCATTGCTCAGCGATTTGCTGTATGAAAGCGAATACGAGAGCCAAATGTGGACTATTTACGATAGCAACAAACAGCTAATATCTTGCGGCGATGCTTATCCATCGAAGGTAAACTTATTTTGTGAATTAAATTCGATGAATGGAGTTGTAACTTTATATGTTTTCGCAGTACATCATACAAAAGTTAGAAAAGGGCGATTACACTTTGAAAATGCACGTGAGGCACGAAAAGAAAGAGTTACTAGACAAATTAGTAGATATGCCGCTACTTTTAAGTCACAAATTAAGCAATCCAATTACATTGGATGTCTATGCAAATCAGTCACAAGCGATCATTGGTGGCAAAAAAATGGTATCAGGTTCGATTCCATCTGGTCATATTCTTCCTGTGTACATTGCTCCTATGACGAATGAAAACAAGTAAGTATTTCACTTAACAAAACAGAAGTTTTACTTTTTCTATTACTTTCTTATTTATTGAATTAAGTTGATCTATTATACGTGTAAGGATACTTTAAATATTTTTTGTACATGTAGAATTTCTTCTCCTATAAGTAAACAACTGCATGGGTAACTTCACAATTATGATTTTGAAACTAAGTGTAATTATCCAAAAGTTGATTACATTCTGTAAGTTATACTATTACTATCATTTGAAGAATGTTAGCTCCTTTTCAACTCGTCGTTATACATACAGCCTATTTTTCTCAGTATTTTATTTAAACAATTCTACTTGATACGCTTTTAAAGTTGCTACTAAGATAACATTCTTTTTTTTATCCCGCATTGCAGCACTGAAAACAAGTGAGTCTATAGTATTATTTTTATAAACATTTTTGCACATTTACATGCTTTGTAGTTGTGAAAAAACAATAATAATTTGTCGAAGTAGCTGATGCTTTCAAATACTAATCTACAATTATATAAAGTGAGTTTCGAATTGTCCAGCTGCAAATAAAAAACAATTTCGAGCATAGATAAATGACAATGAGTACTACTTTCAAATCATTCTATATCAAGTTTTAGTAAGCACAAGTCATTGCATGATAAGTAGTTTATGTAATGAAGTGTCTTCCTACAGCTATTTACAAATCAAGCTTTTAATAACAACATAAAACTGATAAAAAAAAGAATCATCTGTAAATGTTCAAATATGGAAGTGCTAATGTATCTTCTATATGTAATAACTATAATACTTGGCTTACAACATTTGCTACACATCTGTTCATTTTTCCACTTAGGAGACTGGCTTCGTTTTGTCACTTTTGTTTTCATATCTTTGGCTTCTTTCTATAACGCGTCATAGTAGTGAAAATACTTAATACAACGTCTGAGAACAACTAATTCAAGACTAATCGATTTTTATCTTTTCACTTCTTTTTAAAGGATTTCTAAGGGTGCTACCTTGGGTAGTTACCTGCAGGGTACATTGACATTCTGTAAGGACGATACCGTAAAGAAAGTGGACTGTCACACGTTCAAATACATTTTATCCGAGCCGGGCAAGAAGAGCAGCAATGCCACAAATAAAACGGACAAGGAGAGGACTACCAAATGGGACGAATATAATGAAGCACTCAGAGACTTAAAATGCAATTGGCTTGGAAAGCTGGGTAATCAAATTTCCACTGAATTTCATATGATTTACGTACGATCGTATCTCATACAGAAGTATTTTACATTATCAATTTCATTATTATGTTCATATAAACTTTTTGCTTCTCTTTCCGGTTTCAATTCTACAAATAGCGCCATCCACGAGTAAGTTACAGCTTGAAGGAAAACCATTCCACGGTTTATGTTTTAGACCCCTACAATTCTATAATTAGACGACTATATCTATATTTTCAGCCGTTTTACTCCACCGCATGTACATACTGACATTTCTTCTTTGTGACTTATATTCAATATTTATTACAGCACTCTGTGATACTGAAAGGATTTTTTCCCATGTCCCAATTTTATAAATGACTCTTTATCGAATGGTGTACATGTTTTGTGATCTTTTAAGTGCATTTTTGTCAATCGTTTGCAACATGAATGTACGTATTTGTTTTCGATCAACATAACTAATCTATGTTTTTAAATATAGAACCTGGGGAATACGCGAATTTGCTGTACGGAGAACTGAAGACTCTATTTTCGGATCATTTACCCGTTCACATTGCCATGTTAACTTCATTGGATTCCCCGGAGGCTCGTCGTCACGTGCCACACGATGATCTTCCAGAAAGCAGTGTTTCTCTCGCAAATCAAATAATAACCGTCGCTGACTCCGTGATCACCAACATAGATCAGGATAAACTGTTAGCGTACTACGGTCTGAAGAACGACCAGCGTACCGATGCAGCGAAAATCAAAGCGACCATGGAGAAACAGAAGAGCAGCTTGATAGAAGCGTTAGTGAAGAAAGGATGTGCACTGGCACGATTATACGTGCACAACATGAAGAAAGGAGAGGGAGACCGTCAATCGTTCGAACATTTATTAGAGAGCGTTACAAATCATTGGCAAGAAGTGCAGAAGTTTGCTGAACCAACCGATAGCAAGGTAAAAAAAAAATAGGATACTTATTGTCCCTTCTTGATGATTATCTAAAAGGACCCAAGTGAAAATGAGTTATTTCTTACAGGTCATTATGCTTTCTCTGTGGCATGCTCACGTCAACAATCATTACGGCCGCTATTTGAAGTTACTGATGCGTTATTATGAAGAGAAACCACTAAAAGAAATCGACGAGAAATGCATAGAAATCGCGAGGAACCTGGGATGGGAACATTTGTCGAATCATATCACCTCAAGTATACCGTCGCGTTATCCGACTTCGTACAGATCATTTTGATTACTGGTAAGCATATCGTGCTTTAATCTCAATATTCGTATAACTATATAATAACATATTTCAGATACGATAAGATGAAATGAGAAAGAATATGACGTCCTGATGAGAGGAGACTAATTATGTAAAACAGTTTCCAGTGCAGCTCTACGTTGGCAGGAGACATTTCTGTCAAGTCAATCGAATGTACTGTACATTTAGAAAAATGCAATTTTACTGATCTTAACAAAAAAAAAAAAGGAAGAAAAAGTGACTTCAGCTAAATATCTAACTTCTGAACTTAAACAACAAAAACAAATAAATCATATTCGTACTTGCAATATCATTTGCCTTATGAAAACCATAAAAGACCGAAACAAACTCTTAGGAGCAATAACATGAAATAATTCGTATTCGCGAGTAAAACGTATGACGGCACATGTACATAGATTTCCAAAAAGAAAAAAAATTAATAAGTTAATCGTTTCGACAATAGTATAATTGTTTAGAAACTGCATTTTTACAATGACTATTGCGCGGAGGGAGAAGGACATGTCAGAGTATCGCGGAAACTGTTATCAATTTAGAAACTGAATTTTTTAAATAGCAATATGTTATTCGAAAGCATTCGTCTCAACTAACATGATGGATATCATCCAAACTCATCTAGGTTTTTCCATTTTTACAATATATTAAATGTAAATATATATATATATATATATACACATATATGTATTTTCTTTACACCCGCAGAATATATTTTATTTTATTAGATTCAGTTGTTTACAACTGAACACGCGATTTAAATCGATGCAAAATTTATGTAAAATGTATTTTTGATTTATGTCGTTGCAAAAACAGTACATACGGCGCATGTTTTACGTTATGTGCAGTAGCACTGAATGCGCTTATGTATACGATAGAATGATTGGATGGAGCACACATCTTATTTTTCTTTAATGAAATAGCTGTTCTTGTTTTCCACAGTAAATCACGTAAACAACAAAGTATGGATCACTACTACGTGCACTACAGTTGCAACATTACAACTGAAAAGTAATTATAAGAAGTACATTTAGTTGAACTACATTTTACTATATATAGATCTTCTATTAGGAAATAAAACTTGGGTTATTTCTTGACATTGAATTGTACTGTTTTTATGAAATGACTGATTATATGAATAATAAATATACTAATACATATTTAGAAGCTGCTCTCAATCTAATTTTATTTAACTGTTAGACATTTAATTGTTTGCTATGTAAAAAAGTGTTTACACATTTTTTTCTTCTGCTATTTAATTATGAATCACGTCACGGGGTGGCGTTGCAAAAAAAAATTCAAAATTTTTTGGGAGTAACCTAATCATGGCTCATTCATTTCAATAAAAAATGTTTTCGAACACAAAATTTAGAAGTAACACAATACATTCTTACTAAAACGTTGCACAAGGAGTTATGTCCTTGTCATCATCAACCTCATCCGACCATAACTACCCTTCGTTTATAAAAGAATATGTTGATAATGTCACAATATATTGGTACAATGAAGACTTTGCACAAAGCCGATATCCTCGAGGACAGAGAAGTAACAAAAAATTTATATCCCTCCCTCTTAATTTTATCTCTGTTCGTTAATATATTCTATTGTTGAACTTTATAGTCAGTAAAGCATGTACTCTGATTTGTCTTCTCGTTGCACAACGAATATCCGCGACAGGACTGTCTATATATGATATAGAATCAACTCCTGAAGTAACTAATTACATAGCAGAGGCTATGGTAGAAGGTAATGCCACTCATGCATGGATCGTTAAAAATGGATTAGTTTCTCATCCATATCTCAGTACAGAAGAAGCATTAAGACATGGTGGTGACAGATTAAGTATATTGAAAGAATGGGTATACATTTCATGACAAAAAATTATTAAAAATCCAACATTTCATTTTACAAGACCTTACAATTCGCTATATGCATTGCAGACGTTTCAAGTGTTTCATGATAAAATCGAAAGAAGTTTATATCACAACATAAATAACTTTTTACACAAATGGTATGCCTCCTCAAAATCCAATAACTTGTTCATGCTTCTAATTACTTGCGGCCGCACAGTCTTATTCATATTTCAAGAAAATACCAATACAGTAACATTTTTTGACTCTCACAATCATCAAATGAATTCAAGATCAATCAGAGGATTAGTTGTTGCACAGGTTGGTTCACGTGCAGGGTGGGCGGATATCGTAGTATGTATAGTCAGAATGAGGGTGGTTTTATGCACAAAAATGTGTAAAAAAGATTTGGTATTTTTTCACATAAAATCGTCCCTATTGTAGCTATACTGTGATGTTCGTCCCATTCTGTAAAGAAATAAATTTTTAATACCGAAATATTTCGCAAACTAATAATAAAAAAATTATGCAGACAGCTATAGAAAAATTGCAATATTTATGCAAGTGGTACATCGAGGATATATTAAATCAATGTTACAACATAAAATCAGAACAGTATGAGCTAGCTTTTTTATATCCTAAAGATAATATTAAATGCTGTGGATGTAATTTTCCCTGCTCATGTACCAGTTTTTGCCACAGGCATATCCAATGAGATGATTTGATTTCTTTTGCATACATATGTAATTTAACAAAAAGAATGTAATAGACTAAAATAAAAAAATGGTAAAATTTAAACACGCTTCGAGTAGTTCATGTTGTTGAGAGGGCCAGAGAGGTGTGATAATTATGGAGTGTATCTTTCAATGAAACAGCTTTTGTAGATTAAGACTAATAAATTTATTTACATTATGTACAATGTGTTTCTAAAACTATTACAATTCTTTGTTTACGCAATGCTAACACAATAGAAAGCTGCAGTTTAAAATTTCAGGACATATACTGTATACTATTAGAGTATTTAAATGAAGTATAAGTTCTGTGATTATGGATTATTTTGTTGCATTGCATAAACGTACTTCTGACATTATATTGAACTTGTTTTATAATGAATAGATTAGTCAGAATCTTTTTCACTTTATCTATTACAATTCTTTATAAAATATAATCCGAAATTTATGGACGATGCATCTTCGTGTTGCTAATTTTCTACTGTACACAGAGGTATGCCAATATACCTAAGTGTGCATAATTATTTTTGATTTCTTAAACATTTTCTACAAAGATATATGTATGTATATATATATATATCTTTTGTATCTTTACATTATATTTCTTCAATCTCTTTGTATCATATATAAATTAAAGCGATTAGTAGCTTCGAAAATTCACTGTGTATTTGACTAAAACTACACAAGCATTGATCACACGTTGTACTTTGTCAAATGAACAACAACAAGAAAATGAAATCGATTCTGTATGAGATTTGTTGTCGAAATCACAAGCTAAAAATATCGTAATTTTTTTCAACTTATTAAAAACACGGACATGTTTCATTTGCAACAATCATAAATGAAACTCATAATTTAAACTTGTAAAAAAATTCTTAATTTATTTTTCCTAACATCTATAGTATCTCAGAATTACAATATAAATATTTCTCTGTAGCGGTAAAACAGAAACAAATCTTTCTCCTTGAAAGGATAAGTATAGCGGTGCCAAAGTTTTGTTACGTTTAAAATACAGATTTGTTTTTCTCTTCGTGTTTTTTTGTATTTATGTTACAAGTGTTATGTATGTCGTAAAATTTATTTAATAACAATTTTCAATAACGCAATTTCTAGAAATTACTATCTACAAAAAGGTAGAAACGAATCTTTCTCAGAATTTTTTCTTTCAAAACTAGATCCTTAAGAAGGAACACAATGAGTTATTTCTCCTAATGCCTGCAAATACCGTTGGTAATTGAGCAACGTTTTCAACTGTTACTACGTTTTTCTTGTTCTTCTTTTCTTTTGGAGAATAAACTGATTATACATCATATTACTTTGTACAGATGAATGTATAATATTGTAAATTTAAACTTACAATAGCACTAGTGAAGTTTTAAAGTTCACGTAATTTGGATTTACAACGATTTAATTAGCTTTAACTTTAACATGTAAGAAAGTAATGTTCTTTTAGTTCTAAGCAAAATTTTTTACATTACAAGATTATTATACAATATGATTGTATAATACAATATGATCTGTACACAAAGTAAAATGATGATGCTTTATAAAAAAAAATATGTTCAAGTATCACATAATTATACAATTTTATAATTGAATAAGTAAAGCTTTTTTCTGATGAACTCGTGGTTGTGCCCACTCTACAAAATCATCTATCAACACAGGCCAAGCTCCCTCTTCGTCATAATTACTCATATCAGGATTGATCATAAGCGCAAAATCTAATAATAAATTCCATGTATCTTTTGGAATTGATCTCTTATGGTGTTCCTAGAAAACAGTATGAAACATATGTAAATATTTCTGTTTGTAACTGTGATCTTTTAGTGACTGATTGTCAATAATTCTTTTGAAATCTCTACCTGGAGAAATTGACACCATAACGGCAGGAACTTGAATTTATCATCTAATACAATATTCCAATAAGCAATTGCCATATCGAGGTCTAAGCCCTTCTGCCCTGGATTTTTTGCATAATTGAATGTAAAGTGATAAAAATCCTTAAATTTGTGAGGATCTCTTAATTCATTTTCTAAACTACTTAAACGAGCTTTTAATTTATCTATACTGTCCACACTGAAACAATAATTTTCGATTATTTTTTCTTAGATTATATGCAACATTAACTCCGATATACTGTACAAATGAGGAGAATAAGGACTTTTTTCAAATTACCCTAAATCCATCATGCCATTCATAAATTCGTCTTTCGTAAATTCACATTGAGTTTCTGCCCTGAACTTCCAAGCAATAATTAAGACTAATTTGCTCTCAGGACTCAAACCCAAATCGTCTAAAAATTTCATTATTCCATCTGCTGTGATCTTGTCTGGTTCATTTGGATCTACATTGATTGCCGGATCACAATCAGATGTAAAGTTTGAAGACATTAGAGAAAAACATCCCAATGATATCAACTTACTTCCTAGTAATTAGAAATGTTTAATGCTTACCTTGGTATCGACTGAACAATATTTCTAATTTCTTTTTGTCCACAGAAATTCTTGGCTCTTTATAGTAAGCCTCGGGATTCTGAAAATAGTTATCACTTGCCAGGTCTAGCTTCCAATCATTCTGCGCCAAACAATATATTGCTGTTTGTTCTCCGGTTTGTGTACAAGTAATGAATTTTTTAACTTTGTCCCTTTGCGAGACCTTCAACTTATTCTGCAACGAGAATGAAACACCAGATTTCAGTACAACAAAACCTTGACACAAATATGACACGGTCAGAGAGACAAAAAAAAATTATATTTCATTTTTCGTTTGCACACCATCTTGGACAGAACCTCTCGATGCAAACCTATTTATATGTAATCTCAGGGCTTTCGTTATACTGACGTAGACCTCGATGAAGATATACAAACAAACAATACTTTGTTACGTGAACAAAAGTTACGATACTTTGCCTACGATTCCATCGACGGAATGTTTCCAAGTTCGAGGATTTTCGTGTGTCACTGGTGCGTTTTATAGACATTCGAGAATATAGACAAGCATTATCCTCGAATTTTCTCTGGGCGAGATGTATAGCGACAGACCGATATTTGTATTTCGTGCGAAAAGAATCGTTAACGTTAAAATCCGATAGGTTATTCGAACGTTTCCGTTAGGTTTTCGTTAACGCCCGTCGTAGAGCAACGATATCAGTTTAGTAGATTAATCCGCAAAGATGGTTGCACGATTACGACACAGAAATTCATAAAACACTCACCATTTTAGCTAATTTTAGGCCCCCGAAAGCCAAAATATTATTTCCTTTGCACTGCACTTGACATGAACATGCGCACGTTCTGCGAAAGCTCCGAGAAATGCAAATAGACACCAGCGGAGCTAAATAGAAGCAATGCCACCAGACGTTGTCAATGGAAAACTATTTCGAGGACAATGTCGCGGGTTTTTTGAAACGGCACACGTTTAATTTCTCGAGCCGCGCGTTTGACCGCGGGGCTGTCTAAAAGAAGAAATAATCGTCGAGAGCATCGCGTAATTCAACTCGGCGTTCGGTGGCATCGATGCAATGTTCTTTTTTTATGTTTTGTTCGACTGACAATGAATCGTGTCGCGATATCCGAACTGTACCGAAACAACAACAACAACAGAGTGTTGTCGTAAACGCTAGACATTACTAGACCATCGCATGTAAATACTCGTACCGTAAACTTGCAAGATCGTGGTACGCTGCCAGTCAAACGGATAATTAATACGTAACCGCAGCGATGCTGACACTGATGTTGTTTCTGAATTGTTAACTTAAATGTTGTCTGCGAAATGGATGCGATTTTTCCGCGACTTTGACAATTACCGTTGTGTATTTCGATCAACACTGATCTTGTTGGGCGTGTGTACACAAAATAAAATGAATTCGTGAAACATTTTTCAATAATGATGCACCTGTGATGAACGCGGATTATGGTTGCCAGGAAAATGAGCGGAGAGTGATTCTCTTGTGAGGTTACTGATCGGCGATGCCAGTCAAAATTCTCTGGTTATTCTGTTATCGGTGAGAGATACTTTATTGTTCTTTTACTTTCTGCATTGTTTAAGAATTTAATAATCTTTCATATATGTTACAATTATTTTAGGATAAAACTGGATCTACATTTTAATTGATTTGTTTCTTACACTTACAGATATCTACCAAGTGACTAAAGTTATCTACACAGACTTGAGATTTAAGTAATCATGAATAGCAGTCTGTAACAGTTGCAATGGGGGGAAGCATGTTCGAATTCATTCCATTATACCATCAAAATGGAAGCGGAAGAGAATTCCGGCATTGGATAACACATATGAAGTTGTCCAGGATCATTCTGCTAACTTCTGCAGTTTTGTTTATTGTACCGCTATTTACTCATTATTACTTGTCGAAGGTAACAGTCATTCTTAAATATTTAGAAATATCTAATGAAAGTTGCTAAAATATGTTCTGTACTACAGGTAGAGTCTGATTCACCGGACAGAGACGTTTACCGTACATTTTCCACATTGGAGGCTTTCGAAGATTTCACTTCTATGAAAGCTTCTCAGTTGAAAATGCGAATCGAAGAGTTACTGCGTATTAAAGTTTCTGTAAATAACGAGCTTAGGGACTTGAGTGCAAAGAGACAAAGGCTTCAGGTGGAAATCAATAGTTTAACCCAAAAGATAGATGAATTGAAGCTAGACCTCCTCCGTCAACAAACAGAACTTGATCGATTGAAGATCAGTGTTGTACAGGCGCAAGTGTATCAGAGGGAAGCAGAGGAGAGGAACACGCCAGAATTGGCACCTCCCAAACGTATACTAATGGATTCTGTTCCTGCTGTATTACCTAGTCCTACATCGCATTCGTGCAGAATGTACAATTGTTTTGATCATAGCCGTTGTGCACTAACAAGTGGATTTCCAGTTTATTTATATGACCCAGATCAATACTCGGTAATAAATTCAGGCTGGGATGTTGACGGATTTTTAAAAACTACCATAAAGCAAACATTGGGTATGCAGTCATATGATAATTAATATTTCTGTACATTACAAGTTGAGACATATGTTTCTGTTCAATAGGATACAATCCACATCTTACTGCAAACGCAGCTGAAGCTTGTATATACATACTACTCATAGGAGAAGGTCACTCTACTCAACAAAAGATTGACAAGAAACACAGAAATCTCGTGGACATAAACAAATTGCACGCACTTCCCTATTGGGGCGGGGATGGCAGAAATCACATTTTATTAAACCTCGCACGTAGGGATCTATCCGTGGAATCTGGGAATATTTTTAGTGGCGTGGCCACCGGCAGAGCTATAATAGTGCAATCAACGTTTTATAGAAATCAATTTAACGAAGGTTTCGATCTAGTTGTTCCACCTATTTTGGGACCTCCAGGTGGTGATGTTTGGCAAGAATGTGCTCAAATGTTACCAGCTAGGAGAAAATATCTGTTGTCTTTTCAAGGAGAAATGAGACCTCTGAGAGCAACCACCATAGCGAATCAAATAGATGACACCGACGTGGATCTCGAGAGATTATCCGTCGACGAGAATAATCTTGATTCTTTCATTATCCAGCATCTCAAGGAAATGAGTACAGGAATAACCTTGGATAAATTTTTCATTCAGTTTGAGTGCATACCGGCTTCGGAGGAGAAAAATGTCGAAATTCTTGATTGGTCTCTCTGTGGAACTGATTCGTCGAGGAAAGCTATTTTAAGGGAGTCCACGTTTGCCTTAATTCTAGCTCCTAGCAACGCTTCATTTGTAACTACGTCCTATATGCAAGCTAGACTATATGAAGCTTTGCGGTCCGGATCTATCCCAGTTTTCTTAGGCGGCGATCAAATCGTATTGAGTTACAGCGAAGTAATCAGTTGGCGCAGAGCTGCAATATTTTTGCCCAAGGCTAGAGTAACGGAAATGCACTTCCTGCTGCGTGCTGTGCCTGACACTGATCTTCTGAGTATGCGTAGACAAGGCAGGCTGATATGGGAACGGTATCTAAGCACAGCACAGGGTGCAGTAGATACTATTGTTGCCGTTATCAGGGATCGACTTGGTATACCTCCGTTGCCAGCACCACAGACTGCCAGTCCAAGTGTCTTCAACGAAAGCTTTGTGGTAAGCGTTACAGTTGCAGCGTCTACTCTGCTATTGTCTATGAATGCTATATATTTTTGCAGCCTTTAAAGTCTGATGCCATTATTGCCGAGCCGGAAGCAGAAGAAAGTTTGGGTCCTCTGGAGCCACCTTATCCGTCTCCTGCTTTTAAGAGAAACTATACCACGATACTACTTCAAGGCCATGAGATCTGGAACGACTGGGTAGACCCATTTTATTTGTACCCACAGCTGCCTTTCGACACTGTTCTTCCCAGTGACGCCAAATTCCTTGGTAAATAGTAGAAGCGTGTGAGAACTTGAGAATGTCGGGTATTCGATGGTCGGGACGAGATGGGAAGACATCTTTGGGAAAATCCATCCTTATGTTGAATAAAAATTTTAGGATCTGAAGTGGGATTCAGACCAATTGGCAAAGGTGCAGGTGGCGCAGGCAAAGAATTCAGCGAAGCTTTGGGTGGGAACTATCCAAGAGAACAGTTTACAATCGTGATGTTAAGTTACGAACGTGAACAGGTCCTGATTAACTCCTTGGCTCGGCTTTACGGATTGCCGTATTTAAATAAAGTACTTGTGGTGTGGAACAGTCTAAAACCACCAATGGAAGACTTGAAGTGGCCAGATATTGGAGTTCCAATTCATGTAAGACTTAATATTCTAAAAAAAAGATTCTGTCGATTATCATGAGTGAAAATTTCTTTACATAGGTCATAAAGGCTTCGAGGAATAGTTTAAACAATAGGTTTCTGCCATTCGATGCCATCGAAACGGAAGCCGTTCTTTCAGTCGATGATGATGCTCATTTGAGGCACGACGAGATTATGTTTGGATTCAGGTAATTTATTCGTATGTGGTTATTAGAATATAAGAGATTAATGATGATGATTTTGATATCTGCAGAGTATGGAGAGAACATCGGGATCGCGTAGTCGGATTCCCCGGTCGCTTTCACGCATGGGACCAGAATTACCATAATGCTTGGAACTATAATTCGAATTACTCATGCGAGTTATCAATGGTTTTAACCGGAGCCGCGTTCATTCATAAACATTACACATATCTGTACACTCATTGGCTACCGCAAGCCATACGAGATAAGGTTGACGAATACATGAATTGCGAGGATATTGCCATGAATTTCCTCATATCTCACATCACAAGGAAACCACCCGTCAAGGTTAGTGAAATACTATAGCACGATACGTTCTACATTTAGTATTGCCATTGATGAATAACATTCCGCTTTTCTGTATTTTCAGGTTACATCACGTTGGACTTTCAGATGCCCTGGCTGTCCAGTTTCTCTATCAGAGGATGATACCCATTTCCAGGAGAGGCACAAGTGCATTAATTTCTTCTCTCAGGCAAGTACCTTTTATTAGTATCGATGATTGAATTCTTTGGAAATTTTTTAAGTGTATATTTTAATTCATAATTTCTGCGTATCTATACGTGGTACTGCATGTGTTTTAGAAATGAAGGAATACTTATTTCTCTTATTTCAGGTATTTGGATATATGCCTCTCCTAAATACTCAGTATCGAGCTGACTCGATATTGTTCAAAACGAGGATACCACACGATAAACAGAAATGTTTTAAATTTATATAGAGAACTAATTTTTACATAGATAAATACCTAGTGAGTGATCACTTGATAGAATTTACATGTTTTTGATAAAATTTTGACTGAATTGATACACTGTTTCCTACGGGGTATGCCAACACGTGGAGTAAATGTTGTAGACTTTCTTTTTTAATGCCGTTCCTTTTTCAATTATATTTTATACTGTTATATTAATGAATTTCTCAAATTGCACATTTTAATGGAAAATTCTACACAAATTTATATGTCGTAAGAAACATAGAAAACAAATGCAATGGACCTTTTTACGTCGTTATACACTTAAGTTATACCAGAGTTGGGCAAAAATTTAATCAACGATTGATGACTAAATTTCTACTTCAATCGTTAATCGCAATTAACAATTAATCTCCTCGTTTTGTTCTTAATTGCGGTTAACGATTAAATTTCTACTTTAGTCGTTAATTGCTATTAACGATTATTAATCGTCAATCGGATGATTGATTAATGATTAACTGCTGAAATTTCGAAATGAAATACGTAATTAAAAAAGTGTTTAAATATTGAAAAATATGTAAATTGAGTTTAGGTGTATTGTCATTTGGTCTATATGTACATAGACTGCGGATCTTTATGCATTTACAGCAAAATTGAGTAGATAAAATTGAAAATTGTAGGAAAATTAAAAAAATTGAAGATGTCAATATATGATTTCTCATCTATTAAAATGATTGAGGGAAGAAATAACATTCTGTTTGGTCCCTATTCCTTGTAATCGATACAGACAATTTTTATTTTGCATAAACAGCCGCAGTCTATCTATATGTAATACAAACTCTGTTTACGTGATTTTATGTTATTTTTCGATGATTTCTTTTTTTAATCAACGATTGACGATTAACTTCATCAATTGATTGAATCGATCGTCGATTTTTCAATGATTTCTTTTTTTAATCGTACACATTAATCAATCAATCATGATTAAAATTTTAATTGATTAATGCCCAATTCTGAGTTATACTACACCAATTTTCACAGTTTATAGTGAACTACGATACATTTGTTTATATGAAAATAACCCAGTGAAGATCAAACTCCAGCACGTATACGATATATGTATAATCCATATTACATATACACATTGATGTATGTAATATGAGGATCTCGACAAGAGTGAGTTGAATCGCATTTTTATTTATTTGAAATAAGACCAATACGATTAAAAAGTAACAATGGTTACAGTTATGTAACAGAAGCATAATCACTACAATTGTAAATAATATCTTATGTAAATACAATATCAAGAATTCTGAAACACGATCAAGACAGTGTTAATGAACGAATAAGGGAATCACACTTTAAATGAAATATCAGAAAAATTGTCCTTGTACTGAAAAACTCATTAACGATTTATAGAACCGTGTAGATAATTTCATTCTATTTAGAGTCTTATTTATAGAAGTTTGCCAGCGAACGTCACTCCATTGTATCGTGCCAAAATTCTATTAATTACAATCCTTGTTTTAAGTTATCATAATATTCGGTCACACTGCAAGCATTAATATTTAATTGCGTAATACTCTTAAAGACTAATTGTACATATACGTATCGCACACCGTTCGATCTTGTATGATTTAACAGGTCTACTCTAACGTAATTAATATAATAAAACGTAATCGTGCGGGTGGATGCACCTCGATACAATTGCTGCGTGTTAAATAACACTACTTCGTAAATTTGATTTTATACTAAGAAGCTGTGCAACCGATTGTATATGGAGTTGGAATCAAAGTCAGGTTCACGTTCAAGGAGACAAATATATGTTATTTATGATTTCATAGTGGAATGTACTTGTCACGCTGTACAAATAATGAATTGGTGTTAATGTCAACTCGCTTAACATTAATTTAAATGCGATACCAAGCGTTCGTAAAACTGACCACCGAGCATCTCTGGCGTCGCTCCAGGTATCATTAATTATGCGTGCCCGTACATTGTGTATCATAAAAACGGATACATGAAACAGGTTGGCAGAGTCTACTGGCAGCAGTGTGGTTGGCAGGACTATTTTAATATTATTGCAGTTGATTGATCGACGTTTAATGCACGAGTAGCCGGAAAAATTAAAATAAAACCGTGAACTATTTTCTGAAGCAAAAAATTCTCATGACGAAGCAAGACTTGGATAACATTTTTAATTTTGCAATTTTCATTCTACTATAAAAATTTTATTTATATCAGTAGAATATAAACACTAAAATGAGATCAAGATTTAACGTCGATCGAGGCAGTTGAATATGAACCCTGGCGTCTGATCAGAGCGGGCATACACCACTTTCAGCAGCAGCGAGTAGATTCGGTCCGTCTGACCCAGAGCAGACTGATTCTACTGATCCGTCGTGCCGATATCGTTCCTTTATTACTTCGAGTGAATAAATTGAACATAATTTTTTGTGGAACTGAAATGCTGAGGTACCGTTAGAAGTACCGATCGAGTTGTTTTTATTTTTCCACAAAGCCAGACACACGCTGCGATGCAGACCATTGCGATTAATCCAAACGGCCAACTCCTTGTCCCTGACTTTCTATTCAAACTTTCCATATCTCGCGCGAGGGTTGTTTCTAATTTCGGGTCGGAGAGTACGGTCGGGGCGTCGTGCTAAATTTAAATTGCAGCCAGGAACTAGGTAGTCCGGAAGTTTTTACGTGCGCCGGTTAAACTCCGGTTCCTGGGGAACACGGTCCAAAGCTCGCCGGGGTACGCGGGGGTGTTGAATTTTCGGGCAGCGTACCAACTCCGCGGAACTTCGTCAATGTCGTCGACTGTTACGGTTAACGTCCCGGAACCGCGTAACGAAACGGCCCGGGATCCCTGGTGGTTTTACCAATAAACTAAATACCGTCGGGTGTCATCAAAAGACGAAACGATTTGTCCTCGAATCAACTGGAGGGGGGCTGGGTGGCGGCCGTTCCTGTTCACGGAACAACGGTACAACGACCGGGGATAGTTCATAGTTTCCCGGGTTCAGCGGACAGGGTCGGTCGCTCGATAGCGTTCGAATTCGCCGCCAGAACGAGGCAAGTGGCACCGTTGCGGCGGTGAACCCCATTGGCCTATAGCTCGATCAATACGGGGTTTTCCATGACGTAAGTGCGGCTTGTGGTCCTTATTGGTTCGGACGTACGCCGCATCCCATTATTTATTAAGACCGCATGAATGGGCGCTTCTCGACGCATCTGGACGCTGGAATCGGCCTGGCTCTCGGCATGCCGCGCTTCCCGGCTCGCCTAAGCTAGCTTAGCTTCGACCCTAAACGGGGGAATGGTTCGCCATGTGTCTCGTGGAAAAATCCTCGGGATTGCGCGGCGACCGACCAGCGTTCTCTCGGACGTCTATCTCCCCTACCTTGGGTTCCGTCACGTCCACGAGAAACCAGAATTCGTGCAGGCAGGGTGGTGGTTCGTAGTGGACAAACAGGGACGGTGGGAGGGTTAGTGGTTCGCGCAACTGCGGTTGTGGAGTAAAACGAGGGAGAGAGACAGAGGGGAAGGCAGAAAAGAGGAGAGGGTATCTTCCGCGCGTCGAAAGGCTCGGACGGTTCTCGGTTAGATTATTTTCTTTTCTTCATGGTCACCGATAGTCGGGCCACACGATAGCCAAGGTACACGGTTCTCGCCTCGGGCCAGGGCTCCGGGATCCATCGCGCGGTGGATTCGAACAGGAAGTCGATTCGCGGCCGGAAATTAGCCCCCTTCGCGGACCGGGTTGTCTCGTTTCAGCCCGTGTTGCGAGTAGTGGAGAGGAGAGGAGAGCAGGAGGAGGAGAGGGTCGTGGCGCAGAGAGAGCCGTGGTGTGCGAGCCAGGCGTAGAGGAAGAGAAAGAGAGAGGGAAGGTAGACGTCGGCCGAGGGAAGGGCGAGGTAGATAGGACCAGATATAGAAGCCGGGGTAGAGGGAGAAAGATGTAGGCGAACGGTGGCGGGTTGCGACGAGTGGAGGAGCGAAGGGTGTCGGACACGGGGTGGCGAGAGAAGGAGAGAGAGACCGAAGGGAACGGGAGCGTGACGGAGAGGCTGAACCGTCAGTGAGAGTAGTACCAATCGCGGAGCGTTGACGGACATAAGCGCGCTAGGGGTGTGGAATAAGCTCATTCGTGTGTTGTTCTTGCGTCGAGCGTACAGAAGGGAAACGCTGGAAACACGGAAGTGAGGAGTATCGTTCGTTCGGCCATAGTCGACGACTCGGCCCCCGTTGTTCTGGTGCACGCGTGTGTAATCAGTGCGAGAGGGATATCGGGCAGCCGCCGCAGAGAAAGACAGACAGACAGATAGAGTGAGAGGGAGCGAGAGGCAGAGCGAAAGAGAACGAGAGATCGAGAGAAAGAGAAAGGGACAGAAAGATAGAACGAGAGACAAAGAGAAAGAGAGGGTTAGAGAGTCGCTCGTGATAACAAAGTAACTGGCTGTTTGTTAACGTGACGAAAACCGCGAGGATCCATATTCCTCGGGAGCTAGGATCGCCCGAGAGATCGAAGGACGAAGCGAGCAGCTGACACGGGCTCCGCGTTCGACGACGGTGTTCGTACGCCTCGGAGAACCTCGAGGACAGCCGGTCAGCTGGGAAAACGGTTCTCGTGGGTGTGGAACGATCCGGTCTAGGGCGATTGATTGTGTGGGTGTCGAGGCCGCTGCAGAGACGTCGGAAAGCGCCATCGTTGTGTCGGCCGCCACGTGAATCGCGGCCAGTAACGAGTACTTGTGGCGTTAAATACCGTCCGGGGCCGAGGCACGCATACGTGGCGGGTGATCCGCGCGAGTACACGGGTACCCGGCTGTCGAATGACTCCGTACGGTAGCTAGCGAACGCCTAGAAGCATCATCGCCACGAGCTATGGTCGTGGACGACAATTGTTGACGAGCTGGGCACCTCGTCAAGCAACTCTGATCGATCCGATCTCCCTCGAAAACGCGTTCGATCGTCCGCGTCGATCTCACCAGAAAGAGCGAGAGAAAGAAAGAAAGAGAGAGAGAGAGAAAGAGTGAGAGAGAGGGGGCTATTTTCTTACCTATGGTATAGAAATAAGAGAAAAGCCCGACCCGTGAAAATCAGAGAAAAACCCAGTGACCGGTTCCTCTCGGACTCGATGAGATTCCGAAAAAGCGAACGATAGCCCAGGAACACGAGCACGTAGCCATCGTTGCACAGCATTATGGGATTGGTTAGGGTTAGGTGAACCCATCTGGCCCGCCACAAAAAGGGGATCACGGTCTGATCGCGCTCTCGGCCGTGCGGAAGGAAGAAAAGCCTCGGCGAAAGCGTTTTTCACCTGGGGGGCCCCAGCGGTGCTGTGTGTGTGCGTGTCGTCGGAAGTACAGTGTACAGAGGCGGTGTGTTTCCTCCCTGCAAAGTTCAAGAACCCGGGAGAGAGCAGAGTCGGTGTGTACGGCAGAAACGAGCGCAGCAACGTCGGAGTCACCCGTGACCCGTTTTCCTTTTCAATCGATGTATTCGTGAACTGGGCCGCTGGCTCGCTCGAAACCTCGGAACTCGGCTGACGTTCCCGAGAGTGTGACGTGCACCACGGGGCTGGCCGGAGAACGAGGAAGAAGAGAGAGGAAGACGACGAAGAGGAAGACGAAGATTAAAGGGGGAGAGAAGGAAACGGCGTGTAGGGTAAACAAAACCAGGGGGAATCGGCTGGTAAACGGAGTTCGGGGCGACGTGGGGGTGTGGGTGCTCTCTCTCCGAGTGCACGCGTACTTCGGTGGCAGCGAGAGAGAGTAGGAGGTTGCGCGCGTCCTAACCTAGCCGCCGACGCCGCCGACGCCATCATCGTATCGAGGACGTGAGGAGGAACCTCGTCGAAGGTCGCTTTCGAGGAACACCCGGGCACAGCCGAGCGCCGTTCCATGAAGCTGGCTTCGAGCGGAGGACGTGCCACGAGGACGGAAGAGAGAATGCGAGGACCTCCACACAGCCTGTGAACATGATTTGTCATACAGATGCGGCCAGTGGTAATCGTACGACGAGAGACACCGACGACAAGGACGCCGACGGGGACGACGATCACGGAGCCAGCATCGGCAGCAGCATCGTCAACATCTGCATCAGCATCAGCATCATCATCGTCATAGGGCAGCGTCGCGTCGATGCCACGACGAAGCTGAACACTCGCATGAGAGCCAGCCTCTCCGGCTCCGACGATAACGCGCGAACGATAAAGCCAAAGCCTGTGGTCCACCGCCGAGCCTCTCTACCCTCGACAGTAGGACAGCCGAGCCTCGTCCTGATCGTGAACGTTGTCATCGTGATATCCCTCGTCATCGCCGTCATCGCCGTCCTCGCCGTCGACCGACAAACGACAACAGTCGTACCCCGTGGTAGCCGCCGCGCGGACAGGTGCGCCAGATCCTCTTCCGAGCACCGATCCAAGGAACGCACGAAACAGCGGACACCACCACGACGTAACCTCGGCTCAACGGAGGAGGGCTCACCGTGTTGTCGCGGCCAGCTGGTACGATTACCAGGTGTCGGATGACTCCCCCCGTACCACAAAGCATTCCCGTAGTCGTAGAAAGGACGCGATATCCCGTAGGAAGGAGCGTTGCCGCGCGGCGAGCGAACCTCGTCGCGGCATCTCATCGGCGGCGTCGTCGGTGGTGCGCCGGCCCGCGCGTCGCTCTAAACTTCTCGCGATTAGACCTTCCCGTGCACGTTCCTATCTTACATCCGTGATGGCGGCTGTACCTGATATGTCGCACCTCACCCCCGAGGAGAGGAGCACCATCGAGGAGGTTATGATAAGGCAGAGGCAGGAGGAGGAGAAGGAGAATGAAATTATGAGGTGCGTACCTGATAACCTGCCCCCACCTTCCACACTCGCCACACTCCGGCCGATTTTAACCTGTCCAAGCTCACTCGCTCTCCTGCAGGCTCTTTCACAAGCCTGCTTTTAATAACACTGATTTTTAACATTTATTTTAAGCTTACTTAGGGTATAGCTGGTTTGCGATTCTTCCTTTTCGGCTAACCATACTTTTCTGATTTGTACTAATTCTGTCGCGTTATCTCGTTTTTTACATTCTATGTCTATCTTTGCTTTCTAATCTAAGCCCCTTGCCTTGTGATATTATGTACGTGACTCGTCATGAAGATTTCGAACGGAATTTTATTATTGTATATATGTAGATGTTATTTCTTTCTTTCAAGTCTCAGAGATTTTTCATCTTTTTGTTATTGACGTTTTTCTGTTATAGTACACTAGGTGTACAAAATGTATACAAGTTTTCTTGCTCTTGTAGAAAGTCTTAGGGCGAGGGGTTAATTTTCTTCGTTGGCTACACAAAAACTTTTCTACGTTTACCATGTACGAATTCTCGTTGTTCAGATTTATTCTGAATGTTCGTGGGTATTATACCAGACTGCGGAACTCACTGCAATTAGAGTACCTCCTAACTAGCACAACACAATGAACTAAAGACTTCGATAAAATAAACAGTATGAAATGCTTGACGCAGAAGCGATATCTTAAGAGAATATTATTCTTTTGAATGTACATGTATAAAAAAAGTTCAAGTTAGTCATTATTGTACCACAGGTCTTCTAACATCAAAGTACACTTCTCCGAAAATTGCTATATTATTATTAAAAATATTTTTTATATGCATAAAATGAAAAAATTTAAGTCGGGATAAATGTTTGGTTTTCGAATTAGAATAGTTCCGAGCGCAAAAGGTTCAGATAAAACAGAGATGTTTTTCCTCTGTCAATAATTTCCCCGATTGCCACTTAACATTTAAGTAAAAATTTCGAATTGTACCTTACACCCGTAGTCTGGTAATTATTTCTTCAATCGGGGCAGTGGCGATGAACTATCTTGAGCGTCATTTTGATTGAGTCACGCCGACTAGACGTTCGAGATCGTTTCTTGTTAACGCGATATCGGAGTATTACGGACTGATTCACGGGAATCGGAACGCAATCTTTCGCAGTTTGTAAACAGTAGTTGAAAGGCGTTTCGACCAAGAAGACTGCCGGCGTGGTTGCCGAAGAGGATGAATAAGTAAGCGACACACAAAGTGAGAGGTGGTCGCGTCGGTTAGTAGTACGAGACCTCAATGGTCAGACGGCAGAGAGTCAGAGCCACGAAATGTGGACGGTCGGTCACGCGTCGGCGATCGGAATTACTGAACGGACGAAACGATATCCGATCGATCCGGTACACGTATTTCTTGACCAGCAAATTGCCGCTGCCGCCTGCCACCGCCAACGCGTTTCACCTATTTTCTGGATTCACCTGCTCGACTAGTCCTTGACCGCTTTATACCCAACCGCATCTTCGCCTATTTAGGTATTCACCGTCGCGCACACATCGTTGCGGACGATTATCCCGCCGGTTCGCGCCGCGAAATGAGAATTTGTCGTTTCGCAACCTGTGAACGATGGAGCAACTTAATGATCTTCGTCGTTTCGAAGGCTGAACACACGGACCGTTCGCTCTGACGGCGAACTGTCGATTCAATCGCTCGGTCCACCGGCCTTGATAACTCCCCGAGCAATTAGAAACTTTAAGAACATAGTTCAAGACACGTTTCATATTCAAGATTCATTTTCTTGCGGAGAGTCCTTCATCCTTAATTGGCACACGTTCGATCTTCAATATTCATCTTCCTGCGGAGGGTCCTTCGACCTCGACGTTAGAAAGTTCTCTCCCTGTTAAATGGTCCTTCAGTATTTGAGACCTTCAGCTCTGCTACAAGTGATTCTAGTGAGAGACATTTCCTGTCTCGCGACATAGGCTTTATTAAGTTTAACACAAATAATCCAACGCTCCAGTGCACGGTGGAGCTACAAGACCCAAGAAGTAACTTGCAACCTTATTAGGGGTACGTCCTACGTATCTCATACACCTAGTACAACATCCCACATACATCCCACACGCATCATCTTACTTAACTTTCATTCATTCTTTCAGTCAACGAATTTCAAAGGGTTTCATCCCCTAGACTGTTCAGAAGTCAAATGACAGAGTGTAGATCCTCTTCGGTGTGAATTACCATCTTTTCACTACTGCCATAGCGTGGTGTCGTTTCACTGTGTGATAATACTGATCGTCAGCCACTCTTCAAGCCACGAGTGTTATACTTTTGCCAACTTCTATATGGCAATGGACTCAGAGTCTCGCATTTTTCCATTTGAATCAGTTAGACAGACGATTCCTCGGGATCAGCGACCGGGATCGCAGAAGTGGAAAGCATCGTTGCACCTGGCCGGGTTGGAAGTAGGTGACGGATGCGGCAGCTTCCCTATTCGCATGCAATTACGGTTGCCGGAGGTAAGGATGCATAAGCAAGACTAGGCTAGGCTAGGCGACGCCGAGGAAGATGGGCGCCGTTCTTCGAGGAAGGCGTTTTATTGATAGGTTGTCGCTGATGGAACACGGGGACGTGAGAAAGGAGCCCGGCCCGGGGAAAGAGAGACAAAGACACATCGTCGCGTCGGCGGGTTCGCGGGGGTGTGTTGGAGAGGGAAAACGCGTTGGATCGAGGGAAAACGATAGACGGAGAGGGTGAACAGCGTCGGACGGAGAGGGGCGAAACGGAGATAGAGTAATGAGGAAAGCGTGCTTCGCCATACCGATGCGAGATCGTGTAATGTGGACGACAAGTACGTGTAGGGACGCATGTAAAATGCAAGGCGGCGTGGCAAGCTTGACGTGGCTTGGTAACGAGCTGCTGCAGTTGCATAGGGTATGCATAGGGTATGCAGGCTACAGGCCGTGGATGGAGTGTGAAAGAGGTTGGATTGGCACGGTAAATTCTTGGATGGTGAAATATAGAGGGTGGTCCGCGCGGTTCACCGGCTCCGTAGGAAACTTCTTCGGTCTCGTACAGCCCTTCATCCTGCAACCCCTCGTCCTGTGACGAAGGACGCGGCGCGACGAGTCACCAAGTGACGCGAATCCCGATATCGCGCCGGTAATTTTAGTTCTTCTGTAGAACCGAGTCTCGCTAGCGTATCGGAAGGCGATTCGGGTAAAAATAGACGGTAACCTTTCAATCCCTGCGTGCCGAGGCTATTTCGTGCACGCGTGCAGAACTGGTGCAATTAAATCGAAGGGAGCTACACATCCTTCCAGGACCGAGAGGATCCACGAAACTACACAACATTTCAAATCGCTTGTGCCCACGTGATACAAAACAGGACCTAGAACTTCATATGGAGACACAGATGTCCGTTGGACGTTAAACTATTGCGGAGATTTTTATCGATCGTGGAATAATTCTTTGGGAACGAAACGAACGGCACATTTCCGGGAGCTGACAATTGAAATTTATTTGCGAAAGCGCAATCCAGGTCTGAAGCGTTAACTGGTCCTTGGGATGGACAGTGTTCGCGCGCATCGTTAGGAATAATTCTTGAAGGAATCTCTCGGAGGAATGTTCCCTCGGCCTGATAGGAATATTACGTTCCACGGGGCTCTTCCGCGGAGAAATCACCCCGTATTCCCAAGGATCTCCTTTCCGAATGACATTTATTCTCGCCGGTCGATTCCTCTATCCGGCGCGAAATCCTGCGAGTCGCACAATGACGAACGGTTCCGGCGCAGGGGCGGAAAAATACCGAGGCTGTCGGAAGCTCCGACGCATCGCGGATAAGAAGGATTCTTTGTCGATCGGCCGAGGAAAACGTGTGCTTGGGCTTCGTCGCGTGAAAAGCGTTGCCGGCCCGGATTTTGCGGGACAGAGGCGTCTCGCGCGCGCGAAATCACCGAGGTGTTCGTTAAGTAACCTACATTTCTCCGCTCGGTTCTCCGCTTTTGATCTGCCCCTTTGTCGCGGACTATATGCCTAGGTATATGTATATATTTTCGATATATATACGTGCACACGCGTGTGTATATTATTTTTTTCCTCGCGTGACGGATACCGAACGCCGAGAAGCCGAGTCCCTAGCTCTCTCTCTCTCTCTCTCTCTCTCTCTCTCTCTCTCTCTCTCTCTCTCGTTCTCTTATTCTCTCTCTCTCAGTTGCTCTCTTGTTCTCTTTCTCTCTTCGCCGGCTCGATCGGTGCTCGCGTGCACCCGCGGCCGATTATTGGTAAAGTAATTAGAGGAACGTAGGCGGACACGGTGTACATTGTGACATGCTGCCGCGACCTTTGTCTCGCGATCAGCAAACTCAAGATTTAGGTTACCGCTTTGCGACTGTTCGATGCAAATTTCCGCCGCGAACTTCATCCGACCGCCGCGGTTAATAGGGCCGCACCGGTTCTCTTTCGCGACCGACAACCACCGACTTACTTCCCTCCAAAAATTGAATTAGAAAGCCAACCCTCGTCGACCTTCGTCGAAGTAATTGCTTACCATTTAACCGACAATCTCGCCCTGAAACGCCCTGTATGTTCCTCGATATAAACGTGCTCTATTCCAGCTTGTTTCTTCGTCATTGCTTTGCTCATTGGAGATCCTTTTTCACAGCCGAGTCTGTTGCTGTTAACAATGTGACAATCATAGTCGTCTGACTTGTTCTTCCAAAAATATATTTCAAAAAATTGTAGGACTATTTCGTCGTCCAAGGTATAGTTTAACAACTATACATGTACACACTGCATTATCTGAAAGTGTGTTTTAAATGTGCTCGAACTGAAACTGTTTCTGCAAGACGTCTTCTAACCTGTAATATCCTGTTGGCAACACAAAAGACGAAGGCAGTAGTAAATTATTCGTTGCCAGACCGTAACATTATTGCTCCTCATACTCGCATAATTGATCCAGAGCACGACGTCCATACGCTCCGAAACCCCTCGGGTAACTAGCCTCTCGGTAGGAAGTTCCATCTGCCGTTGGGTTGACCCGGTAGATAACGATCAGAAGGAATCCAGCCCGTTCTGGTCACTTCCTGTGTTCCAGGGCTGCAAGTTTGAACCTGCCGGTGCCAACAACCCTTCGGTTATAGCTTGGTAGTTCCGTACACGCGACCTAGAGACCGAGACTTCCGGTCGGAGAGGCTCTAGGCCCGTGCCAAGTGTTCCCACATTCCTCCCGTTCCCTCGCTAACCTACTTGGCTTAGGATTCGCGGGTGCCTGGACTTTCTCGCGGTGTCCTTTCCCCTGTGATTACCTCGGTTAACATTGTTTACGAATCCCCTTGGCGGCAGCTTCCGAATGGTTGACGTGTTCCGCGCAATTAGAGCTCCAGTTTCTTTGACCAGCTATAACACCGAGGGGAAAAAACGATTCCCCGGCGCATAGGCGTGTCCTGGATTGTGTCTCCTACGAAAAATTATGCTCATCAGGTTCCGTCTAAAAGTCGACGACAGCCTTTTGATCCTTGACGAGTGTTGATGTTGACGCGGGCATAATTTTCGCGCGCCAAAGTTCCGACAGTCTCAACCGGTATCAAAGTCCGCCTCAGGCTTCTGTGCGAGAGATTATAATTGGACGTTGATTCTAGAGGATTGATGGGCAAAAGTCTGGAAAGGTGGCAAAAAAGCGAGTGACGAAAGACGTAGAAATGTCCTAAGCCGGCGGCAGCGGCGACTAGAATAAATCGATGGCATCGGTCACATTCCATTCCAGTTCAATTACCCCACCGATAAATTGACTTTCCCCGGTATCAAAGCGTGACCGGTTCCCCGGCTCCGGCCACTCACAATCCTATCTTCCTGCCGCTAATTAACGAATACTCCGCCGCTTACTCCCTTCGAAGGGCCCGCGAGCAATAAACGCGATCTCTGCTGTTGACCTTTCGAGCATTCGGTTGCATCCAGCATGCAAATTGTTGACTTTTAACCCTTTATACCCGAAATCTCGTTCGACGTTCAATAACTTCGCAGTCATTAGAGTTTGTAATTTTCTACCCGATAAGGTAGATTAACTTTTTTAAAACATACTTTCATTTTACCTATCGCATGCAGAGTAAAAAGAGTTGTGGTACAGAAATTGGTATTTCACGTGGAAAACAGGTAGCGAGATTTAGGACTGCGGCGTGTCTTTTATTAATTAGACACGGAGGCTTCAGAAGCGCGTTAATAAGACACTTAAGCGTTTCTGCACGGATGCGAAACACCGGTTTTCTCGCATCTAAGGCTCCCTTTTTTTCTTTTTTTTTTCTTCGACGTGGTATTTTTTCCCCCGAGAATACAATTGACGTTCCACGTCGGCCGACTGTTCGATCGTTAAACAGTCCATTTAATGGAAGTCGAAAGGATGCTAGAGTTGCCGGAGCCTAGACTCTTGAACGTCAAATGGCTCGCTCGTCCCTCGGTTGGCAGACGAGTGGCAGGTTTTTCAGTCTCGGCGCATCGAATTAGTTACGCCGGCGGGATTAAGTAGCTGCATCTAAACGAAATCATATCGGAGGGACAGATAAAAGTGGGGCGGGGTGCAACGTGCGGCCGCCCGCAATTTGCAGAAAAATCTCGGCGAAAACGAGGCGGCTGTAACCAGCCTCACCGACCCCGGAGTCAGAAATTGAAACACGGAGCTTATTACTTTACTTTTTCCCCGTGTACCTCGGCGACCGTGCTAAGTAAATACTTTACAACCCCGTGCATGGAGATTTTCGCAACTCTCAAGCCTCACGCCTATTTAAAACGGTACATTCTTTTATCCGTGTATTTGTTGCGACGATAAATAGATTGCGGATTTTGTGCATTTGGGTCCTGTGTCTGATCAGCCTTATAATAGATCAACCTTATACATAGATGAACCTCATAGATGAATCCTATAGATGAACAAAACTAATTCTTACTTGAATTGATGAGGCAAAAGTGAACTCATAGATGGACCTTATAGAAGAACATTTTAGATGCATATTTAAACCGTATAAATGATAAAAGCTGAGGGTCTCCAATTTTAGACAATTTTAGAATTTTCCTAAATTGAGTCTTACCTTAATCAAGACATACTTCATGAACCTTATAGATAAACCTTACAGATTACATTCCATCCATTACACTCATTTAGGGATCACAAAAGGCAAGGATTCTAGCAGTAATTTAAAGGAACATCTAAATGGCGATTTCAAATTTGGTATCCGTTGATTGGGGGTAGAGTTGACCGGCGAGTCAACGATCTTGGCCTCATCAAACGGTTTGCAGTCGTAACCCGAAGGAAAGTAGAGGTTGGGAGGGGTGGCAGGCAGCGTGATTCGCTGGCAATAAAAGTGGCCGAGCCCAAAAAGTTTCTCCGGGGCGTTTAATTTGAGAGAGGTTCGCTCTCGGAGGTTTCCCGAGTGGCAGCGAGCGAGTAAGCGAGCGACGTTCGAAGTAATTCGAAGCGTCTCGAAGCGAAATGCGGGGGGTGGAGAGCGGATTGAGAGAGAGAGAGAGAGAGAGAGAGAGGAAGGAACGTCTTCGGGGGGGGGGGTTTATTAGTTGAAATATCGGCGGGGCATGGCGTTGTGCGCGTTCCCGCGAAACTTTTCCCGTGTTTTCAGTGCCGGCGAAAGTAATCATTGCTCGTTGTTTGCCCGCAGACGAAAGCAGAACGAGGTGAAGGACCTCGAGGACACGATACGGGCCTGGTCGGAGTGGTGCAAGAAGGCGGGAGTGGAGCTGCATGCCACGTGTCACATATGCATGAAAACCAAGTTCGCCGCCGGCGCCGGCCACACCTGCAACTACTGCAGAATCCGGTGCTGCGCACGCTGCGGCGGAAAGGTCAATCTACGGTCGAGCAAGGTACGAGGCCGAGATTCGCGAGAAAGAAGCGGCAACGAGAGACGAGAGGCTGTCGAACAGCGCACCGAACGATCGAGACACCTCTCCGTGCAACTCCGTTCGCGGATCCGTTATTGCAGATCGAACGAAATAATACTGTTGCGCGGAAAAGTTGTGACGGAACCGTGGCTGAATAGAATTAGCTTGCGCGCCACGCTTGAAAGCTGCAGCCCCGGTTACGTAACTGGCCTATTCAGCCGGTTGTTCAATAGTAAATTTGCACGGCTACATAACGGGCAGATTTTTATTCAGACTTCAAAATTTTGTACGGTTTTTTGGTGAAATATTTGGTTGGAAGGGCGGTTTGCACGGTCTATCTTTAGCTCTTATCTTTATTGATCTGTAATGTGTGTACAGGTGGCTGTTCGAATACCTCCGCCTCTCACGCATAATTTAACACGCTTAACACGCTCGCTGGCACCGTTCGTTTCGAGAAATGTTGCAACTGTTGCGACACGCAACTAAGCGCAGCGCACCTTCTTTGTAGAATATCTGAAAAATGCAAGAAGCGTGTCCGTTCATTCATGTTTTACATGTTGCATCATGTGTTACAACGTGGGTCTTAACCATTAAGGAGATTTAAGAGACTGTTAATTAATGGACTTTACGCGTTTGTGACAAAGTTAGGTAGTTGAGATACAAAACGGTGAAATATCGAAAAAATTTCATACTGCGTCCAAGCTATTAAAAGGATTGCAATTACATGTAAGTGTTTGTTCAACTTCTACCAATTAAAATTCACGAATTTTTGTATCACACGCAGTCAATTGATTTAAAATTGTGATTATTACGATTGTATAACGTTGACAGCGACCGCGTCAATTATCGATTTCTCGCACGCGTCGATGCAATTCTCGAAGATTGTGTTGCAATCTGGCGAGAAGGAGAGCAGGAAAGGCTCCCGTTAATCCGGTATTTTTCTTTTACTTAACGGGACCACTTAAATTTAGTGAACATCGACACTTTGAGGGATCACCGGTTCTATTTGTCGTCGCGGCGACCAGAGCAAAAAAGATTCATTACCTAAATGAAGGGATCAAAAGGAGTCCGCTGTGGTAGCGAGAGGGTGGCATTGCTTGTGACATTTCGGGGTTCCTTTCCGCGGAGATCAGAATAAACTTGCGGGAAACGAACTTTATGAAAGCAAACGTAAGGGGAATTATGCAACAGTTGACGTTTAATCGTTGCTTGCGCGAAGAATCTTTAGGGTACGGACTGTTATCGGTCGAACATCGAGGTATTGGTGGGGCTGTTGGTTAACCGGATACGTCACTGACCGATACACGAGATCGTCGATCGTATATACACGCGAAGGTCCGCCGCAGGCAATGCAAATCAATGTTTTCATGGCGTGAAAACTGGAGTCAGTAGCTCGCCCTTTGCCGATAACCCTAATCAATGGGGTCTGGCTAGTAATACACACAGGGTCCGGCTCTGTATAGCTGGAGGTAGAGAACTGGACTACTATTGACTATTTTGGGCTATTATCTCGTGCCTGCTGCTGTAGATTGAACACTAAACGTATCGAGCACTAATAGTCACTGGTGTGTACATGTTTCGTGAAAATTGCAAAATTAAATTTATTTAGACCCCTCCCAATTTTTATAGGAATGTGTTTTCTTTTCAATGAAAGCATCTTCATTTCTATAATTCTAAAATTTACAATTTCTACTGTTTTATGTTAGTTACTTAACCCTTTTAGTGCCGACCGTTAGTATCGTACCTATGCGAAGAATGTCGGACCAATTTGACGAATTTGAGGAAAAGCTCATAAAAAACAAAGAAGGAATTATATTTATAAAATTCGGAAAGGAGCATATTACGAAATAAAGGGAGATTAGAGTAATGTCAATTGTTTTTGAATATTTGTTGAAAATCATACGAATAACATAAATAATAAAACATTACGGAAAACAGAAAAATCAATTCTCTTTTACAAACAGTATTTGCACATAAGAAAAATCATAGTTTGATCATAGCTATATATAGATCATGTACTTATACCTGGCTATACCTGGTGAAATTTCTTTTGCGAGATTTTTTTCACGCCCTCCCCTCTATATTGTGCCATTGGGTAAGAAAATAATTTCTGCAAACATGAAGTTGATCGGATAAGGGGAAGACGTGCCACATTGACATGAAACTTGCGAAAAACATGAAATTTTATACGAATGGGAATTTTTGAAGGAAAGACTTTTGATTATGACTAAACAAGAACGTTTAGTCACAACGTCAATGTGGCACGTCTTCCCCTTAACCGATCAACTTCATCCTTTGCAGAAATTATTTTCTTACCCAATGGCACAATTTTAGGGGGGAGGGCGTGAAAAATATCTCGCAAAAAAAATTTCACCAGGGTAAGGCTAAGGTTCACCCAAATACACAGTCTCGGCACCAACCGGCATAGAATATAACAAAAAGTTAAATCCATGAACAATTTTTTCAGTTGTTATGCAACGAAATTAAACCATGTATAACGTTTTACAAATTTATTTCGAGATATAGAGTTCTCTTGCATTGCAAATGGTAACGATATATATTGTTGTTGGCACTTTCGCAAGTGTTGTGAACGACGATATATCGTCGTTCGGCACTAAAAGGGTTAAATTGTCATAAATGCATAAAACCCGCAGTATACAAATAACTAATGATTTTACCTGGACATTAAAAGTCGGAATTTAGATGGAACGTCTGTTCAGTCCGAGTCCGGACCCAAGTCTCATCTCTCGATGTTTAAATTGTAGTTGAAAGAAGCAGCGTACAATTGCCGCAGGGGTCCGGGGCTGACTGTTAAATATCAATGAAATAGCGAACGCAGTTAATTAATGTAATTACGTGCCGGTTACGGGGGTGGTTTATGAACCCTAGAAAATGTCAGCTGTGTCGATTGAAAAAGTACAATGAGGCCGTGGGTCGGTATTGCGAACAGCATCGGGGCGAAAAACCCTCGCGAAACTCGAGTCGACCGGGTTCGTTTTCACGGAAATAATAGCGGAGGAAATCGCCTAACGTCGCGGGACAATCTTAATCGCGAGTTTTCATGAGTTCCGAGGATTCGGCGCAATTCTGGTAACGGTGCTTGGAGAAAAATTGGTCATCGGTTTGCACTACTGCGGGCTTCCGGTGTCTCCTCGAAATTGCGAACTCCCGCGATCAGACCGATTGCGATCGAATCACCGAGCCGCCGCCTGTAAATGTCAACTTCCTGGAAACAATTAAGGGCAGCCGTATCGCGAAAGACGATAATCGGGGGTACGCGTATCGCGGTGCACGCCTGAAATACGTGGAAATAATTGACCTATAGCGCGCCCCTACCCCTCTCTGGCCACCACCGCTGCACAAATTAACCCTTATCGCGGACGCGTGTACATTGCGTTCGTGGGCGTAATGTCGTCGCTAAATAACCATCCAGCGAATACGTTTCCCATTTATACGCCGATATTCCTTGAACCGATCGCGATCGCGCGATTTTCAAAGGATTTCCATCAATGGGAATGGGAACTCGGTTCCGGCACCGATGCTTTTTTATTTCACCCCATGTCTTTGATGATGGAATGCACTGTGCAACGTGGACTCGGATTTTATTTTTTCCATGCGAACTCTTCTTGCGCGCTAGTATTTTAGCACCGGGTCCACCGAGAAGTCAAAGAAACTAAATTTCAATTTTTACTGAAAATTGTGATTACACGTTTGATTACATCTCATTTTCATTGTAATGGGGGCGAGGGTAGATGAATTTATTTAGTAATTGCACGCTGAAGTACCTGGATAATTGTTGCAATTGCGAAGTAAAAATCTGGAGCGGGTCATTTGGATCTGAATGGAAGCTGCGAGATGGAATATTTATATATTAACTTGCTCTCTTTTTTTGGTTTTCAGCGTGTTTAATTGTATTGAACGATCATTAGCGAATGCATGTTGGTATTTGCTGAATGGCGTGGTTATTACAGTTCCACTTGAACTCACAATCAGTTCCACAAAACGTGGTTGAATGAATTTGATTTTTTAACCTCAGCTTTATAAAAGCAACATCAGCGTATCATTCTAGAAACTTCTATTTTCGCAGTTTATTTTATAACAGCCCGAATGGGGCAAACATTTTTGCTTATATAATTAAGCTGATGAAAAACGCTATCAATTTTTCCGAATATTCGCGTTGTCTTCATAATTTCATCGGTGCGATACGTGTGCAAATATCCGCAGTCTAATGTTTCTACGGGTTATGTACAAAATAAAAATGTGCGACTTGGGAGGATTGTAGCGCGCATCGAGATTCGAATCTCTGGTTTTCTCTCGTTCCGCAACGTTTCTCGCGTCACGACGTTCTTCTTCAAGCTCGAGCACTGGTTCCACGCGTCCCAGCGCCGGTCCGGGCAATTTAACTTCGTTTTTGAAAGCTCCATGTATCCGTAACCAAGAAATAAGAGCGGCCCGGGACCCGTATAGCGAGTACACACGCGCGTGCTCCAACCGGCAAGTGGTGGTATAATAATAGAAGCAGACGCGCGCGGAACTTCGGCTTACAACTTCCTGCAAGTTTATTGGTTTTCGTCGTACTTTCGCGTGGCTTAAGAAATGGGGGTTGCTAGTAGCTCGCTCGCTCAGATCGCCGAAAGGCGAGCCACTGCTTTCATCATCGCGCACAAACCCTACCCGTTTTCCCTCCACGGGAAGAATAACCGGGCGATAACAGTTTAGAACCGTCCGCGGAGATGGTTCTTCTCTACCTACTTCGCGGAATCGTCTCGACTCCTCCCCCTGTATCCTGAAGTCATATGCCAGCAGTGATTATAATTCCTGAACATTTTTCGTCCGTTAATCCCTTAATTATACTTAAATATACAGGGTCTGGTGGTTCAGTCAAAAACGGGATGATACTACAGAAAGAACCAAGTTGAAAGTTGAGATGACTTTGTAAAATTTCCAAAAAACTGCGGAGACCTCTGTAAAATCGTCAGAACTGTCCCAGTCTGAAGCAAGTCCTCGGCAGCGGATGGGTGAAAAAGTTTCAGCAGGAAATATTAATGGCGCGGGTACGCGGCTCGCTCTTAACTCTCCGTGCCCCGAGGATTCCAATAACCATCCAGTTCATAAAACACGGCCGAACGAGTGTTCAAACATCTCATTTAATATGCCCGAAAATATACGTCGGGACGACGACGACGACGAGGTCGGGAGCTAGGGCTCGCGTCGTCGTGGCTGGTCCCGCGCGCACCTACACCTACACGCTCCTGCCCCCCCCTCCGGCGCTCTTTGGACCGTCCCCCGCTCCGCGGGGCCACAAGCAAGTACGATGATAAACGTCACGACGCGCGTTACGACATCATCGATCCGGGCTCGTACGTTTCCTCGTCGGAGACCACAGAGCGACGCGACGCTCCGCAACCTTCGCTTAATTACGCCAGTCCGGTCCGAGGTGGGGGTCGTTCGTGAAATTTCAGGGCCCGAACGGACCCCCCTTCACGCCGCTCATCTCCTCCCACCCAATTGTCACCTCTTTTCACTCGTATCGTCGTAGAATCGCGACATCTCGTAGATCAGTCTCGCGCAGCGAGCTTCCTTACGCTCTCTCCTCCTCCTTTTTTTCCCATTTGGTTGTCGCGGTGGCAGCTTAGGCTGGCTGCGTGGCAGCCTATGAATGGGGCGCGTCCCTGCGTGACGTCACCGACCGTGTAAGGGTGGCGGGTGGTCGGAGGGGCGGGGAACAGGAATGAAGCGCGCGGGGTGGTCGAAGGTGTGGGTGGCCGTGGATGAATGTTGGGCGGCGTGCGGGCTGCGGGGGCGGTCGGCGTTGGGTGGAGGGGGAGGGGGGAAACGTGACGCAACATATTGATCTAAGTTTCGTGGGGAGGGTTGCAGTCCACGATAGGCGGCGAGGCAGCGGGGCGGAGGGACCGGAAGAATGGAATACAAGGTAGCCGGTGAATTTACGTTTGTTCGTCGTTTGAACGCGGTTGTCCGTTGTTTGCCGCTCGGGGCCACCGATCCGAGAAAGGAGTGGCTCTCGGAGCGGAGCCGGGCGTGGGCGGCACAGGCTCGCGTCGTCGGGAGAATACGGCTGAGCGAATATGGTTCCCGGTGATGTAGCGTCCGGATTAATGGGACCGGGAGGTCGGCGTGTTTTTTTCAGGTGATTCTTGACGGATCGTGTTTCTCGATCGCCACCGAATCGGCCACCGAAGAGCAGCCGTTGGCACACGGGAATGTCTTGAGAGCAATCCGGAAACAAATATGCCTCGCGATCGTTGTTCTCAACCCACCGACAGTGGCCGATCGTTTCAAAGGCACGCGCGTCACCCGATGCCACGTCGGCATAGTTCGCGTCGCCCATCGAATTATGGCAATTTTCGATTAATGACTCGCCGTTCCGAAATTGCTGAAGGTCCGGAAGGCAGCCAGGCACGCGGAGGTGAATAGCTGCAGAGGTCCGTGGGACGCTGCCGTGGCTCGGTCCAAGGCTGTGCGGCCGACCCATTGTGCGCTCGCCCGTGCACGCGTGTATCTCTGGTATTTATGTCAGGGGAACACGGACTGACGGCAATTCTAATCGAACGCTGTCCCGAGGAAGTATCTTTCGTTCCAACACAGCATTCCACCTTGTACCCCCCGCAGGATCGATGCCTCCGCTTCTTCCAGCGAAATGTCATGTGAGGTGGTCAAACATTCACGGAAATCTCGCTCCTCGAATTTTTATCGAACATTTCGACCGACTTAAACTCTCCTTTCAAACCACCAATTCGATGAAATCCATACAAACAGCTACCGAGGTTGTGAGTCTTAGCTCAATCTTTATCCGGATTCGTTCTTTTAATAGATTTAAATTTGTTCGAAACACCAATAAAACAGTCTTATAGATTGCACTGGATTGTCCAATATGGATGCTTTTAAATAGAGTATTTAGTAAGATTCCATTTTTAAGCCTTGTAAAGATTGACAAACACATATAGAATACGTCAAAACGATTTCCATGTAAAAATGTTCCCCGGAAAACAAGGAAGTACCATTTAATCTATCGTACGCCTGACCTAAACCAGACCTAACTTGACGCGTAAGTCACTCCACGCTTCAATTATGCCGTACAATAACTCCACGTCGAAAAGCAGGAATTCTAAAAGTACCAACAGTAGGTACCGCTTCATCGACTAAAAAATTAATAATCCGCATTTACATTTCCGGTTCCACAGTCAGTATATCAGCGGAATCGTTTCTACGGCCGTTCGTTTGACGCATCGTCCTCGCGACTAGTTTCCGCGGTAATGAAGATGGATAACGAGCAATTATTGTCAGCGTAACATATAATTACGAGGCAGCAGCGTATAAAATCCCGTGTCTTCTTGTGGTTACTGCGACACGGCGGCGGAGTAGTTTCGTGTGTCTCGGGTCGGAAGGATCGCGGGAGTGCTGTAATCTCGAGAATGATTAAACGCGGACTCGCGTGATTTCCATAACGAGTCGCGATTCACATAAATAAGCCGGGTCGAAAGTTGGCCAAGAGTTTCTGCTATTTGGGGGCATCTGTCGAGGCTTCTTCCCGTTTAGCCGAGACCGGCAAAGGGGAGGGGCGGAGCTGGTTCGAGCTGTGTGTGTATGTAGGACGTTGCTCGAAAAGTTCTGGACGGCCGAAGTTCCCGGGGGCTCGTGACGCTAATGCACGCCGGATCCGAAAAATCGCGAGAGCGGAAAGGTCGATGCTGTTCAGAGACACGAGCCAGCCGGCGCGTGAACAGGGCCGAACGATCGCGGAGAGAGCCTTTGCATGGTAATTAGCTGTGTACGTGGGCGTACGCGCCCACAAACTTCTTTTATGTACGACGAACATCAACGATCCCCTTATTAATGGTCCCGAAGCTCGTTCCGGGCCGACGATTCTTGACGCAGCAACCCGTTAGTCGACGTTTCCACAAATTCCATTATCAACTCGAACTCCTCTCCGCCCGCGGAAATCTCTTCAGCTGATATTACCATTTCTCCCGATTGTCTTTCAGATTTTCTTCCTGCTCGACCGGATCGTGGCTCTTTGTGAAACTTCGCGGACTTGTTTGTACGCGTTTAGACTCTGCTCTTGAATTTTTCTACAGAGCCGTTATCGAAATTGTGGTAATTATTCGACTAGAAAGCGGACTGTTTCTGTTAGACGGTTTACAGGATAATTGAAGTGTCGTCAAAGATGACGAAGTGAATACTGTAAGGTAAAGGTAAAGATATATTATTTTGTGTAGTGAGGAGCAATTTCTAAAGTAAACTGCTAGTGTTCACTGGAAGTAGAATTGGTCGTCCATGATCAGACCCGCCAGCCGCTTCCTATCTGTGGTATTCTTTTTCGCTGAACAGTTACCACAGTTTTCAACGAGAACACGCTACAAAAATTCACGAACGTAGTTCAGACATATAGCATAACAAAACCTGCAAAGTTCGGTAAGGGTGTATTATTTGGTTTGGTAAAAAAAATGGTTAAAGTACACCCTCGGAAACGGGAGCGCCCCTTAGCATTCAACGAGGTTGTCCTCGAATTATTCCCGTTTCGCTCGATCTTGAAAGGATCCCCGATCCGATGCCGGTTAAATTCAGCCGGGGACACGTATACGAGGCCTCCTGCTCGTCAGTATTATATGCCGGAGCATGATTTCAGGCTAGACTTCAAAAGAGTCGGAATGCGACGCGCCCGTAGGACGGCGCGGGCGCTAGTTGGCTTGAAGGGTCGTCTGAGCACTGATGCTACTCGTCGCGCAGACTTTATTATCTGAAAACTGAAACTCTTGTCCACCATTCTGCTTTTCTTTTCTCCCTTTTGGGATGCGCTCCTCCGGTATTCAGGAGAGGCTCTTTTCAATTTCAAACGTCGTCTTGTTTGAAATTAAAGAGCTCGCCGGCGCGAGTGCCGCGATTCGTTGTCTCCACAGGCTACCTATATAGTTTCCAAGATCTACAATCCAGAAAAAAACGCGAGAATTGTACAACCTCGATTTATCCCTCTGTGTTACTTTGAACCCCGTAATGCTGCTAGTTGCTGGTTCACCGCGATTTTTATCGATGGTTGTACTGGAAGCTACGAAATGTTGAGCGACATTGTGTCATTGAATTTTGGATGAAGTTCGATGGAATCGCAACGTGATTGTACTGGGAATCGACACAAATATGTGAGAGGCATAAGCTATTTTTGTGCATTTTGTAAGTTATGCATTTTAATTCATCAAGGAATTTGATCAACGAAACAAAATTGTCCTCCCTCCGAGTTCCATGAATCACCCCCATCAATCTGAAATTAGTCCGAGACCCCGTAGTCTAAAGTTCGCGCGTATGCACGAGTCACAAATAAAAACTTTTATGGCGACAATCCCATAACTTTCGCGCCACACCCGCCATTCCTCATTACCCTGGTCATCGGTGTCAGGCACCTGCGGATCTACGGTTAAGTTGGATCCAGCAGACTGAATCGAGGATCTGGCTTGATCGTCGTGGAGAGCGCGATGGCCGGCCTGTTATCGGTCTCGCGGCGAGTTATCGGATTGGCTTGAACGAGCGTATCGATCGTTGGGTTCTGTACTCGAGGCGTCGAGACGTCAACGTCCATGCTGATGTCTGTGTCGTCGACGTCGTCGTCGTCGTCGTCGATTGTCTGGTCTGAGGCGGGCGTCGGGGGTAGCTCGCGTTGACACAGGCTGCGTACACACGCCCCGTGATAAAGTAATCTGAATTAATTGGCCTCTAATTAATTAATGCAAATCACCTGGGCAACTCGCTCCGGAGCCGGCGAACTAATGATCATTTACGTTACACGGCCGTGTACGTAGCGCGCCGCGTTCCCGTTCCCGTTCCCTTGGACCGAGCTCCGTTGGCCGGCCGTTCAAGGAGAAGGTGTGAGACAGCTCGAGAACCAACCCCTTCACACCCCACAACCCTTCCACCAGCGACACCACCACCAGCCGCCAGAAGCGTATCTTTCTTTTTAGGCTCGGGAAAATAGCGCACACGTACCTACCTGTGGGTACGTAGAAGCTCCACGTAGCATACGTACGAGACGTAGGTAGGTACGTACGTACGAAATGTTCGGTGGGTGGGCGGAAAGGGTGCCGCCAGAGCGGGGGGATGAGCGAGGCTTCGGTGTGGAAGGGGGCCGAGCTCTTGACATATTGCTACCTAGGCAACACGACGAAGTGCTCTTCAGGTTCCCCCTGCCGCCGCGTATCTTTCCTGCTTCGTTTCTCGGTCTACTCTGGTCCCTTCCCACCGAGAACCTCCTCCCTTCTCCCTCCCGCATCACCAGCCCCGTTCCAGCCCTCCTCTGGGCTCTTTCTTCTCTTTTTTTTCGCCCGTACACCCATTCTCTTCCCTTTCTTGTTCGGTGCACTCTCTGTTCCACGGACGGGCTCCGTTGCCAGTCTGCAACGAGGTTCGGTCGGCGTTGCAAGTCCCTTCCTTTCGCCAGAAAACCAGCGAGCCTTTTTCCCTCGCTTTTTCTTTCCCGCGATACCGGTTGTTCATCGTCGAAACTCTACCACGGTGCGAGGTCGTTGCTCGTAGTCGCGCGAGAGATCTTTGCTCGTAGGCCGTGTTATTCGGTGATTCTCCACCGTGATCCCCCGGTCCAGAAGAGCCCCGACGATGGAGGCGATAGAGTCGCGACGACACGTTCGCAGACGAGCGTCCCGTGGATATTTTTAGCGGTTTCCTTCGCCGGAACCACGGCCCGGCTACCACCGACCAACTGCCAACCACCGGTGCAGCTGCAGTTTCCCTACGCGAAAAACTGCTCGCCCATTAAACTGCGCGGGCAAGAAGGTAAAAATCAATTCGCCCGTTTGCTGCTTCCGAAACTGGGACGCTTGGCTTCCCGGGAACGAAGTGTCATCGGATTGATGACGCTTATTGTCCGGGAGAGCGGACGGCTCCTACGTCGTCGGTTCTCTTGCGCTGCTTGTCTCTAATTTTCATTTAGATTACATACCTGGCAATTGAAAAATAGGTTGCCGCGAAGATCAACGCGGAATCGCCTACTTTTCCCTTGGAATATGTCTCGTTACTCGAAGCTCGTTGGTTGCTACATATTTTGATAATGAGGGGCTACCTTAACTCTTGTTCTTGTTGCCCTTCACAAATTCCTAGAAGAAAATTCGTGTCTGTTGTATGCCTATGTATTTCCCAATAGTTGTGGACCGATAACAACAAAATGAAAATTTCAACAGATTCTGTTCGAAATCATCGCCACCAGTCTAACCCGATATTATAGTTCAAGGGGTTAATTATCCTGGCGGGGAACAGTCTTGGAAGAGAAGAATTTGTCAAAGACGTTTTTAATTGATTCTTGATTAGTGCCTTGTAGCCTTGTTTCGAGAGGAGTGTGTTTGTAAATGCTTGTAGTTGGTCGGAGAGAGGTTTAAAAGGTTTACTGGATGGGCTTAAGGTTCATTGTTCCATTAATTCATTCAATTTCAGCAGGGTAATTTGCGAGACTGGCGGCGAAAGGATATTTCAGTCATTGACTTTTTAAATGACTGTCAAGCTGTATGTAGGTTGAAGATGTTTTTCATAAATGATTGGCTAACCTGTCGAGAAGCTTGTGTTGTTCACATCAAATTTGCTTCCACCATTCCTGCTTCAACAGCGTGAATTAACAATTCAAAATAGACACAACAAAATTATGTGCATAAATCAATAGGAGCTTTAAACCGCAACGTTATATGAGCTAGATAAATATTGTAATAATGAGGCGTGTTTAATCGGATAAATCCCTTGGTACGTAATTTGTGTAAGTCACAAGAGGACGCTCATGTAATTAACAAAACTTTCAGGACATAAATTGAACTCATTACACACGTCCCGGTAGCAGTCAATTTTCTCAAACATTAAACCGCATATGAACTTTTAGTCTGTATCTTTTATTTTGCGACCAGGTATCAATCTGTTCTTGATATTATGAACGCATTTTTAGAATTTCAATGCACGCGAAATTAGAAATTGGAAGTCAGTTATTTTTGCTTAATTGAAACAAAGTAGTGTTCAATAGGAATCGCGGCGAAATCGAGGGTAGCAAAAATCAGAACTATTTCCGCTCCGTCCGAATATAGGTTGACACTTGGCGAATCTCATCAGCGAATCACAGTTACATTATTAACGCGATGTAATTGATCTCGGTGGCGCGTGTCAGCGCGATTGCGCGCAGCCGGGTTTCGCGACTCGCCTCTCTCGCAAAATGTCCTAAGAACCGGGGCAGGCCGGGTCGGCGCGCGGAATTTCCTTTTCCCTTTCCCCTTTTTTCTCGGGACGCGTCTGTCCACGAAACGGCCTTCGAGGGGGTTGAAGCTCGCTGGCAATCGGTCTATTTGATCGATAAACAGAACTCGGTCAAAATGACCGAACCCGAGGCCGGTCGGGTTAACGCGAAATAAGTGGAACGCGGCAATCAGCCCCCAAGTATTTTTTTTCTCTTCTCTACTCTCTCTCTATCGCACCCTCTCTATTTCTCTCTCTCTCTCTCTCTCTCTCTCTCTCTCTCTCTCTCTCTCCTTCTCTCTTTTGCTGCCTGTCCCGGGGCCGCGAGCAACTTCCGCGGGGAACGTCACGCAATTACGGGACTTGCGGGGGTGGTCGGCAGTTCGCGCGTGAATATCCCCGATGAATCGATACCCACCCGCCCCAGCCACGCGGCGCAGTTTGAACAATTATTGTTGCCCATTATCATTACTCGATGAATCCAATCCGGATCCGCGAGCCCATATTCCCTGGCCCGCTAATCCGCACGACGAGGACGAAATGAAAACGCAACCCCTTTCTCTCTCTTTCGCTCACACACATCCCCTGCTATGTTAGGCGACGCGAATCAAGGGCCAGCAATCGTGTAAACGCGATTCGATTGAAACGTTCGACCTGTTTCATCGCTGCAAAGTAATTAAACCCCGCCGAAGATGTGCCTTTCCCACGATGAAGAGCTGAGCTTGGATGTAATATTTTTGGGGCGACAATAATGAACGTATCAGACTGAAACTTTAGGGTCATGTTTGCCAATCTTCAGAAAGTGGTCACAATATTTTTTCGTTCCATAATAATGATTTCGTCTGGAGTTGTGGAGCTCGAATCAGAGTGAAGAGGTCGCGTGCATACATTTTTCTATAATCAGATGCTGCACCAGCTTGGGACCGAGAGACTGGAAAGATTGTTAATCCGAATGAGCATAGTTGTTGTCTGAGCTAAATTCAGGAATGCGGATCAGCAACACAGTATTACAAACTTTTTTTCAGCAATAAAAATTGATTTTCCAATTTGGCCGGGGAAATAGTGACTTCGATTTGCAAATTATTGCCTCTTCGTTTGATAGTTTCCTTAATTATCAATTCGGGCACTATGTCCGGTGATGATTCGTAAGTGCTGCAGTCGGTCGATCGCACAGGAAGTTTACACGCTCGTAAACAGACAATTTGTTAATCGGGTCAGTCCGTCGTTGCAGAAATTTCGACTGGGAAGCGAATCCGTTGCCAGTACGAGACTTGGGGAGAAAAAAAGAGTGAGCGAAATCTTCGCCAATGAAGTTTGCCCCGAAATCGAATGATCCGGTCCGTTGAAAGCTCGTTTTAATCCCCGGCGACTCTCGGCGAGACGCTCGTAATTCAACGAGAGGAATCGCGCGGCTGTTCTTGCGGAGCGTTGCTCACGCCATTTTAGTTCGCGCAATAATACGCGTGAATGGACATGGAAAGTGTTATCGATGGGAACCGACATGGGCATTGTTTTATGGTTCGCTTCTAAATGGTCCATCCCTCACGCTTTATCTTGATGGAGTATTCTGCTCGGCCTATTCATCCTTCAAAACGGCCGACCGTCGCGGTAGCCCGCTAATTATTAGCCTTCGTTCATTGTACCGGGCGTGAATGGTCGCCGCGAAGAATGTGCTTTTCGATCCGAGACGTTCGATCCCGTTTTGCTTTCGTTCATACGCGATTTGCACTCCCTTCGGGGCCTTTGCTCTTCTAGTTCTTCGTCGAAGCTGCCTCTACACTAAACGTACCACTGTCGGTGCAAAAGACCGGTTCTGGATTTTTTACTGCAAGGCTCCTCATTCTTTTATGAAAGTCGTTTTTACATCGTCAACAGAACGATAAAAAAGTAAAACGACACACTGGGAGAATACGAGCATATTAGTCTGTTATAGCAATGGAACGGTGCTCTATTTTAAGAATTATAGTTTCAGTCAGGCTTTAAACCACTCCTTGCTGAACCGTCCACTTGAGCAATACCGTAAAAATGATGTATTTTTAATGCTTTTGTCGTGCTTCCGCGGAATAAAAACATAATAATAATAATAATAATAACAGCCTACACGCAATTGATATTACCACCCTACATGCACACCAGTCTTTAAAGATAGGTTATTCTGGATGCATGTTCAGTCACACGAAACTTCCTCAAGTTGCAGTAAACAGGATAGATGCTTGATTAAGTGCGCATCTCTCTTAGGCACCTCAGCACCTTGTCGAGAATAAATAATAACAAAAATATACTTATTTTCTAGAGGAACAATATAATATATGGGAATGTTACAAAATTTTCATTCCAACGCAGAGGCCATTTTATATAATCACTATTAATCGCTATAAAAAATTGCTCACCTCATATGTTTCATTGTTCAAATTCTGAGCAAGCTGCGATCAATATCTTTCAGCTTTATTTTAATAAATTCATGCACAGTTATGATATAGTCATATTTTTAGACATATTGTATTGATCGTTCTGCTGTTTTAAATTTCGTCCACTCAAGCCTGTCATAAATACATCAATCCGCCGTCTAGTAATCAGAGTTCACCTTTTCTCGATCTGAATGACTTCTTGATTAACCATCGGTGATATCAAAGGAGTGAAACCAGCCTCCGATCTTTGATCATTTTAAAAAGATTTTAGGAACTGGTAGATCTAGAATAGCAGTGTACATTTCAGACCCTTCTCTTTGGTTACCTCAAAAACATCTAAAGAATTATAAGTGTATCTTTCAAGAACAAATCTTTCCAATAGAACAGGTTCATTTATCAGACTCGAGAAGACGGCTAGTCCACCATCGTCGTTAATTGGTAATTTTCTAATTAACCAAGTGTTCATATCAAAGGGATGAAAACAGTTCTGACAATAGGGGATAAGATCAATTCTTGATCACCCCAAAAACATCTGAAGAACCACTAGATCTAGAAGACCAGAATTCTTTTCAACAAGAACCCTCTCCAATCGACTGCACTATCGATTCCAAAAAGAACGCGAGTCCACCAGCCCCACCATCTTTCCTCGAACTCGGTCACCCTTTCCAGCCAACGTAGACCTTGTCAGGACTTAATCCAAGCAGCACGCTTGTTTCCGTGAGTCCTCGTGCCCGAAAATGTTAGCAACGCGAGCCCTTCGGTAGGGCGGCCACGTAGTAGCCGGATTCCAGCGAGCTATTTTCGTTCGGCGTTGCATCGGCTGCGGATCTGCTTGATTTAATTTAACGTAACCGGGTAGCAGCGGGGATTTGCATAAGAATTCAGCCCGAGGCGATGGCCTGCTACGGAGCCAGGGACTTCGTTAAACGGGATTTTACAGTTTCCCTCCGACGGGCAAGGCCGCCGGGAGTTTTCCCGCGAAGGCTGACGCCAAAAATACGCTCCCGGACCAACTTCCCTGGCGTTTTTGGCTCGCTGCACCCTCTCGGCTTCTTGTATTTTTAACACGCGTTTTCCACCCTCGCGATCCAACCGAATATTGACTCGCAAAAAAAAAAAGAAAACGAACGAACGACGTCCCTTCTCCAACATGCATGCGTAGAGCACACGCGTTCCTCCAATCTAGTCGTCGTCGACGCAATTGAGAGTCCTAGCCCTACACGGGCTTCAATTTGCGTAGTAACTGGTCGACTTCCTACAGATAATTTCCTAGCAATATCCTCGAAGCAGCCGCTGTGACCTGGATCGGTCGGATCCAGGACTCTTTCTCTCCAACGGCTTGATGTTATTAAAGATTTTAGCTAAAACAGGACACTCGGGATTCGGCTGGCAAAGACCGTAGGCCACCGGACTACTGAATAACCTACGACGTCTTTCAGATAACTGAGGGTTTTTCGAACTTTCAGTTTTTAGGACACCGGGGAGCTACCGGGATCCACGGAATTACGAAATTTCGCGAAGTTTCAGAGACCCGGTGCCCCGAGCGCCCGAGTTTTCAAAATTGCGGCTCCCTGGGATTCTGCTTTGCGTTTGCGAATATCCTATTTAACTATTCTGCCTGAAATACGATCTGCAAAAGCGTTCATTTACGCGATCATCTGAAATGCGAAAATGTGCTTGCACAAACTTGTTAGAAATGTTTAGTCGATGGTTTGCTCGGGCCTTTTTGTGCATTTTTCCAGGACTATACTTAAATTCGAGCTTCAGAGGATCGTTCCTCGTGAGATAACGGGATTTCCTCTGGTTGCAGGTAATATGGGTGTGCATCATCTGCCGCAAGAAGCAAGAACTCGTGTCGAGGACCGGAGTATGGATGACGAACACGAGCCTCAGCACCGCGGACAACGCGATGCTGCAACAGATGCAGGACATGCAGGTGGGTGGTCCTCCGGGACTCATGGACCAAACTCAGGATAAAAGACTGAAACTCGAGAGAGCGCACAGCGCCGCTGAGAAGGAGAATCTGCCCTTGTTACAAAGGAGCGCGAGTCAGCTCAGAAGACAGTACTCTCAGCAAGAGCAAGTACGATTTACAATCATCATTCTCATTTTTCTGTTCGACCGCGGGGTAGTGTTCCCAGCGGAGGTATATTTAAACATAGCGCTCGTGCACGCACTGTTGCTCTGGATGTAACTAAAAAAAGAAAAAAACGATACAGATTATCCGCAAAGTAAACACCCCCACCCCTGCTCAATCCCGTATGCTACCAACTTCGGCGATGCCTAAGCCGACGCCCGTTTATATCACCATAATCACACTGTCATACTCACCAATCCTGACCAACGGCGACACTTTGGACGATTCCGTCTTTCGCGCTATTACCCGCAACATTTTGCTCCAGCATTTGTAGATGCAAAGTTTCTAGATTATGATATCATAGTTTACGAGCTATGTAGCACACTTTGGATTCATGCACTTGGTTTTAGGAAGGGGAACATTTCGCATACATACATTGTTTGTGGAACACGTACTTCATTTTTTAACGTAGGACGTATCTGAGAGGTATTTGTTAGCTTTGGTGATGCTGTCGTAGAAAATAGTTCTTAGATTATTGTATTTTTAGATTGAATATTTTTGTAGTAAGAGATGAAAGGAAGGGAAAACAGTCCTCATTGTTAGGATGAGCAATGTATATTTGATCGATATCTTGGAAACTATTCAACCCAGGACAGCATTGTACAGGACACATTTGTGTACCTACTTCTTCGTGAAAAATCTAACACTAGTTACAGTATCAGACATTTTACAGTCAGTAGTAAAAACACATAATATTGCTACTTTTAATGTCCTCCTAGTTTTATAAATTTCCAAGGTATCTGATTAAATTCTCATCCATACTTTAAGGATTGTTTTACCCCTTCGACATGAACGATAACTGATGCCAAAAACCATGTGTCAGATACTTTTTTAAAAGTACTTTTTATCAAAATGTTGTCCTGTAAACATTGAGAGAACATCAATCTCTTATATTTTAACCCTCATACATGTCTCAGGGTGAAGAATCACCTATTTTCATTTTTTTAACTGTGTAATGTTAGATTTCTTCCTGTTTGTGTTGCAAGATATATTTCTTTAAAATGTGACGTAACGAGGAGCATTATAAATTAAATATAATTCGACAGAAAGTGTTAAGCAAAAATGAATGGAGCATTATCCTAGGATCTTTTAGCTACTGTTTTGGAGGAGAGTTTGAGGGTAAAAGCCAAAATCTTCAACGGAGTTCAGCGAATTGTTGTTTCCAAACCTAAAACTTAACAAACAATTTAAACCCGCAAAAATGTACTTCAAAGTGGTATCGCGACTATCCACCGCGAACCTAACAGCTACAAAGTTAGACATTGGAGCCTTGGTTCCAGCTGACTTATCATTTACCGGCGATTATTCCATAATTTTGGAAGTCTATGGTCCATGGCTGAGGATTTTTTAACAGATCCTCTAACAGCAACAGAAACTTCAATCATAAACCAACAACTCACCCTCAATATCATAATCTAACAATTTCGTTTGGGATCGTTGTGAGAAGATTTTTAAGTTTCTATTAGGTACAGCGCACTTATTAAAAAGTTGGATAACAACCAAAAATTCTGTTTCGTCAAAAATCACGATTATCGGGGGGTGCAGAATGAATCTCGCGTTTCTCGTGAATGGTCCAAAGTCGCGCAGCCCGAACGAATCGCCTAGTGCCTCGCCGCAGCCGAGACAGTGTCCGCAGGACCCTCGGGCGGATCGCGAGCGGATCGCGAGCGGATCGCGGGCGAGAAGCAGACCGCGGGGGTCTCGGTACACGAGAAAAATGGAAGTTGCTGGTCGCGATTTCAGGTGCCAGTGCGTCCGCTGTCCACAAGCGATAGAGTGGACATGTCGGTGTCGCCTCACACGAGGACGTTGCCGACGCCACAAGTATCATCCGCTCACCAGGTGCAGCAGCCGCCGCGTCATCCGGATGCGTTCGACGAGGATGACCCGAACCTGTACACCGGCGAGATCGACTATCTTATGAAACAGCAACAAACTTATCAACGCCAACGACAAATCTACCCGGTAAGGAAGCCCGATTCCCTCGTTCGATCGAGCCGGCTCGGCCCGACGATGACGTTAACGCTCGAGACGCTGCGAGACTCTTGGAAAATTAAACATTCAACAAGTACGCCGGCTCTCTGTCCTCTTCCCCCACACACACGCTCTATCTATCTATCTATCTATCTATCTATCTCTGTCTCTCTTTCTCTCTTCTTGTGAGCTGCGAGCGCGTAGGAGCGCCCGCTAGCCGATATTCTTGCGTAGGCGGTGCTCGAGAGGCCTCTCAAACGACCAGTTTCCGGAAGATCCGCGAAAACGAAGTTATCGAATGGAACAAGGAGGGGACGACGCTGGGCTCTATCCTGGTTTCAACTACACTCGCCCCCGGACCCCGCTGATAATCGATTCACGCGCGACTTATCTTATCTCCCGCGCCTTCGATCATCCCGCATCGAACATTCGCCACCGTCATTCTTCGACTCAGCACGTCCCCTTTATCGAACATCGACGCATCGTACTGTATAGTCGAGCTGCAAAATACGCATTTGCCGGCGGCGACCTTCTGCACCTTTTGTTATTAATCGAAGCATCGTTTCTAGTTAGAAGTAACTACCCCTATTGCCACCGTAAGATCCAGAGTAACATTCTCGCTTGTACTTTAGAGAATCCTGCAAGAGACCGTAGGTAGAGAATTTAGTACGCTAGCGGAGCCAAGTATGACTATAACACGCATAAGCTGTCTCTTTCTCTCTCTCTCCCGTATCTCTCCTGTTTCTGCTTCTTTTAGTAGAGTCAGCTCTTTCTCTTTCTCTCTTCGTCTCTCTGTGTTCGACGCGGACAGCTCAGAAGGCTGCTACCGAGAATCGTAAGTCTCCCGATGAAACACACGCACACGGATCTTCTCTTTTGACGCTCCGGATTTACGCTCTCGTGGGATTCCGATCGAGCTACTCTGCGAGTTTTTGCGACGAGTTTTGGCCGCAGGTCGCGCGCGCGAGATCGCGCTCTCTCTCCCGCCCCCTGGAACCGTATAGATCCCGAACTTTTTCGGTTCGCAGGACCAGAACACGGACCTCGCGATGACATATGGCCAGCCGCCGGTAGAAGCTGTCCCACCTCGATCCCAGGTCCATCTTCAGCAGCAACATTCGGTGCATCAGATGCAGAGCGCGCGTCCCCCACAGTCCGTGGGCGGGCAGGGCGCTCTTCAACCCCAAAGGAGCTTCAGCAGCAGCGAGGAGGAGCGCAGCACACCCGAGCCTGACGAGTCCGAGAAGGGTGAGTCCACGTTCGATCACTATATATTTTCTTCCCCCTTCGACTTACGTCGACCGACTCTCCGCTGGTCGGTGTTATCGATCAGCCGAATCCTCGGTCCGACGAGGGTTTAATTATATACAAGCCCCGAAGAGAGCCGCGAGAACACGATGTGTGTTAGGCCGTTGTTGCAGTCGCCCTCGCGTGTTACGATCTCTGTTCTTTTCTCGAAGCTAACCCATGACCGTCGCGTTACGCCCATGTAAGTATCTATTGCGTTCACCTTCTTTTACTCCTCTCTCGATTACACGCAACCAACCCGTAGCGGACTTCAAAACAAAACCACTCTCTTTTCTTCCGTTCAGATCTTGTGTGTCCGTGATATATAGTAATCGAGAGGCGACCACACACACACACACACACACGGATCGAAGCGCCGACGAGGATGTGACACTTCGTGGATGGGCTCGTCGTTCTTACCAGGGCTGTTGTTCGATTAGTGTCCTCTGGTTTTAATGAGTAGATAGGACATAGACTTCGAAGAAGTATTCTGTGTGTATTCGTTTTTTTAGCGGCCATCGTTCATACGTTGGGAATGAAAATAGTCTCCTCAAGTAAGATTGCTAATTGTAATTGATTGCTTATCTTGGAAACTAGTCGTCCCCAGGGACTGAATGCTTCTAACTTCTACAAGTTTCTAGTGCTTTTAATGCTAATACCTCTACACAGATTCTCCTTCTTATGTTCCTTAGGAATAGCTGCACAGATGTTCAGATGAGTTTCCTTGACCCTCATACGTTCCTTAGAAATAGTTACTTGGAAGATCTTGCGATCATACCTCATCCACTTTCATGTCGTACATTAACTCGCAGAAAATGGACATTTTTCACAGCAGCGCATCTGGCGATAATTAGGTCCATTTAAGCATTCTTCAAGGTGATTCTTCCGGCAATCTTCTCATTGCATCTATCCAACAGCTGACACATTTCAATTATTTGCCAGGATCTATGTAAGTCAATCATGATTTTGTAATACTAAGTCAAAGTGGACCTGTGTACCATCGTCGAAGAACTAATTGCGGCCATTTTCATTTTATTCACAATGTCATATCTGAAATACCCATGTAAGTCGACCATGATTTTGTATTATCGATTGCGAGTCTAAATGGATCCGTGTACTATCGCTCAAGAACTAACTTAACTTATTCACAATGTCATATCTTAAACACCTAAGTATATCAAAGCGTAAGACAAATAGAGAAGAAACCAAACATCTTGCCTTATTTAGAAACTAAAATTGGATCAATTTTCGAGCTGAAAGCGTATGAGGGTTAAAGTATATATACTTTTACCCCTGAATATGATGGTAGCTAAAAAAACATGCACCTTTAAGATTCTCTAAAATTCATCAAAATCTAAAGGAGCTATTTGATTTACAATCCTAATTCTCAACGAGACCCAGCAACCCGAGGACAGAGAATGAAAACCGAATCCTACGTATTTCTGTCGAAGCAGCCCGCGACAGAGATTGCGCTTGACGAATTGCTCGCGGAGCCGTTTGAAGCGGATTTGCCGCGCTTTGCGGCGGTCGGCTAGCACGGGGCGATCGTTAAAAATGCAAGGAATCTGGAATTCGCGCGCGGATAAAACGCGGGTGGGCGGGGTTTATTTGCTCTGGCGCGGCGAGTCCGGGACCCGCGGAGTTACACCGTTTAATATCGAAACACGGGCTCGCTCCCCCGGCCTGGAATTATTGCAGATAATTCAACGTGTTTTCACGGTGGTGCGGTTGTAGGGTCGAGCGAGAAAATGAGGTTCCAAGTGGCGACCCGAATCTTACGAGCACCGGGTAGCGCGGGTAGCTACCGCGCCACCGAAACGTGGGTAGGTACTAGGTACGCGTGTGGTGTACGGTATCCTGGTGTTCGATTTAGTATCGGGGCCACGTTAACTTCTCTTTCTTAGCTCGCCGGGACAGTTTTTCCCGAAGTTCATCGGCACTGACAGCAATATTGGCCCGTTACTCTTTCGAGATGTCACATCCTCGCGGCGCCAGTCGTATAATTCAGTAGCGGCGCGGTTAAACGTCAAATCCACCGTCGAATTACCGTCAGTGAGGCTGCCGCCGTGGAGGATCGGCGGTAGGAGATGGGGGATGGAGACATTAGGGCGAGAGAGCTAGCTGGTCGGGAGGGTCAGCTCTGCCCTTGAAACTCGCTGCACGAGAAGAGCACGGGCTTTCCGTGTCAGCGGATAATTGGTTTACGGAGAGTGTGTGCACCTGTACCGCGGATATTTACAGGCGAGCCGACCAAGGAAAGTGTAATCGACCGATCCGATGCTCATGCAGTCTGAAAAAGCTCACGCGTCGCCGCGTACGCGTGTTCATAAAGCGATTAACGCCTCGCCTCTTAACGGTGTGGCGTGGTTCGAACTCCGAAGACGCCACTTTCTGGCGAGACCGAATGGAGAAACTTCTCTCTCATTGTGACCCCGTCTCTCTGGTCCAAGAAGAGGCTGGTTTTCTGCTGGTTTTGGGGGGACGAACGTAATACCCTGGGTTTACGAGCTGCTCGGCCAGTGGTTTACGACGCCTATGGAGCCGAAAGTCCGGTCCGCTCGAACGTATCGGGAAAATGGACCGATCGCGTTTCTCTGTTCGCGAGAGAGAAAGAGAGCGAGAGAGCGCGAGTCTGAAATACTCGGAACGGGGAAAGTAGGTCTACTCTACGCGCGCAGCCAGAGATCGGACCGAATGGAGTGGCAGATGAAAAGCGATACTGCATTATCGCGAAGGCGTCGGTGTGCGCGCGCGCGCCCAAGCCCGAGCACGAGCCCGAACCCGCGCCCGCGGTGGGAAGCGAGAGACCGGGTTCATCCTTGGCTAATGAGTAAATTTAGGTTACCGACGGCTGGATCTCGCTGTGTTACGCCGCGAGCTCTCTTGCTCGTGCCGTGTGTTCACGAGAACACTCGACACACCACGTCGCGCTCGGTCGCTTTTGTGCGACGCATTCGAGCCGGTTTCGAACTGCCGGGAATAGAGAACACGGTGTACCAGACTACCATACGAGCACACATCGTCCACTGATGTGCGTGTGTGTGCGCGCAGGCATGTAGATACGTGTGGATCACGGTTGATTAGTCACGAGATCGGCGAACTGTGAACCGATTCATCGAGGTGCGCATCAGCAGGAGAGAGAGAGAGAGAGAGAGAGGGAGAGAGAAAGAGAGAGAGAGAAGCTCGCACGAAATAGGAACGACGCTCGATGCAACGTCGCCGGGGTATTGGTGTCTCCCGTTTTTCTTATTCTTCTGCTTTCCCTTGTGAGATAGGGCTCTCTATCTCTCTCTCTCTTTATCGCGGACACCGTTCTCCCTCGATAGTCATCTGTTCTCGCGAACCAGGACGACAGGATTGAAATTGATTTAATACATCTTCGTTTGTAATTTCCAGTCCCCGATCGTTGATGCCGGATCGGGAACGGTCGGCCCGATCGGCGACGCTTGGGGTTCAATCATCGGGCACAAAGACCGAGGGACGAGTTCTAGATCTCGGGGATCTCTATAGAAAAGTCGCGAGTTTCCCGGAGTCGCGCAAGGGGATCGAGAGGAACGCGGGTAAGCCTGTTTTTTCGTCCGCGAGCGAAAATATCAGCCGGCGGAAATCCTTGCCGGTGAATTTTCTTCCAATTTCTCCAATCCTCTTCTCGAATATCGACTTGGCCAAGGATGCGTGGACGCCTGATCGACATCCCAGCTATCCTCGTAGCCGTTAAATCCTTGATCGGATCTCCGCGATCGTGTATCGTGGCATATCGCACGGGTATCCTGCGGGAATTCTCGGGTTCTGCCCTCCCGGTCTCGTCGTTGCATTGATCCTTAGTATCCCTCTCGCTTCTCTCTCTCCCCCCCCCTCTCTCTGTGCCTCGCTAGCCCGTATAACCTCCACCCCTTGCTCCGCAGCTCGCTAGCCCCGTTTACCGCCCTTCCGTCTCTGTTTTCTTCAATTCTCACCCTCGCCGCCCTCCTTCATCCCCCGGCGTTATACTTCTTTTCCTCTTTCCTCTCCACCTTTTTTGTAGTTTGTTCGCCGTTTCTTTTTTAACTGGTAAATGCAGGTACTTTTTGGTTAGATGCGATTTCCCTCGCCCCCATTTCTCAATCTTTCTCGCCTATATTTCTTCCTAGCTGGCGTGTTCTATTTTCCCTATTCTAGAGAGTTTGCTCTCGCGCTTTGTCTAAGATCGCTCCTTTTCCCCTCAGAGACGCAGCACCTCCAACAGCAGCAGCAGCGTCTTTCATTAATGCGCGTTCTCTTCTCGGAAAAAGAGGTTTCTCATACTTCGTTTCCCTTCGCCATTCTTTCCCAACTCTTCCATAATCCTTTTACCTTTGTTGAGCATTAACCAAAACATTGAGCAAAACGTTGAGCAAACCGGCTAGAAAAATCTCGAAGAGGACGCTGGTCCAGAAGAAGCTCGAGGAAGAATTTTTCGGTCACGCCGCGGCCGGGGCCGTTTAACTTCCTCGAGCTAGGAATCTTCACCTGGAACTCCGGCGATCCCGTAACTCTCCAACTATCAACGTTTGAGCATCTTCCAGCCGGGTCTTCACATTTCTCGGCGTATCTTTCCGTTTCTGGTTCGCTTGACGCTATTTCTTCTGTTCCCACGGACGTCGACGGGTCTGTGGCTCTCCATCCATCCTCTTGCTCTCTCGTTCTCTCCCCTGCAAATTAGTCTCTCCCCACCATAACCGTGGCTCATCCCCTGGATCCTGGCTCCTGCTCGCGACGCCCACCACAGCCGACAACGTGACGTCACGCGGCCAACACGTGGGCGAGCTCAAGCATCTACCTCGTCGCTATTTCTGGGCTGTGGAACCAAGCTGAAGAGTGAGAGAGAGAGAAGGGGGGGAGTGAGAGAGATAGATGGATAGAGGAGCGACGCGTCTCTTTTTCTTCGGGCACAGGGTCCATTCATCCACCCCTTTCTGGACAGCTTGGAGAGAGATTTTCGGCAGGGTGTCCGCGTCATGGACACACGGCTTTGCATAAATACCTGCTCGTGCGTCACGCACCTGGATAGTCTTCGCTTTAATGGTTATCCCCGGCACCGGCGTGTTTACGTTGCCCGACACACCGGTAGCTTCGGATCGATTCCGAGGCCACACCGGGAAATTCGAAGAGCTCGCCTCCCTCGGCTACACGGACGCTGACAGAACCGGAGACCTATTAGAAACCGTGGAAAAATCCGTGGCATCAGCTCAAGAGATCGGAGTACAGATTTCGCGGAAAAGCGAACGCGGACCCCGGCAGCGTCGATGTCACGGGCGTCGCCGGTTTCCGGCTGGATTCGTGACATTTTCCGCGTCGGATCTGTGTCATGGGGATCCGGTGTGAATTCGTGATGAAGCGGCCCGGGTGCAAAGATCATCCCTCTGACTGTCTCTTGAATTTTGCAGGGAAAGTTTTATTAGACCCCCGACGACCGGGAGGTATTGTATAACAAACGTGGACCCGCTCGCTGGTGGATCAGTGATACACACGCTTGTGGACACGGTCCTGCAATAAGTAATGATCGGACGAAACCAGCGACTCGCTGTCTCGTTTAATTACAAGGGCCGGGGATGTTCCATTTTTCGGATAAATTTTCTCCGAATTTAGTTACAATCATCTGCTGATAGAAAAATGTTGTCCACTACGGGAGCCATTCCTATTTTTTATTTGATTCTTTCTTAGTAAAATTACTACTTTGGAGGGATTTATAATTGAATGCATCACTTCAATCACTTTCTGCAGATATTTTTCTAAAATGTGCTTGCTAATGAGCAGTCATTTAATGTGCTCTGCGTTGCATCAAATCCTGTGATAACAGGCTTCATTGAATTTCCAATAGTTACACTCGAGGCTAGTATTTAATCATTATATCTGAACACGGATGATACAGACTATATTTAACATTATTTACACGATTAATAAATTCGTCCTGTTCATAAGATTTTAAAACTCAATGTGGGTGGCGTGTGTTGTACAAATGACAAGAGTGAATTTATTTAGATTTGTGCTTTAATGAAACAATTTATTCAATCTAATGGAAAGATCTCTAGAGTTTCAATAATTGTAGAATAAAATATATATAACTAGTCATTGAACTAGTGTTACTGGAAACCGATTTTTACCGGACTTTTTGGTCCTACTGTCGAGAAGAATCGACTCTGAGCTATCGACGCATTTCTCGTTCTTGAAGCTGGACAGGTCTTTGTGCACCTAAACTGATCCACCTACGACACGGAGGTCGAGAGCTGCCTCCGCTGGCAGCTCCATCGAAATTTAATCCGAAGACACTGCAATTTGACGGTCGAGCGACTGGCAGTTGGATCCGACGTCGCCTTTCAGCTGGCCCGGGTTCTTGCCCCGGCATTATCCGCTTCCGGCACCGACTGGCGGGATTGAAATTACTTTGTTTACTGGCGGGGGAGCCGGCACGCCACCGCCCGGATGCAACAAAATCACTTGCTCCGAATACAAAGTTCTCATTCCGAGGAGAATCCCGCGCGTTTCGATCCCGTTCGCGCAGCTCTTCGGAATGCATAAGATATTACTCGAGTGCCTGCCCCGGGAAAAACTTTATGAACTTCGCCCCGTGGCTTCTACGGTGCGGCATACTAACCCTTTCGATGCTGTGTTGGCCGCCACGGTGTCGCACGAGACGGTTCTGCTGTGATCTTCACGATCAATCTTGCGGGTACTTGCCACTTTTCTGAGGCTGGCAGTTTTTGGCCTTTTGTTCTAGTTTTATTTCTTGTGTCGAAGTCTCGAACATTATCTATCATGTTCAGTAACATTGTAATTGATAGGTTTCATGATTTCAGTGCACATTTTTGTGTCTCTAAATCAATGTACATATAATTGTTCAAGGGTGTATAAATGAACAGCAATGTTGTTGATCGTTACCAAAAACGTAGACGAGATTTTAAAAACAAATCCAAAGTAAGTAGTTCATTATTAAACGAATCAAATTCGACACTTCCAGTCAGAAAGTTCATAATTATGTTCAAGTTAGCTGAAACACAACCAGCAAGAAATGGAACATTTTCTAGTACATACAAACAGAAAAATCTTCCAGTATTGCAGACTACAAATGATTAAATATTGATTTTTGTTGCTCGTTTGGAAGTCAAGATTTGCGTCAGTGATGGTGGAAAGGTTGTCAACATTAATAATTAGTTAATTTCATTTTGCGTCACCGATTAGCACGTTGGAACGTAAATTCTGCCGGCTGTCTCTGGGGCCCGACCTCAACGGGGTCAGATTAGGGGCTTAGAGAGCGAGAAACAGAGAGAGAGACACAGAGAGAGAGAGAGAGAGAGAGAGAGAGAGAAAGAAAGAGAGAGACTTGTAGCTATATGACCTAGGCGTCGCGACGCCCGGATTCTGGAACCGCGGACTGTATAATCAGACGCGTCGCTGGTTTCGCCGTGCACACCTGGTTCGCCCGCATTCACGGACGCACGCCGCATCGCATACAACGCTAACGTACTACACGCCGCGCCGGCAGTAGTGCAGCTACGCGTTTGGTGCATACGCGGTGATGCAGATGGCCAGGGCAGCCGCTATGCGGAGATCGCGCTTATTAGGGACGACGTCGACGCGCATTCTCCTCGCGATGCCTCCCGTTTTTCGGCTGGAGCCACCATTATTCCAACAATTGTTCGAAACTCCTGCCGACTCTGAATCGACAAAACGAATATTTACTGGAGACTTAACCCTGCTTCTAGCTTAATCTGCACTACAATATGTCTGATCTGAAAAATTTTTGAAATAAGGTCAACGTGTATATTGGTAGAAATTGTCTCATACTTTTTCCAGTCCTTATACAATCTTGACAAATAATTTGTATACATATATGATCCTGGGATAGTATGTCATCCATTTTTGTTTTACGCAAACCAACCAATTAAGTTTTATTCATAATGCTAAATATATTTTTAAAGTAATACATCTTATGACGTGGATTGAAATAAATGAAATGTGAAGTCTTATTATGAGGAACGTCTGAGGGTTCTCGTCAATGTCAACCTTGTACATACAAGATTGATGATGTGTGTAATGTGTAACGATTGTAACTATGCTAATTTTTCCGTAACGAGCAACCGCAATGAAATCTGCAGAGCATCGGAGAGTCGATGACAAGTTCCCTCCTCGCCAAAGCCGCGAACCACGAAAAGAATCTTGCTCGATCCGGCGTAAGGATCGATCGATCGACGATCAGCGAATTATTCGCGGGCCCGTTTGCTGTGTCGCCTTTTGCGCGAGAGTAAAAGTGAGTCCGGCTTCAAGTCGGACGGCGTTGTTGCTCCCATTCGTAGATGCACACAATACAATTAGTGACTAGAAATACAATTAGTTTGTAGAAGTTTCGAGAGGTAAGTCCGTTACGCGCGCGCGCTCGCAGCTCGCGAAAACCATCCCTTTAACGAGGATTTCCAGAGAGGCCGGAGCTGCGACGTCCACCGGATACATCCGAGGCGGACGAGGAGAGACGGAGAGGCAAAGGATAAATTGTCGCGGCCACGCTTTGGCCTCTCATCGAGCCTGCTGCCTTTGATTACCGCACCTTTGACAGTCCGACACCCCCTCCAGACCATCGCCCCCTACAACCGAAAGCCCGTCCAGAAATATTCCTGGTACCCCTCGAACCTCACGTCGAAATTCTATTAAACAGATTTTTAATTCGTTTTCAGGAACTACGTGTACGTTCACGGAGAACGTTTTTCCTCCGTAGATTAATACACACCTCTCTGTCTTCCCTGTGTACTAGTCCATTCTCTACGTTTGCTCCTCTTGACGTCACGACGTATCTACGACACAGAAAAGTCTGCGCCGTTTAATATAGTTAATACGTCGGAGTTACGGGCCACGATATCGCCAGGATCGACGACGATACGGTGGCTCTTTCCCGGACCGGATGTGTAATAAAAACCGACGTCCCGGTAACATTAACGCTGATATCGTGGACCTTGGCTATCTCGTGGCTCGTGGCGTCGCTGTTTGACACCTGGCTCGTCTCGTTCGTCGTTGAAAATAATCTTAGCCGATGATTTTTATTCGAGACCGTCGGTGGTCAGAAGCGGGGCGTTTTGTAAACACTGATGGACCTCTTTTTAATTTTACCTTTCTTAAATTTTCAGCTATTTTCAGTCGATATAATTTTGCAAATAATTGTCGTCTACTTTTTAAAAGAAGTCCGTCTTGTGGGGGATTCGAAAATACGTCTTCCACTCTTTAACTCACGAATTACAAAATCGTCTACATAATTTTAGGAATATTTGTCGGCTAGTTTTTGGAAGAAATTCATGGAAAGGAGTGATATTTTAGGAGTCTAGAGAAAAAGAGAGAGAGAGGGAGAGAGAGGCGAACGACCCATAAAACAATGAATTACAGAACGACGGACGGAGGATTAGAATTCAGTTAGGCGAAAGTACGATGATGCATGCGGTCCCACGCTTCTGGCCGCGGCGCGGCGGTGTAAATAGGCTGTTCTACTTAGGGTACATCAGTCCCTCGTAAATTCCGGGATGTTTTTCGCGTGGGCGGTCTGCGAACCAGATACCGGGGGTTGGGAACGACGGGGCGAGGGTCGCCAGTGGGTAGAATCCCGGAGTGATTTATATGCGGTGAGTCGGTGTCATCTAACTTTTAAATTAAGACTCCGTGTGCCGGATCCGCACGCCACCGCCATGTCTGCTCCTCTCCACCATCCTCTCTCCTTCTCTCTCACACACACTCTCTCTCTTTTTCTCTTGGTTGCGAGTTCTATCTTTCTAGTAACTACCCTCGTTGTGCGTGGTGCGCGCGTGTCTTCTATTTATTACGGGCGTGAGAGCATCGTTCAGTAAAAAATACACACACCGGCGCGTTTATGGGATCCGATGGCCGCGGATGCGTGACTGTACCCGCCTACCTTGGCTGCGCTTTAAAACACACCCTTTGACTCTCACCCCCTCGGCCGCCCCGTTTCACGGTATCAACGTTTTCTGCCCGCCACGTAACACTTTGTAGCGGCATTGGGGCCTGATTATGCAAAGGAATCCCGCCTTTCGCGCGGAATACCGATTATCGCCACTGCTTTAAGCTCCGAACGTTTGCCGCCCTACACGGCACGGGGGTTGCTAAAATGGGACGCGTTTCGATAAAGGGGTTGCAACCATACGACTACAGTTCCACCCGGTTTTATTTTTAAGAAAGATTAACAGCGTGGATCACGCGCGCAGATTCAACGAAGGTGGCGTCGGTTAAAGGAGTCTTAACTCTTGGATGGGGCTGGCTTTTTACATCTCGTTGACAATGATGTCCGGGTCTATTAGAATATAGAAATTGTGATAATATCTTCGTCAAACTTAAATGTTGTTGATATTTCTTATATTGTGGAAGTTTATGCTATTAGTTATTAGTAAGTAAAATACAATTATAAAAAGATGCAGCAACTTGTTTGGAAATACATCAAGCGTAACGTTTTTCTTCAAGCCACAAACGATTAATAATTACGAACAGCTACGAATAAAATCAGCGCCGTGAAATAAAATTAACAATTCCAGCCACAAATGATTAATAATTGCGAACAGTCACGAATGAAATCAGTGATAGAAAGTAAGATTGGCTATTCGGACTAATAATTGGATTTTCGTTTAAAAATCGTTAGTCGAATGAAATTCTCGACAACCAGGCTCAAAATAGACCCAGCCACCGCCGTCCGAGGGTAGTTCTCCGTTCTTGTCCACGTGTCTGAAAGACGTTCGGTCACGTAGGGGATGTAAGCCGATCGCGTGGCGATCGTATGGCCAATTTGCCAGTTTTATGACACGGCATCCCCTGCCTTATTTGCAGCGGCGACGAACGAGACGTTTTTCCCCCTCTTTCGCCCCTTCCACAGACCCCCCCCACCATAAACCTATTCCTCCCCGCCAGAATCAATCGACCCAGATCGAATTCTCGAGCCGGGACGAAAAATCATAAAACGAAACGACGACTTACTTCTTGCGCGTAGCGAGAACACCAGACACTGCCTGCAACATTGCGATTTTACCATACTTTAGTACAGTGTTCGATTGTTCCATAGTGCAGTTTATATATACATACATATATATATATATAAATATATATATATATATACCATAGCAGTGACCGTTTTCATTTTACTATCTTTTTACATGGAACCCCGCCCCCTGTGTTCTTTTGCATCGAAACCGAGCATAGCATATAGATGATCCCCAGTGTGTTTTTAAACGACAGTTACACAGGATGCTGCCAATCTGGTGATACAACTAAAAAAGGGAGTGAATCTGGATGTTAAAATAAATCGAGGAGAATCAAATTTTGCTCTCCGAGGTTTCGTTCTCGAGAAAACCCTGTGGGCAACCAGGGTCGTTTATGTTCGTAGCGAAATTTCACTCTTGCATCTCATTTCGATATTTATATTATATGTTAAAATAGGGACTTCAATGCGTGTTCTAGAAATTAAAAAAATTTTCTGTAAGTATAAAAATTAGTCGTCGACATAAACGGCCCAGTTTGTAGCCGGCGTTAAATTTGAAGATTCGTCAAGTTGCGTGCAATGTTGAATAGGAATTGGCTGACCATAGCTTGCCAATTCTACTTCTTGTAAGTACCAATGCATGCGAACCTGACGAATTGTTCAAGACGATTTTCTCGAGACTGAAAGTCTGTTTGGAAAAATTGTATTCTATATTTTCGACTTATTTCTTCCCGTAGAATTTTCTCGTCTTTAGTTGTATCGCTAGATTGGAAGCAGCCTGTACATATTTATTATTACACTATAACCCTTTCAGAGTTGTGTGAACCAAGTAGCGGAACTGTTTATCTTATGTTCGAGTGAATTTTCTGTCCACGTTCTCTTTTATTTATTAACCGACGCTCGCACGTGTTCGAAAGATTTATGTTTCGAGGCGCGTGCTGTGTGTGTCTCTCACGTGATCGCGCGTCGCGTCGTTCTTCCAACAACGGGAATGATGCTTTTGTTGCTCTAGCGGTTAAGAGAAACGATATATACATATATTCCCACCCCACCCAAAAAAATACCGTGCACATAATCATGCAACATGTGTGACTTAAAGAGAGATCGCCTTTTAGGGGAAAAACCGCCGTCCATGGTGGTGACTTCCAGGAGCGTGAGGGAGAAGCCCGGGGACAGATTGAAGCGTCAGTTTCTCGCGGTACCTACTAATTTTCCAATAAGGCAGTTCGTTTTCCGCTATATATATATATATATGAACCGATCGCATACATATACATCTACCTAAAAAAATATATATAAATATTATATGTATATCTCTGCGTATGCGTGTGCATGTGTGTGTACGTCATCTGCCGACCGGTCGCGATTCTAACCGGCATAAAGAATCGCGTCGATTGGGAACCCCGACGAATCGGGAGAGAAGAGTCAAACGGAGCTTTCCCATTTTCCCTGGGCCCCGTTTTTCATCGAATTCAATTCGCCATCGGACTTTTTCTTCAAGCCTAACGACGCCCGAAAACGAGCGAACGATTGGCGAAGAGACACGTGGGCGGCCACGTGGCGCTCGCCGGTCATTTTCGCGAAATTTCGTTCTTCTATCAGTTCTGTGTAACGTGCCGAATTTCTTTTGCCTTTGGATATCGTGAATTGAATTTTGGAAACGCGGCTGCGGTCCTTTTTTTGATCATAGTCCCTCGATTTTCTGTTCTATTTTCCACTTTATACATTTCTGTTCTAATAAGCCGTCTCCTTTTGAATAATTAAAATAGTAAAATTAACGTGTCTCATTACGAGAGCGAATTGATTGTAAAATATGTATATTTTGACCGGAGAGTATGTTGATTGCGAGATGTGATCGGTCGGCAGAGCTGTAACAGATTTTATTTGTTCTACTTTGGACGGCTACGAATCGTGCACAGGTATACCATATATCGTTTACACCTCACTCACGCTACGTACACGTATCGCTCACCAGATACTCCCGGCATTCCTACATTCCTCGATGTTCGTCTCGAAGATACGTAACGCCCACGCAACGGGCGCCGCGTGTGTTCCGGTGGATGTGTTCTCCCGCGGGCGATCCCGCAACATTCTACTCCGTGACCCCGAATTCTCGCACGCTTGTTCTTTCATCCGACAATGTTACAATCCCATCGATCCCTCCGATCAATACATCGATTGCTATTCCGCGACACGCGGCGCCAGGGCGCGTGCAATTTCCAAGCGTGCGGAATTCCACGGAGAAACAACCCCTACCAATCGCGACCTCCGAACGAAAATTTGAAAGTCTCGGGCGGTTGCACCTATTATCAATTCTCGCACGCTTGCTCTTCAACCCTTAACTTCCAACATCAATTTCGATGTCCTTAACCCTTCATTTCTAAAAAATTTCGTTTATACATTGACCCAAGAACGTTTAAAATCCAACAATATCCAGAGTTCGAAAAATTATGACTAAATTATTCTTGGTTAAAACTGAACCATGTTCGTGAGCGTCTCGGAATTTGTTGGTAATATATATGATCAAATTGTATTGGTTACAATTCAACCATTTTCTATTTTGATTCTACTTGGACGTCTAAGGGTTGAAGGTGTCTAATTCCGCCGACTCTTTTTATCGAGATTAATTTTCGCGTAGCTTCGCAAGCGTGCAGAATTTCGATTTTCGTCCCCCGGAAAGAATATATCTAGCCTCGTGGCTCCGAAGGGACCTGGGAAATCTCGGGCGGTCGTCTTTCGAGAGGTGGCATCGCTATTGTGCACGCACACATACGTACACACACATACAGAACACACACAGCCCTGGCACATTGAGCCGAGTATATAATATACCCGGTGGTTCTGCGTTCTGGCAGCCGTGTTACGGTGGTGAACGAGCCGTGAACGGCTCCTGGTTCGTTTGAACCGCTGTTCCTCACACTTTTCCCACGAGGGGCGAGCCTGCACCGCTGTCTTAGCCCTAGTTTTTCGACAGGGATGCCGCAGTACACTCGGTACAGTACTGTTGGTCGCGAAAGACTCGTACACCCTCGCATTGCAAATATTTCGGGAGAAGAATCCGACGTTTTGCACATTTTGTGACTTGCTGTAGTCAGACAGATTCTGGAGAAATGATTTCTTTTTGTGTTTGTCTCTGAGAGTGTGCATGTAAAACGAAGCCAGAAATGTTTGAAAATGTACGAACAACTGCCTCGTATATGTTAGAATGTATAAAATATTTTATTCCCACAGTGATGCTAATGAGAATCAACATGTACGAACCTCTGCAAATAGTTACAGTGTATACATGAAAATGTATAAAACATCCTGTTACTACAATGATACTGATAGCAACAATTCAATTCTGTGAATGCGCACAACGGGGACAATAAACGTCAATCAAGAGGCGCAGGCAAAATGTATGAACATCCACAAACGTTCGATATATTGAAATGTACAAAACATCCTATTATTTTGATTATACTAACAATATAATAACGATACATCTTATGTATATACAAAAGGGATACAGTAAATGGCAATCGAAAAGTGTAGGTGGAAGTGTGTAAAAATCTATAGACCACCTTGAATACATTAAAATTAATAAAACCTCTTAATTAATGCCTAGTAACGACATAGTTCACGACTATAGGCAGCAACGTATGAAAATCTGCGAACAGTCAATTCGAATATATTAAAATTAACAAAACGTTCTATTACGATAGTAGAATTTTTATGTCTCGGACTGTGCACTAGATTTTCAATATTTTCTGTCTTCGATTTACCAGCATTTTCGAGTAAACAACTATAATACATGTTATCCCTGCATTTTTCCTGGTTGCGTCGGATTACACAAATCTCTGAACGTCCATAAAACGTGAAAAATTCGCGTCTTCTCTTAAAATACTTGTTCATCAGGTGCACGTAGACTTCGTCGACCGACGGCGGGCTTCTATGAATGTCAGGGTTCAGATGAGTAAACTGTGGCCGTTAGGGATGCTGTATACCTAGCAGCAGACATCAGGAAGCGAGTCTTGGGGGCAGAATCTCGGTGAAACGTCAGGTTGTAAAGCTTGTGAATTTCGTATCGAACGAGGATGCGGGCGTAGCTATAAGAGAAGAGTGTCGGAAAGAATCACGGGCGGGAAGGTGATTACTGTACCGGCGTTAAGGTTGCCTCGGTCTAGATAGGTCGTAGAGGTAAGAGTGAGAGGGAGAGAAAGCGAGAGGAAAGAGGAAACAAGAGAAAATCAGAGGGGAAAATGAAAGGGAACCGAGACATACGATAGCGAAAGATACGAGAGAAATACGAAAAAGAAATACGAAAAAGAAAACAGAAACAAAACGTTTTGGATCTACTGTAGGGAAGGGGTACTACTACCATACGGGAGGTCCGATGTCAACGTCCGGCGGTGGACGTAGGCACAACGGACCCCACAACGGGCACCACAACACGGGCGCGATGACCATCGAATATAACGGTCATCATCCACCGCGAGAGCCGCGAAAAGAGGAGAGCACGCTCGTCAGACGGAGTTTCCGAAGGAGCGGCGACGAGTGGCGCGGCGACAGTAGGAGGTGCGTGTGCAAAAGAAAAAAAAAAGAAATTGGCAAAACCGTGTCTTGTCTTTTCAGTTCGTTTCATCACTCAATTTTCACTTCTCTCGTCTACCCGCGGAACACTTCGTTTTCTCTACGATTACGATTCTTCCTTTTCCGCGATTCGGATTTCGCGTCGTCCCGGGATTGCCGGTCTCTGGCGACACCCAGGATGCTGAATCTTGAATCGGATCGATCGCTTCTTCTTCGCGTGATCCTCTTCTCGGTGTCGAGCCTCGTGAGAGGGACAGACGACGATCATGAACGACGACGCTGACTCGGACTCGTCATTCCACTGGCAACCTCGGGACTGAAATCGACCACGATCTCAAGGAACGGCCTTGCGCACGGCTACGCAGACACCCACGAACAATAACACTTTACTCTAGCCAAAAAATAAAACAAAACAGGAACACATACACACAGGCACATAGAGTAGCTCGTCCCGCATCTCTGTGTATGTGGCGTGTCCACCAGGTTCACGGAGAGGAGGGGGAAAAAGACAGTGCGATTTGACGGTGGGACCAATGTCGGCGGCCCTCACGAGGAGTGGTCCTGGGAGGCCGATCGACAGGGTAGCCAAGACAGCGCGACCAAAGACTCCGGGATAGACACCTCTAGCACCTTCACGAGCAGTGAAGACAGCAACAGGGGCGACCTGCCCAAGGTACGCGCGGCCGTCGTCGATGCTTTTTTTGGGAGTCGGTCGCACGCACATGCGGGGTAGAGGGCGGTGTGGTTCTCGGCCAGGCCAGGCAGTCGCTTCGATTAGAGTACCTTTAGGAGGATATAACAGACACATGGTGGATCGAGTAAAAGGGGTCTCTCTCTGAGCAAGATGATCGATTCCGGTGTTCTACTATTGTATATTGTATATGTATGACCGAATAACGACACGCTTTTCTTTGTCACGCTTGCACTCTCTGTTCGCGTCGCGCTCAGCCGAATTTTTCAGGCGCTAAACCGTGGCGGATCTCTGTCGTCCAAAGTGGAATACTACGGTCTACTCTTCCTCGATCCTTGCTTACTCATAGAGCTTTAGTGGAGAGTGAGAGAGCGAGAGTGTCTGTGAGAGAGAGAAAGGACAAAAGTGAGGGAGAGAGGACTATCCTTGGCCTTGTTAGTGCCTGATGGTTTATGCAACCTAGAGTAGAGTTTCTTTAGCAAGTTTTCGACTTGACCCTTTCGTTGCTTCGAGCCTCGCCACCAGCCTGGTGCTCTCGAATCATTTCAGTTTACTGATTCAATCATTTCGGACGAGTCGCATCTTTCGGTTTAGAGTAGTTTAGACGAATAGACACAGTAGAAGCCTACAACGATTCCACTTGGTCTGTCTTGGAGGCGCAACGAAAGGGTTAACATGCACCTCGACGCGCGTCAAATGCCAGGTGAGCCGAAGTTTCAGGGAGGCCTGTCTCGTTCCGATCATCGCCTGTCTCTTTTGTCGCCAGCGACACTTGTCGAACTTTGTGACCAAGATACCTCTTTTGCTCGATTTACCCCCGAACTTCGAGCTTGACGGCTTTCGTGCTTGGTCCCGTCTTTTTCTCTAGCGGACCACTCGCGTTGTCGCCGTGGTCCTGTTGCGTTGTTACTGTTGTTGTTGTTACTGTGATTGTGTATACCGTTTTTGCTCCGCCAGGCCGCGCCGCGCCGCGCCGCCTCGGGCGAGCAGAAGGGAACGCGAACGTCCCTGGCCACCCGAATAGATGATCGCACCTTTCGCATGAGTCTTGAGTCTTGTCTCTCACCATCCGACAGGGTTCCCGGGACTTGGACACCATAGGCTTTAACAGGCCACCATATGGCTTTTCTTCACGGATCACCCGTGTCTCTATCACTCGTATTCACAATTCGACTGGCTATCCAGCGTCATGGACTCGCGATCGATCATCAATCCTCGCATAAATCCTCGTCTCTCTTCATTCATTCGTCTCATTCATAGCTTTCGACGATCACCACTCGGTTCTTGGACACTTTGCGTCGCGCACCTGTCTTTTTGGGGTCTTTAGGTAAAACCTTTCTTTGTTAGGTAAAACCGTCAGTAAAATCGTTTCTGCCGCAAGGGTGGAGCTCGCACGAGGAGGCACACGACTCTCTCATCATCCCCTCACCACTCACATCACCACTGTTCATTCACCACACGATACATCTCGCGCCGGCCGACCCGGGACAATGTATCGTTCCACGTTATTAAACCAAAAACGGGGCTACAGTCGCGGGGAGGAACGGCTGCAATCACGCGTTTAATCAAGCTTTGACGGCGACGCTCACTTGACCGGCCAGTTTCACAACCGACAAATTCCGAAACGATATTTCCGGGCCGGAATTGCGAGCGCCCGGCGTTAATTGGGAATGTATTTCTTCCACAGCGCGACTATTACTCCGCCGGCCGGACGGAATGGCCGGACAAGCGTCTCCAAACCGGAACCTCCGCGATCCAAAGAGATTTATCGTTACGGCCGATAAATATTTTACTTTGCCTGCCTTCGTCTGGTAGAGCGCAAACGTTCGCGTTCGAACCGTACTGCTCTTCGTCTGGAGTCTCGCGAATTTCAGAATGATTTATTAAAATGCTCGGGATGAACATGCGAGACTCAAAATTTTTAGGACACAGTGAAGCCCAGAATGACTTCTCGGACGTACTGTCAATCTGTTGATTTTCTACTGGCCTTTAAAGGAACATGAAAAAGAGAATCTGTTAAGAAAAATTAATGTTTAAGATAAATTCAAACTAACTTCCGGGACTATTTGTTAATTTTTAAATTTTCTGCTTGCTCTTGAGCAAAAATGCTAACAACCTAATGCAAAGAACACCAGAAATAAATGAATAAATAGAATGAATAAATGAATGCCTGTAGGAAGCTTGAAATGCTAAAATTAATTTATAGAGTGGAAAATAGCAGCGGAATGCAAGATGCAGAGATAAACGCAAGCGTCAGGGGCGATCGCGCTCTACCAATGGAGGCAGAGAACCGAGTCAGTCGAAAAATCACGGCGAACAGGACGGTTTCGTAACCGAAGAGGGAACATTCATGATCATCGCGTGAAAACGGAGCCCGTTGGCGGTACGGCCGGGCATCATCGGTCGTCATTGTTCTTCCGGGCGGGCAGCCTCCATTCGGACGTCAGTTTTCCGATAACCTCCTCGGCCCCGGGTATATTTGTCAATTTGCTGGCGTCGGAATGGCCGATGCCCAACCACCGTTCGATTATCCGTTATTGTTATTATACGACCTCGTAAATCGGCTTCGAATTTCGATCCGCGGCCCAAGCCAAGCCCCATTCTTTCGCGAGCCCTTTTCTTTTCTGTCTGTCGTGCTTGTGAAACCGCTCAAACGGAACCGGTACAGCTATCTGCGTGCTATAAACTCGCCTAATCGACGAACCAGCGCACCAGCTTTTCGGACTAATCGTTCGTTCCCGAGTCCTGCGAAGTCTACAAAAATTAAGGCAGGACTCTGGAGATGCAAAATGCTTCTTATGACCGTTTTTACGCTTTGATCAGATAAAAGTCTCTCTGATTAGTGGGTTAAACTAATTTCTCAGCTATTGATAGTTGATAAAAAATTGCATCTGTCTATAAGACTATATTTTTCTTATGTATACGAATCATTTTATATGTTTGCGATAAAAATGAGGAGGCGAAACACGAGACTGTACGAGCATCAGAAATTCAAACTTACTGTTGCATGTATCATACTGTTGTATTTTCTGTCTATGAAATTTATTAAGAGAAGAAGTTTCTGTTTGTTTCATTGAAGTCAGTGGTAAGTGTCAGTAAGCTGACACTTAATTCCAGCTAAGAATTAACGGGTCCGGCAAAGCGAAAAAGCGGTTGCAGATTGCATCTCGAAGAACGAAGGAGAACGATACTCGAGAGCTGCGAGGTTTCGATAGCGGAGAATACTCGCTTCCGCGGGAACGTCCCAGCGGAGTGCCGTCGTGAAAATTCATGGCCCTCCTCGGCAGTCAATGGTCGTTATTTCCGGTTTCGAAAGATCTGTGAGACACTTTAGCCTCAACTTGGACAATAAAACCCGTCGAAAAGTTTACGAGCCCGGCGACGACGGCTTCGGCGCGCTTCGAGTTCGCGCTGGACACTCTGCATTTTATCCGGGCAGAGAGTTCATACATCCTAGTCTTCTTTTCCACCATCCACCCCCGACTTCTTCTCTTTCTCTCGTCCTCTCTCTCTCACTCTCTTCGGAACGAAACTTTTAATTACACAATTCTTCTGCCGAGCCGGGGGCTAATACAAACGAAAGACAACTTCGGCGCGCGCTCCACGCGAGCGTTCGCGCGAAGAAACTCGGTCTGTAACTCGATCGGCACACCGGCTGACCGAGTTTCCGAGTCCCTTGCCGAGGCTGAAAATATCTCTCGATCGTTCTCCTTTAGTTTCTAGAATTACCTTGCGTCTTGATCCTCGCCGGAGATCGTTTTCTCCCGCAACAGGAATGAACGATTTGCGCCGGAGAGAGAGAGAGTGAGAGAGAGAGCGGCTGCTCCCGGGCTCTCGAAATCGCGTGCACCCGCGATTCTACACGGATCATCGTTCGATAAATGGGAGGAAGACAGGAAGCTTCGGGGGTTTAACGCGGGTGTGGGTGGCCCTCTCTCGGGGGTGGATAGAGAGCAGACCGGGCTGGCAGGCAGGCAGGCCGTGTTCCAATTATGCGAGGCAAATAAGCAAGATTAAATTCGGTCCGAGTAAACGGACGGCAATCGAGCAATTTATCTGCCGACGGATCGTCTTATGTACTCCTCCGACGAAATCAAGATCGACCCTCTTCCGGGGATGGCCGGGGGGGGTGGATCGTCGCGATTAACCGTAATTTTCTTTCCACCCGGACGAACAACCAGAGAGAGAGAGAGAGAGAGAGAGAGAGAGAGAGAGAGAGAGAGAGAGAGAGAGAGAGAGAGAGAGAGATTGAAAGAGAGGGAGAGAAAAAGGAACTCGAGTGATTCAGCGGGAAAGTTTTCCATTGACGGACGATCAGTCAAGGGGAGCTAAAATTTCGCCGCAGCGATCGAGAATAATGAACACGCGATCCCAGGAAATTGAACCGTGTATTCTTTCGGTCACGCGTGCGAGATCTACAGTGTCGAACGAACGCCGCGTGACGGTTCTGTAATTATGCGCTGACGGTAGATTCTTGGCTTTGTTGCATAGTTTGATAGGGCGATTGACAAAGGCACTGTGGAAGGGAGCAAAGAACATTTTTAAGCGTTACCTACCTGGTGTGCAGAGTTATAAGACGTTTTAACAATTTTGTTATTTTTATATGATGTTTTATATAATACATTGAATGAAATAATTTTGTAACGATCTTGAAATGTTTATATCTTCCTAGATTCAACCCTTAATGTGGATATCAATTATTAAATTTTACCAAATATACATAAACCATTTGCAAGATAAATTTTTATGCCTAATAAGTACAGTCAAATTAAATACCGATTTTAAAAATTGTATTCTTTGAGACACGAGTTCGCCAACCGAGGTTTACAAAGGCAACTGTTATGACATTTCTGAACATTAAATAGGTTGCTTAATTTTCGAGGAATTTTTATGGACGACGACCAGTGTTATAGCACTTTTTAATTCTCTCGTCGCCGCACGAGGCGAATCGGGGCTGATTTTCACGCGTCCGCGTGACAATTACCGGTCCTCGGGGACGGGGGGCGATTCCGTGAGGCACTGTCGATCCGAAACGTCCAATTAAAAGGGCCGAAAGGATGCCAGGTAGCCGGGAGAGGCGTACCTGTTTCATAATTAATCGAATTGGAACACGGCCAAAGGATATCCGAAGCGGCGGAGTTCTCGACGACCTCGTTAACCCCCGTCGATCGGTTTCGCGGTGTCTTTCGATAAATCCGCGACTTCAGCGCCGCCCCGGAAACCAGCAGCGGATGTAATTGGCTGCGCTCGAGAAACCATCTTAAACTAAAAAAAGGAAAAGAGGAGGAGGGAAAGAACAGCGTCTCGAAGTGAACGGTCCCGTTGAGTTTGCGCGAAACAACCAGTGCACCGCGTCGGGGAGAAAAAAGAAGGATAAAGAATCGAAAAAACGGGGGTCGCAGTTGGGAATTATGAGCAGCACTTCGAGCGCCCGAGAGTTCGAGAGAAAACGGAGAACAGACATTTCTGGCGGCTACTTGCGCCGCGAATTTAACGCGAATTAGTGCCCGGAACTTCGGACACGTATTTCACTTCGTTAGGGAAATATTTAATTACAACTATCCCGTCTGAGGAATGGAAGCGGGAAGAATTGCTCGATTATAACAAATCGAGAAAAAACTACCGTTCGACAGTCGATTACAGTAATGTCTCGATAGATGTGAGAGAGGTCTGCAATTAACATTTGTTATTAATATAATTAATATAATTTCTCCTGGTATCGAGGCATTACTGTACAATGAACTTAGAAGACAGTACCGCGCGGGGAAGGGGCGCGTTAATGGTATTGCAAGCGATAAAACGCCAGAACGCAAAGGGAATTATGTAATAGGCCATCGCCCAAGATCGTGTTCCACGCAGATCACACCTGTGATTGCCGGTGTATGCTACCGAAATGACTCGCTCAGATCGACCTACGATCGACTGGGATACCGGAAGGAGGCGACCCCTCTCCCTAAAGTAGATCCACCAAGATCGAGTCGCTGTTCGACAGAGAAAACTTCACTTCCACGGTCTTTTTTTTGTCTCTCTACGCAAGCTGACTGTGATCACGCGGCTGTCGCATGCCTGAAACCACGGAGACCTCGGACATTGGGCGTTCGATGGGACTTTTTTCGATTGCTCGCTTTTCTGCTCGTGTATACACGTTCGATGCATGCGGTCGTAGTGCATGGACTATAGCAAGTGTTTCATAATATGTTCGTAGACGACACGCGTTTAGTCTCTGTAACACAGCTTTCTACCCCGTTGTCGTGCTTGATCGTTTTACCATAATTCCACCCACTAGAACTCGTAGCTATTCACGTAGCGGCGAACGCTTTCCACGTTCAGGGTGCTCGAACCTGGATTTCCTGTCCTCAGGGTTTGTCCACGATTTTATACTCATGGTCGGTCACGATTCACTGTTATGTTATAGTCAATTGAGCCTGGAAATCGTTCGAACACCCTCCGTCACGCTCATCACACCATCTGGGATACCATCAACTCTCTTCAGCTCTCTCTCTTCGTCAGAATTCTCCGCGGGAAAAGTGTCCTGCGACTGGACATCAAACATTAAGCGTCCTACACAACTGTTCACATGTTTCTTCGCACGGTTTCTAAATAAATTCAAAAATCATTGTTTCAACATCGATTTACAGATATCAGTGACGTATCAGTTCCTTTCGTTGATAATGAACGTGTTCATACTGGAGGTGTGCGAGAATACGAAAATGTCGGGTACCCGATGGTTGGGTCGGGTACGGAAGAGAATCACGAAATTTTAGAGAATTCGTCCCGATCCCGAATAAAATTCTCGACCCGACACTTTCAGGCTCTCGCACACCGACTCCATACACGTTCTGCGCAGTTCCGAATTTATTTTACTGATACATTACGAATGGCACAGATACAGAACTGCTACGTCACTGACACGCGTGAATTTACTGAAGTTTTACTTTCGGTCAGATAATTATAAACATTCGCGAAGAGATCTGTGACCTAGTGTATGACCTGCGAGGCCAGCGCAGGACGCTCTTCCAGGGATGTCAGCTTCGAAGTCATCAATGTCTACTCACGAGCCACATTCCATTGCGATCGATCCTGCTGCGTGCGACGTTCCGAAGCCGATCGCCGTTTTCGAGACGCTAGTCTATCGAAACGGCTCGGTTTCCAAGCGTCGAGCGTCGACCACACCGCGTTTACTCGACACCCCTTGTCCACCCGTCCCCCTTTTTTGATCATCTCTCACTAAACGCGACGCTCTGATGTCGAAAAAAAAACAAAACGAAAGAAAGACAGAAAGAACGAGAAAAAAACAAAATCCATTCTCTCCGCGCTTCGTAGCATCCGTTATCCTGGCAAGTGAGCAGAGATGGCCAGAAGATCATTGGCCACATGGTGTTGCGAAAGCAGCCCGGATCGGGAAGCAGTAATATACTCGGGCTGAAAGTCGTCGGCGGGAAGCTGCTCGACGATGGCTCTATGGGCGCAGTCATCGAGAAGGTCAAGAAGGGTAGCACGGCAGACATAGAAGGTCAACTGAGACCCGGTAAGACGATAAATTTAACTCGACGCCCTTACGAATCACCTTCCGCAACCCGTACACCCTCTCCAGACTCCGGGTCCTATTCGTGGAATCGGTCTCTCTCTCTCTAATTAGACATCTTCGACGCTTCTACCTTGAACCCTGATAACCCTTCTCCATCTTCGGAGTGCCCTTGGAAAACCTATTCAGGTGTCTTGGATACTGTAGCGTTAGGGGATGAACCCTTTGACAGCCATGTGGCTGAGGAGTGAAGGTTGAACATATGTACAAAGTGACAATATATATTCAAAGATTTCTATCATGGAAATCTTTGTACATCTTTTTATTTATCCACTCTCGTTAGTCCCCTTTCTTGGGCAAGGATCTGTAAGAGTACACACCCTTCCCTTTCAAATTCTTGTATATTCCGTGGTGTCTGATAATTCGATGAAACGTCTATCCAGCTTCGCAAAGTTCAAGAGAAAGAATACAAATGGCTAGGAAGGAGCTGATCTGGGTTAAGTATTACAGATAGAACCTTTTGATGGTCAGTATAGCTGAGCTAGTGGAACGAACCACATTTGCTAACTTAGGGGAGGATTCTACTTGATGCAGCGGGTATAAAAGGAGAAGATAATTTATTCGACGGTTTCTTTTAAGGAAGTATTTCTCTAAGCAGCAAATGTGGTTCATTCTATAGTTCTAAAATATTTCAGGATTCCCCCATTCAGAACGCAGACCTATATCAAGTCTTGATTGGAAGCTTGATCGCTCTCCATGCTGTGCCACAGTTCTGAAACCTAGTCATCCTTCCTCCCAACTTCTCAGAGAACAGTTTACGCCGGATCGTACGAAAGGACACCCACCCCGCTCTAAAAAAGGATACAACCCTTGGAGCAGTAGCGCGGGCCAATTCGGTCGTCCGCAAACACTCCCGGATCACCGGTCGCGAGAATCACCGCGTCAGGATTCTCCCTCGATCCACAAAAGCGAGGAAGGAACGAGAGCCCCCTATCCCACCTCGTACCCCCGCCACAAAGAGAGAGATCCCGGAGTAAATAAATCCTCCCGTTGGTCCGTCGCACACCCTCCTCCCGAGGCGATCCAATAGGAACCGACCGGGCACTCGACGATTTCAGGTGACGAGGTGATCAAGTGGAACGGGAGGTCCCTTCAGGGCAAGAGCTTCCAAGAAGTTTACGACATCATCGCGGAGTCGAGGCAGGAGCCTCAAGTGGAACTGGTAGTTTCGCGGAACTTGTCGTCGACGGGGCCGGCGACGATGCCCCCGGGCCCGACGCAGGTAGCGCCGCGACGCATGGCGGGGCAGACCCAATGGCATCAGAAGCACCCGGAGACGATACCCGGGCCTCAGCAGCCTCACCACAAAGGTAACTATGTGCTACTCGCTTCGAACAACCCCTTTCAACCCCCGTTTCAGTACTCCCTTTTTCCAGGTTCTCCGCCCCTTGTTCCCCCGTCCACTCCTCCCACGTCTTACCACCTTCACAGGATTTGTTCACGGCCGTTCCCTCTTCATCCCTGTCCTCTATTCTTGTCCCTGTTACAGCCCTTTCACACAGAGACGCACGGATCGCGATTCACATGTCGCGGGGTACCTTCACGCGTACGAACTACACGGGAATGAAATGTGTGTCTCGTACGTGTGCTTTCTTCGTTCACGAAAATATGGTATGAAATTTGAGAGAGTGACATCTCCAAGACCCCACTCTTAGTACAAACACTCTAGTGCAAAAGTTCGTCCCCGATTCCGTTTTAACACGAAATTGGCATGAAGTTTTGGTTCTTATTTTAGTTCCACAGTAAAAGTTTCTCTGTGCCTTCTTTTCGTGGACGAAGAACGCGCGTATCACGCGAAGTATGCGATTGAAATCCTGATTCGTCTGTCTCCGCAAGAAAGCGCTGTCATTCGGCCCTTATGTATTAAGGGATCAAAAGATTCGAAACCGTTCCTGGGCAGCGTAAGCGTAAACGCCACTCGCGTCTAGAAACCGATCGTAGTCTGGTGGCCGTAGTCTCTGTTCCCGCGCGGAGTTCAGCCGGAACTATAGACCACCCTTAGGGCAAATGCTATGGGACGTTGCTGCGAAGTATATTGTAGTTTGTCGACGACTGGTTGTCGAACGGCGGCGGTGCGAGTTTGTCGCCGTTCGACAAAGCTGTCGTAATATCGTCGTCGTGGCCGTAGTGTTGCGTAGAATAGAGAACTTTAGAGCCTAACCACATTGTTCTACAAAGGAGACGCGTGTGTCGAGATCGAGTATAGTACATTATATCGATCAACGTTTTCCTAGAGTTCCCACGTTCGATTTCGCTCGCGTAGACTTAAGTAACGTTAAGCCGACTGAAAGCGACGCTATATTGTCACAGATTATATGCTTTTTCGCATTCCAGGTCTTAAGAAATGTATCCTATGGGGTAGGCCTCAAATTTTCTTTAAATCTCGAACCCCAGTAATCGATGTTTCACCACTCTCTCCCTTGTTACTGTCTCTGATCACCTAGACCTTTTGTTGTACGATTCTCTCGAGAGTCTCGGGAGATGGTGATATATAATATATATATACAGGAGTTATGGTTAGCGTTGGACAGCGACGATAGCGGTCGATCCAACGCTGAGATTACTAATTTTGTTGTCCCCGCTTTGTGTATACCGTCGATGTTACCATGTAGAGCGTAGAGAGTAGCGCCAATGCACCCCCTGCTAAAACACCGCCGTATTACGAGCATAGTTTTTATGGGAGCAACAACTTGAGACAAGTGGATCTCTGTACTGAACGTTTCCTGGTATTTCTTTCCTCTGTAATTGCTATTCTGTGTCGTCTCTCTCGTATCTTTACTCCCCCCCCCTCGTTCGAAAGGACCAAGCACTCGAATATCCTGTACTTTCTGCGTCATTTTGAAAGAACGACCCCCTTCTTCTCGCTTAGGCTGTTCCATTATCATCGCGCGTCACGATCTGCGTCACTGTAACACTCGCGCTGACGTACTACCATTATCTTGCCAACGGCGATGATCCTAGAGAAAACAGTGCGTCTGCTATATGCGCGGGTTTATGCATTAGGCTCGTTCACTGCCGCGTAGGCCATATGTGGGTGACACGATTCTTTGTACATTTTTAAGAACTGCTGTTTGACGTGATATATTTATTTATGATTTGTAGGGTGTAAAATTAGCTCTGCAGTTTCGTTTAAATAATCGAAATTATTTTTATTCTGTGGGCCTTTTTAAAGTGTTAGGAACATTTGGGATAGTGTCTAGTGTGTGCAAAAGTTTTGCAGAGCTTTGAGAATTGGGGGTATTTACGAAAACAGGATTAACAAGTGAGAAATAGTCGTGCGGAGCTAGATGGCGAAAAAGGAGTAGCTTAAATCTATGAATATTTTACAGAGCTATAAAAATGACAAGCACTTAAAATAACAAGATCAACAGCAATAAAATTTGCTAGGATTATTTAGCAACTCGGGGCGATAGGGTGAAAGCAGGGTCGATTTTTCTACAATATTAATTTGCTTTTATAAATATTTTCGAATACTACGATAATTCTCGGTGTTTAACGATAAGGATTAACGAATGAAATGGGTCGAAATAAAAAGAAAAGGTCGCTGGAACAGTTTAACGTGGGGTTGCGAAGGAGGGTGGTTAAATACATGTTTTGTACATATACAGCCACGCAAAATACATGTATAACATATATATATACGGGGGTTTACTGTAGTACAACGATGATAACGGTCAATGAATACTATACTGCAATCCTAAACGTACAAGCAGCTAGAATGAACATTTCTTATTTAATGTGTGGTCTCTATTAAATACTCCAGCGTATATTATATAATGAATCAGCGTCCTCAGGGTGTAAACGACGGGAATATCCGGCGCGTACCCGGCGCCGGTGCACTCAAGCGTCGTCGCACGAGGCGGCAACCGCGAAGTTTCGAATGCATCTACGTTAATCTAGCTGCATCTACCCGATGCGTCCCCGGGGGCCGCGTTATTTCGACTTCGAGCAGCCCGGGAGCACCCCCGCACGTGAATTGTCATATCTCCTGAGGAATGGATGTGTCGGCCCGCAAATTCTGCTACGCCTTGTGGCGAGGGGAAGTGACGTGTTCCAGGGAGTCTTACAGCGATTCGACGGTTACATAGAATCCCATTAGTGCCTCCTTTCGCATCTAGTAATGTAGGCTTAACAGCCAAATTTACATCCGTGAATATTGAAATATGATTAACATTCAATTCTAGATTAGGTCTAATTTTTAATGGGTGCAATACATTGTTTCTGTGGGCCATTTTCTTATACCTCCGAATCGCTGTGAACCGTAAAATCATAATCAACCACCGTCGCAGCCAGCTACCCCAGAAACAAGACTTTCCCCTACGAATCTCTGATACTTCTCCAGGCTAGCCTCGTGTACCCCGCAAGCTTTTTTGACTCCCGAGAATCTTGATCGAAAGCTGTTGGACCCCGTAATTAATCGAGTTCGATCCGTTCGTTTTGGCAACTGTGTCCCCGATGTGTACCCCTGCGACGAGCACCGATCGTCGTGTCACGGCACAAGTCCCACTTTTTTCACGTAGCTCACAAACACACACAAACGTACAGACACATACACACATAACTGTTCGAAGACCCGCAAATTACCCAAGAGAGTCTAAAGTCTATCCGGCACTGAACGATCACTTGCAGAGTTATACGACGCGAGGCGCGAGAAACCTTCGGTTTTAGTGACCTCGCCCGGCTCGCCGGATCTCCACAGCCAGGGGAGAGCCAGACACCTTAGACACCCAACCGGAAACGCGAATGTCGGCGGAAGCCTTCAGGTGAAGGTGGGCTATGATCCTGTCGCGCTGCAGGTGATCGTCACCCTAATCTGTGCTGTCGGGCTCATGCCCAAGAACAGCGGACAGCCCAGGAACCCGTATGCCAAGATCTATCTGCTTCCGGACAAGAGGTGAGTGACCAAATCTCGGCAAAACCTTCATTTTATTCTGATAAGTTTTTCATTCACTAATTCGATTCCTTTTACTTGGAATTTTTTACATATTATTGAAAGATACATTCTTCTATGATTCTCGCAGTTTCAGATTTTTTTTTAATACACCAGTAATTTTATTTTTTTAAGGGCTTGCAAAGATCAAATTGTAGAAATGATGTAAACTCGACAGGAAGGATGTACAAACTATAACATATTTTATATTGATCGACGCGTGGAAATTATAGTTGAATTTTAACGCGCCAACTCAATTTGATCGGTCATTTATTTCCTACCAATCTAATAACTATCCGGAGAACCTTATTTCTTCCAAGATGGGTTCTGAAATGAAACGCGACGTATACGAAGTGTTCGATTTCTCCGTTAAGAGTACGTCAGAGCGTACCAGAAAATTCTGCGCTATTGTTTATAAACATTTGTACGACTCTCACGTGAATGAAAACAAAATTTCTACTGGACCCTTGATTCTTGCAATTAAGACGAACAGTTTTCATTTTCCATTAAAATCCGCAGTCTAATTATTATCAATCTCGATACGTATGTCAGAATGTTTTAAAAAGAAACTATCACTGCATCATATGTGTAACCAAAGTATACCTTACAGACATAGCTAAATTTAAATTCGCAGGTCGAATTCAAGCTTCTCTTTCAATCCCGTCACACGAGCCGATCTAAAGTAACAGAGCGTACAACAAACGTCACAAACGTCAAGTTTCCGACTTCGAACCTTCTCCATCGAAAGGATTCCAATAAATTCCGCAAACCCCTGGTTCTTTAAAAATAAAATCCAGTGACTCACCGCGTAATCGATAACCCGTTCCGCCCACGGGTTTTATGAGCATCGAGCGCCAAGAATTTTCTCGGTGTTTCGTCGCGCCGTATCAATTTGAATCGCCAGAGACGAGACCGAGGCCGTCAACGCGACGCGACGAAACGGAAGTTCGTACGGAGACGCTCCTGTATACACATGTATTATACAACGAAGCGCTAGTCGCCCGTAAGAGATCCCGGCCGCGACGATGTCGAAGTTAAACCTGTCTTCCCTTAAGATTAATCATTTCCCGAAGAGCCGTTCGCGAGCCAAGAGATAGCCGTCGAGTTTGGCCAGGCTGCCAACAATCTCGTCGCTAGCTCCCAGTTTTATTTGCCGTCGCCCTCCTCTCCCTGACGAATACTCTCCGCTTAATGGTCGGCATCGATCGCGAAAGGTTATCGTTGCATTCGCAACGCTAAGGAGGGATCTCGATTTGTCGGCTCTGAAAAATCTGATCCTGTTCTGATTTAATCGATAGCGTCGGTCATCGAGATTTTATCTCCAAATTCTAGAAAAATTATTCAATAGATATTTCTGAATTTGAACGAATCTCATCACCGCAATTTTACGGTAAACATAAACAACACAGTTGCGTAATTAATATTTATTGCATTTTTTGCCCGGCAGCGAGAAGTCGAAGAGACGAACGATAACGGTGGCGAACACGAACGACCCTCGGTGGGACCAAACGTTCGTCTACAACGGGATCAGGAGTACGGACCTGAGGAAACGAGCATTGGAGATCACCGTCTGGGACTACCGTAACTACGAGACGAACGACTTCCTCGGCGAAGCTGTCTTAGAATTAGGATCCGCCAGACTAGACGAGGAGTTGGAATGGCTCCCGCTGATCAACCACGGGGAGCACTGGCATGTACATGGGTATGTGGCTGCCGGCGATGGGGCGTAGATTAGGGTGTTTCTTCATTTCTTCATGGCTTTGGTATGAGAAAACACGGTCGCTGTTATGCAAATCATGTCTGCCTGTCGAAGCAACCTAGAATGAGAATTTAGAAGGATTGGTGATTGACGAACACTCTCTGCGCTTGTTAGCCGCCTGAATGAACGCTGAAGTTGCGGACTCGCCTAGAGCTTTCAGAGAGAAAGGAGAAAGAAAGAATGACACGGAGAGAGAGAAAGGAAGAGAAAAAGAGTTAGAGAGATAGAGAGAGTGAGTGAATGTGTGTGTAAGAGAGAGTATGAGAGAGTACGAGAAAGAGAGAGAGTGAGAGAGAGAGCGAGAGAGAGTGAGAGAGAGAGAGGCTAGAGCGTAGGCGACAAGTCGTTCTCGAACGATTAGGCTTGGGGAGAAGGAATCCGTCGACACGCGATTCCCAATGGATTCTCAATCTCAGGGATCTCCTCGGGATCTGCGCGAAACCGATGAACACAGCTGAATCCGATCGGCCGATTCTTTTTCTCCTAAGGCTAGAGATGAGCGGTAGCGTGAGAGATCTAAATTTCGCGTTACACAGATACTATCAGGAGCCCGATGACGCGGTGATAACGGTGGCGGACCGGCATCGCAGTCCACCGTCGACGACGTCGCGGCTCAGCGACTCCGACACTTCCGACTGCGACGTCTCCAGGGATCAAAGGAGAACAGCTGACGGTACCAGTATAAGCAGTGTCGGCAGTTCCTCCAGGTAAGAGCCATCCTTCGAAATCTCTCTACGTCGCGTTCCGTTCCATCTAACAACCTCTCTCCCTCCCCTTCTGTTCTCCCTTTCCTTCGCCGACCCCCTCCCCCCGTTTCTACCCTTTGTAACCACCCCCTCGACCACACGCCCCCAAAAGCCGAACGATATACGGGTATATAGATTGCTCCGGTTGGAGAGCGTGCTATTTTCGCGGCCGATGCGCCGCAAATATCCCCTACGGACAAAGAACGTCCCAGGCCGACGAACACGGCTAACGAGATCCGCTTCGTCTTTCGCCTTCAAGTACGCGACGCCGCGCCCGGTTGCAACCCCATTCTGGATAGCGAGAAGCAAATGGTGTTACGCTCGCTATGAAACGTAAGTCTGAGACCGATAACTCGCGATCCCGTTCACTACGCGTCGCCTGATAGCCCCCATTTTGCCAAGGGTACTAGCTTGCGAGTCTTTGAGAGATGTTTTTCGGTTATTTAGAAATCGGAAACTTATTATTATGATTATGACGACACAGATATGATGATACATTTATTGAACCATCATTAAGGTTTGCATTTTATTCGACTTGACCTACTCCTTACGAGTGCATAAAATCTGCAGTTTACTTGTTATTGATCTGAATGAAGAAGCAATGTAGCCCTAGAAGTACCAACCATAAGCCTAGAGGATTTGCAAAATTATGTGCATAATCATTGACCTCTGAGACTTCTTTTAAGAATGACACAATCGTTCTTTAAATTTTATAGCTTCTGTTTCTAAAGATTCAGCGAGTGGAAAAATTTGGTCTTATGACATACTGCTTGATGACAGTCTGTTAGTCGAGACGGAAGATACGGTCGCAGACTTACGGATCGTTAGCGTGCCTCCCGGTCCACACGTGGCACTCGGGAATTACCCGGCGGTCCACGTGGCAGTGGCGGGCCGGGTCGGGCCGAAGAATTTGTCGTGGAAGTGCGAAGCTGTGTCGTGCAAGGTTCACGGTTGCCGTTCCTCCGGAATTAATGGTGCTTAAACCGCGGGTGCAGCGTACCGGTGTCCTTGGCCAATGGGACTCGTGTCACTAATCTGGCCGCGTTACTATTCTCGGCTTAAGATCCCGTTTACAGGGCCCGTAACCGACATCGTAACTGTTGTCGTAATGGTACTCGCGTTCTCTCTCTCTCTCTCTCTCTCTCTCTCTCTCTCTCTCTCTCTCTCTCTCTCTTGGTAGCGTGCGACGCGGTCTTAATCGTCAATAACAACTGGGGGTCGACGCGACGCGACACGTGACGTTGTTTGTGATTATCCCGAGGATTCCAACCCAAATTTCGTTCCAACGAAATGTTTCTCCATGCGTCTTCCTTGCATCATTGATTCAATTCCGCCTCATTGAGGAGGCACGAGCGTTACCTTATAGCCAAGGGTCGCGGATGGCCCGTGCGCGATCGATCGACCGACCCGCGTCGCTCATCGGCTCAGCTGTTTGCATGGAACCGGTGATCCGGTCCCGTGGCTTGCGACTTGACCACTTGCCTGTCTCCGTTGACACTTAATCCTTCATCGCCAGCCCTCTCTCTTTCGTCTTGGACCTCAAAGTTTCGTCAGCTTGCTGGTTTTTAGACGCGGGACACGGAGCCGCGGTGAACTTCAGTGGATTATGTCACTGATTAAAGAAGGGGACTAAAAATCACTGTTTCATATCGTTGGCCCCTACTCTTAAATTTCTTTTCTTTGCCTACGAAGAGGTCCAAATAATACTTTGAAATCATATGACCTGGGTTTCTTTTCCCTTCTTTCCCTTCTTGGACCTCAAAGTGTCATCAGTTTTTCACTTTCTAGGCTGTCTACATTGAACTTCAGGACTGTCACTGATCGGACAACCAAGAAACTCTGTTTCAAGCATATAGTTCATTCTTCTTAGATTTCTCTTTCTTCCGAGTGAAAAGGTTCAAATGTTAATTCAAACTTCATTAAAACGGGGTTTCTTTAGCTAAGGATCGCAAAGTTTCGACATCTTGGCACTCTGTAGGTTGAAAACAGTATCCATCTCGAACTCCAGTAGATTTTACCGTCACGGGCAGACGGACATAAAATCACTGATACAATCTTATTCCTCAGATTTCTCTTCCTTTCTTTGGTAAAGAATGTAAATGTTAATCCAGACCGTACAAATGAACTTTTTTTAGTCTCGGATCGTAAAGTTTCGTCATGCCGTCACTTTCTAGACAGTAGAAAGCACACATTGTTACAAGCCAGGCAGACTCATAAGAATATTTGTTGGAAAAATATCGTCGCATTTTTCTCCCGGCTCTTTCTTATTTCTCTTCAGAATCGACCTAAACATTTATTCTGGCCTCGCAAAAGGATCCATTCCCGCCTGGGTCGGCAGACTTCCATCACTTTGCGATTCTGGTAGCTGAAGACATTCCACACCTCGCGCCTCAGTAGATTTTACCATCATTTATCAAGCATAAGCGCCAGGAATATTCGCCTTGGCTTTTTCTGTCTTCCTCTGTGGAACGGTTCAAACATTTACTTCGAACTTGCTGGAGTCTGCACATCGTTGACCAAATATTATAGATTGAGAAACTCCATTCGAATAAAATTATTGATTGTCTTCGATCTTTCTTATTCTTATTTCTTATCTATTCCGACTTTCGATCGTCTTTCTTCTGGATCCTCAAGGTTTCATCGTCTTTAGAGTACATGTAGAAAATTGTACTCGGTGTTTCAGTAGATTATACCACAACAGATCAGACAATGAATCTCGGTTGGAGCAGCGTGGTTTACTTTTTCCCCGGATGCTTCCCGATTTCCCCAACGAAGGGCTGCGGGCGTTTATTTCGGGCAATTTGAGCGGAGACATCGGCTCTTTTAATTACTCGTGCTCGGTCGAAGCCGATCGCTGGCTCACGAGCGTCGAAGATTGCAAAAAGGTGGTCGGGCTTTTTGTCTTCCGCACGGAAGGCGACGTTACCGTGACGTAAGGTAGTCGATGATCACAGCGTCGCGAAAGAGAGAAAGAGAGAGAGAGAGAGAGAGAGAGAGACAGAGAAAGAGAGAGAGAGCGAGAGAGCAACGTCGACAAGGGTGGAGAATAACGGAGTGGCGGTTGGGAAAGAGAATTAGAGAGCGAGAAGGGGACGAAGAGCCCGCGAGAGAGAAAGAGGAGATAGGGGAGAGGAGAAGAGAGGAGGCCGAGAGCCAAGTTATAAAACTGGGCAACAAGCCAATTGACATGCCAGTTGGCCTGCAACCACCGCTGGCTGCGGAAGCCAGCCCCTGAACCCGTATCCATATTAATATTCCAACGATGACGTCCGATCGTTATTTGTGAGTGCAAAGTGCTTCCCGCCCGAGCCTTCTGATACTTTATTTTCCGCGTCGCGGATGAAAACAAAAAACAAGAAAGATAAAAACCAGTGAGAGAGAACGCCGGTAAAGAGTGACCGGGGTTCGGGAACGGCTCTCTGCGTGACCGGTGGAAGGGGATAGTGCAAAACGAGAGAAAAAAAGTAAAAGGAACAAAGAGAAGAGAAGCGAATGGAACGGCCACGAACGGCGGTTACCGCGTCGGAGCGCCTGTCTAAACAAATCCGGCACGAGTGCATCGGTTAATAAAGTTTTTATCGTTCGCGGTCGTGCTGGACTCCGTTCCCGGTGCGCGCGAATCGTGCAGTTCGTGCAGTTCGTGAAATTCCTTCGAATTCCGCGACAGTCCCCCGGTGGATCCGTTTTCGGATCGGTTGTGGGCCACGAGGCCGTCGCGTCGTGTCGGTCACGTTCTCGTGACGGGTTAATCGACTGGCTTGAAATTCGAGGAATCGATCCGTGGTCCGATCCATCGGACACGGAGTCTCGCGATCGCTGATCCAGTGCGACGATCCTTGTTCCTTGTATACGCGAGTGGCTTCGTAATAATCAGGCGAAATCGGTCGGTCATTGTGCCGCGCAAAGGATCGCGGAGTCTTCTCTCTGTCTGGTCGGTGTTCAGGGCACGAAGAGGGAAGAGCAACAAGGAGGAGAAAGAGGTGTTCGGCGCGATCACGGTGTCCCGATGCATCTGGATTACTCGTGACTCGAATGCAGAGGGGCGACGATAGCGGGCGAGAGGATGCAAGGTGCACCGGGATACCACCGTCGTTACCCGACAACGCAGGGAACACAGGGACCGCCGAAGACGAGGGGGATCCTCCTGCACAGCGTCCCGGTCGTCTCTTCTCGTCGTCCCCCCGCCACTTCGGTTACCATTTCCAGGTCTAATTGGTCGAACCTTTGTAAATTTATTCCGCGGATGATGCTCTGAATTCAAGCTTCGCCTTTCGAGAGGGTTTCTAGTCGCTTCTCCCTAGAAAAGTAATGCGATTGCCGGCCGGAGAATAGAGAGCGGAGAAAGACAGAGAGAGAGAGAGAGAGAGAGAGAGAGAGAGAGAGAGAGAAAGAAAGTGAGAGAGAAAGAGGATCTGTCGGGAAGGAAGGAAGGGAGAGAGAGAAGAGAGACAGCAGCCGCGCGCGTTCTCGCCGGCCGCTCGCTTTCATTTGTAATCAATCGCCTTATCTCCGACCCTCTTCGGTTTCGAGGGTGCTCGAATAATAATAATATCTGAAAGTTGCCGAGCTCGTTGAAAATTGCACGACACAGCCTCGAATCTCGAATCCAGAGGGAAAGTTGCGGATCGCACGGTCGAAACTTCCGCGCGGGACCCGCCTCCTTCGCGAAAACCCCCCTCTCGTGCTGCCCCGTGCCCCCCAGCTCGCTTTAAATTTTTCATCGAGCGTCTCGTTCGTCGCGTGAAATCGACGCGAGTCGTTTTGCAGCCCTGTGCGAGAAAGAGAGAACGAACGAGAGGCAGGGGAAGAGAGAGGGACGTGAGAAACGTGTGAAAGAGAGAAAGAGACAGAGAGAGTGAGAAGGAGAGGAAGAGTGTATGTCGTCGCGCTTCGAGGTCGGGTTTGTCGTTCGACGTCGAGAATCTGTAGAAACGATTCGGAACGACCGCGTGCTTCATTAATCCATCTGGCCTCAATCTGCGTGTGCCAGCTGACCGATTCTCTTTTTTTCACCACCACCACCACCACCACCGCCACCACCAACACCGCCAACAACCCCTGAACCCCTACCTTTCTTTCGTTCTTTTCTGTTCTCTCTCGCTTTTGTTCCACGCGCGCGAGAAACGCGAATAATTGATACATCCCGAGTCCGAGTGCCGGCCCCCGGCAAAGGCGTCCAGCAATTTAATAACCTTCAATATCGCTTAACAAGATTCTCCGGAAGGGTTTCACTGGTTACATTAAGAAATCCATCGTCGAGGAGCCGAGTTTTTCGTTCACCGGCCGTCCTGCCTCGTTGTCTTTCGAGGGACCTCAAACTTACCGATTTCTACGGGTTTTTAGCCTGGCGTGTGCTCCATTCACAGAATTTGCTCTGGCCCTGAAAATAGTCACCATTATTTTTTATATACATTTACCATCTCACAAATAACGAACGAACTCTGCGAAAAATTTGTAGAATAATTTAGGAAGTATATGTACTCCTTCATAACAATTTTACGAAATTCAATATAGTGTAACAATATCCTTGAATTCTTTTAATATCTTCACAGTCGTAAATGATCAAAAACAGTCCGAACAACCCACTAATCCTAAAGTCTAGTTCTATTTCTCGAAAATCTGAGACTGTAAATAAAAACGAAAATAACATTTTTCGGTGTTCCTTTCAGCATCTATTTCCAAAGAGACCATACAAAAATTAAGGGCTGAACGAAATGGAAAAGTATCGAAATTTGGTGGAGCACAGCGCGTCCGGCCAAAAATTTCGGAAAAACCGTTTGATCCAAGTAATTGACATCCCTCGTTGGAGACGATTCATCACAATTTTGTCGGGAGCGCGTCCTTTTACGCATCGTTATCGATTTTGTTTCCGAGTTACGGACGATCGTCCGGAATCGTCTAAAAATTCGGATTCGATGTGAAAGGAACATAATCAACACCGCTGGGCTGGCGCCGACCAGTCGTTCCCCGTTGGTTTCATTTTGTAATCGTGTGCTCTGTTATTTATTTTTTAGGTTTCATAATATGCCGTCAAATTATAAGCGGTACGGCCATTACAACTTATATTTTCTCTCCTCTCTCACGAATCACGCAGTCACAAGTCTTGCATCCTCTCACCGCTAGGTTAACCAGCTAACGAAATTAGCATAACCGCGCGTAGACCAGATCGCGTTGCGAATCCGCGTACATCCCCGTAGAGAGACCACCTTGCGAATTTGGTTCGAGTTGAAACGATTCTCGCCCGTCAGATCGGTGCGAGCGTCTCGCTAAAAGAAGCATGAACGGCCGCCATCAAAGAAACGACAGCGTTTTTTGTTCAGCCGCGTTGCCTTGCGAGCGACGATTTAATGACGGCGCTACCGTACGCCATCGTTCACGACGAGAAACGACGAAACGTTTGCTGTGTATGTCCTCTAGCCAGTCCCTATTAATGCGTGTTCGCTGGAACGAACTCTGCGCTGTCAGCGAAAGAATCCTCGATAAACTTCATTCGGAAATTGGGTGTGCAATTTCACAGAAAACGAAAGATCAATTACTCATTTGCCCTTTATTAGACTCACTGAATTGTCACCACATCATACTTCAAAATAGCTCTCACGTTGCTGAATTTGTTTATATTTAACGCATTCGCTACTACCCCCATGTAACGCCCACAATCTTCGCAGTTTGTTCTTTGACTGTCACTTCGGTAATACATGACCGACACCATTTTTTTACAAAATTTTGCTACAATCTATTAAGTAAATCAATTTTATTAGGATCTACGGAATGTCTTGTGTAAAACGACTCAATTTTATCATTTAGTGTTGAATGTATACGTCTCGTCTCCAGATACAGAGATTCAAGTGCTCGTGCAGCCTTTAGAAGGTGCGAGAATTCTCCTCTTTTGCAATCATGTTTAAAACCGCACAGTGCTCTAAATCGATTCTATATTGAATCAGCTGCCCTTCGTGCCTAACATTTACCAGAGGGATTCAGAGGGAAGTCGGCAAGTGTCGGATCCGATTATCAAATCATTCGAAATGTTACTGAGACTGTTTCACCACAGTTCAAATAAAAAGTCGTGCTCTTTGCTATTTAAACATGAAAGTCTCGTGGCAAATATTTCTAGAATTTCATGGCAAGCATAGTTTCGTTCATCGAAGGTGCTAATATATCAATCCTTCTAGTAAATCCTTCTCACCGTCAAACAACTCACTAGAAACAATATTAAACCTCCGCTCTATACGATCTTTAACAATAATCTGCAAAATTCACACACAGAAGGCTCATTAAAATCTCGCAACTTTCTCAGGCCTGTGCCATCTTCCTCGTCCCCTAACTTCCTCCAGGATCAGTTCCCGGTTGGTCTCAGTCGCTGAGTCTCACCCTCTTAGCTCCCTCATCATCCAGCAGAAGCTGGTTCCAGCGTAAGACGCGGCACGCAAAGAAACGGTTTCGGTCTGGTCTGAACGTTTCGGGATCGTGTAGTCGGCAGTTTGTCGTTTCTCGTCGGGGATCGGGATCGCGAGCAAGAAACGGCAGCGGGCCCGGATGCGCGCGAAAACGACGACGACAACGACGACGACGACGGCGACGGTAGTTCTGGGCGCAGAGATTCAGTAGGTCACCGATCACGTAGGCACACGTAGGCGTCATCATGTCATTGCTTCTTGCATCCTCCCACGTTTACTTTTACGTTTCTGTTTTCTTTTTCTGATTTTGGTTTTGAGACGATATGAACGTAGATATTTTTGCGAGAGGACATGGCTTCTAGATAAAACGCTTAGTGCAACGCGATGCATCGGCCGGGGTGGCTCCAGTTTCAGTACTCGAGGCTTGTTGGTACCGTTTTTGGGCAGCGTCCAGTTTCAATACACGCGTCTGCTCGCCGCGCTTTCAACGCGTTCTTTCGTGTTCCGTTGCCAGGAACCCGGTTGGAATGGTGAACGGCGAACTGGTTCCCCTCCGTTTTTCCCGCTTTTTTCTCTCCTCGTCTCGTCTCCGTATTCGCGCCCCGGTTTCGTCTTGATCCGCGAATCGCGAGACGGTTCTGTTAGCGAGACCCGCGCGCGCGTTCGTTTTTGGCTCGGTTGATCGCGCGCGGCGCGGCGCCCCGGGGATCTGTCCATTGTTTCCAGCGCGGGGGCCAGCTCTCCTCTTTAGCCTGGCCAGCTTCTTGGCAACGGAAACGGTCCTTCCATTGTTGGAGGACACCATCGGGAGAAAACGGTCCAACCTTCTCCGGTCTGGCTTCATTGGCAAGTAAATCGTAACGATAGCTTCGCCGCGAACATGTCGCAGGAATCTATGCATTTGCACTTTGCAGATATCGAGACCGGTCAGCGACCAGTCCTCTGCGGAATGAGGTAATAAGTATTGCCGTTGGAAGTAATTCATTCCCCCGTGTGCCTCTGTGTGTGTGTCTGTGCACGCTCTGCCCGGCCTCACCGATGAAAATTGAACAGTGCCACCCGCGAATACCAAAAAGAAAACACACACAGTTCTAACGTTGAAGATGAGAATTAGCGGATAGCCTTTCTTGGATACTGTGCGAGATTGTTCAAATTTCGTCAACGCGCTATCGTCCGACAAAAGGAATCAATTGTTCCAAGGGTCAATAGTTAGTGTCTCACTCTGTAACCACTATACATATACATTATGTACATCTTTCTCAAGTAGGATGTAAATACTTATACTTTTTGTTGAAGGAAGAACGAGCTTGCTCGCGCGAGAAAATTTTGTTGACTGTGATCAAGGTCCGATTCGGGGCCGCTCGATCATTCTATTACTACCGTTTATTGTTTTTTATAATTCTGGCAAACGTAGTAGAAACTCGCATCCTTTTGTCTTGGTTTGTTCGCTTTCCGAGTTCGTTCGTCTGTTGAACTGAAGAACACGAATCAGCAACGCAGCGTAGTAATTTTTGCATATTTCGTATACATATATTTTCGTATATACGATATACACACGTAATATGTACGTATCTCGCCGCGCATACATCGTGACACGACGGATATATGCACGGCCGTATGTGTATATACGTACATCCGTAATATACACAAGACGTATAGAGATATATGTATAGAAATATATATAAGCATCGCCAATGAGAACCAGCCTGGCCGCATGCACTCTGTAATCTAGCGCGAGATCACAGCACTCGCCCCATTTAACCTGTAAGCCACACGACGATCACTAATCGACGAAAAAAACCATGAACGCATGCCGGAGCAGCCACCATTCTAGCCCCCCGCCGGAAAACGAGCTGTGCGTCGGCGGGGAACATCGGAGTCGCAGGGACATGCTGCCACAGGGTCGCAAACGACCCGCCCTCACCATCCGGGAACAGCCCGCATCCATTTCCGGCTACCAGGCCTACCGCAAGGTAAGTCCTCTGCTCACCGACACCTGAGGCTTCCGGGACATTCGTTAATCTTCACATCACAAATATTCAACTTCTTCCTCTGTAACTTTTTGCAATGCTCATAATATATGGTGTAATGAAAAAATTTGTTGAATATTTTTGAACGGAAACGTCTTTGAAATTTTAACAATTGCGAATTAGAAAGTGTGAAGCCGGTGGCACGTTTATAATGAAACGTTCGGTGTCGAGTGTTCGGCGCGAAGGGGTTAACGGTCTTGGAAGCCTAATTGATTCACCATAGTGTCGGTGTTGCTAAGTTTCTGCGATTCCCAGGACGACATTCACCGAGGAATGATGAGCCACAGGTCGCATAGTGCAGCGCCTATGGACGCGTCGAGCCTCCGGTACCGTGGTAGGTCTCAGAGTCCCACCGGTCATCGCTCCCTGTCTCCGCCGGAGCACAGATCCATGCCGTACTCGCACAGCTACGTATCGACCAGGTATGAGTTATCGCCAGGGCCTCGTTGCCACAGCTCACCACGAGAATCGAACGACGAAAGAGGCCGTCCGTGCCCGTACATCGTTTTCCGCATTTCAGATTCGCCTCGAGGTCGGCGACAGCCACTCCCACCGGCTCCCCAAAGAAGAGACAGTTGCCCATGATCCCGGCAGTACTGAAGGAAAGGGTCGACCAGGACCTACACGAGAGAGCCACATTTATGAGACACCATAATCCTAGACAGGTGCACACGTCGTACGGCTCGGGCGTGACGGGTGAGTTCCCGAAATTTATACTTCGGGATTCTGCTCCTACGAGAACATTTATTTGAAAGAGTTTGTAGAAAAGTTTACCAATTGTAAGGATGTCAAGTAGAAAAATTTCTTTACTATAACAAAAGACATTGCCTAGAGTATAATGTACTCGAGGAAATCCTGATATTTGACGGCGAGTTTCTGTGTTTTCCAGGTTGGGAGAGGCACTATACCGGGCTGTCGGACTCGGACTTGCCCTCGGTGGGCTACGATCCGTTGTCGTTGCAGCACGGTTATCCTTATCGAATTCACGGGCCGCGTAAAGGACACTTGAGTCCCGAGAAAGACGTACTCGGTGATCACGGTGACTCCGATATGGAGAGTATAGCGTCCGTGACGAGTAGTGCCTTGAGTACGCAATCGGAGCGTCCACGTGCCTCCAGAGGACTAATGTGAGTATAGTTTGATGTCTATTTGTGAAATAATTTCGAGTCGATGACCTTGCATTATTCGAAGTCAGTGTACAAAGCAAAAACAAGTTCCATAGAGAAGAAATTCACCCTTTAGAGGAGACAGCCATCCATTGTACCATTTTTACGTGGCACGCGTTCCACCCCTCGCTCACTGTTTTCTGTTCTTCTCTGTGTTCCCTCTTTTACGTCACACTTTTCCCTCCGTCAGCATTCTTTGTTCTCGACCGATGATCACAGGAGAGTCTATCCAATTAACCTCTTCGCGATATCCAACCAACTCCGGTTTCCAATTTGATCGTCGTTACTGTCCGAAAAGCGCACCGAAAGATCCATGTACAGAGGCGCACAGAATGGAACATTTGATGGCTCACCTTCTCATCGACGATAATCCCTGAATTAAATGGACATTGCCGAAATGAAATGTCACCCTGTAGCTGCACTACTCTCATCCATCCCCCACCGCCTTGCTTGATAGGAATCCCCATATCCTCACCGCGCTCTCTTCGAGGATTCTGAAACTGTTGTCTAGCGACTAGTTTACGCACCTCCTATGCACCGTGTCAATGTCCATTTAATGCTGTCCCATTCTAAACAGAAGCAGGGATTAGTGCGTGGCGTTGGTCGAACGGCTAGGTGTACCCACGTTTAAAACAAAAAATGAAACACGTCACCAGAATGTATTGTCTACGCGTTCACCGAGAGAGACTTGATCTATAATAATCGTCGCACTCTTGTCCACCAAAAAAAAAAAAAATATTCTACAAAGATACCTGCATTTTTCAAATTGTTCGGCGAGTGACAATGCTCAAAATTCGCAGGTCAAACAAAATCTCGAAACGGGAAGCAAATAGAAAGATAATAAAGCAGAAGAAAAACGCGTTCGATCGATCGCGAACGTGCGAGTAGAGTCATTTTTTGAGTGTAGAAAGAAGCATATATATACATGTTTAAATATCTATATATATATATATGTGTATCTATGTGAATAAAAATGAAGAATGGGCTGAAAAATATATATTAGCAAAAAAAAAAACGTATTCGTTTTAATGTGACCGCCAGGATGCGTTAAAAACTCTATATGAAAAACATTGTTTGCAGACCGACAGTTAAAAACGTTTTAATACCCGGTGTCATATCCCCTATGCCCCTGCCCCCTAGGCGCAATAGGCGCAGGCACAGACTTAGGGTACCCTGCAGCGAATGTCACTGTCCGAACAACAATCCCACCAAGCCCAGGAGCAACAACCCAAGCAAGCACAATCCCACCCCGCATCCCCTCGTACGGAGCAAGTCCGCAGTGGTGCGCTCGTTGTACAGAAAGATGCGTACGCCGTTCACGAGGTCGCAGACCGTCGACGAGAACATGCTGAGATATTACAGCCCGGAGACCAGCGAGTACAGCGTCTCCGAGGGTTACATGCTCAAGCCTGAGGAGCTAACCGGTAGCTCCAAGAAACGTATACCGGAGATATACGTCGAGGATTGCCTTCAGGTCGACTTCAACGATCGCCTCATCGAGAAGTTCCGCGGCAGGTACTCCTCACCATACCTGTTGTTGGACTCCGGCGCGCGTAGAAGGTCGCGTAGCTGGCAGGACCGGGCCGGCCGAACGGTCGCGAAGGCTAGACACCAGTTGTTCTCGAGAGGCTTGCACGACATCGCGGACGACGTCGGCATTAGGAACTTAGACGTTAGCTTGCGGCCGCGTAGATCGTTCTTATTCTCGAAGGCTAGGAGCTTCGATTACGACGTCCTACACGACACCTACGCCGATCGGTACGGGTTTGGGATACGCGGGGGTCTGCTGTCGCGGCGCGCGAAGAGCTTCGAGTACGACAACATATCGGGGAATATATTCAGCGACGACAGCCTGCGCACCGCCCGAAGAAAGCTCAAGAAGAACCTGTCGATCAGCGACGCCGGTTACGGCGACAAAATACCGGCCCTCGGCGATCAGAGCAAATCGTACCTAGACTCGAACGGCGACGACAAGATGCCGAACAGCCTCCTGGAACGCGAGAAGAACTATGACTACATGATGAAGGACCACAAACCGTTCTACGGATACGACACCGGCTATGTTTGCGGCAACGCGCAGGTCTACATGCCGCGTTTTGGCAAACAAATCGACCTAGATAGAGCAAAGACTTATCGCTACGACCTATTAGGAGACAATGTGTTCAGCAGCGACGACCAGATGGGTCTGAGGAACGTCCTAGGTAGAGAGGACCCAGCTAAACGAAAATACATCGACTCAATGTTCCAGGATCACGACCCGACGTTCGCCAGAAACATTTCGGAGAAACGGACGAAGAATCTGGACAGCAACATGTGCGATCCTTCCGGCGATCATATTTATTGCAGCATCGACGAAGCGCTGTCATCCGATAACTATGGCCAAGAGATCTCCGATTTAGATCAGTACGATGATCAGAGAATGAGTAGGAGTGGTCGTAGGAGAACTAAGAGCAGCGAGTCGTACCTGGAGAACGGGTACGACGGGTACGACTGGGACGTCGAGTACGACGAAGGGTTCGTAGACAGAGGGAAGATGGAGGATTACGATCAGAGACTGTACGGATACGAGGATGGGGTCCAGGCCTCGAGAATGGATGAGCAGATGTACGATGACGACTATTACGATCGAAGGCGACGCAGTGGGACGAGGAAGAAGCGTACGTCGCAGTACGTCGAGGACGAATACCTACAGGACGGGTACTGCGGCTACCGTTCTGCAGACGAGTACGATTACCAAGCGCACAGCGGTGCCGAGACTGTACGAGCCGATCACTACCAAGACAATACGCTGCCACGGCGCCGGAGAAGGCGGAGTAGACGCGAAATGAGGGAGACGGGTGTCTACGAGAACGTCCCGTATCGGGACCCTAGCAAGGACACCCTGGTGGTCCCCAGCTTTTCGGAGAGCAAGCGGATGATGCTGCAGCGCGCCGAATCGTCGCCGGTGCTCCGTTCCGACGAGGAGTTGAGCTCCTCGGAACGAGCGGAGAGAGCGAAACGGTTGTATCGTCGCAGACGGAACAGTAGTTGTCCCGAGGCCAGGGAGCTTCGTTATTACGACCGGAGGAAAGACGAGGACAGAACCACGAACTTTATCTTGGACTCGGACGAGGAGTTCGGTTCAATGGAGACGGTCGTGTGCGCGGATTGTTTCCGACAGAAGAACGATACCAGCGGCATGGTAGTTAGCGATGGGGGTAGGTACTACGAGACGGACAGGGACGGTTACATCGACTCGAGATATGATTACGGCGGCGGACAGATCTGCGATCCGGAGACGTGCGAGATAGCTAGGTCGGAATCGTTGCGGGCGTATCGCGTTAGGCGTAAGAGTAGTTGTCCGGAGTGTCGGGAGATCGCGATGTCGTCGGAGCTAGGTAGGTCCGGGTCGTTGAGGAGCAGGCACGAGGAGAGGAGGCCATCGTTAGAGTCGCGGCACACGAGTAGGTACCGTAGACGAAACAGCAGCTGCCCGGAGGCTAGGGACCTCGAGCTCCTCGAGAAGAGGCAGCAACAGCAACAGTTGCAGCAACGCAACCAGCCGTCCCACCAGGGTCAGCAACACCAGCAGGGTAGTAAGAGGAACGTAGCAATCAGCGACACCCTCGAGTACTACGAGTACTCGATGGAGAGCGAGAGCCAGTGCAGCGAGAACTGCGGATTTGGCCCGTGCGATCCGCGTAGGCCCCGTAACCGAGCACCCCGCCCCGGTAACGCTAATTCAAGTCTCTTTGATTCCCAAACCGCTACCTCCGACACTGCTAAAAACTACCACCCACGGGCCGTCGATCACCACGATACCACCTCACGAAACACAAAACCATCGTCGTCGCGCGACTACACCGACGGACCGGGCCACGGCGTGACAACGGCGGCGTCCTCGTTGTCGTCCTCACCGTCATCGTCCGGCCGGCGACGATCGCGGAAAAAAACCGGCACCGACGGCTACCACGATACCGCCGGCGACGATACGCGCGACGACCAATCGGCGGCATCCCGGGATCGCCGATCCTCCTCTATGCCCGAAAGCAGCGAGTACACCGGCCAGTCGAGCTTCTACGAGAAGACCTCCAGGAGCCAGGACGCCGAGAACGAGACCGACGAGCACGGCAAACGCAGCCAGTTCGCTAGAAGCCTCAGCAACACCGACGCGCCCCAAGACGAGAAAGTCGGTGAGTCGACGAGCCGATTCTTACCAATTCTCTTTGGTACATGCGTGATTTTTGTCGTGATTGCCGCGGAGACTTCTCCCGGAGGAGCTGACGTTAACCTGAAATCACAGACGTTCAAACATATTTTTATGGGTATCTTTTGTGGGCACGTTAGTTTTTGTACTGTTCTGAATAATTAAACATTAATTCCCCAAAAAGTGAATAATCGAATGACGATTTTGGTACTCTGTACCAAATCATAACCATAAACCATATTGTACATATGGCAAAGTACAATAATTTTACCCCTTTTATATGTTTTACAGACCGCGCGTTTGTGATTGTGGGTTAATCTCCGTGAAAGAGTCACTCTCCACGAGAAAGCTATTATCAATCTACGCGACAGAGATCTATTACAGTGTCCAACACCAATCTTGAATGTTTTGACACATTTTCAAATTTGCCTGTAGCTTTCTCGTGAAGATTACTATTTTGGATAAGTCGGACGCGGAATTATTGATGGATATGCTATATCTACAGCAGTATTTTTAACTGTACCAATTCTTAAGAAGCCAGCAGATGTACAACTAAGTAATTAACTAAATTTCGTTGCAATCATATATTTACTACATGTTGTTACAATAATATCTTCAAACATACCCCAGCACCTAGCGTTCGAAATAAACACATAGACCGCTGGTACAAACTTTTTATTTCATTAATAAAAGAAATCAGAAATCCTGCACTTTCGTTATCCGAGTAGCCATTTTGGAGAACATCACGAGTAAATTTATCATTGTCCCTCGTGAACGATTACTAACCCTTCATCTGTGAATCTTGTAGCGACCTTTGAATGCAGGGTCCATTGTGACCCACAATATCTATTTATACAGGGTGTGGCCGGACTGGTGGCACATCCGAGGAAAGGGTGATACTACATGTAAAAATAAGTCGAAAGAAAGGAATAACATTTTTTTGTTTCACGCTTCGTTTTCGAGAAAATCGAGTTTGAAAATGCAGCGGATACACGTGCTATGGAATAGGAATCGTCTGACGCGTCTGACCATGATCGAACAATTCTACTTTGTGCATATATTAAATCACGCGAACCTCGCGGAACTTCAAACTCTCAAAGATTTTCTCGAAAACGAAGCGTCAAACGAAAAAATGTTATTTCTTCTTTTTGACTTATTATTACATGTAGTTTCACCCGCTGCTTGGTTGTACCACCCGTTCGGCCACACCCTGTATTTTATTAAAGAAATCGCAGTTTATACAGAGTGCCTCCGTATTTATGTCTTCTTTGCGGTTGTACCATGATCACTGAGACATCCTGCAAATAAAGATTGTTCTTCCAAGGGTCCGGATGGACCCTGCATTCGCCAGGAAAAGGTTGTAGCCTCCACCGAACGCAGAGATCAGTGACCTTTCTACCATTTTACCCGAACCCGCGAGCAATGAACTAACCATCACTGTTGTTTCCCGAGTTTCAGATCGAAAGCCTATCACCTAGAGCCCCTCTCCTATAAATTCTCGAATGAATGATGGTAGCCAGGTATATTCACGAGATTTCTGTTCAACAGACGGTAGCTTGAGCGATACGGCGATCGGTTTGAACGTCGAAGACTCCTCGAGGAGAGCTCGCAAGAGCTCGCCGGGTAGCAAGAGCGGAAGCGGAAGCAGCGGTGGTGGCGGAAGTACGGCGCAGTATCAGCCCGGTCTCGGGAAGAAGAGTAACAGCACCAGTCAGCTGTCCGCCACAGGTAACACATCGTCACACTAGCCGTTTCTTCCAGTTTCACGTTTATAGACGTTGCGTGCCGTGCATTGTTCTCTATCCGCAGAATTCAAGTGAGAGACTCGTTCTCGGACGCGCGACTAATGCCGAGCCGCGTGTATCACGTGTCATTATTATTCTATCGGGGTTACTATCTCTTATAGACTACCTTTTCTATCTCTCTTCTCTTTACATCAGACTCTACTAGTACCAGTCTATTTGTAACATGTCTACTATGTCGATAGTCACCCGAGATTATAGCGTAGAGATATTAGTCTAGTGCCATTTTAGTCTGTAGACTCGCGGTGTGCTCTCGCTACGCCGTTTCACAGAAAATTTGGCTGATCGTCTCGGACCCAGCACTATGATCAAACTTTACTCTCGATCATAAGTTACAGGATGTTGTTTTATTTTATTCGAGACAGTGACTTCGAATGGATGCATTTCAATTAATTATTTTTATAGAGTTGACGATTACAAGTTAGTATTTTCCAGTTCTTTTTCTGGCCTGCTAGAAAAATTATACATGCAAATCGCAAATGGAAGATGATTTCCTGCAGAATATAATCATGAGTTCGAAGAAGAAATTAATTTGAAGTTCGCTGTTTCCAAACTCCGTGAACAAATAATGTTTAAAACATCAGGTGTCGCACAAACACCTGTACGAATCTTATAAAATCAATGCATAAAATTATTGAATGAAATAGGAACAGAAAAGTGATTTACTTTACAGACGTTGACGTAATGTATTTCACTTAGGGAAAATGTTTTAATTTGTAAGTCTAAATACAGTGATCAAATTGGACTATTTCTGCCATTTACACAGTACTGAATGAACAATTATTCGATTCATACAAAGATTTAGATTTCTCATTACTGATTTAGTGGTAACATGAAAAGGATTGCATAAAATTGCACATTCAAAGTTCACTTGACGATAAAAATTGTTTACACCGCGCAAGAACAGTTTACGTTCCTTTTGCAGGAAAGAGAACTAACAAAGATCCGTAAATATCACTGTTTGCACAATTTTATGCAATCCTTTTAGCATTCCTCCGCGCTTCGCGTTACAAATGTCCTGTGACTTACATTCGGGAGTGTACATCACCCTATCAACCGGTTGCAAAAACGAACAAAGTGAGAGAGAGAGAGAGAGAGAGAGAGAGAGAGCGGGAGAAAAATAGAGTGTATTCGTGCGAGAAAGAGAGCGAGCGAACGACAAAAGTAGGGAACAAATAAAATGCCGAGGATTCTCCCCGAGCGATGACGCGCGAACGCTACCAAGAGCACACCGTGGAGGAGCAGAAACCAAAAAAAAAGAAAAAACCAACTCCCAGTTAACGGGACAGTATGTACATTCTAATCGTATTCTTGTTTTCTCCGCCATCCCTCCTCATCTCTGTCCGCCTCTCTTCGACATGAACACATTCACACTTTACTTCTACCAACCAACCATCTCTCGACGCTGGGGACCACCATTCACGTCATCGATCTGCACCCACCTGCACGATTTCTCATCGTGGCGGGCGATCGTCGCTCGCGCGATCGTGTCACGGGACAACACTCGGCGCGGATCACCCCGATCGATCGCTGGAACGATCACCACTGTTACTTGAAACCGAAAAAAATACTGCGAACAACTACGAAACTTACAACATCAAAAACTTTGGACATAAACACACGCGCACACACTCTTGGACATACCTCTGCTCGGAGGGCAACAACACACGTCGCACACGAACACGTCACACAACACAATCTGCGACATCTACTCTGCCTGAGAATACAACATCTGCCACTCTAACAACATCGCCTACAACTTCTACTCCTACTACTGTCGCTACTCTACAACCACCACTTCTACTGCTACAATCACTCTCTACAATCACGCAAATCAAAACTACTACTACTACTACTGTGTCACGTCACGCAAAAAACATAACATACCACGTGCGTCTGTTGGTGGTACATGCGTGGGCGACGAAGGACGAAAGCGGAGGATAGGCTTCGGGAAGAAGGACAAGTCCTCCTTTACAGTTCATAGGAGCGAGGAGGTATTGCCGGAGGACACTGCCAGCGGGAGGAGCGGAAGACAGCCGAGCTCGGCGAGCAGCGACGGCGAGGGTAGCGGCGATGGGGACAGGTCCGAACACCCTGCAAATTACACCCCCTTCTTTCCTCCCACAAACCCCCACCCCCCCCCCAGAAAACGCCCAAAGATTTTGATTTTCGGATACCCCGAGAAAACGAAACACGGCCCCCTCACGTTGCGCGGGAGCGACCGACGAAGGACCCCCGTCCACCGAGTCTCACGCTCTCTTCGGGTTCTTTCTCTTTCGATTCTGCGGCTCCGAGACCTTTTCTCGGCCCTCCACTTTTTTTTTCTTCCTCTGCAAAGATTCTTCCGTGTGTTCCTTCCAGCGATGTTCTAGTAACCGTAATTCGCGATTCGCTCTCGATTCTCATCGTCGAGAGGACGCCGAACCGAATTCTGCCGCGGGGATCGTTTCAAGCCTTCGGCGAAATGTGAGTACAAGTTTTAGAGCGAGTGTGCCAGTGAGAATGGTAGAGAGCTTAGGCGACGCGAGAACGTGAAAGAGAGACACAGGGCAAGAAGAACCGAGAGACAGCGGCGTGATCAGCCGGGAGAGACACTTGTTATTACAACAACAATGCGACACACAGCACATTGACTCTATCTCTCTTATAGAAGAAGTTGTGCTTTAGAGAAACGGGACTGCGCGGGGACCACTGCTCGTGATTATTGCCGGGACGAGGTTCTATAGTCAAAGTGCGCGCAGTTGCGACGAGTATAGATTTAGCCGGTGTTTCGATCCTGACAAATAGTCACGAGATGGTTCTACCCGCTTGTCTTCGGTTAAGCTAGATCGTAGAGATTGTTTCTACTTTGTAGCGATGCGTGATCTTTAGAGGAACGTTTGCACGAGTTTCCTGAGCTGTATGACGAGCCTCGATGAGATCTATGGTTTCATCGGGGCGGAGATTTTGGAATCGCGTTGATGAAGATTCAGGGGCCGTCCCTTTGACTGCTGATCCCTTCGACACAACATACCATAATCTGTCCGGAAACGGAAATTATCGTTACTAGACTGTGAATGTTTGAACAAATGTTTCAATTCATCAAAAATACAATACAAAATACAATAATAGTGTTTTAAAATTACGCACTTCATTTTCATATGTCTTACGTTGTTCAGTGTGCTTTCGATTGGATTACGTGTTTTAGAGCATCGTTCTATTAGTAGTAGAAATTAATGTTTCCAGTATGAATTATAAATTATGTCTTAGTCGTTTATCTTACGAATCAGTGTTTATTTCGTAGTCTTCATCTCTTCATGTTTGTCTTTACAATAAAAGTTTAATAAATTTTGTCAATTAAGATTTTTTGTACGCTATAGAATATAATACGACTGACAAAGTCGAGAACGAGAAACCAGAAATATTGAAGGTCAAAGTAGTTGAACAGTGTCTAAGCATGATCAGTAGTGGAACGGAGTCCCCGCAACCGATCAGCGGCTCAAGAACCTTAGGTATTAGCTACGCAAGTAACTTTTGTTCCGTGTCGGGCTGTGTTCTGTTCGTGGCAGTAGAAGTGATTGTTAGTGCCGGTTCGACGCGCCGGCGAAGAACGTCGCGTTGTCTGTCTCTGTTTCTGTGCAGCTTTTTGGACATAGATCGACACGAGTCCGACGGTGGTCAACTCGGGATTCCGAGTCCCCTCTTTCATCTAGAGACTCGACGGAGTGTTAGGCAGGTAAGAAGCTGGCCACCCGGTTCTCGTTACTATTTATTATCTTTAGAAGGCAGCTGTTGATACGTGCTTGGCGGTGGGTAGGACTCAGGGTTTGCGACAACGCGACCCTAACACCCTCCTCCCCGCCTTCTTACGGCTTTTACGTTTATCGATGTCTTCAAGCGTTGCAGTGTTCTTATATTGCGCATATTTCTATATGATGTCTCGATATATTTACGTTTACAGTTACCAAGCAAAACAAGTTCGTTGAATGTAGCACACACGACCACACGTACAAACAAATATATATAGACATGTACACTGACACACTCAGGTACTCGGTACACAATCACACCGACATTGTCTTGTACATTCTGCCTGCGGACACTTCTTCGGTACTCATCCGGACGCGAGTTTTGGGATGAGCACGCGGAAGAGAGCTTTTACATGGATGTACACGACGAGAAACCATCCCTCCACCCTGGGATACGTGTCACTATAGTACTTCAGCCTCTGTGTATACACGGACACACACGAGACACACGGTTAGCGATGATTGCAGTTGCGGAGAGACATCCCGATGCGAGCCGAACACGATTTGAAGGTTCGAAGGCTCCGCGCTTCGACGCTTGCCCCTTTTGATTCCAGGTGCCGAGAGAAGCTAGAGAGATCTCGATCATGGCAACTGGGATTCTTTTACAGGTCTTCTCTAAAATCGTCGAATTGCCTTGCCTTTGACAAAAATCAATCATTCGTCCACGCGTTTCGTGTCTAGGTGTACGCGTGTCTTCGCGGAAGACCTCTTTCCCTCGTTTTCGTTCGTTTCGAAGGATCGAACGAGGGAAAGAGGGTATAGAGGGTGTAGAACGTGTGGTAATCATTTGACGGGGAAAATTGAGAGTGAGAGGGAGAGAGAAAGAGAAAGAGAGTCGTGTCTAGTCGATAGAGAGACGACACGCGTCGGCCACCTGGAGAGAGCTGGATCAAAAAGAGTGATGGAGGCGCGGCGGCGGCTGCGGCAGAATCGCGGTCTCCGAAGGATCCCTAACTATTGAAAGATTATAGTTTAGCGGTTGTTTCTTGTTTGGTTTACAACGCAGAGTGCGGTATCGGCTGGAGCTACAGCGGAAGTGGTAGCGCGGATCCACGCGCCGGTTTATCAAGCCGGAAACGCAACAGCACGCCGAGCACCATACAACGATCTGAAGAGATCCTGCCCTATCAACGCTTTGAACCCGGAAAACAGTCAGGATCGGCGGCCAGTGATACAGCCGGAAGTCTCAACTCGATCTCGAGTTCCGAAGGAAGCTCGTAAGTAGTGGCCAACCAACAACGACCGATTCTGCAACCGGAACTGCGAGACTCCTTGCTGTCTCTTCCAACTTCTTCCTTTTCTACATCTGACTCTCACTCTCTCTCTCTCTTTCTATCTCTATCTCTCGCTCTGTTTCTGTCTCTGCCTACAGAACTGTTCCCCAGACTCCCAGCAGGGTGGCCAGTTGCTGGGCAATAGTGGTCAACCGATAGGGTTTACACTGAAACCTGTTAAATCGGTCTTGGGATTTTTATCTTGGAATTTTGAGGGACGCGAAATATAATCGAAATGGTGAAAGGATATCTATACTTATTTTGAAAATGTTCAGTTAATTAGATTGTAGTATTTTATACAGAATTGAATAGATAAAATACTAAAATAACTAAAATCAGGATTTTAAAAAGTGACAGACCGTATTACACTGTGCGAAGTGAACAACATTTAAATTGATACTACCGTTTTATCATGTGACTGTCTAGCTGTAGAAATCGCAAGAAACTTTGTAAAATTGAGGTAATTTGTTTGGAGAAAGAAAAAGTGGATAGCCAAGATTTAGAACATAACTTTTTCAAACGAAACCCGGTACACAGAATGTACAAGCGTAAAAATGAATCTCTAAATTAGGACAATACTTCAGACTGAAGAACAGATAATTTAAACTGACAAATGTTTTTATCAAAATCTTGCTAAACAATCAGAATTTTAAAATGTACCTTTTATCACTGGATTCATAACAGAAAAAAATAAAGTCACAATTTTATTGCTACTTGTAGTAGCAAGAACTTTATGAAAAGAAATATTTCCTTTTACATTTTTATGATGATATACATATATAATAAAGGACGTCGTAATAAAACTACGATATAACGTTTGTTTCAAATATTTAGTAAGATCGACATAAACCGAAGAATTCATAGATTATGGCATCAAATGAAACGGGTTAACATCGGAGTGTGTCTATAAGTCAAATATCCAGAACAACAATTAAAGAGACAAATTTCACGTGTTGTATTCGCACACTATTTGTATTTATCTGTCACATAACCGTGCTAATATGATTATCTCAATGGTCCCTACTAAATCACGATAAACTCGCAAGCTCTCAAGCTCAACCCGTGCTAAGCTTAACGCGATTTCCTGATTTACGGTTAAAAAAAAAAGCGAAACTCCACGCACCGTGTTATCCAAAAGCGTTAAAACGTTTCCGCGTGGCGCGGCGTATCGGACTCGTTCTTTTATACTTAATTCCGGCGTCCTATTAAGAAGACACATTGCCCGTTGAATAAAATATTGCAGCAAAACGATGCTAACAGACGCGCTGATCAATTATTCAATTGTTCTCAGTAAGGATAAAACAAAGGGGTAGGGAACGTTTCGCAAGCATCGTGGAAAGTTCGCAATTGAGCAACTAATTCCGAGTAACGGGCTATCCCTGCTATCATCTAAAACTTCCCGATATTCTCCATCCCACTCTACCTGTTATCCCGTTTGTGAGGAATTTTGACAACGCATAGGAAACCGCGAATCGATCGTTTTCGACGTGTGATTGAGTCGATGTGTATGCATATTTAATGTCCATTGTCTTGCTCATTCACGCTTCGTCTCTTTCTTTTCGTATTCCCTGGATTGTCCCCGCCCTTTTTCTTTCTTCCCGCACCCGTTCCATTTGTATCCCCGTGTATCATTTCATCGTGGAGCCGTTTCTTCTCTTTTGTTCCTCCTACACTATCCCTGAAAAAAGATCCCCGTCGGGTTTCGTAGCCACGGAGAAGAAGAAGCGAGGGGATTTCACCGCGAATGCTGCAAAACACACAAGACAATTTGCCTACTGCCGTTCTTCGTTCTTCCTCTAACTATCTTTCCAATGTTATCTTCTCTCGATCCTCTACACTCTATCTCTTTCCCTCTTTGTTTTCGATTCTGTATATATATATATATAAATAATATACGATCTCTATATATATACATATTTCGATGTAATCTCGATGTTTCGCGTTGCTGCTGTCATTCGTCGGTGTTTTTGTGTCGTCGTCTTGGCTTGCTGCTTGGCTGAATGATCGCGTGATGTTGACGATTGATGTATCCGAGCACCGTTACCGTTCTATGTCTCTCACAAAATGTTACACACACGCTCTGTCTCTGTGTACATACTATATATATACGTATCTACAGATATATATGTATATATATATATCATATAAATATGGAAGATAATGTGTGTATTGCTCTCGTTGCGAATCGTTCTTCTTCGAGCGGCAGGGCCGCCGATTTCCGTGGGATGTCCCTTGTTCTCCCAAGTGTGCGACCACGTTCTACTTTTAATCCTGATTCTACAGCCGTTTATATTTATAGATGCCACCCAACCTCGATCCGGAAACGATCACGTTACCGTCGCACTCGGTGCAACGACTATGACCCAACACCGTAGGTAGATGAATGTACCCGTTCGCGTCAAGTGCGTCACCCGAGCCGATCAAATCATCCCCTGAAGACCTTGAATCATGCGATTCTCATGCGTTTGATCGGCTCGGAGAGAGTAGTATACTTGTATCACCCGAATTCCTGATCCGAAATCCTGGGGCGAGTACGATCGCGCGATTCCAGAGCGCGCATCGATCGTCCCCTACGATTCTAGATCATTTAATCAGTCGAGAGCCTCAAGACGAAGATCCCTGATCAAAAAGGTAACCGATGAACGTAAGTCTAAGACCGACGCATGAGTACGTAGAACTTCGAACGTAGAACACCGGCAACGATCAACGAGACGCTTGAAATCGGAGTTGATTTGTCGATCGAATTGATCGTTGCCGGACATCCTTACTAATTTATGGTACTTGCGCATAGAATGATCTGCATGCCTACCGACCGCCTGCTGTGTCTCCAACCTTACAACAATTCTCTCTGTACACTGTTGTTATATATATATATATTATATTTACTCGCCACACCGACACACTTGCAGCGTGAGTTCTTCTTGTCTACAAAAATGATCAGAATAAGAGACATGAACATGAAAAACAGTAAAAAAAAGATAACCACGAACGAGCTGTAATCTCTCTCTGTTTATTCGCACTTCTGTCGAAGGCTTGTGAGAGTTATGGTCCCTCGCTCCTGCGGAACGAACCTCTTGATCGATTTTCTTTCGAACCCTCGTGACCCCGTGTTTTTTCGTTTCTGCCAACCTTAGGATGGTACGATGTAGAAATTGTAGCGGCCAATGAACGAAAAAAAAAAACAGAAAAATATGAAAAAGTAATTGTAGCTCATTGATCGGGATCGTATTACCCTCCGATGAGTTGACCAGACCAACCCCAGTATCTTTTGTTTATCGTTTGTTCGTCCCCCGATAATCCCACGAAAACCCCAAGATACCCCTTATCCTAGCGTGAGAAGCGTCGGTGTGTGTTCATTAAAACGTCTGATTTTGGGAACTGCAGTTGGTCCCCAAATCTGCGAATGGCAGGCGAAACTGACCAGCTAAGAAACTTCTTCGAAGATCTCGGACCTGGACAAGTGGTCGGCCGACAGGTACTCGGTGCTCGGTGTCTGGGCGAAATTCAGCTATCGCTGAAACAGAAGGACGGATACCTTGAAGTGGAGGTGATACGTGCCAAAGATCTGAAGCCGAAACAGGGCAGCAAAGCGATACCAGGTACGACAGGTTCCTCGGTTTTCCTCTAATTCTTTAGCGAGGAGGTTTCTCCTTCTGTGCGCCATTTTGATGAGGAGTTCAATCAGTTATCCTCAACCTTTCGTTTATCAAAGTTCTGTTAGGTGATATACTTCTCACGACAATCTATTAAATGCAATATTTCTTCTTATGAAATATGTATATAAATTGTACGACCAAGATGTTCAAAAGGAAATGGAGGACATACGTGTTCCTGACTTCATGGGGGAATGTGCCATTGCAGGGTTAAATATAATTAATATTTTATCTTTCGTTTAACCACATTCGTGATTAAGGACCAAGACAGGTTACTTGAATACTAGACTATGGATTTTATACATTTATAGCATTCACCACTTTTTAAAATTTGTCAAATGTATAAAATAGTTCATAACATTCACTTTTATAGAATGCAATGTAACCTTTAATACTGAAAGAACATTTGTGTCTGAAAAATTTGAAAATAATTATATAGATCGTCAAGGTATAAACATTTATATAATATTTGTATGAACATCCACAGTCGATTGACCGTTTCTTTGAACAATTTTCTTTTAATTCTTAAATACTCTTGCTTAACAATGCACGATTATGCTCCACTTTTTCTGATATTGTAACTTTTCGGTATTGCCGGTATACGGAAGTCTATTGACTAATAATTATGGTTGTTGTCGCTACTGAAATTCATTACGAGATCCTGGGTTTTTAATCGTTTTTTCTCAAAAGATTATATTAAATAACGATAGAGATAATGTATTAAGCTGCATCCTCAATGACTTGGCTTGAACATGCAACTTTATGGAATGAAAAGCTATCAGGATGATCTGTATGATCCGCAAAGCTTCAAGATCAAAGCCTGAAGTTTAACAATCGCTTTCATCGAAACGACAAAGCTGTATTTTTAGATTTAATATTTATTAATGATATAGAGGCTAATTAAAAGCTAAGACGATGTGGACGTGACTTTGTACTGTGCAAAGCCGAACTGGCTTCTGTAGGGAAGGCTAAATTGATCACAGACTAATCTCGTCTCCATAGCTACCTTCTCGTGATATTAAATATAACAGGCTGAAGTGAACAAGCAATTTCGCTATGTAATAGAATGCTTCTTCCTTGCAAGCAGAATAAGAAATTATTAAAAAATGGACTAGATCATTGGGCTAGTTTCTGGCTGAGCACAGTATCAAAGTTAGCGTCCACCTCGGTCCACTAATTACTCATCCTGACGTAACCGCAGCCTCCTACGTGAAAGTCTACCTGGTCAACGGGAAAAAGTGTATCGCGAAAGTGAAAACGACAATGGCAAGGAAAACGCTGGACCCGTTCTACCAGCAGTCGCTAACCTTCAGAGAAAACTGTCGGGGTTGTATACTACAGGTACGTCTCCATTTCTAATTCGCTAAAGATCTAACATTCTTGACATTCTATCTTCTTTGTGAAAAAGAAATTTTTTATAGAGGAGGGCGTTGCTTAAAGAAGTCTGTTATGATTACAGGTGACAGTGTGGGGCGATTACGGCCGATTAGAAGGGAAAAAAGTGTTCATGGGTATAGCGCAAATCGTGTTGGACGAACTGAACCTCAATGAAATGGTGTTCGGGTGGTACAAGCTGTTCGGCAACACGTCCCTGGTCAGTAGACCTCCATCTCTAGCTGTGTCCCGTCGATCCTCGGCCACGTCCCTAGAGTCCTTTAACGTTTAAGCTGTCCCGAAGCATTTTCTATCGCGCGTAATAGAGATTTTCTTTTCCGACGACGATCGATATTGATCCGTTCGAAAGGAAGCCCCGCGTCCAGGCTTGATCGCGTTTATCGAGTCCCCAGTACAGATCCTCCAACAAACGGAGAATCTCCCCATGATTGTTGCTCGATCTGACGAATCGCAAATCGAAAGCATTCTTTTTTGGCACCGGCGTGAAAAACGTAATCGTAAGTTCCAGCTGTATTTCGCGATTCGTGTTCCAGAATCTCTGATTTTCTGCGCGTTCGAATTTCAGGAGACAGAGAAGCCAAATTTTAAACAGATAATGGGAATTGTCTTTTCATAAATGGTCGTCGATTATGGTAAATATTGGATCACTGGGTTGTTGCATATAGCCGGGGAAATTTCGGGCAGACGCGATCGCGCTGTTGGACGAGACAAGAAAAGTGTGTTTTATTTGCAAGGTGATCGCGAAAATGGGAAAAGAGTGAAAGGTCGTACGGGAGGACATGTCTTTCTAGAAACACCACTAGCACATCACATATCATGTATGGCATATCAGATGAGCCACTAGTCTGTATGTAGACTAGATGTAGAACATAGCGGCCATGTTCCCGGATCGACAGATAGCTTTAGGTACGCACTGAGATCTAGGCTTCGTTCGTACAGTTATTTGTTCGCATGGTCTCACGCGAATAATCGCCTAACATCTATAACCCTTCCATTGCAGCTTCAATATCTTCGGTTACAAACGTCCAATCGATCACTTAGAAAATTGATCTCTTCATTCAAGGACTTTCCTACTTCTAGATCTCAAAATTTATGTCCGAGAAAAATCGTTGTTTTCTTATCAGATCATCTTCAGTATCTATTTGTTGCAATTAACACGTGAGTCACATATGACATTAATCTTTGAGTAGGTGTACAAGTGGTCACTGACTGATGAGGTGAGATTTCTTGGGGAGATTTTATAATATTTTCTATTATCTTTGCTTAAAACATTACTATTCAAAATATATAGAGTTAAATTTGATAGAAAACCACCTCAATACATAAAAATTGAGAGTCTCTAACCTTTATTTCAGCAATTTTGAAAATTCCTTAATTTGACAGAAATTATCCGAGTGAGGTCATGCTTTTCTCCTCTTGTCTACGTATTACGTACAGATGTGCTCTGCCTTGCAAAATCTCTTTCTCGATTGCAAACACTTTCTGTCCGGGCCTCGAGGTAACGATCCTTGTCGATTATGATCCTCGATGATCACGATCCTCGTCGTGATCGTGAATCGAAGCTTCGGGGTTCGTGCGGCTATTATTTCTCCACGTCTCTCTGGCGTCTATCTCTCTGACTCTCTACCGATATACTACATCTGTGTTCCGTTCTTGTTCTCTCTGTCTGAACTCGATGTCGGCTCGCAATATTCGTTATTTTCCTTCCTCTTGTAGCTCGTAGACGCCCTCCATGCTGCTTCGTTGCGCGTTAACCTTGTTAACTTTGTTCTCTTCGAGTCTGCACAATGAAACGCACCCCTTTCCGCAATGCAATCCTCTCTTCGTCTCGATCCGAGCGGGAAGCTGTTTTCTTTTTTTTTTCTTTTTTACAATGCGATTTCACACACTGGATGTATCTGTCTCTCCTCTTTTCTAGAATCGTGTAAGGTAAGTCTCTGTACGAAGTGTCCTCTGTCCAAGCGCTCTTCGATGTCACACTACAGGAGTAGACACAAAAGATTTCAGACACAACACACTACTGATACTGCAACACCTGTTCCTGTTCGTAGTTACCTGCTGATCTGGCCAGAAAATCTTTTCGGACACTTCACAGTCCACCGGTTGTGAAATATTAAAAATATTTGATTTTATTAAACATCTTTTAATACTCAAAAGGGGAGCTTCTTTAATTACAAGTTAGTTGATCATTAATTTTCTTGAACATATGTATGTATAATGGTACTTTGTACTTTGTAAAAAATGAAAATTCGTCTCGGAAGGATTTCTCGAAGACGCAATTTCTTATTCCACTGTTTATTTTCTGTAGACGTAGTCTTCATGTGGAGACGAGTTAAAAATATGGCAATATTCATACAAAATTAAAAATACTTTGGTGACCTTTCGTCGACTAAAAATAGGTAAAGACGTTGAAGAGTCGTTACAAACATACCCGCTAAAAAATATTTGATCAGGTGTCGTGGCTATGATGTACAAGAAAAAATGAAAGTAAAAATACAATGCTGAAATGTACACCTTCCTGATTGACAGATTATTATTTAGTTACATGTGTTAATCTTGTTTGTATAAAATCTGAAGGCAACTAAATGTACTGTGAAAAATCGCCGTCTCGAACAGCTAATTTCTCGAACGATGTACCGGCACCGAAAAGGTTCGACAAGGTGTTCTGGCAAGTTCGGACTCCAGTATTTACATCTAATTATTCCTCTTATGTACGATATGTTTCTGTATGTCATCGTGCCGGGTTTTCAGCAATTGCGTCTGACCGTGATTTTTTCTGTTTTTCTTTCCAGTGAAACCGATACAGAGGCACTCGATGCGAGATCGATGCAAACTCCAACGTGGTGTGCAGTGAGAAAGGCGTGCCGTACGGTAACATAACGTGCACGGGACCCAGTAAACCCAAGTGAAGTGGTGAAGTTGTTCGCGTTTACAACCGTAAGTCCGTGTGAACCACCGCTTCTAACCGGGGGAAGAAAAGAGAAACGAAATAAACCACAGGCTCGCGACCACCGCGCGAAAACGTTCGTTGAAAACTACAGAGAAATGAAAAAAAAGCGGAAAAATGAAAAACCGGAAAAAATTTGTACATAAATTAGGACACTCGAGCTGTGCCGGCAACCAGTGAACGATGATCGAGAACGACGATGATCCGGACGACGATCGACGACCAAAAAAAAAAAACGATGAACCAGATTCTCCGGGACAATTTCGTCGAACTTTTTAGCCAAGGAAAAGAGAAACTGTCGTCGTCAAAGCGTATATGATCTATTGTAAATACCAATAACGATTATACATATATATATATATATGAATTCGCGATACGTATTGCGCGCAGGTGTTTAAATGAACAATTGCCTTGACCGTCGCGTCCCTATTGCCCCGCTGCCATTCGACTTCAACGACGTTCGGACCCTCGTTGATTTTTACTAGCACTTCGATCGGCAAACGATCGAACAGTCCGCGTACACGATTCGGCGAATTCGAGCCAACCGGAAGTCGATCGGCAGTCGCGGGAACCGGGACGTATATCGTGAATTAGCGAATTGTTGTTGAACGTTTAAAGTAGCCATGTCAACTATTTTGCGTGAGCGTGTGCGAGGAAGAGAGAAAGAGAGAAATAGAGAGAGAGAGAGAGAGAGAGAGAGAGAGAGAGAGAGAGAGAGAGAGAGAGAGAGAGAGAGAGAGAGAACGAGAGAGCATGTGAGAGAAATCAGGAGAGGAGTGAATGTGTATTTAAATAAGGAGAGAGACGCGCTGAAAAAAATGAAACTATATCGACTGTCATATATTGTGATTCTGTTAGTTTTATTTAATTGTCGACCTCACGAGTCCGGTGTAACGCGTAAGGGGACGGGGGAGCTGTGTATACAACTCTAGGAGACCTTAATTATTCTCGATACTTGCACTCGACTTTAAAAACGACGCTCGTTTTTTGTAACGTGATATATATATATATATATATATATATATATATATATGTCTGTGTGTATATATATACATATATATATATATATATTTCACTTGAACGAACCGCCCACATTACTCGCATAGAAAACGAGAGCCCGCGGGGGTGGAGACCTCGCGGCGCGTACCACACTGCTGAAGTTAATCCTTTAATGAAGAAAAAAATATATATGAGAAGTGAGTGCTGTGTATGATACCCTTGATCGCGTGGTTGGCGATCGGGGGAGAGAGTGAGATCGAGAGAATGTGCGAATGAGAGTGAGAGAAAAAGAGAATGAGAGATTGAGAGAGAGTCACCGGCGCGCCACGTATATTTCACAATCGAATTTTATATCTCTTAATTCTCATGTTATGTGTTCGATCTTTGTCTGTGCATTCGTCTGGTCACTCGTGGAACACGATACGATGAGCATGCACGTGTACACGGTTACGTCTAGCGATTAAACACTTGATTGAATCGTGTACGATATTATATACATACATATATATATATACATATATTTTCTCCTTTTTTTCGTTGCTGATTGTGCTTGCAAAACATGCGTAACCATGCATTTTCCTCTTCGTGAGACGGAGGTTTAAGAAGAACAAAAGAAACACACACACACATGTACACGGACACAAGTACATGTACACGAGGTGCAGGGAAGGAACAATCACACGAAAACTGTTACAAGTTGACTGTACATCGAAAAACAAGAAAGGAAAATACGATTTTCGCGACCAATTAAACTGTAGCCAAGCTGAAAGTTTCTCACGAACACGCGGACACCCTTTCGCAGCTGAATATTTAGTTCGCGCCCTTTAAAGGGCCCATGCATTTTACAATTTATCGCGGAAAGTTGCGCGAAACTTTCCTCAAACGATGCTCGTAAAGTGTATGGACTCTTCGCGTCGCTTCGCTCCTCGTTTGTTGGTCTTCAAAGGTACTCCCCAGGTATTGATCCACGTCACTGAAGCGATGGACTCCTCATTTTTTACGGGAGACACACTGGAACGTCTTTCTTTCGCTTCATTCACTATTCCGTGGCCAAAAATAGGACGACAGTCCGTTAGAATTCGTGGACGAGCTCTGTAACCTTTCTCGGTGACCTCGACCACATTTTTCGCGTCTGATAAGCACTTTTACAGAAATTTAAAACGGCCCGCAGCAAAAATACGCCTCCCAAAACTTCAATTCCAATTCTATTAACAATTATCCTTTGTAAGAAAATGAAAGTTTGGTCTCTTTTCGTTAATATCTATGATATATAATACTTTGTCCACTAATTGCAGTCTTCTCATTTAAATATCTTTCTTTGTAGTACATCTTCTGATGTAATTAAAATATTAAGTCGTGTTTCAATGTCTGATGAATGTGTTGAAAGATTCTAACAAAGACGTTTTTTAAAAAAATTCGAATCCAGATCAGTGACTACAGCATCGATACCTTCTGCTCTGTTTTGCATTCTGATGTTTGTGCCTGTGCATCCTGCAAAGCTCGCTATTGCCACGCAAACCGTCACGAGATTTTGCGTAACAATCGATCGACAGACACGGTGATCCGAGGCTTTGAAAAGACGAAAGATAAATGCGAACGGTTATTCGATTTACTGGGCGACCAAGTACTGATCATCTGAATTAGGTCTCGCTTGCACGCCATATATATCAGTGGTTGTAAGGAAAAACGCCGCATGTTACAATTTCAAAAAATTTCAGTTTACGCATTAATTGAGCTGCAGAGTATAGGATTTACTTATTCACCAGAAAAAAGTCACGAAAACAAATTCGGAAGCTCAAAAAAATAATGCAATTTAACCGATGTCCTATCTTCAGAATTACTGATCAAAACTTTAAATGGCAATATCTTGAAAGTGAAAGTATGTGACATGCGGCGTTCTTCCTTACAACCACAGATATAGGGTGTGGCCGGACGGGTGATACAACCAAGCAGGGGCTGATACTACATGTAAAAATAAGTCGACAAAAAAGGAATAACATTTTTTCGTTTGACGCTTCGTTTTCGAGAAAATCGAGTTTAACGCCAGGTTCGCGTGCTTTAGTATATGCACAAAGTAGAATTGGTTGACCATGGTCAGACGCGTCAGACGATTCCTATGCAGTAGCACGTGTATTCGCTGCATTTTCAAACTCGCTTTTCTCGAAAACGAAGTGTCAAACAAAAAAATGTTATTCCTTTTTTTCGACTTATTTTTACATGTAGTATCACCCCCTGCTCGGTTGTAACACCCGTCCGGCCACACCCTGTATATTCTTCAGTTCAATTCGCTTGCATCAATAACACATTATCTACTAGAAACTCGTTGATGAAATTTTTCAACATCAAAAGAGAGTTTGAACATTTTCTGTAAATGATATCCCTGGAAGATTTTTCTTCGTACATGATCAAAATTGTTGATGTTATTGGAAAATGTATTAAAATCTATTACACAATGGACAATAGTAGGTAACGTGTTGAGGATTAATTCTTATAACTAGACTGCTGATTTCTATGCAAAAGTTGTCGGTATCAGTTACACGAAACGAGAGTTGTGTAGAAGTTGTTTTCTTCTCTTAATAATTTCCATTGCTTAAAAATAATATGACCAAATTCTTATAGCTATTTTGGGTTTTACATGCGTGGAATCAGTAGTCTAATTATTGCATATTATTTGAAGTGCCATACTTTTTGTTTTATCATTATTTTTCGAAACTCATCGCGACTAATGTCACATCTATTATTCCTTCGCGATGAGTTCGAAACTGCGCGAGCCGTTCGGTAAACCGGGTGATCGATCGACCATTATTGCCGCGAGGTGTGTAAAAAAAGAAGAGAATAGGGAGGGTGGAGGGCGATATCTTATCATATCTGTAACGCGCTTGATTTAGAACGAAAAGCTTTTTTACTCGTGGGAGAAAGGTATACACAAACGAACACACACACGCTCGCCGGCGCGAGCGCGCGCGCGTGCGACGCAAAGCCGAGAGAGAGAGAGAGAAAGAGAGAGAGAGAGAGAGAGCTGTGCGAGAAAAGCGAGTCACACACGCGAAAACGAACAATTTACTTACTGTAAGACGAATTTTTAAGTAAAGAACAAAAAAAAACATTTTGCAAAGTGCATGACTTATAACCAGTAGGCTCTTGGGACAATGACAACGTAATTAACCGAACACGCAGAATATACTCTCTGTACTAGCGGATAACACTCGATTTAAAAGGATAAAAAAAAATGATAAAAAAATATATACAAAAGACTATGAATCATGTAACACGTTCAGTTTGTAAATTCGCCGGTTACGGGCGTTCCTTGGACCCTCGGCGCTATCCGTACGACCTGGATCACCGGTCTGTTCGTTTTTCAGCGATTTGAACCCGTGAGTGGACTGCTATTCTATTTTATGCTTTTAATTACACTCTCCAACACTATGAAATTACGAAGGTCAAAGGGTTAATGTGGAGTAGCTGTTCGAAGATCTACATAACAAGTTTATTGTAAATCATCTCATTGCTCTGTAGAAGCTGCAGAGAAAGATTGGTTTCATTTTATAAGTCCACTCGGGGGTTAAATGCAATTACCAGACGCAGCCGCGGTTGATTCGAAAGAGAAGCTCGGATTTCGGGTTCGATTTTCGATGAGGTCGGCCGAATTGTAAATGATTTTGGGGCACAAAATGAAGGGGATGCGCGAGGGTCCCGCGATCGCGACCTGTTAACGCTTAACGATATAAAAGTACCGCATATCCTATACAGACGTATGACTCTCATAACTTAGTAGCCGGTCTTAAGGGATCCCAGAGACGTGAGAGGGTCGGGTTTGCTTTTTTATACTTGTACATCGAGGAACGAGGTGGTCCGGGTGGCTTGGTCCGGGGTTGAACGTCGATGAAATTCTCGTAGGAAGTTTCGTTAGAGTTCTTTTAGGGGATATCGATACCACACACGACGAACACAGAAGCATGACTACACACCGGTAGGCTGTATGACGTGAAAAAAGCGATAGATAGAAAGAGAAAGAGAGAGATAGAAACGTTTTTATCGTGTTTACGTTCGACGCGATGTCTATATCTGATTTCCGCCTTAATTTTCTTCGCGGTTCCAGCTTTCGTGTAACACTTGTAAATATCGGATAACTATCGACGAAGAGGAACGAATTTACTTCGCCCGGTCGACCCTCGCACGCTCCATTTTCTATTTTGGATACCGTAAAATCGTTTATTTCCCTACGATTGCGTTGTATTCGTTTGACGTACGAGATCGTGGATGGAGTACGCGATTGGTCGAAGTGTAAAGGGAGGATATTTTGCGCAACTGTTTCCGAAGAGCGTGCCGGGGGTCGAACGAATTCGCTGAGGAGACTTGTCACTGTAAATATTGGGTAAATCGGGGGGAGAAGGATCGGTGAAATTTCGAGTAATCCTCGTGTAATATTCGAGTAGCGATCTAGGGATCTCGTTTCTATTTTCTCCGTAGATAACAGAGCTTTTTCTAAGCCGAACAACGACGCAACCATCTCTCTGCAGTCTTTCCCATTGTTCCCGCGACGCGACAAGCGGGGGAAACTTTCGTAAACACCGGAAGAACTGAACGCGAAGAGAATCAAGGTGACCCGTTTTTGATTTTTCTCATCCACATACTCTTGCCATGCCCATCTGTACATAGGCATGCTCAATCTTAGGATCGAACACGCATCGTGAATCACATATATATACATACATCTCTATACATATTATATATATATACACATATACAAACAAGAATAGCATTAACTACGAAAGAAGAGGAAGAAGATGAAAAAAAAATGAACCGAACAAATTAATATCCGACTTTGTACCTATATACTTAATAATTAAACGTAAAACGAAGACGAAATGATGGGCGAGACGCGAGAAAGAGAGTCATTGTGAGCGTGATAGAGAGAGAAAATGAGCGAGAGAGCGAGAGAGAGAAAGATAAAGTACGAGGAAAAATACTTTCGGGGACATCCACAAGTAGAAAGCGAATCGCGAGGGGTGGGGAACGGAAAAGTTTAATTAGAAGCGGAAAAAGAATGGAACGGGTTGGATCGGGGCGAGACAACGAGACGGGCAGCTGAATTTCAAATTTACATGGGATGCAAGGAATCTGCGAGCCAAGGGGTACCACTTTTGTCAAATTTAGAGAGCCAATTTAGGTTTTACGATTACCGATAATAGGGTGTGCGAGAGACGAGTGTGAGAATATGGGAGGAAAGAGAGCGAGAGGGGAAGAGGTACGTGGAGAAGAACACCGTCAACGATTTCTTTACAATGAAACACATTAATCACTCCGTAGAGGCGATCCAACGTAGCGTAGGTGTCCTGTAATCTCGCGATCGTGCGCGATCGATCGCGTGACTCGAGTTCGTTGCTCCGTTGCGATCAGAACAGAAAATCTACTAGATCGTTTCCACGTCGTCGAAGCTATCGAGTGTTCGGAAAAGTTGAGTAAAGCTCACTGATTTTTGTTAAAGAGTAGAGAGATGCAGTAGAGATCGAGGGACGGGATTGATCGCTGGATCGCGCAGGACACCGGCAGTTTCACGGTACACCGCGGAAGAGGAGGGAGGGTTGAAGATCTCGTGTGAATCGTTCGAGACGCGGTTCGCCAGTAGCTTTATAGCGGCGAGCGACGGTAAATTATCCGGATTTTCATTTTGAAGAGAGGAAAGAGAGAAAGAAAGAGAGAGAGGAGAGAGTGATTGCGGAACAACCGATAGAGAGAAAGAACGAGAAACGAGAGAGAACGAGAGAGAGAAAGTGAGAGTGATAAACAGAGAGAGAGAGCGAGAGAGAGTGAGAGAGTGAGAGAGAGAGAGAGAGAGAGAGAGAGGGAGTGATAGAGAAAGGTAGAGTGAAAGTGGGAGAGAAAGTAGAGAAGGGACGACGAAATAGAATGGCGAAAAAGAATTTAAAAAAACAGTACGATTAGACGACGTTCCGTGGGTGTGCAAGAGAACTCGGCCGCGGACTCCGTCGACGATTTCTCTTGTTTCTCAGTTGTTGTCTCTTTGGTTTGTTCTTTGTTTTTCTCGCGTTCTATTGGTGGTATATATTATTGTATGTGATTTCTCCCGTTTTTCCGTTTTGAGGGCTGGTAACGTGGTCCAGGATCGACGCGCGAGCTTCTGTGGATCCTCGACGCGAAATCGTCATTTGCGAATACCTACAGCGAAAATATGATATCTCGATTGGGATTCTTGGTTTCCGTGCTGGTGTTTCGCGGGGTCGAGGAGTTCACGGCGGGATCTGCACGGAACGATTAATATAAAAAAAAGCGTTAGTGACTGTATCCAGTATAATATATCTGATAAAAGATACCCCCGATGCCAGACATGGCGTGTGACAATAAAGTGATTCAATGATCTCGTCGCATTTCAATCGCAGCCACCTTTCACGACACGCAGGATCTCTACACACGATGACACGCGACACTTCTATTATGTGTGCACAAGTACGTATTTATTATGAGGACTTGTGCATACGTACACACAAATATACATATTACATTCATACACAACAGGGAGAGAGGGAGAGCGATAGAGCGAGAGAACGAGAAAACGAGAAAACGAGAGAAAGCGAGTGACAGAAAAAAAGCGAGAGAGAGAGAGAGAGAAAAAAAGAGAGAGAGCGAGAGAGACATACACGTTGTACACAGAACGTTTATATTTTAAATGCGAAACGGAGGTTTTTTTTGTAAGTGAAACTGATAAAGGAACGACGTAACACCGCCGGTATTCAATCGATCACGATGCGTAAAAGAAAGTATTTCCATACGTTTTCCGATCGCTCGTTAATCCGCTGTTAATTGATAATGTCAGTAATATTTTTAACAAAATAAAGCAACCTTATTCAAAGCTGAGAGAATACGTCTTTTTGAATATATCCATTATGTTGTACAGATATGTGTTAATGTAGCTACATTCGAATTCTGTGACTTTTATACGAGGTACACATAAGAGTAGGCAGCATCGCCAGGTCGAGAAAATCGAGGGGAATTAGGTACCCCGTCCGGTCTACGGCACGGGCACCGTGATCTACGCCTTAGTGGGGGACGTTGGAGTATGCGCATGGTGCTGGAATGGGATAATGAAAGGGGAAAAAGAGGGGAATGTGTGAGCTCCGTTTGGAGCTCAACTGGCGACACTGAGAGTAGCCAATCACCATACGAGAACAGACGAGGTATAGGAATAAACCACGGTGTATTATCGAGGTGTTACGACTAAGCACCTCTGTAAGGTTGAAGTTTTGTGATAGATAGAGGTTAGCTCTCTGGTCGCCGCCAGATGGAATACTAGGCATCATCACGCTTTTAGCGTGTTTATGTAGCCCATAACACCGCCGAGGTACTATTAAAGACTGCCAGCCTTATGGGAGTTCGTGTCACCCGAATATTTCGGTGTTCTCTTACGCCCTCTAAGATATATTCTGACTGGAGTGAGAAACAGAAGGCCATCGACATGATCTCGTCGCTGCAGAAGGCTACTGAGGAGATTCTCGTCGGTGAGAAGGCAAATCGTCACGGAACCATATTGATCATCATGAATTGTTACATTCTGTACCGAGCAGATATTTCAGACGATGTTGGTATCAATATTAAAAGCAAAACTCAAGGACAAAGAATTCCTAGAAATATATTATTAAAGCATAATTTTTTAGGAAAATCAACAATTCCTATTTCAAATTTTATACGAGACACCTCAGTTTGTAATTTCAAAACATTTCATAAACGAGAATTATTACCTTTCACTTTTTTATACATAAATGTTCCAAGAATCGATCTGGACAGAAATATTTTGAAAAGACTTTACTTTTTTGAATAAATTAATGCGTGCGAATGTTCATGGTTTAAAAGTTATTCTATATTTCGAGTTTTATGGTCTATTTTTACGAAAAAATTAGATGGCAAGTTGGTCAAGGGAGTGCTCGTTAACATCATTAGAAAAAGGAATTGTTATAAACATTAAACAGCCAGAAATAATAAATTTATCTATGAATTGTATCGAATAAATTAATGCGAGCGAATATTATGGTTTAAAAGTTATTCCGTATCACGAATACTATTATCCACTTTGACTAAAAAATTAGGTGGTCAGATAGCCAAGGGATTGCTTGTGGACATCGCTGTAAAATAGAATTGTTATAAACATTAACCAGCTGGAAATAATAAATTTATCAATAATCGTCACGGCGATCGATATCGATCGATATTCGGCAGAGTGGGGTCGCCGCTCGAGCTCGGCTGAGTGGGGGACGCCGCTTGAGCTCGGCGGAGTGGGTGGCGCCGCTCGAGCTCTCCGTCAGTCAGTCAGTCCGGGCGGGGGGGCCGGCGTGAGCGGACGTGCTGCGGGACCAGGAGCGCCCGGAGACCCGGAGGGACCAGAGGTGGACCAGAGGTGGATCAGAGGTGAACACCACGGCGATCGACATCGATCGATATTCGGCGGAGTGGGGGGCGCCGCTCGAGCTCGGCGACTTGGCGAGAGCTCTCCGTCAGTCAGTCAGTCGGGGCGGGGGGACCAGCGTGAGCGGACGTGCTGCGGGACCAGGAGCGCCAGGAGAACCGGAGGGACCAGAGGTGGACCAGCCTTCTGCTGTGTCGGACCTTGCTTGTACATACCAGACCGGTTGGAGCCGGTATTCGGCGTCGATACATTGAGAGGGTTGGTTCATTGAGACTTGTTCACTCGTATTGCCATTCTCTCTGTTCGTAATCCTACCCACGTTACCTCAATGCATTGCGTTGCCTGGTGGCAGGTAGTTGGCAGAGAGATGGTGTTACGTTTGAACACTTCTCATTGTCTATTCCTCTTGGTGAGGACACGTCAGGTATCGGCTCTGACCGGAGCTGCACTGCAAGCATTGTACGCGCCGCGTCACCTTCGAACTAGAGCCTTCTGCTCTGGTTCGCTCTAGTTTCTCACTTTGAAAGAATCAGAGCCTTCTGCCTGATTCGCCTTTGATCCCCCGTGGATCGGAGACTTCTTCTCCGATTCACACCTTCTGCCCCGCGATAATTACTCGACATACTTGCGTAATTTAGTATAAGTGCGTCACTGTAAGAAAGGGAGCCAGAAGGAATATTGCATTAGTTCTGACTCCCTTTCGGGTCTCTCGTGCAGCAACCTCCTCGTGGTGAGACCTGGGCAATCGGTATTATCCTTTATTTGTAAGAACTTTTAGTGTCTTATGAATAAAGGATAATATCGAGCTAATAGCTGCACATTTAATAAATATGTTGATTTTTCAATAAATTCTATTCCTATACCTATTGTCTTTCACAACATTTTGCAATTTTACCTTCCTTCAGATCAAAATATATGTATTATCCAAGCTGATTTGCCCCGGGCGTGAACAACGTCATATATCGTCTGGTTCTATTTAGGTAAAGAGAGGGGATAGTATTTCGTCGGTGATAGTATTATAAGGCAATTACAGAATGGGTAAATACTATATCATTCTTCTTCTACATGACCAGTATCTCGTCGTTGGTAGAACTTCTAGCGATGTGGTATTTCAGGTCACTGTAAGTTCCACGTTATCCCCGCGCCCGTCGCGCCCGGTTACCGGTCCCGCTGAATAACACAGGGGCTGGCAGTCTTATTTTAGTCTGTGATACTATCACAGACGAGATATAGGAATAGACCTGACACCTTATGGGACTTGGTGTCCATAGGAATCTGAAGTACCGACACCTTAAAATGCCAGTGATAGCAATAATTTTCTTTAAATTATATCCATAATTTGCTATTAACCCGGCTATAAATATTGTGCCCCTAGAAATAATAATAATACATCTCTCTAATTTTATGTATAGAGGTGTTGACACTGAATGGTAACGGGGTGTTAGCACAGACGAGATATAGGAAATGGGGTGCTAGGAACCCAATACCGACGGACACCAAAATGCATTGCGTGTCAGGTCTATTCCTATATCTCGTCGGTGATACTATCTCGTCGGTGATGGGGTGCTAGCAACTAGGGCTGCAGGCGAGCCGAGCTAAGCTCGAGCTCGACTGGTCGAGTCGAGTCGAGACTCGATTGGTCGAGCCGAGTCGAGTACTCGCACGAAGCGAGCGGCTCGCACGATGCGAGTAGCTCGCATCGATGCAAGCTACCCGCATCGAAGCGAGCTACTCGCGTCGACGTCATCGGCTCGCATCGGTGCGAGTTACTTGCATCGATGCGAGTCCAGTCGAGCTTACCGCGGCTCGCAGCGAGCGTGTGATTCGTACGAAATGAACGGCTTGCATGAAGGAATCGACTCGAAATAAATTCAAACGTAATACGACATTGAAGTTCTCGCAGTGCCACGTTTAAATTATTATGTTGGATGTGTCTTATCATGATTATTAATGTATATTTTTTCAGATTTTACAGACTTTGCGAACAGGTTTTAAAAAATTGGAAATTACCAAAAATTCGGAAAAATGCATATTTCCTATTGAAGTTTGGGAAATATCAGGTATATAAAAATTCAATAATGAGATATTGTTAAAACAACCGTTTTTAATTTTTTCCAGAATTTTTTATGTAGTGCATCGTACTTGAAAAAAATAAAAATAATCTTTTCCGATATTTCTTTACCTTTTGTAGGTGTATTATGTAATAGTGAACATTCTTGTATTCAGAAAAATAAAGTACAAACTTTAAAAAATGCAATGCTCTTAAAAAAATAATTTTAAAAATATTTTATTTGCCTATATTTCAATTAATATGAACAATACTTCCAGCAGATACAATTAGTGCAGACGGCAAGGTCTCCCGCTGCGAATCGAATCCCGCTTTTTTTCTTTTTTGTTAACCATATAATTGTTGTAGAGATATATTAAATATATTTTTCAAAGCACCGATCTCACCGAAGCGAACGGCTTACACGAAACGAACAATGTATACAATGTATCTGATGTGTAGCCATGAAATGAGTTTTATTTTAAAGTTTCCAGAGTACATAACTCGTTTATTTATATTAATATGTTAGTTGTGTCCCATCGTGATTATTAATGCATATGCTTTTCAGATTTTCGAATTATGCGAACGTCTTTAAAAAATTGCATATTTTAAAACATTCGAAAAAAATGCATATTTCCTATTGAAGTATGGGAGATAACAGTTTTATAAAAATTCAGTAATGGGATATTGTCGAAATCATTTTTCTTAATGTTTTTCAGAATTTTATATATACCATATATATATAGTGCAATGTACTTAAAAAAAATAAAAATCAACTTTTTCGATATTTCTTTACCTTTTGTATGTGTATTATGTAATATTGAACATTTTTAACAAACGTAAAAATGCAATATAAATATTGCTTTGACAATATATTTGAGAAATATCACTACAACAATTATATGGTTAAGAAAGAAGAAAAAAAAGTGTTTAACGAAAAAGAAAATCATTCGGTGTGGGATTCTAATCGTATCTGCTGGAAGTATTGTTCATATATTGAAATATAGACAAATAAAATATTTTAAAAATTATTTTTTTAAGAGTATTGCGTTTTTTAAAGTTTGTACAATATAATAATTTAAACGTGGCACGGCGAGAACTTCAATGTCGTATTACGCTTGAATTTATTTCGAATCAATTCCTTCATGCATGCCGTTCGTTTCGTACGAATCGCACGCTCGCCACAGTACGCCGAACCATTGACAAAAATCGAAAAAGTCACTGCTTCATATCGATTTAAAACAATGTTCATACTATGTCAAAATAAATCAGTTTTTGAGAAAAAGATTTTAAAAATTCAGTAGGAAATTAGTTACAAGCGAATCTGTACGCGAATTTTAGGAAGATCAAATAGTAGACGTTTGTTGTTCAATTAACACAGATCTACAAAGCGTATTTGTTAAGTTTTCAATATAGGTCCACATGAAGAAGTTGTATAATGCAACTTTTAGTATTTCTTCCACAATTCCGATCACTTGCTATTTATGAAAAAAATTTAATTTAAAACGAAGTTTCAGTTTCGGAAGAACTGAACTGCGAATTCATATATCTACTGAAAACCACCAATAAAACAAAATTTTGTTTATAAATATCGTTTTTTAATGTTTAAATAAATACTATATTTATAATAATATCATATTGTGATTGCTCTCAATATAAATAAAAAACCACTTTGTTTCATGTCTCTATCATAAACAGAACAAAAGTTATTGAATTTTGTCCAAGAAACAGGCATACCGGCGCACTGTGGATCGGTGCGAGCTGAGCTAAGCTCGACTGGATTGATCGAGCCGGTCGAGTACTCGCATCGATGCAAGTAACTCGCACCGATGCGAGCCGATGACGTCGGCGCGAGTAGCTCGCTTCGATGCGGGTAGCTTGCATCGATGCGAGCTACTCGCATCGTGCGAGCCGCTCGCTTCGTGCGAGTACTCGACTCGACTCGACCAATCGAGTCGAGCTTAGCTCGGCTCGCATTTTGCGAGTACTCGAACAGCCCTACTAGCAACCCAATACCCAATACTTTCTCAGCAGTCGATAATAGGCGCGTTCCAGTTTGAATGACTTGCCACTGATGGCACCACGAGCGAAGTGAAAGAAATATTACGAGACACGAGTGATCGAATAATAGAAAAGTTATTATTTAAACAATGAATTTTGTTTGAGTTCGGGTTCAAAGAATCGAGGTTCTACTCCATTGAATCGACTATTTACTATTTTTTATTATACCTAATATAATATTTGATTTAAAGAATGTGTTCAACCACTGAGATAAATTTTGGGCCCTCTGTTCTATGCTTTACCAAAAGAAAATCGAGGGTACCAATTTTCATGTCAATTGCGGACCTCTCATCCATGCTATTTTTCGTTCGTTGAATTGGCGATTTCGGAGCGGTGCGTTCCGTTGGCGCGTCCCGACGCGACGCCTCGCGCGGTTTCGCGTCCCCGGAAGTTTATTACGGTAATCCGGTGGCGTCGATAAGCCCATTACCTCGTGTCTCTGCCGATGCCGTGTAATGTATGCGCCGGAAAGTAATAAAAATCGACTTACACGACCGGCCCGGCTCGCCTCTAGCCGCCACCCTGGTATCGGGGACGCGTGTACGAGGCGGTTCTATCGGGCGGCACGCTTTTAGGTGTCGCTAAAAGTTTAATCAAAGTCAGATTAGCCCGGGAGCCAACTGGGAGACGAAGAGCCGGGTGTGGAGGGGAAAGGGAGGGCCGGGCGTTTTATTAAACGGGACTTGATTAGGGGTTGCCCTGGGCGGAGGTGGATCCTTTCAGAGTTTGTTTTCGACTGGTTTCCACGGAGCCGGCTTTCATTACGCTAGTTTCGCATAATTGACGCGGGATCGTTTAGCAAACCGGGGAAAAACTTGGCCATTCCATCACGGCCTCTCCGCTCCATTGTCGGACCGGAAATTACGGATTGTTTATCTCCGGCTTGAATCGCGCGGCTCCTCTCTCTCTCTCTCTCTCTCTCTCTCTCTCTCTCTCTATCTTTCTCTTTTCTATACTGTCGTCTTCTACGCTTGTTCCACGGGCCGAGATGCTTGTCCACCACAGGTGCGGGAAAACCGACGTTTTTCTCAGAGATTGCATGTCAAAATGAGACTCCGAGTTCCGAGAATTCCTGAGGGGGTATTGTAGCATGACAGGTGGTTTTTTTATTATCCTTTGCAAATTTTGCAGAAGTATTCGATACAAGTTAAGTAGCAGTAAAGCACAGATAAGCTTTATTCCTATATGTCTTTGGAGGATTTGTATTTATTCATTTTCATTCCTATACATATACTTGTCGGTGGAGGATGTAGAAAATTATTAAAGGCGGAAGGAAAGAGAAAGACCGATAAATTAATTCGATAAATTAATATGGCTCTAAAGCGGAAACTTTTTTAGGCTGTTCGTTCGTCAGCCAGCGAGTCGACACAAGGTTTTAGGCGGTAGGCTCGTTAGCGAACGCGCAATACTGATCTCCCGAAATCCGGACGATTAACAGGCGACTCGGTATGAAACACATTTAGGCATCCGTGCAGGATGGTTGAAACTGATTCAGTCTCTTGGTAATCCCTGTAATCCCGAGGGTATGGCCTCGCTTTCCTGGCGAAGTGTCGATCTGGATTCTCACCCTCCCGATGTTTGGATTCTCCTGGCGGTAATAATCGGTTTCGATCATTCATTCACTCGCTATGATCTCGCTGTTACCCAAAACGTTATATTGCTCCGATTCAAAGAAAGAATAAACAAGGGAGCACGAAGAAACGCATTTGAATGGACCCGATCGGATCTTCTTTGGGGCTGGCATTATTCATCATGCTCTGTAGCTTAATATGCTGCACATTAACAAACAATTTTAGTCACTCCGTTGGGTAAAATTATGGCACATATCGAAGAAACTCATTGAAAACCCGCGATCAATGAATAATTGTATAAAGAAAGGATTAAAAGATTAGGAAGGACATAAGAAAAATTGAATTCAAATAAAATTGGAAACAAAAACTAGAGTACAATGCTATCGGCACTGTAAGCCCTTTTATTCGGACAGCCGCTTAATTTTAATCCACTGTATTGAACTACGTAACACACACAGATAAATCCTCTTCGTTCTCCGAGCAGTTATCGAAAACCCGAATTTTTTCTCGTAAGTTGTAAATGCATAGAATCCCCAATAGCAGGTTTTCTACTAGATCTTTCCGTTTTTTAGTCCGCGAACTAAACCGGGTAAACAGCATCGTTAGTTATCCCGGTATCGCCCGAAACGGGCGGGAACATTTGGACAAAACAATTGAGGAAATCCGTTTAATCGTCGAGCAGCTAAGTTCTTTAGTTCTCTCGTATCTCGTTTTCCGCGGGCAGCACGAAAGAAACGCGACGCGGGCAACCGGTCGTTAATTATCCTTCGTATTCTGGCGACGTAAACGAAAAAAGAAAAGGAAAACACTCCGGAACGATTTCGTCGGCGAGCCCCAGGTCTCGAAAATATGCGGCCGTTTTTCCGGCGCTGAACAATAAAACGAGCGACGAGTTTTCGTGTCCGAGCAATAACGCGGTCGCGTCGGAGGCGGAGCAGCGTGAAAGTATCCGGAGGGCACCCCGCCCATTAAACACGAACCTGTCGTGGAAAGAGGCAACGAATCCCATCGGATCGCCGTCGATCTTTTACGTAAATCTTCCCCGGATCGTGGATTCCGATCCGCCGCGAGCCCGCACGCTGCTGATGAATATAAATTCGAGCGTGGTTTAGTTTTATCTAATTATTCCGTCGTAACTCAACGCCTAACGAGGCTGCGCCTTCACGAGAGAGGCTCCGGGTCGAAATGGTGTTTGACTTCCTCTAAAAAGACCAGCGCTATTCCGAAATTGTTTTTCCTGCTTTGTTCATTGTGATCGTTAACTTACTGATTTATACGAGTCGCGCAAATCTATTGACTCTGCACAATAATTAATGAAACAGAGCCTTTTTATGTAAGATCCATCCGTAGTGTAAAATATAATTGAATTTTTTAAATTACAATCGATGTTATTCGTCTCACAATCTGCTAATGTACTTGTTCATAATTGGAACACAATAGGAAAATTCGAAAGAAATTGTTGAATAGACGTTCTAGCGTTGGCCAGCACAACAGCGAATTATTTCTATCGATGACCAAGCAAATTCGTACAAAGCGAAGTCGTTTATAAAACGTCGAGCGTTCGTCTCTCGGCAACGAAATTTCCCTCGGACTTTGCTGAAAAGCGACTGACTTGCTGGCTTTGAAAACACACTTTGCTGACCCTTTTTCATCAAGGATTCACTCGATTCCCTTGACAGTGGCGATTTGTAAAAATTTGTGGAATCCAGAATACGATTGTCGTGTTCGACAAGTGTGATTCAACACTTTGACTGCCTATAGCCTAGTCGTCTCAAAAATTACTAAAACGCAAAACAACATAATGAAATAAATCTATTCTCTACAAGTTGAACAACAATTAGGTGTTTTGACATTAAACTATTAAAAATCTGGGAAGCCTTGTTAACCAATTTAGAAACTATTGACTTTTTCGATCATCTTGCTTTTTGTAAATTTGTATCACCGAATATATGCCACTTTTGAAGCACTCGACAGTCAAAGTGTTAACGAAGATGGCGAATAGAATAAGAACCGTGTGTCAAAATCACCGAGAAGTTTCGAGGCGTTAATGGCGCGAGTCCGGCGCAGATATCGCGTAATTAATCACGGGGTGGCGCGGCGTGTCCTTAAATAATCCTCTAGGGAGGATCGAAGATCGGTTGGGATCAGATGCAAATCAGATTCATTAGCGTTAAGCCGTGCGGGGGCGGAGGGCGGAGCCGATGTCGGCGGACCCTTCGACGTAAACACTGCGTCAACCTCCGACCCGGCCATCCGAGGGTTGTTATTGCGCGGTTACCCCGACCCGCCACCTCCCCGCGACCCGACATTCGTCTCCTTGGTGAATACGTGCACCCTCTCGAGATTCTTCTTTTACGGCCTGCCACGTACCCCTACGATCCTCGTCCTTTGCACGAACGTACGATGAAGCGAGTGCGATTCCCTTCGAATAAACGACTATTCATTTTCAGTGGCTCTGAGCATGAATTTTTTACAGCCGACACACTTTTGTTAGCTGTAAAAGTTCTTTACGATTTGAATTTACTTCCGAGTAAATCAAAACTTTAGACAGCAATTATCGGTTTTGAATAAGTAATTTTTACACCTTGGTGTCCCTCGATGTTAAATTGTCACAGTGGTAAAAAATCGACGAAACGACAAAGTAAACAGGCATTTTTCAATGTCTTTTTTCAAATTGATGAGTTAATTTACATTTACATTGTCAAGTCTCGAAGTTTCGGGCAAATTTACAAATAACAGAACAGTATAACTTACTTCGGGAAAACTGTGTCAATTGACACGAGAGACGGATGAGGGTTAACATGATTTTTCGAGAACACCTTTTATCGACATTCCGCAACATGAAAATTCGCAATACAGTACATACCTTTCGAGCTTCGAATCGACGTCAGCGACGACGTGTTGAACAGTTTCCACAGGCAGCCGCGGTATACTTTATTAAAAAAAGGGGTGGACGACTCGATCAGGCTCCCAGGCAACACAACGGTAACCGTGCGCAGTCGATCATTCGTAATTTAATTAAAAACTGAATCGTGTTCCGTTGTTGCGGGTGATCTCGGCCGGTCTCACCCTCTTCCTCATTTATCGTTCACCCTCGGTCATACTTTCGATATTAACGCGCCGCAATGACGCCGGGGATCAGCCGCACGTGCTACTAGGTAACCACTCGAATTAGAACCGGCGCGATATGGAATAACTCGAGCAAAACCCACAAAGGGGGACGGTTTCCGCGGAGCCGAGCGCTAAAACACGAAAAGAGTGGATGAAATCCTGGAAAACGGCGAGTCACGATCTTTTCGACCGGGGTCGATTTCTCGGTAAATATTTGATCGCGACGCGATCGTTAATCCGAATGCACGATCGTGACCGCGCGTGCTGCTGTCTAAATGGCTTTCGAGGGGCTAAACGAGCGGCTTTACACGTGTTTGCCTGTGGCTTCCGGTTCTGTTTGCTTAGGACCGGCGGGATCCGCTCAGTTTCAACCGCTGACGGAGAAACGCGGAAACCCAGAATCCTGCAAAGTTCTTAATACGTTCGATTTTCGGTACGGGGGAACGATGTGGGGGACGAAGGGGGCCGCGGGAGCACGTGGCCCCTCGACGATGAATTAAAATCACGGCGGGTCAACGCCGAATATTCCACACTTAATCACGCCGCTTGACACGCGGGATTACATCGCGTATAATCGGATAGAATGCCGTATATTAGATTTCGTGGAGATTGAAACTATCTTCGGTCTCCCTGCGACGATTATTAGATATTAACCCTTCGCGCGTCTTGCTCGAAGAATATTTAGTAGGCTCGACGACGGAGGAGCATTTATTCACTAGAACACTGAAAACATTCCTTTTCGTCTAAAACAGACTCCATGCGAGTTGGCAACCATTTTTGGGAACCTCGGCTCCATTTTTATATTTAAATACTCTCAATCTGATGTGATTGTAAAAGTGAAATACTTTAAAACGACAGACGACTATCTAAATGTTTTTGGTCGACATAAACCCCTTCGCCTACAACATCGTGTAAGAGACGTGGTGAGAAATGCGGGTGAAAGACAAGAAACACGAGGCTGATCCGTGGTACTTCGATTGGAATAAAGGTAAACAATGTGAGTCAGGGCTCGTGGTTTCACAGTGGTTGTTGTGGATTGTGGTTCGCGCCATCGTGACTTAATTCATAAGGGAAGGGGTTAAAAAGAAATAGAAGATAGTTTTCAAGGAAGCGGCAAGGGAACGGATTAATCGTACAAAATCAACAATGCCACGAGTATAAATTTCCACGCCGGTGGCGTGTTCGCACCGTAAAATTCTCCAACAAAGAAGTCGGTGGATCGCTTATTAGCGGACGCAATAACTCACGCATGAGATATGCGACACGGGATCGAAAAACGAAAAATGAGTCGGTCGGTTGAACACGCTTTTCCCCAGGCTCGTCGACTTTCCACCGCGCCGGTAAAGAAGCCCCGATGCCGCGTTACCCGGACGATTATTTAAATTTATGGGCGGCGTCTCGATCCCGTGAAATCGGGATTAAGGATCGCGGCTGCGGAGGATTACGCTTTCACGGTTCGGGACGCGCGCGCGTGTGCGCGAGAGTAGATATTTACTCTCGCGCTTGTTTTTCTCCGAAAACTTGGAATCCGCTCGGCAACGACGACGATCAAGTTGTCACGGGTGCGATGTCGTTCGTTTCCAGTTCATAAAGTCCGACGCGGCACAATGCTGGCTAACTAGGCGTGGTTCGGTTTGAAGAGGGTCACCCGGGTACATTATACGGCGGCGGGTACACGCCTGTGTGCGTTGGTACCTTGCGTTTCACACCCGGCAACATCTTTTGACAGGTTGATACCGTAGTTGTGCCGAGCACGATGCAACGCGTGTCAGGGGCCGCGATGCTCTCTACCTCTCCTGTCCTGGCAGCGCACCGGTCGGGTCCCGCGAGAGACAGTGAACCTTTTAGCCGAAGACTCGCCGAGCGGTTCCCCTGGTTAATTACTTCTTGCCCGATACCTGCCCGACGAGGTATTCTTCTTCGTCGTTAACACACTCCGCCGCGACTTACTTCGCAGCGACCGTACCCTGACGTGCAATCCCATTTTTCCATGCTCGCAGCTTCGAGATTGCACTTCAAGATATTGCAAGACCCGTGTTTCGACCACCTCAGTATGCACCTTGTTGATTAACCCTTGTGTCGATACCTGGGTACCTGACTTTAAGCACGTTCATCGCCCACTCGACGACCACAAAAATTCCGATTTCTGGTGTTAACACGTTATCTACCCCTGGGCATCCCATAATTTTTCTAAACCAACAACTCACCCAGAACAACGTAATACAATATTCTCATTTGGGATTATTATTCATATAGAAGTTGGTTTTTAATGAAAATCCTGTTATTACCATGGGTAATTTAGCAGAGTATATTTATCACTGCAGAAATAAATTTTTACGTTTCGAGAAGTAATTTTGTCACCGAAATACAAGTTACATAAAATGTGTTGATTTGTTTTTAGAATTCACGCGTTCTTGAGTTGAAATCGCTCGTTGACCCGCGGGAATACGGTCCGGGTGCCGTTCTGTCTCCGGATCCTTCTACTTCGCTCAGAGGCCTTATCTCGGCCCTGATCTCCGCCATTCCGCGTTTCCTAGCGCGCATATACATGTGTACACCGACAAAGTGACAAGTTTTATCGGTCCTGGTAGATCTCGATAGCGGGATGATGTATACGCGTGGGCGTGGCACCTCCGAGGACCAAATTATAGTCCTGCAATGGACGCGAGGATGCCGGGATGGCACCGGGTTAGAATCTGCCGGACCCACTCTTTCCATCCCCCGGTCCCCTTTTCCCCGAAGTCCTATTTTTCCCGGCGAGTTCTTCCCGGCATTGTTTGGCCCGATGACAGGTGTTTGTTCTCGAATCGATCTCTCTCCCGTGCACGTTCTCCCCCGAGGCTACGGTTACCGTTCTCCGGCATCGAGCAACGATTTTCATTGCTTCGACGGCGTTTCGCCATTAGCATCGGCGCCGAATGGCCATCCACGGTCCACCGCCAGAAGCAGACGCGGCGCAAAAACCTGCCAGCCTTGTTACTCCTCTCCCGATGACGTACCTCTCTTCATCGTAATCGTCCGCGCGGAGAAAACCCGATGACATTTTTCTTCGTCGTGGCATTTTAGCGCGGCCGTACGCCCGTTAATACTCCTTCGATTATATTATCCGCGATGTTATGGCGCGCGTAAACCCGCCCCACGACCATAAACATCGTCGGCGAGCCTTCGCTCTTTGGGAAAAGAATTAAATATTAAACCTTAACAGTTCGGCTTTCTCGAATAAGTAAAACGATTTTATCCATAAACTGATTATTTTACACCATCAGACTAATGTGTTTGATAGGTGTTTTTTGCTGGAACTGCTGTGAATACTCTACGTCATCAACACGTCCTAATAAAAAAGAAGATAATTTTTACTATGCATAAACTGATTATTTACGTCATTTTACAACAAGGGACGAATGTGTTTCATAAATGTTTTTTACTGGAACTTTTTTGACTATATTTAAAGAACAAAGAGCCTCTTTGGATTTCCATCGAGCCGTCGTTAGGTGAACGATGAGGTTTCAGGGAGCGAGGAACCTGTTAACCAGCACCGATCGCCACGAGTTTTGACAAACCCTGCTAAGAAGATTAGAAGCATCGGCAGCGGAATTACAGCTCGGTTCTCGATTCGACGTCGTGCAACCGATTTCCTGTCATTCACTTTGGATTAGGCGACGAAGAAGGCTCTAGCACCCGTGAAAAGCCCTTTCGAGCCAAGTAACCGATCATCCCGGTTCCTCTTCTTCGTTTTGGGTACGGTTTCGGCCCGCGCCGTTCTCAAGATTTTTGTTTGTTGCTTCTGCGGATTAAGCGCAACCCTACTGGGTTATTCGGCGCTAGGATCCGCGACGACTTTGTCGCCGTGGCCGAAAGAATGATCCATTCTGCTTTTCCGGCCGGGATGATCGCGATGACGGTGCACCGGCGTCGTCGTTGTCGTTGCCGCCGCCGCGCCGCCGTCGTCGTCTACGTGTTCCCTTTAACGGGATCCAGTAAGCACCCGACTGAACCAGTCCAGAACACTTTGCCCGCGGAATGCGACAATTATTCCGTGTTCCCGGAAAGGAATCGTTCGTGAGCACAGCCGGCGAATTCCAGCTGCTCTCCTGCAAATGAATCTTTTTATCAATGGTCGCGGATGGCTGAATAAAAATATAAAACGAGTTTCTCGTTTCTTACTTTTCGCACAGCTGTATTCGCCACGCGAGCATTCGCCGCAGAAGATATGCGGCCTCGGGATCGTTTCTCGTCACGGCATGGTCATCGTTCGACCCACTCGATCATGTGTTTCTCGGTTCAGTAGTGCCTTTATACATATGTATAGTAATATTGCGGATCTTGATAAAAAATTGTGTCAACAAATTGTTTAGAAGAGGAGTCAAAAGGAGTTTCATTCTTTCCTTAATGATTTCGATCAGCTGAAATTCTGTAGTGATAGGGTGAAAGAATAACATTCATCGCGTTCTACCTTCATTGTTTTCACTTTTCACACACAATTATCTGAAACTCAATAGAAATTTTATCAAGAAGAACAGTTTTATTACAATATTTCCTGTTCGAAACACTTGCTGAACGGATTATTTTTTAGCACCCCTCCAGTTAAGGGTTGAAACGCAAGATTCAACACAACAAAGTGAAATTCAACATCAAAGACGAAATGGTAGAAATCATTCTCACCGTGTAGACTACGGTTTACTGTCACTCTGTCGTAAGTTAATGCGGAACATATTTCTCTTGGCTGCTTTCACCCGGGTCTATCGATGCAAAGGGCGATCGTGGGCGCGGCGGCACGGACACGAAGAAAGAAAGAAATCCATGGAAATAGCTGTCCGTTGAAAAACACGGGATCCAACGAGACCACCCCAAGGTATGCGGTAGCCGGCATTCTTGTATCTTCGCAGGATCTCTGTGTTTTACAAGCCAGCTGTGTATCGTCCTGCATTGTTGGTCCTTTATGTACCGCGTGCTCGGTCCGCTCGAGTAGTTCGGCTTGACTTCGCGGTGTTTGTTCTCGGGTTCGTAGAGTAGGAGACGTTTCCCCGTGTACGCCGTCAGGATCATCCTCCCGCTTGTCGGCTTAGCTTTCCAGGATTACAAGGATTTCTTTATTTTTCTAGCCGACCGTGTCTCTCTCCTCTTCCCTTCTTTCTCTGTGTAGTCGTCTTGTCCGTTCCTCATTCCGGATGATCGAGCTTCTTCTTCCGTCGTCGACCGATCCTTGTTAGCATTCGACGACCTCGTCGGACAACAATGCGCGCCGCGTTTGACTCCTTCGCTCCGTTTAAGGACACATTTCTCGTCCCCGGACGATTCCTTAAATATCGAAGGTAACGGGTAAACGATCGAGAAGCCGATCGATCGAGGTTGGCTCTTCGCGAAAAAAGCAGCCCGAGCTTCGAATGGGATTTCGTTAACGAGCCCAGCTCGTAAAACTGCTCCGCGTATTTAAATTCCGCTGCTCTTTTTCTTCCTCCCTCGACGATCACCAATGTGGGAGAGAGACAGAGCGCAGACCGCAATGATCCGCGAGGATTGACGTCGACGTCGATCCCGTTTGCAAGATCGCGCGCGCAGAAAACGATCGTGGCCGGGACGACCGCGGAAGCGAGGCAACGCAACGGGCTCTCGAACCAGCCCGAGCGCAGCCTGTGCACGAGATAAACGAGAAACGTGCAACAGGCGTGAATGAAACAATGGCGGGCCACGTGTCGACCAATCGCAGAACAGCCAGGAGTCCTACCCTGCGTGCAGGATCCGAGGCTAGGTGGAGCCTGCCGCAGTAGATCTGCGCGATCCCCCGATCGTTCGGCTCGTGGATCCTCTTCAGAGTCCTGCCCGGGACCATTTTATGCTATTTTTCTCTCGTTTTTGTGGATACTCTGCTATAGGATCCTGTACCCAGAATTGGGCAAAAGTTTTATTTAAATTAAAATCTCGAATAAAGTGGGATTTTCCAAGTGGGTTTTAAACCCACTTCATTCGAAATTTATATTGCAATAAAATTTTTGCCGAACTCTGCCTGTACCCTTCAAATCGACCATAGGTGTCGCAGACGTTTTTTCAAGTCTACCTTTACGAAAAAACAGCATTTTTTATTTTATTACGCTTTTAGTATTGTATACTCTTCGGAGGATTCTGGTTCTAAATTTTGGAAAATTTTCCATTGTTCTTTGACAGTAGGACCTAGTGTGAGCCAAAATTATTTGCTCTACATATTGTAACGTGATAGCTAGTGTGCGAGTAGCCGAAATTTCGGGTTCGGGACGGGTCGGGGTCCCGAAAGTTTGCAATATTTGGGTACTCGAAGTTAAAGTGGGGGAAGTCTGTGATTAAAGCAGCGATAAATAACTCTATGCATATTAACCCTTTGCACTCCGTTTTCGCCGATAATGCGATATTGGAAATATGAACTTTAAATCCACTGCCGCTGCTACGGCGACACGACTGTTTTGCTTACTAATATAGTGCTGGAGTTGTTTGTGTACTATATGAATCACTAGGCTGGAGTGCTAAGGGTTAAGATGTCCAATCATCGGTTAGAATAATATTTTGATTTGTAGTAAACACCGTTTACTAAACGCTGATTTGATCGCAGACTTGCCCCAACTTTAACTTCGTTTACCCGAATATTGCAAACTTTCGGGACCCCGACTCGACCCGACCCGAGTACCATTTCGGGTACCCAATCTTTATAAACTTTCGGGATCCCGACCCAAAATTTCGGATACCCGGACACCCCTAGTGACAGCACATGATTTCACGTGGTGTGGTAGTGTAGCGTGTTTCCACTTTAACTCTCGCTCGTTTCTGTAAATAATCTTGTTGAACAAGGTGATTTACAAGATATTTAAAACGTGTATACAGTTTGACATAATCACTCAATATACCTGGAAGATGCTGAATCAGACAGACCTTAGAATTAGATCATAGAAGCTACTTTCAGTAAATTCAAACTTCTAACAGAACATACACTTGTTTATTTAGATTCGTTTGGAGAATCCTAGAGATTCAACAGTCTGGATTCATTGTCCTCCGAATCGAACAGAACATACACTTGTTTATTTAGATTCGTTTGGAGAATCCTAGAGATTCAACAGTCTGGATTCATTGTCCTCCGAATCGATTTTATAGGGAAACTGTAGAGTCCAGCTTCCAGGTCACGTGCACGAGGAAGGAAGTGCAGTTTGACAAACTCATTAGTCGAGCTACCGGTGTTCTACCCGGGCCCAGTTAAGGAATGGCTACATCGTATCTAGCCACGGAGCGCATCGTTCTGCGTTGCCCGCGATGATGGAACAGATAACGCCGTAGTCGCCTAAGCTGTGCATGCGTGCATAACGTCCATGCACGCCGGTGTAATTGATCGACATCAAGGGGGTACATCACCGGCAGATGTTCGAACGCGCCCTCACCTCCATCTGTCTCTTTCATAAAGAGACTGCCGTTGCGTTGCATTACGTTGCGTTGCGTTGCGTTGGTGCACGGGGCCCGTTCGACCCGCGACTACATACCTGTGACCGGCGACTGTACGGGGTGATTTCAGAGTTCCATTCACCGCTGATAACGTAATTGAATTTCGTAGGGGAGACGGAGACGGTGACAGGATGAAAAATTGTGCTGGACCGCGTGGAGAATCGATGCTTGATCCGTGGGGACCAGAGCTGGGTAAGATAGTTTTTTAAATATTAAATAATAAATAATCCTATTTATTTTGAAGTATGTGCGTACAACTTTAAGAATAAAATATTTTATTTGATGCAGTAATTTTTGAAAATGGTATTTTATTTTAAGAATATTGGAAATATGTGTAGATTGTCTTTATTTTCAATTTCAATTTTAAATATTATTGCTGAAAATAATGATTCGGATTCAATACATTTATGAGTATAAATAGTTTCCTAACGATAACAGACACTGTATGTGTACGCGGTTTCCCACAAAGAGACTAAAAAAGGACATTGCAGCTCGCCATGAACGAAGTATCAAAGCGAACAGTGTCCGAGCTTGTGACTTCCGACTCACCCGTTAGATCTTGCAAGTTCGGACGCAGCGGCCGGTGCACTCGCAGGACGAGTATACCTAATAGGCAGCTTTATACGTGAGACTCAGGCTCGCGATGGGAGGCGTGCCGCGAAAATTGCATCATTTTTCACGGCACGCGGGCCCGGGCCGATTCAAAAATTCCCGCGCTGCTCCGGGACGGGACACAACAGCCGAAGAGGGCCAACAACGGGGGAAGTCCCGGAGCGGGCTTGAGCAGAGTGCACACGCGGCTACAGTAGTGGAAGATATGTGTCTTGCTGCGCCCGATAAGATCGCGGGTTTATTAATTAAGCTCTGCAGTCGGATGAGCCTTTTGAATTCCGTTGTAAACACGCATCGGGCCACCGATCGGGCTTGTCCGGGTGTTACGCGCGTACACGGGGACGTCTCTAATTCGATGATCCGCCCGGATCCTTCGACGCGTGAAGCGGATCCGCGCGGACAACCTGTCCGTGGCTGTTCCAGGACTCCTTTTCTGCTAAGGAACGGCCGCCGCGGTCGACAAGAATGCGGTGGTATTAACCGAAACTGGCGAACCTTCTCGAGAACGTTCGGCCTCTCCTTTTTTTCAGCAGGAAAATTCTCCTCGAGGTTTTAACCCATGTTGCAATCACTGTGTATCCAAGGCTCCAGTTTCTTACTTGCGTTCAATATTTCTTTGATTGTGTTGTGAGGATGACAATTATCATTGTTGAAAGCTGGCCAGAATGTGAGTTCAGAAAGTTTGTACGAAACGAAAATTTTTCTTTGTCAAAATGGTTAAATATGTGTGAGGTATAGCTGTTTTCTTTCATTTATTCATTCACGACTTACACTTCATCAAACGTGAAGATTTTTGGTAGCACCACTGCAGAGGGTTGATATTCAGAGAGCGGTGGAGTGTTGTTGAAGTTGAGGACGGTTTCGGAGTGGTGCCAAAGCGGAGCACCGTGTCTGTGGATCGCGGCGGATCATTATGAATTTCGTGCGGTTTCCCCGGCGTAATAAATTAGTCAAAGACGCTCATCAATTTTATGACGGGAGTCCATAGAGAACCGATGCCTAAAACATCGGCCGTCCGGGGCACACTGCCACGGCTCTGGATAGCCTCGAACGTGATGGATGATTTTTCTTTCCCATATACGCGTCCGAGAGTTCGGGGGCCCCGGTCCCGACGATCGTCTCTCTGCTCTCTGTTGCTCTCATTTGCGCACATACCAGCACAACCACCCACGTCAGTGTAACCGTGCCCGTTCACAGTGTGCACGGGGTTTTGCTCGCGAGCGCGCGCACGCGCTCCGCAAGCCCCAGACACATTAGCGAGCAACGGCCGCGATTCATGAATAATAAGTGGCGCGAACCGACTCTGTTTTGATCCTTGTACCAGTTAGCTCACCCGCGGACGATACCGCAAACCCGAACCTACCCGGTTTTCTTCCCATTAACCGAACCGCGAAGAGTCAATTGGATAGCTCCTCGGCAACACCTCGCATCTATCGATTGCTATGAATTTCGTTTCGTATTTTCTAGTGAAGAACTCCTCTTCTCGTCGACGTTTCTGGAAACAACTGTTAGATCGTTCAATGAAATGCTGAGTTTCGAGTTGCTGTCTCACCTACTCATTCCTAGCGAGCATACATGAGATTGTGAAAGTAACATGACTAGAAACAGAAGAGTCAATTTTCATTTCAAGCAACATGTTGGAAACTTAAAGAAGCTGGGTTTGTCCGTAAACCTTTGATCCTAAAAGAAGAAGGATAGTGTACCGCGTCGCGAGACAACCGATTGGAAACCATGCTGCTGGTTCTCGCGTCGAATTGCCTGAATTACATGTTATTTGCCGGGAAGACCACCCATCAGGCTCGTTCAATTATGTCGGTCGATTCCAGGGGAGGATCGATCTACTTGGCCAGCTAGCGTTAACCGCATCGATCGTGCTTTCCAGTGGAACCAGCGTAGCAGGCCGATGGAAGGATCGTTTCCACCGACTGTGTATTTGCATACACGTCGATCTCCAGAGCCGTGAGCGGATCGTTATTTTCGGGCCGGTCTCGCGATACAATATTCATAAGCGATCCTATATCGTTCGCACGATCGCTGGGCCCGATTGTTTTCCGTGTGCTCGCGCGCGCGCGTTCCTTTCCAAAGGACGTAGACAAAGGAGTGGGGGAAATCGTGGAGAGAGGGCGAAACGGGCCCTAAAGGACCAGCGGTGCGGACCCCACTCGGGCCCCGAGTTTTACACACGTAAGGAGAGGATCGATATATCGGTATACGGGCGGAGGAATGATAAATGGCTGTGTCGAGAGATGCGCGGATAACATAATGAGACGTATTGTGCCGGCGAGGGACCCACGGGGACCGGGCCCAGAGCTCTCCCGAGACCTTCTGGGGCCTCGAAAACTTTGCTGGGCCACGGAGAGACGCGCTACCCTCCCGTCTTTCCGGGAACTGCGATTTTCTCGACGGAACCGAGAGATTTCCTGACGCAACCGACGCGGGAGTACGGGCCCACGGATTCTGCGAAAACGAGCCTGCGCCTACTTTTCCCACGCGCCACGATTTTCCGATGAAAATAACGGCCAAACCGCGAGCCGAATCGACCGCGACCGCTCTCAACGATTCGAATTGTTTTCGGCCGCTGCTTTTGGACATTGATGAGGTTCTCAACTAATTTTGTAAAATTCTGTGTCGTATAAACGATCTTAGACGGGCCTGTGCTTTCAGTGCATTTTAAGGTGCCTCATAAGGAAAATTGTAAAGATGATCTGCACCTGTTACAAGATAAGGGATTAAAATTGATTTCTCTTCGTAATAATTTCAATAGGCTGAGTAGCACGAGTAAAATATCGTTGAAAGTGGTACAAGGATATTTTGCCGGAGGCAAGTGCTATGTGGATGCGGTTTAGCGGTAGCGTCTCGCGAGCGAGGTGTGCGGAGAAATTGCCCGAGTCACGCGTGAATGCGGAGCTTCCGGTAATTAATAGCGCAGTAGCTTTGTGCGGGGTCGATTAAGGTGAGGCGTACCGCTGCGACAGATCGGTTACCCCGTCACTCGGCAACGGGAGTCTTCTTGCGGCCTGACCTATTGTCTTCGTGGCGAGAGGTGTTCCGCGCGCAGTCTGTCATCTCGGGAACCGCGGCGGGCGGCGCGACGCGGCGTGACGGTGTCCTCCCGACAATGATTTCTATTTGTAAACGTTTTGCCAATACTTTCAGTGCCCGGCGGGTAGTCGGGCCGATACGATCGAGGACACCTTATCCGAGTGACCTCGAAAACACACCTCGTAATTGCAGCAAAACACCCGGGAGAAAAGGAGCGAACTATCTGCGCCGGTTGATCTGTGAAAGTCGCTGAAACCGAGGAAGAACGTATACCGCGCGCACGGAGACAAAAGCCCGGGGTGATTCGTCACTGACGATGAGAGCCTGGGTCTCGGATGACCCTTTCCAGGTGGTTGCTGCCTCTGTGCAGTTAGGCTACGTCAAAGTGTGCTAGCTGTACGAGAGGATCCGGCCGGTTATCGACTGGTCGTCCGTTTGGGGTATGTCGTAGCATCCCCTGTGACCAAGAAAGATGACAGGTTACGGCACAAGGAGGTCGTGACGGGTCGCTTGTTCCTCGAAGCGATGACAGAGGCTTCCTTGCCCGGCGTCACCTCATCCTTGAAGTATCCATCTCTCTCGCTCCCTCTCTTTCTCATTCCCTCTCGCTCTGCTTTGCGGGGTGGATGACGAAGAAGGAAGAGGAGGAGGAAGAGGAAGAGAAAGCGCTGGTCGACGCTGGTCGAGAGAGGGTTGCCGAGCGCAGGGGTGAAACGTAGAAGTTGGAGGTTAGGCTAGGGGTTAGATAGGATAGGGAGTGTCGTCATGGCTACGCAGCAGGGGGCGGGGCAATCGATACACCCTCGCCTCACGCACTAAGCACACGCAATGCGTTTATAACACAATGAAACAATGACGACCGCCGCGAGGGAAGGGTGTTAAGGGGCTAGAAGGGAGGCTGCCACTGCCGTGGGTGCAATCGCGCCTTCTACTTCCGAATGTGCGTCTACATACACTCTCGTGCGCGTGCACACAGATACGTATACACACGATGTCCTACCCTGTTGCCAGTTTATGCCGACGACGGTGTTCGACGATCGTCGACGATCCTGTTTGTTTCGGCTCGTTTTTCACGCGTATCTGTGACAGCGATCTATGCGCGGCAACGATCGATTCGCGTTCGTCGTTCTCATCCGGGCATATAATTCGTAAATTTTTTCCCCTGTCAGAGAAGACGTCCGCTTAACGACGTTGATTTCCTTTTAATCTTCTGTTTTTTTCCTTCGGACAACTCTCCCTCCATCTTTATTTTCTTTCATTCTTTCTGGCTCTGTCCTTTTGACTCGTTTAAGCGTGTCGATCGTGAGAAATCAACGCGAACGCGTCGGAGCAGAACGACTTCTAGAAAGCGTGAAGCATAAGGAGCAGCCCGAGTAAATTGGCTAATCGGTAGACAAAAATCGGATCGCGCGGACAGCCATCAGGCCCGCCATTGTCATTTCCGAGATCCGGGGATCCTACTAAGCCAGCTCGAAGAACTTTCCACAGCCTCGTGTAACGAAAGCGCATTGTCCCTGCGCTCTGAACAAACCCCCTTTCCTTCCTCTCACTCTCCCGCTTCTTCTCTCCTGCTTTTGCTGCTTCGTCTCCTTGTTCTTCCTCCTCTTTCTTGTGTTCCTCGTCTTTTCTTTTCCACCGGACTTCGAGAAGATTTTCGACCGTTTCATCTTGCGGCAGCGAAGCAACAATGCGAACCGGCACAGCCGACAATAGCCGAGAACCACCTGAAAACTTACTCGGACAATGAGCCCTCGAGAGTGTATCATTCGGCCGTTTATGAGCTCGCGCTCGTTTATCATTACACCGCCAGACATTTTTCATCGCCGCGCCGTCGCGGAACGGATGGCGATTTCGGGAATACGATTCCTCTCTAGTGTTTCGAAACCCGCAGAAGCGCTTTTGGTTATGGTAGAAAACAAAATTCATCGAATAAAGCCCAACTCTTTCGATCCTCACAATTCTTCAACATGTAAGTACAAATATTTTAATGATTTTCACAGATCGGTTTCTGATAAATGCTCTTATACACAGAAGCACCGTGCACACCTACTCTTATCACTCCACCCTCACCATTTCCTCTCAAGTTCATTTTTGCGACGCACCTTCGCAAGAGTAGAGGAGTCAGCGTCTCCAAAGCAAACTCGCGAATGACTATGAAAACAGAGGAGTCGAATCCCCAATAGTTTCGCGAGAAAATTTCCAAAGTGTCGCTTTCCCAGCGGGCAGACTCCCGCACGCCGAGTAGCTCGGGTATACCAGAAGATCCGTGCTGGTTCGTGATTCATGGGGCACCGTGCCTTAACCGGTGATCACGATAATAGAAAGTTATCTGGCAAGTCGTAGATTGACTCGAAGATACATTCGTACGTACGATAGGATCGGTTCGAGTGGACGTGGGGGTGGTGGATTGTCGTGAGTGGAGGGGTTAACAAAGGACAGAAGGTGCAAAGGTGAGGCAGTTCGCACGGTGTGATCCAGCTGGAAGCGTTTTACGCGACTCCGGGGCCTCGGGAATCGTCTTTGTCGTTGTCGTCGTGGACGATCGTCACGAAAACTGAAAACGAGCTAGAAAGAGAGCGAGATGGAGGGAGGGAGGGAGAGAGAAAAAGGAAATCATTAGGCGGCGGAGCACAGCGTAGCTCTCGAGGAACGCAATAACTCAGGGGATACGCTTTCTGACACCCGGAGCAGGGCGAGAGCTGTTGCCCTGGGCCTGAGCGCACCTGTCCAGGTAGGCGGACTTGCGTGTTGCTGGTGTTCCAGGAATTTGCGGCGAGGAAGGCTCCAGCCTGTCTGCCAGGATCAGGATCACCAGGATCGTCAGTTTTGTCTAGGAGCGGACCTCCGTGGGGGTCGGCTTAATGAGTTTTTGCTGGAACACCTGAGACCTAGGTTCTCACTGGCCCTGGTTTCTCCTGGTGCTCCTGAGTTCCCGATGGAGCCGCGACGAACCTAACTCGCGGGAATCGACGCGGACCCCGCGGAACCGGGCCCCGTTGAATCGTATCTATGATCTTCGCGGACGCGAAAGCGTGCCGCGGCGCCAGACGTTTATTACACGGCGCGCACTTTTGTGCCGCGTGAAAGATGTCCCGACGCCGTCCCCGTTCTCCGCCTCCCCCTCCTCCTCCACCGCTAATTTTATTATCGCCGTATAAATTCAGGGCGACAAAGATTTTACATTCATTTCGGGGCCCTTACACGACGTAAAAGAGATATTACGAGCGATATCGTGCGAGAACACGCATGGTGTGTGGCCAGATCGCGTTACGATCCGTACCCTGGGACATTCATTTAAAACGTCATCGCTTCATAAATCAAAGCTCGCTAAGTGCGAGATCGCGCGCTCGAATATCCTCCTCCCCCTCCTCCTCTTCCTCGTCTTTCTAACCACTCTCGTTCCTCGATCGTTTCGCGATCCCGTCCTACCGACGTCGAACGTTCGCGGCTACCGCGCGTGATTTACCGTATCGTTTAGCTGTGGATCGACCGCGGTCGATCAAATTAGACGACCGCGCCGATCGATGTCTCCTCCTTCGCCGTTCCGATCGCCTTGCCACCGGAGAAACAGCAGTCTCGTGTGGTCGGATTAGTTTCAAGCACACGATGCTAGCTGAGGCTCTACCAGATCCCTATTGTTCACATTACGTTACATCTAGTTAATATCAGCATTAACAATTCATATTTAGTGGCATTATTTTGATGACAATCATTTTTCAGTAACTCTATAGTGTCGGTCACGGATGACCCCCGAGGTGTTCAACATTCTCGATCAGAAGGGAGATCACTGGCGCAAAGACTAAAAACTTGGTGAATTGCTTACAAGACCCATGCTGAAATTTTAATCAAGTCACTTTAGCATTGAGAATGGGCTTCATGTATGTCGTGAGACCGTCGAATACATTTTAAAATGGATTTGCGAAGAGATTGGAGACCACTGGCGCAAAGATTGAAAACTTAGCGAATTATCGGCGCGGCAAAGAAACGTTGCGAGAGGATGAGACCAGAAAAGAAGGGGAGAGGAGAGAAGAGAAGAGCAGGCTCGCATCCAGTCCGGTTTTGGAGGCAGGGCGCGGACATGTGGGCCGCGAGAGTGACGGATGGCCACATCGCATTTCGCGGCTCCATATCTCCCCGATTTCGCGGGTGTAATTCCCGTAAAGTCGTTTCGGGGCCCTGTTTCGCCGCCGCGCCGCCGCAGCACAGAACCCGTACGTGGACCTTTCTTCATCGTTCACCCGCTCTCTTCGCCACCCCCATCCTCCCTGAGCTCCTCTGCCATTCCGCTCCGCTCCGCACCGGGCTGTCCGCCTATTTTCTTTTCCCTTGATTTCTGTCCGCGGTCGCCGGCTTTTTATTGGCCGGCGTGCATACCATTAGCCGCCGAACGTTAACAGCCTCGACGACCTCTAGCTTCGTCGGTAATTACCGGATCATAGCCGAAAAGCACACGAGAACCGCTCACGAGAGCCTGCTCGCGGCCGCTGATGCCCTCAGCTCTCTCTCTCGTGGGAACCCGGGACATGGGACGCGAGAGCCTTCCCCATGGGACCTCTTCTCTTCGGCTCGTAGATTCTTTACTGGAGATCCCGTTGGTGCGGGAGAGACCATGTTTTGGGGTTTAGAGTAGTTCATAGGTGTTCACAGAGGACTTCATGGTGTTTGGAGTCCTTGAAGTCTTAGGGTGCGGTTATAGTGCAGCGGCGAGCATCGATGATAGCGGCGCGGTGAAAACAAACCAACATCCGTGACAACATTTGTTCCTCGTTACTATCCGTTTTTGTTCACCGCACAGCTCACCTCGCTGCTCCACTATAACCGCATACTTAGAATATGGAAGCTTCAAATCAAAAATTGAACTTCTTCAACTGGAGGATCCCTTGCTAGAGCTACTATGATTATGTTCTTGAAGTGATGCGTGTCTGAAGAGATGCTTGTCTAAAGAGTGCCCAATCCCTCAAATATTTCATTCAGTAAATGTATACGAGTATTTAAATTTATATTTAGGATACCGAAGTTTTAAATGAAGATATTGAAACTCGAACGATTTTTTATTCGTGTACCGTTTGTAAAGGGAGAGTGGCAGAAGGAGAAATGAATTCGAAGAGCGGATAATCGATTGTACTTCCTCACGAGTAATCGAGAAGGAAATCGTGCACGAAACATGCGGCTCGCCGTCCGATCGGTGTACGCTTAGGGCGGGGTAGCGGGGAATGAATGTGTCAGAAGCAGCCCCCGGGGTCTAATTATGAGTTTGCACAGAGGGTTGGTTAGTCGACTGCGCCACACGCGTTACGAAGAACCCCATTGACTCATTGACCGAAATATCTTCATTGAGTGACGCATGTGAATTAATTATTGCACCTACCTTTTCCGCGTTGTACATTTTTCTTTTCGAATTTTCAACGAAACCCCTCGGCTGACTCGATTGCCACTTCTTCGGACTGCACTCTCGGACTAACCCTTTCCCGATTGTCTAACTTTCAAAGCCACGTGGAAGATATTATAAACTGTAACCTAGTATGAATGAATTCCTATATTAGAAAGATGAAATTTTGCATTCAGAATGTTATCTGTCCGCAAGAAAATTTAGTGTCATCAATTTTGTCTATATTGGTCGTTCGCTGTCGTCAGTAAGGAGTCGTGGAATCATTTTCCAATGGCGAAGAGTTAAGCAGCGGTGCAAAGGCTATTCTAAAAGTATAATAGCGTCTCGAAAGTGAGGATACGGTAACTGGTTTGGTTTCGCCTTCGAACGACAGATTTATTTCGGCGTGGCGCGGGCAGAGCGTAGCTGCTAGATCGGTTCCTTGATCCTTCGGAACGTCGTTAGGATCTCGTTGCGCTCGGCAAATAAAGGATGCGTAGCGTGGAATAACGCAAAAGGTAGAAAAGAAGATGGGCAGGGGTCAGGAGTCGGCGGAAAGTTCGGCCGGGCAATATCTCGCGGCGTGGACGGACAAAAAGGGACACAATGCCGAGGGCAGGATCGATTCTCCTCGGTCGAGAGGATCACTGGCGCGGGAGGCTGAGGCAGGAGGCTGAGAGGCTAAGGTTGAGGTTGCGCTGCAAGGAGAGGGCACCGGGCCACATTGTTGTCGAAACGATGCTCACCGACGGGCTTCGGGAAACAACGAGCCACCGGTCTCCAAAGAAACGTAATTAATCACTTTTCCCTGCGTAAGAAAGGGCCGGCCGGGAACCACCGAGACAGAGGATAGGTCCAAAAATCGACCTACCAAATTCTATGACGTGTAAATCGATAATCACTGTTTAACAAATTAACGAACCCCGAGAACTTTGGAGCTAGTGGATGCTCTCAACTACAAAATAAATCTAAGTATTTTATCACAGTTCTCATTTTTAGTGTAAAATAACAAATCTGAGACAGGTTGTTCGACCGACGCGGCGCTGCGCTGTTAGTTTTAGTATTAAAAACCCCGACATAAACGCCTGAAGACAGTATACAAATGAGTAACATTTAGTAACTTGTTTCTACGAAATTACAACAATTAGCTCAAAAAGAACAAGTACCGCATTAATCTCCGGAGAACGGTCGCGATAAACTTGCCGGAGCCACGCAGGATCCCGAAGAATTCGAAAGAATTCGAGTCTCCCGCGGCGAGTCACGCGGAAAATCGAAATCACACGGAACAATCGGCCTTCCATGAATGAACCATTCGCAGACACCTCGACGCACGGATATATCCGAGAGACGTATGCAAATTTGAGGACTTCATCGTGAATAATCTGCAGGAGGAACGAGTCGGCGGAGAGCATCGCGGTTCCCGTCGATCGATTAATGTCCGTCGTCGGGAGACGTGAACGTCGGTCATCGTGTGTATTTCATCCGGGACGGGCAGCGCGGCGAGCGGAACGCAGCCGGATCCTTGCGTTTCCCCGGAGCGGATCGGTCGTGACCATCGCGGATTAATTCGAAAGTGGATTGTCCTCCCGCGCGCGCTCGCACGCGGCCATCGGCCAGCGTGTAATATAAACGGCGGGACTTTACGATCCGTCGTATTTCACGGGCGACCGTTCCGCTCCGCACTGCGAGCGGATTCCGTAAGCGGGTTTCCGTAATTGCGCGCGCGCGAGCAAGCACTCGCGCGATCTCCGCCGTCGATAAACCTCGCGGTTTAAGAATCGGTGCGGCGATAACGAGCATTAGCTTACCACTTTTCATCGCGACGGACGCGACGTCAGGCTATCTCCTGGTAGCCCGCGTTTATGCGACGGGACGCGGGACCCTGTTACTCGTAACTCGCGCGTTTCCGCTCCGCTCCGCGTATCGAGTATCGGCGATCGAGCTGCCCCGCCGATAAACAATCGCCGCGAACCGTATAAAATAATGAACAATTTGTTCCTAGTCCGATGACCACGGTTCACGGTTCATCGACGAATTTCTTCGTCCTCTTCCTCGCCTTGCTCAGCTTTCCTCTTCTCTCTTCTTCGCTTCTCTTCCGTTCCTCGTCCCCGCCGTACACATTCGTATTAACGCGCCGAGCCGAGTATGTAACTCGAAGAGAGGATAATATCGGGTGGTACATCGTCGAAGCGAGAGAGACGCGCGAATCGTCATAAATAATGCAAACAATCACGCGATCCTGCGCGTCTCACGTCCCCTATTTTCCACGAGTCGCACGTTAGGTTGCGCCGAGGCGCGAATCCACCGTACAAGGACAAAGGGTGTATCGCAGGAACCAAGCGGTAACAGTGTAAATCATAGTCTCTCTCTCCTCGTATCGTGTTCTCCCCCTCTTCGCTTCACCCCCACGATAGTACCACTCGGTAGTTATAGTTCGCTGAACGCGGCGACGCGAGAATTGACTCCTGCGGTGGTTGCTGTTCTTATTGTACCCCTTTCTAACTAACCTTTTAAACAAACGCTCCAGCTCGTGGGCATGCACACCATTTTATAGAAAGATGTGACTTATAAAATTCCCTCAGTTGGAATATGCTTCAGTTATACATATGGTCTCCGAATAGCTTAAATTATGAAATCATGCTAGAGACAGTGCAGCATAAATTTCTCAGGTTTTGTTCTCATAAGATTAATAATCCTATGTCAATCTTTGATCACGATTACTCCACAATATTAACCATAGTCAACCTGGAAACATTGTCTGCTCGCAGAAGAGTATCCGACCAGAGCCTTATTTTTAATTTAATTAATAACCATATAGATTGTACCTCTCTCCTTATGCAAATCAATTTTTACGCACCTGAACGTGCTTTGAGATCTCGAGCAGGTTTTCAAACACGTAAATGCAAATCCACATATGGATTAACAAATTCTATAAATCGAATTATTGCGAATTCCAACACTCTATATAATAGTATTGACTATTTTAATGGGTCGTTACAAACTTTCAAAAAAAAATTACGCAGGATTAACTCATAATATCAGTACCTTTACACCAATAGTTTTTTTTTCTTTTATGCATGTCCTTTCTTAGTAATTTATGTTAAGTCTTTATTCTGTTGTAAGTCTTTATTCTATTGTAAATGGACCTCGGTCCGTGCATAATAAATAATAATAATAATAATAAAATTATAGACTTTGCTGTACATTGTTTGTATCGTTCGACTGCAGATTGTTATACAAAATAAGAAGTGTCTGCGTTAATTAATTTTAATTGTTTGAAAGTGATGCAATAGTACTTATAAATCCTTTCAACGTTCCTCCTTTTTTACATTTGATCTGCTCGTCATGAATGAAAATAACATATTATAGATGTTTAGTAAATTCTGTTCGAAATCATTATAACGAGCCTGACTAGATGTTATAGTCCAAAGGTTTAATGCAACATAGTTCGCGGAAGATTAAGCGAAAGAAACAGGATATTAAAAATTGAATAGAGATTGCAATGCACCAATGATCATACAAACACGAAGAGCATAGAGCAGCATCCGCGAAGAATGCGTGCGTGAAAGGATCGCCGATTCTGGTTCAATGCGGGCAAATTCGAAAAATCATTTAACAAATCGAGGACTGCTGGCAAGGAACTAATTTCAAGATACCTCGCCACTATACATAGAGTCCCAATGTAGCTCCTCTCGACCCGTGACGACGATGGCGCGCCGATATAGTTCATTATTTTCCACATTATTCGCAGCTCATCCGTAACCGAACCGCTCCAGGTTTATCGACCGGTGGACGATCTCCGATTCCGGAAATCGGTCGTGGGTTGGGATAAAAGAGTCGACGAACGACTGGCGATAATTCCAGGCGTGCGTTTTTGTCGCGGGTACACGCGTGTGCTCGCCCACGCCGAGCGTTTACGAGCTCGGTACACGCACAATCGGAAGCGACTAGATATTATTGCCAGTCTATCCGTGATATACGGGAGCGACGCTTCTTTTATTCGGTCTCCCTACTGTCTCTCTCCCCCCCTCTCTCTCTCTCTCTCTCTCTCTCCATCGTTCCCCGACCCTCTGTATGTCTCGCTGTTCTTTGCCGTGGAGATCGCCGGAAATCTGCGATCGGATCGCAAGCGCGCACGTGCGGCATGCGAATCGAAGCGAAAAGGCGAGGCCCGAGCCCCGGGACTATAATATATAATCCGGTTCTATCGAGATCATTATTGGACCGGGAAGGGAATGGTTATTAAACAATAAACACTTGAGTGTAAGAGAATTGTCGAGGTTGTTTATCGGCCCGCGTTTCCTCGTCTCTGGTCGGCCGCGCGTTGTATATCGCGGATTTAACGCCGTCGTTTGTTACCCGGGAATTCTGTGGGCCGCGGCCCGATGTCTTCGATCTGCTAAACTAGCTGAGTCTATTGTTCAATCGCGAGTGGGAACGCTGGAATTCCAATTCCGTCAATTGCACTCTTGCTGAAATTCCATGCCGAGCCTAGCTGAGCTCATTCACATCGAGCTGTTTTCTGGAAACTCTGCCGATGTAGTGTCAGAACTAAAAGATGGGGTGAATATCATAACGTGAATTTTCAGCTAATATGTTCAGCGTACTGTGTACAGTGTTAGTATATTAACTACTTTAATTTTATAATTATATATAATAATATAATGATGATATAAAAAAAATAGTATAAATCAAACACTAGAAAAGCAACCGATCTCGCTAGCAGCGAAAGTAATCGAAGAATCGCGATTGAACTGATCGAAGAGACTGCCAAAACCGAGGTAACGGTGCCGTTCTAAAACGGTGCACCGGGAAATCCGGTGCAGTTCCCTGGTTTACGGTTCGCGCAAAGTGCAAAATAAAAAAGAGGCATTGTTTGAGGAGCCAGGGCTCCTTAAAACGGCTGGCGAAGGTGCGTCGGTGTTTCGGCGTTCGCTCGTACGCGCGTGTTCCTTCGCCGCGTATTTTTTCGCCCTGAGTCAACATCCCGAAATACGTGCGAGGTTTGTTTGCGTAGCGGGCCGAGTCGAATTGATATGGTTACAAACACGGTAAAAGCAAGTATGCATCTGCCTAGCGTCAATTAAGTTCAACCAGTTCGTCCGATCGTTCTTCTCTCTCTCTCTCTCTCTCTCTCTCTCTCTCTCTCTCTCTCTCTCTCTCTCTCTCTCTCTTGCGCGGACTTAAATAGGATCTAGTCCGTTTTCCCTGCTCATCGTTTGCCCGGGTCCGTTTCGGCGTTCCTTCGCGTGCCAACTAAAGGAACCCCTGCAATTTATTTGCCGGCAAATAATGTTTACAGACAAAATTCAATTTTTCAGATTCGTAATACGCAGATTTATGGGAAAAATGGGCGGATGTACAATACTTTAAGAGAATCAATGCATTTCGTACAACTTAATTAAAATTCCTATTTGGTTCCTATATCTTGCAATTATGGCAAACCTTTTCCAACAGCGCGACATCTCTTACAAACCTGTGTATTCACTGGAGCGACAATGCGCAACTTTTAATATCTTGAAAACATCGGGAGGCAACAAAAAATTGCTCGATGTTGTTTCAATGTTAACGTAGCTGTAGGCATAGAAAGCTCGCGACGCCGACGAGCTATAATCGTCGTCTAGATAGAAAGGGTTAATTGCGAGCCTCGCAGATGTAACGATTCGATCTCGGTCTGCTTCGATCGACCTGTAATCGCGTCGGCGATTACGAAACGGACTGGAAATGGCGTCGAGAGTCCAGAGTAATGCAGGACGCAATAAATATCCGCGGTTGTAAGGCGTTCCTTTCGGGACACGACGGAAAATCGCGTTCGACATACGCGGCGCGTTCGATCGCCGAAAACGGGGACTTGTCGGGACCCGCGAGTCGATATTTGCACGGACAACCGCGCATTTCTGTCAGCCGGGGCCCCCGGATGCCGCGCATACGAAATGCAGATGCCTCCACGGTTTTTCTCGCAGAATTATGGCCGGTGCATCCAACAAATTGGCGATTTTTCTTGCGGCCGCGCGCCCCCGGGCCTCGCCGCCGGGCCCCCCGGCCGGGGGAAAGCTTTATTGATGAGATCGTTAATACGTTCGATCGAACGATGTTTTGCTGACCATTCGGACGTCTATCCGTCGCGATCGGCGACCACCCGATGCGCCTCGTCTCCTCCAACACGCGGCAAAAAGGACTTAAAGCCCCGTCGCTGCGCGATCGCTGTCTACCCGATTATTTAAACGTTACTTTCTCCTTTCTTATCATACTGCCTTACCGGGGACCAGCGCTGGCCCCCTCTTTACCGGTGCACTTCCTCGTTAACGTACCGTGGCCTGTGATCGCCGTTGAAATCGGCCAAAAATTACCCGAGAGCGACTCGCCGAACTTCAGGCCCTTATAAGCGCACGGTCGTCGCGCGAGAACCCAAACTCGAATTTTATTCGATGGTAGTAATGGGTAAGGTGGATTCTTAGGAGCGGAAGAGTTGTAGAATTTTTTGACAGGTTTCACGGAAGGTGTGCACCTTGGAACTTCTTTCGAAATAAGACATAGGTATGAAAAATAAATATGAAAATATACTTCCCCTCAGGGCAAGGTTTTCCTTAGAAATCGTTAAACCGGGAAGAATTAAGCAACCACCACCACCCAGTAAAGTGTTAATAATCGCAAGTCTATTTCCTGCGAGTGCGTGGGGGGTTGTAGAACATGGACTGGCGACGCGTGTAACGAGCGTGGCACAACGACATCGCAGACGTCGATCGACATACGTCAAGGGACGCGAGATAACGACTCGGACGTTCCGGTGGACGTCTCGACCACCGTGGGCCCGGAGGTCCGAGAAGTCCCGGGTATCGATCATCGTTCCGGTGCCCGCGCATTTCGTCTCAATACGTCGACGAAGGGCCGGGTCGCGCGCAACTCCGGGCATCGTCGTTTTTGCTATGAGCCTGGCCCGGCCCGAGACGAGAGGGAAGAACACCGGGAAGAAGACAGTAAAGAAGATGAAACAGGGGGAGGAGGAAGCGAGGGTGCTCGAAGGGGGACATCTCAGGCCTTCCTCTCTCGACGCGGAGAAGAATCGGGGACCCGCACGACTTATCCGCGGATTGGCAGACGCTGACATACATATTGCATGCCGCCAGCGACATATTTATTGGCATCTCTATACACCACCGCCTGAAACATTACTCCCCGGGCCCCATCGCAAATGAATAAAGTATTTCGTGGTCTTGGTGTGTGCCGCTGATCGGGCCCCTCTTTCGCCCCCTCCCTCGATCCTTCTACTGTTCGGGGGTTTTTGCGACGTTGCGCGTGGACGTTTACAGCGCTGACGATTTTGCGCTGTCGTTCCGCCAATGATCGATGCCGAAATTACGCCGGCGACCGTCGCGACGAGCCTCCGCCTCGATTTCTACGTGGACCTTCGTCCCTCACCCACTTTTTCCTGGTCTATGGGCGTTCTAGGAGTTCCCTTGACCCCATAGGCAGCTCGAGGAATTCCGAGTCACTGTACCGTACGCTCGAACCTCGATACTTGAACAAGTCCATGCGCTTTGGTAACGCACAGGTCCCTTTATAAATGACGGAATCTATACTTGTACAAGTAACAATATGTTGTTGCCACTTCAGGAACGTCGTCTATGCACAGTGTGCAATGTAATGGGCATCACAAAATTGATTATTATATGCGATACACTTTCACTCCTTATTACTAGACTGCGGATGTGACTCATTTTTGTTACAAATGTATAAAAAATCAGCAATTACTTATCATCTTGAAGTTGTATAATATGGAAAATTTTCTGAAATGGACTTTTCCATGCAATAGGTGGCAATGTGTCACCCTGAGCCTCTCGAGTCCTCCTCTCGGAAGGCGTTTTGCACTGGTCAGTGCTCGGTAAAAGATCGGCTTAAACGCGGCGGATCGAGCTCTCGAAATAGGTAAAGACAGTAGGAGATGTATACCTATCGACTGTGAGACAAGAGCGGAGGAATCGAGACGGGGGTGGTTGGAGGGGGTCAGAGGGAGGATCGAGCTGTCAGAGGCAGAGACGTTCGGGGATGGCCCCCATCCTCGTCCTCATTCTCGTCGTCTGTAATCGCGGGGGCGGCAACGTAGTCCTGTCTCCGACAGGATCACACCGTCACCGAACTGCTACTGTACCCTACACGTACGTACAACAATGTACGCTTACTCCGGCCCGTCCTATCCTGCCTGCCAGGCAACGTGGACTGCCAATCTCGTTCGCCTAACGCAAAATCAAGTCAGAAATTGTCCCATTGTACAACGTATAACATCCGGCGCTCTTTACCGGGGAGGTCTCGAGGTATATACGGCCGCATCGAGACAGTTCATCCATCGGTCGACGAGACACAGCCTCTAGAATCGAAGGATACAACGGGAAGGCGCTGCGAATAAGAGCCGGAGTTGTCCACTCGAACGAACCGGCTCGTAAAGCCCAAGGTCCCGGTCCGTTTCGTTTCTGTGCCATTTTTGCATCGTTTTAATGCGTTCGCTGTCACCCGTATTCATTCCGAAAATGAATCATTGCGTCCATGGATCGAGAATACCAAAACTTGTAGCTACATTAGATTGTGGACCTTCATGCGGAATAAAATTTGACTGAAAATGTTGTTAATCTTTGCTGATGTGCTATGAATGCACAAAGATCTATTGATCCCATAAACCTCATTTACTTGGTTGTTGTTTCACCAGCATTTCTCCCACCAGATTCTGTCTTGTTAACCATAGACTTTCTATTATATGCAACGCATCGCTTTATAAAATACCAGGGAAAACATATATTATCTCGGGAAAGTCATACATTCCAGAATATTGCGCAGCGTGTTAGTTAAAATGACTACAGGTGCGCGATTTGATTTTCTTTGCATACACGACGCCCGGTAGCAACCAGGCAGGATAAGTTGGTTTTATCGAATGTTTATGATCCGTTGTGACCTTGTTCACGAAGTGCCGATAATTTCGCGACTCGAATGCTCACCGGGTCTGAAAGGAAACCCCCTGGATGGTACTTTACGCGGTGTTTTTCATTTTTCTTTCGAGCTGGCGAGAGAGCACCGTCGATCGATTAACCTGATGCTGGATTAATTGCGATCCTCCTGGCGGGTTTCTAGTAGCAGCTTTCTACCCGCGCGCGCACGCGGAATGATACATGCGCGCGTTGTAATTACCGGGCGAAACAGAACGCCGGTGCCTATCGATCCTGACGTTGGAAATATCGTCGAAAGTAACTCGATCCGGGATAAGAGATAAATAATAAGTCGACCGGCGCGGTGGACAGTCGGAGAAATGGCCCGTGTCCAGCGCGCTGGTAATAGCTCCAGTCGATTAACCTTGCCTTCTAATACACTGGTATACTCCGGTTACGATTCATCTATCAAGCACCCCCGGATTTAGAGGCTGCAGATATACGCCGCGATCGTAACTCATCCGTACGCAAATGGAGCTACCGGTCCCATTAACACCTTTCTACTAATAAATCGGAGAAAAACCCGTGGGCGGATCGACCGATCAACATTGTCGCACCCTACTCCGACCGCGGACCTACTTTGATGGTTCGCGCGAAGACGGGGATCATATGGAATTAGGACCCCCAGCCCAAATAATATATACAGGCAATTTTTCAATTTAAACTTAGGAAAAGTAGGGGGTTTCCGTGGGTGATGTCAGAAGTTAGCTACGAATCTCGAGTGCGCGAGATGGAAACGCTATTTTATCAACATTAAATTTGGTATAATAAAGAATAGTTCAAGTAGCGGGTAAACAATGGTCTCTCATTTCTACCGCGACCCGTCGATAGAACGGCATTACCGACATTGTAGTCGCGAGATATCTCGTCGATTGTAGCGAGTGGGTTAAACGGCCAATTATCCTCTCGAGTGCCATCCGCTGGAAAGCATCGGAACGTCCGCCAATAATGTTCGGATGTCTACGACCCGCGACGTCTTCCGACTGTTCAAGAATCACCGGGACGCTTCGCCGGCTGATATAAAAGGTATCTGTACGCGGGTTCGAGTGAACGTAATGGCCGGGTGATGCGCGGCAATCATCTCTCCCGGTAACGGTCGACGAACAAACAACACGTTCCGCCCACGCACGGGGTCCGAAACTGTCTAAAAGTGTGCGCGACGAGCAGCCGTTCATACCCGGGGTCCGGGGATCCCAAATTAGAGGAATGTCTGATTTACATCCCGAGATATCTCGGATGAAGCTATAAATAATTTCGGTTGGTGGAATGTTAATGTGGCCCTAGGCCTCGAACCAGCCGATGGGCTACGGACCCCCTGCCAAAAGCAGACGTCCAGTCGACCTTTAAAGAGGTACTACCAACGACTCTCCGTCTTTCCACAAGGGGCGAATGTTTAAACGACACACACACGCTGCGCGTTTCGATTCGATCCTATCGCGTCTCGTTGATGGTGCTGCGGGTTTTCGAACGAAACCGTGTTTCTCGTATCGGGAGCTGCGGTTCGGGACAAATGTCCTGATGAAATCGGACACTCGAGGCTTGTATGACCCAGCGCCATCCAACCGTTTTGGAATTATTTTATCAACGCTCCGCAAGCATTGAAGCTAATTTCGTTGACACAGTGGAGTTTTCATTACCTGTGTCCAGGTCGCGGACAAAGGTGCAGCCTTTCGCAGGAACCTGGAGGTGCGTCCGGGTCGCGGCAGAACCAACACCAGGTGTCTTCATTACTTGCTACCGCTTGCCAAACGCCGAGGAGTCGATCAATCTCCGCGATAGAGCCCGGCGCTCACCTAGCGCGGCGGTTAGTTAGGCTAAACGCGGTCCCTGCTTGCTACGCGAATCCGTTTCGCGGCTAGGAACCTACTGCGAGAGGAGAGCAGGGCGAAGGGGCGAGGAACTGCTTAGTGGTAATTGGCGGGCAAGACGGATGGCGGTACTTATTTGCACTCGGTCTTTCGAATTAAAAGTACCGAGCGGCGTGCTCATTAATCTCGGCGTCCGCGAAGAAAGAGTATTCGTGGACGGGGACGGCGCGGGGGCCCCGGGGCAGGCTAAAAGAGAGAAAGAAAGGGCCCCGGCTACCGGCGAACGCGTTCTCCGCAGGAAGTAATCGCCGAACAAACTGAAGGTCCGCGGACAATTTCCATCAACAAGATTTACGTGGCTCGGACGCAATCAGCCAGTTCCTCCTTCTTGGGGTGGCCGAGTACTCTTTACCGAGCCCCTCCAGCTCGCCTCGGGCCCCTCCCCTACCGTCGTCGATCCCTTCGTCTCTCTCGATACTTCTTAGCTCGTGCCTTCTTCAGAGACGAAGAAGAGGGAGCGAGGGAAGAACGGACTCGAAGACGGGAGAAAACAAGTGTTCCTCGTCCGACTTCATCTTTCCCGGGGACTCTTCTCGAGGCCGCTGCTGCTGCTGCTGCGAGAGTCCTTCGTCGAAAGGGAGCAAAGGCGGGGGCAAGCGTTACCCCCGCGTGATATTTTTCTGCCGGGTGTCTTTGTCTTCGAAGACGGAGCGATCTAGACAGAAAAAGAGGATCGGCCGAACCGAGGAGGACGGGAGCAACCGAGGGAAAAAGGGGGAAGACCGAGTTCTGCCCTAAGACTCTTCTTCCATCTTCTCGAGGTTATGGTGCCCGACGAGTCTGACTCCGGACGCAGCTACCATTTCTCGGGCGGTGATTGGCTCCGCGGGGGGTGGCGCATGCGCACTGGCAGCCTGCTCCCGCTGCCCACATTAACATTCCTAACCTCACTTCTTGCTGCGCTCTTTGCGCGTGATAGATTGTGCGAGGCGTTTTTGGATACGAGCTGCCTCTACTGCTCGTTCCTTTTCTTTTACGGCTTACGCGCTGCTTCCTTACCCGGCCCCAGGAGTCTAGCTTCTAAACCCGATGGCTGATCGCATTCTTTCACCGCAACCCCCGCCTTTCGGCCCGAAATGCTCCGTGCTTTAATTAGTTTTCCACTTGTCCGGTTTTTTACAATGGTCTCGGAAGATTTTTCTCGTCGATGATAATAACTGGAGGCCTTATTACATGTTAGGATCCTCGAAACTAAAAGCATCGGATGAAACGGTTCCCGAACAGAATGATGAAGTCCGTACAGCAGTTCACCCTCGTCGGGTGACAGGAACAGCGCATAATCCGAGAAAAATCGCGGTGCGGACGCTCGAAGGGGGAGACTTTAATGCCGTACGACTTAATTGCAGTGCCCGGAATAGACGGACGGCCGTTGATCGGCTCGAGGCTGGTCCGGGCTGGCGCGGCGCACCTTTCTCCCTATATGTTTACCCGTGTACGGAGCATAATCGCGGGACTACTCAGGAAGGTGGGCAACCGTTGATGCGAGGGGCATATTGGCTCTGCGGGGGTGCGAGCTCGAGAGAGCTCCGAAAGCTCCGGAGATCTCTCTCTCTCTCTCTCTCTCTCTCTCTCTCTCTCTCATTCTCTCTAACTCTCGAACGCGACCGCAAACGTAACGCCGCGCCGTGAGCCAGCGAAGTGGCCCACGGATTCGTCGCTTTAACCACCTGTTTCCCTCTCTCTCGTTTCGCCCCCCTTCGTGCGGGTTCTTTCGTCCTTGTCCTGCAACCCTTCGCTTCGATCGGCTTGTCCTTGTTTCCGCCGATTTTTCGCTCCTCGTTCAGCCTTTTCCACCATGTTCTGCGGCTTTCTTCTCTCTGCATTGCTTCTTCTCTGTATCTTTCTCTTTCCGTCGACTGCGGTTGGAGGCAGAGAGCGCACACACGCGATCACCGCGCACGTGATTTAATGCCTCCCGAGCTGTGCTCCTTATTTATGCACCGAACATGCATACACGCTTAGCTTTAGCGACCGTAGCGACGGTTAAGGTCCCGGTACCTGTACTCCTATACCACGGCCGACAAGCAATGGGGCCCGGGCCCCCAGCCTCGCATATACGGACCTCGCATATTATGGAGTCTGGGGCCCCGGCGACGATATTAAAAGAAAAAGCAAAAAAGACCACCAGCTCCGCTCCGCTCAGCTCCGCGCCGCGCCGCGCCGAAGCCAGAGGTGAAGCGCACACGCGAGAGACCCCAAATATAGACTCGCTCGAAATTAGTAACTTCTCTTTGTCCGGCTGTACTCGCGTGTCGTACGATAGCCTTAGCTTAGCCGACCCCGGCTCCGGATTATGGTAATACCATGATAATGATCTCGTTGGACGATGATGTTCGCGAGAGCAACCGCGGACTCCGAAATTTCGTCCTACGACTCGAACGTCTAGCTTTGCTTCGTGATGCCAGCTTTTTAACCCTGTCGGGACGAATGTCAGTATACTATCCACATCATGCTAGTGTATGGACACGAGGTCTCTCCAAGGTCGGAAACTATCCTTTCTTGTGTTGCAGCAAGAGAAATTTTAATCTTGGTCAATGTACATCTCTTTGAAAGCCACAATCTCCTTCCAATGGCCTTCCCATTTGCGGAAGCACGTCTGACATTCATCTATCGGAATTGTCAACAGCTGCCTCGTCGCCTGCGCAACATTGCACAGCCCGAATCAACATATGAAAACCATGTCGTAATAAGAAACAATCTATCGATACCATTCGGCAATGAATTAAAATAACTGATGCTCGGTTCGATAAGAAAATGACAAATTGCGGAAACCCGATAACGAACTCGCGTTTTTCGGTGGACAGGTGAATTAAGTCCATCGACCCACGAGCAAAATCGATGTGTCCGTTCAACTTCGAACATAGAGTCTCCCAGTCGTATAGCGCGACCCGGGACGCGGAAGACCAGGTTAAAAAGACGCTGAAGAAGAATCAGAAGACGGAAGGGGGATGGGACAATTTGTCAGGACAGGTAAAGAGCCATCTGTCTGGCGGCGGGGCCCGGAGAATGCGTGACACGATTGCCCGGTTATTTTATTCGTTCGTAATCGGCCGCGTATCAGCACGACGAGGCATTCCGGGAATGCGGTGTCCACGTGGAATCGAGAGGTACGGCAATTAGTCGCTGGTTACGACCTCGCCGAAAACGTCCACCTGCTCCTCGGGATGATCTCTCTTGTGATCGCTGATAAACGGTGGAAAAAGAACGCACCGTGTCGCGGCCGATCGCTTACCCAAAGCTGGGCCGCGGTAGGTAGCATGGGATTTGAGTCGCTTCGGGTATGTATTATAAACCATAGCACAAATTGGAATCACTTCGAACATTGTCCAAGTCTAAAACTCTTGAAACTCGTAAGAAGTATTGAGTCTTGAAAGTGCTAAAGGTCCTGATTGTCTAGGAAGTCTCGAATGTCACGATCGTTTTGACAGTCTTGAAAGTCTTGCAAGTGTTGATCGTATGCTATAGTTTGCTAGTGAAATCGGCACGCGACAGTCGACTGGCAAATGATTCGAGACGATAAAGATCTTCAAGATTTGCAGGAACTTCAACAGTTTCATATTTTGTCGCGCTGAAGAGATTCGAAGTGTCTCAACTCCCATCGCAACCGGTGGTTAGGTACCTTTAACTCGAGCAGCGTGCCGCGCTCGAAAAATCGTTCAATCTCGCCTGGTTTACAAGTCATCGAGGCCCGGTAACTCGACGGGAAAATATTGATCGATTGAGGAGTGGGGTCCCGCGATACCGTGGAACGATCATGCACGGCAAGAGGAACACGCGGGGCAACTGCAAACGAATAAACTGGGGCCTCGGGTCAGCTCGGCCCGGGGTTCACCTGCTCCTCGAGTATACCGTGCTACTTGCGCAGCCGATTGATTCGCGATAAAACGTTTCCCGTGCGTCACGTAGCGCGGCGAAATGGGTCGAGCTATCTTCCTTTCTCTCTCCCTCTCTCTCTCTCTCTCTCTCTCTCTCTCTTACTCTCTCGTTGGCTCGCGGTGAGCCTATATCTCCAGAACACCGATTTCGTTTCGTAATTTCGGAGCCGGCGAATCGTGCCGCCAATTTACGACTCGCGCGCGCGCCAACCGTGCTATCGCGATGCGAATCGGACGCGAGGACAGCGATCCGTCCGCGCGATAGCAGTCCGGTAATTGAGGCTGCGCGACCCCATTTCGGGAACCCGTCGATCGCCCGGACCCCGGCGTAATTATAAATTAATGCGGCAATTAGCGACGCACTGTACCCCGTTTATTATCAATTAGCGGACAGACAGGATTTGTTGGTTCATCGATAGCCGGTAATTGGTGTAAACCGACCGCCGACATGCTCGATCGCCGGAACACACGTCGCCGCGTTGCTTCTTCAATTCGTCGCGTTCCGTAAATTTGTTTATTGCGGCAACCGGGGATTCGTATCGGTCATTCTTTGTTCCTGTTGCTGCACAGCTCCAAGCAGTTTTTGATTTACTGGTTACTGGATTTAATGAGTTCAGAAATGTTAATAATTCGACTGAGAGTCTTTATGCGAAATAAAAAGTTTCCCAGTCTCGATTGCAGGGAAAAGAAGACAAGCTAAAATGTATTTCTTCTTCTGATAATTCTAATAAGTCGAAGATAACGTAACGACTAGACGGTATAGATCTTTATGCAAAATAAAAATTGTATATTTCAATTACAAGGAAGGGGAGGTAAAAAACGCATCAAATTAATGCAAGAAACACACGAGGGATTAAATCAACACAAACATAATCTTTTCCAAACCCCATTGTCCGCGCGCCGCATAAAAATCGCCGATTCAACGCAGAAGAACGTGTTAACGAGCCCATCGTGTTCAACGCAATCGATTTTTCGCGATCGGACCCGGCCGTTAATTAGCGGACGGGGACCGTCGTGGCATCGACTTAATTCATACATTCGCGAGGCCGTAAATGCTCAATTTTATTAACGGCCTTGTCAATTAAAAGCGCAAGCCGAGGAAAGCGTAGCCGACGATTGTTCGTGCGCTCGCCGCGTCGCACCGCGCCGGTGGCCGTGGCCGGCACCGAAGGAAAGTGGCCGGCGCCGGTAAATTTCGCCGGACTGGGTTTAAATGGGGCTTAACGCGGCGTTACGACGCCGTTACCTTAATCCGATTTGCCGTGGGCATTTTTTCTGGCCGTTTCGCCGCGAATCGTTAACGAACCGAACCGGCGCGGCGCGGTGGTGGTGATCGTCGCGGGTAGGGTTCTCGACGATAACAGAGATAATAGCTACTCGGGCTGTTGGGCTGACTCGGCTCGTCTCGGTTCGGCTCGGAAACGCCGGACATTTCGTATAATTACCCGTTTCCCTTGACCGGCTACTTAAGCCGGTCACGTCAGTTCCCTTAACCCCTTGCGCTACCAGCAGTTAAGGATCGTGTAAACGTCCGGGGCCCCGGGCCGGCCAGTTTTAATTGCTGCGCGCATCTTCCGCGCACCGAGAGAAGACGATGATGAGAACGAAGAGGAACGATGACGAGGGGGACCCCGCCAGTAGGATCGGAGACCGACGAATCCAGGTGTGCGGAGGGGCTAGTAGGGAGGTGCGACGAAGCCAAGACACGGTCACAGGATGAAGAAAGAATCGGAGAGAACCTGTAGAGGCAGAGGCCGAGAACGTCCTGTGAGACTGGACCACGAAGAAGGAGGAGAAGTAGCAGCAGAAGAAGAAGAAGAAGAAGACGAAGAAGAAGATGCAGGAGCAACCATGGCGGGAGGAGAAAGAATTTTAATTGCCAGAGCAACCGAAGAGCGTCCGGCTTATGGCTATATAGCAACCACCATAAGGTCCAGGTCGAGCCTTCGCTCTGTCCAGTACAGAGCTGGGAACCAAACAGCTTGGTAGCCAATGGGATCATATATCAACTACTGCTCCGGTAGGCAGAAACAAAATGGCGTCCGCGATTAGATTGTTGTTTCATCCCGGCGGCGGTGGCGGCTGCGGTGTCTGCTTTTTCACCTTCCTTTTTCCCTCGATCCTACGAAATACACCATGGCCCATCCATTCCGCCCAATCGGACGTCCTCTTTGGACCGCCATCGTTCTGTGCCCTGGGAACATGAAATCTTGAAGTCACGAGGTTTAGGCGACTCGATCGATGATGGGTCCTTGATGCTTGCACGATCCTGGGTGCATTTCGACCCCTCAGGTGGCCACTGTAATTATAAACGATGCATACGGTAATGGAGTGTTCACCTGTGCGAGCGAACAGTCGCTAATCGCATGAAATAGAGAATTCACAAGTGGAAAATTTCATAAATATGTCTGTCCTCTGCAATCATAACCAGTAATGATCGTAATGAAACGGTAAGTAGTGTAGAGACCAAGAATATTCAGAAAGTTTTAATAAAAAGTTCACCTGTGGCTGAAGTACTGAGATGATTAAGCTTCTTCTAAATGCCCTATACCTACCTAGAAATTTCAACAGCTATTCCGAAGGCAATATCAAAAAGATACGATACGATACTGCAAACATTGCACGGTATAAGGAGTACACCAGGTACCCAGAAGTTCCAGACACTTGTTCCCGAAATCGTGACCCGCATTTCCCGACAGACACAGCTTTTTCTCGGAGGCGACCCAAGGTGTTGCACGTGTTGGCCTGCGAGTAGAGACGGTCGGGCGTAGAAGAGGCGGGTGTTCGCGCGCAATTAAAGCCGGGGGGATGCTAATTCTGACCTATATAACCCGACGTAAAAATGCTCGGCGAGCATGTGCAATACAATCGTCCTAAAAACGTTTACCGCTCATGACCTGTCGAGAGGGCCCGCCACCTGCCCCTCCAAGGATTTCATGCTCTTATCGTGGCTATATCCGTTACGTCAGTGTGCCGATGCGAGAAACGAAATCCGGAAGAGTGATACATGTTTTTACCTCGCCCGGTTCTACCTCGTGTTCCTGTTCTTCCTTGTGTTCTTTTTTTTCGGCGATACATAAAGAAACGCGAAGCGAGGAGATAGCTGCTCGATTCGGGAGGAAGTTGTATTTCACGCAGTTAACGAGTCGCGCCGTTATCAGCGACCCGCGTTTCCCTGTGATTCTATCTGTGAGACGACGGGCTAACGATTTTCCCGCGGCTGCTTCGACGGAGGATTATTTATTCGACATTTATTTACCAAACGTTGTAGGCGAAACATATTTTTTGGCATGTATATGACAAGGATTTATCTAAATCGACGGTAAAGAACGGCGAATTTTCTGGAGTGGCGAAAACGAGGGAGAAACTCTTTTATATTGCTCGTAAATATGGTTGTTCTGCGGGAACGTTTTTGCTAATTCAGTAGTTACATCATCAGTTCTGATCTCTAGACCATTATCCTGTAACGCGTTGACTTGTCGGCCATACCTGTCTCGATGATGGAATTATTTATCCGGACCTAACGTATATGACGTAGATGCATCTAAATCGACGGTAAAGAACAGGGAATTTTGCGGAGTGACAAAAATGGAGGAGGACTCTCTTATGTTGCATGCAAATATCTTTTTCTTGAAGTAACGTCTGTGTTACTCCAGTACATATGTGCATCGTTGATTTTGATCACTCTAGACTTAGACCATTATTCTTTAACGCCTTGCCGTAACATTTTCTTTACAGTTACAGTGATTAAAACGTATTTATCCCGAAAAATGTCCTAGAGGAGAAAATACAATTTATCGTGTATCGATTCATTTTAAAAGTAGCTTTCTTATGCGAGTCTTCAAAATGATTTAGGAGACGATCGTGAGATTCCCGATTCCAATAATCGGGATCATAATGTCCGGCACTCGATCACAGTCAGGAGTCCTCGCGTAGACCTCTGGGATAAAGTTCGAGCAGGGAAGAGGAGGCAACCTTGATTGATTCGGATTAGCTGTACACAAACTAACAGTACCGCGAGCATTTATTCGAACCTGTAGCCGCGGACGACCACAATGGGCTTCCGAGGATTACGTTATACGGGGGCCTCGTTAAAAGGAGGAAAACAGTGGAGGTGTGCAGCTTGCGCAATGCAACGCGAAACAGGGACACAGAGGTATCCATCAAGGTGTCGGGGGTTTGCCTAAGTGTGTACGCCGGTGTGTATGTACAGGGTTGTGTGGGTGGTTGGTTGCTCGGACTCAGCTGTTGGTACACCTGCCCCGTTGTCACGGTGTTCGTGTGTTAGTGTCGGTGGTTGCGCGAGCACCTTTATACGCGCTGTCCACGTCGACCGCGCATTTACATACGCGGTTCGCGCGAACACAATGTAATTGTTACCTCATAATGCGTGTTCCGCGGCGCGGCGCGGTGCAGCGCTGTGCAGGGCGGTGCAGAGCGGTGCAGAGCGTCTCGGTGCACCGCGTTCCCCCTGACGTCTCACTCGGCTACCTGTGTACAACATCCACCAAATCCATTTGAATAAAAATATCGAACGCGCACGTTCGCCACCTTCCAGTCGATACTGTTGCCAGGCAACTTCGAAAGTTCAAGATTTGAAACTCAGAATATAACTCGCAACACAAGAACTAAGCCATCAAAGGATCGTGGCTGATCAAGTTTCATATATATTCTTCGAAAATTTTTCACATCCGCAGTTTTACGCTGATTTATGCACGTATATGCGCAGGACTACACATTTAATCATTCCACGTCTACTGTGCAGTATCTGAACTTTTACACACGTCCTCATTATACTTGCAAACTCGTTCCCTGTGTATCCTGTTATTATTGGAACATTCTATTGTTCTGATAATTATAATAATTGTTTCACACCTCAGGCAAAAAATATTCAATTAACAAACCTAGCGGACTATAATAGTAATTACGTATTCATAGATTTGCTATGGAAAATTCATGTTGTTCTACGTTCTATTAATTCTTTTTCGCTGATCATCCCTTTACATTATTCATTCTCTCATCGTCTCATGTCTGTCCCCCCACTGTTCTCAATTAGGTGGCAGTAATATAAAAATTCATTATATGCATTACAGGATCTCGCAGTGCATCTTGGACACGCAATGCATTTTATAATCTCCACAGAATCATGAATACCGTGCTCTCGACGAATTTTTCACAATCACTAAACTGCTTGCCTTCGAACAGTTACAAAATTTCACCGTTTACTACATTCGCATTATCAGAGCAGCTCTAACGAGGTTCATTTATTATTCAATAGGTGATTTGTACGAAACACATTGAACAATGAATGCGAGTTTCTCCTCATCGGGAATTTCCTAGCTCGCGAGGCGGCCACCGACGCGAGAGGGTTGAGAAAGGGAGAGAGAGAGAGGTAAGATGCATCCGATATGGAAATGAATCTCTTGCACAAGCGTGTGCGTTCGTTACCCCCGATCTAGATCGCTATTAATTACACGGTGCTCGACGCGCGCGCCAGCTTTCCCATAAAACGTATCCTCGCGGGTGGTTCCCGATTAAATATCTTTCTTTCGCGAGCTGGCCGCCGTGATTTCGTCCAAATCTCTTCAGGATCTAGAAGATCCACACGGTATTGTGTAGATTCAACCCTTTTGCTACGATGGCGCCATTTTACATAGACCAAACGACTTCGATTTCTTTGAGAAATTAAATGGATTGATCTAGTAGACGATGAAACAAATTCGTCACTGTTCTTTACGAGTACTAATTTTCCAACCTGTTCCAACAAAATGCTGTTTGATACAGTACATTCTTTTCACGAGCGGGGTTCGATTCGTCGGCTCCGTGAAGGAAGATCATATTTTCTCGTGAGCACGGCCGTAGCAAAAGGGTTAATTACGATATCGTTGAAACGCGGCCGATATTCAATTACGCGGGGTTTTAAGCGAGCTGCGTTTTTCGGCGTTCGCTCGGTCTCTCGGATACGCTGAAACTTGTCCGTTCGGAGTTACTTTACGATTATTGGCGTACACATAAGACGGGGCACCGTAAGACTGTGTAACAACGGGGATAAAAAGGAAAAGAACGGGCTCCGGGGCATAAAGTAGGCAGTCGAGAGACAGGAACGGTTCCCGAGGACTCGGTTTCTGGCCGGCTCGCGGCTACGTGGAAACCCAGGGCGATTAAAAAAATATGACGAGCATTCATTTCCACGATCATAAAATCATTAGCATAAGAATTCCTCTACCTGCTCTCTCTCCGGTCCACCGGCTGACTTCTCCGGGGCCACGGACGTCTTCAGGGCGGTTAGGGGACCCGGCGAGCGACCGGGCGCCCCCGGACACTTGATTTTCGTCGTGTTTTTTATTCGCCGTTCCTGCCTGATTTATAAACATATAATGTGACGAGGGTGTGGCCCCGCTACCACATAATGATAGGCCAACGTTAATTACGTTTGGTTAAGTCGTTTAAGACCGCTTGCTCCGGAGGACCGAACCGGACCGTGCCTGGCCCGACAGTCCTCTCCGCGAAAATTACTGCTCGCCAATCGTGCCGCTATATCTGTGATTGCAAGGAAAACGGTGCGTGCCACAACTTCAAAAAATTTGAGTTTATGCATTCATTGAGCTTCGTAGTATAGGATTGATATATTTACCAGAAAAAAAGTCATGAAAAGAAATTCGAAGGGCTCGAGAAAATAATACAATTTAACCGATGTCCTATGTCGAAGCATTACTGATCAAAACTTTAAACGGCTATATCACGAAAGTGAAAGTGTGCGACATGCGGCGTTCTTACTGACAACCACAGATATACACTGATTCCCACTAATATTCGGACACACTTAAAAACACCATAAATTTTTTAATATTGGAATACACGACTTCAAATTTTTGGAGAAGGTAGAACAATTGGTTTGCTACACGACGTGATAAAAATTTAAAAAGAACTGCGAGTTGTCGAAATTGCAGAGAAAATACTAAAAGTTGTATTTTTCAACCTTTTTATGTGGGTTTACATGGAAAGTTTAGAAAACACGTTTCGTAGATCTGTATCAATTAAACATTTTCTGAAAATTTCATCAAAATCGGCCGACGTTGCAATGAGATACAAACGTTTAAAGATGGTAAAAATTGCAGTTTTTCACGATTTTCGGCCTCCAACTGCAGTAATTCTAGGGATTCTTACATCTTTCAATGCCTGTCGTTTTTCCCGCATCAACCGATTTCTATGAAACTTTCACAGTGCATATAATTGACACAGATCGACAAAACGTATTTTTAAAAAATTTCAATATAGGCCCGCATAAAAAAGTTGTAAAATTCAATTTTTAATATTTTGTCTACATTTCCGACCAAATGCAATTTTTGAAAAAATTTCTTTTCACATCCTGTAGTAAACTAATTGCTCTAGCTTCCCAAAAAAATTCAAATCGCATAGTCCAATATTAACAAAGTTATCGATTTTTTGAGAGCGTCCGAATATTCTCAATGGGACTTATTGGAACTCACTGTATTAGCGAAATATTACAATGTTCGACGGCGACGTGCAGTCGTTTCCATTTGTGTTCCGGCAATATTTTAAGCCGAACAACTTTTTCAAAATTGGCCTGATTCGGAGAAGTCGTGAGTTGCTGTCCAGCTCGTTTATTCCGAACAGAATGACATGTCTATCTTCGTGGATAGGAAAAAAATTTTAGAAAATAATATTGTGAAAAAATTGTTCACCATCGTGGAACGACTGAAGAAAATCCATCGATATTCTTCAATTCTTTTAATCCTCGTGCTTAAATTTCTTTGAACTACTGCTATGATCAATTGAAAAATATATTTCTATGCCACTTCTTACATGGGAAGGGCCCCAAGTGTCCGACTTCGATTTTGATAATTTTTTGTGAGATGATGGTATATGGATCCCTAATTATGTATGCAAAATATTAGGTGTAGTTATAAAATAGTTTTAAAGATATAAACAATTAAAGTTTTATACCTTGTTGATATACCATGATTTGAGCTGTAGTTTTCGAAGTTCCGTTAGCCGTATAAGCAGGTTGCGTGATTCACAGGTATGTAACTTTAATTGTTTATATCTTTAAAACTATTGAGCAACTACACCTAATATTTTGCATACATAATTAGGCATCCATATACCATCATTTCACAAAAAATTATCAAATCGAAGTCAGACACTTGGGGTCCTTCCCTTGTTAGTGCAATCCGCGTGTATAATCCCAAATGGGGATCATGGCAATGGATTAAAGTCTGAAACTTCATCTACTCATTTTCGTACTAAATGCATACAATCCACAGTCTACTTATTTGTATTCAAGATGGAACACGTCTTGCGGAGAATGAAGAATGGTTTTCGGCGACCGTATCCTGATTTTGAGTGGTGTGGTTGACACCCAGGTGGATGATTGATTTCGAGGGGCGATTCTGCGGGACGTTCGAATTCCTAGATAATTAAGAGGATCCAATCAGGAGGTCAGAAGGCTTCCAAAGAGTGAGCCACGCTGGGGATCGACTGCCGAAGGATTCCAAGTGAGGAAAGCATTGTTCTCTCTCGGCTCGGGCCACAGGAATTCCCTCGGCGCGGCGGAGGCTGTACGAATCATTCCTTCGCGTTCTATGTGTGTGCGCGCGTGCGTCCACCGCCGTGTGTGCGTGTGTTTTCTTCAGTCTTTTTGTACGAGGAGAAATGATAAAATATCCCCGGCCCGCACCTTTCTTTCGAGTCGTGTGGAGATCAAACACCGAAGTGGCTAGACTCCCACAGTCTAAATGGTGAGGCGAGTTGAAATATCGCGCCGGGCCTCCCTATATGTTAATCTCCGCATTAGCATAATACCGTGATTCTTCAAGGATCATTTGGAAATGCAAATAAATAATTTATAATAATAAGAGCAGACGGGCTGTTGTGGCAGCCCGAACGCATCGGTACGTCAGAAACCGGGGGACCACCTCCGTCCCGTAGTTACGTCGGTAAATCTAATCGAGATATCTGCCGGTTCGTTGCTCCTTTTCTTGTCACGACAAAAACGCTCGACGTGTCGGACGATTGGCCTATTTTCTGCCTCACTACCGTTCCGTCCTTCGTCTTTCGTCCTTCGTCCTGCGAATCTTTAACGGACGCCCGGTCCTACGCCTCCCTCCACTTCTTCAGCTTCCACCCGTCCCCCTTCCTGCGAATTTTTTCTTCGTCTTTTAACATGACTATACTGACGACTTTTCTGTTTAGTGACGTGTACACCGAATTTCACTAATTTTAAAATTGTTACCAGGGCCCTTTAACCCTTTGGAGTCTATCGGGACATATGTTCCCAGTGTCCCACCCATGTATTACGTGCGCCTAATGGAACAAATAGATCCCGTTTTCCATTATACACGAATATACCAGTCTTAATAAATCGAAAAATAAATCAGACTCCACTTTTAACTCAAAATGACGGGGTACAAATTTTTTAATTTACCTGAAAGTTGAGTCATATATTATAATAGAGACGGTTTATATTTTCTCACAGTTTTTATTGTAAGAACAGCTCTTGTTCTTCATCGATCAATCTACCATGAAGGACTGAAACAAAACTGTACACAAAAATAGGGAGCATTGAACTTCAAACATCTTTACACGATTGCACTAGAACGATCAATGACAAGGATAACATTTTTGTCGGAACATCCATCAAACTGGCCAAGGAGATAAATCCATTTACGATCGTTCACAATCGTAACGCGGCGTTGGAATGTTGGGAGGATCGCGACCGAGGTGTCTGCGGTCGCGGATCGATCGTATAAAAAGCCATTTAAAGTGCGGAGGGATTAAATCGCCGACTTTGTGCAACAAGGACAAATTGTTACGATGCGGGGAGAGGCGACGTCGTCGAAGGTTTTCGCGTCGAACGGGGCGATCGTAATGACTTCATAAAAAGCTACGAGGACTTCTCGGAACGTCGACGGTTGCCGGGCGAGAAGAAGAAGATCATGGTCTCTCGAGCTCTCGGGGTCCGCATAATGGGTGCTAGGACAACCGAACTAGAAGGTGGAACAGTCGAAAGGCGTATTCCGGTATATTAACACGTAACACATCAAAAAGCACGTCGCACGGGCACACCTGCTTGAGGATGGGCCCCGTCCCGGGTCGCACACACGCTTATACGGTTATTTATGCCCTGTAAAAGGTTCTGTTTTCGACTCCGGGTCGGGCACTACGCGGTGTGCCGTGGAAACCGAAACGCCTCGGTCTCTCCTCGTTCACGTGGCCCGGTTATAAACGTCCGCGTAAATTCGAGGCTGGTTAGAGATCGTAAACTCGCTGGATATGCCCGATATGGCCACCGGCTTGCCACAGAAAATCATAAAGTCCGAGAGCCTCGCGCTGCGCACAACGCTCCGTCCCTGGGGGAAAACGAGCGAGCGGGTTCCCCAGCCTATTACAACGATTGCCCAGCGACTTTCCTTCGTGGCTCTTGATGGAAATGCCCGAAGACGCGTCGCGATTTATCGCTTATGCTCCTCGGCCAAGAAACTCGAGCCGTTCGAGTAAACGTCGATCCTCTAATTGCTCGATCGCTCCTAGCATTCAATGGAAACCGCGAATAAGGGTCTACGTTGCATTATACATGGGGTTTATACATTCGGGATTTCCATTCAATTCTTCGGAAAACTTATTTTCTAAAGCATTTAACCCCTTGTCCCACGATTTCTTTCTACAACAATTACAACTTTTTTTATGTTCACCCACTGCTCCGCAAGTGCCCCTTTAATTTTACGCGCCAGTGTAATTGCCAGCGAGAGAATAATAATAATTTTTAGAGCTTCAGATATAGTTCCCGTTGAACCCGTTGCACATACGAGTCGCATCTTGCCTGAGACCAAGCCGAGCGAACGATCGCGAGAGCTTAAATTTTTTCAACGGCGCATGATCGACGATCGCTCGGTCTAAAGTTCTAGGGGGAAGAATGCGCGGCTGGTCCTTAAGAAAAGAATTCCTACTGTGTTCTTTTCCCGTTGCGAACGCTGGAATCTCGAAAGAAATTTTTCTTATTACGCCCACCTCCCCCGAAAAGAAAGGGGACCGCGACACGGACACTTGTACACCCCTAATCACGACGATCGTCCGGGGCTGACAGATGCTCGTGTGTTTTGCATAGAGTGGATTTATAAATACCTTATCAGCTTATTATCTCGCGAGATTCTCTTCCCGCCTTGGGACGTGGTCGGGAGCGATACGAGAAACGTGGCAGCGGTCAAAAACGAAGAACGGAGAAAGAGAGAGAGATTGAGAGAACGCGAGAAGGAGAGGGATCGAAAGTGGGAGTACCTGTACGCATTCGCATTAAGGCAGAAAGAGGAGTCTCGCGGAGGAAGAGAAGCAGAAGAGGGGAAAAAATAGAGGTAGACCGAGAGGGGGATGGAGGGCACGATGAAAAGTGGGAGTAGCAAGGGTGAAATGGTGGGGGACAGGGGGCGGAGGGGGATACAGTGACAAATGAGAGCGACTACAAATTGCACTTTCCGGCTCTCATTCTCATTCGACTCTCGTTCCTCTTTCTTCCTCTCTTTCTCTTTTTCTGGTCCTCTGCCTCCGTTCCTCCCATTCGTCGGATCGGAGCGGACGGGTAAATGTTCGTCTGGCCCTCCTCTTTTATTCCTCTTCCACACGGCCTACCTCCATTTATCCTCCTTCGCGATAATACTTCACGCTCGAATAACGAAAACTACTCACAGCGGGTCGGTGCAATTCCGGTTATTGGTAAGGACCATCGCAATATTCGAGCCCGCTAGCCTGTGCCAGGTCATCCAGTTCGACGAAGTTTCATTCTCGTTGTCCTCCGCCGCAACTCCCCGCGCTTATCCACGCCACCCCTGTCCTCGTTTCACGCTGTTTGCTGGTACGCGATCCTCCAGAATGAACGCACCGCCTCGCAGTAAATTAAGTTTAATTCCGTCGTCGATTATGACGGAGAATATTGTGCGCCGATCGTTCGTAAGTCAACGTTGCCAACGTCCGTTTAACTCGATCTGACGTTCCGTTAGAGCTGAAGCATAATCGTCGTCGCTGCAAAAAAATTGTATCGGGACGCTGCTTACATATTAATAAATAGTGTTGCACACGAACGGATCAGGATGATCGAGGTCCTGCTGCATTTTATTGAAAAAAATTTGTTCGTCGAATCTTCTCGTGATTTTGCGAGAGTATCTCAGTTCCGAGAGAAGTCGAGCGTCGAGATACGCGACTCTGCGACCGCGAATGCAGCAGTCGGCCGACTTGTATTTACTTGAACGATTTCTGGTAGGACGGCGGGGGCGAGGATGTTATATCGTGGCAGGGGCCAAAGAGTAGAGAGAGGCTCTGTATTCTCGGTAAGCACTCGGCGTCGTGGCTTGCTGCCGTTGTAATAACCCCCGTAGATCATACCGGGGCGCACGCACACCATCCAGCCGCGGATATCTGGCCTCTCGTTGCAGCTTGCAACGGTTGTATGTATAGAGTGCATCGCGAAAGGGGCCCCACGGCCCCCGCACACCACCGTATTATTCATTGAATGGAGCGCCGCGTTCCGGCTTCGAAATACACGACACAGTTTCACTTCGCGGGAGCAGCCCTTAACCTTTTAACACCGGCCGCCTCGATCCTCTTCGAAATGCTTTATTGAACGACGGGACGGACCGAGTAATCGATACACAATAACGTTTCTGTGCTTGTGATCCACTGCGAAACCACTCAAATATGTACCCTATTTTTGAGGCGACGTTCGAAAGATCCTCAAACTGTAACTCAACTTCGCAAAGTTCCAACGATTCCAACGGGTGTCTAAGGAGAGCTAGGGAGGTCCACGAAGGACCATGGTAAAACTCTAGCGAGTCCAAACGAACATGGAGGTCCTGGTCGGGACTCTGAAGTTGAGAAGATCCCGCAGAAGTCTCTGAGGGACTCCATGTATAGTGCTTTCAAGGATTCATCGGTGGTTCGAAGTGATCACAGGCATCTTTCGCGTCACCCATGATCGTTGAAGTACCTTTCGAGTAATTTTCTGCGGTCCATTAGCAACTTCCCTACCCAGTGACCTTGCCAGGAGAAAAATCGGTAGCCACGGCCAACGAGCCGCCAATGACAACGCCACCACCTTCGAAAGAGACGCGGCTCTTCGGGTAAACGCTCGGTTTTCAGTGTCCGCGACAGCAATAAATCTCCGCGTCGAGCCTTCGCGATTGTATTATTCATGGAACCATCAATAGGGTAATTTATTCGCGGACCTGCACGCGCTCACGCGCGCGCGCGATTCTTCGGGCCGCGGCGCGGATCCTGGGCTGACGATTTATCGCCGTGTGGTCGAAAAATCCGACGGTTTTTAATCCGGACTCGGTGTCCGGCGCGGCGGAGTCGCGCGAACCTACAATGTTCCCCGTGATTTATCAATTGCTACGCGGAGGATTAACAGCCACAGCCACGGAACCGGCAATAACCGATCGATCGATATTTACAAGAGCAACACGACTAGCCCCGTAAGAAAAGAAGAACAGCCGTAGAAAAAGAACGAATAACTCGCGAGACGCACTCGGCGATCGAGATCGGTAAATTAACGAAGCGATCCGAGGTGCACGCGTTCGTTAACCGATTATAAAATCGCTCCTCCGTAATCGATGAGCCTTTCCCCGTTGGACGGTTTCCGATTAATCGAGAGCCAAGGGCCCTTAACCTCGTAAATAGTTGTTTAGAACGCAACCCGGTTTCCCGTTAAGACTACTCCCCTGGGAACCCGCTCGAACGCTACACGGCCGGTTTCCATTAAAACGAGGTAAAAAGCCATGCCTTTTGTTGGCGTTTTCGTAACCCGGACCCGGATCGTTAAGGCGAGTCGCGCGCGACTGCACGATGTTGCGCCGTGATTTATCAATAGCTTTATGGAGGATTTACAGCCTGGACGAACCGGTAATGGAAGCCAATCGGCCGTGCCGTTTAATCCTCTTACATCGTTTTACGTCGTTTCTGCGGAAGTGGCAACGCCGATCGGTGTCCGACGGGCTAACGACTTCGGACCCGCTCCTCTTTCTCTCGATTTTCATTCACTCGCCTCTCCCTCTCTTTCCCTCTGTACTCCCCCGCCAAGCTTTTTCCATTGACGTTGTAAATCTACGCCGGGCCCCGTCTATCTTCGAGCGTCGCCGATAAATTCCTGCGTACCCGCTTGTCACTCGTTACGCAAGCTTCACTATGAACGATCCCGAGTCTCTCGCTACTAACTCGGCGGACGGGTCGTCAACGGATAGATACTCCCACGTTTCATGCCTCAACTTGCTCCGAGGTTCGATTCGCCGAGGAAATCGGTTTACAGTCAACGCTGTTTCTATGTTGCGAAACATTTCGAAGTTCGATCGTGTGGTATCTGGATGATCATCGATTTCAAACATCTTCATCGCGTGATCAGAGTATCTGCAGAGATTACAGTGTTCACATTCAATTAACCCTTAAGTGATACAGTGTCTCCAGAGATTGCGAAGCGTCATACTAGGACCTTCCTAAAATGATCCACACGTGTGTCAAATCCGCAGGTTCGCAGACAGTATGCAGACAATTGTCTGTCAGTTTGGACGGAGCTTAATAGCCACGTACAATTTGATACACAAGAAAACGAGCAAAAAGATGAGGGACGCGCAATCGTCGAACTTCGATCGACCTTGACCCCGTAGAAGTAGACGTCGGAATATCCCGGAGCGCCTAATTCGTGCAGGGACTTGACAGAGTCCCTGATCATTTCGGTTCGTGTCCGAATCCATCCGCGGTTCGTTTCGACAAGATTCGTTACAGTATATGCAGGTCGAATCGGGGCCTAGAACGCGAATATTATCCGCAACCGTGGCTCGATGTCCGAGCCCGGGACCATCCAATCAGTCAAGTCGACGGTCCAGGGCCGGCAATCAAACTCTCTCCCTCTCTCTATCTTTCTCTCGTAGCCGTCATCGTTTCACCCGAAATCACGACGGCTGCATACGGAGGACTGGCCTAGGACCTTCGTCAGAGAACGCCGAATAAATACCGTTCCCGGCGCGAATAGGAGAAACGAAAAATATTAAAGAGGGAGGGGAAGAGAAAGGAAGGGACGAGGTTGGTGTCGGCGGTGGTCGCCGTTGGTTGAGATTCCATCGCAACGGTGAGCCGACGCGAAAAAATAATTCCGTCGCCGGACACGTCCTTTTGTCTTCGCCTTCTTCGACTTTGTCCTTTTTCTCTTTCTCTCTCGCTCTCTTTCTCTTTCTCTTCGTCCATATTTCCATCCGCTCATAAAGCCGGGATTCGTATTAAAGGGCACGACACCATAATTAATGCCGGACGGTCACGAACAGTCCGGGGCGGTGATGCGCGCCGGTTTCGCCAGGGCTTTATGAAGAAACGCGTACTTACGCGCGTGCATTACACGCTTGCACGCATGACGCGTGCCGCCAGCCAACCTACCCTTGACCGTGGTGTGCGCGTGCGACGTCCGACACGCGAAAACCGTTGTAATTACGGAGATAATTAGTTGGGAGTTGGCGCGCTTGTAATCGCCGCAAATAACCCGCAATTTCGCGCTCGCTTTCGTACCGGGACGATCCGACGCGTTTCCACGAACCTACAAAGTGTGAAGAATTCCGACTTCTCCGAGTACCTCATCAAGTTCTTTTTCACCCTCAAGAGGCACAGTGTTTTTACTCGGATTACAAAGCATCGTATTGGGACCATTCTAAAATGTTGTACAAATTTTCTCGGACATCTTCAAGCCATCGCACTACTATTTATTTTGTGGTGATAGGAATTAAAAATTCTTCATCGTTCATAATTTCATAGAAAAAACCGAAAACTTATATTTATTGTATGTCAAATGTAAAATTAATAATATTCTGCACACAGTCACAGAGGTCTAACTCTAGCACCTCGAATACTGTTCCTTTCGAATTGGAAATGAACAAGTCCGTAGCCGAAGCACGAGAGGGGGCGTGGAGGATTGATCACACAAAAACCGGGGGAAAATCATCGATCACGCGAGGCGATGCAAAGACACCCGAGAGATCTACGCGTCCCTTTATCCGGGCGAGGATCTGATGCCGGGCCCGTGTCTCATCTCAATCGGTGTCCGGCACTGAAAAATTCCTCGCTCGTCCCTCCCAGAGCGTGCGTGTACGGGGTTCAGCTAATAAAATCATCTGCATCCGGGCCAGGAAATTATCTGACGAATTCATCTGCTTATCGAGCAATAAAATGGCCCGGCGTCCACTCCTCGATCCTGATGCCTATCTCCTCCTGCCCTTCCACCTCTGTTCCCCTGGCTCCGTTCTCTCTCGCATATAGGTGCCTAGACACATTGTGGCGCCATGCCAGAGAGAACCGAACCTCTCTTCCTCCCCGTATATACACGCGTTTCTTTTCTTGATCGACTTTTTTTGTTCCCCCCGTTGGTCGTTCAATACGTGGAGAGAAAGAGAAAGAAAGAGAGAGAGAGAGAGAAGGGACGTTGCTTACGTTCGAGCATCGGGGGCCCGTTTAATAAGGACCCACCGTTCCCCCTTACGATATTTATAATCCCGCGGGGAAACTGTTTTTATAATCTCGCCTAGGAATCTCGGAGCCTGCAACAGGCATACCTAGTCCGCCGTTTAGGCGAGCTCTCGACCTCCAGAGTTTTCTGAGACTGCTCCCCCTATTCGCGAGCACGGACCTCCTTTGGGATGTACTCTTTTTAGGAGCCATGGTTCTCGTTTATAGGCCCTTCATTTTTAATAGAATCTATTTTTGAGGTAATTTTTCAGGATTGTTTAATGTTATGCAATCTAATGGAACTAATAAGATTTAATTGCTAATTGCTTTATGCAATCGACGTGGATTCCGTAATCGAAGTTGCAACGAGTGAGGTTTTCTATTGTATATACTGTAGTGTAAAATTAAAGAATCAATAAATGTGAAAGTTCTGCAAACTCAAACATTCGTACAGACGTTAAAAAATTTTGTCCACTAATGGAACCACCGTGGATTTGAAGATCGGAGTCTCGCCTTTAAAATGACGTCTGGAACAGTGAATAAAAAGTGTGCCGCTGGCATACTACCGAGGTTCTACTGTAGATTGGATTAATTGACGAAAAAAGAAAGGAGCAGTCTATAAAGCTGTGAACATGTAAGTAGATGTAAAATTTGTCGCAACTATGAAAATCGTTTCGACTGTTTAGTACCGTGCAAAGTTGCTGTCAGCTCGGTGGTTTATGTAACACGTGTTTAATACGACGGCTGATTCCGAGGTGTACGAACACAGTAAGAGATCTCACCTGTATGTACATTATGTATGGAGCAGCGCGAGCATGGTCAGTGATCGTTAGGAATCTCGTGGACGAAGCTCTAACATCATCCAGCTGTCTCTCTTTCTCGTAAAGTCAGGTATACGCGGCGCGCACTAAAACGAACGTTAATTTCCACACGTTAAAGTTATTATTTATTGATACGACGTAATCTCGGGGCCGAGATCACGGCAGACGCTTAGTCGGTCGATATTCACCCGAAACTGCGGCCCGGGCGGATTCCTCGTCGCATTTTATTATCTCGATCGTTCATAAATTCCGTGACAATACAAGTATAAAGTATCCACCGCCTCCGCGGGTACGAAAAAGGTCGTCCACGAGGTCCGTGGAGGTCCTTCGCGTGTAGCATTGTCATCGTTCGCGAAGCCAGCTTTTCAATAATCAATTATACGACATTAAAACCGTATATTTATGAATCGTTCCACCCAGCGCGCCCTCCCGAGAAAAGGAAAAAAGAGGAGAGACGAGAACAAAAAGCAGACAAGAATAAAGAGAAAAAAAAAGAAAAGAAAACCAGCGAACAGAGAGTCAAACAGAGAAAAAGTCCAAGAGAGGACGACGACTGCTGGCATAAAATACGAATCTTAAAATCCCGACGAATAGTCCTCGTAATTAAATCCCCGGTTTTTTTGTCCCGGCACCGAGAACAACAGGAATAGGTGGTCGACGCGTCAAATAAATCAGTCACAGTTTCTCTAATATACCGCATCGTCAATATATTTCCGATCTTTTTTGCAAAACAAATATTATAATATGATACAGGCATGGTCGTGGATCGGGAGCTCTCGCTCCTCCGGCAACCTAAGCATATACACAACAAAAAATAATAATTGTTACAATAATGTTAGAATCGCCGTGTTCGCTCCCTACCTATCGATCTCGCTTTCTCTCTCCCCACCTCTCTATCTCTTTCTCCCATCTTCCATTTCTTTTTATTCTTGCTATTTACAGGATATCACACATCAGAACAAATCCGTAGTACATATCTTACAACGCGGACGTCTCTCGAGCGACGTCCCCTCGCAACCCTACTCGTCGTATCGCACAACTTCGCCTATTAATATTTATATTTACAATGACGCTTCGACGTTCCTAACTTCGAATTTTCCGCGTTGACCTTCTAGCGGCCATCTTATACTTCGTTCGCACTGCCGAGTAAACTAAAACTCTTTTTCCAAATCAAAAACTTCGGACGATCCTTCTAGCATGTTCACCCCATTTTCCGGAAAGCAGCACGTTTTTAGAAAAATTTTTCAGAAAATGGGGTTCACAGATACATTTTCGCGAGGCTCTCTCTAAAAGGGGGGGCTGCCCAAAGAGTATCAACTCTTAAGAAGGACTCTCTCTCTCTGTTGGTGTTAAATAAATATTTGTTCAACCCTCGTCCATTCTTTATGTCAATTCATATCACCGCTTCCGACGAAGAATAAGATGTACAAAACAAATTGTTTATTTTTCCATCGTATCATTATATTAGATTCCACAAATTAATTCAGGAAATTGAAGGATGGACGAGGGTTAATATATTTAAATTTCGATTTTCATTTATCCGATAAAAATCAGTATTATACGAATCGATAGAGGTGTAGCACTTTTATAAACCTAGCTGGACAGTTCATTTAAGGCTTGCATTACCAAAAGAGCATCAATCCTTAAAGCAACTGCTGAAGTATTTCCGCGATTTTAAATTAATATTTGTTTAATGTCAGTGAAAATTTAGATCTTCTTCTATGGATTCAATAGAAATGAATGTTACATGAATCGATAAAGTGCATAACTTACCTGGACAATATATTTAAGGATTGCAGAATCGAAAGAGTATCAATCCTTAAAGCAACTGCTGAAATATCTATCCAACTTTGAATTAATATTTATTTAACATCGGTGAAAATTCAGACTTCCATCTATCGATTCAATAAAAACCAATGTTACATGAACAAAGAGATGTAATCTTCCAAGACCTATAGCTTGGTAGTCCGCTTCAAATTCACTGTTTACCGACAGTGTTATACAAACGGTGGATTGGTCGGTGGCGCAGGAACAATTACGAAGTCGTGTCCTCGTGCTGCCGGTCCCGTTTCGCTTCCCGAGATTCGATAAACCGAGGCACGATACCGCCGCCATATCGAACGAGAGAGACCGCCCCGGTTAATCCGTAACGATCCCCGACAAACACAATTTTTCCGCGATCGAGAACGCGCGTGACACCTCCGGAACGCTCGCAAACAGCCGGCCGGTGATTTAGGTTAATTGTATTTACAGTCGCAATCCGCAGCGCCGCCTCGATCCGAGGTAACTAACTTTCTTATTTGGTTTCTCCCGTGTCCCGAAACTCGATGTATTTATGCTATCGCCGTGATGCATCCGTTCCCGTTCGAGCTGTCAGCGATAAAAACCCGTCTCTTCTTCATTCGCCCGTTCAAACGAAATTCGAACGTGAAACGTGACAATAAATACTAACGTAGCGCGAGCTACCTTTGGTCGCGAGCACTCTTCCTATTCTCTAAACGGCTCTCCCTATCCTCAGAGCTGCGAGCACTATAAAACTTGTGCGCAACTGTTCGGGAACTTTGAAACGGTTCGAGGAAAAACTTGTAGACACGATAGACGGACGAGGGTTAGCCATTAATTCTCAAAAGACCTCTAGTGCTGCAATTGTAAGGGAGATCGGTTTAACCAGCAAACTATACCCTGAAGACACTACCAAAAACTTTTAACCCTTATCCATCCTTCATTTGTACTGCTTGATTCGTCCTCAAATAATGGTAAAAAAATCAATATGATGTCAAATAATGGTAAAAACATCAATATGATGTCAAGTAATGCTAAAAAATCAATGAATTCGCAAATAATTAATTCTGACGGATGAGAGTTGAAAGGTTGCTTGAACTACAACACAACCATTCGCGAAAAGACTCGAAGTAAACCTTTATCGAACGGTTTCAAAGTGAATCCCTACTCACAGCCCCGAACGCTTCAGCCTCCGTGTCTCATGATTCGCAACGAGTCAACGTTCCTGCAGTCCGCTAAACGAGTTCGAAAAGAAGTAGCAAAGTTCTTCAGGTTCTTCTAGCATGCTCCTCGAATCTGTTGACCCTCTAATGACGTTCTCGTCGTTAACCTCTTTCCTGCATCGCATCGGAACGAGACACTCGACCATCTTCCGAGATTGGTCGCTGATAGCCTTGAGGTTGGTAGCGAGCGTCATCGAGGTCGATTGTCCCCGGGTCCTGTAGATCACAGTCGTTCGTCCGGCTTGAGGCAACGCGGACTTCCATGGAGATCGGTGGACGCAGCGTGAACAGTCCATGATGATCCTGGGGTGGGAACTAGTAGGCGGTTGCTTGATGGTGCATCAGAGGGTTGAAGTGGTGCGGGCCCAAATGATGTGGAGGCGGCGGGCCTGGCAGAGGACTGTGTTGGGGCCCGACCGTCGGCGGCTGACAGACGTACCATTCCGTCAGCTCGGGCCCCCGGGTCGACGGATGACTCGACGCAGGGTTCGTTGCTGACGACGTTGGGACGGCCGGTGGTGGTTGAGGAGACTCCGTGTGTCCGGTCACAGACAGGCTACCCCCGCTACTGCTGCTCTCTTCACCCTCGCTCTCGTAGCCCCCTCCAATCTTGCCCTCGCCCAGGGTCATGCCGTGCACCTGGAAACAAGAGGCGGAGCCTAACGTTAGATTTTCGTTGCCTACCCTCTTGCGAACTGCTTGGGGTTGATACTGTTGGAAGCTTCGAAGGGAGGAGTTTGGGGTTGCTGGGGTGACGGGAATTTGCTTAATTATGTAGGAATTACGGAGATTGTTAGAAAAAGGGGTCCCACTTTAATCATCTAGACAGGTCTCATCGACGACGTTCCGTCGACACCAGATTTTTGACAGGCCACATCATTAACCCCTCGCTTTAACAATATTTCTATGTCCTATTAACACTTTCTACGCCCTCGAGAACATCGAAGCAGAAGAGGAGCTAACCTCCGTAGATCTTTCCGGTCTTATCCTCCCTTTCCAAGCGAACCAATACCTCGCGCGGAATGATCCACGGTGATCACGGGTCTCATGGCCGAAAACACTGTAGTGTTTGATCGTTGTAAGTTATCGCATCGGAGATCGATCAGGCATCGCGAGCAAAAAGGATCGCGTCGTCGTCGCCGCGTTGGCTGAGCCGAAGTCGCCAGGGATCACGAAGAGAGGAAGATAGTCGAGAGTGAGAGGGGGGTCTGAGGGAGGGGTGTGGATCAAGGCTCCTTGTCGTTTCCCGTCTCGGTTCCCCGTGGCCGGAGTCCTCTTCGTTCATAATTCAGTGAGCAAATCTCGACGACTGCCTTCCGCGAATCACGGGGCCCCGGCGAAAAGCGTGGAGAACCGAGGAGCCGGCTCCTATCCGAAGAACCTATCGCGCACGTATCTCGGGAGTTGGCTTTTGGACGGTTCTGCCACCCCCTAGCCCCTCCCGTCCGCTCGGTGTGCCACAGATAATTTCCTATTAAGATTCCGTGGCCGTTCGTGCATGAACCTTGCGCCAGGATACTATCCCTGGACGTCCTCTCTTCCCACAAGCCTTTTTCTCCTGCCTCTCTCTCTCGAACTCCCTCTCTGATCGACCATCTTTCAATCCCTCTTTTTTCTCTCGTGTCTACTAGCGTCTCGCCTAGCATGAAACGAAACGTGGAAACGACACACCTCGATACGTTCGATGTACGATGCTATGGAAAGAAGCGGGATAATTTCAGCCCGAAGGGGTGGAAAGAATGGGTCGCGTGAACGAGGAAAATTACTGCCATTCCGTTGAGGTAAGTCTGCCCTGGGCGTTGAAGTAATCAACATAATTGAAGCGGTGGGCAAGTGTTCGTAGGTTGTGCACACTTTTGTGCTCGAACGAAAACAACCGACACTTTCCCAGCTATAGTACGCGTGCCAGTTACTGTCTCAAACTAAGCGTAAAAAATGATACAGTTGCAGTTCTGATTGGTCGGAGCGAAATAAGCCAAATTACGTGAATACAGTGATAGAATCGGAGCACGCGATTTTCGCTATTATATTAGCTATCTTCTTTTCTCTTTTTTCTTTTCTCTTCTATCAAGTTCTCTTAAGATTGTACTTCTACCTTGCTTCAGCCAGCAATCGGTAGACAGGATAAGAAATTGGACAACGAGGAGAACATTTCTAAAACTATACATAAACTGAACTAAAGTGAAAACCTTAAAAATAAAAGTTTCAGGATGGGCTTGCATAATCGATGTGGAGACTGTCTAGAAAGATAAAATGAACTTATGAGCAATTAAAAAGTAGGGAAGAAGCTGTTGAAGCCTCCAAAACGTTTCCCCTGGTCTGTCTCATGGATCCCGAGTACAACGTGTAGGGTTGTCGATAGGATAACGAGTGAGGGAACCGGGAGATACGGGAATTGTTCGAAGCAGCTGCTGATCGTATGGTTCGACGTACCTTCATATGCTTGCGCAACGAGCTGGGGTGGGTGTAGGACTTGTCGCACCCGGAAACCCGGCAATTGTACGGCTTGTCGGACGTGTGGACGTGACTGTGCTTCTTGCGGTCGCTGCTGTTCGCGAACCGCCTCTCGCAGCCGGAGTACTCGCACTTGAACGGCTTCTCTCCTGCAGAAAGAAAAAGGGAAAAACCCGGGACGTGAATTAATGGCGTTGTAATTGAGACGTGCAATTACACGCGCGTTACACAGCGATAATTGAAAACGGTACTCCCCCTGTATCGGCTGGAGACCGATACGATGAAAACGTGGACGTTGATCTATGCCCTCTCTCTCGCCGAGCAAAACAAACAATACGCGAGACACGACGAAGCCTGTTATCGGCGCAGAAACAGCGTGGACTGCCTCGGTACGCTATGACGCGTCACATAATGGTCCAGAATTCCGTGACGCAAATTATCCGTTATTAATTTGTTTAATCGAATGTGAGGTTACCATTTATTTAGAACCAAGTACCGCAGAAAACCAAACAAATTTTTCGATCTTTAATAAAAATCGTTAATCGAGCATTAATTTAAAAAAAACATGTGTTTTTTAACATTGACGTACGTTCTTAATTTAAGAAAATCAAGGGATGGAAAATATTAAGCGGGCTTGTCAGGTCATCAGAAAGAAGAGGAGCAATTTTCTAAAAAATGGTACCTCCAAAATGGTTCTTACGATGGACATTTCGATACATAAATTGAATAAACGTCGCCATGAGAAGATTTTTTTAATGTGGGGAGGGTGAACTTGATGTTCCGGACCACCGTGCGTGGTTGCGAATGCGTAGGAGCGTTCGGGCCGCTTCCTGCCGGATGCTTTCTGCGTTTCGCAGCGTGTAATTATCGCGAAAGCGGCGATTGCGTGGCGTGGAAAGGCCGGAAAAATATTTTCCTCGGGCAGGCCGGTGGAAAAAGGACCCGCGGCGGCTATTACAATGGGCCCTCGAACGCGATTACATCGTATCGCGGACCGTTTCATCGTGATTCCCGGATATATCTTGATGAGCACCGGTGGAACATTTTCTCCGGGACTCTCCCCGTCTCCTCTATCTCACTCTCCTCGTGGCTCCTCTTCGCCTAGGGCGAGGAGCAGAGATATCGAGAGATAAGCTCCCCTGCACACGAATGGCCGCCGTCGTCGGGGCGCAACGAGACCGTGTGGCGTGACTCTTATTTATTTCCACCGGAAGTTGACTGGAATATATTTTACCGTCGGCTCACACCTCCCCACCCCTCACTCACTCTCTCTCTCTCTCTCTCTCTCTTTCTCTCTAGACACCCTTTTCCGGGACTTCCTACTGGCTCTCTTGCCGAGAAGTGCGGAGACGCGAGAAGCAGGAAGCGCAAACTTGGCGGATTTTTTATGGGGAAAATGGTGGCCAACTTCGCCCTTCTGCCTCTCTATCTTCTTCTTCTCTCGCCGTTCTCGTTCTCTTTCTCAGTCTGGTTCCTGCTATCCACCCTCGTCCGCGACCAAAAGAAAAAGGGAGCAGTTCGCGGCTCGGATACGAGATCCGCGTTAGCGGAACGTAAAAACGAGGACCAGATGGAATGGGATCTGTATGTTCGAGAGACGAGGTTTTACCACCCTCGGGATCTCGCTGCTACATTGTTTCCTTTCCCCGGAGGCTGCCACTTCGAGCACTGGGCGCGCCTGATTTGTCGTAAGTGTCTCTCCAAGAAAAATTATTTTATTCGATTCTTAATCTTTCGCGAGAGTCGTTGACGATTGATAAATCTACTCTGGATCAGAATATTATTACATGTTAAGAATCAAGGGATTACTTTTGTAGGGTAAAGTGCCCAAATATGGTATAGTCGCCTATTATGAACTACCTTGTACTATCTTCTAAACTATCTTGTAAAGGAGAGGTCGCACTCTAGTGAGAAAATCCCCAAACAATAGTTTACCATGTTTACTCAACAGTGTGCAGTGTAATCGCACCATATCTATAGATTTTAGTATCGATCCTCCGCCAGTTGTGTCTCCACGTGTCGAATATTTTTGTGGTTAGATTTTCGATTGTATTTTTTTCGGGGAAGGTAAGTGATTTTGAAATGTTTGAACATATCTGTAGTTTCAGTTTATGTATATTAATGTTTGCCAACTGTTGGGTTGGGCTGAAATTCATTTTCTCTTTGTCAGTAGCTAGTATTATCAGTCCACGTGAAGTTCCCAATATGGCACTACCCAGGGTTCCCTAATATGGATGTAGCTATGTATTGACATTCTTGGCGTGGGTGCCGAATATGGCACTAGGTGTCATATTATGGATTCAAGGTGTACCATATTAAGACCCCCTTTAGCTGTAACCTGCAAATGACGCACCACAAAAAAATATTTTTCCCAAACTGTATTAATTTTTGGACAAACTTGACCCCAGAATCTTATAGGGAAGAATGCATCTCCAACTGGTAATTTTTTGGTCGAAAAAGAACATTCTAAAATAACCAAAAATGACATCAACAAAAAGTAGTTCATATTTGGTCACTTCACCCTATTAATAATTCATCGAATAAATGACAGTGGATTCCGGTTATTTGGAATACCTTAGTGTCTAGTGATTAGGTTCCGTCCACCGAGCCTTGTCCAATATAAATGGTGGTTGGCGTAAGTGAACTCTGTACAATGATTTCACGGTATTCTTTAAGCAGCGGGGGCTGGCAGCCAAGGCGTTAAAGCGTCTCAATCCACTTAAGTCGACGAGGAAACCGTTTCAAAAGGTGCACGCTCGTTGATTTTTCTTTTCTGTGACCGACGGCCGTTAGGCGTATCTGGAGCGAGTTATTTTTTTCCGGCTCGTAAGCTGGTTTATTAATGCGATCGGCCGGGTACTGCGCCGTGGAAAAGTCGACGTCGACGCGAATAACGACAATGAAGCGTGGTAAGTTTTCGCGATCGGGCCAGTCCGGTACCGAGGCCCGACGTCGTTATTCATCTCACGTGTGAAAAGCGCGATAACATTGCCATGTTCCCGTGACGTATCACCGCGACACAGATTATATTTAAATCGCTCGGACGTGGACTGCGGGCGCTTATGGCACCGCGCCGTCGTAAGAAGGCGTCTTAAATATTTATGAACCTGGAAAGATAGCGGTTACCGCGCGCCGGTGTCGCGCCTGCTTATCTGACGTTTCACATGACTATGCTTCAAATTCTCTCGTTGGCTACCAGACCGAAGAGCTTTCGCTACTGGACAATTTGCAGTGAGCAAGTTTCATTAGCCACTTTCCTTGAAAATTAGGCACGGCTTCAACCTTTGACAGAACTCCGATACCTGCTCAGACTGAGCTAGTGCACGCTTTTGTTCGAATAGCGAACTTTGCACGAATATGCATTCTCCTTAGCGGAGCTTTTCTGCTGTGGAACGAAATTAATTTTAACTTTTCGTTACTAAAGTAGGAAATCGTAGCATCTTTACTCACACAGATAGGGTTCCATACACCTCATTTCTGTAAACCATAAAACTCTTAACAAACGCCATAAATGTTTCCTTCTATTTGGTAAACTTGTAGGTGTCTTAAATGCATCAAGATCCGCGGTCTACTAATTATTGTGGCACCTCTGTTCATTCGCTAGAAATTTATGAACTCGGGAGATTGAATAAAGATTTACAAATACTAATATCAACATTATTCCATAATAGGAATTTTAATAAATGTAGATCAAACGGTACTATTACAAAAAAACTGGTCCAACACAAATTCGTCAATAGCAAAGATAAGTAACAGAAAATTATTCCTATTAAAATGTAGATCAAACGGTATAATTCAAAATATGATCAAACCAGTGCGCCGATAGCATTAATACAGGTTTTATGAACTAATATCAACAACATGCAGCTTAAGTGTTTCTGTAGTTCGGAGGGATGTCCCTCAGGTTCTCGGGATCGGATCCTTCGTGAAACGTCTCCACCCACCGATTCGCATCTTCTCGTTGGCGAACCCTCCCCGCTGCAGCCAATTTCGCACAAGGATTCGAATAGCGAGGTGCCAACGACGCCTGGTTATCCGGTGCCGGCACAAAGGCGACACACTCTCGCACACACATAGAGTATATCTGGCGCGCGGTTCGGTCTCCTTCGACCGAAAACGGGACGATTAATAACTTTTCAAATCTGTCCCCGGCAGGGTCGTGAGCCCGCCACGGGGACCGTCTCTTCGGTAGCGAGCACGTTGGCAAATAAATAGCAGATAAATAAAAGCCTCACGTCTCTCCTACGTCCTGCGTCCTCTGTGTCCTGTGTGTCGTGCGCTGCGTCGGGGTTGCGTGTGCAGATGGCAACAATATGCCGTGAAATATTGCCCCCGACGCGCGTGTGCGAGGAAGAACGCACGCGTGTGCGTGCCCCCGGAACCCTATAGGAAGACGCACCTCGATACACGCTTGATACACTCACGAACCGAGAGCCTTCTCTCTTTACCCGTCTATCTCTCCTTTACCTGCGGGATTCTTCACCGAGGGAGACTCCACTCCGTAGAACTTCCAACCCGGCTGAAGGATTCCTGCAGAATTTTCTGGCAGTTTCTTAAAATATCACCTAAATTTAATGGTTCTTCAACATATGAACTACATCAATTGATGTATTAAAAAATGCATGATTCCTTCGAAAATATTGAAAGTGACCTTGATATGCCAACTATTTAACCATCCACAGAAAAACCATTAACATAGAATTATGAAACATTTTTCAATACCATTAATGATTCTAAAGATATTCGAGTGGTTCACTTCAAATTGGACACCCTGTATATTACTCAAACAAGAATGAAAGGACTAGTCGAAATAGCACTGGAAAATACTTCACAGATGCCTCGGAAGAATAATGAATCTGGAGCAAGAAAAATTGCACAGAACAAACAAATATTTCAAATCGAAGATTTAACTAAAGGAGGATAATTATAGAGGGAAACAGCCGAACAAGGGAAAATCAGCTTAACAAAACAGGAGGGGTAGCGCGAATCGGTTATTCTCCAGTCTCTAATCCACCTAATTTTCTTATTAGCTCCGATCTTGACCAATGACAACAATTCCGGCCGCGTCATCTTATTTCAAAGATTCCCGACACAATACGTTCATACAAATTCGAAACACAGTTGCGCGTGCGTGTTTCACTGGACGAGGTTGTGTTGGTGAAGGGACGGGAACCGCGAGAGCGCACACAAGGGGAGAACCACGGACGCGTATATAAACTCGAGATTCATGGTGCACCGGGTTGCAGCGTGGTGCAGCGAGAAAGGGAGCTCCGAAGAGCAGTTCCCGAAGGGCAGTGTAGGCACCGTGTTATGACTTTCAGAATGGGGAGGCACAATGGCCCAGATCCGCGCCGGATAAAATAGTTATTATAATCGTTTTGGCTACGGCCGGGATCGAACAGAGAGAGACAGAGAGCAGAAAGAGAGAGAAAGCACATGCGCGCGTACGCGTGCGTTTGTATCGGTATTCCATAACATGCAAAAAAAAAAACGGAAATGCATGATCAACCCCGAAACGAATATCGAAAATGAGAAAATTCAGGAAACGATTTTCAAATAAGTTTAAATAAGATTTAATACAAGTTAATATTCTTCATAAGTGTCCTGAAGAAATAAAAAATGTGAATAATTTTAAACAACTTATTATAAGACTCGATGGAAATTAACGTCTTTCATAAATGTCCTCAATGAATCAAAGTAACAATGCAGAAGATATTATTGTCTCGTGTTGTCTAATAACGATATGCACGTAGAATAAGATGCACAATTCGAGAGCTTCCGAGCAAGAGCAGCTCGCGCAGTCCAAGCTCGCCATCAACGTCTCAATTAATTACGTGCGGCTTAAGGGAGACGATTGGCTCTCATTTGCCGCGAGCGGCACGGTAATAAGGCATTGTTCGCGCAACAATGGCCCCGGCGGCAAGTGTTGATTCCCAACAAGACAATCATCGAAACAGTCGGTGTTCTCCGTTGCTCGAATTAATAGATCCTCCTCCAGATCATCTCCCGGAGGAAGAGCCGGTGAGCGAAACGCGCGTTTGAAGGAAATTCGCGCCGGGGTCCTCATACAATGTACACCCGCGGAAGATTTATTATCGATACCCGCTTCCGTCGGAGCGTGGCCTCGAGGAGCGGCGCGAACAGGCCGCGCCACGGTTCGCATCTTGAAGAGAGCTGCAGCATAAAAGCAATCTAGAATTCCATCTTTCCTTGAATGCCCCTTAGTAGGAGACTCATTGAGCCGCAGTTTTCCGAAAATCTCCGGAGTGATATATGGGCGTTCGCCATTGTGCCGGCCCCGAAGGCTCGCTCTCCCCGGTTTCCTCGGTCGAAGGATAATAGATGATTTTTCGCGACCATTATACTCGAGCAGGACACCAGGTCCCGGACCATCGGACATTGTTGCGAACCGTACCAGAAAACCGAGCTGCCCCCACTCTGCCCACCAGCTTTTTTCCACGAAGATACCCCTGCCCCCTCTATTATCGTCGAGTTCTCGTCTGGATAATTTTCTTGTTATACGTTTGGCATTAGTGAAAACCAAGAAATCATTCCTGCGTCGATCCTGGCGTCGATTTCCCCATTCTTATGGGGAGGTTTCCTCTGCACCCTCTTTGAATAAGGTCTATCCCCTCTATTGTAGCAGAACCCTTGTGTGGATGATTTTCTTGTTATACGTTTGATATTGGTTGAAACCAAGAAGTCATTCCTGTTTCTGGAAAACTGAACCACCCCTAATTTTATGGTGAATTTTCTTGCACACAGTCATCCTTGCCTCCACTCTCAACTAACTCTGACCCCTTCTACCTCGTAGGCCTCCCACGTGGATCGCTTTCTTATTGTGCGTTCGATAGTTGTGAAACAGGAGAAAATCATCCTCATGTTGATTTTCTCATTGATTTCGAAAAGGGAAATACCCCCACCTTTCTAATGGATGTTCTTGTACCCTTGTCCCCTCTCTGAACCAGGCCCCCTATTATGTAGGTGCTTTCGTGTGGATAATTTTCTTGTTACACGATCGACATTAGTGAAAACCGAGAAATCATCCCCGAGTCGATCTTCGGCGTCGCTCCCGGCCTGTAGCGCGATAAGATCCGAAAATGTTGCCGCAGATCGATCTTTGCACGGATTAGGACTCCGAGATATTGGATCTAGATAAAGACCCTCGGGAGGCTCGCGTTTTGTAAATTGATTGCACCGTGCCCTCTCTCTCTCTCTCTTCTTCTCTTTCACTTCTTTCTCTCTTTCCCTCTCAGCGTCCGCCTCCGACGTGATTTTTGTCCCCGAGTGGCAAAAGTCGAGATCCAGACGCTGATAGAGGGAAAGAGAGAGAGAGGGGTCTCTCGTGAGATCGGACAATCGCCGGTTATGATCGATGAGCTTTCCGTAGCGGGATAAAAGTGGGATCGAAACGTGAACGTCGCGATTTAATGAAAGCTGCACGAGCACATCGGACGCTGTGCGGGCCCCTCGGGAATTAGAATCGGGCCCCGGCGGCCGGCAGATCGTGATTGGATAATCATCGCCTGCCCGAAAATGGAAGTGTCTGCTACGCGCAATTCATTGCGTCACGACTCTTTCGCCTTTTGTAATCGCACTATCCCGCTCGCCTTACCTACACTCTGCACACTGTATACATTCTGTAGACACTTCTGTAAGTATACTCTTCTGGGTACCTGGAGAATCGTGACTTCAATTTTCAAGGACGATTTTTAACGATTCTTACCGATCAATTAATTTTATCTCATCTCGGCACCCTCACGTCTATCAATGTAGTGCGGATTTTATGCATTTGCAAAAGCGATCTGGTGAAATACAAAACTGTCAAGGTATTAGAATTTATTAAAAGAGAAAATACATTCTATCTATCCTTGATGTTCATCTGAAGTGCAGAGGTTAGTTCGTAGAATTGAAAGTTCTGTGTATTTGTACTTTGTTAAACAACTTGCATGCAATAACCAGACTGAAAATACAGTAAAAAATGCTATTGTATTAGTGTCGACTGATTAAACTCATTGTGAAACGAAGTCAACGTGTATGCAGCTCCTGCACCTCGCAACTAAGGGAGACAATTTTTCGCATAGAAATCCGGTAACAAAGTAAGAATTCAGAGTACTGAACAAGAAAAAGTAAAACACCGCGGTTATTTATTGCAAGTCGGACTTCCCAGTAGCGTAGTCGGAGGAATTCATCCCGTGAATTATTTTCGCCTCTGCTGCTATTTTCACTGGCCAGAAAATTCCGTGGAAAGTATACAGAATGGACGGGTCAGACGAAAGTTTACACGAGTGTCTGGCAAAACCGCGTGAACCTGCGCCGGACAAAGCCTCGGAATCAAGGATGATCGGGGCTGGAAACGCTTCCGCAGCGATGGCTTTCAAAACGAGGAGACGAAAGTCCCATGGTGGCGGAAAACTCGCTGAGGAAAAAGTCGAGGAAGCAGGGGAAAAAGCAACAACCACCGCCCCGGCAGAAGGGAAAGAAAAAAAGAACCGCAAATCCGTGGGTAAACGTAACTACCGGTTGATGCGCCGATCATTCTGCCATGTTGGCTCCGAAAGGGAGAGCGCCATCGGCAGATGTTTCCTTTCCCGTGGTAATTCGAGTGTTTGTCCGTTCCTCCCATCGGTTCGTCTCGTTCCATTCTATACGATGCTGCGCGGTATCCTGGCCACGTACCAGCCTCTCGCGATGATATATCCTCGATCTCCATTGGAAAGTCAGACGGGATCCACGGGATCTTGTCGAGATAAGACAAAAGGATGGCACGAACGAAACCACGGCGAGATCGGGGCGGATCCTTTTGTTCGATCGATCTATGAAAGCCTTTGGAAAATCGCGCTAGGATCTGGATCTCGATCCCATCGAGATACCGGCGAGATGTTCCCCGTGTAACTACCTCGAAGGGCGCGGTAACTCTCGAACGGCGAAGGATCGATCACGACGGAGGATGCACGTTGGGAACTTTCGGTTTATCGGGTTGGTGGAAAGTCAACTCTGTCTTTGACATAAGGCGAGGTTCGTTTCTGACGACTGTTCCTCGTGATAGTTCCACTTCCTTCTTCCTGAAGGTTCTAAGTAAGTTTTTGTTGAGAACAACGTCACTGATGTTGGATCGTTAATTAAGGATTGAAAAGCTTGTAGAACAATGGTATATAACCCCTCTGCAAAAAAGCAATCGCTCAATGCAGTCTCCTAGTGCTCCACGTCGTCGTCCATCCAGTCGGTTGTTCCGAAAAATCGCGAAGGTATCTTGATTCTCAAAAATTCGGTAGCCCAGTGTCCTGCACGTAGGTGCAGTTTAGAGTCGTATATCCTTGCCCGTTATCCGAGTCGGGATGCTACCGTTGCGGCCACTCTCTCGCCCAGGACTCGTCCAGAGAGCCTCTCCCTTTCTCTCTCTTTCCTCCATAGCCGTCTCTCTCTGGCACGTCGGTTTACACGACGTTTATACGTGTTTATGTAAACTCCGGCCACGGAGCACACGTGTTGCTGCTGCGGTTGCTGCTGTCGCTGGCAACTAATCTTCCCTTTCCAGCTGTTCCTCTTTCTCTATCGTTCTTCGAAGCTCTGTTCTCCGTCTCGGTTCCACCAGCAGCGCCGAGTCAGATCAAACTCGGAGATTTTCAGAAACTGCCGGCATAAAAGATAGGGGCGCCATGGGCACGGTATGCCGCTGCCCATCTAGAGTTACCAGGGTCGGGGTACCAGAGTCCTCCTCCCGTTTCGGCCGCGTGAAAACAGAAAACCCTCCGAAGGGGGGAACTTCGGGTCTTCGTCGTTTCGGTCCTCGGGGATCCGAGATGATTGCACGGAAATTGATACTTCGATCGGAATTTCGGGTCAATGGAGAATGCCACCAGCCCTGTGGCATTAACGAACTTAGCTTCCCGGAAACTCATCGCAATCTTGTTTCGGGGCGTACGGGAACTCTCAAGGCTCATACTTCGGTCATTAATTTCTTCATTCTTATCATAAGGAATACTTTAATGGTCGAAATAAATGTTTCCCACATTTTAATCTATATAAATGAAACTGATCAAACGTAAAAAGAGTTACTGCTTATCCCCTAACTGTATTACCTTCTCATCCTAAATTGAAATTGAAGATAGAGGTTGAAGAGAAAAAGCGTTACTTGTCGTGCTCGCTACCGGTACGGCCCTGAGGGTCTCCCCGTATGCAAAGTCGCTCGTTATTTATTCGTGGAAGGTGGCATTTTTTTGGACACTGACCCGCGCGTATATAGTTGTCACGGCGCCGGGTATCTTTGCACCGATCTACCATAATTGAATGTCCCCGCGGCGCAAGGGGCACCGTGGTCACCCTCTTCCCTCCGCCAGTCCAGAGGAAGGAGAAGAAGAAGAAGACGAAGAAGAAGAAAGAGTTTCTCGCGGGATGGAAACCGAGAAGTTTGTCGTCGAGCACACGTATCGATCCCTTGTGGCCACTCGTCAGAGAATGGCGTCCGAATATCTGCGGCCATGCTGGCCCCGTCCGACACCCTTGCGTGTCCCTCGTATCGGATGGATTCATCTAACCGTGGATCCGATGGTAAACGGTTTGTGAGCGAGTCGAACGCCAATATCGAAGCGTGCCCCTCGACGCGCAGGTACACAAACAGCGCCGGGCAAGCAAAGCAGAACGGAGTCGGAGCAAAAGCGGAGTGAAGCAGAGAGGAGCGCCGAGGAGCAACGTTCTCGAGGGCTCTCGAAGGCCTTATTCAGGGGCAGAGAGTATTAGGTGCCGCGCCGCGCCCTTATCCCCCATTCAAGGGCCACTGAAAGTCTCGTCAACTTTTGCACGGGCCACAGAGAAAACAGCAAACAGATTTCGCCGGACCCAGATCTCCCCTCTCTCTCTTTCTCACTCTCCTCTTCTCTCCATCAAACTTGAAGAGAAACGAAAGAGGGTTGCGGCCGCTTTGTCGCATCTTTGTGCACCGGTGCTAAACGGCAGAAGAGCTAGCGAGCAGGACACCAGCCAGAGGAAGATAGGCTCGCTTGTTAGGCCGTCCATTGTCCGGCTCGAGGATTTTTCCGAAAGGAACTTTTCGTTTTCGATTCGTGTCGGCGAAAACGTGGACTTTTCACTGGTTGGAGGATGCAGAGAAAGAGAGAAAGAGGAAGAGAGAGAGAGAGAGAGAGAGAGAGCGAGCAAGGCGAATAAGAGCGAGAGGATAAGGGGGAGTAATCGGTCAAAGAAAACGTCCGCAGATTAGCATTTCAGGTTTTGAGAACCGGAACGAATTGTGTTTCGAGTGTCGGCGCACACCGCGCGCGAGTACACGGCTACTTAGGCGCTCTTCTGTCGCTCTCGGGCCCTCGACAGCCTTCGTTTACAAGGGCCTTGTGTGTTGCTGCCCTCTTTGTGTTACGTTGCGGGCCTCGTGTCGCCGCTGTCTCGCTTCTCAGACTCCTGTCGCCGCTGAATTTTCACACGAACCGCGGACACCGATCCACCCAAACTCTGTCCACGGTAACCTCGTGCTTCGACCAATTTGCGCATCCCCCACCACTGCCTACCGATCTGACGCATCCGATTAGTCGTCACGCTATCCCTATCGGTCTCCAACCGAGTAACGGCGCAGCCCAAACGTAACGCGTCATTGACGACAACGTAAACAGTGGAAAGCGTTAACTGGGGTTCCGATATTGTATCACCTCCTCAGGTCCACGGTTGCCACAGAAAGTCTGTACGCTCCCTCTCTACCATCAGATTCCTCTCTTGCGACTCTCGGTATGAAGAGAATGTTACAGCGGTTTTAGTGCATTAGATCCACAGTTAGTGGCAGAGGGCTGAAGCATTTAGCGACATATACACATTTACACACCGTCCGGCAACCCTGCTTGCGGTGGACAAAGTGTCTCCTCCTCCTCCGTTGAGGAATTTCGAGGTCGAGGGAGTCGATACTCGCGAAAAAGTTCGCACCCCGAAGACCCGAGAGCCACTCGGCAAACTTTCCTCCGATTCCCCGGGGAACGAGTAACCTCGCAGCCGTCAAGAAGGAAGTTCGTGATTTACGTGCGGCCGGGATTAAGCGACGGGGAAAGCTTCTCGCGGGTACTTCACCGTGTGTAAAGACCGTCGAGGGGAGGGGCCTAACGAGAGCAGAAGGGTAGGGGAAGATACATCGCGCAGCCCTCGGCACGACGCTTTATCGAACATTCCCCGGCAAGCGATGCGAACGTTCCTTTCTTCGACGCGACGCTTACACGTCCGACAGGATTAAACCTTCTTAAGAGACGGAAGACAGTGACCGGGACCTGCTGCCTGGCACGATGGCAACAGACCACGATGCCCGGGTGGGCGATAATTCAGAATCGTTTTAAATCATGCTTACCGCCTCGTCCGAGAGATACAAGACGCGCGGATCTTTCACGCTGGCGTCGTCGCTGGAATTTCAGTCCTTCGGCGATTTTTTCAATTGCATTTTGGTGTTTATTCCTGTCGATCCTTTACTTTTAGGTACTTTGCTGTCAGCTTCATCCGACGTGCGTGCTTCAGCAATTTATTATTGCTGGATAAAATGCTGTTTCACTGAGTTACGTTTAGCAAGAAATTCCATTAGCCTTATACTTGATAAAACATTTTGTATTCAGAGATTACTGAAAAGTAATAGTGAGATGCTAAAATGTGTAATCCTATATACAAGAGGTTAAAATCGTTTTACGATTTTACTGCGAAAGTAAAGCAACGTGATGAATGTGCCTGATCTATTCGAAACAATGCAGCCAGCGAGCCGTAGCGCCGAATTAAACGCACTTTAGTCACGGTTAATTTGGTTAGCCGACGTTTAGTCATTAATAGATGCTGGCGCAAGATCGATCGGTATTTATTGACGGCGGATGATTCGACGGTTTCGACGCAGTCAGGCCGGCCTGGAGGATTGTCGACGGACTGTCGACGTTCTCCCAGCTCTCCTTTTCTCTCTTTCTCTCGTACCTTCGATCGCGAGAAAGTCCGGAGGAGAGCCCTCCACCCCAGATTGACGTGGCACTCCGGCTCGTTTTCGTGTGTGGGCCAGTTTTCGGCTTATTAGTGAACAGGCCCCGACCAGCTCTAGCGATTAGACACAGGGCGTGGCGAAAAGATTGCTAAATCAGATCGCGTTCCAGGTCTAAGACTCGCTACGCAGCGCGTTATCCTACTAGCTATTAAGCAGACTCGCCTCGACACTCGTCTGTCGATCGATCCTCGTTCTAATCGTCCTCGCGACTCGCAACCGGTATCCTTTAGCCTTTTAATTAAGATGTAATCGGGCTCGAATGGCGTTCCATCGGCCGACGATACAAACTCGCCCCGGAGCGAGAGATACCAGCCTATCCGGAGTCCAATGGATCCGATAATCATCCGGAAGCAATTATTCTTGTGTGTACCGAGTGTTAATTGGAACGGTCATGGATTTTCTCGCTGGATCTCGCTTGTTGGCGCTCGGAAACGATCTGTTCTTATTTATTCACGTGTAGAATTCCTCTCTTCCACATTAATCCTCTTTTGATTCCTTTATTATAGGAAGGCACACTGCATGATCGTTGTAAGATTGTTACTACTGTTCTATTTTCTATTGTGTCGATTGAGCACAAGATTTTGAAGCGAAGAATTAGTATTATACCCGTAGTTTAGGATAAAAAGTTATTGAACCCACGAACAAACACATACCAAAATCGCGGTGCTAACTTTCTCAACGTCCTGACACCAACGCAAACAGAAGAAAAAACCTCGGGGCGAATCGCGGTCGTTGAGGGTGAGAGGCACGGGCCCCAAAAAAGGGGTCCAATCGTCGGCTGCAGTGGAGGGGGAGGGGACGATGGGGCCCGCCGCGTGGTGGGGGAGAACATAATGTTTCCCACAGCGCGAGGAGTTGTATATTTTACGATATGGCGAGCAATTTGACATCTCGCGCGAGGCATAACTCACGGCCGTGTGCGCGGCCTGGCCTTCGCCACCCCCTGCCTCCGCAATGATAGGGCAGTGTGCGTGCATCGACGCAAGCCTGAACACGCGAGAACGCATGAAGGATAGCTGGTGAACGCGTGCACAACTGCACCGCAGCCGGACAGGTACCCGCTCGCGCGCGTCCGACCGCATCGAAACCATTAGAGGCCGGGATTCTTCGTAAATATAACGCGGATGGCCGCGATTCATTTCTTTCTCACCCCGTACACGCCTTCGCGTTGTACCCCTTTTGCTCCCTTTTGCCCTCTTTTGTCAGCCTTTCGTCAATCCGGGCCCTTTAATAATGGAGGCTCTGTTTTCCTTGAATTTAATGTCGCATCAATAATAAAATAATTAGCGACAATCTATGGTATATTGACAACTAAAAGTCGATTCTACAATTGATGCCAGAAGTTAAAAATCCCGAACCGAAAGGAAAGTGTTCCGAACAGGTGAACAAGTCAAGGAGCTACGGATTAATTGGAAAAGAAACACGGAAGTTTCCCAACACCATCCCCCAACAGGCTTTCCATTTATTCGCGTCCATTCGACACGAGCCTCGCCATCGTTGATACGCGGTTGGCGTGCTTGCACGTCGTTTCATGGTGGGATTTTATTCACCGAGACTTTTCGCTCCCCAACTTCCTGATAGTGTCTTTAAGTGTTTTTGCGATCCCGAATGATTGATGCTTCCGTGATCCTGGGCATGGAAAGTTGTTCTTTATTTTCCTGTATATACTAACCGCCCCGGAATAACAATAACAATTCGGGTTTATTGCTCACGCGAGACCGTTAAGACCACCGCGGAAAAATGACAGCAATTACTTAATAGATCGAAAACTGAGATGTTGAGATTTATGATTACAGTAGAACCTCGGTTATCCGAACTCGTCAGGGAAACATGGCTGTTCGAATATTAGAACAGCAATTCGATATAAAGACTTCAAACATCGGAGGTGTGGATAATCGAGAAGTCGTGCTGTGATTGTACAGTCCTGTTACAGTTCGCAGACCGTTTAGCGCACTATATCAAAAATGAATTTGACAGGGCATAGTCCTGCACAGATTGGAACGATTGCGTGGGACATTAAAAATCTGGCAAAATAGGAACGAGCCTTCCTTTCCCTCAGGACTCGGCCAGGACGCTCGGCATGGCCTCCCATGCTCGTGTCTTTCACAATTCCCCCGCGAGTTTCGCACGAACCAGCTGTAACTTGGTCGTCCGGGCGAGGCATCCTAATTAGCGGCGAACAATACGCAATCTGCGGCATCTATACGCACCCGTCGACTGATTCCTGCGCTTTGCTAACAACCCATTCTACTCATTGTACGCCGGCGTGCTATAAATCCTGGCAACGCTAACGCTAACGCGCTCGCCGGTGTTCAAAACACGTGTACGATCTCGCTCTCGATCCTAATCTCCCTGCTTGACACCGTGTTTTCCGGATCTTTGACTTCCGAAACGGTCCGAAGATTTCCCAAAACTTCTATGGCTCCCCATCGATTCGGGAAGGTTGCGCAACTTTTTCGACGACGAGTCCTTCGTCGAGGATTCGTGTCGGGATCCGGTACGAGAAAATTATAATGCCGGTCCCTGATAATTTCTCTGTCTAAAGCCACACGGGCGTCGGGTTACGAAATTAAATTAGAATACCGAGAGCCAGGGCAGAGTTCTGACGTCCCGGTATTCCTATGGTTTTTGACGAGACCCTCAGGTCAGTCCTCTCTCTCCCAGGAGATCCCATGGGACGAGAGGCCCCGTTTACAGAAGGAGCCGCGCTCGAGTTTCTTCTTCGATTCTGCAGATATAGGGACCCGGTTCGATCCGGTCGCGAAATTAATTAAACGGCGAGCCCGCCGGACGACAAATTATGCCCGGCGTCGACTACTTACATAATTGATCCAGCCACCGGCCATAATTCGTCCCCGCCGCGATCTAGATAAGCGTGTTCTTTACGAACTAGATTCGTGGCATTCCTCGGATTCCTGCCCTTCTCGATATTCGTGGTATTCCTGCCCCGAACGGTCCCCCGGGAATTATTCCTGTTCCACCGTGGCCCTCGAAGGTAATGCTCGCTACACTGTTGCACAGTGGCCTCGGGAATTTTAGTGGAATTGACCGTCGTCGTAATGCGTCAGCCCTAATGCACTCGTCTCTAGAGTCGAGCAAGCAAAAATTATTTGCTTCGCTTGTAACAAGCAGGAGCCAAATAGTAGTTTCATTCTACCCATTATAATTTTAATGAGCCAAATTTTGTATATTATTGTTCAAATTCTTGTAATCTGTGTACTGCTTTAAATGGCATCTGCTCGTTTTTGTCATAAATGCATAAATTCCCCAGTCAACATGTTTGTCAATTCTTGTGTTTCTTACAAAAATACCAAAAATTTTTATGTACAATATTTTTATCGATGTCTTGAAAATTTCTTAAATTCCACTAACCAATTTCAGTAAAAAAGTTACAAAATGCGCAGTCTACTGATCATCGACTTATTAACACAGTCTAGTTACATGGATCTCAATCTTTTGTGTCGTATGTATGTTTTTTCAGAGCTTTATAAAAATGAACACTATACACTGAACCCAGTCGATAAATCGTCCCGAATTTTTGTACGCAGACAACCAGCGAACCTAACACATAGGCCATCTTGAATTTCACCGTTTTCCAGGGGACCCCGATAAATCGGTGCAAACGATTGGTTAAATGTGTCGCGTGGAGATCCGTGCGAGAGCACAATGGAGGATCGAGGCAGGGAAAGGTCCCACGATCGTCAGAAACAGTGCCAAAAGTCACAGGAGAGAGGACGAGAGAAGAAGCGAGGAGAGAAGGAGAGGTACCTACACGTGAAATCGTCCCTGCGTGCGCCTGCCACTAACGACCTATGTAAATGTTCTATCTGTTATCCTTGTCCCTTATCATTTTATCCTCCTCCGCCAGCGATTCCAAACGCGGAGGAAAAGAGGGAGGAGGGTCCCGGAGAAAGAAGAGAGAGAGAGAGAGAGAGAGGCTGGAAAAGGAGAGAGAGGAGGAGAGAAGAGGGTCCAGCATTCCAGAGCCCGGTCTCGACCCGCGACCCTCGCCCCCTAAATCATCCACCGCAGCTAGGCCGCAATTCCGTTTTGTTTTCTCTGCTCTCCTCCTCGTTCCTCCTTCTTCCCTTCCTCTCTTTCTTTCTCTCGGTGCCCACTCCCTGCACACGCTCTCGTCATCTCCTTTTTTATTTATTTCTCCCCCTTTTTCGACCTTCCCTACCAGACTACGGAGACAACCGCCCGAACTCTTCTTGTTCGTCTTGCTCTTCTCCTTCTTCTTCTACTTGACCGTCTCCCAGAGATTTGACGAACGGAACACACTGTGGGAAAAAGGCGCGCGCGCGCCGGCCCAGTGACAAACCTCCACCGATCCCAACAACATAGTAGATACGACCTCTTGACACCATCGACACGGTCTCTTGACGAGTCGGGGGACGCGTCGATGTCTTCCCGAACAGGATCGATAACCGTGTGCGACCGTGAAACCGAAGAAAGCTCCACCGGAGAAACCTCGATAGGCGGAGCGGCGAGCCGCCTTTCGAGAGCGAAACGATCCACCTACTCGGTTCCCACAGGGACACGAGCGACATGCTCCGATTTCAAGGTGTCCGAGGGTGCCGAACTCCGCAGTGCCTTCACACGTTCCCAAATTGACTAACTTCAATATTTCCATTGTACATGATAAGCTTGCTTTTATAATAAAAGTAGTTCGCAGCGATTACAATGAACAGGGATCGAGTAGAAATTTTATTTTTCGTTTAATAATTTTAATTAGCTAGGACTCATACATTGGTAGTCTTTAGTTCGAAATTATCAAGTTTAGAATTAACAAGTGCAACCAACTGTTTTTCGTAACTACGCCTGATCTAGGATCAACGTCCCGCTATAAACGTATAATCCTGCAAGAAAATTTTTGTTCCTCAAAATACTGAGACACATTCCATTTCAAGGTGTCTTCACACGTTCCCTTTACTAACTTCGAATGGATAAATGCAGCGACAAAAGAAAAGGAACGCTGAAAGAAAGAACGCGGAAGCTGGGTGTTCTGTAAACGATACGCCTATTCGGGGAATAGTAGAAAAGTTCCCGCGAACTAGATGATCCGGATATATCTGATGTCTCGAGGCATTGAGGTGCGCGCGAAAAGAAGCGCGTGGTCCAACGAGGCTTCCCCGCCCCTAGGGGCAAGTGGAATCTTTCTATCTTTCTTCTCTCTGCCCTCCCCTCATCGCTTGTCCCCCATCGATGCTACTGGCATTTAAACCGCTCGAAAGTATAGTGTTACGGACACTCGATATTTTCTCGATGATCGTCATTGTGTGCCGCGCGGACATCTTTAGCGCCGGACATCTTTACGTGCCGGGTACGTACCGCGTCGAGTACCACGTGATTTACCCCGTCTTCGGTTACCCTCATTGTTGGCGGACTCGAATAAATTCGTCCTAGCGAAAGCTTCTTCGCGAATGATGCTTTCGATTGATCCTGGATCTCAGTGGATTCGCCATGCGCCAGTGTGAACAGTCGAGGATCTGTTTGGCGAATCGGTGGGAAGCTTGATGTTATCGATATCTCGTTACCTGTATTCTTGCTATTTTCAGATCAATTGTGAGACGTGCGATTTTAGGGTGCATTATTCGAGCGAAGGGGTGCTTTGACGTTTTGACATCTGGATGGCGGAGTCAGGGGTAGATAGGTTTCGGATGCAGATTCTTCTGTTCTGAATTTTATAGAATGCTAGAGAACCTTCGTGGAACTTTCTATGAAGGTGAAATACCAAGCTGAACAATCGAACTTTCTATGTGTGATTCGAATTTTTATGCATTTATTCTTTGCGAAAGATGCCAGTGAGTAGAATAGCAATTATTACAGTCTAGTAATAAGTAATAGTATAAGTAACAGAGAGAGGGGCCTATTTTGGCAACTCATCCTTGTTGTTCAACTCTATTTGAGGATATAATTCGATCATTATTTTTAGTAATCCAAGAAACAATTGGAGACTTAGAAATGTTCCTGTGCAAATCAAACTTGAAATAACTCTCTGTTCTTTTCCACACGCAGAAAGAGAGAGAGAGAGAGAGGGGTTGGTTCTCGCGCAAAGTATTTAAATCTGGTTTCGTCCGTCGGCTTTCTAGCCGGGACTGTAGCGAAGCAAATTCCTGACGGTTTAAACTGCCGGAGAAAAATATCACGTGTTAACGGAAGCGGGCCGGCGATTATCGGCGACCCGTGGCGGGCAGAGCTTTTTTCGAGTACGGCAACGCTCCAGCCGCAAACAGAATAACACACGGTCACTTAGCAGCGTTTAATTCTCTCGCTACTATTTCCCTCGGTGCCATAATCCATGAGCGTCGATCGGAATCGGCGTAGGTACAGGAAAAAGCTCGAGGCTCGGCGCGGCGAAGTCCCGGGGAGTTATTTTCTTGTCGAACGGCCCATCCCGAGGAGGATAACCAGAAATGTTTGATTTCTTTTTCCAATCCCCCGGCTCCGCGCCTTGTCTTTGTTCCTCGGACCGTCTTCGTTGCACCTACGCATTTACGTCAGCGACAGAGAACCATCGCCAGTGATAACAGATTACAACCCGCTCTGACAGATTTAATCCACTTTTCAGGGAAACTCGAGAGAGAGCCGGTCTCTCGACATGGTAAAATAATACTTCCTTCCGCTGTAAAGATCTCTGATCATTCACAGATCCTCCTACGGCCGCTGCTGCGTCTATTCGAAGAGTAGTCACAATTGTTTTCGCCCTGTTCGCTGTTTACTCGGGATTTATGGCTTCTTTGTTTGGGAACAGTTTTTTTGTATTCGATGAAAAATAAAACTGTTTTATGTTCATCAAGCTGTTTCATGTTTTCTGTTAAGCAGTAATGGAACTTCGTAGAAGATGAAGATGAAACGACTTGATGTTACAATATTACAAAACACATACGAATGTAGAATATACCTGCTTAACATTGTAAGTAGACTGTGGATTTTTATGCAAAATAAAATTATTGATAACAACGAACAGGGGCCATGTAGAAATTTCATTTCTCTTTTAATCATTTTATTAAGCTGATACTTATACATTGCAGCTCTAAAATTCTTTTAATCCGTCTGCTGCTTTCAATTTCACCTACTCATTCTTACTATAAATGCATAAAATCCGTCTGATCATAAATTGCTGCTGAATCAACTCCGAAGAAATCCTTGATTTCAGCTATGCAACACACTGTGTGCGCTCCCTCGCGTTCCCAGTTGTTTCCAGTGTATCGGTGCCCGGTGGCTGGTAGCCGTGTGTCGCTTTAGTTCGCAATTAGCGTCGCGCAGTTTCGAAGGCTTCTCGTCAAACTGCAGCGTTAATGAGAAACCTGTTTGTCACGTCGACCGTTCCGCGAGCCGTTCATTCAGCCCCGGGTACCTAACCGCGCGCGCGAGTTCTTGCAAGGTCTCCTCTCTCTGTGCCTCATAATCGCGCGAATAGTCGAGTGACTTGCGGGAAACGCCGCGGCACGATGATACCTCGGCAAGTTGGCTCGCTTTCTTGTTAACAAACTGGCTACCGGCAACCGACCGTTCGCTAAATCAATTTTCAGTCCCCACGAATTTCCGATTACGTCGTGCCGCTGCGAAATGCCAATTCACGATATTTCATCGATCGTCATCATCTGTTCCGCATTTTTCCAACTCGATCTGCTCAATCTTGCTTGGAAGAATGCGGAAAGATCGGTGAAAGAAGTTCTTTGTAAACTGAGCCGTTCGCGCACGAACAATTTATTCGATAGCCTGGAGAGTTCACCTTTCCATAAATGTTAGTAGTATCACATCTATGTAGAAATTAACCCTTTGCACTTGGAGCAGTTTCAACCCGAGACATTTCTTCTAACCGAGAATACTACCATTCTACGTGATAAATTTTCTTTCTAGTTTAGTACTAGACTGTGGATTTATATGCAAAATAACATTAACAAAATAACATCTTTTTAACCGACTTCGGAAAAGGAGGAAATAATAATTTCCATTTAATTTATGTGAATACACACGAACTTAAATACAATACAATCTTTTCGAAGGTGGCGCAAACTTGAAAATTTTCGACACGGGAAATTACGAAAATCCTAAAATTCTTCTACATGCTTTCACATATCACTATATCTGCTCTTCCCACCTACTAATTTCCAAGTTCACCATATTCCAATGAAATCATAATTACCAACATCTGTCATTTGAAAAATTTTCAATTTTGCATCGCCTCCGAAAAGATTGTATTGTATTTAAGTTCGTGTGTAGTCACAAATTAAATGGAAATTATTTCATACTTTTTAGTGTATTTTTTCGAAGTCGTTTTAATTTTTCTTTATACAATTAAACGAATTAAAAGAATTTAATGGCGACCTTCCACGTGGGGCATTAATTCCAGCGATTGTTCGTTCCCCGAATCGAATTAACAACTGCAATCGACTGTTTTTTGTAAGCAAGCCTGATCCAGGATATAAACCTCCAAGAAAGTTCTTGTTCCTCAAAATACTGAGACCCATTTCATCGACGATCCTCCACGTACCGCATTAATTGGAAATCAAGGATGATTCCAATTAGGAGTTTTTCGTAGCCGGACACATTCAGTACTGATTCAGGATGAACGTCTCGCCATAAACCTCCGAGAAAGTTCTTCTTCAAAGCACTGAAATATCCTCGCGGATGGCTCTTCGGGGATCGCATTAATTCCATCGATAATCGTTCCGCGAAGCGAATGAACGAACGATTCCAGGCTGGTGTTTTCTGTTCAGGAGCGAAACACCGCACCGAGAGGAATCGCTTCTGTCGAGTGATCGATAGCCGTGGGTAGAGCGTAGCGCGTGGCCTCGTTATTTTTTCAGCTGACTGGCCGGCATCGTGGTTGCCAAAGGGGGTGTGAGAGAGAGTCCACGGAATAATTAACCGGTTCTGTTTTTGTAGAAGCCAATCAAGCGAGCATCTATTATCGTTGTTCCGCGGGTTTCGCGTTTGTCGTTCCATCGGCACCATGTCCATGTTCCCTCGTCGCCGATCGCCATTGCTTGTCTATCAAGCCCGACGCGCGCCATTAACTGTATCAACAGCCGCTTCCGGCTTCGGCCGATGGGAGAACGACGTTCCTTGTGATCCGTGTTCATTAACAAGCCGTCCCCTCTCCCCCGTTTTCCGTTTATCTGCTCGAAACGATTAACATTGTACGTAACAGCGTGTCTCGTCATCTCCGACCGCGCACAATTTCCTCCCGCATTTCAATCCCTAGATACACGGCGCAGCGATCTCTTCATTAACACTAGATCCACGGAACACTAACTGTGACTGTTTTTCATTAGTTTATAAAAATGACAAGGATGATGCCTGCGGATATTAATAAAAATTGTCGGATGTTAATAAAAAGTGTGAATTCTATTAATCCGTAGCACTCGAGTGGTGATTCAGAGTCACCATTAAAAATTGCTGTACCATTATTCACAATATTGTTTACATTATTACATATGTTGGTATTGTATGAAGTATTATACCAATTTCTTATTCATAAAGCGAAGAAAATCATATTGAAATTATTCTAGGTCGAAAGAATTGTTTAATTTTCAAGTTAAAATAGCTTTGGCTGCAAAGGGTTAATAGGATATTCAGTAGTTGTGAACTAAAAAATCAATAAGCCACCATTTTGTCCGGTCCCGTACAAACGGGATTGAGCGATCCTCAAATAAGAGATGCTCTTTGTTATTTCCTGCTTCCCCGCGATCTCGATCCTCGACCATCCGCGAAGATTTAATTAATTTTCCTTTTTAACAGTCGTGTAAAATGTAATTTCGCGGACCGCTACGAACAAAATCCGAGCAGGTTCCTTACGGTAATATCACTGCACTCGGGATTAATTAGATTTTGTTGCACAGCCGACCGTGGATTCTATGCATTTATCGCGCTCGCGGAGACGTGAAGCGCGTTGGAACGAATTATTTGAGCTAGCAGAGACACGAAACGCGTAATAAGATGATTCTGGGCTCTTCGTATTCGTCGTGAGATCGTGAGAATTTTTGTATGGGTACAATGCAGTTATTGTGTCGAATAAAATATTATATCATAGCACTGCGTCGATTTCGATTTCCGTGCGCCATATTTGCGGCAGTGGAAAGTACCATTATTTTCACCCATTTTCTCCATACCTGTAGAACCAACCGTAAATGATTTCGTATCAATCCTTTGTCGAATGATATCTGATCGAATAAATGTTGTAGACAGAATTCAACCGTTTACAATGTCTTTCAAGTCCACACAGAATGTGCATAATGCGAGCAGGGGTTGAAACATTTATAACATCATTGGAGCTGGAGAAAACTTATGGAATATTTTTTACAGGTGTTCGAGCATTGAAACGAACCGCTAACTTTCCAAATAGCACAAGTAGATTTGTAGTTACATATGTAGGGGAACCAATCGGGACACCTAATACAGTAGCGCAGTCGGTCCCGACTGCGGACGCTTAAACGGTGAACGTAGCTTCTGCGAATTCAACAGAAGGAAGGATAGGGGATGTGCGTGAGTGAGATACCGATACGTATCGAGTTTCAATCGGCCGGCTTGAAACTCAGTCCGAGGTCCCATTTTTTTGGAATTCAGGGGGATACCGTCGGACACTTAACCCATGAATAGGTACTCTGGAGTCTTCGGCAACGTTTGAATTATGTAGCCCTAAAATATATGTATATTATCTCAGTAAATGTTTAATGTTTCTAATTAATAGATAAATAGTTTGCGAAGTGAGAGGCGCGGATTGCTATGCGGCAGGATAGAGTCGTCCGATTTTAAGCCTCGTTCGCGGACAGGGTCCATCGACAGGTTGAAGGGCGCACACTTCGAAGCGGTTAGGACGGTTACGACAGGTCCGAGAGAGAATGCCAGCGGCTACGACTGGGCCTGCCCACTCTCGGCAGCTTGCTTTTGCAACAAATCTTTCAGTCTAAATCAGTTTCAAATAATATACCCGGCGCGGGCCGGAGCGGGCCGGGGCAGGCCGGCCCGAGGGCGCTCGCGGTGCACCAAGAACAGAGCCCGCTGATTCGAACGCATGAATCCTCTTTTAATGACCCCGCTACTGTGCCGCAGCATTCGCAAATCCACGCCCTCCAGAAAGAAACAGACCGTGTCCGGTCGCGTGATGTGCTCTTGGCTTATTATTGATTCAGCAAGAGACGCGTCCAATCTTGAACATCTCCCAGCAGACGATTCTCATGAACACCGAGACGAGCTCGCTCAAAATTGCTGCCGCGATCGCGGATGTTTACGCGCATTGACGTTTTTATGGGTATCGGGAACCTGGCGTAAAATAGATTTTCGATGGTGTCATAGTTTTGAATGATTTGGAACAATGTAGGGGAGACAACAGAGAATTTTCCGACAATGTACATTAAAAGAATTACTCAAACTAATATTATTAAATAGGCTGCAGATTTTTGTGGAGTATAGAAATTTCCTACTTGGATTGCAATTCTCATTCTTAATACATTTAGTATGAGTAAAATAATACAATAGCATTTTTAAATCCCTGTGTCTTTACTGTTCTCTTTTTCGTCATAAATGCGTGAAATCCGCATTCTATTAATGGAAGACTGTACTGCCAGTTAAGGTACATACACGCAGTCTTCCGCAACAACTTTTTGATCGCGTTAAAAGATGATGTACTTCGAAGAAGAACGAAGAAGTACGGAGAAGTCAAGATCGCGAGTCAGAGTCCCTGATGGAGCATGGTGTATCTGTGCCGCAGAAATATTGTGGGGCGTGTAATTTACAAGACAGCTTTTGGATCGCGGAACGGCCGGTGATAAACTTGCCCGACCAGGTGACCGTTTAATTATTTTCAACGCGGTTACTTGCAGCCGCGGAGCGAGAATAAATTGAATGTATATCCGATCGAGGCTATCGCGATTCTGCATCTGCGATTTCGCGAGAAGGAGAGCGAGAGCTGTCAGCTGAAGGACCCGTTTTTCCGTCGCGACGTATCCTGTACGACGCATTTCCGGCCGTATTCCTCGCTGTCGAAGATGAGCGAGCACAAGGTGTCGGGTCCCGATCGATGAAGGTGTGGGCGGCGAAACAACAAAGCCGCCGCATAAACACCAACCCGGGCTGGTTTTTTATTGGCGGCTGGTTTCCGAGGTGCACGCGCGAACGACCGTCTCTCGTCCTTATCGACCCGCAGGCTTATCCTTCGGCTTTTCCCCGCTGTTTCCCGCGGTGACAATTCATACGGACGCCTCGCTGTCGCCTCATCGAAAACACCGCCTTTCGTTCTATACTACCCTTGGCGAAAATTATCAAAGGTAACAATTTATTTCATTAATGTTTTTTTGAAACATCATTGCCTTTCATATGAAATTTGTCTAATATATAAATTTTGTATATACGCCCAAATAATTTTTGTAACAATAACATCCATAATTTTGATCGAATATTTTCTGCCAGTCGTAGTACAAACTCCACGATATGTACTATGAACCCTTAAAGTCAGAGTGTCAAACAACTATGGCGGCTACATTTGCGAAAAGAAATTCATACATTATATTGCTCTCGATTCATGAATCCACTTGCCTGTTAAAAAATGTACGAGGCTGACCGAACAACTTCAGAAAAACGTCAGGTCGAGTTTCACCAGTTCCAGATTTCGAACACGCATAAAACCGAAAAATTATGCAGAATCTCTGCGTAAAGAATTTTATTGTTTTTATAACAACGCGTTCTTCTCGAGGCTCGTAAAAATCTTATAAAATTTTATAGCGTTTGCAGGTTGGCAGACATAAAAGCATGAATATTCGAATAATTACCGAAACGACTTCTATTCTATTTCGAAAACAAAATTGCCAGAGTTCTTGTCCGCTGGTCGAGGCACGTTATGAATATTTAAAATCGGACGCTAAATTAGGCGAACGACTTTCGTTCGAGAAAGTTACCTCCTCTCGAGAATTTCGATCCTCGATAGAAGCGAAACGGTCCGATCAAAAGCCGTGACTTCGCCGCGCGTCGATTTGCAAGAGAGATAATTGAAAGTATTGAACAATTCTATAATAGCCGGGTGTGTCGAAACTTAACGCGTGACGACGTTAAACGTGCTCGGCGATCGATCATGCTCGAAAGCGCGAAGAATATTGCGCGCGTTGTTGCCCGTCGGGATGCTGCTTCTTCCACGGAGTTTTATCTCTGTGATCGGAGGGCCCTCGATCGGATCGAGAGTTGCGCGGGCACTGTCGCTCGATCGATCTTCCCAGCCGAGAGATTTCGATAAGTCGTCGGTACAACCATCTCGAGACTGATACAGATTTTGTGTCCCGTGACAATCATTGTACCCCTTCTCGAAATCAAACCCACCTGTCGGAGAAACAAACCCTCATTTCATACGTTCAGTCTTCAACAATTTCCAAAGTTTTTGAGCCTTGTACGGCCTTTAAGCCTTATTTTACTCTCTAAAGAAGTACGTTAAAAGTTAAAAATTATATTTGGTATAGAATATACTGATTAAAAAATTAGCTTGTCCCAAAAGTTTGTTTCTGAATATTTTATTTTCCAAGCTTCCTCTTACCCATAATCGTGCAATATGTTTCCTCAAAAAACTCTTTTGAATTTGTACTGTGCACACTAATTGAAAGCGATACATACTTTTGAGACAACCTAACATTTTGAACAAATGTAATTCAAAGTATAAGTGGATCACAATTCATAAGTGGTTTTTGCAAAAGCCAGACTTTAGAATTGAACTCGAAAGAGAATTCTTTCCTCGGTCGCTATCAACGATTGACCATAAATCGCTTCGCCACAATTTCCTAAACGTCCAAACCTGAAAGTTAGGGCGTTCGAATTTAAATTATGAGATTTTTAGACATCGTTGGGTTTGAAGGATTTAGCGGTTGTTGCGTCGATGGTTATCGCGATTATATATTAGCCATGTTACGCCAGGACGGTGCAGTATCGTGGAAACTTTATCGACGAAATAATTTGTAAGCGCTTTACGCGGAGACCCGATTTCGATCCGTGGCTCCAGCGTGTTTCTGTCGACGTCACGGGCTTATCGCAATAATGCCACGGCCCTCCATATTGGTCTCGCATAAATCCGATCATGCATCTCGATTCCGATCGCACGGCCCGCCGCCATTAGTTACCCGGAGACTTACAATGTTCCCCGGAACGGACTCCGGAGCTTTACGGCATTGTCGATCGTCGTCGATTTCCTGCCGGTGGCTGGCCGAACAAATATCGTCTCGCACTTCCTGGCACCGTTTCCTCGTTTTTCTTCGACTCGGCCCATTCTTTCTTTCGCTTCCTGTGTCACTCCAGATTCCGCTTCTTCGACCATCCCGAATACGCCACACTGTTCGACTTACGAATTGATCCAACTACATACCGCGATCAAAAAGTATGCAGACTGAATTTTTTAAATATTTCATATTCTTATTCTCTTTTGTGTTTGCACAACCTCATGTTTCGTTACAAGACACTATTCGAGGTAGAACATAATTCTCGAGAACTATAATTCTCTTGTAGTCCGTTCTAATTTCGTAAAGAACAATCCTACAGCTGTAAACTCCGACTCATTTTAAAGCTTGATGATTCTACTTTCGCACACCATTATTCATTTTCTTCACAGATATTTTTACATGATGTAGCAATTTGTAGCAGTTGCGAAACTAAAGACCCATTTTCCTATAAAATTCTACAAATTGAAATCTTAGTAAAAACATTAAAAAATTTTTTCATGAGTGAGTCTTTCACAGATTTGAAGATTGAACCCTTGGCAACATCACCTTATAATTAAAAATTGATTTTTTTCCACTGTTTTATGGATCAAAAATGATGAACAAGTTCTTTTTTAAATTTTTACCACAGTACTTTCCACGTTGTGTTTTGCAGTGAAACTTTACTCAACATTTCACCACACTTTCTTCTTATTGGACTGAAAAGGTTCAAGCTCCGGAACAATTCTGGTTCACAGATCTGTTTTAATTCAGAAGGATCGGTGTCTCTCGGGGGCGGAACAATTGAGCACGCGTTTCAAACAGGATCGGGAGACGCGTCCTGTTAATCCGCAGATGCGACCCGATTCGTAACAGCGTTAGCCATTAGGCATAAATTGATATGCATTATAAAGAGAACCGTCCCCCACCTTGTCCTGAGAGCCGAACAAGGATGAGACGAGAGTGAAAAAAAGAGAAAGAATCCGAAAGAATAGCGTTGTAACACGTTCGGGACGATTCTCTCTCGCATGTGCGTCGTTCGCGAGAACGTTGACGATTGGTCGGATTGACAATAGTCTCCCCCAACGGCTCGCGCACCATTGGCCAGGATTTTCGGAGGGTTAGAGACGCGTAGAATAAGGGGATGATACGGGATGAGTCGGAAAGGGGGTTGTTGTGGAATAAGCGTTAAGTAGGGGCGAGCGTGTCGACGGAGATACAGGAAGGGGACCGTGCGGGTAAATGGCTTCTACGGTGGCGAAACCGGCCGATTGAAAATTTTCCGTGAGAAATGCTCCATAATATCTAACAAACCACATTCAGACATCTTCCTGCCCAAAAACAACGATAAACAGACTTTCCTAAAAATTTAACCTTTTTAAAATGAACAGTAGAATGTGAAAATTGTTGCAAGTCAAAACAGTCATTAATTGGTTAATGGAAAATTCAATAAATTTTCTATAAAATATGAATATTCGATACGTTCAGACCAGGCTGTATATCTTTAGGTATAAAAATTAAGAGTTGTTTCGAAGTTTCAAAAAGGAATATTTTCGTGAAACAATCAGTTTACATAAAGATACGATCTAACTGATTTTATTTGAAATGGAGAGCGCGTGTAGTGTTCATAGAAATGAAAGATTAGAACAGAAAACGGATAAATCATGTGTTTCTCGAATGCCTTGGTTAAAATTCGATTACGTAAATTCACCGACATTGGACAGCGGCTAAAGACAATGGCGACTTCGAGCAAGCACGAGAATTCGAATTGATTCAATATATAAATTCGAGTTTGTCGAGATAAAGGATCTCAAACGATCGATGGAATGTATTTGTCTCAGCGTCGGGCTGTTACGGAACACCGGTTAATTTGCGCGAGCCAAAATATTTGTCCTCGCGTTTCAGATAAAACAAAGAATTCCTGTCGGATCGCTATTCTGCGTCGCGGGAACGCTGAAACGCTGAAACGCAGGGTGGATAAGAGAAACTGGAGAGAGAGAGAGAGAGAGAGAGAGAGAGACTAGGAAACCGAGAAACAGAGAGAAGAGAGGCAATAAAGGGGCATCGTGAGTATACGAGCGCGTGAACGGGGAACGCCCGGAAACAAAGCGCCAACCCGTGCGTGGAGCGCTTTTTTTGAAAATGCCAATTTATCCAGAAAGGGGTTGCTGGAGGGTTTCTCTCGTTCACCGACACGCTGCTAAATGGATTTTAATTGATTCCTCTGCCCGCTGCCACCCCCTACGACACTCGATCCAAAATTCCTTATGCCGGCAAACATTTTACTCGTTCGATATCGAGTGTGTAAACATTGTTCGATTCGAGTGTGTAAACATTGCTCGACGAGGTTCCTGATCTATTGGGTTCGAGAAGCTTCTCGAGGGAGGAGACATTTTCCGAAGACTGAGTGAGGTGGCATCACCCCCAAGATGGCGGCTGATCACACGTCGGAATGGCGTGTTAAGATGTAGATTGACAGAGTGTGCAAATATTTTCTAGCAATTACAGTCACTTGCATGTTTGTTTATGTATTTGAAATGGAGCAATTAATCCTTGCAAATTCTTTAGTGGATTCTTTATGTAAATATCTGTAAATATCACAAAGTTATTGTGAATATTCATTTGTTGGATTCCAGTGCATCAATTTATATTTTCAAAAAAATCTTAACGGCTAATTAGCTTTACACGTTTTATTTGCTACACGAGGATTCACTATTAAAATTGGATCTTGTTCATTCTTTTTTTTATTTCCGTGACTCTGACCTACAGTGTTATATTATTTTCTGCATTGACTCAGTATGATCTTGTATGATGTCACAGGGTTAAATAAAGCAACCAGGTACCAATTTTCCTGGAGAGCGAACTTTCCAACTTTTCCAGAATCTTTCTTTAAAAGCAATTGCCCGTAACTTTCCTTGAAAGGTGGGTATGCGAAAGCGATACGACTGGAAGAGCGAAGGAATCACAGCTTAATCGCGGCTGACACACAGCCCCGGCACAAAGGGTGGCTAGTTGACGGTTGCAGCTCCGTGTGAACGGAAACAAACCTGGGACTGGCGCGCTTGGATCCGCGATTTCATCGTTCGAAGTGATTAACCGCCTCGGTACAAAATTGCATTCCCCTTTTCGCAGTGCCGATAGAACGGCCGAAGGAAGCGTTGGTCTCGACGTAGGGCTGATTTATATCGATTACGGGCTTATTAAAACCAGAGGCCCTAGATCACCGCGGGACGCGGCGCGTCGCCTCGATTTTCCGCAAGGCTGTCCGTGTAACTAGCTTGTAAAGCAGGAACGGGCTCGCTCTCTCTCTCCCTCCCTCTCCTCATCTCCCGCACCCCCTTCGAGCCGGCATAGAAATGCAAATCGAACGGTCGAGAGCGGAATCGCGCCGCTAAACATTGTCGTTTAACGTCTGAGGACGCGCGAAAGAGCGACAGATGTACAAGCTAATGGATTTACGCGTCCCCCGGTTTTTACTGTCGCCGTTAAAACGGAATCGTGCGCGCGCGGTGTAGGTCTCGGGATTCTCGTTGGTCTCGGAAGGGAAATCGAAAAAAGGAGAAAGGGCCCCGATGAATCTCGCGTGTGCCAACGAGAGAGATACTGACAATAAAACTACACGGTGAAATTAGTAGCGACTGTCCCGAATGGAATCTCTTCGAAGCATGGGGCCCAGATATCTTCGGACGCCTGGCGTCTGTCCGTCGCGTCGGGGCCCGGGCAACGGGAACGCGGGCCCCTCTCGGCCGGGGCTCCGTGCAACCACGTGAATACATTGTCCGCGCGGGACGCGGGCATAAAACGCCACGATATATGGCCCGGTAATTTCTTAATTGCGTCCCGAAAAATTCTTGTCATCGTAAACAGCCGGTTGATTATATTGAAACGACCCGAGGCGCCGGGGGCGTTTCGTGGACCGAAAACGGTCTCGTGCAGCGGATATTCCGGGGGCGGAGAGGGGACAAGCGAATGGGGAACGCGGGGAAGCTGGGACTGTTTCCCGTGAGACTTGTTTATGCATCCCTTCCTCGAAATCGACTAATTTCGCGGAGATTCAACTGGCCGGAGTCAGTCCCTGAAATTGCCGGAGAATTTTCTCGGGCCGCTCGCGAGATTAGGAGCGTGAGATATATGGTCACGCGGTACGCGCTGCGAAATTTCTAGGGTCTAGCAGTTCTAGGATCCTAGGAACGCTTCGGTTACGGTCTTGAACACGTTACCGGTCCCCCGTTCGTTCGTTCGTGGAAACGAGCTCCGGGCTGATTCAGATCAGTGAGTGACAGGGTTTAAACGGGCCCCGGACGCGAGTTCGAGGGAATTCGTGGCATTCCTCGGGCCTGCTGCCCGCTTGAAAGAAGATATCGCAAGGCGCAGGGGGGCCTAGGGCCCACGGCTTGATGAGATGGGAAGATTAACCTCCGTGGACCCGATATTGCGAGCCTTAACTCGCTCTGGAATGGTTTGTAATTTTCGAGCGTGACACTGGAATCCTCTGGACGGTATCGTGAATCAGCGGGCAATTAAAGAGCTCTTTTTTGGCGATTTCAGCCGGTGATGCTCGAACTCGGAGCGACGCCCAAATGTCCATCTTATGGACCATCCCTTAAAGACTTAATCGAGGGTCGATGCTGGCTCTTAGAAGACTTAAAAAGTCCTTCTTTGTTCTTGCTTAGGCCTACGCAACAAATTAATATTTCTATTGTTCCTAATGCAGCAGTTTTTCATTTAATTAATTCGCTGGAAGCTGATCAGCTAAATTATGATTTTTATAATCCGAGTCCAGATAGACCCAGTCGTAGACCGCCGTCGTAGGGTTAAAAAGTTCGTCTTGACTTTTGCTTGTAGAATTTCGAATGTAGATCGACGTTTAGTCCTAACAACACCCTATAGCTTCCTAAAGCTTCAATTTAGCATAGATCTAATTTCGGAGCGCAAAAGGTCCTCAAAGGACATTGCAGATCATAAAGCATAAGAACATTTTCGGTGCTCCTGCAGGCAGAGCCTCGAGCTTACATCAACGTCCACGTGTTTCTAAGATCACCTCATTCGCTTAACCTAGCAGCTAGAACACGGTTACTCACCGGTATGCGTCCTCTTGTGGATCTTGAGATTCTCGGACCTGGCGAACACCTTCCCGCATCCGGGGAACGGGCAGGGGAACGGTTTCTCGCCGGTGTGCACCCTGATGTGATTGACGAGCTTGTATTTGGCCTTGAAGGCTCTACCGTTCCGCGAGCATCCCTGCCAGAAGCACGCGTGCGTGGTGCACTCGGGTCCGCCCACGTGTTCGACGGTTAGGTGCGTCACGATATCGTGGAGGGAGTTGAAGAGTTTGCCGCACAGCTTCCTTCCGGGTCCGGGCGCGTCCTGGTCCACCCACATGCAGGACATCTCCTGGCGTTGGCCGCCGGCCACGGCGCCGGTCGCGCCGCCGCCGGTTCCGTTGCTCCTCATGTACCTAAGGAACGCGCCATGGGGATGGTGGCTCGGATGGCTCACGGCAGGATGTTGTTGGTGGTGTATGGAGGCGGGAGTTAGGTGAGGGGCGCCCAGGTACTGATGATGGGGCGGCAGCCTCGAGTCCTGGGGATAGTGTCCAGGATAGTGGCTGGCAGCCAGAGGGTGCTGGCTCGGATGATGAGGGAATTGCTGCATGGTAGCGGCAGTGCCGTCATGATGCAACGGGGTGAACAGTCCGAGACCACTTTCGGGGGTGGTAGGGTTCGCGGTAGCGTTGAACTCGTGCTCCCTCCTTAGCAGAAAGTCGCGAGCCGCGTATCCAGGGTGATGGCTCATGTGGTGTCCCATGTGCGGTGCCATGTGCGACGCCGGATGGGGATGATGGGGCGGGTAGCCCTGGGGGTGGAAGTGGTGATGCTGCTGCAAAGGAGCATCACCGGGGGCCGGCTGGACACCTGGGCCAGTATCCGAGGACTCTCCGGTGGTACTGGCCCCGCCGGGTGATAGCTTGATGCCCAGATTGGCCAGGTGGTGCGGGTGCGAGGACACGCCGTCCAGGAAAGCGTTCATCATTGTGCGATCGACTAGGTGCGAGATGCTGTTCAACGTTCTACCACGGGAGCCGCAAGGACCATGTCTCGTTTGGAACGGTTCGGGGTTGAATCGAACGCACTCGCTCTGCTAATCCCAGTGAATGTTTACGGATAGTTCGACGGCGAAACGATATAGTATCGGAAAGGAACGTCGCGCACTCTATCACTAATCGGCTACACTGTCTATGCAAATACACTGCCGTGTTCACTGGCTCCCACGGGATACGTACACCGAGTCCATGTATTCTGAAAGGTGACCCCGGCGCGGGTACCCTTTCATCCGGAATAGTTCAACTGATATAATAAGCCACTGCGCGAAACTGCTTGCTGTGATCGGTGTGCACCGCTCCAAAATCCCAATCTGGACGTATGCACTTGCGATAACTGTCTCTGTTCGCGCGACGCTGTTTTCGCTTCGGCGAAACTTTGATTCGACCCGACGGCCTGGGAACGGTGACCCGGCGTGTACCCGCGAATTAACGTCCGCCGCGAACCCGCTCGGAAACGACCGACTGCGTGGCTTGGTTCCTGTGTGCGTCCGGTAGTGGCAAACGGCAGACGACGATGACGAGCACGACTCACGTCAACGTCTCCAACGCACCGTACAAGGAGGGTGAAACATCCGTAGCGTTCCTTGCTGCGTTCACAGCGGGACTGAGAGCAAGGACTGGGCTCCCGCCGAGGAGCAACTCGGCCGATTTCGGCGTTTACGAGCCTGCCCTCTCTCTTTGACCCGCCCGGTTCATCGCCATCTCGCTCCCACCAATACGCTCCGCCACGCTCCGCTCTGATCTACTCCACACTGCCCCGTTCAGCCCCGCCAGCCTTCTATCATCCCTCTCGCTCTCGCTCAGACACCTGGAACAACCGCTCGGGCATCCTCGTGGGTCCCCGCCGTTCCCCCTCGCGGACACGCCCACTTCTCCCGCACCGATCTCGAACAAACGCCGTGGATGGAACCGCAGACTCCACCACTGGCCGACGTTCCCTCGTGGATACCAGCGCTCCATTGGCGACGATGGCACCACCGTCACACCTAAACCAGACACAACAATTGGGAGATCGCCGGCCGATCCTACAACCCACCAATCCGAGCCGGATCCCATGGGCGGCCTGCCGTCCACGGCGCATGTCGCGACTCCGCCTATCAGAACACGCCCACCCTCGGAGGATGGCCACAGGGGCGTCGCGACGTCGACGCCTGGACGACCTTACTCGACGCGAGTCGATCGGATGCGACGCACAGCATTCCGAGAGACTAGCCCTAGCCAAACTACACTTTTATGTACTTGAAATTTAATTCGAAAAACCAATACGCGCTCGTTTAAAGCATATGTAGTCCAGCTTCGTTTTGCAATCGACGAAGTATGTTTTCGTCGTAATCTCACATTTTGCAGGATCGTAGAGAAACGGAAAGTTTTACATTAAACAAAGTAAGGATAAAATTAAGTTTAAGATTTAAAATCCTCGTTCATGAATGGTCAACGTTTTCAACCACGATCTTCAACGTCAGAGTATTCATCGAAATACACGTTCGTTCAACTTCAGCCTTCATAAACCGTACCTAAACAGTTCTAACTTACAGAAAGGTCTACAGTCTACCGATTAAATCAGCGATTACAAACTAGAAAATTCTCTTTGAATATTACAATTGGATGACGGTGTGCCTGCTCCTTTTTCGAAATCCCCGCACAACAATTTCGAAACTCAGACGAGCCTATAGGCTAATGAGGATTACCAGTTCAATCGCATTAGGGCGCGCGAGGCAATCAGAGGAGGCCTGCGACGAAAATCATGCCTAATCTCTGGATTACGGAATTATCGAGCACAGAGGTGACGTGCAGTGGTTGCGACGACAAAATAGAAAGGATTAGATCAATTCGCTCGTCCTTAAGTATCAGCGCGATCATAATATTTTGCAAAGAGTGTCGCAACGCTCGTTGATCGTGATTTATCACGGTTTTTCCGGGATGCAGCCCGAGGAGGTGTGCAAGTTTCGTGCATCGCGAGACCCGAGAGCGGCGCGGCGCACGATTAGCGGAAAAATATGAAGCTCGATGCAGAAAGTCCACGGAGTCACGCGAACCGCTCGTTTATAAATTACAGGCCGAGGAAACGAGGTGGAAATTTTCTCGGTTGACGTCTCAGCCCCACTCCCCCCGGTCGATAACTGGGTACGGGCGTAATCACGCGAACATTTATTCGGAGTTTGCTTATCCAATTAACCGAGTTTACTTACTTCCAGCCTCGATTAATAATCGACGACCCGACTCGCAACTCGCGAGAGACTTTTTCCGTGTTTCCTGGGAGCTTCCGCGTTCGGAGGAACTTTGGAAAGCTCTCTCGGGAACACGGAAGAATCCACGGACCCGGACGCCGATGAATTAAATACTCCGATATTTCACCGTCGAAATCGCTCGCGCGGGAGTTAATTTACTCGACGCTCGTGAAAATTATGAAACCGTTGAGTTATCGTCTTCTATAGGCGTTTCTCGCATTTTTCAAGTCGTAAAACGCAAGCGAATGTTTACGTTAACAAGCCTTAAAGCGCCGTTTCCACGTCGGTTTTATTACACGAAAGTTTTTAACCGACGAAATAAAGTTCCTTATCCCGATCTTCCTTAAATTATTTACGAACGGACGTTCGTATAAAGAAAAGCGATGTAATGGGAACGTATTTTTAGATCTTGCATGTTTATGCGAATATACGAATTCTTGGTATTCAAATTTAAAAAATCCAGATACGTGAATGAATATGTAAAAATGTATTCAGCAATCGTTGGTCACTTTGTACTTTCAGTATGTCCTGGAGAAAAATACTTAGAATAATATGCCCCTTTTGGCTAGCTACAGTTTATATAAAAATTCGAAAACCGGTTGAACTGGTGTTTAGCGAATACCGTAATTCGAGAACCGGTCTCTCGAAATGTCGATTGTCACGTAAACCGTGTTGCAGGAAGATTCTACTTTTCCTTAAATAAAATGCTAAATGAAATTCCTAGGTTTCGGTCGTACAGAATCCTCGTGAAACTTCATTGCGCCTGTTTATTAATTACAGCGGCCGGTTTCATACCTCGGATCGTTAGGCCATCTCCCACGGGTTCCCTCTCAATCAATATCGAACCGTGCCGGACGTTTCAAAATCCTTGACGCGAGAAAGAAAGTCGGCGAGGCAACGTTCCCATCGCGTTGAATCTAATCGTCGACGGAGAATTAATCGTGCGATCGGGAATATCGATGGGAAAGGGTTAGGGACTACACCTGTTCCAGGCCATCGAGTGTGCCGAGATCGGGTTGGTTATCGGTAAACATCCCAACAGGTAATATTGAGACTCGTGGAAGAAGGGCAGTCGGGCTCACTATTCTGTGCGATTAGTGGTTCTCGCGAATTAGCAAAATGAATGGTCCTAATCCGGACAGTGCACCGAGCGGTCGTGGCAGGACTATGCCATGCCAATAAACAAATCACCTGAAAACCTGCAAGCCAGTCTCCCCAGACTATAACCCTTTTAGGGAAAGCCGGGGTTTCCCTCTCGTACTTGGATTCATAACTCGACCCCACAATAAATTTCGGCTCGCTCAACGGGACACCTTGTCCTCGGACAATAGGTAAATGAGAATAAGTCGCTCGAAATTAGGAGAGCTCGGTTTTCGTTTGCCAACTGTATATCATCATCGCCTGTCTCGGCTGGGACTTTCTTCGGTTCCTTTAAAAGTTCAGTTTACTGATTTAGCTGATTGCTGTGCAGTCCACAGTTTCACAATTATTTGTTCGGAATTAAAAATGAATTTTTACATTATCCTGTCTGGACGCATTTGGTTGGCTGCGATTTCAGTCGAATTTGTAAATGAAAGGAACTTGAAAGACTAGTATCTAGGTTTGAACTATTCCATTTTTGTTTCATTGAATAAATGGTCTGAATTTTGTGGAATTTCTATAGTCGGCCGGGTTGACAACCAAACTGTTAATTCAGTAACTTTTTTAGCAGTGGAAATGTGTGAGAGCAGAGAGCTCGTCAGTAAGGCTACCAGCAGATTGTGCCTTGGAATATCGGAACGGGATTGGGGAAGGTACAGATCGCTGACAGATTAGTAGCGAGAAAGTCTCGTCTAATTGGCCAAGATAGCGATCGTGTAACGAAACGAGAATTTTAGAGCGATTCTCAGGACAAGGACGAGGATTCATCGATTCTCCGAATAGCATTTTATAAGGAGCATACTAAGAGTGCATTGTTTAGCGACGATTGTCCGGCCAGCAATAAAGATACCTACCTGTGTATTGCTCACCTGCGTCGACAGGTTATGCCACTTGCACAGAAGGCCTAATAAGAGTGACAAACAAACTTACCAATACTGGTCTAATGAAAATAAATGTGATTGGCTTGAAAACCGGTTGCGGAAATCGACTATTGAAACGTACCTGGCTAGTGCACCGTTTTTCCTGGAAACGACCCTCGAAAGGCCAATGCCCGTGCTCGTTTTAGTAGCGACAATCGGTCGCCAAATACAGCAGCCAATAAGCGTGCATGTGTGACGGAATGTTGCCAAATGTCCACTGTGGCGGTTGATTTAAATTTGCTTTTAATTATCAACATTGCAGATCCCGTCTTTGACGCTGTCAAAAATGTGATTCTGATTTTTCGTGTATTTTTCGCTTCGAGGGCTTGGAAGACTAGGAAAAGGAAAGGTTTCGAATTAATGTAATGGGCTGAATAATATAAATAATTATTATCGGAAAAATTCCCACGATATGTTTGAATTTACTTGACCAATGTACATAAAACTTCAAGCGAATTGGTCAAATAAATTCCAAAATATAATGGAAGCTTTAAGAAGATTGATCTAAGAAAAACGTGTTTACAGTTCGACGTACCGATAATAATTATTTATACATATACATGTACATGATAAAAATCCATACTGTGAAGGGTGAATTTTAGGAATTGAGTCACAGGAATTCGTCCATCTATTTTCTGAAAGTTGTTTAAAAAGCAATACACAAAAGTTGATTCTTTGGAAGCGTAACGCCAAGGTACACCCTTAAGTAGCACGATATTGGCAAGTTTCTTGTACTGTTGGCCAGCCTGACAGGCGATTTACAATTTCGTTTGTGATAGCCAGACATTCGAACGGTGCCACGGCTTTGTTTCACGTGTTCCACGTGTTCCACGTGTGTCCCCCGCTTGTTCCACGTCCTGCCATCGGATATATTAACAAAGCTTAATCATCTGCGTGAATAATGCCGGCGCATCGAGTGTTTAACGGGGTGCCTCATTGTCGCGGGAAAAAATCGCGTCCCATTATGTCCGTAATGGGCACGGTGGCTGACTATTTGATATTAATAACGATCATAAAGCCGGACTCGTGGCTCCTTCGTGCACTTAGGAGGTACATTCTGAATGATGCTTTCCATCCACCTTCTGTCGCTTACTAACAGCACGACACGACGCTCGTCGCACACAGTCTAGGGCCCGAGCGTGTGCGCACCCATTAAATCCTGCACGAACAAGTACCTCTCTCTCTCTTTTCTCTCTCTCTCTCTCTTCTACTCCTTCGAGTTTTGAACCGAATTCGGCGATCATTTTTAGCTGGAGGGCCGGAGATCACGAAGCACCACTACGTGTACATCCACACTTTCCTTGTGCACAAAATAAATTCCACGAAAAATATTCTAATTGAAATTCACTCACAAATGCAAAAATCGAATCAAGTACTTTTACCGAATATACATAGAAGGATCTCCGTGCGGCAATGATTAACTTTAATTATTTTTTCGAACTTCATCACGAAGAACGTGAATATGCATAAGCATCCGCAGGGCAGGAATAATAAATCGAGGTTTGTATCTTGTTTAACAGCCGAAAGGCTTGCGTGTTGGGGTCCGGGCGAAAGATCCAGGATCTACATTGCATCCGCAATAGATATTCCATCGCGGGGAAGAGAGAAATTGCGGCGTTGCGAAATACGGTTACACACACACGCATCGTATGCACCTACGCGTGCATTCCCCCGGGAGGGTCATCAACAAGCCCGGACATTGTTTCGGTCGTTCATCAGTCACGCTCGGCGCAGTCATTGCGTTTAATTAATCGTTAATTTGTAGGATCGTGACGATACGTTCTGACGTCGTGGCCAATGGCACGGTCGTTTTAACTTCCAACTTCTGATCGGGCAGATCCGCTCCTTTGTTAACTTAATAATAACACCGTGTAGCCTCGTGCGATTACTGTAATTGCGTTACAGTAATTAATGATGTCTATTCTTGAAAAAAACTTTATAAACGATTTTCAATTTCGATTTTTTAGATTTGTTCAAGTTTAAATTTAATCTCATAAAAATCTTCTGGCAGTTTTGGTTTCTGGCAACTGAAAATAGTGTTAAATAGTATTTTGATCGTGTTATACGGGAGTCTACAAACATGATCGCGTGGAGCTGGTTTGAAAGCGGGCAGATCCTTGCTGTCGGCCGAAAGAAAGGCAGTTCGAGCTCGTAAAACAAGGGTGGGAGTGAGGTGGTTGTCTGTTCCGGTGCGTGAACACACGAAAACACGAGTAACCGGTGGTCTACCGGAGTCTCTGCGCGAAAACCCACATAATTGGAAATGTCGACGAAATTTACGGGCCACTAAAGTCTTGTTACGATTCGTTTCCACGGAGAAGCGGCTTTTGGGACCAAAGGGGGCCGACACGCAAAAGTTTGTAGATCCCGCGGTTAGATCGAAAGACACTGGAACCGATCCGAATCCTAGATCTTGTCTCAAAGTCATTAGGGACATGACGATCTCTGTCGGCCGGTCTGAATAGCACGGCCCGGCTCCACTTGTGGCGACTTCTTCAGCATTCTGCCATCGTGTCGTCCTACCTGGCTTGCCGCAGGTGCAAAACACTCCTGTCGACTGCCAAGCGGAAACTACCATACGCAAAATGAACAGTGAAATCGGGAACGTTCGTATTTCTCGTATATTGGCCATCTCTGGGACAGAAATGTTTCAACTGGAGTCGTTCGATAAAAAAAAATTATACTGCCTGTCATAAAATTTTTCAGTTTCTGTTAAATGCATGTCATATGTCAGCTCATGATGGAAACGTGATGACGTTTCTGAGACCTCATTTTAAGGCAAGGAGTTAATTAGCGAATGCAGGAGACGAGCTTATTTACGGACAATTTATACAACGAAGTCTTTTACAAGAATTTATATTTTACAGCAGGGTGTCTTGGACCCGAAGTAGATTAAAATATGAATTACCTGGAGGTAATACTACAAAGGAGAATGAAATCCTCTTCAAATGTTTCTTTTTTAAAGTTTTTAGAAGCTGACAATATGCAAAAGTTCATAATCCGTTTTCCAACAGAGTCGGAGTTTCATTGTTCCGAAAGCAATTGTTCATTTCAGTTCCATCCCCTTGTTTAGACATTCTTTAATGAAGCGTCTAAAATGTTCATTGTCCGACGGAAGAAGTACGGAAAGGTAAAGAACAGCTTCCCTTTTATTTAAAGAATGAGAAAACCAAGTTTAACCCTCAGAATTCCGTTCGACCAAAATCCGAACGAAGAGTTTAAAAAGAAATTCTAACAAAAATATGAAATCACACTTAATAAGTACCATAAACGTGCGTCTTCAAACTCTAGAAAGTTATACAGCATCTTTTTGATGATTGATGAAAGAAAAGAGGAATTGCTGAAAGATTTTAAAAAGTGCAGAAATTCAGCACTGCTATTGCCATTAGCCGCTACCAACCTGATAGAGCTTGTCACGAGTTCCAAGCTATCCAGGAACAATCCTGGTAGACCGTGATAAATACGTAACTCGAAAAATCAGGATGCAAGCAAGATTAGCTAGGTGGCTAAAAGATAAGATTTCGACGAGCGATGCAAGCCGAGATAATGGCCGATGGGTATCTATAAGGACGATCGCCGACGAAAGTATCGGAGACTGTCCGTGTCCAAGACCCTTCAAACACGATGAGCGGTCCCCCGTGGAAAATGAAAAATCTACGGAATATGATAATAAAATTTATTTATTTTCCTCTTCTTCTATGGTTGTCGACCGTCGCCCCATGGACTAGGATAGGATAGAACAAGCATGGCGGCCTGCACTGCGTGTCAGGAACAATGAAATATCTCCTCTCATTTTCCAGGAACGCAGAAGAGAAATTGGGCGTTCGCTGGAACATTTGTCGACATTCAGCCGTGAACGCCTCGATAAATGTCGGATGATTCGTTGCCGCGCGATTTTTCCGTTTGCCGCCTCACCCTTCTCTTATCTCACCCCTAGACAGCCAATCATCATTCGGGGTTGGTAGAAACACAATTTGTGGGGAATGTCGATTTTTATTGAAATAATGTCGGTAGTATTTATTAAAATAATTGTGGAACTTTGGGGATTGCGGAGAAGAAGTGCGGGGGTGGAAGCGCAGGGGGCCAGGCCATCGATCCTCGAACGTTCGAAGGAAGTCGCCACAGCCGAGAGCAATGTTTCTCAGGACGCGAAAGGGGTTCTGGCATCTAAAACAAACTCTTACCCCCAGCCGCCTTTATCCGCCGTATTTTTCGCTGACAACCTCCTTCTAGCGACTTGATTTACGACTCACGTTCCCGTGGACGCCGTGGTGGAGGGTGGTGGGCCGGAGAGAGAGAGGGGAAAAAAGACGAACGATGGGGCAAAGAGGAAAACCGTTTTTGGGAAGCATTAATATTTATAGTTCAGCACGTCGCGCGGCATAATTTTACGAGAGGAATTTACAACTGCAGCTCCACGGCGCGTGTTGTCACTCGCCGGACGTTTTACGACACATTAGTCGGCCCAGGGTATCAAAACGCCCTCGACAACTTGTCGCTGCGAAATCAATTCGTGGCCTCTCAACTCGGCACATTGGAATTAACCCCGACATTAACCCCTCGCTCCGTTATTTCCTCCGCGACTCCGCTAGACGGGTCTATCCCATCGTAAATATTTTATTACAATTCTGCGATAAAGATTGTAGAAAAACTGTGGAGTTCTCTATTCAATTTCAAATTTTTAAAGTCACCCTTCCAGTGAGTGGTTGTTTGTAATGGAATTGTCGATAGAACCAATTATTACCATTATCAGAAGCGATCTATATTACTGCGACCCTCATCCCCTAAAATTAGTAATTTCTCAATTCTTCTACTACCCGGTTGACATCCTCTCCCAACGATCGCACAAAAAACAAATGCAAGATGAACGGCCGATTAATTGGATGATGCAGCTGCGCCAATAAATTCTAATCAAGTGCTTCGACGGATCGATTAACAACTGTATTAATAATTCTCGTAGGCACAATGCAGGTAAATGCGAAACGGGGGTGGTTCGATGAGGACCTTTATCTTTATTCGATGTTTGTCCGGGTCGCGAACAAAACCGATTCGTTAGCCGACTTACCCCTAAAAAATGATCGTGCGCCCCCTAGTGAGTAGCAGATGCAACTTCCCTGTCCATCCCTTGGTCGTATTTCGTGTTTTTCCTCATCGGCCGGTTCTTTCTCGTAGAATGGTAGATTCTCCGATTAGCTCACCCCCATGGAAATGAAATAACAACGTTTCTGGGAAATCGTTGAAGAATGGTGGACCCGGTGGAGTGCACGGTGAAAACGATCCCCCGAAGGAAATAAACAGGAAAAATATTCAGAGAGGTTGTCGAGCCAGGTCCGAGCATTTCCATACGTAACGAGCGCGGTGGTTTATTAATTATTGATAAAATGTGAGCGCGTGGAGGGGGTGGGGCACGGGTCAGCGCCCCGTCGAGGGGCCCGGATTCTGACACGAGCCCCTAGACCACGGGGGAAAGAAATGGAAACTATCGTAATTACCGGGATCGGTGGTCTTCAGGTCGAGCTAAGACAAAGGGTGCACCGTAACTCATCGTCGACTGCCACGCCCCACACTCGTTTTCGACGTCTTGGTCACGTCGAGCCACCTCGTGCACGCCCCTGTCGTCCTCGTCGGCAGGTTTGTTTCCTCGTCGAGATCTCTCGCAGAGACAACAAGGCTGATCTTGTAACCGAACGCTCATTACGACCGAAGATGCCAGATAGCTTCTTCCCTGATGATCTGCCGCGGTGACAGCCGCCCCGAAAAATCCTCCTCCCGTAATTAACTTAATTATGCAAATCACGATCGTCTCCTCTGTCCGCGGCCCGTAAAACCCATAATCACCGTAGAACGACCTCAAATCTGCCTCGACGAAAATATGTAGGATAAAATTGGTGAACAAACAGTTGAATGCCTCTAGCCGAACTACCATGAAATCGTCAAAAGCGTCCAACATTGTTTTACTTTGAGAAAAATTATCACGTGGTTCGTCGACGGAAAATTTCCTGCCAGAGTCGAGGCAGCGTTCTGTGGAATTTAATTGTTTGCAGGCCAAGTGGAATTTAATCGTCTCGAGATTGGCATTGTTACACGATACCGCGACAGGCCCCGTGAACGACGCACAATGACTCGATGATTTTTAATAAAACGTCCGGCCGTGTCCGTCTGTGATCCCGTATCGTTGGCGATCCTTTGTGTCTGGCGAATCAAGAACGAGAGATATTGGGTCGATTGGTACAACAAAGAAGAGTGCACTCAATCAGCTCAGAAGCATTAAGGCTGCGTTACACGTCCTACTGGCAAAGAGGACACGTCGCTGCAGGAACAATCTGAATTGTCTGCGGCCTTTCCTAACTTGCATAATAACGAACCTGGTCAAGCGCATCTTTGACGGGCCGCAATTACCAATCAACAGGATTGGGACCGGCCAATTTAGGAAACGTCGCGACCGTCGCTTTTTATCGGTGCGGTTGATAGAGAAGTTGTACGAGTAGTACAGGTAAAATCACTAGAAGTTTAATATCTACGCATGAATTGTAAAAGAGACTTCGTATAAGCAAACAGGAAGGGAAGATACGAAAAAAAATTCAACATGCAGAGTGGTTCGCGTAACTCGTGTACTGAAAAATTGATTAACAGGAAAGTTGCATGGCTTCAAGGGGTACGTTTTCTTTATAAGTGCAGAGGTTGCGAAATGTTTAATTCAATGTCCAAATAGAAGGAAGAATATTCAGCAAAGTTTGGGGAGGCTTTCCCCGTTAATCTTGTTTTCTTCAGCAAGTAGATTGCTCGGACCACGAAGAACATTGGGTACATCATTTGGTACGTCCGTCCGGCGTGTCTCCGTGTCCTCCATTTAGGGAGAATCGAATGGATCGCCGTTCCGGGCGAAGGACGGAAACGAGGGCTAATTTTCTTAGGAAGAATCTCGTCGCGTTCGTAGCCTCGGGGCCACCGGAAAGACTGCTAATGAGAGAACAGAGGAGGCAGGGCGGACGGCGAATCGGAGATGAAAATGAATTGAGTGAATGGCACTTGAAGTGCTCCCGAGTGGCGGGAAGTGAGCAACTCCCGACGAGAGAGGAGCAGAGAAGCGAAACCCCTCGTTGCTCTCTCGCCTGTTCCAAGCTCGTTCCGGAACATCCGACGCAATCTAGCCGGCTAACTGGCTCATTTCGAGTCGTTTCTTTCGCTACGTGCAATCTCTGCTCGCCGACACGTTCAATGACGCTACGCATCCATCTCGGGAAGCCGGGGATGCGCGAATAATCCCTTCGCGCGGACTACGAACTCGATGGCTGCGTCCTGAGCTGCATGGAAACCTTGCTTCGTTATCCTCTCCGTTCGCAATTTATCGTGGCCTTGTTTATGGACTGCGCGAGTTTCTTGTATCCTAAGAACAACGTTTAATGGCAATTTTTTCATGGGGTTCATGTTCGAGACTCTTTATTGGATTTTACCATTCCTTCCCCGATACTTGGAAGACGATATTTGAAAATTTTTCTATGCTGATTGTTCTTTATTGTGATGTTGCATATGGCTTGTGCTAAGGTTGAAAGTTACTAGAAGGTATGCTTTAATGTTAGTTGTTGTTCGCCATAGAGACTTTTCATTCGATCAAACAATTCCTGTTCTGGTACTTAGAAAGCAGTCTTTGAAAATTGGGGGTTCTCAACTGGGTGTAACCATCGATACCAAGAAGATGGTGTATAGATCCAATGGATTCTCTCTCTTCAGTTTTGAGTAAAGCGAATTGAATTCAGTGTAGTGAATAGTGAAGAAATGGCCCTCGACCCGTAAGTGAACCATCGCAAAATATTGCACATAGAATACGTTTAATATACTCGTAGAATACACGAAGTGTTTGTTCGATCCCCTATGTGAAATCCATCGGTCTCATTTTTATCAGTTGTTCAATTTCGCGGAGTCGATGCACCGTCGACGGAAATGCATCGACGTGGCGGCGGCGGGTACCATTTGTTTCAGGATGCAACCCACGCGCCTCGTCTATGAACGCATTAACATTCCATGGTGCATAGAAACACGCGTCGCGATTGGCCGGCCACAATGACGCCGCGATCGGACGTAAGTACCTGTCTGCACCATCGGCGAGAGAAGGGAGACAAGAGACGACGAAGAGAGGAGAGAAGTCCGAGGGGGGAGGTCGAAACGAAGAGAAGGAGAAAACGATACACACCGTGTGGGTGATGACTAATAGATTTCGTGCACCAGCCCATCCATCTCGCGTTCTCGAACTGTCTCGGCACAAATCGATCTTGCCGAGGCAGTCGCGTCTACGAAACCACAGCCAGGATATCGGCCATCGATAGATCCTTCGACTTCGACTTCGACCGGTCTCCCAGCTTCGTTTCCTCCCTTCGCCCCTCTTCCACGATCGACTTTCCGATGCATTTATAACATTGGCCACGGCCCTGAACCGATCGTTCGCGAGAGACGGTTTGTCATTATGGATATTCCACGGCCGATCTTTTGTCAGACAACCACCGAAGACTATAACCCGGTCGATGAAACTAGAGGGACTGTCTTCGGATGGATCGCTTCCCGACGCGCGAGATATTTACTACCTCCGACCCGAGCCTGATAAATGCTCTAACCATGTACGGTGTTTTTTCGAGACTGCGCGGATTTCGATGAAATTGATTCGGTTTTCGATGCTGTGGCTCACTTGATCCTTTCTGGTATAGATGATGAATAACTTTGGATTCCTCTGTTTATTGAGATGTTACTCTGATTTTAACAAGATTATCTTCGTAGTTATGGATGATGAAAATTTGGTATTTGTAATTTAAAATAGAAACCGCTATTCTATTTCTTCACTCAACTCCATTTCCTCGAAGTTCACGAAAACAGGAAGCTGGTGGTTTTTCCCGCGGCTGTGAATTAATAACGACAAACTCGTTCTAGATAAACAAGTCGAACCCATTGCGTCACTCTGCTGAGTTCTACGCGCGACCGTTAATATGATTATTATTCGCACGATCAGGAGCCGGAATAAAGCCAGGAATAAGGCTCTCCCGGCATACCGTCGCAGAAAAAGCCGGCGATGTTCGGGGCCCGAGGCAGGCCCGAGTCGGTCTCGCGCGGTTCGCCGGCAACGGGGTCCGCTTTAATTTCAATTAGTAAATTCGTCCCGTCTCCAAAGAACAATAAATTACATGCGGTTAGAGCGGTTCTCTCCAGCCGCGACCGGTCTCTCGTCAGACACGCTCCGGAGACGCAAGAAACACGGGCCGACAGCGAACCGGGGAAACGGCCGGTTAAAGGGACGATAAAAATGCCGTGGCAATTTACGGCCGGTCCCCCTATCGCGGAATAATTGTCATCGGCGATGTCCCGTGGCACCGTGGCGCCACTCAGAGCCAATTAGCCGGTGCAATTAAAGAATTACGCGCGGCGGTCCCGCGTTCTCTCTTCTAATCCCGAAGCCCGCGGGTCCGGGCAGAGGTTCAAGGCAGGACGTCTTGAAAACCACGGCGACCGATACTTTCTTCCTCCCTCTCTTCAGCCTCTTCATCCTCTTCCTTCCAACTCCTTGCACCGTGGACCATTGCATTCCGGAACGGAGGGAACGTTGCGCCACTAAAATCAACCCTTTACGATTCCGTCCAGCGCATAATGTCCTAGACGTCTCCATGCGACCATTCTCCAAGCTTCGCCATGTTGGAATTTTGGTATTTTCTTGCCCGAGAACCGGGTAACAAACTTTTAACCCTCTCTCCATCCGCAATCCTACCATTAGTTTCCCTGGCGCAGTCTACATGGGTCCTTTCATGCAGTTCATTTTTAAAGTTTCGTGTTTCTCGAGAAGTGTTTATAACAATTTATAGAACTTGGAAAAATGAATTTCTTCGCCTCATTACATCATAAAAATTTAACAGAACCAGCATTCAGCAGAACAAGCATTTTAACGGACCAGAAATGCTACTGTTCGCCTAATGCAAGTGCATTTGACAGCAAGGACGAACGTTCCAGCCAAAGAAGCAATTAAAATCCGTGGAAGGAAGCTGACCCTGTTCTCAAGGTTACGATCCGCGATCGCTTAGATCCTCGACGTTGTAGAACAAATTACGAGGATCGAAGCCGCCCCCGTCTCTCCTCAAGATTTACGTACTTCAGCTTCACGGATACCAATAAATAGTCGATTCGGCGAGCGGGAACAATGCAGCTTTTCTCGCAGAAACGCTTGGCAGAGAAACAGCTTCACGAAGAGAGAGATAGAGAGAGAGAAGCTGGCTTGAAATATAGCCGCGTCGTAAATATTTTCCGATGGAAATATTTTGTCACCTTTATTGCCGCGAGCTTTTTGTTTGATCGTAAATTCGGTGGCGCGTTGTTGTGCCGGTCAGAGCACAGGTACTCTCCTCTTCAGGACGATGATCCTGGACCGATAATTGGACGTTCGCGATTCGAGACGCGGCCTCGCGCTTGTTCCACCATTCCCTGTCCCTTTTTTGTCCTCTCGGAATGGTACATTGTCGACCGGTCGCTCTGAAATTTATAATCACAAGAATCATCGAGCGAGCAAAGCACTAAAACACATTTTCTTCTCCCGAGCATTTTTTTTGATTCGTGAAAATTCTTATATGGATGGGTCCTCTTTGTTAAGACAAGTAATAATAAATAAACTAATATTATTAGGAAAGGGTTAAATTGTGCGTCCCTATTTTACCACGTTTTTATTAGCTAGCTTTCTTGTCTGTCCATAAAATTTGTGATTGTGAATTTTTAATAGCTATGAAAATACTTGTAAGATTTCAAACGAAAAACGTAGGCCGCATGCAATACATAATTGATGCATGAATAGTTCACCTAAGTCACTAACAATTTGATTGCACTGCAAATAATATGAACTGTTGTGTGAGTTTTCTCAACGGCAGCTACTCTCTACACTCCTTACTATTATCTTGCGCCCCATGTTTTTCGTTTTAAATCTTACAAGTATTTTCATAGCTAATAAAAATTCACAATCACAAATTTTCAGGACTATCTGTATGGGTTTAGAAATCTGTATAGGGTTAGGAACCTGTATGGGGCTAGGAAAAATTATTTTATACTTCTTAGTCCGTTTTTTAAACGTGGTATTTTTTAAAAATTGATTTTTATTTAAATAATTTTTGTCACAAATGCATAAACATTCGAAGTCTATTAACTCTCGGACTCCTGCGAGATCTATGCTGGAGTCATTTCTGACCCCCACCAATATTTCACTAATCGTATTGACAGTCGCTCGAGCTTGTCCCCGCCGCTACCACTACGGGGCACGAATAGCACCGAGGGGTTAATAGATGACAGTTATTTATTTGTGATAGGTACTTTCTAAAGATGACTTCTTCCCCAGCAACCAATACATTTCTTTTGCTTTGTCTCCAGAAAGAAAGAGCCGTTGAGAGCCGTCGAGACAAAAGCGAAGATCGTATTCAAATTAACGCTGTGGTTGCGAACCTCATCGCTTTGTATTTACACTGTTCTCTATCCCCCGTTCCTCACTTTGGGGTCGACCGGTTTAAAGCGCATATAAAAATTGATCATGACCAATTAACTTTCAGGCAGAAGTCAAGACGGCCGGGGGACAGGGAAGACACTCGAGGCACGTCTGACTTTCCTTTGTCCGAGCCATAAACTTTTGGAAAGTATACACCTGGAATTCACTTTCAACCATTTAGCTTACCGATTCCCCGTCGTAAACGCTGTCGAAACTGATGTTCTCCCCGAGCCTTGTCCCATCCCCTCTGCCCCCGAACACGCGTTTTATTTACGACCTACCATACCCGTTCGGTATTTTTATTATTTGCACGAATATTATCATCGGCGATAAATTGTCGGTGAGATAATAATGCGACACGGACCGAACAGATGTAACCCTTTCCCTTAATCGACGCTCTGGTAAAAAGGCAACGATCCATGGATAGAATCCTGGAAGGAACATTACGTCAAGGTTGTCCCAATAGTCTAACTCTAGGTTTACGGGATCCGTCGAAATATCTTAAACCCTTGCCATATTTTACTTAAAATGTGTTGAAACGAGTCCGAATTTATTATCGTACTATCTTTTTTACGATATTATCACAGTTGAAATATTGACAATTTCTCAAGAATCGGAAAAATGGTCAAATACTTTTTGCAGCGGCGGACCGTTAATTTTGGGACCCTGAGCGAATACTGTTTGGAGGCCTACCCAATTAACCTAAGTTCATTTTGATTTTTATGCACAAAAGCCTATGCCTAGATTCACCGCAGACTTTTTGGATCCACCGAGTACACAAACAGCCATAAATAGTGTCCCTTGGTTACCATTGACCATAACAATGTTGAAACCGAGCAGGAAAAAAATTACGTTCATCATCCTGCCATTCAGTTTTCGAGTCCCGCTTCGAAGGACTTGTTCATCGGGGAAACGTTGTTAGTATCTGTTCTGTTGTGCTCTTAATTTTCGACTGTGTCGTGCACTGTGTCGTAAATATTCATTCAAACGCTGTCTCTTTCGTTCGAGCTAAAATTTCCTATTGAGATATTGTCAGATTTAATTGTGATGCACGGTGGTGCGGTCACATAAATTCTTTCGTTTCCTACACCAAGGAAATTATTCCTAAAATTCTTTTCCCTGATAATTTATAATATACATTGGTCCCCTTCATTCAGAAAAAGCGCATGATAATGCAATGCTGCCGTTGCTAGAACAAATCAATCTATAAAACGTGCTGGTTAAAACAAGATCAAAAAGTGTCTGACATTAAAAAATAAATTATGTAATTAAATCTTTAAAATCAAAAACAATGAAAACTCGCGGTTGCTGTTGTTTCATCCCTTCGAAGCTGTTTTCGAGGATCGGCAGGACACAGAAGGGTTGCGAACAGAGCCTCGAACCAGCGGAAGGAAGGCCCGAGCTCACGTCGAGTGGGAGTGGCGTGGGTGTGTCCAATACACTAGCTCACACGGGGCTCCTATAAACTTTCCAAACACGATGTAACGAGTGCCGTTCCGTTCGCACGTTTTATAGGGACAGGAGAGGGTGATCTCGGTGGCAAAGTTTGGCAGACCGCGAATAACGTTCTTGTTTCCCCCTGAGGCGAGGGGAGAAACCAACCCCTTGAAATCGACTCGACGGAGAGGATACACCCGCATATCGCCACGGAATAACAGTCGTTTCAATTTTTACTGTTCCACAGTTTTCGGAAGCGTTCTTCGGGAAAGTTTCTATGTTCCTGTCGACGTATCAAGGTACCAAGATTTTTATCGCTTGACGGGGATGCTGTCTTCTTTACGAGAATATCGTTTCCCTTGCATCTTCGGTATTCTGGGAAGAACGAATGCCGTGATCGATCTCGAGGAGATAGTCGTTGTGTCACACTCAGATCAAACATTCAATTTTTGGTAATTAATCTCCCATTGGCACACTTATTGTTCGCACATGTCCGGGGGCTATTCTTTTTACTGTTTTCAGTTTTCACAAAATCTGAAAAATTCAAGTCTCTACTTCAATATTGTTATCAATAAAATACACAAATTTTACGGATTAAATTCAGAAATATGAGGGTCTTCTCTCCTTTTTCTTTGAAAGGATGCAAAAGTAAAATTTTCGCCTAGACATAGACAACACTATGTATCGACGGAGAGTTAAATTAAATAATAGCTGCTGCACCCTTCCGATTAACTTTTCATGAAGGGCGGTCAAAGCCTGGAACCCGAATTTTTTACGGCAATCGACCTGACTCTCTGGAAAATGGAAAGTTGCTCTCCTCGTAGCAGCTCGTCCTCGAGACGTCGCACATAAATCTTGCCCGTGACTACGCTCTACGGGCACAAATAGCTTCCCGAAAGTGCCGTTTGCGGAATCCCGTGCGACTGCAGTCGATTTCACGACATCTGTTTACGTTTCTCGTGAAAAATCGCTTTCTTATTTACCCGGGGTGCGTATGTTGGGCACATGGGCGGAAACGAGACGCACAATGGACGCGCGTGGCGTGGTGGTCTCGCTGGCTAAAAAGACGGGTTTCCCTTTTTTTTCACGCTTCGAACCGTTCTGAAAAAATACCGGCAGCGACACCGGGCAAGATTTTTGGTAACGTAACGCCACGACGACACATTTGTGCGTCGAGAGAGCTGTGAAGAGACACGCAGGACACACGTGTCTTCCTTTGAGACACTGTCTACGAACTCGGAAAGATCTGTGAGTAGTCTTGTCTGCGGGTCTGCCGTTGAAAAATAATGTCGTTCTTCCATCTTCTTCATTTTTCTTCCATTTTTTAAGTGGGAGATATTGTGTCCATTGATCCGCCGCAAGCAAAATCGCTCGCAATAAACGGCGAACTGTCAGAGAGAAAGAGAGCGAAGGTCTTGAAGTTGAAAAGCTGGTGTCTCGGGGGATGAAAATATTTGCTGGCTTGGAAACCGAGACGTTTTCTTCGCCGGACAATGGCATCCCTCTAATTTATAACTCTTCCATCAAGGTGATTCTTCGATGGACAGCATCTGCTGGCCCCCGGACATAGCAAATCGGTCATCGGCAGGTTTTCGTGGATCCTGTAGGACTGGAAAAAGAGGTTGTTCTCGAGACTTAGCCAGCTTCGAGCAAGCTGTAGCCCCGGAATAAGAGGCCGTGTCGAAAAACCGTGGCGAATTCCTGTCGACCTAAACGAATCCGTCAAAAGCTACGGGGGGGTCCCGTTTCCCAAAGTCGCAGCAAATCAATGCACACTCCCCCCCTCCTCGTTCCCCTCATGACCATGGGCGAAAACTGATGGAAATTCGGAAAACCGGCTGCTACGGAACACAGTTCGACGGGTAAAGAAACGCGAGCTGCATAAAGGGACGTTCCGTCGTCGTTATCGAGGCCGGGTACCAGGGGGGCCCCGAGGCGCGCGCCCCGGGTTCCGCTCTAAATGCCCGTAAATGGCAAACAAATACCACCGTGGGTTCCGCTTCGACGAAAGTTGAGACGTCACGCGCGACCTGGAGGACCTACGGGGACCTTATGGTTTCTTGCTTTAACCTTCTCGAACACCCTGAACCACCCCATCCCCCTCGACTTTCGACGTTTTTTCCCGGCTGCGGGGTTCATTCTCTGCAGTTTCCTGTCGGCAAACGACGAGTCTGCTGGCTCAATCCTTTTAACTGAGGACTCACCTAGAGTCCTGGAGGATGAAACTGGGATGCACCAGCTTAGGACAGGACATTTTCTGTGATGGTGGTCATTTAAAAAATATTTAGTCATTATGGAGCAACATTCCCAAAGTTCATTTCGTGTCACTGGTTTATTTCGCTTTTTAATTTATTTGTATGTCCTGGTCTTGGAAATTTCTTTCTTCCCATAATCCTCTTGTAACTTAATTCTTTTAATCTCTCTCCTGCTTTAATCAGCAGTCTAATAATACATAACGCGATAAGTATTGGCATTAAGGTACAGTGACCAAATATGAACCATTTTTTGTTGAAGTCATTGTTTGATTATTTCGAAATGCTCTTTTTCGTCCAAAAAATTAACAGTTGTAGATGCATTTCCTCCCTATAAGATTCTGGGGTCAAGTTTGGTCAAAAATTAATACTGCTTGGGAAAAATATTTTTTTTGTGGCGTGTCATTTGCAGGTTCCAGCGAAAGGCGTTCTTTAATATGGTACACCTTGAGTTAGGGAACCCTTGGTAGTGCCATATTGGGAACTCCACGTGGACTGATAATACTAGCTACTGACAAAGAGAAAATGAATTTCAGCTCAAACCAACTGTTGGCAAACGTTAATATAAACAAACTGAAACTACAGATAAGTTCAAACATTTCAAAATCACTTACGTCCCTCGAAAAAGATACAATCAAAAATCTAGCCACAAAAATATTCAACACGTAAAGACACAACTGGCGGAGGATCGATACTAAAATCTCTATACATAGAATGGTGCACTGCACACTGTTGAGTAAACATGGTAAACTATTGTTTGAGGATTTTCTCACTAGAGTGTGCGACTTCTCCTTTACAAGATATAAGGTAGTGCCATAATAGGCGACTATACCATATTTGGGTACTTTAATCTATCTGCGAGACCTACAAAACTCGAGGTCTGATGTGTAGGGTATTGAAGGGTTAATGAGTCAAAGGAATGCGAGGAAAGTTTAAGCAATGCGTTTCTTCACTCTCAGCAGGAAATCGGACCACCGGCAGTCAAGATCGAATAAAGTGAACATGGAGGACATAATAAGCCTCTGGCCGATAAACAATCCGAGACAGCGACAGGGGTGTTCACGTTTTGCGGGTCTCGGTAAACAATTAGGGGGGCCGCCGGGCACAATGGCCACTTTGCATTTTCGATGTCCAGGCTGCGCGGCTCTCCCGAAAAACGCAATCGTCCGGATAAATGAAGAGATACCGGCGCATAAGTTTCCACGTGCAAAAAGACAACGAGCCAGCTTTGATTTACGGACGTAATCGTCCGCGGTCGATTAATAAATCCCGGTCTCTCCCTCTCCCCCTCTCTCTCTCTCTCTCTCTCTCTCTGTCTCTTTCTTCTTTCCTCGTTTCTCGTCTCGGGCCCCGGTGCTCGCTATTAATCGTGATTAATTATCGGACGCTGGGGGAGGAGCAAGGGGGACGGGAAATTGTGTACGTTATGGTACGCACCTGCTAGTTGTTGCTCTACGTGCTGTCATCACTCACGTCGCAAATGTGAGGCACGTAGAACGGGGACAGCGAAGCGGACGAAGAAAACAGAGGAAGAAAAGCTGCGGACGAGAGCGGGAGACGTCTCGTCGAGCCCGTAAGAAGCCGATCATCGACTCGCTCGAAGATCTCGTTTGCGATCCCGTCGATCCTCGAACCGGGGAATCAGCCGTGGCGATCGCGGAAGTGTCAACGACCTTCTGGAAAATTGTTTCGTTCTGCTAACCGAGGCTTTTAACGCGCTCGATGCCGTGTCGCCCATATACGGCTGTGGCAACATTTGTCTAGAATCGAACAGGAATTTTTACACCAATTTATTCAGTGTAACAAATTCCGATACTTGATTGGGAACAGCAACATCGCAACAATCATCGTTCTTCTGTATCCTGAATTAATCGGGTTAATGCGATCCAAATTGTGACGTGTTTGGTGTCGTTTCAATCGGGAAAATCTCGCGAACATATTGATAAAAGTTTCATAGGAGAATAGTTAGGAAGAAAAGAATTCTGTCACTTTTCTCGTACTGATCACTCAGATTTGGCAGACTTGCGACAAGTTCTCGGCCTGTGATTTTCCAAAAATCTTGAGCGAGAAAGGGCCCCAGGTCGATGGAGCTACAGGAGATCGCAAGAAGCGCGACAATGTCCGAAAAGTCGCCATCAGGCCAATCGGCACCCAGCGTCGCGTCATTAATTTCACGATCGTCGACGTAGGTAAACGTTCGTCTTGCGTCGAAGGAGATATTTACACGGGGGCGAGGCAGAGGAGACAGGCTTCTTGCTGTCCCCGACGTCTTTTTCCGCCGGTGAATCCCGTCCTTGTCCTGCGATGACGTAGAGGAGACGAGCCTTAGGCGAGGAGGACATAAGTCAGCCGGTATTCAATGAGTTCGGGGAAGTTCATCCCCGGTTCTTCGCACGCGAACCATCGAGTACCGCGACAACGGACCACAGATCCTGCGGGTTCGCCACCCGAAAAACTGGACCCGGGGGACCAGCGATCCCGGCGAACCCTGGATCTCCGGTTTCCTGGTAAAAACTGACACCGGCACCAAAATCTCCGAGGTCGACCGTCCTCGGGTTTTTTACCCCCATTCGTTGGATTCCAGTTTGCACTCGGGGGAATTCGATTACCGCCTGCTAGATCCTGGATCCACGATCCGAAGAAGACATGCTCGCCTACACCCGCTAGAATTCTGTCGACTCCCGATCGCTATATTAACCCCTTATGCCCTCCATTTTCTGTTCGAAGCTCAGTGCTTTTCTTACATAATGCTTGTAGTTTCTATTACTTTGCATAAAACTATTTCCAGTAAACTAGAAATTCATTGTGGAATTTAAAGATAATTTACAGACGATTAAAACAATACCCGAATTTCCCATTTTTATTTTCTACAACTAGCAACAATAAAACTCAATTTCTTCGTTCGCAAAAATAAAAGACATTTTCTACGTTTTCACGACCATTTCTCATCGGCTAACTTCCACGAAACACAGTAGAGGTTCGGGCCTCCGTTCGTATTTTCACCGCTACGAAATCCAATTTTATTGTTCCCGCCGGAAGCGATAAAACATTTTTTAGTGGAGAGGGTAAATACTGGTTTAGCCTGTATTTTTATTACACAAGAGAATAAACGTTTTTCGGGAGCAATAATGTACGAAACTAATGAGCCCGTCCCCCCACTTCTCGCGATGTTCATCCGCTTTGTTCTCCCGATTTCATTTCTACATTAAAATTAAAATGGAGATTCTGTTGTTTACGCTGACTTACACGATTCTCCGTTTAAGAATCGGACACAGTTATCCGACTGAGAGGTTCGATTAAACCCTTCGAACCCCTCGATCGAGAAACTCCGAGATGGAATCTCGAGGAATCGAGTGGTTTCCCTGTAAACGTGTACGAGCTTCTAAAATATTTTCTGTGTCGCCGCGATGGGGGATCGGTATCCGACGCCCCCGTCAAAGTGATTTTCTATGGCATACGGTGTCGATAACATGGAACTAATGCCGTTCACTTGTTCGCTCCCCGACGCGATACCGATCTTTATAGAGGCGATTATTATCGAGAAGCGGTGCATTTACTCGGTCCTGCTAACGGTTGCTATGATTGTCCTCGCAAAAATTGGAGGACGCGATCCATAGGGGGCGAAACAATCGATCATCAACAGACTGTGGAATTTTATGCGAAATCAAAATTGTCAGAACTAATTGCAATACAAGGTCAAATAATCTAATAAATAATCAAGTCAAATAATTCTAATAAATCTGTAGGTTCTATACTTTACAGCATACCTCATCGATCCACTTCATTTTTTCCAGAAACACGCGGTGATCGAATTCCTAGAAAAATCCTCGGACAAAGATCATAGGAAAAAGTTGAACCTTCATGGGTTATCGAGGGATTCCTTAGTGTGTCTCCATTTCGAGAAAGCGAGAGGATCCACAAAAGATGGCCGGCTTCTCCTCTCCGCTAATCTAAAGCCTCGAAAGTCACCGGTACAATTAATCCGAGGATTTACGAGCTCGATGCAGAGGATGCTCGGGGCAGGTCCTGGAAATTATTCCAGGGCCCGGGGATGATCTACGGTCTGTTTATATTTCTCATGATTGCGCTGGGAAGTCGACGAGGAGAAAGTCGGTGGCGATCGAGTCGGGGGCAGGTGTCGAATCCCGAGGCCCTATTTTCCATCGAGGTGAACAGATTATGAAGACGTCCGCGAGCTAAATGCACACGTATACACGTCGCACCTGTATGGGGGTCGATTTCCCATACGCCCTCGCCACGGCTGTTTCCAGGGCGTGACTCTGAAAACCACCAGGACCCCAAACAGGCCTTTCGACGTGTAACAGCAGAACGAAGAAGATGCTTGGACGAGGCTTTAGGGGGATAGAAGACGAGAACTCTCCTCTCTCTCTCTATATAGACTCGTATAGTCTCCGTGCGGGGAACGAGTCTACCTGACTTATGGGGGCCCAACATTCGGCATTATTTATGGCCGGGAGAGGGACCGAATGCTCCCAAAAGAACTCCTCACGGGTCTGTTCCTCGTTCCCTCTCCTCCCCCGCCTTGCCGCATCTCGTTTTATCTCGTTCTCGTCGCTTCTCAGCCTTGCTGGACCTCGATCGCTATGGCGTTTTGTCGAAATGCGGAGTCGAGGACGTTCGCTGTGACGAATTCGTCAATGGCGCCGCTTCCGTCATTTCCAGCTTGCGAAACTGTTTCGAGGACCGATCGTTCGACGGTCGCTGAGAGAGCCAGCCTCCTCCGAGGTCCAGAAATATTCTTGTTTTCACCGAATACAGTTTTGGAGTCTCGTCTGCTTTGTGTTCATCTGTTCCGAAATGTTCTTCAGATTATTTAGCGTTCGCTGGAGCAGTTTAGGAACATGTAACAACAACAAAAAGTTCCTGGTCGTTGCGCCAGCCTGAACATATATCTCGTCCGTCGATCAGCTTTTGTTTCACCGATCGAAACATCGCGGTTTGTTTCATTGTTGGCACTGGGGGCTGTCGCTGGATTATCATCGGGCTTAACCGATCGGTTTCCATTTATCATACCGGCACAATGCCGATCGCGTGTCCCAATCAGTGTTCGGATGAGAACACAACGCACGATAATTCCCGACGCGGCCTGTCGTTTAACGCTGATTCAATATCTGCGAGATGAAGCAGCGTCGAATGTAAATTGCGGAGCCGGGGCGAAGAATCTGCAGACGCATCCAGCGACACACACCGGGTCCGGTACCCGTGTTCTACCCTCTCTCGGACCCGACACAGTATAACAGAGCCGCGGGCTCTCTCGTCATCGCGATCGGAATTCATCATCGGAGCTGGCTATCGATCCAACCAATTGCCGGCACAATTATTGCCCCGCGTCTCGTCACCGTTCGTCTGCGCGATAAAGGCGGCACTCGGTTTATCGGTACGATCTGGACAACAGAGAACGCTCCGCTCGAAAGCGAAGCGGTGCCGAGCGGGTTGACACGGTGACGCGCCACCTGGGGCGCGTTTTCTCGCGCGTAGGCGCGAACAATGTTAACGAGCGGGAGTCGCGGTGAAAAAATTTACGCGAGCCCCGCGGCGATCCTTCACCGGACCTGGCAAATTAATTTCGCCACGCTTCTCGTTTCCGCGAGCCGATCTCACCGTTCGCGGAGGCGGCGCTCTTCCCAGCTCCGGGCTTCGTGGAAACTGCGACTGCTGAGAATAGTAAGGTTGTTGCAAGTCGGTGGTGTCGAAAGTGATTTTCGGGAATTTTTTCTCGAAAACTGTAAGACTTTAATCACGAAATGTTATCGTATTTCAAACGGCAGACTTTAGAAAGCAGCTTATGTTTGTATTTAAAAATGTTAATCTCTTACCAAGTTGTGCGTGAATTATCTTCCTACTGTATATGCCTACTGTTTAAAACCAGCTTTTCACTGTTTATACATATACAGACTGATGTGTATTGTCCACGTAACTAATGACGTATACGACCACCACCAAATGGCTATGATTATCGAATCGTAAAGCCTGGTTGAAATCTGCCTCGTTCCGACCACCGAGCAAATCGCACGAACAGTTTCTCGAGGCATTTATGTAAAGAGTTACGAAGTGTTCGGCCATTTATCGAGTCCAATATAAAACCGAACAGCGGCCGTTTACGTTCGGTAAGTTACGAGCTGGCAAAGGACCATTTCAGTTTTTCATTTGACCAAACCTGCTGGGCCGAACAGTAACGCGTTAGGAAAAATAAAGGTGGGCCTGTCGTTCGTAGAATAATAACCCGCGAAGCGTCCCGTCGAATCGTGGAACGCTATAAATTCCAGGAGGGCAGGCGGAGTTGTTCGCGTCGGGGAAGGTGTAAGTTCTCGAAATTGATCGGGAAGGTATCCGGGGAGAAGGGCAGGCGTCCCTGACCGAGTGGCTTCCACGCAGAATCCTAAAAATGAGCGCTTCCGAACGGGCGACCAGAATCTTTTGGGTCAGGTAGGCATATAACGATCTCCGGAGCCTCATCCTCCCGCCGGAATATAAACTGTTTCTGGGAACGGAGAGTCGTATATCTTGCCGAACGACAATGCCAGAGTCAGTCACCCACTCACCCAGTCGGGCCTACCTCGATATAGACGCGTCCGTCGAAATCCCGAACTAAAACAGACTCCGGAGTGACTTCGATTCTTATTTATCAATTCACATTACTCGATGTTAATAACAAGCTTCACACATCTGAATCGCGGTTTTCCAGCGCGAACCCTCAAGAGGTCACTTGTTCTTTAGAAGAAGATACCCAAAGTCAAACTGCTGTCCATACCACTTCCTTGGCGGTGCTTTGGTAAACCAAAGTACGCTATTTAGGGAATTAATTTATTCGAGTTGTGCATTGTTCTCCAGATTTCTACCGATTCTGTGAAACAGCAAAATCGCGATAAGGAGCCACTGGCGTTCAACGGCGGCAAAAGGATAAATTCGCAGGATGTGGGCGCAGGTGTCGTAGCAGCACACCGCAGGATCATCGTTGTCCCAGCATCAGGAATGACTGGTCAAACTTTCCGGCATTTTATCTGGTGGTAAGTATCTTGTCGTTTGGCATTAGTGTACCAGCCAGTCAGCCGGTGACAGATTCTTATCTGGATCCGAGAGGAGACACGCCGTCTCACCGGTGCTCGTTCCCGGTCACACCTATCCCGGGGTTCCACGGATCGCGTTACTCTCCCCTGGATCCCTTCTCTCGATTCTCGTCTTTTTCTCGCCCTCTTTACACCGATGGTTCGAGCTCACTGGAATCCGTGTGACAGGTAGTCGAGAACGGTGGATCGGAATTCATGTTTCTAAATCACGGTTGTTCCCGTTCGATGCCAATTAGCATCCCTTTAAATCGAAGATAAGCATCCGGGACGCGTGAATAAATTCCTGTCGACGATAACCTGCCTCGACGTTGAATCTTCGAACACCCTTCGAAGCTTCCTGCCTTGTTCTACAATTTCTATCGCGTTTCTGACACCAGTGTCCCACCATTTCCTGCTAGCAGTTCGTCATTTCATTTCCAAACTGTTGCCAGTGTATGATTTCCCATTTTTTACGAGAAACAGACATATTCAGTAGATTCACTTGACTCTTCTTTATAGCTCTAGTCTAGTCGTAATTATGTCAATACTCAGTTCATAATCTACACTCAATAAAATAAGTCTCCGTACACCAGGCGTGAGCACGGGTGGAGCCCCTCAAACGCCTGCTTCCCCCACCAAGCTTCCTTTCGGTCGCGCTCCTCGTGGCTCTGATGCACGAGGCCTGCGCACTGCTTGCGACAAGCGAAACGCGTCCTTCCTACATAGTACCGACGGATGCTGATGGGGGACAGTGGGCGCTACGGTGGGGACAGTTTTGCCTCAATTGAGGCAAAATTGCCCACGCCTGCCGTACACCCTCTAAAACAGGATAAATTTTTTGATGTTTTGTAAGCAATTAGAAGCATTGGTTTACTGAATGATGGGTAAAAAATATTTTCCAAAAATTACGATTGATCAGGTTAAATGCAAAATAAAAGAAACATTTTTTAGAACTTTTTTTTATTTGGGTCCCTAATGAAAATTTAAAATATATGCTTTGTAGATCTACGTGTATTAGTTATACACATGCTGGAAATTTCATCGAAATCGGTTGACGCAGGAAAAGACGACACGCATCGAAAGATGTACGATTCTTTTTGATTTTAAGCAGAAAGTGATCAAAAGTAGGTGTAAAACTATGATTGTCACCTATTTTAACCGTTTGAAGCTTGTGTGTATGTCAATCGATATCGATGAAATTTTCAGCAGCTGTGTAACTACTATACATAGATCTACAAAACATATATTTTAAAGTTTTTGTTAGTGACCCAAATCAAAAAGTTTTAAAAAGTAAATTGTAAATTGTAATTTTTAGAAAATATTTTTTGCACATCATTCAGTAAACCAATGCTTCTAATTGCTTACAAAACATCAGGTTATAAAAACTAGCTGAGCCAATATTTTATACAATGTCGATGTTCAATTTTAAAAGTTTATGAAGTTTCCCGCTCTTCTGAGAATCCGCGAGGATGATGATCACCTCGAGGGGATCCAGATCTGGCGGGCGAGGATCTTGGACAATGGCGCGCTAATCAGAGTTAAGGGCGGCTGGATCCCCCGCGATCAGGAACGATCGATTCACAGCCGGTCCGAGAAATTAGACGAGATCTTGGGTAATTACCGCGGTGAAGTACCCGGGGGATTCGATTACAATTAAATCGAACAAGCCCTCGGCCACATTGTAGCATAACATGTGCCCTTGGCCTTGGATCGCAATGATTCGTACGAATCGGGGGAGCGGAGAGATCAAGAATACGATCGGCGAAGATCTTAATGACCGGTGAGAGTCAATCGTACCTCGGATGTTTCGCCAGAGAAAGAAAGAAAGAGAGAAAGAGGGAGAAAGAGAGACAGGGAGAGAAAGCCGGCAGTAGACCGTTTTGAATGGAATAATTAGATGATTATCTTTTATTTATCCGCGGCTTTGATCAGCCGCCCGTCCGGCATAAAGGGACGCCATTTGCAATTATCCGAGGGAAGAGGAAGCGTATCGTTCACTGGAATGATACCTCTATTATAATCAAGCCACCCATTGCGCGTTAGTGTCTTCCCGTCCCCTTCATCCCCTCGCGGAGGGTCCTCTGTTTCAGAAATCGAGCCTGTATCCTCTATCCTTTGAACATAGAAATAGTACAGCAAAAATGCGCGTGTTCAGATGAGATGGCAGCGAAACTCATCTAACACCGGATAGGGTAAACTGGTACTGCAGTAGTTATTGACACTTTTGATTCAAACGGCAAATATTAAGAATTCCTGGTATAGAAAATCATTTTATATTGCTTCATATTTATATTCCAAAGCAACGTTGTAAGTTTTCATAACAGAGTTCCACATGTAACAACGCTGGTACATCCAGTAAGACCGACGGATGACCACAGTGCAGTGTAATTATTGTATTATTAAAATTTTCCTTACGAGTAAGTATACTTTATCGCTTTATAACTTAATTTCGGACTGTACTACAGATGTAGTAAGTGCGTATATGTTTAATTATAAAACAAATAGCCTGTTTACTTCTTACTGTGCCAATGACTGTACTATTTGTCTTACGATTGTTATTCACTGAATATATTTTATAATAAAAGATTTATGACTCGTAAAATTATTTGATTTTGCTGAAAAATCTCTACTAGCTTATAATAATAGCAAGTTAAGCTCGTTTAAACATTTCAAGAAAAGATAGAAAGATTTTTACTACGACTTTGGCTTAGGGCGCCAGTCATTGTACAGTTTACCCTAGTTATGTTTTATGCAACAATCGGAACGCAACGAAAAGATTCTGCTCTTTGAAAGTACAATGAATCTTTTATATTAAATTATTTTAATGCTTTATAAAGCTTGTACGTAAAGTTAATCAAATATTTTCACATTGAAGGTAAGAGACTCTTAGACCAGGAGAGTAACAACTTTCAGGACACTCCCCCCGAAAATATTTGCGTTTCTGTCTGAAAGCTGTGTCCACCGGAGGAGCACAGGGCACAAAGAGATCATTCAGAGCGGTCAAAATCGTTCGGGTGGTCAAACCAGGTCCCAAATACTGTTGCGAGTCTTCGATTCAAGGATTCTGCGGAACGTCTAAATCACGAGGACGAGGGAGGACGAGGCCAGTGGTATCGGTTGAGAATCGCGAGGGTCCATTATGCGGCTGTTAGGACGAGAAATTGAGCAGCTTTCGGCGCAATTTTACTGGAACCCCCAGTGAGGTCCCAAACACGTAGACAAACTCGAGGAAACCCGGGTATCTAGGAGAGTATCCACGGGGCTGTGCGATGTTCTGTTTGCTTGGTGCAAAAGGTCGAGTCACCGAAAATGCTGGAAAAACGTTACGGAAAACAGCCGAGGCCAAAACACGGCGTCATGTGTCGCCCGTGAAAAGAGGTGCAGAGACACCTCGGGGGCCCACCAGGTACAGGGGCCCTATCGGTGAAAGAGGCGAGGCCCGATCATTGTCCGGCCCGAGAACTTCGACCAGCCCTCCGCGGATCGAAAGAAACGAAGCCACCCAGGATGCTGGCCAACAATGATCTCCACGAAGTCATCCGATACCGCCGTGGAATCACCGTTTATGGTCCGTGTAAAGGAGGACGATCCCATTGTCAATTTATTGCGAGGAAGTCGACTCGCACGAAGACTGCTCACTCGGGACACGCGTGAGACCTGCTCACCGCTTGTTCTGGTTTGCTCGAACCATCTCCGCTGGCATCTTTTCGAGGTGACTTTCGCGATGATGTCTGTGTTTAGGCTGAGCTCTTGCGTCTGAATCTCCCTCCGGCAGCTGCACAGTGGGGCGAGTGACCGATCTAGGCGGAGGAAAGTCATGTAAACAAATAGAGATATTTCCCACTGAGAATTTTGGTCAGAAATCTATGCATCGAAAATCTGGAGTAAAAGTGTTCGATTTTTCTTTTTGTTGTATTGTGAAGAAAATGATTGTTTGGACCAATAACGTTTTTTAACCATTCTTTATTATGGAGGACAGTATCACAAAGGCACAGAAGTTGTAATTCTACAAAGACTGTACATTTTGAAGATATAAAGCATCAATGGAAAAAAATTGTTAATAAGCCCAACGAGAAATAATTGATTTGCTCGTTTTCGCGAATTTCATTATAATTCACGGTGGAATTACCGAAAAGGCCCGCACGACGCTCGCTTGGTCGAAAGATCGCGATTACATGGCAGAACGTCTGTGAGGCAACGTCCGCAGACTCGATAGCAGATAAAATATCGCTCGCTCGACACTTATCGATGTAATGAGGCCGAGATACCGCGTGGTTAAACCGAAGCAGAAGCGCGCAGGGGAATAATGCCATTAAATCGCAGCATGAATATCTACGTAATTACGAGCGGACAAGCGGCGTAACAGCAATCGCTCGAAAATAAACTTATTCGACCACGGGGAATCCATCAGCGCGGACCGACGGAACCTTCTACTACGCACGAACGAACCGTCTTTCCATTTCCGTGTGCACATTTTCCGTACCTTTTTTACTGTCTCTTCCCGGAAATTGACAATCTTAAATCTGTAAACATTCTAAAATTTTCAAAAAAATTTTTTTACTGACTTATTCCTCAGTTCTTGTTAACAATTTTTCGTGATTAAATGGAGGTCCCAGGACGTTGCTGTATTTTTTTTATAATGATGGAAACCTTGTCAAAAAGTTGCTGATATTTCTGTGGTTGTCAGGAAAAACGCCGCATGTCACAATTTGAAAAAATATATGCATTTATTGAACTTTACAGTATAGGATTTACGTATTTACCAGAAAAGAGTCATGAAAATAAATTCGAAAGGCTCAAAAACATAATGCAATTTAACCGATGTCCTATGTCGAAGCATTAGTGATGAAAACATTAAATGGCAGTATCTCGAAAGTGAAAGTATGTGACATGCGGCGTTCTTCCTGACAACCACAGATTTAATCGATTCAATTATTCTCATATTGACTCATTCATATATTTTGTACGCCATATTGTATTCTTTTTAGTAATGTTGACTTTTTAGGTGACTTTCTTTATTTTAGAGGACCAAAGTTATCCAAATGATCACCCGATGCGGCCAATAAATCACCGTAAAAATTATTGTCTGACGTCAACCCAAGCTTGCGTTACCCTAGTGACTATTTTCCCCAACGAATTGACTGTTTGAACCGGTTTTATTGCGATCCTTGCAGTTAAGGGTTGACAAGTCAAAAGGTTCTGTCGAGGTCATCTCTGAAAAGTGAAACTATGCGGTAACCGTGGAGCAAGAAAAACGTGGTCTGTGGGGGCGAAAAAGAGGAAGAAAAAAGGAAGCATCGCAAAAGGAAGGACACTTTCGCGGAGCAGCATTTTCATCCCGGAGCAAGAAATGAGCTGGGCGCGAGACCATAAATCAAGCGAAGGGAAATCCAACGAAACCACTACTGGCTATAAAAGTTTATGGTGTTTGGTCCTTACAGACGCCAACGGAGAACTGTGCGAGAGCTGTGCGCCGTATATCTCGGCGGAAGTGAAACTCTCTCTCTTGCCGGGACCGTGTCGTGGCCTTTTGCGGACAGAAGATGAAGGGAGGTCAACAGGGACTTCGGGAAGGTCCTCGGTGGAGGGCGAAAACTGGGGCCCCTTCGATCAGTGTTTCAACAATATCGGTCTTCCACATTGTTCCGGACGGGAAGCGACTCCTTGCGTGTCAACCCGCCGGAAAACGAAGGAAAAGGGAAATCTTCTCGTGATATACGACTTATTACGAGCCTGTGATTTACAGTCCACAGACCTCGACATCTGTGTCACGTGGTGGCTTCAGAGTCGTCCACATTTATTTTTTTCGCGCATCCAACGATTGGCCTTCGATGCATCTGGCAATCTGGTTAACCCTCTTGCCGTGTGCTTCGTTTCATAGCTCATTTACTCTCGACACGCTTCCTCGTTTAGTTCTGCGATTGCCACGCTGCGGATCTGCGTGCGATAAATATTTGTTGCGGCGTTCCCATCAAATAAGTGTTGCGGAAGAATTCATTTAGTCTAAATTTTAATATTGATGTCTCAATTCTTTCACTATACACACGGTGTCAAAAATTGTAGGTACCCCTTTTATTAGCTTTACTATTACTTTATTTACTTTTATATTATTTATTAGCTTTAACTACGTTTTATATATACGTTTACGCCAACGTGTACCATCGATGATAAAAATATAAATCTCATCGTGCGCTGCACAGCAGTTCATTTGCACAAAACTTTTCCCAAGATCCCGACCCGATATACCTATGCATCTATATCAACTCTTTCTCCGTAATTCAAAATGAAAAGTTTAATTAAACGAAGCGTTCAAATCCCCGTGGAAACGGAAGCGAAGAGCCAGATTCAATAACGATCAAAACGGAACGAAGCTCCGGGAGTTGCGTGCAAAAAACTGCGCGAAAGAAGCTCCGCAAGAGAAAAAATGGTACCCTCGGTGCCGGTAGAAAATGTTCTTTCTCGGCGGAACCGACGGAAGAATGGAAAAGCGCAAGCTGTAGAATCGCGTTACTTTTTTCTCGACGGGCCGGACGTAAATTACTCCCGATAAGGAAGAAATTTACGTTCCTGGGCGGAAAAAAAGGGGGCTCGCCGCGTGTTCCTGGCGATTTACGGCGAGTGTTGTACACGTGAAGAATTTACGTCGAACGTGCGTGCCTGCGTCCACGTGTACAATTATTTCCCCCGTGATGCATTGACGTGAGTCACGTACACTTAACCGGACATTGCACAGTCTCTTTCCTTTTTTTTCTTCTTCGCGATATTGCGCTATTACGATTTTTCAACTACTACGTCACATGGACGATCCCCGAAGGGTTCCTCCAGGATGCTTGCAACTGGATCGGAAACGCGAACACTATGGTACGATGCTCGATGTACGATTTGGATGTACCATATATTTTGGCACCTTTCACGTTTTGCTGTTAAGCATTGATAGTGTTAATCCTTAAAGTTTATTGAGAAATAAGAAAATAAAAATAAACTCGTTGGGTACTGATTTCTAGATTTTAAATATCTAGACATTTTAGACGCATTTAGTCACTTTTAGATGTTCTTAGACACTTGCAGATATTTTTAAACGTCTTTAGACATTTATATACCAATCTTTAAAAATTTACGTAAATCGACGAACATTTGTGGAAAGTGACATAAGGGTTGAGAATTAACCCGAGTGTTCAGAATGCTGACATCAGGGTTATGCTCAATACCATTGAAGTAAAATACGAAAAGATGGGCTATTCTGGTCGGGTACCAGAAATTTCGATTTCACGGTGGTCGTTCATCATGAAAGGGTTCCACTCGACGGCGCATCGTCATCGAGGAATCGTTACCTCGGCCGAAATCGATTTTCCACCGACACCTTTGTGCATCGGCGAGCCAATCGTCGTCGGCGCGCGATCACGCCCCCGCTCGATTTTCGTGGTGGTTTTGTCACGTTCGCGGGGTCAGAAACCCCGTATCGAGCTCCTCGATCCCTCTGATCGGCCTACGGCCGCACGCGATCGCGATCAAGCGATTTGTACCCGCGGAATCGCTTGTAAATCTCAATGCTCTGTTTGCGGTTCGTCGACGCGGCGCACGGGCTCGCGCACGCGACGATACGGGCCTGGAGATTGATCACATTTCCAGGGAAGTTTACCACCTTCCATAGAAGCCGCCGTGGCTTTGGTATTTCAATTATTCAGGCCTGGAGATAAACTCCGGCCACCGTCAAACGTGGATAAAATTTCGAAGAATCATAATAGCGACGCTTCTGTTCGATGCTTCTAGAGACGTTGATATTGTCAATTATAAAATTCTGATATCGGTCATTTTGACGGGCTCGGTAGTTCGGGTTATCCTGACCTCACCGATTTTCATTATAAAATATAATGTATTTTAATGTATTGTATGCTTGCATGTAATGTAAGCTTGGATTCGATTCCCCTTGAACAGGACCAAGGAATTCATTTTCCAGGAATCCGTTATCTCATTTTGCTTCACGATCGCCCTGCGCAGCGTACATGGTAACAATTAAAGTTGCAGGCAGCGAAGAAGATATTTTATAGTCCCCGGGACGTTTATCTCGTGCCAGGACCTTGCTGAACCCTGTAAAACACCCTTCGAACTGGCCGCGATCAAGCCCGATAAAATTCAAGACCAACTATAACGTCCAGCTTGGCGGTCGATGAAAATAATACCGAAATTTATGCGACGCCCGCTTAAAACGCCGATGACATCTTCTCACGAGATTGAACCGAGTTTACATGTGCGCATAGCCGCGTACAACCCCGACGCATACTGGTCGCGAGCGCGATCATAAAGCACACGGAAGTCCCGTGGGGGGTGATTGGTGACCTTGTTACTTTCAGACACGATCGTACCGTGTCCATGGATTCGAGGATAATCCAGGGATCGTCGATCCGGGGAAAAGATCGCCGTGTCCGCGTATCGAGGCGTGTCCGATCGATACGGCGCGTTCATCGATCACAGAGGGTTGTAATGGACGTTTGAAACGGAACCCGGCGAAAATATGCCGTGTCAAGGCGATCCTTTCTCGATTCTTCTGTGTGCACGGAGATCCTACGCAAAATACATTCCCGACACAAAATAATCGATCCAACAAATGAACTTCTATCGTTAGAATTATTAGTTTGTCTGTGGATCCTCAGGCAAAAGTTGTTCACTTGCAGGAGATAGGTAACAAGTAGAAAATTATTTAGAAGCCTACTAATAGGCTTTTTAATGACTGTAAAAGTAACGATTTACTGTGAAACTAAGGAAAGATTTATATCAAACAACATTTTTTAAACAACTTAGAATTGAAGCATGTATTGCAGACGTGTACACACAATGTGTATACAGGTCTAAAACACATACACAGTAACTGGTTAAACAGCCTTCTTAAGAACCATGTAACCCGACACAGTAGCTGACTCGGACAACCACGAAGGAAAGAGACAGTTCTTCTTTTTCTGTGCCCGATGTGACACCTTAAGTGTATACCATTTCACACCATCGCTTTCTTCAGCTATTATGGCAGACGACAGAGCAACTTCTTCGGGTACTTAACACTGGATACGCTGAACAGTTAAAGCGACTAATTCTTCGTTCCTTAAAAAATCATTTGGTAACGATGAAAACATTGAAAATGATTGAGGATAACCTACCTGGACCATCTTGAAACAATTTCCTCATGCTTTCATGTATTCGTAGGTTAAATTTGAGCCGAAGTGGTAGATGTTCAACAGAGCGGCGGCGAGCCTCGCGACCCGAAGAAGGGTGAAACGAAGGAGGAAGGGTTGGCGGCTCATGCGAGGCGCCAATTTTCAAAAAGACGTTCGCGAGATCGGGAACCAGGTGGAGAGGGAGAAGAAGGGATGAAAGAGTCAGAAGGATGAAAGAGGTAGGAAGCGGGAGAGAGACGGAGGAACGGCGAGACAGAAGAAAGCAAGAGGAGAGGAACACATGTCGTTCGGTGTACCCCGTGGTGCCACGGGGTTCGATGCGTGGGATTCATATATTAAGCGCGAGGCACCGGCCGAAACCCGGCGATGCGAACAGGAGGATAAGAAAAGGGCCGGCCTAGGGCCAAGGGAAGGGGCCAGACGAAGACGGGAGACCGAGAACGAACGGGCGACGGAACGAGGAGGGAAGAAGAGGCAGGAGGACCTGGTGCGGAGGAGCCTCCGTCGGGAAGGAAGACGGCTGCGAGGCGAACCAGAGACAGATGAACTAATGCTCGAAACCGCGGGGGGTGCGTGCTTTCGAGCGTCTAATGATTTAGCCGGTGCAACGATGCACCGCGCCACGCCGCGCCAAGATGCACCGGTGTGTGCTATGCGCTGCTGCCCCGGCACCGATGATACCCTAGGTACCGGTGTGGTGTGTGCCCGGTGATGCTGGCAGTTATTCTGGTGCCGGTGGAACGATCGCGAACTCGATTCTCGGCCCGGACGCCATTTGTTTTCGGGCTAGAACACCAGCCACCTCGATTTTAGGACACGTACACTGTTAATGCATTCTTCTAAACAATCTAATAGACAACGATAGAAATTGCATTATTATCAATAGACTGCGGATTTTGTTGCCTTCTTCTTTTTTTACCGAATAAGATAAACGTTGGGAGCATTCAGGAATTTTCTCATTGTTTTAATAGTAACGAACAGGTAAGATGTGCAATTGACTTCGAACCTATTGTATTTCTTTTCAAGAAACCAGCAACTTTCTCCGAATGCACCCTCTTCGCAAGAGGTTAGACCGCCGTCCGCCGGCAATATGTCTGAAAGGCGAGCCATTTTTGCGTGTGCACCCCGAGAGAAACGGGTCGAATTGGATTTCCCTTTTCCCACGTGTTCGCCATTGTCTCCGCTCGTCTTTTGACAACCGGAACGAAAGACATATAACGGTGGAGCACAAACTCGTGCCGACCAAATGTTGCTCGCACGTTCGCCTTCTCCAGGTGCGAGCTCTCCTCTCGTGCCTCCGGAATTGTTACAGATTCGCTATTTATTGACTATGAATTATATTTCAAGTCTATATTTTAAGTCTTATCCAGATATGTTGAAGGAAAAACTATTTCCAGTGTCTTTAACCGTTAGCACTCGAGTGGTGACTCTGAGGCGCCACTAAAAATTGCTATACCATTATTTAAAATATTATTTACATTATTAGATATGTTAGTATCTAATCAATTATTAAACATTTAGGTATTGTATGAGGTATCATATCAATTTCGTATCTACTATATTTAACAAATCGTTGAGAATGGAAATATTCTAGGTCGGAAGAAATGTTTAATTTACGAGTTAAAATAGTTCCGAGTGCAAAGGATTAACAGTACCAGTTGCCTATGAATTGTCCCTACTGTTCCTTATGCTATGGCAAAAAGAAGAGGCGGTTTATTTTTTATGAATAGCGTGTAGAGTGCATGTGGCACGATAATCATTACAATTTTTCCGACAAGGGGATAATAGTGATCGTCCGTGGAAAACCGCAGGGTCCGGCGATCTCCAAAGAAAACCACGAGGCAGGTTAAAGAGGGTGGAAGCGATCACCGCAAGATATCTAATCCCATTCTCCTCGCGATTAAGGAAACCCAGACGAGGACTGTTGTCGGACATACACGGGACTGGTACACGGATATCGGTAACAAATGCGAAGCGATATAAAATAATAAGCCTATTAGTCACGGTTCACGGGGATCCAGCATTGTGGGGTGAACACGGAGCACGTGTGTCCGCCTTGAATCCATCATTGTGCTTGAATATTTATGGCGCTTGTTTCCATGAATCACCGCGAGTGAATCTTCCTCTAAACGATCCACGAACGATCGGATTTTCGAGCCTACAAGCATTAAAAAATAAACAGCCTGCGCCTCGACCCCTTGTCCTGTAATGTCGTGTTGGACGCGTTATGAAGATGTCTGACAGAATTTACTGAAATTCTTCTGAACAATCTACTATGAATGCTACTCGTACCTTTTAAGTGGAAATAAAATTTGGACATACAATATAAATGAAATAGATTACATATTTTTATTATTTTGTGAGGAATTATTGACGACAAAATTGAATCTGTGCGGGTAGGAAAATAGTCCGTAAATATGACTCCCTTGACTCATTACTTATCTCTAATATTGAAAAAGAACTTGAAGCTGGTTTGTCGATTCGCAACCAAAATTGTCATTGCAGTTAGTGAATTAATTCTTTAAAAAATATTTGACAGTGAGTTGTAAACGCCTATAATCTATTAAATAGTCGCAAGTTGAAATAACAAAATTTCAATACACATCTATAGTGTCCACAATCAAATAATTTATCTAGTTTTAAGTATAGGGTTATCCAAGAGTACCTTTAGGATGTTGAATGAGAATATCTGCCAAACACCATGTTTGTTTCTTGTCACTTTCTTGTATCTCTAACCTAAAATGATAGACAATTTTTCGTCGTAATTGTCATAGATGATACCGGATAATTAAATAAAAAACCACTAAAATTAAAAATAGTATGTTTTTTTGTTTTAAAAAAAACTTCCCATAGTCTATTTTGGATAACCCTTTATTTATTAAAGTAAAGGATGGATGAGAGATGACTAAGAAACAGTGTTCCTTCAGCTGAAGCTGCTACAATATTCCTCTCAATTTATTCTCGATCTAAGAATAGTCCGAGTTCTGTCTCGTCACCGAATTATAAATTCGAAAGCAATTAAGGAGCCAGCTTGGTCCTGATTAAAAAAGGAGGTCGAGGGTGTAGCCCGATTCCGTTTCACGAATTCCATCCCTTCGATTATCGTTCCATTGTTTGTCATTCCGTTACACGCTCTATCCAGGAGGATTTAATCCCATCGCATTAATAAACGGTTTCCGTCCCTTTCCCTCTCTCTTCCTCTCCTTTCTTGCTCGTTCTTTCTCCGGTGATCTCGCGGGGCCAGGTCCGCGTGTGCGTTGTGTGGCTGCGTGCACGAGGAACCTTACGCGCCGGTCCCACAGTATTCACGCGGGGATTTATGGCGCGTCCACTCATTCATAAAAATATTATTCAAATTTAGAATGTCTAGACGGCGGCGATGAGGGACGAGGGGGTTTGGCCGGAGAGATCCTCGCCACTCCGAGGCCGTGTCTCCAACGGTTCATCGACGATCCTTATCTCGTTCATTGATAACTCCGAGAGCCCTCTCGGCCACCGTCCACTTGTACTTTTTATTCCCGGGACAGGATCAAGCCCCGAGAGGTGGTGGTCGAAGGTGTGGCGTACGCGGACACTGGAATGCTGTCGATTCGATCCCGCTCTCCGCCTTCTTTTTCTGCCCCCTTTTCCCTCTCATTTCACAACCCTTTCACTCGGGATTCCTCTCGACACCAGCGAAATTTCTTCCACCGCCCGGAGAATCGAAATTGAAAATTACGTATCCATCCGAAATCTAAAATAAGCTCATACAGGAAGTTTAAAAGTGCGCGCGCAGTCTTCGAAAATTGTTTACCAATTTTCAATCGGACGCGAACGGTCAACTATGTTTCAAATAGGAGTCCGGAATATAAAATGTTAATTTTTTCGGGATCAGCCTCGAAGGGATCGCGTTATTGACCTCCGCATTTTGACATCCACAGGGTACCCTCTTATTCTCGGCCAGGTTATATCTCGCAGTTCGATAATTTATGCATCGGCGTGATGCGCGTGATTATTTCACGAGATAAGAGCGTGGGACGTGAAAATTATGAACTGCTCTGCCGGTTACAACGAACCTGCCTCGTACGAACGGCGCCAGGAATATATCCGTATTACCCTAACCACCTTCTTCTCCCTTCGGACGAGTCTAATAAATATTCTGCTGCATCTGAAAATTCTCCGCTAAACACGAATGGAATCTTCTCAAATTTCACATCTACACCCCATATTTTTTTCTGCTGTTAAACGAACATTTCGTATCAATAAATGTAGGGTTTAAGTTCACCGTCAGAAATGTTCGATTATAGTATATTAATTTTTATATTGCTAGAGAATACAAACAGAAAAATTAATACACGTTGAAACAAAGAATTTTAAAAAGTCCTAATCCTTTAACAAATAATGTTCCACAATTTTGATTTCTTTAAGATGGATCGTAAATCTAGAGATCCCCGTAAACACCCGCAATCCCATTATTGCCAGTCGAAGTTCCTTTGCGAGGATAAAATGGCACATTCGGTTCGCCATTGTTGGATCGTTGACGTATTCAAGAGAGAAATATTCAGCGTCCGTTCGGGACGGTCGAATCGCGTTTATCGGCGTTTATGGCGACGGTCTTTTAGCAGGTTTGCCATAGCGGACGTATAAAAAGGCACGAGCTCGGTCTCTCTTGGACCGGGACCATTTTTTCGCTTGGTTTCGAGAGACGGTGTCTCGTCGTGTCGCCCACGCTTACATCTTGATTCGCGGGTCCTCGCGCTGTAAATAATACGCGTCGCCTCGCTCCTTTTTTCTCGCTGAATTTTATGATCGGCCCGCGTATTATGTGGGGCGAAAATTTAATGGCCTAGGCACCGCGTACGTTCCACGGGAAGTAATGGCTGGCCCCTCGAGAAAGAACGACCCGAGAGACTCGTGCTCGAGCCCAATGGAATTTCGAGAATCCGGAGACATCGGAACAACGAATTAAAAATCCTTCATCAGCGAATTTTCTACTACTCCAGTTTCGCTATTTTAATTCCTCGTTTTTTATACTCTCACTCCTTGATTTTTTGGTATTTCTGATACTCGTAATCTCCAATTTCACGTGCAAGTGGTGTTTCAGCTGAATATTTAAACCTTTTTACTTTTGAAGTTTTATTTAATCAACCCAGACGACTGTCATATGCATATGGTATGAATTTGGGTACGAGACGTAAGCGAATGTTCAATAATCAATTTTAACACATTACCGACCTGTGATTATTGCTTAATTTTGAAAAATCTGTGGTTCATGGCTGAACACTTTTTAATGGAACCATCAATAGTAACAGCAATTTTCATTATGAACTAACAAGACACCCTCAATAACGTCATCTAATAGTTTCATTTAAGATTGCAATGTAAAAGAAAATTTCTATGCTTTCTTTTGGTACAGCAAAATTATTGGAAATCCTATTAATAGGCTTCCGGTAGGTAAAGTGTTAAGGTCGAGCTAGTGTTTCAAAATAATAAATGATTTCGACATTACTGTCGTATCCAACAATTTTTCGAACTCGGGGGAATCTACGAGCTTTAATTTTTACGAACCGTGATTTGTTGCATCTAGCGAGTCGTTGACGATGAAACGGCAGCGATGTCGAGGGAGATGATGTCGTGCAGCAAGGGTTTAAATCGAGCTCGCAGGAGCAACGAGACGCGATCAAAGCGAATTGAAATCGTGTTATCGCTAGACGTCTGAATGGAGGAGAAATTCGGCGGAAGAGAGGGAGCTCGGAAAGAAGAATGGGAGGGACGAGACAGGGCCCTGGATGGGATCATGGTGAGCGGGCGTGTGCGATCTCTTCTGTAAAACCCCACGGGTCACTAACTAAACCAATGAGACCGTGCTGGGATTAAATAATTCATGCTGGGAGTGTAATCCGCAAATTTGTTTGGGATTACGAGTGGTCCGCGTTTGCGCCGCGTGCGGTCAAACAATGGCTATCTTTCACCCGAGACTCCGCTCTCCCATCCTTTCCTTCTTTTTAAATCTCTCAATTAAAAAACTTCGTTTGTACAACCTTCACCGATGGGACTAACTTTTACTTTCCTCTAACTTCATTTTCCTCGACGCACCCTTTATTGTATGAAATGAAACTTCAAGTTTACAGAAAGATCATTTGGAGCCTAGCCAAGAAGAGTCGTTTAACATGTTGAATGAGAAGTTGGCGAGACTCGAGGAAACGGAATGTCGAAATTTGTTGCGGTAACTGCTCTTTTGAGTTCAGCATAAAGGTTCACAATCCCCGCTCCCAACGATCCATCATCGAATCCCGGAAGAGAACGTTCTATCTAAAAATCGAATAAACAAAAATGGCAAGATTATAGTAACTCAACGATCAAGTACCGAAGTCCAGTCACTCAGAAGTGGACCAACAAAGACACAGCCTTGTTTTCAAACCGTCCAATGACTCTGTAACCCCGAGCAAAGCGAGTGAGGCTGTCTGGTGGTGTTTCGATCGGCTTGGCTGGCCTCTAGATCGCCGGCACGCGATAGCTACTTATTTTCGCTTACGCGAGCGGGTCCGTCGATTCGACGGCGAGTGCCAGAATCATCGAACGAGGAAGAAAGAAACAGAGAGGGAGAGATGGAACGAGAAAGGAGGTCGGGGGGTGAACGGGGAATCGAGCACGTGGGGGGTACACCGGACGACATACGGAGAACACCGTGTCCCACATACTTTCTGTGCGTCCCATTGCACAGTGCCCGACACCGGGTGCCCCCATTGGTTCCCCGAGTCGTATAAAGGCGAGATGGGGGGTCCTCCGGGCTCCCTTACTTTATTCCAGGCCGCGCTAGGGGGCGCCGTAGACTCTGGGCGGAAACACGAGTGCTAAACGCGTAATGATCGCTAAACGAAACCTCTCTGACTCCCTAAGCCCAAGATCCTCGAGATGGAGAATCGAGCCTCTGGCCAACGCTGCCGCCGCTTTATAGACTAACCCCTAATTAATCGACTGCCGGGCGAGGGTGGAGCGAGAGCGACTCCCATGGGGGAGGCCCGCCATCTTGTCGGCGAGCCTTGGAGAACGTTCGCGCCGCGAGCTGCTCGTGATGCTCATCTTTAGACGGCGATTCTGTTACAGAATTTAGTATTTGCGACAGTTCTTCTTGGTCTCCAAAGATTCTCGCATCTTTCAGAATATTTTGCGGGTTAGGCTAGTTACTTCGTAAGTCAGACATATCCTGACTTCGAGCCTAGTCGTCCTCTATTCCTTCCAGCTCACGCAGTTCAGAGGTCCCTAATGTTTTCAACGGACCATCAAAAACCGTTTCAGATCGAAAGTTGGCGCGACAACAGGAACGCCAGGAAAATTCGTTGACATTTGGCTGACGACAGTGCGGCTGAACCTACTCTGGGTGGCTGGCAGCTAGAGACCAAGAAACGCCAAGAGATTTTCTGTTCGATCGGCTTAGAACAACCAGGTGGCTCCGACCGGCAGTTGTTTGCGAGCAACGGTGCCCGATTGCAGACCTCGCAAAAAGGGGGGAAAAAGAGAAGTGAAATAAAAAAACACACAGAATAAGTGAGAGCACGAGAGAGAGAGCGAGGGAGAGAGAGAGAGCGAGAACGAAGCGCGGAGAGACGAAATCATCGACTCGGCTGTTAAAATTATAGAGCGAAAACGGGCGTCGCGGTGCCTCCCAGGGCGACAGGGCATTCAATCGCGAGGAACCCCCGCGAGGAACCGCGACAATGGCGCCCGCCACGAGCCCCCCGTACTCCTCCACGGCCACCGTGTACCCCCTTCGCGGGGGGTCTCTCTGTCTGCTACTGGTCATTTGATTGACGCGGCCTTTCCCTATGGATTTGTATGTTCCGCACGGTTTTTTAGCCGCGGTGCTCAAACCTCCACCAAAAGCGTTCATCGTACCTCCAGCGAATCGAACTCGATTCCATAAATTAATCCCGCAAGCACGAACCAATAATCTTTTCAAAGCTCTTCCAGGGATCAAAGTCACTTCTGCTACCACGAGCTCACGTCTCAAGTACACAGTTTACGGATAAAGCTTTGTTGTCGTATGTCCTCGACGCGTCTGCTTACAAAAAAAAAAATTAATAACTCCAGTATATGTATCTCTTGAAACCATTTAATGACCATCAACAAATTTTTCATACGAATAATAATATCGTAATTCAAGGTGGTAATAGCTGGCGAGATGAAAAATTGTCGTTGCTCACTGTTTTTCGATGCTATCAGAATATACTAAGGGCTGATTCCGCAAGACAGTCTAACGTGGAAGCCATGATAATAAAGATCGATGATCCTACAGAAGTTGCTGTTCGGGGATTAATCGCGGGACAGACAGAGACGTATAAATTACGGAGCATGTTTACCAGGCGAATGAAGCCGAGATTCCCGATTCGGCGAGAACTCCTGGAACGAGCGGGTCTCGATGCCACCCTTTTCCAGATCGCCGACGAAATTACAGGGAACAGAGAGAGGCACGCTCGAGACGACGACCGGGCACAGACGCATTCAACGCAACGCAACGGCGCGAACCCCCGTAAGCAACCGCGACAATGAACGCCCATTCGCGGGGGGTCCCTTCTGTACGTCGCTGCGATTCACTTGGCGTCGGCACACGCATACGTGCGAAATCCGACTTCGTGTGCCCGCTCGACACGCGTGCCACCCCGAAAAACGTCGCATGCGATAAACCCAACGGTGTCCGCAGCCTCGTTCGATCGTTCCCCGATCCGGCGTGCTCGGGGAACTGTTCCAAGCTTGACGTCAAGATCTCCTGACACGTGCTCGATCCCCGTACTCCATCCGCAATGGAATTTATTTATCAACCGTAACGATATCCAGAAAATTCATCTTTGTGCTGCTTGTTTATTCATCTAAAACTTATAATGTGCTCTTTGTCTTGTACTTTCGGCACAATTTTTATTCAGATTCTCAAATGTGTATTCTCAAACGAAGTTCGGTAAAATTGAATTTTCTTTGTTGTAGAGTGAAAAGAGATCGTGTTAAGGGAAGGTTTTCAATGTATCCATGGAAGATACATACATCGAAGAAGTAAATATACCAGACAAATGGGAAACGATCATAGCACAAAATGGCACATACATCATTGATTAAATAAGGTTTGTAAGAGGCAATACATGTATAGCAACAATTTTGTAAAGAAACACGAACTGACTTATTACTCAACCTAATACTTCGAACTGAGAAAGGAAGGAACGTTTATTAGGTATCTTAAAGCCGATCAAACGTCAGGGAGCGCACGCTAGAGAGGAGTCGAACAACACAGCTTTCCTCATGCGTTTCGGCTGGTTCACTCGCGACCGTGGTTGGCCCATCGCGCCGAGGAAAGCTCAAAAGCGCGTAAACGCTTTATTTCGACGGCTCGCTCTTGTCGAGTGGTACTTCGCTCGAGTTTCCACTCGACTCTGGCTTCGAGTGCGAGGCCAGATGTTTCGGAGTGCTCGGGACTCTCCTTGACGCGCGCGCGTACAGCACGCGCTGACTCGCGCGTGCAGCACCGGCGTAAAACGCTTAAATGCCTGGTAAACTGGCGACAACACGGTGCGTGTCGCAAGAAGCCCTTCAGAACACGGCCGCCAATCGACACGCGTTTCGTTACCTGGAACTCCTGCGACACTCCGTCACGCTTATTGTTACTTGCCGTTGATGGCAAAATGGAGTTCGTCGACCCCCGGAGGATATTCAATAATCAACTTGGTTCAATCCTTCATACAAAAAGTTCATAAATTATGTGTCATATTATTATTTGGCACAATTTTTACACTTCAAGAGAAGAACCGCCCTTGCCGATCGCATCATCCCAAATTTATCTTCGTGTCGACAACTTGTAAAGCATGAAATACATTGTGCTCTCCCTTTTTCAAAGAGATATCTGTTCTCCCCGGTTGATTTTCTCGGACTCTTTCAGTCCTCGAAACTCCAAATCCCATTACCGACCTCGTCCGCCATTTTCCCAACCGATTCTTCCAGTTTCTCGTACTGACGAGTCACGATAAGGCACCCAGAACTCCCATCTCGTTCCCGGGACAGGCGCACGATTCCTTTTTCTATCGAACCGATCGATAAAGGGGAATCATCCCGGTGCACGAGCATCTAACGCCGAATTGATCGTGGCCGGCCCATTTCGGCCCGGCCCCGGGCCCACAATGACTAAAAGCATCTTCGAGCGAAACTCATCTGCTCCCTCGACGAGCAACAATGACCCAATACAATTGATACGCTCCCTCTGGCCCGCGAGTTCTTCCTTTTTCCATCGCGGGGCCATCGGGACGGTGTTCCTCCGCTAATGAGGATCACAAACGGCGCCGCCCATTCAACCGTTCGACTATCGATATTCCATTGCAGCGCTGTCGGCCCCGGGATTGATTTCTCGAAAAAACGTGATCGTTCAATGCCACGTCAATCCTTCCACGACCGCCGAAAATCGAAGAGCAATTCAACCCGAGATTCGGAGATTACGTATTGTACTGCGAAATCCTTGTGACTCTAACTCGACGATTCTGCAAGCGCTATTTTTTCATAAAGAAGGCACAATCCTAATCCTGATGAGTCCCGAATCTCTCGAAATCCACTGTATTGTCTCTTGTAGCATGAAATATTTTAAAAGATTGCAGCCTTCTGATCTTTCGATTAATTAGGATTGATCTCCAGAAGATCGTTATGATGAACGGAAGCGGTACTAAATAATTTTTTTTATTATAATGTGCAACATTTTGTAGGCAATGGGCTCGAGGAGACTCCCCGATCCTTCCCAGATTAAAGAATGATACAACCGAACCGAGGATTAAGAGTTATGTATATGTATACGGCGAACAACGTGGCAATCTCTTATTTACTGCGCCCTACGTCCACCATTATTGTTGCAGATGAGATACTGCGGCCTAGGCTCGATGATAATTTACTATTTTGCCTCCTTCCTCCCACGTGTGTCTCACCGAGGAGGAAACGCGGTCGGGAGGCAATAAAGAGGACCGTAAATTCTTGGTTATGTTTCGTGGATACGGAGCAAAGGCTCGCGTACGTCGAAAACCTATTCGTCATACCCCGAACATTAAATAGAACCATAAGACCACGTTATAATTAAAAAATTTCGACGTCCAAATCCCACCGTTTCTTCAGAATCACAAAAACCCAAGACAAGGTACGAATGATGCTGAAACTTTTATTCCCGAGAAAATTCCCGTCTGCTTATTCTGTTTCTCGACAACGTAACGGTATCTCGCTTCGTTTGGAATCAGTGGTAGGGCCCAAAGACTCGAAAGTCCCACGAAAAATGATCCAGGATCGCGGCGACCGGCCCACTTTCGTCGCGGGGCCGGTGTTTTTTGGTCGCGTATCAAAGTCAGCGACCTGTTACGCAACGGGGTCCGTCACGGGGCCAGATCGGACGTTTCGTCGTCGCGTTGGGCCGCCGTTTCGCCGGGGCCTGTCGGCGGGTCCGCATTAAAGAGACGGGCCCCGCGTCCCCGCCGCGCCAAGTCACGCCTCCCGTGGTGCTTGTTGTCATTGTCGGTACCCGCAATCACGCAATGATCACGCACACGCGAACACAAAACGAGCGGGTCTCCTTGTCGCCGATCGATCCTTTTCGGGGCCCGCGGGCCCGGCTATCAAAGAGGCCGAGAAGTGGACCGACGGACCCGGCGAAATCGTCGCGACGAATCGGGGCCCCGTCGATGACGCAGCCCCTTCCCAACGGTCCCAATATCTCTCTCCCTCTCTTTCTCTCCCCACCTCGTTTCTTTTCCATTCCTTTTTCCCAATATCGTTGACAGTTTGGTTCCGCGGCTGGATGTCTCGTGGATCGTTAGCCAGCTCTCACAGATTTCGAACGCTTCTCAATCGAATCCCATTATTTGCCTCTGGGAATAGAACACGATTTTCGGATACTTCGTCGACAAGCTTCCTTTCGAGCCTTAATTCCTATCGCTTATTAACCAACGACCCCCACTGCGAATAGCGGTTCCGATAGCTAGAACCCCGGGCTCGTGAAAACCCTGTACCAGGTGGTCCGCACTTTCTAATTGCTTTCCACCTCGCTCTAATTGTCGCTTTGATATTTTCAGCCTGGGATTAGTTCGGCTCCATGGTGGACTGGCTTCGGACCGAATTTTTGAAATAAGTGTAACGATTATTTAACCCTGTTTCGTGTAACTGTCCTAGTCCTCGTGTTACTCTTCATTTTTTAGTGTACGTCTCAGGTAAGAGAATTGGGAAAGATATTAAAAGAATTGTAGAGTAGCAATATTTTATTTAAAGAAAGACACACTCTTAAGTGACCCCTGTTCGTGACAGTTAATACACAAAAATTATTATTTTGCGCGTCAATCCGCAGTCTAGTAATGATGTTTCTAAAAACATTAATTAATTTTTTTTTCGTTCCTCCAGTTTGTTGAATGTTAATACCTTTAAATTTCGTGGAAGACTTTGAGAAAAACGCGAAGGTACCGCGCTCGCGCGGAATGTATAGCCGCGGGATCCAGTTAGCTCATCCTTGCAGTGATCCTTGGGCCACGGGTGAAAGAGCACGAGACCGTAAAAGTCGATTGTCGAGTTCCCGCCCAGCAGCGCGCCAGCCAATCGGAAGCCCAGCTGCTCCCAGTCGCTTCCTTTTTTCCTCTTTAACGGTCGTTACACCGAGTAGTTTTCTTGTCTCAACGCCATCTTAGCCGGCCGGACATTATCGTCCGCTCTCATTGATTATCCTTCAGCGCGACCCACCGAACCTCAGCCCCCTTCTTTCTGCGCGTTCCATCTGTTCTTTAAGAAATCCGTTCCTAAACATTTGCGTCCTCGATATAAATAATTCTCACCGAGGAAATTACTTTTCTTTATAACTTCAATTGTTATTTTAATTAACTATACTAAATTGACTGGTAAACGTTCGTGTTCTCGAAATAGACGATCCACTAGTGGTGGATCTACAAAATTCTCCAAAATTAATTGATAAAAATTCGAGTTCTTGAAATAAATGACGTACTACTGGCATTTTAAATCTACAAATGTGATCTTCTCAGATCTATTTCACAAGAGAATTGTGTCCGAAGGAAATGATTCTTTTCATAGAAAATATCTATTCTTTTTACTCTCCATTATCCGGAATTAATTGGTAAAGTTTAAACTCCTTAAAATAAATGGTCCTTCACTGGTATTTTTGATCGACAAATACAAGCTTGCCACACCCACTTCATTAGAGAATATTCGCCAGAAGAAATTCTTTTGTGGGTAACAATACTCGAGCAGCTGCTTTACCGAGCCTCAATAGAGATTGGTCTAACAGGGTCTTAGGACAATGGAGCAGAAAGAAACGGAGTCGTGCCCGTGCGACAGTGCCGAGTAAATACTTCACCGTGAATAATTGCTCCTTTCGAGATCGTATCGGATACTTTATAATATCCGAGGAATGTCGGAGTAACACGAGATATCTTCATGAACCTCGCGGAGTCCACAGGTGGAGACGAGCGAGTTTATGGCTACTGTTTTACACCTGTAGCCTCTTCTCTCTCGTACCTGCGTCTTGGAAAGAACTGCTTTAACACCTAGCCTACAAATCCTTGCGACTCGTGTACCCCAACTTCTTTGCTCAATAAAACATTTTTACATGCATCCTAAATATTCCTTTTCCTAAGGTAATGCTTCTTCCATTTCAAGCATCTCGTAGATTCTAAAAATCAGTTCTCTGAAGCCATACTGTCCTACGTGCTCTAATTAGCGCGCAACTACTTCTAGCATAAAAGGAATACTTTTTATAGCAAAATCCAAGATACGCAGCCTGGACTATTAATTCAAGGATCCAGAGCAGCCTCGGCCGGCTCGCGCCAGGTGATCAAGAGATCAGTCCGTCGCCTAGATCTTCGGCAAAAACCGAGCCTCGGGGCTGTCTTAATTCCGGCCTAATAGGCCCGGTTGATTCTGTTCACGTGCATCGGTCGGTTTCTTCGTTCCTCAACGGCGTGGCAGCATGGCGAGAAGAATCGTACGATCTCCAACGGTTCGTCGCAACGGCTGACGCTGATTGTCGTCGATGATTGTCCAACAACGTATGCTCGCGTTCAACGGAACGCACGTCTTTCCCCATTGATCCGCGAGAGTTCATTCTCTTTCCGGGCACGACGACAAACGAGGCCCGCGTTGCTGTCCCGCGGCGTCTCTCGATCGTGAGAAAAATCTTCCAGTCGTGATCGTCGTCGTCGGCATCGCGGGGACCTATAATTTGCACTTCCGTTCTCATAGGATCGGTTCACAATGCCCCGCTCGTGGACTACTGGCGGCCGACGGTGAGCAAATGAGAGAAAGAGAGAGAGAGGGGGGTCCGGTGTGGCTTTGCCTGCCCCCCAGCGAACATATTTCTCAGGTGTTCGACTTTTGGGCCCGGGGACGCGCAAAAAGGGGAGTAATTCGATGCCGGGCGCAGGTGCCTCCTCCGTTGTGCTCTCGAGGAACAATCGAGGGAAAGAGCTTTTAAGAGTCGCGGAACGGGGCACCACGGGCTGTCGACTTCCACGGAAACGTTGCATTGATTAGGAGAGACGGGGCCGAGCCTGTCGACAAGTCCTTTTTCGCTCGCATTCTTTCTTTCTTTGATCCACGGGCCGTTTCTTTCTTCAGCTCAGCTGTGTTTAGCTAAAGAGAACGACGACTCCTTGCACCTCCGATCTCAACGACTGTTTTCGGCTCTCCAACGTACTTCGGCTCGCACGTGCTTGCCTCGCTTGGAACGGTCTCGAGGACACTTCCCTTCTACGCGCGCGAACGCTAAAGAGAGGAAAGACCGCCAACAGGAATGCTCCACGAAGGCTGACTTTTTGCGAGGATGCGATCAAGGTGATGTTCGAGTGAGTCATTTACACTGTTTCTACCAATGGTGTCACAAGACACCTTATAAAATATTTTGTGACAATTGACGGCGACTGCAAAGATGCAATAATTATTCAGTAAATTGAGTAAATAATGCACACCTAAATCTCTCCTTCCACGGCGAAAAACACGTCGAAGTGATCGTAAAACTACATAAAAAACGTGTAGGAAAATTAACTAAAATAGTACTACATATCACGAGAGCCGCTAGTTATTCTATTGCCGTAGCAGTGGTGTGCTTCAAGACACCGTTGTTGTCGAGATGTCGCGACGCGGTCATTCGACTTGCAATAACACGCGATTCGTAGACAGTCGAACTTGAGAGTTCACAAGATATGCACGTGAAAGTCTTGCGACGATTTCCGTCTATCACCATTCTTCGTGTTTCTGCCATAAACGTAAATAAGCAGTCATTACTTCAATACGTCGGTATCTCGAGACCTGAGGTTACCGATTCTTCTACAAAAGCGAAGAACGAAGACAAAAGAGCGAGCGGAGTTCAAGAACGGGGTATACATACATGTGTATGTTTACCGGCAGTTGTGGTTTGATTGTGCGAGAAGCTGAGTGCGGCCAGGGGTCATCCATATTCTATTATATAATCTACATAGTTACGTTCAAAAGATTATTTTTCTATGAAATATAAACGAAAAATCTCTGTAAATTTTAAGGTCGTCCACGCTCAGGAGATTCGGGTCCAGGACCCCTAACAACGTGGTCCCCAACGCAGCCACCGTAAACACCGAAACGATAACATTGTCCCCGGGTGTACAAAGCGCGAACCATCGCGCAACCCCTCCCCATCTCGAGAAGAATTCGACTGGTAAAGCCATTGTCAGCGTTCGCGTATTCCATCTCCGACAAGACTAGCTTTTGGACCAGACCCGGCTATATTAAATTCCACGATATACTTGTCAAGGCGTGGTGTTGGCCCACCGTGCTGAAAACCCTTCGGGGACACCGTTGCCGCACACCATAGGACACCGTAACTCTCCCCTCTTCCAGTTCCCTTCAGCTTCCTTGTGTACACCTCCCTACTACCTTCGCGCTCCTGTTGGCTTACGGGGTGCAAAACAGACGACCGTGACGCGTACAGCCTAATAACGTCGTATTACCTTTTGTCGGCGCCGCTTTCAAAGACAGCCAGCATATCGGACCTTCCGGGACGCTTTTTGCGAGCTTATAACAGCGTTCCGCGCTCGCGCATGGTTAATTAAACCGTCTCGCGATAATATCGAGACGATTCAGATATCCTGCCATGATGGTGCATGAAAAGTCTCTGTTCTTGCCAGAAATTGTCGGCAGTTTAAGAAATCTCCAATGACTTCCATCTTTACAGGTGATCCAAAAAATATCAGAATATAATTAATGATGTTAAAGTCACCCTCCCGAGCGATTTTAGAAGGCCTTAGGTGCTCTCTAAAAACTACTCCTTAAGTCTCTTGTTCTAATTCTAATCTCAATTGAGAAGGTTTTAAAATATTCCTCAAATTTTTTTTCAGATTTTTTTGAAGACTTGCTCAATGAAAAATACGCCGGACACAAACCATCCTGGTGTACCATTCTGAGGATGCCGAAGGAACGTTTAAGGAGTAGGGGTTAATTTGCACCTCTATTACTTTGCATATGCGCTGAACATTATAGTCGCACAAATGTCTACTTATTACAAGGCTGTGACTCGCAGGGGCGTGCACCGTCGCAGCCCTTCAGGGCCCCGACGAAAGAGTTAATTACCTTATAGCACCGTGACGCGACACAACTCGCAAGCCGACAATCGATCTGCGATTTTCGTTTACGAGTCCCAGGAGCCTCTCGCGAAAGAGATCACCATCCTCTCGAGTCTTCAAGAATCGTGTGCCAGCTCGCGGGCGTGGTTCCCAGCATCGGGCCCCGGTTTCCAATGCAACAACCTGACTCGTTTACTCGAGAGACACCGAGGCAACAATCGATGCAATTTGCTTGTCCACGATTCGATTGTCCACGAACGGAAGAATTTGTCATCGAGCCGTGGCCCGGGACGAAGCGCGGGGGCGTGGCCGAGATTCTTCCTCCTTCGGCCGTTTCCACCCGTTTTGCATGCGATGAAAAATTGCGAACTCGCTCGGGGACCCAGCAACAGGTAGCCCAACTGTCGATGCTGTTCTCGGCTTCAGCTCGCCTCGGCGCCCGGTGGCCTTGCGCAGACCGGTGATTTATGGATCGCGCCGATGCAGATTTCCTTCGGCGAAACGTTGTTTCGATCGTGGCCGCTCGACCGTCTTCCACACTCTTCCGCAGGACTTCCACGATGATGCACCGTTTTCCCCATAATCTCTGTATCTCTCTTCGTGGCCCATCCTGCGGGAATTCGCTCGTTGCTGCTGCTGCTTTTCTGGGAACGATGATGGGACACTGACTTCCCGAGTCCGTCGTTCGTCATACTTTCTTAATGTTGCTTAAAAAATTTTGAAAAAATTGTTCCTTGCAGTTCGTGTCTTCGAAAGTCCAGAATTTCTATTTCTAGTTATTCATGTTTTGTATATTAATATCAGAGCCTTTTTTAGTAATATTTTGTTACTTCTTATTCGCGTCCTCGAGATTGATATTGCAGGATCTTTCTTCCTACAACAAGTGATAAATTTGTCGTTTATCTGGTTCACAATTAGCAGACTGCGTATTTGATACATTTATGAAACTTGTATGATACATTATACAACAGATACTGTTTGTTGTAGCTAAACAGAAAGGAACGAGTCCAAATACACCCCGAAGGAGACACGGTCCCTCCCCCGCCACCGAATGACCATTCATCCTGGCTCGAAAACGATGCTACCCCCTAAGCACGGGGTACAGGGCCCGCTTCTTATCCCATGGTCCTCTTCGAACCACGTTCAAAGCAGCGAGAAACCGAGTCGCCGGAACGAGCGCAACAAAACCAAGAACCGGTAAGATATGTGAGTAATAAAAGTGGACAATGGAGGGGCAAATTAATATTAAGGTGAAACCGGGTGCTCGAGGGCGCCGGGACACTACGCAGGGAACACAGTGAACACACGGATCAAGAGGAGCTGCTACGTAGAGGGGGCCACGGGTAGGGACAGCAATTTATCAAGCCGAGATAGGAATCTCCACGGTCGCGTGTGCCGAACGGGTAAAGTATCGTCCAACACAACCGTCCTCGTCATTGGGAATTCCTTGAATATCCTCCAATTTCCTGATCCACCGATCGTAATTTTTTCGAACGATTCGTTCCGTGGTGCAACGATTATTTCGGTGGAAACGAGAGAACCATGTTCGAAGACAAGTTATGAGAGGGTCACGTGTTTTATTGGAGGACCGAGGAACGAGACAACTGTTTCGCTGTCGACCATGGTGCCCACCAAAAATGCCAGACATACCAGCGGACGCGCGCCCAGACGCTACGACTGGAAAAATAATAGGAGATCCGGAGGGAGGAAACGCTGGATCAAGGGGTTGAAACTCGGTGTGTATTGTACCCTCGATTCCCCATTGCTTTGAGAATTTTTCCTCTGTTTTTTAATGGTCCGAGTTTTTCGGGCGAGCTCGACACCAGATACTGATGCGGAAACCAGGTGTGTTCTGATTTTGAAACAATCGGCAATACCATTATTCAAATTATTATTTAGATTATTAAATATGTTGGTGTCTATAATCAATTACTTTTAAGTATTATATGGGGTGTTATATCAATTTCATATCCATAAAATGAAAAAGATTATATAGAATGGAATCATTCTAGATAGAAAGAAATGTTTAATTTTCGAGTTGAAATAGCTCCGATGCAAAGGGTTAAAATGTGTAGGTAGAATTTCAGATTTTCAACTTCAATATTAAACTGGATATATTAACCTCCTACACTTACTATAAATATCAGAACACTCAAATATTTTTTATTGACATTTTTATGATTTTTGTAATATATTATAAAAAAAAAGTGTAAATTTTCCATATTTTTCCACAGTGTGAAGGAGTATCACACGTTGCAGTAGAAAGCAATTTTGAAAGAGGAACGAAGAAAATAACGTGTGTCAATGAAGAATGACGTGCAAGTCGATGCATCGAGATTCCGCCATAACAATAAAAAGTGTGTCTTCCGTTAACGGAACCCAGTTAGCCCATGGTCAGTTAACGATCGTGACAGTCCACGGTGGCCAGCGAATACCGCGACGAAACCGAAGACGTTTCAGTTGGACCGGAAGCTGGCGTCAGCCGGGGGTCCGGAGCCGTAAAAGTAATTTCTGGAAAGCCAGTAGGAGAGAAAGAGAGTGTTCGAGTGAGAGAGGGAGAGAGAAAAAGAGAGAAGACGGGCGAGGGGTTGCGACGGAAGGTAGAAACGTAGCTAGAGTTCGACCCCCGGTGCTCGCGGTGGGACGCCATCTTATTTATTGTTTTAATTATATCAGAATATATCGTTAGAGGCCGTCACGGCGTGCCACGCAGCCGAATACGTGAGATTTATACGATCGAACCGACCGCCACCCCCGTCCCCGGACTCTCTCTCTCTCCTTTCAGCTTCTTCTGCCTCCGACCGACGTCCTCTGTGTTGACGCGCGTAATTTGTTGGTCTGCGCGTTGAATGAATTATTTTATTAGCGGCGCAGAATCGCGGGCCCCGTGGTACACTTTCGGGGAGCCGAGGTTCGTCCACGGCCTCGGTGACTGCTCGGTATTTCCTTTCTCTGCAACGCGTTCCATTTTTAATCCCCTACTACCTCGATACTCGACGTATCTCCGATTCGACGCGCGAGGAGCAGCCTCTCGGCAACACCGATTCTCTCTGCTCCAAAAATATACATTTTGGAACTTGTGTGGTCACAGTACTGATCTTCTCGTGTGCGAAATAATTAACCCTCTATCGTCCAAATAGCTTAAACTCAAAAACTATTTTAAAAAGAACAAAATCCATTCAACATAATCTTGAATATATATTAATCTCTTTAGCTACAATTTAGAATAGTTCAGAGTGCAGGGATCTAATCGGAGGTATAATTAACAGCGACGGTATCTTCAGATCTGCATAAGTATCCGGGCAATTTTCCTCCCGAAAATGGGTATGATGGTGAAGTTGGTGGAATGTTGAAGTACCATAGTTCAAAGAGGGCTAGAGTCGCGGACAGGGACGATCCGACGCTCGAGTTTCGGGTTTCCTGATAATTTACGGGTCGGGGCTCTCACGACCAGTTTCGCGGGCCAGAAGAAGCGTGACCGAGGGCGGGGCAAGGCTTAATTACTGCTTAAACGGGAGTCCACTCCGCCTACTAAAGTATAACCCATCATAATCCTCGAGGGCTCCTTCGCTGCCGACCCATTACCCTCCGAGGTATTATAGTTACGGAGGTTGGCCCCCGGTAAAGCAGGTTAGCCACTGGTAAATTACACGTTTGTTTTAAGGCTGACCCTTGCCTTGCACCCGTGCATCGATACGCTCTTAATTTATCGCCCGACCGCATCCAGTTTGCGGTAAACCGGCCAAGGGAAACATACTATTACCCTGAAATTGTCCCACTTTCGAATTCCTGACATCGTCGTCCTGCCTTCTACAACTGCACAACTGTTTCCTTAACGAACTGTCCCACCTTGGAGAATAACTAAAAAGAACATATTAAATGAATTATACACCAGAGTTGGGCAATAATCAACTAATATTTAAAAAATGACTAATAGTCTTTTTTGAATGTTAGTCATAGCAAAATAGTCATTAGTCAAAACTTTTTGATTAGTTAGTGATAACTAAATGGCAAAGAGTTAGTCACAGCTCTGAGTAATCGTTAGCTATTGATTATTAGTTAATTAGTAGTTGATGATCAGTCATCAATCTTTAGTCATCAGTCACTATTGTGCGATTAACATACATTAATATTATTAATTAGTTATCACTAACTAATCGAAAAGTTTTGACTAATGACTATTTTGCTACGACTAACATTCAAAAAGACTATTAGTAATTTTTAAATATTAGTTGATTATTGCACATTATAAAGTAAATACGAATGGCAAGAAGAAATCATATAAATTGTTATGTTAAAGTTATATTGAATAATGTTGTATTAAAGTTGCAGGTAATCGGTAATCTATTAAATTGCCCATGAGGATTTCTGTCTTTCTATTTTTCTTTCGTTGAAACTTTTAATCTTTTCTAAGGGCATTATTGGTACTCGACGATCGTCTCCTCGATTTTTCCCAAGAATCGCCTAACGAGGCTCCGTGAATTGCAAACGATTCGTTCGTCTAGTCGAGCACTCCCGGTCCTCGTTTTCACCGTGGAATCGCCATGATTTCTTCTTCGGAGCAATTTTCCGCTCCGCCATTTCACGGAGAAACGAGGAGACGCCGTTTCGCCTCGTTTGCCTCCATTGTTTTTCCATGACGCGGCCGAACCCACGCTCTTCTCACGGTAATCAGCCGTCTCTTCTCAGGATTGCGAAATATTCCGTATCCAATCCGGTTACACGTTCCTCGGAACGCTCCGAAGACACCATGGAAAAATTTAGAGAACTTTTCGTAGCTTCCGATTCGCTAAAAACACTTTCGCAACTGTCAGCTTCGTTCGACGACTAAAAATGTCTAGCTTCTTCTCGCAGCTCTGAAACATTCCGATGTTAAAACTTCTATTCCTGTAAATTGTTCAGTTCCCTTCTCTGTTTGCGTTGCAAAATATATTTCTTTAAAGAATTAAATTATTTTACCACGCATTTATCATTTGCATTTTTTAAATCTGACGTCATTTTCTTCATCTTGAAATTTTAAAATCGTAATTCATTCAATTTCAAGTTACAGAGGGTAATCGTCATTCCAGCGTAAACATGAATAATTTCATGCTTGTCGAGGAGCAGTTTTGTTCAGCCAATTTCTACCCCTATAAACGAACGACAACCCTCAAGACAAGTGTTCGGTTTTCGTTTCGAAAAAAAAGAGAAACGCGTTGAATAATTTATGAGCGCAGATAATTCTGTGTTTCCAAAACAGACGTTTCTCTCGGCAAATTCATGGGTCCCATGGATGCGGGCTTCGTCCCCTATATGCGCCTGGCGGATTCACCCCCACGTATTAAACGAAAAGCACGGGGCTGGATGAAGTGATCGCGCCAATTCACTAGTAATCGAGTATATGCCCCCGGCAAACTCGATCATCCCGGATAACAGCCTTATCTCGATGTCGGGAATTAGGTGTATTGTAACGAAACTCGTTACGCCGGCCATTGAGGTCGAAACAATTAACCCTGGCGCGCACGGGAGTGCCGCCATTAGATAAAATCGAATTGCGAGCACCATCTCCTGTCGACCAATTGACGCTTCGAAGGAGGCTCTGTCTTTCTCGAAACTGCACTTGACGACTCAATCTATTAGGGGCACAAATTAATTCGTAGCTTCACACATGTCCGTGAACTCTTTTATTATTTATAGACAACCCAAATGCACTCTACTGTCGAAAATAATTTCTGTCGCTCTCTGTGAATTTAAAAATTGACTTCTTTCTAACTTGTATGTACGTTCGATCATTGCCATTCTATTATACAATGTAACACGTAAACGAGACGATTAGAGAGTCTCTGCTAATTTAAGCATTTTCGTCAAAGTAGGGGGAAGGGGGGTCACCGACGATAAAAAGCGGCTCGCTTTAATTACGAAGTTATTATCGCGTGGCCCGCGCGCGGACCGACGCGGAACAAACAGCGACGGTTTATTAATTTATCGTCGGAAGGAAAGTTGCTCCTTTTAATTATTCCTTAATTAAAAGTCCGCCGTTCCGTGCCGGGTGTCGGAGTATTTCATGGGATTAAGCATCGTCTTCCCTGTCCTGCTTGCGGACGTCGTCGCCGCTTTTGTCGGGGGCTGCTCGCTCTCCTACTCTCTCTCTCTCTCTGTCTCTTTGTGTGGACACTTCATTTCGCACCGCGCAAAATTTCGTTAATCGGGTTAAGAGGCTCTCGAGGGATAAACCGAATTAAGATGTCGATGGTTCCGAGCATCTGTGCGGACGACCGGACCGGACCGGCTGCCTTCTGCGACGCCGATCGCCCAAAGGGTTCCTCAGGCTAATCACAAGCTGGTATAGTGACAATAACGGACAGCAAAGTGTGGAAAACGGATTCCGGAACGATCGGGGCTCGATGTTTATTGTGAATAGCTCTTAAATCCAGTCTGGGCTTTGTGACACCCATAATTATATCGAGGTGCACTATGCGAAGGTCTTCATCCCTCGTACATCCCTCGGAGACAGTAGTACAAAAGATCCTGGAACCAACTCATTTTTGTTTTACCCTCCAACAACGAGATCTGTAAATTTTACCTCCATTATTTATTAGGTTGTCCAATATTTTCTGTATTTACAGTAACACAGGATTCATTTCAGAATTTCAATAAATTTTTCCGAGGAAATTTCTGTCACGAAACTTATGGGAAGGTTAAGCTAGAAATAATTGATCAACGAACGGAAGCTCGATCGATCGTCGGGCGATTAAAATCTGTATCCAGGCTCCGTTCGAGATTATTCTCGAGGATCAGTATAATCGAGAATCCCCGATCGAAAGGGCCCGAGTTTGACTCGCTACTGCATAAAAAGAAAGGTGACACGCTATTTGTATCATATATTCGTCTAAAATTCATCGGGACACAAGATTGAAAGGGAAGATATGCACGTGGACGTAGCGAACTGCACCCCGGGTCCGTGGCTGGATGCGCGCGAGACTAAATCCGGATTAGACGGATCACGCAGCGGGTGCCTAAACATCGGCATAATCGTAGGATCATTTCTGGCCTCGGTAGCAGCCTCGTCGATATCCGGGCGGCGCGGCGTCCTCCACCCATTAGATCTCGTAAAAATATTATAATTCGCCGCTGGACTCGAAATCTCTTCTTAGCAACAATGTCTGCAAAGTAGTATCTTTACAGTCAGAATGACTCCTCAGCAATATCTTTCTGCCCTTATGTTTTAAAAATTGTAATTGAGTCAAATTTTAGCGTAATAATAACTTTTACTTAATCCCTTATCATCCAATGATTAAATTCCGCATTCTAACTTGAAATTTAAGCGCACGACGGGACTGATTTGCGTTCCTTGCGTACGTCTTCATTTTTACTTCTCCACAGCCTACACAGTTTCCTCCGGTTTACTAATCTAAGACCTTTTCCGCAGTTCCAATCGCATACACGGTCTACAGAGACGCGCTCGCGTTCAATTAGACCCAGTATGGTGCTGCGAAAAGGGATCGAGAGGATCGTCGAGGGTAGAAAGCTCCCGGCTGACCAATTAGGCGAGATATTTATCCGTGTGCGCGATAGTCAACCGCCAGGACGACTCAATTACGCGAGTCCTCTATCGTCGACGTGAATATAACTGCAATTTCATTGCGTCTAACAGCTGTATTTCTTGCACCCCGTACCGATAAACAGCTCCCTGTCGCTACCTCGAAGCGAAAGGGGGATGAAACCCGACGACACGTATAAAATTCTACACCCGTGTACTGGCTCTTGCTACTAATACGATTTAATTAACAATTGTACGGTCTGCCAAAAGAAACGTAACTTAGATTGCACCATATGTACTCAACCCTTGAGTTTAAACTTTAAACGTATACAACGAGGCTCCCCTGCGTCTTTCATCATGGTTAAATCGTCAACTTCATCATCTGTTTCTTTAAACGCTTGAATTAATTTCTTAAAAATAACATATTTGTTAATTTGTTAACCGTAAGTTGTTATATAGTGCAATAATTTGTACGGAATTTTCCTCGGAGTAAATGAACACCTCGCGAAGTTCCTCCGTCCGGTTTTCTATCGCGAATAAGATGGTATAAATTTCGCGGGTGTTTCTTTCTCGAAAAGCATTTTCAAAAACGCGACCGAATGTCGGCGCAAACTCGTTAAAAGACGCGCGGCGAGGAGGCGGGGTTCGGGGGCGCGAGGAGCGCCGATTATAAATTCAAGTTGAAACTTATAATCGTGTTTGTTTTAATTAGAACCGCAGCGTGCGGCTGGTTCATTTAAGACTCTGAGTTTGCGGGGCCCCTGTTTCGCTCGGTTCGTCGCCCCTGCCCCCCAAAAGCCGCAGGCCCACAGCTCCGGGAAGTCTGGTGAAAGAGAGACAGAGAGAGAGAGAAGGAGAGAGAGCCAGCTCGAGCCTCGACTCCCGTTAATTTCGCGTGAGGCATTAGTACGTTAATAAACCGTTATTTATTGGCACGCTCCTTAAGAACATTTATTTCTCGGTTCCGACGCATTTTCCGCCGCGCCTTTACTGCACACTAAATCAACCACCGATCTCGCTTCGGGGAAGCGGCCGAGCCCGCACGAATAAATCTGCGGACGTTCTCTTCTTGTTTCCGCGCGTTTCCTCGGCGAGTTTTTGGATACCGCGTACGGCTCTTTCTTTTTCTCCCTGTAACGATTTCTCGATCGGCGAGTCTTCTTTTTCTTATCTAGCGTTCCGACTTCGATCCTGCTCGATCTTTATCGCTGGACATCTTGTTCGAAAAATCGATCGGCGATATAAGGAGTTAATAATTTCGCGGACTTCCGCATGAGGATTGTTACGATTTTAAATGACAAGTTAATACCTGAAAGCTCCTTTATATTTGATAGAATATCACGATGTAGTTTACTTGAAAAATGACTCTTTGTTACAACAGAAGCGTGGTACAAATAGTCTAACTCTGTTGTCGTGATATTAAATTGCTATTTATCTTTGTCAACAAAGCTGGGGCGTATTATCTAGTTTCACACTGGTAATCCTTGTACGCTGCTCAGAAATAGTTGTAGAAACGATTCTAGATAATAGCCTTGTCCACATTATGCTTCCAGCTCCAAGTCGACAAATTGAGAAGAAATGAAACATTTCTACCTGGAAGCGATGAATGGAAAGAATTTGGAACAACAACTCGATTAGGTTCAAAGTAAGTAAAAAAGTAGAATAAAGGTGCTTAGTGTTATAAAGTTAATCATCGTACGAGCTATAATTGTACAGGATGGTTTCCTATGCCACGCAAAGCAGTCAAGTATGTTTAAATTTATCCGCGTCTCTTCACAGTGAAAATGACACAAGACGTTCATCTAGATCGGGGATTTTACGCGGATAAGTTTCGAATCGCGACAAATCCGATCTCTCGCATCGTTCGTCCTGAGATTCGGCCCATTATCCTGGCCCACGAGAGACTCCGCGTACGAGTCTACGATGAAAGGAACCCTTTATGCCACCACCTTAAACCGTCAGGTCGGATAGGAAGGCAAAACGGTGTGTAATCAGAATCACCATCCCCAGATTACAGTGATACTCTGTTTTTCGAAGAATGACACCAGCCCTACACGAGTCCTGCCCCCTTTTTTCACATTCTCCAGAGTTTAAAAGACTCGGTGCGACATTGATACGTTCCGCTTTGGTTAACTCCAGCTAAAATCCGATTGAAATATAAAGCGGAGCCTTGAGATGCTGGATTAGGAGATTGGAAATCGGTGAAAGAAAACTGACAACGAAACTTCAACGTGTTTTGATGAATCATTATAATAATGGCAGGCGATAATTCACAATTATTGAAATTATAGAAATGTCCTCTTGAGAAATATAATATGTATACTTCTTTATTCAAATACATATTACAAGATTGAGGATTGTTATGCGAATTAAAAATTGTTTGTGTTCATTGCAAGGCACAGGAGCTATATAGACATTTATTTTAATTATTAATGATTTTAATCAGTTAAAAATAATGCAATAATCGAATCGGCGTAGATCTTAATTTTGTAAAAATTAATTTTAACCTGCGTTTTACATTGAAAATATAAAAGAAGTGCATGTGGGACAGATGGGACATCTGGCGGTAGCTAAGAAATATCCTCAACGAAACTTACCCTTCGAGCAGTGGCAAAATTACGCGCGTCTCGCTCGTTCTGACGGTCAACTGCGATATTAGTTCCACAATATTAGTTCCGACCGATAAGGTTGGATGTAACCCAGAAATGGTAAGGAGGCTTCAGAGTCTAGATTATCATCAAATGTTACATTCTCCGACGAAAATATTTATTATTATATTAAATTTTAAATATTAAAAAAAAAAATAATTTCAGACGATGTTCTGGTGTTGGTTTCTGGGCCATACCCGGGGGTCAGGGGCCAAACTCAGGGTCAAGGGCCAAAACAGGGGCCAGGGCCAGAGCCAGGAGGCCAGGAGCCCAGGAGGCCCAGGAGCCAATAAAATTCTTTCAATCATCTTTTACATCTCTCAAGGTTTAGGAAAGTAACTCTTTTCTTATTCTTAATACATAATTTATTTGTCAACACGAATTTTCCATAAATATATCATATATCAATATTCATCATATATAGTTTTTGCTTGCATTTAATATCTTTTTTTTTTTAGCACATACATCTTTATCCACAGTTTTTCTTTTTAAATCTCTTAATGTAGTTCTTTGTACCGAACTGACTTTCGTCCCCGAACTCACAGTTCTCGCATCGCACATTATTCATCGAGAATCTATTTTTGCAGATTGCGACTGGTTATCACTTATGTTCCCTTACTTTCGAAAATGACAAGTCTGTGTACCCGCTTCGTTCTCTCTACGATATGTCCGGATATGTCTCGCCACGAGATCCTCCCGTTATTGCCACCTGGTTCGCGTGTGTCTTTGTACTTTATTGTTTCGTTTTCCCTAAATGTTCAATCTGCAAAAATATATTTCCCCAACGGACTCGTCACTTCAACGTACTCGAACCGAGATACAGATCAACCGTATAAGCTTACACGATGTACAACGATGAAGATCGATTACAACACAGTCAAACTTAACGCGGAGACTCTTCAACCTGATAATTAGAGAAAGTGCGTCTACTCATAAATTTTCTCCAAGAATAATGCTTTCTTTTCTGTTTACTTATTTTCTTCGCCAATTCTGTACTTCAACGGTGCAAACGAAATTACACACATTTCATTCGACTTGGTCATTGTACATGATGTATTATATATATATATTGTTAAAATTGTCATGGTGCTTCTAATATCTTTCTTTGGATAGCAACATTTTGAAATTTTTCTCAAAACGTTCACTTTACTTGAACGTATAATTTACCTCAACTAGAGCAACTAAAATATCCTCCAAAATAAATATAAGTGCATTATTATTGGTGATGTATTTTTTAAGGAACACAAGCAATTTTAGTTTTTCGCTGGTTATTATTTTGTACGATCGAAACAAAAGCATGAAGGTGATAGCAAATTTATTTAGCAAGATGTCAACCTGCGAGACTATAAATTGTCGATTAACAGGTTGAACAGGTCTCCGAAATCGATATCGAAATTTCTTACTCACAACATTATTACGAGAAAATTTATTCGAGGATTTATGCTCGAAAAGGGAACGTCACACGGCGAAATGCTCGTTCCTAATATAAATTATCGCGCAACCCACGCTACACAGTCTCAACTCCATAAATTTTTTTACTCTCTCTCTCTCTCTTTCTTTTCCTCTCTTCCTCTCTTTGTTTGTTTTGTTGCGACAGACCGCGCAGGTAGATATACTTTTATATTTATTTAGATATACTGCTAATCGACACGCTACAACTCTCGGCCAGCAAGAGCAAGTTCGTTTTAAATTATACTCCTCCTCGTCACCTACTATCATATACATAGAATATTTTTTTCTCCGCTTTTCTCGTCCTCTCACTCATTCACTCGCTGATTCGCTCACTCTTTCTCTCTTTATTAGGTATCTCGTGATAGTTGACCCTCATACGCTTCTCCATTGAAAATTCACTCGTTTTCATTCTCAATTGACAACTCACATTCTCAATTTGATGTGCAGTAGAACCACGATTATCCCAACACGCTTCATAACGTAAATAGCTCAATCTAAGGCAGTGCAAGCGTCGAAAACTACTGCGTCGTCTTGAAGTCAATCTTTTGTTAAACAGTCGCCAGTTACTCGGAACAATGCTTCGAGCATCGACAAAATTCAAGGATCTAACGTAATAATGGTTAACGGTGCAAGCTATCGAAGGTTTCGGTTAGAATGATCTGGTTTCGCTTAATCGCTAATCTTCCGGACAATTAATTGACTTCAAAGCAACATCGCTATCCCTCGCTATACGCCAGATCTATCAGCTTTGTTCGCGCAGAAGAATCATTACCGGAACGTAACTTGTCCAAGCTTCTTAAGCACGAAAGCAGTGTTTTCTTAATTGACCATGAGTTCAATGGAATCGCTAACGAATTAGAAATCTTTTCTTTTCAGACGTTCGCAGTCCTTTGCTGAGAAGTGTTCAATTATTACCATCAACTATTCATTCGGATTACATCGATGATTTATCTTAATTTGCATTTTTCTAACACAGATATCTCATAATTCCAACAACACTGAACATCAACCTTCCAACACCTCGAATTAATCATCATCGTTCCTGGAACTCCATGAATTTAGTATTCTATAATATCAATACACCAATTTTGTAACATTCCAGTGACTCTAACAATTACTAATTGTAAGTCAATACTGCAACGTTTTAATTCGTTGGTACAATTTCTTATTCTTCCAATTCTTGAACGTTTCACTTTAACCTTCCAACAGCTTATTCACTCCGTTCCCTAACAATTTCAATGAATAAATGTTTCACACTCTCCCACTGCAATATCCTAATCCATCAACGTCCGAATCTTCAAAGATCTCACTGACTAACCACTGAATTGCGGATTTTATGCATTCACGGCAAACATGGTCGAATGAAAAATCTTTCATTTCTTACAATCGAGTTAGACAATTTTTATTTTCCACAGAAATCCGTAGCCTGCTAATCAGTCAATACCCTAATTTATTAAGCACTCTGGTCTTCCAATGGCCTAGTCGTCATCAAACCTTTTTTTTTCCCTTCTCAGCACTCACTCCAACATTTTGAAACCGACCAAGTTTTTTTTCGCTCGAAAGAGCAATCCTTAAAAATCGCCATGATTATGTCCCTAAAAAGGTGTGAAACGAACCAAAAATAATTACGCACTTAACTCGAACCACCGACGAAACGAAGAGATACGAGGTTCTGGCTATCGACAGCAATGACTGTCCTCATCTTTGATTAACATTAATTACGTGTCTAACGGTGTAACATTGCCTAGAGTCTATATACCAATCACAGCGACACAGAACGTCTTCAGAACGTGCCTACAGTTTATAGCGAACGTTAATCTATGTTTGCAATTTACGCGTATCATAAATATATATATGTTTATATGTATATATGTATGTTAGTGTAGGTGTAACTGTGTGTGCATATACGCAACATATACAACATACAAACATCGGCTTACTCGATATACAGACTATTCACCGAGAACACCGAAGGTGTTCAGGATCACTTCGTATTAATTTAGCGAAACGTCTTGCAAACGTCTTCTTCCTTTTTCATATGTATATACACATGTAGATAGTATCTCGACCACTGATTGTACGAATAGGATTTGTGCCGGGCACAGCAAGCAATCACATTGAAGTTCTCCACGTTTTATTCGCCTGATTCTACACTTAGAGAAAGATCTTCCGCTCTTTCGAAATTGATTTTACCTTTTTATATTTAGGTCACCGGAAATGGCTGAATAGAACGCGGAGCGAAACACGTAGCGTATAAATGCGTCGTCGGCACTCGACGAATCATGCGCGTGCACATTCATCTGGTATTATTTAATTATCTAGTGATCGTAGAACCGCGACTTGAGACATGTCGTACTATCTTGATCGAATTTTCCAAGGAAAAGTAGAAAATCATTTTAGAAACTTTTGAGAAATCTGTCCGTGCGATTCGATCTTTGAAAATTAAATAATTTTTAGTTGATAATAAAAAATCGAGAATGTTTTTATTCAGGTCGTGTAGATTTGATCTATTTCAATCAAAGACAAATTGGAGTGAATCGAATGTGTAGTAAATATTATAATTTGAAAAAAGACCGCAGAGCACGTACCTCTAGATCGTTTATCATTATCTCTGATAAAATACTTCGACTAAACTGTTAAACTCTGAATTGACGTACAATTTCGTCAACACGATAAATAATTGATTCTTCAAGCTCAGTGGAGATTGTATAGATGTTCTGGCAACGTTTCGTTACAGATCCATTAGTTAATAATAGTCTAGCAGCTCTTAATTATTTCTCTATCCATCTGCACTGTTCGATTTTATAACATCTCTTCAATTCTGTTTCCCTCTTCGTACTCCGATCTCGAATCTCGTTAAGAAATTCATGGATAGATCTTTCCACAGCGGGGTACCGCTGCATTTATGTTACTTACAGGCTATATTAAACAACTTAGAGTAACGTTCTTACGGATAGTTTTTAATGGATACACGATGCTTATTATCTCGCTAATCAACATTGACTTCACAGGAGTAGTTATGCAGTTTCGTAGTATCTTCCGAGAAGAAGAACCTTCCTCAGGGACACCATTTTGTATTGTGCGCAGCTTTTCGCGTCACCCTCGAGTTAAATGAAGAAGTGAATGTTTAAAGTGTAGAAACACTTCCAAAGGAATAAAATCGACTGGTTAATATTCGTAAACATCTTAAATTTGAAAAATAAAATGATACAAAAATGACAACTGGAATTGGCAAAACCAGGATTTCAGACTAAAAGAGATCAAGTTTCTGCGCTAATAATAAAACTTTTCTCGAATTAAAAGTAGTAAAATATGTAGAAATATGTAGAGAGAACTCGATGGTTCCACGGACTTACATGTACAAACTTTACAGCCCTCGAGCCTACACGGGACCTCCCCTACTCCTAAATTGACTACGATTATTGACTCGTGACATGCTCGCGTAAAAAACCCCTTAAAATCATCTCACCAACTAAGGATTTCCTTTTTGCTTTTGCAGCGTATCTATCCACGTTCCCTAATCGTCGTGTAAAAAAATATAGAAAAGTCTATCGCGCGAGACGTGTGGAAAAGAAACGCGAATCCTTGACACCGCGAAAGGAACTACAACAATTCTGCAAAATATAGGGATCGTCTTCGGTTAATTCTACTGTCCTCGTTGCATCTACTTATCTTTATATTGTAATACGTATATTTCATGTAACTCGACGAAATCTTACGTAGAAACCACCGGCTCGATCATCACATTGTTTCAAGAGAATCTGCGTTCGGAAGCGGTTGCGAGGAAAACTGTGAGCTCTCGAACGAAATTTGGGGCCTAAAGCTTTTCCACTTGGGTGGAAAACTAGCTGGAACGCTAGAAATTATTGCCAGAAGTCGGGTGCGATTAGAAAAATATCGTTCGTCGAAAAATCGTTCTAACTTTCCTGATTGTCCGATTTTGGCTTTCTCCCTCGCCGAGACCCTCCATTTTACACACTTCGCTATTTTCCCTTGACCTAACCGAACCTACGAAAATATTCGCGTCGATCGAACTACGTTCAATCGCAGAAGCTTGCACTCGTCATCCGTCACTTCCTGTCCACTGAATTACAGAAATGAGAATCTAGATGTTTGTAACAACGTGGGCGAATTCTCTTGGCCGAAGAAGACGTTTCCGATGCGTTATACTCTGAATTTATGCTTACATAATGATCCTAGTAGACGACGATAGCATCCATTACACGAGAAACTATGTAACAATCACATGCAATCTGCACTTACGCCTAATCGATTAACCCTAGCCTTACGCGCTACTTTATTGTCCGTTCTGGAACATTTGCCTAAAATTATTTATTGTCTTGTCACACAGTATTGTCGGTTATTATTAGTTACATTACGCCTTGATTACAACTATCTGTTGTCTGGATACTAAGGAAGACGTTCGTGGAGAAGCGTTCTCTTCAATGAAGAAATTAATTGTGGGAGATTAGAAGCTTCGTGGAAAATATCTTCGGAAGAAAAGAAGTTTTTTGTTGGAAAAAGAAAATTTGTCTACGATGAGAAATTTCTTGTCGAAAAATATCAAGACAATCTGATTGTGGAAGCGACGAAAATATTTCTCGTAGAAAGATGGCGTCGATGGAGGGGGAGAAATCAAAGAAGAATACAAAGATTATTGTCTGGACCAACAATACCGCTATTCTTACACGTCTTAGAAAAAGTCTAAGTCAATTAGTAAGGCTCCTAGTTCTCATAAACAATATACATCGTACAAAGTATACTCGATTTAAAAACTATTACCATTTCTGTGCGGATCAAAAAAGTGCTGGTGCAGAATATTGTCCCTAGAATTCAGTCAACATGTTCTTCTATCTAATCCTAAGCTAGGTTCACAGTGCGCTAACAAGAAACTACAAGCGGAACGTTAATCTTACTTGATTAACGCTGTTTTCGTGCCTCGAGTACTTTTATCTCTGCTATTTGTTGAAAGTAAAAGTAATCGGGACGCGAACGCACGACTAGTATGTTGTTAATACGTGTATCTTTAACTCTCCTAGAAGCTGAGCAGTTCTTAATGTAATTGATACACAGGTGAAAGATTTTTCAGTATAAATTTTTTCAGTTTAAAATATTTCTTCGATTCTGAAGTTCTAATTCGCGAGACTATAAAACACTACTAATCAAATACAGTGAGTCCTCGACTTACGCGGTTAATTCGTTCCAGCGCTTCCCGTGTAAGTCGAAAAACCGCGTAAGTCGAATAGTGCCTGAGAGCCACCGCTGAAAGGTTATTAAAAAAATTCAAATAAACCAACTATGTTTCGGATAATTTCTCTCTCATAAATAGCTGAATGCCTACGCTGTACACAAGCAAACATTACTCTTCGCTTCTGTCACATATGTAGCGACAAAGCTCCCGTTCTAGCAATCAAAAAACGAATTTCACTTGGTTGTCTGATTTGCTTCGAAGAAACCGGGTAAATCGAATCCGCGTAAATCGAGAACTTCCTGTAATGGAAATTTATTTTTTAAATGAACTGGAAATGATTTTTTTCTACAGATGGCGCGTTTTTAAGAGAGGAAGATAATGATTGCTCAGCTCCGTTAATAAATTACCTAGCTATGATTAACTATTGTCGCAGTATATGTTTATATATGTTTCTCTGCTTACAAATACACGCGCAGAGCGCCTCATATCAGTATACAATTAGTACACGCAACACTAGACATAGAATTACGATTACATTAAGAAACACTGATCTTAATTACACCTCAGTTACGCTTGACATTGTAAACTCTTAAGTCTAGGCTTAACAGAGACTTCTATAATTAGTACACAAATACATCAGATGCATTAAATGCACATTTCATCTATGTATGCTGGGTGTGCGATCGTATACCTCGTACAAAATTTTCAGATACTTTTACCACATTCGCTATTTCAAATGGAGGGACGAAACAGTGAAAATGTATTTTTTATAATCACACTGCGGGCGTATATGCACACAAATTCCAATTTTGACAGCTTATCTTGTGAAAATTGGAACGAGGGAAAAACTTATGAACTAGAATCTTAGAAACAAAATATTATCTTTTATTCATATATTTTTCTTTTATTTTATACGTTCGCAGATACTACAAGTGCATAAAGACCCGCGGTCCAATTACTCACGTAGTAACTGAAAAGTTCAAATAAAAATTTCAATACTGCAATTTAGATGGTTTATACTATGTTTCATTTATAAATTATTTGACTTGTCTTTTACTTGTAGCAAAGTGTCTCATTTGAAACCACAGCTTTGAAGAAACTTCAAAATTTACTGTAATTAAATTAATTTGAATGTAGTATACAGGATGTGGCCGAACGGGTGGTACAACCGAGCAGGGGGTGATACTACATGTAAAAATAAGCCGAAAAAAAGCAATAACATTTTTTTGTTTAATGCTTTGTTTTCGAGAAAATCGAGTTTGAAGTTCCGCCAGGTTCGCGTGCTTTAGTATATGCACAAAGTAGAATTGGTTGATCATAGTCAGACGCGTCAGACGATTCCTATGCAATAGCACGTGTATTCACTGCATTTCAAACTCGATTTTCTCGAAAACGAAGCGTCACATAAAAAAATGTTATTCCTTCTTTTCGACTTATTTTTACATGTAGTATCACCACCTGCTCGGTTGTACCACCCGTCCGGCCACACCCTGTATAAAATAATGGCAAATAAAATCCATAAAACACAATCTCTCGAATCAGGGCCGAAATATTCGACGAACGCACACCCTTAGAATCATGATTGTTCGGCCACTTGGTGACACGAGTACGCCACTTTCCCTAAAACCGACGGCGCGGCGATACAAAAATGTTTTTTGTCGCATCTCATGCGAAATTTTCGTTTTGTTCGCAAAACCCACGTACGTGTGTAGTTTTCGTTAGTTTCACGACTCTTACTACCAAAGGTACGCACGGTTTTTTCATATATATATTTTTTTGTTTTTATTTTGTTGTACGCGTTCGCGTGAAAACGGACTTTCTACAAAATGGCGGCAAGGGCTCGTTGTCCGAGGGGTTTTATCCGACTAGCGGGCCCCTGCATTCGTGCAACAGCTTTTTAATATGTTTCCTCTTATTTCATCTTTGCTCGCATGCCCTTAACTAGGTTCCTTATTACCTTAAGACGGACAGGACTTCCGGAAGTCGATCGACACAGAACGCACTCTACAAAAATCATCAGTAAGCCGTAAAATTTCGTACGGTGGCAGGTAGACTTAAAAAATATTCTAAATCGCAACATTCTGCACTTTGCAAATTATTTTTATCTTAGAACCAAAAAGTTCCATCACTTATATTTTTTTAACAAGAACAAGTGAATTCTTTCCGCTTTGATTAAACTGATTAAATACAACCAAATTCAGCAGTGTACAAATTGTTTTGAATTATGATTTGGTAATTTTTGGTTGCCTCAGCTTCATATTTAAATAAAAAAAGTCTTACACGAATATTCACAGTTCGATTAATAGAAATTGAATATCCGGTTGAGGGACTTAGGTGTTTTTCTGAGTGGTTGTAACTATTTCATGCTGACGCTGATTTTTCGAGTTCAGTGTCGATCACTCGTTCGAGCGACTTTAACAGATAAATAAGTTAGTCTCGATAGAGATCGATCGCGTTTCTAGCGACCATTAGGCTACACCAGCGTTTCCCGAAGCTTCTGAAATAATTTCATCGCGGCCCGCCCGAATATTTATAACAAAATATGATTCACAGATCCGTTCCCTCAAGATTGTTAAGTCTTCTACATTTTACAGGACAATTCTTCTAATATCTTCTGAGAGCTGCTTCTTTTTTTCTGGGTAGGAGCGATACTCTCACAGTTTGAGAAACGCTGGGTCAGGCTACTTTAAGTATTGTCTTCACTGTCGTTGCAAGAGTAGTCTTGGTAGGAATAGTAAAAAAGTACAGCGTTTTCTCGAAAGGAAAATTGCGGCTCCTCGGCTATCAAATAAACATCGAAAGTTCATTCTCCGCGTATCTTGCTGCAGTGGAACAATCAACGGAACATCGATGATTAGTATTGTCATTAATATTGTAAACGTCGGAACAGCTCGATGAGCATGTTCTTCGCAATATAGTAACTTATTAACAAGGTGCACGCGTACGTTATTGTTAAGATTATTGTCTTACGTTAACCGATTAGACGATTTTTCAAATCCTTCCATTCGGTTTCAGTATATCTTTTCACAGTTATTTAACCCATACCATAGTCGGTGTTTGACGCCATCACGGTGCGAATCCACGGTACGTATTTCGGCACATATGCGTAGACCCCTGGCAATTTAGGGTGGGCACATTTTATCCCCCAACTTACGATACCACCCACGTACCATTTGTCTTTCTCTTTCTCGTCTTCGCAGAGCAGGGGTCCTCCCGAGTCGCCCTGTTCATTAAAGAAATTGACAGGTATCAGAGCACTTATTGTTAGATTTTAAAAGGCGGGATACCATTTTTGTGACAATCTTCAAGAATATAATAAGGACATTAGGAATCCAAATGGACCGGTGTTATCATTGTCAGAATAATTGAGAATACAGAGAGGGCATGTTATATTCTGTGGGTATTTAGGAATTCTAAGGGTCATCAATTCTAAAGTTCTTGGAAATGCAAAGGTCTTACATTCTAAGGACTCCTGTATCTCTAAGGACTCCAGTATTCCTGCGAATCTTAATAGAACAAGGACATCATGACTGTTTCTGTGAATTTTAAATTCTCAGGAATGCAAAGATTGATTCTAAAGATTTTAGCAATATTAAGCTGGTTAAAAAATAGTGACCACTCTCTATCATCCTTCTTCCAGCTTCTCAAATATTGGAGGGCCTCTAAAATTTCAAAAAACTCACCTGGCACGCATCCTTCCCACCATCAGGATAGCCAGCGCAGATCATTCCATCGGTCACGTTCACTTCTTTATACGCAAGCCAGGAATTGCACATCTCCCTATTCAGCACTGGAACCCGGACTTCGTTTACCGCTAGCTCGTACTCGGACGCTGTAAGATTCATTACAATCCTTAAACAAACTGTATCGAATCAGGAACTGTGAACAATGGGAGAATTCTTATTATACATACTGTCAGAGTCGTTCTTCTTGCCCCAACCAATCACTGTGCACACAGTCCCAGGAACGAGAGGCTTGTTAGCTGGTGGCAGGCAAACTGGCCTCAAATCGTCGTGGAACTGGACTCGTTTCTCCAGCTGATAAAAGTAACATTTCACAATGATTTTACAACATTCATTTAGTTCGACCCACATACATTATGAAAGCTTAGATAGTTTTAACAAGATGCAAGCAATGTGTCGATATTCCTAAATTCTTCTAATGAAATAACAGCCACTTATTTTAGTTATATGCGTAAAATCCGCTATGTACTTATGACTCTATAAAATTAGAAGGTGAACTACCTGGAACAGAGCCACATCGTTGTCATGAGCGATGCCTAGATTGTAGTTAGGATGGGGCACAACTTTCTTCACCTTCATCTTCTGTCCAAGGTAAGTGTGCGAATGTCTCCTAGTGATCCCCAGTTGTATCGTCCAGCCGGATACGTCAGAGTAATTGTAACTAAACATCAGAAACAATCATTCAAGAGAACGTCGAAACGGCAGACATTTCTAAAAGTGGAAGGACATACATCAGAGTAATTGTAATAAACAGATTTAACAAACAGTGACTCACTTCCCGACACAGTGACCCGCGGTAAGAATCCATTGGTCAGCTATGAGAACCCCAGCACAATAGAAGACCTGCTCAGGCCCGCCCAAAATCGCAGCTAGAAATGGCCAATCGCCTGGCGCAGATTCGACTCCTCCCACAATCCTTGTCTTGACCTTCGAATTCCCATACACCGACCTCCTCCGTCCGCAAGCTAGATCATTAATGGCACCTTTAATTGCTGGGAAAACGTTAATAGTATAGATTAACGTTCGACAGTTTTATTGTTAAGTTTATGCTACCGTATTCCGAGCACGTGAGCTCCACCATGGGATAGGGCTCCTGATCAGTGATGCACTCCTGGAATTCCTTCAGCAGATTCCCCTGGGAAGAGTTGGTCTCCCTTTTCGTGAGGTTGGTGTCGTATGTCGTCAATTTCGACAAATCTGCCACCCTGCGACAAAAATAGAAACCTTGAAAATCGAACAGTGGAAGTTGAAGATTTGTGAAGAGCTTGAGGTCTCCCCTGTAAAATCAGCTATTCAAGAAAATGGTGGTGTTCATGGAGGTGTCAAGTCTGTTTGATGATTCTAGGTCGAGAAACTCGGGAAATTGAAAGATTGATTCTCTTACGTGTATCCGAGCTTGGCGCAAATTGTTTTGGCGGAGTTCGGCTCCCAGTGTGAGATGCAAGCTGGCATAAATTTGCCCACTTCAGCGTGGAAAACTTCCAGTCGTCCTTCAGCTATGTCTCCGTTCCTTTTGCTGAGTCTTACTGAAACGACAAGCATAGGAAAGTCATAGTCATCGGTAATTAGCGTTTGATGAAATGAAAGGAGTTCAGCCATATACATAGAATTTTTCTTACAGCAGTAGCGTTCGTCCTGCCCCCATGGACAGTCCATGACCCCGTCGCAAACATGGGTGGTCGAGATGCAAGCCTTCTCGCCGCAGTGCCAAGGCGATTTCGAGACATTGTTCTTCGCCAGGATCGGCTTTTTCACGATCTTGGTGTTGTGCACCGATCCTCCAATACCGGAAGAAGCACTGCAATGCACGCAGCCCATCTCGTCGCTGTGATCGGCACAGTCCAAGTGGCCGTCGCATCGCCAGTCGACCGGAATACATCTGTTCCCGTCGCATTGAAACCCGCTGGTGCATACTGTGCAACACGGAGAAACAGGTATCAGATACCCCAATCAGTGTGAAAGCCCATCAAAGTCAAATCTACAAGAGTTCCGTTTAAATTTTTACAAAAATACATATAGCCTGGAAGATTGGATTTTCTTGTCAATTTTTTACGATATTAGAAAGCTTCATTTTTCAATGGAAAAAATTGTGTATCATAAACAAAACTTTGCCGATTGAAACAAAAAAAGAATCAGCTGGATCGGAAAAATAGTTCCCAAGATAAAAACTCGTTAGCGCAACCTATTTTCGGAGTACGACTCATAAAAACAATAAAAAGATTAACTTTCTTTAATAGAGAATTACCTGCTACGCCACAAAGCCAATTCGATAATGCACACGTATATTCCATATTTTCTCACTCGTTACGCATCGTTTTTTAACGGACGGCAATAGAAACGAGCAAATGCGAGGATTGTTGAATCAGCTATCTATGAATATTCTCAAACGTTGATATTTGCCGTGCGTTTTCATTTCGGCGCGTGCTGGTGAATTTAAACCAATTGAGGATTTTTACTCGCGTGCGAATCAAACGAACCGTCGTTTATGAGTCCCCTCGACACGCACCCCTTTGGGTAAGTGGAATCATTGCGAAATAAATATTTAAACGCAAACTGGTAAATATTGAATCTTTTGGGGGAAACGGAGCGCCTGTGCGTATGCAATAGCGATCGAGAATAGTTAATAAATTGATAGCCAGCTGCACTGGTTTGGTCCTTTTTAATTAAATATCGGCGAGATTCATCGAAGTGTGCGCGATATGGATATACAGAAATGTATATCGACTACATTTCCCGTTTCGTTTCTTCCATGAAATTATATAATTACTCTTCCCGTAGCCACCTGATGTCCGTTTTAACCTTATAAGACGAGCTAACTTGCCATTCGTGTTCTCCATCGTCGTTTAATCATTTTTTAGTTCGATCAATTATTTATTTCACGATGTCCCGCTTTATTGCGTTACATTATCAATTTTGTGTACCTTGTGTTTATTATATGCATTTTAAATGTTTAGAATTAAATAATGATCCTAAAAAATTAATTTCTGCTGTGTAGTATTAAACTTCGTTTGGAACCAGCCAAGTATAATAGAGGTGAACGAATCGCCGTAATAAATGTTAATGTTCAGTTTTCCTATCGCCAAATAAATAACTTCGATTTTGTGGAACTGTTATGATGTCGGGTGCGACAGCATTAAATCGATTTCTCCGCTAAGGGAATTACAGTTATGGGGTTCATTCTCGGTTGATAAATGTTCGAACGATATTAAATACATAACGACGCCTGTCCAAGATGTATACTAGGGTGGTCCTAAGCTATACTTGGCGAAAAATTTTTATCGAGATACAAAGCACGACGCCCCCCAGAATGGTTCTCTTTGGTGAGAAAAAAATTTGGGCAAAGTTTGAAATCGATCGAAAAAAAGGATCACGTGGCGCATTTAAATTGAAAATTTTGAAAATTTTGAAATTCATCGTAACTATAAAGTATTATATATCGTTGGATTTGTAATTTTTTTTTAAATAAGAATATGGAAAAATTATATGACCTTAATTAAAAAAAAAATAACGATGACCTTGAAATTTCGAAAATTTTATTTTTAAAAAAAATTTTTTTGTGCCATTATATTTACCATATTGAACAGTGCAACTTTTTCCTCTGACATTTTTTCGTATAACCACAAATAACAGAGATATGTGTAATGAATATTTTGAATATATTCTACAGAATAGTGATAAGGAACTATTTCTTATATTCTAATGTAAGACTATCCGCTTTTAAGATGGCAAGGACAGAGCGGGTCACCAAATAATACGCCGATCAATGGTGAAGCCGCTCGCCAAGAATGCATTTTATTAAATGAACAGACAAACAATACAAAATCTAGAGAGAGAATCCAAACTTGACAAGTCACTGGAAGAACGGGTCCTCAGACCCGAAGTGGCTGTAAGGACCCGCGCTGCCAGCGTATTTTATGACGCTACCCCTCTGGGTTTCCCTGAGAGGGAGGTAGCTGTGTGGTTCGCCTGTGCTGCGGACCCTCGACGTTCGATTTACATGTTTTTCGCTATTGTTGTTTTCGTTGCGTCAGGATATTGCTGGCGGTAATCTTTTACCATTTGCAGTACCAACTGCTTTTCTTCCTCATTGCGAGCTAAAATTTGATTGTATGTAATCCTGTATTAGCTTAACGGCTCTTTCTGCCGAATCATTGACCACAGGTAAAGCCTTAACTATATCTAAACCTAGTTTGTAAGAATCTTCATCTTGCCAAACTACTGGATCTTTTTTTAAAAATTCTGTCAATATATTAAATCTACTAAAAAATTTTCGGCTTTCGTCTGATATAAAACCTGAAATGTCCTCTTGCATGTGATCGGCCACATTAGTTGGTAAAATGACAAATTTTTTATAATAATCGCCGCTACTAAAAGATCACTAATTGATCAAGAAACTCTTGTTCCTGTTGATCTTGTATCTGGGATCGTCGTTTACAACTCTTTTGTAAGACCTTCCACTTGTGGTATAATGACTCCAATTTCTCGACGCAGCGACTGTTTAACTGAACTGGAATTTTGGCCTTTTCCCACAACACCTCCACTTCTTTAACAACAAGGTGTGCACTAGACCGAAGGTTCAATTTCACTTTCCGCAAATTATAAAATAGCACTCCTAAAACTTGTCGTTTCGATGGCAACTTAGCGTCAATTATCTGATTTTCATCATGTTCTAATAAGAACAGTTTTTCGCGACTTCTACTTTCCATTGGGCTTCTCAATTTATATAGAAATTGAGTAGTCTTCCTGTATGACTACTGTAACGTCTCGCGTCTGCCAAATCTGGATTGAACGACGATGATCACGAGTCCGATTTTGTAAGTTGAGGTGATAGTTGATCAAAGACAACACTTGAGGTTGTATGTTCGCTTACTCGATACTGATGATTACAGTTCGTTAGCTCAGACAGATCTAATCGGTGGTTCTCTGATACATCTAAATCTTACTTCGGTGTGGATGTCGTTTGTTTGAAAAAGCGTGATGATTGGTTGATGGAGTTGAAAGTAATTGGTGGAAAAACTTGTAAGGATAGGAGTAGGAATAGGAGTGGGAGTTTAAGTACGGGTTGTTATAAAATTTTTAACGAGGGTTTACATCTGTTTCCCGGGTGTGCGCTTATGAATTTCAAGATAGGTAAAATTGTAAAAAAGTGGACTTAAGGTCCACGGGGTACATCTGGAGGTAACGTAATAAATTATATTGGGTCATAGGTAATAAATGGATATGTTTAAATATCTGTTATTTGTGGTTCTACGAAAAAATGTCAGAGGAAAAAGTTGCATTGTTCAATATGGTAAATATAATGGCATAAAAAAATTTTTTTTTAAAAATCAAATTTTCGAAATGTCAAGGTCATCGTTATTTTTTTTAAAATTAAGGTCATATAATTTTTCCATATTCTTATTTAGAAAAAAATTACAAATCCAACGATATATAATACTTTATAGTTACGATGAATTTCAAAATTTTCAAAATTTTCAATTTAAATGCGCCACGTGATCCTTTTATCCGATCGATCTTAAATTTTGCACAAATTTTTTTCTCACCAAAGAGAACCATTCTGGGGGGCGTCGTGAAAAAAATTCGTTGGTCAAAAAATAAGGACCACCCTAATGTATACCCATGCGGTCGCAGTGAACTCCGCAAAGCGCCCCGGCGCCGAAGATTGCCCCGTCGTCTGATCGTTTAATATAGATTTTGCAATTATGGTTCCATTAGTGGCGGCACGTGCGACGTATCACGCACGCGAGATCGCACCGAAAAGTGCTGCACACCGATACACGGATCCACGTGCCATATCACGTCGTTGTATAGTCTTTTCGAACTCGTTTTGCGAATTTTTCTGCGCGAATGTAGTTCTCTCCCGTTCGAAAGCTCTAAATTGTGTGAGCATCGAAACACGACTTTTTTCAGGTGGTAAAACAACGAGTTCGGAAGTCAAAAATGGACGTTAGATGAAAACTAAAGAGCAGAAAGACAAGAGTGACGACAGGTCGGCAAATTAATAAATTCGTAGACAATACGACTGGAAGTGGTCATTAACTCCGAGGAGCGTACCAGCCATTTTCGTCCAGCTGTAAATTCTGTTTCTAATCTAGGACAGGGCAGGTTATAAATTTCTCGAGTATAATGATTGCGAGAAACAGGATGAAACGGCGTGCAAAACGTAGAACTGGGGAAACATCGTGTCGAACCGGATCGATCCGGAGCGAGCCCCGTAATCAGAGCGCAATTTAGTCTTAATTGACCGCGAACGTAAATGAATCGGTTTATTAGCGACGGGGATCGATTCTCGATTACGCCCGGCAATCGATAGGCGAGACTTTCCAGCCTTTGAAACGCCGATAGTCGATTCGGTAATTGCGCCGCGTGACTCGGACTGCGATCGTTTAATCTTTCTGTTGTCTGACCAACATCGGCCTGTACCACTGAACCAGCGAAACTGTAATGAATTTACCGAAATTCTCCTCTTCAGACGAATTCAACACAGTTCCGATAAACTAATACTGATACTTCTCGAAGAAATGCTTTGTATCTTTCATTTAACGATGTAACTCAATTCATGTAATGATGTACCTAATTAATCCTATCAGCGTGATTCTATTTACCGCCTTCTCTGGAAACAATTCGATAAATACTTCGATAACTCAATCTTCCAATCACTGATCGTAATCTGATAATTACTGTACGGATATTTATTGCATTTGTAGCCAGTCTCCTAAGCTGCACAACTCTAATTTCTCAGTACAATTGAGACTTTAATAAATTCTGAATAATATATCGTTCTTTTATGTTTCCAATTTAGTTTTCATTTCAATTTATTTTCCGCCCACTCGGTACGTTGGATATTCGCGATGCTCTCATCTTTGTTTTAATAACGTTCCACCAACGCGAAATTCCTAAAACTCTTACAAATAATAAATCTCTTAAAAAACTACCCTAAAAAAATCGAACCTTTTAAGATTTAAAAAAATTCACCTGCATATCTCTTTTTAAAAAGGGCTACACTGTACAACACGCAAAACTACCAAAATAACGACGAGCTTTTTCTGGCGGATTTTCCATCAGTCTGTCGATAACAAGCAATGATACCAAGTGAGTCACGAGCGTCTGGCAGACCAATCGCGGATAATATCACAGCAGCGACCGAAACGTGCCGTCGAACGGACCCGATAAACCAAGAACGCGTCCGGAACAATAAACGAAGTCAGAACAATTAAGGAAATGGTATTAGATCGCCGGGAAACGATCGGAGAGTCGCGCGATCGAGCCGCGAAGGTCGGTCAACAATGGGGAAAGCATTCCACTGGGAGAGAGAGAAGAACAAACGAACGGAACAAAAGAGTCGTGAACGCCGATGGGAACGCAAACAATGGATATCGGGTTTAGAACACGTTAGTCGGCAATTGGTCCGGCCTGCACCGCCGGAGAAGTATAACTGACGGAGGCGTTGGCAGCGTGGTTAAACAAAAGACCATCGTCGGAGTCGCATAAATATTTCCGGGTCCCATTGTTCCCCAGTTGTTTTGACTCCAGGTCGTCCGTTTTGATTCCTGCCTATCTCAAGATTTTTTGTCCCTAACAATTTCGCTGATTTTGAAGTCGGTAAATGTTAATTAAGAGGATCAATGTCCTTGTAGATTTAACGCGATGGTGCTGATTGATAAATAGACAGTGGAACGAATAAATTCTGCAAATTGATGACACACGGTGTGTGTTTAAAAAAGTGTATAGTATTTTCATTCCACCTGTTTTAATGTGAGTAGATCTTTCAGATACGAAATTGTTTTTTTATTTTGGTTTTTTGAAAAGATTCAAGTTTGGAATTATGTTTGGCAGGTATAATTTAGTGCGATGTCGCGTGCGCGCAGTAAGGTATCGAAGCAAATTTTGACGTACGCACAAGTCAGGCCGAAACGTCACAGAGCAAAGAAAAGCAGAATTAGAATCGCGAAAGAATCGAGTTCTAAGCCCTCCGAGAGTTTGAACGCTGACTCGCCTATATTCTAGCCGTCGCGTCGTCCGGCTGTCCCGGCGAGATTATTTTAATCCCACGATTATCCACCTCTTTATCAAATGCCCGGGACTTTATCCAGTAGGCTTATCCCTGCTGAAGGAGCCGGATAAATGGCTGCCGAGGCCTTGAACGAAAATGACGGAGCGCCCGTGACCGCCGGACAAAGAGTTACGCTCAGCACGAACCGATTCATAATGACTAATTTCATGGCCTCTCTGTCGATCCATTCAAATGTCGTCTCTCTCATTTCCGTCGTGCCGTGCTCCCAAAATTATTTTGTAACTCTTGGTCATTCTTACTTCTCGTGGAAAGTAACGATTTTATTCGAAACTATGATGCTGGTGTCAACGTTTGATGGCTTTCACTATAATTTTGTTTGTTTTTAAAAAAATCTAAAAATTTTCAGTGAATGGGTATCGATGATCCCATTCAAGTCTTCCAGTAGAAAACTCCAGATCTTATTTTTTAATATGCATGACGACAACATTTGAAAAATATTGATTAAATATTTTTAAAGAAACTAAAATTGATGGGGTGGTTAGTTTTAACTAAATTTTATGCATTCTTGGCGAAAATGAGGAAGTGCAATTTAAAACAGTGAATAGATTTTCTCGGAATAATGGAATCCGAGGAATATCGACATTGTCAGAATGGCTTCCGAGGATCTTGTACCACGATTTCCGGTTTTCTTATTTCCCGAAAGTGACACGAGGTTCGAGGAACGTGTGGTTGATCAGAGTGGCGACCGGCGGCGATCGAATCAGCGTTTCCCAAGGGAAACGGAACGAATCCCCAGGAGCACAATATCGGTTTCCCCCGATCGAAGTGGACGAGATCGAGAATGTTGTTCCACTTACCAGGTTTCTCCGCTCTCCTAGCCGCCTCCAGAACTTCCTGGTGTCCCACGCACTCGTCGGGATTCGAATTCTCCGGGAACTTCTCGCATTCCAGATACTGCGGCAGAGTCAGCCCGAACACGTCCAAGAAAAACCCGCAGCGTCTCTTGGTTTCTGTAGAAAATTTCATGGAAACGTTCTTCTATAATATACCCAACTATAGGTGATTTAATAATTAATTTTTCTGCGAGATTATAGGAAAATTGGTGAAATTAACACATTAGAAGGCCGGTGATTTTGAGCCAAAACCAACCAGTGTAGTCTTTTAGAGAAAAATATTAGGGTCATAAAAGCTTTATATTAAGAGATAAATCTGTGGTTGTCAGGAAGTACACTCCATGTCACATACTTTCACTTTCGAGATATTGCCGTTTAAAGTTTTGGCCACTAATGCTCTGACATAGGACATCGGTTAAATTGCATTATTGTTTCGAGCCTTTCGAATTTGTTTTTATGACTTTTTTTTCTGGTAAATGTGTAATTCCTATACTATAAAGCTCAATTAATGCATAAACTCAAATTTTTTGAAATTGTGACATGCGGCGCTTTTCCTTACAACCACAGAAATATTTATATCTAAAAAATTCTTAGAAAGACCTATGATGCTTTCAAATTTTGTTCGGTGCTGTTTTAACAATATTCGAAAACACGAGTGCATTCTTGACCAGCCCGTAAAATGTCAATTGTAATTATCTACATTAAATGTAGAATATTATTGCTATATTTTGTTCGTGTAGGAGCTACTCACGGAAGCAGAGACTACGACATGGTCGCACAAGCTGTCCTCTGGATCCACATTTCGGCACGAAAACGCTACACAGGAAGAGGGCTGCCAATTCGTAGCATTTCACGACTATCACAGTATCGTACAGCTCCAGCTCGTGTTGCGCGTCCCGCTGTCCGCAAGCGCCCATGTAATTCGGGAAGACGGTGAAATTGTACGGGATCTGGAGGAACCGACAACGGACAGCACATGTGAACGTGTCTGGCATTTAATTAGGGATCTGAATAATTAGTGGTGGCCGGTGTTTCACGGATCGTAAGCGGGCGCACACCAAAAAATACCGGAAACGCTCGTCCCTTCAAAATCATTAAAAATTCTAGAAGTCTGGCACAATTACAAATTACAGCTTCCCATCTTTTTCCGACACACAATTGTCGGATCAAAAATGGAGGAACTGACACATAATATCTTATCAAAAGATGACAATACGGGAAATAAGGTGGAGTGGGGTAAGTGCGTCAACGGGGCAAGTGCGTTAAATGGTTATTTTTATTATATTATGCACGAAATTTCAGTAGCCTGTATTTATTATAAAAGTACTTGTTTGTTTAAAAATGGATAACTATAAAATTTTATTATATTGATTGCACGGAGTGACATCCCGATGCGTTTACGGTTCGGAATGCAACGATCCGAGTCAGAGGCATCGACAACCGCGTCGGGCGCTGTTTTAACCCGATTCGATGGATCTCGAGAATCTCATGGACGAATTCCTCGCAAGTTTATTGGGAATCGCTTCAAAGGAGGCAACATAGATAGAACGCGGGGGTGGAGTTTACCTTGTGGTACTTGCAGAAGGTTACTATTATGGGCAGGCAGACACCGGGCATTGGATTCTTCTCCTCGATCATCCGCGGCGCTCGTTCCGTCATCGTGATCATGTTTGTGTAGATCGTCTTGTCCTCCAATCGTATCGCAGTCTCAGGGTTCGCTGTTTTCAATTTTTGAAAACAAACACCGTATCAAATAAATTACTAAAATGTATAGTACATAGTTTAAATTCTCAATAAATTCATGCATTGTAATTTTTATTCTTCTCCCATTTACAATGCTAAATATGCAATATTTGTAAAATGCATTTGATCAGTTCCTTCCTGCACAACGATCTTTGTGTGTCCAGTAAATACAAACATGCTCAATACTTCATATTAATTTCTGAAAACCAGTAACGTATTTACTTAATAAAAATAATAAATTGCAGTATTTTTTCTCTTTCCTGTATTCTACAGTTGGTTCATTTGTATACGAGCTTGTAGAAGATTCATGATGAAAATTTCAGTTTTGCTGGGACTTTGGAAGAAGTAAACGATAAATCAGACAGTAAGACGTGTTGCCAAGTCCCCGAAGGACCGGCGGTGGTTCGGATGCGATCCGTTTCTGAATTATTGGAAATCGAATCCCCCGGGTCACTTGGATAACACTAGATAACGCAATCAATTAGATAACGCTCCCGTTTCGAAGGAGTGCGTCCGACTCCGAAGGATTGAAACGCGCGAAACTTCCACCTGCGCTTGAGGGACCGCCGGGAACGTGTTTTAGAAAGCCACGTGTCAGTCGCAGGTGCGATTCCTCGGATACACCCGGCCAATTATTCAACGTTTTCAGCGCTACGGTTATGGTTAAGGTTTCCTCGCGCGACTCAACGCGGACTCTTCTTGATTGACTCGAACCATTTCGCCTACGAGTTGCGACAATTTCTTTGGAGCACCACGTGTCCACAATTTAAAGCAGTGGACATATTAAACAGATTTAAGCACATCGGTGTATCAATTTCAGCTTAATAAAATAATTAACAGAAGAAATATGTCTTGCAACCCATGCAAACATTTCTTATTTTGCATAAATAACCACAGTCTACTTATTAGAATGAATACAAGAAAAAATTAATTTGTACATGACTCGTTTCACAATTACTATGTCTGAACATTTTGATTGTGGAAAAAAAACTGCAGTCTATTAATAACTCAGAATGAAGTATACCATATACCAAAATAAATTTCAGTTAAAAATGAAAGATTATATAATCCTTGTAAAAGGATCGTAAAAAAGAAAGGATTAATCTTTCAGCGGGACGGTCAAGCAAAAAAGCGATCCAGCTAAAAATTTATGGATTCGTCACGCCATTAGCGAAATAATTGGACGTCAAAGGTCGGTTTAAAGTCGAGAGTGCCGGTGTGCGTGGCGTAGAGCGCGCGAGAGCAAAGCGGAAAATTTCTCGCCGCCAATCTGCCCGTGCCGTGACTGCGGCCCCATTAACCCAACTATAAATTACCGTGCAACTATGTGACACGGGCACACGCGTCGCGGTCCGAGAATTAGTCCGCGGATTATCTACACACTCTGTAGTCCAGCGCCGAGTGAAAACGATTCGCCAGCATTAAATCAACCGAACGGGCCACATTTTCCCTCTTAACGGTCGCGCCAGCCCGCGAATAATAATTCTACTCGAGCCTTTGTCCACATGGTTGCGCGCGGCAATTTTTAAAACTTCACCTCCCATATTTCAGTCTACCGATCATTAGAAGATCGATCAAGTAGAGTGACCGACCAATGCCGAACAAGTGAATTAATAAAAAATATTCCTCTTAAATGTTCCTCTCTTTTACTTTAGAACTTGAAAATGATATAGCTCAATCGTATACACACGATATTTGATTAAGTGCACTTGTATAAGGTGCCTCTTGTATAAAACACGAAGAATGAACGAAGACCATCTCTTCGAGAAAAATTCACTCCCTGCGTCATAGAAGAATGACAAAAACCTACGAAACAGCTCGAATGGAATTTAAGAGAGCGCTTGTTCTCATTTCCAGCGGAACTGTGCACAAAGGAGACGCAATATTATTTAACGTCTGTGCCTCCGGACTTTACAAAAATGTCAATTTGCCTCGACTTCATAAAATCATGGTTGCAAAAGACCGGAGACAAGCATAATTTCCTACAATTTCAAAGGTTCGCCAGTTCTCCGTCAGCTTTTCAAAAAGACGCTCTTTTTCTTCGTGTCTATTTTTAGCAGTGAACAATGACTAGACCGTATAAAAGGTGTCATTAGCTATCCAGCTAATAGGCTGGGAGAACAAAATCCGCAGTCTCTCTCTGTTGTAGATCGTGTAAATCCTAACGAAGTTCGATTCATGCGACTGTATTGTGAAGAAAGTTACAGTGTTAAACGCAGTTCGGTGTTTTCCCCACGTGTCTAACCGGGGAAGGGAACGGGTTAATAATAATGATTGATAAATACGTTCGACTAGTTCCCAACACATTGCGTTCGGGATGATTGGAACCGAGTTATCGCGATCACGGAGCCAATTATCGGTTGACAGTGTACCCAGCGGAAATCCAGTGAAAGTGTACCCGATTGGAGAAGTTGGGCAGGAAGCGCGTTCCGTCGCGAAGTCGGTGTTGATGTTTGAAAACAAGTAGCACACGGGCACCAGCGTCGGCTCTATTGATCTTTCGGTACCACAAAGCTCCCCGTTCTACATGCCCGTGCATTACACCCGCCTAACGTCACGACCGCGTACACGTTCCTCGACGGAGAGCCCGGTACCTCCCGTGCAATAACGTTTCGCGTCGCGACGGGATTCGTTCGATATGCGAAAATTGTTTGCTCACATTTGAAGTACACGGCCAGGCCGCCGGCGATGATCAGAAGCGCGACCACGTTGAAGAACACCTGGACGAACCGGAAACGGAACCGACGCGTGGTCACGTAGTGGCTGCCCGTCATGTCTCGGATGATCTGAAACCATTTGCAAAAAGGGTGGTCACGTTCACACAAGCTAGAGTTTTTCATGAAAATTAGTAAACATTAGAAAAAAATGAAAGAGAAAAAATTATACTGTATTTGCAAGTAATGTAATGGTGTCTGTAATTTTTTTTATCTTCAATTTCTTAAATGTGATATATGAATTGATTTAGTGCTACCATTTCATAAATATTATAATAGAGTTGTGAGAAAGGCTTTTAATTGAATGACAATTTTAATTCTACCGTATTTAATTCACAAAATACGAATGTAAGGATTTTAATAAATTTGAATGGACAATGTTCACCATGATAAAACGAGCGGCAGTAAATGAAGAGGCAGATCTAAGGAGCAGACTATTAGCAGTAGGGGATGTTAGTGGCACAATGTAATTGGCCGAGAGAAATAGGTGCCCGAACTGCCGCAAATATTGCTGGCCATGTTGACCGAGTGTTCTACTTCGCAAGAGACCCCTTTGTTTGAGCAGTCAACGCACCCACGTTACATGTTGGCACGCACTGCCCGATCCCGATCCTATGTCATCTCATAGATATCGATTATAATTTCCTTGCGGCGGTATCACTCCGTCAAAGGACAAATTATGTCGCTGACAGCCAGTTTCGCCACTGCAATAGAACCGACAATTTTGGACCGGGAAACATATTGAAAAATTCATTTTCCAGGAACGTTGTTTATGGAATGAACTTTCATTTCCTTTTTGTACGACTAACTCGATTGCAGTCCACTGTTCTGTGAACGAGGTAGAGAAAATATCCAAAATAATGTCAGCCATTTTTTTCATCGTTCGACATCTTTCTCTTGCTTCTTTGCTGTAAAATGGCAGACATGAATTTATTAATGGAGACTTACAATAGTTCTAAGTGCAGAGAGTTAAATGTTTTAAGAGAAATCAACAACTAAACAACTAAAACCACCTCATCTAATAATTCCAACATTAAAAGCCCATGGAAGTTTACAGCTTCCAGAGAGCGCAAGCTGCACAGAATTTATCGCAAAGCTTCGAAAACGCATAAACCGGTGTAAAGCCCATTCCCGATATCAATTTCATCAAATGGGACAGCATGTGCTCGTGTATGAAAGCAGTCGAGCCAGGTCAACAGCAGAAACACCGTAACAAAATTATTTTCAGTGCTTTGGCGACCGACGAAGCCAACCGCGGCAGCAAGTAGAATAATCCGGCGTTGGTCGGACACGCTGAAAATCACTGGCCAGAGTTTCGGAAGGGGTTTTCGTAGAGGGGAACCACGTCTCTGTCGTCGTCGATGCGATATTAGCTCGATCGCATTGGAAAGACGTCGGCGATAAAGCGGAGCAATCGTCGGAACGTGGGAAAGCAATGCAATTAAACCGACGATAGGATATAACCGTTACATCCGGTCACGGGATTCTGTATTATCGCGGTTCTATTTTTAGCGTTAATAACGGGAGAGAGGGAGAGAGATCTCGCTTCGAAATGATATCGGTCCGCGACACAGGCTGCCCGTTGTCGCGATATCGCACGCGTAACTCGGAAATGACGTCGAACGACGCGAATTATCGATTCGACGGGGAATCGCGATTTTACGACGCGCCTCCTGTTTCGCCCGTTTCCTCGTGGACCTTTTTTCTTTTTAACGTGACTGTGAAAAATTCGAAGAGTTAGGTATGGCATCCCGGATGTCCCTTATACTTTGCAATTTGCATTTTACTTTTCTTCGAATCGTTAAATTCGATGATACGGACGCTAACGCACGGGTTTTGCGACCTGATCGAGTTACCGGAAGAAGTCGCAGTTTTCTTACAGATCTTTTTTAACGCGATTGAAATTGAACGCTTCTCATATTCCACAATTCGCCTTTTATTTTCAGAAGAATCGTCGAATGCAAAGAACTGGAGGAAGAACGATTTTGATTTGCATTCTGAAATCAAACATTTCGTATGTAACGAAATAATTATTTTTGAGGAAAGTATGGCTGACACGTAGATTGTCATACCATCGACCATAAAAATCATATAAAATCAGAACAACTTAAAACTAAACGGACAGATATTTGTATAATTATTTTCGAGCAACGTACGAGGGGCAAAGTGTGTTTCAAAATGGAAGCTCAAAATTGCAGACCTCCGGTAAAAATGTCTTTCCAATACAATAACTGGAGTATACACATCTCCGAGTTTCCTTTGAGACTGGATCTCGTTTGCTCGTCACGCGATTTAATTATTCTGCGCGGCAAAACCAATCGGTCTGTGCGATCCGTTTCGACGGAACCAAAACGAAGACTGCCGTGCGATTGGTGTGGCCGAGTAGAATCTCGTTTCGGCCGAGCGTGTGTCAACAAGAGATCTCTAGGCAGCCAGTGTTGGCCTTCGGAATCGTTCAGGCTCGGCCGAGCATACGAGCGTTGCAGAACTGCTTGATGCTTGAGCTGCCCGGTTTCTCGCGGGTGCACACGTCCCCAGCGTGGCACGAGGAATTACGTAACGGCGCGGCGTCAAGAAGAAAGGAAACCGAGGGAAGAGAGAATCGATATACTGGCAAACGAGAAGAATTAATCGCAATCGTTCACGCCCGTTCACGTAATCCGTTCGCGCCGATTGGAGTCGAGCTCCTCGTCGCTTACTGGATTAACCAATAAGCAAAGTAACCACATGCTTAGAGCATCGGAGAAAGAGGGGCACCATAGAAATCTGCCGCATTTTACATTTTGTACAGGGTGTACACAAAGTAAAGGTCATCCGTCGTAGGGGTGAATCTACACCTCTGGATCCGTGGCATTTGTAAAAGAAACTTGCCACAAAATTGTGTATGACTAAGAAAATTGTTGTTAAAGTTTGTTTTTACATCCACACCTTCCACTCATCGAGAAGAGAGAAAGTTTGAAGGGAACTGTATGTCCCAAAATAGTTATTCAGATATAAGCTGTTAAAGTTTTTTCAAAGTTTTATTGTGTGGAGTTATGCGTAGACAAAACCTACTACTACAGTCTGCCTTTACTGTGTCACATGAGACAGAACGTAATCGTGTACGTGCTATTATTCAAACCATAAAGTTGTAAAATAATATAAAAGAAAATCTTAAAAGTTTACGCTATGGACAAAAATTTAAGTGCTTAGGGCCTTTAAAGGTTTTAATCCGGCACTGTTCGCTTAAGAGCTCACCTTGTGATGCAGGGAGCTGGTGTTGCCTCCGTGGACCCTGACGATGGCCTGAAGACTGGCTGGGGTGCTCGTTGACTTCGTTATGGCCCTGCCAGACGTCTCCGGCTCCGACACCAACGCCCTGTCTGATCGTTTAGGCCAACAATTCGATTAGAATACTCTTCTGGAAATTGGCTGAGAACGTTATCGTCAGACTGTGGGTCTTTGTGCAAAATATTAGTTCTCTGTTCCTATGTACTCGACTTTACTTAAATATATTGGGTACCCTGTACACACGTTCTCTGGCACGACAAAAACAAATGTGCCGAAATTCGTGTCACGTCGGTTCCCGTGCGCGGCTCTCCGTAACGAACGGAGCCCCGACGATTTTAAATGGAACGTATCAATCTGAATAGTGGATATGATTAATCACTTGCTGACGTGTCAATTTCTCGCGTACAGTTTAATCTTTGCACCTTTTCACGCCCTGTGGTTCGATCTTTCACGGACACGAGCTCACGAGCCGATAGCTTCGACGCCGAAAACAGGCGAAGGGGAAAGACGATCGAACTTTGTATAATCCTAGTGAAAGATATCTAACGTGTCATCAATAAATTATGCACATCCAATGTAGCTTTTAATAAAACGTGAATGAAGGTCTACGTTTGAATAAACCTGTACAGGCCATTTGTATTTCATTAAATAAACTACATTGATTTTTAATCATCAATAAATTATGGATCATTATATCACTAAAAATTGAAGGCACTTTTAATTCAGCTTATAATAAAACGAGAATCAAGGCCTACGTTTGAATAAAGATCTACAGGCCATTTTTATTTCATCGAATCAATTACTTTGATTTTCAGTCAAGAAAAACGCAACGAGTTCCGAAACGATTTACCTGGAACCCTGCCATGTTTATGGGGCAGCAACGGGGCTTCCATGGTCTTGCTGGTGTAGCTGGGCGAGCTGGTCTGGCTGAAACTGTCCGAAGAAACATTGCTGTCCTGTCGGACGCTGATGGGCTTCGGCACCGGACTCTGCGAGATCGTGCTGAGAGGCGGCGGAAGATTCGTCTGCGTCGCCTTCGGCAGTTTCTCCAGTTTCTCACCACAGCTCCTCTCCTTTCGAAGATTGTGCTGTAAAATGCTGCGAGCACGGTCCATCTCCGCCTCGTATTTGCCACGAGACGCAGCTTCCTGGGACTTGTCATCCGGGTGCAGCCGTCTCTCCAGATCCTGCGAGGCTCTTTGCAGCTCCTCATACCTGATTGTTCGAACGAAACAATCGGAATCATTCACGATTGTGTACGGCAGCTATGGCGGGCGCGCGACTCAAAGATTGACTGCAGGAACGGTGCCACGGGAATTCATTAATAGAGTTCCTCTTCCAAGAATTATTCGAGTAGAATTGGACAGTTATCATTTCTTTAAAAGTGATTTTTCCGGTTGGTTGTAGATAAAACAATGTGAAAAGAATTCATCGATAGAGTTCCGCTTTCAAGAATTAAACACATTAAAAGTGATTTTGTTGGTCGGTTGTACAGAAAACAATGTGAAAGAAATTCATTAATAGTGGACCTCGTTTAAGTGCAAATTCATTAAGTAGATGGAACTGAAAAAATTGAACTAAAATAACTTAAGTATAATAATAACATATATGTCGTTTCAGATTAAATAATTTTGCTTGTTCATTTACGATAAACGCTAGAGAACCGCTTCATGAAAAAAGAAGAGGAATAGCTCTCTCGAGGGTTGGAAAAGTGCCACCTTCTTAGCGAGCTCAAGTGCAAATTCGTTTAAAAAGTACGACAGCATGCAAGGATCTTGGATGCACCGAGCAATTACGGTGTTGTGCAGGCTGGGGAAGCAATATCGCCGCTTATTAGAAAATCGTCTACCTGGTGGGCGGCCTCTCCTTGATCGCCCGTAGATTGTCGTCCTCTTCATGCAGCCGTCTCTCGAGTTTCCTCGAGGCGGCCTGAAGCTCCTCGAACTTGCATCTCCTCTCTGTCTCGCGACGCAACCTAGACAGCGCCGCGGACTTGGTCTCATCCTCATGCACAGCCTCCCTCCTAGACGGGGCTAATTTTTCCCGAGACTTTCCGTCCGCACCCTCCTCCAATCCCTCCAGTTTGCCGAGCTTCGACGACGGAAGCCTGTCGAACCAGGGCAAGTGTCGTAACAACAGATAAAAAAAGTTCGGACCGGTCCCCGATTCAATTAACCCCCTCACCCCTCTTCACCATTATCCCCCGTCAGCTGATTTATTAAAAAAGTACCGAGACCAACGTGTCCGCCGACCAAATTGCTACACTCGATACTTCTGGTTATGTGCGCTAGATTCCACTGCCAGTTTCATTAACCTCGATCAGTCAACGAGGTAATCAAACCCAGTAAATTTATTCCTTTTTCTATGCCTATGGTGCTTTTTGTATTTTTCAAATATTTATTCTCGCTCTTGCCGAAGTTGCAAAATAGGAGAACTTTATACTGTTTATTTTTATTGGAAAATTTCAGGTAGGACAATTTTAATGCCGGATTATACATAAAATATTTTTCAGTAATGTCTCCACATTGATAATGTTTTCAAAACTTCCCCGATTCGTTGAACCGTTAATTTTTCGTTCCATTAATCGTAATTTCTGTTACTGTTATTCAAGTATTACAGTCCACATGGTTTATATTTGAATGTAGGAAAATTGTCGATAAAGGTAAAACATAAGTAAGTGATTTTATTGCGTTCTTTCAGATCTTAATTCGGTCCTTAAAAAATGTATGCTCGATGATTAAAAATAGATCAACTTGTCTAAAATTAAGGTAGAGCATAACGTAAAAAAGCATAAACTATTTTTTAATGTACAATATGGTTTTTTAAAATAATGTTTCGTTATGAATTCGGATAATGTCCCAACCTACGGAATAAAGTAAATATTATTGATCCAACCAATATAAAGTGCACCGCTCTTAGACCTTTATTAATATTTCGCAAAATGTAATAAAACAGCAGCTATGTTATTTAATGTTTCATGCACCAAAAGGTGAATTCTTGTTGGCTATATTGTATTCGTGGAAGCGATCGCAAACTTTACTCCGACACTGCCGGACGTGTAATATTATTCCACTTCGTAGAAGATGAGAGAAGCCTGTAACTACGCTTTTCTTGAAATATTCCCTCGCCGAGAGTAATTCCTCCGGGGATATGAAGAACGTCAAGCACGTCTTGAATCCCGCGAATTTCGGTTTATTAACGTTAGTTTAATACACTAACGTGGGACTAATCATCGCTCTCGACTCTAATTGCCCTGCTTTTCCAGCTATTCTCCATTACCCAAAACTTGCCCCGACGCGACGGCTTCGATAATTGCATCGAAAATAGAGCAGGAACTTCTCCATTAGAGGCCGGGAAAGGATTCTTGTGTTCCGCGAGAATGAGAACTGATTGGGATAATTATCGCGGACGTCGAAAGCCTGAACAAATATCTAAACAAAATTGTCTGTCTATACCCCACAAGTATTTGCAACAATTTTTATCATCCGTTATTTTCCACTTTGTCTTCGTTCAATTTAGACATTCAGTGATAACAAAATTAAAATTTTCATCGTTGTCATTATTTTTTATTCAATTCAAGTAAAATATTCAAGTAAAATAAACATGAATTTATTTTGATTTTAGAATCACTTTTTATTTACAATAGTTTCATTAGAGTTCAATAAAATTGTCTTACTTAGAATGGTTTCTTTGAATAGGCTAACTTCGAGTAACATTAAAAATTTCCCCGAACACGACAAGTGAATTGATAATACTGAAATAATGTAGGAATATTTTTCAACCTCGGTTTAGACAGGAAAAAAATTTTTATAAAAAATTGAATAGTTGGATAGTAAACAACACTTTTCTTAAATCTTTCAGCCGCTTTGAATGGAAGAATAACAACGACACTTTTAACGATATTAAAGAACCAGTTATTTTTGATGCTACACCGTCGCACCGGTGAAGCTGTGATTGCAAATCACCTACGAGCGTGACGTGCAAATGAATGAATCGGCCAATCGTGCCAACGACTGTTGAAAGGAATCTCCGTCCTTTCTCGTCGCGGAAAGAAACTCGGCACCCCGGGGACGCGGAAGAGACGCATTTATCTGCCGCGCTTTCTTCGTCGAATGCGCACTAAAGCACACGAATGCTGTAAGCATCGGCGAATTAAAACAGGTTGCCGGTTACGAGAACGGCAGACCAGGCCAGGCCACTTCGAGGGGAACGTCTAGTTTACCCGAACGAGCCCGTAGTGGAGATAAAGTCGAAACTCACGCTTCGTTTAACAAGCTAACAGCATCACCGATACTAATTCGAGCCGAGCCTGGAACACGAGCAGAGCTCGCGAGCACCCAACGCTACCGAGGATCTTCAACTCGACACTAATTTCCATACACTAGGAATTCTAATAAATAATCTCGCTCAGGAAAGTCTTCGACCCAGTTTCCGACTTTCTCACTTTTAGAAGCTACGTTTTATTCAACATTTTATTCCCAGAGATAATAGCTGACTTTATGATGTTCTGCTGCCAGAAGTTTAAATGTGTGTTATGGATTTGTTAAAACAGTGGAACGTCGCGTCATCTCTTTTTGAAGCAGCCAGAGCAGTGTTATTAAATACCTACGGTAGTGTCTCGTAATGGATAGGTCATCCCCACTATTTATTTTGTTCCCACGGCAAGTGCTTACTGTCCGTGCAGAGTTGTGCTAATTCAATTATATTTTAATTCAATTACGCTATTGAATTACATTGTACTTCAATTATATAGTAATTTAATGTACGTCGTAACTGAATTACGTAATTCAAACCTTTCAAGTAATTCAATTACTAAGTATTTTAATCAGATGTGTAATTGAAATACAATATAATTAAAATACAGCTCTCCAAATTATAGTCCAGAACTTTGAAAAAGTGCGATATATTTTTGTTTTTCTTTCATATACTTGTTTAGTGTCTGTGCGGCGTAGTTTCTATTCCTCGTCCTCGTTCATAATCAGGAAAAGAGGGGTTTAAGAAGTTTTCAAGAAAAGTACGGAAATAAAGTTTTCGATTTGGAAAGTGTAAAGACATGTAATATGTCAACGTAATACGGTTTACGGTTTAAGGCTTAAGAAGAAGAGTTAATAAATGCACAAGGAAATTAAGGATTATTAGATAATTAAAAATTAAGAGACAATAGGCTTCCTATTAAGAAGTTGGCTGAAGAATGAAGCTCGATAATTGAGAACGCCTCTCACCTGTTCTGCGCCTGTCTCTGCCGTTCATCCCTGGCCGCCTGATGATCTTTAAACTTCGTCTCGGCGCTCTTCACGATCCTCTCGTGCAGCCTCTTCTCAAGATCGCGAGAAGCCTTCTGCAGCTCCTCGAAGCTCGATTTCTGGCTGAGCTTGCAGCCCTCCTCGAAGTTCGCCTTGTCGAAGTCCGCAACGAAGTCGCTGTCCTCGCTGGTCTCTTCTTTGCTTGAGAAGCTCAACGAATACTCCGGCGTAGTTCTTTGATCATTGGGTCTGACCGGGCCAAGATCGATCAGCTTCTTGCTCTCTTGGACCCAGGAAGCAATCGTAGAGACGTTCGCGGGTGTCGGATCGCTCTTCTGACTGATCTGACTGTCCTGTCTTGTCGATAGCTGTATCGGTATCGGTTTCTCGTTCTTTCTTCTCTTGGGAATGGCTGGTGGTCGCCGAGGAATCGGTGGAGGAGCTACCTGCATCAACAAGTTACACGTTCGAGTCCCTTCCGCTGTCTCAACCCTATTCCCGCACTGAGAGAACCCCTCGAGCCCAATTCAGGGGTGTAAGCATACAGTAGAATGGGACGACAATAGTCGGGCTCGTCGCCGAAACCCTATCGAGATCGAATCTCCAGTTTGGTGGCTCGAGGAAAGTTAAACTGAAGGCGGACAAGTGAATGCAATTAAATCGGAGCATGTGATATCTTGCATTCTTTACAATACAAATGTGAAATTTTCTACTTGTTTATATTATTTTCACATTTATATCGCTGCCGTGAAACAGGTGGAAAATGACGATTTAATACTTAAATGCGAACACAGCAGGAGGATTAAAGAAATGAATAATAAAATGACGAAGACAAAGAGACATCCTCGTTTATTATGTTCTTCTTATTTTGTCTGACAAAAAGTAAGTTGAGAATTTATATTCGATAAATACACAGGAATAAAAGAAAAATGTTTCTAATTCATATCAGAACCATGAAAGAAACTGAAAAACTCTACGGATGTAGAAATGAGTGTTTGAAAATATCATGAAGACTAAAAAGAGGGAGCTAAAGGGATACTTGCGTGCCCTCTACCGATCCATGCGTGTCCATGTGAGGTGTGCGTGTGTGTCAACGTTGATGATTGGCTTGCTGCCCGTGTCCAGATTTATCCGCGGCATAGGAAAAACCGAGGTGTCGGTCCCGGCTGATCCATTAAACCCTCGTTTGCCCAGTAATTACGCGTCCGAGTTCAAGGCACGGACGAACGAGTCCTATGAACCGCGTTCCTGCAGAGAATGTTTCGTCGCTTCTGCTCGATTTAATACGTGCGCACCTAGCTCGCGCGCGCAAGAGAGAGAGAAAGCTACGCCCACCTAGATTACGCCATCGCTTTTCGCTCTGTAGTTGTTAATTCGTGAAATGTCGCGGCGCCACTGCTAACCACTGGGCCCCGCGCTTTAACAACGCCAGTGATTTATCCAACGACCGGTCGAAATTACGTGGGCTTCTTCCTCCCGAGATTCCCTCTTATCGCTAAATTTAGTCGAAGAAGCCTATTTCTGGCCGGAGAGGGTCAAACAGATCCGCCGCCCCTTTCATGTGGAATACTTTCGAACTTCGACGACCGCGCGAACTATTGGCTCGAGTCGCGAATAACTTGATTTAATAGACAACAGCCCCGACCATGAGCCAATAATAAGTTCGCGGTTCCGAAGTTGGCGGGCCGGTGTTGTGTGTTTTGTGAACTGTTTCGTGTCTTGTCCTGAAAAAGGTGCGAGCATGGTCAAGTTTGATGGAAATGTGATGAAGTTAATGAATTGTGGGTGGACAGAAAGAATTTAGCTAGGTGTCACTTAAAATTTCAATCATCCCACTCGGTGGCGCGACGAACGGTCATTGTGTACTAACCCTATTCTAAGTTACTCATGCAGTGCTACGAGTATATTGAACCCTTGCCGTATTCTAACGAGTCATACTCGTGATGAAGATTTTGAACACAGTCTAACAAATATGAATGCAACGCCTTTCTTTTTAAATGAAATAGAATTTGATTCGTTCGTAATAAATATTTAAGCATTAAAATAAATTTAGCCATATACCAAAAAAATATAAGTTTTCTTTTCTCTTCTACGACATTTTTGGGGATAAAGACGTTTTAATCACTGTGACTGTAAAGAAAATGATACGACAAGGGGTTACGGAAACTTTTGGTATACCTAGAACTCTCGCGTCAGGGAACTATTCTAGGCCCTGGGGAAATTTAGTTTTCCTAATACCTTTGGAATTCTGACCATTGGCATTCCTAAGGACCTTGGAATGTGAGCTTCGCAGAATCGTCGAGGTAGATTGGGAAATCTATACTATAATTTAGTAGATAGTAAATATAATTTCAGATTACCGAGAAAATGGAGGGTCTCAGTAGGATATCTTTCACTATCAATATCCAATGGAGAAGAAAATGAAACGTGACTCCTAGAAAAATTCTCTATCGCGTTTCCCACTTTCCGAACGAATCCGTGCGACATTTACATTTTCCGCATTCAATTTCTCGCTGCATGCTAGGCGAAAAATGTCGACGGTCCGCCGATTCAGCCCCATTGGTTTTTCCGTCACGTTTAACCGCACTCTTTAAACAAAAACCAAAACAGTTTCGAATCGACTTACCGCAGGTGCAGCGGAATGGCGTCGCGGTATTAGCGGTGGGACGCCACTTCCGGTAGGAGATAGTTCCGGAAGCAGGGACGTCTGCACCGGCAGCTCGACACTGTGGATTCTGCTCTGTCTGAAATTCGCAGATAAAACGAGCGTCGTCTAAAAATCAACCGCCGCGAGAACGTCCGCTCCCGAAGCACGGTGATCGATAGTGTGTCACGACACTTCGATAACCGTAGGAGAGCCAATAGCTCGCGAGTACGTGTCGATCGTTGAATATCCCGTTGCCTTTGAAGGATCACGCTCTTCAATTAAGTAGCTCGATTCCCCGACTGGCTCTTTGATCAAGTGGATTTCCTTCGCTAGAGTCCCGAATCCCAGATAATTGCCGTTTCATTAATATCGGATGCGTCGCAGTGTCGCGCGCGACAGAAACTCGCGCGGAAGACCAACGCTGGATTCCACCGTGCTCTAACAACCTCATTATTCCAATTATCGCGCGAAAGCCGTTTGTCGCCGCGAACGAAAGATTTCGCGATTAAACGTCCCGCTGCGCCCGCGTGGGGAGCATTCGCCCGGTTTGCTAACTCGCTACGGAAAAGCAAGGGAAACTCAAGAAAAATAGCAGAGAGGTAAACGGATTACGCGCGCGGAAAGTTTCAGAACGACCAGCGCAGTCCGCGGAAATCGCTAAGTGAAACAGCACCGTTGCTTCATGTCCTTTCAAAAAGGATTACTTTTTAATTACCTCGGCAGGCGCGTGGGACTCGTATCGCCGCCATGAACCTCCGTCCCGGACATCTTCATCTCTGCAATCAATAACAGAAAACAAAGATCCATCGTTAATAAACAGATGCTGCGACGGCATTTAAGCGTGCGAGCCGTCCTGCGAAAATGCACCGGACAGCAAACCATAGGCAAATGTTTGCCGAACCAGCGGAAGTTAATTATTTCGCGTAATTGGGCGCGAGAGCGCGCGATTTAAAAATCGCCCTCGCCTCGCCGCGCGGCCTCTGCGAAACACCTACCGCGGAATTGGCAGTACGCATTCCCCGCGAAGATCCTGCGCTTAAGCACACTCGTGCATTCCTTTTGCGACATTCGATTTTTCGTCGGTCGTCGAATGCTTTTTGCTTTAGAGACACTGTCCTATGCTTGGTTTTAATGCCTACCGATTTGTGAAAAATGTAGAGCTTTGTACATGAACACACAGAAATCTGATTTCTTTGCTTTTCGTAAAAGCATTCGCAGATTTATCTGCGTAACTTCTGACATAATTGGCGATTTTTGTGATTGAGTCGGTTTCACATTGGAAGACAAGTTTGAGTGAGACGATGATAAGAGTGTTCGACATGATAATCAAGAGTTTAACATGAATGTGGTACACTGTGTGTATCTTAATATTTAGCGATTGTACTTGTTATTGGTTTTACAGGATTGTCTTCTCTCATTAATTTCATGAAGGTTCGAGAAAGAAACCTGCTTGTTAGAAGACTGTTCAGACTCAACTGCTTTAGACACACACTCTGTGTGTTAAACACTGTTAACAAAATCTAAAAAGAAAATATCTGAAGAATACGAATAAGAATCTTCGAATAGTCTTTCTTGTTGCCAGAACATTTCCTCCCATCCTATTATGATCGCCATATTTTTATGAATACAAGTATACCTCGTTGGATCGCTGTGGAATGGAAACAACTGTTTCTAAATACTGTAAAATGTTTGTTTCTTTTTCATTAGTGTTTGAAAGATATATCTCTTTGAAATAGGACATTACAAATAAAACAGAGTTTACAAATTTATAAGTGTTCAGTGAAAATAATTGAAATTATTTTAGAGGAACGCGTAAGCGAGCGTTAAAACGAAACGATTGAGCTGTTTCATTATTTTGTAAACAAGATATGTAAGGTAGGTATATAATTGTTAATGGACAATAGTGTGAAACAGCTGGCGAGGAAAAGCGAGACACGTTAGGCGAGCCGAGCGAAGGGAAATGAAGATTAAACGGCGATCGAGATCGTTCACAATCGCGACCGGGGCCCGTGACGTTTAACGGAACGAACGGACAGTTTGCGCATAGTGACAGTGCGACTTCGGCTCACTATCAAGTGAAAGCACTATTCAATTTCCTGCTATCTCATCGGCGTGCACCCTTCCACGAGGGTCGGCTCTACCAGACTGCACCGGGAGGATCGATGTGCCGGCACCCGCCCCCGCGTTCTCGACAAAAGCACTCCGCGCGCTGCTTCTCTCTCCCTTTCATCTCCCTCCCCCCACCCTCTCTAACACTTCCGTTTTAAATACCCGTCATTTTCCTATACTCCTTTTATCCCAGCGTGCTCGGACGATCGGCTTCCTTTTTTCCCCCGGTCGGCCCAGAACTGAAAAGAGCAGCGGATTACAATTGAACGACTCTAATCGATGCACCACCGATTTCGCGGAAACGAGTCCTCCGGAAAATGGAATGTATTCAACACTGGGATACGTCTGGCTAAAAATACTTGCTTCCTGTGTCGGTACGTTCATAATTAACCATGATAACGTTTAGCACAATGAAAGGGTATGCATGGACGAGATGGATGGTCATTTTGTTAATAACTCCATCGTTGTACATTTTGCAGGTTCGAAAGTAAATTTGGTACATTTGGTACAGTAGTACAACAATTAATTTAATTAATTTAATTAAATATTTTTGCATTCGACCATCTAAGTCAATAAAGTCTGAACACCGTTCTTGAAACAAGTTGTAAATCCGAATTTAATTAATAATAAAAATCCAGGCAACCAATTACTGTTTCCATCACTGCCTCTCTCGGATTCGGCGAAAAAATCAAATGCGGTCACGTCGAAAAAGAATTGACGTTCGGAAAAGCCGCAGCTGGCGCGTCGCGAATCGGGCGATCGAAAGTTCACTGGATTTGATCGCGCAGCGAAAGCTCGTCACGCGTTCTGGGCAACAGAGAGGGAGGAATCACGGGAAAGCTCGGGAAAGCTCGAAGGGGAAAACAGGGAGAGAGAGAGGGGAGGGAGAGAGCTCCCGGTCGAAATTACACTAGACGGCCGTTTTCTTCGGCAACGGTAGAGAGAAGCCGTGGCGCGGCAGGCAAATTGAATCAATTTATATTGTTGCGGCCCGTTACGCGGCCTCCCCGCCGCAAACTCAATTAATACCGACGTCTGCCCCGGCGACACTTTTCTCGAAAGTACACCCCCTTCCAGCGATGGAAATGTAAATTCTCTCCATTCGCGGCCTCGATATCGAATTCTAATAATTCCAACAGCCCGCACACCGAAATCCTACGGGGCCAGCTCAGAAAAAAGCGAATTACTCGCCGCCAAATCTCAATGGTAAAGGAATAAGCGATATTACGACCTCCGGGGTTTCGAAAGTCAATGACGACGAGGCGAAATGAAATTTTTTGGACCGCCGTAGTTTCGAGAACCCGACATTTGCATAAAATATAGTCGTCGTCGATTTGGCGATTGTGGTTTATTTTACCGTCTTGAGGTTTAATTTAGGCCTGAGAATTGTTTCGTTACCAATAGACTGTGGACTTTTGTGTAAAATAAATTATTTCTTTTGTGAGTAATTGTACGAATGCATAATCAAATTAATATTATTATCACCGTATTGCATCTAGAATCGTTATAGTAAGTAGATTTATTATCGCGTCCAAACAGGAGGAGTTACCAGAATTTCCGATTGCTCTGTTACGTAGTCAATTAATTGCCCAATGAAAATTCCTCCTTGCTCAATGGTAATATCCAAGCATATTTGTTAATAAATCTCTCTCTCTCTCTCTCTCTCTCTCTGCAATTAGAAGTTCGAATCATATAATTTGCGGTCCAAAGTCCGCGAGAGTGGCGACCGCATTTGCTTTCTCTTTTTGCGCGTATTAATGCGCCACGAAGGAAGAGTACACGTGTTGTCGGCCGCCGTTGCTCCACGCTCGATACTGAAAACTGACCGCAGTGTGCTATTGGACCGGCGCTAGTCAATTAGTGCTCCCAAGTCGACGTTGCTTTTAATCATTCCCGCAAACGGGAATTGAATTCGACGGCGCTCCCGGAGCGGCCGCAGTAGAACAGGACCGAGCTTGGTTAGACAGACGCACGATGTTGCCTTCACTTGTCTTCTGCCACTTATGAATTTCACCTCGAATAAATACCGTCTATCCAATCTATCCTACTCACTGAAAACATTTATTCTAATTGCAGCTCTTTGTATATTTTTTACAAATTCTAATCGTTCCTGTTCGATCTTGTAAACTCGAATAAAAATTTTATTTCTTTCTTCAACTTATCTTTTTATACACTGCATATCCTGGTCAAGTCTTCATTGGATTAGTAATACCAGTATTTAGTGAATGGATGAAGGTATGCACGTCTGGACGTTTCGATGTCTGGATTTGAAAATTTGAGACGCGTCATCAAGCCCAGCGTCTTATTTCGACGACACTGTCGGATTACTAATTACCGAGAAATTTAGTGGACGCCGAGGAGTGTTTCCCGGGAACAAGATAACGCATGAGTGGGATGATTTAGGATTAATTGAGAGCGCTGCAGGTTGTTGTCGCAGAGAAGTCCCACGTTCCATCAAACGCTGAGGAACACGGTCGTCGGGACGCCCAATTGTCAACTCGTCGAAGTTGGATTATCGCGACGACGGAACAGTTTTCGGATTAGGGACCCCGGGACCGAAACTTCGGTGTCGCCCGGTTACGCCTCTCGTCGTTGCGGTCGATCAATCGACCGAGCTCGAAGGAAACATCGATGGCCCGGAAAATGCGTACGACGATCGATAACACGCTCGATTTTACGCGGCGATCGGCCGAGACACGTTCACCGTAACGACGCCCACCGAAAAACCAATCGCACACAGGCTAGTACGTGTCTCTGCTAAAATATTTTTATATTCTACCAAAAACAAAGAAGCCATCGCAGAGTTACACACGAGACAGTTTATATTTTTAATCGACGCTCTCTTGACACTACACACATCAATTTTTACACCGATCGGTTCGTTGAAGCTTTATGCATTTTTGAATGATGTAGAAATTCTTCGAGACTGAATTTTAATGTAATTTAAAACGGATGAGAGGGTTTCGAACGTCGAATTTTATTAGCACAAGGAATGAATTTCTACTTAACTCTGTTTCCTCTGTGTTTGATTATGAAAATGGGGATTTGCAAGCCCTGTAGACTTGGCAGGATTTCTAAGGATAACAGAATGCAGAACGGAATTTAATGTGCCTTTGCGTGAATTTTGATCTGTATGGAAGCTGCTAGTACAGGAAATGAAATTCTACTTCGTTGTATGTTCTTCGGAAAATTAGAATTGATGAGCACTGGACTAATATCAGTCTTTGTGCAAGATCAACATTTTCTGGAACGGCTACAAGGGGCAAAGATTGCTGAAGCAATTGCAAGAGGCGAGAAATGAAAATTTTCCGACGCAATTGCAAGGAGCAGGTATCAAATAGAATTTCATGTGGTCAGTTTTACGTTTCGATCATTTCAGTTATTCGTCAGGGAATTTCAGGGTCGAAGTTAAGCGACAGCACAAGGAATATACACATCAGAGCTGTAATTTCGTTCATTCGTGATATGTATTGTCGAAAGCCAGTGGAAATATCTTTGGGTACACAAATACCAATCGCAGCCACGCGTAACGCCGAGCAGAAATGTCGTGGGTGGTCCATGGATTCCGAAAAGACGCTTTGGAATCCCATTGTCTGATAATTGGCGTATCTCACCGGTGAAATCTCGGAGACAAGGGTCGAAAGGACTTCGGGGAGTTCCCCATGGTGATGTTGCCCTTTCGATCCTGGAACATAAAGTGTCCTCGACTGTGGGTAGACTGGTGAATCCGGTTCAACGGACTTCCGTTTCTTCGGACCACTAACAGCTGGACAAAATCAAGTGTATTGGACACGGGTTCGAATTAGACTGGACAGTTTCGAACACTTCGTTAGTGCCCATTGTTTGACAACGAAGATTCTTCTATGTACACGAGTAAGAGTTCGTTACAAACACTCTAGCAAATGTTAACAATGTAGCTTTAAAAATAATCAAGTTTTCATCCAGACTACTTCAGCCCTTTTTCTGATGAATTTTTATCTCGTGTTAAACTTTCATTTTTTCCGTGGTCAAAAAATTTTAGGATCTCGATAAAACATAAATGGAAGTGTACATGAAGGTACGATGGTATTGTACTTTTATGATAAAAAATCTGAAAGTCCTCCTACAGCAAGATTAATCACGGCTAAAGCGCGTTTTCTTATAAGTACATACTGAACCCGTCGCCACTAACAAGATCCTTCTTTAAACAATGAAGAGCGAGGCCGCGTACCTGTTGAATGTATTTAACGCAACACCCGCCGCGCAGCAATTAATCTGATTAAAGTTTCAATAACGTCAGACCGTTGAATCGCGTAATAAAATCGAGCGTTTAGGAGATCGACGGTCTCTCGTCTCGCGGAGGACTCTCAGACACCGAGCCCGGTACGTGTCCAGCAAGCGAATCTTCCTCTTTCAATATTAAACTCCCCTCGAGAGACCTCTGTATAATATTCCTATTCGCCTCGCCGCAAGTTCAACGTTTGCGTAATCGATCCGTTCCGACCCTAACTCTCTCCCGGCCGCAAATATTCATCTTCCTCTTAATTAGCTGCAGCGCGAATCATCCCATACTTTGTCCGAATCGCGTCAAATCGCAATATTTGATCATCGGACGGTACAAAGCATAATTTATCCTTCTATAACTTGGAAAGTGTGGTTTACAGATTATTCAGCATTTGAAATTTCCGGAGATCGATGATAAAAATTGAGACTGGTGATGAGTGGACAGCGGATTATATGCATTTATGACAAAAATGAGTAGGTGTCATTTAAAACAGTAAAAATATTAGAGTTTAAGAATTTCAATTTGACTCTACAGATTGTGTTTTAATTCAGGAAGAAAATTTTTATTTTGCGTAAAGATTCGCTGTGACGAGGATTGATGCTGGAAATCGATTTCGGGGGAAAACAATTTTCTTTGCACAGAACTTGGTTGTTAACGAGCACTAAGAGTGACCATTTTATATTACTTCATAAAAATAACAAGACTATGTGTACCAAAACTTTTGTAATGAACACCCAAAAAAATAAAATTTAGTGTTAACAAAGATTGTGTGTAAAAGTCTAATTAAATTCAGCCTTGTCGTGTTCCTAGGCTAATTAGGATAGTCATCTTTAACGCTCGGCAATTTTGGAGTAGCGAAATATGCTAAACTGTATTGTGTTGAGCAATGTTTGAAGTGGAATGGAGCCGAAATGGAGAAGATTGGGGCTCCCGATCGTGATCTAAGTGATCAATGGAAGCCCTGACGAGGTTTCCGTGTCAGATCAAGACGTCGCCGGGCATTTTCATGGAAATTCGCCGTCTCCCTCGGTTTCTCGGACTTGTTTACCCGTTTCTATCGACGGGCAGATTCTATCCGGCAGGAGGATCGACGTTATCTGCATCCCGGGCGCGGACCGACAGCGTAAACTCAGCGATTTGCATGCGATTAGGCATATAGAGCGTATCGAGAGAACTCGCCTCCAGCAATCCTGTTCCTTCGATCTGATCGGCAGAACGGCTCGACAGACTCCCCATTTTCCACTGGCCTTTTTTCCCTCAGCTTTTCCTCGACCCCGCGAACACAAATCCCCCCACGAGGTGTATAGACCGGCAGATCGGTAAATCCTCCGAGCCACGCCAGCATTCGGGGAACTACAATGGATAACTGTACGCCACCGAGAAATGGGAAATATCGATCGGGACCGAAACTCGAAAAACTCCGGCTTAATTGGTCGCGATAATCCTGCGAAATATTTCCTGCGGAGCCAATCTTGCGACATATTTTTCAACGAGAAAGTCCCGAGCTTTTTGTCGAATCGTTCGTGGAAAGTATACTTTGCCGAATGAATCTGAGAAATTTTTCATTAAAACCTTCCCGTGATGTAGTCCCCATTAAATTGTCCCTGAAAAATGTTTCTTGTAAAAGTCGATCGTAGACTATATTTTTTAGAAAAAAAATCTAATATTCGTTAATGAAACGATCCTGGGGGACACTTCTTACCAAATCGACTCTGAAAAATATTGCTATGATACTTTTTGTTATATTTCTTAAAAAGTCAACCTCGGAAACATATCTTGTTAATTCTAAGGGACATTTCTTATTTACACATCACATATTCTGAAATATCTAAAACAATTTACAAAAGTGAATTTTAGAACTATCGAAAAATTGTGGCCTTTAGCTTAAACGTTGTAGTAGAGTTTACAACGACCATATGGTAAAAGAGAACATAAAAAGAGTAATAACTATTTGTAAAAATAAATGGTTTTTATTAGACATTCTTCCAGATTTAAATTGTAAATAAGGCTAAGAGGTAATTTTTTCCCGGGATTACGTCATATGCATAATGCTCTCTCCCCATGAAAGCAGCAATTACGGCTAAGTGAGCAAGCAGAGATTGTTTATTACGAAAATAACTAGTAATTCGGTTAATATCCTCAGTGCCAGGGTGAACGAGGATCCTCTGGTGCTTCTCCCTGCTCCCCTATCCAGGCTGGCTGCAAGTTTATTTGCTCTAGGAGCAGTTTCCGACGTTCCGTCGGGTGCTGTGCCAAGCATTGTCGAGGGGCACTGATCAAGCTTCTTGACAATGGCTGCCGGAACGGTAATCAAGCTACTTAACAATGCCTAGCTCGGCACGGCGGAAATTGTTTTCACAACCGGAGCGAATGAACATCACAACCGTTCTGCTCTCGAAAGAGCACATTTTCATCCACGAGTTCACGCTCGTTAAAAATAATAACTACGAACCGTGGCTTCGCACGCAGCATTTCACAAAATGAATTACTACGTGGAAATAATCGTTCCTGCAGCACTAAACGAAAACTGTAAAATATAGACAAACATCATTGCAGACTTGTGTAATAATTCGAACCACCAAATCATTCCTTTCCAGCAGAGTAGGACAATAATCAACTAATATTTAAAAATGACTAATAGTCTTTTTGAATGTTAGCCATAGCAAAATAGTCATTAGTAAAAACTTTTTGATTAGTTAGTGATAAATAAGTGGAAAATAATTAGTCACAGCTCTAAGTAATCGTTAGCTATTGCTTATTAGTGAATTAGTAGTTGATGATCAGTCATCAATCTTTAGTCATCAGTCACTATTGTGCGATTAACATACATTAATATTATTAATTAGTTATCAGTAACTAATCAACAAGTTCTGACTAATGACTATTCTACTATGACTAACATTCAAAAAGACTATTGGTCATTTTTAAATATTAGTTGATTATTGCCCTACTCTGCTTTCCAGGCAATATTTCACTAAACCAATTACTACGAGAGTATAATCGTTCCCGCGGAAATATAATTGCAGACAATATTTCACTATGCTAGACACTAAGCTAACAGAAACAAATAAAAATTCTAAAGTTTAAACAAACAACACAATTTTTTATGTCATTCAATAAATATAAATTCGCAATCGCCTCTGAAAAATCAATTGAACGTACGTGCAGCAGAACACGATTATCTTCATTGCCTGACCATTGCTCGCTGTTTCTACTTCCTGATTATTCCGATATTGACACAGCTTTTTCCCGGCCTGAAAATGTCACGTTATTATCATCGACGTTCAGTGGACACAGATTTTAATAGAGCGAAATCCGGATTTAATATTTTCTATTTGGCTTAGGAAAAATATTTGCCGATCCAGCGAGCTTCCGTCCGGCCACATTTCTCGCAAATTAAATCTAAAAATATCGCGTAAACATCCGTTAAAAATCCACTGGCTTTCGGAGAAAGCAAATAAAAGTAAAATTCTCAGCTTTTATTTTGGGGAGGATGAATCGTTTATGGATTCCAGCGTGACATTTCGCGGAATTTATTTATTCACGTCGGAGGGCAGCCACGCGCGTTCCTTCCGCCGATGGAAAACGGCCGTGGCTGATCGCTCACAGAAATTTAATCCGCACTGCGATCCCCCAGCCCCGTGACTGACAATTTCATCAGAGCTGCCCGCCAGATAGAAAATAAACCCGTCTCGCTTTCTCTCTCTTTCCGTCTCTCGCGGGGACCAGCGATCATAAATCACCGAAGAAATTCGGAGGTCATAAATCAGCCTACAACTTTCATATTTATTTCACGCCTCGCGATCGGTCATGCGTGGATATCGCGATACGTGGACGACCGGTTGCAGCCTGCGCTTGCTGACAACCTATTTTCAGTTGCCAATCCTATCGTCGAAATTTGCGGCGGGCAAACGCACCTGATTGGAAGAGGATACTTCTTTCCCGGTTAAGTAAGAACAGTGATTTTTTAGCATTTTCTACAAAGAAACAAAAATAGAATTATTTACTAGTTATTTATTAGTTCTTATCGCTTGTGGAAAAACAGGGTGTAATTGACAAAATATATACAATGTTTTCCAACCTGTTGTACATCAGGTTACACAACAAGGAGATAAAAATTGGTCTATAAAAATGAAAAATTACATAAACATCTGCCAATACCGTCTTCATCCCTTACAAAAGAATGAGATACACGCGCGATGTATAAAAATTGAACAACCCTTAAATTGATCTTTTCACTGGACCAGATCAATTTTACCGAACAAGAATGAACTTTAATTAAAACGAAAACAAAATTTTGGAGATAACCGGTGCTTCATAAAATTTAGTACCGCAAGAAGGTCCTGTCGGCGCCAAGTTTTAATATCCCCAGAATACAAAGAGCCGGTAAGGGGATATTTTACGAGGACAATGATACCGTTCGCTACCGAAGCTCGAAACTTTTATACAATCGGTTTTCGCTACTTTTTTTTTAATCCGCCATTCATAGTCCAGTCATTACGCCGCCATTTACACACGTTGTAATATCGGGAAAGATGGAGGGCGACGGTGAGTGACGCGTAAGACGCCAGCTCGAGGCGGCTGGTTCGATCAACCATTTATGTCAAGGAAGAGAACCGGGACGACGCGACGCTCTTACCGCGTGAATCCATCCTGCTGAAAGGAGCTGTCATCTATTTACTAGCGCGATCAAAAGGGACTCGTAATCCACCGCCGTTGCTTCTAGGAATGCTGGAAATCGGACGCCCTTATATTCCCTGCTCGGCGTGTTGACCTCTTGTACGACAGTCAAGGAGAGATTCATGGACGTGCTGATTATTCAGAGTGGGTCCTCAGACGTTTGCGCCTGGCGATATTATTAACTATTCAACCCTCATTCATCCCTTACATTTGCAATCTGATTTGTTGCCGCGTGTTAAATTGATACAATGGTACGAAAAATAATATATTGGTAAAAATGGATAGATTTATAAATTTATTCTTTAACGCTAGAACTACCAGGTCCTGATACAAGGGGCGTGAAGACTTACAGAAAAGGCTTACACAGGGTGCGAATTACGACGGCGAAAAAATTCTGAAAAAGATAGAGTAAGGGCCAGAAGAAGTAAAACCGAGATAATTGTGTGAATCGGTGAAGATTATCGGAACGTTCTCTCGATACTCCGGGGCTGGTGTTTAGGGGTTGTTACTGCGCCAGCCGGAGTCAATCGAGTGGCAAAGATTTATTTCGCCTCGACAAGACCGTCGAGAACGAAAAGCTCCGAGGCTATTTTCTCCGAGTATAGAGGATCATTCGAGGAGAAAGATAGAAAGGCAGCGAGAAAGAGAACGATCGGTTGTCTCGAATGCATTCGTAATTCAGCCGATCGACGTGAAAAGGAACGTCCGATACGTTCGATCAAGCCCTAAAAAAGAGGACACGTCTCTCAGACAGCCCGTAATATCGGTCATTCTCATATCTCGCCGCATTTTATAATATGACCCCACCAACCTTTTCAGCCTATATTGGTCCGGCATTTTTCGTCCGATAGAAAACGTCGAAGGAACCAAACCCGAAAGCATCGATACTCGTGCTGGACCTTTTAAATGCGGTCTGCCCTTTGACCGAGGGGCTACATGTTGCCCAGAAAACGAGGAAATAGCGTGATTTTACACGTTCCATCGAGGAGGGTCCTTCCCAAAGTCCTCCATTTTCGCATTGTCGGTGTGGAAAATACGGAAAAAGGATCTTCGCTCCTCGACACCCCGTCGACCCTCCCTCTACCTCTAACCCGTGGTCTGATATGTGCTAATCTTAAAATTATAAACTTTTTGCGAAATCGATACATTAGTATTAATTTTTTAAATATTTTACAAACTTGTAGCTGCCATGAACGCGTCAAAATCAGCTGTCTAAAACTATTAATACTTGTTTAGAACCAAGTTGTACACTTCATAATTTCTTCATAATTTAAAAAAATGAAGTAAAAATTCTTCACGCGTCACTATGAATAAGCATTTTTTCGGAAAACCGCGACGATTAAAGATTTAACGAAATTCCTCCGAGACGATCCATTGCGTTGATATATGAATTTTCGAAAGATTCTAGAAATAGGCTAACGCGTTGGACGAATAACGCAGGAGGATTAGTATCGAAAATTTGGACCGACTGCCTCGCGAGCTTCACGGGACCGTGTTACGCTGCAAAGAACCTGGAGATTGACAATATTATGCTTAAAGTTAATTTCTAAAAGGGACTGTTGCCGGGAGCTCGACCTTAACTTCAACTTCTCCCTCGAACGAAATTCTCCAGACGGCGGCGAAGCAGTTTGTGCTTCTCGAGTAGTAAAATAACGACTCGGAGGCGGACCTTTCGTAGAAGGTAACGCGATTAAACGCGATCAAATTGAAAGGAGAGGCGGATCTTGTCCTTTGAATCTGCTTGCCCTGGCGCGTGCTGACCCTGGAGAGGAAGATTTAATTTCAAGCAGCTTTGAAACTCGGTGACACTTTTCCGCGGCAGAAAGAATTAATAACCTGACACGTTTTTTAATTTCAACTCCGGTCGGCGGCGTGATCGACGGTTCCTCTAACCGAATAGAAATTGTTCGAAATCGTCCCGTCATCCTAACCGTCGATATCCTGGCCCTGTTCCGCGGGTCTTGCACCTGACGTTCCAGTCATTCCGTTCGATTGCATTCCTGATAGGCGACACCCCGATTATTCGACGTTCTTTTATGGATTAATCGACAAGTATTAAAATGAAGTCGAGTATACCGATGAAAATCCATGAAAACCTGAATTATACTGCAGAATCGACAGAGAAGAAGCTGAAGACACATCAACCCATTAACTCTGGGTTCCCGGGGTTCGTAAAAATGACGAGTTCTAATATATCTAATTAGGGTAAGGTTGCTCAAGTCGTACCCCTTAAAAAAAAAACCGTATAAAACTTAGGATTTATCAAATAAATAGAAATTAAATGTGTTATTCAAAACTTGTATTCGTTTCGACCAAACGATTATGTAAATTCTACTGAATTTATATTTAATATAAGGAACATAATTTTATCAATAATTTACTTGCAAGATTAACTACCAAATATATGCAGAAAATTGTAGTAAAATTATACGTAAACCAACTTGGTTGACTCATTGTCAGATGTATATTTGGTTGCCGTTGCATGTGCTGTAATTAAATGTATCAAGCGAAAAGAAACGCTATCGGTCACCCGTATGCTTTTGTTAAGTGTACCGGTATTCCCATTGTGTGTTGTAGCATTTGTTATCTGTTTCAAAGGAAATCGATCTTCAACATTGTTGTATTACGAATTTTATGCAGGGTGCGGCGGAAATCGTAGTACAACAGGGCATGGGGGTGATTCGAAGCTTCGTTATGGCTAACCAATTCTACTTTCTGCATATACTAAAGCACGCGTATAACGGAAAAATGTTATACCTTTTTTCGATTTATTTTTACATGGAGAATCACCGCCTACCTGGTTGTACTACGATTTCCGCTGTATATTTATGACAGAAATGACCAGATAAAATTTAAAACAGTAGAAAAATATTCTAAATAAAATGAATTTCTATTTACCTGCTTGTCCAAATTTAATAAAATATTTTTTACAAGTTAACTGGTACACCTCGCCATTTCTAAGCAACGGGAGTAGCACTTTGAGGTTCCTGGATGTGCCAAGTGTGTATTTAACATCAAACAGATCTCGAGACGTTAGTATACGCTTTTAGAGATGTTTCCGTACGGTAAACTCGCAGAGAATACTCGATAAAACGAGTAAGAAGTAAAAGTTCCCTCGCATTTTCGATTTGTCGGTCAGTGTTCGAACGTTGTGGAGGAAAAGTGGAGGAAAAATTGAAGGAAAGATGTTCGAGACGACGTCGCAGGGAAACTGAGATCTATTCGAATATCCTTTCAACCGCGAAAGCAAGAAATATAATATGCCCATTTCATTGTCCACTTTGACCACTTGAAACTGGCGATTTAAAATTCTACATTCGGAAATTCTTGTATCAAGACGGAAATGACCAGGGTAAATGGTCAGCTTCGCTCACTTCAACTGATTTAATTTTTATCGGGTATCGCGCGCGCGCGCGCGCGCGTACGCTTATGAAATTGTGAAACATCGTAAATTCACTTCGACTAATTTTTGCAGAAAGATGAACAAGATAGTCTATTTCACCCACCTTAAGTTACTAATTTAATTTTGATGAGTAAGCTCATAATTTTGTGAGAGACTGTAACTACCGAGTCGAGTTATTCGAAACGATCAATATTGCTCTCTATCGCCGAACAATATCGCAGCACAAACATCTTTCACTTAGATGTGTTTGCCGTCGTATCAAAAGGTTTAAATAGCCATCGATGCTAAACGCAATATCGTTAATCTACTTGTACTCGATTCGCTCGAGCGTTATATACGTTACACGTAAAATCGCTTGTTAACCGAACAAAAGTGGTCGATCTACCTTGCCGCGATCGCTTCGCAATACATAATTTCCCCTTTTCAATAGATTGAACGACGCCCAGTAATAAACTAGGGGATCTCTGCGACCCGACGCGACAGTTACCAACGATTTTCGATGGTTCCTCGACTGACAGACAATCGCGCTGATTCGGATGATCGAAATATGGCAACTGTAACGCGCTGACCCATTAACCCGCTAAACACGGAGAAAAAGTTAATTCGCTGTTTCATCTCGACATTATTTTATTTATTTTTAAGATATTCACGAATACTTTACGATCGTATTCGTCGCTTCAAAATCTTGGGCATTCTTCACCGAATACTGTACAGTGATATACATAATCGATTGTATTAACCATAATTAACATATGTCGTCTGTAATTTAAATAAAATCGAAGCAATTAAATGACTACTCTCGTAGATCATGTGTAGATTTGGTATATGCGATCGTATCTCTGGAAAAATCAGTTTTCAGACCCGAACAAATAAATCCTCCATGGAAGTATGGATGATATATGGGTGACAGCAATTAACCTATCGTTCACTTTACACATTTCTCCAAATTGTAACATAAAATTCAGATTCCTTTGATAAATATCTCTGCTTACTATCTCCGTTTACACTGCTAGTATTGCTGCAGATAAACTAATGTAGTTTCTACTAGTATGTAGGTCCAACTAATAAGTCAATCATTCATGATAAACACATAAAAAGAGATACTTGGACGTAAATAATCTTCTTCTACAAAATTTTTCAACAAAAATGATTCGATTCGCAGTCACTCACAGATATATCTGGGACTGAAATAGGTAAATGATCAATAACTCACCTGTTCCTCGAAGACGGTCCCCAGTTCTCGATCCCGTCGCCCTTAAAGTAACCAGAAGTCACGGTAACACGCGGTCGCGAGGATCTGTTGACCACCCATAGCCAGCGCTGTCCACAAAGCTTCTCCTCCCATCGGCGTCTTCATTCTCGATCCACAAACCAATCAAGCAGCTTCTCAATCAACTGAATCAGCTCCGTTCGATCTTCATCGAACGCGGACCGCCATCCCCGCTCTCGATCCACCTCGGGTGATCGTCCTGGTGCCAGGTGATCCTCAGTCAATGACTCCCTCGAGATCTACCGCTGTGTCGATATCCACGTTGCTCCTGGATCATCCACCGGATACATCGATCGTCGTACCCGCAAACCCACAGCTCAAAATAAAAAATATTCCTCCAGTCGAAGCTGATGCAGAATTCCTACTTAGCGGTTGCCGATGGATCTACGAGATCTAGAGTCTCCAGACTTGGGACGTTGGCTCTCGGACTTCTGGCGATCAATGGTGATTGTGTCGAGGATGGACGTTAGGATAGATCGAAACCGGAAGCGTCCTGGCACCAGGACTCGCCGATCCTCCGCGATCTCTTGGCCCCTGCCCGCAGGAATCGAGAATCGTCGTTGGCTCGGAGCACACGTGGAGCGAACGTGCGTACTACGTGCGTGGGTAGTAGCGTACTACTGAGTTTCACGCTCGCGAAAAGCCAATCCCGACTCACCCCCACCAAACAGCCATCCGAGCACCCTTCCAGAACCCAGCTTCTAAACCCTTGTCCCCCCGACACCCTCTCTCTCTCTCTCTCTCTCTTTCTCTCTCTCTCTCCTGAAAACGAGCTTGCGCCCCAGACTTTCACCAAACGCTCATCTCTCCTCCTTTCTCTTTCTCCCGCTCGCTCGCTTCTGTTTCTCTCGACCATCCAACGACTGCCTCTCTCACCCTCCTTCTGTCACCCGGCGACGCTTTCTTTTCCCGATTTCCTCGGCGTGTTCCTCGCGGCACTGACACCACCACAACGATTCCATCGCGACATCGTGCAGCTAATGTTGCTTCTCGACGCTCGTTTCTGTTTCGTCAAGTTCCCAGCAGAAACCTGCAATTCGCTGATGTACCTCTTTCTCCGTTCTTCGGGGTTTCGGCTTCCCGAGGACCTCTTCTATTCTGGAGATTTTGGTTCTTCATTTTCTTGGGTTAAGGGATGCGAGATTTTGATTAGTCGCGACAAACATTTCTTCAAGAACATTTCCAATCTACGTGATTTCGTTAATTTTACTGGGGGAACTGAAATTTTCTTCTCCCGGAAAGTGTTTTTTCTCGTTGGACTCTTTGATTTGAATTCGCGGTCCTCTGCCATAGTAATTGTCACTCTTTCTCTCTTCCTTTTTTCGTTCTCTTCAATTTTTCAAAGAATCGAAGTTCGCCAAGATTCTTTTTATTTTTTCGAGAAAGCTATGCTGCTAGTGCATTTGCATATGGAGATTTGATTTTTCTTTCCCGGAAAGTTTCTAAGTTTCTTTTCTTATTACCCGACTGGAAATGCATTCTTGGTTCTTCGCCACTGTGATTGTTACTCTGAATGCGCTTTCCTGTTAATTGAAGCTTCGAGAAAATTACGGTTGATCCTTTTTTTTCCTCGGAGGCGGATGCTTCTTCTGAAAGCGTCGTTCCTCTGGGGATTTGATTTTATTCTTCTCCGGGAGGTTTGTCAATTCTTTTTGTTTGAGAAACCATTTGTGGCACTCTGTCAATCTGATTGTTTCTCTTGACTCTTTATGTTGATTCAATTTTCCGGAGGATCGACGTAATTGATGAACGATCCTCTCCTCCAGAAGAGGACGCTAGAAGTGCCTCTGAAGATCTTTTTTTCATTAATTTCCATCAATCCAATTGTTATTCGTTACTCTCCTCTCCGTTTTCCAATTTCCAGTAATCAGAGGTATTTACTGACGTTTAATTATTTTGTCCTTTAATTAAAGAGGCTACTGGAAACGACTTTACATCTAGACAATTCATTCCTCGTTTTTCAGAAAGGTTGACATTTTTCCTTCGGCTTTATTTTATAGCAAAATATATCTACAGGAACAAATGATAAAAAGAACCGTCTCCAGTGTACTTACATTCGTTCCACTCTGATCTCAGAAATGGTTCAAAGGCTGCCTCTCCTATTATTCGATCGAATCAGATTGTTGCTCCTGGCGTTTCTCTCAGTTTCCTCAAGATCGAGGAATTCGCCGTCGATCGATGCTTCTTTCTTTCCTCGAAACAAAGAAACTAGAAAAGCATTCCTGCCTCGGGGTGTTTCACTCTGTCTAGGAGGTGTTCCAGGGTTGTTTTTGTTTTATTGGACTCGTATACAACCCTAATTGTTGCTTCCGGCGATCGATTCGTCACGTTTCAGCAAAACTCTTCTCGGCGAACTTGCCAGCTACACGCGAGAGAAACTTCTCGTGGAAAACGATTCCATTTCGAAGAAGCTTTGACGTATCCTTAACGAGGTCCTTCCTTAAATCAATCGTCCGAGTCCTCGGGGTGGTTCTCGGCCTCTTGATGTTCGATAAGCTTATCGATTCGAAATAAATCAGAAGACTCCTCTGGGATTTTCCCTGGTCGTTTGATTCGGCTTGTCGCGTTACTTAATGATCCTCGAGCCGTTTCGATTTCGAACATACTGGTTCCCCGCTTTAGGGATGAAAAAGCACAATAATCCGGGGAGAAGGGTAGAGTTACGAGTGCCGGTGGTCTCCTGGCGATAAGTCTCGGTACAAAGGAGAGAAATTAGGAGAGAAAAATGAAGTTCCAGTGAAAGTCGAGGACCGAATGTTAAGATAAACGAGCGAGCAGCGCGGCCGGACGAAACGAGAAGGGACAGGGACAAACGATCCACCGACGGCCTCGGCAGCGAGAGAATGATAAATACCACCGACGATAAATATACCGACGTCCAGAATTATGGATCCTTAATGTCTAGCAAACGAAACGTCCCGCCGTACCGCGCCGCAGAAGATTTTCAATGAAGCAAGTCGATAACTTGATCGGCGTTCGCTCGACCGCTGACAAACTTAGAGAAATAAGAATGAAATAGGGGGATGATCCGATAGGGCTGGATCTTTGAAATGAACCCAACAATTGAAATTCTATTGAAAGGATCCGAAGAGGAACAAGTTCCACGGCGGCAAGTTCCGGAATACAAACGAAGACGGGAAAACTGGGACGCGCTGAGAAATTGTTCAAGTTTGCAGAAGTCTTCCCTGCTACTGTTACTGTGTCAAATAGACAGCTTGTTTGCCGCTGCGAAATCACTTTGCCACCTTTTTTCTCCCGGCAGTAGCGGGTGAGGTGACACGGGATTTGATGAAAGTACTTAGCTTCTTGGATGCAGGCGAGATGAGAATCTGAACGTGATGTTCGCGAACATCTGTGCCTTCACGGATCCTCTGAAATCGTTATTCAATATGCGAACATAGTCGATACAATCTTGAGGAAGTTCTATAGGAACGAGAGAAACAGAAAATTACTAGGAAATTTACCCCTCTTCCTTCATTTTGTTAAATTCAGAAAAAGAGGATGTACGCCAAGATCCGCACCTAACTGAGAGCTTTGTGCACCCTCGTAGGATGACAGGAGTCATCACTTAGGCCAGCAGGATCGATACTCGGCCCAATAAATATTCCTGAGATCTTGAGTCACCCGAGGAGCGCAACAATGCACCGTGAAAAACCAGGGAGCAAAGACGTCATGATTCCGCGGTTTCACTCTGTTCCACTCATCTCTGCTCTGTTCAGCTCTGTTCTGCTCTGTTCCTATCTCATCCAGGGGTGGACACAAACGCCGGTTCCGGGAGTCCCGAGACCAGACGACGGCAGCAAAGTTTTATTTGGCTAGACTGGATGGCGCCCTGGCTCCGGCTTTTGGCCGTTATCGCGGAAGGGAGACTCTCTCTCTCTCTCTCTCTCTCTCTCTCTCTGTCTCTCTCGCTGTTTCTCTCTCTGAGCAACCGACAGAATTATTGGCAAAAGGGGCTGAAGCCTAGAGAAGGGGTGAGCTCGCAACGGAAGCAGCCGAGAAGGGATCAAGTCAGACAGATAAAACATTTATTGTTCGAAGGGGACCGCTGACGGCAATCGGCGAGAAGGGAAACGACCTACAAGCATAATTACACTGAGGATGGAACTCTCAGTTACCAAACACTGGGATGTCCTCCCGATGAACCAATATGGCGATGGAAATTTTTCTCGAATTTTCGGAGAAGATTCTGTATGGGTAAACTTGCTTAGCTATTTGATCTTGCAATGCAGTTGCGTTTAAATATTTTTTGGAAGGTTCTATTCTCGCCAGTATTTCGATACCCCACAACGCGATTTCCATCGAGTCAATCATTTCCTAGAACCAAACAGGTCAGAGGGATACAATGGCCGTGTTTATTCGAGAAACGCGATATTGATTCTGAAATTGCGTTGCTCTTAATTAGGATGAAGCCTGACATCCATACATTTGTGAAGCTTTTTGCGAGAATTCTCAAAGCAATGATTGTCCACTGTGAAAATCTATTGGACTAATTGCTAGATTCGATTAACCCTTTCAAACGCAGCTAAGCAAAACACTATAGAAATTGTCGCTTAATGCTCCGAATACATTACGGAACAAAACAAATAAGATGAAAATATTTATAGAAACAAAACCACTAGACTGTGGTTTTAAAAAATGAGTAGATAAAATATAAAACTGTGAAGACACTCAAAGAATTCGAGAGAGTTACATTATTTTTGTCTTTACCGAAATTATCGAAAGAAAAAGATTGTTTTCATTTCATTGCTGTTCCTCGCAGCTGACTTACAAAAATTTTGGATTGTAGCTCCACACTCTACAAATCGTACTACGGGTCTGACTTCACCGAGAAAAAAGGCTGTCTCTAGTACTCAAAGGGATGAAGGAGGACAATTAAAGCAATTATGCAGGAGCTATAAGTGAAAGAGGGGTTATCAATCGGTGAAGAGCGTCGATTGGAAATCGGCACGCGAGCCCGATCCCGCGGCCATTCAGACGGCAGATTACATTGCGTTACGCCGTTGCACAACGTCGACGTATATTTCATTGGCGTCGGTAGGACCAGGGACGTTAAATGGCGTCCCGTGTACACGGCGAGCGGTGCATCGGCGAGAGTGCTCGTTTAAACGAACAGAAACGGCAGGAGCTTGGTGTCATGCTGTCCAAAACGGATTAGCGAGGACGCTGCGATGACAAATGGCGAGCCGTTACGCTCGCGAACCCTACATGTAGATTGTTTCGGGTTTTCTATTGTCTCGGACGGCCCGTGTGCGGCTGATCCTCGGGGCGCGTCCATTTTCCATAATCTCCCCACGATCCGACCTGAAAAAAGAACAACAAATTATTTCGGATATGGTGATTGTGTTGATCAAAACCTCAAACAATAATCCACCGAAAAATTCACTACGATCAGACACTCTTTCAACTCATTTTTGTCGACATTTCGCTTTGTCGTTCAGTGACCTTTGATCATTGATCCAGAAGACGATGCTGTTGAAAGCAGTTTAATAATTTCTCACGAGTTTCTTCGTATTTCCATTACGTAACTATGAAACACATCAGAAATGGTTCGTTTTGTCTCCTCCGGTACATCTACCGCAAACATTGTCGACCTAAATTGATAAGATTCGAATGCGATGATGCACATAGTATGTTCGACGAGCAAACGAGGGTAGATTAGAAAAGGAAACGCATCGGGGAATTCTTTATCCGTTTGAAAGAGAAGATCGTCCTTTGTCGACAGATTAGAACACGGGTAGAGATGCGGGACGATTTTTCTCACGAACTTAGGATGATATCCGCCTATACATATATGACATCAACTGGAACGGATAGGTGGTACATACGTATATGGTATATTCCCAACGGCAGAGATAATTCGACGACGCTTTTGTGCTTCGAAACGCTATAAATTAAGCTAACCTATCGGAAAAGCGAATTCCCTTTTGTTGCGGATCGATGAACGCGGGGAACCTCGGTTTTCCGCCGAAAATCGCGGACAGAAGTATCTCCTTTAATTCTATTCCTTATTGTCTTCTGGTCCCTACGTGACCGCTTTCAGGAAACATCCGCGAGGATTAACGGCAATTCTCCAGCCTTCGTGTTCACTCGACCGCATATCGATAGATTATTGGTCGATTTCATTTTCGTTCCTTTTGTCTCGTCTTCGTCCGGCTCTCCACGCTTCTGAACTAATTGATAGGAAACCCGGTCTGCCATGTGTCCGCCCACTGCACACGAAGCTATTCCAACGCTTTACTTATCGGCAATTTGCAATAGTCCTTAAATGACTTGAGATACGTGTCCATCTGAGAGTTTCTGTCGATAGTTACCCTCGAGAGAGTACTCTCAATTTGCGTGTCCATTTGAAAGTACTTCAGAAATTTTTTGCTTCCAGAGATTGACGTGAGAGTCAACTCTCGGAAAATCCTCTCGGGTGTGTGGCCATTTGAATTTCAGGCGTGTACGTCTCAGATGAATTTCGATAGTTACAAGAATACTCGCGAACAGAATGAATGCGCCAAAGTTTGCTGCAATTGTTGCAATATACGTAATAAGAAAAATCGGTATATAAATATTTTTAAATTGAGGATTGTCTGACTTCTCTGATTTATGTATATGTATAAATATATAATGGCAGAGAAAATTAATTAGAAGACTCTCAGCTATACGAATGGCATTCGAGAGAAAAATTGAACGTGTCCATTTGCGAGTTTCAACTTACTGTTCGCTATCCGAGAATTTTTCGTGCAGCTCTCGGCTAGCACTCTCAATGCCGTGTACACTGACGTATTTCACTCTCGAGAGTAACTCGCGATAGTTCTACAAAAGTTGGTGATCAGTGAATAAGTTGACCCATTAAATTTCATTTCCCAGGAAAGGAAGGATTTACGATTCGATTAGAACTTCAAGGATGACAAAGGGTTCGAGCGCTTTTCGGAAATCAATGGGTCACCGAAAAGGGCCTCGGTGAAAATTGTAAAAACACATACTCGCACACACGTCCGAGAACCTTTCGAGTGCAGCCGGCGTCGATTCCGACTGGTGCGCCAGTTGTCCACAACACGGACCTCCGGAAAAGTTTCGGAAAACGCGTCCGCAGAATTATCGGGAAACGGTAATTTAAGGGCCACGGTGTCAGCGGCACACGTGATCGATAAACAAGGAACGAACTTTCGTCCGTTTGTTTACGATCCTGCCGGGGATGATAATTTCACGTCAACCCCATTAAGTTGGGTAATTGAGAGTGTGTGTTCTCCAGCGATCGTTTAACGAGTTCCCCGGCTCTCGTTAATTGATTCGTTAATTCGATCTGATCGGCTGACTTGATTCACCTAGCGAGTCAATATTGCGCCGCATAAGATGGTGCCAACCAAATCGATAACGTTACGCTTGCTGATATCCCTTCTGACATAATTAATTTTCCTTGAAAAATTTCTGCTTTTCTCAAAAATGGCTAGGAATATCAAGAAACGAATACCGCAATCAAAAACATGAAAAAATGCATTGAATAGAATTTCAGCAAGCCTGGCGAACATTTTGCCACGTTTCTTCAGAGGATGGAAGACGAGACACCCTCTAATCCCGACTTGTCCTCTAACAAGTGGCCCATGCCGTTCGCCGAGCACAATGTACCAAAAACTTATGTCACTGCCGCGACACGTGAAATAGTAGATTGGAATGAACGTTCTCGGCGGGCGGGCGTAGGTGGGCAACGTTCCCGATAAAGGATTTAATAAACGTCACGGGGGAGGAGGGTTAGGCGAGCCATCCCCGTGGAATTATAAATTTTCGCGAGGACCCGGGGTCGATACGTTCGCAACGAGAATGGCGCAATATACGTCGCCGTTTCACCGCATCCCACCAGCATCAGCAGCGAGGCACGTTGGGATGGCTACGGGGCCTCTTGTTCCGCCAATGCGAGGACGAATCTGCTGGTCGAATGAGGAGCGTATCCGGGACGATCCGCAATATTCGTCTTTGTCTCCGTTGCCTCGCGAAACCATCGCCAGAACGAATGGTTGTGGATTCTCGGTCAGACAGGACGCGAGGGTTCGGAATATATTTCCGATTTTCGGACAAATAGGTCTTGAATCATTTTTCTGGAGTCTGCGGGATGAAGAGGACTAGGTACTGGAGTATAGTTGACTTGTGCGAATGCTGAGGAGATTTGGGAGGACGTTGTTGAACCTTGAATGTTCCACCTTCCCTTCTACGACGCTATTTGCCACCCCTCCACCATGGCCCGGTCACATGACGTACTGGCAGAGAGGGGGTAACTTTTTTCCCTCAACTCGAGTCAATTCTCCTGATCTGGCGACTCTAGCTAGGAGTAGGTTGTCCTACAATGAGAGTGAGGTTAGGTCTGTTATCAAGTTTTCTAACGTGCATCCTGAACAAAGTTGCTGGAACGTTCAAAGTTCAGTTTCTAATTATCTCATTTTCTTCAGTGTCGGTAAATTTGCAAAATTAAATTTGAGGTTTTGACGATAGTTAATTTAAAAAAGGCGCTGAATACGAAAATTTTAGAAATTGTGTGCCAGACGAAGAAGTTGAATTTTGGATTCCAGAACCGTAAACTCGACGTCCTTCGCGCGTCGTTCGCTCTGTCCTCTCAATATCCTGCGAGCTTCCCGGGATTACTCATCCTTATTCATCCTGCGGTGCTATAATTAGAGCCGGCGTTACACGCGAGATTAAACTCCGAGGATAACGCGCAGCAGTCGACTCGTGGCTGGTTAATTCTTGTTATACTGCCTGTTAGGTCCGGGTATAAAAATGATGGTAGTTGCACTGGGGAACTCTGTGGGAATTCACGCATTCTGCACAATTTTCACAAAAGAAAAATTAGAATGTTCAACTCTAATCAAATTCCTTCATCATTGAATTTGTGAAAGAAGGTTAACACAATAATTTGTTGCGTTTAATCGTTACAGAATTTTGAAAGCTCTTACTTTATGACGTAAGAAAATTACCTTCGAGCGGAAACGTATTGCTTTTATTAAGATAATAAAGGAAAGACTTCCAAGGATTTTGATCGAGAAGGGGATTTTACATTTTAATGGCTTGTAAAGGGCTTTTAAAATAGATTAGGAGAATTTCGGAGCGAGTCAGTTTTCCGTATTTACAAAGCTATCTTCATAAACGAGTGCTCCATCGAGACGTCAAGTCGACTCTTTATTGTCAAAGACCCTTTATCATCGTTCCACGCCCTATTTCAAGATAGACCGAGAGACGAAGCTGCGAGATGATTCACCGAATTCCTGTTTCGTGATCGCGGCGGAGGCGAAAGCAGCGAAACGACAACTGGCAAAGGCGAGTCAGTCGAGACAAAGGAGCAGCCATGGCAATGCACAGTGCACGCACATTTTTGCGCAACAGGTGGCCATCAGTCGCAAGCGGAGATTGAGTTAGAAAAGTCATTTGAACAGTGAGCTTGATATCCCGCGGGACTTGGTATGAACATTCGAATCAAAGATTCCTTATACTTTCGATTTGGAATGATTCGATTTTGAAATCAGTCGGATGGAAACATAACGGGAACACAATTAAAGCTAGAGGTTGGAAAACGCGGAGCGCTTCGTTGCCGCGACCTCCTTTCGAACTGATATCCTCGGTCGTTAGGAATAACGATGATCACCGCGGCTTGGGCTACGGTCGAATTCGATTTAATTCAAGTTGGATGCAAACTGCTTTTGCCCGCGATACAGCGCAGTAATGAACGCAGTGCCCAAAAATGACTGGGTTTACGAGTTTACGATAGCTGAAGTACCTGGAAGCTCGAGTATTGGATCTCGTTTTATTTATCTAGAGAGGGTCTCCATCCCAACCAGAAAACGAACTTAAGGGTACCGGCGCGCCCAGGCAAGAGTGTGATGGCACACACACACACATCGCTAGATCCGAATATACGTATATGAAATTGCAAGGTTTTTATACACAAAATGACGTTTCAACATCGCAATAAGGAGCTCTAATTATAAATTATATAACGTATAATGTACGACCTGCATTATCAACCGTATTCCAGTAGCACCAGTGGTGCTACTAGTGCAAAATTTCGGAACCTCGAGGTGGTGTATTTTTTTCCAACCCATTTTTCGTGTTTGAATAATTAATTAATCAACTAAAAATACACTCCACCGCCTTTGTACATGTCCTGGCTATGTCGATGTAGAGCGATTTTTTTCGATTCGAACGATAAATCTGTCAATATTTACGAAAATCAGTCAGTGGCGGCCATCTTGTGATATCATTTGCTTCGGATGCCTCGTGACAGGCGGTATCAGCCGAATGTTACAAATTATTCCTCAATTACGTAAAAATAATATGCATTTTGGACTCTGGACAGACATAGATTGGACTTTTAGGAATCACAATAGACCGCGCTTCTGCACTCCTCATTGCGATGTTCAAGCGTCATTTTGTGTATAAAAAAACCTTGTAATTTCATATACGTATATGCGGATCTAGCGATGTGTGTGTGTGTGTGTGTGTGCCACCATACTCTTGCACGGGCGCGCCGGAGATTGTACATGGAGCTAGCAGATATGTAGTAGGTGGCGCTGGCAGATAACACGTGAGGCTAGTGGGTAATGGACGGAGCTAGTAGGCAACGGGCGGAGCTTGCAAACAGTAGGTGAGACATAAATAAAAAAATTTGAAGGTCAAAACTGTCCCCCCCCCCCAAATTTTTTAACGTTCCAGAAGTTGTTCTGCTTTGATGTTTCCGGCCACCCGTTGTGCAATTCGACGAAGCAAGCGGTATGTAAAAAAGCAGCCCGCCGCTGGTTGATTTCATCAAGCCGGCGCGGTCTGGTGGCCGGGATAAGGAGCTCGCGACTTGAAATGCAAATTCGAATGGATAGACGCCGACGTTTACGAGATCAACGGACCAGCCGGCCGGGTTAAGTTAAGAGCATAAAACTGAACGATATGGCGGCTAAAAGAAACCTCGCAAGCCCGGCGAGTCCGTTAAGGAATTAAATCTGCATCTAAAATTCAAGTCTCGGTTTCATTTTTCCCGAGGAGCAAATTCTCATAGGAGAGTGGCTTTCCCGTTTTCGAAGCGGGAACTGCCGAGACCGAGCAATTCGTCCCGTTGTATCCGAGTTAGGCGTTTAATCACGCTGATAGCATTGTCATCCCGTGGAACCGTAATCTATTACCGCTAACGTTCCACAAACACCGGGGAAAATCACGGCGGGCGGGATGAAGTTTTGCGGCGAGCGTTCGGACGACCGAAAAAGGGTCTCGCTATTACAAGAATCCTTCCCGAGCCGCGGAAATTACGATGTCTACCAACTCGCAAAGCATATCTGGCTCGCATACATCATCCTGATCGTACCCACCAGTCCTGCACCACATCTTTACATCACTCTAAACCCGCCGTCCAAGCCCCGGCAAAATTTTTATTCAAAAACTCTGGGCAGAACGGTTTCGGGATTTTATATCGCCCGGTATTAAAACACTGCCGCCAGCCCGGCGTGTATCCGCTCGTCCCACCGGCAATAACAATTTCCTTTTATATTTATTGGACACGGAATTACCGTTATTAATCTTCGTAGTTTCCCCTGACTTCAGCGCCAGTTACTGTCCCGCTTCGTGTGCACAATATGAGTTAAGAAGGTAGATAAACGATACATAAGTAATTGCAATGCTTCCTCTCTGACAGTATTTTACCTTTAACATTCTCATTAACATTTAGAATGAAACAATGATGTTGGAATTTCTGAATGCGCCATTCAAACGAGAAATTAATTGATATTCATTTGTTTGCATGGTATTGCAGGAGCGAGAGGTACACTGGAGGACTGCTTTCGAGGAAATCATAAATGTTTGTCATACTTTCCATAAATCGTCCTGTATATATCAGAAAATGTTCAGTTGCTTCTACGTAAGCTGCTTTGAAAACCGAGCCAAATAGTCGCAACACTTTCTACAAATCATCCCTTAGGAACGCAGAATCTTCACCTTGGCTTGTGCAGTATACCTACACTGTTTTAAACCTGGATCAAATTATTTTCTACGTTTCATCTCTTATACAAATCATCTCCTAAAAAATCCCCCATAGAACAACTATGCATTGTTTTAAATCTGATTCAAACTAGGAACAGAAAATCTGCACCCCTTTCTGTACATCTATGCACTGTTTTAACTTTGATTCGCATATTTGTCACACATTTTACAAACTATCTTCAGAAAGTCTAAACCTCTTTCCGAGCAAGCAGCTGCTTCAACGTCTGACTTTTTACGAATCATTCTCAAAAATCGTCTGTCGGCATCAGGTCCGCCACCTCAAAGAACTCGAACAATCGACAGTAATGGTCCCAACAAATAATTAGCAGAGGCGTCCAGGTCCTCAACGGAATCGTTTCGATGATGCACGGGATGGAAGGGCCCGATTAAGGGGTTCCGGGTGGTGTCATCGTGCCGGGAACGAGCGTCGGAACCCGGCCACGCCAGGAACGTTAATTGGCTGCTCGTTATTTTTCACTTCGATCCCCGGGGCTCGACATTCGAAGTCGGTTAGCCGTGATATCGGAAAACAATCAAAAGTCACTCACACCACACAGCAACCCCCCGAGGCCCGAGTCTCATCCCTTACACACGTTCGATGCCTCGATGCAGGAGAACCCCTGCCCCATTCGTGACCTCAGGTTAATTCGGATCGTATTTCCTCCCTTTCGATATTTCCGACGCTCTCTCACTTCGCCTCCACCCCACCCACTCCTTTTTCCTCGCCACCGTGTGTTAACACATCCCTTTTTACGCGCTTCTTCCATTTCTTACTTTTTCTCGATATTTTGCCCTTGTTCCCTCGTTGCAACTTGCAATTTCTTTATTAACACTAGAATTACGAGACCCGTCTTCGAAAAATATTTCTCATTTTTGGAAACTCGTGTGCAGCTTTTACAAAATAAACAAAGGGTGGACATATTCATCTGCAAGACTCCAGTGAAAAATATTAAATCATTTTTTGGCTACTGTATTTTTACAGGAAAGGTATAAATGTATTTATTTCAACTTCCACGTTCCAGATCGAATAACCGCAACATTGTTCCACAACTCTGTGAGCAAGATCATTCCTTCATTATTTCTTAAACGTTTAAGATTTCATTACCCGTCTCCATTAAGAAGTATACTCTTCTTTCATCTTCGTTCCAGAAAGATCACACCTTTGATTCAATATTTCAGTCTAGACGGCCCAAGACTTCATCCAAGATTTTTCTCGATAAAGTATCAGGATACCTCGGTACTCTGTTGCATTTCTCTACGTGTAGCTTCTACCACGAGGCTTTGGAGAATATTCTTCCATTCCGCTTGTGTATCTTTATTTTCTTTCCTCTTTCCACAGCTTCCTTAGATTTGATTCATCGTACCCTTCATTTCCGAAAGGTTTTTCCGTACTTCCACCCTTTCCTGTCGCTCTCCCGCATTTCCCCGGCTTGCCATATCCCTTTGCCTTGTTTTCCCTTTCCGTCTCAAGGCAGTGTCCCTTCTATTTTCGCAGGTGGGGAGCAAAAAGCCGATGAAAAAAGAGAAGGCGAACGGTCTGCGGGTAGCTGGTTCGTCGGAGGACGTGCGGAACGTCGTCGACGTAAAATACGAGCACGACGGGAAAACGGATCCCGTTCCCGTTCCCGTTCCTTCGGGACTGTGGTGTAACGTGCCTCGTTAAGCTAACGCAATTTATTCCTGACGTTTCCGATCGTCGAGAATTACAAGCCTAAACCGACGCCCGATATTGAGCGCGCGTCTAATAAGCCTCGGGCAAGTTATGGTCGCGAAAAAATGCTCCACCCTCCTCGTCTTTCAAAAATGTTTGCGTCGTAGAAATTTGTTGCTTGTTCCTATGACAGAGTCTCGGTTAACACTTCGTTTAACGTCCAGGCAACTCGGATTAAAATTATGATCGGATCGCAGTACAAAATTATAAGAAATACTCGAATATAAGGAACACTTAATATCGATTATGTACCCCACGTGCACGAGTGCCAGTCTCGCCGTTTCACCGCATTCTTGTGGCGTTGCAAATTTCCATGCACGATACATTTAACCCCTCGAGCATGAATCACGAGTCTGAGTCTGCGAAAAATCGCTTTATCAGTCGATCGCTGGTTGTTCCTTAATAATAAAACAACTTTTTTATTTGTCACGAGAAATTGCCTTGTAATGCCGCCGAAGGAACGTTCAGCGATTAACATATTCGATCGTACGTATCCAAGTAACGATACAATTTAACAATTTAATATGTGACATTTCATAGAAATTAGGATAACAATCCATTTTTGTTCTACACGTGATATCAATAAATTTTGTTTCATTTTAAAGAAACACATTTCACAACATAGACATGGAGGGGTCGATCATTGTACAGTATGTGGAAATAGTAAATCGGTAAATTTTGGTTGTACAAAGTATTCGTATACCATTTAAAAACGAATAACTTTTTCAAGATGGGATTCAACAGCTTGAGTGTTTTTGAGACGTTAGAAAGATTAGTTTACTGACTCATGTGTAAATAATTGTTTTAGATATACGTTTTTAGACGTGTACGAATACTTTGCACAACCATTGTAAGTAAAATTGTGAAATCGAAGAGGTCGCGAAGCACGAGATCGAAGAGAACTAATCCCCGCTCGACGACTCTTCACGAGGAAGCGGTTTGTTTGCGTTTGTGCGAGGCACGGTTCATTAGCACGCGATTCGTTCGTGTTATCGTTGTTGGGATCGGTGCCGTTTATTGGAAAACCCGTCGCAAGCGGGATCGTCGATCGTTTTCCCGTCGACCTGCGCAAGCTTTTAATTTCCATCGCGATGTTTCTCTAATTTCCGGCCTGTCTCGGCAACACCCCCTCCGCTCACCCCCTGCGAAACCACTAGCTGGGTAATAATTTACGCGAAAAAAGCTGGACCGAGAATTTTCAGGATTTTCGTCTACCGGCTCTGCCTCTTCCCCATCCCCTTTTCCTGCGATCCGACGCTTTGATATGCAAATACCATGAGAAACGAGCGCGACAAGGGTGGAAAATGGGGGCGAAAAATTGTGTAATAGAATGACACGACGCGGAGATGCTCCCCAGGGCGAGTTAACCAGCGGAGGGGGAATTAATACTATGAAGATTTCGGTTTTTGGGGTTCCCGTGCGGCTTCGAGGAAGATGATAGCGTTAATGTCTTAACAACGGGGTCGGTTGTGCATCCACAGTTGACGAAAATCAGGCAGAATTAGTCAAATGCAATAGAACTGAAATAATACTTCGATTGTTCTCAATGTAGTCAAATGATTCATTTAATTCTGAATTAGAAATTATTAGATCCTCCTTTGTCCTTTATCATATTGCTTTTTAAAATAGTTTCCTCCTCCAATAAGGGAATTCCCCGGAGCTAATACGAAAAGTGTTCCCCACGAAAATTCCGTGCCTTACATCGATCCGCGCCTTTCGAGAACTTGGGTAATGAATTCGGATCATTTGTTCCCTTCCTCGACGAAATATCCGAATCGTTTAAGAACGCGAGGACTCTCCCGAAGTTCTCCCATCGATTTCAACGAGACGGCAAACTTTTAATCGTGTTTTCTCATTGATAATTACGATTCCTGTAGATATAGAAGAAAAAAGAACAGACAATACGCAGCTGTTAAAAATGACTCGCCGTTAACCCTGAGCGATGCGGCGGCGTTAAATTTAATTCTGTACCGGGAGACCCTGTCCTCGGCAGTTATTAATTAAACGGCTGTCGTCGCATGTCTGTTATACTATTAATAACTTGAAAAAATTATGCAATGTGGATTAGCATCGAGCCGAAGTGGAAAATAGGTTTAATAATTTAAACATATATCAGTATAGACTAAAGATTTTGCAGCTGCGTCTAAAGAGAAAAATCAATTTTTAGGACATGTCATTTTTCAATAATACTCAGTGCTGAGATATTTGTAGAGACTCAAAGTGCTCTAAAAATCCAATAATCTCTTGAACAGTTTTTAGAGTCCTTTGATAGACTTTGCAAGCCTGTAGACTTCAGAGGCTCCGTAGAGCCTCTGAAAGAATCCTGGATGGCTGTGGAGGAGCCTTAATGTACTCAAAGGACTTTACCGCTCTGAAAAGAATCCCGAAGGCTCTGGCAGAATGTTTAAAGTCCAAAAAGTGCTTTAGCGATCCTTAGAGAATTTCTATATGGTCTCCAACAGACTCTAATTTTTCTTTAAGGATCCATTTTGTTCCCAAAAGATGATTTTCAAATCCGATAAGAACTTTAGAGTCTCTCGTAGAATTCTCAGAAATACATGCACAAACGTTAAAAACTGAAACTATTTTTGGAAAACATTTTGTTTCACGTTCCAGGAAACATTTTGCGAAACAGAGCTCCACAATGTCTTTTGTTCTTCCCTCTGTCCTCGCGATTTAATTACACAAATATCCTCGAATACTTCCGTGGAACGCCGACGCGGCCGACGAGGGTTTCCCGATTGAATAAATTTTTCCCTAATAAATATTCCCGGCCACGCGAATTCAGTTAGGTCGATCGCGTTACTTCACCACGAAAAAAGAAAGCTATTCGGGAGGGAGGGGGATCGGTTCGGGTTGAGGAGAGGAGGGTGCCAGAGAGTACTCCTCGATCCCCTCCGATCGCGATTTCATACGTTGTTACCAAGACACTGTCTGCTGAAAAATACGTTCGATCGATTCTCCTTTTCTTCCTCTCTCTCCCTCTGTACCTCGCTCCGCTGTCTGCTCGCAGCTTTCAAGGACCTCGGAGGGTCGCACGTGGCGAGGATTTCAAGCATTCGCTCGCGAGGATCCACGCTCCTGTCTCTTCCTTCCGATTCACGGCACCGACTCCACGAAATTTATCCCTTTAAGTGGTACGTGCCGACAAACGCGAGCTGTCTGAAAATTCGAGCATTAGACGAGCAGGAAAAAACGACTTGCCCCATCCCCGGGTTGTTCAACTCCGTTCTTAACATTCCCTTTTATGTCGGAATTAAAATTTTCCATTTACTGCGGATCTTGATGCGAAATAAAAAAATGTTTGTATTGATCGCAAAACGCGGGAGCCAAATAAAAAATTTCCTTCTTCTTTCAATGATTCTATTAAGTTGAAACTTATACAGTGATATCCTTAAATCTTTTTAATATGTTTATAAATGCTTAAATCTTTCTTATAAATGCATAAAATCCGCAATCTTGCAGTGAACGACATTGTAGGTAAATGATTTTCTAATGCAGCATAACGATGAAAAATTCTGGCAATAATATGTATAGGTTAGATAATAAATATAACTGTCCTTTGTCAGACACCTTCCATCCTTGATTGTAATGAATATTCTCTCTTAAGGGACGATCGGGCTCCTAAAGAAACACGAGTTGAATATTTATCCAAGCTCTCCGAATCAAATCAAGAGTACATAGATTTTCTTGCGGACGTTTCTATGAGCTTTGCCGAACGTGCCCCGCCATCAGGGTTTGACACAATATTAGCGGAAGCCGAACAAGTCTTGGACCGCCTGCAGGTACCATCTGCGTCCGCGGAAGAAACGCGGGCGGGCGGAGGCCACGCAAAAATGAGCGATCGTGATGAACAGTCTGTTTACCGAGGAGGGAAGAAATACTCGGAGCGTTGTGGAAGTTGGCGTGACTGACAGAAACCGATTGCTTTCGTGACCCCGTTCGAGGAGCGGGGATCGATGGACCCGCGGGATAAATCATAGTAGGTTAGGCGATCGATCCAAGAAAAATAGAGGGCGAGAATATCGTTAACACTCAAAACAGTTTTACAAAATCGCCAACCTGTAGGTAGTGTTGAACGAGAAACCGAAAGAATGGGTTTCGATCAGACGGTGAAAGACTAATTATTGCCGTAATTACACTCGGTCCTGATCGATTCCCAGAGCAAATTAAGTCGGGCAGAATTTTTCACCGGGACGAAAACAGAGTTATTAGTCACGGTTAGACTTCTTGCGATCGTGTCTCGATTATCTTTCCCGCAGGCCGCAAAAACAGTTGTACATTGTTTTAGGGGAATTACTTTCTTGATTTAGCGGCCTGCGGAGCCAAACGGGAGCCCGTACTAATGGCCGGCGATAAATTTCCGGCGTTACGGGCATTAGAGCAAACGACGCCTTCGGGACAATTGTATGCGCCGTAGTTTCGCGGAGATGCGCTTCAATTATTATTATTATACCGTTTTTATTGCTCCTGGGTTTCGCAAAACCATTAAAAATATGCTCGCTACCAGCCCCGCCGAGCAGGAGAAGTGATATAGTGACTTTTACACGGCCAGCGAGTAGAATAAGACCTTCGTGCGACTTTTATGAAACGCTTTGTAAAAATTGCAAACGAGAAATAAATTGTTACTGCCATTTAAGAGTATATTATATTCCAAAGAAGACGAGAAGGTTGTTATGCTTTTCTTAAACATTTTGCGATATCAGGGAGGAGGAAGACTGCAAGTGCATAAAACTGCGATCTATTGAACAGGCAAGTAGTATATGTCAGCCATTCGTCTGATTCAAGCAAAGTACAATAGAACATCCGCTGCAACATAGAATAGAATAATCACTGATCAGCAAGTAAAATAAGACAACCACTGGCTGTGCAAGTGAAATAAACCAACCATTAATTTAGACGAGGGGAGTAAGACAATGCTTGGCCAGACAAATGGAATAAGTATAATGCTGCCAGTTTACACAAAAGTAGTACAAGTCAGCTCAGACAGTTCAGATAAAATTATTTCTAGCGAAACAAATAGTGTAACCATTATTTAACTAAACCAGGAATACAATAGTAAACAGCCGTCCATAAATATTTCGCCACCAGGCGCACCATTGCACAGAGTTTTCAGTTGTACCACGTTCGTTCCAATGGAACAGCGAGAGGATAAAAATCCCGGTACGAGTACTCTATGACCGTTCGCTGATCCCTCCAAACGTTTGTAATTCCGGGATCTTCAAAAACAAGTAAATATCGGACACAGAGAACATCCGTCTCCGGCGCGGCACGGAAATCCGAAATATAACGCCGCTACTCTTCGTTTCTCGTTCAGAAAATATACTTCGCGAGTCGTGACGATTGAAACCGTACAAAAGAGAAGAAGATCGTTTACCGACTGCTCGAAATGATTGTTTTTCTCGAGGAGACGATTAAATTTCATTCCATAATTTCTCAAACTATCGTCGCGCTAAGAGGATTGCAGCGCGCTTTGCACCGATTAGTTCAAGCTCCCTTTCATGCGTAAGCTTCCTTACTTTCATGGAACGAACGCAATGGCGATTGAAACTGGCTCTGCTCGCGAGGAGAATGCTCTACCAACGCGATTCTACGGTTGCTCAAGTTTACTATTATTTATTAAAATGATCAGGTTCTAGCTTTAAATCGTTATAACATCGGCTACAGTCGCTATTTCTGTTTCGAAGTTGCCGAATCAATTCAAAATTAGTTTCAAATTGATACATTCGCCAGTTTCGTTTCAAAAAATCCCCAATCTTCCGACCATCGACGTAAAGGAGCTCTGCTTAGGGTATATTCTCGTTGGAAGCTCGCTCGGTCTGCACGCAAAAAGTATACGATTTTAACGAGATTTCGAGGTGCAGTCGGAACTTCGTGTTCCGGGCCACGGCGTTCGCGGACGGATGCATCGGGCCGCAATATGCAGGTTGCGTCGGTGGTGTTTGCCGAGCTCTCCGCGACGGCACTTTGCAACGGGAACTCGTTTCGTGTTACGGGATGCTGTCGCGACGGGATGCGCGGCTATTCCGCGTATGACGCCGGTGTAACACACTGCCAGAAAAATAAAAAGACCGCAACAGTCACGTCTCGTCTATCCGCGACGGAAAAATCCGGCTAACTCGGACGCGAGTCCGAGCCTCGGCAGAAATACACGAGCCAACCACAGGGCCGCGTTAAAGGGGACGTTCGCCCGAGAAAGTCTCTCTCCCTTTCGAAATCTGCGGCCCGTCTCGTGGAAAAAGAACCGAGGAACACACTGGAGTTTACGAGCTGTTCTACGACTGACGAGACAAACGAAGAGCTAGTGATTCTACGTGTCGGAGCGGAGACAGAGTGGTTCCAGGTTTCTGAATCCGTTGTTGAGATGAAGAGTAGCATTGATATTGAAATGCTGCTTTTACAAAGATACGGCCAGTGTAAAAACACGTTTTTGCGATTGCTGTTTTATTAAGATTTTTTTTCTAAATATTTTTCAAACTCGTGTGATTATGGTTAATACACGCTTTGAACCAGCTCCGCTTCTACCCTTACATTTACGTCTTTTCATTTTATTTCTTCCAGTTCTTTTATCTTGTCGCTGCTTCTAAGGAGACTGTATATTACCCAGGAAATGGTCTGCACTTGTGTCTATTAGACATCTCGGACTCGAGTACTTTCACGGCGCAATTGTCTTTCTAATTTGCCTTTTGTTAAGTTTTTGTTGCGAATAAATTGATCTTCCTATTTCCCTCTCGTTTGCCTCCTCAATATTCTGTAAAGTGGCAATTATCTGTGAAGATTGTTATTCAGTCCTGTGACACGTTTCTCGCTGAATCACTGTATCACGTAAACTTTTCACTGAATCACCGTGTTACTCAGATTTTTGGCATTTCATGCAAGTCAGAAATTTTCTTCGGCTGGCTAAACGGTGTCTCGCAATAAAAAGTAATTGTACAATTAGTTGTGGCTCGTACACCTTCCCCATAGGCTGTAGATATGCTGATAGAACATTCAATTATTTCACACAGCTAGGTGGCCACTATCGATCGAACAAACACGAGAAACGAAAGGAAGATTTCTACGAAAGACAAAGATCGATCAATACTATTACTCATTCGGCGTTCGACGCCCTCGTTGCTGACTAATACAAAATACCTCGCAGGAAATCAAGCCATACCGTCCCAGAAATATGCTCTGCAACCCTAAGACCACTGTAGGATCATACAAAAATCCCACGCGAAAATACGTGAATCATTTCGCGGAGAAAAATTACTATTTGACACGAAAACAAAATCTTAGAACTTGGTTGCATAAGTTACTTACATAATTAAATTAATCAATTTAATACTACTGAGCTACCAAAAATTCGTTCCACAGTAATAATTTTCTGCAAAAATTTGTTAAACATATTTTGAGTCCCACATTTTTAAGACACACTGTAGAAAAAAATTTTTTCCATAACAAAGCAGCGGTTTCTCGAACCCAACTCTTCACGATGTTGCACCTCAGAACGAGCGTCGACACGTCGCTCAGGGATTATGAATCACTGTAATAGAACCATAACATCGCACGCCATGCATCATCACTACAACATAAGGTAGTCGTACGACGTGGACTACCAACGTTGCACATTGCACATTGCACATTGCACACGTGCGACCTTCATTTACTAGTGGCGCGTACAATCCGCTTTCTATGCTGGCGCGTTCACGTGCATACGAGCGTGCATACACGCAATATGCGCTTTCAGATACTTGGTGCGGCCGTCTTGTGCGAGAAACCGCTCATGAAAAGCGAAAATTGTCAAGAATTTACAAAAATTTAACAAAATTCTTCAGCACCAAATCCCGCAAGTTTTGAAAAATAAATAATTTTATCCATCTAAATGAAGACTGGGACTCCTGTATTTTTGTATAAACATCCCTTCAGCTGTTGCGTTTGAAAAAATTTTCGAAGTTGAACAATTTGAAACACCCCTATGAAAAATTTGAATAAATTAATATACATGGTATCCTGCTATATTTAGAGCAGCAGGATATCTCGGAAGACGTTGTCGTTATCAAAAAAGTGTTCTTAGAAAAGTTGTTTGATATGACGGGCTACATTACGTAGTGTTAATTGTTTAGTTGTGAGTGGAGTGGTGGAGGAGATTTGAGGATCAATCTATTTTTTTTTTAATGGGATATTATATTTTTTCTTCAGAAAATAATATCAGGTACTGAGACAAATCCAAAAAGGTTGATAAAAAGGTAGATCGTTAGCTTACGTTCTGCATCGACCGACAGCCGACAGCCAGCAGCCGCTGCTGAGTGGCGTCGAATCGGCTGGCTGTCGGCCGTCGGTCGATGCAGAATGGAAGCTAACAATTTACCTTCATCAAAATCAGAATAATATCATGCAGCACCTCTTTGGATTTGTCTCGCTACCTGCTATTATTTCCTGAAAAAAAAATATAGCATTCCATTAAAAAAAAAATAGATTGATCTTCAGATCTCCTCCACCACTCCACCCACAACAAAACAATTAATACTACATAATGTAGCCCATCATACCAAACAACTTTTGTAGGAACACTTTTTTGGTAACGACGAATATATTTAATAATCTCATACGCCCTTAGCATTCTCGGTGGTCGTGTTGCAATTTAATTCAATTAATGCAAGAGGAAAATAAGAATGGACAAAATCTCCCGTTTTTAGTGCAATTATTTCGGAGAAGCGTATGAGGATTAAATAAATAATGAGTTATTGGGTTGTCCGAAAAGTTCGTGCCGATTTTCGGTAGGTGGTATAAGGACACAGGTCTGAATATATCAGAATATATACATATATACAAAAATTCCCTTAAATTCCTTTTCGCCGAAAAACCTGAGAAGTTCTGGAAGGACAGAACTTTCAAGTTGCCTGAAAGATGGAGAAAGGTTGTGGAACAGAATGGAACCTATATAATTTAATAAATGTATACCAAAATTTAAATGTGCAGCGTTTCAATTTTCCTTCAAAAACAGCACGAACTTTCCGGACAACCCAATAAAAATAAGTTGCAATTAGAAATTTGGAAAGGCAGCTCTAGCAATTAGCGTCGCAATTAGAGGGAGTGTACGTAATGGAACGATAGATTCTTCAAAACCATGAGGCACGCTGTTCAAGCCCACGTATATTTTGTATAATCAGCTTACACGAGCAGCATGCTAGGGCTGCACGCGGAGCGTGTTCCGCGCTGATATCGACGTTAACGGACGCATTTTGCACGCTTAATAGTAGCATCGCGATTTACGGGTATAATGCTACCTGCCGATTAATCGAGTCCTCCACATTTTCGACGCTCAACCGCCAATTCACGCGTTTCTTTTGACGATTTAAGCCGACTCGATAATTAATTAATAATGCGCCGACTGGAATAATTTATATCCTCCTTTTCATGTGACATTCATTCTGCACATAATGAACAAATTTTTACGGATATAAGCATTATTTCTACATATATCATACACAAGTAAGTAAACACTAACGTCTTAGTGCGACAGTAATGGTATTTCAGAGTTATTTAAATTGAAATATCTCCTGAACTATTAACTTTTCGACATACATAGGTTAGTACTTTTTTATAACGAATGTCCAGCTGCATCGATTGATGTATTAAAAAATACCTCATTCCATTTAAAAAAATGAAATTGACCTTCACACGTCCTTTACGCGCCCACCTGTAAAGAAAATAAATATACTACATAATATACCCCTTCAGACCATGCAACTTCTGTATACGAAACTTTTTTATGCAACGCATACTTTGGAAGTTATTATAGGTGTGCAAGTTGCGTGGACCACCCTGTACGTATGTGAGAAAAAGTCGATACAAAACAGTTTCCCAATTTTTCTAAAAAAGGATTCGAAACAGGCCTGTAACTTTAAAGACCTTTAAATCACGACATCTGGTCGCCTCGGTACGCGAGTCGCAAGTCGTACTACTCTATTTCGTCCTGGGCACGGATTAAAATTCTCGCGGGCAACTCCTACGGAATATTTCTCGCGAGTTTCGCCGATTTCGTCACAAGTTAGTCGACGTCTGGGCAATAAAACGGCGTGAATGGATCGCAGGGCGAACTCTCTCCGGGCGAGTTTCGTGGCCCAGTTTCGAGCCGCGACGACGGCCCGTATTAATAATTTCAAGCAAAAGTTGCTCGGCCGGGAACACGGGTACCGGGACACGAAACGCGGAAACGTTTTATTCGCGTTTCGTTACACCTAGACAAATGTTTTAATGAGGAGGGGAGTACGGGTAAGAACGTTCGGCACGGGGATTTCTCACTTCGAACACCCTGTATGCGATAATCCGTAAAGTGCACGTGTTGCCATCGGCCGAGTTGCTTCGCCGGGAACTCTGGCTCTCAGGTATTCCGGTTCAACGGCAACCAACGCGTGGCAACGTAATTCCGAATTTAATGGACACCCAGGTTGAAAGTTTCCCGTGTGTTTCGTATTTTGAATACTTGCCGAGTGCACCGAAAGTTTCATAGACGCACCCGTTTCTGCATTTCTGCATCGTTTTTGAAGTCTATTAAGAATTTCATGAATTCATAGGCTATGATCATCATTAGACTGCGGATCTTTATGCATTAATGGAAAAATTGGTTGGTTGAAATATAAAACAGTCAAACATTAGAAAAATTTAAGAACTTTTTAATGTTGTTTTTAATGTAACAAAAAGTCATTAGGAGATAAAATCAATTTTTGTTTTACTTCTGCTTCCCACGATCAATGCAGAGCATTTTTATTTTCCATAAAGATCCGCAGTCTAATCATCATTGTCAACGCAACAACTTCTTTTTGCAAAACAAAAATTTGTCAATGTTCAACAAATTTTGCAGAAGTGTCCTACTAAATTATTTTACTGTTTTCCATTCGATCAATTCATTTACTAATAACATCAATACATTTACTGATAATAAACAATTCGTTACAACGTATTATTTATTAATGAAAGCCGGAAAGAGTGAACAGGATGGAAAATGGTGGTTTCAGGAATATAACTCTCGAGAAACTGCAGGTGGGACGTATGTAGCTGGCTATTAATCGATTTACGTCGAAGACGCTGCTTAATTAGAAGACTCTAAATAGTCCCGGCTTTCCCCTAATCTCGTCTCGTCAACCTTGAGCCCTCGACTAATTGTAAGCGAGTTATTCGCGTGTAGTTGGAGAACGACGCGAATGCGCGGCGAGACGCCGCAAAAGAACGCGTGAAATTCAATTTTGGAAGCAGCCCTGAAATTACGGGGCACACACGGAATATTGAATCCACCGGGGAGCGGATTACACGTGAATCTCTTTAACGGTGCGTTGTAATTCACTGACGGGATAAAAGCGTTGGAACTTCTGTGGGGGAAATTGAAACCGGTGGCGGAAAGTAAACTCGTTTGAGTGTGCAAAATGCGCAAAGGGTTCGAGCATCAGTTCCCTACCTCCAAGATTAAATATCGTTCAAATAATTACATGTCTAACACAAAAAACCATGTTCGGTACTTTAGCTGTACATAACCAGAATAGTAAGCGAAAAAATGCTATCGCCATTTACCATTTAAATTTAAACTTTTATGAACGCTAAAACACATTCGTAAATTTAACCAAATAAAAGAGAAAACAAATAAAAAATGAAAAATGAACTTGATAAAAATAACACTTCAGGGTACTTGATAAAATATTTACAAATTTTTGCAGCGCAACGTACACGCCATAAAGATCGGGCTTGATAGCTAAGAAATGTAGATTCACAGAATAAAACGTCGTAAATGTTTTTTATTCAAGCTTTCATTTTTTTCTCGAAGAAAATCGAAATACGGGTACTGCGTTGGGAAAGAAGACGTGTAACAAGAAGACAGCGATTGAAAGATAAATTTACGTCCACCATATTCGTCATGATCGGCAAAAATTCGCTCGGGAGAGGGCAACTTCGCTGCCGGGGCGTAAATTATGATCCCCTGAATCTTTTTCCCTGGAATTACAACCGAGAGCCATTGTACGGCTGAAAATTCAATTACGGCTCGGCCCGAATCGACGCGCGTGTAAGTACTTGCTCGCATTATAACCGGCTTACGTTGTTCCAGATTTCACGATGTCCTCTCGATGTAATCTCGCGTGAGCTCTTTGCCCGAATTTTCTTCTGCGCTGCCCGTTCCGCGATCCTATTCCTCCTTGATGATTTCCTTTCCCGAGCGATTATGCTTGACCACTCGAAACAATCGGTCTTAACCCTGCTATGCACCGGCTCAATCGATATACAAATAAAAGAGAAAACTGTAGTTCTTTTTAAGACATTGAGTTGTTGCTTTAATATATAATGCATAAATCTACATTTTCTTTTATCCTTTAAACATGGCGAGATTGCTTTAATGCATAAATCTAATACGAGTGAGAAAAGAGCTCATGTACCGCTTCAAAATGTAGCACAGAATCAGCAGTTTCGATAGCTTGGAAAAGTGAGTGGAGATAACAAAAAAGCTTTAAGAATTTTTCGCCACCGATCATTCGACACCCTTATTCAAAGTGGACTCGCATGGCTGGCGTGCTTCTCGCTCCACCCTCCCTATAAAAGGATCCCAAATTTATGGGCGAGGGTGTTCCTTCCAGCCAGATTCGCTGTAAAATATTCGCCTACAACTTTTACGGTGATCCAAAATCTTTTTTCCCTAAGCAAACGGAAAAGACAGTGGAGTGTCACTGTCTCGAACCCGAACGGGGCCAGTAAACATCACGCGGAAAACACAGCTTTGGCGAAACACGCTTCGGGCGACCGGAGAACGGAAACGACGATAAGAAGAGCTGAGAGAAGATGATACCATCCTATTTCCTTGGAGAAGATGAATTTTCTTGATGCGAGCGGGACTATTGCGGTACCGCGGTTCTGCTAATCTTTTTCGATTATCTTGAGCCGGGGTCTTAATTGCTGATAGGCCGAAAAGACAGGATTTTCTGCAATGGGCCACCTTCGTCGACTTATCAACACAATCATCTGACCAGCACGTAATTCTTTAAAGTTTCAAGATGAATGAACTGGAATTATTATAGCGAGTTTTATAAATTGCAAATTTTGCAGGAACAATTTTAACTACACTAAGTTCTTATTATTCTCTTATGGAGTATTAGTGACTGTGATTTGCAAATACATATTCGACAACACTCTAGGCAACAAATACATCAGCAATATGTGGACAACAAATACATATCATTCATAGTGTAACGTTAAAACTAAGATCAAACCAAATGAAGATCATAGTAAGACCGCCAACTCCTTTACAAGTCTCATCGCGTATTTAGGATTGAATGAAGCAAACATTTCTCAAAAAGCGGCACAGGAACTGGCGAATATTGTAGAGGCACGGTTGATTAGCCAAACAAGTGTCCCGGAATCTCAAAGTAAATAGGGTGTTCCGGCGGTGCCTTTAGGAGCCCTTCAAGTTTCCGAAGTCGTTCGACTTCGGTCCAACTTCGACAGACCTTCGCACAATAGCGGCGAAGAAGTTCCATGCTTTCGGACTGATGCAGACACGCGTGGATAAGCGAAAATAGAAGACGTATTGCCTCTGTTCGAATTATTGTGGACCCTCGAGGTGCAATAATATTCGAAGTTCTTCAACCATTGTTCCCCTGACATCTCCCAGTAGTCGCTGTTAAATAATTACGCGCCTCTTCATTGTTTCTTGATTACAGTGAAGGCTGAAGTAGAGCTTTGTTGTGTCAGGATTGAAATTATAGTCGCGACTTCTATCTGAGACTGAACTTACTCGAAAATAACAGGTATGCTTTACGTTGTACAAATATTATTTATAATGTTGATTGAATATGAAAATTCATTTATATATAATTGTTCCTCATAATAACACCTGTACAATTTCAAATAATTGTGAAATAGAATTGTAGATTCATTGTTAACACAATGAATGCCACGGATGTCATCGGTAATTATCTATCAATGTTTTGATACTGAAATTAGGTAGATTATAGTGTAAGGTGAGAACTTGATTATCCAGTGACTAACAATTGTTATTAATAACGCTGGTGGCCTCTGTGAATGAAATAGGCGAAACTTGTATGGAACGCACAAAATCCGTGTGGCAGTCTACGTGTTAATGAAAAGTTAGTTTCTACTGACCTCTCCCTCCATGATCCGATGACGCTCCTTCCACTTCGCTAATTATCGTTAGTGTTAGTATTTGATGATTGTTTTCGCAACATGTTGGCACACATCTCGTTGTACACTTCGGAAGAAAATAAATCGCAGTCGAAGAACTGTGTGATCGCTTCCAGTCCACAAACTGCTCCACATCTTCCGGTTCCTCTTCGTCTAGATGCTGGCAGCTGATACACTAACGGCTGACGCTGAAATGTTCCGACACACGCGGAAAGTCGCGTAGGCGAACGATTCCTCTTCGCCCACGCGACCTCAAGTACTATATTGGGTGTCCAAGGTAAACGCGTCGCAAGAAAAACTAATTCCCAGGAAACTCAGAGATTTAAGAATCTCGAAAATTTAAGAAGCGTAATGATTTATGTCGAGGAAGCGAACTTTGGTAGCTGCCGTTACTTCAAAGCGATTACGATCTCGCGAAGTGCATTTTAAAGTAGAAAGTTCTGTGAAGAATAGAGCGAGCCTGTATTTTGCGACAGAATATTTTCCAATCTGATTCGCGCAACGGAAAATTGATCGTTGGGCCTTTTTATTTATTGAATAATTTTCTAAATCTTTTTACTATATCTTCTTACCATTTACATTATTTTACATAATCTTTGCTGGTTCTACCGTAAGGAATTATACGAGTTCCGGGAAGAATCATTTGCTTTATAAAATCGAAATTTAGCGCCTTTCCTCATGACGGCGAAAAGCTCAAACTAGTGAGAAATTTTATCGACTCGACAAGTTTTTTAAACAAGATGATAACGTCATCTGGCGCATATTTCCCAATATTAAATCAGATAAAAGTTTTACTTCCTGTTACAGACGGCACGATGTAATAAAAAAACAAATCTGTGAATATATTTATTGAACCACCAAGTTTTCACGAACGTCCGACTTGTCGTTGACTTATACTACAGACGAGGTATAGGTAGAGAGTGGTATAGGAAAAGATCAGACAGTCTATGCACCGGGGAGATACTAAAGACTGCCAGCCCCTGTCCTATTCAGCGGACAGCCAAGTGGGCACGGGGATAACGTGGAACTTACAGTGATCTGAAACACCGCCGAGATACTATTAAAGACTGCCAGCCCCTGTGTTATTCAGCGGGACAGTAACCGGGCGCGGGGATAACGTGAAAGTTACAGTGATCTGATATACCACATCGCTAAAAGTTCTAAATAGTGCCACAATAATGCCAAAACATCGTCTGAAATATGGCGGAGAATGTAACATATAATAATAATCGATATGGTTTCGTGATAATTCGCCTTCTCACCGATGCGTCGCGACTAGAATCTCCTCAGTGGTCTTCTTCACCGACGAAATGCCTTCGGTCACCGACCAGATACTATTAAAGACTGCCAGCCTTATGGGAGTTCGTGTCACTCGAATATTTCGGTGTTCTCTTACGCCCTCTAACAATAAGATATATTCTGATTGGAGTGAGAAACAGAAGGCCATCGACATGATCTCGTCGCTGCAGAAGGCTACTGAGGAGATTCTCGTCGGTGAGAAGGCAAATCGTCACGGAACAATATTGATCATCATGAATTGTTACATTCTGTACCGAACAGATATTTCAGACGATGTTGGTTTCAATATTAAAAGCAAAACTCAAGGACAAAGAATTCCTAGAAATATATTATTGAAGCATCATTTTTTAGGAAAATCAACAATTCCTATTTCAAATTTTATACGAGACACCTCAGTTTGTAATTTCAAAACATTTCATAAACGAGAATTATTACCTTTCACTTTTCTATACATAAATGTTCCACGAATCGATCTGGACAGAAATATTTTGAAAAGACTTTACTTTTTTGAATAAATTAATGCGTGCGAATGTTCATGGTTTAAAAGTTATTCTATATTTCGCGTTTTATTGTCTATTTTTACGAAAAAATTAGATGGCAAGGTGGTCAAAGGAGTGCTCGTTAACATCATTAGAAAAAGGAATTGTTATAAACATTAAACAGCCAGATATAATAAATTTATCTGTGAATTGTATCGAATAAATTAATGCGTGCGAATGTTATGGTTTAAAAGTTATTACGTATCACGAAAACTATTAGCCACTTTGACTAAAAAATTAGGTGGTCAGATAGCCAAGGGATTGCTTGTGGACATCGCTGTCAAATAGAATTGTTATAAACATTAACCAGCTGGAAATAATAAATTTTTCAATAATTGTCACGGCGATCGACATCGATCGATATTCGGCGGAGTGGGGGGGCGCCGCTCGAGCTCGGCAGATCGGCGAGAGCTCACCGGTGGTCAGTCAGTCGGGGCGGGGGAAGCGGGGTGAGCGGACGTGCTGCGTGACCAGGAGCGCCAGGGGAACCGAAGGGACCAGAGGTGGACTAGAGGTCATCTACAGTTACCCTAGCCTACCATCAACTGTCAAATCAAGGAACAACGGTAAGTTTGTTTACTAATATTTTTCAAAACTTCTTTTGTCTTTTTAAACTCGTCCTTCATACTTTTGAAATTTTTATCGAGACTTTCAATGATGACTATTGAGTCTTCTTCAAATTTATCAATTTTATTCTTTATAAAAATTACATTTTGAGCGTCCCACTCGTATGCAGGATTATAATTGCTCTTGTGAGCTGCTTCGTTGGTTGTTTTCGCAATCGTGTGCGGGGTTATAGTTAATCTCTTAAGATAAGAGTACTTGTCCACGTCGTTGGCAAAAGGAATTATTATAAACATTAATTATGTAGCTAGAATTAATAAATGTCTCATGGCATTATCTTCTATATAATAAAAATCAATTTTGAATAAATTAATGCGTGCGAATGTTCATGGTTTAAAAGTTATTCTATATTTCGAGTTTTATTGTCTATTTTACGAAAAATTGAGATGGCAAGGTGGTCAAGGGAGTGCTCGTTAACATCGTTAGAAAAAGGAATTGTTATAAACATTAAACAGCCAGATATAATAAATTTATCTGTGAATTGTATCGAATAAATTAATGCGTGCGAATGTTCATGGTTTAAAAGTTATTCTATATTTCGAGTTTTATTGTCTATTTTTACGAAAAATTTAGAAGGCAAGGTGGTCAAGGGAGTGCTCGTTAACATCGTTAGAAAAAGGAATTGTTATAAACATTAAACAGCCAGATATAATAAATTTATCTGTGAATTGTATCGAATAAATTAATGCGTGCGAATGTTATGGTTTAAAAGTTATTACGTATCACGAAAACTATTAGCCACTTTGACTAAAAAATTAGGTGGTCAGATAGCCAAGGGATTGCTTGTGGACATCGCTGTCAAATAGAATTGTTATAAACATTAACCAGCTGGAAATAATAAATTTTTCAATAATTGTCACGGCGATCGACATCGATCGATATTCGGCGGAGTGGGGGGCGCCGCTCGAGCTCGGCAGATCGGCGAGAGCTCACCGGGGGTCAGTCAGTCGGGGCGGGGGAAGCGGGGTGAGCGGACGTGCTGCGTGACCAGGAGCGCCAGGGGAACCGAAGGGACCAGAGGTGGACTAGAGGTCATCTACAGTTACCCTGGCCTACCATCAACTGTCAAATCAAGGAACAACGGTAAGTTTGTTTACTAATATTTTTCAAAACTTCTTTTGTCTTTCTAAACTCGTCCTTCATACTTCTGAAATTTTTATCGAGACTTTCAATGATGACTATTGAGTCTTCTTCAAATTTATCAATTTTATTCTTTATAAAAATTACATTTTGAGCGTCCCACTCGTATGCAGGATTATAATTGCTCTTGTGAGCTGCTTCGTTGGTTGTTTTCGCAATCGTGTGCGGGGTTATAGTTATTCTCTTAAGATAAGAGTACTTGTCCACGTCGTTGGCAAAAGGAATTATTATAAACATTAATTATGTAGCTAGAATTAATAAATGTCTGATGGCATTATCTTCTCTATAATAAAAATCAATTTTGAATAAATTAATGCGTGCGAATGTTCATGGTTTAAAAGTTATTCTATATTTCGAGTTTTATTGTCTATTTTACGAAAAATTTAAATGGCAAGGTGGTCAAGGGAGTGCTCGTTAACATCGTTAGAAAAAGGAATTGTTATAAACATTAAACAGCCAGATATAATAAATTTATCTGTGAATTGTATCGAATAAATTAATGCGTGCGAATGTTCATGGTTTAAAAGTTATTCTATATTTCGAGTTTTATTGTCTATTTTTACGAAAAATTTAGAAGGCAAGGTGGTCAAGGGAGTGCTCGTTAACATCGTTAGAAAAAGGAATTGTTATAAACATTAAACAGCCAGATATAATAAATTTATCTGTGAATTGTATCGAATAAATTAATGCGTGCGAATGTTATGGTTTAAAAGTTATTACGTATCACGAAAACTATTAGCCACTTTGACTAAAAAATTAGGTGGTCAGATAGCCAAGGGATTGCTTGTGGACATCGCTGTCAAATAGAATTGTTATAAACATTAACCAGCTGGAAATAATAAATTTTTCAATAATTGTCACGGCGATCGACATCGATCGATATTCGGCGGAGTGGGGGGCGCCGCTCGAGCTCGGCAGATCGGCGAGAGCTCACCGGGGGTCAGTCAGTCGGGGCGGGGGAAGCGGGGTGAGCGGACGTGCTGCGTGACCAGGAGCGCCAGGGGAACCGAAGGGACCAGAGGTGGACTAGAGGTCATCTACAGTTACCCTGGCCTACCATCAACTGTCAAATCAAGGAACAACGGTAAGTTTGTTTACTAATATTTTTCAAAACTTCTTTTGTCTTTCTAAACTCGTCCTTCATACTTCTGAAATTTTTATCGAGACTTTCAATGATGACTATTGAGTCTTCTTCAAATTTATCAATTTTATTCTTTATAAAAATTACATTTTGAGCGTCCCACTCGTATGCAGGATTATAATTGCTCTTGTGAGCTGCTTCGTTGGTTGTTTTCGCAATCGTGTGCGGGGTTATAGTTATTCTCTTAAGATAAGAGTACTTGTCCACGTCGTTGGCAAAAGGAATTATTATAAACATTAATTATGTAGCTAGAATTAATAAATGTCTGATGGCATTATCTTCTCTATAATAAAAATCAATTTTGAATAAATTAATGCGTGCGAATGTTCATGGTTTAAAAGTTATTCTATATTTCGAGTTTTATTGTCTATTTTACGAAAAATTTAGATGGCAAGGTGGTCAAGGGAGTGCTCGTTAACATCGTTAGAAAAAGGAATTGTTATAAACATTAAACAGCCAGATATAATAAATTTATCTGTGAATTGTATCGAATAAATTAATGCGTGCGAATGTTCATGGTTTAAAAGTTATTCTATATTTCGAGTTTTATTGTCTATTTTACGAAAAATTTAGATGGCAAGGTGGTCAAGGGAGTGCTCGTTAACATCGTTAGAAAAAGGAATTGTTATAAACATTAAACAGCCAGATATAATAAATTTATCTGTGAATTGTATCGAATAAATTAATGCGTGCGAATGTTATGGTTTAAAAGTTATTACGTATCACGAAAACTATTAGCCACTTTGACTAAAAAATTAGGTGGTCAGATAGCCAAGGGATTGCTTGTGGACATCGCTGTCAAATAGAATTGTTATAAACATTAACCAGCTGGAAATAATAAATTTTTCAATAATTGTCACGGCGATCGACATCGATCGATATTCGGCGGAGTGGGGGGGCGCCGCTCGAGCTCGGCAGATCGGCGAGAGCTCACCGGTGGTCAGTCAGTCGGGGCGGGGGAAGCGGGGTGAGCGGACGTGCTGCGTGACCAGGAGCGCCAGGGGAACCGAAGGGACCAGAGGTGGACTAGAGGTCATCTACAGTTACCCTAGCCTACCATCAACTGTCAAATCAAGGAACAACGGTAAGTTTGTTTACTAATATTTTTCAAAACTTCTTTTGTCTTTTTAAACTCGTCCTTCATACTTTTGAAATTTTTATCGAGACTTTCAATGATGACTATTGAGTCTTCTTCAAATTTATCAATTTTATTCTTTATAAAAATTACATTTTGAGCGTCCCACTCGTATGCAGGATTATAATTGCTCTTGTGAGCTGCTTCGTTGGTTGTTTTCGCAATCGTGTGCGGGGTTATAGTTAATCTCTTAAGATAAGAGTACTTGTCCACGTCGTTGGCAAAAGGAATTATTATAAACATTAATTATGTAGCTAGAATTAATAAATGTCTCATGGCATTATCTTCTATATAATAAAAATCAATTTTGAATAAATTAATGCGTGCGAATGTTCATGGTTTAAAAGTTATTCTATATTTCGAGTTTTATTGTCTATTTTACGAAAAATTGAGATGGCAAGGTGGTCAAGGGAGTGCTCGTTAACATCGTTAGAAAAAGGAATTGTTATAAACATTAAACAGCCAGATATAATAAATTTATCTGTGAATTGTATCGAATAAATTAATGCGTGCGAATGTTCATGGTTTAAAAGTTATTCTATATTTCGCGTTTTATTGTCTATTTTTACGAAAAAATTAGATGGCAAGGTGGTCAAAGGAGTGCTCGTTAACATCATTAGAAAAAGGAATTGTTATAAACATTAAACAGCCAGATATAATAAATTTATCTGTGAATTGTATCGAATAAATTAATGCGTGCGAATGTTATGGTTTAAAAGTTATTACGTATCACGAAAACTATTAGCCACTTTGACTAAAAAATTAGGTGGTCAGATAGCCAAGGGATTGCTTGTGGACATCGCTGTCAAATAGAATTGTTATAAACATTAACCAGCTGGAAATAATAAATTTTTCAATAATTGTCACGGCGATCGACATCGATCGATATTCGGCGGAGTGGGGGGCGCCGCTCGAGCTCGGCAGATCGGCGAGAGCTCACCGGGGGTCAGTCAGTCGGGGCGGGGGAAGCGGGGTGAGCGGACGTGCTGCGTGACCAGGAGCGCCAGGGGAACCGAAGGGACCAGAGGTGGACTAGAGGTCATCTACAGTTACCCTAGCCTACCATCAACTGTCAAATCAAGGAACAACGGTAAGTTTGTTTACTAATATTTTTCAAAACTTCTTTTGTCTTTTTAAACTCGTCCTTCATACTTTTGAAATTTTTATCGAGACTTTCAATGATGACTATTGAGTCTACTTCAAATTTATCAATTTTATTCTTTATAAAAATTACATTTTGAGCGTCCCACTCGTATGCAGGATTATAATTGCTCTTGTGAGCTGCTTCGTTGGTTGTTTTCGCAATCGTGTGCGGGGTTATAGTTAATCTCTTAAGATAAGAGTACTTGTCCACGTCGTTGGCAAAAGGAATTATTATAAACATTAATTATGTAGCTAGAATTAATAAATGTCTCATGGCATTATCTTCTATATAATAAAAATCAATTTTGAATAAATTAATGCGTGCGAATGTTCATGGTTTAAAAGTTATTCTATATTTCGAGTTTTATTGTCTATTTTACGAAAAATTGAGATGGCAAGGTGGTCAAGGGAGTGCTCGTTAACATCGTTAGAAAAAGGAATTGTTATAAACATTAAACAGCCAGATATAATAAATTTATCTGTGAATTGTATCGAATAAATTAATGCGTGCGAATGTTCATGGTTTAAAAGTTATTCTATATTTCGCGTTTTATTGTCTATTTTTACGAAAAAATTAGATGGCAAGGTGGTCAAAGGAGTGCTCGTTAACATCATTAGAAAAAGGAATTGTTATAAACATTAAACAGCCAGATATAATAAATTTATCTGTGAATTGTATCGAATAAATTAATGCGTGCGAATGTTATGGTTTAAAAGTTATTACGTATCACGAAAACTATTAGCCACTTTGACTAAAAAATTAGGTGGTCAGATAGCCAAGGGATTGCTTGTGGACATCGCTGTCAAATAGAATTGTTATAAACATTAACCAGCTGGAAATAATAAATTTTTCAATAATTGTCACGGCGATCGACATCGATCGATATTCGGCGGAGTGGGGGGCGCCGCTCGAGCTCGGCAGATCGGCGAGAGCTCACCGGGGGTCAGTCAGTCGGGGCGGGGGAAGCGGGGTGAGCGGACGTGCTGCGTGACCAGGAGCGCCAGGGGAACCGAAGGGACCAGAGGTGGACTAGAGGTCATCTACAGTTACCCTAGCCTACCATCAACTGTCAAATCAAGGAACAACGGTAAGTTTGTTTACTAATATTTTTCAAAACTTCTTTTGTCTTTTTAAACTCGTCCTTCATACTTTTGAAATTTTTATCGAGACTTTCAATGATGACTATTGAGTCTACTTCAAATTTATCAATTTTATTCTTTATAAAAATTACATTTTGAGCGTCCCACTCGTATGCAGGATTATAATTGCTCTTGTGAGCTGCTTCGTTGGTTGTTTTCGCAATCGTGTGCGGGGTTATAGTTAATCTCTTAAGATAAGAGTACTTGTCCACGTCGTTGGCAAAAGGAATTATTATAAACATTAATTATGTAGCTAGAATTAATAAATGTCTCATGGCATTATCTTCTATATAATAAAAATCAATTTTGAATAAATTAATGCGTGCGAATGTTCATGGTTTAAAAGTTATTCTATATTTCGAGTTTTATTGTCTATTTTACGAAAAATTGAGATGGCAAGGTGGTCAAGGGAGTGCTCGTTAACATCGTTAGAAAAAGGAATTGTTATAAACATTAAACAGCCAGATATAATAAATTTATCTGTGAATTGTATCGAATAAATTAATGCGTGCGAATGTTCATGGTTTAAAAGTTATTCTATATTTCGAGTTTTATTGTCTATTTTTACGAAAAATTTAGAAGGCAAGGTGGTCAAGGGAGTGCTCGTTAACATCGTTAGAAAAAGGAATTGTTATAAACATTAAACAGCCAGATATAATAAATTTATCTGTGAATTGTATCGAATAAATTAATGCGTGCGAATGTTATGGTTTAAAAGTTATTACGTATCACGAAAACTATTAGCCACTTTGACTAAAAAATTAGGTGGTCAGATAGCCAAGGGATTGCTTGTGGACATCGCTGTCAAATAGAATTGTTATAAACATTAACCAGCTGGAAATAATAAATTTTTCAATAATTGTCACGGCGATCGACATCGATCGATATTCGGCGGAGTGGGGGGCGCCGCTCGAGCTCGGCAGATCGGCGAGAGCTCACCGGGGGTCAGTCAGTCGGGGCGGGGGAAGCGGGGTGAGCGGACGTGCTGCGTGACCAGGAGCGCCAGGGGAACCGAAGGGACCAGAGGTGGACTAGAGGTCATCTACAGTTACCCTGGCCTACCATCAACTGTCAAATCAAGGAACAACGGTAAGTTTGTTTACTAATATTTTTCAAAACTTCTTTTGTCTTTCTAAACTCGTCCTTCATACTTCTGAAATTTTTATCGAGACTTTCAATGATGACTATTGAGTCTTCTTCAAATTTATCAATTTTATTCTTTATAAAAATTACATTTTGAGCGTCCCACTCGTATGCAGGATTATAATTGCTCTTGTGAGCTGCTTCGTTGGTTGTTTTCGCAATCGTGTGCGGGGTTATAGTTATTCTCTTAAGATAAGAGTACTTGTCCACGTCGTTGGCAAAAGGAATTATTATAAACATTAATTATGTAGCTAGAATTAATAAATGTCTGATGGCATTATCTTCTCTATAATAAAAATCAATTTTGAATAAATTAATGCGTGCGAATGTTCATGGTTTAAAAGTTATTCTATATTTCGAGTTTTATTGTCTATTTTACGAAAAATTTAAATGGCAAGGTGGTCAAGGGAGTGCTCGTTAACATCGTTAGAAAAAGGAATTGTTATAAACATTAAACAGCCAGATATAATAAATTTATCTGTGAATTGTATCGAATAAATTAATGCGTGCGAATGTTCATGGTTTAAAAGTTATTCTATATTTCGAGTTTTATTGTCTATTTTTACGAAAAATTTAGAAGGCAAGGTGGTCAAGGGAGTGCTCGTTAACATCGTTAGAAAAAGGAATTGTTATAAACATTAAACAGCCAGATATAATAAATTTATCTGTGAATTGTATCGAATAAATTAATGCGTGCGAATGTTATGGTTTAAAAGTTATTACGTATCACGAAAACTATTAGCCACTTTGACTAAAAAATTAGGTGGTCAGATAGCCAAGGGATTGCTTGTGGACATCGCTGTCAAATAGAATTGTTATAAACATTAACCAGCTGGAAATAATAAATTTTTCAATAATTGTCACGGCGATCGACATCGATCGATATTCGGCGGAGTGGGGGGCGCCGCTCGAGCTCGGCAGATCGGCGAGAGCTCACCGGGGGTCAGTCAGTCGGGGCGGGGGAAGCGGGGTGAGCGGACGTGCTGCGTGACCAGGAGCGCCAGGGGAACCGAAGGGACCAGAGGTGGACTAGAGGTCATCTACAGTTACCCTGGCCTACCATCAACTGTCAAATCAAGGAACAACGGTAAGTTTGTTTACTAATATTTTTCAAAACTTCTTTTGTCTTTCTAAACTCGTCCTTCATACTTCTGAAATTTTTATCGAGACTTTCAATGATGACTATTGAGTCTTCTTCAAATTTATCAATTTTATTCTTTATAAAAATTACATTTTGAGCGTCCCACTCGTATGCAGGATTATAATTGCTCTTGTGAGCTGCTTCGTTGGTTGTTTTCGCAATCGTGTGCGGGGTTATAGTTATTCTCTTAAGATAAGAGTACTTGTCCACGTCGTTGGCAAAAGGAATTATTATAAACATTAATTATGTAGCTAGAATTAATAAATGTCTGATGGCATTATCTTCTCTATAATAAAAATCAATTTTGAATAAATTAATGCGTGCGAATGTTCATGGTTTAAAAGTTATTCTATATTTCGAGTTTTATTGTCTATTTTACGAAAAATTTAGATGGCAAGGTGGTCAAGGGAGTGCTCGTTAACATCGTTAGAAAAAGGAATTGTTATAAACATTAAACAGCCAGATATAATAAATTTATCTGTGAATTGTATCGAATAAATTAATGCGTGCGAATGTTCATGGTTTAAAAGTTATTCTATATTTCGAGTTTTATTGTCTATTTTTACGAAAAATTTAGATGGCAAGGTGGTCAAGGGAGTGCTCGTTAACATCGTTAGAAAAAGGAATTGTTATAAACATTAAACAGCCAGATATAATAAATTTATCTGTGAATTGTATCGAATAAATTAATGCGTGCGAATGTTATGGTTTAAAAGTTATTACGTATCACGAAAACTATTAGCCACTTTGACTAAAAAATTAGGTGGTCAGATAGCCATGGGATTGCTTGTGGACATCGCTGTCAAATAGAATTGTTATAAACATTAACCAGCTGGAAATAATAAATTTTTCAATAATTGTCACGGCGATCGACATCGATCGATATTCGGCGGAGTGGGGGGCACCGCTCGAGCTCGGCAGATCGGCGAGAGCTCACCGGTGGTCAGTCAGTCGGGGCGGGGGAAGCGGGGTGAGCGGACGTGCTGCGTGACCAGGAGCGCCAGGAGAACCGGAGGGACCAGAGGTGGACTAGAGGTCATCTACAGTTACCCTGGCCTACCATCAACTGTCAAATCAAGGAACAACGGTAAGTTTGTTTACTAATATTTTTCAAAACTTCTTTTGTCTTTCTAAACTCGTCCTTCATACTTCTGAAATTTTTATCGAGACTTTCAATGATGACTATTGAGTCTTCTTCAAATTTATCAATTTTATTCTTTATAAAAATTACATTTTGAGCGTCCCACTCGTATGCAGGATTACAATTGCTCTCATGAGCTGGTTCTCTGGTTGTATTCGCACTCATGTGCAGAATTATGATTGGTCTTCTGACCGTTGAATTGAATTTCCAATTGTTTGCATCGGGACTTTCACAAGTCCCGCTTCGAAACATTTTCATATCTTGTCTGAAATTGGTATTCCTCCGATCGGAGGTCCCCCAGGGGCTCACTCACGGATGGTGCCGTGAGTGAGTACGGGGTGTCGCGTCCCCGGGGTACCCGAATCGCCTATAGGCCGCACTCGTGTGCGGGGTTATAGTTATTCTCACGAGCTGTTCCGCTGGTTGTATTCGCACTTCTGTGCGGGGTTACAATTGCTCTCATGAGCTGGTTCTCTGGTTGTATTCGCACTCATGTGCAGAATTATGATTGGTCTTCTGACCGTTGAATTGAATTTCCAATTGTTTGCATCGGAACTTTCACAAGTCCCGCTTCGAAACATTTTCATATCTTGTCTGAAATTGGTATTCCTCCGATCGGAGGTCCCCCAGGGGCTCACTCACGGATGGTGCCGTGAGTGAGTACGGGGTGTCGCGTCCCCGGGGTACCCGAATCGCCGATAGGCCGCACCCGTGTGCGGGGTTAGTTTGGCTCTCGTGAGCGGGTATTAGGTTTGCACTCGTGTGCAGGGTTATGTATTGTTATGTCTAACTATATTATTAGTCTGTTTCAGCTAGAATACACCAAGAAGAAGTCATACCAAGAAGAAGACATACCAAGAAGAGGACACACCAAGAAGAGGACACACCAAGAAGAGGACGTACCACGAAGTTGTAGTTTTATTCGCCGAGGGAGGTCCCCCAGGGGCTCACTCACGGCCGCATCCGTGAGGGAGTACGGGGAGTCGCGTCCCCGGGGTACCCGAATCGCCGATAGGCCGCACCCGAGTAAGTCGAGTAATTATTGTCTTAAATTCACGTTACTCGTTTTCTTGATTCCGACACAGCCTTCTGCTGTGTCGGACCTTGCTTGTATGTACCAGACCGGTTGGAGCTGGTATTCGGCGTCGATACATTGAGAGGGGTGGTTCATTGAGACCTGTTCACTCGTATTGCCATTCTCTCTGTTCGTAATCCTACCCACGTCATCTCAATGCATTGCGTTGCCTGGTGGCAGGTAGTTGGCAGAGAAATTCTCTGTTCGTCATCCTACCCACGTCATCTCAATGCATTGCGTTGCCTGGTGGCAGGTAGTTGGCAGAGAGATGGTGTTACGTTTGAACACATCTCACTGTCCATTCCTCTTGGTGAGGACACGTCAGGTATCGGCTCTGACCGGAGCTGCACTGCAAGCATTGTACGCGCCGCGTCGCCTTCGAACCAGAGCCTTCTGCTCTGGTTCGCTCTTATTTTTTACTTTGAAAGAATCAGAGCCTTCTGCCTGATTCGCCTTTGATCCCCCGTGGATCGGAGACTTCTTCTCCGATTCACACCTTTTGCTCCGCGATAATTGCTCGACTTGCGTGCGTAATTTAGTATAATTCCATCGACTTGCGTGCGTAATTTAGTATAATTCCATCGACTTGCGTGCGTTAGTTATTAAGATTGTATATCGTCGTTTTAAATATGTCGAGTAATTATTGCCTTAAATTCACTTTGCTCGTTTGCTTGATTCCGACACAGCCTTCTGCTGTGTCGGACCTTGCTTGTATGTACCAGTCCGGTTGGAGCCGGTATTCGGCGTCGATACATTGAGAGGGGTGGTTCATTGAGACCTGTTCACTCGTATTGCCATTCTCTCTGTTCGTAATCCTACCCACGTTACCTCAATGCTTTGCGTTGCCTGGTGGCAGGTAGTTGGCAGAGAAATTCTCTGTTCGTCATCCTACCCACGTCATCTCAATGCATTGCGTTGCCTGTTGGCAGGTAGTTGGCAGAGAGATGGTGTTACGTTTGAACACTTTTCACTGTCCATTCCACTTGGTGAGGACACGTCAGGTATCGGCTCTGACCGGAGCTGCACTGCAAGCATTGTACGCGCCGCGTCACTTTCGAACCAGAGCCTTCTGCTCTGGTTCGCTCTTATTTTTTACTTTGAAAGAATCAGAGCCTTCTGCCTGATTCGCCTTCGATCCCCCGTGGATCGGAGACTTCTTCTCCGATTCACACCTTTTGCTCCGCGATAATTGCTCGACTTGCGTGCGTAATTTAGTATAATTCCATCGTTGTAAGAAAGGGAGGCAGAAGGAATATTGCATTCGTTCTGACTCCCTTTCGGGTCTCTCGTGCAGCAACCTCCTCGTGGTGAGACCTGGGCAATCGGTATTATCCTCTATTCGTAAGAACTTTTAGTGTCTTATGAATAAAGGATAATATCGAGCTAATAGCTGCACATTTAATGAATATGTCGATTTTTCAATAAATTCTATCCCTATACCTATTGTCTTCCATACATTTTGTAATTTCACCTTCATTCAGATCAGAATATATGTATTATCCAAGCTGATTTGCCCCGAGCGTGAACAATGTCATATATCGTCTGGTTCTATTTAGGTAAAGAGACGAGATAGTATTTCGTCGGTGATAGTATTATAAGGCAATTACAGAATGGGTAATGTGAGCATTCTATACTATATCATTCTTCTTCTAATACTTGACGCGTATCTCGTCGGTGGTAGAACTTTTAGCGATGTGGTATTTCAGTTCACTGTAAGTTCCACGTTATCCCCGCGCCCGTCGCGCCCGGTTACTGTCCCACTTAATAACACAGGGGCTGGCAGTCTTTAATAGTATCTCGTCGGTGCTGGCAGTCTTTAATAGTATCTCGTCGGTGCGTCGGTCACCGACTCTCGTCGGTGCGTCGGTGGCCTTCTGTTTCTCTGGACGGAGCCAGAATATATCCTAGAGGGCGTAAGAGAACACCGAAATATTCGGAGACACGAACTCCCATCTGCTCCCATCCCATAAGGCTGGCAGTCTTTAACAGTACCTCGTCGGTGACGCAATTATTGGACCCTACAGATACGATATGTAGTAATGAAGATAATCTTTTATTGATGTGAGAAAAATCAAATATAAGATATCTTTTACATTTGGTTTAAAATTATCTTATTCCCGCCATAAAACATGTACATCGTCGGTGCGGTACCTCTGGATGCAAGTTGTCTGCATCCATGAAGTATGTCCGCTGCTTTTATACTGATGTAGTCCTGCTACTGCAATCATTACACCATTGTCTATACAGAATCGTTCGTCTGTAGCATGAAGTACTGCATTTCGTTCTTTACACATAATTTCCATCATTTCCTGCAATCTTTCATTACATCCAACACCTCCAACAATTAATACTTCGGATGACTTTACATGAGCCATTGCTCGTTCTAAAAGTATTATTAAATTAGATATATAGATTTTTGTTAGATTATGGAGTAGATTGTTATTATATGCAAGAATACCTGTAATTTCGATAAGCATAGCAAACAATGTTTCTTGTAGAGAGAAACACAAATCCTCTGGAGTATATTCTTTAGAAGCCAACCAAGAGTGGAGATGTTCCTCTATATGACTCAATATACCAGAAAAAGATACATCCATGCCTTTAACCACATATGGCAACGGCGCCAGCTTTTTACCTCTTCGTGAACATAAAATTATAAGGAGAATGATCATTACCGTAGTTGTAAATAGAATGAAGTAACTTACTTCTTCGCTAATTGTTCTATGTTATAACCAGGGCTAGGGTCATTTGAAAGTTTCAATAGCCTTGCAAAGCGATCTAAACAATTCCCAACAGCGATATCTATTGTTTCCCCAAAAATACGATATCTCTGTCGAGAGTACGCAATGATTTGTGTGTTTCCTCCAGAAACATAAAGAACAGCTGGATTTGTACTGCCTGTGATTAATCGACCCATTTCTATGTGACCGATACAATGATTTACAGCCACTATTGGTTTATTATACAATTGTGCAACTGTTCTTGCTACTAGAGCAGCCACAGTCAACGGTGCTCCCATTCCAGGACCTTTGGTGTAACATACTACATCTATATCCTTCAATGTTATCTTTGCATCGTCCAACGCTTTTTGTAGAACATCAAGAATATGCTGTCTGTGATGTTGTGCGGTCTCGCGAGGCAGAAATCCTTTTCAAAAGAATCTTTAAAAAGTTTTATGAATAATTTCTTAAATAATTAAAAACTAATACAAGTAGAATGTATTATTTTCTGAAAGTAGATGTGAAAGGTTATGTTTGTACCTTCACCGGGCGGTGTAATATAAGTGTGTCGTACATTTGACAATACGTTCTCGTCCTGAATAATTCCAATGCCCAATTTATTCGCGCTACCCTCGAATCCAATTGCAATCACCATTTCTGTTTTAGTTACTCAATTTGAAATCGGATCAAATATTTAAAAGTGTTCCTTTTGAAAATGGTTGAAGTGGGACTGAGTGGGACATTTTCACAGGAAGTTAGTGGCTGCGCCATCTCTTAAAAGTGAAATACATTGAAACTGTCTGGAAGCTTGGATTCTTCGATACGGATGGCACCACTAATTGAATTTGAATTTTTTTATACATCTTTTTTAAAATGCTTTATTATTTATCATCAGTCCTGAATCGTTCTCGTTGTCCGAAATAAATATTAGAACGTTAGCTGGACTTTACATACGTTTTCAGTGTTCATTATTCATGACTAATAAATAATTTTGTAACAGTTGCTAATGAATGTTCTTCTTAGAATTTACGATAATTAATAATTGAAAAGTAAGCCGAAACAATCAGAATTGCAAGTCCGCGTACGAACCGTGTATTCGCAGGCATCATTTGCACATAATCCCTTCCGATACCGTTAGGAGCTGAAAATAGAAGCTAATGAACCTGTTTGTATTCGCTGCATTCGAGGCGATAGCGTGTCAAAGTGCAGTAAAGCTCCCGCTTTGCCATAACTTGCACGGCTCTTCGCCAGGATGGTTGAAAAGGGAATGAAGTAGAAAAAACAGTCAGACATTCTCGCAATACATCGTAATCTAATAATAAATTATAAATACATATGCTTTTTTGCATATTACAACTATAGATACAAAAGATGACATGCGGTATGGAAGAATAATTTTTCAACAATGTGTCGTCCACCTCGCACGTAGAGAAAAGTCACTCGATGCTCGGCCGTTTCTCTTTTTATCACTTTCTCGTAACGGCACTGGCACAAGAACGTTCACGCGCGAATTTCCATCTCCTCTGACCATAACCGATCCGCATACTGTCAACCGGTATTCCGTCAATCGTGTTCACCGCCGATATAATCATACTCATTTCCCTCACCTCGAACAGATACAGTCTTCCCTCGCGTAGTGTAACTATCATCTCTACGGATAGTGTTACTTTTTCAGCCCCCTCTACTACGCAGGTAATAAAGGTTCCCCCACCAACGTCTCTTTCGTGCAGCGCAATGATGCAACTTTATTACTAGACTGCAGATTTTCTGCAATTATGGCAAAACGGGTAGGTACAATTTAAAATAAAGATTAAAAGAATTTAGAAACATGAATTTACTATTTTCAACGTATTAAAATTTATGAAAGAATTTTTTACGTGGCCCCTTCTTAAAATTAATGCACAACATTTTTATTTTGCATAAAGATCCGCAGTCTATTTATTACTTTTAGTTATTTCGTTGCTAAACCTACCGGTACGGTTAGGATTGCCTCGTAAATCATAGATCCCCGATTCGAAAAGGAAGAAGCCAGTGAACGATCGTTCGCGATAAGTGGCGCGGGACAGTATGAATGAGCGGGAAAACTACGTAGTTCGACGCCGCGTCGCTTTTGGCCCACAAGGATCTCGTCTATGAAATCACCGAGCGAAGTAAATCGAGGTGAAGGGTCCCGCAAACCGACTAACGGTACATTATACTCATCGGAATTCATGGTACGGTCCATTCGTACTACGACTGCACGTCCATCCTGTTCGTCGCGTCGCGTCGTCGCGTCGCTACGATTCCGACATCGAGTCCTGCCCGGAGTCCGGTTCCGAGAACCATAAGCGGGCCAGTCGTGTCACTCGATCGGCCAACAAACGAGAACGATCCTCTCCGGCTTTATACACTCGTCCCCTCGAATTTCAATCGATCGATTCGCTTTTTCAATCTCCAACTTTTTAACCGGGGAGCTTTGGATTCAAAATCTTATTGAGAAATTCTTTTCCGTATGACGGATAACGTACGATGTTCGTGATTTAGACTCACTGAAATTTTTAAAACGGTATTAGGGTGCGTGTCCATCTGAAAGTTCCTGTCGATAGTTGCTCTCAAGAATACTCTGAATTTCCATGTCCATTTGAGAATACTTCAGAAATGTTTTGCTCTCGGAGATTGACGCGAGAGTCAACTCTCAGAAAATCCTCTCAGGCATGTGTTTGGTAGTTAAAAAAATACCCGCGAGCAGAATGGATGCGCCAAAGTTAGCTTCAATTGTTTCAATGTACTTAATAAGAAAAAGAAATATTCCAAAAAGAGAAAATGCCGGACTAAACCATGGATAGTGCTTGCGATTGGATCTAACTAATATTGTATAAACAATACCACTCCTGCAGTATAATTTCTATATATTTTACAATATAGAATAATAATAATTTGGTTAAATTAAAATCGGTGTCAATATATAAACATTTTTAAATTGAGGATTCTGGCTTCTGCGTCGAACCATACTTTCCCGATCATTGTTCGATATATGTGTATGTTTAGATATATGCATTATAACGGCAAGGAAAACTAACTAGAAGACTCTCAACTATACGAATGGCGTTCGTATAACTAAAAGTTACTTGCCGAGGGAAAAAATGGAACGTGTCCATTTGCAATTTTCAACTGTTTGCTTTGCGAGAGTTTTTCGTGCAGCCCTCTGCTATCACTCTCAATATCGTGTACACTGACGAATTTTTATTCTCGAGAGTAACTCGCGATAGTTTTACGCTCACTCAGATGGACACGTACCTTTAGGAAACAATAAATATATCACTTAGACCATTTTCATAATGATGGGCACATATCGTGTCTAATAAAATAGGATCACATGCGATAAACTTTGAAATCCTCGTCAACACGGTGTACCAATGTCATCCTCGAAGGGTAGAATCACATATTTCGTCATAAATGCATAAAATCTACAGTCTAGTGTACAACATCGAAAATCGTCGTTTCTCAAGAGTCTCGAACATGTTTTCCAATTTCCGTGACAGCAATCAGACATTCGGGAGACTCGCAGCATTCACGAAGAAGAAGAAATTCGAATGGCGTTCGACAGAGTATGCAGAGTGGAACGATGTCGAAGAAACGGCCGAATAAAATACGATAACCGAGATAGAGATCGCGGTTTGTTGAACGGTCCGAGAATCGGCGAACGCATTAAGAGGGTTTCCGGCTCGTTACGGTCCAGTCGAGGGGAATGATATAACTTTATGACTCTCTCGTGGAAAGAATAACCCAGTCGATGCTACCCGTGGAACGTTGTTACGAAGCGGTCTGTACCACCTGCTCGAAACCGGCTCACGCGTGAGCCAGGTCTAGTGAACTCGATCGAATTCCGAGACCGGATTCCGCGAAACGACCGGCGTCGCGCGCTGCTCCGATTCGTGTTTTCACCATGAAATAGCTTCCTCGGACTGTTTTCGTTACCAGACCCCCTGGCTTGAACAGGCTGAACCAGGCTTTATTCCTCTTTCGAAATCGGCGAATTTTTAAACGATCAAATCAAAGACGCGTTCAAAGAATCGTCGTCCTCCGGAGGAGGAATATTCCCGTGTGGCCACTCGCTGGGAGTATGATCTCTGGACAATCGTGTTACCCTGGACCGAAAAAGGGAGGCGGTTTCGATCCAAGGTAAAAGTGGCCCCTGCCTCCGTTCGAAGGAAAGCAACGAGGGGGAACGAGAGGAGGGAATCTTCGATTTTCTCGATCTCTCCCGAGAAATCATTCTCTAGCTAGCAAGTTGAATACTGGTCTCTGTTGGCGGTCGAGCTGGCTCCAAAGAGGTTACTAGGTCCCTCGACGAGGTTGTCGGAGCCTGGGGGTCACCTGCCACCGATTCGTATAGCCGTGTTCGTTCGTTCGTTCCGACTCGTTGCCGCTACGGCGATCGAGAGATCCTCCCGCTCCCGAGGATCTTCTTTAAACCTCTCGACGCCGGCCACCTTCGAGAGTTCGACGAACGTTTAAAAGCTTGGGACGATCGGTGGCTCCGATGAGGCGCTCGCCGAATTCCTCGGCTTGCAGACGCAACCGCTCTCGACCAGAACGTAATCTTGACCAGTCAGGGTCACCGGTCCCAGGGGTATCACCAGGAACAGGTAGGGCACGTAGGTCTGCGTACATTCCCCGTGCACCACGTCGCACTCCTTCGACCTGCAATACAACGATCAACCACCGTCAATCAACTCGATCTTCATGAAAAACTATTGAACCTCTCGCTTTTAGGACGTACATGTGCGTTTTTTTCAAACGAAAATAATGAAAATTGCAGGAGTTATGGAGGATGTTTTGAAAAACATTTTGAAGTTTTGAAGTGAAATTCAAAATCTTGATTATTTGTGGAATAGCGGCATTTTGGTGTCGGACGAGCGATATTCTTTTATTTCCTCGGCTCTCAGCACGGTAAAATAATAAGAAAAAATTGATCGATTTGAAAAATTTGAGTTGATTTACCGGATGATTGTTTATTCAAGCAAACGGACCGAAAAACGAGGCAGAAGTAGGCCCGCTCTCGGTCACGAAGGCGGTCTAAACCTGTTCGGCCCACTGTGCCACATCCGAATCGACCATACCGACGACCATAGAATCGCCGATAGAGACTCCGATGAATTTCAATTGGTCGCGGAACGATTCGATCCACGGATCACGATTCGACGTGCCAAGAAAGTAACAGTGGATAACGATCGTTCGCGGATTTCACTGTGCGGATACGATGATCGCCAGAAGGATTAACGGGTAATTACGCGGCTGTGAATTTGCTACTTACTCGCAAACCTCGAACACGACCTGCTGCAGAAGATCGGGGAACTTCTGGACGATCGTCACCGGCTGGCCGCTGGTTAAGCTGACCCCGTACATCGGAGCCGTGGTGTTGTACCTCGTTTTGCATAATCTGGCCGGAGAACCGCAGGATTCTTTCGGTGAAAACGCACGTCCTGCGGGAAAACGTTTATTGTCTACCATTAATGACACCGTAAACGGTCCTGCTACGAAGTTTGATTATTCTTCACAGTCTAAGTGATCCTGTCATTAATGTTGGACGTGTTCAAAGATAGAACATGTTGATAATGCAGTGGTATACTTTGATTACTCGAATCTCAGATTCTTCTTTTTACATTTAGGTGAACCACTCTGTATAAGCAATTAAAGTTCCACTAAAAAATATTACACAATTTCTCTGAATGTCCATTATTTACTCCCTAATATATTAATTTATAGTCTTACAGGCTGAACAGAAACGAGGTAAGCAAGTCTTTTGCTTATTTTTGCATGTAAATTTCCATACAGAGCGAAGTAGAAGCAGATTAGATGCCCATTGAACGTGATGAAATTGGAAAGATGGGTTTTCAGAGGCGCAACCGTGAACGCGTGGAAGAGAACGCGGTTCGTCTGGGTGATTGTTGCCCTTTCTTCGGAATCCGTCGGCTCGTGTGTTCGAAACGATGAGTGGGTCGCCGATGGGTCCCGTTATGAGCAGAACCAGCGATAACTGTATTGGACGGATAACACGGTGCCTTATTACCGTCCTGCTGCACCGGCCAGCCATTATCCAAGGGAGCGAGAGTCGCGGAGCTATCGGAGCTATCGGAGAGAAACTAGGAGAGAAAAGAGCAGGAACAGGGAACAGTTTTCTCGAGAAAAATTCCTCGGCCTCCCACGCGATACGCCAATTTCGAACGAATTCAGAGACACGGGAGGCCGGCTAGCCGAGAACCGGGTTATCGTGTCATAAGGACAGCCGCGTAATTCAAGGCTGCGATGTTGTAGAGAGGCACACGCATCGCGTAACCGGTTGCTCCGATTTTTCTACAATTTCGAGCACGCGCGACCGTGCTCGAAAACGAAGCCGAACTAGATACTGACTTTCGCGTCGGAGGATCTCCACTGAATTCGGAATCGCTACCGGACCATCGCTCTCGATATTAACACATTACCGACCGGTGATTATCGCATAACTTTGAAAAATCGATGGTACATGGCTAAACACATTTTAATGGAACCTTCAATAGCAACAGCAATTTTCATTGCGAACTAAAAAGTCATCCTCAATAACGTCATCCAATAGTTTCATTTAAGATTGCAATGAAAAAGAAAATTTCTATGCTTTCTTTTGGTACAGCACAATTATTAATAAACTTCCGGTAGGTAAAGTGGTAAGGGGGTAGATTCTCGTTTCCAGGGTTGCAAAGGTCCAGGATGCGCCTTCTCATTTCTCGTTAACGCAAAGATGGGGTTTTTCAGTAGTCAAAAACGCTACATATAACATTAATCTAGGCCGCGATCGCCCTCAAAAGTCCTATTTTTACGTTGACAAGGCGTAATTTGCATTTGTGCTTCCGAATAATGCAAATTACGCTGCCGAATAATGCAAGTTACGCCTCGTAAACGTAAAAATGGAACTTTTGAGGACGATTGCGGCCTAGATTGATCTTTTATCTAGCGCCTTTGACTACTGAAAAACCTCATCCTTGCATTATCGAGAAATGAGAAGCCGCATCCCGCACCCGTGCAATCGTAGAAATGAGTCTACTCCCTTAACCCTTAGCACTCGTGTGGTCACTCAGAGTCGCCCCAATAACGTTATTAAATATGTTCGTTCATGATACAAAACTTGTGTCGACAAAACTGACTTTCTCATGGAAGCTTCGTAATTTGAATAGGCTCGGAGATATTTGTGAAAGATCATTAGGCTGCGGTAGATTAGTTACAGCGTCACGAACGAAAATGTCTACCGGTAATAGACTATAATCACGATGAAGAACCAAAAGTAAAATACGGTCGTGCGTATAATAAAGTTTATTAATGACTTTGTATATAGCACAGGTAAAAAGTTTAGTTTAATTGAAGTACGTTTTAATGACTTCGCAACGTAGCAATCAGTTCCATGGCTTTCTCTATTAAATGGTTACATCAACGCGGGTCTAACTTAAACACCAATTTACAGCTCGGCTAATGGCGAGGGGAGCAGCAATCAGGAAACACGTGGATTAGAGAAAAACTGAGATAAATCCGGGGAAACTGTACTATAAGAGAATGGTATCTTCCTGTTTACCACAGGAAGGTGTAGAAAATCGCAGCGATGCAAAACGCGACGGTACATTTATCGAATGCAACTGTTCGGAGTGCAACGGTACCGCGAAGAGAACAGAATTCGCAGTCAAACGTGCAGAATGTTTGCGTACTACCAGGTACGGTACAATAACCTCGTAAAGATGCCCGAGAACGTGTTCGCCTCGATAATACACCGCGAGGACGACCGCAATAATTATAAATTAGCCATTGCCTAACAGCGCTGACAGTCGGCGAGCAACGCGCGGCCGCGGTTGAGCAACTTAGTTCGCAGTTATTCCACAAGATTCTATTACGACGAAGGGGCAGGGGACAGGGTAAATAAATAACGAATACACTCGACGAGGATCTAGGTGACAGATGAGGATGATTATTCGCGATTCAATCAACCTGCTCGACCGCTGTCGCGAACAACATCTCGACTCGATCCGTTAATGTACGTACGCTGTCAACTAAATAGGAATCGTACACGTTTCTGTAACGTCCGGCTTTCGAATCCGATCAGATCGAGTAAACATATTAGAAGAATTTTCAAAATACCGTTACATTATTTTCAACCTATTAAACATACTAAAAAAGAAGATGAATTTTTATTTCATCAAAAAACAAACTATTTTTCGAGGTTATTCAACGTTTAACGCGTTCATCTAATAAAATACGTAAAATAATATAATTCATCTAATAAAAACGAATAAATAATCTGTTCATCTAAACTGGAACCAATTTTAGGACTTTGACGAACTAACATTGAAAAATGCATTTCTCAAGTTCCTGGAACTTGATGGCACCTAATCCTCTAAACTGGAAGCAATCGCAGAACTTGAAAAGGTTGCTGGTTCACCAAAGATGCTTGAAGATGATCGAGGGTAGTTTATCGTTGTGATTAGTGCTTACCATTTCGAGAGCTCTCCATCGCTATGGAGTAGTCGCCGCGCGCGACCTTGTACTTGTGGAGTAGCGACTGTCTGGTCGTTTCAGGATCGATCGTCCTCGGCTGATGGTACCTGGCCGTCCGTCCTCCCGCCCACATGTTCTTCGCGCTCCTCGATATCACGGCGCTACGACAGTGTGGTGTTCGTTTCGATAACGGTATCGTCGAGACATCGTCACGAATAATTGCCGAAAAACGGATAACACTTACGACGGATACTGCAAGTTATTCGGACCTATGCAGTCCATCGGGTCCGTGAGCGCGTCCCCCCAAACATACTTCAGGCCCAGCCCGTTCCCCTCGCACTTCTTCGCCCCGTACACCTGGCCACAGCTCGTGATTACGAGGATCAGACCGAGGTACCTGAACATCTGAAAACCACAAGCAGAATTATCTGAATCGAATCGCAAACACTGACGAGCCAGACTCGATAGAGTCCACCGCTTAAACAGTAACTTTCAGAATAGTTTCGTCTCTCGCGTGGCAGGCAGGTTTCATTATAATAACAATGGGTTTTCGTGTACAGGGTGCTATCTGAAACGGGAGCAGACTGTTCGAGCATACACTACACACATTAACGCGGAAAGGAACAATTATTATCTCGTGGATTATCTCACGTATCGAGGGCCCCGGTTCGAGGATCCTATTAATGAGAAACTAATTACGCCGCTGAACAAGCGGCTCATGAATAAAACAATGACGCCATTGGCAGCGAACTTGGATTACGGGGATCTGTACGGTAGAGATCGCGTTGTCACCGTGACAAGGTGCCACTGACAATTGTAAGCGTGATCTCGAGGCTCGAGTTCGCACGAGGTCAAGAGCAAGAGAAAAACGACTCCGGCTGGGCTCGGTGACTGGTCAGGATTCAACGAAATTTAACTCAACGTGTTCACAGCTGAGTTTACTTTTTTTAAATTTGGTGACTTTTAACGAGTCACACTAGTCATGAAGATTTTAAACAAAGTCTAACAAATATGAATGTTACGCGTTTCTTTTTAAATTAAATAAAATTTGATTCGCTTGCATAATTTCTCTATAGCTACATTTATTTTAATGCTTAATTATTGATTACATTAAAACCAAATATTATTTTCGTTAAAAAGAAAGGCGTCACATTCATATTTGTTAGACTTTGTTGAAAATCTTCATGACGAGTGTGGCTCGTTAAAATACGGCAAGGGGTTAACTACAGTGTTTGAGAAATGGCATAGTAAAAATCGCAGTCTATGACATCTCCGCTCGGTAGTATTAGTGATTCAGCACAAGTTTCGTGAGTTGTTCGAAACCGAACATCGACCTCAACCGATCGGTGTGCTTTCACTCCCGTTCGATCGACGACAAACGCGCGTGTAAGACTGCGATCACAGTGGATCCGATGTTGGACGATTCGGCCGATGTCCGACGTTCTGTCTCTTTTTTGCACGTTCGGGAAACGAGACAGATGTGCCGGACGTCGGCCGAATCGACCGATATCGGAGCCACTGTGACCGCGGCCTAACGGAAGTTACACTGGACCCGGCAACCTAGAAACACCGAACACCATACAGGGATCGATGTCAATCATACACGAGCTAATTGTCATTCTATATCCATCTAATTGTTATTGGTAATCTGACGGTGGTCACTCTCTCGTCGACGACGCTATCGTTCGAGAGGCTCGAAAGCGAAAAAAAAGCTTCGCCGAGGTGAATACCTCCGTGGCACCAGCCCGTGAAACACGGAACATCTACCACCACTTGAAGCCTCGATTAAGGGAAAAAGGAGTCGATGAGAGCCGATTCTCACGAGTCGATGATCTCCGACGTCGCCGCAGAGAAGAAGCACGGACGACTAGATCCTTACCCGTTTACGACACGCGCGAATTTCTCGAACACAGGAAACCGTTTACATTCGTCGCATTTATATTTAATCGCTGCTTCGATCGTCGACCTGCTTACGAAATTATTTATTAGGCTGGGATCCCACTTTGGTGGATTGCAAGCCCTAATTGTAAATGCAACAATTCCATTTCCACATCCTGATTACATTTTACTCTGATGAAAAAGTTTTATTCAGAAAAAATCGGTATTTCGTGTGCAACAACCTAATAACTTCTGTTGGAGTATCAGTAAATGAACAAACTGTTGAATTTTGTATTTTACCAGAAGAAATCGGTATTTCATACATGGAAAGTTCTTGAATCCTCCTGGACCTGGTGTTTCTCTGCAATTTTGTCCTTCACCAAATACCCAGTGGTAAATGCAATTTATATTGGAAATGATGGTGTTTTGTTCACTTTCGCCGGGATCGCACCTATGATCCTCGTCGATGATCCTAGCCGATGAGAACGGAGGAAGTTGGCGCGGCGGAAACGATAGCTCCGAGTCTGGCGAAGTGATAAATCGCGCGTGGGAAAAGGAAAGGAAGGAAATCATTAATGGGCGGCACTCAAGGCTGGTCGTTGGCCGTGACCGGCGCGCGGCGTCGCGTATCTGTTTCTTCAGGAAGCGTCCGACGTGACGTTCTCAGCCTGTTGAGTCTGGTTCCCGAACCTCTCCACAAACATCCACGATCGACGACTCAAACCTCAAAACCCTCCAACCTTTTCGAAACATTGTTTTCCTCTACATTAGACTCCCGTATATAGTGACCAAAAACTTGTTTAAAAACACCGTATACATATATGAATTGTATGTTGCAGTAAATGTACAGTACATGTACAAAATATTGCGTAAGACGACTGTACACTTACTACCACAGAAGATGTAGAACACCAGTAATATATTAAACAATTTTTTCATCGCGTTATATGGGAGTCTACTTTACGAAGTTATCAATTACGGGATACAGGAGGTAACTAAACATTAATCAATACAAAAAATCGCGTAATTATAATGTTCTTTAATAGAATCCAAGACTAAATTCAGTAAGAATCGAGCATCGACATCAATTTCGCAGACTCCCTAACTACATATTAGGTTAGATGAATAGTCTGTCGTATTTTAAATAAAAGAAAAATTGAAAATTGCATAAACATCTGCAGTCTACTAATAAAATAAAAAGTTCCTCGATCAGACGGCGATCTGGTAAGATAATGAGCGAATTGTTAGTATTCAGTGGCATTGAGTGATTAGATCGTAGCGTATTGAGTTAGTGGATCATGGAAACTGGAATAAGCTTTGATCCTCTCTAATGAAGACGGTTCTCATCGCGGCGCGGCGTCGCGTCGTCGCTCAGCCTCCTTTCGTCACGAGATTTTCGCACGCGAATCGCTCGGGACGTGGATCTTCAATGGGCGAAGAAGATCGCGCGTGTAATTGGCTGTCTGATATCGATCTCGTAATAAAGCCGTTCGGATAAATATCTATCTAGGGGGGTTTAATATCCGCATGGCCGGGAGTCCTCGAGGGATTATATAACGGCTCGATCCCGCGAGAGCGAACCAAAGGAGAAGAGGTGAGTCGCAACACGTGAGAATCACCTGAACTTGAGAGATCCGGCTGAACTTCCACCGGTGTTCCCTTGTGTTTCACGGTAATTTAGGATCAGCACGGCGTAGGAACAATTATTCGTCGACAGCACAACTTCTCACGTCGTCCGAGGCTTTTTGTTCCACGGTTCTCCCGACCGAGTACTGTTAATATGCTAACGCGTCGCGGGAATAATTAACAGGCTATACTCGATTGCGATAACACGGATCGCCTAACGGGTCCTGTGAGCTAAGGGCGAAAAAGCAACGATACCGATACTCATCTCATAGTGAACACTGCCGAGAGGTGTTTAACTATATGTAGAACAAGGAATCCAAGAAAGAACTGTACTTCCGGCCATGTCGAGAGCAGATTCCTTGTGGACCATGAACGCGTCACGCAACTGATCCTAACGGGAAAAATGAACCGTCCAAAACCGTCCTCTCCTCTTCTTCTCGCCTCGGCTGCTCTTTATCGAATGTACGCCGTGTTTATTCATCCTTGTCCTCGATAACGGTACAACCATTTCGGCGCTTCGTTTCGTGAATACATTATTGTAACTGTCGGACGAAATTCCGGCCATTCCGCGCCGCGGAATTCGGTATTCTTCTAATAATAATACACTTGAGATTCTTTCAGCTGAAGAAAAATTAATCGAAATCTGCGAATAGGTGTACAAATAGTTTACTAAGGGCTGGAAGAAGAACAATAGCGAAGGTTTCAAGGAAATTACACGGAGGGAATAAGCCAACGTACCTAAACGTCGAACATTTGCCCCGGATAATAAACGTTCCTCGGATCTCGGCGCCCGTGGTACTCTAACTCGACGGTAATAATCATTTTCGAGATGCTCCGTTGCCCTCGTACCTGTCCGGAATGCTTCGAACAGAGATCTCCTACAGGCTAGCAAAGACTTACGCGCAGGCTTCGCCGGAGCACGTGGCGTTCGTTCATCGGAGGGGTCAAATTTAATGATAATTAATTTCTCGTTTCCTCCCGAACCAACCTGTTCACCGTTCTAATTAGAGGTGGCGGGTGCACGGAGGAAATTTTCGTTTTAAACTCTCCGCGCGCGGCTGTCATTTGTCTAATTACCAGCCACGCCGGAGAACATCGTTTCTCCTTCGACGCGATTCACCCGGCGGACTTATTAACACTAAACCTGCCCCTAAGAGTCAACACAACACCCCTCGAATTTATTTCATTTTATTATAATACATGTCTGCTGTCGATCCCAACTTCTGGGACCACGTAATTTTTGCAGAACGTTCTCAATTTTTCAATTAAGTATACCTCGGAAGGGTCTAGCCCTTCGTTCAAATTCTAACTCCATCTGTAAGGGTAGTTACAGGATAAGCAATATTCGTTTCATTAAAAATTCTGACACATTCCAGAAACCAATAAGTTACAGGTTCCAGAATAATTTCCAATTTTTCAGTTGCGAAAAATTGAAAGTATGAGAAAATGCAAATTTCTTATTGAACTGGTTCAGAGGTAAGGTATTACTCTAAAATTTGTTCAGGTTCTTCGGATACAGTCAGGGTCCGTCACTCACCATGAGGAAGATCGATTCTGACACTGGCGCAGGGAAAATCCTTTTCTCGATCGGCTGCGCGGCTTACATCAATCGATCGATGGGCTCAGGAATCGAAAACGGGGCCACACGGGTCTCTTAAACACTGTACATGTCACTACACCGGATACCGTAGGGTCGTACACCTCCTCCGTCTTCACAGGTGGATGTCCAGAGGTTGACTGTAGAATCGTAAGTAACCGCCTCTCTGTGCACTGGCACAGCCAGGTAGAAAGAGGGGATGGGACAAGGAATATCGGCCCCTGTTCTACCTCCGAACCGTTCATTTTTTTTCCTCTTGTTGGAGGAAAAGCTTCGAGAGGAAACGAAAGGTAACCCAGAACGCCCTCTTCACTGCTTCATCTATTTCCTTCGAAATTTTATGAGATCTTTTCTCTGATCCAAATCTCTCAGCAGCAACATTTATTGAGTCTCCCTAGCCAGATAATATTTACGAATTTAAAAGAAAAAACTATTGATAAACACTAAGATTCGAAGGATTTACTTGAATTTTTTGGAGCGATGATAATCATTTTCTTCAAAGTTATAGGAAACACGCCATACATTTATTAATCTGTTAAAAGTTTCAATTAAATTGTAAAGAATAAGATTTCTACAATTTGTCAAACTAGGGAGACCGTAGCGAGTTCAATGTACAATTACAGAATAAGAAAACAAGGTATGTTACGTAGATTACACTCTCTGTATATATTCATTTTCGGTGATAATATCGTACAAAGATGCATATTTTTAAATTAACAATTAAATATAATCGATCGCATACGTCCGAGTGCTGGTTCGTTTCTTTAGTTTGCACATTAGGTAAGGGCGAACAACTACGGAGAATTAATTGCGTGTCAGATAGATGGGTGTATTAAAAAAATTATCTACCGTCATTTAATTTTTACATAAATATTATTTCGCGGGTGATAGGGTATTGTCTACGAACATAAAGAAAACCCAGTGGAAACTAACAGTTTAAAAACGATAATCACCTAAACGATCGACTATAATTTGAACCTAGATGATAACTGACGATCTGCGTGGGAATTTCCTATCTATACTAGGAACACTACGTTCATGACATATGTTATATATTGCAATAAACAACGTTGAATATACTTATAATACAGAAGTTACCCGACATCTCGAGGTAGCTTGGATTTAACTATACCTCTCGTATTAAAATAAATTGGTGATTTCACGGGACTTTCGATCGACAAATGGAAATCTCGCAGTCTTACAGATACAAATTGTTGAAGAACGGCAACCGTGTCGCCCGATAAGAATGAAGAACGATCTCACGTCACGTCAACGTTGCAGCTGAAAAAGGTCGTTGCAGACTATACCGACACGGCGGCTACCTGCACCGCGCCGCGGTGTATTTCAATGGGGATGCGGCGGGTCGTCGGTACGGCCTATTGTGCGCATCCCGATTGAAATACACAGAAGAAACCCAAAACGGCCTAGCGGCGCGGTGCAGATAGCCGCCGTGTCGGTATAGTCTGCAACGACCTTAAAAAACACCCTAAAAAGGTCGCTTTGCCAAACGAAAGATTAGGGATTTCCTTATGATACTTCGCTTAACTAAACGTACTGACTAATCGCGTCCAAACATTTACACACATGCTTTACAATACGACCGGCTCAATCCTCAAACTTAATGGAATTAACGCTCATATCTATTTGACCGCCGCGGTAGCTACCACGTTTCTTCTTCGTCTTTTCGTGACGAAATGACTTCCCTCTTGTGAACTTCAGGTCTTGATTCGCTTTCTCTCCCCAAGAGCCACGTGCACCTCTCTGTCGAACCACAAATTCTCCTTTTAATTATCGTGCAAACGCTTACCTTCGTAATTAACGAACTACGGATCTCTATGCATAGAAACAATTGTCTGCAGCAATTTATTCAAAACATCTCGATAAATGAAAAAGTCTCTTTGAAATGTCCATAATTTGTTTGAAGGTGGTAGGTCAAAGTGTTAACTCTTTGCGCTCGAAAACCAAACATTTCTTCCGACCCAGAATGTTTCCATTTTATGCATACGAAAGTGATGCAATTTATTAAACATGAACAAATATCAACACATTTAAATAAATTAAAAATGATACAACTCTTTCGAGCGCTAAGGGTTAATAATTTCTATGTTATATATATATAATTTTTGCTATAAATGCATACAGGTCCGCAGTCTAGTGTTTAAGTCTACGCCGCATCGACAGCCCCTCACCTTTGTACAAAATGTTTAGAATCAATCGTCAAAGGTTATCTTTTTGTTTTGCCCAGCCGGACTGTCAAACGATTTCCTATTATCGAAACCACCCCTGCTCCCTCTGAACCCGCCGCGTCCACCACCCCTATCGCCGTCCCCATGACCCCATGATTTTCTGAATCCGTCGGATTTGCCCCCTTCGTTGTCGTGTCCGCCCCACGACCTCCTGTTATCGAAACCACCCCGACCACGACCTCCAAAACCACCTCTTCCACCTCTGTCGCCACCACCTCTTCCTCCTCTGTCACCACCTCTTCCTCCTCTGTCGCCACCTCGTCCTCTGAACCCTCCGCGACCGCCTCTATCGCCACCACCGCGACCGCCTCTATCGCCACCACCGCGACCGCCTCTATCGCCTCCTCGACCCCTGAAACCTCCCCGACCAAAACCGCCTCCTCCTCTACCTCCACCGAAACCACCTCTTCCACCATGTTTCTTAAAACCACCCTCTTGATTGTCATCGCCCTCCTCCTGGAACAAAAGAGAAACTCAGGTCAATCGCCGTTTTTGTTTTTTCGTGTAGCAACAAAAATTTCAACGAATCCCCTCGCAAAACAAGCATTCTAAAAAATAGGTCTCGGTGAATGCACGGAAACATGGTCTCAAGCTATCATGAAACGGCGAGTGACCTGTGCCTCTCGGATTTGTTTCCGAGCATTTACCTTTGCCTCGAACGAATTGTTCGCCAATTTCGGGTCCATATCTACGTCGTCATCCTTTACGCGACGGAACGGAGTATTTTGGGATTGCTAGATATAAAATCATAGAAACGATATAATGTATTATATCGGCATATATAATTGCAATGAAGTAAACATTCATACCTTGTCCCCGTTGAAGCTGGCTGCTTTCACGAAATTACTATAGTTATTTTTCTGGCCTTTCGCGGCAGGTACTTCCCCGTTCTCATCATCCCCATCCTCTTTGCGTTTTCTCTTTTCCGATTTGGCTGGCGTCTTCGGTTCTTCTTCTTCATCGGAGTCGCTATCCGATTCGGATTTCTTCTTAGCCGCTGCTGCTTTCGGAGCAACTTTGCTGATAGGCGCAGACTTTGGTTTTTCGTCCTCTGACGAGTCCGAGTCAGAATCCTCGCTCGATGATTTTGCTTTGGCACTTGGTTTCACTACCTTTTCTTTCGCGGGTGTCATCTCTTCGTCATCGTCGGAATCGTCCGAGCTCGACGATTCCTTCTTTTTCGCCGCTGGTTTCACTGCGGGTGTAGGTGTCTTAGGTGCTTCGTCCTCGTCAGAATCGTCGGAATTATCACTGGAGGACTCTGCTTTCTTTGCTGCAACTGCTTTAGCCGGTGTTGTTGGTTTGTTTGCAACAGACTTAGCTGGTGTTGCTACCTTAGCAGGAGTTTTCTTAGTCGGTGGTTCATCTTCGCTACTGTCTTCACTAGAAGACTCCTCCTTCGCAGCAGCAATAGTTGCTTTCGGAGGAGCTACCTCTTCCTCGCTACTATCATCGCTCTCTTCGCTAGAAGATTCTTTCTTTGCGACTGATCGTTTCACAATTTTACTCTGCTTCTCAGGTTTAGCTGGAACCTGCTTTTTCTTCTCTGGTACATTCTTCACAGCTGGAGTTTCTTCTTCCGAAGAATCGTCAGAATCATCGCTGGAGGGTTTAGCGGGTGGCTTTGCCAGTGGTTTTACTATAGGCCCTTTAGGAGCCTCCTTCTTCGAGGAATCGTCAGAATCGTCGGAATCGTCGCTGGATGATTCTTGCTTCTTTGGTGTAGGTTTTACCGAAGCTGTTACCAAAGGCTTTTTCAGAAGCGGCTTAACAGGACTCTCTTCTTCACTGCTCTCCTCGCTAGAGGATTCTTCTTTCTTGCTGATGGGTTTCGCCAGAGATTTCGCAGCTCCTTTAACAGACACGCTTGCTTTCGATACCTCTGCATTGTCCGAGTCAGAGGAGTCATCGTCGGAAGATTCTTTTTTAGCTGGTGCAGTTACTTTAGGAGTAGATACCGCTTTTGGTTGAGCTTTCAGTGTTTCTTCCTCCTCTTCCGAGGAATCATCGTCCGAACTTTCTTTTTTCTTTACTGGTGCCTTAGGAATAGGCTTAGGCTTGGCAGCAGCTTTCGGAGTAGGCTTCTCATCTTCGCTGGATGAGTCACCCGATGAAGATTCTTGCTTTTTGTTATTTACTACGTTCACTGGAGCCTTGCCATTTACTTGTGGAACTTTCTTCGGAGCCTCGTCTTCGCTTTCCGAACTCGAGCCTGAACTGCTGTCTTTAGCTTGCGCTTTTATGTGTAACTTTTTCGGCGAACTCTTTTGAAAATACTGAATTACCTCTTGTATCGTTGGCGCTCCTTTCGGCAGCGCGGGCTGCAAAAATTAAAGAAACGTGAGCGGTTTAAATCGTTAAGTCAACGTAACGAATTAGTTCAACGAGGTAAATAATGTTCGCGCGGACGAGCATTAATACAGGATTGAAAAAGCTATAAAGACCGCGAGAGTCAAGGCCAATTTAAACAGAAAATATTGTTATAAAATGAAGACAGTATTTCGCCCACGTGGTACGGCCAAATGGCGGCACATCTCATACCGCATGGCCACTGCCATTATACCGATCGATCGCTACAAGTATATACGTAAAATATTTCCGTACGCTTACCGCTTTTGTTTTTTTCTGAAAAACCTTCGCCAATGACGCATCCTTTTTTAATAAATAGTCGTACACAAGGGCGGAGACACTCAGTTCTTCAGCGGATGCCATGATGGACGCGCGTGCAAAGAGCTGGGAAAATTAGCCGCAATTGAACGCTAGATATGCAAACCTTCCGTCTTAATTCGACTGGCGCTGCAATCGGCCATTAACTAAACGCAACATAGACTCGCGGTTCCACGTGGTCATGTTTCGGTTGCTTGCGGAACAATAGTTGCCGTATTTTCACGAGTCAGACTACTCGTTATGAAGATTTGCAAATATGAATGTTACGTGTTTTATTTACGTATATACCAGTATATACTCATTACGTGTGTTACGTGTATAATCAAATAAATGTAGTCATACAACAAATATAAATTTGCTTTTCCCTTTTACGATTAGATTAGATTGTAGATGATAATTGTATGTATTTCTTCTGGTTATTATTATTATTATTATTATTATTATTATTATTATTATTATTATTATTGCCAGTTATTGCTTTATTTCAGCTGATTTCAACCTTACAGCTAAGAAATATAAATTGGTTTACAATTTATCCTAACTTTACAGATCTATCTTATTCACACACATTCGGATCGTACTTTCTCTCTCTGTCTCACTCGTTGCTACTCTGACTAATTATTGCACCCTTTCCAATTCCGTAACTCCTTCCGGTTACTCTAAATTTCTAATACAGTATCTCCCTTTATATTTTTTAGTTATCTCTTGGTTTTAGTTCGCCGAATTCTCATTCAGTGGCGTTCCGAAATCTATGAAAATTGTTCTCTTGCGTTGCGATTGGTGGAATTCCGTCCATTTGAGCGCGGATTGGTCGTTTTAAAAATAATAAACCGGCTTCTACCGTAACCAGTCAGGTGTTCACGTTTTTGAACGAAAGTTTGGCTTGTCGAGACCTGTTTAAAGATAATTCGTTTGCAAATAATGACGGAAACGCAACAGAAAGCAAAATGTATAACGTTGAAAGGCTCTGCGGAATTGGTTAAACAATATCTGCGTAAGTTTCTCTCAAACTATTTTACATTGTTAACGAACTCGTTGTTTTACGGAATCCCATTGTTCTTATCGCAGTTTACGGAGTTAACAGTATTTTGTACCAAAGAGGCATTTACCCTCCAGAAACGTTTGAACCAGCCGAGCATTTTGGTTTGTTCATTTTAATGTCCACGGATGATAAGATCAAGAGTTTCTTTGATTCTGTTCTTGGTCAGATTCAAGAGTGGTTGGTTCAGAGAAAAGTGCAAAAGGTAACTCTGGTGATAACGAACGTGAATACCAAAGAAGTTTTAGAGAAATGGGACTTCAAGGTCGACTATGAAGGTCAAACCGCCAACGGAGCAAAGGACAACGTTAGCAGCAGTCTCCCAGATGTTGGATCAAAGGACGCTACAACGATACAGAAGGAGATTCGCGAAGTAATTCGTCAGATCACAGGTAATAGTCTTTATTCGATCGATTCTTTTAGATGTACACAGAAGAGTGATAAGATTACAGTAAGGAGATTTCATTTCTTCATGGTGGTTTTATTTTCAGGAACAGTAAGCTTCCTGCCTTTGTTGGATTGTTTATGCTCCTTTGATATCTTGACTTACACTGTACCTGATTGCGGTATTCCGAAACAGTGGGATGAAACTCAACCAGCTTTTATTGCCAATAGTCAAGAGGTTCAATTAAGATCGTTCTCCACGTCCATCCATAAGATGGAGACTATAGTGAGCTATAAGAACGTCTAGGTATAAGCATCTCGCTACTAACAGTTGTTGAAATTCACTTAAGCTGGCTATTGTTAATTTCGATGGTTCCAGCAATATTTAATGTTAAAGACTGTTATTTAAGTCCAGATTGGAATGCGAACGGTAAATTGCAGTGGTCGTGTTATTTTTAAGAGTTTGCATACGTGTATTGATCCTACTATAGTATTGCCTAGTATTGTCTAAGAAGAGTTTTATATGAATATATATTTTTTAACAGAATCGGGCTATCACGAATTGCTTTATTGACTGCAGATTTTTATGCAACTTTCTCATAGACTATGTTTGAATAATTTCCCGGATTACGAATGCTTTCTTACGTTTTAGAAATTTTCTACAAATGTATAAAGATCTGTAGTTGGCTTATAAGATATCGGTGCCTCGAATGGTCTCTCTATTCTCTTCTTTCCTCTATCTCCTTTGTTTACACCCCTTCAACGCAGACAATAGCCAGTTAAAAATTAGTGCATCTGTGAAACGATTAGTTGACGGAGAAGGAAACGAAAAAGGTGACAAGATTCTTGGCAGATTTTATTAAAACATAATTGACTATTACACTTAACACAGGAATTATATTATTTTACTTGGCAAAGCATGAAAGATACGACTAGAATAAAATATTCCTCGTGTCTCACGTTCGTCACATACGAAATCGCATGTAACGTCGTCGGCATTACATAAATCTTCCATCGCGTGTACGGTTGCTCCGCAAAACCTGTTCAACATTCTCTCTCTCTCTCTCTCTCTCTCTCTCGCTCGTTCTCTCTCATTTTTCGATGTACATACGACACGAATCACGAAACAAACGTTATAATCCGATCATGAAACGCAGGATCGAAACTAAATCCTTCGGGAGCACAGTACACGTGGACTCTAGGCGTCTCTCGTTTCGTAGAGAAGTAAACTCGGCTGCGAATTCTCGCGACTCGAAATGGAAATACAATAGAAATCTCTCGCGTGTGTGTCTCTCTCTTCCTCGCTTAAGTTAAACTATGGTTCTCACGTTCCTTTTTTTGTCCCTCGAGGACCTGTCGAATAAATTGGTACTGGTCGTGAACCGTTTCTCCCGACGCCTACTTTGCGTCGGGTCCTCTCGCGAGTCTCGGACCACTTTTTCGTTCATTCTTTTATCGCTCGTATTTTCTTTTTTTACTGCTTTTCTTTTTTTCATTAGGAAACATCAACAGCGGCTTATGCTTTCGTTTAATACTTGCAGCGTTCGTTTTCCCTTACAACAATTTTTGCTATTAACTTCGTTAACGTACTTCGTGCTGCTAGAATTTTAGCCTTTACGATCCGTAGTGCACTTTCGTTTTCGCTATTAGACTATCGTTGGAACGCGATCGTTCGCTCATCACGTATCGTACAAAAACGAAACGGCTCTGTCGGCCCTCTTCCTCTCCGATCCGTTCCCTTCGTTCTACTTCCCGACAACCGTCGCGATTGTTCAAACAATACTGTCGACGATTTTCTCAATTCTCTGGAGAAAATTGTCTCGAGAAAATTAGAATCTCCGAGGGCGGACGGGCACGTCCGTGATTTAATCTTTTAACACTGTACGCAAGCTGAACGCTCTCGAATCTCTCCTAGACTATTTAGATTCGCGTCGGTTCTCTTCCTGGTTAGTTTACACACTGCAAAAGCTGCTGGAAATACGTTGAAGTTTATAAACATTACTAAACCGACTGGTCCGCCGTGAACTGTCTTTGTGACGCGCTTAGGGGGTTGCTAATCGTCGGCTGGGTACGCCAACGTTCACCAAATTTACTTTCACCCCTTTTCACAATTTAATAATCTTATTTCAATGAGCATCGATGTGTAACTGTCTAGAAATCTATTCTATCATGTCAGTCTTTCTGATATCGCGGAGCAAAATTCATTTTCATTTGTCCATTCGATAAAAAACAGTACTGAACGAGTTTTCAGTGAGTCTTGCACTTTTTGTTAAAAATGAAACTTGTAAATTTATTTTGGAAATAATAGATGGATGTAATCAGGGTGTACAAGTTTTGAAAATGCAGTGAGGTTCGTGTTTAGATCTTAAAAGTAAAATGTAATAATGAGAAAATCTGTTTTTAGGAGTGGTGTAGCAGCTTTGGTGAACACTGGCTAGTAGATTGGTCTTTCTCGGAGCTCGCAGCTTCTGAGCGTTGCGTCGTCTCCAACTCCTGTGGATTGACGTGCGGGGTTCGTTGGCTCAGCTATTAGGTCGTCGGAAATCACTTCGTTTTCTCAAAGGAAAATGCTAGTCAATTTTTTAGCATTTAGAATAATAGATTATGACATTTTGTTCTGTAAGGGATTTGTGTTACCTAGTATACGCTTGCTTGAACGCGCGTGTGCATGCGTCGGTAAATTACAACATTTTAAAAATTGATTTCATTCCTTAACGAGTTTGTTAAATTAAAAGCAACGTTACAACATTCTTGAATTTTTAAAATCTTTTACTGTCTTATATTTCACTCAACCAAATTGCGATACCATCTCTACACGAAAAACGAAATTACTTTCCGATGTCCTAATAGTTCGCGTTTGTTTAAAAAGAACGTGTAGGTTTCGTCACAACGACTAGGCACAGCACTGAGGACCAGACCGAGTGTCGTGTCGCTATAACATTACGCGATAATTCTCTTGAGTACCGTAAAAACGCGTCTCCTAGTAAAAACATTGAAAAATAAATAACGCGAAACAATATACAATATTTTACAGTAGCGCGTTAGTGGGTTCTTTTTTCTTTGTTTGTTTGTTCGTCCGTGTACAGGGCGATATTCTTGAGGGCCGGTGGTCATCGATCTCGAAAGATTGGTCGCGTTCTCTCGGGTGATCCTCGCGCGCAGGATCACGATCGACAACTGATCGATCGCGGTCGTGAATTTAACTATATTAATCAACATTCGGGGGTTAACCGGTCGTCGTTCGAACGGCCCCAAGAGAAATTCCAAGAAATCTCGGTTTTGTTATATTATCAACCCCTGTTGCGTGTGTTGTGGACCGTGCGACGCGACGCACCTTTTCGCGTTTTGTCCTCGTTATTTATACACCTCTACTTAAGTTTACCTTGGACTAATCGCTATATTTCGATCTTTACGTTTCGTATTTTTTTCTTTTATGCGTAAAATATCATAAAATACATTCCTCTTTTCTTCACTATGACTGGGCCCTGCGATCCGCTCGGCGATCCCTCGATTATTTAAATCGATTCTTTCTTTTTCTCTCTCTGGCTCTCTTTGTTACTTCTTTTTAGCAGGAACGTTATGCGAGAGCTTTCTCCATACTGCTCTCGTTCTTATGTTCGCAAGCGAATCCTCAACCTATGAAAGACCAGAAGACGTTCAAAACTAATTGTAAGTTTGCTCCATGTGAAGGGTACACCGGACGGAACGCGGGGCCGTCGATGACTTACGATGACTTTCATACAAATCGTTCGATGGGTACGAGCGACGTGAAATGAACTCGTAACGGAAAAGCACGGCGGCACTAGTAAGCTTGCACGGACATCATACGCTACCATGATATATTCATCTCATCTTTGAAAAAGTCTTTGGTGTGTCGCTAGAGTGGCGAAAGTATCTCTCTCTCATTCTTCCTCTCGCTCACGCTTTCTCTTTCTCCACAGCTGAAAACGCTGTTTAGGGAACACTCTGCTCGCTCGTTCGTACGGCAATCTATCTATACGGTATAATCGTTTCATACCTCTAGAAATGTAAAAAGTAGGGGCGCGTGCGCTCGCCGATCGACGTCGACGCGAATTCGCGAATTGTTCCACCGTTTTCCTAACTATACATCTATGGAAAGGCTCGGTTTTCAGGAAAGAAGCAGACAGGGTGGGTTATCCGTCCCCTAACGTCAATTTCTCTTGGAATTACCAGACAGGGTGAACAAGACAAAAAATACGTTAACCCTAGAACCTTAAAATCCAAGACTGCGGATGTTTATGCAATTCTCAATATTTCTAGGTAAATTTGAAGAAAGTGGAATTAAATAAAATCTTATTTTCAGTGATGGTAGCCCTTGTAGGTTCGTAATAAATGAAAATCGTACCAAATTCTATCGAATTTTACATTGCAACATTTTTTGAAATCTTTCATCCGCAGTCTAGTGATCATGAAGGCTCAAGAGACTTCATAGGGACAAGTAGAGAGTTTCGAATTTTTCATAAAACTTGCGAGGGTGCATCGGTGACGTTTTTTTCTTCAACACGATCAACGCGTGGTTATTTAAAAAATGTACTTTTCAATTCTGTTGGCCGGTGTCCATCGAAACAGGACTTCTGTCGGCTGTAAGGTGGAAAAAATGTCGCATTCGACATCTCGATCGATCGGCACTCGGCGCATACGCGCCGCTCCGGGGAATGCAAGGAATACTTTGTACAATAGCGTCCTGGACGCGTCTGAATGCACGCTTCGACGAACTGTCGCTCGAAAACCGAGGAGCACCTTCCATCAGCGGATTCGTTAGCGATGTTGTACTGATTCGCCGGGTCTTCGAGGCTGCCGATACTTACTATACATGTACAACAACTAAATCTTTGTCCATAGAAATTAGTAGTATCATACGCATTCATACATCTCCGCAAGAACAAGTATAACCAACGTTAAGGCTCAATTATTAAATCGAATTGCTTTGAACGATGCACGAAGGTTATCGAACATCGCTCGCTATCAATTGATATAACAGTAGCCGATGTTTGAAAGAGTCTCTGTTCAAGTTTCTCCTCGAGCCAGGGAATGAATACCGATTAGGATCGTCGCGTGCCTCGAAACAAGGACTAGGAGACAGCAATTCCGAGGAAGTTACACGTTGAGCAATGAAAACCTTTTCAGAATCCACGTCGGTCCGCGCAATTACGTTTCTCCGCCTCGAAGACACCGGCCGCACGTAGAGAGACATCGTTGATCCCGGAAATCCTATTACAAGATCCCGAGATCGTCGGGACGACGAGTCCTTCTTTCCGCGATCCCGTAAAACGGAATCGTCGCGCGTCCACGTGGCGCCGTAACGATCCGCACGTGCTCACAGAGAAGCTTTACGACGTGTCCACCCCCTTGCTGCCCCTTCACGTCGACTTTCTCTCTTCGCTACAGATTTCGAAACAAAAATGAAAGTCCGTTTGTCACGGGAGATCACGGCTGTCGCCCGGAAACCGGCGAAGACGCGAAGGATCATCGAGATTTGACGGTCGGTTTAATTTCACGCTGCTGCGAGCGATCTAGCTAGCCCTTCGAAAGGAAAATTTGGCGAAAGGTCAAGTTGCCGAAAGAGGGATAGCTTGGAAAAATTATGCTGCTTTGATTGAGCAGGATCCCTCTCGCGCACGAGTCTTTAATCATGTACAGTGACTCGTGTAATTCAGGATCTTTCCTTCTGATTGCGATTAATTTTGGTCACGATATTTTTCCTGACCACCTGAATTCACCTGGCCTGCATGGTTTTTCGCGTTCTTCGTAGCAGACGAGAGAAAATGAAGCGCAGCAAAGAGGGTGGTTTTGTTCTCGCTGTTTTCGAACGTCGAATTCAACCGCGGCGACCCTTTCCCGTCTGCGAACACGATGTCTTCGTTCGATGGCTTGTCCCAGGCCAGATCTCTTCTTCGTTCTCGTTCGCAGCTCGCTTCTGAATGCCGTCGAATCGCTCGACGACGATGATTCTGCAATGGAAAGAAAGATTGAATCGACCAACTGAGAGTTAATAGAGTGTTCACCGATTAGGGAGAAAGGAGGGTACTGTTGGAAACTTCGGATCTTGAATAAGGACTCTCGGGTTGTTCTAGAGCACGATTTCCTTAGCTTTTCTGGTTCGCTACCCTCTTTTCCCAATGATACTTTTGTTCCTCGCCCTCTTGATAAGTGATTTTATGTATTTATGCCGAAATGGGGAGGTTCAATTTTAAATAGAAAAATTTTCGGAATATAAGAACTCGAATACAATATCATTATGAGCTTCTTGAAACCTTCAACGGAAGGCGGACATTTATACAGGGTGAGTCACGATATATGATCAGCTTCGATTACACTGTTGCTAGCGGTTCGATCGGAAAATTTTTTACCTAAAATAAATCTCGTAGTCAGTAATTTCTATACGCAGAATTTCCAAGATTGTTGGAGTCGTAAAGAACCAAGATCAGGATGAAGAGAATCAAGTAGTAGATAGAAAGGAAAATTTCTACGCCCCTTAAATCTCCTGAGCGTTTACGGGAATGGGGAACGATGTCCTGAGATTGATCCTCCGGACAATCAAAGGTTCGTAGATTGTTCCCGAGGGACTTACGAAGGTCTTACGGTAATTCTCGAAGGGACAACCCGATGACCTTAGCCTTCCCCTTAGGAACATCACCTAAGGATTCAGGCTTGACACTAAGGGTGGTCTGGATGTCTTGGTCTTGAGCTCTGACCATCCTATTCGCAATGTAGAATCGTTTTGCAAAGTTCCAACAAAATTGAAGAACGAATTCGGTCAGTCAAAGTTTTAACCCTTTGAAAAGGAGATAAATGCAGCTCGTGTACGTTGCGATTAATGCAGACATTTCTTATTCTGTGTGTCTGAACTATTATAATTTTAGATAGAATTTAGATGCTAGCCGAATTTTAGCTATTTTCCTGTATCTTTGTATTTGTGTGTAATTAGTAGACTGCGGATTTTATGGATTTACGACAAAAAAATGGGTGGACGTAATTTAAAACAGTAAAATCTTCAATTTATTCGAATTGATCAGAATAGAAAGGAATTTTTACATGGTTTCAGGGTCTTTTAATTGTCGAAGAAAATGTTTATTTTGCATAAAGATCCGCAGTCTAGTAATTAGCGAGAATGGTTACCTGCAGAGGACGATCCGAGCGATCTATGGTGCCGATCGCTATGTCCTAGGTTCCGGGGGGGCTGGTTGGTTGCGCTTCATTCGGGAATGTACGCTCCTCGGCGATAGTTCGTGCTCGCTAGTTGGCATAGTCGTTCGGTCGACGGTCCAGGATGCAGGACTCGCGTAAATGACGTTGGTCGGTGGATCGCTTCATCTCCTGGGGCTCTCCTGCGACAGGAAGAGTAGCCGCCGAAATTATTCGTGAACCGCGAAAGGGGTAACGGGTCGACGGAACACCGGGCCCCCCGGACTTTCCGGCCTAATTAGCCCGGATCCATTAAGTTTATCTGGTGGCATCGGGGTCGCCAAGTTCCCTTGGGTAACGCCGACGCCGTAGGAGGAAAGTTCGGTCAACGGGCGGCAGAGATAACTCTGGACTAAGTAGCGAATGATTAAGCCGGAACATCGTAGATCGTATGTTTCTACCGCAGCCATCCGAACTACGACCCTAAGTAACAATTAGCCCGTTTCACTGAATCCTCCGCGCTTAAGAGCCCTGCGGTTACAACGAGGCCTTCGCCTCGGTTCTACGTGACGCGAATCGCGAAAACATTCGCAAAATCGGAGCCCCGCTGCAACCCTTTGCGGTCCGAACTACTCCCTTTTATTTCAGAAGTTTCCGCTATCTCATTCCATTCAATTATATTCGCATATGCAACTTTGCTGGTCCAACAGTTCAGAATTCATGCAATTGATTATTATATATCACGCGATTGTGGTATCATTGCCGAATGTAATGTAAATCAGGAAAATGAGTACATTCTTTTTAATTTTAATAGTTATTTTCTGGCCCGTTTCACGCCCTAGTTAGAACAACAATAATGTTAAAAATAGAATATGCATATTTGTCTGTGAACACTTGGGGTCCTCCGAAAGTGGTAGACGAAAATATTCGTCCAGAAAGATCCGCACCGTTATCGATAGCAAGTATGTATCGAAGACTGAAAGATTCACGCAGCGAAGAGTGCGCTTTTCTTCGCGCGTTGTTCGCTTCCAGTGCGGAAACGTTTCCCGGCGACTCGGTCGGAAGTAATTCGTAGATTAATAAACGCGGAACCCGATGTGTAATATCCAGCAGCTATCCCGGGAGTCCTTAAATAGCGGCGCATCGCAGAAGAGCGCGGAGGATTGGTCGTTTCGCGAGAGGGAACGCAGTGAAAGAGACCGAGGGAAAAAGAAAGGACGAGAGAGGGAGATGGAGAGGGAGCGAGGGAGGGAAAAGAGCGGGCGAAACGTTGGGAAAAGAGTGCCCTGGGATATGAGGTTCGCGATATCCGGAGCTCTTTCCTAACTCGCTGCTCCGCTGCAACCTCTGCACCGTGGAAAAAACCTCGCTGAGAATAAAAAAGAGCCGGAGCCCGAAACGTGAGCTCGAACGCCTCCCGAGAAAAAGGGCTCGCAACGATCGTCGGAGAAAAATCGTTGCCTGCGTTTTCCCTGCCGTTGAAAACAGGCTACGGGAAACTCATACGTCCTCTCCCACCGACCGTGTATAGTCGACCATTTGTTCCGTCGATCGCTCGGTTAAATCAACGCTGCCAAATATTGTCGTGTTTCGGATCTTAAAATGTTCCCGCTCGAACGCGTGCCTTCGCGAATTTATTCAACGCGAACTGTAAGCCCCCGGTTCGTGAGATTTTTCATGCATGTATCGACGGGTTTCAGGCTGCATTCAGAATTTTTGTAAGCTCGTCGCGCCTACTCGCACACAATGCATAATCAACGTTCGCTCGATCTTTTTTCAACAAAAGATTTATTCAAAAAAAAGGAGAAGCCTTCGAAAAATAGTATCTCGAATACAAGTTCTAATATGCTCGAAGTATTACCCAGAATTTGCGCGAACATTCTCATTGAGAACTCGCAGAGTTGCACCCGACGCAAGCTCCACAGCTACTGCAACCTTACGAGCATCTCCGCGATACTTCGCAGGCGTATTTCCGCGATTCGAAGCCGTACAAATATTCAGTCTAATCGGAACTGGTCTTGAATCTTTGGGTAGGATACTCGGTGCATCGAAGAAAGGGGATTCGACAGCGAGGCGTTTTCCAAGGGAGTCTGGGACGCCTATCGCGGTGGTCCACGAAGATTTACAGGTGCGGGGGCGGTCTGCAGCGTGTGCAAGATACGCGCCCTTAACGCCACTATAATGGACTTGCAAACTACTCAACGCGCGGTAACCCGGCTAACTTAGTACGGTTCCAAAGCCGATGCGCTCTATACCGAGCTATAGGACACTTGCGAGTTACGAATCCGGGGACACACCGGTACAAGTGCTGACTATCGCGTATTAGGGAAACCGCGTTAGCGAAACTCGTTAGCCGGTGCGCAGTGAGCCGTTTCTATTAAATAAAATGGTAGCCCGTTATTATCAATATTTAGCCATTTCAATGAACAAAGGTACACGAGAAATAAAAATTGTTCATTTTTTACAAGAAATTAACAAAGACGAAAATCTTGTTCATTGTAGCATTGAAATTAAGAGAGGCATGCATATATCATCCAGTTTTCCGCGATTCTGGCCCACTGTGCTGTCTCGGAGCCGTTTTCGGGGGGTGTTAAGGGGTGAATACGGGCAGGACGGAACGTAAGCGGGGGAATTAATGACAATTAAAATCGCTCGATGTGAAAGGGCTCGGAGGGATAGGTAATCAGCAGCGATGCCGGACAAAGACCCGGTTTCGAGCGAGCCCGCGCGTCTGTTCTTTGGCAATCGAAATCAATTACTCGGACAAATTGTAACGACCGTGTCCCTCGAGGGCGGCCAGCCAGAGATAAAAATTAAATTTCCCGCTTTGTTTCGCGTCGGTCCGGCCGACCGGGAATTATTTTTTAATCGGCGAGGAAGAGAAAGGGAGGCGAGCTGCGTCGTCGATGATCGTGCGCCGCTGATAATTGCGCGCGAATTCGACCAGCAGAATCGTCGCGCGTCGGAATGGGTCGCCAGCTGGGACAAGAACCACCCCGGTGACTTTAACGATCATAGATAAACCTAATGGCCCGTGCTAATTAGAAGTAAAGACCATTATCGGGCCCTCCGCGGCCGGCAAAAACGAATTTGCCCGCCGCATCTATTACCGATTCTGTTTGCTCGCACCGATCTCGGATCCGCGCTGCGAAATACCACGCGCGGATACGAATTCCGTTAATTTGCATATTCGTCGACGCTTCTTTTCACTTTTAAACACTCTATTTAACGGTAATCTCCTAATAGTCTTTTTTCAGTCGAAGATGAACGGTGGAAGATCTCGATCGAGAACCTCGGAAGTACGTGTACATGAAATACACGTGAAATAGGGATTTTCTAGTACACAGGGTAATGTTGCTCAAGTCGTACCAGTGCTTAAATCTAACTAACAACGGCGGCAACAGCACATACAACAGCAACCAAATATATATCTGAGTCAACCAAATTGCTTTACGTATTGTCTGCCATAAACTAGCCTCATTATAAATCCTGTCATCAAGTAAGTTTATTTCAGCGGTACCAAAGCGGTTGGTTTTGTTTTATTTGTGGAGAAGATCGGGAGGAAAACATGATTCAATGCTTGAAATGCAAATCATGGGTGCACGATGTATGCGCCGGAGTTGACAAAAGTACAAAAAAATTTGGATGTGATGTTTGTACTAATTGGATACCTATGTGTTATGTAAACAGAATAATAAAAAATACGTTTTAATTATTATTGTTGCTTAATTGAATTCTTAGGTACGACTTAGGCTATAGGTGGTACGACTTAGGAAACCGGTTACTTTAGTTGTACCGATGTAAGTTTTTAAAGATTCAGTTTATTTTACGTGAAAGCATATAGATTTTATAATTTCGTTATAATAAATAACAATAATATTAACACAAGTTTTGAATAACACATTTAATTTCTATTTATTTGATAAATCCTAAGTTTTATACGGTTGTTTTCTTAAAGGGAACGACTTGAGCAACCTTATCCTACATATAATATGTACAAAACAGATCGTATACAGGGTGTCTCAAAATTAGGTCCGGAGCCGAAAATGGGAGGTTCCTGAGGTCATTTCAAGCGACATTTTCCTTTGAAAAAATGTCGTCCGCGGCTTCGTTAACGAGTTATTAACGAAAAACACGGACCAATCAGAGCTCGAGCTAGACGCGTGCAGCCCGGCGCGCCGGCAGCCGAGTGTCGGTGGCACGCCGCGATGTCGCAATGAACAAAAGTTTCTCGATGATGTGAATTCTCGCCAATTTCGATAAGCTTTGGATATGTTGTCAATACCATGATTCTGAACAACATTTCCCTTTACAGTTTCTGTCGATCGGCTTTAGTTTACGACATTATTGTAAAAATTTGTAATTGTAAATCGATCGATGTACTATTTCCTATCCGATTTCGATAATCTTTGGATATGTTGTCAATACCATGATTCTGAACAACATTTCCCTTTACAGTTTCTGTCGATCGGCTTTAGTTTACGATATTATTGTAAAAATTTGTAATTGTAAATCGATCGATGTACTATTTCCATTATCCGATTTCGATAATATTTGGATATGTTGTCAAGACCATGATTCTGAACAACATTTCCCTTGACGGTTTCTGTCGATCGGCTTTAGTTTACGATATTATTGTAAAAATTTGTAATTGTAAATCGATCGATGTACTATTTCCATTATCCGATTTCGATAATATTTGGATATGTTGTCAAGACCATGATTCTGAACAACATTTCCCTTGACGGTTTCTGTCGATCGGCTTTAGTTTACGATATTATTGTAAAAATTTGTAATTGTAAATCAATCGATGTACTATTTCCTATCCGATTTCGATAATCTTTGGATATGTTGTCAATACCATGATTCTGAACAACATTTCCCTTTACAGTTTCTGTCGATCGGCTTTAGTTTACGATATTATTGTAAAAATTTGTAATTGTAAATCGATCGATGTACTATTTCCATTATCCGATTTCGATAATATTTGGATATGTTGTCAAGACCATGATTCTGAACAACATTTCCCTTGACGGTTTCTGTCGATCGGCTTTAGTTTACGATATTATTGTAAAAATTTGTAATTGTAAATCGATCGATGTACTATTTCCATTATCCGATTTCGATAATATTTGGATATGTTGTCAAGACCATGATTCTGAACAACATTTCCCTTGACGGTTTCTGTCGATCGGCTTTAGTTTACGATATTATTGTAAAAATTTGTAATTGTAAATCGATCGATGTACATACTATCTCCTCGCCGATGTCGATGAGCTTTATTTCAAAGGAAAAAGATATTTAAAACATCGAATTTATAACATATTTCAAAGTCATCGAAATCGGTGAGGACCCACATCATCGGCAACTTTACCCGAACGATAGAAGAAGCACAAACTTATTGAATTAAAAACTCACTTATTCAGCCGTAAATCCATTTGACTACCACATATAACCATCACACTTTTACATAATTGTTGAACTCGTAGCACACTTTTACATAATTGTTGAACTCGTAGCACACTTTTATAACTCGTATCGATATCGAACGAAATTACTTACTCCGACGTGGAAAGAGTTCGATGCTCTTCGCGATGCCGCGCGAAACTGTGCTCTCCCAGCGTACAATGTATTCGATGAAGGCGTCGTTTAAAACAAATGAAATCGTTCCCAAGGAGATATTGATTTTTCGAGAATCATATGGCATTGATTTTTCGAGAATCATATGATTCTCGAAAACACCGATTCGAAGATTATGTAAAAGTGTGGTGGTTGTATGTGGTAGACAAATGGATTTACGGCTGAATAAGTGAGTTTTTAATTCAATAAGTTTGTGCTTCTTCTATCGTTCGGGTAAAGTTGCCGATGATGTGGGTCCTCACCGATTTCGATGACTTTGAAATATGTTATAAATTCGATGTTTTAAATATCTTTTTCCTTTGAAATAAAGCTCATCGAAATCGGCGAGGAGATAGTATGTACAATACATCGATCGATTTACAATTACAAATTTTTACAATAATATCGTAAACTAAAGCCGACCGACAAAAACCGTAAAGGGAAATGTTGTTCAGAATCATGGTATTGACAACATATCCAAAGCTTATCGAAATCGGATAGAAAATAGTACATCGATCGATTTACAATTACAAATTTTTACAATAATATCGTAAACTAAAGCCGATCGACAGAAACTGTAAAGGGAAATGTTGTTCAGAATCATGGTATTGACAACATATCCAACGCTTATCGAAATTGGCGAGGATTCACATCATCGAGAAACTTTTGTTCATTGCGACATCGCGGCGTGCCACCGACACTCGGCTGCCGGCGCGCCGGGCTGCACGCGTCTAGCTCGCGCTCTGATTGGTCCGTGTTTTTCGTTAATAACTCGTTAACGAAGCCACGGACGACATTTTTTCAAAGGAAAATGTCGCTTGAAATGACCTCAGGAACCTCCCATTTTCGGCTCCGGACCTAATTTTGAGACACCTTGTATAAATAACATTTCAATGGTGGCGCTTAGGCACTATCCGACTTACGCGGAAAGCGCTGGACCGAATTAATCGCGTAAGTCGAGGACTTACTGTAATCGATAAAAATCGGCTAAAATTAAGCAAATAACATTGCATCTTACCTTTGGGAATCGATGGCGTGGTCGGACGATCGTCGCGAGCTCGACACGAGACGGCGACGACGATGAAGTAGAAGTAGAAGTAGAAGTAGAAATGGCTGGGGGATGAAACAGGGTCGCGAGATGGGGAAAGTGGGGGGAACGAACGAGGTAAGGTCGCGGCGAACAATAAACCGCGAACCCTCGAGAAATTCCGGGTGTTCGAGGAGGAACAGGGAAATCGCGTAGGGAAATCGAGAGCCCGAGGAGAGCGAAGATGAGGACGCGTACGTAGGAACCTGAACGGGTGTCGTTGGGAAGGGATGTGGGTGAGGCTACAACAAAACAAAACACGATGAATGTCCCGATGTGCAAGCTGCAAGCATAACAATGTCACGAAGATCGATGGTTAGTCTTTGTCGCGTTCGTTTCGCTGCGCCCCGCGAATTGCCTGGATAGATGGGCTCGATAACGCCGCGATAAATCCGTGAGCGACGGTTCAATGTAATATCCCGATCGAGAGACTAGAGAGACTCTCTCCCTCTCTCTCTCTCTCTCTCTCTCCTTCTGCCTCTGGCTCGTTCCGAGGCATCTCTGTCCAGACAATCCATTCGCAGCTTGATCGGGAATTAGTCGTTTAGATCTGCGGAATCAGTCCCCTAACTCTGCCACCTTCGATCGATCGTCAATTCTGCTCGAAGTAGATTTACAGTCGGTAAATAAATTAATCAAGCCACGTCATGAAAAATTCATTTTCTAAATTGCATTGCATTCTATAAATATCTTTGTATTCTTATAAGTTTGTACGTTATGGGAATGACGATTTCCATTGATTTATGCAATTTCTCGAAGTCCTTTCCTCTTTACCGAATTCTTGCGCATTAATCAAAGATAAATAATTCAAGAAGTTTTAATGAATTCTTCGGTAGCAACGGCAATCTCATTCCTAAACCGAGAAGTTATCGCGAATAATTTACTTTGATAACCTCTTTCGAGATTGTTATTTAGAAGAAAATGATTAATCGTCCCTTGAATATAGTACGGTCATTAAAAAGCCTATTAATAGGCTTCCGGCAGCTAAAGCGTTAAGCTGGGTACTCAAGCTAGTATTCTATAAATATTAGGCCATTCCATAAATCCTGTCGTTTTTCGACGCTTTAAACGAAGAGTTTTAATCCTTCGTCTACCTTTAATCAACGTTGTGTTAATCCTTTTTTAAATTTATTCGTAAAATCCCTCGTTTTTTAGCATTACAGACGAAAAATTTTTATACCTTTTTCTTTACTCATTTCTTTAGCTTCCCAAATACAAAATACGATTCTTAACGCTTACACGTTTCAGACTGACTAGACTTGAGGATTTTTAAAACCACAGAGAGAAGTTTATTATAAAAACAGAGCGTACAGAATACATGGACGTTCACACGCGTCAAGTGTAACAACAAACGACGGCGACTTCAGCGGCGATCTAATAAAAGTTAGGTGGCCTAGAGTTCGTGTGACTCATTCCGCAGAACGTATTAATAGTCAAGCAGAAAATTAACACTTCGAGCGTCTCCCAGAAATGGAAACCGAAATGATTTATCATAGGCTGTAAAAATGAAATCCTCCCTAATCCTTTCAGTGTACCAATTCCAGATATAACTCTTTAAAATGCAAGATTGGAAGGTTACTAGGCATCGTACATCTTACCTGTTCAATTTTCCATTCGCTGAACAGATTACTTCGACTTTACGGAATTTCTGAGGTAGCTGACACGCCAGTCGAAGTGTTAATTGCCGCGAAGAGGGCTGGTTACCTTACAAAACAGGCAGTTAATGACAGAGATTACCTTGACAGTGCCGCTAGATGCGCTAGAAGCGGGCGAGCGTCACGTCCTCGGCGAACGAAGAGAACTTATCCATATCTTGCGTGAGCGTGAAGAAGAGAAGCCCATTAATTTCGGACGAACTTGGATCGTTGTTCATTTCGTGACTTCGACAATTTCTTCTACGCTTCGATTCCGATCCGGATTGGTTTTCTGTGCTTCTACAATTCCTGGCGAAAAGTATTCGACCACGATTCCGCGATTCTGACTCTGATTAAGTCATAATTGTACATTGTATTTGAATTACATCGTAATTGTATTACGTAATTCGAACCTTTCACTTAATTTAATAGCTAATTACGCGAATCATGAGTAGACAGCTGATCTTTATGCAAATTTAACATTTTCTAGCTGAGTCGCAACGAACGCGAGTGTAATACAAATTTATTTTCTTTCTTAATATGTTCAGTTCGTTGAAAATAACATAAGAGTATTTTCTAATTCTTCCGATGAATTTACTCTTTCCAATTACATCTATTCATTTTTCCCATAAATGCACAAAATCCGTTGTCTATCCATGAGTGAAAGGGGTTAATGGCCGAATAGTTTTTGCCAGGGGTTGTGTATGCCAAGAGTCCACGGGTTTACGGAGAGTTCGACTCTGAATCGATCGGAGAAATCGCCGAAGCCGGGAAACGCAAAATTCTGCGGATGAGCTGGTTTCGTTTTCGCCTCTTTTTTAGAAAGCGCGGGATTCGGCCTCGTACTACAGCTGCGGTCGTCTTACGGGCTCTTCAGGGCTCTCTTGGTCGGCCCTCGAGAGAGGAGCGAACTCGAGAGAGCTAGCACACGGGGTCGAGAAACGGTCATAGTTCTATTTCCGTCGCTCGTGAATCATTGCCGCTTCACCTATCTCTCCTAACGCCCGGCGTATAACGCCGTTATACGGGCCCGCTGAAAGATGGCGCGACCCTGATAAAGTTCCTACGAGGACGATTTCATAGGGTCGAACCAACACGCCGTCGCGACCCGAAACTTTCGCGACAGGAAAGAACGCTTTCCTTCTCCTTCAACTCGCCCCCTCGAGCTCTTGAGACAGTGTTCTTGCAACGGGTTCAAGAAATTGATTTTTCTTTCTGGCATAAATCAAAAGTGCAATATTAAGAAGAAAGAACATGCTCCTAAAATTTCGCGGTCAAATTTTAAAAAATGATCAAAATTACCATTTTAATCAAACGGGGTTTTCAAGAAACCTCGTTTCATATTAGGTTTATGGAAAATCGAAATTTTCATGGATTAGAAAATCAGAAACCGATAATTTCATTGGCAGTGGTACATTCAATGAAGAGCAAAAGGGGATTGCGAATACTGAGCGGACAATTTCACGAAGAAGCTTCTCTCGGTTGAAAGTTTCGTGATCCCTATGTAAAACCGATCGATATCTCGCGGTCGAAATGAAATTTCATTCGTAACCGGAGAAGCACCGTCGGAGTCGTCGACAACCGTCGACGTCGTAACGACGGAAACTTGGCCCGGGGAATCGCCACTAAACGGTCCGTTTCCGGACCTCCGACGCAATAAATTCCGTGCCGGTGATGTTCCTACAGCCGCCGTTGGGAATCGCTTTAACGATGTACAGTCTTGTCGAAGTTCCCCCGTGAAAATATCTGAGCCCCCTGGTGAACAGGATGTTGGAACTGCCGACCGATTCTAACCGCGATTTTATCGTCTCTCTCTCTCTCTCTCTCTCTCTCTCGGACCGATCGTTAATAATATTCACGGCGTATTGCCGATTGTCGTGAACGTAAACGCACGATCCCCTAAAATCCCAGCGCAACAATCTATTAGCCTCGTTTTCCCACAAACCCGTTGATAGTTGAGCGCGTTTCGCCGCGTGGTAGTCGGATTAAGCCCGGCCCAATTTGCGGGATTAAGCGATTTCAATTAACCAAAAATTACGGAGGTATGGTATACATATATACATATGTATATTCCCAGGGATGGTCCAATGTGGGCGCAGCTCTTGCTGGGAGAGGTGCGGAGGCCCTCAAGATCGAGATCCCGGTTTGCGGCCGGTGGATATCGCAAATCGGCAACGATAGGCGATATGATGCCGAGAGCAGCTCGATCGGTCGGCAACACAGTCGATAGAGTGCAGAACTCGGTGGCACGATAGCCGTGGCCACGGTAATGCGTATCAGACTACATTTCACGGTTGATCGAGGCCCGGCACGCCGCCATAGACAATTTCCCAAAGGGTTCTAGAACGATATAATGGTCCAGGGAGGGGGCGGGGCGAGACGGTATATATTCCGAGGCCACCGTAACTCTATCACATTACGGTTAACCCTACCAGTAAGAGGCTGCTAGATGCCCGCTAGATCTCCCGGGGTGAATTCATCAATGGTCCATCGATGCTCCTCGGCTTTCGGAGGTTATCCTCTAGCCACTGCTCTGGCCGGCTACTCGACCGACCAATTCGCAAAATTGTAGTTCGCGGCACGTACGTCGATCGTGCCTCGTCACTTCGCAATCTTGCCCTCTCCTTCGACCTAGCGTCGTGCCCCGACTGCGCTCCTAACTTCGACCAGCTTCGGGCTACGTTGTTCCGCGAGAGAACTTGTCTAGTTATTCCTCCTTTGGATATCACGAATGTCCCGTTAGATCACAGTGGGAGGTTGGTTACGCTGTTATGGGTGTCTGAAGAGCCCCCAGGGGGCGTGGTTTCTGTGCCCTCAATTTTAACAGAACACTTAACCATCACGTAGAACAAAAGATATAGCATCGGACACCTCCTGAACACTTGCCGAGTGTTCTACCTTGAGTGGGCGTGGTTTCTTGGCTCCCACTTTGAACAGACCTAAAGCAGAGCTCCACAGAGCTATCTGTGCAACGTCTAGACACTGTGTCCAGCTGTGGGCGACGATTTCAGCTGACTCTTGGTGGTCGCTTGGCTGGACATCGAAAGTCCTCGGCGGTCGTTACAGTTTAATGCGTCGGGTGGCGTCGTAATGCGGATTCATTGTGGACGAAAGCGTCGGCTCCGGCTCACTCGGTCGTGTAAACATTGCGTACTCTCAGCGACGACAACAACTACGACATCGGCCAGCAAGAAATCGTACGAACCCTCTCTCTGTCTCACTGAATCCCGTATCCTCAGCCTCCTTATATCCGCGTCGTTTCCCTCCCTCGGGACATATGTCCTTATACCGGCTCCGTGAGCTTTAATGAAACCCATAAAGCGTCCTCGAGATCGTACTTGCGGCGCTGTAGTCGGCTATCACTGGTTACTCGATGGGACGTGGTTCGTAGCCAGTGGCTCGAACTTCCAGGTGCTTTTCACGAGAGAGCGAATCATCGTTTAAGGGGATGCTGTGCTCAGGACACCAATATTGTCTGTCCTAATTTTCTGAACGCAATCCCAGAGCACTGATCAAAGGTGTGTTTACCCAATCAATCAATCACAGAATCGTCAACTCTGCAAAAACTAGTAATACAAAGAAATGTACGAAACAATGCCGTACGTCTTTTTCAATCCAACAAGGGAGGTTAGCCAACTATAACACGCCGATTTTAATGGAATTGTTGCATGATAGAAGAAACGAGTCAGTTTCGAGGTGTCCCTAGACGAGGCCCACCGCTGTTTTGCAGCCGTCGTAGTACTCGGGGTATGAAATCCGTACCGATCACCGCGGAAATACCTTTCTGCGTAATCGAACTCGCGTATGAATTTCGTTTTAATCGTTTCGCTGGCGGTAATTCGCGGAACGTCCCGGTACGCGCCTCGCAATCACGGTCGAGAGTCCTCGTTGTGTTTCGGAGCACCCATACCCGCCTCGATGCGATTCTCTCCTCATACATTTTAATTCAGTGACCTTCCATCGCGCGCGCGTTTTAATTCGTTCCTTTTGTTCCGGCGCCGGCCGGATCCATCATCGTTCCCCCGTTCTCTATATCTGAACCGAGCCCGTGCATTGTTGTAATTGCCCTTTGACGGTTTCGCTAAGTGAAGTGCACCGGTGACATTTTGTTCGAATTCACGGGCCGCACAATGGGACTTTCGCGGCTGCCGTGCGACCCTTCCTCTTTAATATCCGGCCTTTTTTAAATTATTTTTATCGTGGACATTATCGTTGCTAAAATCGACCTATCAATGCGTCTATCTTGATCCTGGTAGGTCGACTCAGACCCTGTCCGACAGTTTAGAGTTTAGAAACACGTACCGGTTGCGGAAGTGAAGGGCCATGAAGCCACGCCCACTGTTCTGTCTGAAAGTGGGCGCCCATTTTTTCCTGTGGACGGGCAGCGTTGTGCGAAATAATTACATCGTTAGGGTTCGGTTTATTTGCTCACGTGTAATGACACTGTCGGTTTCCGACTGTTTAATTTCGTAGCATTTAACTTGACGGGATTGAGCAACACCGCGAGTTCTATCCAGCTGAGGCGGGGTAACTTTGTCCAAACACACTTGCCGGCGCGGATCGACGTGCCCTCGAGTTTCCGTTTACTTTAAGAGGGAAGTCGTAGACTGCCTGATATAAGGGGGGCATTCCGAGCGAAACAAGAGTCGAAACGCCCAGGCGACAGCTCGGCTCTCCCCTGGTGGACGTGCAGAGCCTGTGATACGGCTGTTTGGAAAATCGAAGCCGGAACGAGCCGGTCTCCCGTTTCGGTCAATCGTGTTATCTCGGGGTTGTACGCGAGTGCTGCCGTGCCGAGTGAGATCGCGTTCCGAGCAGAAACGATCCTTTCCTATGTATAAAACGGAATCGATGTTACTGCTCGGCGATAAATATAAAATACGTACTTTAGCGATGTGTCGGGGCTTAAACCCGGCCCGGTTAGACTGCCGTCGAAAGGCCCGCCGAAAAATTTATCGAAACAATTCGACAAGCGACATTCCTCCGGCCGCGCGCGCGGCTCTCTCCGAGGTGACTATCCGCTTCGGTTCCGAGCAGTGGACCGTTTGAAAAATCGAATTGCTCCGCACGATGCGAAAATGCTTCGGGGATATCGCGGACCGAGGATGCAACCGGCGTTCCTGTACCCAGTGGAAACGACACCGCATAAAATGCGAACCGATACTGCTCGCGGTAAATATAAAATTTTTGTCGATCGTGTCACGTATCGCGGGAGTTATCGCTATCGAACAGGCGAGCACCAGAATCGTACTGATCTAGCCCGTTGCTTCTCTTTATGGATAATCGCAGAGTTCTCCGGAGGCGATAACTCGGGTTATTTCTCCTCGGCCGGTGTCGGGGGCCAAAGAGCCACGCCCACTAAGAGCGTTCCACACAGACCACGCCCACTCTCCACGTGGATTCATATTTTCCAACAGCTGTTCCCAAAAATTTACATAGACCCAGTCACGATTATTATCTAGCAGACATTGGCGAGTGACTATACTCATCATCATCGACTATAACCATGTTCGACAGAGGAAGAGTGAACACAAACCTTTTCGAAACGACAGTACTCATCCCCATCAATCGTCGAACTAGCTCAAACGAGTATCTATCGTCTAAGATCGATCAAACGGAGCACTGGACGACAATAGCTCCGCCAGTGGATCGAGTGGGCTAATTGAATGCCGTCGCATGACAGGAGAACGTATCGTCGGAAGCCGATCGAGAGGGATTCGTGCTCGTAATGCATCCGTCGCATAAGCGACTAGCTGCAGCCGGATTTTCACGCGAGGACGTCGCTCGTAAAAGCCGGCGCCGGCCTCGCCGTAGCGAGTGCGACGCACTCTCGCATAATCCCGCTCCGCGCGCCCACGCTTTACGACCGTTTCACCTCCGCAACCGGAATGACATAATGCAAAGCGAACCAAGATTTACATCCCATTTGCCTTGCTTTTCGCGATTGTGTGTGCACGCGCGCTCGCGCAGCGGGGCTAACGCCGCTTCCTATCCGTATTTCGGATTTTCTGTCACGGGGATATATGTAGAGAGAGAGAGAGAGAGAGAGAGAGAGAGAGACTGAGGGGGGGGGGGGTAGGGGGAAACGACACTGGCAACCCTCTTGTTCCGGGGCCACCCCCTTTGTTTTGCGTCCGAGAATTATTTCGTTTCGTCCCTCTCGCGTTTCGGTGCTCGCAGCCCGCGCAATTACCACCGACGCCCCCGCACACGCTTGTCCCCATCGGCGCCGTTTTTTCGCAACGACACGTCGCTTCGCCTCGCGCGATATTTTTTTCCACCCCCGGCCCGGATACTTGTTGCTCCTTTTTTTCGCCGTTCCGCCCGCGTAATTGCGCTTTAACCCTTTCGCTACGGGATGGTTTAGCGAGGACCCACGTCCCTGCGTCGACACAGCTTTTTGACGAACAATCGCGTCTTCGCCCCTTATGTGCAACATTTTCTAGGATGTTCAATTACATCGTAGCCTATCGTTCGACTTCATGGTTTCTCTAATGTAAATCGGTTTACGTTTATTACAGAAAGTAAATCATTTCAATTACATGAAAGTAATTCATAGCGAGTTGATAATGTCGCGTTCAGGCGCGCACTTCGGCTCGCGTTCTTATCGATGATACGGCTGGCTGAACAATAGCGTAGCCCTCTTGTTGTCCTTCGCGGCACGTCATCGACGCCCGGGATATCCCGACGTAACGCTCTCTTGCACAGGAGAGCAGCCGAAAGGAGTGGAGAGGAGGGAGAGGAGATCGACTGCGATTCCCCGGCAGCCGGATGACGACGAAATGCAAAACGGTCGAAGATTTGCATCCCAACTGACTCGCTTTACGCGGCGGTGGCCACCGCGTTCTCCGTGCCGAGGCGAGGGGACGACAGTCCTCCCGTTCGATTATGCGAACGTCCGCGTCGTCACGGCCGACGCGACGTGTGCACAGTGCCGGCATAATTTCACGGCTCGCACGTGATACCGGCACTCGCGCGAAAACAACCTCTCCTCTATACATCTGTCTGCTTTTCTGTCTATTTGTCTAGCTCTCATTCTCTTTGGCCCTCTCTCTATTTTGCTCTCAGTCTCACAATCATTCAGTCTCATAATCACTCAGTGTTCCAATCATTACGTCTGTCTGACTCAATCTTTCAACCTCTGAGTCTCTCGCAGACTCCTCTCAATTTTTCTCAGTTTCTCTCAGCCTCTCTCAATTTCTGAGTCTCTTCCAGTATCTCATTCTCTGAGTAACTCTGTTGTTCTCTCCGAGTCCTCCGAGTCTCTCCGTCTCTCTTCGGCGCGCTACAGTTCGATTTTCAGGGGTGTTCTGATTTTTTCGCGTCGGCCGGGATAACGTATCGGAAGACGGATTTCCGGGTGATCGATTGATTCGTTACCGCCATCGAGAATAACGATACGCCCGCCATATATCGTAACGGCGATCGTTCAATCCCGGATTGAATGTTACACGAATATTAAAAGTTTCATCCGCTATTAAGAATTCAGCCGATCCCGCTGGCTCTCGGCTCGGCACGGCTTGTGTGTACGCACTGCATTCAATTTTCATTCCGCTGACGTTCCCGAATCGTTTCCCCGCCATTGCTCGATCCCTTCGCTATTAATGGAGTCCTTCTCATGCGCGAGGCCATCGAAATTCGTTCATTCGTTCATCCGAAGTCTTTTTAACTTTAACCCCTTTGTTGTGTGAGTACCATTTGTGAAATGGAATTGGGACATTCGGTGGGAACGCGACTGATTCTTTGGTAAATACGAGAGAAGCCGCAATAACTGGGACGTCTATACAATAAATGGACTACCCATTGCCACATATAATATATAACATTAATATTATATGCACGTTTCTCTCTCTCTCTCTCTCTCTATACGATTGTATAATTCTTCGGATTAAGTTACTGTAGGTTCAGTATTGGACGGCTACTTACAATTAGACTGCGTACGGTGCACACACATTTTCAATTTCTATGAATTACCTCATGAAAATGTAGATCCGCCGAGAGCGCTTTAATCAACTGATAGTACCGCATTGTGTTCATTTCTCTGACGTCTATAAATAGAAACGTCAAAGGTAATACTATCTGTACTGTTCTTTAATGTCCATTCTACTGTATACATCCATAAAAATCTGTACTTCCACGAAGATCCTCACTCAATTAATTATATTGTGTCGTGTACGATAGTCTTTCGGACAAAGATATCATAATTCATATCCTTCTGTCTAGAAGTAGAAACCTCAAAGGTATGCTGTTATCTATCCGTTCTTTATTGCATGTTCTACTGTATACATCCATAGAAATCTGTACCTCCGTAAAGCTTTGCCAGTCAACAATAATATTGATTTGTGCATGGTATCCTCTCCGACATAGATATCGTAATTCATATCTTCCTTTCTTTCAGAATTCGTCCCGTTCTACGGTCCTAATCCGCAATATGCGCAAGAGAACAAACAACATTCGCAGTCGATTAACAATATAGTACAGCCACGGTGTTTGCTTCTAGAAACCAGCGTCAACGGCAAAAGTCCCATTACCCGTCGGTTGCAGCACGTCCCATTCTACTGCGGTTACGTGGATGCTGCACTTTAGTCGACCGGGGCAATGCGATCGCTTCCCTCTCGCAATTATTCCGAAACCAGACCGGCGTAGCATCCGAATCGAACGTCAAATTAGGGCAAACAGAAAAGTTTCCAGCAATCGTTCTCTCGCTGAATACAAAAAATAGAAATTTCATTCGGAGGTCCGTAGTCCGTAGTCGAGCGGTGTAGTCGATCGAGCGGAATATTTTTCGCAGCCTTTCCCGGATTAACGGACTCGATGCGAAAACCATTTCGCCGTCGTATTTTTTCGCGGGAGCCCGTCGCGTTATTATCAATCGTGTTTCTACGGGTTCGATTTCGACGTATCGGCCGGTCGCCGATGAATTATTAGCAGGACGCCGCGCCGCGCCGAGCCGTGCCGAGCCGCGCCGGGCGGGTCGCTCGATTCTATTCGTAATGCAACGCGTGCGTACGCGAACAGGTGAGCTCCATCGAGTGCGAAATTTCTATTGATTGGCGAATTTTTCAAATCGTGTACCCTCGTGCCACCATCCCCTCATCCCCCCCGTTCATCTCCTCATCCTCCGCCCACGTTTCTCGCCGCTCGATCGACCGTTTCAAACAAATAGTCGTCGGTTCGTGGGACCCCGTTTTTGTTCGACGGTTTCAACGCTCGACAGGAGTTTTCACGACTTTTTTCATATCGGTGTGGTTCGGTCACAATCGACAAGGAACACGATACGTGTAGCCGGCACGCCGCGGCCGAAAAAAATCGGACGCAGTCGCGAAATCGCCAACATTGTTGCTCGTTTCCGCACGCGACCAGCGCAGCGGTGTGGACACCGATTTCGCGATCGAATCCGCGATCCTTTCCGAAATTCTTTCGACGGTCGATCCTCGGTTCCGACGACGAAAATGTAAAATCTGGTAGTCCATTATATGTACTGTTACCTGGAGGACCACACTCTGCTAATGCCAATTCATCAGTCTAGCAAAATGTGTCACGTATCAAATATCGAATACAAAGGAAATTCCTCGGGGAAAAATAGACCGTTGTGGGCTGTAATTGTTGATATAACAGATCGTTTGCACAGCGAGATGATTTTTGCACGTCGAGATCCATCGTTTCGGTGTCGTCGCGTTAACGCGAACATGACCGGCGGTTAACAAAGCACAACATTACACAGTTTCGTGAACAAACTTCTGTTGCCGCGATAGTTTTGTAACGGCACGGAGCGAACCGCGAAGTTGGTCTCTGACGCGGAATTAACTCTTAGTAATTGTCGTTGCGGATAGTAGCGGCTCGGGTAATCCAGTTTTGGCTAGTTGTAGGATTTCGGAATTATCGATGGCGGCGAAAGTTTTTCTTGTTGTTGCGTGTTAATCGCGTGAGCCTTTGATCCGACACCGTGGTTCGTGTCCGCGACGTCTGGTTCAAGCGAGAAGGAAACCAGAGGACACGAATACTTTCACAAGTCAAAAGACAAGCCAATCATTTTTGTTCAATTTTAACCGCACACGAAGAGGAACATCTATGTTCAGATGATGCATCGAATGTTTCAATTGGTAAATTGCATATTAAATAACATTGTTTTATTTGAGGTTCTTTATAAAGAATGTTTTATTAAGTGGAATTTAATTAAGTCGATCAGAGAAGCATTCCATCTCAAAGAAAATCAAAGTTGACTTTGTTAGGAGATTGTGAGTGGAGTAGGCGAAGAAACTGGCAGCGTTTGCGACGATGGACTTTGGCGGCGTGAGGTATAGTTCGTTAGGGAGTACGACCGTCGAATTTTGAAGGTTCTGCGAGCGAGGCTTTGGACCTAATTCGACAGGGAGCACGGCCAGAGAAGATCGCACAATGGAAACCGGCATGGCACGGACGGCAGGCAAATAGGAGCCTCTGGGTTGCGGTTAATACGACAAGACTAATGAGAGGGACGCGTTGTCGGGATGCTCATTCGTGGTTCGTTTCGGATACAATCGTTCGAACTCGCCTCTAATTAAGGCGTTAATGAAGAGCCTCGGGGAGAGACCGATCACTTTCCTCTCCACGCCTCCTCCACCTCTTCTTTCTCCTGTCCCTCCTCCTGCTCTTCATCCTCCACATCCTCTTTCTCCTGTTCCCCCGTCCACCTTCTCGTGACTTTTCTGTTCACGAGTTACCCTCCGGGACAAGCTTTCGAGAAGGGGTGGCCGATTGTCGGCAGAGAATTAATTCTACGCGCGATGAACGATGGCTGGGAAGCACGCCTATGCACGCGCATCCGCTATTGTGCGCCCGCCCGCCGGCTTGCCCGTTAATTAAATCATACCTAAATAGGGACCTTTGTTTTCCCTCTACGAAATTTCGAGGGATAAGCCGACCGCGACATAGTTTGACGCCACCAGCCGGAGCTGAACCGGCGTGGGCGTTTCCACTTAGTCCCCGCTTGTTCCTCGACCCGAATTTTGCCTGGTCTACGAAAATCAAAAATTTAACGCTTCATCGGCTACGGAGTGGCCGAAATATTCGCACGATTAACTAGCTAATAATTCTCCCTGATCTGCCTCAGGAATATTTATTATATTCAGTAGAAAACTTGTCAAAATGTTACTTCCTCACGGATTTTGTTAACTAAAGGCTTAAGAAATTTCCATGAAGATCTAATTTTAACGTAACATCGAAATCCACGTACTCAACACAAACTGCAATAAGAAGGAACGTAACTTGTAGTACAATTTAATGGCTCGATTCATAATGTGTCTCGCAGCGGCGTTTTTCGTTGGTCTTAATCGTCGATTCGTCGACCGACAGTCACTGTTAAATTTCGATTATTGGGCAAGAGCCTCCCGATGGTAGGGATGATTGAGAGGGGAGAGTAGGAGAAGGTCTGGGTACAAGCGACACAGAGCCAACAAGGAGAGCAATCAATTCCCTTTTACCGATTTACCGCGACAATGCAGCCACCCCTTTGCAGTCGGCACTGTTACCGTGTTCTCCTCCACTATTTTCTGTATCCGTCCGATATACACGGACACGAGGAAGGGACACACGGTTAGGGGCGACCTGGTTAGGGCCCCAGCTCGCGCATTGAAAATTCCCTGTGATTCGACGCAATTCATTAGCGCATCGGTGGGCTCGTCCGCGTGTATTTATGCGGGACCGGTCGTTACCGGTGTGTCGTGATTCCGACGAGAGAGCCCCGTTTCTGATCACTGCTCGCGACCACTGGACAATGCGTCTGCAGCCCTCGAACGCACGGATTTTTTTCCCTATCAAAAGACCGTATCGTCGAGAAGTCCGTGTTGTCACGTCGGCAAAAAACAACTGTTCAACCTCTCTATCTATCTATCTATCTGTCTCTCTCTCTCTCTCTTTTTTTTTATTTCTCTGCAGCCACGTGCTCGAGTTGGGAGCCTTTTAATTAGAGTCAACGCGCGACGAGTTCTCGTTTACGCGATTGGAAATAATGACGAGGATTTCGGCCCTCGTCAGAGGCGGGGTACGAATATCTCGGTAATATTTCGAATCCAATTTAAAGAGGAGCTACCGTTCTCTGCTATAAAGGCGAGCCTCTAGCGATTCCAGTTCTCCGCTCCTCTGTTTCTGTCGGTATAGTTCGCCATTGTATCGAGACCCGTGGAAAGTTCTGTTGTTTTGTTTATATTGTGGCTTTGCGATCGCGTGGTTTCCATCGGAAGTCCTAAATAATCACGAGACCCGGCTGTACTGGCTTCTACGTTCTGTTGCTGTACAACAGGGACACCGTTGCAGCATCAGTGTGTGCAGGTGGTCGCGACGCGGAGCGTTAAAATGCGAGCTCGATTTAGGGCTGTTACTTTCCTCGGAAGGTCGAAAATTTTGAAGCTTCGATTTCAGAAACTTCGAAAGTAATGAGAATCGAAGTTTCGAATTATAAAGCTTTTTTTAGTTTACATATTCAAATTTTATTTGTCAAAAGTCGTGATACATATAATATCATGATATAAATTTCGTCTATTTCGTAGTTCCCTTTGTTCCTTCGAATCCTTCGAATCTTCGAAGAGTCGAAGCATCGGAAAAGTAACAGCCCTAGTTCGAAACCGAAAAATGGTAACCGAGACGATCTGTCGAAATCAGTTGATAATCTCTGCCCACTCGTTTCTTAAAAATTGTTTAATTTCATTTCATTCTCGCAACCAATAATCGACAATGAATAAACAGGTATATAAAACTTCAACGGGTATAGTTTCACTAAAAAAATGAAACACGCCAGCAGCAAAATCATCGATACAATTTCCGGTTTTTATTCGAGAAGCTCCCGCAGATTGGTTGGAAAAGCCCTTATCGGATGGCGAGAGTAAATTTGCGCCGGTGAATTTTCTCTCTTCTGTGATCCTCTTTTGCCGGTTCCCGTTCCAGAGGTTTCGCCGGATAATTTATACGTCCGCGTCTCGAGACGTCCGCTCTGGACATCGTATGCGGACACCCAAGATCCCCAATTAGACCGGTCGGTGACCGATGGCACGAATACGACCCCGTTCGCCGGTCATCGGGGCTTCGAAATCACGTACGTCGTGTTCGAGACGTCGCACGTCCGGGGGACGTCAACGTGGACGTCCCACGGGATGACAGAACGTCGACGCATGAATTTGGACCGATGGAAACGTCGCTCTGTACAACGAAACTATTTTCTTGTACGGTCGCCAAAAATTTCGATGTCGATATTTTGCGACTGCACTCAATCTTCATTAACGCGCTAGTCCAATTAATGCTGGATTAATTGGTACTGCTACTTCATTGAATCTTTGTTAATACATTACTTTAGGGAAGTTACTCGCACTTCACATTCTACATAACTGATTACGTGGTACTCAATATCGTTCCAATATAAATAAACCTTTCTTTATGCTTGGAACACTACATTTTTTGAAAGTTTTGAGATTGCAAATACTAATTAAATACTTAATTGTCTATCAATCTGACTGCACAGCGCAACGAAATTCAATTTTCCTATTTTCCACGGTACCTTCGCTGAATCTTAGTTGAGCGATTGCAGCGAAAGATAGAGGAGGAGTCTTTAGGTTTTCCTGGCTCAGTCCACCGTTTGTCTTTCAATGAAATGATTAGGGTGGCGAGCGGCAAAGCGCGTCCGTCTCGTTACGATATCACCGAGAGGTATAGCGTTCGGATAAGCGGCGATCTCGGGAGGATAATTAACGAGCATCCCTCCATTTTCCACGATTGCGTCGTTTTGCCTTCTCCCGAGTTTACAGGTTCATTATTTTGATGGATCTCTTCTCGATAATTAACTCCGCGATTAATCACCGGCGCCGTGCTGGTTTTATCGAGCTCTGTTCCGCGGTCGGACCTTCTCGCGAATTGGATTCGCTGGGAATGAGACGTCGGAAACGTTCCTTTGGCCCGTTCTGTTGGTGTTCAGGAAGTTCGAACCGTTTTGATTCGTCTGTTCTTCAAGTTTTCTGTGGAAAGTACTGTGGCGGCCTTGGCGCTACCTTACGCCACTGTCCATTTCAGTAAACTGCGGCTCTTTTAATAATTCTGATGGAAAACGTAACTCCAGGCGCAGGCAAGTGAACAGGCAAGAAAATTCTGTCGGGATTGTTCGATCTCGAAGAACTCATCTCCAGACAGTAAATTCAATAAAGTCAACCACTAGAGAGATTTTTCTTCAGCTTGCTCTCTGTCTTGTACACCTTGTCGGACATTTAGTATGACACGTCATTTTGCTGAAAGCGCAGTACATATGTACTATTGACAAAGAAACTCTTTCAACGGTTTTACCGTCTTCTGTTTCTCCTTGACGATTTACTATCAGGGCCGGCGCTATATTTTGCGGGTTCCCGTGCAACATAACGAAGCGGGGTCTCCTCTCATATGAAAGATACTTAGAAAAATTACTGAACTCTCCGAATGTGAGGGCCCTGATTACCATCAACAAATTTTCTCTGGACTGCGAGAGGCTCTACCCGATAATTTTAGATGTTACCCCCGAAATCGCTGGAAAACGCGAGTATCGAAAGCAAAGAATTTTCGGTGTTACAATCTCGCGTTTCATTAGCCGAATATTTCTAGTGCGCGAGATTCACGGTGAGTCGCGTCGCAATTCGTATCGCGTATTCGCCTAACGGCGGCTTTATTCGCGGAAGAAAGTGTTCGCGAACAGGGGTGGAAATAACGTAGAGCCTGTAGGAGCGAATGAATTCCCTCCGTAGGGCAGCGGTCTCGTAAGGAGCAATTTCTCTTTCTGCGCATGCATGGGACAGGCTTAATACAGCCCCGTTGTACGCCGTCGGTGTTCGTACGTTTTATTCCGGCGCGTTCGCGTTTCTCATGAAAATCGGCATCGCGAATATCGTCCGTCCTCCGAGCCCGTCGTCGACGTCGTCGCCGTCGTCGAAGAAACGCGAACGAAATAAGGTCTGCCCGAAATAAAGCGGGCGATAAAAATCGCGCGCGAAAATAAAAGCTAACCGCGGCCGATTTACTACAGGGTTGATTCCCGCCGGGGAAAATTCCCGGGCAAAGAGGAGAACCCAACCACCACCGTCGCCGCCGTTCCAGAATATATTTTTTTCGGTCGCGTAATTTCCCCGCGACGTTCCCATTGTTCAGGAACGAGCGGGAAAAATCGACGCGATCGCCCCGCGCTGCGCTGGAAGCTTCTTTCGAACGGGTTCGCATTAAATTTAAACTCCGCCGCGATTATATTTCACGAGGGGTAACCCAGTAAATCGTTTCTATTTTCGAGCGGCTGCCAGACCGACGTTGTACATTAATTTATCGTTCGTTGGCCCGGGCCCGGCCGACTTATCCATGAATTATCGCACTTTTAAACGAATTTCCCGGCGAGTAACAGGTTGCACGATCGGCCACGTTACCGCTCTGCTAGGAAAATCCGTTGACAATCTCTGGTTTTATACCGAATACTGAAACTGGGTCAATTCTGTGACACCATTGTTCCAACAGATTTAGAAATTAATTTTTACTATTACGCCGTTCGGAAAATAATTTTGTTTTTTTGCATCGAGATGGCATTTCTTCCATTTCTTATTAATAGACTGCAGATGTTTATGCATTTTCCAATTTTTCCAGACAAATCTTTAAGAAAGTGGAATGTTGTAAAATCCTATTTTTCATGGGAACAGCCTTTGTAGATCTAAAACCAATAAAAATTGTACAAAATTCATAAGCCATATATGCATAAAGATCCGCAGTCAAAAATTCAGTAGGTTAAAAAGTTAGGATACAAGAAGAATCGCGGATACGACAGTAAGAGAGTTTCCCCGCGATCCTAACGCAGTATGCCGGTGTCTACAGGTGAGAATGGCTAGAAAAATGATCTGGCGGAGCGTGGAATCTTGTCGTGCCGTGTCGCGACGAGAGAATCCTCAAAGAGAGTCGATAAGAAATTTTCATAGCCAGACTGGATGTTTCTCCGGCCTGTAGTGCTCGAGTCTTTTATTGCATTCCGGCGAGTCGTTTCGAGACGGATCGTTCGTCCTCTTGGTTCTCTAAAGGAAACGGGAATCAGACGATAGAGCGCCGGGCTTTCGAACCGAAATTGTCAAAGAAACGGTACTGAGAGAGCCGGCAGGATCGATCGAGCCGACCAAACGGCGCGAGAACGATAGCGGAATAATTCGCTGGAAAACTGTCTTTTCGCGCCCAGGACAGCGTATTTCGCGAGCAGACCGCTCGTAAAAACCGGCGCAACTCCATAAAACCGGAAGCACGGCATCGATCCTCGTAACCGTGCCTCTTAATCGAACTTCGTACCTCGAACGCACCTTCCGCGACGAATCGTTGCACCACGCGGTCGCTGACCCCCTTCCCCTGTTACCGCGGCCTTGCAGTTTCCTGTATTTCCTCGTAATATGTGTTTTAACCCTTTGTGAATGATGACTCAGAAAACAGTTTCAATTGTATTAAATTCGTCTGTAGTCTATAAATTGTAAAAAGCTCAACTATTGTGTGTGTATGAGAAAACAGGTTCAGTTCGATGCGCACAATGTAAAAAAGATTACGTAGAATAAAAATGATCTTAGGTTGAAAGAAATGTCTTGATTTTCGAATTAAAATTGCTTCGAGTCCAAAGGGTTAGCTTCCAAGAACGTCTGTGTCGCGTGACCAAATGCACGAGACCAAAATATTTTGCACGATGTACAAATATTATATCAATTTATTACTATAAATGAAATTGTACTATTATATTACTACGAACTCGTTTGTGCGTCCACTATATTGATTCATTAGACTGTTTAATATGTTTCACAGCAATTTTCATGATTTACAAAGTGAGCAATAATGAGTGAATTCCATACTTTATGGAATTTCGGAGTGGCTGTGATACATATGTAATTGTCTAATGAATTAATGTAGTAGATGTAACGAATTGAGGAACGAAACGGGATGAATATTTTCCGAGAACTTTTCGTGTAAATCGTTGTTCAGGTCAAGAAGACACCTCCTCCCGAAAGAAACATAAGAACGAACAGAACCGAAAGAACAAAAATATTGAACACACCTACCTGTTCTCGCGAACAAAATCGTGCTCAGTCCTCCGAGCGACTCCAAAAAGAATTTCAACTAAGAAAAAGAATGTAAGTAGTGCATACATGCCGGGATAAAGGAAGAACATAAAAGAAGGAAACGAAATGAACAGAAACAAAGTCGGTTGCCGAGTGGAGATGACGTTTAATCGTAAATCAATAAAATTAATGAATTAAATAAATAAATTAAAAATGTTTTTATACACATACTTATATGATATAATATAATTTATATTATGTTGCTGGTATAATATAACTTATATTATATGATATAATAGAAAACATAAATAGGGTCTCGAGACTGCTGGAGCACAGCGCGCATCCCACATGCCCCATCCCATCCGATTTTCGCGGTTTGTTCGCACACGGCCGCGTCGAGAAACTCCGACAGAGATCGATCCGGTTCCCTAGGTCGTCTCGTCCGAGCAGAAGCTATCTTCTTTCTTTCGTTACGCTCCACTTTCTTTCTGTCGGAAGGTGTGCTCGAGGCTTCTGGACAGGAAAACGAGACGACGGGACCGCGACGTTTGGCTTACCGAAAAACGAGGAGAGCTTGCGCTCGAATTCGATACACGAGTCACCGCAGCTTAAAAACAGGAGCGTCTTCACGTTTCTTCATTTCTCTCTCTCTCTCTCTCTCTCTCTCTCTCTCTAGTCTATCCCCTTTGCACTCGAAGCTATTTTAACTCGAAAATTAAACATTTCTTCCGATCCCGAATAATTCCGTTCTATATAATTTTTTTTCATTTTATGGATATAAAATTGATATAATACCTCATACAATACTTAAATGTTTAGTAATTGTATAGATACCACCATATTTAATAATGTAAACAATATTTCCAATAACGGTACAACAATTTTTAGTGGTGAGTCTGGGTCACCACTTGAGTGCTAAGGGATAACACTTATTATCAACATAGAATTTATTTTGACCTTCCCCAGTTTTTTCTTTTAACAGGCGATCGAATAAGGAAATTGATTGTTCCATTTTGTACGAAGGCATTCGCGTTCTATAATTCTCAAATAGAAACCCGGTTGTTCGACCATAGTAGATTTAGTGTTAATCTGAGACAGAACGATCTCCTGGGAAAGCCTAACACAATCGGCGATTATTCGCCTATCAGCGTTTGTAAACCCGTGTAATGCGAAAACGCTCTCCAATTTTGTCGGCAGAAACGGCGTCTAAAAGCGTCCGATCGTCTCGTTCGGCGCGTTCTCTCGCGACGTGCCATTTCCTAATCGTCGCGGTATTTTTGCACGGTCTCTCTCTCCCTCGCACACTCTTTGTCGCATTTTCTCTCTCTCTCTCTCTCTCTCTCTCTCGCGCACGCTCACTCACTGATACTTTCCCATTAACTATCTTAAGTCTCTGCGTTCAGCTATCCTATTCGCCAGTTACATTAAATCGTATGATACATAAAATCGTGTTGCGTGTGTGCTTTTGCCTAGTGGTCTCTATCGATCCGGCGTTCCCAAGGCGAGCCGATCGAGCGTGTGTCCACGAAAGATCCCTCTCGCGTCGGTCCTATAGACAAAAAGCCGTCGTCGTCGTCTTTGTCGAGTAGACGAAACAGATACGTATTTATTTCGGCAAAATCGAGAGCGCGCGCGCGCGCGTGTGTGTGCTGCGCGAGAAGACGTCCTCGAATTGTCTGCGTGTAAAAATACCGAGCAATTTTCGGAAGGCCGGACAGAACTATCGAGCCGAGTAACACCGCCGCGGTTTGTAGACGTCGTCGTCGTCGTCGCCGAGAGCATCTTTTAGCTCCGGTATTTTCTCGGCTATAGAGTTCGCGCCTCTCGCAAACTTTACGCTCCACCTGGCCCACATTCCCCCGAGCAACGAGCGACAAAAGATTTCAGCCTCTGCCCGCGAACAACGAGAGCACGTTCCTCTCGCTTTCTCTCTCTTTCTCTCTACTCGTAGTTCCTCTTCTGAAGAGGCGCGATGACGGCGGCGGCGGCTATCGAGAGATTTTCTTACTCTCTCGAGATCTCTCTCGATCCTCATTGTCGAAATGCTCGTGGACTATCTGTTAACGGCCGCTTCGAGGGATCGTCTCGTTTTTCCCCGATCGCCCGGGAAACGAACGCGCGTGAAAACCGCTGAATCCGCGAGCGAGTTTTAGCAGTTTTCCCGCATTGCACCGGTTAGGTTTGCGACGCAACCCATCGAGAGACCCTGGGCTCTTTGGTATTGTTCTCTCCTACGGAGACTCCGAGAACCGGCGACCTTCGGATGATCGCCCTTCTGCCTTATGCTTCCTCTTTGAATTTTCGCCTTTCTTTCAATTTCCTTTTTTTTTCTTTTCTCTAACCACGGCGAGAACGCGATCTCTTTCGGGGTCAAGCACCACTTCCGAATCTGGCGAGCCGTCACTCGAACGGCCCGCGGTATGAAACTGAAGTGGATCGGAAGTGGCGAGAATCCGTAACTCTTTTTCTTGCGCCACTTTTCTTTCTCTCTCGAGCGACTACTCTTTCACTCCTCGGTCTCTCCCTTTTGTCGCGAGTCGAAGATCTTTCGGCGAAGAGAAAAGCGACGGAGAATCTCAGAGAAGTAGAAGAAGAAGTGAATAATCGAAGTCGTCGAGGACGAAGGTAGACGGAGTAAGGTGCGAATGCCCGTTACCGAAACAGATTCAGAGGTCCTAGGACTCGTGTTTAATGCCCGACGCGAACAACGGTGTCCCCCGAAATGTTTGCGCGACGATTCCGTTTCGTTTCGTTTTTATTTTGTATTTCTTTCTTTCATTCTCGTTCGAAAGAAGTGTTTCGTCGACGCGGTTTCCTGGGTTCGATCCCGATCGATAAGATCTCGCTCCTCCTACTGATCGTTCGTTCGTTTTCTGTTGGTCGCGCGCGTTGGCCCTATCTCTCTTTTTTCTTTCATTCTCTCATTCTTGCTCTCTCACGACTTTGATTCTCGTGGGATATTGTAACTCGAGAATTTTCGCTTTCTCTCTCTCTCTCTCTCTCTCTCTCTCATTCTGTCCTCTCGATCCTTATCGATTCCCGATCGAGCGCACCCCGAGCGGTCGCGGATCCGTTCCGCTCGAGGTGGAAGGGCCCCGCGCGATTATCGCTAGCAGTAGTACGAGGTCGACAGTCCCAGCTTGCAGGAAAACGGCGCCCTACGCCTGTTGTACACACTTCCGGTGCTGCTGACGTCCTTCGTCTCGCACCGCTGACCCGTGAAGCCCTCCGCACATCTGCAACAAATCGATCATGCTACGTCAATTCATTGCTACCAAGCAGAGGATTTTGCAATGTCAAATTTCCACGCTCCTTCTTTTCGTTTAGTTCTACGAGAAAGTGTTGTATTCCGTTAATCAGGTACTATGAGTATATCTTAAGTTAATTAAGTTACGACGGAACTTTAGTATAGCATTTTGGGTGAGAAACAGAGGTATGACGTTGTTGTCATTTTTTAAAAGCTACAGTCTTAGAATAAGTATTAGCGGTACGAAGTACGAACGTCTACACTGTGTCTAGTATACATGTTTTCATAATAATGTTTATGTATTTGTATTTTCCTATTCTGTACAAATTTTCCCTTGTTTGTAATACTTATATTGAATTCTATATTATGCTAAAATAAATCTCTTATGAGATTTTCTACAATAAAAAAAAAGATGGCGTGACGTTGGAATACGACAAGAGCACTGCCTAAATAATATAGGAAGAATAATTGTAATTTCCAACGTTTTTACTGTTTCAAATTTATACCTACTCATTTTTGCCATAAATCACGATGCGACAGTGCTGAAATGCTAGAACATTAGCAGAAAATTTTTATAGCGAGGTCAGAGCGCAACTAGGTAGCGAATAGTTGCGTCACGAGCGATTGAGCTCCCGGGGTTTTACGACGTCGGATTAACGAGCTACTTTAATTTACTGTTTTTCCTTTTTTTTTTACACAGCGAGATATCGACGTATAAATATTCCAGCACGCACCTATGACGCAGTCGTCACGAATCGCGATGGTGTAGCGACCGTATACACCCACGTAAACATACGCAAACACAAACTTCGGCGAGCACACAACGCTATCGGCGAGCTTTACGCCCAACCGAGGAATCGTGTCCCCGTAAAACCTGTCAGCCAGCAAGATCAGATTTTAACGACAGTTGGGGTGCTGGTGTGGCCCTATCTCGTGGAACGCGTTTTTGTTTACATCGTGCCCGATACGTCACCGGCCGAAAATATTAATTAACAACCCTGTTGACCCATCCCGGAATTATTTCATCGGTTTTGCCCGTCGGACACCGCGACTCGTATCAAACGCACACACATTCTCTCTCTTCTCGTCTACCTACAGTCTGTTAAAAAAGTCTCCATACTGCCAAACCAGCCACCTCAAAAATTCCATAAAATCAAAATGCCAAAAAGAAAGTATTCAACAAAAATCAAAATTAGTAGTACCAAATTGTCCTCGTTCAAAGACAAATTATCGGGATAAGAGTCCATACACAGTATAGTATATGTAGAGATTGAACGTGCACGCAGTGGTGGTTTCAGGACTGCAACTGGGTGCGTGTGGCGGCAGGACTTTGAAAAATCAGCGCAGCCGGTGTGAGGGAGGATTTTTGCCGTGCAGCGATTTTTCAGACGGTGAAGTTTCACCGTGTGGGATCGCGCGCGCGTTGATTGCTCGTACGCGGCGCGGCGTGTTCTCGTGCGGCGAACGTTCGCGTGTAAAAGAGTTTCCTCCGGCTAGTAAACACGCATGATTACGATAAATCTCAATGGAAAGCCAATTACGCGGTCGCCGGGCGAAGTTACCGGGCGAGCGTTAATGGGTTCAAGTGAATGGTACAGTAAATTGTAGTATCTCCGGGTGCGGTTTCAGGTTTGTCCGACGGTAAATCGTACGCGCCGTTGGTATATTTAGTGCGTGGCTCCTCGTAAATCCGCGAGGGTGCCGCTCGGAAAGAAAAAAAAGGAAAAGAAAGACGCTCTCTTTCTCTCTGTCTCTCTTGAAGAAGAAGGAGAGACGGGGAGAGTGAACGCGTCCGATGTCGCGAACCGTGGGGCCCTCGTAAAAATCGCTCTCTCGAGCACCGACGACGGAATTTGTTGCAAAACGCGCGATTCCCGCGCGTTTGCTTGCTCGCAGGATAAATAACACGAACGGGTACGCGGTTTTTCGCGCGAGTATTTATCGCGTTAACGAGCGCCTGAGCATATGTCCCCTGTCAGTTTTTTAATACGCTTTAAACGGGCCCGGACGCGCGACAAACTCTCGGCAGACAGGTCCCTCAAAGAACCTTCATCTCTCTCTCTCTCTATCTATCTCGCTCGATCGCTCGCTCTCTCATTCTCGAGAGAGGGGATTCTCTTTTCTTCGTTCTCTTCAGAGCGCAGAGACTATATTCCCCGTCTCTCTGCTACTCTTTACACGAGCAAGACCATTCTGGAACGTTTCCCCGTGAGACCTTACCTACCCCAGCCGTCTGCGATTCGACGAAATAAAACGCGACGGTCGCCGACAAAAATATTCGCGATACACGCGAGATCTTTGACGGAACTATTCTGGACTCTGATCAATTTTGCGCAAGATGAAAATTCATGATTTATCTAATCAAAATAAAACAATAAAATCAAGCTGGAAGCTTGTATTCTTTGATTACCATTTTGTTGAAGATAAGTAAGTGTCTGCGGTGATTTATGGACGGGAATGTATGTCGCTCTATAATCGTGTATATAATTCGTGTTATCGTTCCAAATGAATCTCTAACGATATCGAACTGAAGGAAAAATTATATTGTTGATGGGAAATGGGAATAGTGTCGAGAAGAGAGGAGACGATTTTTGGGTAGCAAGAAACGAAGAGAAGACGCAGGAAGAGGGGATATCCCCTGGCTCGAGACACAGGCAGACGTGTCCACGACGTTTCTTTGGAAAAATAATGTTATGCCGACGTCGTTGTATTTATAGCACGGTTAACTAACCGCGACGAGACGTACGGATGCTGTTGGTAGACGTGTCGTTTGCGGCACTCGCGTGTTCGCAGCTGAGAACCAGAGAGAGAGAGTGAGAGAGAGAGAGAGAGAGAGAGAGAGAGAGAGAGAGAGAGAGAGAGAAGGAGGCAGTCACCGTCCGCACAGAATCAGAAACGCTCGGGACGACGCTAAACGATTTTACGCGGGTTCTTTCCGTAATTGCGTTTTTCTCGCCTAATGAACACGTCGCTGGGATAGTAGACATTCCTGGAGACGCTCTCTCGCGAGCTTACCGACACGTACCAAGCGATTATACGAGTCTCCGTTCACGATTCTGTGCTCCGAGACTGCTAGGTTCTGCTGAGATTCTGTTTTCTGCAGTTCGGGCACAAACATGTAGAATTACACCAGAACTAGTATTAACTACCGAGCATTAGATACGAGCCTCTTAGAACTGAATTCACCGCTTAATTTACAGCTTGTTGCAACTAGCCACAGCGGATCTTTATGCAATATAAAATGTTTATACATGATTTGCATGGAAACGAAGCTAAATAAAGATTTATTCCTTGTGCAAATAATTTGAATCGATTGAAAATTCTTAAATGTTTTTACTGCTCTCAGTTTCACCTATTGCTTGTTGTCATAAATGCATAAAATCCGCTGTCCAATTGCAACTAATAACAATTAGGAAACGATGAGGCTGGCTACAGAAAAGTTGTAATAGAGTTCGAAGTTTGCCCTTTCGAATAAAATTGGTCGTCAAAAATCGCCACAATGGATCTACATCGTGGCGATTGCAGGCACTCCCGATCGGTCGCGTCTCAGTTTGCGCAGGCATTATTTCCGCGGTATGACAGCTAAGAGACCGAGGCGGACGGGGGTTAGCTCTTGTTCTTTTCCCTACTTGGTAGCCGACATCGAAACCCTTTCCAAGGGTCGCGACCGTCGTCCGCGACTCGCCGAAAGTGTCAAACTTTCTAGGAATAAAAAGTTGGCCACGGTGCACGACGCGCGGCGGGTACGTATCAAAGCGGGGCTCTTTGCGCGAGTCAATCGCTTTAAGGACGTCCTTTATTACGGGGAAAATTGCTCGCGAACTTCGCCGAGGAAGTCGTTCGACTTTCGACTCCCCCTTTTTCGCCTGTTCACCGTCCACCCACCACCACGCTGGCCTTCTTTTTTTTGTTTTCTACCGCGGCGTAAATTCCGACGGAACTTCCGCCTCGGATATAACACTGTCCAACACCAAATTTGATTTCAATATACTGTTGGGTCGTTCTTATAGAGTTTTTTCCGCTGATTCCGAATATGGTTTTAATTTTTTTCCTATACGTCCAGTTTTTGAGAAAATTGAGTTTTAAAAAAAGACATATTTTTCAACTTTAAACAAATATTGTGATGTTATTATAAAAGGTATTGAATTGTTGTTTACAGCAAACGATTCTGTAGACTTTCCCGAATACAGTGATATCCAATATTAATACATTATGATTGTTTAAACATGTTTAAACAATGATTAAAGACGGAGATGCACCACTTTTGCACCAATTTTTGCGGATATTTTCGAATTTATCTCAAAAAATAAGGGTCCAGCGAAAAATTGAACTATACCACGCGAAAGAGCAGACTTTTATCTTGAGAAACCCCCCTGTGAAGTTTGCATGGTCGACGTTTTTACCGAACCAGAAAGCAAAATATCTTCGCCCGACATGCGTTGACGCCAGTGGTGCTCTTCCACTAGCGCGGTCGTTCGTCGGGATACGGCGCGGCGCGCTGCGGTGAAACGGCGCGTGGCTATAAGCGCGCAATTATGTCAGCTTACTTAAATGTAATATTTTATTAAATGTGTTATACTATTGTTATTTATTATTTATTAGTATATTTATTCTGTATAAATTATTTTATGTATTTTTTAATGTTAGTCTCTCGTTTATAGTATATTTAATACAAAAAATACCTTTTGTAACAAAAAAATAATTTATTCACACACTACACTATTACACTATTTACAATGCTAATATATATGTGTACACTATTCAGATATAATACACTATATCGATTTAATATGGAGCAAACTATTTTAATTATGTATTTAAGTCAATAAAAATAGTCCCGTTTATATTGTGTTTGGACTTATTTTACTCGGAAGAATCTCGAGTGTTCATTGGCACTATAATTACAATACATAGATAAGACGACAATTACTGAAAATAAAATTTTTCAGTCACCGCATTGCAGACTTTCCTTACATTGTATGTATTCCGTTGTCCGTAGACCGTCATTTATTTCAAAATATCGTGTTGGTTCCAAAGAAAACTGATGCCAGAGTTCAGTTTCGGCTTTGTGTTTGTTGAAATCAGTCGTGTCAAGCATTTCAAATCTGCATTGCTACGTATAAAACTTCATAAAAAACATTTATAGTATTTTAGTTGTTGTGTATATAATATATGTATTTTAGTAGTGTATTATATCTGAATAGTGTACACATATATATTAGCATTGTAAATAGTGTAATAGTGTAGTGTGTGAATAAATTATATTTTTGTTACAAAAGGTATTTTTTGTATTAAATATACTATAAACGAGAGACTAACATTAAAAAATACATAAAATAATTTATACAGAATAAATATACTAATAAATAATAAATAACAATAATATAACATTTAATAAAATATTACATTTAAGTAAGCTGACATAATTGCGCGCTTATAGCCACGCGCCGTTTCACCGCAGCGCGCCGCGCCGTATCCCGACGAACGACCGCGCTAGTGGAAGAGCACCACTGGCGTCAACGCATGTCGGGCGAAGATATTTTGCTTTCTGGTTCGGTAAAAACGTCGACCATGCAAACTTCACAGGGGGGTTTCTCAAGATAAAAGTCTGCTCTTTCGCGTGGTATAGTTCAATTTTTCGCTGGATCCTTATTTTTTGAGATAAATTCGAAAATATCCGCAAAAATTGGTGCAAAAGTGGTGCATCTCCGTCTTTTATCATTGTTTAAACATGTTTAAACAATCATAATGTATTAATATTGGATATCACTGTATTCGGGAAAGTCTACAGAATCGTTTGCTGTAAACAACAATTCAATATCTTTTATAATAACATCACAATATTTGTTTAAAGTTGAAAAATATGTTTTTTTTTCAAAGCCATGATTTTCAAAAACTGGACGTATAGGAAAAAAATTAAAACCAGATTCGGAATCAGCGCAAAAAACTCTATAAGAAGGACCCAACAGTATATTGAAATCACAAAAAAAGTTGAAATTTGTTGGACAGTGTAATTAGCGTGAACGGAAGAAGACGTTGCGACTTGAAAGAATTACCGCTGAATGGGCACAGTTGCCTTCTATTCGCTCTAAACAACCAGCTATAGTGCGTGGACATGACGATGCCAAATAAAAACTCGCATTGGGGATTTTTGTGCAAAATAATTGATACCGTACTAAGCCAGGTATTTTTCTAGGCTTGCAAACATGCAGGAAGGGGCTTGCTTTTGACAGTGATCACAGGTCTGCGGAGAACGGTCGGCGGCGCATACGCTCGCGAGTTTGCAGCATCGTTGCAGCGGAAGTCTTAAGCCGCATCTCGCCGGTCGCATGCAGCGGTCTTCGTATATTACGATCGCAAAATTAAAAGTGCCTCTTTATACCGGCTAGTCTACCGGGAGTGGTTAGAAAGTCGATGTCTGGTGCTGGTTGCGTTGTGTGCGGGGCGGTAGTCGTCGACGCGAAGGGATGAAAAGGGGGTTGGCTAGATAGGGTAGTAGGGGGCTGAAGGGCGCAGGGCGCTCGGTGGTTTTCCTCGGGTATTAATTCCCATATATGCCCCGGGAGCTCTCGTCGGCTCGGCTCTGTAACTGCGCCAGTGCCGTAGCTAGCTGTGCGCCGCGTTGGTCGTGTACGTGGTCGCCGGCACGAAAGAAACTTTTTTGCGGTTTACTTAATTTAATAACGCTCCCGCGGAACGCAATTTCAAAGATAACGCTTTAAGGGGCGCGGGGTGGCTTGGGAGAACCCCGGGAAAAGCAGCCCCACTCTCTCCCTCTCTCACCCTGCCGTGAATTTCCGGTATTTCTCTGTTTGGCGGCTTGCTTCCTCCTTCCATCGCCATTTTTATCACCTGCCATTTCTCTCTCTCTCTGTCTGTCTCTGTCTCTGTCTCTCCTTCTCCCCCTCTCTCTCTCCCTCCACCATCTCTGTGATTCTCGAGCTCGCGTCTCCCTCGTTCCTGTCTGTTTCTCTTTGAAATGATTCGAGCGTGCATCCCGCGGAACGCATGCGCACGCAAACAAGAACGCTAGCTATAATGCACCGCACTTTATTCGGAAACACTCGCTCTAGCTGCCACGCGGGGCTACTACACCCCTCTGCACCCCCTGGGAGACTTTCAGCCCCCTGTGCGAAGGGATGGCGAGCGAAACTGGGTTACTTACTTGATGGCGGCGGGGGTGGTGTAACGACGCCAGGGCTGAAGCACCTCTCAACCTTCGCCTTCTCTGGACATCCATGTCTCACCCCCTTCCAACCCCTTCCCTGGGGTATCTAACCTGCCGCACGTAGGAGCAACATACTGAAAACTGGCTTCCAACCCTCGCCTTGTGATTAGACTGCGGATTTTATCCGTTTATAATTGAAGTGCACGGGTGCGATTCATCCTTCGGCTCTGTGAGCATTATTTTATGCCGTCGGTGGACTGCGGATTTTATGCCTTTTATGATAACCTTTTATGTCTATTTTATTTTGCATAAAGATACGCTGGCTAATGGTATACATACAGTCAGAGGGACAAAAATAAATGGACAGTTAGTGGAAATAGATAAAAATGAAAAATTGAATTACAAATTTTATTATTAGACTGCTTTTATGCATTTATGTCAATATTGGGTTCGTACAATGTAAAGCAGTGGGCATGTTAAAAATATTTAAGGACGTCAATGTATTATTTTCAGCATGATAGGATAATTAAAAGAAGAATACAATTTTTATTTGGCTTCTGTGTTTTGCAATCAATGCGAATATTTTTTGTTTTGCATTAAGATCCGCAGTCTATTTATTGTAATTAAATTTCATGACGAGTGTGACTCGTTAAAATACGGCAAGGGGTTGAATAGATTGTTAGAAATTTGCGTCGCGAGTCTGACAGGATATTACAGTGGTAGGGGTTAATGAAAGAGTATCGAGCGTTAGAATACAAGCACGACTATATGCAGTTCGGAAGCATAACATACGCTCGACAGTCATCGTGTAAATGGAGGCTGTCGGATATGTATCAACGGCAATTAGCGAAACCGTTCCAGCACGCTCGGCGACCGAGTAAACAACCGTTTGGGTTTTATCAATAACCCGGTTGTAGGAGAAGATAACTTTCCTGGTGAAAATGTTGACCCAGCGATCAGTGGCGAGTCCTCCCTCTCTAGAGTCAGGGGATGAGAATGAGAGGGATGGGATAGGGATGGGCGGGACACGGCTATACAGAGAGCCGAGCGAGTAGTGGTGGTTGGAAAAGTTAGTTTCGGTGACATATGCGGCCAACACACGTACAGGCGGAAGTTGAGCCGGGATCGGCTAGGGCCACCCCGTTGTGGGGCTGCGTGACATTTCCACCCCGTAACTACCTCGAACCGTCGCTTAAGGAAATAGAGCTGTCCGACGCAAGCACGCCGCTCCTCGCCGCACACCGACAACCCCATAGCCCCCTCGAGCTCTGCCAATAAATGGTAATCGTGACAGAGAAAAAAATCACCGACGAACCACGCTCTGCCTGCGATGGAACCTGACGCAGTGTTTGCTCAACTCGTCGAACTTATTATTTCATTACCTCTGCGTTAGCTTGTGCGGATTTTCTGCCTATTCTGCTACGTTTACCCCCGCACTCGAAGATAGCCCGCACTTATTAATTTTTCTACGGGAAAATGTTTGTGCCCATAATTATGAAAGTGGTCTAAGTGAAAATCACTTATTCCACATCACATTATTATTTAATTGAAGTTCTTTCCTAGATAAACCAGCGCAATTAATGCGAAACAGTATTTTTCAACCGTGCTAAGTCGTTCTCGCTGTATTATCGTACGAACTATAAATCGGTAAAATAAGTGGCTATCCGAGCAAAAGTCGATGTCAAAGTCAATAAAACGAAAGACAGTTAATCTCCTCGATCGTTTTTCGCAAATCCGCGAGCCGATGGGCGCAAGAATCTGCAGTCCACTTATTACGTCCGCGCGTTAATTCCTGGCTGGAAAATCGAGCAGAATGAGAGAGAGAGAGACAAAGAGAGGGTGAGTGTAGCTTGCGGGCAAAAACTAGGGAAAGGTTCACGGTTCACGGTTCACCGTTCAAGCGACCGCAGGGGATGGGTGGTGCGCGATTATTTCGCGGCGCGTCCGTACGAACCGTTGAATATCGATACGGCGATGTTATGCTTGGGAACGCGGAGAGGTCAGAATTTAATGGAGATTTTAATATTGCCTCGCGCGGAACGAAATTGACCGGAACGCTCTCCGGCTACAAGTCGGCCATTGATCGGTTCGAAACGAATAATAATGAGAGGGAGGATGGGCCAGGCTCGGTCTCGTCCGAGTGGTAATAAACGGAAACTTAATCAAACGACTCGACGCACAGAGGCCAATCCGATTGAAGTGCTTTTCTATGTAGCCGACGGAGAATCACGCAAGCGATCCCGACGTTCCGCGGTCGCCGATTTTTCAGCGGGGATTTCCGCTGGATTTCGATCAGTCACCGCCAACCATTCGGAGTAATTAATCGGTTTCCTGATGCGGCCTGGGCCCGGCCTACCTCTCGAATATAAATATTACGAAAGTTCGGGGAACCAACGGAAGCGCGCGCGCGACAACCGACAGAGAGGGAGAGAGAGAGCGTGCGACCGCAAATTTGTACAGTGGAACGCATCGCGGGATATTCGCGAGTCGCTGGTCCGCTCCGACGAGCCCAGTCCACGCTGAAATAATTACATATTAATAATTATGTCGGCGTTCGCGCGGAACGAGTAACCGCCGCTCGATCGCCGATCGATTAGCCGCGACTAACGAGACTCTTTCCGGTCATTGTTCATCCGCTTCCGAACACGCTATACGCTATTCTAATTGTTTCTTTCTAATTGTCGCTACACATTTTTTATATTTTATATTTTGTATGTATTGTAAGAAATGCTGATACCGTGCGCCATTTAAAATGTTTCGTTCAAAAAGTACGGACCGATAATGCCTGTATAAAAATGATACACCAGATGATACAATGAAAAAAATTTTAAAAAATATGTTAGAACATGTTTAGATTGCAATGTTGTTTAGAGAACGCGTTAGATTGAAATTGCACTCGCGTGTTCCGCAGTTGCTTCGCGAACGCGTAGAGTTTTTTCGTCACGAGACAGTGCAAGCTCCGGAACAAATGAATTCGAACCGAACAGTGGAATACATAGCGCGATGCCAGCTCGCGCAATTAGCCCCGTCGATTCTTGAAGGTTTACGCGAAGCTGCTCGTAGGATACGCCCGTTTCGCTTAATTAAACGGCCCTCTAATTAATTCGGGAAAGATCGCTGGCGTCGGGTGTACGACGGGCACGCTTCATTGGGAGGACACTCCTGGCGGATCGTAAGTCGGCGCTCGTAAAATTTTCACCCCCGTGCTTAATGCACCCCTTCTTACTCACTCTCTCTTTCTTTCTTTCTCCCAACGTCATACTTTCTCCTCCGGGGCCGGTTTTATTCGCGAACACGCCTGGAATTTTTCCGCCCGGTCGCTTCATTGCATCCGGCGAAATTCGATGAAACTTGCTCTGCGTAGACTGCTGCCAGATGGACGAACGAATGGTAGTTTCTATTGGAACATTCTGATCTCTCTCTCTCTTCCTTTTACTCCGTCCTTTTGTCTCTCTTTTTCTCTCTCTCTCTCTCTCTCTCTCTCTCTCTCTCTCTCTCTCTCTCTCTCTTATTCGATGAATTCCGATTTAACGTTCAACCTTTGCTTTAATTAATCGCGACGCCCCGCCGGTCAATTAAGCAACGATCAACAAACCCGTTGAACGAGATCAGGTTTCTCGAGCCGGGTAAGAGGATGCTTCAACGTTTATCGAGAGTTTTAACGTCATATCCTCCTAGAGGATCGGGAGCTAAGATTGCTCTCCGGGGTCCGAGGGAAAAGATTCTTTTCGAAAATGAAGCGGAGCCTTGGATAGACTGGCCATTCTGTAATGTTGACAATGAGATTCAATGGACGGCGAGGATTTTGCTTGAACGACCCCGTGAAAAGAGGATCGTAGAAAATGGTCATTTTTGACCCCGGGAAACGAGAAATTCTCGTGAAATATGAAAGACCGTTTACTGGAGAATATAAAATAAGAGGTTTTCCGAAATGCGATGGGAGGGTTATGAAAAACGAGCTAGAAAACACGAGAAAAGGCTTTGATATACTTCTCGAATAATTTTCGGAAGTTATCTACAAGCGACCGAACCTTCAAGTAAATCCAAAAAGTTGAAAAATAAGTATAACTCATAAAGTACCCGAACATCAAGGAATGTTAGACAAACACAAGTAACAACACCAGAGGCGTTGGCAGTCCTGCAAAGGGCAACAATTCGTGCGAGTTTCGAGATTGCAAGGTGGTTGCGCAGGAAGGGTTATAAGGGCGAGTTTCCCGCGGCGAATCGAGCATGGTGGTCGGTCAGAACAGACCGTTCGGTCAGAGATTTGGTTGGATTCCATCGAGTTGGTGGCCTCGGTTGAGCAGTTCGCAGCGGCGTCATCGGTGAGAACCGAAGAGGCGGAGGATAGCTGAACTTCCGGCACCGAGGTTACACGGCAGAGATACTCTACCGGGCATCCGGCCGTTCTCCCCGGGCAAGGAGACACGACGATGGAAAATGATCGAGGGTTGAACGGCGCGCGGCGCTAGCCAACGTCCCAATTTCCCAGACAGTAACCTGTCCCGCCAGCTGGCACCCTTCGGGACATCAGGGTTTTCCCTCGTGACCCAGCAGAGTCTTCTCTCTTCCTCTTCCTCTCTTTCTCTCTCACCGTGTTCGTCTTCTCCATCGTTTGGTCTTTCCGGGCAGGATCTCCTCTCGGGGATCCCAACCCCCATATACCACGTCCGAGGGTTATGGTTCGGCATAAATCTACTTATAACGGCCGGCAACTATTCGTCGACGCCGGACTATTTCACGAGCTCCTCCGTGACATAAACGCGCGGCGTAAATCGTGCTTCTTCGACGGACAGGGGTTGGTTACCACCCGGGGTGGTAGAGCCCTATCTGGAAACGTATCTCTCCGTTACCCACCGTCTTTCGTTCCCAACCCCCTCACGCCCCTTCGTTTTACCGTGCGAGGGATATCAACGTGGCCAGAGAGAAACCGAAAGAGCCTTTTCGATTAGGAGGTTCATCGTGACGCGATATACTAGAGTCCGAACGATCAGGGCAGAGGCCCGCTGATGCAGTTATAATACTGGATCACCGGTGTAGCGAATCTCTCCCGGCGAATATATTGGGTTTCGAAATTTCAAAGGCTCGCCAGGCACCACCAACGGACGACGCGACGGTGTGTCCAGCTGTCGACCGTAGGAAACTTCGCGCTAATTACTTCGACGCCGATTAAACCGGTACCAGCTCTCGTAATATATCATTTGGCGAGTGAGAGAGAGAGAGAGGGAGAGAGAGAGAGAGAGACCAACCACCTTGGGCACCGATGAAAGACATCGGATTAAGGATAACGTATCGATCCGTCACCGCCGCGTCGTTTATCAAATCGAGGATGTGCCGTCGCCTTGGTACGTTTGTTTTTGCACCGAAATGGGAGCGATCGCTGTCACTTCGATTTTCCTATTACTATCTGGATTGATTGTGAACATTCGGTAAAAGTTATCTATCGAAGTTAGAGTAGGCGTAATTTGAAACAGTGAAAGTATTAAAACAGTTTAATAGTATACTGTTATATTATTTCCGAATCATTAAACATTTTAAGAAAGAAAATAAATTTATATTCCACTTCAGTTTGTTGCAATTCAGATAGAAAATTTTTATTTTGCATGAAGATCCGCTGTGTAGTTATGAACATTGGTATTCTTTCTATGTATCTGCTTCGCTGTGAAGAGCGTGATTATGAACTTCTTCGAGTATGTAATAGTTTACAATCTATGGCTGTTACCAAGACGTTCAAGACAAGGCATGTTAACAAACAGAAGACAGTACCTCGCTGACTGTAAACCGAGCAACAAGCACATTTAATAAACAAGTTTCATAAAAAGCCGTACAAGTAGGAATTTCAAGGATCTTACGAAAATCGATTTTTCGAACCCGTTGCAGCAGAACGTTCCATTAAAACGACACTATGATAGATTGTAGAATCGGGGACAGATAAAGACGGGTGAGAATGGTTTGCACATTGGCTGGGCAAGGGTTAACGGAGCTTACTTCTCGGGGAGCGATCGGTGCCAGCCGTGATTCGATTAACCGTGTTCGATAAATCGACGGGAAAGTCTTCGGGACGATGGAAACCAATATTTATACCGGAATGACATCGGTCCGAGCTCGCAAGCTGACCCCGGAAGGGGTTCCATCGATCCGGTAGATACACATCGAGGCATTCTTCGGCCGGTCGGGATTAGCATTTAATATAACTAATCCGACCGTTGTTTTCCTTTGGCCGGAACCGATCAGCTTGAATCTCTTTCCAATCTGTTTTAGATTTGCCGCGTATGCATAATTCATAACCGCCGGGAGCTTGTTATTCAAAGGCAATCCGAATATGGAGTTGTCAGCGGATAGACCGACAGAGATAGAGAGGGTAAGAGAGGAAGAGTGAGAGAGAGAGAGAGACAGAGAGTCAGCATAGAATTGCCGCGAACAATTTAATACTTTGGCAGCCGCCGGTGATAATTCAATCGCGAGGTGCGGCAGTCTTAATGTTTACGCCGCTGCGTAACATCTGCGGAACGTATTAATCAGCGGAGCCATTAGTCAGCGTGCCAAGTGTAAAACGCGCGAACAATCCAGCAGCGATCCACCTTAATTAATTAAGTTGCCGGTCGAAAGACGATTTCCGGCCCGCTTTGCGTCTATCCGCCTTGCGCTTTTTCCTATCGCGCTTCTTTCGCAACCGCGCCCGCGAATAAATCCTCGAACACTCTAATTGCGCGATCATCGCGTCGAATATTTATGGCAAAATTTATTTTCAATATTCAGACATTCGGAAATTGCAATTTTATTTCGACCTAAAGTGAAAGATGAACATTCGTGTGTAGCAAGTGGTTAATTAATTAAATTGCAGTTTAAAAAACGATTTCCAGCCCATTTTGCTTTCAACCCCCCATCGCCCAGCTTCCTATGAATTTATTTTTGTGCGTTTCGAAAGCGAAAACCGTGCTAATAAATCGTCGAACACCGCGCGAGTCTAATTGCGCGATGATCGCGCCGTATATTTACGCGGGTGGAATTTGTTTTTTAATTTTTGGACGGCGCGCGTATAAATCCTTATCCGTTGGACGCGACACGGCTGAAATATAAATACCAACGGCTCCTGTTCGATCCAGCGAATCTATTCGAGCCGCGTCTAGCCGCCGGAGGCATGGAGGAGGACAGGCGAAACGCGGTTACGCGAATCTCTTTCGCGAGATTTATGACCCGGTGGCAGTTTCGAAATTCAGTATAGTATCTGCGTGGACGGGACGCCGTGCGACGCCGCTCGACGAGACGTGTCGCAACAGAAACGCTGTGCCACCCTCTGCCGTCTCGCGAAATAAAGCGGAAACTGTGCGCGGTGTCTGTCGAATAGCTACTCGCGATTCCGCACCAGTCGGCGAAATGTTCAACTTACAGTCTCGTGTAATTGCGGCTGCGGGAACGCTGCCGCTAAAGCGTCTTTAACTAAAGATGCTGGATACGTACTGCTCCCAGTGTGTCATTTAACATTTAAACTTGAACGCCACTTACAAAGACGTGGTACGAGAATCGTCAGAAGAATAACAAAATATATTCATTGTATGGTTCGCACAGTATGATTTTTACAATGCCACCTGAGAAAGACATGGTAGAAAAACGTCGGGAGAATTAAAAACATACTGTACGGTTCGTGAAGTATCATTTAAAATTTCACTTAAAATAACGTGATACAGAAACGTCGGAGGAATTAAAAAGGGTATTTATTGTATAGTTTGTGTACTTGTTAAAATTAGTAAAAGGGAGAATACAGTTTCATTCAATTCCAGCGATAGGTTTAAATCGTTGTACCCCTAACAGCGGTTAGAATGAAAAGCTGACGCGAATGCGGCCCGTCCGGTGAATAACGGGCTGCAATCTCTATTTCGACGAGACACTCGTAATTATCGAAATGCGGGTGTCGCTCGGAATCGATCATTTCCCTTTAAAACAAAAAAGAGATAGATCGAGAGAGGGAGAGAGAGGGAGAGAGATTGTGGATGTCGACGAGAGCAAGCTTCATTATTCGCCGGTAATATTTACTCGCTAGTTTTCATCGAGTCTCGCGGTCTCTTCGCTCCGTGAACTTTTATTAATACCAGGGTGCCGAGTATCATGAGCGCGACATCGCGTGGCGCTGATGTTTCCCGGTGAATTTTAATAAAATCAAAGGTCCTGAAGGCCGACGCGATATGCGAGAGACGAGGCGTCGCGACGCTATGCGATACCTGAACGATCTCGCCCGAGCCTTTGTGCGCGTGTTTTCCGCCTCCGCGTTTTCCATCGCCGGGAAATTTCTATGTCGGAACCGGCGACCGTAGACGTCACTCAATAATCACCTGGCATCGTTATTTCATCGATAGAGAACACTTTCACCGTAGAACTTAATGTTTATGTTTAATTATCGCCGCGCATCCGTGTCTCTCTTCGCATCCGTCCCGACGACGATGCTATTTGCGACAGAATACTGAATACATCTACGGAAATATAGAGTACCAGTTTGCCTAGTTAGCCGGAGCTAGTTCCAGTTGAAAATTAAACATTTCTTCCTACAATAATACCATTGCAAAACCATGAACATTGCTCGGTATAATGTGTATGTGGTAATGAACGAGTTAATATTTCAGACTGGAAAGTGGCATAGGTGTCGAACAACACAAGAGTCGTGTCGAGTAGGTGTGAAAGGGCGTGCTCAGCGAGCGTATCGCGGAAAATAGAATCGTTTTCCCTGTTTTCTCTCGCGCCTCTCGGCTCTCTCGTTCGGGCCAGGTGTATCTTTTTGGCGGTGCGACAGGATTTTTGGCTCGCGATCAAGACTCGAATGTTTTGGCTAGCCGTGTACTGCCACGGTACCGTCTTGTCTGCCGTGCTGCTGCTTGTCTCGAACAGAGGGAAGAGAAGAGAAGAGGGGCCGAGTTTTATTTTGTCTTCGCGAACGCGGCCAGGGACGTAACGCGATCCCCAGACACCCCGTACCCGCCTCCCGGCAATATTTCTTACCCACAGACTACATCGACTTTCCTACCTTTGCTTCTCGATTGCCTCTCGCAACCAGAAATATCGAATCGTTACGCAATTGTACTGAAAATTGTAGGTGAGTGCAATCACCTTAGAGATTTTATATATTTCCAAAGAAATCGAGAGACCTGCAACTGCAAACTTGCAGAAACTTGAACATTTAAGAAATAAAGTTATGCTGTTTGTTGCTGTGCATGTAAATCGAAAGTCTAATCGAAGTCTTTAGTCTTCTATATAAAAAATGAGTGATTTTTATCACGTTCAGTGTTTCATTTTCAAAATATAAGAAAATTTCTTACGGCTTGTTACCGTGTACACGTTTTCGTGCACTTTAAAACTGTACGAACACTAAAAATGCATAGAGATCCGCAGTCCACTGACGATACATAATAAAATTGGTGGCGTGTGTCACGTCCTACTGTATCTTCTTCTAGAAATATACAACGAAAATCGCATTATTTATCGGTTGACCTATAACCACCCCTAGAACTCACCAGCCCGATTAAAAATTCATCTCCAGTAGAGAAACCTATGCATAATCGAAAATTGTGTCACCTGCACCGCAATAACATTCATTCCTGCAATAAATCCTGCGTTCGGAATAAATAAAACAGTTTGTGGAGGTGGTATAAGGGCTCGTGGAGAAACGGGACACTTTATTCGTGTATTTCCACGGCGGCAGCAAATCCTTGGGCGTAGTTTTGACACCGTGAACGGCACTGGCTCGTCTAGCGTGCTCACGCGTCCGGAAAAAGCACCGGGCGAGAGAAAGATTTCGCACGAAAGCAGAAACGCGACGACACGATGCGTCGTGGAGAGAGGGAGAGGAGAGAGCGAGGTCAGGAGAGGAGAGGAGAGGAGAGACGGGGCTCTATTTTGTCTTCGCGCGGAGACACGTTCAGACAGGGGCGTAACTCCCCCAGTTGGGTGCCTCTGGTACTCGTCGCGCGTCCCTCGGCCCCTCGACCGACGTATATTTTCGTCGCCGTTGGTTCCCCGCCGCCGATTTGCTGGAGTTTTATGTGTCAAAACGCGTTATCGTATTGGTTGCACGTTCGTTGACGCGCGACGGCTGAAGGAGCCACGATTTTCCATCCTCGCAAAGCCGATTCCGCGCTCCCTCCGCTGCGCCGCGCCGCGTCGTCGTCGAGAAAAGAGTGTCGCCGACACGCGTCGGAATTTTCCACGATGTCGCCGGGAATTCTCCACGACCCGGCGAGGATTGACTAAGTGGATCCGGTTAGAAGAACATCGAGTGGCTTACCGAGACGCCACTCTTCCGTCACGTTCACGTTCCCAACAGAGAACACGACGGAGACGACGAGGACGCGCTTTCAGGTATCGTCCCAACCCGATCGAAACGCTTCCTCCGCGATTCCGCGAATAAAATAACTATCCGGATCGATCTCGAGGACTGGGCCGGCCTGATTGAGCATCCGGATATTTGGTGGAGAAATATTTCATCCCGGAGTCACGCATCTCTAAGAAATATTAATTAGCTGGACCAATTAACACTGTACCTACATGAAGTTTCATTGCTTAAAATTTTGGGGAAAAATATTATTAATCATTTAACTGGATTCGGTATTTTACGGAGAACCAGGAAAAAAATTATTTTCTCCTTTTTAGTGCATTTTAGTATAAGCGTGCTTTTAAACATTTTTTAAATATATTTTTTATATTTTAGATCTTCTACACCGATTACAATTTTACGGAACCCTTGTGGTTGTCTACCGATTGAAACTGAGACCGTTAACGCTTAAAGGGAAAACTGTTAACACGATTTAACAACCCTCAATTCCAAGAGGCGTTAAACGCAAGAATGCGCGGTTACCCATGGATTACTATACTTTTCCTCCGTAAAAGCTAAATAGTAGGAAACCAGAAAGGTCCTCGAAGAATAGGCTGGCGTGCTGTGCAAGAATATTTCCGAAGGCACGCGGGGGTGTGCGTTGCTGGGAATCATAAAAATTTCTGCGTTTTAATGGCCAAACAAGAGAGAGCGAGAGAGAGAGAGAGAGAGAGAGAGAGAACGGATTGCCAGAGGGGTAGTTGCGTCTCGGTTAATGAAGACTGTAACCTAAATGCAAATAGGTGACCGACAACTGTTTAGCAATGTATATGGATGAGTGGGGAAGTTTGCTTTGCTCGGCATGAATATGGAGATGATAGTTTAATTATATGTCACGAGTTCGCGTGTTGTTCGGATATTCGCCGGTGGTAAACGTACCTCCGCAATTTGGACGGTCTCGTCGCTGCTGCTTTTATTAATTTCGTCCCATTGAACGGTCGACGATTAACGGGGAATTTCGGGATGGTTTTGGACAGAGCTCTGTCTGTGTCTGTGTGTGTGTATGGAAACGCACGTTGAATTCGCGAGCGATGCGCCGCGCCGCGTCACAAAGGGATGAGACCTGGGACCTGGGAAATCCAATATTCCGGCCAGGCATATGGACGGCCGTCTGGTTTTCTCCGAGTTTCGACGACGTAAAGGTGTCGCGTAAGCTCGTTAAGAATCGCGGTGATAATCCGCGGGACCCGGGGACCCTTTGAAACGGATACCGGGCGACGAGCTTAGTCGCCGTTAATGTTCGTCCCCGTATTTGCGCTAGCCAACCCCCCGTCTAAATAAATCATTATCAGAGAGTAGACCGGGCCGCTCTTTGAATAATACAGAGTCCCGGCAAGAGGGTGGACCGCTGGATTTTAGGTGGCTTAACGGCGTAACGGAGCTCGCGAATAGCCTCGAGCCACCGTGGTTTTCCGGGATTAATTGTCCATTCATAAGCTTCCTACTCGATACAGGGAATGGAAAGAACGCGTGCCGATGAACACCCTTCGCACGGTCTAGGATTATGGCGTTTTTGGGTTTTGTTACGTACGGCCCTGGAGGACCACACTCGGCTATTCATCAGTAGACTGCGGATCTTCATGAAAAATAAAAATTTTTTACCTGAATTGCAACAAACTGGAGTGAATTAGACATTTATTTTCTTCCTCATTCTGTATAGTAGGTTGAGCATAATATAAAAGTATGTTCAAATTTTTCTAATATTTTTGCTATTTTAAATTACACCCACTTATTTTTGTCATAAATGCATAAAATCCCCAGTCTATTTATCAGTGTTGCATCAATGACCAATAAGCCACAGTCAGTCGTCTGTTCTTCAAACTTGTAACGAAAATAGGTCTCCGCCTCCGTATCCGTGAAGAAAAATCACCGTGAAAGATTGCAGTCGCGATCACCGTGTTGATGCATAGATGATGCAACGAAGACATTCGGTGCATGATTCAGTGAACTTTCGGTGTGTTACGCAGAGTCGTCGGCGGTGCTTTCAAAGATGTTTCAAGGTTTCCCGTCGATTTAAATTCGTTTTAGCCGGCGACTGCGACAACATTTTCGGCGTCTGATCTTTACAGGAGTAAATTGCACGGAGGAGGAAGGAGAGAACCCGAATAAGAGAGAGAGAGAGAGAGGTGGGTAGGGCGACGCAGTGGGACCATCGCAGCTCGGCGCCCGGAGGTACGAGGAGCAACCCTCTGGATGAATTATTAGGTTGCACGGAGTACCCTGGAGTCCCGACCGCCGGCCGTTTAAGTTTTCACGAGAGACTCGATTCACGTTTAACGAGGTTCGTCCTCAAACGGGCACAAAGAAACGCGTCTCTGCGCGGTCAAGCGTCGCTGTCCGATCCCGTCCACCGACCAGAAACACGACTCCCTCTCTCTTTCCCTCTTTTCTGTCTCTTGCTACTTCTAATTACGACAGCCGCGGGAAGAATACAGTCTGGGTACGAGTTCGGTGGAGGGAAAGCTCGTTCTCGAAAGGTTCGTTCCCAATGAAATGGGAGTAGGTGTGCTGCCTTAGGCAGAAAAATCAAATTTTTTTATTTACTGATCTAACCCGAAGAACCTAGAAAGTCATCAGAACGATACTATTACCAATTTGTCCATTATGCATCGAACGTAATAGAATTTGTTTAACACACAACAAGAATAATACTTCTAGACCAGGTCTGTGACCTCGTGCACTTGTTCCCAGTGATATTCAGAACACAACTCATGCTAACACGCATTTACAGTATGCTGCACAATGTCGCGCGTAACTTGCAAAGGCAACGTAACTGTTCTCTAGCCAGAAAATTATGAAGACAAATGAATAAAGATTTCCTTAATTGTTAGGGGACTGTCTCTGTACTACTCGCATAGCGGTGGAAGTTGGTAAGCTAATAACTAGACTAACTAGACTAATCTCTTCTTCAGTCGCAATGACCTCTGTAGATACAGAATTCATAAAAATCGTACCAAATTGTATTGAATTTCGTACACAATATTTTTTGAACATTTTCAAATACGTGAACTAGGCCGGCTAGGAAATTCAAAGAAAAACAATGCATTTCCGTTGACGGAAAGTCGTTCCGTCGAAACTCCGCGAAATCATTACATGTTTTAGTAACATTTATATTTAGTGGATGACACGATATTATAGTGCGAGGGGTGAAAATTCTGCAGCCTACTGCAATTTCTAAAAATGATTCGTGCAAACGCATGTTCGGGAGCGCTCTGACACGTTTTGCATCGGTGTTCGGCGATCGTCGCGGAGTTCCATATTTGCCGAGGAACGCGGAGATTCGCGTTTCGAATATTTCGTCGATGCGCACTGGTGATCCCGGTGATACCGAGTTGCGGGGGTGGCGGGATAGGTACGCGCAGCCCGCGCGCTACACCAGGGTGTCACATATTTCTCGCGTCACGAAGCTCTGTTGCGCCCGTTTATCTCTCAATTACGCGCCAACTGGCCGGACCGCGAAAGGAATGCGAGATTGCACGGCGAGGATCGCGCTATTGCCGATGCATTCTTGTGCAACGAGTAGCTGGCTCGCTTACAAAGACATGCAACCAGCGAACAACGAACGTACCGACTCGCCAGACACTCTACCATTATGGGTGCTCGACTATCTCCGCTGTCAAAGCTGTCCCCGGTGTATCAACACTTTGACTGCCTTGTACGGTATGTGTGGGTGACACGAATTTCCTGTCAAACTTTGAGATCTATTTTTATTGCAGTCTCTTTGGTACAATTTGCTGGGATGTATATACGGCAGGCATTTCTATAGAAAACATTCGAACAGTGAAGGTAGACAAACAAATGGTGGTAACGAACGCCAAGTCAGACAATTTTTATGTTGCATGAAAATCCGCTGTCTAGTTCTTATACATAGACACAAGAAAGTTTTCAACAATTCTGCTGATTTCGAGAAACTACCAGCGAGACACCGCCCACGGTATCAAATATGCAGACTAAAGGCTCCTAGAGTCCGGCAAGCAACGCTCGATCAGTGTCTCGAGGACATAGTTGATACTTCCGGGTATGCGACCACGTAACCCAGCTATTTGTTGCATCGGGCCAAGTTCCTCCGGACACGGTGCAGCGGGTGAGTTTTTCAGCGAGTAATTAAAGCGTCGCAGAAGCAGGACGACAATTACAGCGCCTCTGCTAGGTTAGTCTACTTCTTCCGAGGGTAACCGGGTGCATACCTGGTGCGCCACGATCACCTAAACCAGCGAAAATACGAGGAGCGCGACTGCAATTTTCCCGGAGTGTCTCGGAAACCGCTGGCTTATTGTCTATTCGGGCGGCGCTCAGTGCCGACTAAATTCAAGGTGTCGGCCGCAGACGGTTTACAACTGAGGAAAACGATCGCGGGCCGCATTCCCGCCGCGTTACAAGATCTGCTCGCTTCCGGCTAACCGCGGAACGCGCCGATCTAACTGCAGGACACGATCTTAACCCTTTGTCCTTCGACCGGCGAGAAACTTTGCAAAAATCGGCCCCGGTGTTCGCCGTTGGAAATGTCTTCATGTGGATACGTTATTCTAATAAACTACACTTTATTAGTACAATATTATAAAGGTGTTGCTCTAAATAACGACATAGTGTTTCCGCGTATCCTGTATTAATTTATGTGTAAATAGTAACAGTGAAAGCTATTCTATATATGTTGACTTTATTCGCATTTCTTCAAAAATTATCTTTTCACAAAGTTATCACAGTTCGAATATTGACAATTTTTCGAGGATGGGAAAGTTTAGTGTACGAAATGAATTTTTGCAATTTATGTGAAATCAAAATTTTCTACTCGAATGGCATAGAATTGGAGTGGAATAGAAATTTATTTGCTTTCGCAATATGTTTAACAAGTAGGAAATAATACAAAACCATCTGAAAATTCTTCTGATGTTTTTACTGTTTTACATTGCACAGTGATCATTGCATAGTGATCACTGATGGCACGGTGTCCAGTCCAGGATTACTCGAAATCGTTCTAGAGCCACGAATAGCTGTCTTGTTTTGCGTGAATCAAGCTTTGAACAACAAAAGTGAATATTTGTACTCAGGGGGTATAACGAGTACCTACAGTGTCCCACTCGACGCAAACACGGGACTGGTTCGCGGCCTAGTGATTGCCTAGTCGCGATCCTAATCGAGCACTCCCGCGGCCGTCGTCGTCGTCTACGGGACCATCGAGAGAACACCCCTTTCGCCTCCCTATTTGCAATGCAACACCCACCCCCGTAATTTAGAGGAGAACGGAGGAGGTACGACGAGAGAGCCGATAAACGCGCCACCGAATTGCCTCGCTTCCTGCTCGACGAACACAACGCTTACCTTCGTAGACGCGACCGGTTTACGAACCGGAGAGCCTCGTAATATTGTCACTGGGAATCGCAAAGCTGTCGCAAGCGCCTTTCTCTCTCTCTCTCTCTCTCTCTCTCTCTCTCTCTTCCTCTCTCTTGTAGCTGTACGAACGCCTCGATTAATCTGTGACGAGGCTGCGGCTGAAGAAACAGGTGAGAAAGGAGACGTTCTGTTGGTTTGTTAATGGAACTCATGTTTCCCGCTGGTGAATATGTCTGACGATGTTCTGTTTGGTTGCTTTTGATTCTTCCTCTACTACCTTGATGATCAGCGGACTCTACATGCAATATGTATAAACATCGTCCAAGTCTGTCCAGGTTACTCCAAAAAGACACACGTAAAATACGAAAAGTAAAGCAATAGTACAAATTAGACTGCAGATCTTCATGCAAAATAAGTATATTTTGCATTGATTGCGGAAAGCAGGAATAACATAAAAATTGATTTCATCCCTTAACGACTTTGTTACATTGAAAGCAACATTACAACATTCTTGAATTTGGTCATAAAGATCCGCAGTCTAATAATAATAATAATAATACGAATGTGATATGTTTATTTTTACATGAAATAAAATTTGATTCGTTTGTAATCAATATTTAAGCATTATAATAAATGCAGCCATATAAAAAATATACAAATTTTCGTTTCCCTTCTACGGTATTTTTGGGGATAAAGACGTTTTAATCGCTGTGACCGTAAAGAAAATGCTATGGCAACGGGTTAATTGCTCGCATGTAGTATATATACTTACAATCTTTAAAACTTTCAATTTAGCGTTTCAAGCGGGTAAAATCGGAAGACTTCGCAGCAATTGGCATGCCGTACCGGCTGGCTTACGAGGCGATCGAAAAATTTGTATTCGAAACCCTGGTGTTCTCCCGACGGCGCGCGGCGCGAGACATCAACGGAATTCTGCGTAGCTCGTTAAATTTGAAATTACGATGACGCAACGAACAATGGGCATGCGGGAGCGGCGCGGCGTGCACCGGGTAAATAGGCTCGACGAAATCCCTCGTCATCGGTGGGGCCAATTATCCCGGCGTTCATCGTTAAAATGATGTTTCTTCTCGTTATCGGTAACGCTGACGCTCTGTCTCCCTTTATCAATGGGTAAACGAAAAACAATAACGACACGGACGTCGACGTGTCAACATAAACTCGTAGAGAGAGAAAAAGAGAAAGAGAGAGAGAGAAAGAGAGGCAACGGGTACGCGTGCGATAATTATGAAAATTTTCTATTCGCAGCGAAAACGCGTTCGAACATCGGCGCACACGGTTTCCGCGCGGCTATCGCGGTCCGTATCGGCTCGTATAAATATTGTTCTCGTGACAGGGAGACCGGAAAGTTCACGAGAACCAACCCCCATGGAAACGCCAAGCAACTCGAAGCTTGTCCCCGGAATCAGGGTTTCGTGCCTCGACCGGCATAAATTTCTCTTACGTGCCAGATATAAAAAGTATTACAGCCGGCCGGGGTTTATCGTCTCGTGAAGTCGACGATGGATTCGCGAGGAAATTCTGATTTAGCCCCGCGAAAACGATTTCGCCTCTGCGAAACTGGTGCGACACTCGCCTAACCCATCGACGCAAACTGGCACGATTTTATACAGGAGATAGCCGAATTTTGTTTGTTTTTAATTAATTTATTTATGCAGGTCGCATCACACGTCTAGGTCATTAGCGACCACAAGAGTTAGTACATATGATTAAACATAGTTATAAGGACATTATACTTATAATATAAGCCATAACTACATTGACCACTCGACTGCAAAAACTGCTGAAGATACGCACGTCGTAAGAAATCAGGAAATTCAACGAATAACAGCATTTCACACATTCCTGGCTAACAGGAAAGAGAGAAGGGAACGAGAGTGCTGAAGAACTAGAGAAAAGCGTAGGATTTCAGCTCACCGATGTTGCAGAGCTCGTTCCCGTGACCTCTCGAGCCCCAGCTTTTCTTCTGTCCCGTTTTTCCCCCAGTTCTCACATAACCCTGGCCCATATACGCGGAATTCAGTCTCATTCTTGTCGCCCACGCACAAAAGCTCGCACACAAAGGGACCGATATACAGTTGCCGGAAGGCGTGAGATCCTCTCGACGGGCGACGGATGCCGAGCGGAGTCTTTCGCCTTTCAAACGCCTGTTATTTTAACAGGAAGCGCGAAGCTGAAGCTGAAAGGATGAAAATGTCGGGACGCGCACGCAAGTCGCGTCTTTGATATGGTTCGCGGCAGAATTAACCGCGAGAAGATTATCCGTACCGTGTGCACAGAGTTGTTACGGGTTTCTATCACCACTGTGCACCAGGAATCGGAAACAATGAAAATCCTCTACGATGTGGGTTTGTATGATCTTTGATGGCATGCATGATGTGGACGACTCTTTTCAACGTATGTTTTCAACCATCTTTAAGTAAATTGTATGTTCATTAAAGAAGATTCTAAGAATATCGTTTAAAATGTAAATGATTAACCCTTTGGACTCGAAGCAATTTTAATTCGAAAAACAAGATCATTTTTATTTTATGTAGTCTGTTTTACTCAGAGTTACCATTCGAGTGCAAAGGGTTAAAGATTCGAGAAACGTTTTTATTCTGCATTAAGATCCGCGGTCTGGTGGTAGCGAACATGTTAACACTTCAAGTGGAACGAACTTATCTGAAAAAGCATATTTCCAGCAATGGAATAACTGCGACAAAGAGATTACCTGGGAGAAGTAGATTCGGAAAAAACTAAAAGTAAATTGATACCTGAGGATCTGAATGGATTTAACCGCAGCCAGCACGAAAGTCAAAAGCGTCCGTCGTTCAGGGGTTAAAGTCGTTTCCGCGTCGAGTAAAAAAATACAAGAGTCCAAGAGTCGGTAGCGTAGCCGGTGTGGCTCGGACACCTTAATGGAACTCGAAATTCCTCTTAGCGTTCGCCGGTAAATACGAGCTATACATTTAAATTGAAGTTTTCGTTTGAATTTCATGCGGGCGTTAAATTAAAACCGATGGAAATTCCGCGGCTTCCAGCTCCAGCCGGTTCTCGTGTACCCGCTCCCTTTGCCGCTCGAATTTTGCGCTCGCAACTCCGCTACGCTATGCCTCAGTTCGCTCGAACACTGAAAAGGCTTGGTTAATAAAGACGATGAAAATTACGCAGCGACATTCTAAAATGAAAATAACTAGCAGGGAAGATTGCGTTGACACGGCAAAGAAGAGAAGAGCCAGACAAACGCGGTGTCAAAATCCCCTCAAGCGGTCTTTAATTTTCCAAGCGTGCAACCGCTCGCGAACGCTCACCAACACGTCAAAGAAATCATCTCGTGCGTTATTCGCGCGTACGATAACGATTCTTTCGACGTACCATCCACCGCGCCGGTGGCAATGTCGATGAAAAATCGAACGGTGCGTGTAAACCCATTCGCTCTGCCCCGAATCCAATTACCTGCACACCGTAGTCATGCTCGCTTGTGCCCGTTCCGTTATGCAAAATCTATCCATAATCCATTCATAATCTTCCAGGATAATGAAAAAATTCTGTTGCCGTTGTTTAGCGTATTTAGAAATGTTCAAATGCAATAGAAAAATAGAAAGGGACATAAAACCTATCCTAAATTAATTTTCCTTTGAACGACCTAATACTTAAATAAGACCATTTGATTTTCCGAAAAACTCGCGCATAATAATATGAAATTCGCGTCCGGAATACAATATTCCACAGGTATTTCTGCCCATTCACCAATATTCGTATGCAAGGCATGAAAATGGCTTTGAAAGTTGGGGTTGAAAACCATATTTGGCCGTTTATCTCTGAAACGAATAATTCTAGGGAAAAGTGCAAATACACGGAACTCGTATATTTTTCACTGCCGTGCTCCGGTCCGAGTAAATAGATTTTTAAAATATTCATTTATCGGGGAACATACATTGACAAATTTATTGCTCCAACTTCGAGAGCGATTTTCACCCACCCCTGAACATATGGGGATTCTGACCACTTGAAAAAGATACGCGTCGAATATTTGTTCGAGCCTTTCATAAAAAACCAGAGAGTGAGTCAATTGCAGAAAATCTGATCAGTAAATCGAAAAATATTATTCTTTCGGCAAGCTGCAAAATTTTATTCCTTGAACTAATGCGAGCCCTTCCGCATTCAATGTTCATACAGTCCGTTTCTTGACTGTTTATTCAGTTCGAATTTATGCTGGTTATTGCGTAAAGTGTATTGATGCAAACTGTACTATAATTTAATGTCTCAGTATGATTTCGATTCTATAAAGCAAACATTCCCTTTACAAGTACATCAATCGAGCTGTTGCATTGTCGAATGAAAGCCCATCTGACGGTGCGTGCCCACCTACGTAGGCAGTTATTCAACTTAAAAATTCAGAATTTTGCACAGTCGTTTTCGACAATCATTCGATGCACATTATTTGATTTTTTGACAAATTTACCTCTTAAAAATTCCTTTATACTAACAATCCAGTGCTAAATTTATGATACTTGATCTTCCAAAAGTCATCATGTAATTCAAATTTTTTTTTCGCGATCAAAAATACCATAAACTTGAAGATCGAGACCTCCGCTTTACAACGACATTACATAAGTTGACATCATTAGCCGCATTTGATGTATAGGATTTTTTTTCTACCTAGATTGGGCATTCGGTACACTGTGCGTCCGTTTAAAATCGTCCTTTTCTACTGCAAGACGATCTCGTAGAAAGAAAGTTCCGGGCCGGTAATATCCGACTTCCCCATGGCAAATAGTTCGGCTGGAGTCACAGGTTGCGCACAGGTGTAGTCGGGAATTGAATGGGTCGACGAGGTCGCGGGATGAAGTGTCTCTCGCGTCGAGATTTACGATCTAGCGGGTGCTCGGTGCGAAAGCTTTGCATTCACCGCGTATTTCGGGGTTGAAGCGCCGCAAGGCTGGATGCGAAAGGGTTCGTTGGTGATTGGAAGGGGCGAAGGGAAGCAAAGAGAAACTCGAAGAGAAGAGAGAAGAGAAGGCACGCACACACACACAGACACACATCGCAATGGGACTCAGCTGCGATAAACTGGATGCTCGATTCGCGTCGCGACAGCGATTCGTGTCGGATCTACGCGCGGGAATTTCGGTCTCTCGACCCTTTAAACTAGGTCATCGAACCTCTGCCTCGTTCTTTTTGCCAGAGATCCACGATCGACACGATCCATACGATTCACGGGGAATCCTGCTCGACGTTTTTTCGGCGAGGAAACCCTCTCTTTCTTTCTCTTTCTCTCTTCGAGTGCCAGCAGTGCCTCGCCTTTTTCGGTTCTTCTCGGATCGCGCGCGCCGAGGTTACAGCGAGTTTATCGGGATCACGATCGCGAGGTGAAATTTATTCCGCGTAAAGACGAGCCACTGGAAATCCATAAATCGGGGATTCCCGGAGATACGCTTCCTGATTTATTGGCAACAACGGGAGGAAATAGTTCACCGAGAGAAAGAACGACTCGGATGAGAGACGCGCGCCAAACGACGGATCGTTTTTTTAGCCACTTTTTGGCTTAAGCGGCCCCCTTTGACGGATTGGGGAAAACGATGATCTTTTTCGACGTTTTCTTCGCGTTTAGTGCCTCGATTTGCTGTTGGTCTCGGAGTTTGCGTTCCATGGGATATTGTACGCCGAACGTTAAAAGCGGTGACACCAAGCGCGGTTCAAAAGGTTTCGTATTTTTGAGGCTTCACCGGGCTGCTGAATCGATGCATCTTTGACGAGAGTGTGTGGGTGAAATACTAATAAGTAATCACCAATCAGTCGGAGTCTTTTAAAAATCCATTCAGCCAAAGTGTATGTATATTAATTTTTGTTTCCGTTACTATTCTTTTCTTTTCTCTCACACTCTCATCCTTCCACTCTTTCCCCTTTTTCTCTTTTCTTCTCTCCCTCTCTCATTCACACTTTCGGTCCTGCTTTTCCTTTCTGTCTCTCTATCTAACTTTGCCATCCACCCCTCTCCCTCTCCGACTTCCGATAATATCTTTTTTTAAATTTACTCCATTTCTCTGCTCTCCATCCTCTCTTCCGGTACTCCGGTGTTTTCTCTACTGGAACATCGAAAGCGAAAAGTCTAGAGTCTCGTTTCGTACGTTGAGGATCGTCAATCGAGTACTGCCAAGACGCGGACGGATCGAATCGAGTCAAATCGGATCGCATAGAGCGAGAGCTTTCATACAAAATTCCTCTGGCCGAATGGATTTTTTACGTTCGGCAGGCGGGTTCCCGCGCTCCCCACGGGGAATACGCGGAGCCGAAATTTCCCGGCTCCGCTCCGGCGAGCCGTGTCGGCTTTACAGCTCTTTTCGAAAATTAAATTTCTTCCGCGCCGCGCTGTGCTTTCAAACGACACACATCTACGTACGCGCCGCGCCGTACGTACTATATACATACATATCGAGAGCCGTCATCGGTTTAATTGAAAAAGTTTCGATGATCGGTCGTCGTCGCCGGAAATTACCGATGAACCTCGAAGGTGGGGGTCGACACTTCTTCCAGGGGGGTGTGCAAGTTTTAGTATGGAGGTGCGTCTCGGTCCCCTGTCCTCCCAGCCCTGTTCAAAATCACGGATGACCGCGGGAGAAAAAGTTCGCCAATATCAAAGCAAACACACTCGCTGAGCTACCGGCTCCCCGTTGAAATTTGCAAACACTCGACTCGTTAATTTCAACGGAACGAGAGAGCTGAGAGAGAAAGAGAGAGGTTCGCCGCAATGCTCTGCACTGCTCCACACCGCTTTGCACCGGTGCACGCGTGTGCACTCGGCATTATTTCATCGACAAGACGAACTTTCGCCGTTTCCACTCGGTCGACCGGCAGAACCGAGGAGAAAAAACCCGGACAAGGGGTGGAGAGCTTTGTGGGCGGGCTTTGACATTAATTAACCGGTCGTCGAATAAATTTGAAACTTGCCCCCGAGGCTCGATCGACTGCTAAAAATGACCACGCTCTCTCCCGTTGAAACGGCGCAGCGCGGCGTGGCCCGCCGCCGGAGAGAATCTGTGCGCGTGGGTTGATGGTATGGCGGTGTGTGGCGGTTTGTGAACCGACACGCCACCGGTTGACGAGGGTTTATTGGCTTTATCGAGGAATCAGGTCGTCCCCCGAGGAACAAGGGTTCACAGGGACAAGGCGAATGGGGTGGGACAAGAATGGACATCGGACAAATGAGAGCGAGCCGTGCATCGTGGAGCCGATCGCGCCCGAGATACTTTTACAAATGACTCGAACGACGGCGTTCCCATTCGGTACGAAGACACCGAGCTCGGAAAGGGTGGTTCGACGTTTTAAGAGACTACACGGGCAGCGTTTCAATGGCGAAACCCCGCCGAGCCCGAAAACAACGCGATGCCCCGCTAATTAAAGAATCGACTGTGCTCACCTTGTAAAGTCATTTTTTAAGAGAACGGTTGACCCGAAACTAAATTCGACCTTGAAAAAAGAAGGATCAGACAATTTCACCGATCCAGAGATATAGAATCCCGCTACGGTAGCCGTGACACATAATTTTTCTACACCCTCTACGTGAAACAGTGTAAACGCGAACATGCCGGGCGAGCAGTAAATAATTGAAGTCGCTGACGCGGCCGGCTGATGTAATTCCTGCCACGGACAAACAGTTTGATTAGCAGAGAAGGCAAGGATGGGGAGAGGAAGAGGGATAGGCAGTTGGTTTCATCGCTGATCTCCAGGGAGGGAGCAAACGGAGGGATAGTTCGTTAAATAAAGAGGATAAAGCGACGAGTTCGGGGGAGTAGCCACGGGGAATAGAATATAAGAGAAGCGTGTGCTCTCTAATAGATGGGGCGAGAGACGAGGGGTTTATAGAAACTGGCAGAGAACTGTCGGCAGAGGTCAGCGGATACGTCGTTTCTAGATCAGATCCACGAAATCGGCAGAGTCCCGCGAAATCTCTGCCAACCGATTCCAATCTCCACTGTGATAGCGCACGGGGCGAGAAAAGAAAGTAACAAGAAGCGAAACCCAATTTCGGCCGGACCGTATCGCTCGCGGACGATGGGAGAGTTTGGGGAACAGGTTCCCGGCCGTTTGTTTCAATATTTTCGACCCCCCCCCCTCCCCGTGTGGTTATATTCTTTGAGCCTAGGAAAAACATGAGAGGATATTTCTACGGAGATCGAAATATTTTTTCCTGGACTTTTGACCTCCATCCATTCAAAAACTGACGCATTTTCTTCCGAATGAACAATTTTTCCGTATATTCTCTTAAGATCGATGCACTTATATACAAAGCTTGAAATGAACGTGTTCGCTAGTTTCGCTTAAAGAAAATTCTCAAAGGAACTCATTATTTTTCGATCGGAAAACCACGATGATCCTCCAAGGGTTATCGGTTTCGTAATACTTTACGAAGAAGAAGAAGGTGGCTCGGAAACGTTGGTGCACCGCGGGTCAAAGTAAAATGTATGGCGCAACGCTCACCTGCATGCTGGTTCACCGACGGTCTCGAAAAACAGGCAGGTACCGCCGTTCATGCAGAAGTCACCGGCGATCGGGCACGGCTGCTCCTGCCTCGGCCAGGCTGCCGTCGCTGCAACACAAACCAGAGAAAAATAATGGTGAGCTCTGGCGAAACGTTCGAAAAACGTTATGCGCATAATTCCCGTCCACGCCCTTCGTGTGTCTCGTATCCTTTTCTTTTGTCCGCGTAGCCCTTTGCCATGCTTTTCCGCTGCTGTTCGCGTCGTTCGTTCTTTCCGCGCATAAATCGCGCACGCTGCGTTCGAGCTTTGTTCTCCGCGTGCAAGAAAATGATATTCGTGCGTGCGGATTCGAGCCCAAAGAGAGGGAGAGAGAACCCGGTGTGCATTTTCATTTCAATCGACGCTCCTCTGGCCCGCGCGCACGTGCAAGGATTAGTCTTTGGTATGCAAATCGCGGGAACGGCCACTAACTAAGAAGGAAACGCGCGGACACCGGCGGATTTATGGAGTGCTTAAACCGTGGCCGACAACCGTATCCGCCGCGGTGACGTTCGGTTTTTAACGAGTCTGAAGGAGTCTGTTGAACGGATAGAGTCTAATAAAGGTTTGATCTAGGGATTGGGATCCTACAATCCCGCGTCATTTTTTACTCCCGCATTTCTTAATCAAAATTGCACGATTACCCGTCGAAGCATTGTGGAGTCAGACGAGAATATCGTGGCGTATTGTTCCGCGGCTATAATACCTCACTGTCGTTTGCCGGTGTTCAAGCTTTAATGCATTACGAACCGGGTTTACTATCTTGTCGGTTCCGCGTCGTAAACATCGATTAATTATCCGTGGATGAGCATCCGTCTGTAGAAACATTCTAACGTTGCGCGGCGGCGAATGTTCTCGTCGGCCGGCTGCGGCCGGTCCGCGGGGGCGATGCGCGTTGGTCGTCTGGCTGGGAAGCGCTCGCTAATTATACATCCGCGGAGACTGGCAGGAACGATTCTATGAAAGGTGCGAGACAGAGGGACAAAGAGAAGGCTGGACGTTCTCGGGGGTGTTTTGAGTCCCGGTGCGGTTTTTGATCCGTCGCCCGATGAATCACGAAGCGCGATGAATCCCGGACAAGCTCGCGCGTACGATGTATTAAAAATTGTATAATGAGTTTGAAAGCGACTCGGACGAGTGGGGCCCCGGCTGTCCAGCAGAGTAATAGCGAGCGCGATGAAGCGCGTTGCCGCTCGCGCGATGAGCTCGCGAGCGCGTACACCATTATTACAGTCGGATTAGTACTCGACCATTCCGGTCGGCCCGGTATTACCGAGCGCAGTTCCAACTTCGAAAAGCTCTCGAGCTGCTCGTACTAACCGGCTTTATCCTCTCCCTCTCGCTACCGTTCTTTCTGCTATCTTTCTCTTTCTCGCACTCTCCACCCCGGCAGTTCTCTAGCGGCCGCGTTTCTTCTCGTTAAGTTCCTAACGAGCTGAAGACATTTTCGCGGCGGGAACTGTTCTTTTTTTCCCCATCCTCGTCCTATCGGAGAAACGAGGGAGAGAGAGAAAGGCCGAGAAACGAGATGGTGGTCGTCTCGAGCGGAAACGTATCGAAATTTTCATTTTTCCCGGACGGCCTCCGGTATCCACTTCCTATTTAGCTCTTCGGGCTGCGCAGCCACATCTTCCGCTTCCCCGGCAATTATTTCGCGCGATCGACCCGGAATATTAGCAGCTTTCTGTAATCGTGACTGGCTACATGGTCTACTTGCGATTCCAACATGAAGATATTAGTTTTCGTTCTACCGTCTCGTGATTATCCTGCACGATCTTTACCAGATAGCTTGAACACTAAGATACGGATAAAAATGTTTCTAATAACTGGTATTAATTAGATCTCATGCATCTCTGACGAGAATGGGAACAATTTTAAGCAGTGATTAAAAAAAAAGATTTAAGGACACTGCTGTATGTTTGTTTCAGCTTAATAAGATGATTAAAAGAAAATGTCTATCTCTTCGTTTCTGCTGAGAACTGCGTCTTCAACAAATTCGCACTGCGGAGTATCGAGTACGTTGGAAAACACGCGAAGAAGGCGAGCTCGTACGAGCGCGCCACGCTGGAAATTGAACGGTGGCTCCCGCCTTAATTGAAGACCGGCATTGTTGTTCCCGTTGTTTTTCGATGGCGAAACTTTGATCTCGTTCCAGGCCGGGGCTTCTTTTCGGAGAAAGGGAGAAGCAGCAACGCCGGCAATCTCGCGGAATACGAAAGTTCGCGGCGCGCGCGCGAAACAAGGGTTAACAACGCCGAGAGGAGAAAGGCGAGAGGCGAAGTTTAGATGAGGGCGAGAATCGAGTTTGAATCGCGGCCATATCGATTCATTCGGGCCGACGGGTCCCGATTCAATGAAGATTTCTTCGCATGGAACTTCGTCTCGAAAGAAAATAGCACGAACAATTTGGTTTCTCCTCACGCAAAAATCTACAAAGCTCGTAGGGCTTGCAATCCCGCAGGATACCGCGTCATTTTTTGGTCCCGTATTTCTTAAATAGGTGATGCGAAATCCCGCAAATTTTGCGGGACTGTACGCAAGATGAACTATATCTATGTTGCATTGATACTAAGATACAAAGCCTTAGCCAACATATTATTAAGAGAAAAAATTCTTCTGATTCACCCTAGCAATTATTGTATCGTATTGTATATTATATTATAATATATTATAATTAGATTGCGGATGTTTATGGAATTTTTAATTCTTCTAGGCAAATTTTATGACAGCGGAAACAAATATAATCTTATATATATAAATTTATAAATATAAAATTATAAATAAATATAAAAATCGTATTAGATTCGGTGGAATTTGATATTCTAGCATTTTTCGAAAATTTTCAGGAGCCATAAACGCATAAAGATCCGCAGTCTATAATATAATATATCGTATATATTTCGTTGCTGCTGAAATTCACTTGAACACTCAGAAGAGCATCGAGATCTCGAAGATCGCTGTAGCAATAATTGCGGCGATAAACCGGCGACAGTATCGTGCAATGATCCAGCCCCGCTGTTATCTGGGTCGAGTATAGTGGCGTCTAAATTTTTTCCCGCGTTCCTATATCGCGGAAGCACTTGCCCCATGTCGAAACCCACTCGTTGAGGCGTATGAACACAGAGGGATCAGCGTGTGCGCGAACGGCGAGGACGACGAAGAGAGCCCCAAGACGAACAGAACCATATGCCCAGGCTCTGGAAATGTACACGGATTTGTCGGGAAGGATTCTCCGGCAACCATCGACCGATCGCAAATAGACACACAGCGTCGATCCTCGGAGTCGTGGTACAATCGCGTGAAAACTCGCGACGCGTGCCACGGCAAAGCGCGAACAGATTTCTGTCTCGAAATATTCGATATCGCAGCCGGAAAGCCGACTCATTCCCGCAAATCCTCATTTTCATATTATTTATTAACCCTTTGCGGTCTTATGTCGAGCCTGACTCGATATTCAATTTTGCATCAATAGTTTCTTAGTCATTACTCACTTAGTCATTAATTTTTAGAAATTACTTTCCGAATGGCCTTAATACAACAATGTCTACCGTAATGTCAATAATAGCGAGACAAAAAGATCTAATTCCGGTGATTTCAACGAGCAGAGATACGCTCAGCGTTAATAACGCGATAAGTGGCAGTTCTCGGGCAACTACCAATTAAACAGCCGAGCAAATGAGTCACCTGCACACAGTATATCTTCAGAAACACGTACACACACATACGTGGAGGCATTAGTAAGGTCGAAAAGGGGGCGTAGTTGAACGCTCTTGGAGGTCGTCCACGCGAATTTCCGGGGATAACGAGATTGTCTCATTAGCGTGGACGCAGCCGGCCGGTAAAGCGTTCGCTACGATAAACAGTTTTAACGTCGGCCCGCTTTTGACGAGCGAGCTACATTGTTTGGACACCGTTATCTCTATCGATGTAACATCAATCGGTGTCTCGCGGGTGCGTTTAGATAGCGGCCGTGGCTCGACCAGTTGTTCCGCGTCGCGCCCGATTTTCCCCGTTGATACGTCAGTTTTCGACGTGTTTACGGTTTTACGCGGAGCTTTTTTCCGTTTTTGTTGCTCCCGTTTCTGTTTTTCCGCTTTTTTTTCCCCTTTTGTCATTGGCGCCAGATTTTTTCCGAAAGCCACGCGCTTTACAATCACCCCTCGATGCTGTTGTTAGAGCAATGTTCCAGCGGATTTAATATGACCAGCTTTGTATTTGGGTCATCCTTATTTCATCTCCATGATCCCTTCGTTCCACACGATTTCCTCGCCATTCAATTTTCCAATATGGACTTTTACTGGCATTGGCAGTTATCATGACGTATTTTAATCTCATTGGGAAACAATGCCGCAGTAAAACGTATACTAGTTTTACTTTCATTTAATTGGAAATCTTTCTTTCTTTTTGGCGACAAATGTATGAAATTCCCAGAGTAAGAATGCACCGTGAACGAAATGATCGTCGATGATTCGAGTTCGCTGATTCCCGGAGCGGTTCGACGCGCCAATCAGATTAAAAATATATTACACGGTTATTCAGCCTGGGTGGACCGCCACGCGAGCACTAATTAAGGCTAACGCGGACTCGGGAGCCGAGGACGACAAGCTCGTGCTCGTGTTTCAGCTATGAAACACGAGTCGTTCGTTTTTTCGAGCCTGCCGGGAAAATTGCGGCGAAAACTCGAGCGGCCTCGCGCGGAAGCCGTCCAAATGGTGAAACTTTTAATCTGCTCTGCGAGCTGAAGCGGCTCGTCCATGGACGAAAATTCGGTGGGCCGAATTATGTGTTCGATATATGATTGCAGCTGGTATCGTTATTGTGCACAATCTTCCTTTAATGCAACCGGGAAAGACTATGATACGCTCGAGTTGCTCTATGTGTCTACTCAACTTGATCACATCTATGGAAACTGTGTTCTTTTTTAAAACTACCCTTTTAGTTTTCTTTTATGTTGGATTGCACGAAGAAAAGATTGGTAGTTTCATTCACTCTCAATCTCAGCGCCACTCTCCGGTCAAGGCGAGTGATATTTTAGTTTTCCGGAGAGATGAACGGCTGAATTCCGGGGCCGACAGGTCATATAATGAGACAACGTTCTTGGCGGACGCTAATTCGCATTGACAGTGTTCGAAAATAGGCGCGAACCGGAGGCACTGCGTAATTAGCTCGGATATAATTGCCCTAATATATCTGTTCGCGAGGGCATGTGACTTAACTGGCCGCGCAAGTGTACGGTTCAACTCCCTCGATCCAATTTGTCTTCTCAAATATCGTGTTTCAATCGCGTGACTCGCATCCGAGATGCTACTACCATCAAGTATTCGTTCTTATCTCCTAATTTATACGAGCCACCATCTCGAAATAATCTTCTTTACATTACCAACATTTCCATCGTACTTCAAACAGGATAAAAATCTTGTTAAACAAACATTTGCAACACTCCAAATAAATTCTCTCGAGTCTTACTAGATTGAGTAAAATCAAAAATTCTATAAATATATTATATCTGCTGCCTCTGAATTATTTCAAGCTGGATTCATTTTTCTTTATACCGGTTCGAGCCAAATTTAAATCTTGTTGAACAATTTTAAACATTTCTTCGCGCATTCGCAAAATTAGATACAGTTAAAAATTCTGCAACTGCACAAGATCTGCAGCTCCTAAATTACTTACTGCAGCTATCTCGACATTTTCAACGCGCGACCTATCTTCATACAAATTATCATCAAAACAAATTTTCTGTACGTTCATTAACATTGCCGTCAGAGATGAAAATCTTGTTCACCACTGGGACATTCGCCCCACAGTTACAAATTCTGTAGAACCAAAAATTCCTTAAATGCTTAAATTATTTACTCCAGAAAAACTGTCTCTGTTTTAAAGCCATTTTCGAAGTAGATAAAAACCACGCGAGGCGTCAGAAGATTTTTCCACGTGTTACAAATGTTAACCTATTTTCATGCAAGCTATTTTCATTCTGTTGATAATTAACAGAGTTTGCTTCCAAAACAAGAAAGAATGTTTATTAAAAGAATACAAAATAGGAGACCTAAGTGTAAATGTTACTTGCGCGGTGCTGTCGACTCAGCAACCTTTGTTCGCAACGTTTGTTCGCAGTGCTCGCACAGAACTGAGCTACGCACTTCTGTTCGGCAAAGGTCTGTATCGGAGGAATTATATCTGCATGCCTTTTGGGGAAAACCAGCCGTTACTTGGGTAAGTGACGGTAGAGGGAAAAAAGGACTTTGATGACGCATGTAATAGTTAACAGGATTTTCCCGGGATTTATACAGCGAAAGAAACAACTATAAACTAATAATTCATGCAAGAACCCAACACATTTGTTAAGCTCTCAAGCATTTTCTCACTTGTATTTCTATTAATTCCATTTCATCACAGTTTGTTGCAATTCAGGTAGACTCTCCGCTGTCTATTCATAATTGTCTCAAGGACCGAAACCGATATCATAACTGGTTTCAAGCCCTGAAAGTTTGCACAGAGTTGCAACGTATACCAAGGAAAGCAAAACATTGTTCTCTCTTTTTCCGGGCCCTGAATGACTTTTTCGCTCTTTGTATTCCGCCGACGTTCGACTAATACGAGCCACGGGGTCGAGTAAGTGGATTTAGGTATCCTGACATTTCGCGCGAGCAACATACGCGCGACCGTTCGTTCGCGGGGTCCCAGGCAGGGTAAAATGATTCGAGTTACGTGACCGTGTCGGTGTCCTTTGAGAAGCCGGCGAAAAAAAGTCCGCAGGCTTCCAAAGAGGTCAGATAAAACTGCGAGCGAGAGCAACGCGCGGAATCTTCGCGCTGGTCCACGTCCGGAGGAATGAAATTGTAAAGTTTCAAAGGACCCTCTGAGCTTTAAGCACCGTCGACGGTTCTCCACGTGTGCTCCATCGTGCGAGCTCTCCCTCCCCCTTTTACTCTCCCAGCTTTTCACCCCTGTTCTCTCTTCTCTCTCTCTCGTTCTCGCAGTTGCTCTCTCACCCTCTCTCAACCTGTACGTTCCTTGCCTTTGTTGCGCTAGATTCTTCCTTGTTGCAGGCGACAAAAAAGAGGCAAATTCAATAGATCTCGCCAACACCGAGTTCGAAAAAAAGTGCTCAATATCGATTAGAAATCAGCAAAAAATTGTAGAATCGAAAAATTAACAATTTATCACGTTTTTATTAGCTCGCTTTCTTGTCTGTTTGTCTGTCTGTTCGGTACTTTTGCAATTGATTTTAAACTAAGTTTCCGATGAGCTGGAGAATTGAAATTTTAAACATAACTCAGAACTGGATGACAATGGGATATTTAAAAAACAAATTTTTAAAAAGCCCATGCGTTTAGGAGATATAAACTATTAAAAATTTAATCGTTACACCTACCCGCGCAACGCTCGGCAGTACGTGATCGCGTTCAGCGAACCCCACTACGCGTGACAGCGCTCCCTACTCCAGTATTGTTCCGCGATCGTTCACCATATCGGATATTTAGAGTGTACGGTGAAACAGTTTTTCACGTTCTTCGACAATGATCGAGTCCTGTTTCTGATAGTCGACTGAGTGGAAATGTTTGATGCGACCATTCAACTACTGTATTGATACTGTTTTCCTATTTTTCTGCATGCATCGAGTACTCCAGGGATCACACACCATATGTGTCTTGTAAGTAGTTTGCCGTTTTGTTTTTATAGACTCCCTCTGGTGACTTTTATGGGACGTTCTCGACGCGAAGGCGACGGAAAGTTGTCTAGTTCTTCGATGGCGCGCCGGCGACAGTGGAAGAATCAATGATTCCGCAGACAGGACAGGTGAGAAACGCTTTTGATATTCTTTCAAGCAACGTCTCACACTCATTTAAGAGCCAGATATTGTATTTCAAGAAACGACGGTTAACTTCGACCTAAACATTTAATTAGAGCACCGAAGAAAGTGTTCGCGTGAAGGATGACGAATTCCATCGGCATTTTTTGTTCGAAGTTACTAGCACTCCATCGTGCATTTACTAAAATATTCTTTGCGTTGCATTTTCCTCGAATTTTAATTTCACTCGACAACCTCGTATTCATAATTTTTCCTCCGCAATTCTTTCAGATATGCATTCATGGCTTAACAAGGATAACATTCTTCACATCGTATTCTTCTCCAATTCCTACATTCTGTAATACTTTCTTGTTTTACAACTTTTATTCCCTGTGCATCCTCCGACCCATTCTTCCTCCCGAGTGTTTGTAATAAACCGTGTATACAATTAACGTTCTTTACGTCGTATTTTACGTTAATTGTTCCATTTATTTAATCGTTTTCTTGTTTACAATTTTTCTTGGCTCGAAGCGTTCATTGTTCCTACCGAGAATATTCTTTTTTTATGCTCGAATGCTTCTTGCCACATGTCACTCTAAGACTCTTTTTAATAGTAACATCTCTGATGCTATATCATAAGTGAGTATTATTTCTCATCTTCATGCACAATCCTCTTCACCACAGAATTCTGATACAATCATTCCACGCGATAAATTAATAACAACACCGGTAACATACGTTCTAGACTGTCCCCGCATATAAGATTGATACCGTTTCCCGTTCCCAGGAGGAAAAGTATGGCAAGCCAGGGGAAATAAACCGAGGGTTCGTGGGACCGTGTCAGCGTCCTAAAGCGAGATCGTCGTTGCATCTCGAGCGTGGCGCAGTACGTTCGTCACCTTCGTTAAAGTTTCAAAGAGCGCGAGGGCGTATCGCGAACTCGCGGGTCGGACTTGCGGATAAGACCATCGCTCGCCAGCAGAAACAGCCAAGGGAGAGGAGGGGGGGGGGGGGGCGCGAGCCTTTTCAAGGCTCGGCACTCGCCCTTTTTCCACGGCGGAACGAGTGCCCTCGCAAAGAGGATTTTCTCTACAAAGAGTAACGGCTAAGAGTTTCGACGGAAGAACTTTCCATCGACGGAAACGCATCGTTTTCCTTTGAATTTCCTAGCCGGCACTTAACTCTCGCGTTTCTTGTCGCTCGGCCCTACTCCCGATCGTTCCGCTAATCGCTCGATATTTTCCTTGTACCCCGTGATCACGTCCGATAACAATGGCTCTACGCGAAAATATTTTTCAACCTCGCCGGATGTGTATGATCTGCTGGAATCATTGCTGTTTTCATCCATGTTTCCGCTACACTGTGGCTTTTCATCAAGATCAGAATGAAAGTTAGAATAAAGTGTCTGTTTGCTAACGAAACAAAATTTATCATAATGTTTCAACCCTCTCGCTACAATGGATATCTGGATTAGGTATAAACAGGTAGAAATATTTTAAACAAATTCTAAATCGGCAAAATGATAACTTAAAACCTTCTCAATTTCACATGTGACTCGATATTGCATGGCTGAAGGGATTACCAGCTAAAAACTTTGATTTTCCCGGAAGAGTCGCAATCTACCGATAACGCCGTACTAAATTCGCGGACGAGATGGCTCGCGAGCTATTAACGTTTCGCCACGTGTCGCTCACGGGGTTGGATATTGTTCGCTAGGAAATTTGCGAGGACACTTTGGTTTCCCGGGGCCCTGTAAGAAGTGGAGGCGTCCCATAAAACCGGTGCCCGCCTGCTCGATATGAAACTCGCGAACGACCGGAAGGGGAGTCGCGCAATACTCGCGGATCGCGCAACGTTCACGATTGCAGCCTTTCCTCTCGCGGAACCTCTCTCCGGATCTCGAAACGGACGTTTCGATTCCGTTTCGATTATTCTCCAGACATGCCTCGGCCTCCAGTGTATTCAATCGTTCCGGAGGTCGGCGCGCGAGCAAACGCTTGCGATTCAATAAGGCCGCGATATTGCTGACCCCGGGCAACCTTCTCCTCGCGTCGATTCTCCGCGGATTTCGAATTCACCTCGCGCCCACTATCACGGCCCTATTTTCGTCGGGTTTCTTCTTTTTTTTTCGCGAGCCCCGCGATTTACGCGGCCCGTCGAAGGTAGATTAAAGCTCGCTGAGCGCCGATTCCTCGAGCCGGGGTGCCCGCGGAATTGCTCTTCGGGTTACCCGTTTCTCTTCCGCGAAACCGTATTTCTTTCGTGCCGAACTCGATCCGCCATGAATTTTTATTTAGCCAGAGCTATCGACAGGCTCCCGCGGGTTTCCAACCTCTACCGTGCACCTTTGTTTCCTTCCGAGAACCGATTCTCTCCTATCGCGTTTCCAATTTAACGGCTCCGCGCCGCGCCGCGCCGTCGTCGTCGCGAACAAAAGATTCTCGTTCCAGTCGCACACGCTGCGCTGCTGCGTGTCGTTACGACGTTCAGGGATTGCTGTTTTAAAAGATTATACCTCTTGTCCGGAGATAATTATATTTTTATACGATTTTCGAGAACAGAGCCAATGTACAGGATGTTTCAAAATTATATGTCGCGACCACTATGGCTATATACAGGGTGTCACGCATGCAATGGACAATCGATTAGAAAGTAATTCTACACGTAAAAGCGAGATGAAACTGAAAAATACAATTTTTTCATTTGACAACCGAAGAAACGTTCCCCGAGGCGCTCTTCGTTGTCGGCTACGGACGCCGAACGGCGTGAACGAGTAGGTACTATAATACGATGAAATAAAAAACAATTTTGATGTCCACTGATTCAGCGGTCACGACATATAATTTTTAAACACCCTGTACAAGAATTGATGCACAATGAGTTTTGTTCGACGCTAAAAGAGACTGCCAAAATGATGGACGGAATCCCTTTTTGTAATTTGAATTTCGGTTTCGATCGAGCGACAACGTGAGGGTGGGTGGACGCTGTGCTTTGTGTATGGGGGTGAAGAGTAAGGCAGGCAAGCCCTCGAATACCCCGTGTAAATCCATGGGAAAGAGACGAAACCAAAGCCGAGAGACAGGCGGGATGCGGGCGCGTCACGATAACGCGACTTTACCCAGATCGTCGACTGCGTCCGAATTAACAGCTCGACGGTGGACCGGCGACGTCCGGCCTGGTTGAACGTCGAGGCTGCTGGATGTTCCTTTCGTTGACAGCCCGCAGGATCTTTCTCTCTCTTGCCGCGGTATGCTATCCTTCTCTCCCTATTCCGCTAGGGTTTTTCTTCGGGCGCAAACAAAGCGCGCCTCCGCCTGCACGACCAGCTTACCCGGGACAGCTGTTTGTCTTTCATTAGGTTCGTAGCCGACCCTTTGCGCCAAGATAATGCGCTCGTGTTAATTTATCCTAACAGAGTTACGCGATGAAGGGACGCGGCAACGTTTCACGGAATCGATCCTCGCTAGATTCCCGCTCGAAATGAATCCGCATGCGGGACCAGTCTACGGGCTCGTAGTCTCTCGTGGAATTCTGCGGACTTTACTATTAGGTCGTTCGGAAAGTCATTTCGTTTTCTCAAGAGGAAATGAAACGCAATTTTGTACCATTTAGAATAAGTTTCATGACATTTTGTTCTATGATCTATTGCGATTTTTCAGGCAACCCTTAACCTTGTACACTCGGAGCTATTTTAACTCGAAAACTAAACATTTCTTCCGACCTAAAATAATTCCGTTCTATATGATTCTTTTCATATGTTATGTTAGAGATACTAACATATTTAATAATGTAAATAAGTTTTTGTAGTTATTGTAAAATCGCTTCCAAAATTAAGGGAGTTTGAATGAATATTCACAGTTTCATAAACGAACACGCGATATAGCAGATATAGATATTGCATCGTTTATAAACGTCGAAGTTTTTAAATTTGTTAAATTGCCACTCGATCTGTTTCCGTTCATATTATTGCAATATCGCAGCATCAAATTGTGTTAAATAAAAAATTGTGTAAAAGTATTAAAATACAACGCTGCAACAATTCAGCGCGGGGCGGCAACGTTCGCAGCGCGCGTAACAAGGTCTGTTACCGAAATGACCCTCCCAATTTTTATGAAACGTACATTTTTTTTATGGCAGCTATCATTCAAAGCGAAGGGATGAAAATAGTTCTCAAACGGTAGGGCTAAATATAATATACAGTTTGTCGTACACAAGCTTCGAATGTGTGAATTATTAAAAAATTTATTTGCACGCGCGCATTCCTCCATTAAAAAAGACACGTTGACGAACAGTTGTCTTTTGAATTGCTACACAATTGTCGAATGGGTACATTCTACAATTTAAAAAGTAACCCTAAGTAAATATACAGGGTGAACCACGAATCGTGACCAGTAGAGATTACTCTGTTATTAGCAGTCTTTTCTATCAGGTATAGCATGGTTTTAACAGAGCTTTCACGTGATTATAGCAAATTTCTCGTAAACTCTTTTTTCATGATTTTTCAAGGTCAACTTCAATTTTATGCAAATACACCTATAATTCTTTTACGCCTATTTGTTAAAGGATTTCAAGGCGACTTCGATTAGTATCATAACATAAAAAATTGCAAAAAATTGCTTTTTAAATTTTGTTTCCAAAATGTTTGCTATAAATCACGTGGAAGCTCTTTTAAAACCATGCTATACCTGATAAAAACATTTTCGATTGGGCTGATACTCAAAGAGTAATCTCTACTGGTCACGATTCAAATATCAAACAGTATAATCAGAGTGCACACAGTCTCTATGCAAATCGGTCGCTTTTAGAGTGCAGCAGTTGCAGCGGTAAGAAGTTGTGGAATTTCTTTGACCACCAGTGTACACGGTCGGGATTGAAACGACAGTCGTACCTAGAGGAAAGTTGCGGTGCGGTAGCTAACTAATCCCGTAGAAGCGAGCCGAACGGTAGTAGAGAGAAGGGCGAAGATTGTGGGACCAGGGGATACAAGCGTATAGGGCATGAGACGAGTCACTTTCTTCCTTGATGCGAGAGGTCGACGAGGCGACGACGCAGAAGTAACGCGTTCCAGATTGCCGTTTCTTTTGACGTCGACGGTGCGCTGGTTCTCGACACACATATCCCCGCGCGTCGTTAACCCATTTGCTTCGTACAGAACACTGAAAAATAATGCCCTTGACACCAGCCTTTTACTTATTACATTTCACCGGACAATATTAAGAGTACGCTCGGCAATAATATACAGGGTGGACCTCTGGAAATCTCTCTAAGTTGTAATGTAAACTGTAAATATTATCAAACGGCCAATATCTGGCAAGTATACAGGGTGTATACAAGTAATGTATGCAAGTATACTAAGAAGGTTCCAAAAACATCGAGGAATACACGCGCAGCAGCCGCAGCAGAAGAAGAAGAAGGAGGAACGAGAGAAAGAGAATCATCTGCAGTAACAATTGGAGGATTTCAGAGGGGTGTTTTTGTTCGTCTTCATTTGTATCGTGTATCTAATTAGCCCCAGCGCGCAAAACAGCAGTTTAATTATCACGGGGGCCAGTGTTTTTCACGGCAGGTCTGAGGCAAAAAGAAGAAAAAACGATGGTCTTTCTCTCTCTCTCTCGCGTTCGCTTATTTATCGCGGCGCGAAAATGGCCGAGCTCCGGTGCTCGAATTTTTCACGTCGCGGAAGAGGTTTTACACGCGGGCAAAAAGCTTCTTTCGCGAGGTACGCGCGCGCAGCTTTTGTTACACGAAGCTTCTAACGAGCTTAGTAAAAATTTCATTCGGAATCCGGTGAACCGCGCACGCAAACGCGTCTGTTGCGAGTCCGAATCGAATCGGATCGGATCGAGGCCGGATCGAGACCGGATCGAGAACGTTAATCGAAGCGACACGCGCGACCTTCGGAATCGTCCCCGGCGGGCGCAATTCCACGCGAAATCCGCTTCGCCGGTCGTCACACGCGCAGAAACACGCGACCGGCGCAATCCAATCGCGGGATCAAAAGGTTCAACCAGCGTCAAAGCCGCTCGGTTTCTCATTGCAGACGTCGACGAATCCCTTCCGCCCTCTCTCTCTCTATCTCTTTCTCTCTATCTCTCTCTTTCTCTCTCTCTCTCTTTCTCTCTCTCTCCCGCGCTGTCATCTGTAACACACGAATCCTGACGTCCGGATGACAGTGATCTACCCGATCGACAATCTGACGGACCAAAGTCCCCGGTGGTGTCGACGAGCAACTAGTTGCGGTAGAATGTTTGTTCGTCACAACGAAGTACGATGACGACACGATTGTAAAGGTATAGTTACGAGAGGCGATTAATTTTTAGCAGGTTTATGCGGATCTAGCAAGTGACGGCGAGTCTTTATGCAAAATACAAATTGTCGGCATTAATTAGAAGACATAGTAGCCAAGTGGAAATTTTAATAGATATATTAACTTTAATAGATTTATTAAATTGTAAGATATGTATCGACACTCTCTAAAATTCTTGTAATCTTTTCAATGTTTGTGTAATTACACCAACTCATTTTTTCCATAAATGCATAAAATCCGCAGTCTACTCATTATAGTATCGGAAGATTTTATTTTTATCTTACTCTTTATAAAGTTAAAGTAAACAACGGCTTGAATAATCCGGTGCTGTACCAACTGCACAGCGATGAATAATTTTCTTTCACCGAGACATTAAAACGCTTCTGAAATCAAACCCAATTGAAATTTCAATAAATGCGCTTCCGTGATTGATATAATAACAAAGAGAGATGCAAGAATAAACAAAATCATGGAGAGAGAGAGAGAGGAGAAAGAAATAATAACAGTAAGGAATAATAAAATTATCGAGATGAAATGTATGGAAAATATAACAGCCAAAATTAATATTTGCATATTTCATGATCCATCGGAATTGAACAATGAACCAGTAATTTTTAGTTCTTCTACGTTCCCTACATGAAAGTTCATCAGTTTCATATTAAAACATTAAATTCCAAATAAAGAAGTCTTTAACAAACCAAGTAGAAAAAATGAAAATGAATTGCTTATCTGGTCAACGAGGTACAAATAAATTTCAGTAAAGTGTGCCAGCTTTGAGAATTGAATGCGTTCGCTGGTTTCAGCAGCAGTTCTCGCGCGACTGCGACATTTTATTAAACGCAACGTACACATACCTCGCTCGAGCCATTAAATAAAAACAGAAAGAAATTCTATTAGTTTGCTGAATGTTACACCGTACGGAGAACACTGTTTACTTTAAGGACGGAAACCATAAAAGGAACAATGTTAAGGAAGCCATTCCTCTTCCGAAGCTCGCAACAAAATTACCAGTGTTTTCCGTTCTCGTGTAACCGACTTCGACGATATCTCCGCGAGACTTGCGGCAAGAATACCTCCGAGTTACAGTCGAATGCACAAGTGGGAATACGATCTTGGAAACACGGGTTTGCTCGCGTCTGCCTTCATATAAAATTCTATATGCTCCACGGTGGTGGTCTGTCTAATACAATCTACCAAGACAAGAGTCCGGAAACCCAGCCCCAGCGAAACGAGTGGATCCGTGTCAAGACACGAGGCTGCTGAGCCAGAAACGTAACTACTATGTGCAATAATTATTCGCTGAATTAGAAACGACACATTAAAACAAATCAGTATTAACAGCGGAACTACCGGACATTAAACGGATGCGCTTCGGTGAGAAACGGGAGGTTGCATTCATTCCTTCTTTTAATAATTCGACTAATAATCGTGTTTTTTCAAATCGTCATATTCACTGTTTTGCGTTCCATTATTTTTCTCGCGATTGCATACAATTCCGTTGATAAATATAATATTTATAGTGCATTCTCGAATATGTTTTCCAGTTAAATAATAGAGCATCATAGAGATATTATTTATTACTATACAGGGCGAACGACAGATTTCTTCTTTCTTATAATTACAATCATTAATTTAGAGCAATGCAGTAGGAGGTATGATCGAATAAATAAATATTGACGAAGACTCCGTTAACGATATTTCTCTTTTCTTTTCTCGACATTTTTCCCACCAGGAATCCGTCTGCCGTCGGATAGAAATTTCCCAGTGGAAAAATAGAAGTTAGCAGAGAAATCCGCAATCTAATTACTGTCATATTAATTTAGAGTTGCGCAAAGGCGGAGAGAGGCGGCTCTCCAATGAATAAATAAATATTGACAGAGATTCGATTAAAAGAAGCAATCTAAATCACGGGAAACGGCGATGGGATCTTTCGCGCGTCTGACCAACGGCCGACTCGTTCCACTTGTTCCGGTTTGTTCCAACGGCACGGTGCGGCAGCAGCGCAGTGTAGCGGTGAGAGCAGAGGCAGTCTATTAACGGGCAAATAACGCGACAGAGATTTTGTTTCGTAGAAAAGTAATCAGCGCGGGCTAATTATATGACCGGTCCGGCACAATGACAGTCAATTTTTCGCGATGGAATACAGCGGTTATTACGGTTTTCCTGGTTTCATTCCGGGGGCCGCGATTGCTCCATGAATGAAAAGCACACCAGTTAACTCTCCATTCGGGGTTTCGAATAAAAATCCCGGAGCCTTTCGACCAAGTCTCTGTGCCGGTCGACGAGCATTCACTGGCTAGGCGGCGGATTTCCCGAGGTAAACGCGGGGCCGTGAAAAAAGTTCGAGCATTTTCCGGAGGAGCCTTGTTAATTTACGCCCTGTGTGGCGCGGCGTGGTGGTCGGTCGCGAAAAAAGAAAACAAATTTTTCGCGGAACGTCGCATCGCGCGCGGCCCGGAACAGCGAGGAAATCGTTTTCAAAGGGAACCAATTATCCGTGTTTATGTGAACGCGATTCCGATCGGCCAGCGGGTCGCGCATTAAATGTTCCCCTATCCGAAGCCGCTTGGCGAAATAATTGCGGAAAAATGCGCCCGGCAAATATCGGGACCGCGCGATTATTAGCGGCAATTTCTTCCGTTCCGCGTGTCGCTGCACGGTTCGATTGCCTATTGAAATTTTATTTCGTTGCTCTCGATGCAATTTTCGCCTCCCGCACTCGCTACTAAAATAATTGTTCGTACGTATCATTGATCAACATCCGATATTGCCGGGCACCCGCGGCCGTGCTGGAACACCGGGAACGTGATTCGGTGCTTAATTTCCCAGCTGCGATTCAATCGTGCGGTGGTGGCCTGTCGACCTCTCGCCTGACAATTCCGACGTGGAAAGTCGATTACCAAATTAATTTTTTTATCCTCCGTCGACGCGATCCAGCCCGCCCGCGCGGTGATCGATTCGAATAAGGCGTCGCCGTCGACTGTTCTCGATTATCTTGCTTCGGATTTCCCTCTATGAAACGCTTCTCGGCCACATGTTCCCGAAGAACTCGCGTGACTCTTTATTTACATGCAACGTGTCTCTACGTGGGAAGGTATTAGGTCATTCGGAAAGTAATTTCGTTTTTCGTGTACAGATGGCATTGACAATTTTTTTTGCACATTTTTTTCTAACGAAAACCAGAAATTCTACGAACAAATTCATTTCAGCCTGTATTTTTTTCAATTAAAAGTGTAGTTGCCCCGTGAAGCTCGAAACACGTGCAAAAGGTAAAGGCATCTCTGAAATTAATTGTAAAATCATTTCCGCAGAGAAGCTGTTCCCGGCGGACATTCACGGTTGAAATCCTTAAAATATGCCAGTAACACGTATCACAGTTTGCGCGTAAACAGCCGGTATCGCGACTGTGTTAATAACATTCCCTCTTCGTTCTTCTTCGTTCGGTTTACGGAACGGCGGTATTCAGTATTGAAGTATTCGCGTTTTATCGAGATTAATTCAGCGAAATGACCGTTTTCGGAACTATAAAATATACACGAGAGAGAAAGAGAGAAGTTTTCCAGTGAATGGTGGAAGTTAATGTATATCGAGCACGAAATCCCGTGGAGTGAAAGAGGACAGGGCTCCGGTGAAAAAGAGGACAGTCCGATGTCCTTTTGCTGTCGTGCTCGCAAAGGATAATGGTAACAAATGGCGAGAGTGCGGCTATCTCGGGGCGTTTGCTCGTCACGAGCGGGCATTTAAGATAAATTACGGTCATGCAATCGTAGGTGCGCGCGAGCGAGCGAACGCATTCAGTCGACTCCTCCGTTGGGCGCTCCCAATGAAAACATAATGTTTGATTAAACTGTCAGGGCTTATCTCGATCTCTCGATCGACAAGAAGCCAGTCCGTCGCGTCGCCGACGTGCACCGACGTTGCAGCGCTCGTTGCACCGCCCGTTGCAGCGCACCAGTCGAAGACTAATGACCGGCGAGCCGCACGACACTTCGTTCGTTCATTATCGGCGTTCACGTGCCGAACAAAAAACGCATTACTAAACAACGGAACCGGTAATCGACGTGCACTATGCAAGCCTCTGCACACGGTGCACACCGAGTGCACCCAGCGGGCCGTTTTCCGAAAATAGCCGAAATTAATCGCACGATTTTTATCTCGACAGTCAAATTCACATCTGATCTTCCCCCTACGCTTATAATTAGACAGCGAAATAAACATTTTCTACCGGAATTGCAACAAACTGGAGCGAAAAAGATATTTTAGGACATATTATTTATCTATAAGTAATAAAATTAACATTTAATATAGATTCATTAATTACTACCAACTTAATGTTAATAAATCCGATTAGTTTACGAATAATGTAGCAATGTTTAATTAATCAGTAAAGACGACATTACTTACGGATACCCCTAATATGTTTATTAGGCTGAAAATAATACAACAGTAGTTTTCAATTTCTCTAATGTTTCTACCGTTTTAAATTGCGGCCTATTCATTTTTACCATAGATGCATCAAATCACGAAAGTCACGAAGTTTCGTTACACGAGGGACGGATGAGGGTTAAGATATATTTTTCGTGCTACTTCCTGCAGGCACATTTATCTTGTTCCGTGTGTAATCGATGGTAGATAATTAATGGAGATACCAATTCAGTGCAGGTTTTTGCTATTACAGTGCACCATGCGACGACCGATATCAGAGCACGGGTCGAATCGCCAGCCCCGAAATTAGACGAAAGTAGCTTACACGCGGTAGCTTCGGCTGCTGTTTCGGGACTAAAACGCTCGAGTAAACTTGGCCGAGCGAAGGCTACGCTGGATTCGGATTACGCTCGGAGAACCTACTTAGACGAGGAATATATCAAACTTGCCAAGAACTTAAGCGGGTATTCTAGTCGAGTACGCGATGTTTTCTACGAAGTTTCCGATTTTTTTACCCCAGCAAGCTACAAGACTACCTTTCGCCAACGGAATTTCGTGATTTTTATTTATGCTTCGGGAGAGCTCGGGAATTTTCAGACCCAGAGAAAAAGGAGAAAATCAGCTTTCTGAGTAGAATCCGCATTTATGAACTGATATTTTAATATATTTTATGAATATACACGCGCGAACATGGAAGTTTGGACACTTTTAACAAGTTAAAATAATCATTCTCATGACTTGAATGCATACATTATCTTTATATCGTCATCCTTCGTTTACCAAATAATAAGTCACTAATATTTTAATGTCAACCGATAAATAGGAAAATTAAGCCTTTCACACTACACTATACATACATATACATATGTAATCCACTGCTATAAAGTGTATCAGCCCATCGTGGTCCCTAATAACTAGACTACGGATCTTTATACATTTATGAAGAAATAGCTTCAGTGAAATATGAAACAGTAAGAGATTTAAAAAATTCAAGAATGTTGTAATGTTGCTTTTAATGTAACACAGTCGTTAAAGGATGAAATCAATTTTTTTTGTTATTCCTGCTTCCCACAATCAATGCAAAACATTTTTATTTTGCATAAAGATCTCCAGTCTATACAGGGTGGCCCGTTTAAATAAGGCCACCTAAATATCTCTTCAGGTTATTGTGATGAAAAAATATCTGGCAAGAATATTTTCTTTCGGAGTTATCAAGGTCATCGATGTTTTTTCGTGTACCTGATCGAAAAATACATTCTGGTATGTATAATACCATGACCTTGAAATGACCTTGATCTTCGAAAATTAAAGTTGTACCTTCAGATTAAGATCAATGTCATGTTATTATACATATCAGAATGTATTTTTCGATCAGTTACACGATGCAATAAAAAAAATGTAGTTATGTATCAAGAAACATCCTTGATAGCTTCGAAAAAAATGACCTTCGGAAAAAAATATTCTTGCCAGATATTTGGTCCATTGACACCATGCACATTACGTAACAAATATTTTTTGCATCGCAATAACCTGAAGAGATATGTAGGTGGCCTTACTTAAACGGACCACCCTGTATAGTCAATAACCTAGCTGTTGATGCAATCATAATAAATAAATAGAAAATAAAGGAAATCTACCTCTGGCCACCGAGCTCGTCCCAAATACGCGTCGCTCACAAAGCAGCTCAGAATTCTAAGGGGTTGTACCTTGAGACGAGGAGGCTGTTAGGGAAAGACACTCGCCGATCCTTGATCGCGAACGGTCGCCGCTCGCAAAGAGCGAGAGACACACATACGGTTGAGTGCCCGGTTAGACGCACAAGAGTGCATCCGAGTGCAGTCGCCTGCAGTGACCCCGGCGCGGCGGCGTGATCGTCTCGCAACTCTGTTGCGTCTGAAACCATGCGAAAAGATGCAGACGACGAGTTCTTGCGCAATACTCTCTGTACTGCTCTCGATCCGATGCGCGATCGTTGCGTCACACCGATCGGAATTACCCCGAGGAGATGCAGGGTGCAACAAAATCAGATGCAACCGATTCGATGCGCTTTCGATAGAATAAGCCGACCGGTGGAGCGCGAGAATCATTAGCGGCTTCGTTTCCGTTTAAAATCTGATTAAACGCGCGGGGAGCGTTGAGACGCGAGGAATTAGGTTGTGTCGGGAAAACCGACCTTGCGTTAATCGTTTGTTGTTTATCGGCGGCCGCTTGTTTGCTGTTTGTTCACTTAACGCGATCCAATGACCCGGCTGAATATTTATCTGGAATTTATAATCACCAGACTGCGGAAGTTTATGGAATTTGCAAGTTTTAATAAGGGGGAATCAAATGAAATATTATTTTCTGTGGTAAAAGCTTTTGTAGATTTGAGATATAATATATCAAAATTTGACTAAATTCTGTCAAAGGATATATTCTGGCATTTTTTCAAAATTTTTAGAAGCCATAAACGCATACAGATCCGCAGTCTAATAATCAGCGTTCTGCATCGAGGTGAGCGGATATGACAACGACCAATCTCTCCTCCAATTTTCTCATACTATAAATGCACAAAAGCAGTCTGGTCGTAATATTTTAAACAGCGTTTTTATAGCGGCTTGAAGTGACCGAATGAGATTCAGAGAATTAACAGGATGTGTTAACACTTTACCTTACCGGAAGCCAATTAGCAGGCGTGGTAATGAGCTGCGTGTAACGGAAGCGGAATAATTCTCTTTGAAATAATCATTTTAGAAAAAGCAGTTACATTGTCTGGCGAACATTCCTCGGCTTACGAATAAAACTGGTGTCGCTTTAAAACAATTTATAGAGGAGTTCTCGAAAGTTGATCGTCAGTTTGAAAGTCTATGAAAATTTGAAATAATTATTGAAAATTCTCATTGTGCCTGTTAGTCGAAAATGAAACCTTTATTTCACGGAATAATCTGTATGGTCTTTTAATGCTCCTTACACATTAGATTTTTCGTTTGCGTAAGTAGACAGCGGATCTTTATGCAAAATAAACATTTTTTATTTGAACTACAACAAATTGGAATGAAATAAGAAAGAGGAAGAAGGAAAGAGAAAGTGTCGCAAGTCGATCGTCGCGAAGTACGGTATCGGTCTGGGAACTCTGACGAGTCGCGAAATGTATGAAACGCCGGGCAGGGGAGCGTGACACGTCCATTATTAATCGCGGAAGCGAAAGTCATTAGCCAGGTGGACGCGGCCCGATGACGATGAAAGGTTTTCTGCCGGTGAAACGATGAGCCGCGAGCCGTGCGGAACGCGATTAAAGCCGTTTCGCGCCGTAGGCGCCGTTCACGGATTCATTGCCGGATCAATTTTAATCACTTCCGGCCGACATCTATACCGCGGGCCGGTTACACAATCTAATGCGTTCCCTATTAATTTCAGAGTAGCCATTAGCAGCGCCCCTTCACCTCTTCCTATATCTCCCCCTCCTCCTACTATCACTCTCCATCTCTCTGTCTCTCTGTCTCTCTCTCTCTCTCTCTCTCTCTCTCTCTCTCTCTCTCTCTCTCTCACTCTCTATCTTTGTTCAGCCGTTTGGACCGGTAGGCCGTGGCCGATTCAACGATCCATCACTATATCCCGGCGCAATATTGTCAGAATTCAATAAAGCAAACGAGCTGTTGATTCAATGCTCGCGGTCCGCTGTACACGGGAACGCGATTGGATCCACTCGATCAGGATGATCAGACTTCCGAAACGTCAGACGCGACTCCGATGGACCTGACAAGTCGGGATGATTAATTGAAAAACAAAGGACAGCTAATTGGCAGCTGGCGCTGACCGGTCTACCGAAAAATATTCCCCAGAATTCAAAGCGCAGAGAAAACGGCGACCTTTAAGGCACGAGGTGCTATCTCTTTTTTATAACAGATATGTGCCCATAATTATGAAACAGGTCTAAATCATATATTTCTTGTTTCGAGAAATTTAGTTTTGGTACTCGAGAATATCACTGCAGTCATTCTATTGCAGTATCGATGTATCTTACGACGTATTTGTCATAATTATCTTTAATATACATATAAAATTAAGAAATTTCGCGATTTTGGTGTCTTGGATCGTACGTGACGATGCAGACCGACTTGAGAATGACTCGCGGTGTACGCTAATGATGCAAACGGGTTAACAGTACGTGGTCGAGGTTGCGACGGGCCGGAACGCAGGCCGCAAGCGGGCTGTCTACGCGGAAATGAGCGTACGCAGGCGGAGAGGGTTGCACGGGTGAAAGGAGAACGCAGAGTTTGTGGCGGGCGGGTGGACCGATAGACCGAAAACCGAGTGGAAAAACTGGGACGTGTGGGAACAGCGAGGGGGAAGAATGGTGGGCGGCTCGTTTCCGGAAAAACTGGCAGACGAAACAGGGACGACGGAGTCCGTGCTGTCCTTAAGCGTACAATCGCGTGCCATCCCTCTCCTTGTTCGCTTCCACGCCGGAGAGTGCTCTCTCTCTCTCGCTTATTCATCGGCGAAATGTCGTTTCTCATCGCGCCCGTTACATCGTTGAATGAATTCGCAAAAGAATTCGTGCGGCACGGCAGCCGGCCCCATTGTTCCCCGTCCCCTTTGAAACCCGGTCCGCGGCACGATTTTCCTTCCGTTTCTTATTCTATCCGCTATCGTTCTCGCTCTCCTCCCTTTGTCTTTGACCGTGTTTCCTACGGAGCGAACGCTGCGCCTCTCTTCTTCCTCTTCTTTCTTTCTTTCTTTCACTTGCTCTTTCTCTTTTCGATACTTATCCTCTCTCTCTTTCTCTAGTTCTAGAGCGATACAGTCTCGCCGAGAGTTCTATCGATTTGTTTTACCCGAGCCTCGGGCCAATCTTTGAATAATACCGTCGCGGAACCGTGGCCTAATATTAATTACCATTGTGCATTGTTGCGGTTCAATGATGTTGCTTCGAGCATCGATACCCCCGGCACTCTCGCTCAAACGTCCGGAAATGAACAGAAAGTAGGGCCTTCGGGTGTCTATCCAGCATGCAAATGAAGTCTGTGAATGGTGTCGAATGGAGGAGCGATCCTTGACTTGTACTACTGCTCCTGCTGGTTTCAGAGTAATTGACGGCTTGTTTGGCGCGATTCGATGTTGGTATTTGTTTAAACGAAATGGGATTACTGAATGTTCGTGTGCCAGCAAGTGTGAATGTTTAGAGTGACTGTGGACGCGACAACGCACAGCGAGGTATTTGCTCCGAGAAGGCGGTGAAAGATCAATTTTTAATCTCTTCACTGTTGAATTTAGTTTTAAAAATCCCCCACAGAGTGCGGAATTAAAATGAAACAATGACGAGTATACACATCGAACGCAGGGCAAATGGTCCTATTGTAAATTTTACGAAACACGAGGAAGGATTACATCTTTATATTTGATAAAAATTTAATAACTCATTCTTGAAAAAGGTTATTGTCATTGGACTGCAATAGAGATTTGGATTGACGTGTCTACACGTCGAACTCAGTTAACTGGTTAAATATTGTATTGCTAGTTCTTTCGCTGGATCGAAGAGCATCGGGCGTTTCTGCGAGTCGACGGAGGTTCCGCGTGCGCGATAAACAGTGTAGGCATTTATCGTCTGGCAACTGGCACTAGAACACGGCAAGTTGGCCAGGACGCACGAAATTTCGCACCACGTCCCCCGAAACTGACGCAGACACGGTGCACGCTCGCGTTCCTCGGAATGGGGCTGAATCGCGCGCGCGGTTTCCGCGCCTGCATCGCATTACGCTGCGAATTGGCCGACGAGCACGATTGAAATTCGACGGAGTACCACTTCACGGAACGAGCTCGCGATTAAGTAACAATTCCAGGCTGTTGCTCGGATCTGCGCGCTTTCGCGCGCGCTCTCTCTCTCTCTCTCTAGTTAGAGTTACATATATTCCGTTCTCTCTTTCTCTCGGTTGCACTCTCTAGTTGCGACTCTGCATCGCAGCAACCGTGTTACCGCTACTCCCATAGAGAGAGAGGATAAAAGAGCGGGTACTGGATGACTCTTTTATCGCGTTATACGTTTAACTGGCCCGCATTGTAGCCGTGTAACATTTGCGGCGAGAGTATGGTTCTTAACCAGTGTGTAAGTGGATCAAACACTTATTGTTAATTAAAGCTATACCTGGCGACTGGACACCAACCGCTGACCATTGAGCCTTTTAGCCTGCAGTTATGTCTGTTTCGTCTGTCCTTTGTTAGTCGACGGAAAAATAGTTGGGCGAATTGAATCGAGAATCGTTGGGAAGAAAGCCGATTTACTAGATTCACGTGAATTTACAAGAGATATTAATACCGTTTTTCTAAAAGGGATTACATTGTTACTGGCTATTGTGTTACTTTAATTACTACGATCTGGTAAAGTCTGTTTGAAGGTAAAGACTGCTGAGAGAAGGTTCATTATTCTCTTTCTTTTTTTCTCTCTTTCTCTCTCCCTCTCTCAAAGGTTCATTATTACACTGCTGTCGGGCAAGTGATTTTAGATTTCTTATCTTAGAATTCTTGAAGTTACGGGAATACTTCTATAGAAAATTATTGAATAAATTTCTTTATGCATGCACATATTGTAATTAAAATTGAGTGACGTCTAAATAAATTGTTGGCAAGCAGTGAATACTTAATTAATAATTTCTCAATTAAGACTATAGCACTAAAGGCAAGATTTCTATTGATTGATAAAAAAACGATTTTAGTGCTTGATTAGATCAGTGTTAAAATTCTGATTCAAAGAGGACAAGTAGAATAATCAATCCGTGGACAGACACAGAAATTTATTCATAGAATGCTGCCGCATTTATTTCCCCAATTTGGGTGGAAAATTTCCAATTCTAAAATTGAAAAAATCCATCATGGAAATTAGAATAGGGAACATGTACAAATGGTAATGTCGTAATAATTTTCCAATTGGTTTATCGTAACCATCTTTCAGCCAGATGATGAATCCCTCTTTTAATTAAAAGAACTCGTAACCTGACTGAATGATGATTACGCAAAAACAAATTTCTCATAATCCTTTATATTACAGATTGATTTAATCGCTTCTAATGGACCGTATTAATAAATGCATGCAATTCAGATGAAATTTTATTAATTATTCCTTCGAAAATAAGCAAAGAAACATTTCGTGTCACTGTATAATCATTCTGCAGACTATTTCCCAACATACAATTTTATATCTTTGGTGTGTATAAATATTATACATAAAAAGATCGAAGAACTTTCAAACACACACTGTTCGAAATTCAGAAGGCATAGATACCAAGTAGAAACCATGTTAGGAGAGAACGAACATGTGTACTTTTGAGCGACAACGTTCCTCTAGAATTGCATATGAAGTGTTACACCGAGGAAAGTAGAAAAGAATGAAAAATTGTCCGACTGCTGAGAGAGAATGGCACGAGTAAAACCTGAGCGAGGTGGCCGAAAGTCGGAGGTCACTGTGTAAAGTACGGAGATAGAGTTCGCGTGGTATACTGAATGTTCCTCAACTGTGTTAAGTACACCAAGTTCTCCACGGTAGTTACCGTAACAATTTAAAAAATGACCTCTTCATTCTAGCCGATGTGTTAATTCAGACTCGGCTCGCTGTTTAATCCAGACGCTCGCGAAATTAATAATTGCACCGACCAAAGCGAAGCCAAACATATCTCGACTCAAAACTGGCCCCGCAAAAATAGATATCCACACAGACATAAGCACATTTGCACAATTCCACTATTAATCAGTTCTAAAAATTAATACCACGAATACCGAATGGGGATCATAACGCTAAATCTACCGACCACACTTTGTATTTCTGACTTAACAGTATTATAGCCGTATCAAGACGAATTCAACGAACCAGTATACCATGACCTTCGAACAAACTTGAAGTGCCATTTAAGAAAAATAAAGTTGGCCTTGCCAATAGTAAAAAAATTTTTCGAACATTTTTTATTGCTGTGTATAGCCAATCGAAAACTAATCAACTATTGTTGAAAATATGTTTTGTCAGATTATCGCAAATACTTAAAAAAGAATCGTGAAAAGTGTTGCGTGGGACACCCTGTATGCTATAATAAAAATCGCGTAAAATATAAATAAATTTGATCTTGTTATTTTCATAATACAATACACACATCAGTCACTTCTGATGGTCGGTAGGTTTAGCGTTAAGTGCGCATTTTGATTTCGCAAAATCCAAGTTCCACGACAAGCACAGCGAGCGTCATCGATGACGTAAGCGGTGGCCCGTCGATTATTACACACGGGACTGACGGTTGTTCAAGTTTGACGGAAGTTTGTATCGCCAGGCTGTGCGAGAGACGGTTGTCGGTGGGCTTAGGGTCGCGAAGGGCTCGTGGAAACGAAGGGTCGCGTTGGGATGCGTGGTTCTCTCTCGTGGTGCGAGACGTACGGAGTTTCTGTGGCACGTTACCGTGAACGGCCTTGCGACGTGAGAGAGAGAGAAGAGACAAGCTCGCCCCTAACCTCGGCGGCTGCACGTTGTCGTCACAGAGCACACTCTCTCGTTGTACCTGGTCGCATAACATTATTCCTCTGTTACGGAGAGAGGTTGGTGGTCCGGGGCGAGGGTCGACCGCTAACCAACCCTGTGTTTAATTTATCTAAGTATGCGAAGTTCGGCCGCGGTATCGAGAATATTTCGGAGCTGCGAGAGAGAAGAGAGAGAGAGAGAGAGAGAGAGAGAGAGAGAGAGAGAGAGAGAGAGAGAGAACCAGGGGACCAAACAGGAGCAAACGGTAGCAAACCTGGTGAGCAGAGTTTATGGAGGGCCATTCGCGGCGACGACTGCCGGGGATACGAGGAGAACATCGAGAGAGAGGAAGAGAGAGAGAGACTCATCGTTCCGCGAGACCGTTTACGAATACGGAACTCCAATTTCCGGTAACATGCTTTTCCACGTCGCGTACCATTGATTTATCGTCCGCCGGTTGTCCCCCATCCGTTTTCCATAATCCTCTCTTCGCAGAGGACCGGCACGGACGATATCGCCGACCGGCCAACAGGGATCCGGCATCCGTTCCGTTTCGTTTCAATGCCGTGGCTACCGGGCTCTCTGAGATCTTACTTAACCGTTTGAACACTCCGCAGCTATATACATAATCTGAAAATTCATGGCACCGTACGAGAGAGGGAGAGAGAGATATAACCAACAGAGAGCGGAACGCCACGACCCCGTGACCGTTGATTGAATCGCTAGTTTACCGGTGTAAACTGTTGCAGAGGGATCGCACGGCAACTCAGCTCACGCGAGTTTCGACGCGCAGGAGACGGCTCAGACAACGGGCTAATTATTGCGAGGCTCGAGTTCCACAGCTTGATTGAGCGGTCGATATTCCACATAATTGAGTACGGTTTTGTGTATGTTCTTGCCGCGTTGGAAGACTACTTTGGATTTTATAAATTATGAGAAATTCTGAAATCGCATATTAGATTAATTCTATACTATGCATGTCTATGATAATAGCGATGCTACCACAAAAGTTCGTGTAAAAGATTTATGAGACATTGTAATCGCAATTCACGTGTCCTTTTTTTAAATATAACTGAACACGAGAATAGAGATTGCATAAATAAGATATGTGAAAATATTTATTTATTATGACTTCTGACTTCATATGCGAGTGACAGAATTGTATGCAATTCATTCTATTCAGAATTGTTCTGAAATCAATATTTATGCCTGCAAATAATATCAGCGATAGACTAAAAAGAAATATGTAGATACCTTGTAGCCAACCTTCACAACGAAATTAAAAATTTCTCCATCTCGAGAGACTTTCAAATCGATTAGTTCAATTTTCCCGTTTTTTTTTTTAAATACCAGATAGAGACGATATTTTTTACCGAAAAGAAAGAAAGCTCGCTCCTCGAAGACAGTGGCGAAGGAACATTGGGATCTGTTTCCGAACAAACGGGCCCGGCCGTCGTGCGTCGTGTGCATCGTATGCATCGTGTGCAACGAGTCTGGCAAGTAGTATAGTCGACGTATACTCAGACAGAGTGCACCGTTCCACTCCACCGAGGCCGGTGGTTGTTTATCCAGGTTGTCGTCGTGAGACGTCGTCGCGGAATCGCGAGACAGTCACGGAGTTTCCACCGGGGTGCGTCTTCTTCTCCCCGAGACAATGCAAGCGCAACCACCCCCTCAGAGAGTTTATTCGTTACCGAGGCTCGCAGAATGTTTTACGCGAGCGCTCGTCGGTTATCGCGGTGTCCCGGACCCGTCCGCGAATATTCTTCTACCACGCGCGATTTCTTCCCTTGACGCTTGTGCGAGAACTTCCTGCTGTGAATCATCTCCCCTCTTAGTTCCACCCTTATTTCTCTCATCTTTGTCAAACTTGGAATCATGCTCGTTCTACACCTCATTAGAACGTTTTCGGAAATGGACTCGAGGAAGCAAACACGATTTCACGCATTTATAACTAAAATACGAATGACTACATGAGCCCGTAATTATGAAAGTGGTCTAAGTGAAAATTGAAACAGAAATAAGTTTTGCAATTGCTGTAAAAGATCCGCAGTCTGACAACAATACACAGTCTCCGTGGAACCACGATAGACCAGACACGATTGCTCGCAATCAGACAGCAGAAGTTATGCAAATTTACTGTCCCGAAGCAACAGGAATTAAATAAAACTCTATTTTCTTCGCGAACAGTTCCAGCAAGTCCGCCACGAAACGGAATAAAACAACTTGCCGCCGTCCGTTCGTAATAAATGCACAAACTTCAACAGTCTACTTACAATATCTCCCTATTACATCAAAGGACTGGAATCAGTTATCTCGGAGAAGTACACCGTTGTTCTCTCGACAATGTTCAAGACGCGGCCTGGTAATTACTGTTCACCCCTTGGTTTTTACCGCGCAATCATCGAACTGTAACAATATTGCGTAAGCACGGGGAGAGGGTAGTTTGAACTGTACTGCGTGAAGGTGCAATAGTGTGCACTCGGAGTTAAGCTCTTTCGTTTATCAGGGCCCTTTAAGCAATCGTATTCTGGAAAGTTCGCGAGGCGGACGTCGTAAACCGGGTCGTAAGAAAATCGTAGCGGATCCGGGAACAATGTTGCTCTTTCTGAAAACCTTCAAAAAGACTCGCGTTGCTATAAAAAAGAGCGAAAAGGGGGTGAAAAGAAAGTAGGAGGAACGAGGAAAGAGCAAGAAGAAGAAGAAGAAGAAGAAAAAACTGTTGGTAGGATCGTAAGTCAGGGGGCGGGAAGTTCGCGATGGCACGATCTCCGGTTCTCCGTAATCCGACGCGAACCGTACAGACTCGACCGGCTCGCTTTTAATTAATTCCGTAAGAATGGCGGGAGAGCAGCACTATATCCACGATACCATCCACCCCCGATTTACCCCCGTAGCACCCTCCGTCAAGAAACAATGCTACGAAAGACAACACGGTGAGAGGGAGAGAGAGGGTTAGAGGGTATCGCTCTCGGGCGTTACCATCCGCGAGACTCAACGACGCAGCGAAGTAGGGCTTACCTTCCGCTCGTAATAGCTGCTATTTCGTCATTCCGTCGACCTAGCCCCCGCCCCTCCTAATTGTCCCTGTTTCGCGTCTCTTCACCTTCGAGAGCATTAAACGGGAGAGTCGAGTGTTCCTTTGCTTTTCCTCTTCGCCTTACTTCCTTCCTTCCTTCCTCCACCTTCTCCTCTCACATTGAAGAGAGGTGAGCCTTGTCGTTATCCGGGCCGATCGGTGCTTAACCGGCGACATCGGCTGCTTCACTGATCATTCGCGACGACGCTCGTCGCTGCGACGCGAAAAACTTTGCGAGGCTACGTCGTTCCTCAAAGTAGAATATTTTCCGATCGCAGTTGACCTTCGACAAAAATCTTAAACGACCGTGAGCAGTAGGTCACTGAACGCGTTAAATTTGCTTGTATGTATACAAGAAATTACTAAAAATTTAACTATTCCTTTGTTCCAAAGAAAATCTGGGACCTTCGAGTAGTGTACACAGTTCCGCGAATGCAAAGGGTTAATATCACATAAAATAAAAACATATAGTTGGGCAAAAATCAACTAATAATTAAAAATGACTAACAGTCTGTTTGATTGTTAGTCAAAACTTTATAAAAGTCAGTTAAAACTTTTTGATTAGTTAGTCATAACTACATGGCACTAGTTAGTCACAACTCTAAGTAATCGTTAGTTACTGCTTATTAGTTATGATTAATCATTAGTTAGTTTAAATCTTTAGTCATCAGTCACTATTGTGCGATTAGCATACATTAAAAGGTATACTTAAACTATACTGGAATTAGCAGTGACTAAACGTGTCATATTCTGTATTTTATATGTTTATAAACTAATAGGATATTTTTTGTTATCATTATGTCTTATTTTAACTTATAACCATTTTTAGTCATTAGTCATAGTGAAATTCTGATTGCGTATTTAGTCATTAGTTATGCCATTATAGTCAGTATTCAAAAAGTATGAAAAGTTAGTCATTACGCTCAAATATAATACTTATATAGTCACTACACATAGTCACGCTCAAGTATTTACTTAGTCATTAATTATTAGTCACTTCTATAGAGCTTATGAAGTTATTAGTCAATAATCATAATTGTGACTAGCGGTTGCCCAACTCTGAATAAAAATCTATATGCAACTAAATATTTCCAAGAAGCGTACGAGGGTTTCTCGATTGAAATTTCAAGAGCGTGATTCGCTATTAGGTTTTGGCCGCGATTATTCGAGGCGGAAAAGAAGAAGAAGAAGCCGAGTCGAGGAACAGAAGGAAACGGAACCGAGGGCCGATTTATGGGTCTGTAATCGCGGACGATAAACCAGGGATTAAGCAGCTGATGCGATAATGCCGGCATAGTTCGGCGGTTGCGGCACGGGCTGGAAAGCTTGCGGTTTGCCGCCACCGTCGGGCCACGGGCTCGTGTGACGGACAAAGGGCGACAATTACAACCCTGCCAGCCACGTCAGGGTTTCATATAGCCCCGAACTGCTGATGGTGGGTCAGCTATCCGTTTTGGTACACACGCGTGTACTCGAGCGGCTCGTAAATCCCGCAACGATGGACCGATCTCTGCGACGCCAACCAACGTTCTTCACTTTCGGCGAATCTGACCGACGCGCGACGATCGATCGTCGAAATCCTCGATGATCGACCGCAAACAACTTGTCGAGCCTGTTAAGAGATCACCCCTTCTTCTTTAACCCCTTGCCGTATATCAACGAGTCACACTGGTCATGAAGATGTTACGCGTTTCTTTTTAGATGAAATAAAATTTGGGTCGTTTTTAACACGTTCCGTGTCAAGCTGTTTTTGCTCGACTTTTCATTCAGGCCATTTGATGTTTTCACTAAAGATTGATATATTATCACACAATATTTCATTACCTCATCAATCCATAAGTAATTAGCTTGTATAGAGTAGTTGTCACATCGTGTACCATCCGTGGTACACGTGGCGCTGCAATCAATTTTAACTTTTCAAAAAAAGAAGGAATTAGGGCATTGAGCCATGACTTTTTTCGTGTGAATCGTTTTCGATTTCAAGAAAAATGTTTTTTTTTCGTTTCGATGTAATGCGGAGATTCGTCAAGTCGGCTGTTTGACGGTTTTCGCAATTTCCACGTGCCTGCTGGTTACGCGTGCTACGAGTATTCCCACGCTGTGACAGCTCAAACGAACCCGCTCCCTCCGAGCTGGCACAGGTGTTTGACCGCTCGAGGATTTCTTCCGTGGAACTTAAGCACGAAACCTCGTGACGACCGGTGACATCAGAGGAATACAACCGCGAAAGAGAAAGAGAGAATAGGAACGATAGTTTTAGTACTCTTGAATAACGTTAGTATGCCATCCATTTCTCTCATAAATGCATAAAATCTTATATCACACACGGTTGTTTATAAAAATGTCCAAATCATCAAAATATTCCGATCAATTTGAAACTATTAGGCCATTCGGAAAGTCATTTCATTTTCTCAAGGGAAGATGGAAGCCAATTTTATTACCATTTTTTATTTTGCTAGTCTAGTTATTACCAGACAGCGGATCTGTATGAAAAATAAAAATTCTCTGCATCGATTGCAAGACATAGAACCTAAATTGAATGTTATTTCTTCCCTTAATGATTTTAATAGAGGAGAAATCATATATTGATATCTTTAATTTAGAAACTTTTCAAAAATTTCGAATTTCATCTTATCAATTTTGCTATGAACGAATAAAGATCCGCAATCTAACAATAACAAATGCCATCTCTACGCGAAAACCAAATTACTTTCCGTACGAGCTAACATAATTCTATAAATGGTTGATGGGTTCGGCTCTCGTAAGAACAGTATTTTAAGCAACGGTTCCTTCGGTTCATTACACGGTACTTCTCCGGAGCCAGGTACCATAATTTCATTGATCTCGGTCGTCGGTGGGGGAACACAGTAAGTCAGCTCGTTCGCGGGTTAAACGACGCGGAACGCGCGTTATTGTATCAAGTTACACCTTCGCGGCAGTAAAGCGCGTGCCGTTGCGAGTGTAACGGCAATTGTTAGGACATAGTGGCGCGGTTGGTAGTAGGGCACGAGCTGCATTCGAGCCGTAGTAAAAGTTTGTGGTAAATGTTATTGTAGTCTAGCCAGCAAGAGAAACAGAGAACGACATAGAGAGAAAGCGTTGAGCTCTTTCGAGGAACTCTGGGCTTATAAACGTTACCACAATCTGTTACCACGATCGAGCGCTAACCATGCCAGCGGCCAAAGTCATGGTCGCGTCCTAGGACTCGCTCTTGAGACAATAAAAGCATGATGATGCTGGAAACTATGCTGGCACACGAGTCGGTTCACGAAATTCCCAGACACGTCCGGTACGAATCGATACCCATAACGCATTCCGTTTCTGCAGCTATTCTGCAGCTAAATCATAAATCATATAACATAGAGGCAGATTGTGGTTAATTTTTAATCTTGTAGTACGATCGCGAGACATTAAAGAGATAGACAAGAGACATTAAAGATTAAAAAGATAGAAAAAGATTGGCTTTCATTTTCCCTAGAGAAAAAGGAATGACTTTCCGGACGATCTAATAATTATGAGGAAAAAGAGAATCGAGGATGCAGGATGCTCGAGTGGAAGAACGAAAGCTGAGGTTTGCAAAGTGTTTGGAAGGAGCCGAGAGGGTTATGGTCACCGTTGATGGAAAAGAAGGTGAAGGAAATAATGCTCGAGGGCTGACAATTTCTTTGCTCGTGGCTTTGTCTGGTCTCGGACGCGTCGCGACGCGGCTCGACGCGGCCGCTTTCGAGTATTCCGCCGTTTAAGCGGTTCTTTGTGGCCTCGGCCTCGAGTGTCGGCGCCGCTGAAGAGGCGGTTTCCTGCTGCGCTCGGTATTTTCGAGCGAATCGAGAGGAATTTCCTCTCGCTCGGCCAACGCCGGCAATTCCTTCGAACCCCGGCTATCTCGTATCGCGGTCGAAATTGCGCCGGGCGGTGAGTTACGTGTTCGTAACAGGTTACGAAGAACGAGTTTCACCGAACGGGAAAACTCACTCTCTCTTTCTCTCTTCCTTCTCCTTTTCCCTTAGCCTTTTTCCACGTTTAACTGTTTCCCTTCGGTGCACTTCTCGACCGGCATAAATACGGCCGCGTGCGCGCGCGAAAAGCGTCTACCAAATGTTGCGCGTATTATGAAAACCCATAAACCAGACTTCAACCCGTGTACGGGTTTTTCTTCGGAGGGACTGAACATATACTGGACCGATCGATAAACTGGTACAAGGACAATTGCGAACGGTGACTATGTAGAGACTGTCTTTGCTTTGAGACATTCTACTTTAGGGATAGGTCATGTTCTGACCCTTTGACGCTGAGCGTCGCGTCTTCGGGTGTCTATCGTGCTCTGATGTCTCTGAGACGTTGTCAAAGGGTTAATGCGAGATCTTGGATATTCAAGGTGGTCGTGTACAGTGGATGATAGGGTTTTGTGTTCTAAAAGGTTTTGTTAAGTTCTATGTAATCGACTCATTCCTCCGCGAATTGACAATCCTCGATTTTTTAACACGTTCCGTGCTGAGCCGTTTCTGCTCGTTTTTTTCATTCATTCTTTCAGGCTTTCTGTACTGCATTTTTTATAATACCTCATTCCTTTGGTGGGAATATATTCTACAGTCTTAAACTTGTTATAAAATATATTTTTTTAGCGCATTAAATCAATATGTCAGTGTGTAGCGCGGCCTAAATGGATATTTTCACGTGTACCATCGGTAATACACGTGGCACGGAACTTGTTAAATTTTGTCCTCTTTCAAATTATAGATGCCCATTATTGTGATAAATGCATAAAGATCTGCAGTGTGCTCGGAACAATATGGACCGGGGGACCTCGGTCGATGGAGTATTGCGTGGAAAATCGAGAAAACGGGGGAAGCAAAAAGGGAATAATTCTCCTGGAGAACAACCGGCGCGTTGTGGTCGAGTTATCGCAGGTGGCTGCGCGGAAGCTGCGAAGTAGCGTTCCGGCGAGGTGTGAAGTTATTTTTTTCACGCACCGGGAACGGCAATTTCGCGACGGCTTCACGCACGATCGACGTTATGACAACACCAGGCAGGCCGGTTAACTCGAACGTGTATATCGACCTCGGGGCCGTTTCTATCCGCAGGTGTTCGCCGACCGGCTCGGTCGATCGATCGATTGCCGGAAATCCAGTCAGGCCGACCCGAAAAAAACGCGTCCGACGTTCTTTTTGTTTCGAAACCAACCCCCTTCCTCCATCCCGTCGCCCATCGTACCGCCCACACTCCACGCTGTGTCTGTGTGTGTCGCCGATCGACGGCCACCGGTAACGAAGCTACCGGCAACCTGCCCGAATCCTAGAATTCTGGCGACCCCTTTCATACCGAAATACCGATACGCCCCGACGCAATACTATTTTCCGAACGTTTTCGAGCCATACTGTACGGCCCAGATTACGCGGAGTACGGATTACGGTGCCAGCTACTGGCACCAAGAGTCAGTAGAGAATGGTAACAGTTGACAATTTTCCGAAAGAGAAAATTTACTTGATCTTTTAAAATAATTTCAATCGTGGATCGCAAAATTGTAGACCTATTTGTGTTACTTCGGTGGTTCCATTTAATCTTGAAATGAATGCAGACAATTCTCCATTATCTAACTCAGAGCTCTTGTGCAGTGAAAATTGCTTAAAACTAAAAACTTAGGGGCACCGTACACAGCTGGGGCTTCCAACTTGTAGCTCGCGAGTCATACGCGGCACCTTCTCCGCTTAGGTTCTTCCCCCACTCTTGGACTTCTTCGGTATATGTATGTATAGTAGAACACGCATACATTGTAACCGTCGGTCCCAGCCACCCCTGACGCCCCACTCGCTAACGTGGTACGTAGTAGTGGGAAGAGGTTCGAATGGTGGGGGACCTTGCGGTTCTCAGAGGGGAATCAGTTGGAAGTCTCTGCCGTACAGTATCGTTTGTAGAATGATATCGACTAGAGTCAGAGTGAATGAATGCGACTTGAAATGACTGGATAGACTTACTGCTTTCCGGAATTCTCGTATCGTGAGCGACTAGAAGCTGGGCCGCGAGCGAGGCCCTGTGTCCGGAAGTACTCTCGGCCACGCACTCGTATGTGCCACTGTCCTCTGGCTTCGCGGAGGATATCACCACTTTCGATCTCCGTCTGCAAACAAAATGACGCACACGGTACCATTAAAATCACAGTTCACCGAGCATATTGGCAACGATTCAACGGAAGTGCTCACGGCGATCATTTCCGCGGGTAGCGTACGGTTCTTGGATCGGGTGTGTCCTACAGCCGGATTAGCTCGTTCATTATCTTTTCCGTGGAGTATACCGATATCCTGGGGACCGTGTTCCCGTCGTCTACTCTCCCCCGGAGATGATTCCGCAAAGTTCGGGGCAAACAGGAAGTTTTCACTCAGAAGCAAAGAGGGAGAGAGAGAAAGAGGAAGAGATATCCGAACACACCCATACCATCTTCGTAAGAGCAGCGGGTTTAGAGCAGACTGAAATTTCTGGACTTCCATCCGAGCGAAACTCGTTTTTCCGTATGAAGAAGCCGAAACTTCTCTTCCTGCCAGCAGACACGACGAACTTGGCTACTAGACGCGCGCTCTCTCCCAAATTTAATAACTTCTCGAACGTCGCGGATTACTCGCGGCCGGAATTCGGCTCTAGCGCAAATATCGATGCCGATCAGAGACCCGACATCTACCCGCCCCCTACCCGCCGCACTCTGTCGCAGTTTCATCCTTGCACTCTGTTTGCGCAGTACCTCCTAGGGATGACGTGATCTGCTACTTTTGAATCACTCGTGATTCGATCACGTTCGTTCGCAATCACGGTGATTTTTCCCAGAGAATCGCGATTTGCGTGATCGCTTCTGATTGGCGGAGAGCGTAACTGTTCCTCATGCAAGTCACAGAGCCAAAACTTGAGGAAATTGCGAGTTGCATGGCATTTTTATCAAATTTATTGAATTTCTAAGACGTTTTTCAAACTGTCATTTACGTTTCCTATAATACTTTGGTATTTTGTAACACTTTATGCATAGCATACGTATAAATACAAAAACGAGATCCAGTTCAAGCCCGCCCCAGAAGCACAAAAGAAATCATTTACAATTTATTTGTAATCGTAGATCAGAAATCCATCACCCGGACGTGTTCCATAAATCAACTGTCAAACCCGCGACTGATTTACGCGCAGAAAACTCGGCCAACTCGTTAGCAATAAATAAATAAACAACCGAAATCGATCGTCTTCCCGGTTGTTTCCTGATTCCTAGAGCCGACTAGAACTGCGTCGTCGTCTTCCACGAAATATTATATTCTCGTGGAAAGCGGAAAATTGTAAAGACCGACAAGTTTATGGCAAGGATCATCGGCGGAGGGTTAAGCAGGGAAAAGCGAGTGAATGATGGCCGCGAAAATGGAGGCGAATTCGCATCGAATTTCCCGAGAAACTTTCTCGTAACGGGAGAAGCCAGTTACCTGTCCGACAGTTTAAAAGCAGAAGTCGTGCTTTCAGATTCCTCAGCATCGACGACCAGTTCGAGCATTTTCCCCGTCGAGATAGAAAGAGAAAGAAGGAAGAGAGGAAGGGTTTTAAGGCAGTGGAGTGTTACGATTAAAAGCCAGTCAACGTTTATTGTGCTCGAACATCGCACTGTGAGACGAAACGACCTGACGGCGATCAAATTTCTGTAGCTTTGCTTCTGCTTTATATATACTGTATTGAATTTTTGACATGTTAATCATTATTAGACCGCGGATCCTTATGCAAAATAAAAACTTTCTACCCGAATTGCAACAACCTGGGGTGAAATAGTAGTAGCATATTTAAATTTTTCAAATTTTTTTACTGTCAGAAATTAGACCTACCCATTTTTACCATAAATGCATAAAATACGCAGTCTAATCCTTACATTACAGCCTTTATGTTCTGTTAATTTTTGTGGTATTACAGGATGGAGTATCGAAAAATTCATTTCCCAAGACCTGAAGCACGTCACATGCGAGTGCCAAATTATGAGAACAAGATCGGTATCGTACGGTAAAAGAAAAGCAGCGGGAGTCCAGGATCGTCTGGATCAAGGATCGAGGGCGTCTTCTCCGCGAATAATAGAATGCTGTCAGCCTCGTTATCGAGGGTAGCGGCTCGAAAGTGGCGGGTAAACAGCGTCGTTAAAGGACCCCACGTAAAATCACGCTTTGAACACGGTTTACGACGTTCAGCGCCCTGGCATGTTCATTCGGTGCCTTTCGATTAAAAACCAACGCCAAACGGAGTCAAAGCACTTGTTATAAAACGGCTCGGAACTGCCTGGGAAAATTTCAGTTTCGTAGCCCATGGAAACCTTGCGAGGATGCTTCCGTGGGAAACTGTTAAACGAATTCATTTCTTTCCGCAGTTACAGAACGGAGTTTCGCGGTGCGTCAGTTGGGAAAGTTGATTACCGGATATAATGAGGGATGAAGCAAGTTCTGTAAGACGCAATAATGCGAAAGAGGGTTACGCCTCTTTCCTGTAAGCCACTTAGCGCTGTACCTTGCGATTAGATTGCGGATCTTTATGCAAAGCGAAAATTCTCTGCCTCGATTTACGACGGAGCCACGCGGAAGAGAAATTTATTTCTCGACGGGGTTTTATATGAAGTGTGAAAGTAACGTTGCAGTAGTCTTGAATTTATTTTTTGCACGAATTCGCTGTTGTTTGTTTCTCCTATTCACTTTTGTCGCGAGTGAAACATTAAAAGAATTCAAGAAACTCCACTCGTTATTTTCAAGCTACTAACAATAAGATTAGTATAAAAATCATCAGAAATCGACACGTTTGAATAAACAGCAACTCCGCGGTACTCTAATTGAAAGCACAATACAATCGCATGAAATTTAAGCAAACAGAATCTCGTAATTTTGACAAGTCGCTTTTAGCGTCCGGCGTTCCCCATTGTTTTTTTAGCGGTTTATCGCGGACTATGACGGACTTCTATCTAGTTCCGCGGTGGTTCTAGGTCCTCCATGGCCCCGGGTTCTCGATGCTTCAGTATTATTACTCGATTCAGCGAGTCCGCGTGTCGAGAGGAAGTTCGAGTGGACTCGGAGAAGCACGATAACGCGGATGGATTTTCGACTTCGGATTGGCTGGACGTCTCTTGATATTTCCCCGGACGTCGGACAGGTTTCGTCCACAGCGTCTCGTTTTAGCTGGCCCAGGGTTTAACTTGTACGTACAAATAATTCCTAGACGTAACCGACAAAAATAGTGGAGGCAATCATTACCGATAGCGAGTGATAGAAACACCATGTACATCTAATACCTTGCTAAAATACAGTGAGATACAAAAATACGCTTTCCAATACATGGTAAAGTGAAATAAGAATTAATTGTACAGCTCGTAAGGCTCGATCAGGAAAAAGTGGAGGACGCGGCAGTGGGACGGAGGCAGACGCCTGTAAGATATAAATGTTACCGCGGCCTAAGGTTCTTACTCACGCATTTCTAACCGATGCCGTCGCACTCCTTCCTCTCGCATTTATTTCGATTCGCAACAAAGTCCACCGTTTTCGTCCTCATTGATGAGTCACTGCGCCGAGCAACAAGACCATCTCTGTACAAAGAAAGAAACTGAAAGTGAACTTTGTACGTCGGGCTTGCCAAGAGAGCCCGCTTAGATTTAAATCGGTCGTATTATCCTCCGTCCGGAAATATCCGAATCTTGAGGATCTCTCGAAGAAACGTTTCGCGAAAAACTGTATTCCCGTGGATCGAGACATTTTCATGGCTGTCTCGGGCTGACGCGGAAGAAGCGCAAGAAAATGTTGGTTAATCGATCGTCCGGCGACCAGGCCAGACGAGCGACGAGACTCGAAAATTATTGACGTTGCGAGGCAACGAAAGAAGGTCGAAAGGCCACTCGATTCGAGGAGGAAACCTTGCGAGACCGATCCATCGGCGAGGGTGGTCGCTACGACCACCCCGAGCCCTTTGTCGTGCTAGGGCACGCTAAAACTCGAGGGTGCGCCAGCAACTTTGATGCTGGAACCGGCACCAAAAACTGCTTTGTAACGATACACCTCTGACGCCCAAAGAGCCGCGCGCAGCGCACCCTCTCGTTGTCAAAAATCGCTGCTCGATATCGATCCCGCGATGCGCCCAAATTTGGGTCTAGCAGGATAAGCGTGGTCCAATGGTAATGAACTATTTAATCTTTAAGTTCAATTCTTTATTTATATATAATGTTATTCAATTTTCCGGATGGTTTGGTAAAGACAAGAATAATCACAAAACTGAGTTTCTCTGTAAAAAGAGGTTTTTCTGATTTTATTCTTCATGCTCCTATTTACAACTATTTACAATCTTACCTGTAAAAAGAGAAACGACATTAAATGTCAATTATTCACTGTCCTTTCCCTATTCACACAATCTTTACTTCTATCTATAATCTGTATTTTCACTTTCTTAGGTTAGCCTTAGCACGTGTTCCCTTTTTCATCACACACCTGTCTTTCTATCTTTCTTTCTCTCTCTCCCTCTGATGTTTGTCTTACTCATCTGTTTACTACCGCGGCATGTGTGCGCGGGATAATTTAAAAGGGAGTGCCATGTACTTTCTTTACATATATCTCGTAATAAAAAGCCCACTATTTTTTTACGTAATCACCGTATTGTTCAAGTTTAAACATTTCACACTGGAATAACGAAGCACTAAGCGCAACTGATATACAGGGTGTCCCAAAATGTTGCACTTCCTTGAAAATTCATTATTCATTATTATAATGGCGTAATTTAACTATATTTTTCAATAAAAATTTTCGTGGGAGCCGTTGGACCATGGTGATCCTGCTACACCGTTTCGGGATCCCGCACACCCCTAGTTAAAATCAATCCTAGTGCAGGGGTGACAAAGTCAAGTGCAAATGAAATATTTTGTCGTTGAATGAACGATTCGGAATTGTTGTCCTCGATGCTGACCTTCCAGTACAAAGAATAAAGCGGAAGTGGTCGCGGTCGACGAGTCCGGAAGTCGTGGGAACCGGAAGTGGAGGGGGGGATGAAGAAAAGCTGGAAGAAGAAGAAGAATGGGGCAAAGAGACGGTCCAGGCTCTTGACGAATCAGGGCGTAACCACGATATATAGAGGCTGGTAGACGGCTCGCCGTCAACGACGAGACTCCCGCGAAGAGTCTCTGGAACCGACTGGATGGTTAGGCGAGATTAGGTGGCGGCGAGAAGGGAGGGGGTGGCGGAGATTCGAGCGGCTGAAAGCTCTCCAGAGGACTTCACCGGTGTGCCGGTGGCCACTTCATCCTCGCTAAGAACTATACCAGATTCTCTTCGGCGTCTTTTCTGCGCGGCAACTCCAAACGACACCCCTCGGACTTCAAGCCGAGACCTTTGTCCCGATAAGTCGACCCGTCGTCCCGTTTCACGTCTTTTTGTACAGCCAAGACACACAACGACACGAATCGACCATCCCGCCAGACGCCGACGGATCTCCCGACGTCGATTCGACGGGATTCGATCGACAATTGCGATTGGAGCCTGTAGCTCTACGATGTCGCGCCGATTTTAGCTGCTACGTTATCGCCACGGTTTTCCACCGGCTTTCGAAAGCTTTCTCTACTTCAGCTCTCTTTGAGTGGACTGTGAAACACCACGCAACAATGGGAACGGCTGGATGTCTCTATTATTTATGGCGAGGGTAACCCCGAACGAAGTAAAGTTGTTCTAACCCCTTGCACAGATAAAAAATTTAAAAATCGTGACCTTCCTTTGCAATTGCGACTCACATCAATTTAAAAAAAACCTTTTCGTTTTTAAAAGCTATACGAATACTTTGTACACCCACTGTATATTATTAATCCTCTGCCTTGTAACAAGCGAGTACTCTCAGCATTACAAGTTTTAACATTTAAATTTTCAGATTTTTTTTAAGCTGGTAGGCAGGCACTCAAAGTGTTAACACGTCCAACATTTTCGAACCATCGATCGATTTAGAATGTTCTATCGATTGAGTCGAAGGCGGAAGCGAGAAGAATCGAAAAATTCGTATGTGTATCGTGTCATGTTTCGCGAACGACATGGAAGAACGTCCACGAACTAAATACGTCGCAATCACGGCTCGCCCGTTGAAAAATTGTTAAATAACCGTCGCATTACACTGGGCCGGCGGTTCTTAATATCGTTAGTGCCGTCGGGTCTGGGCTTCCGCGAGCGTTCCCCGTATTCGCGAGAGGGAAAATAACGTGATTCCGTGTGGCGGATCTAATTTTCGGCGGTTGCGTGCGACCGCTCGCTCCCCGTTACATATCCGAGGAACACAGAGTCCCGGAACCAATAACGCCACAATATTTTCCAGCGCGCGTGTCTCTCCTTCACGAGGTGCACAAACAAGTGACGAGTCTGCACCGCACCGCACCGGTTCGAATACCTGTGCAAGCTTCATTTGCCACGATGGAGAACGAAAGAATACAGTGCAACCCGAACCCCGATAAACAACGTTATCGATTCGCATCCATGCCCGCGAGCGACGCGAATCCAATTAATATTCTCTATTTTTAATTAAGGTGGAGTGGGGTAAGTCCGCCCTAGTTTTTGCAAAGTTGGACTTTAAACTAATGTATTTTCAGTCTGGTATGTAAAAACTTAACGTTCTTGTTGTCAAACTCTTGCCACAGTTATTACTGATGAATTAGTATTATTTAGAATTCTAATTTTGCTGGAAAATTATCATTTTGATAGGATATTGTACAAAGTGTCAACTAGGACGCACTTGCCCCGAAAATGGGGCAAGTCCGTCTCTGAGAGTAAAAAATGCTTTCGACCCTTGTTTCAAGTGCTACGGGGCTAGAAAAGAATGATTAACAAGCCTGCTATAAAATGCTTCTTATTGCATTAAATTATATTGTTTAGTTTTATAGTTATCCATTTCTAATGGATAATTCCAATTCTAATTTCTTATATCCTTCCTTGAGTTAATTTAATACATTCTTTTAATTTATCCTGAATGGAATCATTTTCAACTGCCACAAATTGTAATAAAAAAAAATGTGTCGGATAGTCTCTGTGTATGTACAATGAAACACTACGATAAAAATGTTGGACCTGTTACGATAAGGTGGACGTTTAAGGATGAGGTGTGGAAATGAGGCGCGATTAATGTCGTAACAAGCGGAACAATATGACAGTGTATTTTCCAGTCGAGCAAGATACGAAAGGGACAAAACCAAGGGCGCAATATCACCGAGGCCCTTTGAGCGTCGCTTCGAGAGGGCTCGCGAAGCAGAAACTGAAAGGTACACGATTGAGAAGAAGGAGGATGACGGGGAACGGAACGAGCAGATAAAACGTCGACCGGAGGAACGTTTATTTCGACGATCAAACGATGGACAGCGCGTTATTGCCGCGGAAGACGCGCGATTGCGTTGAAAAAACAGAATCGTGGATTAAAGCGATGCGACGGTTGGCTAATGTAATAGAGAAGGAGGAGAGAGAGAGAAAGAGTGAGCTTGGTAGCTGTTTTATGAAAAACCCAAACAAATATTGAGTGACAAAGGCGAAGCGGGTGGAAATAAAACGTCGGACGAGCAGCGCGACGTTTTATTTCACCGTTGGCCCTCGCCTCCCCGCAAATAAATCGGCGAGCCGGACGCGTAGACTAAACTGTTTCGCATAAGCGACACGCTCTATCCGTCTCGCGTCGAGAATTCATCGCGACGATATTATTTTCGGTGTCAAGGCTGTCGCAGGGGACGTCGAATGACACAATTTTTCAATAAGAACGCCCTCTCCGCTACGATAGAGAAGAATGACAACGGGAAGGGTCGCTGGACCGGCGGTCGAGTGTTGCCTTTTCCGTCGACGACGCATTAAGACTCTGTCTGCCTCTCTCTCTGTGTCTCTCCTTCTCTCTCTCTCTCTTTCTGGATGACACTACGCGTTACTCCTCTCTCGCGGCTCTGAATGGTCGCGGCGCGGCGGGACCATTGATGGGTCACGATATTTATAACCGGGCGGGCGTGCGAACTTCTGACTACCTGTACCTACTACTACACTTCAGAGCATCTCTCTCTCTCTCTCTCTCTGTGTTTCTCATTCTCTCGATATTTCGACGAGCTCGCGACACAGAGAGCAGCAGCGCGGCGAAACGACGGATGCCATAAATCGAAGCTGTTCCTGCAACGTTCTCCGAACCGAAAAAACTCACTCCGTTAAGGAAACATACCGTCGAGAACGAAAGAGTCTACCCGTGAAATTGCCACGCAGTATATACGTACGAAGGCGGCACTAAAACCGGCTGAAATGTGTGGAATATCTCTGGGATGACGCCACGCGGAGACTCCACGTTGAAAAATACGTGTAAAATGTACGGTATAATCTTCTTGTGGGGGGTGCGACTTATTCCACGTTTCCCATTCAATCTTTAATATAGAATCGCCTACTGTCAATTTCTTTGAAAGACGGAGGCATGCAGCGATCGGAAGTCCGCGGCCAAAGATCAGAACTCGTCGAAAGTAGAGTGCCGGGTAAGACCCGGCGAATCAGGGAGGGCTTAACGAGCTACCACGACAAGAGTTCAAGTCCCGCCGGACAGGATCCGGACAATTTCTCAGGAGCGAGTCTCTGGGGCGGTGAAACGTCGGAGCTCCTCGTTTCGTTCGGGGAGCGAGGTCGGACCTGTGGACCTCGTGGATGTTCGCTGATCAGCGAAACTCGCCGGGATTACCGTCCGGAGTTAACGCGACTGCTCGTTTCACGTTAATACTCCCATCTGGATTAAGATTACAACTGGCGATACGAGCCGTGCGAGAGTGAGAGAGAGAGTGAGGGGGAGAGCGGGAGAGAGAGAGAGACAGACCGAGGAGAGGGAGAGAATTGAGGACAAGTTTCCCGTCCGCCAGTCTCGCGGTGCTCGCTGTTGGAATTTCGCGCGAAACGAGAGATTTTCGAAGGCTGCGCGAAAACGATTTCAGGAAGAAACCTGCTGGGATGACCGAACCGCGAGAACTGGCTCGAACCGAACGGGAAACTTCTACGGCACTGAGCTGTCCCGGCTAAAATTAGAGAACACATGCTCTCTCTCTCTCTCTCTCTCTCTCTCTCTCTCTCTCTCTCTGTGTCTCGTGGTCTCGTCTCGGGGACTACCGAGAAGCGTCGCGTTGTCTGGCCATCGTTATTCGTATTTCACCAACGTAACTGATTCGTTAAATCAGCGACAAGCCGCCGGTGACTTCCAGACGACACCGACGTAATTCGATACCGGCGCTGCCGACCGAAATTGCTCGCTACATCGAACGGGATCCACGTCGGCGATAAGTCAGACCCGATCTCCCCGGCTTCTCCTCCTCCTTGTCGCCTACGATTCATCAGATCACCGGATTCAGCGGGATGTTCGCTTGATTTACAATTTATTCTTCAACTGATCACCGATGTTCGTCCTCCATCTATCTTTAATCTCGCGCTTGACGAGATTTTGCGATTCCTGTGTTCGCAGATTCGCGTACAGTATCTTCCCGTATAACGCGACCAGAAACTTTTTCGTCGTCTCTTCATCTCTTCGAGACTCCTGCTACACACGCAGATCAAAGACGTGTGGTTAACTCTTTGTAAATCCGAGACACAAAATTTTCTGTACCTCCAGAGTCTCGTTCCGCGGTAATCCTCCACATTCAATGCCACCGTAGGCGCGTATACCAAAGAGGGAACACGTTGCGATAAGGAGACGCAGCTCGTCGATACAATAATCGCTCCCGGAAGAGTTCGTTCGGACGTCGGTGGCGATAACGGCAAGAACAGCCCTCGAAGGAAGACAGAAGGAGAGGCTCCATTGGAGCGGCAGAAGCATTAACGCGGCGAGACAGACGGCCAAAAGAAAACCATTAACTACTTCCACAGGATCGAAGAAAAACAGAAACGCTCTATTCCTCTCAACCGCGCGCGAGGGGGCAGAAACCGTCTCCTACGGAACCGCGTATCTCTTTTTCAAGCCACGACACGCCGTTTCCATTACAAGACCGATAGCTCTCGCTTGCCCGACGCCCGCCATTACCGATCCATTCTACTCTGATCGGATCAGCGTGTTTCTGTAACGCGGCAGGACGCGGTGTCGTCCGCGTGCAGCTGCGAGAAACCACCGTGCGACGATAGAAGCGGATTTCGAGCCACTGCAGAGACAATTTGCCGCTTCGAGCGACGTCCGATCGAGTTCATGCGATCCTGCTACGCGATTCCCTTGAATAGGCTAGCATCACTTTGCAAAACTACTCTACAGATGCTATGCCGGATCGTGGTGCAACGCCGGAGACTCGAACAGTCACTTTTATTTATTCATTTATTCTTTTCGGAATCAACTCCTGTTTGTTAACATAGACATTCCTGTCGATTGCTGTAGATTTAAATCGCTCGCCTATAATGTGCCTGATCAAATTACACCTCGATACAATGGATTAAGTTTCGGGCAAAATCTAGAAATAACAGAACAGTATAACTTATTTCGGGAAAACAGTGTCAAATCGACACAAGGGACTGACGAGGGTTATTATTATGATAATCGGATCGCTTATTATCTGATTACTATCACATTCACGAAGCGATTATCGAAGATTCCAAGTTATCTCTGAGGCGAGCTAAAGCTACGAACCTCTTCGCCAAGTAAAATGCCATATTGTTCGAACCGCACATAGCAGAAAGAGATTCGCGAGACCCAATAAATTGTAAAGTTTCGGAACACGCAAATCGGAAGAAGATCGGCCGAGTCTGATCTACCGTGTTATTGAAATATTAACAGGAACTTAGGCAAGAGTTCTTCGGTACTTATCCGGCGAGAAAGTCGACGGGTTGCATTCACTTAGGATCATCGTAAAATCCACCTTTAACGGCAAAGCCAACTAAGCTTCAGAGTTACCGCCTAATCTTGCCGGCAGTGGCACCGCTCCGCAGAATATCGTAGTACCCATAATCGGAAGCCTTTCGTCGCTTCTCCGAGCCGAGAACAAGCCCCCTTAATTTCCGGGCTGCGCTGATATTAACCTCTTGAGGGATGAGTTTTTCGGAAACGAAGTAGACGATTTTCATTTCGCTAGAATTAGCTACACATCACGGAATTCATTATAATATAAGCATATATCTGTGGTTGTAACTTTCACTTCACGAGATATTGCCGTTTAAAGTTTTCATCACTAATTCTTCACACCGGACATCGGTAAGGGGGCATTATTGTGTGTTTTCAACCTTCCGAATATGTTTGCACTTTTTTTGGTAAATACGTATGTCCTATGGTCTGAAGCTCAATTAATGCCTAAACTCGAATTTTTTGAAATTGTGGCATGCGGCGTTTTTCCTATGAACAATATGCGGTGCATACCATCAGAAACACGAATTTCCTCAACTACTCGGTCCCTTTGCAAGAGCTCGCGAATTCTCGAAGTAGAAGCGCTTCCTCGTCGAGGAGATTCGCGTAAGTAGCCAGAAACGAAGTTCGCAACCCGGTTAAAAGCCTCAGCCGTCCTCGTAGCAGCGTTACCCGAAGAGTCGGTGGTATTTGCGGGGAATTTTCAGCTCGTAGACCTGACTATCACGGTTCGGAGCCAACCGCAGCGGGCGAAAAGGCGTTTCGACGCGTAAACGCGGCTCTCGCGGAAAACCCCGTTGCACCGCGGGTTTTCGTGGGACGAGAGGTCCGAGGCCTGGACCATCAGGCTTTCTCCTCGCGGAAAGTTCGCGATGGTTCGCCGCGGGCGGCCTTGGGAACGCTTTCTAGACGGCGGCGCGGCGGCTGGCGATCTGCCTGATGCCCGGCGTGTGCTGCCGGTCGTTAGAAAATCCTGCACGGATCGATTCCTTTTGGCCCGCGTCAAAGGGCTAGAGGGAGAGAAGGGATATGCTGGCGTGGTCCGGGTAGGGTAACCGGCCGCAAAAACCTAACGAGATGAAAGGAGAGCGCGAAAGACGGGCCGAGGCATGAACGAGGTGGAATACATAAATAGAAATCTCGGTTTATCTCTCTCCATCGGCCCGTGCTTCCAGCTTCTGCTCTTCCCTCTCCTCTCTCTATCTCTCCCTCTCCCTTTCCCACTCTGGTAGGTTCTCTCTTTCGCTCTTTGGTCTCGACATCGCGCTGGCATATATACCGGCGCGTACTAAGCGGAGAGCCGGCGGTAGTCTAGACGGAGTGTCGATTTTTGCTGCGGCACCAAATTAGAAACCCTCCCTGCCGGATTCATCGTGTGGCTCTCTGCCCCTCTCTCTACTCCGCTGGCACTCTTTTTTCCCGCTCGCGTATCCGTCGTTCCAGGCTCCGTGAACGCGGTTCTGGCTCTCCCGTTCGCGCTGCGCCGCGCCGGCCGTATCTCGCGAACGCGTGCATGCGAAATCGCTTAAAGGGGATGAACAGACGAGCTTGGTCCGCGATCCCCAATCCCCGCACTCCCCTTCCCATTCCCGCGCAAACATTTTCGCTCGGCCTGCTCCCTTTCCTTTTCCCTCGACACGGCGCGGACCAGTCTTCCTCGCTCACAACTTCCCCGCGACGCTTCTTCTTCTTCTTCTTCTTCTTCTTCTTCTTCTTCTCCGGTGTCTGTACTTCGCGACGCGTTCAGCGAAGTACAAACTTTATAGAAATTCTGACGGCTTGGGCTGGATCTTCGTTTAAAGCGCTTCGAAAGAAGTTGGGGAGACGCGGATGGTCGTACAACAGACTACGAAGAAAGTTCTGATGAAAAACAAAGATCGCTTTTTTCCGAGAAAGCATGGGCCTCTCGTCATTTTCAGATCAGTATAGTCTCGCGGATGTAGTACACTGTGTGTAGGCTGTTTTCGATGGTTTGACTGCATCGGCCCGAATCTAAGTGTTTTGCGACGTCTCAACAAGCGTACCCTTCCCCATAGTTCCATTTCGATGCACTGCATTTAATACCATTCACGGTTTGTCCCATTCAGGAATTAATGCGACGATCAAGCTCATGACTAGACTGCGGATGTTTATGCAATTTTTAATTAGTTTAGCAATTTTTGGCATCGCAGACTGTAGTCCCTGGAGCAAGGAGACTGGTCGTTCGAAAAGCGAGCTAGCCTAAAGATTTTCTTCTCCCAGCAGTCTCTTAAATCCGGAGAACAAATTCCCGTGGAACTCGAAGCCTCTCAAACGCGAGTCGAATCGACGATCTGGTATTCATGCTAGCCGGATCGCCGCTGTCCATACATTTATGTAAACACGCGTGCGTCGGAGAAAGCGCCGGCTACTCCGTGGCCGCATAAAAAGCGCATAAAAGTAGCCTGTAAAGGGAAAAACTTGGACTTAATCCGGGGGCCGCGCAAATTGTGTTCCATCCTCTCCTCTTGGCTTTCATTACCTTTAACTTCTCGGCCAGCTTTAGCTTCTACCTGAAAAGGTACTTATCCCGTCCCTCCACCCCCTCTATCACCCCACCATTACGGGCAACGATCTCTCAATTCCCTCTTACTCTCTCTCTCTCTCTCTCTCTTACCGATTCCGAGGCGAGGGAGCCAGCGAATTAAAAAGTTGCAGCGTTCAAATCCGAAAAATCCACGCGGGGCGACTGTTTCTTTTCGAAGCGTATTTCGAACTCTCGAGTCTGACCACGTGGCGAAATTAATAACTGCACGGCTGCCAGGGAAAACATCGATTTTAGTCCGATTAAGGGATTATTCTGGGCATTCACGCAGCGCCGCGCCGCCGGACACGGAAATTGCGTTCGCGTGTTGCGTTAATCATCGCGCCCCGACGTGCCTAGAATTTCTCGAAAGAGGCGGCGGACGTTTTAGGCCGCGGTACTAATTTTTGATTGTACAGATTGTCTCACTCGGTTCGATCCTTTTCTGACCACTTAAGACTTGTATTTATGTCCATTCTTATTACAATGACTGTAAGTTATCTATTTAAATGTAACATTTATTAGCTACATTTATTTTAATGCTTGAATATTAATTACAATCGAATCAAATTTCATTTCGTCTAAAAAGAAACGCGTAACATTCATATTTGTCATACTTTGTTAAAATCATCATGAAGAGTGAAAAAAGGTCCTCGCCCACGGGCCCAGTGATCACGAACGCATGTCTCGCACACGCTATCTTAAAGCAGGAAGGGGGACGCTGGTGGTCGATCAATCGCGAAATTCCGTGGGCCGCAGTGGAACAATATCCTGCACGGCGTGCAGTTTGGGCGCTTTGAAGTCTGATAAAACGGGGGTCGGAGTGATCCGGCAAGGTAGAATAAAAGGTGGAAGTGAGTGGACCGGTGGAACATTGATTTAAGGAAAACGGCCGGCAAACTTCCTCCATGCGGCACGAAATTCCAGAGAGGATGGCGGGGATGAGTGGTTCGCGGTTTCGGCGTTGTATTCATTAAAAAAATTCTTGTGCCGCGAGGCACTTTAAGGGGCGGCCCTTTTGGCGAGCGCCCGTCCGGTCACTGCCAGGGGATTACTGCGGCTGGAAAAGCGCGGAACAATCGTGCGCGGCAGGCCGAGGAGAGAATCGGGGTCGGAGCGAGAAAAAGGAAATATCGCTCGGCCACCAAAAGCGGGACCGACGGGGCTAGAAGAGAAAGAGACTAAAACAGTGGGCGGAGAGAGAGAGAGAGAGTTAACGACGGTAGCAGGGGCGCGTGCATGTGCCCCGGCGCCGGATGAAACAAACGTAGTTTCGAGGGATAACTGCGACCGGCCGGGAAGCTAGCTTCTGGTAACTTCGGTCGTGTCCTGGACCCGGGCCAAACACGATTAAGTCGGTGCCTCTGCTCCTTCGTGGCCCCGGCCACCGGGAAAAAAAGGAACGGCTCGAGATGCTGGAAAGAGGCCGATACCTGAGAGATCCGCTCGAGGTGGTCTCCTCTCTCCGTAGGCTTGTTCTCCTCGACCGCTGCTCTATCCTCACTCTCTCTCACCCCGTCTCTCGTTGTTGCAATTGCAATGCCACCGCTTGGATGTCGTCCAATGACAGTAGCATATCGGCCAGTTTACCCTACCAAGAATCCTTCACGTGGAAAACGAGGTTGGACTGCGAACGCGACGAGGGTAAAAGCCGAGGCCGACGGGAGCAAATCAACTGGCGATTTTCCACGGTCGATCCGCAGTGGTGCATGTTGCTGATCCTAGTTTTCCATCACGTTCTGCGACGGGATCAATTATCTGTAATAAGTCCGCTGCCAAGACGTTCGCGTCCGTCCAGTATTCAGAATCCACAAGCTTCGGTTTCGACGGAAATTTAACGCCGTTCTGTGGCCACGTCAGTCATAAATCTGGGATATAATTTTTCCTCTAAAAATTCATTTTCCTCTTAATTGGATGGCAGATATAATTTTTCTATTGCCGTGAAATTTGTATTTCACGTCGTTAAGACCGAGACGAGATGAAAGGAATGCACGGAAGGGATGCTACGTGGCGAAACATCGTCCTTGTCAAAGTGCCCGGGAACTTGCGTGAAAATAATATTTTGCTCGACACGGAGCAGAGCGTTCCCTTTGATTGGTTGTCGGCTTCCCAATTATCGCCGATGAAATTTCACGGGCGCCGCACGTTCTTCTTTCTGTTGTATTAACGAGCGCTATTTGACAAGTCTTGGCTAATTGCTATGGGAGTGGGCCGGCTCCCATTGCACGCTCATTAGAACAGGAGACGGTTAAACGCCGATCGCGTTTCCGAAACGGAGGAAGACGTGGTGTGGGGTGCGATTTCAATTGGAATTTGGTTAACAAACACGAGAGCATCACATCAGAAACAAGCCGGTATAAACATGTCGACATTTAGGGGTAGTTGGTAGCCCATTTTACATAGAGGTTTCATGAATTTGTGCCTTTGTACGTGGTACAGATCGCACTGCCAGATGACGTTTACCCTTGTTCATTTTGATTCAGTTCTCAGTTCACAAAATTCCTTTATACTGCTAGTAGGTGTACAATATACTGCATGCAGTTGCAAGAAAAAATGTCTTCACCTTATCTTCTTCTTTTCCTTCTAATAGCAGCGAACGTAAGTTTCGATCAAACTGAAGAATCAGTTTAAAGTTTCATAGAAATTATCTTCATTTTCTTCTTCCTTGTGTTGTAATAGCAGCGAAAGTAAGTTTCGATCCATCTTCCGAATGAATTTATGGTTTCGCAGAAAATGTCTTCGTCGTCTCCTTTGTAAACAAGATTAAGTGTCGATTCATCTGAAGAATGAATTATAAATTTTATACAGAAGCGTCTTGCACATCTTCGACCAGCAACGACGGTAAGTTTCGATTCATCTCGAGAATAGACTTATAGTTTTGTGCAAAATGTCTTCATGACCGTCTTCGCTGAGTCATCTCAAGAATGAATTTAACACTTTAAGAAAAGCATCTCGCTGATCCGCTTTTTCTAAAAGCAGCGAGGTTTCATTTCATCTGAAGAACGAATGTTTCTACGACCTTCCCGTTTCACAGAGTACAATATTTCAAAGGACGTAAGCGAACAATGACCGTCACCAAGCTTCTCCACACTTCCATTGACGTTTGTATTTAGCAAGAAAACGGGACATATATGTATACGCGTACCAGGGAAATTGCGGTTGTCAGGGAAAAACCGGGTCTCGTCGAAGGAACTTCGAATTTATCCGTGCGAGTAATCCGAGCTACTACTTTGCCGGCGCTCGGCCGCCGCGTGAATACTTAACGATCGAGGATACATAATCTCCGGCTTCTCCGCGAGCACTCCGAGCTCATTATGAATTTCTTCCCCTCTGCCTCTCGTCTCCGCCCTGCGCCTTTGATATGTTAAATTAGTAACCAGCCCCACCGTTCTGATAGGATTCCACAGATTCTCGCCAACCGTTCTCTCTCTTCGCCGCGTCGAGCCGCGAGATAATGCATTTGCCTCTGCTTTTCTTCACGACGACGACGACGGCGACCGTCGAGAGAGAGATAGAGAGAGAAAGAGAGAGAGAGAGAAGCTCCGTTGTTTCCCGTTGGTTCGTTATCTCGAACCGCGGAACGATGTTGCAGGTCGGTGAGCAACCGCCAGAGTTAACTTTTCGAACTGCTCTGTTCTCCGCGAGCAAACGTAAGTTAAGTATTCATTCTGTTAATCTGGTCGTTCGGTGTCTCTTTTGATGGGATCATTGTTCCGAGAGAGCACTGGTTTTCGCGAGGAATCATCATGTTCACTACTGACGAAGCTGAAGCTAACTTGTCTGATCATTCCCGCTCTTTTCTACTTCGTTATGTAGTACAAATGTTTCCGAAAAAGATAGTAATGACATGCTTAATCAATAGTTCACTGTATCATCACTGGGGAATGATCGGATTCCGTTTCGAATAGTCGACGTCGTAAACATTTGTAAAATTCAATCGATTCATATCGTATCTTGAAAATTGATTATCTCAAAAACGAGTCCACATAAGAGAAAGCTTCATCCCACATTATCAACTCACTATTTCCCACAGAATAACTCCGTACGCTTTTCCTTTTTCCCTCAAAGCACCACATCGACAAAGTTGAAAATCGTGTTCTGACGTGATTACGATATAAGATTCGCGTCACACGATTCCGCAAAGACTACAGAGGTGCACACCGTTTCCCGTGAAAACTCACAGGCTCGGTAACGGGCTGCACCGTTCCCTCGCAATCCCTCGGAACAATCGCATAACGTTGCCCGACGGCGGGATCTTTGAAAGGCAGTCTCTGTGTTCATCAAAGTTTTAATCGTGGCTCGCGAGAAATTGGTCTGGCCGCGATGAAAAAAACCGGCATTCCCGCGGACGGAGGTGGACGCGGGAATGCAAAGAGGATTTTACTTGCTTTCTCTCTCTTTCGTATTCTCGAGGAGGAGAGAAAGAGAAAGCACACACACAGCGAGCCGAGAGTATCGCGGAATAATAGGCGGCGCGAGGCCGCCGTTTGTACGCCGAGCCCATACACATTTCCCGGCGGCGCGGCGGAGTATTTTTACAGCACTCGTATCCAGGGCTCGTTTCAAAGTTACCTGTCACTCGTGCTTTCTCGCTAGCTGGAGAAAAAGCTCGTCCCTGAAAGACGGCTGCGAGTGCTGAAGGAATAGGGCTGCGTTTTCCCGAGCGCATCCACGCGAAATTGCCACAATACGCACTTTATTTCCTTTGTGCCGACGCGGGCAAGATCCCCGACAACTTTAAACGAAGCCAGTTGATGATGAGCTTCCCTTAAACTGGATAAAACACTAGCGAATCGCCACTAACATAACGAGCTGCTCCGTCAAACGCCCTTGCGACGAGAGGCAGCTTTCGCGGATTCGTCGAGCTGATTTTTTAAGCAGTTCGACGACGCTTTCTCGGTCGTACTCCAGTTCTTTGATGTCTTTGCCGCGTGCCGGACAGTTTCACGCTTTGTTTGGCGCTTGGAAGAGGAGCCCTTTGACGTGCTTGGATTGGGACCGTTTGACGCGCGACACTCCGCTTAATCGGCTTGGACGACTGAGACGCGTCTGACGTGTTGAAATAATCGTCGAGCTCCTTGTCAAGTCAAAATCATTGTACTCTGGAAGTTGGAAGGTTTTTATAAAGGGTGTCTCAAAATGACCTGACATTTTAAATAGCGCGCCATTCTTTTTGTGGCGAACATAGAGTACTAATCTTTGACAATTGGCATCAGGAAGTATTGAGGTTTAGTCATGGAGAATCACACGATCGAGCAACGCATAGAAATTGTGAAAATTCGCTACAAAAGTTGGTGAAAATTTTGCAGAGACGGTTCGAAAAGTCCGCACGTCTTTTGGTCGTCGTAACGCACCATCTCGCAACACTGTGGTGAATTTAATCAGAAACTTCGACAGTTTTGTTTGACATACGGAGTTCGATCATTTTATTTACTAGTCTTATCCTCCACAACGAAATCAGGACGCGAATTAACTTAGCCGCTTAGGGTATCAATTGTGTCAGAGCACTGAAAGGTGTTTTACGCTTGGAACGAGGCGATAGAGCAGAGCGAGGAAGATAATAGCCCGGGAGTTCCTGTTATCATTATCGTCACGGTTGATATTAATAACCGTAACCATGAATATTAATAAGAGGGGGTGACGGTAATGATTGCGAGGAGCACGGAAACAATGGAGACCGAGACGAAAGACCGGCTTCCTCCGAGGCTCGCGTCTCTAACTCGTGCTTTGAGGGAGGTCGAATGCGATCAACGTATGCTTGCGATGAGTATCGCGCGCTCACTTCTAAAGGTATGCTGTGATCGTGGCTCCTTTGAGGATGGAACTACCGGATGAATCAACATTAATCTTGGATTTTGTGTTTTACAGTTGCCAGATAAGGTCTTCAGTCCTTTAGTGCACGATAATATTATGGTGCTAGTTCGTCAAATATATTCGAAAAGAATTTATTAGTTTGCAGTTAAAAAATTCTAATTTGTAGTAATTATACAGGGTGTCTTAAAATTCCTTCAACATCCGGAAATGGGAGGTTACTGAGATCATTTGAAGCAACATTTTCCTTTGCAAAAATGGCGTCCGCGGCTTTGTTAAGGAGTTATTAACGAAAAACACGAGCCAATCAAAGCGCGACGTAGACGCGTGTTGGCACAGTCGGCCCGGCGCACCACTTGTCAATTGGCCGACTGTGCCAACACGCGTCTAGGTCGCGCTTTGATTGGCCCGTGTTTTTCGTTAATAACTCCTTAACAAATGATCTCAGGAACCTCCCATTTCCGGATGTTATTATTATTGTTTATTTAATGCTTTAAACCAAGTATGGTTTTTTCCGGATGTTGAAGGAATTTTGAGGCACCCTGTAGATGGTCTTTGTGGTAGAGAGTAAAAACCAATTTGGACCTTGCAGTATGTAGATATTGGACGCCATTCATAGTCTTTTCATTAAACGTTAACTTTGAAACCACCCCATTCATAGAAGCTTTTTCTGTTGATTGAATGTTAATATTGGTTTTACTTAATCTGAGAAATTCGAGTGTGTGTAATTTCGTATTTTCAGTTCGCACATATTGGACTCCATTCACGGGAAAATGTTTTCTTTTAATTGAATGTTAACTTTCGATCGGTCCCATTCATAGAGGAGCTTTCTCTTTTAATTAAATGTTAACTTTGGTCCGATTCCATTCATAGAGGAGCTTTCTCTTTTAATTGAATGATAACATTGAACCGATTTCATTCACAGATCAGCTTTTATGTGTAGAAAATTTGAAAATTTCTACAAAGTCTCGCTGCAATTCAATAAATAGCCTAAATGGACTCTCATAAATGTTACAACAGACTGAGGAGGAGTCGCGGTAACTGTTCGACGCTTCTCGTTTTAATGGGGGACAGGTACCGAGGTGTTGAAAAGTAATCGATGCACGGTTCAGCGAGTTGGATCGTTCGTTCGACCGCACCGATTCTTCCCTCTCGATTAAAATTGAGTTAGCGCGACACGGGTAAACATTCGGTTGATTGTACTTCAACCCTTTCGAATCGATTTCCGGAAGATTATCCTAAAACAATTCCGGTTCATCCGATGTCCCTACACGATCCTACTTCTACCATAAATAAACATAGCGCTGATCATTTTCTGCAGATTTTCGATCACGTTCCCGATGCTGAAAAATTGATGTCAAAACATTATCTGTGGAGCCAGAGTGCGGTCATTCGAAAAAATATTTGTTAATATCAGCTTTGCGACCGAGCGTGACAGCGATGAGGCAAGCGGGCGACGCGACGTGTCGGTGGGTGGATAAAAATCGTACGGATAAAAAGGGATTTGGTAGGGAGCAGCAAGGGATCGAGGGAATAGAGGGTTCTCGATTATGCGAGGCCAGGCAAAAAAGCCGGCGTGTCCGTCACCCGTGAGAACGGTGAACGTTTCGAAAAGCTGTTCCACGAAGCGGCGTCGCAGTATTTCAATGAAAATCCCGTGGCAGTCCGTGGATCCGAAGAATAAGCGTCGCCCAGGCTGGACTGGGATCCTCTCCTCTCCTCTCCGTTCCTCTCTGGCTCCGCTTCGTTCCTCTCCGGTCCGCGCTGCACCGCTTTGGTCCGCTCCACGGCCGAATAACTCTGTCCATCCTTGGCGGAGCGTGTTCTAGCCGGGGAACGGATCCGGCAACGGGTAAATTATATACGGCTCCGTATTCGCATGCTTTCGTTCGCGGGGCCGTGCACCGTGAAGCTCTGAGATATACCTGGTGAAAGGCCAGCTCGGAAGGCCGAGCCTTTTGTGCCCGGTGGACCGACATGCATCGGGCTCCGGGGCGCGATTCTCTCGCGTACGCTCGAAATAAAAGTGAATGGCGGCGACGCGACCAGAGAGAGAGAGAGAGAGAGAGAGAGAGAGAGAGGGAGGGAGAGACAGCTATCCAAACCAACCGGCCAGACGAAATCCACATGAAATTTTGCGATGGAAAATTGGAGTGTGTTCACCCCGAGCATCCGATTCCACGCCGATCCTGCCACAAGACCGTTCGAAAGCAGCGCGATCGATGTTATTCGGCTTTGCTACCCTTAGTCGCGATAACGGTCCATCGTCTGGCTTCAACAAATTCTACTGAACCTTACAACCTCTGCGGTCCGAAGAGTAACATCGTGAAATTCATAGTTATACATATTTTTGTCTCTCGCTGTAAATATAAATCACACCAGGGAAACCATTTTCCTCACCATGAACTGCACGAGAATTGCTAATTGATTTCTTTACGCAGGTCCTAATTTCGACGTTTATTAAAAGTTGGTAATTGTTGCATGTTTGTCACGTCCCACATTTGTGCTCATAATTATGAAAGTGGTTTCAGTGAAAATTGAAAAAGACTCACAGAAAAATATCACATTCATCATAAATTTTCATTAATCAAGGGTAATCAAATTCTAAACCAAAAAATGTTACATATTATAAAATTATTTATTAATTTATCCTAATGTAATCCTTTAAATATCTCTTTCATAATTATGAGCAGAATTCTTTTCGGTAAAGTATGATAAGGTGAAAACAGCAAATTAATAGTTGGCTTATATCAGAAGGTGGAGGTCCGCAAACTCGGTGTCGCGCAGTTTTTCCCGAGACACTTTCCCCGGTGATTAATTTTCTCGCGGGGAGTGTCGAGCGCGAAGATTAGGCGACCGAATTTTCCACGAACCTGTCTCCCTCTCTTCTCGCTCTTTCTGTCTCGGGTAGGGCGGTAAACAAGGCTAGGAAAGTCAACAGGATTTTTAACGGGCAATTTAGAGTTCGCTCGGGGGACCATTATTCGCGGGGGCCGGGATCTTTATGCGCGTCGCGCTTCGTTGCAAACACTTTTCACACTGGCCGTGGCGGATCCCAGGGAAAAGCGCGGTAATCATAAAGTTTATCCCTGGCATCGAGTTCCTTGGCGATTTTAGCCGAATCGAGGCGAGCCGAGCTACCCAGAGAGCCTCGCGCTCTCGCACCGAAAGCTCCGATAAAAAGAGCAGAGGCTCGCGGGCCATTTGCATACGCTCGCGAGAGCTATCTCGCATTTTTCCCGATAAATATACTTTCCGGCCGCCGCGCTGGAGTTTAGCCGGGATCAGCAGACCGACGGCTCGAATGCAGATTTACGCAAAATAGGATTCCCTCTCCACCGTTGTTACATAGCCCTCCACACCTCTCGAAATACCCACTCGTTATAGATAGGATACCAGTAATCTGCTATAGTAAGTTCCAGTGATAGAATGAAGTAGAACTCGCGTCCTTCAAGTAGCAAGCATGAGAATTCAGTTTTCCTCATAATATCACGATTTTGCGATTTAAAATAAATTATGAAGAAATTGGTTGGGCGAAATATAAAATAGTAAAAGATTTAAACAATTCAAGATTGTTGTAATGTTTATATGTTATTCCTGCTTCCCACAATTAATGGAAAACATTTTTATTTTGAATAAAGATCCGCAGTCTGGTAATAACAAATGGAAGCAATAAAGAATCTCTATACGAAAAACGAAATTGCTTTCCGAACGACCAAATATAATTTTATCATTATAGTGATCGCTTTTCAACGAGAACAGCACTTAAATAAAAGAGCAATATTTATGCCCGCGAATGACTAAACCGACATGAATGGGATTCAGCGTGTTTTAATGGGGCTGCTTTTAAACCTATCTGAAAATTTATGATAATGCATGGGAATGCGGTCCTCGATGGCTCGCAAAACCATCCGGAAGTCAATGTTTCCCGTGCGTTTCAAACATAGTTAATAGTAACAATAATAATAATTGTAATGACGATACTAATAACATTTCATAGCAGAATTATTCTAGTACGAGCTTGTTATAGTCCGTTTATTGTAAATTAAACCAGATTGAAATTCTCTGCGTATGAAACCGTGTTTAACAATATATATTGCATTACAGTATAGTAATAGTAATTTCATTTAACGTTGGTCCTTTGACGCGTGAGAGGAATAATTAACAAAGTAGAAACCACGGTGAGCCGTGTACAATCGGTAATATGAAAATATAAATTAGAAGAGCGAAAGAAAAATGAGGGAAATATAAGATGATAAGGTATGCAGAAAACGGGAAAGAATAATCCAAAGATAAACACAATAAATAAAGAGCAACGAGTAACGAAAATAAATTGGATCTGCAAGCAAATTGTAACGAATTGTGTTCTCTCCTACAATTTCCAACAAGCGGAACAAAAAACGGACAGTTAGCAGATCGCATTATGCCCGTAAAAAAACACTCCCAATAGATCCACAATTTTTCCCTTCATCTTCCTCCTTGGTTTTGTTTAATTTCTCTGGTCGGGTCATAAATTATTTCCATTCTCGTAACACCGAATTGCAATGGCGAGCGTGTTGATGGATATTTATATATATATATTTCAACTTATTTTAACCCTCAGCCATCCCAGAATCACCCTGTACATTTCATATGTGCTAAAACCACTGGAAAATTTATTAAAAAAATTTGTTGAGGAAAGTGCTCTGTCATTTTGAAGTTGTCCCTCATTTTCGAGGAGAATCGTGGGACGTGAAAAGTGTGAAACAATGATATAGTGAATAAACGTCAACACTCTGGCGCATGTAGAAAACTAATTTGCAATTTTGATGTATTTTATTGTAAGGACAATGGTTAGTAATATTGAAGTATTTCTGTGGTGCAGTGAGGTGTGCAATATTTCAATATACGGGTAACACACTTTACCATTAGTTCACGTGAAATTAATGAACGTCGAAATTCTGCGAGCTAGGAATTAATTTGCAACTTTTATGCACACTATTGTCAGGAAAAATAGTGTGCAATTTTAAAGTCACAACGGGCTGCAATATTAACTACCGGCGCCGGACAAATGACCAGTCCGAAATATTTTATTACATAATTCTTAATATTACAAAGATGCTTCCATGGGAAATGATTAGATGCATTTTTTTCGAAAATTCTCGGAGTAGAATTTTCAATGGCCCGAGAGAAGAAAAATTCGAAACGAAGCACGCGATCCATGCGGCGAAACGTGTTAGAAAACCCGGGAATATGTTTTCACCAAAGGCGGAGGATGTCGGTAAAAAACCGATCGTGTTGTCGTTCCATAAATGAAAGAACGACAGGCGGAAGGTTAAGCGAAAACAGCGTTTGTAGCTGTTGTGCCTGAGAATCGAGACGCGTTTAGTTTATCGCGGGGAATCGATAGCTGGCTTGGCGCTAGATCGACGCCGACGAGTGGAGTAGGTTCGCGTCTGATCAGACGCGATCCGAATCTACTGCGGAGTCAGAGTCTGCCGTCATTTCCTACGTTGCGTCTCACCGGGAGCGTAAACAGAGCTCGGCAGTATCTAGTTCCCTGCACGGCAAATAAAACCGGGGCATCGTTTTAAATATTTCCTTCGCAGTTCACCGGCCGTTGCCTCACGGTTGTATTATACGAGGCGCGGGCGTAGAGAGAGAGAGAGAACACAGAGGGAGAGAGACGAAGAGAAAGAGCGGAGATAGAGCGATCTGTCGAGCCGCGAGCAAATTTCCATTTTCTTGTTTATCGGATCGAGAGCGTTTGTGCACCGATGTCCTCTGTGTTTGCGCATAAATATTGATGGCCTGGAGCCGCGCGAGGGAAACGCGGGGGCGTGTTTGTTTCGACCGCGGATACGGCCGAAGTCGCGGCCCCAAAAGGAGCTCGCGAAAACGGGGAACGAAAGAGTATTTCATATCGAAAATACGAATCTCGCCGGTTCGCGACGGAATCGCGTTCCACGATCAAAAAGAGGACCCATACACAGGCTCGCGCTCTCTGCATGGTTTATACGCGCGAACACAAAATATAACTCCGGCTAAAACTATGGGCACCGAAATGTTTCGCATTGATTCACAGCTTCGCTCGAACTTTATGTTAATTATGCACGGTTCTTCTGGTTCGCGATTGTTTTACAGTCTTTGTCATTTATATTAGCCGATTAAGAGTCAAACGTATGAAATACACAGCCGCTATTGATCCGTATTCGAACATTCTATCCCGCGATTCTGCTGTAAGTACTGCGGAAGCGTACCGTCAAACCTCGCAATGTAATTCGATACTGTTCCTCCAATTCGTGATTGTTTGAAACTCTTTCTCATTTATATTAGGTGCTAAAGAATCGAATGTTATATATTCCCAACTAACCTGTATTGCAATGTCCTGTGCTATGTCACGGGTATCAGGAATCGACTCTACACGTCTATTCGTCCTTGTTTGCAGCCAATGGTTAGGCCGTAACATCACACATTTTAGCCAATAGTTTGGCTAGAACCGAAAGTGCCAGTGGAATGACCCAATCGGACGGCTTGCTGTCGCATTCCTTTCGAATTCCTGCCAGGAGACATCTTGCGAGGCACGAAGAGTACATGTTGAACAAATGAACCGCAAAATTGACCTTGAATCTTTTTCTCAAGGTCAACATCTTTTTTTTTAGTTTATCATATACAGGGTGAGTCACCTAACGTTGCCACCTCAAATATCATTGTTGTTTTTAAAGATACGTCAAGTGTCTGAAGGACAGAGTTGAATGGTAAAATGGGGCTCATACGATACCAAACAAATTTTTATTTATATGTGATTTTTTTTAGAGATATGAAGGTTACCTTCATTTTTTTAAATGGAATAAACCTAATAGTTAACGAGATATTATCCAAAGAAGAAAGAAAATTGTTACGATAATATCTCGTTAACTATTAGGTTTAGATCATATGAAGTCAACACTATTATACTCAAAATTTGATACTTTATCGACCTATGGTATAAAAAATAGGATATTCCATTTAAAAAAATGAAGGTGACCTTCATATCCCTAAAAAAAATTACATAAAAACAAAAATTTTTTGTTATTGTATGAGCCCTATTATACCATTCAACTTTGTCCTTCAGACATTTGACGTATCTTTAAAAACAACAAAGATATTTGAGGTGGCAACGTTAGGTGAACTCACCCTGTAGCGTTCATCGCAGAAACAAAAGTCTCAAAAGTGAACCGTTCTCTTAAAAACCGATTTCACACTTTGACTCATACTTTTCTTAATCTTGTTTCATTTTAGTGGGTTAATGGCAATCGAGTGGTATTGTGTAGGCAGTTTAGAACGATGCGCCCAGTATGCAGCCAGTAAGTTGCACCTGGATCGGGTGCATCTGTAGCCTAACAGCGGCTGGCGATCGAGTTCATAGGAAGGGGAGAAACGGGTGCAAGGTACGAAAAGCTTTTAGCAGCGGGGGCGAACAAAGGAATAATCGATAGGGCGCGAAATAAATTAGTACTAGGCCGCAGAGTGTCGCCTCGTGTGGCGTCCTCGGGACCGGTCGCCCATTATTCATTCGGATGTAAATGAATCTCACCGAATTGGAACATAAAACAATTCTCGGCTGTACAGGCTTCGCAAAGCTTTGTGCCGTGGGGCGCGAGCGCAAAGTGTTCGTTGTTTGAGCACTTCGTTACCCGGATAAATATGAGCCTGGGAAACATTCCCCTGGAAAAACTAGAGAGCGGAATCGACTCGGCACCGCTTTGCTCCGCTCGGCTCTGCTTCGGTACGCTTGGATCGGCTTATTGCTGCCATAGTATTATCGGCGAAGCTTTGTTCCTCGTTGTCCGTTAACGAACCTCATCAAACAACATCAGGAATCGCGAAGCTGACGTGAAGATCGCATTGCTATCCACTGACATTAAAAGACAGCTAACGGTGTACAATAATTAATAATTTTCATACCCATTCACACACATCTGACGAACACCGTCCATAAAAGAATTCATCCTCTACGTCCAGCACGAGCACATAAAATTCGCGAGTCATTCAGGGGAACCAAGCGTCGCAATGTTTATTCCAAAACCGTCATCTAACAAAACAGACGCGCAGTGTTCGACGGTGGAAGCTCGCGCCGCTTTTCGGCAGACTTGCTTCTAATTTCGGATTCAATCATCGCGAGGAAAAAGGGCCGTGCCTGTCTGGGGGATCAGCGGGTTCTCGGTGGTGCGCTGATTTATTAATTTTCATTAAGCCGCGGGAGCGCTCTTCGTCGAGCTAGCGTGTCGTGTGGTCGTCCGATGGAGACAGAGAGATAAAGAGAGTGAGAGAGAGAGAGAGAGAGAGAAAATGGGCGAGTTCTCTCCCCGGGCAATAACGCGTTCTGTTTGCCGAGTCCCCGACGAGGATCCGGTTCCCTCTCGTTAACCTATTAACATTTTATTGCCGGCAATCTTTCCACGGCGCGTACGCGACGGTCCGCGAGCGGGTAACGAGCAGCGAACTCCGCTCCACGTCAGCTTAACATCTTCCGGGGTGGTTCCGTTTTGGAAGCAAGCCTCGAGCTGAATGGCCGACCCATGAGATTTGCGAGATTTGTGACCGGAGGAACGCGAACCAAACGATTTACTCGCGAGCACGATCTACGGCCCGCGTCCGGCCCCGCCGAGGAAATTATGGCGAAATACACCCTCAACGCAGAATCCCACTTACGACTCTACCCTGAAACAGCCTACACGTGGATATAAGTCCCTCTTCTCAAAGTATCGCGGTACAAAATAATTTTATACAGAGTGAGTCACCCACCGTTTGCACTGAGGCGCTATTAAAAGTTGCTGTACCATTAAACAAAATATTGTTTACATTATTAAATATGTCGGTATCTAATCAATTACTAAACATTTAGGTGTTGTATGAGCTGTGCGAGTAAAAATTATTATAAAAATATTTCGAGTTTAGATATCTCAAGGTCACCTCTATCTTTTTGAAACGGACCCACCCCTTTTAAACAACCATCACGACAGTCTCTTCCTATACGACTACAATTACTGAAGGTCATGCAAGGTCACAGCCAGAGAAAATAGTTTTTAGCTATGTCTGAGCTTTGCGAGCGATGTTACAGAAATTTCGACGTAAAATCAAGGAGCATTTGTTCGGAGTGCTCGTTATAAGCGCGAGACAACGCCAGTCGGTTTGCAAGCGTGTAAAGCTAGCCTTGGGCCGTGACGTCGGTAAATAATGGAATCGAATCGAGGCCTATAAATGAGTTTATAGACCAGCCGACACGATCCCCGCGACAGTTTAGACGGGGACGCTTCGATAATTCGAGGCGAGTCGTAAAACCGACGCGACCACCCTCGCGGTCTAATCTCGTTCCGACTACGTCTTTATGGCAGGCGTATCAAGAGCAAGCCGGAGACTGTTTCTGTCATCGTTCCAGACGGTCTGACAACGTAATCCAGCCACTTGGATCACGGCGATTCCCTCTCGCTGGCTAATAAATTCACTAACTAACGAAATTAATTGAAATTAAATTACTCGATTTTTATAACTGCTACTATAATCTGCTACTCATCAAGACGATGAATCCCAAAATTGAACAGAGAGTCTCATTTTCGTACGATATTTTTGGCTGTAAATGATTGCAATACCACTCGCTTTAATTCAATTTTCGCCAGCGCAAATATAGTCGAGTCGACTAGACCGCGAAGATTACGTTTGTTTATTTCCCAGCTTTCAGCTTAATCGCAAAATGGAACTTTCGGCCGGATCCGTTCTAAAAGGAAAAAACGTAAGCAGAAAACCAATGATTCCGTTGGCAATCCGATCGGAGGACGATTTCGAGCGCAGCCCTTCGCTCCGAGTCAGCATTCGAAAATTCGTTTAATCGGCTTCAAAAGGTTAATTTTGCTCAATTAAAATAGCTAGAACTGATCGCCTGAAAAATGACTTTCAAGTTGTAGAAACGAACGGGCTGAGAGCGCGGTTCGCGACCGAGCAACGCTTTGCCTCGCGTTCTCTTCTAAAACGTAAACCTTAATCTTCGCTGGGAATTTCTCGCCCCGACACTAACAATTTTCCACGTACCTGTTTTCCGGAGCTTTTCCCCGGCAAAAAACGTTCGATGTTTTCTTGATATTCGCTTTTATCTCGCCTGCGTCGGAGGGGAGACGATGCGATGGTCGCAGGAGGAGATTACAAGGGGAAACTTTTCGATTAATTTTTTCAGTAACGGGCAGGCGCAACGACGCGCGAGAGTCCGATTTGCGCGGTTCGAGGGAGCCCGCAATCATGTAATAGCACTCTCCGGTTCACCGGTACAGAGCCGGGATAATCGATGGAAATTCGATAGAGACTTTTCACTTTTCACGAGAATCGCCAAAAGAGAAATATTACGATTCAGTGCACGACGTTCTCGCGAGCAAAGCTCTTAATTCATTCGCGAGGAACTTCAACGCGAACCGATTAACCCGTTCGCCAACGACAGCGATCGCGTGCCGCACGAGATTCAAACGAAACGGACAGTAGATCATGTACAAACACGTGGCCGCGTTAGGATTGCACGTGGATCGATCTAACGAGCACAGTGCGTCGGTTAACGATAAAACGTAACACCGGACGCCGAGTCACCAGGATCGTTTATTGTGCAATTGTGGAGATATGACGGGACCAAAAATGTTTTTCAAGAAGAACAACTTTTATTTTCCATAATGTTCTTGACTAACCGAGATTTTCCACGCGACAGAGAATTCGTGGAAAAGCAGTGCAAGGATAGAAAGCGGCGTCAGTCGAATTTCCGTCGAGTCTGCCGGAAGATCGCGATTCGATTAGAGTCTCTGGCAGCGTTATCGTTCGTGAATCCCTCGAAGGAGGTATTTCAAGGACTCGAAGGGATCGCGATCGCGAGCGAGCGTGGACAGGTGTAGCCGAGGGCATTCACAGGTTTCCTTTGACCATTGGGGTACAGCTTTGATGTCGACTGTAATGGAATCTTTCTCTCCGTTTCACCGCGACGTCGACGGCGACAGCGACAGGAGCAAGGGGAACGAAGGCAAGAAATTTCGCTGGGGACGGTGATAGGAAACTGTTGCGCAAGCGGATGGCAAGAAGCACAGAGGTGGGGCACCTGAGTGAGCAAGCGAGCGATACCCGTGAAAGGAGACCCCCTGAGCGACTCTGCCTCGCGACATTAATTTTCCCCGGGACTCCAATCGACTTGAAAGCTCGCCCCGTGACTCGAAATTCCGCGTCAATCAAATTAAGTAACAAACAAGTTTGCAGCGGCCCGACGCGACGCGATGCGACGCAAGGAAAGAAGAGGAGAAGAGGGGAATCGAAGGGAGCGTCGTCGCGTCGTCGAGACTTTGAGAGGCCAAGGAAAAGTCCTAGGAGTACCAACCGGACCACCGCTCGACCGGTAACTCGAACGATTTTTCATTTACCTCGACGAGAGAGACGAACTTTTAAGTGCTCTTCGATCGTGCTCGAAAGACTTTGATTTTCCTCCGATCTAACTCTCTCTTTCTTGCTCTGCCTTCCTGGGGGCGTAGAGAACCTTCAATAAATCTTAATACGAATGAGAAGACTCACGGTGATTCGGAAATTGAAAATACAGCAGGACCTCGATTATCCGAAACTACGATGTCTGAAGTCTTTAGTGTCCCAACATGCTCCGGATCTAGATTAGCTTAATCTGAAACGATTCATATGGTACACTATACAGGGTGAGGTGGTAAAAATGTAATACCTGTTGAGAGGAAATATTGTGACGTAAACATTGTGTTCTAATGTTTCACGAATACGTAAAACATAGTCCATTGATTACGCCGTCCAACAAATTTTCACTATTTTTGACAATTTCCAGGTCCGAGGCGCTGACTAGATTTACTACTTGATTTACTGACTAGATTTACCGAGTAGATTTACGACTCGGATTCACTGACTACATATACAATTTAGATTTACTGACTAGATTCAGCTGAATTTACTCGGTTTTCCGTGCACACGGTCTAATACTGCACACGATTATGTAAAAATGTTCGATAACTAATTGCACAGGAAATTCTTAACGCTATTGCTACCAGAGGTGTGAAAAGACAACTTTCAATGTCGCAACTAATTCACTGCCGCAATACAGGGCGACGGAAATTTCGAGATGACTTTAGACAATGGTAAGGAGGTAAGAGAGAGGCTTTCGGAGCGTTGTAACAGATCGCGGCAGGTAAATTAAAATTCATTGGGCGCGGACGCGTTTTCTGAGCGACGCGACCGTTCGCAGCCGGCGCGACACGGGCGTGCAGAGCACCTCGCAATTATAACATTTACCCGTTAATTTACGGGCGAGGGAGCGCAAAGAACGTCGCGGAAGCGCTCTCGATAAGGGCTCTTACGCGACGGTGCACTTTTGTCAGCCGGCGCTCACCCCTCCGGCACTTACGGATGACAAATTAGCGAGATAACTACTGCTGCCGGATAATAAACGCCCGGGAACACGGTTGTACGTAACGGCGAAGCACGAACGTGATAATTTCGGAATAATTCCCAACCGCGAACGCCGACATTGATCAAACTTCGCAACGGGGACCGGCGATTCGTCTTCGGAAGGGGGACAACGCGTACACACAGTTCGCTCGATTAATTGTTAATATTAATTTACGCGACGGGACATCGGCTCCCGTTTCGCATCGGTCTTGATCGTCCCGCGGATGCGACGATTCATTTTCACCCGTGTCGTCGCGACGATTTAATCGAATGCGTGTCGATAGGTCGATTCTCTCTCTCTCTCTCTCTCTCTCTCTCTCTCTCTCTCTCTCACTCTCCTAAATTTCGCTTCCCCTTTACAAAGTAAATTTTCTACAGGATCTACGAAGTACAATAAAATACAAAATTATACAGGGTGATTCACCTAACGTGATCACCTGAAATATCTTTGTTGTTTTCAAAGATACATTAAATGTCTTCAGGACAAAGTTGAACGTTACAAAACGTGACAAAATTGTACAATAATTACGCAAATATCAAGTAATGAAATTAAAGCGATATGAACAACGAACTCAAACTTGTCGCTATTTGACTGTGTGGATGAAAGCATAGTGTCGGTCAAACCGTGTCAATGAAGACATTTGTCGGCGATTTGACCGTGTCGATGAAAACATAGTGTCGACGAAAGTTACTGTCGGACAAATCGTGTCGATGAAAACAGTGTCGGTGAAATGGGTTGTTGACGAACCAAGGGTAACCCGTGACGCTCAACCCGGTTCATGGTGGTTTGAGCGTGTTTGTGGGGGCCGGTTGAGTACATCATGTGCCCGGACGATTGCGCAAGATTGGACAGGTTTTTAGTCTCGCGAGAAATCGAAGAGTGGCAAACAGGACGGCGAGCGTCGCGACGCGAAGCGAAGCGGCGACACGTCTGGTTTTACGAGGGGCGGTCGCGTTACCGTCCCGCGGACAGTAATTGAAAATTACGAGGGAACACGCGACGCTCGTGAAACGTCGTCCCTGGGATTCGTCTTCCGCCGTTTTACAGCCGTTCGAGACTCTCCACGAGCTTGTCGTCGATGGGAAACTTCCTGATCGAACGACGCTATTAATTTCCATCCGGTTTTGCCCCACCTTCCACCGTCACAATTTTTCCCTCGGGTGTAGTAGTCTCGCGGCAATTCCAAATTTCCACGACGCGCGACGATCCGATTAATTTACGGTGTCGCACAGTCTGTCTTCCAATGGAAAAAAGTCAGAAAATCAAAGTGTAAGATCTGTAAATTGGTCTATCTTAAAATGTTCATAACAACTCTCTAAAAGTATTTCAATTTTAACTGAATAAATCAATTTGTTATTAAAATTGAGGCTGAAACGTTCTTGTGTCAAATTCCGTGGATTTTTTCAAACGAGAGTCCCTCGCAAGCTAATTACTTTGGTTTTTACAGGATGTGCTTAGTATTATTTATTAATTTAGAGCACAATAGATTTAACGACTTTTTACTACGTTCTTATTAGCTCGCTTTCTTGTCTGTCTGTCTGTCTGTTCGGTACTAATTTTGCAATTGATTTTAACTAATTTCCTGATGAGCTAGAGACTTGAAATTTTAAACATAGCTCAGAACTGGATGAGAATGCAATATTTAAAAAGAATGTTCGCACCTCCCCGCGTGACGCTCGGTAGTACGTGATCGCGTAAAAAGTGCAATAAAATTGTAAGTGATTTAGGTGAACTACAATTATCAATTATCTATTGCATGCGCCCCACGTTTTTCGTTTTGAATCTTTCAAGTATTTTCATAGCTATTAAAAATTCACAATCACAAATTTTCAGGAGTATCTGTATGAGGTTAGGAACTTGTACGGGGCTAGGAAAAATTTATACTTTTTAGTCGGTCTTTTAAACATATGTTTTAAAAAATTTATTTTTATTTAAATTATTTTATACTTTTTATTTTTATTTAAATTATTTTATACTTTTTATTTTTACTTAAATTATTTTATACTTTTTAGTCTGTTTTAAAAAAACGTGACATTTTTTAAAAATTTATTTTTATTTTTTCCCTAACGTCCACATACTCGGCACACCGTGTGTCGAGCAATTCGATAGGCTGTTGCATTGTTCAATTTGTCACACATTTTCTTCGTTGATTGCAATCAAATCATCGAGTGGAGAATGTCTGTTCGACTTGATTTATTAATTCCACGGGACCACCAGCGAAAAACGTTGCTCACTGTAATCCGTTCTCCGCCACTCTCGCTTTCGTTGGTTCTTCGAGAACGCTTTTTCCTCGAACTACGGGAAAATTCCGTTTTTCGTGGTCTCTAATTGCTCGGCGGTTCATTAAAAATTCTGTAAAATACAGATCGACTCGTCATTACCAGCGGCCATTAAAAGTTTTGCGCGAATTACGTCGCGGGAACAGCTCTGCGGATGCGTTGTCGAGTCCTTTCTGCCACGTGGAACAAAGGGCGGTGGTGCGAAAGGTGCAAGACGCGGTGCTAGTCGCGGGAATTACAAAAACGTGTGCTCGTAATTGCGAATACTTAATGCATTGGACATTATTTTGAGAAGAGAAGTACGCGTGCGTTACCCACGATTTTCTTATGCTTCTCCCGACTATGAATCGTCTTTTGGAAAATAAAATTTTGTGGTCGAAGGGGCTTTAGCAATTTAACAGGCTTGCTTGGGAGCAAACAACAGACCCTGCTCACTCGTTATTAGGACGGGAACCTTGGCAATTGTTGGGTACCGGGAACGAAATCCCCACACTCCGGGACAACTTCCGATTTGCTTCTCTTATTCAAAGTCAATACCGTTCTTGTAGACGATCCGGGCTCTCATAAATTTTAATGTTCCTAATGGATGTACCACAGCATTAGACCGCGTATCGGGAGATTGTCATGCCGATCCCATGAATAGAATTTACACCGTTGCTGGAACTCTTATCGAACGCTTCAACGCTTACCGTATCATCTCTCCAAAAGTTAACAGAATATATTTAAAAATTAATAAAGAATTACTATTTTCGAGAAAATTGAACTTCCGGGTGCTACAGTGCAAGTTGAGAGGTCTCCGGGAATTTGTGTGCAGCAAGGAGCACCGTTGGTACGTGCGTACATATTTTTTTAAAGGATTCTGCAAGGCGTAAATAGGCAAGGGGAGACGAGAATGAAACAAAACTAGAGAGAGAGAGAGTGCGAGCCGGAAACCCCGAAGACTTTCTCGAAGTGGAGGAAAAGGGTCAACGGTTTCCATTACAAAACGCTCCGGGCTGGTGGCTCGCTGCGAGTTGCGAGTTTCGAGTTGGAAGCGGCACGCACACGAACACATCATCTTTAAAGAGTGCCGGCTGAGAAACGAGAGAGTCTTGCCAACAGTTGAGTCATCAGCGGAGAGAGGATCGAATGGTCGGCTCTGCTCGACTCCGCTTCGCTCTTTCGCTATAATCGTTCCTCTATGGATAGTAAACCGGCCGAAAGCCCGCCTGAAAATATTGCTGCGCGCAGGGCCGTGCTGCACCACTCAGGATCCCATGATGTCCACATAGAAATTATTTATGAACTCGGTTTCATACTTTGACCATGAAAGCACTGTCTTCAAGAACTCTAACGTAAGATCACAATTACCACAGAGGATAGAGTCTAACGAAATGAATTAAATTTATGGGAAGTCGACTGCATTTATTACAAACAATCGTGTCAATCGTTTCAAGATAAAGTTGAACAGTCCTGGATGCTTGGAGTCAGTGATACTGAAAAATTATGCTATGCAAAATGTTTTAGTGTTCCTGATATAAGCAGGTGAGATACTACGTGGAAAGATAAGTCAGAAACGTGGAACACAATTTATTCATACGAAGCTCCATTTCCAAGAAAAACAAGTTTCAAAGTTCGTATTATACGCTCGCTATTCAGCAGGTGCTGGTTAGCGTGTCTGTTCGCGGTTGACTGTGTCTACTTCTTGGTTTTGAAACTCAATTTTCTCGGGAACAAAGCCTCGTATGAAAAAATTTTATTCTACATTTCTAGCTTATTGCTGTTTCGCGTAGAATCATCCCCTTCGCGTTTATGTAATGAATTCGGGGACGCGCTGTCAAAAAGAAATAACAAATTGACACGCGTGGGAACGTAGCGCAACAAAACACAGAGAAAATAGATGATTTTCGGGAATTTATTACGTGGCACATAAATGGCGTACAGCGGTAAAACCTTTTGCATTACGTTCCTGCGTGATTCAATATTGTGCACAAAAATGTTCTACATGCCGGATCTAATGGTGTTTATTCTACGTGACTTTGACTGACATTGTTCATTAAAAACTGTTCCTTTGAAAAATCGTGCCAAATTGGAAAACGAGAAAATTCTAAAAGCGAGGCGAACGTTGTAGTGAAAAATGATTTCAACAAGAAATTATGGTCGTTCACACTCCCACGAAGAATATCAAATACTTAACTGAAGAATCCTTTTTTCATTCCCGATTTTAATCAATTGTTCCAAGGTGTTAAGCACTTCGTGTACAATAAATATTACGAACCACACCCTGGAGCAAAAATTCTTCCGCCATCTTTCACCACGTTGGAACCCATTGCAAAAAGTTTCTCGTCGACATATCGCCATCTTTCCCCGCAAGAAATTCCTAAAAATCGAATTCGGATCGCCACGCGGAGGCACGGGCGGGAGATCGAAGGATCGAGGTAATCACCTTGATCGCGAGAGCGATCGATCGCAGGGAGGCACGCGACGCGACGTTGGGCCAGAAATCGATGTCACGCGAGTATTATTCTTGGCAACGATATCAGAAACGCGTCGAGTTAGGAATCCGTAGCGAGAGAATGAGAGAGAGAGAGAGAGAGAGAGAGAGAGAGAGAGAGAGAGAGAAGGAGGGAAATAGAATAAGAGAGAATGATACGATAAGGTACGAGGCGAAAGGAAGCGGCGAAAGTTCGCGAGTCGTTGAACGATATCGTTGCCAAACACGAAGTAACTTCGTTAAGTAGGTATTAATGTATATATCGAGGATGGCAGAGAACGAAAAACAGAGACAACAGAGAGGAGAGGAGAAAGAGAGAGAGAGAGAGAGAGAGAGAGAGAGACTTGGCAACGCCGATCGGACGAATCAATCCAATTCCACGGCATCGTTTCCCCGCAACGAAACACGTAATTTCCGCGTTTCGTGAGAGACTCGAAATTGAAGAGTCGGGCCGGCCGAGAGCCGGGGAGCGCTCGGCTGCCATTAACGGCGGCTTCGCTGCATTCTAACGCGAGCCTGTGTTCCCCGTAAATGAATAGTTCCGCGCGCGGTCGCGACAAGTCATTATTCGAGCACTTTTCCGTGACACGGATACACGCGACGCCGCACCACCACCCTCTCTTCTTTTGCGATTCTCCACTTTGCTCGGCAAAGGTAGTCTCTTTACATCCCTTCGAATTATACCCTCTTCTTCCCTCTGCCCCTCCAATTTCAACCTTTATCTTCTTCATCCGTCCTCAGCTTTTAATAATGATTGTCCATTGTCAGAAATTTCTAAAAGTATGTGTCGCGTACACTGACGAATTCGACTCTCGAGAATATCTCACGATAGTTTTACTCTCAGGTAGACACGTACCTTAACGTTGCGAATCATAGAAAAATTGTTGCTCACCGTTTGTGCTGAATCCTGAGTCCTCTGCGGGGGTGCAGGGGGATGCCGTCTTTCAGCCAGTGTACGCGAGGGGGTGGAGACCCCTTCGTTCGACACACCAGCTTCACTCTCTCCCGTAACCTGACTATCGAGTTCCTGAGCTCGGACAACGTAACCTCCCGAACTGAAATCAGAAAGGAAATTGATCAAATACCTGCTCGATAATATTCGTCATAAAAATCCACAGTCTAATAATGAACTTTATAAAGAACATTTATAAAGAAATTGGTTGAGTGAAGTATAAAACACCGTAAAAGATCAGAAAAATTTAAAAATATTGTTATGTTCTTTTTAATGTAACAATTACTTATTTTATTTCTGTCGCTCAGAGTCAATGGAAAACGTTTTTATTGTGCAGAAAGTTCCGTTGTCTAACGAGGTATTCAGTCTTTGCGCTCACACTGTCTTCTCTGAGGGAGCATCGTAAGTCTATTCAGCAACTCAGATGTTCCTTCAAAGTGAACATGAAAAAATTGCTGGCTATTATAGGATTTACGATCGGAGCTGAAGATTTTGACTTCATCGAAACCGTATTAAATATGAGCCAATTCAATATGAAACAAAATAAAATTTCATCGGAGACAGGGAAAAGTCTCCAATTGCAAAGAGTTAACAACCCTTTGGATGAAGATACTTTTTGTTCGTTACTAAATTATGCTGAATCTTTGCGAAGTGAAATATTCAAAGACTGGAGTACGAACAGCAGTTCGCGACCGCTGAAATTGATCGTGAAATAATAATGTCGCGTTTAATTCTACTTGAACATTGACTTTCTTTGTCACGCTCGATTTTCATTCCGCGTTCATAATAATATTCTGCATCTACAGTTCAATTTCGTCCAAAAACAGACTGCTACTCCCAGTTGTAATTTTACTTGTTGAAATGTACAAATGAGTTTAATATCAACGGATCAAACGAATGTTCATTGTGGTCCAATTTAATTCACAAGATGTAAATGTCCGAATTTTCCGAACAATGCACAGTGTTTAATTACTAATGGCAGATAGATAGTATTTTATTTAACGTGAGGACAGTTTGTATTTCTCTTTCGGGTGATCAAAATAGTAAAAGTCCAAATTATTGTCAGTGCAGAAAGCATAATGAAAGATTAGATGTGAAATTTCGCTTTAACTTAAACGGTACCCGGCGTCGTTATTGCAATATTAATGCATAAAGTTATATGGAACAATTAAAACACCAAGCTAAAACAATTTAGTGCAGCTGCAACGGTCCGCGACACACCTAAATATTCCAAATTAAATGTTTTTACGGTATAGCGCAATTTTACTGGTCGTTATTGTATATTTCATTTATTATTCCGTACCGTGTTCTATAGTATCGTCATAAATTTTTGAGGGTTACATTTGAAATAATATTATTATTAGTCTGCGGATTTTACGAGTTCCGGCTTCCGCGATTATCAAAAATTCCACGGCCCGTGGAATTAAATAAAATCCAACAAGCTGAATTAATTTCTATTTGATTGCCGGTTACTGTAAATTAGAGCGAACGAAACACGGAATGCTTGTATAAACATCTGCAGTCCCATTGCATATCATTATTATTATATAACGACGCAGGATTGATGAGGATTCCGCTTTTCCCATTCAATTCTGCGATTTCTCAAACTAATGACGGGCATTTATTTATTCTTTGCGTACAGAGGTGAAATGCATATTTTGTTTTCTAACGAATCAGTACAGTTTTCATAGTATACATTCTCTGTGTTCACAGCATACTTGCTTCGGTATACATTCGCAGCAATAAAAAATTGTTTTTATTTATCTTTGGAAGATTGTAAGGCAACTGCCCAGGGGAAAATGGTATTTATACAATTCTACGGTTATTGATGCAGTTCTCGCCGTAGTTTTAACCTGGTATATCTACTGGGATCTTTCATGATACTCATTGTCAGATTTAAAGGTATATACTTAAAGGTATCCGTCAAAAAATTTATATAGAATTTATAAAACTCGACGTTCAAAATACATTTAAGAGGGACGCTTGCCTGGTTCAGATTTTTATAAGACGATTCTCAGAGATCGGATTCAGCAGGAAGATCCTTGGACAAGTCGCAATAGAGGTTTTTCTACTTTGAGGAGGTGGTACCACGCGAACGATCGCAGACAATAAACTATTCGTCACGGGCAATGAAAGAGCCGGGTAGCATAACGCAGGCACAACGAGAAGCGATTACGAGGAAAGTTGGCAACGATGTGGCTACCTTCGCGGGAAATACCGAGGCGCAATGAATTTCACGGCGTCCGAGCCCACTCCGGCGAAAGAGAATTTTTAAAGCGGCCACTTCTCCTTCTACTCACCCCCTTCCTTATTTCTCCCCCTACAGTTTTCCCCGTCGCCCGTCTCCCGACCTTTCCCGGGGAAAGTACGTGTTTCGAAGTTTCGCGGAAAACTTCCGGCGAAATCCCGACGGAGTTTTAATAAAGTTTCCGCGGGTCGTGCCTCCCGCCGTCAAAGGAAACGACTCCATGAGGGTATAGATAGCTCTCGTCGTCCGGCAGCGACGGCTGCACTAACGAATCTATTTTTCACGGACCCGCGTTGCTGCATGGAAACGAACGGGACTGCTACCGAGGGAAGCCTCGCGAAAATACGGGAAAGTATGGGAGCCGAAGACAAACGCTTCTATGACCTTATTTTTTCTATGTGGATACAACGATGTACCAGCCAGGTGCAATTGCACTTTATTCTTTAATGCAATCCAATTTTACTTGTTAAATCAATCGATCCCTTTTATTATCCCACGTGCATAAAAGTAGTAAGTTCTAACACGCACTTCCTAAATCGCCAATCATCTCGTTAACGTAAACAGCCAATCAACGGCTCCAGTTCGCAAAGTGACATGCGTGGCGCAATGTACACAAAGTACGCGAACTACGCAACGTGCACAAAGTACACAGAGCACTAAAAAATCGAGGGTTCCATTTATTAAGCGCGTTTAAATTCGCAGCCTAGAATTTCCATCGATTACGAACAGATGCTCGGTATCGATACCGTGTGGCAGCGTTATGGCGCGGCATACGTCGACTTCTACCACTTTCAGCATACTTTTACGGCTGGCTAAAAGTGCGCGAAAGGGGCCCGCCGTTGTTAAACAGTCATTACGCTCGGTCGGAGCAAGAAGAAAAGGAACAAATTAGTAGCTCGACGGAACCGTTTCCCCGTTACCTTTCATCGTGTGGCATCTCGCGGGACTATAAACGCCTGGCGATTTGCCTTTTAAAGTCGTACCGGATCGATCCTCGAGACTATGGAGCGGAAATGGCGAGGTCGCGTGCCAGGGGCCTCGCGTTTCCATTGTAAACCGTCAAATCTTGAACCTACGTATTCGGTATACGAGCGACGCCCTTCCGGGACGAGTCAGGACTAGACGAGACTAGATGGATCTAGTCTTGATGGATCCAGACTATTCCGGATCACCGTCACCGGCAAATACGAGGCCCGAGTCCTGACCTAGGCTGCGGATATTCTGAATCGATGGAAATCATCGCACAAATTCTATTAGTCTTTTAGTCCGGTTATTATTTCCCAGTTTTCTTAAGATCATCGGTATTTTTTATCAGGAAAACTTATACAGGGTGAACCACGAATCGTGACCAGTAGATATTACTCTGTTATTAGCAGTCCGATTCAAAATGTTTCTATCAGGTATAGCATGGTTTCGAAAGAACTTTCACGCGATTATAGCAAATTTTTTGTAAAAAAATATAAAAAAGGCAATTTTTTGCAGTTTTTCTTGCAATTCTTTTAATGTTATGATACTTACCGCGAATTCGCCTTGAAATCCTCTAACAAATAGGCGTAAAAAAATTATAGGTGTATTTGCAAAAAAAATTGAAGGAGACCTTGAAAAATCATGAAAACAAAGAGTTGACAAAAGATTTGCTATGATCACGTGAAAGCTCTCTTGAAACCATGCTATACCTGATAAGAACATTTTCGATCGGACTGCTAATAACAAAGTAATCTCTACTGGACACGATTCGTGGTTCACCTTGTATATTCACAATCTCAATAAAAAATTGAATATGCTTATCGCAGAAAAATGTGATAAAATTGTACAATAGGATAATATAATATTAAATTTATACTATTCAAGATTAGTACACAATTTGTAGACATTGTTGGCTCGGTTTTGGGGAATGAATTTTTCTATTGAAATGCATTTAGGACACACCGAGAGGCGAGCAAGATGGCGATAAGTACGCGATTGTATCGATCGTAAATCGTGTTCAGTATAACCGCAGCCTAACGCTGCCGACGAAGCCGTCGACGACGACTGCGACGACGACATTGATGGAAACGTATTAAATGCCCGAGGCGTTCTCGCTGCGACTCGTGGAACGTCCCGGATAATTCGAGCGTCGCGTTTCGGGCTCCAGTCCCGAGGGAACGGTGTAATTACGGGCAGCACGCTAGTCAAAACGTTGTGCTCCGACAAGAGAGAGAGAGAGAAAGAGAGGGGGGGGGAGAGGGAGAGGTAGAGCGTTGGTGTGTGCGCTCGTGAAAAATTGCGAGACGCCTGCAAAAGAAACGCCAAGACATCGGGCGTTCCCGTTGTTCCGGCAATTTCGGCGGGGAGACCAGAAATTGGAAACGCACGGTCACGAAACCGTAATCGACTTCGGCCGAGATTCCACATGCCCCCGGAAACCTTTTACGCTCGTCAGATAATTAAAACGCTTTCGAGCGTACAGTTCCATTCCCATTCGCCGCGAGCGAGCCCCTAACCGTCTGATCGAACGATCCACGCTACGTCGATCTACGTCGATCTTGCCTCCAGCAAAACGGAAACCGATCGTCGTACCGGAACTTGTAAGATCGTTGACTTTCGCTTAAGCGCAAATATTTCTAGCAATTTTTCCTGGAAATCTACAAAATGTGATGTTTTCAGTAGTACCAGCAAATGTGAAATGTAGGGTGATTCTGAGAACGTGTCCCAGTTTTCGGAATCACCCTGTATACGTGAGTGGATACCTTTTTTGTTGTGCGACTGAGACTTTTTACAAAATATCACTACATGGCATTAAAAACTCGTTGCTCAGTTTCACCTATGATATAAATAAAAACAGCTCTTTTGAAGTCGAATCCAATTTATAAAATTGCTTGCAAACAAAAGTTTCAGCGAAAATGGATGGTGTAAATTCACTTACACCGTGCCCGCGTCAAACGGCTCCCACATATACACTATAGTCAATACGACAGGAATGTTTAAGTATTTAATGATCTATCTACCTGTATGCCAACGCGTGCCACGCTAATTGGCACACGTTGCGTATCTAGACTTTGGTTGTCGATGCAACAACGGTTGTGCAGGACAATGTTGAATTCTATGGACAACTCTGCTTTTTCCTATGAGCTCACTTTTATTCATAAATGCAGCGATGTACCCACAAAAATCCAAGCGCACTTTTTGGTTTTTTTTCTTTTTAACGAAAATGCACGATTTTTCTATACACGGGTCGATTCGTCGGAACAGTCACTGTAAAAAAAAAAGTACCGCGCTGCTACACTGTAAAAGTTATTCGTTCGTGAGATATTCGACATTTATTTTCCGGTCGTGGCCTCGATTAGATCAAAAAACAAATGAGAGTTCGTTTTCCTAATATTTTGGACACTTTCGAGTTCGTTTAATTTCTCCGCTGTTTGAAATGTGATCCACCCATTCTCGACATTAATGCAGAAAATCCGCAGTCGAATTGCAATATTTACCCGGAGTTGAGTAACATAGTTTTCAACTCAAGCACTTCCTCGTAGTTGTACGACGCAACAGCTCCGATTCGATTAAAAAGTTTCGCGACACAGGGAAACATAGAAAAATTAGTCGGCATGTACAGACAGTTGTTTTTCGGTGTCCGGGAAAAAGCACTCGTCGCCGGACACGAGGAAAGCGCGGAGCACTCGATCGCGAGAGAGAGAGAGAGAGAGAGAGAGAGAGAGAGAACGGACTGTTTACGCTGTCTCTGGTTTCAAAAAACATGCGTGCCTTTCGGGATCGCTTTCAAGAGGCCCGGGCATTTGTACACGTTTGTCCTTCACTCGAGAGGGCGAAGAGTGGTTTGCGAGAGGACAGCGTAGCGTAGCTTTTCAACCCTGTTCAACAATCCAGCTTGCGTTTAGCCGGCTATTTGTACGCGTCGTGCCGCGAAGAATTTGATAACGACGACAACAAGAGAAAGAGAGAAAGCGAATGAGAGAGCAAGTGGCCAGAGATTTCGAATGAAACCGACCCGCCCCCGAAACATAATCTCGGTTGCAACGTAATCGGTCCATGAAGTCGGCGCCTCGAGCGAAAGGATCCGATTTCTCGCGAGGAGATTCGACTTCGCTGAATACGAGTTCGTAAAGGGGAGCATCGTGTTTCAGGTATTTTTCAATTTCCCAAGCGGCGCCGTCGACCCACAGAGCACGCTCAAGAAAAGCTCAGAACCACGGTGTCGAGCTTAATTATTTAAAAAGTCGAATACCTCCGAACATTATTACTAGACTTCGGATCTTTATGCAAACTAATGAAATGAAAATAAAATGGAAATCTGTTTTCTTTCTTAATGTGTGCAATAGATTGAAAATGATATAACAGTATTTTTAAATTCTGCTAATGTTTCTACTGTTTTAAATTACACCTGCTCGTTTTTGTTGTAAATGCATAAAATCCGCTGTCTAATCATCAGATTGTTGAAAAACATTTTTGAAAAAGTTTATGAATATACACGAGGTCCAACTGTAAACGAACAAACGAACAAGTCCGACAAAATGCGGGAATTTCAGGGCGAATTTACGGGTCGAAGGAAATTCCAGTGGAACAGGTCGGCGCATAGTCAGCCGGCGTCGCGTCGAGTCTATGGTCGGCCGTTTAATTACCATTTTTCTCGGTGAATCGTCCGGCCGCAACGCGACGGTTTCGCGGCAGCAGGTTCGGGGTTTTATCCATCAATTCCGGGGAATCCATCAGCCCGCGATTATACGGGAATTCCTCGGGAGGCTATTAAAAAGCGTAGAACTGTCGCGGCAAGCCGCGGGATTAAGTCGCGGGCATATTAATTCGACCCCGTGGCTAAAGTGCTTTTACGCGTCCCGGCTCGAACGGTGCGGCGATGCGGCCGGATTGTTAGCCTGCGAAATTCGCTTTCGCGGCGAGAGGATTTTGCGTCTAATTCCCGTGAGCGCTCTATCCGTTTCTAAAGTATTCGACACAGTCCGGACAAAATCTCTAATAAGAATAACGAACTAATAATAAACCACCGAATAAGGTATTCGAGGGCAATTGTTAATTTAATGCGAAAGAGAGGTGACAGGAAGAACGAGTAAAGTGGACCGGGGACTGGAGAGAGGGAGAAAGATAGAGAGAAAGAGGTAGAGGGACAGAGAGAGAAAGAGAAAGAAAGAAAAGCGGATATCCACGGAATTCCCATGTTGCCGGAGGCCGCGTGCGGTCCCCGACAACGAAACGTCGTTTAACGATTAGCCGTGGTGAACTGGCGCCGAAATTCAAATTTAAATGGCACTCGCGGGAGAGACCGGATCGTCGCCGGGTTCTCCGGGATCCGAATTTCTGCTGGAATTGCACCACAGCGCGGAAAGAGATTCTCGTGCGGAGTCGTTAACCCCTTCGTTATTTTTGATGGAATAGCCGCCCCTTGATACCGACCAGCTGAAGCCGTCTAATGCCAACCATTCCGCTTAATTACAACTTTCAAAGGACCTTGGCTTCTTAATATTGGAAAAAGTTTTTTGAAGAAATTGTCCAGGTAAAAAGTAACAGGAAGGTTAACGGTGTGATGATTACCGTTGGACATTGAAGGTGATTGAGAATAGAAAAATTTCGAAGTTTTCGACAGCCTCTCGTAGTTCGACGCATTTCCCATTGACGGGCAACGTGCAGTACGCGTGGAGAAAACAATGGTCTTAGGGTTTTTCGCTAGAACCCATTTGCCGGAGTCGTTACCACCAGGAAAGACGCGGGATCCTCGGAGGATAATGGCCCGGAACGAATACTCGCATATCCCGTATTCCTTGGTTTTCTCGATCGATCGAACGTGAAAAGGAAGAGGAAAAAATGGCCGAGCGAAAGTCTGTCGGGCGGCGTGTCACGGGGCCGCTACGAGGGATGAAACATGCTGAGCGACCGGCGAAGAGAGCGGCGAGGTTGATTAATGAACGCGTCCCCGAAAGAGCAAAATAACAAATAGCGCGTTGCCACGTTGCCCTCCGGCTGACGCGATGCCCGAGAGAGAACCGAACCTCCCCCCTCTCTCGCTCTGTCTATCTGACTCTGTCAAGGGGTGGAGAAACGGGGGCTGCGGCAAACGGCCACGCTGGTTGCTTGATTCATAGTTCCCGCGGTGCACCGACGGCTTGTGACGAGGCGCAACGTCGTGTTAACCATGCGACCGATCCTCCTCCGTGCCTTCGCACCGCCAACCACCCTCGGTAATTGATTGTCACAAGCCCGCAGTCCCTGGAACCCACCGACCAACCTTTTATTCGCCTCATAGCTGACGGCTAAGGGTTAGAACCACGGTTATTGCCGCCGGCGAGGGATTCCCGTCACTCTTCCAAAGACACGTCGAGGATCCTTAACAGATAGGACATGGATTCTCAATCTTTCTTGAGCCGCAGCGTACCTCTACAAGTTCCCTATCCTCTCAAGTTATGTAATTGTCCATCGAAATATAAATTATGTATTGAAGTAATATTCTATATTGAATTGCTCGCGGCGATACTCGGGGCTTTAGCGAGATTACAGAGTGACAATGTAGTTGAAATAAAGTTCGAATTGTGGAAGGTAACACTTTGAAATATATTTTAAACTTAACAATATTATACAACGTTCTTAAGGTTTTTAGCTAGTTGTGTCACTCGGCGAAATTAATGACAAAGCGAATCCAAAAATCCCCAGGTACACCAAAAGACCGCTGCCGCGGTAATAAATCTGGAACGCAGCTCGATTTTTGTAGTATTCAACAATTCACTGGGCTTTCGGTAACAAACTCCAGAAAAAAAAATCGCTGTCACACATACAGAATTTTGTACACGCTATAGAAAAATTCTTCGGCTACCATTCGATGCCACACACGATCAATCAGGACAATACCGAAGTAATGAAAAAGCCGACGTAGACAGAATTCGACGGAACGCGAAACGAAACTCGCACCAAATGAAATGCGGCTGAGAGGAACGTTTGTAACAGAGCATATTTGGATTGGGTAGCCCTTGACATCATCCCCTATATTGATTCTCGATATAAAATGCCAAATTTAGTTCCTTGCTGGATGATTTATGGAAGGTTATTAAAATCTCCGTTACGAATTGAACACTTTCTAAAACGTTTCACAGGGTTCGTACAATTACTTACATTCATATTAATTTGATAATGTCTGTCACGTTACAAATTTGATTATATCAAACATAATCAAATTAATGTTGGCAATGAAAATTAGCTAGAAGTTTCTTGTGCGAGAAAAATGTAATTGCTTTACTCGTAGGAAGGGAAATTGTAATTGTGACTAAAGTTCCTTACAACGACCCTGTAAAACGTGATGCACAATTTTTTCGGAAGGGCTGTTTTTATGATCCAGTAAAATCCTCATGGTGTACCTAATATTATATTATTTTAAAGTTGCCAGTGTACCTTGCACTCAAAGCTCAATAAAACGACAATAAAACACGATGTATCAAGTTTTAAGGGGTCGTTGCAAAATGGAAGCTTCAATCATCAAATCCACGGTAGTTTCGACCGCTAAAAAGATTTTTCAACGTTCCTAAATCGTTTGAGAAACGAACAATCTTTGCTTGCAAAAAGATTGGAACAATGTAATTGTCAGAAATTTGTTAAAAATCGCGTGTTCGGTGTTCAATCATTTTCCACGGTCACTGCGAATAATTAGCGCGCCGCTAATTACGATGTACTGCGAACAGCATTGCGCAATCTGTGAGACAAACATGATCACTCCGCAGTTTCAAAAGAACGAACCACGATATTACAATGGGCAACATAACGGAGACGCATCTCCCTCGGCGGATTGTTAAACGCATTTTACTAGGACAGGGGGGCGCGATGTAAATCGGAAGAGCTTGCGTATTCATCGATATCGAAACATCGCTGGTCGTCGATGCCGTGTAATCGTGACGGTACACGCACCATCCGGCTGGACGTCAAACCCGACCCAAAATCCCCTATCTCTCTCTCTCTCACCCCCACTGCTCTCTCTTCTCCACTCTCTCCCTTTGTTCCCGTGTCTCTCGATTCTTCTGGCACGCCGTTCCCGTTACAGCGTAATGACGCGTCGGCAGAGAGAGATTCGCGCGTCGTTTGTTCGCGAGCACGCTCGTCGATATTCAAATCGGTGTCATCGATTGCCGGCCGTGTTATTATGAGTAACGTTCCGTGTCGGAACGGTTTCTATGTTCCCTCGACTATGTGGTACTGTCTCGGCTCAAAGTTCCTTGCGAGAAGAAAGTTTTAACTGTGCGAACCGCATTTAAAGCTGCGCGTACTATTTTTCGACACTTATCGCGAAACAAAGCAGTACCGAGTCTTTGATAGAGTGGGTATTCGTTTCTGAGGTACAGTAGAGACTCCTCCATCCGTATGTCCATTATCTGAAGATCCTGATATCCGGATATTCTATTGTAAACGCATTACATTTTCAGAACAAACCAGTTCCGAAATTCTATAGACTATCTACTCTGAGAATGTATGTGCCTTATTGTTAGAGATCGCATGCTGGCACTTGTAATCTTGCACTACACACGGTAGAACCCCGATTGACATAAATCTCTGATATCTTAATTCTCTATTATCTGAACACGTTCCTACACCATGTTATTGATTGTACAGAAATTCTATGTCGCGAATGTCACAGCGAGATTCTACACCCTTGGTTCGGTGGAAATGGATGTAAGAAAGATTGAATTTCAAGGTGAAAAGGTCAACAATGTTTTTTTTGTTATTGCATTTTATTCTGTTCGAAGAAAGAAAATATGAATTTTCTATAAAAGTCCGCAGTCCAGACGCATTTTCGTTTGTAACACCGTGGCTTTGCCGGTTCGATATCGAAAAGTGCACGGTATCGATCACGGCCGATCATTCCCGACCGCGAATATCGTCGGCCGATCATAATTCTCTTGGGCGGCGTGCTTGCACAGTTTTGCGATGGATTTCGGACCGGGGCTCTTTGCAAAACAATTAACGAGCATCATCGTCGGGGGATGACTCTGGCCGTTTGCACCTTTGTCCAACGCGGCTAATCGTTTTCGGTTCAGAGGCCGGTTCGCTCGGCATTGTCGGCCCCGGGAATGCTTCCGGTCATCCGGCCCGTAATTGGCTATGGGGAACGCTGGTCAGCTGTGCTCGCCGATCGCCGATCCCGGCGAATATTTCATCGCACTAATCGCGCGATACAAGGCTCTTTATTATTCCCGAACGGCCAACCTCCTTTAACCAATCCATTCGCAACACCACCTTGCGCCTTGCATGCTTTTGCAAAAGTCTTTCAATTAGGAAATATTTTCTTTTAAAGGGGGTAGTCTGGCTTTTCTTTTGTATTTAGACCTTTCAAATTTCAACTGAGATCTATTTCTGCTGCACTAAGTCAGATAAAGTACAGTATACACATATTCGTACATACACAGCCTACATTAAATCAAGTTAAATTCGTTGGTTACAGTTTTTTAATGTGTCTGATTTTTTCAGGTAAAAGTTTTTGAGTCCTAAAAATCAGTCTGCGACTTTCCACCTTAAAAAGAACTTTCATTCTAAAGCGCGTTCAGACGTTCGTGAATGTCTTGGTCCCCGGGAAATAGACATCTCGTAAATACACGTGGATAATCGCGGCCTCTCGTCCGAGTCCGACCTGAAAGGCAGCCTGACCACAACTTTTCCAACCGAAATTCCATTATAAAGTGTACGTTCACGGAGGTTTACGATTTCCTTGGTCGTCTTCCCCCCCAGGCGGAAAACACACATTGGGTTCTCATAAATACGTTGCGGATAATCGTGGACTTACAATCGCAGATAGGCATCGATCTATTCCTGGTCGGGCAGAGGCGAACAGTCGCGTACGATCGTTAACGGGAAAATTAAACGGCGCCCGGGGAAAAGTTGTCTGATTTGTTCCCCGTAATTCAGGAACTTGCCTACTAACCGTAAAATCCGGCTCTGGGAACTTTTCCCGGCACCGAGACCAGTAGAAACTCCTTCTGCCCGTTCGTTACTCGCGTCCGCTCTAACATGGATACCGGCGCGGCTTGGCAATCCTAAACGCGGGAATGCGATTCTTGGCGAATTAGTTTCCACACTGATTTTTCGCCTGTGTGTACAGCAGATTCGTAAAGTGATGGCGCAGGCGGCCGGATGTTAATTTTACGGGTAGCAATTAGTCAAGGTAGAAAAATATTTTGTCATTCAAAGAAAATAAGTTACAATTCGAACAATGTCAGCGTTAGACGAGGCTGCATTCTTCAACTTGAAAAAAAGATATTGCTCCTCTTTTTCGACGTGTTTTTTTCATGTAGAGTTATCGCCTTGCCGCTTGAACCACGATTTTAGAGTGAGAAGTCGCGCGAAATATTCTTGGACTCGTGCTGCTGAAGGTTCAAAGGGAGTGGAAGTTCGGGGAACTGCAGCCAGAAATTATTCCGACATCTTTGCTCTGCCGATTAACAATAATAACGAAGGCGGGGGACAGGGTTTTGTTTCGAAGTTTCGGTGGAGGACCTAAATGGAGACGGCCTTTGCAGGAGAGCCAGGCTACGAGTTCGAGGCCGATTAATTTCCGACTTTTCCACTGCGCTTTCCAGAGCTATTTCGCATAATGATTCCAGGTGCTCGGCGGGCTAACGAGTGGGCGTAAGAAGATTACAGGTATTCGTGTTCGGAGCCTTTTCTTCGGCGTCGGGAAGGTAATATCGATAGTCGATTCATTCAACTTTCAATCACTATTATTCTTCCTTGTGATTTTCGGTGTTATTTTACACTCGCGTGCAGATCTGTTCTACGTAGATTCGAGTGTCGGGTTCTAATTCTTACTTGAATCTGATTCCACAGTTCAATACATAACCCTTTACACGCGAAGATATTTTAACTCGAAAATGAAACAAAGAAGAACAGGCGATTGTAGAGCCTGTTCTGCAGCCAAGAAAAAAGGTTCTGTCGCACGCGCAGCCCGGTGCACGGTGAGGTTTAGCGTCAGGTGTGCCAGAATAGGGCCGGTATCAATTTCGACAAAGGAAACCGCAATATTTGCAAGGCGCCGCGCCGCGCTGGCGGAAACCGCAACGGCCGAGGTCCCGGACACTAGCGATTCCCTTTGTTCCGTGTCTTCCATATAGTTCGCCGGGTCGACTTGCCGGTTTATTGGCGCGGTAAAACAAACGTCGATCCACCGGGAAAATGGCGCGGCAGCTTGTCTCCGCGGTAGTTGATTAACGCGGTCGGAAACGCCGCGTTTTAATTAACGCCGCGATCCTAGACGTCTCGGCCACGACCGTAGAACAGGTTCGAGAGCATTCCGACATATCGACGTTCACCCCATGAGAAACCCCATTAAAAGGAAGAGACGTCCCGTGGAAACGAGAACGAATGGCAGCTGCTCCACAAACTATGCTCATAACGGCTCGGCTTAGGCACGCGGTGTCTAATCGATGGCTTGTAGAAATGAACTGTGGCCGAGGTGGATTTTGGGGCCCATGGAATGGGCCTACTCGCGTGCAACGATCTTCTAAAAGTTTCCGTTCCAACGAAAAAGCCCGGTCCGCTTCTGACTTGTTCGCTCGGCTGACTTGCTCGCGTAATCTCCTGACGTCGACCTAATCGAAACCAGCCAAGAACGGCCGCCTGACATCGCAATTTCTTGCACGAGAACGTTTTCATTTCTTCGAGGACGGATCTGGGCCAATCCTCCGCACGATTTTCTGCTGGCCAACCCGACTGCTATTGTTGGTATATTCGGTTTTGTTGCTAGTTGAACCTTGGTTTTGCATTAAGACGCGATCGGCTGCAGGAAACACGTCAGTCGTTCACGCGATTTCTAGACTTTGCAACGGCCTTCGAGATTGTTGCTTCATTTCAGGCCTGGCAGGTATAGTGGCTCTGCTGGAGTTACTTCAAATCCATTATGCTTGTAGATTCATATAGCTTAACCTGGCTCTTGAATAACTTTTTCAAAATTAGACCCAACTGCTTGAGTTTTTTTTTGAGACGTCGAAAGGATTAGTTTACCTTAAAAAAGTAAAGGTCAGGATTTCAAATTTGTTATCTGTGGCTCCAATGAAAATTTAAAAGATATAGTTCGTCAACTAGTCAACAAGTCAAAACTAATTTTTATGGACGCTGTTATTTCAGTTGATAGTTCACACGAAACTAGACAAATTAATATTTATGCTCGCTGTTATGTAAGATCATACACGATTTCTCACGATGTTACTCGTGTAACTCGTATTACGGTGTGTGAAAAGGTAGGGAACATCCGCAGCAATAAAGGCTCGGTATCAATCAGGATTCTCTTAAAACCCGAACGAACAGAATAGCTCTCGTTGCACAGTGCTTCTACCCTACCATTTCCTGACTGCAAAATAAAAACTCGCTCGGGCGATTAAGCCGCATAGCCTGAGTAGGACCGAAAATAGGAAACGAGGATCGTCCGAGGCGTTGGCTCGCGATCGATCGCGGAAAAGGCAATTCGCGAGGGTTATCTATTCGATCTAAATTGCCCTGCGCGCCGGTCGAACAGCCATAAAGACGAAGATGGTCCCTCATGTCGCCCTTCCGCCTCGCTTTTTCTAGATTTGTCGCGACGAGACGGGACTAAACGCGACGGGAAGCGCCAACGATATCGAGCCCGAACGTAACGGCGTGGCGCGGCGCCGCGTTTCGAGCAATAAACTTCGCGAACGAGTCGAAGGGAACTTTTTCTCCGTTCCCCGGCCTCCCCCGCGCACGATTCCTATAATATCGGCTTTTATTCCGCCACGGTCCATAAAATCGAAACGGTTAATTTGTCGGGGGGCGGGAGACAGACGCTCGAGAAAGGGATCGTGTTATAGCCCTGCGACTCGTCATTCACTGTCGACGGTGCTCGCAGTCTTAGACCATACAAACTTCTAGACACGGCTCAGATAATTTTGCTTGAAGCAAAGATAAAGTAATAGGTGACTTCACAGGATCCAAAGATGTATGTATAAGCTATATCCCCGTAATATACTAGACTGCGGATCTCTCTGCAAAATAAAAAATGTTTGCATTGATTGCAAGACACAGGATCCAAATAAAAATTTCATTCTTCTTTTAATCGTCTTATTAAGCTGAAATTAATACTTAAATCTGCTTAATAATTCGTCCACTGCTTTAAATAGTACGTGTCGATTTCCTTTATAAATACATAAAATCCGCTGTCTACTTATAACTACATTCATTGTCAGTAAGATAAGTGTCTCCGTACACCCTTTAAAACAGAATAACATTTTTATAATTGTACCAAAGGATCTGATTATTTGTAAGCAATTAGAAGCATTGGTTTACTAGATGATGTGCAAAAAAAATTTCCCACAAATTACAATTGATCAGGTTACATGCAGAAATAAAAAAAGCATTTTTTTTAACTTTTTTATTTGGGTTCTTAATGAAAATTTAAAATATATGTTTTGTAGATCTATGTTAGTTATACACATGCTGAAGATTTCATCGAAATCGGTTGACGCAGGAAAAAACGACACCCATTGAAAGATGTACGATCCAGTGGATTTTAAGCAAAAACTGATCAAAACTCTAATTTTCACCATTTTTAACTGCTTGTAGCTCATGTGTATGTCAATCAATTTCGATGAAATTTTTAGTAGATGTGTAACTACTATAGACCTACAAAATTATTTTATTTTTATTTTTGCATGCAACCTTGTAAATTGTAATTTTTATAAAATATTTTTTGCACATCGTTCACTAAACCAATGCTTCTAATTGCTTAGAAAACATCAGGTCATTTGATATAATTATAAAAAAGCAATTCTGTTTGTATATGTATAAGGATTCGGCTTTGTAATCATATGTACTATTTCTTGTGGTCTCTATTGACCTGGATGTTTTGCTTGACGAAAAATTTTTCAGAATTTGAGGCTTCTCTAGTGATCGGTGTACCGATCTGGCAATTATTGATAAGTGTCGCAGACATAAACAAACGTTTTATATTCTTGCCCGCTAAACCACGTGTTAAAATGCATAGGAAAAAGTTTCTATAAAACCGCGCGGGGGCAAATAAAATACGTTCATACACGGTATGTATATTAAAGTGCGATAAGAAACGGCACGATTTATGGAAATAAACGGGGGAAAAAGAACTCTGGTATTTCTGGGCGGTCGCGATGCATTATCTCGGAGACGTCGATGTCTGAGTGTCGATTAAAGTTCGTGTCTGAATATCCTGTGCTCGTGTGTACGTGAATATACGTGTACACGGTTTCTCGTCGGTGTGGCCGGTATTTCCATTTCGTCGCCGTTTGTCGATACTCGTTAACAACGACAAATCTACTTAGCGACTTAATCCGACACGTCGTTGCGATCCTGATACCAGCCGGCCCGTAATTTTATAATAATTCGCCCGCAATTTTTCATCCGACAATTTACGAGCGCGGCTACACGCCTGTGAAAGAGCAAGCGGGAAGAAAAAGAGAAGGGCGAGAGTGGGAGTGGGAGAGAGCGAGAGGAGGGATATATGAAATGGAGGAAAAAAGGAGAGAGGCGGCGACCAACGTCGAGCCAGCGGGAAAAAGAGACGAAAAAGATGGAAAACGGTGGCAGTCGCGGGGGTGGAAGAGGGTCGAGGGTCGCGCACATAACTGTAGCGCGACGTTCGATAAATTGCCTCGGGTTCTTTTTAGTCTGCCGCGATATTTTATTTACCAGGAAAATGTATCTCTGTTGCGCGCGTGCCGCGGGAATCGGTTTAACCGGACTTTTTCGGGAATCCACGCAACCACCGCCAGAGACAGGCAGTGCGCTGATTTTTATTTTTCTTTTTTCATTTTTTATTTGCGTCGAGCACCTTGTCCACCGCAATATCGTCCTGTGATATCCAATCTTCGGAGCAGCGCATTATACCATGCTCCCCAAAACTGAATTAAAAATTTTACGGGATATGAGGTTAAATACCAACAGCAAAAACAGCAGCTTATTTCGGTTATTGCCTAACTTGATAACTACGTATCTGCATTTATGGTTGATGAAAATTTTCTTTACTTTTAGCACTCGACTTTCTTGAAACGAGTTCAGCGAACTCCCGTATAACGCGATCAAGAAACTGTTTAGAAAGACTGCGTATTTATATATTTATAAAAAACTGCACCCCCTCACTGACACAACTTTTAATTTACTTTTAAACAACTTTAATAAATCCGGAAATAGGGGAGCCACTGGGATAAGGAGGGCCGCAATTGGCAATATTGGAAAATTAGGGTACGATTTGTCACAGGACGGGGCGGATAGTACGTAGATAAACGGAGCCCGGATCGAAAGGGAAGATTTGTAGCGCTCGGCGAACTTTTGGCTGGGAATTGCCGGCGATTTTTCGGACGGTTCCCCGAGATAAAGGGTGGAAAAGTAATCGCGACTTGGAGAATTGTCGCGGGACCGCAATAAACGATCGTCGAAAGAATGCTTCGAAGGATCCGGCGAGCCCGATAGACACGTCACTCGCTCGGACCAAAGCGAATTCCAGTATTTGCGAATACATATATAGGAATACCTCTCTTCAAAGTACATAGTCGAGAGAATTCTTTTCGTCGCATAATGAACCGGAGCCTCGTTTGCACGCGACTCCGTTCCTCTTCGTTCCGGCTAGTTTATGGAGAATACCTCGCGGCGTGCATTATGTCCTGATCCGGTGCGGTGGGAGCGACTGGGTTGTCCGCGCGACTACTCTCGGTTCCGTCGTCGATAATTCAACGAGCTTTCGTCACGCGCCCCCGGGAACCAGCGTTCCTCCACGCCGAGGTTGGCACGTTGCGAACGCTTTCGGGGACTTCGCGAGACGGCACCGCCGTTCTGGTTAAACTGTTAATTAAGTGGGACGAATTAATTTGTTCGGGAAGTAGGGGCACGCTTACTTGACGTGTTTAGATGGTGATTGGTATGCCATTGTGCGTTGTATGCGCTCCGAGGTGTGTTTAAAGTGATTGTATCGATCGATGTTTTAAAGGGGCAGCGGCGGTTTAGCACTTCGACGTGACGGCTTCAATTACGGCTCTTTTACTTACTGGAAGATTTCGACCCCGTTCAGACACGGCGGAAACCGCGCCGATTATTTATATTGAGTTGTTCGAAAAGTTTCCGCCGATTTTTGGAGTAAATTGAAAACAAAAAAAATTGTACTAAAAATCAAGAGGTGAAATTCTCCCCCTCTGAATTTCATAAATCAGTCGCGCAATGTTCGATCCTTTGCAGCATTGTCTCCGTAAACAGTACATATATGTTTTGCAACTTGAACAACATTCGCGTCTTTTCTGTAGTAAACAAGCATTAAATGCCGAAAATGCAGTTTTTCGTTCTCCATGTTTACATCAGAGTTAGGCATTAACCGATTAAAATTTTAATCGTGATTGATTGATTAATGTGTACGATTACAAAAAGAAATCATCGAAAAATCGACGATTGATTCAATCGATTGATGAAGTTAATCGTCAATCGTTGATTAAAAGAAGAAATCATCGAAAAATCGACGATTGGATCAATCGATTGATGAAGTTAATCGTCAATCGTTGATTAAAAAAGATATCATCGAAAAAAAACATAAAAGCAGTCTCACACAGTAATCATTAATCAATCATCCGATTGACGATTAATAATCGTTAACCGCAATTAACGATTAATAACTATTTAATCGTTAACCGCAATTGACGGCTAAACTAGGAGATTAATTGTTAACTGCGATTAACGATTGAAGTAGAAATTCAGTCGTCAATCGTTGATTAAATTTTTGCCCAACTCTGGTTTACATTGACGCCGAACAAAAACGATTGAACCTATGTTCGTGGTGAATAGATACAAATATTAGCGAAAGCGCCACCTTTCAAAAAATATATAATAATAAAGGTTTATAAAAATAATTAAAAATCGGCGGAGAGACTTTCCGAATAACCCAATATTAGCGTCTTCGTATTCGTTCACACGTGTCCGCGCGATCGAACGAGCCCGTTCCATCTGGTGGATTACGTTCGTTTCAAAGCCCGCGTCAAGGGGATGCAGTAGATAAGGGCAAGGTAAGCAAGAGCGCCGTCGCAAATAGATTCAAAAGTTCCCAGGAAGGGTTTCGAGCGCAACGTCGATGAGCTGGCAATTTTGAGCACCTCCAGTCGCAGAGCGCAGTGGCTCGGTGTGTAGAAGCAGGGGAAGAGTAATTCAGTAAAGGATAAACTGGGCGACGCTAGGGCCGATAAACATCGCGGCGGTTGGACGGGGTGCTCGTCGCGTCGCCTCGCGTCGCCTCGCGCCGCGCAAAAGGATTCCACAAAGTGGATGATAACGGCGTCGTCGAGCTGCGCGCCGCGATAAGATCCTCCCCGGAGAAATGACGCGAAAAACGGGTTATCCTTCGCAATGACGTTATCGTTTCGTCGGAATCTGTCCCTGTGTGCTCTCTCCTCGCCGCCACCCATACGATAATCGTGTCGTTTCGCGTGCAAAACGCACAACTGTGAAATCCCTTCTCGCTACTGGCGTGCCTCTGTGTTTACTCTGCGTGGAATTGAGTCGTTCGCGAACCTAATCGATTAATTCTACCTTTTAACCCTTAGCACTCAAATGGTGACTCCGAGGCGCGATTCACAATTTTTCCCGAACCTATTTCGGGGGAACTGTTGCATTGATTAAGGAAATGGCCGCGGAGACAGATCATTTGAAGTAGCTTGTAATTGAATTCCTCATTTGTCCATTGAAACGGCAGAAAAAGCTGAATAGAACACTTAATCAGTACCAAGACATTTCTCCTGGCCCAGAATATTTTCATTGCGCAGGCTGTCAAGAAATGATACGTAACAGTGAAATTAACACGATTCACTGTTACGTATTATTTCTTGACACTGTTCTATTTAGCCTTTTCTGCCGTTTCAATGGACAAATGAGCAATTCAATTACTAACTACTTCAAATAATCTGTCTCCGCCGCAATTTCCTTGATCAATGCAAACAAATATTCAAACGACAGTGGGGAGTATATATAAATATTTCTTGACGAGTTTGTGTGAACTTGTTTTCCAAGAGCTTCTTCGTGCTCCACTTTGCTAGAATTTAGATATTCATTAATGGATGCTGCATATAATTCAAATATCGTGTGAACTCGGTTGTCTGCTATATTATAGTTTGCAACAGAGTTTCCCCGACAGTGGTAATTTATTGCAATTCTGGTCCCCGGTAGTTCCTGGTAATATTGGAACTATCGAGTGACGCGGTTGTTGCTCGATGTATCTTAAAATATCGTTTGTTCGAGGAGAATTTCTTTAGTGAATGGAAATCTTGTTAGATTAGCAAGAATTTCTACCTGCAGCATGAATAAAAATGGGGTGAAAGCAGCCGCGGGAAAGGAAGAAACGGTGAAATATTCACGCTGTCGCGTGACAGAGTTTCTCGTTGCGTACATACTAAATTCGCGAGGGCGACAGGTTCCGGATCGCTCGAAGCGAATAACAAAGTTGATTCCAGGGGTTTTTCCCTCGTCACTTCAGAGTTTACGATAACTCGAGCAGGGGCCTCCTCGGAACACTCGACAGCTCTCTAAACATCGTTCGAGCCCGAAACTGCAGCAGCAAATTTCGGTTCGAAATATCAATTCGAGGAACCCGCCACAGCCGTTTCCCGGACGTGTAAAACTTCCTCGAAGAAGAAGCCGACCAGTGGAAGTATCGGTGGTGGGTACACGATCGAGATACGAGCCCGTCGTATATTATTTACGATCGGTGAAGGGTCGCGGCGAAAATCGTGGATGAAAATCGGTTTTCCAGCAGCGTGTCCCTCCGATCCCGTGCTCGCTCTCTCTTTCGTTCGACGATCGAGTTTCATCGACACGGGGAAGCGCGGAGGAAGCGGCCTACAAACACTTGTCGACGGTGTAAACAACTTTCCGCTCGGTGTATTTGGCAAGAGCGGTGCGGCGAGCGGGCACGCGTGGACACGGCCTGGTAATTTATTGTTACAAGAATCCTGGATCCGAGAACGCGCGAGAAGCTTGCGCGCTAAGCTCCGCGAGCTCTGGCCAATTCGATTAACCCTTTACCGGTCGGAACTTTTACTGCGAGCGCTGCGATTTAAGCGGGATTTTATCCCGGACAAATTCAAAAGAAAATTAACACGCTACCAGCATTCTGTGTTCCGTTGTTTACCTTCCTCGTTCAAATGTTTTACCAAACGTGACGTACGTATCTCCTTTATACTAGAACAGTGCAGCAGAGGAGAATCAAGGATTTCCACTAAAAAACATCAAAGTTTCGACAAGTGTACTTGTTACGCCGTCATTTCATAAAAGCCGGTTTCGTACTCTAGAGTACCTGTACGTTCAGAAACGTACTTGTGTAAGTACTTCGAAGATACTTATAAGTACCGCTTAGGTTCCTCGAAATAAAAGAATTCGAAGCTACCTCCATCTGGGCTCGAGTCTACTTGAAAGTATTGCTTGCCTTTTTCGGCGTATTCGTGAAACATTCGAAACCAACTAGATTTGAACCTACTTGTAATATACTTATCACGAATTCTGACGACCGATCCGTTCGCTGCTTCAATTTTATGCGGTTCATATTATAATATCTGCTCTACTAAATATATTTATTTAATCACTTACCACGAAAGCGTCTTTATAATTTCAATAATTGTGGGATAAACAATCTGGAACGGGTGGTGGTACGTTCGGTGTTAACTATGTTCAGACATTCCGCAGTGAAAGTTCGACGCAATGACTTAGAAAATTCAACGAAACTTGAACAATAAACTGTGTGCTATTTGATCAAAGATAAAGGTCACAATTTTCTAATGTTTTATCTGTGCCTGCAATAAAAATTTAGAAGGTGCCTTTGGTATATCCAAGTAAGTTTATCGACCCGTTTGCTCCCGCGGAATGAATCGATTTGGCAAACGAGAGCGGCTCCTATATCGCTCGCGGGCATCGATTCTGGTTCTCCTCAGGCCGCGGCGTCGACTTTAAAAGCGGTTTTCTGGCATCGTCGGTGTTTCGAGCGTCGCGACGCCTCGCTTTGCCCATTGTGTCGTGTTCCAGGGGCCAGTGACCCGCGTTTTCGAGCCCCGGGCCAGCTACGTTCGAACGAAAGTATGCAAAACAGCTACGAACTTCACCTTTCTCAAATTACACAACAAAACTTGCGAACCGGACGGGGCTGCTTCCGACTATCGAAGATCATGTTTTCGCCATCGAAAAATTTGAGCTTAAATCGAGTGGTAACGAGGAACCGCGACGAGAAACGTTCGACGGAACGGTCGTCGCCGTAATTTTATCCTGGTTTGCGCGGTTGCACTTTACCCGGTGCACGAACGCCTCCTCTTACCCTCTTCTCTTTTTCAGCCTTTCTATTTCGGTTTCCCGTAGATTACACCGGTAGCGCGGACCCGAACTATTATTAGGCGACGCTGCTCCCTCCTTCTAGATCGTATTATTTGTTTGACCTCGCTTTCGCTTGCGTCTCCATGTTGCACGAGCGCTCTCCTGCTCCCGAGAACAAGCAGCCGCTCGTGAATCAACCGGGTTTATAATATAAAAATCGATCCATGATCCGCTGCGTTCGATCAATGTCTCCGCTACGGTGGAATTTTCAAATTCCGACTGGGACCATTTGTTCTCCGCCGTCGAAACCACCTTCCGCGCCGTTCTCTGAGTCACCGAAACGAACTATGACGAGGCCGTGTAGTCGGTAGTCTTCCATTTTGATATACAGGCTGTCCCAAAATTGTAGGATTACTCGAAACTGGTGTTTTCTCGGTAATAGTGGATATCGATATCAGCTACGCAATTTTGTTGCACTTTGTTTTCTTTCTGATGCATCGACAAATGGAGAATGATGGTTCGATTGATTCCTGGCGAGCTTTTAGCGCTTTTACAGCTGGCTGGCAGAAGAAAATCAGTTTTCAAGTTCCGCTGTTCTAAAGGTGAAGCTTCGCCTCTTTACAACCCAATAATCCTCGAGCTAAAGGAGATCTAGAAGATGTAAAGATATGAATCTAATTAAAGACACCATTAAATCCTGATGAATAATTGTTTCTGTCACAAAGAGAGCTAATGAAAGAATATAAAAGTCAAGAATAAGTGCATGACAATTGTAGAGTGATACTCAAATGGAAAAGTGATATTACGAGAAACTCTAATTTCTATCTGGGTCGGAGCGATACATGTTTCAAGACATTTCTTTTTCAGGACAACCCGTATAAGCTCCTGCAAACCACTATAATTGGGATTGTCTTTTAGATTTCGAGCGACAATTCACTGCAGTGATGCGAGGGTACGGGTAGTGTCACTCGAACAAACTGATTTAATTATAGCTCGTACGTCTCTCGGTTCTTTCTCTTCTAATTCCGTTCTTATCGGAATTGTCACGCTCTTGTTTACCTCTACGGTCTACTTTTTCCCCGTATTGCTCTTCGGTTACCTGTGTTAGCCGATACTTGTTCTAATTGTTATTTTTTCCCAGAGTGGGGGAGAGAGAGAGAGAGAGAGAGAGAGAGAGAGAGAGAGAGAGAGAGAGAGAGAGACAAAAAGAGGTATCCGCTTACTGTGGCAATGTTTTCTCACACGTCCGGAGGATTCTTTGCCACTCATTCGCTCCCTCGCCTCGTGGCTTGAAAGTTTGAAGCGATGAGTTTATTTTATTCAAAATTCTCTTGGAATCAACCAATATAACGACGAAGTGCTTGATGTTAATCCTTTGCAGTCGGAGCTATTTTAACTCGAAAATTAAACATTTCTTCCGATTTAGAATACCTCATACAATACTTAAATATTTAATAATTGATTAGATATATAAGTTTTTTTGGATAGATTAGTTTAATTTTAATGTGGTGAGTACACCTCTGTGTTGAATGCAATTTTATTTATTTTCAAAGCAATTTTGCTTTTAATCTATCCACTTACTCCATTTTACAGAATGCGTTTGTAATGTTGACTACACTTTTATTCGGCTTTGGGAAAGTATGGAAACACAGCAACAAATGTTTACTAATTTTTACTTCGCTAATTGAAAAGAAACGAGGTGTTTTCTAGTGGTGCTAACAGTTGGAAAAGCTCATTTCGAAGAACAATCGAAAAACCTGACAACGAAAAAAGCTTGACCGATCCTTGTGTCCCCTCGCCCACGCCCCTCCGTTTCTCTCGATCCTTCGAACGATTAATCACCTTTTGCTTACCTTCCCGAGGAAAACACCTGGCCGATCATCAGTCTGCTTGTTCGCTTGTAGCACGCAACAGCTATCGCTTGTCAGTAGAGAAAACAAATGATCGAGAGCAGAACCGAGTCCGGCAAATAATCATTTTCGCGAAACTGTCTGGCAGGATGAAATCGTCGGGTTCCTAGAAAAGTACGGACGCTAAATAACCACCATGAAAAGCATATTAGCAGTGTCCAGATCTTGTACGGTTTACTGTGACTATGAAATCTCCGGCGAAATTGCTGTGCGAGTACTCTATGGTTTATCCTCGACGCTATAATAAAGCTGGGAATATTTTTCTGCTTTAACGAGGCATAGTTCACCGAGTTGGCGAGGGTTTAGAGACTTTATGTTCCGAGTGAACGATCTAGGTCTTCTTTGTACGTTTCGTAAGTGTTTCGAGTATTTCATATTTTATCTACAATAGTTAAGAGGTGACGATTCGACCACGGGAACAATAGCGATCTCCGCCAACGAACACTAGAACCCCATCCCTCGGTTTCTATCAGCCCTGTCGATGCCTCCCCGTGACCTCGAACTATCCAGATCGTAAACAGCTCGTGAAATGCTCTAGCTCTGGGGGAAGCATTAGCGAGAGTGTTAAGCTAAATAAACACTACGGGGCCGAGTGGCGTTGGAGGGGTTGGGGGGGAGGAGACGGCGACTGCGTTTACAATGGTAACGAGTGGCAGGAACACGGGGTGGGCGGATGGTAGCTCGAGTGTCTCGCGACTAAACTCCTTAACTGACGGTTTTCGGTACTGGGGATAATTCGACCTGGCCCGCAATCGAGTGCTTGCACACTGTCGGCCGACCGTTTGTTCATGCACCGATTGTTGTTTCACTCACTGCGTTCTGCGTTACTCTCGATTTCTGCCTCCGCGAACGTGTCTTTCACGAACCTGCCGATCAAGGTGTCTAACAAGTTCATATCCCCCCGATGTCGTGTATTCACAATTCTTCAATCCTGGATTAGGAAGTTGTTCATATTGCGATGGGTTTAGATGAATCAATTTTTAGTGGGACTTATGTAAAGAAACATAATATACTATCCTTCCCTCATTCGATATTTCTGACACTTATTTCTGGCAAAGGGTTAAAGAAATGCAGTTAACTTCAACAGATCCAATACTATAAATATCGTCGATGCACTGATGCGTACTTAAATTCCTCCCGTAAATTCCATTGAAATTGCGCTATCAACTAGCGACGCCATCCCGGGCGTCTCAGTTCTTTAATGAAGCGATAATTGGTTTCCTTTTGTCCGTCTCGTCGTGAGCCGCATCGTCTCGTCTCGTCTTGTCGCGCCGTGTTAGACGCTTTTCTCGCGAGGAACTTATTACATTGTACGGCTCCTCCGTCGGGCTTCTTTTCCCGCGGCTTCTTTGTCCCCCCGGATAACCTCGTTTCTTATGAATTAATCTTGACATCGCCCGGGAACTTGCTCTCTTACGTCGGCAGACGTCGAGCTTCCACGCGGACGCTAGGCGAACGTAGAAGTTTAATGAGGATACGCTCAGGAAAACCCGTCAGGGGGAAAGAATATCCCTTCCCTTGCTCCCTTTCACCCTTCATCCCTATACTCCTCACATCCTCCCCCGCCTCTACTACCCGTACGAATTCGGAAGGAAATCGCTCGAAAGGCTCACGGTGCATTAGCCAATGTCGAAGCTGACTTACGAGGGACCCTGCGTCGTTGCTCACCTGCCAATGTGGAGACCCGGTTCTTCGTGGTTAATGATCTATACGAAGATACACGGGACTGTCATTAATTGCTCCACATCGGACCGTAGAATCTATTTCACCTGGCTAATACTGACTACCAAATGTTCGCTTTTCCGGATCTTCGAAGAGAATCCACACAGCAAACGCGAATAAATAAATTGACTGATATCTCAGAACTTAAAAAAGAGAATAGATGCAAAGACGTCGTTCAGATACAGCGGAAAACGCGCGTTTTCGATAGCGCGGACACGTGTGAATGAATACGAACACGCTAATGTAAATAAGATCCGCGCGGTTTCCGGCGTGTCTGAACGGGCTCTAAAAATCCGACTTTGCCGAATATCGTGGCTCTTTGTTCAGCATCCGGCAGACAACTGCGTCTTTGCAACGAGATCGCTCCAGTTAGTTTTAACAATGCGTTCCTTTCTGGCAGACGGCTCTCGGAGTCGCCCTTATCGTTTAACCGTCGCATTTCCCGGGAACTCGGGACCCGGTCTAGGCGATCGTGTCTCTTCCTAGGGGTAGTTTCCGGCAGCAGGGTGCGTGCCTCCGCCAGTAATCACGTGCACGAACTAATTTCTCCGGTACACGCTTCGTGCGGCCGGCTTCGAAGCGCGACGCCCGGAAACGTGCTAAGAAACTCTTATGTCCGGCGCCCTGGCTCCTGATCTACGAGCCTTCCCTTCCCTTGCTGTCTGCGAGGAGCAGCGTCCCCTGCGGTTATTGAAAACCCGCAGAGAGACCACGACCACTAACTCAACGCTGCGATCGTTGTTTCTCGTTGTTTCCGCACATCGGTCCAGACAACACCGAAAAACTTGCGGTAGTGTTACCAACCAATCAGATTTTACTACAGTTTATTTAAAACCTTTCTGTATTTAACATGTTTGCACAAATTCTCATTATAAGACTATATATTAATATATTAGCGAGTAAACAATGGACATTCAGAGAAATTTTGTAATATTTTTTAGAGGAACATTAACAAATGCACAAGGGTTAAGAGTACAGATATAGTGGTGAACATCGCGGCACAAAATCGAACCAATGTAATTAAAGGCGACTGTATATAGAGTGATTCTAGGAACTGGGACAAGTTACTGCTCTTTTTTAAGTAACAACTATAAAGGAAATATAGAGGAAAAAATAACCTCACCGCTCCACTATATTCTCGTACTAACAGTAGACAGCGGCTTTGTATACAATGTTTCCTTCATTAAATGCACCATTCTTGGTCTGTCCAAATCTATGGATAAATCATTCCCGCGTGTTTCTCGGAAATTGCGTAAGTGGGTGAAGTCGCGGTTCGCGGATCGCGAGCGCGACGAGCATTTCAGTTTGGCGAGTGTGGAGCCGGGCAAATCGCGCGAGCAGCGAGACACAACCGCTGCGAATCGATGCGTAAACTGTCGACGATCAAAGGCCGAGCGATCGTTTCGCCGTGGGTTCCTTTGTGCGACAGCCGAGTCGCCAACAACGACGCAAAGTGCACTCGACTAAAGTGGACGCGGATGGCTGGTCGAGACGAAATTAACGAGCCAGGATCCGTGGAGGTCCTGAGACGGGTCTGGGGTAGAGGAACGAACGGGTCGAGGCTGCGAGTAATGGCGCGTCTGATCCCAGCTAGCAAGAACGAGAGAGAGGGGGGTCGTCTGTTCGATTCGAAATTTATGCCAGCTCGTGAATAGAACCCGGCGCTTTGCTAAAACTCTGTCGCATCGTGCCCGGTTCGCGTTAGTTCTTTCACTTATCGCTCCACCCTCTTCGGAGAAGGTCGTTCGGCAACTTTGCCCGTCTCCTTTGAGCAGAATTCGGCCGATAAAAATTCTCTCTCCTGCCCCATCAAGGACGCGTGCATCGATTTTCACGTCGTCGGAGTCGTCGCGAAATTAACGCGCTAATTATTCCAGCCTCGTGAAGCGGATCGATCAACGAGCTGTTCATGTTACACAGACGTTACTTGGAACGTCTCTCTGACTCTCTCCCTCTCTTCCTATTTCGCGAAACTCGCGATTAATTAGAGACGAACGGCCTACATTTTTCCTTTCAGCGACGCTTTTAATCAGCCGGAAGATCCGGGGCCCTTTCGCGGAACACGCTTTGTAATATTTCATGAAATTTCGCGCAACTGCGCACGTGCTTCTGGCAGCCGTTGTTCAACGAGAAATCTAGATGCGTCGGGTCAAATTGCCTTTCTTAGGCATTTTAATTCGCCTATAATTCCAGCGCAAAATATAATGCCTATTTTGTCATTTTTACGAGGCAGTCAGTGTTAGGCAGTTGTAATGGGTTTAGGATTGAATCATTTCCGAAGAAGAGAGAAAAGAGAGAAGCGTGCGAGGAGTAGCCGACGGTGACGAAATAACAAATTACATTCCTGCGGAAACACCGGAGCAAGACGGATTCCCGTCTCTACTCTCGGCGAGCAATCCCCAATCTCGGATAAGCGGAAATCGCGGGGGTGAATGTTTTGCTTGAGCATAGATTACTAAGTCCACCGTGTTCGGGTATCTACGCGCAAAATTTCCGCGCCGAGTCTTCCACGCGTCGCGCGAGCAAGTGGTAACGGTCTTGCTTTGGTCAGACGCGTGCGGATCCGACAGTAGATCCGACAATTTGCGATTGTATCACAGAAATTGCCAGTCGGGAACACGCGTTCTCGGTCGCATACTCTTCCCAGTTTCGCAGCCTTGGATGAAAATCTAAAAAATCTAATAAATCGCGGAAAGCCGATATAGGGTCGCGTGTATCCCCGCGCGTCAATGCGCCTAAGTAGCTTGAAAAAGTTCGAGGCAGTCTTTTCATCGCACCCGGCCATCTATCTTCCTCGTGGTGTATACATCTCGCGGACTGTACCACGCTACGCACTTTATCAGCCGGTTTCTTCCGTCGAGATAGCTCCGGAAGAACGCACGACGCCGTGCCGCTGCGCTGTTGCTGGCTTATGGCTAGACTGATTTTCTGCATTTGTTACCGAGACGAGGGGAAACGAGAACCGGTGAGGATTTTACAGAATTTTAATGACACTGTTACAGAGAATTCATTCCGACACAGTGGCGAACATGAAAAATAAAATCATTCGAAAGTGTGTACCACTTATGGCCAAAGAAAACTATCGTTACAATAAATATATTCTCTTTTCTTCTCTTTCTTTTTTTTGCTAGAAGCTTTCGCACGAGAGATAGTTTTCGCTTGGGTCAGTATTAGTACACTTTAAAAATTGCCAGCTTTTTCTCTCCATGATTTTCATGCACACATTCCGGAATTTAATCGCGCCACTAAAAAGATAAAAAATAATACACCGGGGGATCATTTTTACTTAAATTAGTCATATTTAAAAATGTATTGTGACCCGAAAAAAAACTTCAGCGGGGAGGGGAGAAAGTTTAAACGGGGATCATGGTAAATATATTTCCTCTTTTCTCGTTTTTCAATGCACATTTTTACGCGAGAAAACGTTTGCATATTTCGCAGCGAGCATTATTTAATGCGTCGACTGTCGACCCAGCAACCGCGAAAATTTCACGGAACCTAAGTAATTCATTTGATGAAACGGAGAGAACCGGGAAGTTATGATTTATTACAGTGGTTATCCAATTATAGTTGGATGAAAACAAAGTGTTCTGAATGCGAGGGGAATCGTACGTTTCTGTTAAAACATTTCCAACGGGCACTTTCCATACAAGCATAATGATTTTATAACTGGTGTCGTTTCCAACAGAAGCATCTTTTACGATAATCCTTCAGTGAATCTTGTGTCGAGAAGCTTTTCACCTAACCTACAAGTCAGTATACATTGTTCAGGTATTTTTTCAGGTTTCAGGTATACATTGTCCTGTTTCCCAATCATTTTCAAGCAAAATGAGCACAGTTTTTATTTACAGGCAAAATTACCTGCTTATTAACCCTCCGTATACTTCGCCGGAGTCTATTTTGACCGGGAACATCCAAATTGTCATTACTCACTCGATTTGTGGCAATTAAACTAACTGAAAGCTGTTTCATTGAGATTATCATAAGACTAATGTGTCTACACGAGATATCATCAAAAGTAGATTTTTAAAAATGATTAATAAGGGCTGTGAATGTTCCCAAGCATTGCCAATTATATAGCTATAAAAATCGTCCGTTGTCCGAGGGTTAAAATATGACAGAACTTTCCCTCCAACCTAATAAATAAATTCCAGGTGAGAGGACGGGCACGCGTCGCGAGCGATTGAAAATTGCATTCGGTGTAGCCGAGGCGTTTGGCTAGCGAGATGCTAAAACTGCTCGAGACAGAAAGCGTGTTTCGGATGGAAAAAAGAGTCCCGCGCAGCGAAAAGAAGGGGCGTTTCCTCGTTTTTCGGCGGATCGCTCTCGACGCCTGTCGCTCGCGCGAAACTTCTCTGTTTCCCCGCCCATCCTGTTCGGTGTGAACGCGCCCTGAAAGCTGGAAACGCGCACGAGACGCGCCTTTTCCTATTCTTTGCCCGACCACGTTTAAATTAGAAATACCTTAGCGGCAGCTTGCTGCTGGCCGAGACGACGCCGCACCGCAGCAACACTGTTGCAAGAAAGTCGCGTCTCGGCAACTCCACGCTGAAACCCGACACCATGATTCTATAGAGCAACTTCTCCGAGAACGTTCCGCCTTCGACGATGTTCGCAGAAGCTTGCGAGACGTTGCTTTGGCGTCGTCGGTCCTCCGGGGAAGTGCGCTTTCCAAGATCTTAGTATCTACTTACTCTTCGCCGACGCTGGATATCGATTGTCTGCGATTATCAGATTTTTTCAGACCTTTCAACCCTTCGGCGACGACTATGCGTTGTCAATAGACTGCGGAACTTTATGCATTTAGGAAAAAATTGGTTGGGTGAAATATCAAACAGTAAGAGATCACAAAAATTTAAGAGCATTGCAATATTGTTCTTAATGTAACAAAGTCATTAGGAGATAAAATAAATTTTTGTTTCACTTCTGTTTCTCACGATCAATGCAGAACATTTTCATTTTGCATAAAGATCCGCATTTACTTCTTCATCGTGTTAAAGACGCTAAACGAAATCAACAGATAAAATCCGCAATAAAGATGACTGCGATTCGAAGCAGTACAAGAGTATGGATCAAAAAAAAGAACTTTCTTGAAAGTTTGTTAACAGAAATCGAACAATGCCAAAATTCGTCTATTCCAAGATTCGCAACCATAATTCCTGGATTTTTTGGGATCGATACACCGACCTCCCGTTCGACAATGCCCATAATATCGATTTTCTATTGAGTCGATTTTCCGAACGCGGCGCGGGCTTGATTAAACATTAAAGAATCGCCGTTGAACCGGCGCGGCGGTGCCGCGGCGCAGAGAGTTCATTACTTTCCGAGCACATTTCGGGTAATTATGTCGGCGAGCGAGTTTAATTCCATTAACCTACGAAATTCGACCAGGCTCGTTTCATTCGGATAATAAATTAATATCTCTGATAGCCGAAATATCCCGTCGAAATATAATAACGCATTGTCGCGATATTTTGGCTGGCCTGGTGGAGTGCGTGTCGGCGAATCGGGTCGGGGATTAACGATAGACCCACGGAATACTATTTTATGTTGCACTATAAAAGTGGCGGTGCCGTGTTTGCAGGGAATTACGGGAATTTTGGTCTCGGTTAGTAATACGTCCATGGAAATTCCGAGGAATAATTCCCATTGAACGGGTAATTTCATCTTTATCGTCCCGATAATTGCGAACTAAAATCATCATTAGCTCCTATGACTTCCAATGAAGGCAAATGATTTGTATTCCCCATACCGAACCGCAGTCTAGTAAAAATCTGTTTAAACTTAAGAGCACGGTGAAAACGACGCACAGTGGTCCTTCTCCAATTTCCATTATTCAATTCAACAATACAGGGTGTCTCAGCTGAAGGAGGCCACACAAATATCTCCTTTATTTTTAATGGCACAAAAAGAATATTTATGGCATAATTTAAATGGTATCGAAGGAGGAATATTTTTTTTATTCCATCTTGTTAATGACTTAAGAATATTCAAATGTATTTTTTCAGCCGCTATAAGATGGAATAAAAAAAAAATAAGTTCTCCCGATAAAAAAATAACGATGACCTTGAAAGAACTATGAAAAAATAACCGGCCGAAAGAAATTGTTCAACTATGACATTCCTCCTTCGATACCATTTAAATTGTGCGATAAATATTTTTTGTTTCATTAAAAACAAGGGAGATATTTAGGTGGCTTCCTTCAGCTGAGACACCCTGCATATTGCTTTTCATTTAAAAACGTACTAAGAAATGTTTTTAAAATACTTAAAAAAATAAAAAATTATATTATATGTGATTTGAAAACGTTTTCAGGGACCACTGTGCGACGGTGAAGGATTTCAACGAACTTATAAAGTAAAATTAGTATGATATAATTTGCAAAATTGTTTATCCGAGCAGAATTCATCTGGGAAACGCAGTACCTTCGAGATGAATCTAAAGCAAACCAGCCAATGAAAAATGGCCCACGACTCGCGTCGACAAACAGTGCCGGCATTTAGAGCGCCGATGCGACAGAGCCATTAAATTAGCCGTGGAAAAAGAAACACGGAAGCGTGGGTCTCAAACACGATGGCTACCCAGTCCTCCCTGAAATTACTGGCAGAATCGAAGGTAAATTGCGTCTGCTCATTCATTGCGCAAGGAGGAGGACCGTGCAGTAAAGCGAAGGGGAGTTCTTGTTTGCCTTCTTCTCTCGGTGTGCTGTGCCAGCCCGGCTCGGCCCGGCAGTCTAATATCTGTGTGTAGGTAGCAGTACCGTCGCGAATATCGAGCAGTATCGATAGATACATTGCCCTCGTAACGTTCCTCGGCAAACCGTTTCCTTTAATAATATAATCTACCTTCTTGCTGCGCTGCCTGCTGCTGGCAATTCACGGAAATTATTACAGAAAACATCGTCTTAACGATCTGTAACGGACGCCGCCTTCTTCTTCTTCTTCATTCAAACTCCTTGTTTCAAGCGTCCTCGGGTTCGTTCGTCAATTTATTTCGTCCCGGGCAATTGGTCTAGGAGCGATTCGTCTAGACGCGCGTCGTCTATCTGGGAGTTTTGCTGGGACCAAGAGACGTCGCGCGCGTTTCTGGGAAGAAGCCTGAATTTTAATGTCTGGTTCGGGCGTATCGAGCGGGTCTGACTTGTCGCATTAGGGGACGAGGTTTCGCGTATTCTCCGGCTCGTCAAAGGAGCCACAGCCCGGAGCGATTCGCGTCGCATCGCGTCCCGGAATCTGCGAAGCGTCGCGCGAAGATATTCGGGGTAACGTCCCCGGGCTTGGGAAATCGAAAAGAATGGATTCCCGGGTGGTATGCCCCTGGCGAGGAATATATTCAACCAGATAAGTCCGCTCACTCGATAAGGACGCGTTTTTGAAATTGTAATCGGCGATTCGCGCCATCGTCCCTTCCCTATTTATGTAATGTGAAGTAAAAGAGAGGAAACAGATACGAGTAAAAATTGACTCTGAAACTTTGCAGTGGAGGTTACAGAGTTCGACTCGATGTTTGAAAGCAGATAGACAGTAAGGTTATTACACTATGCAAAATATACATATCGAGAAGCTCGCAATCCAGGTGAATAGTATAATACGACGGCATTCTCCAGGGCAAACCAACTACGGAATCGCGTATTATTGGCGGGGCTCGCAACGTTCTCGGGTATGGAAGATGGGCTCGGGACGTATGTTTCGAAAATTGGACCGGTTCGGAAGTTCGCGAGCTCCTCTCCGATCGATCGTGGTCTCTCTGGCTGGGAATGGGACCCAGGGAACTGCGAAGTTGGCCTCGCCGAATCACGTTCTAGATTTCGGAAGTTCGTCCCGCGAAGGGAAAGTTCCACAGGATGTATCGGAGTCGGTGAAATTCGGGGCTGATCCGTCGGGTTCGAACAAAGAAGATCAGGATCTATCGAACGAGGAGGGACGAACGAGAAAGCGAGACTCGATTCCGTCAACGAAGCTCGATTCCGTCGACGGAAGGTCTCGTCCGTCACTGCCGCGTCGGTGTTGTTAAACCGCGCTGAGTCGACGGATAAGTGGCTCTCGCAATGTTTGGTTCCCTGCGCTCGGAAGTAACGCTTTAACAGGGAGGCGGGCGCGAAGCGGCGGCGGCGGCGGCTGCTGCGACTGTGTCTCAGACTACGATGAGAAACAATACGCCGTTGACGGAACGAACGAACGTCTACGATCCTTGCTGCGGGAAATACGAGAGGCTGGATCGCGTTTCGGAACACGAGGCAAGGCGACGACGGGCAATCGCGTGTCAACGGGACGGTGTAACGAGAGTTTACGTCGAGTAAAACTATGGGAGACTCGAGAGAAACGGTACCCTTGCCATGGGAACAGGGTAGAGGTGAATGGAGAGGTTTAAAAGTTCCGTGATCTTCAACATAGTTAGAACCCTCTCTCGTATCGTAGTGTATGACTGACACCATTTTTTTCATTGAACTTGGAAATCGGTTTTTACTACAATCAAATAAAGATTTCATTGAGCTCTGCTAGGTGTGAGAATATTACAAAAATTATTGTTACGATAAACCTAACTTACCGCAGTAAGTTGTTTCGATTTCGTGATTTTTCTGAGCATTGGCGTGACACTCGACATACGACACAGCAGCCTAGTATTCCACGAGAGGACACATCGAGCATTGATCGGACTCGACAGAGTTCGGAAGGGTTGTTCGGTTTATGTCGCAGGGCGTGCTAGTTTCCAATGAAACGAGTGGCAAAATTAGAGGGCAACGTCTCGGTAGCGGAGTTAGACAGGCGCAGACCTCTCGAGGAATTAGGAAAGCAGGAAGAGGATGGTGAAAGCGGGAAGGGGGATGAAGGGAAGGGGAAGAGAAGCCACGGGGCGCGCGAAGTCTGCTGGGTCTCCGGTAACGCGAAGTGGCACCCTCTAAACTCGAAAACGCAAAAGAGGCTCGAGGGAAGGGCTGGATGCAGGAGAGAGAGGGAGAGTGAGGGGTTCTCCGCGTATCGGTGAAGAGGAGGTCATGAGAGGAGAGGAGAGAAGAGAGAAGATGCGGTGGCAAGAAGCAGACGCGCTGGGATACGCGATGGAAAGAGAACCTGAGGAGAAAGAGGAGGAGGTTCGGGGGAGGGGTGGAGGACCGAGTGTTTGCCTAGCCGGGGCACGAACCCCGTAAATAGAATCCCATTAAAGCCTTGACGCGTTGCCGCCCGTCCTTCTCTCCTACAGATATACGAGAACGTACGTGTACGAGAAGAGTGGAATGGGGAGACGAGCAGAGGAGGAAAACCGGTGTGGATCTCAGGCACCTGCACACAGTTTGGTCTCGGTAGAGAGAGAGAGAGAAAGAGGGTGAAGGGGTGTGGAGGAGTCCGAGGGAAGAAGCGTCGCGGCCGAATAATACCAGCCACCTTCAGGAGGAAAGCCCGATGGAATCAAGAGTGCCACGGCAAGCTCGTCCCCTATCCTACAAGCTCCCTACGATTCTCTTCTCGAATCGTTCTTGCTCTCGCGGTAGATTTCGGGGGTGAGACCAGCTCTCGCTGAAGCGTTCTCAATTCGCCTGAACCTGACGGCCGAGAAAATTGCCCTTGGAGGCTGTGTTTTGGCACCGGGAGCCAACATACCACGGCTACCTTCGACATTCTATAAGAATAGGGCTATAGACGATCTTCTATTGATGGATCACTCTGCGATTCTTTATGATGTAGAGGACACTTACAAGATGGGGATTGTAATATAGGAGATTGTCTTGGGTCAGAGGAAATTCAGCAACAATCGAAGCCACGCCCATTTAGAGCACTTTTCACGATGGGGGGTGAAAACTATATAAACCACAAATAAACTCCTGCTTGGTTCCTCTGTCCTGTAATTAATGCAAAAAATTTTCATTTTGCAGAAAGATTCACAGTGTATTGATTAGTGTCCAGGACGGGAATGGCAATCGAAACGATCGGGAACTCGGTGCAAGCGAGTTCTTCCCGGACGGGACGCAAGTTGCGACAACCGGCCGCGCGTTAGGAACTCGACGTCTCCAGATCGATCGATCAATTTCCAACTACGTGGATGCACGACGTCCAAGCCAGGGAATCCTTCGGGAATCGTCGTGTGTAACGGGGAAACTCTCGAAGGAAGCGGCAAAAGGGATGAGCGGCTGGAATCCTCCTGCTTGGTAAGAGGGTCGGGGACGGGCGTGCGCGCGGAGAAAATGCGGGAAATAGATCGCTAAACAAATAGGAACGGGAAGAGACAGATTGAAAGGACGAAGAAATTGATGTGCGAGGGAGGCGGAAATGGGGACGGAGGTCTCTGAATGGAGTGCTCGATTGGCGAGCCTCTGCCGGGGCCGACCAAAGTTAAGAATAGAGCGAGACCCTCGCGTTTTTAGAAACTCCAGGTTCTTTTCGGTTGCCGAGGAAACTGGATCTTGAAGTTCGGATACGCGGGAAAAGTGGGAGCATCCTGTTAGTCGTGATAGAAAGATGCATACCAGAAAGAAGAAGGTTCTGGGCGTTGTAGAAAAGTGTCTCGTTTGCTCTATCTGTGTGCGGAAGGCACCGAGTGGGCGTGGCATAGTGGCTCCCGACTTACGTGGCTGCCAGAACAGCGCCATATAGAGAACACTATTTCTTCATGAAATGTACACTAGTTCGAAACAAACTATGTTGGAATATCAGCAAACAAGTCGGAGGAATTACCGGGTACCGAGAAGGAGGTTGTTTTTTCCCGTTGTTGTCATATAGTCGACGCACCAGGCGCCATCCGATGTCACGTTCACCGTCGACGTCGTGTCTCCGACGGAAGCGACGTAATTACGCATTAAAGAGGCCGTAGCTCGATCAAAAATTCCAGAGCCCTGCGGCGGACGCGTGCCGGGAATAACATTCGCCCGGGAACAACAGGAAACGTCGAATATTTCCCGGCGACGTAGCACCGAGATAGGCTTCATTGGTCCAGGAAGGCGATCTCGCGCGCGAAGGAGGACGCGAGTAAAAGCGTCCGGGAGGTTCTCGTGGGTGCTCGTGGTTGAATTCATTCAATAATGCACGGCCCGTTACCGGGGCTAATATTTCAAGGCGAAACGCGCTGCCCTCGAGCAGCCCCGAGAATTCCTTATTACGTATTAAACGAGACATCGCCAAATGAACGCAACTTCTCGTGATAATTTCATTGGACGTCCCCGTTTGATGCATATGCTCTAATGTACAGCCAGAACCACGACGAATTATTAATCGCCTCACGCCCTTTGTAATCCGTACTCGAGACAGCGGAATTTATTCGCGGACCACCCTGCCGAGGACTGAGATGGAACACGGCTCACCTCTTCGGCCAACAGCCACTTGTTTTCTTCAATTATTATGTTGCTGCGCTTAGCCGAGAGCTAATTAATAAAACGTCTTTATCGCGATTCCTCATGGGCTCGAGCGCCCGCGGGCTTAAATGCAGTTGCGCGATCTTTGTATATAGTCGCTTTTGCTGGCTCTACGACTGCGAAATTCGTCCGGGGAGAACTCCGTTTCTCTGAGCAAGTGTTGTAGAAAAGGTCAGACATCATAATCAAGTTGGCAAGAATGCTGAGAAGCTCTGATCCCTTTTGGAACAATGATAAACGCGCGTGTGTACGTTTAGCTTCTCTTTCCTAATGGAAATTAGTCTGAGTGGAAAGAATTTTCTATACAGATCATATGGAACATTTTATGTCTCCAACATAAATAAATCTTTATTCGATAAAACAACTATTTTATTTGAAGAATAGGCTGACCAAAACATGATTGGCATCTCTGTCAATATACAAACAGCCCAAGAAAGGCCCTAAGAACACAATAGAATATCTCCCCTTTCTTTGATTCGTACAACTCTCTCTCTCTCTCTCTCTCTCTCTCTCTCTCTCTCTCTCTCTCTCTCTTCTCCCATCTCGAACGATTTATTCCAGAGGACCAACCTAATAGGTCTTCAAGACATAAATCAAGGACTATACCAATTTCGTCCCCGGTTACGGGACAAGCATAACCGGGTGGTCCAGACATCACAAAGAACCCAGAACAACGAACCCTAATAAATGCACATAAATTCGAAATCGAGGGAGAACGCTACTATGATCTCTTTCCTTTCCGAAACATGTAGAGCCAGCCACCAGGCTTAAAACTGTCGCGTAGGAAGTAGAATAGGATCCGTGTTCGATTCGGAACCGGACACTGCGAACGAAATCTGCTGTTCGAATCGCGAAAATCGGCGGCAGGCTGGAACAGCGTGGATCCGACTTAAAATTCCGAAAACGAAGGCGATTCTCGGGGAACGGAGAAAAGGCAGCCGGTATAATCCGGCAGTGAACCGAGTTGGGAAACGGCGAGGTCGGTCGTTTGCTCGGCTAACGTAAGCTTTTATCCGTTATTCTCTCGCGTTGCTTTGCTCGATCGGCCGCTCGAGATTCGAGGCATCGGTTCCCCGAGACGGGAAGACCTTCGACGAGGCCGCGTATGGGCCAAACAGTTCGGGAATGGAACAGCCGGCAAGAAATCCGACGCTGCTAGTGCCAAATCGAGTACGATCGATCGTTTTATACCACTACACTCACGCGGTTCTTGTTCGACGTCTATCGCCCCCGCAATTTGGGAAAAATCCAAATTCTATACTGTACCTCAAACTTCGTGATCGGATTGCCAACGGTATTCACAAACTTTCCGATTGCTGTTGGGAACGAGATCAGCTTGCGGAGGCTGTTCTTTAACGAGATTTGGTTACATGGGATTTTATACGGTTCTCCGACTGGACTTATGACTGTTCTTCAACTGTATAGAATCCATACTTTAACTTCATTCTTTCATAGCATCTTATAGAATTCACGAAATCCAGTCTTCAACTAGATTCATTATAGAATTTTTAGAATTCACGAAATCCAGTCTTCAACTAGATTCATTATAGAATTTTTAGAATTCATAGAGTTTACGGTGAATTTGTTGAAGATTAAGTTGGGAGTGACATACATTATCTATCGGGAAAGTTTAAGATTGAGGAAAAAGCGAACGGTTAACAGAGCGGACTGTCGTGTCGCGAGCTGTCGGAGACAAAGCGGGGACTTCGGAGTTTCGAGTTTTCTAAGGACAATGATGTGCAAGGAACCGTGAGCCGAATCCGGAGGGATCCGCTCGAAATTCTGCTTCGGGAACGACCCCTTCTCGCTCGAGCGGTTTGCTCTCGCAAGAATTCCAGCTTGTTGCTGGAATCGAGGCAGATTTTCTTCGACCACCATAGTGTAAGCAAGGATACATGTACAAGAGTTCGAATTTGGTGCGTTCTTTTTGGGACAATTTCTGCTGGAATGCTGATTTCTTCTTTGATCAAATTTGACCTGGACCATTCGAGAGTTAAGCAATTTTATACTTTCATTTATACTGTATCGATTTGCTACTATAATTAGATCAATGAATGGAGTATAATAATAGTGAGGCGGTGATTTATATTATCGGTCCTTAATTAAAAATTTAATATGTAGGACACGAGTGTGACAGCAGTAAATATATCCTGCTTGAGGATTTGAAACGGAATCGTATGACGTGTATCAATTTGGTCAATTGTGATCAACAAAAGGTTAAGATTAATTGACCTTTGAAATATGTAGAAATAAACCTCATTCTCTCAATGTTTAATACAACACATAAAATTTCATAGCTAACTCAGACTTGCCATTTCGATATTCTTGTCAGTCATCTTCCCATTAATTTCTCATACATGTAACCCCTAAATTTTCAAGCCTAATTCAGACATTCTGTCTCCTCAGTTCCTTTAATATCTAATAAAATATCTGAAATTTAATATCTAATACAATATCCGAAATTCAATATCTAATTCAACATTCTTCTGTACCTTAATTCTCTTAATTTCTAATGCAACGTTTCAAGTGTCATACTTGATTAGAAAATTCCACAGCAAACTCAACTCCCACAAATTCCAACATTTAAACTTCCACATCTAAGTCAGATAAACTAGAGAACTTTTCCAACAACGAAATATGCGTTCACAGTGATCAAATGAAAAAACCGGCAGTTAGCGGGACTCATCAACAAGTCCAGCCGGCTGACAGAAAGTCATCGGCCCGGCAGTGATTCACAAAGGGCCGAACGTGTTAAGAATGATTAGATTGCAACTACCTCTACGGTGCATATGTTTGCCAGAGGGCCGCGAAATTCGGCGCTCGTCACGATTGTCCGTGCTGAATCGCGATTGGCGAACGCGCCGCGATCACCAAGCAATTAGAGGCCACGCCGAGGGAATGCCGATCATCGGGATTTGTCGCGCGAAAACCTTCCGCGTCAGGATCATTAACTGTCATTAGCCGGCGCGGCGCGGCATTCGTATTCCGGGGGTCGCGCCCACGGGCCGCAACGAGTGCTCGATCGACGATTGCACCGTCGAGAATATTCATTAAGGGTCGCGCGGTGCATCGCGGTACATCCCGTTGCAGATCGTCGCAGTGCGTTGCAGTGAGTTCCATCGCGGCGCACGACCGCCCGTCGAATTTATTGTAAACTGCGGCCGCGAATCGATTCCGCCCGGCCATGCACGAGCTAACGAAAACGCGTCCGTTCGCTATGATTCGATTCAATTAATTTCGTGCGAGCTGTTTCCGCGTTCCCCCAACCCCAGGAAATATGGCCCTCCACTGAATCTCCAGGAGACACTCCGGTTCGAAGGATGTTGTTTGTTTGCCGGCGCTCTTGGAAACTGTGACATCGATTCTGTTCCATAGGTTCCTCAGAGCTCGTTCAGACACGCCGGAAACAGCACGGATCTTATTTACATTAGCTATTGGAATATGGGTATACAATAAACCACTCTCTATTAAAATATGAAATAGAATTTATTCTATGTAATATATATCTCTGAAGGCACGTTGTGAGGCGCGTCTTTACTGTCCGACAATCTCGACACGAGTGAGGATCGCTCTCGAAAAAACAGACGACGATTTAAAAAACAAGTGAGAGTTGAGGGTCCCATGACGCGGACAGCATAGATATGTACAATGTATCATTTGTATAGGCACTCGAGAGTCAAGCGACTGAATCTGTCTATCAAATATCAGTAGATTATTTTTGTCAATTTGTTTCTTAAATAAATTCCCACATTAGCATCTTCAACATCTATTCTCGTGGAACTAATTCGGTTAATAGATAAACTAATGATCAAGAATAGGCGATTTCGAACATTCACATATTTCGAGGAGTATGTTCCAAGCAATCAGCGTTCGACGCGCGAAAAAAAATTATGCGCGAAGCCCCGGGCTTGCGAATCCTCTCTCTCCGCGGATGTTTTTTTTCGGTTATATTTCTCCCCCGCTCCCCGCCCCCCGTCTAACAAAATACCGGCGCAAGGGAACACACCGGGGAATCGCGAGCCGGCTGGCGTTCCGCCAGTTTTGCAGCTCGTCGATAGGACACTTCACGCGCGATAAGTGCACTACTCCCGGTTGCACAGCTGCGTCAATGAAAATTCGCGGCGTCGCCATTATCAGCGAAATCGCGGTTACGTGGGAGCGCTTTCGACAGATAACAGGTATACGTTTCCGCGTATTTATGCACTCGCGACCATCCCCCTCTTCTCTCTCTCTCTCTCTCTCTCTGTCCCTCTCTCTTTCGTCTCTTTTCTCACCGAACGTTTTCCTGGTATCGGGGTCGACGCGCGATGCGGCATATATTTTCCCCGACACTTACACAAACATGAAACGCGACTTTCTTTCTCCCTGGAGAGACAAACGGGCGCTCGTTCGCTTCCTATACGATTGCTGTGTGCGCCTGTGTGCTGTCGGTAGCGTGGCGAATCGATACTCGAAATTGAAACGCGTATCGCGATACGATCGCGGTTACTGCGTCTTTATGATGGGAATTTTTATCATCGTTATTAGACCGCCGGATCTTTACGCGGACGGCCATTTTCGCCGATTGCTTCCCCTAGATTGCAGCCCGAGGAAAATTGATTTCGACAGATGCAGCAGTCCTTGGGATGATTATGATGCCAGAATACCGCCCCCTGCAAAGACATTCTGCCAACAGCTTTACGCGTTCATGCGTTTAACCCCTAGCACTTGAAAATCAAACCTTTCTTCCGACATAGAATATCTCCTTTGATTTTTTAAATTTAATAGATACCTTTTCCTTGAAATATTTCGAAACAAGAAATATATCACTTATACTTGACTCCATATAAGAACGGGTCATTCCATGCCAAATCAAACACTTTTTGCAGGCACCATCGTCGATTTTGTTCTAAATGAAATATGTTGTAGTCCATGTGAAATTAGGGGGGGGGGGGTTTAAGTCATCATTTCGCCGGTTTCCAATTTTTTTTAGAAATTAAAGGCTTTAGAATATTTCAATTTTTGTCCATTTTGGCGAAAACGCCAAACGGCCTCACTTACGAATTTTTATCTCAGGAACTGTTTGTTCGATTGAGCTACATTTTTTTTTGTTTTATTCAGGAAGGATTGGGCTATTACAAAATAATTTTTTCAATCTCGACAATCAACTTTATAATGTCGAAAAATTTAAACAAATTATTTTTTTCGATGATGGGGCTCAGTGATTTAAATTTAGAAAAAATATGGTTGTGTATTCCTTGAAGTTTCCCTTTTAAAATAAGTCCTTGAAAAAGATGGTATCATAAAAATTGGTGTCACAATGAGCTGGTAAAGGACACCATGTACCCGCTCATTGTGACGCCAATTTTTATACCATCTTTTTCAAGGACTCATTTCAAAGGGAAAACTTCAAGGAATACAACCATATTTTTTCTAAATTTAAATCACAGAGCCCCATCATCGAAAAAACGTAAAAAAATAATTTGTTTAAATTTTTCGATATTATAAAGTTGATTGTCGAGGTCGAAAAAATTATTTTGTTATAGCCCAATCCATTCCGAATAAAACAAAAACAAAATGTAGCTCAATCGGACAAACAGTTCCTGAGATAAAAATTCGTAAGTGAGGCCCGTTTTCGCTAAAATGGGCAAAAATTGAAATTATCTAAAGCCTGTCATTTCTAAAAAAAATTGGAAACCGGCAAAATTATGACTTAACCCCCCCCCCCCCCCCGCATTTCACATGGACTACAACATATTTCATTTAGAACAAAGTCGTCGATGGTGCCTGCAAAAGAGATTGATTTGGCATTGAATCGTTGTGCGTCAGCCTTGTTGTAAAGTCTCTAGATCACCCACTACCCCATGAATATTCATATACATACACGGTGACAAAAATTTGTAATTGTATCGTGTTAACCTCTCAAACCGGTTTGACGTTTGTACGTCAACGTACCTTTCAGCTTTCATTTAATTAAACTATATTGCACAATATAAACAATATTAATCTTTTAATATTTCTCTAAATACTACGAACACACGGTATTGTCTCAATGGTCACGTGGTCGGCGTTGTACGGTTAGGGGATTAGCCAATGAACGAGTTCCGTTAGAGTCATATGCGCAGTAGAGTCTTAAATTCGTCTGCTAGTAAGACCGTTCTTATATGGAGTCAAGTATAGACCACTTTCATAAAAAAAATTCTGGACACATTGATCACACTTAATCGTATTGTCTGAAAAACTCCCATCAACAATTCAGACGCTGAACCTATAAAATTAAAAACCAATCTGTCCGTAAACTTCCTCCGATCTCGAGACCAGCGAAAGTTTATCGCGTCGGGGAATGATTCCACCGCTTGCAGCGCGATTCGCACAATTCCGGCAGCCATAAAGAGTACGTCGTTCCCGGAAGCTTAGGAGAGCGAAGGCGCCGTCGTTCCCTCGGCCAAGTCGTCATCGTGGAATATTAAATTTTCCAGTCGCGATTAACGCGCGTCCGCTCGTAAACCAGCCTGCAGAAATGAAGTCGCAAAGCTGATTACGCGCGATGCAGTCTCCGGGAACGATCTTGCTTGACGCGTGCATAATTCAGAAACGAGCTAGACGAATGTTCGGCGCCGGACTCTCCGTTTTAAATTCCATGCATCGGTAACAATATACACCGTTTATCCCGCGAACTGGACGTCCACGAATCTCGACACGTTTTCTTTTTCCCTGTGCGGACGCATTCGATTTTGGGAAGTGACGGGGAACGGATGTCTCGATTCCCCGGAGTTAGGCGAGAACGAGAACACCGACGAAAATCATCCCTTGGAACGAGGGCCGAGAGTCCCGTGACGCGGAGCCTCGCTCGCGCTTCTGAAATATGCATTGTCTACTTGGCCGGGTTCGAGACGTACGCTCGTAATCGGACGAATCGACCGGGAAACAAACGCAGATAAGGTTCCTACAAGGACGCAAATACCCCCGTTAGAATTTAAGGAAAAACATTGGATGTGCTACGAGAGTCGGATGGGAATTTAATTCCAGCGTCGTTCATTTTAATTGTACTCGAAGGAACAAAAAGATTTAGCACGGGACGCTGCTCTGGTAGCAACATTTATACAACTCTGTGTTAAAATTCTCAGTACATATGTATTTAACAGTTTCGTAAAGGTGTCGAAACAATTTTTTTAAGATGCAGGGGACATCTTGAACCAGAAACGTAGAATAAAATCTGGAATGTTTTACGGTGGCAGTGGAACGTTTAATAAAATCGTCGGTGATAAAGGTTCGAGTGCGAGAACGATCCCAGGAATCTGTGCAGGAGGAAACGCGCATCGGTTTTCCGAGGTGACGAATCGAGGGTCGACACCGTGGAAAACAGTGTATCGATTCCACGATAGCCTGTTAAACGGTCCGGCGTATTTTCTCGTACGCCGAGAGTAGTGACTTTTCGACGCGACCGTCGAAATAGACAGAAGAGGGGGGGGATTCCTCGTTTCAATCAATCGGCAACGGCGATAAATCAAAGAGATTAACGACAGCCGATTCACGACTTCAGGAAGCACGGTGCTCTATTTACGGGATGGTCGATTTAGGTCGATAATGCGGAAGGACGACAGAGACCGTGTGAGAGAGAGAGAGGAGAGAGGATGCAGTTCGCGCACCTATATCGATATACACATCGGTGCCGGGTAGTATAATAGAATGCATTCGAGGCCGCAGCACGTGCATGCCCTATCCTTCCGCGGATATTAATGGTGCAAGATATTGCTTTCGCACCGGCTATACCCGCCACCCAAGCCCGTTCTATACACTGCTATGTATTATTAATGCCGTCGCGAGACAAGAACGGGACCCGCGCGATCGGAACCGACGCATCGTGTTTTAACCTCTTATCGGACGACCAATCCTTTTAGCTTAGGCGAAACGCAACTCCCGATACCTCCGAAAAACAAATTACCCCTCCCCGGCACATCGAGCTGCATATTCTCATACACCATAAACCGCTTTAGCGAACGATATTCGCGCTGCACTACCCGAAAAGTAAATTTCGCTAAAATTGAGTAACTGAGTAATGAGTTTCGTAGAACATATGTATGTATGACCTGTGCAATTATGTATTTGACTGTGTTTGAAAATTAATTTAGGTGTACGAAGACTGACTAGACTCTATACACACAATGTCAAGAAATAAAAGTGTTACAATCTATTAACAACTACATAAAACAATTTTTATGATATTTTTATCCAGTCCTCGAGAGAACAAAATGATATGCAGGTAACTCCTCGTAGTAACTCGGTACCTTGAATCACACAGTTTCTAGAGCTCATGTTGCAACAGTGATACGACGAATTATGTTTCTCGTAACACAATCATCGCATTTATATGAATTGTGAGTATCGTATAGCGCGGGGAACCAATTAACCATGTTATTTGAATCTAACCTGCAGTCTACTAATAAGTTACAAATTAAAAATCTGCGATCTTATCATCACCGAGATGAAGAATTGCATAAAATAAGTAGTTACGTTTTCAAAAATAGTGAAATATCTCTGTCTAGAGAAACGAGCAGCAGAACCCTGCGATTTGGGGGATAGCGGAGCCCAGCCAGAGGCAATCGTAATTTTCACGGATCGTTCGATACTTTCGCAGTGGCGAGGCAGTACCGAACGACCGCCAGGTTGCGGGAACACGGAAAAGCCGAGATTTCCGGCTAATTATTCGTAGAACGTGATGGGAGGGGGGAGGGGGAGCGGAAGGGATTGAGAAGCCGTAAGAAGTTCTCGAGAACCGCCAGCATTCGGCTGTGAACCAAGAGGGTTAACTTCGCAGCCTGTTTTCTCGTCGAGTCGAGTCGAGTCGAGCACACAATGGCCGGCGCAATACTTGCGTTCCCAGGCGACAATTTGTCATGGCCGCAATTTAAAGTCTCGCGCTACCCGTAATAAGGAATTATATCTGCTGCGTAACAGCCAGACGGTCTCTGAAATATTCGGAAAGTTTCTCCGAACCGTCTATATTTCGTCTGCTGGACCTAGCCTCGAATGTCTCTCCAAAAAAACATACCCATTGTATCCAATCACAAGAATACAGTACTCTCCATGCCTCGCTAGCCGTCCGATTGGGTCATTCCATTCGCACTTTCGGTTCCAGCCGAATTATTGGCTAAAGTGTGTGACGTCACGGCCTAAACATTGGCTGCAAGCGAGGACCCCCTACTTGATTATGTTTTACGTTAATATTGGGTTGGATTTTATTCCCCGATTTTATTAATTACAGCTGTGACAAGTAGATATACGCGTAGTATCTATGAATCCGCGTAAGTCGAGGACTTACTGTACACGATTTACGAACACTGTTTCTAATCATTTAGCCAATCGCTGTAGCATTTCCGCCTAATTCACCGCTCGTCAGAGCAAAAGGGCCCTCGAGTTCGAGCAGGATTGAAATCAGCCGTAGAAATGTCCTAATTTTTTTTTTTACGGGGGCGTCTTCCGCTAGCGAGAAGACGAGCACGAAGGAGCCGTGATCCGCGCGATCCATTAATTCCTGGTTCAATTAGTAGGCCCGAAGGATGATCCGCGGGGTTTCTTCGAGAGGGTCGGAGAAGAACGGTCTACGACAGAGACGGCGGAGATCTGGGCACCGAAGGGGGGCTCTCTGAGACCATCCGCGGATTAGAATCAAGCACCCGGACGGAAAAGTCGGGTCGCCGGATTAATTTGCGACGGCTCGTTGAAACAGATCCGGAGATTTATCGAGGAACGATGACCCCCGACCGCCCAATCGCCTTCTAGCCAAGCCTGGCCATTTTCTCGCGATCGAAGACACTTGCAGTTAAGACGGTCGTCTCCTCCTTTCTCTTCTTCACCAAGTCGGGACGAACAGTTTTCTCCCTCGTTCGTCCGTTTCGGGACCCACCCCCTCGTAATCTACAGCCTCGCTAACGAGACGTCGAGTTTGTCAAGGTCTTTACGGCCCTTCGAGGACCTTCGAGAGCCTCTGGCCTCCACTAAGGGCAGGAAAGGTGGGTGAAAATAAGTTCACCTCGTCAGGGATGAATTTTTGCTAGGACACGGACTACAGGATTGAATATTGTTGTGTTTGTCGAATCCAACTTTTAATCGATGTTGTAAAAGTTTATAGAAGAAGTTCACGTCCAATCTTCTATTACAGTTTATGTACGTGTATTATAACTTTGCCGAATGTTCGATTTTTCCATGATAATTTTCTAATAAGCTGTATCAAGTATTCTCATTTGCAATTATGACCTGATAGAGCTTTACAGTGCTCGGCAATAATTTTAATCTGTATTAAAAGCTCAACGAGATGATAGGATTAAACATGCGCAGAGATTTAACGTTCACGCTTCGGTAAACAGTATACGATTAAATGAAATGGAACGATCCATTTAAAAACATAAAGTCAGTCTTCGCGTGCGGTTATTGTGCGAACCACTTCAAACTTTCATTTACACCAGGAACATTTCATGTAGACGTCCCCGCACGCGACCGATGTCCGCGCACATTCAAAACGCATTGTGAGTATCGAATATCGGGGGAGTGTGAAACGTATTTGTCAATATTCAACGGAGGCGTGAGCCACATTCGCCGGCACGCTCTTGAAAATAATGCAACTAATTCCACCGTAAATATTCCCCATCGGCGCGTCGCGTCGCGTCGGTGTGAAATATATTTGTCAACGTCCACTATCGGCGGAGGGGAGGAGTGTGAAACGCGTTCAAGCATTCTGCAAAACATCCAGCCTAATTGTGATGTAAATATTCTGCGCATGCGAAGCGTATTTAATCGAATAAAATTCGGAACTATTATATCTCTACCGAAATGGGGCACGCTAACCAACAGAAAAGTTCGAGAACGAATCCTCGAAAACCGGCGCTCGTGATTGACTTCTTTAAATCCGTGTAACTTCATTAACAATTAGACTGGGGATATTTATGCAATTTTCAATTTATACAGACAAATTTGAAGAAAGCGGTACGAAATAAAATCCTATTTTTAATGGGAACAGCCGTTGCAGATCCAAGATAAATGAAAATCTTACCAAATTCTATGCAATTTTATATCCTACCACTTTTTGAAAATATTCATAAGCCACAAATGCATAAAGATCCACAGTTCACTAACAATTAACAGACTGCGGATTCTATTGAAATGTGAAAAGAATTATACGGCTAAAATTAATTCCTTCCTTGCTTACGCCGCTGATTCAATTCTTTCTTGGATACTTCTGAAAACGGAGAATTGTCCTCTTCGGATCAAATAGCGAGCGGTTCGCGGGATCGCTTGAACCGACAAATTAAGGAACAGCACGGCGGTTAATGTCTCTCTTAAAACGCTCGAATTACGCTCGTTCTCGAGCGTCAGAACGAAGAGATTTGTGCTAAACAAGTTTGTTAATCTCGCCGACGTCGCCGTTGGGGACGTCGCGTCGGGCGAGATAGTTGCGCAATATTTTGCGGGTTGAATTATAGAAATTATCCTCGAGAACCGCCCGGAGGAGTCTCTCCGGGTCCCGTTGCAGGCTCGATGAGCTAGAAGCAGCGCAGATACTAGATGGAGACGACAGAGAAACATAGAGGATCGGGTGGAGACGAAGAGGCAGGGTTAATCGCGGTTCGAGGGAACGATTCAAATGGATTCGAAGGTAATTTGAATAATTGTCAAATGCCGCGTGCCGCGACGAGTCGGTCGGTACCATGTACTTTCTTGGTTCGCGTCTGGAGTCTCGTTCGTTGTCCTGTTCGAAGACCTCGTCGCCGTTGTCGTCGTCCTCTAGCTCGTGTTTCCCTGTGGCATTTCAAAATCAATTTGTCTTCCACGCCGCTCTCCATTCCCTTCAATTTGGCTTGTAAATGTCGTCTGAATATATTTCGCTGGTCGGAGAAACCCGGGCCAATCTCTGTCCCGAATTCAGCTGAACGTCGAACGCCGTATCTCTCTCTCTCTTTCTCTCCTCTCTCTCCCTCTCGCTCTCTTCCTATCTTTCGCTGGGGAAACGCGTGTCGACGAGTATCGGGTCAGGCGAGTAGGAATTCTTCGTGAAACGCGAGGCGAGCGCGCAGGCTTTCCATCCCGTGGGATTTCAATCTCGGCCCGCGGCGGCCTCCCGATAAGCCTCGACAGGCTCCAGCAACTTTTCGTTTCTTCGAGAAACTGCCCCCGGGGGTCAGCCTGCTTCCCAACACCCCCGCAAAACTCTGCCGACACTTGGTCCCCACCGTTCACGGCGTTTATCAAGCTTAACGAGCTCGGGATCCCACCCTACCCACGCAATCGCTGCGTTTACCCCTTGCCACGGGAGCACTGCAATTGTTATTCTAGTCAGTGAAATTGTTGCTTCGGTGTTGGGGAACTGGGGACTTGTTACTGACTGTTACAACACTTGACCACCGGTTTCGCAGCTTTTCACTTAACTCCTGCATCAAGGGGCGAATAACATTTCGGGAAGTAAAATCCGCAACTATTTAAAATGGGTGTTAATAAATGCACACTGGTGTTTCTAAAATAAAACTATTTTAAAAGTACCAGAAGAAGTACACACAGACATCGGTACTTCGTAATCTCTGTTTATTAACACGACTCTGAGATCGTTGATTAATTTTGGACAACAAACAATAAGTTCATTGTGATGGTAACTTGTTGATAATCCCACACCGACTAATACCAAGTCCACCGAGCAACCCTAAATCCCGAGTGGGTCGTTCATCTTGGAGCTGCCCCGGAATCAATCCGGCCAATGTGATTGCAATGCGGGAGGAACTGGGGTGGAAGAATGCGTGGCCGAGTAGTATATTTCTAGCAATCCCTAACGAACGATCGTGATCGATTCAGACGACGGGTGATCGTTACTTCCGGGCGAAATTTCGAAATGTCCGGCATCAATCGCGGCACGGGTAGGATCTGGCGCGACGATATGTCTTCGTGGCCGGGCAGACGCATCGCCACCGCGCTGCGCGCTGGTGCACCAGCTCAGCCAGTCGATTCGATGCACACAAGCGGCGATATAGCAGGGGGTAGTAGTTTCAGTTTCGCGATAGGATCCGGTTAGAGGAGCAACGGCAACACGGACCCGATACCACCGGAGATATCGCGTGGACCATTCATCATTTTTCAGCGGGAGCCCGCGCGACCGCTTCGCGATGTCGTTCTCGTCGATCACCCGCGCTTGTGTATGTGTACCCGTCGCGGGGGTGGCTGGGAGATTTTCCTATTGTCTCGGGAAAATTACATCTGTATCTCCTGCGCGAACCGCGACGTCATCGTCAGCCTACTGGCCATCAATTTTTCGGAAATCGGTGTACTGTCGTAAAAGTAAAAACAACGGATTCGAACTCCCATTTTCACCCGAAAGATAAAATCCAAAAATAAATTGTTTTTGTTGTGTTTTGGGAATTCGTGCACGATGCGATTGTACAAAGGTTCGTGATCTAGCGACGATACTTTAGAAGGAGAACGTTAGCAGAGGCTCGCGAAGGAGTTAGGATGAAGCGGAGGCGGATAGGGAGGTGAGGCGAACGAAAACGGCGCTCGCGCACACGACACGCGAGAACCAGTGGAGAGGGAAGGAAGAGAGCCACCACACAGAAGCGACTAATTTAATGCGAGAGGATGCGATGCTCTAGTTACTACGATGCCACCTATTTTAGCCGACATGAAAGCGCGTCACTGAGTTTCCGACGGTTTTCCGTAATAACGAGGTTATCTTCGGCGCGGTTTCAAGAAGCTAAGCAGGAAACGGTCGTCACGCGAAAATGCAGCCCCTCGAAAAGACCTACGAACCTTCCCAGGAAATCACTATGGACTGCCATTTGGAACGCAGCAGTTCGCGTAGACTGTAATTGGACCCAAATATTGGCCCCTTTCAAAGTTGACACAATTTAACAAAATCTACATCGGTCCATGTGCCCATAATTATGGAAGTGGTCTAAATGAAAATTAAAAAAGAAATCAGTTTATCAGTTATTTCGCATCACGTTATTTTAAACCATATTAATTCAATGTAATTTTTACAATATTGTGAAAAATGAACTTTTAGATAGTGCTTGTTATCTCAACGTTAAATGGAATTCATTTAGTGGTAATATCCTTAAGCTTTAAATATCTCGAAACAAGAATAATGTGTCAGACCACAAGTGACACTTTTTGCCCCTTCGACATCCGTGTATTCAAGCTAGCGCGGTAACGTTGTAATCAATGAACGTCGAAGACAAAAATACTGCATTACAACGTTCCTGTGCAGCATTGAAAATTAATGAATTTCAAAGACAAAAATAGTGCACCAGATATTAAAATAGCGTGTGCACTATTTTACCACGTTTTTATTAGCTTGCTTTCTTGTCTGTCTGTCTGTCTGTTCGGTACAAATTTTTTGTTAAGTAGTTTGGTAAAAGATACTTTTCGGCACGCTTCAGCTGTGTCGGTGCTACGATGCGTCAGTAAAAATTATCCATGAGCGGAAAAGGCCGAGAAAGGGCCGAGGGCAACGAGAAGGGCAGAGACCGCCGTCTACGGAAGCGCAATTTATTGTTTCGGGGGGATCCGAATAACAATGAAGAGCTGGTTCAGCGAGCGCGAGCTGCACCCCGACGACCGGTAGTTAAAATTAATAACTCGGGGAGGCGGAATACGATCTTACGGTAATTAAGCCGGCTTTTAAATCCAACGACGCGGACGCTTATTCGGCGGGACGGAGGTCCGGCTATGGAAATCTACGTGTCGGAATTGATCGCGTCGCTGGACCGATCTGCACAACCAGACTTCATTCTTCCTCTTCTTATACTGTGGCCAATACTGCGTCCATCGGCTATCGGTGCAGTCAATTCTTCCTCAAAATGTAAAACAATTTTTGGACATATTAGTGAGGTGTTACGACACTGTTATTAATCTTCAGTTACTCGCACGCCACTTTCTACATAACTGGTTATAGGGAACTTTATATATGACCCCAACAAATAAACTTCTTTTCAATAAAATAAACATTTTAACGGAAAATAAATATTTTATATCGTCGACACCTTCGTTTATGCTTGAAAGACTACATTGAAAGTTTCAAGATTGTAAATACTATATATGTGAGTAATAAAACCTTCCTTCACCGGAAGGAGAGTAATCAGAGCGAGAAAGGGGGTCGTGTCGGTGACTATCAACGGAGCGCGATTAATGGGGCCTAATCAACGCATTGTCATCTATTTATTCGCGTTAGCGCCCATTAGCGGGGCGCCGCGTGGGGGTGAGTTAATTCTAGATTGCGATATTGGAAACTTCTGCTAATCAGGACAGGCACTTAACCGGTTGGGTCAATAAACGGGGCGCGGGCCGATTTGGGCGCGCATCATCCGCGGGGGCTTGGCGACCGTGTTGCCAGCCAATGTTCACTCGCTAAGGCAAATTCGTGCACTCTCGGAATCGGAATAATCGCGCCCAATGAGCCGGAATATGGTCGTTCGAGTAAACCGTAACTCGACTCGGCTCGATTCGATTCGACTCGTTTCGAACCGGGTCCGGGCAAGCCTGAGAGAGAACTCGAACCTTCGGAATCCAATCGAACGTTTCCTTTCTTTTCCGCGGCTGATCTGAGAGCACGCCTGCCGAACAATGGGAACGGTCCCAGCTTTTCTGACTTCTCTTTCGCTCTATTTACGGTGATCGGCTGGTTACCCTTCAATCTATTCGTTTCTCTCCTCGCAACTCTCTCTCTTTCTCTCTCTCTCTCTGTCTCTCTTTCTGTTGGTCTCTTTTACAAGTAAAAAAGTTGCTTGTGAGCATGACGACGCGACGCCGCATTTACAATGTTCCTGGACTGGAATTTTTAGTAAGTGTCAACTCTTTATGATGTTTACTTGAACACCTTAGAAGCTAGTAGAAACACTTATATTCTTACTGGAAGAAATTGTTATAGATGTATTCTACGATAAAAAAGAAATTTTCGAGTTGAAATGGGAGAGGGTGCGAGTTCCTTCAGATGTGGTCCAGGTTTCGCGCCTCAGTTTGGTGGTTTCCTCGGCGGGAACGATGGTCGGTTACGTGAACGAATATTGCTGTCGTGGATCGAAGGGACGCGTGCCCGGCAAAACAGTTCTGGAAGCTCGTTAGAACGTCCGTTTGGGGGAGGGGGTCGGAGTGGGTTTGGGGTTGGCTTTAGACTCGACAGTCACGAAGAACAATTTACGGGGGTGGCGTTGTGCTGCGGAATACCGGCAAAGCAAACCAGCCACCGTCTACTTGGCCTCACACGCACGTCAATCAACCTTGTACCGGTGGTGGTGGTTGTCGGTGAAACCATATACGAGCCGTTTACATTATCATAGACGAGGGTTGGCAGGGGTGGGTGGATGGAGAAACGCCATAGAAGGGGTTGCACGCGGCACCGATCCGCTCCAGCCCGATCCGGCCCGCTCCGGCCCGCCTAGATTTACGTGTATTTACGCGTCCCCGCGAATTTGTCGGCGAACAAATGGGAGCGGTTAAGCGTTCCCCGGATATCGTCATAGTTCCAGCGAACTATCAGAAACGTAGTTAACCGGTTATTCAGTGCTCCCGGTTCATTTAACCTTCTGCACCGGGTCTCGCGTGAAATTGCACCGGAATTAGTAATTTAAACGAATCTCGCGCCCAGCACACGGCTCTTGCCCGCCATCGTTCTCGTCGTCGTCACCTAGACTCGAACGAACCTCGACGAAACGTAGTATAGTTGAGTACACCCCGCTTTTTGTTTGCAGGATCTACAAGTGTAACTTAACACTCGACCCGGCGCAACGCGACACAGCGCCAAAGTAAATCCAACGGCGACTGTCGTTATCGGCCCTTCTCACGTCCGCGCAAAGTCTACAATTTCCCACTCTGTGTGTCACTTGTATCTCCTAATTTCTTCTAATCTCCTTTGAAACACCTTCGCTGTCCTTCGCCACTCCTCGAATACTAGTAGCCTGAACTCAACAAGCTCAACACTTTTACACAACGTCCCTAAATATTCATTAAAAAATAATTAAATTTGTAGATCAAATTACCAGTGGAAGGTGCATCTTTTTGTTGAAAACGTGACACACGTTGAGTACTAACCGTCAGACACTTGGGTCCACTTGGACGAAGCTTTTTAATGGCTTCATCCAACTTGTAAGCTCCTAGCTGAGGCTAGATAAGACTTAACTCGTCAAGTTAATGCATCGGATCTAATAAGGAAGTTGACACGTCGAACTATTAGGCCGGTCGGGAAGTAATTTTGTTTTTCGTGTATAGATGGCATTGCTTCCATTTGTTATTACTAGACTGAATTCACGAAGAAACTGGCTAGGTGAAATATATATATAAAACCGTGAAAAACTAGAAAATCTAAAAATATGTGTTATGTTATTTTTAGGTGTAAAAAACAATTAGGTATTTAATATAAGTATAGGTATTTCAGGAAGGAAATAAATTTTGTAGAAAGGAAATACAGGGTGAACCACGAATCGTGTCCAGTAAAGATTACTCTGTTATTAGCAGTCCGATCGAAAATGTTCTTATCAAGTATAGCATGGTTTCAAGAGAGCTTTCACGTGATTATAGTGATTTTTTGTAAAAAAAATAAAAAGAGTAACTTTTTGAAATTTTTTCGTTATGATGCTTACCGAATACGCTTTAAAATCCTCTAACAAATAGGCGTAAAAAAATTATAGGTGTATTTGCAAAAAAATTGAAGGAGATCTTGAAAAATCATGAAAACGAAGAGTTGACGAAAAATTTGCTATAATCACTTGAAAGCTCTCTTGAAATCATGCTATATCTGATAAAAACATTTTCGATCGGACTGCTAATAACAATGTAATCTCTACTGATCACGATTCGTGGTTCACCCTGTATTATGGGGCGGAAGAAATGCCTTGGAGTTGAAAGAGCTTCGAGTGCGAATACATTAATTTTTGCAGAGGTGTTGCTGGTGCACTCTCGTGGGACAGACTGTAATAACGTTTGGCATCGGCTCGTGTAGGGTTTCCCCGGTAAACGAGCGGGTTCGCGTACGCTAAACCGAGGTCGGTTGTAAACGAGGCCCACGCAGAGCCGCGGCCGACGACATCGGTGTTCAGCTGGCCTCGAATAATTAATACCTAGCGCGGTGTGCCGGTGGTCATTAATTCCATGACTCGACGCGCTCGCGCGCGTCTTTGACGATGCTCGGCTCGAAAATTCGCTCCCGCAGGAAAATCTGGTCACGCGTCCGCCAACCAACCAACCGGGCTAACTCTCGCCTCGAAGAGCAGCGTCTCGTTAACGAGTTCCTCGCAAAAATCCTCCGGAGAGGACGGTCCTCCCGCTTTTAAACTCGTTTCGCGAGCTGCTGCCGGCCCCTCGACGCGAGAACCTGGCCGCGATACACCTCTTGTGAAACCAGATTTTCACGAATCATGCGATCATCGACTCGTGTCGATCATACTCGAATCACAATGCTGTCGAATAATTGCAAAAACTTCCTGCCCCACTTGAAAATACAAGCTGGTAAAGTAAACAGATTTTTCGTTCCATTTTTGCAATCATCTGAAATATTGAAAGCAACTTCGAATCGAACAACGAGATTTTGACGAGATCAATCGGTGAAACGAGTCGATCTCGATGATCCCCGGGATTGCCACGCCCAGGTAATCAGATTCGCAAAATAGATTTTAATGGGAAACCATTACCGGTGTAACTAATTAATGCTCGAGCGAAACCGAATCGGCCAGAAATAATAGAGCGAATTCAACACGATCCTCGCAACGTGCACTTTTGTTTGAACGGTCGTAGGCTTTGGCGATTAGCTTTTTCCTCACGTGTGTTCACGGATAGGAGATAGATGAATGGTACTGTATTTTCATATTTTCGATTCCGAATTGAACTGAAAAGAATTGTTTACGGACTGTGAATCGAATCTGAAAGGACTGACTCTATTTAGTGAATTTAATTCGAAAGAGTGATTATTTTTACTGTCTTTTCGTTTAAATCTACTAAGAAACACTAAACTGGATTCGAAAATGTTGACACGATGCTTTTTGAACGCTGAACACACACAGCGGGACACGCTGTAGAGATTTCCACCCTCGTCGATCGTTGTTATTGCCACTATAGTAAGCACCGAAGGCGCCTAGAGAAAAAAGAGGGAGGCTTACTCTTAAGACGACGAAATTCATGGGACCGCCGTGTAATATTATGTTTTCTTTTTGAGAAGGGGGCGCGAAAATCCGCGCTTTACGAGCATAAAAGCTTGTGGCATAAAAAGAAATCAGGGGAAAGAAGCTGACGCCTTGGTAGATGAATACGTTCTTCATCATCATGGGGATTGACGAGGTTTATGGTGTAACCAAATGTATCAAAATCGGGGAAGCCGACGTGATAGGGGGAAACGAACCCGGGAACAAACCACATTGATGTCAGAAACGGTCGGAACGGTTCCGAAAATAACTCTTTACATCTCTGATAGAAATCACTGGTAAATACACTGTGGTTTATTAAAATATTAAATACGTTCAGTCATTTATTGAATACAAATTTGATAATGCAACAAATATTTTGAATAATGGTATAAGAATGCAAATAAAAAAACATCGAAAAATAACTGTTTACACCTTTGTTATTTCATCGATCTTTTAGCACTGTGTTAATTTGACACCGAGGCACAGATTCAGTTCGTGAAATGAGGGACGGTTAAATGAAGAGAAATAGTTAGGTTAACATAACTAAAGCAGGCACCACTTCTACATGTCGATCTGCCAAAACCCTTAATCGGAGCAAAGTCGCCCATAACAGTTCCAAGATCCGAAATCGATATTCTAACAGCTCCGTGGCCGGGATCGATTGCACAGTAGCTCTCCCACGGTTCGATAGAGGACTAATAACGTGGAGGATTTACAGGATCGTGCAGAACCGCGATACTCTGCGATACGCCCCCGCAATTCCGTCTTTATCCGCGGCGCAGACCGATCCATTCTCGGAGACGCCATTGAAAAACGCTCGGGTCCGATTTATCGGGGCCGATAGCGCAGCGCCGGCTAAAAGAGAAACAATGAAATTCAACTAAACTCCGGAGGCTGGCCGGCCTGCTGCGATTCCAGAGGGCTTAGGAGGGCTATCGTATCGAGAAGATGAAAAGAGAAAGATGAGAAAGAGGAGAAAGAGCAGAGAAGAGGAGGAGGAGGAGGTTCCGCGAGTGCTCGCGGGCTTCGAGGGTCCAGCGGAAAAATGATAAATGTGGAGTCGCGGCCGTAACAAGCCCTCTCGAGGGCAGCCCCAGTTTTTAATTGCCTCGTACCACCCCGGCAACCCTTTCGCCGACCCTCTTCGCTATCTAGCCGAGTGAGCCACACCGACGCCAACGGAAGAACCAAGGATTTATCGCAACGTTGTTCATCCGACGCGATTCCTTCCAGGTGACCTCATTGTTTCGGATTCCTCGAGCAAAAATTAACGGAAAACCGGCCGCGGTTTTGTGCCGACGATCCTATAGTCCGCAAAATCGCGGTTGAATTTCGGAAACTACGCGGCAGCTAGTAATTGGGGCGATTTCTGGCGAAACTTCGAATCCGACAACCTATTAAAAATGTAACAATGTCACTCTTTCACTTAATTTGTAATTTGAGCAATTGCAATCTTTTATTCAGATCTCGCCTGAAACTGTATCGAATCCTCGAAAAAAATTCACCTCCTCCATCGATAGAATTAAAACGCACAGTTCAGACGAATCATGTCATAAATCACATTCCGTAATGGTTCGGCGGTTCCGCCATAAAGATAATAAAAGAATAACAACTGGGAAACTTGATCCCGGAATGCGACCTAGCCCAAACCTAGCCCTCTTCTCTCTTCCCTTTATTTCCATATTTTTTCGACGGAGGAAATTCACCGATCGCGATACATTGCGGGGTTGCATCGATCGGGTCAGGGATCTGTTACAAGTTGCTAAGGACCTCGGCGTTGTTTCCCGGCCGCGCAGGAATTCCATCAGCGATAGTTCGCTTCTCGGCTTTTTTGTCCTCTATTATCGAACAGGGTCTATGGGGATGTATGGGGGATGGGGACCTAAAATCCACGCTTCTCAGCTAGGACTCGGTTTAATCAATTTCGACGTGCTGTAGAGCGTAGAGCTGAGCGTATAGAGTATAGAGCAGACTCTAGAGCCGAACGAGCGGTTTTTCTCTCGGCAAGTTGGATCCCCTTGTAACTCGATTCGACCCGTCGACGCCAGAATCGAAGACCGCCGCTTCTCGTAACAATTTTCTACCTCGGGGCGTCCTCGCTTCCCGTTTGAATCCCGAGGAGAACACGAGCAGACTCGGGGATCCGCCGGAAACGGCACAGAGTCAACGGCGAAACCACTCAAGAAAATATTAGAGACTGTGTGCTTTGTTCCGACGTGAATGAGATTCACCTCTCTTTCATTATAAAATTCTATCTCTCTCTTTCTCTATGTTGCAGGAGCGAAAAACGACCCGTTGGACTGATTCAAACAATCGACCACCAGGTGCAAATACAGGAAGCCACGGGACGTTAACGATCGTGGATGATCGGCATCGAGCTGCGATTAGGGGTGAGCACACTGTTTCCTACGTAGTTGTTGCAACGCAGATACCTTATACTTGATTTTTTCGTCTTCTTTCCAACCCTATAATCTACCTGATTCAATTTGCACCATAAATTATGAAACGCCCTGTATAAATGTCTGATACGAATGAACAAAGGACGATTAAAATGAATAATCGTCAAGCACCTAAGTAATGGATTTGAAGTATCGATCAGAAGATAGGTTATGCGCGTGAAAGACTAAAGCGAAGGAATGGGGTAGACAATGTAAAAATAGGGGTCTGCGGAAAGAAAGTTTTTAAGCGAAATCGCGAAAATATAGCTGGCGACCGGCAGAATGGAGTTTTCATGGGCAAGATACTGCCTGGCCAGTATTACCGCTTTCAATGCGCAAAGAAATATCGTTATAGGCGCGATTTAACGCACCCCCGCGATCCAAACCGTAAGAGGATTACCGGTGCACAGGAAAAAAGAGCAATAGCTAGCGGTTTTAGAGGGGTCCACGCAATTGTTGGCCGGGCCGATCTTTTTTCGTTGCTCGCCATTTTGCCGCAGCCCCTAACGCGCTCCTCTATATCAAGCTTGCGCTTTTAGCCGCCGGAAACGGCCCTCGTTCGGTTTCTACTACCGACCCTCGAAAAGGAAGAGTTGGGTCTAATATTTTATTAATATCGTACCTATCCAATCGGTGGTAAATTACAATGGCTAAGTGTTCCAACATTAACGAGAGGCCTCACCAAAAATTTATTTATTTATGAATATATGGAACTTTTCGTCTTTACGGTAATTAATAAGGGTGGGCAGATACCCGAAATTTCCGAGTACCCGAATACCAGAAATCGAAGCCGCGCTTAACCCGAAAATCTATGACATTCGGGTCTCCAAACACTATAAATTTTCGAGTTCCCGAACCGACCCGATTTCGGCTTCGGGAACCCAAAATTTCCGGGTGCCCGGGTATCACGAATTTTTTGGGTTCCGACCTGATCTCCAGGGAAATACTCAACCTTACCCGAACCCGAATATGCAGGTACTCGCCGACCCCTAGTAATTAATCACGTTATTCCTCGGATCGGGATCGCCTCATCGAGCGCGTGTCCCGCAGACTCCTTCGAGAAGACAGAGCGAAAGAGAGTGAATGAGTGAGTGAGAGAGAGAGAGAGAGAGAGAGAGAGAGAGAGAGAGAGAGAGAGAGAGAGAGAGAGAGAGAGAGAGAGAGAGGAGAGAGAGTTACGGTCTCTTAGCGGAATTCATACCGGCGCGCAACGGAACCAGCCCGGGGATAGATTTATCCGCGAGATAATTAGAAATGCCAGACTGACTGGAATCGCACACAATTGCTGTTACGGATAATCCGACCATCCGTTGTCGGGCATCCAGAAGCCGAGACAAACTCGATACATTACCGAACCCGATGTGTACGCAATTGAGCAGGAGACAAGACAAAGCCGGCCGAATATACTCGAGGGTTGAGCGCCCGAGCGACGAGGACATTAGTTCGAATATCTGTTTCGGTATAATAAGTCCATTCCTGTTTCTTCGATCATTTCTTTCCTGGGAATTCTGTTTTATATTTTATATACGAGACGAAGCTCTACACATTGAATGCGAGAAATAAATTGTTCGTTGTTCTCATTTAATATTTCTGCACGAACGTATTCGCAAGCTTCCGACACTTTAGAATATACTAGGCCAAAGAAGAACAAACAAGGGGATTGAAGTGTGATCGGAGTGATTGATAAAACATTGTAAAATTGTCAAGGCCTACTTGAAAAATCGAGCATCGCCAAGGGGCGAAAAATTTCATCGGCAGACTGCCGGATCTCGATGCGAAATAAAAATTGTCTGGATCGGGGGGGGGGGAAGAGAACCCGCTCGCGCGTCGATATACCGAATCGAATTAAATCCGGAGTGTACGGGCCCGATTCGTCGAAACGAGATTGTCCAAGCAATTATCGGCCGATTCCCGCGGAAATCAAGTGTATCGAGCATCGGCTCTCATCGACGAAATAAAATCGTTAAAATTCATTTGCCTGCCGGGCTCAAGTAGCTCCGACAATCCACCGGTTTCGTTCGGAACTCGAACACTTGCTCGTTCATCGACGGAGGCGAAATTGTATTTACATGATCGTTTCCTTCGAATTAGATTCCTGAAACAATTTCCCAGAAACATTCTCACATTTCCAATTCGGGTCGGAACAAGAAATGTTCCTCAAAGTGAAACCTTTCGTTCCAATATAGTGAAGACTAATAAAACTGTTTCTATGATGGGAACAAATTGTTCGGTCAATTGTAATGAAGTACTTAATAATTGTGATGGACAGAATTTTGCTCAAGACTTTAAAGATAGAAAGACGATGGAAAGCGTCTCGACGCATAGCTGGAAGTTCGGGGGATGCGAGGACGCGTCCCTTTCGTCGACGTCGACGTCGGGGCGCATCCGTCGCATCCAATCTGCAGTCCCCGTCCCCGACGGCTCCGTCATTAGGCAAAATCTACGTCTATGTTTTATTTATCCTCTTCTCTCTCTCTCTCTCTCTCTCTCTCTCCCTCATCCTCGTCGCGTCGCTTCTCCCAAGCCAGCCACGCCTTCATATCGCCTCTCTCGTGGATGGATGCTCGCCGTTTGCTTTGACTTATCTCTATTTGGCGACTAGATTACGTCTGATTAACTAAGCTCCCCTGATTACGCGCGTTCGACGTATTGCCCATTCTACCGGCCCCTTGATTGTAACATCTGCATATCTCGCGAGTGGCGCGAAGACTCGCAACAGTTTGCTCTCGCAATCAAAAGTTCGCCAGCTAGCACCTCCGTAACGCGATTAAAGTTTCACCTGGACGTTTTCAGGCGCCAATCCCCACCAACTGTCAAAGAACGCTGGTAACCTTTGTTTTCCGCGTTTTCATTCTCTTTTTTCAAGATTATATTCAGATGTTGCCAGACGTATCGAGAAGGCAAATTTCAATCACGACAGTTCAACAGATCGACTTTGAACAGAAAAATATTTAAAACATTTTTTCTCGAGACTTACAGGTTCTTCTAACAATAAGTATGATACGTTGATACAATGATGAAATATCAACTTCGCGGTTCCAGAAGAAACTAACTTGTGAATCTGTTTTCAGCGTCTCTGTCGCAGCGAATAAAACGACTTCCAGACAAGAACTCAGCTTCTCACCCCTCGCAAAAGGGACTAGACACCAAAGAAAGATGCTCCGCAGCTTATCTCCCATTCTACCTCGCTCTCCGCGCTGTTTACGAGATATCTGGCAGACGAGATCGATCGGGTCCGGCGCCGGCAAGACGCGACAAGAGTCAAACGAACCGTACGAAGGTCGCGGACGCGTTTTAATCCCTCCAACCCTTGTTTTCCCTACGATCGCACCCTCTCTCACCCCTATTTCAGACCTTTGTCCCTCCTTCTGGGGGAGACTGTTACTCCCTCTTCCTTCCTCTCCCATCAAGCAAGAGTCGCGTCGTTAATTAGTACTCCTAAAGAACGTGTGTCGTAATTAAACCTTTGATCTCGGAGAAACGAAGACGATTACTGTGGGCGACCGGCACCCACGGGATCCTTCGCCTAATAGGGGAAGATCTCCTTTGTGCTCGAGAATCGCTTAATTTCTCTGCTGTTTCGACCAGTCTGCTGCTTTCTCTTCTACTGAACGATGTTAAACAAAGGACAGACGCATTTGCGATTCCATGAATAAAATCGGTTGGGGTAAATCGATTACATGTATTCACGGACAACGCAGTCAATGTTCCAGTCAATTTGTTCGAAAATTATTTAACAGGTTTCGAACGTTTACGATACCAGCCGAATATTTGCTAAAGAATTACTCAACAGTCGATTCTTGAGCCTGCATACTTACTTCCGGCTCGACTTTTCCAGTAAGTTTGTGCTTGGCTGGTTATAACAGTTTCGAGCATAATCTCGAGCGGAAGTTACGAGCGTGCGTCGCGTATTAATTCGTCGTTGTTTCTGGCAAGGCGGAGTCTCGATAGATTAGGAACGGCGAGGGGTTGGTTCGATCGCGATACGACACGGTGTGGCGCGAGACTCCGAGAGGGAGATGGACAAAGAGAAATTGCGAGAGAGTCGGAGGGAGAGAGAGGAGGGGACCTAGAGGGTACTGCGACGACCCGAACGGATGGATCGGCGGAAACACGTGACGTCGGCCCAGTTACAATTCCCTCCGTGCAGGTAATCCCGAGGATCCCGCGAGGAGACAAACGCGGGGTTGGAAAAGGGGTGGCAAGAGGGTTGAAAGGGGGTGATGAAGGGGGTGGCCGAGCCCTTTCCGGACGTCGGGGGTGTTCCGTGGGACCGCCCACGACAAGGCGCGTTATCGAGCACCACGGCAGAGCCGTTTCGCATCGTGAAACGGAGAGCGCACGTCGGGGCTAACAAGCTCCTCCATTAACGGTACGTTAGACGTGACACGTTACGCGAATTTCGAAACACCGATCCGGAACTGTTACCGCCGCTACGTTTGCGCTACGTCTTACCGAACCACCCCCTACCCATTCGACCCACCCCGTACCCTACCAGGGCTGCTAACCCTTTGAACGTCCTCGTTGATGGACGCGACCATGTACACCCTTAGTTGCGCGCCCACCGAGCAGATTTGCCCTTTGTGCGATACGTCCACAGCTCTTTGCCGAACGTCCCAAATATATTCCAAAGAAACCCTACGACTTGCACGCGAACCTTATCCGCGCCACGGTCTCGTTCGACAAATAGATGACACGCGAATTTTAACGGGGAAACGTCCATCGGTGCTCTGGGATTCTTTGGGAATTTTCGCGCGAGCTTTTCTTCACTCAGATGTCGGAAAAGCGTGCGATTAATCATTTTCACTCGAGTGGTGACTCGGAGGAGCCGTTAATAGTTCTTATAACATTAATCAAAATATTTGTTGCACTATTAAATTTATATTGAATAAATTGAAGGAGTGGATGGATAAAGGTGTCGAGTTTGTTTTCTGTAAAAAACAATATATGACAAAATATGTTGTGCTTTTTTGATGAATGAAGATAATTATTATCGTTTTTTGTATTAGAGATTAATATATTGGTATAGAATATATATTGGTAATTGATTTGTGTTATTATCTTCATTCATCAAAGAAGGACAACATCTCTCGCTAAAAACTATTTTACAGAAAACAAACAATTTGTTACTTGACAGCTTTATCCATCCACCCCTTCAATTACTGAACGTGTTTAATGTTTTAATACACTACTAATAGTACTGTATGAGGTATTCTATCAGTTTTATATCGATAAAATTAAGAAAATCATATAAAATAATAACATTTCAGGTCGGACGAAAAAGTTTGATTTAGGAGTTTTCTGCATTTTCTGTAGTATAAGGATAACTCGTGTACTGGTAAAAGAAAGTTGTAATTTTTGGATAAATCTCAAAACAGTCCTACGCGGTCCTTCAGCGATCTTCAGGTTTCCGAACTTCGATTTCAACCCTCTCAGTTGAACCGTTGGAAAGTTTTCGAAATTGTGTGCCCTGTCGCATAAATTATTCGAGACGAGGCGAAATTGGGTTTTTTTCTGCGAGGGACAAATGCAGCGAACGCATCCTCAACGAGATTGCATCGATTGAGGGAAACCCGTCGAAACGATACTGTGAGGCGCGGCGACTATCCCAGGGGCTACTCTACTTGAAATGCCGTGGAGTTAAAGGGCCGTTCAAGTGGAATGATTCCTAAGCGAACGAGTACTCAACTTTGACGGTTGCCGGACTCGAGGGGCAATTCGCGTTCGAAGCGGTTCCCCCGAATCAAGGGTTGTTGTTACTCAACTTGCAGCCGTGTACTGTGCCGGGTCGTGTGGCCAGCTACAGTCATTCTGATAGAAGACTTTCCTCGAGTCAAGGACAGAAACAACTTCGGGAATTGCCGCTTTGGATCCGGCGCGTTTGCAAAGCTGCTGCGGCAACACCTACTCCGACGTGTAAACGACCTGAACACGAATGCAACTTTGATGGATCTTTATACCCTTCTGGTAGCAACAATTTTTATATTTTTATTTTTGTTGGATGGGAACTTTAATCCTTCCGACCCGAAGGACGTATTAATATGTTTAATAGGTTCAAAGTAATATAACAGTATATTTAAATTCTTCTATCATAATTTGTTTACTGTTTTAAATCACATCTACTCATTTTTGTGATACGTGCATAAAATCCGCTGTCGAGACACAGAGATTGAAAATCAAGAAATATCCATTCGTGCGTCATCCGTGCGAGGATCGGAATAGTTAATTGCAACGAAAAAAGTTAGGATTTTCCGCGACGATGTCACTTCCGCAAACAGGCGGCTAGATTCGGAGAGAATCTCATGAAGCATATAATAGAGTTCGATAAATATCCTCGGTATAAAGGACCTAACCCAGACGATGATGGATGCGGGTTTATCAAGCGGGAGGTGTGTCGGGTGGAGGTTGATGCACGCGAGCCGTTTTCAGGAACGTCACCGTCGTCGTGGTTGTCCTTCCGACGTCGGCGTCGACGAAGACGACAACCGTTGGGGTCGATGCGGCTCGCTGCTAACGACCAAGCCTTCTCCGGTGGTATATACCTGTCGGCCGGTGTGTCGGCCGTCTAATTGGTGGAAAATACAGCGGAGACGTTGCCACGCGAAACGGATGTCCAGTGACGGTCGTCGACGTCAGGCGACCAGGAATAGGTTCGTCGTGAATAGCATAACGGATCAACCGTATTCTCCGTCTGTCTCTCCTTCTCTCTTATTCCGCCAAGCTCCGCCGCCGGTGAGGTTGGGGAAATTTCTCCAACGGTTCCGGAACCGGCACGAGTTTAGTTCGTTATTAAGCTTCGTTAATTAATACTTTCGCCAAAGCTTTCCTCGTACGTACGGATTCTACGAGTGTTTGTGTCTGGTTATAGAGCCGGCAAGCTTGTCGCGTCGACGACAGTGCTCGAATAAAATATCCGCGACGCGCGACGGTTCGCTAAATTGTTGCGATTGTGTGTTCGTCTCCGAAGCCTGACCGGAGAGGATACACGTACACAGGAAATTAGCGACCGTTCCGTGAACCGCTAGACGCTCGGAACCCGGTTGGTTTGTTCCTCGAACACAAATAGATACCGAAATGATCGTTCAAAGGCATCCAGTTCGGCACACGGGGGAGAATATTCTCCGGGATATCACCGACCATTAGTATTATTCGCGAACGGAAACGTGGAAGACTCCGGGCGAACGCGATAGCTCGAAGCTCTTAGCTGTCAGCCCGGAGAGATACATACCACGAGTATATCGATGTGTCTGTGTATCTGTATGTATTTACGTGTACCCGTACTACCCAGCTCTCGAGAACTTTGAATTTTATTGCAGGCTTACATAAGCGCGCCGCACATACGGATCGCGGAATTGAAAATGAGACGTATACCGTACAATAATTCTAACCGCGCAACGTATGTACCTACACGCCGCCCAGGCTCCGCGGAATTTCAACGTCGAACGCTTCACGACGCTCTAACCCCGAAAAGCACCGCGTTTTTTAACGGAACGCGACGTTAACGACACACCAACCCTCGCGGAAATACCGGAAGAGAGATCGCGGAAGAGAGCGCACCGGGAATTCCGTCAGGGCGTTCTCCAAAATGCCGACGCGCAAGTCTCGTTCGATATTTCGAGATGCACGTGCGACTTTTAGCCTTGAATATACACACGCAGAATTTGATGCCTCTTGCGAGACTGGGACTCTTGTCGTGCGACGGTAACGATGTCGTTTTGTACTTTTATTCGTCCAGCGGTCTCCGAAATAGCGCCTCTACCCCGTTTTGACGGATTACACACACGGAGAGGATACAAGATTTTCGAATGTGCTCCTGATTGTTTCAAACTTTTAATATCTCCATTGCATTCAATTTGAAACTTGGCATTTTTATCGCACGAGTAATGACGTCGTTGTTGCTTTATTCCCAGAGTGCTCTCTAAAATGGCGTCTGACACAGGCAGACTTAAAGAGCCGAACTTCCAATATTTTAATTTAGCTCAATTTTCGAACCTGTTAGAACTTTCATTGTACGAGAGTAACGACGTAGTTTCTGCTTCGTTCTTCGAGCGTTCACCAAAATGGCGCAGTACCCGTCTGATGAAAGACATACTTGAATAACTCAGAAAATCTTAAAGATCACAATTTAGTCATCTACAAGAAGAATCGGGCGGAATCTTTACAATTGCAATTTATTCGAATTTTCCTCGAAGTCTTCTTATTTCCAAATTAAACGTACACCCAACATCCATCCACTGTACGTCCCCACATAGTCGAAAACCTTGGCAAACGTAAAACGTCGAAGCAACACTGCCCGGTATCGTAGATAGCGCGAGTTAAACACAGGAATTTAGCTGCGGTCCGCTCGATCGATTAGACAATGCTCGCGCGCGCGACCGTTCTAATTGGTCTTTTACACGGTCGTTTAATTACTCGTTACAGATTGCCGGCGATTCCGGCCTAAATCGAGTGTTTATATAACCGAGGGGGGTTACGGTGTCCGAAGGTGTCGAGAAAAAGAAATCGATATCGATTGTTCTCTCACGGAATCGTCTCGCATTTGTTCCACGTTGGGCATCGTTTAAAGAGAAAAACGTCGCCGGGATGGGAAACACGCGACAGAAGGGGATCGGGTTTTGCTATTTCTCCGGGCAATAGGTCTTATCCCGAAGATTCCCCATAAAGGCAACGTCTGGAAAGCAACAGAGAGACGACGCGACGGGGGTCGCGGCGACGTTTCCCGCGTGGATGTGCACCATTCAGAGGTTTCGTGGCTTTGATGGGTCTCAGACCGCCCTTTTCCTGTATAGCCAACCCCTCCCTCTCTCTCTCTCGACCTCTCGGTGCTTCTTCTCCTTTGAAAAAGCCGCCATCCACGTTTTACCCGCTGCATACCCGCGGGACCCGTCTCTCTATTTCACCTGGCGTTCGAGAGGTGTCTGCGTTACGTTTCCGCGGCTCGATCTCGCGAGCCGATTGGAATTTCTTCTCTGCCACTGTCACGTCACACACTGGGAAAATCGCTGACTTAGGACAGCAAAATGCTAAACGCTACTAATAATAGATAATTCTGTGTTACATGTACTCTATACACATTAAGTAAGTATAAAGAAGGCTAAGAGAGTTCCGTAAGTTTATTGAAATAATTTTTTCGTTTAAAATAGCGCAGATAAAGCAAAAGTATAATTTTCAGAAATGAAATTTACAACAAAAACAATAATGATAAAAATAATATACTTTCAACCTTCGCCGCGCTTAACAATAATTGATTTGAGAAGTAAAATCGTCCATTTGAACTTTTACAGACATGTGTGTTCCGTGATTAGTTTTTTGAATTTTCCACTCTCTCGGTCGTTTTCCCCACTGTGCGTCGTGTCCTCGCCTTCGATATCGACTATCGATCCGGTAACCGTCTCGCGAGCCTCTGCCAACGTCGACGCTTCCTCCCTCGATACTTCTCAAACAATTCTTATCGAAAGTTTTCGCTGTGATCGCGATGGAATTGGCGGGGAAACGCCTCGAATGCTCGAGATCGCCGGCTGGAAACGAAGTAACAAGTTTCGCCGTGAAATATAATGTTGGGCCGCGCGAAACACTAAACGCGGACGTTTCTTTCCGTCTGCTTAACTTCATTTCTCTGGCGAGAAATAAATGGTGACGATAGGAGTTCAGGAGTAGTACATAGTATTCTTTGGCAGATCGTAGTAGTTAGGTGATTTCGCGAGTAAGCGTGATGGCTGGACGTAAAATTAGAGGGAATCGCCGGGTAGGAAAGCACCGGGGGAACAGAGAATCGAATATCCCGTTGTCGGTGGGTACAGCTCGGCGTATAGCGGTGCCGTTGTACATCGGCATCGGAAATTGGCCCAATGTTTGCTCTTTTCAGCGAAGCACCATCGGCCCCAGTTACATTTGTACGCGAATCGCGCTCGGTCGGCGGGCTCCGAAGGTTGATCATCGAGAGAGCGCTCCGAGGGAAACCGCCAATCAGCGGAAGGGTGAGAGGTTGTTCCACGGGGCTGGTTTACCATTGCCGCGATGAATTCTTCACCGAAAATCCGTACAAACCGGGACCGCCGCGAGATTGCGTTTAGAGATTCATGCGCCTTTGCCTCCCTTTCTCTTTCTCCCTCTTGGGTACACCGGGAAAATTCCTTGATTGGCGCGAAATGTTTCGGATGGGGATCGGTTACCCGAAGAATTCGCGAGGCTTGTTTTCTTATTTTGTCGACGAAATTCGAGCGTGGTGTCGCCCGCCCGCGATTCAATTAACCGGCGACCATTAATTCACGCTCGTACACTCGGGGCCCCGGTGATTGCGATTCGAGCAATCACGCGCCGCCAGCGATCTGATCGCACGCCTCGCGGCTAGGCTGTTTCCTTTGAAGCCTTCTTTTGTCCTCCGGGAAGTCTTTCTTTGTCGATGGGAATAAAGGTAGGCGCACACTAGACCGCACTGCGACTGCACGCCGACCACCCGCTTCGCAAGGGATACGGCACTATGGCTGCCACGGGGAGCAAGACGCGCAGCCGGGAGAAGTGGTGGTATCCCTTGAAAATGTCTCCGATCGAGCAAAAATTTTCCCACGCGTGATGTAAAACATAGAACTATGAACTACATATACGAAAGTCAAAACAGCGGTAGCAGGTGGTCGGTGCGCGGCGTGCAGTCGCGGTGCGGTCTAGTGTGGGCTAAAACACGCAAACCTGCACCATATTCACGGCATTTATTCGTAGTTTACAGGTTGTTCATTTCTTTATTTGACGTATTCATTCTTGTTATTAACACGTTCCGTGCCGAACAAACTTATGTGCTTTGTTCTATACTGCATTATTTATAATGCCTCAATCATTTGGCGGAAATATATTCTACAGTGTTAAACCAGTTATAAAATCTATGTTTTTAGCACATTAAATAAATATAGCGTGTATCATCGGTGGTGCGCGTGGCACGGAACGTGTTAATGCATACAATCTATAATCTTATTATAAACATCTTAATACTTTGACTGGAAAACAGCAACCTGAATTTGCCTCAAGATCCTGTTAATTCGCCATTATTGGACCGAAAAATAGTCATTCCAACATTATGGTGGTTTCGGACAAGAATGAGATGGTGAAACATTCGAAATTATGGAAACGAGACCCCGTGTGGCGTGACGACGTGGAATGTATATAGCATCGCCTAACCCATTGGCTGTGCGAGACAGTTTGGTCCGTCGATAATTAAATTCCCGATTGATCCGTAATTATCCTCTTAGTCGGATTCATCGGTACCTCCCCGTGGCGGGTGTCTATCGAATGTATTCGCGAATCGACGCAACGCGACGCAGCAATCTGCTGCGAATAAATCTGCCGGTCGGCCGAATGCGATCGAATCGGCCGATATCGATCCTCGAAGGCGGCTCAAGACGCTTAGGGGAAGCTTGGCTGACTGAGAGTGAGAGAGAGAGAGAGACCGTTTGCGATAGTGGTCGGTGTGTGCTCCGTGTTCCGAACGCCTGTGCACACCGGTCCAATTGGCATTCATTGGCGCCAATTTATCTTTGCTGGGCGCGGGGCGTGGCCCCCGAACTTAAGCGCGCTCGCTTAATTGTACGCCGGTACTAATTAAGCGACGACGAGTCCGCCGGGAGCCCGACGGAGACCGGCCTCCAGAGATCCAGGAGGAATCGAGAGGATCTGGTATGCACCCTTCCAAGCCCTTCGGAATCGTTTTTGCCGATTCCTTTCGCGTGCGATCGCTACTGCAGCGACCATGCAGGTTCGCAGAGAAAAATCAAGCCTCGAGTCATTTGTAGCATCGAAATTTATCGTGGACTATTAACTACGCAAAAATATATTTCGGAACATTAATCGTGCAGCTCTTAAGGGGGTATACTCGTTTCCAGCATTGCAAGGGTGCGGGATACGCTTTCTCAGTCCTCGATAATGCAAAGATGGGGTTCTTCGGTAGTCAAAAGCGCTAGATTTTTTATTACCCTGAAAAGTCCCATTTATATATACAAGCGCAGCTTTAGGCTTCCAAATAATGCAAATTGTTGCATATTATAAAATAGGACTTTTGAGGGCGATTGCGGCCTAGATTTATCTTTTATCTAGCGCTTTTAACTACTGGAAAATCCCATCTGTGTATTATCGAGAAATGAGAAGACGCATTCCGAACCCTTGCAATCCTGGAAACAAGTGTCAACACTCTTAAATGCTCTCTGCACAAGCTGGAACAAAATGGTTGTTTCTTTTTCTTCACGAAAAAAGAACGCGAAAATGTGATTTAATCAGGCAACGATAGCGGGTCATCGGGAACCCAAGGATGCTAACCGGCGGTTAAAATAATAGCCATCCAGCTAGCCAGCAGGGAGACGCCAATAATTTTTCAGAAGGTTATCAGCGAACTACTTAAAAGTTCCTCGAATCATCGATTGCGTTCGCGTGGTGGGCTCGTCGGTTGATTGAGCCGCGTTTCCGCGTTATAGAATTCCGATAACTTTTACCGGGTTGTGCGCTAACCGCATGCAAGCACCCAGCTTCCCGCATACTCTCTTCTTTCTCACTCACTCTTTTTCTCTGTTTCTCTCGTCGAACTTCACCGTCTTTCGACGAGGGAAAATTTCACCGCGGTTCGAGCATTATCGCCGTCGGTCGCTCGTTCCCGTGATTCTATTAGCAACCATCCGTCGGACTCGATTTCCCTTGAATCGAATCTTACTCGCCGGAGCTCTGAATCTGGTCGCTGGATCGGTTGTTTACCGATTGTCGGTGTTCCGCGTGATCTCGACGATTATCTTGCTGGAAATTGTGGAGAAGTTGAACATCGTTTCTTGAGAAATGCTTTCAAAAGAATGTTAACATGCAACCATTGGACTGAGGGTCTTCCGAATAAAAATGGTCTATGTGGGTAGTACAGAATAGACGCAATGTGAAAATGTACTGACTGTCTAATTATAATATAATATACAATATGATATAATAATTGCTGAGGTGAATCGCTTGAGGCTTCGTTTTTTAATTATTAATGAAGTTAATTAGATGAATAAGTAAAGGTAAAAATTGTTCAGAACAAACTATAAACGAGCTGTCTTTACTTATAACTTTGATTTAATTAATATGAGAAAAAATGTTCAAATTATAAAACAAAATCTCATAATGAGGAAGCCCGGTGGTTCCGCGATCGGTATCGATCGCGGCTCGCATAAAGCAATTATTCGACGCGTCCCGGCCCGACCCGGCCCGTGCCAGCCTCTGGCAAACCTCGTCGACTCTGGCAATGGCACCTGAAAGCAATGGGACGGGGGAGAGACGAGAGAGAGAGAGAGAGAGAGAGAGATGGCCCTCTCTTCGCGTACACAAACGGGCTTGTTCTCTCTCCCTCTCCCTCTCTCTTTCGGCGAAAGGTCGTCCCTCCTGAATCACCGAGCTGGATTTAATTAACGGTGACGCGGGCACGATCGGCCCGGTTCGCTATACTTAGCTTCCGATCCGAAGAGAGAGCCTCTCTCACACACTCTCTGTTCTGTTCTGTTCCTGCTGCGCTCTCTGACCGCTCTCGTGGACATCGCAGATCGCCGCAGACCGTCGAGCATCGGCGACGCTCTTTCGAACCGTGTCTCCTGCTTTGTTATTGTCAGGAAACCGGCTGCAATCGATAACCAACGCGAAACCGGCGACGGCTACCAGTGTCCGTCGCTACAGACTAATGAAATTCGCCTGATGTGGCCTAAACGCCGGCCACACTGCCCCTTTTGCCAAATTGTTGAACAACGTTTATTTCATTGTGCAGTGATATTCGTATTAACATCTAGTATTGAAAAATATGTTCAATCTCTCCTAATCTACAATTCCAACAAGATCGAAGCATAATTGACACTTTTATCATTGTCGACCCCTTGCCCTACAATTTATTTTACGGTTTCAGTGATCAGAACTTTCTTTATAGTTCGTAATTTCCTAAAAAAGGAGAAAATTTATGTTTATTGTATGCCTACATGTTCTACAATAACTATACATTAACGAAACCAAAGTAGAATTTCATCTCGGTTTAAAGGAAATTAATAATTAGTAGACAAGGGGTTAATAGTACCAGACCGTATTATGAACAACATGTAACGAAATCACTGTAGTCTCTTTAAATGGAAGTGTACTGCAGAAAGAACAGAAGGATGAACAAAGAAAAATGCTTTACATAAAGTTGAATGTATGGTTTGAAGTCTGGAATGTTTTTCACCGCGTTCAGGCTAGATTTGGCTCAGTACCGTGCGCACCGTTCCATTAGCAAACGTGTAAAGGAGAGGGTCGGCTGCATGCGCGAATGCACGATGCAATGCACTCAAAGTACTCCTCTCCCGTGGTCCCAGTGCAGTGGCAGCATCGTTTACGTAAGACCGCGAAACGCGGCGCGATAAAGGAGACCGATTATGTCGATAAACTTCGAGCGGCGATGCGGCCGGATTGAAAGCCGCTCCGTGAAACCAAATAGGCGACCGATGCTGCGATCGATATCCAACGGACGTCAGCGTAATTTGCTTTAAGTAATTGATCGGGGAGAAGGGGTAACTACCCTTTCACCCAGGGCCATGGCGATCCCGGCTTTCTCCCTTTCAAGGGCTCCACGATGTTCAATGCACGGCTGCGACGTCTGTCGAGCTCGAGGGCCTAACAGATCTTTTGGTAAACTATGAATGTTACGCGTGACGCCTAATTAGCACTGCAATAGGATTTCGAATTGTTCGTCACCTCTTTGCGGACTGCGTCTACTGGCAGGTTTATGGGCATTCTCTGCTATACAGACTGCAGATTTTTAAGGAAAATTCAAATTTTCCAAGTCTATTATCAATTACATTATCAGGTCTAGTGACAGGTCTATGGGTGTTCTTTGCTGTACAATTTTATGTCAAGATGAAAATTTCCCAAGTCTATTATCAATTATAATTGTTTTACGAAAATAACAAAGATGTGTTCATTAAAATTTTTTTATATTATTTATCTGCGCCTATTAGTGACAGGTCTATGGGCATTCTTTGCTATACAATTTTATTTGAAACGAAAATTTTCCGCGCGCGCGAGTCTATTATCAATTATATTGTTATTTACAAATAAGAAGAATGTATCTCTAAAAATTTTTTCTAACAAATTCGTTGAGTAATTCCCCATGGATGCATCTTCACAATCTCGATAATAGAGGAGTCAGGAGAAGATGAAGAGGAGGAACAACGGTCGTGATTTCCATAAGCACCCGTAGGATGTCGAGCAGGTGGTCGGCTTCGAGTAAGACGCGAGATTTAATCGAGCGACGCCGTTTAAGCTCGATCGTCCAGGATGAAAACGATCCTCGGGCTTCGAAATGTATGTGCATACGCGCGATCACCTGCGCGCGTACGTTTGCAGTAGTTTGTACACGTGTTGGGAGGGGGAAGGGTTGTGTGCTGCGTTTACTGGATTACCTGGCCAGCCGGTTGGTTGGTTGGTTTCCATATGCGCGAGCGCGACGCTTGTCCCTGTGTTGAACGCAGCCAATCACCTTAATGATAATTTACGATCGGGGGCATAAACGTGTCTCGGGCCCCGGAATTGATTTGTTTACTCCCGAAGGATTCTCACGCGATTCGTCCCGAGTACGGGTGGCCCATACCCAACATTCTTGTTGCTCTTCAACGTGTACTCCGACCCACAATTTCTCTACAGCGGTGCATGCTTAAGTGTCCGTATTCGCACATTCCCGAAAATTTTTATTTTCCATAAAGATTCACAGTGTATCAACTAGAGATCGTGATTTTAAACGTGTAATTAAGAAGACACGTGTATTTACGTACACGTAATTTAGTGTGTGCCATTTTAAGTACACGAGTACACGTGTATTTAAATACACCTGTATTAATGCATTCTCATATTAATTTGCATAAATTTTAGGACATTGATATTAATTACAGTCAAACCTGTTCTTGTGCGGTAGATAGGGACCGCCGAAAAAAACCGCACAAAAAAATATTCACAAACTTCATAAATAGCTACAACAAATAATTTTTCAGAACATATTAAACAAAATTGTTTTATGCGGTGGAGAGGGACCGCATAAAACTTTTCAAACAAAATAAATAATTAAACTACACATGGAAACATTTTAAAAAAATTTAATTTCTCATTTTAAACGTGTAGAAATTTTCAAAATGTACATAATTCAATAGATACAGGGTGTCCAGCTGAAATGAGTCAGCAGGATATCTCGGAAGACGTATTGCCGAATTTTTAAGCAGACATTTCTCAAATTTGTAATTAACTGATACGCTAATATGTACTATCAACTTAGTACACTAAGGAAACTAATTGAACAATTTCATGCGTTCTCATTAACATTGGCACCGAAGCAGCCTTGTATAAGACGATTCGGTCTCGACAACCAATTAGGCATTACCGTAATGAATCTACGAGCGGATCTTGCGTGCGTCGTTGTGCAGCAACATACTGTAACGATGTTTCGATGGGAAATAATCGGGAAGAGCTCTCGACCCGTTCAAGCCGGGACGTGCGGATTCAATATTCGAATCGGGCGCGATAAACGCGGCAGATTTTTCACGAGAGCAACCGGAATTTTTATTCTCGCGCGAGTCACGTCCCTGTCCGATCTGCCAATACCAAACGCTCGCTGTAATTGGGATCGTTTTTATTACGGGGGGACGCGGCTCTGACTGTTGCGAACCGCGAGTGGTGGGACACTGTCCGAAATGTCTGTTTCCACTTAAACGCCGTGGAAACGAATCGCGCGGGGATCCTCTCCGCTCTTCCACCACGCTGTGTTTTCTGTTGTTCGTGGTACACAAACAAGTCGGGACTTTTTCGCGAACGTACCGCGGCTCGGAAAAGTATTTTTACACTCTAGTTTTTACGGATAACTTCAGCACGGCATTCGGTGCTTCGCTGCATTTCGCCGCGCTGCCGGTAATTTAGAAGGAAATTTGATATTGCGAAGAAGCGGCGCATTCATTCGCTAATGGTCAAAAGACGAAATAAAAATATTTACAGTAAACTTCGGTGCTGTTTTATCGCAGAATAGACTCTTCGAAAACATTATGGTCGAGGCTGTTCTGCCCTTTAACTCTTTAACGTACAAATGAAACGAGACTCATCATTTGTGAAGCTTAATGAAATTCAAAATAATTTTTGGCCAGCTTCTAGAGCCGTCCACGCACATAGTTCGCACGCGAACACCGACTGCCAGCGTTCTAGGAGTATACGCGTCCCTCTAGACGACATGAACGTGAAGAATCGGTTTTTCTGTACATCCGGAAACCGTAATATTCCGGAGCTCCACCGAAGCGACGTTGACGGATTTAATCCCCGGCGAAGCTTCAGTGGAATCCTTTTGTCCGGCGATTTAATTTGACGCGTCCCTCCCCTGACACCGGAATTATTAAAACGTGCGAAACGCGTCGGCAGGTGAAACGCGGCCAATTCTCGGAATACCAAGCATATCTGCCAGATTACCACTCAATTATGACGTCGAGCTGCGCTGATACCGCGATTCACGCACCCAGCGCAATAAGAACAAAGGGCCACCGATCTATTCTGTGTCGTTTGTGCAAAAACATTAAGCGCTCGATCGAGAATGTCGAGAATGAATTATGTTGATTGACGGGAGGATTTCTGTCGCTTGCAATCTATAATGTTTGCCTCCATTATTTTACGTCTAGGAATTATTTGTACATACACAGAATTAGCAAATGAATTTCACAGACGACGCGTAATGGGTTGAGGACTAAATCAATTCTATGGAAACAGAAGCATGTGATTATTATTATTACGCGCCTCCTACCGAAAATTGCATTCGCTGCAACCGCACCTTTCAGCGACCCCGTAATCGATTTATTATCGCAGAAAGTCCCGCGCGGCCTCCGAAAGTTCACGGAACTCCGGACCCGTTTATTTCGCCGATGGGAGAGCGTTCATTAGGTCGGCACGAAGTCTGTCGCGTAATTAACGTCGTCAACTTTGTCAATTATGCTGATCGGAGTATTTTCGTCGTTTCGCGGTTAGATTGTCCCAGGCTCACGTGAATATTTCAATCGGCCGCGAAACCATGGGAAAAATGTGCCGGCTCTGTACCGCTCGGCGAACCTACTCACCTTTCACGAAGCTCGTACACGCAAAAAACCCGGAAGACGGAAACATTTTAGTGAGAGGCTGTGAATAAGCTTCGCGCATTCATTTGGCAGATCCTTTTTCGCGGTCCCGAGCAGTTTTCTGCGCGAAACGTCCGAAAAAACGACGACGGAAGAAACCTCTTCAATTTCGGGAGACACGGTTAACGGACTGCTTTTGTTGCTGAACATTTCGCGTTATTAACTCTTTCGTTACAATGAACGAGATATCTCATCACCACGCTGTCGTACGTACGATACTATGGACGAGATATCTCGTCTCATAGGAATATCAAGTGGCGAGCACATCAGTTTTAGCGATCCACTAATTTTTATTAACCCTTTGCACTCGGAGCTATTTTAGTTGGAAAATTAAACACTTCTTCCAATCTAAAATATTTCCACACCCTATGATTTTTTTGAAGTTTTATGGATATGAAATTGGTATAATACCTCATACAATACTTAAATGTTTAGTAATTGATTAGATACTGATATATGTAATAATGTAAATAATATTTTGAATAATAGTACAGCAATTTTTAGTGGAGCCTCAGAGAGAACAACCGAGTGCAAAGGGTTGATCTCATTCTTCTTGTATATCGTTAACTGGGTTAATTATACAGGGTGTTCATTTGAAAACTTTCCAGCCGAATATCTCGAAAAGTATGGAAGATATTAAAAAAATGTAAAACACCTGTCCAAGGATTTCGAGGAGGAAAGATCTTATACTTTTTGAGATATTCGGCTGGAAAGTTTTCAAATGAACATATAAATGAACCCTATAACCCGGGAACCCTGTTTCCCGGAATCAGCGCAGAGAACGTTCACTTTCCATAAAGAAGCGTGGTCTATTTAAAAACCGACGATAAAAACGACGATGTCAACAAAGAGGAAGTGATATTCGATTCTCGATGGTTCCATGGTCGGTACTCCAGCAAACATATGTAGCTCTCCTGAATGCAAACACTTCCAGCGCAAAACAATAGTATGCATTTCCCCGGCCTTGTCACTCCGATCGTTCGCAGCAGCGCCAACATAAACGTACCCTAATTCACCTTCGCAGAAACAACAGAACAGTCGCCGCTTGGGGACGAAGCGGAATAAATCCAATGGCAAAAAGTGGAGGCGGCGGCGTCGTCGTCGTCGTCGATCCGCTGCTAGAAAGAATAGGCGACAAAACGGCAGACGTTTTCATGGCGTATGCCGAGGCCGGTTTTTGCTGCGGAAATCGCGTCCCAGGCGTGGGACGCGGAAGTCGCGGGCCATTTTTCAAACAACGAGGAAATGAGATGTCCTACGGCCTGCCCGGAATCTGTTCCCGTATCGAAAACCTAGGCCGAAACCCGTGAATTACGGTGCCGCATTGAAACTGTCCTGAAAACTATATGTTATTCCTTCAGTTATCAAATGGTAGGTAAATATTACCAAAGAGGATGTACATAGCTCCGATCGCGTTGCCCTTCAAATATGTTCTTTCTTAATATTCGGATGCTCTTATAAAACCGATAACTTTTTTTAATATTTGACTATACGACTTGAACTTTTTTTTAGAAGTTAGAGCAATTAATTTACCACACGATGTGAAAAGAAATTTTTCCAAAAACTGCAATTGGTATAAATGAAGTTAAAGAAAAAGTCACTTCACCCCTTAATAGATTTTCACATTGAGAAGAACGTAACAATATTCTTAAATTTTTCGGAATGTTGACCTTGACAACAGATGTGAAGACCTTTCGTCAATACTCGCCAAATGGTATACCATAAAATGGAAAAGTTCGACAATTTTTGGAAACGTTGTCGATGAAATGTTATCGAATGTTTTCCTGCATGGAAAATAGGATTGCGTCTGTCCTATAGAAACATTTTGAACGAGAGTAGCGAACACAGAATCGTGCAAAGAATGATCGAAATTCTATTGCTTGAAATTCCGAGGAACACCGTCGCTATTCAGTTCGGAAATAAAAATACGGTTTTGAGAGTGGAATCAACCCGACGGATTTTCAAACACTGTGATTTACTTTTCCCAGAGAGATCCGAGTTCCACCGGAGTGAGCACAAGAATTCTCCACCATTCTGCAACCACATCGGATGTTTAACAACTGTTAGACTGTAATAAGAATGAAAATCTAGTATCTGCAGTAGATGGAAACACTTCGTCGATGATTTTTTGTAGTTTCCATGAAACGCGAAGGCTCGTTTATCGTGGTTTCGACCGATCGGGCATGCGCCGTTCCGCCACAATAAAAAAGTTTACGGGACAAATTAAATCGCGGGGCTAGAATGTTTCGGTGCGATAACGAATATGAATTGGCCGCGAAAAAGCATTGGGCTCGCGCGATTCGCGGTGCACCGTCGCGTTTCATTTGTTTGCACACAGCCCGGAAACCGTGTTTTCCTTTTTTTTCTCTGCCCGTGTTGTTTTTTTTTTCATATATATTTTCGCTCACGATCGACCGTTGTAATTGCAGTTACTCGTCGTATTACGCGTAATACGGCGAGGGGGGTCATGCGCGGCTAGCCCCCGGGAAACGGGATTTGATTCCCCTGTTATTTATTTTTATTTTTGTTCCCTTTCAGCTATCGGTTGCGAAGTGAATATTTTTACCGAGAGTATCGTTATTCCTGTCGGCTATCGGCGCGATGCGCGGGCTCTCCCTCTCTCCCCATCGATTACAATCGAATCCTCGTCGACTTCGCCGCCTTCCCGTATTCATACGCGGCGCGTTGGAGGTCCGCCAAATCGAGGTCTCTCTCTCTCTCTCTCTCTCTCTCTCTCACTCTATCGAAGGCTTGTCGTAAACAACCGCTCAAGATTGATAACACTTTCATGGGCAGACTCATCCTCTCTCGCCTATTTGCAGCTCCTTGCGCGAAAATGCCTTCGCTCTTCGTAGATTTCGCGCGCGTTAACCGGCAGACACGCTTTGATTGAACGTCGACGCGCAATTATCGGCGATGGTGGCTACAACGATGGAGCGGGAACCGTGCGCGGTGATTGAAGTTGCATTTTTCTCTTTCTTTTACCCCGTCGCGAGCCTCCGGACAATCGTCGCGTCCTCCTCTCTAACGATCGCGTACCGTTAGATCGCCGCGCTGTCATTTCGGATCGATTAAGGGGAGAGAACCGGGCCCACGGCGGAAAAAGACCACCATTTTTAGGGGAGATCCTGTTCAACTTTATTACCAATCCATTGTGAACAGTTTCAAGGACTCTTTTAATTCTGTAAAAATCTATAGTCTTAAGAGTTTTTAATGGATTCTTCAACGGCAACCGTATCCATCATATACTACTCGAATGTTCTAGACTTTTTTTGGAATGATCCAGATTCTTCATCGTAAATCACCTCAAGTCGAGTCTAGGCGAGGACAACATCAGGAATGTTCTCCTCTTCTTTAGACCCATCGATATACAGTGGGTAACGATAGTATTCGAACGCCTTTTAAAACAGAATAACTTTCTTATAATTGTACCAAGCGACCTGATTTTTTATAATCAATTAGAAGTACTGGTTTACGAAATGATGTGCAAAAAAGATTTTCCAAAAATTATAATTTACAAGGTTACATGCAAAAATAAAAGAGGCATTTTTTAAAACTTTTTTATTTCGGCCCTCAATGGAAATTTAAAATATATCTTTTGTAGATATATGTTAGTTGTACGCATGCTGAAAATTTCATGGAAATCGATTAACATACACACGAGCTACAAGCGGTTAAAAATGGTGAAAATCGTAGTTCTACACGACTTTTGATCAGTTTCTGCTTAAAATCCACAGAATCGTACATCTTTCGATGCGTGTTGTTTTTTCCTGCGTCAACTGATTTGGATGAAATTCTCAGCATGTGTATAACTAACATAGATCTACAAAACATGTATTTTAAATTTTCATTAAGGGCCCAAATAAATATGTTTTAAAAAATGCCTCCTTTATTTTTAAATAAACATTATATATATTAAAATAAACAATAAATAAATAAGTAATAAATAATATAATTTAAATTGTGATCGAACAATTAATCCTCAGGAATGTCATTTAATAATTTGTGGGAGAATCGAAAATTCGTTTTCGGCGAAGCAGCGCTCGATTTCCCATAACTCTGTCAGACTCGCGGACAGTTTGCCTAGTTGGGTAGTCGGCCGCGCGATCCCCGTTATCTTCGAACATGTCGAGTTACCTCGTTAACCAACAATGGCCCCCGGACCACGAGCCATGCGAACGGAGGAATGCGTCCCAGTGAAGAAACGCGCGACAACAACTTTTCACTTTACGGCGCCGCGATGCGGGTTCTACGTGCGATCCAGAACCTCTGGCGAAAAATTCCGTAAGACCGTGTGCCCTCCGGGAGACGTCTCTCGCGAAAATCGGGAAGAAAGATCCGCCTCCCGGTCGCTCGTTACTTCGACAAAGACGAACTGCGAGACCCTCGAACGCTGCTGCTTGCTTCTCTCGACGGAAGTTTGCTCCTTTGCCGAACGAGAGGTTCAACCCGTGCACCTACCGCCCCTGCACCACTCGAAATCCTCTTAGGAAACTCTTTAATGCGACGATGGACGGTTCTTTGCGACTGATGAGCTCCTAGAGTCGTTACTGGACACGCGGGGAGCCCTTGCGGGCCAGTTTCAGCTAAGTATGGGCGGGGCGTGGTCGCTAAGTGAGAGAAGCGAACGTTATGATTGGCCGAGACGCGAGATCTTGAGAGTGGGCATGGCTCATATGCTCCGAAGAGGATTTGGGAAAATTCTTCAGGTTCTAAAACTAACCCGGTGGACGAAGAAAATAAAATAATTGAATCTCGTCGTTTCCTCGAGAGTTTGTATCGAACGGTACAGAGAGGTTTTGCGTAAGGTTCGGTAGTTTCTGCGGATCGCGGGAGCTTTAATACGGGGGCTCGAAATTAACATTTCACGGGCCGTTGGAACGAAAAGTAAAGCGATCGCTTGATATCTGCGCGGTAGCATAAGCGGATTTCCGCGGATGCATGCCGGAGACAGGTCGCGAGGTTTCCTTTTTAGGCGGCCGTCCCCCTCCCTCTCTCGTCCCTGCCCAAGAGAATTTGCAATCCTCTTTCTTATCGGAATTTCTAATGACTCATTTACATCGGGGACACGGTGTTCATCGGCAGTCGTTAATCACCCGACGAAATATTGTTACGCCAGCGTAGATTGGCTGGATTATTCCGGGCCCGAGTTCGGGCTCGTCGCCGTTCTCTCCACCTATCGATCGCCGCGGAATTAATAAGTATGCATGCGACGGATTGCACGTTACGTTTGTATTACGCGCCGGTATCAGCCGCTGCAGCCGTTAATCTGACGTCGCGTGACAACGTTATGGAAAACGCGGGTGGAGCCGTCCGTTAAGGATCCACGATGCACCCCCGTACCATAACCGTACATATTCGATTTTCTTCTTATTACCAACCGAATATTTTTCACCGGCAAAATCAATTGTAATACAGGGAACACGTTACGGTAGTTACTCGAATGCAGGTCTGTACGCAGAATACAAATTCTGCGCATCTGTTGCAGGAAACCGGAGCAACCACGAATTTCTTCCTCTGTTTCTTTAATCATTTTTGTAAGTTAAAATTCGTGATTAGATAGCGGATTTTTATGCAAATCCTCATGTTCATACGGTTTTAAATGAATATCAGACTTAGGAAAAAATTTCTGTCGTCAACTAGAAGACTCCTCATTGTGTTATAATATTATAAATTAATTGTGTCGCTACTCTATATTTATCACAAGATATTTTTCGAACAATAATCACTGTTTTATTTGCTAACCCACTCCGTTCTTGTTGGACTCTTTTGGAGTCTGACGCTCTTGCGAGGCATTAAAAACGTCGTCAACATTTTCCAACGGTCCAAAAAGGCGCCGCAATTTTCCCGGTGATCTACATTGTCATTAAAGCGTCAACTACAAAGACTTCGTGGGGGAAAAGGGTGTCCCGATTGCCAATGGCACGGAATATTACATCGTCCGTGAGTGTCTCTAATGGGCGTCAGTTTAATGCGTGGCCACGGAGCCGCTTGAAGGATGGACAAGCAACAACAACGGCAATTATTGTTTAATTATTGCCCGAAGTGGCGGACAAGCGTGTTAGGTAGGGCATCGGCCGGCTGAAAAATTTACAGCCACTACACCGTCCCGTAAATTACGATGAGTTATTCATAGATAAACTTCCCGGGGAAAATTGCCGGGAAACTCGCGAGATGATGGTAACTTCCTCCGGCGACCGCGTAACCGAAACTTTTCTGAAAAATTACATCCCTTAACGCGCCTGCGAGTCTTCGGGACCGCACGCGAGCCGCAAACGTCGTAAATTCCGATCACAGCGGTCGATTACCGGGGTAAAACGTTCGCAAAAAACCTTCGAAATGCATTTCTGTTGCGACATTCAGCAACTCCGGTCGCTTATTCGGAAACCATAAACTGGAAAAGCTGACCGATTAGGTGACACATGCTATACGTCTTCGCCTATCGATATTTTCCGCAAGGAGGACATTCGAAATTCATTTTGCCAATAAATGGAAATTCGGACTCATGTGGAATCGACGCGTTCGCGAAATTCGAGTCCCGTGGCCGTCTCGAAATTATCCGTGCGAGAAAGCTCGAGCGAGCAGCATCGTGACGCGACATCTCATCCTCGAGACGACGCTCGACGCGTTCCTCGGTTTTCGAGAGGCACGAGACTCGAATTTCCCCGGTTTTCCGCCGACGAAACGCAACGGCGACGCGAGCCGTCGTCCCGAGAAATCTTCAACCGCTTACACATAATTCGTATGTGCCGGAGGGATAAAAATTCGTCGACGAGCAGACGCAGCCTGCGTCGCTTGAGAATTCCGACTGTTTTGTATGGTCTTGATGATGTCTGAGCTGCGGCTGCAAAAGTCACGGAGCGATGGCTCACGATTTTTCAGAACCGCGAGTGATTAATTCAGGCGTGGTGAAATTCGTTGCGACTAAAATGTCCAAATGCTCTCCGCGTTTGCTAGCTCGCATCTGCTGGTACCTCGCGTATCAACCTGCTCCTCCTCATTTGCATTTTCCCACGAATAACATAATCGCTCTCCGAAGGATCGAGGAAAGACCAACATCGGTCGCAAAGAGAGAAGCAGCCGGTTCGGCAAAACAATTGCTCGCTGTTGGATCTCTCGCGTTGCAACCAGGATTCCTGCGGCGGGGCGCAGCGAAAAGTTGCCGAAGTTAGTTCCTAGGAGGAAGCTGAGGAAACTTGCCTGGCGGATCAGGCGTCGCGACGACGACGACGTGCCTGCAGACTGTCGTCGCTTGGATTACCAAGCCCGAGTGATGTCATTCGCCAGGTGTCTGCTCTCTGTTCCTCTCGAAGCCCGAAAGTCTGACTCGCGAGAACGGTGCAACGTTACCGTCGTTACTGGTGAATATCGCGTAATGGGAACGCGTTATCGATTACTCGCGACGACACCGCGCCGGCCCGTTACGGAGGCTTATTAGTCGGCTGGAGGCGAGCTTTCACACGAGTCGCAGGTAGGTTCATCATTCGCGGGGTTTCGATTCGTCTCACGAAATTCGATTTGTCTCTTGCGGCGCCGCGTACCGTGTCCACGTTTACTGCCGCGACTCGCTGGGAAGAAATGTTCTCGAGTTAAAATATTTAATATCTGTTCATCGTTAGCAACAGCCTGGAATTTGATGTGAAATGTAGGTCTATTGAGATTGCGTGCAGCAGACTCTGCAGATGACAGGCTCAAGACAGCTGAGCCTATCGAGGCGAAGAAGAAAAGAGCTTTCATTATAGTAAGAATAAGAAAATCTTGAAGGTCTTATCAGGATATGTATAAGGCAACGCTTCCTTTGTTTTAATGCATTGCATGTGGGACAGGTGCTGTTGCGGTTTTCATATATTGTCAGTCCGAACAAAGACATTTCTATTTCCATAGAGTAGTCTTGTATAGAATAATGATGGGGAAGGCAGACTCCTGACGAGGAAGTAAAAAAGATTAAATAATAAATGGCAGAAGATTTTTTGAAAACGTGCCTGAAGCAACATACTACATTACCGGTCCATTGAGAATCACGTATACGCCTGTACTTTGTTTTACTTGTTTTTTGATGGCAGCGTCTCGCGGTAGCAAAAATGAGGATACAGCATAAGAGGACTGCTGCGTTCTGAATGGCTGATGGGGCGGAGGGAAAAGCGTGTAGGAAGTCGAGATTGAAACCGCTGGTGTGGCTCGCCGGACTTCGGAAAGTCCAACTTTGAGGCTTTCATCGACGGGTCTATAAATAAAACAGGCCGTGAAAGACCTTGAGATTGAATGTCGACGTCAGCGTCCGGCTACTAAAGCAATCGCTCGCGGTGAAAATCGTCTAAACACAGCTGTCGGAAGGGAAGCGAAGGGAAACTGGGCCGCTCGGTTTCCCTCGAGTTTCATCGCGGCTGTCGGAGTCGTCAAAGGAAACGGTGGCGGTCGGAAACGCGCTATGAAAAATGGGTTGCGAGTACAGGGGGTCGCTAGCCACGAAGCTGTAGCCAGAGTTGGCGGTGGTGGTGGTTAATTATGAGTAATCGGACGATTTTTATCAAACCAAACCTGTCCCGCGGAACTTTCGAATAACAGCGATATTTCGTGTTTAGCGACGAGGAAGCTGCTTTATCCCGGCCAGTTAATTACCCGACGCATTAATAAAGCGCGCAGATAATCCGCGCAGTCCGCGTTAATGAGTATGTAAGAGACCCGACGTCCCCTCCGCTCCCGCAGGATTACCTTAACAAGGAGCAGGGATTTGCGCGGAGCATAGGTGGAGAATAAAATTTACACACCGGGGAAAAAAAGTGGCCATGGAAACCACCCCGCGTTCCGTGGAATACTGGTCAGAGCCTCCATTTCGTTTCGTTTCGTTTCGCTTCGGCCCTTCTTTCGGAAGGCTTTGCGCTCTAATCCATATAAATTCGTGCTTTCCCGACTGTTCTTAACCCTCAGCTTTCCAGGTGTATCCACCGGCAGCGTTTCGAAACATTTCAACCCCTTCGCCGGAACCTAACTAACATCCCCTCCCCCTAGTTTGCGGCGAACAGAAAATTGTACGGCGAAAGATGAAATGAAATTACCGCTAACAAGGCGACTCCGAAAATTACTACCCCGAAACACTGTTTTACTAACGAGAGGCAAAGTACGTCTGTTAACGTTGTCGAGCACGAACTTACTATGCTCGACGCACAAATAAGAAACTGTCGAGACTTTCATCGATTCTTTATCAACGATTCTATTAGGTTGGGGAGAAAGTTCTGTCGTAAATGAAAAACACGTCGCTAGTGATTGATTGGGAAACAGGAATTGACGAGTTATCTGAAAGATGGCAACAAGCTGTTACAAATAATGGAAATTATAACATATATTTTTATAAATCGATTGAAATGTTTTCTTTAACATACGACAGAACTTTGCCTCCAACCTAATATGTTGTTCGAGTATTGTGGTTGACGAAACGTAGAGCTACCTAATCCCACAGAGTATCGAGGCATTGCAATACTCTTCAGCAATCGCCGATTGGCCCTCGAGACGGGGAAAGAAAAACAGGTCGCATAAAAATCCTGGCAGTTCCAGGGGATATCCTCGAGCTCTCTGAAACACGGCTGATTACTCCACAGTTAGAGCGCCGGCATTAACGTAATCGTATCCCGTCGTGGAGCGGGAATTGTCTCGGGGAGATTCGAGGATCTAGCATTCGCTCTCTCTCGCAGGGTGGCTCGCGATACTGAGCCGGTGGAGGATGAGGATCAGGGGTGTGAGAGCCGAGGTGTCTCGCGTCGCCGTCGGCCCCAACAATTTACGCGGAATTTGCATAAGTCGTAGAAGGGTAATGTCCCGTGGTGGATGTGCATCGGGAGCGCCGGATGGGGGTTACGTGCCAGTAACCAGCTCATCTCGGGGGTGTCTTCGGTGCTCCTTGTCCGCGAACTACAGGCGTTAGGCGGAGCTGTTCGTTCCTTGGGGGTCTGATCCCAGGACTGAAACGAGCCACCCCCATCGCTTTAATTCATACCACGGGACTAACGGTCTGGTAAAACGGTTACATGCCGACCCGTAATTTATGCTTTGAGCCCGCGGAGCCGCTTTCAGCTTCGAATTTCTCCGAATAAGGTCTATGTCCCTATTTCTGATCATATCCCCATTTCTCATCAGTACGCGTATATTTTTTATTTAATGTAGTGTTACGTGCGACTCTGGAAGACCACACTCAGCTAATGCCAAGTCTTGCGTCTTTTCGCAATACTCTGCCTGGCTTTCGACTCAGCGTATCTGCATTCGTGTTTAATCTTTATCTTTATCTTTAATTATTCTAATGCAATGTTTAACGCAATAAGTTCTTTTGTCGATTACTAACGCTCAAATAAAAATCAGTCAATCGAACAAATCATGCGTCTATCATCCATATTTTCGATGTGGAAAATGGTTTTTGAACGTTTCTTTAAATAGCAGCATACATTTCTCGTCGCACAACTTAGCATCCATTAAAAAAATTGAAAAACTGTCGATCTACTTGTATTAAGAAACTGATCAATTTAGGAGATACGTTAATTTCAGTCTTGCAATAAAAAATCCCGATTCTCTTATCAATATACAGTGATTTTATCCACAGGAGAAAATTGTATTTACTTACAGGAGGTTCAAGATGCACCTTGGAGATTGGAGAGACTGGTGCAATAAAAAATATATGCTTCTGTTTAAAAAGACGTTACTGACAGCCACACCGTCCTCTGCGCCTTGAAAGCATTCAACCCTACCTGAAACATTTTTTAAAATGGTCACGTAAATCGAAATGGTAATATCTGGCGAACCACCACATTGCACATCCAAATCGCAATTACATTTAGATCTCGGATTACATTCGGAAACCGATGTAGGGGTGAACGTTCGACGACGAACGCGGCCACGGAACTTCAGGCCGGTTTTTACGGCGCGAATCTTCGCATTCAATTGCCCGGAGAAATTAAGGCCGTGCAAAATCGAGCGACAGCTAATAGTTCGGCTTCTCTTCCCTCCGAAATTCTTCCGGATGGGTAGGAGGGGCACGTGGAATAATCGCGGCCCTCGGAAACGGGGGCATTACACGATTTTCCGCGATTTTCCGTTTTATTCGAAATATCAAGGGCTTTTATAAAATTGGATCAGCCCGCCGCCCGGAAGTGCTTTCTATCTCCGCCTCGTTCCCTGTACCCCAACCCCCAACCCCCGCTACCACCCCCTGCTCCAGGCTCTTTTCGACGAGTTCCTCGAGATTCTCGAACCGTGTGTTAGCTCACCCTCTGCTGGCGGGGGTGGGAATCGCGGAATGGATAGCCGGACGCGGAATGTACGTCCACTACCCCTGGGAAGGGGGTTGGAGTCGCAAGAAGCTGGACAAAATTCGTATCTCGGTGAGTTGTGCATTTGTAATTGCATACAGAACTGTTTTGGGGGTTCTGGAAGCTGATTTTAGTGTTGCTTGTTTGCTAGGACGAGAAACTTGCAGAGGCTGTTTTACCCTGACAAATTGAAACTTTACTAGTCAATCCCCTGCACTGTGATATCGAGTCAGAGTCGTGAGAAAATTTCAAACAGAATCTATTACAGTAAGGATCATAACTGATTCCACACACTTTAAATCAGAACAACTTTTTTATGAATGGACCAAACGACTTCAATTTCTCTGTAAGGCTAGAAGAATTAGTTTAGTAAATGGTCTGTAAAAAATATGTTGGAAAATGCATTTGGACGGAATTGTGAAAAACAATAGTAAAAATTGATTTTTACAATTTTTTTAGTTGGGCCAATAACGAAAATTCAAAAGATGTGTCTGGTCAACTGGTATAAATCATACACGCTCTGAAAATTGCATCGAAATTAGTTAATTGATTTGCGAATTATAAACGATCAAAAGTGGTAAAGATTGCAATTCTTCAAGATTTTGCCTTTTTACCACTTTTGATCGTTTATAATTCGTAAAGCAATTAACCAATTTCAATGGAATTTTCAGAGCGTATACAATTTATACCAGTTGACAAAACACATTTTTTAAATTTTCGTTACTGGGCCAGTTAAAAAAGTTGTAAGAATCAATTTTTAGTATTGTTTTTCATAATTCCGACCAAATGCATTCTTTCGACTTATTTATTAGACGTCATTTACTAAACTAATTCTTCTAGCCTTACAGTGGCGGCGCTTTATTTTACGCGTCTGTAAAACCAACAATTTTTAAGATTTCGAAAAATTCTTTGAGATACGTTTATATATCAGTACAGATTACAATATATCGAAATTTGAACAAAATCCGAAACAGAAGTCCGAAAAGTATTCTGAAGCAGTGGGTCGACAAACGCATGGCTCTGCGTCTGGATTGCCTCGGGAAGCAGTGGGTCGCAAATCGTTTGCGTTTGGGTCTGGCGCAACATTCAGAGGTCTGGAAGCGAAAATACAAACGCCAACATGTGCATCCAGCGGCACAGCAGAGAGTTACGACGAATGGAGTATGCATAACAAAACGCTGCGTCAAGATGAGCAAAGAAGATCCCACCCAATATCAAAGTATGCATTTCCGTCACCTTTTAGTGTTTTATCACCGCAAGGGTAAAAATACAAATAGTAAATAGTATAGTCTTCATCTAGGAAATTCTAATCCACGAAAGACAGTTCTAATCGTAAATGTGAACGAAGTCATAGTGTAATGATCTAGAATATAATTTCACACACACACACACACACAGCAGCAGCAGCAGCAGATATCTCCCGACTTCAAATAAAGCGTACAAACGTGCAAGTGTACGAAATCGAGTATAATTCGAATAGACCCAATTTCACTATATCTCGCGACACGAAAGTTTTCGGATTAGCCGCGTCTATTTTATGGAAACGGCCGTCTGGCCGACGAGGCGTTCCGAAAGCGTTCGCGACGGGATTACGGATTACGCGTTGAACTGCTGCCGGAAGGAACGGCCGAGTCGGTAAAGAGATCGTGATCGTGAATGCGGAGACGTTAACAACGGGCCCGGAGATCCAGAAGATCGAGGTTCCCCCGAGAAATAGATTCTCCTAGGTCATTACGTTGCTAGAGGGTTTGCCTGTGTCGCGGTTAGCCGACTGAGCCGAAGTAAATTCGTTGGGAAAATGCGTACTTGGGATTTCTTTGAGAATGCCGGAGAGAACGAGGAACAGGCGAAACGAGGCGAACAATCGCATCCGGCCCTGGCCTTGTACGATGAATGAAATATTTTCCTAGGAGTGGGACGTGTTCCCGGCATGCGCGCGGGCGCGTGTTTCGTAATATTTCCGTTAGCCGCGCGTCCGCAATAAAAACGCGCGCGTGCTTTACGCGAAACAGAGATTGGAATTCTAATAAATTACTCGCGTTTTTCTCGTCGTGGCACTCCCGCCGGTTACAAGTTTCATTTCCCGGGTCGCCGGTGGTCGATAGCGAGCCCGACAAAAAGGACACTGTCTTTCTCTCTCTCCCTCCCTCCCTCTCTCTCTATCTTTAAAGGGAGACAGATCTGTAAGCTCGCGCGATTCTGTCCAGCGGACCGCTAGGAAACGTTCACGGATACTTTTCGAGCGGAGACACACGGGGGACTGCAAACGTTTCCCAGTCGTCTCTGCCGTCTAGACGTTCGCGGGATTACACGATAAAACGGTGGTCGGAGAGACACGGCCGGTACTCGTGCGACGGAAAACGGGTCGGCTGCCTGAATCCTCTGGAAAACCTTCCCCGAGCCGAGGGAAGCCGTAATCTAGCGTCGGATCGGCTCGCCGCGATTCGTCCGATTAAACGGCGTTTAAATAGCAGCGGGATTCCGAACGGATTGCCGCAGACAACGAGGAGACGACGTGCGCGGCCCAGCCCGCTGCCACCCGAGCCTTCCTTCCCCACAGGATCCCATGGAAATCCGTGCCCACTTTCAAATGGAACCTTTATCGGCGAAATGGGATTTTCCTTTCGACACTTGTCAAGCGAATTCGCAAAGCGAAACACTATTGCCCGCACGCCGCGCCGGGCCAGTTTTGCCTGAGATTTACTAGACGGAGAAAAACCGCATCCAGCTTTACGTCTCCAAAGAGACGCATCTGTGGAATGGAATAGCCGCCTTGGGTCATCGATGAATTTTTGGAAAACTTCCGGCAAGTTTGCTCCTGCGAGCGAAACTCGTGGCGGATCTTGCAAATTTTGGTCCTTTGGATTCCTGAGGACTCTTGGAAGAATGGCAGGTTTTACGCTTGCGAGGCTCTCGGAATATTGGCACTTTATGTGCTGAATATCATTTGCTGGAATTGCGGCTCTTTTGCATTTGTAAGTTCTTGGAATAGTAGCCCCTTATATTCTCTAATATTATTGATGGAATGTTATACCATTCTATGTATATTCTTGACATTCTCGATATCGCCACCATTTATTTTACAGATAACCTTTACAAGTGTTTGCATTCCTAAGACTTGTATTGCAATCCCTGCATTACGAAAATCCGTACAGTGACATTGCAATTCTTGCATTCATTCCTAGGACCCTTATACGAATAACAACTTTGCAATATTGCATTCCTCCGGAATCTGTTGCACTTTATATTCCCGAGGCTCTTAGTGTAACATTGTAATCCACGCATTCCTGAGGTCCTTTAAAGGATTGTGATCTTATAAACCCTTTTGATTCCGTAGAATCAGAAAAAAGACCTGGAAAAATTAATTGTTGAGAAAAATCGAGCGGTTACCCATCCTCCAGTCGGCACCGCGGGCGCTCGTCGCTTAACCTGGAATACCATATGGATGATTTCACTTCAGCCTACCCACGGACAGTTACGACAATCGTAGTATAACTTTCGGTATACCTGGAACAAGTGTACTCCCACCAAGAGAGAATCGGCTTTTCCCAGTCTCCTAGCATTTTTCAAATATCTTCCCTCTCGCACGTCGCACGCAAGCCGTTCTCCAGCGACTGGCAGCCGATTCAATTATTCCGTGACGTGGTTTTCACTCGACGAAACGAATTCGTGGCGCGTTTAAATCCTGCGATACCTGATAGAAGCGTGTGGCAGGCCGCAATTCGCGATCCGCTTCAAAGTTAAAACAATAAACCAGCCCGAGGTGGAGATATGTACGACGCAGCGTATTGCGGCGAGGATCGCGCAAAACCGATTATTTTTGGATTCCACTCGGTGGAAATCTCGGGGCGTGGTGGTCGATTTCCCGCTTCGTAGTTTACGCTTTCGCAACTACGTTCGCCGAGAATCGTTCAATCCGAAGACACAATTCTCTCGCTATCCAAGTCTCTGTCTGTAAGCCTTGTCCGTTTCAAAGGATTTTCCCAATGTTTCGCAAGCAGCTCGCTAACATTGAATGTAGCACAGGATGTTCTGGTATTCGTACTAGAAACGGAAAAGATTGGTGTGGAAATATAAGGCTGAAGTGTGAAATGAATTTTTTGACGGGAGGTTCGATCTCTTCGAGAAAAACAAGTTTTAAAATTCCCAAGGCATACGGGCTATTGAACAGAGAAGGGCGACGTGTCTGATCCTGACTTACCATTTCTACTTTGCCTGGGTACTAATACACGCGTGCTCCGCGAATTCTCAATCTTCCTGTCAATAAAACCACGTATGATCAAATACACTTTTGATTTGTTTTCTCTCGTGTATAACCTCCTCGTGCTAAATTTGCATTCCGCGGATTAATCGAGAACAAAACTGCCATTTCGAGCATCCTAATAAATCCGAAGAAAGGCACAGTTCACGTCGGAAAGCTTAAACAAAGGTGATCGTGTGATTCGAAGTTGTAACAGTTTGAAGTTTCTAAACGAAAAGGTATTCGCAAGTAGATTCACACCACTGAAAACGAAGAACGCGTCGACACCGAATCGGTCACATTACGGATTCACGAGAGATACGTATCAGCCTCGAAAGTTAGCGAAGCGGTGGCCGGAATCGGAGCGACACGAGGCGGAATCAATAAAAAGTGTCGCTTCACTCATCTGCTAATTGCGACAATTTCTCGATTGCGCCAATTACCGTAGCTGCAAAACCGTGTAATTATCGGCGAGCGGGCCGGACGTTTAAACAGGATTTCCAGCGGGGAATATCGAGAATAATCTCGATAACAGATTGCCGATTTGTTATCTGGCCGATTTATGATATTACCGGTCGCGTCTAGGCGACCGCGTCCGATCGAGCCAGCTTCTCTCTCTCTCTCTCCTCTTCTCTCCTCTCCTCTCCTCTCCTCTCTCCGATTCTCTCCGCTTCGCTCCGATACGAGGGGGCGAATTTATATTATTTGCCGACCGCGTCCCGTTTAATGCACTCTTTCAGCGGTGATTTATTCGTTTCACGGTGGCAACCCGGCCTCTTTGTAAACGCGCACCGGCGTTATCGGTCGTTCGCGCGCGCGGAAAAATCGCTCCGCTCCGCACCGCTCCGCTCGTAATCGGAAAAATTAGAGGGGTGGTGCAGGGACGGACGATCGCGTGACCCGTCACTCGAACCGTCGAACGCTAATAGAAAATACTAATTAACGCTTCGCGGCGAGGTTCCATTTAACATTCAAACAACTTGTCGCGCCCAGGTGTCCGTTTCATTCGAACTTTTGATGAACATCGGAAATTATTCATGGCCAGGTTGAACGAGACGCGGCACGCGGCTATCCAACGCGTCCGCCTGTCGCAAATAATCGTGTTTTCCCGCATCAGCCAATTAAATGTCCCGGGGATTTCGCCCCGTGCACTTTTAGCACGAGACCCGCTCATACGACCACCTATGATACACTTCGCTGTGCGAAGAGAGCTCTCGTCTGTTTAGGAGATCGGAGCATACACGACAACCACTTTTATTCATCTTGAAATTAACTTTATCCCAAAAGTAGGATAGACTTCTCAAATCTTCAGGATAGACTTCCGGACTGGTTCGAAGTCAAGTATAGTTTTCACTTCAAATGAAATCTGATTCTAATAATAAGCGAGATCGCGTGAGATCTAGGTTGCTCCTGGACCATTTGGTTTGTTTTTGTTCAGTATTAGACTTCAATGAAGGCTAGGCTTCGATCTAGGTTAGATCTGAGGTAGACACAAAGTTAGCGCAGTGATACATCCAAGCATTTAGTCCAAACTGGGTTTGCATTGCGGGTAAATGTTGGACAGCGAGATTTTTTAATATTTATATACAATTACATTTTATACAATGGACAATGCTTGAAACTGTTGCATTGCGGCTAGAAAATGCCGTGATTGTCCAACTAGACACACTGAATTAATTTCGAGTAAGAAGGAAGATCAAATCGTTACGAAATTTTTCCAGACTGGTAGTTTCTGATTATTCGGGAGCATTGTGAGTTGCGGGGGTGTCTCGTAGGTCTCTCGTCGCGTCGCGTCCCGCGTCCCGATGGGGGTTCGCAGCACTGGGGTCACGGGAATTGCGAGCGTCCACGGCATCGACGGACCACGACGGATATTGCGGTTCTCTACTTTCGTTCCGGGCTGCATTTTTGTGCAACTGCTCCCGACGGTCCAGCCCGATCGAACATGGCCGGTGAGCATCCCCGACGCCAACCACCCTAAACCCATCCCCGCCGTATTTCCTTCAGGAAAATTGCTGTACGGTGTATGTGTGTGTGTGTGTGTGTGTGTGTGTGTGTGTGTGTGCGTGCTCGCCTTGTTCTCTTTCCTCGGCTCGAATTTACGCAGCCCGTGAAAAATCTGCATGCTGCTCCCCTTAATTCTGCAAGCCCTTTTCTTAAGTTGCGACTACACTTGTGAGAGAGCAGAACATTTGAGAGAGGAGAGGGCTGAATACTAGAGCATGCTAGTGTATTCGCACCTGTATGTTCGCGAAATTTCGTGGCGGAGAGCACCAGCGAGGGAAATCGCGGTTCTTAAGACGCTCGCGAATCAGACGCTCTCTCCTCAAGGGATTCCGGGTGACTGAGCGTCGCCGAAAAGAAGTAAAGGGAACTTACGTAGCCCTCTACCTTCTCTCTCTCTCTCTCTCTCTTTCTCTTTCAGTTTCATATTCGTTTTCTCGGCCATACACGGCCGCCGCGTTCCTTCAGCCCGTTTTATTCTCGAGCTGCCACGGTCGACGTCGCTGTTTGCCGAACTCGTGCATTCGCATTTTCACGGGTCACCGGGCATTCGATGTCGGCCCGCGATTCCCTCCGACTCCCTCTCCTAGATCCTCGCTCCGTCCTGTTCCCACGGGAATTGGAAATCAATTTAGGAAAACGGTAATAAACGGATGCGACGGTACGTAGTACGTCCCGCGTTCTTTCGTCTGCTACGTGCTCGACCGTGTCTCAATCTGCGAGGAGTCCCGCGTGCTTTCTTCTTCCTCTCCCGGAAGTTCTCTCACCGTTTGAAATGTCTCTTTATGTGTACGCTATTCTTAGATCTCGTTCATACCGCGAATGTAACCGCGCGGACCAACAATCCAACACAAAAATCGCGCGGTTTCCGCTAAATGAACGACGCACTTCATCCCGTATACAGAAAACACTTGAACCTAAGACGCAATGGTATCGTCACATTGTATCACTCTCTCTGTTTTTCCTTGTTAGCCGATGTCAGCGCCGAGGGCTTCGACGGGAAATCCAGCGTTTCCGGGAGCCACTACGCGATTCCTGAATTTTCTGGCGGTGTTTGCGGTGGCTGACAATCCGTGCCGGCCCCGCCGGATATCCGGCAGCCCACTTTTCCCGGGGCCAGGCCGTATATATCTCATTTACAGATTAGTAACCAACCGTTCGTTTAGCAGGCCGATGCGCCGGTAATGCGATTACGGTTAACCAAATATACGCGCGTTGCTAGATTCTAAAAGCGCTCGCTCGCTGCGACCAGATATTAATCGGTCGATTGGTCAACAGCCTCGTCGGTTATCCAGATTTCCAGGTACGTCTCTCTCTCTCTCTGTTTCTATCTCCCTTCCCTCTCTTTTTCTCTCTATGGCACCCCTCTTTTGCGATTCGGCTCTCTTGCAATCGGCCGCAGGTCCCAACGCAATTACGAATTCCCGCTCGGGGAGAACGCGCGCACTGCTCGTCTCGTCTCGCGAGCTATGCGAAGCTGAGCGGATACGAGCTTATGATTTACACGCGACAAGAGGGAACCAGACTTTCGGGCCAGGCCCGGGCGAAATTTATACCGCTACGTGTCCGCGACCCGCTTAATCCGAGATTGCGAGAGTCGACGCGACGATAAAGAGAGAAAGAGAGAGAGAGAGAGAGGAGAGGGGAGTAACTTCTGCGCTGCCGGGATTTTCCCCGGGAAAACGTCGAGAATCCCGAGAATCTCGGAGAGGCAGACCGTGCGCCTCGTCTTCTTCTTTACCCTCTTCCCTGATACCCAGATATACCCATGGGAGACGATCGCGACGCGGGACGAGCTTCTTCGGCATAGATATCCGATTAGATTTCTCCGGGGACCAGCGCCGTACTGACGCACGGAGTTCCCGTTCGATTAGTGTTTCAAAATTATGGCAGTTTTTGCAAGTCAGTTGATTCGTTAGAAATGAATGTTCATTCATGCTCATAGGTAATTTGCGAATATTAATTTCTAGAGATAATGCAGCTTAAGTGTTCATTCATTCGACAGGATGGCCTACATCGAAAGTATTCGCGTTTCCGGTAGACCGTGGAAAGAACGTTCGAGGGTAGAGCTCGCCAGGAAGAAATCGATCGATCCCGGCTAATGGTAGGTTAATTGTCGGACGCAGTCTGGAGGCTTGGTTGACGTACGATCGAAATGCTCGGATCCGCTGCAGTTAACTATCCGGTAAGGTAGAAACGGTAGGAGTTAACTGACCGGTAGGAGCCACGCCGCGATCCGGTAACGTATGCACCCATCGAGCCGCTTCCTGGTAATGCGTTACCGCTTCTTGCCGGTTTGCAAGCGCGTATATCAATGCCTCCTTTCGGACTACGACCATGTCACTGGCCCTATCCCTGATGTGCTAGCCAGCGCGCAGACTACCGAAATCATCGAAACGCTAGCTGAACTTCGATCTTCGATACTAGGGTAGGATAGCAAATACTAGGGTGATATTAGAATTTAGAAAAGTATGAATATTTCATAATGATTCGCCTGCACGCGACCACCGCAAGACTTAACGAAACCTGGCATGAAATGTGACCGACAAAAGAATTGATCTGTGGTTAGAGAAATTGAGTAAAAGAATCGGTTCGTTCTGCAAAGAGCCCTACTTATTACTGGCAACAATCCATCGGATCCCACAAGTGCCACAATTGCCAGCGCTATCTTCTTTTTCCAAACTTACCGACGGATTCTTTTGTACTATTCCTCAACCAGTTGATGCGCAAAGTTCATCGACGTTCTGTATTTCCATTAATATACCTCGGCCCTGTCCGCGAGAAAGAATACACCTCAGGTCTTTCCACAGAGTTTCTCACGAGCCACCGCCAGCAATATATTTCCCGCAGTTTATCTCCATTATATTTGCTCGGCAGAAACACGAACGGTAACCAGCGGCGCGCTACCGACCGATATTAATTTTCCGAAACGTTTTCCGCTGTCCGCCAGAACCCCCCGGTTCATTCTACTCCGTTTGATCGCCGCGGCGCGGCCCGGCCCGACCCGACCCGGCTTCTTAATTAGCTCGGGCGCGAACGACTGCAGAATTTTCCGAGGCGGCCGATGAATTTATCGCGTGCGTCGCGGGAGTATCCGCCTCGGAGAGCACGTGGATTCGCGACGGATAAGAACGTGGCGCGTGTAACGAAACGTGTCGGCGATCGGTATCGTTCAATTTCCAAGCCCACGGAAATCTGCCAGAATCTTCGCTCCACTTTGGCCACGCTAGGTGATTCAATTAAACGCGACACGGATCACTTCCTTATTAGGAATTACAAATTGCTGGAAAAACTCTGCATGGAATGTGTTCATTACTGAGTACGTTAATTTTTAACGTTAGGCGGTTGAGTATGGCGACCTTCAGACTACATTTTACGATACGAAAATTTCTAATTTGATTCCTGCAATTTCGCAGAAATGATAATTGGTTTCAGCCTTAGACCATATAAAATAGACACGGCTCAAATTATTTTTCTTGAGGCAAAGATAAAGTAATACGTGACGTCACAGGTTCCAAAGATGTATAAGCTAGAAAGAGTACACGGAAAAAACGGACAGGATATCTTAGGAATTATCTTGAGACGTCACATGTTCCAGTTATCTTTGATTCCTTTGCCAGGTCGAGGGGACGTAGCCTTCGAAAATCGGCCGTCGCGAGTAAATCATTCCGAGCCCTGGTCTAAGGTTTTAGTGGTTTCCATAGTACAATCCGTTTTGTAGTAGAATCAGTATCAATCCACCTGTTCGTCATAGTGTGCCTTGTCCTCCACGAAGAACTGGGGCCCGGAAGAGGTTGGGATAGCCCTCCGGTACGACCTTCTTCGGTAGTTTACGGTCTCGAGGGCAAGTTTAACGACATGCTCGTCGATCTCCCCCGCCTCGGCGAGGACGAGGACGAGGTCTCCAGCGCCAACCCTTCGGCTGCCACGCTGTCCCGTACACCCTCTCGAGTCATTAGTCCACCTGCCGAGAGATTTCGATCGCAAAAACCAACGACACGAGCATCCGCGTGGCCCTTCGGCTCTTCGACTGCGCGACACGCGCGTCGCAGATATCGACCGCATAACGTGACTGTCCGCTCGAGGCGGGCGCTTTTTACCGGCGTTTTTGTCTTTCGCGGAGCTCGAGAGGCTCGTGGGTGGGCACTACACCCCCTGCGACATGGAAATTCCACCCCTGGACCGACCTGTGACTCCCTTTTACCGGTATACCGGACGATGGGCTGCGGACAAAACCGAGAGGCTTTGATTTTTTGTGGATTTCAAATTGATGAGTTAACAAGAATTGTACATCTTATGTTTTCGGTTATGTGTTTCGCATTAAAAATATTAAAGTCACGAAGTATCGGGCAACTTCACCTGCAAATAACAGAACTGTGCTCTTCGCACAGAGCATCTCTACATTAAAAAATTCATACTCCGCAATTCGGCTCTACTATAGCCAATAAAGTTGAAATCGTGCTTTGTCAGTGGGGTAATCTCTCGACGACTGATTTCGTCAGTCTCGGGGCGACATTCCTCCCGGGAAACGGAAGTTTCGCGAAAACGGCGTCGCAAAGACGCCAGGAAGGAATCTGCCGGTTTTACGGGAAGGGGGAGGGGGAGGGGGGTTGCTAGCCAATTCTCGGCTCCCCGCAGAAGGTAATTGCAGTTGCAGGGATGGGGACGCTTAAAGTCGACCCACGTTGACGAGTTAAATGCCTATAAAGAAGGTGACGAGGACAAGGGGCGCAATAGACGTCGGAAAATTAAATGACCGTCATCCGCGCCCCGTCGCAGCGCAGGAAAAACTAAGAGAAGAAACCAGAGAGAGAGAGAGAGAGAGAGAGAGAGAGGGAGAAAGGCAGTGGCCAAAGTCGAGCAGCCATCCTTAATCTCTCATTTGAATAATGAGAATGACGCGGGTCAGGTATACGGACCGCCCGGCTGGTTCAAGTTCCTCTAACGGAATTATTCGAGCCAGTTCTGTAAATGACACGGCGAAACCGGCCCAGGGACCGTGTTAACAAACTTTCTGCGTTTTTGCGCGATCCCACGCTGACGCAGTTAGCCCGGCATGCTGCAAAAATGTCCCGGAGTTTATTTAACCCGCCCTTCAAACCCTGCGTCCGTTGTGAATGCATCGATGAGCGCGAATTATCCGCCTAAATGCACATGCTCGACCATTTCCCCTAAATACAAAGTGCTCCAGCCGCGAATTTGTATAAATAAATTACTCGATTTGAATTGCTTTGTGATCCGCATGTTTATGAATTAATTCGAAAATATTTGAGATGCGGGAAAAATGGTGAGCATAGCAGAATAATGCAATTGATTTTTTCGAATGCTTTCACCATCACATGTGTCAGTATGTTCGAAGAGTTTAAACTCTTGTACAATGTGGAGGCGAATGGTACTGAGACGAGCTTGTTGATAAGGGCGTTGTGCTTCGTTGCTCGCTGTGACGTACTCGGTTAAAGAGTTTCACAGTAGAGAGAACGGTTTTTGTACGTTCTTCTCGCTTTTTATCCCAAGGTCTCGTGCTCATAATTCGACGGCGCCGAGAAAAATGGAGCTCGGCAAGTATCCGGGACGGCAACAGGAGGCCGAAACACGGCAGCGAAGTTTCCGCTAACGCGAGCACTTGTCAGGAGCCGAAACTTTCCGCGACAGAACTCCGGCCAGAAGATCAAACTCGTGTTAAAGGTTTACCGGAATACCGGACGACTACTCGAAACTGCATCCTCGCCGATAATCCGAAATCCAAAGCTGCCTCGACTGCGAAAATTTCGAGCCGTTGCCGCTATGGTCAATTTGTTGAAAATGTCCAACGAAATAGAAAAGAAAAAGTCCCCATTCACCGAATCCAATTAGCATTAGCAGACACGTTGGACAAAACTGCACACGATTTAAAAATGAATGAAGTTTCTACTTGGCTCTTGTTCTTCGTAATCGACGCTAACAATTTTTATTTTGCACGAAGAGCCGCGGTCAAAACGTAACTAATAAAGAGGCAACTTTTGTTAGGATGTTCGACATGAGGCCGTGGAATTATAAATATATATATATATATAGATTTGAAATTCGCCGGTTTCCCGGGCGCGTTCGTCGCGAGACGTAATTAAACGTAGTTAAATGGGGATTAAACCGCTTTGCTGGCGGCTGTAGGGCGCAAACTAACGCAGGGGGTTGGCAGTGCGGGGATGGCAGCACGTGGGAACTTTTGCGAAGCAAAGAAGCGGCCCATTGATCGACCGTCCGCCGGAAAGTTTGCGGACAGGGAAACGCGGGCTTCGCGAGAGGGAAAGAGAAAGGGGGGGGGAGAGAGAGAGAGAGAGAGTGTGTCGTCGCGAGTCAGAACTTTCGGACGACAATATTTCCGACACAATGTCCGTCTCGCCCCTATGAAACGTGTAACGAGGCGGAGGGAGAGATCAGCGATCCAGTTAAAACTTTAACAACGAATCAACAATCGCCGCTCTGTCGCCGGCGCACGCCCCCGCGGCCGTTCCGCGAGGAACGCGAACGCGCCATGGTTAAAGTAACTTTAATTAATGCAACCTGAGGGCTGTCGCGGTTGTTGATTGTAATAACGGCAAGTCTGTCGATAAAGTAGGTGCAAACAATTATCATCTGAACAGATAGTTGTAGTGACACCTGTTGTGTACTACTGCGTGTTGTGTATACTCTGAACAATGTATCTAATACAGTCTCTGTACGACCGCACAACCAGAAGGTCTTATATACAAGTATCAGATTAAAGTGTTATATTAAAACCAGTCTATATATTCCTACTCTGCTCATACCCAGTAAAAGTAATACTGTTATTACAACAGATAAAATTCAACAGGTTATGGGCCCAGGTCCAAAGAAAAGTAAAAAAGGTAAAAACTAAAAACTAACCTAATACTAAGAGCTGTCGAAAAGTCTAAGCAAAATTAAAATCAAGTAAAAAATAATAAAGAGCAGTAATAAGTAAAACTGTAGGAAAGTAGAAAAAATTAATAAGGCTAACAAGTTAAACCATAAGTGTTCTGTTCGAAATTCAAATACACGTGGTCGTGAAACAAAAGTGAAAATGGCTGCCAGAAACGGTTATAATGAAGCAGATCATATAGAAAAACTGAAGGACGAAACCAACTTTCAGTTCTGGAAATTCCAAGTGACGATTCTGTTTAAGTCGCAAAACATACTCGATGTAGCGACTGGGAAAATTGTGCCAGCAAACGATTGGAACGAGCAAAAGAAGCTAGACTGGGAACTTAAGGATGCAAAAGCGCAAAAAGTTATCATACTTTCAAGTGAGAAAAAACCGCAAATGCATCTCCTGCATTGTAAAACCTCAATGGAAATGTTCAAGAAATTAACGGCCATATACGGAAAAGATACGGAACAAATGAAATGTACATTGCTGCAAGAATTCTTTAACTGTACTTTCGAAAAAGGAAGCGATATATCGACTCACGTGAGTACTCTTGAAAACTTAGCTCATCGATTAAATTCATTGGATCAAACAATAGACGATACAATGTTAATAACAAAAATATTAGCTACTCTTCCTGTTCAGTTCAAACATTTCGCAAGCGCGTGGGATTCGACGCCATTGGCCGAAAGGACCTTGACGAATTTAATAACAAGGTTACAGCTAGAAGAAAACAGAAACAAACAAAAGGACGATTCGCCCGACAATGTTGCCTTTAAAGCTTCTGTTAGAAGGTGTTTCAAATGCAATGGTTTTAACCATTTGGCTAAGTATTGCAGGTCAACAGAACGTAATCGCAACGAAAGAGGATATAAGGAGAAATCTTTCGAATCGGCGAGTGACCAATCATCACAAAGATGCGGAATCTGTAAGAAATCTAACCACTTAGAGAGAGACTGTTACTTTAGAAAGAATAAAAATGTATCAACTGCTAGACGTACTCAAGACAAGGTATGTTTCTACGTTAATAAAAACAATGACTGTGAAAATAAATGGGTAGTTGACTCAGGTGCATCGAACCACATGATTAACAACATTAATCTTCTAAGTGATGTAAAAACTGTAGAGTCCGAAATATCTACTGCAAAAAAGTCGGTAACTATGAAGGCCAAAGCAACAGGGCAAGTAATAACTGAAAATTGCACACTAAACAATGTAATACTGATTCCAGAACTCACGAAAAATTTATTGTCTGTAAATGCAATCACTCAAAACAATGGAAAGGTTGTGTTCACCAAGGACAAAGTAGAGATTTCAAAAAATAATACAACGGTACTTGAAGGATCTCGAGGACAGAATGGACTATATGCAATCGATTTCAATAAAACAAACAAAACTACAAGTTTGCTAACATTGCAAAACGAGACCTTACTATGGCACCGAAAACTTGGGCATTTGAGCGGAGCAAACATGAAGAAATTGGAAAAATTAAGTAAAGGTATGAACTCAATGTCTATATCTACTAATAACCTAGAAACATGTGACATATGCATGAGAGCGAAACAAACGCGAAAACCGTTTAATACGGAGAGAAACAGAGCCTCAAAACCATTGGAAATCATACATTCCGACGTGTGTGGACCGATAGAACCACCTACCTGGGACGGGATGAGATATTTTGTAACAATTCTCGATGACTTCACGCATTTCACAGCTGTATTTCCCATCAAAGGAAAATATGAGGTAACAGAAACAATTAAATACTATTTAAATCAATGTAAAACTAAATGGGGAAAACAAGTAACAAAGCTGCGGTGTGACAATGGTAGAGAATTTGCAAATAAAGATCTAGAACAATGGTGTAAAAACAATGGAACCGTATTAGATTTTACGATACCTTATTCTCCACAGCTAAACGGCAAAGCCGAAAGGTTGAACCGGACAATTATGGAAAAAGCAAGAGCTCTTTTGCTGGATTCCGGATTAAACAAAGAGATGTGGGGAGAAGCTGTAAGAACAGCAGTTTATTTGTTAAACAGAAGTCCTACCACCACGAGTGATAAAACGCCAGCGGAAAATTGGCATGGAACAATTCCTAACCTGGATAATTTACAAATCTTCGGATGTAACGCCTATGCAAAAAAGCTTGGACGACTAAAAAAATTAGATGAAAGGAGTACTAAATATGTTATGGTTGGCTACTCCACTTGCGGATATCGCTTATGGGATGAACAAAATAGAAAAATAACACTAGCACGAGATGTAATCTTTAACAATGAGAATAAAGAAGAACAAGAAAACAATGAAAGTAAAATATCAAAGGTAATGATTAGAATAGAAGACAGTAAAACAGACGAACATCAAACAGAGAATACAGAAGAAAATCAAGAAGAAGAAAACTCGGAAGAGACAGACAGATCAGAAAACTCTGAAGAGACAGGCAGATCAGAAAACTCGGAAGAAAACGAAACATCTGCAAATGAGGATGAAGATATACAAAATACTGATCAAGATCGACAAGAAATGCCAAGAAGAAGTGAAAGACAAAGAAATCTACCAGAAAGACTTGGAGAGTACTATGTACATCTAACGTACAAGGAAGCAATCTATGGAGAAGATGCAGAAAAATGGAAAGCTGCAATCGAAGAGGAAAAGACATCCTTAAAAAAAAATAAAACATGGATTGAGGTAGATCCTAATCACATATCAGACAAAAAGATTTTGAGTGCAAGATGGATATTCAAAATAAAGGATGATGGAAGACACAGGGCACGTTTAGTAGTCAGAGGATGTGAACAACAAAAAGGAGTTGACTTCAACGAAACCTATAGTCCTGTGCTACATGCAAATCTTTTCAGACTGTTAATGGCCTTATCTGTTTTAGGAAATTACAAAATTCTGAAATTTGATATAAAAACTGCGTTCCTGTATGGACACTTAGATGAGGAAGTCTATATAAAGTTACCAGAAGGATTCGGAAACACAAACAAATTCTGTAAGTTGCAAAAAGCTTTGTACGGACTGAAACAAGCTCCAATAAATTGGAATCAACGTTTCAAATCATTTGTAAAACAAAACGGGCTAGATCCGATTCCTTCAGACCAATGTATTTTCAAATCAAAGGGAGGTCATTTGATATTGGCAATATACGTAGACGACGGAATAATACTAAGTAAAAATACTAAATATTTGAATCAAATTAAAGAAAAACTGTCAAAAGAATTTGAGGTAAAATTTTTTGGCTCTTTTGAAAATTTCTTAGGTGTTAATATAACTAGAAATAATACTTCGTTAATATTAGATCAAAGTAAATTTGTTGAAAAAGTATTAACAGAATATGGAATGGAAAATTCAAAGGCTGTTTCCACTCCTATAGTAAGTATTCATACGAATACTAATTTAAATGATGAAACATCAGATACTCGTTTTCCTTATAGAGAATTAGTTGGTAATTTACAATATCTAACGTCGAAAACTCGACCGGACATCGCGTTCGCTGTCAATTACGTAAGCAGATTCGTAGACAAACCAACAAACCTAGATATAAGTAATATAAAACGCATTCTCAGATATTTACAGGGAACTAAAAACATTGGTATTCAGTTTTCAAAACAAAACGCTCAACGAGAAAATGAATTAATTGGCTACAGCGATTCGGACTTTGCTGGTGACGTATCCACAAGAAAGAGTACTACTGGCTTTGTCATATTTTATGGAAATGGACCTATCAGCTGGTGCTCCCACAAACAATCCATAGTTGCACTGTCAACCACCGAATCCGAATACATCGCTGCTGCAGAATGTTGTAGAGAACTTACATACCTAAAAACTGTGTTAGAAACTTTAACTAATTCAAAGGTAAAGGCTACACTATTAACAGACAATCAGAGCGCTTTGAGCCTAATTAAAAACGGAATAATTCATAAAAGAAGCAAGCATATTGATGTACGATTTCAATTTATCAGCGAAAAATATAATGAAGGGACTATTGACATAGAATACTGTCCATCTGAAAAACAGTTAGCTGATCTACTAACTAAACCCTTAAGCAATGTAAAATTTAAAGAATTTAAGAATAGTTTACAATATACTATGTAGAAACAAGCATTAATTAACAGCGCTCATGAATCAATGATGTGTATTACTCAGTTTGGTTTATTGTTCTTGTGACTACATATGTTAAAAGCTATAGACAAGGCAATTCAGTAATATTTTTTGGTTTCTAAAAGAAATAATATTCAATCTATGTTGTAATTATAGAAATAAAAAAAATTAATAAATCTCTTAGACAAACTTACCGTTAAGAGGAAGTGTTGATTGTAATAACGGCAAGTCTGTCGATAAAGTAGGTGCAAACAATTATCATCTGAACAGATAGTTGTAGTGACACCTGTTGTGTACTACTGCGTGTTGTGTATACTCTGAACAATGTATCTAATACAGTCTCTGTACGACCGCACAATCAGAAGGTCTTATATACAAGTATCAGATTAAAGTGTTATATTAAAACCAGTCTATATATTCCTACTCTGCTCATACCCAGTAAAAGTAATACTGTTATTACAACAGATAAAATTCAACAGCGGTTTATCGCCGCCTCCTCGATTAATTGAAACCGCCGAGCCCGCGCTCACAGAGCCCCGCGACGATCAACTGTTTAACGAACGATGCTGGCGAACGTTTCCCCCAAGATCGCCGTTTGATGGACAAACGGGTAGTTTAAACTTTGAGTTACGTACTCCGGTTCTTTATTAAAGAGGTACTTCCGTGCAGGTTTAATCTTGATTTTTTCTAGAATTTTCTTACGTCGTTGTCTCCTCCACGTTCATATCATTTTTTGACAACCTGTAGATATATGGAATAAAATAGATTGCGAAACTTCAAAGTTGTTTTTTAAGAGAACGCTCAACTCGAGACTAGACTGCGGTTCTTTATGCAAAATAAAAATTGTTTGTTCACACAAGAATGCCCCACCTGTTCGTCCAAATCATGAAGAAGTCTTCAAACACTGTATTCTAAATTCGAAGGGTACGTTAAGGTAAACTGAACAAGCAGAGACGAACGAGTTCAAATAGAGACGAATGAATTCAAACATAGCTGGCCGAGCTCAAACATAGGCGAACCAGCCCAAATAGAGATGAACGAGTATATAACCATTTTTTCGGATCCTCGTGGTCGCAGTAGTTCATTAAAATCAAACTCGGTCTGAATCGTCCTCCACAAGACCCGCCAGTAAAAATGTGAATTTGCGTAAGAACGGGCAGCCTAATAACCCGAGCCAGTAACCGCAATTTCCCGTTAAACCGAAGCGATACTTTTTTTCGATTTCCAATCCCTCGGCCCTCGACGAATAAAGGGGAAGATTCGTTAGCGAAGAATATCGGCTAACCGTGTCCCGGTTCGTTTCCGCCGGGGAATAACGGAAATCGTGTCGCCATTGACCCTAATTCCGCGGCGAAATTAATACGGGCCACTCGATGACAGTTTGAAGGAGCAATTATCCGGCCACGGACGGACGGACGGACTTTTGACTTTGCCGCGCAAAGGCGCGTGCACTCGGACGCTTGCATCCCCGATGCAATCCAGAAATCCGTTCTATATCACGAAGCGACGCACAGTACAGTGCGCGACGTGATAACACGAAGCTTCGAAGAAGATGCTACGAGCACTGGAATCTCGTTAGATCGATGCTTCATGTGCTAGATGCACAACGAAAATTCATTAACATTACTCGAGTTCGAATCAGAAACCAGAATTACAATACTGTAATTCTGAACTGACTATGCAAGCAAATGTGGAACGAGGCCGGGTCTTCGAGGACCCGGTGCAGTATTGGCAGGGTTATTTCTCGGTCGTTAACAGTTTCTGTTGTTAACCGATCGTCGGCTGAAGTCGGCCGCGACCACCGAAACGCGGCGTTTCCAGTCTGCCTGGGAAACGGCGCGGCGGTTCATTAAAATGCGGTAACCCAGCGAATCGTCGGTAATTGAATCGACGGGTGTCTGTTCGACGACGTTCGTTCGACTGCGAACTAACTTTTCCCTCAAGTTTGACCGCCGAGCGGCGTGTCGATCCGGAAGTCTGTCGCACGGAAACTCGGCGGTTCGCTCGACCGTGAGCCGCGCCGCTTCCGTCGATCCTCCAGATTGGAATTTGCAACTGGAGCTTGCGAGGGTGGATCGACGATGGACACCGTTTTCGAAATTATCACCGAGAAACCCCCACGGACACTTTCCACCGAATTACAACCCCCGTCTCGCCGTGGAACGATCTACAAAACACATAAAACCTCCAAGAATGAAACGTAACACGTTACTAATAAAGCTATTATTATAAAATTTTTTATAAACTCTATCGTCTGTTCTGTTAATGTTTGTTTTAATTATACGAAGGGTCTACAAACATGCCCGTAAAGCTCGCGAGTATCAACAAGAAAGTTGTATTTTTCAATCTCGTTCTCTAAACAAGGACCTGCTCGCGGCGAGGAAAGAACAGCGGATTTGCGACAAGCTGTGTACGAGGATCGCGATACGAGGCACGGTTAATAATACAATTTACAACGACCCAGCTAACCCGCTTCCGTCGGCGATCGACGGTTCGTGCTCTCCAAGTGGGCCGTTTTACGAGGCACGCAACCAATTGTTATTTTTCTTGCGATTCTATCCTGGGGCGCCACGTTATGCCTTTCCTTTCGAGATCGGCGACACGGAGCGCTGATTAAAACTGTGTCGGCATAAATGTGCCGCCAAAAGGTCCTTGTTTGCCCTGAATCTGCTGGAAAATTTTGCTAATCAGCCTATTGGAATAACCGATTTGGCCAGTAGGCGGGGCAAACGTACCCCTAACAAGTGGTGGGGAGATTGTATACTAATCGGAGCAGGTTGGCCTAGCCTCGCTACCTTCGATCGGTACATCTTACATGAGAATTCGTTAACGGGACTACAGATTCTTTGCCAACAGCGTCGACCAGCTTTGAATCAAGGAACACAGCCACAACGAACGATATTCTGGCATCAAAGCCGGGGCAAAGATACGAACTAATCTGTCGAGCACTCATCGCGGTGGATGCAGTGGCTGTCAAGGGTTAAATCGCTTCCGTGAGTGCCGGAGAAATGTCGTTTCAAGATCGAGCATACGGTTACGTACGGGCGACGAGTACCCTCTTAGGCGCCCCGCTAAAGCGGCCGAATATTCATGAACCCACTCGAAGGCATGAGAATCTGTGCAAGTGTTTCCAGGTCAATATTTGATACCTTGGGCTGCGAGCGTGTTCACTGTCACAAATTTCCCTCTCGATTTCTTTCCCTTCTTGTTTCTATTAATGCCCCACTCCTACGGAAACCCTTTCCAACGGAGAACGAGATTGTCGAGGGCTGGAATCGACTTCTGTCTTCATTCCTCCGTTCTTGGCACCTCTTCCCACCTCGTTCGATGTCTCTCATTATTCCAGCGACTTTCCACTTGTGATTCTCATCGTTCGGTTTACTTCGGATTTTCCGTTTGCTAACTTCTACTATCTGCCAGGTGGACTTCTTCCGATTTCTCTGGCGTTGCTTTCTACTCCAAGTTTTTGTTCTCTTCCAGCTTCCTAATTTTTTTAATTGTTTCCCTTCATTTCTACGTTCTCTCCTTCTCTGTTTCTTGCCCGCGCTCCAGTTTCTATAAATAATTCTTCTTCCATAGTTTTCCACTTTTCATTCGAGTCTGCTTTCATGCCGACACCATAGCTTTCACCTGTTCTAGCTCACCCTCGTTTCCACGCCTTCTCTTTCTACTTAGTTCTTTGTCTATGCTCTCATTCCTATTAACGTCTCTCCTTATTCCGTAGCTTTCTACTTTTAATGCTACTCTCGTCGCTCGTTTATCGCCGCTCGTTTCTCCTCGCTCGTTCGAATCTATTTTTATGTACGATCGCCTCTACCTTAGCTTCCATCTCTTCCAAATTTCTGCGCCCTCTATATCTATCTCTCTCTCTCTCGCTCTCTCATTTATGTTCCTATTTTAATTAACGTCTCCCCTGATTCCAACGCTTTTCATCGTTAATTCTACTCTCGTTTCTCTTCATTCGTTCTAACCCGTTCTCTGCGTTCCTATTTCTATTAATGCTTCCCCCCACCTAGTAACTCTTTCCCGTTCATTTTACTCTCGTTTTTCTTCAATCATTCTAGTTTGTTTCTCTGTGCTCCTATTTCTGCTGATGACTCTCTTTATTCCGCAGCTTTTCGTCGATTCTACTCTTGTTAATCTTCACTCGTTTTAATCTGCGGCTCTTCCTATTCTGTAGCTTTCTATTGTTAATTCTACTCTCGTTTCTCTTGATTCGTTACAATCTATTTCTCTGTTTCCTATTTCTATCAGCGCTGCTTCCCTTTTTCTAATGTATCACTCTGTGCTTCTATTTCTACTAATAGTCTCTCCAGTTTCGGTAGCTTATCATCATTATTAGTATTCTTGTTTTCTTTACTGTTCCTAACCTGTTTCGCTATGGTGCAATTTCTATTAATGCTTGTCCTATTCTCGCTTCTTTTATTACTATTATTGTCTGATTTAAAGCCTGTGAAAAGGTTGAAAGAATTTAAGAGTTATTTACAATACATACATATACATATTACACTGATTGAAGAAAGAAGGAAATTTTGATCTGGTGCCTTGGAATCGCGACGCAGACTATTTTTATTTCGCAGAAAGATCCACAACATTATTACTAGACTGCGGATCTTTATGCAAAATAAAAATGATCTGCATTGGTTGCGAGCAACAGGAGTAAAAAAAGATTTATTTCATCCCGTAATGATTTTGTTGCATTAGAAACAACGTCACAACAATCTTCAATTTTTGTAATCTGTTATTGTTTTATATTTCACTCTGCCAATTTCTTCATAAATGCATAAAGATCCGCAGTCTAATTATTACTAATGTTTCTCCTTATTTCTTAGCTTTTACTTCCACTCTTTCCACCGTGTTTACGCCGCAGCATTTTCTAATCGTATCATTACCCAATCTCTCTAGGAAACTTTCTCCCTCTCTCCCTCTATACTTTCTCTCTTGACGGGGTTTCTTCTCCTATATGTGGAAGAGTGATCTATCTCCGAGTCCCCTTATTATCAAGTAGCCGAAGTAGGATCGTTTTCGCGTACGTAGTTCGACACGGTCGCGGAACTTCCGAAAGTACGTATCAGCTTCCAATGATGAATCAGTAATGAGCTGCACAACGTCGGGATTTCCGTAGCATCTTTCCCGGCAGTTTTGCATTCGTCGTGCCGCCTGTGAACACGGTCTACCTCTCTCTGAAACTCCCCCACTCTCGAGAAGGTGCATAATAATTGAAATTCGTGTGAACTAAGAAGTGTCTCTTCTCTTCGAACTTATCTCGGCCGCTTGAATATTCATGGACGCTCGTCAACTCATTACGGGGCCCCGGGAACGTTTCCACGGTAGTTACCGTGGTTTTAATTAAAAAAACTGTTCAACCACCGAACACGCGTTCTCGGCGCAATCGATGCGGCCGCGCCGCGGCGTTTTGTTCTACCGAGGTTCTTACAACCCGAGGATCTCGAACCGTTCAACTTCGATTTCAACATTTCACCTATAATATACGCTCAACATCTCCGTAAAAATTTTTTGAACAACTGTCGGTCGAGTATAAAAATTATTTTTTACACTATTTCGTATATTATACATCGTATATTTTTTTCCTTGCATATTCTAGTTGGCAAAAAAGAACCGTTAAATAGTGCTGGTTATTTCGACATTATATGGAATTCATTTAGTGTTAATATCATCCTTTTCCTTTAAATATCTCGAAACAAAAAATATATAATATAACTTAGACCACTTTCATAATTATGGGCACAATTGTAAATGAATTTTAACATTAATGTATCGAGCGTTGAAGTAAACGCAGACAGTTCTAAATGCTTTAATGATGAAGAAACCGTACCATACCTCTAATAATCTTCAATAGTATTCAATGACCTTGAATAACCTAGAAAACAATTCAATGACCCTGGTACAGTGAAATTTTGTTAGACCTGAGTCATCTTTTCCGAGGTATCAAGTTCAGCAGGATGGAGAGTTTACGACTTAGGCGTCAGTTCTTATCGACCGTGTGTTCGATATATCTCAGAATCGCCGAACACAATCGACCGGGGCTCGTTGAAAGTTTAACAAGCGTCTCTCACGGCTTCTCGCGGAAACCCTTCGACTCCCACGAGAGAAACGCAGATGTTTCAAGCGACGACGTTCTTTGAGGTCGTGTCACGAGTCGAGAGAAGAAAAAGCGGAAATATCCGGGCATCGATCGCTTAAAAATAGGAGGCGGGAGAGGCGACCGGATCGCAACCAATGGCTCTCGCTTCCGGGCGAGGCTCGCGCGAAAATAGAGCCCCGAGCAACCATATTACAGTTATAATTTATACGACCCGGTAATGAATTAATGCATCGACGTCCATCGTCGTCCATCCGTCAAGGTTTCCACGATTCATCCGACGAATTGATCAATTCCTTCCTCGAAATAAAAACGGACGTGACACGACACCAGGGGGCCACACACAATCCTGGGATTTCACGAAGTACATTTACAGATGTGTTTGTTCGAGATACTAGACTGATTGGAACGATTTAATCACAGCTCTTGCACCGATTGATTGAAATAGTTAGGGAGCTTGATCGGGGAACCGCGCAGAAAGTACCGCGTTGCAGTACTTGGAGAATTTAATTTCCTTGATTATTTTCATCGATGCAGAATATTCTTGGGGAAAGGTAATTTTCTTGGTAGAGTTGCAGTACTTGGAGAATTAAATTTCTTTGATTATTTCCATCGACGCAGAATATTCTTTTCGGAAAGGCAATTTTCTTGGTAGAAATGGAAGTAGCGGTGGAACAGAAAATGAATAAATGAGGTGTGAATCAGCTCGAGCAAGGGATAAGGTATAAAATTGAAAAGTGAAGGGTTTCCTCGTGTGGATGGCGAATATTGAAGAGCGTGGGTCCATCGGGGGCCGTGTGGACGAGGCATAAGGTCTGTCGAAAGGTTTCAATAAAATCTCCTGGCGGTCGACGCGCGGTACGGAACAGATTCCTCTGTTCCCTTGGTTTCCCGAGAGGTCTCGCCCCTCGAAGGGTGGTTTATTTGGAAAATGATTTCAGCGGCCGGTTTACGGCTGCATTGATTTACACGCGTCGGAGGACGAGCCGCGCCGAGAGAGAAGAGAGGAGGATTCCGCGAGAGAGGCCGTTACACTCTCGTTAATCTCTCGTCGTCTGTATTCGAGGTTGCTGCGAGAGGCTGCTTTTTCTCGCGGCTTTACAAGCTCGAATAAAGCGTCTCCGGTGGCCGGTGACTAACGCGTTAACCAACACAACAAACATCGATAACGTAACATCGCCGGCTTACAAATCTCAACAAATTAAATAACTAAAAGATTAGCAACTAGCATGGAATTCCTTCACCGTTAGTCTAACGCACTTTCTCTACCGTTTAACCCTTAGAGCGACTCAAAGGGTCTCCACTTCCAATGGTACTCCTATACCATTATTCAAAATATTGTTAAGATTGTTAAATATGTTAGTATCTAATCAATAGACTGCGGATACATTGAATGTTATTTCTTCCCTTAATGATTTTAATAGAGGAGGAATTATACGTTGACATCTGCAATTTTGAAAATATTTCAACTATTTTGAATTTCATCTACTCAATTTTGCTATAAATGCATCAAGATACGCAGTCCACTAGTCAATTACTAAACATTTAAGTATTGGAGGAGGTGTTACACCAATTTCATATCCATAAAATGAAGAAAATGATCGAATTATTCCAGGTATATGAAGACATGTTTAAATTGAAATAAATTGAATGAGTTGAAGGAAAGAAATAATGTTTGCACACAGCATATGCAGTTTGGGATCTGCGTCATCAGTCAGACTCGATACAATACGTTCGTCAAGGGTCAATATTGTGCATAAACTGTTGTTCGGCGAAACTTCGGCGAAACCATTCGATTCATGCGATTTATCGAATTCGCGTGAACGGTACCCGCTTGTCACCGTTAATCCCCTTATCATACGGTTATACCCCGTATCCGTTATGGGAACCGAGCGCCGCCGCTAGGCGCTAGCAAACCGACAATTAGACGGGAAACCAGCGTCGTCCGGAATCCCTGATTATATTCAAATTCGTCCGCAGACGCCGTTCGGGAAACTGACCCACTAACGTCCGCCAATTACTCGTAACAGCCCGCGAATTAACCCGCGGCTAATTGCCGCTAATTCCGTTAATTGCCGACGTGACGCGATCGATCCCCGATCTTTTCGCTGCGCCATCTTCCGCTCGTCAAAAAGAAAAAAAAAACGGAAGATCGCACGTTCAAAACGACGATTTTCACCTTTATCTCGCTATTATCGAAATCGTAATGACGCGCGCCGGTTCAATGGTGGGAGGCTATCAAATAAATTTAGTTAATCGGGTATATATATATATTGTATATCTGTATCCCTTTGTGAGGAGGATTTTTTCACGCAATTTACTTTTTACACGGTTTGTTCGTAATTGGTAGATTTTTTTTCATATGCCTCAGCCATAATTGGACGATTTTTTTGAAGATATTCTATTCATATAGAGACGATTTTTTTAATGCAATTCATTTATATTTTCATGGTTTTCTGAACGTAATTAAAAGAACATTATTCGTCTCAACCTTAAGCTACGCCCACACTGAATAAATAAAAAGTCGCTCGATGTTGCTTCAATGTGGACATAGCTTCAGGGAGTGCATTTCTATTAGGTTGGAAGGAAAGTTCCGTCGTCAATCAAAAACACAGGTCATCTGGAAAATGGCAGCAAGTTGTTACAAATAATGGAAATTCTATCATTGAATAATATTAAACATGTATTTTTATAAATCGATTCAAATGTTTTCTTTACAGTACGACAGAACTTTTCCTCCAACCTAATATATTTTAAATTTCTTTTTGGTACGCGTATATGCAATCACCGTATAAAACAAGACTGATGTAAAAAATAAGTAAACAGTGATTCTTTGTGCAATATAAAATTGTCTGAATACCATTCGTAAAGTTCGAAATCAAACGAGACTATATTCCCCAATAAACTGTACCAATAACGTTTAAACGTTGAACCGCACACGCGATATTAAATGTCAGTATCTTTTATCGTACCTCCCACCGTAGTTTTTGCATTCCGTTCAAAGAGTCTCTTGTTGGTTGCTTCCCAATTTAAACACAAGCATTGCTTCCTCCAATTAAACTTTGCAGATCGCGAGGAAGAATCGCATACTGGAAAAAAGTAACGATAATTTCTCGGCCGTTATTATGATCCAATTCCGAACAATAGCGACCGCGGAATACGTCCCACGGCCGTATGCATGGTCAATAAGAATCGCAGTTTCCGGTAGAATCTTCCGGGAAGAGCTGTGGAGCAACTCAGCGGGAACTCGTGCGGAAAACTCGGATTGTACGTGTGCTCCACTCCAGCGAAATGAAATTTCACAGCTGATAAAGTATCGGCGGGTCCAACGCTGCCCTCGAACCGTGTAACGCGTTCTCCGAGCCGTTTTAGTAGTTGGCCAACTTTCCTCCGTTTTCTTTCCGGTCAGATAAATTAGCTCCCGCCCCCCTCGTCCCTCGTATTTACGGCAATAAACTCCGAAAACACTTAGGTGGTCCGTGGAAGGAAGCGAAGCCCGTGTACCAACGAAATGTCGGGTACGTTCGCGGTGCTCACGAGCCTGTAACGCTTGTGTCAATAATTACGAAAGAGAACGTCGCGGCCGAGCGAGCAACGGACATATTTCCCGGAGAAATACGACAACGTTCCAGATTAACTTTCCCGACGGGCAAACGGCTCCTCCCTGAATTATGCGGAAAGTTCTACGCTCGGTCCCGTTGCGTCGCCCCCTTGTCCACCGACGCGTTTTATTGTTTTAATAAAAGAATGAGCACGCGATATATCGCCCGCATTGTTGCTGCCGCAACGCGAGTTGCGAATTGCGGAGCGATGGGGCCGAACTATGTTGCTACCAAAGTGAGCATCACTGGAAACGTTCGAAATGCCGGCCTCCAGGTTTTCAAACAATTCTGCCAGAACTGTGCGAGATTATACAATTGTTTATAATTCACGGTACAAATTAGATCAAGTCGATTCTATGGCTGGAAATAAGACGAAAATCAAGAATAACGAAATTGTGTGGGAGGCTTCGTTTTCAAGAAAATTAAATTAAAAAGGAAAAAATGCATTTGCATTAAAAACATTTGTTACGTCATCACAAATAAAGGAGATATTTAGGTGACCACATTTAGATGGACTACCCTGTATATGTTTGATTCGTTCTTTTCCCTACAGTATCTTATAGTATCTCAAGTAAAGGATTATGAAATGATGTTTATTGCTGAACGCTCGAATTGGCGCTTGTATTTTCAACAGGCATTGTTCAATTCCATATCGTCGGCTCGCATAAAACCGTGAATGAAAGGGTTTACGAAGTCTGTGCCCCCGTTCCCTCCACCTCTTAAATTTAATTATAGCGCAACGATAACGGGGAGATGCGGTATCAGAAGAAGCACCGAGTGGTAGTAAAGACGTAAAACGCGGACCGTTACTGTCGAGTTACGAGGGTAATACTGGATCTACTGGCAGTCAGCGAAGCCCCCCTCGAGCCCCCATCTTGCCAACTTCGTTAATTTCTAACAGCATCTACCCTGGCTGATAATGCGGATTCTCCGCCCCCCCCCCTGCAATGTCGAATCACTTTTCTTTTCCATGGACTGCAGATTTTCATAGAGGAACATCGTAAACATTTTCTGTATGTAATTCAAAACAGCAACAATATTATAATAGTAGAATTTAAAAATTTTCTTGTATTATTTTCGACCTGTTAAACGTATTGAGATTGAAAATGAATTTGCGTGTAACTCCAGTTTGTTACAATTCCGGTGGTAGAAAATATTTATGTTGCATGAAGATGCATAAAGATCTGCTGTCTATTTGATCAGTAGACTGCGGATTTTTTATGCGTCTATAATAAAAATGGGTAAATCCAATTTAAAAAAGTTTACAGGTGAAGAGAATTTAGAAACACCAATGTATTATTTTCAGCCCACCAGAATTATTAAAGAAGGAAAGAACTTTTCCTCGGCTCCTGTTTCTTCAAATTGACGGAGAACATTTTTATTTTGCCTAAGGATCCGCAGTCTATTGATCAGTGTACAACGCGTAAGTACGCGCGTTGAGCATAAGCATGAGCAAATATATACAGCATATTAGACACTATACACAATGTACAGTGTAGTTGTTTGCTGCACTGTTCGCGAAAGCGGTCTGTTCGAAATCGTTCACCGCGAGCCGTCTGTAGGATCAATTTTTTCAATTCGCTTGGGGTGAGATGAGAAGCGTCAAAGCGCGGTCGCAATTAATCCGCGACGAAATAATTCAAGCCCGGTGGAGTTCGCGCTACTGTCTTCGAGGAATTTGCATGGGACACCGCGGCCACGAGCTCGGGCGCGAGAGCTTGTTTCGCATGCGGGAAACACCGTCGGGGAACACCTGTCCGCCCACACAGAGGGTTATATCACTTAGCCGGTAAAACTCGGTGCATGTTGCGCCCGGACGCGACGCGACGTGAAACCGACGCGCGTCGCGTCGTTTTCTCGCCGTTCTTAAGCCCGGATGAATCCGTTTACCGAACTTTATTGTGTCCCGTTTGTTCCGGGGCCTCGTGCCGTTTAACCCTTCCGCTCCTGATTTCTTTCGAGCTTGTCCCTTGCCGAGACTACATCAGCCGAGCCTTTGTCTCGTGCATAGTGGACCTTGCTTTTATTGTGTATGTTGAAAGGAGTGACTGTGTTTCATCACTTTTGTGGAACAGTATTTTTCTAGGCTTGGTAATATGGAAATAGTTGTCTCTTGTCGTGTCAAATTGACACGCGGGACAGGTGAGGGTTAAACCTTTTTTCGATGACATGATTGTTAAGCTCACATGTTTTGGAACCGCCAGTACATGTAGCGAGAGAAAGGGTTAAAGACGAAGGAGATTTGACAGTTCTTGTTAAGGTTTTTCTGAAGAGAGAAATGGTAGGAAGAGCGAGTGCTAAGAAGATTGTTATCAATTATCGTTCTCCCGTTTTTCCTAGACGTCTTTTCTATATGGGGTCTGCGGAGCTAGCTGAAACGTTGATTTCGAAGTGGCCGCGTGGGCGTTCTCGGGAGCCAGCCATCTCGCGGCGATTAATTTTGATTAATCGTCAAATTAGATCGGCTTAGATTGGATCTCACGCTCGCCACGGTAGATCTTAATCCATCATTTCTAATTTATCGGACGGAATGAATGCGAGTTATTCGCCACGCCCGCGTCCCTATCCTATTGTCTCACGATCCCGTATACACTGCTCTGCAAAAGTATAAGCAAATTCTTCGACATCAATGTTATTTCGCAACGATTTAATATTTGTCGCTATGACGTTCGCAGAAAAGTTGACTTTATTCCAGCAGTGTTATAAAATGTTCCAATTCAGACGCATAGAGTTGGAAGAAAAGTTTGTACCGTTTTTGGAATAAAATTCACTGATAAAGTTACGATTCGTAAAGCAGACAAAAGTAATTACAAAAATGTTTTCGTTTGAGAATTTTCTCGGAGAATCGATTTTTCGGTTGAGGAGACGAAAGAGAAGAACTTTTGGCAGACAGTGTACCAAGTCGGCACAGATGGGTGCGAACGGATCGAAGCTAGTCGAAGACATGTCCGCGCGATTTTCGGAGAATCGCGTAATCGAGGCGAGGGTCACGCGAAACACAAGAACGATCCGCACGAGCGAGCGGTCCGTCGCGTTTTTCTTTCGCGTTACGTTTCTGGTCAGTGGCGTGGAAAAGTCAGCGCGGCGTACGTGTCTACCGGGATGACCATACTTTATTTATTTATTTACTCGAGCAAACGGGAAACCGGCCATGGAAACATACTTTTCCTCGGTTCCGTTCTCCCCCGTACGTGTCCGCGTTCCGTAATGCGGCTACGTGTTTCCCTGCGCTATCCATCCCAACGTTTCCATACGTTCGACGACGACAAGCGACCGGCACGCGTCGAACGATGTATCGTTGCATTTTTACCGGCAGATCCGAGTTCACAGAAGATCGATTACCCTCTTCTAACTCAAACTGCGTTATTTTTCCTGAACCATCATTTTTTACTGCACGAAAAAATTCTAGTTATAATTCAAACCTTTCCGTTCCCAACAAAAAAAAGGTTCGACTCAATCGGACGAATGATTTCCGAGATAAAAATTGAAAAGTGCAACCTGTCGTACGTGAATTCCTAACTTGCGATTTTTACATCCCAACAAACGCGGCGTTTTTTTTTATTACGTTCCATGCTACAGAACTAATGTTTCTACACGATCGAAAATGGTCGCAGTAGAGCAAGCGTTCCTCTTTAAAATAAAAATAAAGTTGCAACTCGATGGGACGCGTAGTTGCCAGGATAAAAATTCACAAGTGTAACCTGCCGCGGTCGTGAATCGCGTAATCGTTTCTCGAGAAGCAATCATTCCGCATTTACTCAAAAGGAATACAGCTTGTCCGAGTCCCGATAGAAGATATGAATCGTATCGAAAGCGTTTTACTGATCGTTGTCACGAAAACACCATTTCCCCTAAAAGCGTGCAAAAATCGCGGGATCGTCTCGTAACTTTTCCAGTGGGTGCTCGCGGAACAAGGGGTCTCTCTCTCTCTCTTTCTCTCTCTGTCTAGATGAGAACGGTAACTTCGATTCGGAGCAAGACGGGCGAGCGTGTGGGAGCTTGGTGCGGGTGGAAAAACTGACTCGGCGAGTAACGGATCCGGTCGAAACACAAAGTTAAAAGGGCTGTAGTTCCGCGCGTTGTCGTCGTCCGATTTTATTGCACGGTGCTTCAGCCGCTCGTATACGAGCTCTCTCGCATAGATAGCATCTGCTCCGTCACTTGGAAGTTTCCGCGCGTCCCGTAGCTCGGTGCCCGACGCTACCGGTTTCGTATGAAGCATTTCATTACGTAATAAATCGTCGATTCGCGCTCGCCGAGATGAAGCTTCCGGCCAGCCCGTGCAACGCGACGAAGAATTATTTCCGCCTCGTAAACCGCGGTGAGCGCGGCAACGGAAAAAAATTTACACCGGGGGTTTAATCAACGCTCGGAGGACCGACGACGGGGTCCTAGGATGTGATAGTTTATCGTAGAACCGCGGCCGGGGACTGCCTGGTGGCTGCTCAATCGTCATTTTTCTCGAGAGTGATTGCTATTCGTTCGATTTCGTCGATATACTGGCTTTAAACTTTCATTTTGTCTAGAATCGTCTAGACATCGTGTTTGGGTCAGTTACGGACTTGGAAATGGCTGAAAGTTAAATGTCCTTTTTTTCATTTATATATTTATTAAGGTCGCGTCGACTATTGTACTAGGTCATCAGCGACCACGGAAGAAATGATAAAATTTATAGCAGTGGATTACATGTATGTATAGTGTAGTGTGGAAGGCTTAATTTTCCTATTTACGTTTTCTAATTGCGATTCCTAATTGCGTTCTACGACGACGTGTGGGTTAAAAAGTTGTTGTCGCATTGATATGAGTCAATATTGTTTCATAGAAGTCGAGGGCCACAAAACCACACCCACTTGGGACACAAGCGTTCCTAAGGATGCCACGAATAGTAGCCAGTGTCGAAGACGTTGTTTCGCGAGGATTTCGCGCAACGACCGATGAAAGGGTGCCGGAGTTCCCAGGATGCCTTTGAATTAAACCGTGAGGGTAGCTCATCGCCGAATCGTGGATCTTGCCACGCCGCGCCGGTTAAAATTGCGGATTATACGGAGTTTCCGGGCCGGTTCGTGTCTTTTTCGTGAGCGACGCCGCGCCGCGTGTTTACCATTAAAATTCATGGAATAATAATGCGGCGGTCGATCGTAAATACCGGCCGTATCCTTCTTATTCGGTTCGCTCGGCGGCGATACCGAAAGAAAACCTCTCGCTCCTCCGCGAGGAACCCTCTCTCTCTCTCTCTCTCTTTCTCCAAGGCAACCGGGAGATTTAAATCGACGTCTTCATCGCGAAGTCGAATCCACCAGTTCTCTATTCCGGTGAACGCGTCGCTCCGGATCCCGGGAGTGACGAGAAATCGTCGCTCAGGGAAAACGCGATTCGCTCAGGGGCCACCCTGTGAATTCTGATTCGAGGACGTCGTCGCCGAGAGAATGTAACGACAATTTGAATTTAAATCCCGAATTAAGAGGATGATGAGGCGTCGCGCGCGGCCCGCGAAATGTTTACTGAAATTCGCGCCAAGCCCTCGAGAAAAATATTTAAATTGCGCGACGCCCTGTTTACCACTCGACTGAAGCCGCTGCGGAATATCACCGCGCCCCACTTGCAAAAACGAGATTCAAATCGTTTCTGGTAACATGTAAAAATCTTGGCAAACACGTTCGACGATTGGCCTTTTTCCGAGAAAGAAATTGTCGACGAGTGCATTTTGTTTGCATGAGAAAATTCGACGGTAGAACAATCGAACGGTAACACTGACTGTTATACACTGCCTATTAAAGCTAACAAGGTCCAAGCAATGCAAGGATCAGCGATTGTAGCCAATTCCTGCAACAATAACCGAACACCGGTGAAAAGCGCAGCTCAGACGCATACTCGAGGGTTCTAATGGAAGACCAACATAACTCATGGATCTCGGCGTCTCGTCGGCGGTAACGTTGCCGCGAAGATGCGAGTCCCCGGGAAGCAAAGGTACACCGGAAGTTTGGCAGCAGCCGGAATACATCCGCGAAGTTACACATCCTTGTCCGAGGATACAGTCGGTCGATGGATTCGGCACACAATCTGCGACCGGCAGGATGCGTTCGTGTCGTGAATGAGAAACCATGCTAACACGACGGCGAGGGGACAAGAAGGGGGTACGAGTAGAGAAAGAGAGAGAGAGAGAGAGGGATGCAAAAGAGGGAACGAGGAAGGCGTGTATGTACGCGGAACGGAAGACGAACAAGGCGGGCCCCGGAGAGGAGAGGGTTATATTGACTGTATTGGATTGAGTATTCCATATTTTCCGCGCTCGGCCAACCGGAAGATGGAACTCGCCCGACCGGAAGATCCGACAAAGGCGGCTTATTGGCTGACGTTACTTCGCCTTCGGATGTTTCGTCGCGATACGAGAAACCTCCCTCTTCTGCTTCCTCTTCTTCAGCTTCGAACCGTCCCATCCTCTGCGCCAAGAATTATTACGATTTACCTTTGAATACTTCGTTCCAGGAATGCTCCGGGAGACTGACAATTCTTCGCCGAGGGAGAGGGCGACGACTTAAGAATCGATGTGTTCTGTGTCCGATGAAACGATCGAACAATTCGGTGAATGGCGCTCGTTGTTGCCACTCGACCAGCTCGGAACGACGACAACAGGTATTTGCTCGGATGGCGACGGTAATTTTCTCGTGCCGGTTTCTATGAGTCCAATGGTAGTTTCTTCAAAGGGTGTTGTCGCCGGACGGGGACTTTTTCTGCGTTTATGCCGAACCGTTACTAATGATTCAGAGCTTTCTTTTTTTATTGTTTTTAAGTGGAGGGGGTTGAAATGCGTTTATGCACTATTTTCCGGAATCATACTCTCCCAATCCACATTCCGGGATGACGCAGCATCCAGACTCTACAGGGTGACCCTTTTCCCAAGGGCGTATTACGCGAGTTCACGGGCGCAATGTGGACTCCGAGATTGACACGTATATCGACGAACAATCGCATTCCTGCGGCTACGCCAGACTACGAGCACTGCAAACTCAATTTGTATCGTGCCTCAGTTCGAAAGCGAACAATTAACCCGAAATGTTGACCGCAGCATCGTTGCGACCCCGGCTCCGATCTACTACGAACCCGCTATCTCTGTTTCTTGCTTATTGGCTAACTCGATTTCAATCGGGACAGACCGTTGCTCGTTTCGCGGGGATTCTACAAACGCCACCGCGATTATGAGCTATCTGATCCCGCTGGCTCCGCCGATCATAAGTAAGATCGTCAATACCCAGAATTTGCATGTCTAATAATTGAGTATAAACAGCGAGGAAAATAATCGTGATTTTTTATAGAAAGTACATACAGTGACACAGCTCCGACACGTGTCGATGATTTCCATGGGACCCCTCCTAACAATGTACGACTTTTTTGTTCGAAAAGGTCAGTTTCCACGTAGAAAGATATAGCGAAGGGTTGAAGGGACACGAATACGTTGCAAAAAGGAGACACAAGTCACGAAATCCGCGCACCCACCGCCTACGTTCCCGCGGGACGAACGTGTTACAGCGGAGTGGAACGGGCGACTCGCGATTTGTCGATGCCGGATTTCATTAGCAAGTTTGATTTAATTACCCGGGCCAGGCTGTTGGCCGGTCCCGCGGTCAGGCAGCCCTTTAATGGCTCCACCATTTGTACGCTATGATTTCATGAGAATCGTATGAGATAGTCGAACCGTAATTCCGCGGTTTTCGCGTCCACGGCTCTGTGCAACATCGCATCGGCCTCGATCGTTTTTCCGTTCCGTTCCGCTGGATCGGAATAATGTTTATCGGCCGTGGAAACGGCCGACGGTTTTCCGTTTTCGACGCGATGTATCTTCATCAAGCCTCGACGCCTGTCGACGCCCATTTTTCTCGCTAATAAACCGAGCTATTATCGCGCTTAACCCTTTCAATCCCAGCAATGACTACTGTCGACGTACAGCCATGTGCACAGCAGTGTCGATTATAAAAATTTCAGTTTTTCTCGATTTTCGACCTCCAACTATTAAATAAATCTAAGAATTCTTACACATATCTTAATATCTGTCGTTCTTTTCCGTATCAACCGATTTCGATGAAATTTTTACAATCAATTTTTGAAAAAATTTCTTTTCGCATTGTGTAGTAAACTAATTGCTCTAACTTCTCAGAAAAGTTAAAATCGTAGAGTCCAATATTTAAAAAGTTATTGTTTTTTTTAGAGCGTCCGAATATTAATAAGAGTCAACGTATACTATTCACAAGTTCTTAGTATGTACTACGTGCACAGAGTGCACATTCGCTGTACGCTCTTCCCCGTAGAGTAACCATATTTGGACCCACATGTTCATTGAAGAAGGGTTTAGTAATTCGCCTTTTTCTTGCTCCAGCCATAGTGAAGGGCAGGGTTGGCTAACGAATGGGGTTTCTTTTGGCCAGCTCGATTTACCTGACAGTCGGGTAACCGGTCGGTTTTCAACCGAGGCGAAATACGGCCGGATAACAAAGGATCAAAAACGGAAGCGAGTACGAGAAGGTTGCTCGATTGGTTCGCGGGCCGAATTGTTCCGGCGACGGTGACTCGATTAACTCTTCGCTTCCGGGGATGCTGGCGCGCTTTCAACCGCACCCCTTTTATCTTCTGGACAACTCGCGTGCTAAAAAGCTTCGTCTCTTCTTCCCTTCTTCGCTCTATCTCCGTCCCATGTCTTCCCTTTCGCGATTATCCAATATTCCTCGGTAACGATCGCTGTCGCTCGTTCGCTCGCGTTATTTCGTTTTCCGATAGGAAAATTTCATCGACTTCGATTACTTGCCGCGTTTGCGCGATATTGCTGCTATCCGATTTGCGCTGGCTAACGATTACCGAGTTTAGAATGGCTAACCTGTTCGCGAAAAGTTGCAGCGATTCATATTATATCCCTTAGACCAGGGTTTCCCAACGGGCTCCAGATGAACCCCTTGGGGGTCGATGAAAGTCTAAATAAATTTTTAAGGAATATAATGATTACAAAATAATATCCGTTTTATTATGTATAAATATAATATAGATAAACCATTTCAAGCGGAATATTTCAAAAATTTGATCAATAATTAAAAGAAATTTTTTCGGTATCAACGTCCACTAACCAGAACGCTGGCTCCCCGGATCGATTCCCCAGGTGATTCTCGGTACCCGGAGGTCTAATCGAAGCCGATTTAGCCGGATCCACCGTCGCAAATCACAGGCCGCCAGGGATAGGCAAGACGAACAATTTCCTGGGCCGAGTAGCCGGCGATAATAACAAAACGCGATATGAATCTTCATCTTCGTCGTTGTTCGTGCGATCGGCGATCCTCCCTCGGCAATATATTTCAATCCCAGGCGTTAAGTACTCTATTCTGACCCGTATAGCTGCATATACGGAGACCCGTTGAAATTGCGGCGGCTCGCGTCATGTCTGAGCAAATCTTCCCTCCCCGGACCCCCTAGACAGACACTATGGCCCCTTCTCTGGTAGAACTACCATCGATTTTCATCGAATCCGTGTCGACAGAGACGTTCGAGCCTATCCGCGTCTCCTTTCAGCCGTGCAATTGGCTCGACGCCTGACGATGGATTAAAATTGCCTTCCGCGATCCCTTTTGCGGCTCCAAACTCCTCACCCAAGCCAGATTGTATCCCTGTAAACGACCCCGTAGATGTTGATGCGACCTGTATAAATAAATTTTAAAAAAAGATGCTCTCATCACTCCATGCCTAAATTGAAATAATATCGATCGATCAGTCTGTGAACCTAATAGTTACCCGAAATGTCAGGCCATTAACAGTTGCAGCTAACAGCAAGTTCGGAAACTGCCTTGAAACTATGAGCATTGTCTTCGGATGGATATTCGGAGAGCATGGAGGAGATGCATTTTGCAAACGAGTGCTCGCTATTTTAATTAGCCCGAGATTATTCCTGTTCCGGGCCGTTTCATCGTTCAGGGACGTTTCCTAGGACGTTCGTGAGAAAATTGCGTGGCCTCGCAGAGGACAACGGGCCACTTTCCCCCGGCTAAGTGTAACGGGGATAGTAAGAATCGGGCAACAATTGCTGGTGGAATCGTCTCGTCGGGCGTACAATAGACCCGAAGTAACTGAAAGTTTTCCGGGTAGTTTGAATCCCGATCAGGATCGACGTGGCCTGGCCCGAGAGCCATCCGCGAGAAGGTAAACAGATTTAACGAGTAAATTAGGGGCGCGGGGTGGGCCGATATTAAGGTTAATTACGTGAAATCGGTTTCCGGAGCCCAAGAAACGCCTGAGACCCGACGAATTAAACGTGGCCGTTTGAATCCGAACGAGTTTCTGCCGTCACGGCTCGAACCTCGTTACCTTTCTCTGCCTTTTCAACCAACCCGGCTGGCTTCCTTTTCCTCTTCTTTTCTTCACTGGTTTACCCTCGTACGCTCTTCAAAAATAATTATACGAAAAATCCTTTCCTCGGTTCTCACCTACTTTTCGTTTGCACTTTGATTCCGACACTAATTGTCATCTCTGCTTAATTTCATATTCTACAGACAGTGCTGGGCAAATACGTTAGGGGGCAAATGCAGTATTTATTAGAGTGGACCTTATTTTTTCACAAAAAATTTTTTCATCACCCCACCCCAGAATTGTGACAAACGTTGAGAATATGATCCGGAAAAAATTTGGGGCCGATTGGATCATGGGAAAAGGATGCGCAGCAAATTTGAAACAACATCGAATGGTGAATGCGAATGGTCGCGCGCAGCAGTCTCCGCAAAAGAGGTCACAACCGCGGCATACCACTCCGGATGGCATGATCGAAACTCCCCGTGATCCGAATTAAGGTAAAGACCGTCGGGGCCGAGGCGAGGGGAACGACAGCAGACCTCTGGCAAGTATCACTTGACTGCGCCATAAATCACTCGATACTAGGCCCTCAAAGACGAAGAAATTAAAGGCGAGCGAGGTGGACGAGGACGCCGGTAGTTTTCTCTCCCGGCCTTCTCTGAGCCTCGAATAACAAATAAACAGTGGCGTCTTCGTTTCCAGGCTGTTACTCGATTCGCGGAATCCGTTCGAGATGATTTAAGGACTCTCATGCAAGCGGCTCCATCCAACCCCATCAGACTCGGCTCTTGCATTGCGATATCTCCTCTCTTCCCTATTCCTTTCGAATTTAATATTTCCAATTAATCCGTACTATATAACGTTACAAGTATCGAATCGACGATTAGACACTTGGAGTCGGCTTGGGTTTAACTTTAACAACTATCCTCATGGAGTACTCCACTTCTTTAGTAACTTTCAACGTTTCTGCTTGCAAAAGATACAATCCCGAAGAAGATAATTTTCCACCAAAATTGCCAGTTGTTGATCCAATTAAATCTTGACCGCCCGGGTAGAAATGAAAATAATGAAGCTTGCACGGGTCTCGCAGCTTTTGAGACACTTTGACCGTTTTTTTTTATTGTAGAAAATCTCATACGAGATTTATTTCGACATAAAACAGACAAGGGAAAAATTTTACAGAATAGGAAAATACAAATACAAATACATAAACATTATTATGGAGACATGTATACTAGACACAGTGTGGACATCCGAACCGCTTATATTTACTTCAGAAACCATAAGGACAAAAAATGACAACATGTAAAGGCAAACCTTGATATTAGGTTTGGCTATTGGCAGTGAAACATTCACCAGTAGCTGAAAGTTGATTTTACGGAGCTACACTTTGACCGTTCATTGATCGCGCGCGCAGAGGGGAAACGAAAATGAACACGTTGCCAGATATAACAGATTCGCCGGGATAATTCGAAAATTGTCTAGATGTGGTGTAGCTCGAAAATTCAGGGTAGTTTTGAGAGAGACAGCCGACGGACGTCTCGAGGATGTCGAGGGGCGGGTGCACGCGAGGTTCAACGTACCCGGGGGATCGGGTCACGCTCGTTCGCAACGTGATTCGGTGGTTAGACGGACAGGCGGCGAGTTGATGGCTTGGCTCCAGGGTTTTTCCGATAGCCGTCGAGCGATTTGTATGTTCTTCCGGTAATTCCATTAGCCTTATTAAACCGGCAAGACCGCAGAGCCAGCTTAAAGGGACCGAGGCGGTAGGGGTAGTACGGGGATGGAAGATTCGAATTAGGATCATGCGAGCGCGCGATTTCGCTGTATGACGGCACGCGATGCTCCGTCAGTTTTGGATTGAATCTAATTAATCGGCCTCGCCGATCCGAGGTATGTAACCGCGGATGTCGGACGTCGCTCGTACACATACTACTATACACGGTACGATAGATACTCGGACGGTTTTCCGCTGTTTGTTTCAGCCCCCCACCCCGGAGATTCGCCGGTAGAACGGCGGTTTTCGGCGCAGTCGGCAATTATTGCGGGAAAACCGACGCCGCGAATAATTTGTCCGACGGCCGGGCGCCGCCGCCGCGTATTTCATCGAGCGTTACGCTTCCAGGCGACCGTTTCCTGGAGCTCGGCTATTTTTTCCTGCAGTCGCGGACGCTCCGACGATAAATCATCTCTCTCTCGCGCGCGGTCGCGAGCCGGGGCTAACGCTTAAGGGAGTATTCTAGTGTAACAGGTCCGAAAAATCGATTTTATGTTTCGCATATATCGAAAGTTGCGGCATTACAACAACGTGCTCCCGGAACTTTATAATCGTATATCGGATAACAACGAAATTATTGACGATTTCAACCATGTTGAAATGCAGAAGTAATTCTATAAAAAGGAATAACATTTTTTTTTAGGAATCACATGGGAATTTCAGTATTATGTGGTTATCGGTCTGATCATGACCAACCAATTCTACTTCTCACGCCAAGTAGAGAACGCGAACGCGACGGATCTCGAAATTCGATTGTTCCTTTTCTTCCAAATTGTTTCCGCGCGTAGAATTACGGTGCCGAACCGCAACGGAATAAGATCGCCGACGGAACAGTGATCCCCTGGTGCAATAATCCCCAAGAACGTTGCACGGGAGCTTTAGCCACAGCAGTAAGTATACTCCCAGAGGCATCAGGAGAGGGTGGGGCTTCTAAAAGTCTCGGGGAGGTTTCTGAAAATCAGCGATCCTATGCAAAATTTATTAGCCGGCTGCCTTCCGTCTCGGTCCTCCCCTAATTAGAAGCAACGAATCGCAACGAATTCGGGAAACGCGGCCGAGCCAGAGAGACATAGACTGTGGCAGAGAAACAGAGACAGAGGGGATGGAAAAAAACAGAAGAAAAGCGAGCACGAGGCGAACTCGGGAATTGACTCTAATTAATTCAAAGGACCGGGGCTCTCTCTCTCTCTCTCTCGGGCTCGGAACAAGACCGCGGAGCAGACCGGAACGATGTCCAAAGAACGACGCGAGAATGGCGACGGGGGACGGGGAACGGGCGTCGGGGGAGTTGTAACGACTTTTTGGTGGCTAGGATACGCTCCGGCTTTCCGAAACCCATTAAAACCGCGGGGCGAACTTTTCGAATAATGGGACTGCGTGCCGGCACGCGTGCTCTCGGTAATTCGGCCGAGGAGAGAGCGAGAGAGAGAAAGAAAGAGAGCGTACACCTCCCCGTCCCCGCGCTTATTCGGTTTTATTACGATCGCGGCAATTATTGAAAAGTTTCCTGAGGGGGCCCGCCTAAACCGTTCCGAGACTGTCTCCTCCCCTCTCTCCTCTCTTCCTCCTCCTTCTCCTCCTCCTCCTCTCCGGTGTTCCGTTTCCGCTATCCGCTCTCTTCCGCTCGCCTATAAAGCTGGAATTTACTGTCGCCGTCGAGCAAGCAAATCGCGTGGCCTCGCGCGATAACGGCTTCTTCGGTGCGATTCAACGGTCGCTCGTTAATCCGCTGTAACCGTAGGCTAACGAGAGTAGAAGAGAGGATATGTGTAGAAGAGAAAGAGAAAGAGAGACAGGGTGAGACGCGAGGACGGCCGCGCTTTTTGCGCTGCACGCGTGCTCGTTCTCGCGAGGGTCGGAATTCAATCACGGGCTACTAAATGGTTCGTGTGTTGCTCTCCCCGCTCGAAACAATCGAGTTCCGACGAGGAACACGCGCCGGTAATACGTTACCCTCCAGCTACCGCACCAAAGTTTCCATTTTGACCCGTGTTTTCAGAGAAAACCCAACAGAGATGTGGACCGTCCACGACTCACGAGCTCTGTGTTCTTTCCATTTCCAGGCGACCCATCCTCTAGCCTTAACCGATGAATGATGCCATACGCGATGTAAATTCGAGCATTTCTTGCCTGGGACAAGACGCCGAGGATTTTTGCCAGGTACCAATGATCTCCTTGATTAACCGTTTGCACTCGGAACTATTTCAACTCGAAAATTAAACATTTCTTCCTAGATAGAATAATTCCATTCTGTATGATCTTTTTCACTTTATGGATATGAAATTGATATAATACCTGATGCAATACTTAAATGATTAACAATTAATTTGATACCAACATTTTTAATAATGTAAACAATATTTTGAATCGATAGATTAAACTTTTACTTGCCGTCAAGTGCAAAAAAATACCAGAGTGTTGAAATTTTTCAAGTTTCGCGCCAGTAAATAAATTGCATCGAGTCCGCAAGATTTTTACGATATCCCCTAAGTTTGTACTCGATTAGGATCTGCGATGTACGAGAAGATTGAAGAGTAGAGGAAGAGAGGGTTGAAATATTTCAGTGCTTGCGTCGCTAAATCAATGTTTTACCTCGATTCCGTAGAATTTTTACGATTGCCGTGACTTTTACGATTGACGTCGACCAGCTTCGCCACCTGATCAGGTTCCTCGAGGTGCAAGGAAATCGGAAGGTTTCACCGATCTATCGGTTCTTGTTTCATTAAATGAATCGCTTTGATTTTCCGGAGCTTTTACGATCACCGTCGACCAGCAAACGCGAACGAGACCCTTTAGGGAAAACGTTTATTAACCGTCCTTCCCTTGCGAAATTCGGTCCGCCTCTCTCGTGCGGTTTGAACGCGTGAGATCATCGGGTTACGCGAACAAACTGTATTCGTTTCTTGCCGCGAAATTGCAATTTCCTGCAAAATATTTGCTCATTTTGAATTTCATAATCGTCGACAAATGTTTGCTCGATGCCGGACGCGAGTTTCATCAAAGTTAACCGCGACCGAGCTTTCGGTTTCGCGTTCCCAGCGCACACCCCCCCCCCCCCCACCCGTCGCGTTGCGTTGAGTACGTGAATTTCGTGGAACAGAAAGCAGACAATCGACTGTGACGAATTAACGCTGTTACGAAAAGTACATTTTCGAAGACACGGGCCACTCGGTTACATAATTTCGATTTTTGTGTAGAGACAACAGCGTGTCAAGTAATGACTTTCCAAACGATCTAATAATTCAGTTATATTAACGGAATAATTTTTATTGCGTTAATACTTTACTATCCCTCTTACTTCTCATTTATTTTCGCCTTTCTAATCGCCAGTTATCCAGAGCTAATAAACAGCTTCTGTCAAAAATGCGATTTTCCGCTCCGCAATTTATTTCTGTAGCCAGCAGCAGTCCCTGCCGCCAATATCCACGGACAAGAGGCGTTTCGCACTGTCCACCGCTAACTAGTGGAGCGATTAGCCAGCGAAATTAGCTATTACTCTTTGGAAACGGTTCTCGAGGCCGTTTCACCCAAGAACATCGAGCGCGTTCCCGTTGAACCGAACGTCCTCGGGGCTGATTGGAAATTCAGGGCTTCTTTTTCCTTGCCCCAAGGCGAATTCGTGGCGGGTCAGAGCCAACGCGAAATTCAATGGTTCCGGATCGAATCTGTACGCGAGGAGATTCGAAGGTTGCGCGCCGGATATTCGTACGGCTCGATATTTCCACGAGCGAAAGCGCGCCGCACAGCGTGACTTATGGCGCGCGGCGAGCGGCGCTGTGCGAAAATAGCTTTTGACAGCGGCGTGTAACAATCGCAATAAATCTCGCTTCATCGTCGCCACCACCGACCGGGGATACCTCTATAATCTAGCCGGGGCCGCGCTGTCGCGAAAATCGGCCCGCGCGTGCATTGTTTTCGCCGCGGGACACCTTACTACGGGAATATAGTGAAGCGGCGAGGTGAGCGTTTCTATGTGCACCACTATTCTCTCGTCACCGCTCCACTATAAACTATAGGCTAGAAATTTGGAAAATTTATCGAGAAGACACTGAAATATAAAGGGGATGACAGTACTTGCCCTTGAGAAAGTTTGTTTCTAATGTATTACGTCCATTTTCATACTCTGGACAACGCCATATAACATGGTTTAGGTCTTGAAATTATGCTCTGTTTTCATTTTTAATTGCGAAAGCAATTAACTTAGGGACTGAAGAAGTGAAATATGTCAACTTCCAATGACAAAAATGTACGTTCCTACTTTTTTTCGGTGTCCCCAATTAAATTGCTTTGACTTTGTGGCAATTTTTCGAGTAGATATCGTACGCTTGTCGTGCTATCCGTATTACGCGAGCCGGGGAATATAGAAATTCGTCTCTGGAAATGCTTTAGAGTTCCGACGCGATGGTCCGCGGAGCATTAAACGTTCAAAAAATCGAGGATGCCCTCAGCTCGGCTCCGCCCGGTCCATCGTATTTCGCCTGAGTTGAGATTGGCCAATTTCCGATTGGTTCCGCCGACTCCAGGAGATTTTCCGGCGGTCTTCTTTTTCGGGCGATCGGTCGCGGCGACGAGACGCGGCCGACGGACGACGGCGACGACGACGACGACGACGACGACGAAGAAGAAGAAGCCGGGAGCTAAATTTAGAGCGTTCCGAAGCGACCGATTCCCTACGCAACCAGCCGCGAAATTCATCGGGCAGAGAGACCACGATCTTTCCCGGCGCTGCGGTGTCTTCGGACTCTCCGACGTCTAAAAATACCCTGACGAGGGAGAGAAACGAAGCCGCAGAGAAAGACGGAGAGAACGAGAGAGAAAGAGAGAAGGAGGGAGTTTAATCGAGAAGGGAAAATTCGAACGTCCGGCGCAGAGAGCGTCCCGGGTCAAAGGTACCAGATGATTCGCGACGCTTTGAGGGCCGCGGATAAATCGAAGCCAGCCTCCGTTATTTGCGGTGGGCGAGTTCTCTAATTCGAGATAAAAGGAGCACGATGCGAGGACGGGTCAGCTCACGAGGAGAGAAGGTCCGAGGGAGCATCAGCCTCGTCGTCGTCGTCGGGCTCTCTGAAAACGACGTCTGCTTTAGGGGAATTAACGAGCCCGACGATTTTTACGAGGTTCCGCGGTGACGCATCGCCCGTTGCACACGGCTGCACGATGCATACACCGAGTCCGCAATCTGACCCAAATCTGGAAGCCGAGAAGAAGAGAGGAGGCCGCTCGTCTTGTCCCAGATGTTGGCCTCATCTACCAAATGAAGCAAAACGCCCGCGCCGAGAGAGAAACTATCGGGACTCTTCTCTCGGTTCTCTCTCTCTCTCTCTTCTTCTTGAACGCGATGGCTTACAAACGATCTCGTTGAAGGCGTGCACGAGATGCACACCCGAGAAACGAGAGATCGATAACGAGAATGCACGCGACGTCCCTCTCCTGTAGGTACGTCTCGCTGATAGGACATTATTCAAATACAATTTCAACCGGTCCTTTTATTCACCTGTCTCGCTCGTACCGCGAGAACGCGGAATGGAAAGGACCAAGAATGGTTTCGGTCTCTTCACCCTCTTTCTCTCCCTCGGTACCGAAGCTTTCAAACTTCGCCCGCGAATCTAATGCACCTTCTTCCTCGTGAATTTTAATTAACGTTCTGTTGAAGTTCCGCGATATCGTTTGCCCGAACTTACAACGAGATTTCGTTTCCTCGTTCTTTGCGCCGAGCCGAGCCGCGCGAACTCGCCGGGGTAGCCTTGCGACCGACGACCAGTGTCTAAAAGTGCCTCAAAGTATGGGAAAGTCTATCTGTGACAGTCGTATACGCGTCCCCGTTATCCGAACGATCTGTTATGCGATGGTTCTGTCATTGGAACAGCTGTTTCGTAATTTAATATGAAAATTAGTCTCCAACAATTCTATATTCAACTCTAGATAGTTGAATTAATCATTCCAATTGGTATAAAATTAAATCTTGATATAGTGTCATTGAAATAAAATTATATCTTGAAATAGAGTCGTATTTTAATACTATCTCAATTAAATATTACGCATTTCAATCACCCATGTCTCATATTCGTACAGAGCTCGGATTTCTGCCGATCGGTTCGCGTCAGGTCTGACAAGCAACATCTGCATCTACTGCGGCCAGTTCATTATCGCATGGTTCTCAGGTTTTTCGGCGGGGGTGAATTAAAATTGCATCCCTCGATAAAATGAGAATTGACCTATAAGAACTGAAATGTCAGTTCGAACGTCAGCTACCCGTTTTACCGAAGCATCGAAATATTAACTTACGTTACCTGTCTTCGAGTGACTGGCAGATCATATTCTGCAAACACAGTTCGAGCATTAAATACTATCGCCAAATTATTGATATTCGTATCACTTCGCTGAGAACAATCGTATAGTAATAAATCAGGACTCGGTTTAAAGCTTGAAACATCTACTTTGACAATCCGTCGTTCATTTTCGTCCAAGATCATTTTACATGCAGATACAATTGAGTATATATACAATTGTAAATTCGGAAATTTCAAACGTCCCTAGAAAGATTAGAAAATTTGTTTCCGAACTGAATTGACCATAGACTGAAAGACTTACTCTTTACAATAACCAGCAAAAATTTATATACGATTTTTGTTTTGCTATTCGACGAAGCATTAATTGAAAGGATTCGCCGACAATGTAAACGGACGAGGACCGAGCCGAGCTCAATTACAGCCACTCAACGCGAAGTAAAAGTGCGATTTATTACATCATTCGAGTCAAGAGGGATTAGTCTGAACGAGGACGGCAGCGAGCGTTGTCGAGCTGTCAGTCGTTGTTCATTAATAATAAAATGATCGAGTGATTGGCCACAGGATCAATATAAATAATGTATCGGACTGCAAAAGCGTCCGGATAATATACGATCCGATTACGATGACACACAGCCAGGCTCGTCGCATTAATTACTAGATTGCTCTTTACGTATGTTGTTTGCAATTAATTATATTTTCGGCTGTACGCTAGTTTAAACCGAATAAATCAAGCCGATCCTGATAAGCGCTCTCGCTCCGCTGTTCCCGATTCCCGCCCCCGTAGACGGTCGCCGGCCACCGTGACGGAGGGGGTAAAAAGTTCCAGTCAGTCATAAATCAATCCCGGCACGATTTACTTTCTTGGAACGGCGCCAGGCAAACGATGGAACCGGAATCCTGCAGCCAAACGATTTCTTCGTCCTTCCTTTCCTACGGCTACCGACGTCGACGACGACGCCGTGATCCACCGAGTCCTTTATCCGCGTCGATTCGACGCAACGCTGTACTGGATCGCGAAATCCTCCACGAAACGCATTAGCGGCATTATCGTAGCACACCGTGCAATTTCGATAAAGACGCTGGCATTAATCCTTCAGCGCATTCCTTACGTAATACAGCCTTCTCTCGCACAGTGTTACTACCTATGGAAGCTCAGAAAGCGTACTTTCTGAGATACTTCGTTCTTTGAGGTTTGTAAAACATGGAGAAGGACAGCGCTTAATCGACAAAGAAGGACTGAGGATCGAGGCAGCCGGCACAGTTCAAAAGGAAAGGGGAATAAAAAAGTAACACTATCCGTAGAGACGAAAATCACACTATCCCAGGGAAGACTGCACTACTTGATTTTGGTACTCGACCTTGTACTTAACAAAGTCCGATTGCACCTCCGCTCAAATTGATCGGGTAATTGATAATGTATAATCGACGAAGATACACATCGACAGCGAGTTTTGTTGAATTTTTGGGAGAGGCGAACTCGATGTCCGCGAGACAGAGACGAAATACGTCGCGCTACTTACGCGGAATTTCGCATCGCCGCGCCGCGCCGCGCCGGGCGAAGATGTAAATCGGGTTTGCGCTAATATGAATTTCAGATCGACGTTAATAAGAAAGCCGTCGTTCGCCGCTCGTCGCCGTGGATATTTCTATGAGCGCTAAGCCGGCCTTCCAACTTCTTTAGAGCTTTGGGAAATTATTACGGCAACTTTCGCCGCCCCTTCCGCCGCCATCACCGCTCCGAAATAAAGTTCCGAACGTCCCTCTCGCCTCGTGAGACTTCACGCGAAAACGACGAATCCTGCTTTCGGTTAACCACGTGGAGGGTTCTACGAGATCTATCGGGAAAATTGATATTCTTCTATCCGATAAAAATTTTATATTACTGCCTGAGAAGTGGACCAAATTGTATCTGTGTCTACGATCAAATTGATTGACAGTTCGTGGGCAACTTTTGCCAGTAACAATTCTGTGAAGGCTTCATAAGCAATTTAAACCACTAACAATACCGCAGAGTGTTCTTTATCGGTGGAGAATGTATTCGAGGATCGTCAGGAGAATGTGCCTACACCGGTCAGACCATCAAGCACCACTCCTGCGAGTAGACTGCGGGTTCAATGCGTTTATGATGCGTTTCCATTTCCCTCCTGTTCCTTGCAATTACTGCAGACAAATTTCACCTGGTACACAGCTCCACAATTCACCAATGCGATCTTCATCTTGGCAAAGTACTCGAAGAAGTACAACACGATTTTTATCTACTTTGGACCATAATAGAACTGCTTTTAGAGCACAGAAATGAATCTCCGACTTGAATCTCCACAAACAAATCTAGAAAAAATCCTCACTCCATAATTACATCCTCTCCTGGCAGTCCGGAATCGCAAACTTAAAATCACACAACAAGATTTTTATCTTCTGCACGACATAATACAGCTCTCAATACAACAAAGAAATTTATCTCCACGAAAACCCTCAGTAGTCGGTGTCGCCCTACAATTCCCTCTCTTCGGAGTGGTGAATAAATTGTTTAAAAAAGAACAAGCTCTTCCTGTTCTCGGGAATACAGCGGGGAATCTTCAAAAGATCAAAGAAACATATTTTCACGACTCTCTCTACGAACTGTCTTTGGAACTGGCGAATAAAGAGCCAGCCGCAGTCAATCGATTACATCTGCGAGAGTCTAAAACACCGGAGTCCTTTCAATACGTTTCGGGTTTGACGGTATTCAGGAGAAAGCGACAAACAGTCGAAGGAACGAGTCCCCGAGCGTTGGCCACGCCGAATTCTTTGCCCCCGCCGTTAAACACGTTCGTAAAGGAGAAAGGAAGCATCCTGGAAAGACGTGGCGCGAGTCGTGTTCACCGACGCGTGTAATCCTTCGACGAGACGAGAGTCGCTGTAGACACGCTCTCCAAGGAGCGAGACGAATCGAGAAAAAGGCGACGTCGTTCCGCGGCTAAGACTCCGGGGGTAGTAAAAGTTTCAAAGCGCACGCCGAATGAATTCCCCCGATTCCAAGGCTAGTCCGAGGGATGCCCGGCATCCTTCCCTTTAAGGGTAGTAGTTGGTCCCGACAAGAGAGAGAAAGAGGGAGAGGGTGAAAGAGAAGAGGGTGGCCGCCCCTTTGATCGCTGCGTCTGCGAAAGCGGAGAGGTGAAAAGCGACGAAAACAGGGCGCCGTAATTTCGGCAAGTATGTGTGGCAATCCGGATTCGTCGGCGACAACGGGATTACTTTTGGCCCCAGCGTTGCGGAAGACAGGTTAATTTCGACGCCGCGATTCGCACCTTCGGAGAAATTGATTTACCGTGAACCGCTTTTCCACGTACCGCGTAATTATCGCGGCGATACACCGACCGTCTTTATTCACGGATCATGCATTTTTTTTTGGAGTACTACTTCGAATATTGTTGAATCTTGAATATGTTGTAGTCCCCGGAGACCTGTGAACGAGTCTTAAAGGATTCTTCGATATCTTAAATATTGTTGATTTTACAGACGTGTGAAGTAAAGTGTCTCAGCCTTTTTCCGATAAATCATAAGACTAGAACTAACGAACCGATGAGAATGAGTTTTTAAGGAGCTTCTAGTGAAAACATAAGAGTACCTACTAAAACTGTTGTCACTTGAGAAAAATGGTTTTTTCACCATTTATTTTGCAATCGTTTTTTAAAATTTGAAAAAAAATGAAGATATAGCTCCAAGTGCCCCCTTTATGAGCATGTTTTGAAAAAGATGGACATTCGACAATTGACAGAATTAAAATTATTTCTTGGACGGCCGTCCAAGACACACAGTGTTTTGCAGTATGGGGAAACGTCCGAAATTTCCGGGTAAGCTCACGGTCAGAGCGGGATGATTCACACGGAGCAAAAAGGCCTGCGAGTTCCTCTGTCACGATGTTCTGTCACGGTTCGCCGTGTCTATAAATAGGAGTCGGAGTTGCCGGTGGACAAAGCGATCATCGATGACGGTGCCCCGCGGCCCAGAAGTCGAACGTCTAGCCAGGAATTAACCTCGCGTTCCTGGGAAAGCGCGTGCCACCACGATAATAGGAATGACGGGCCCGACCCACTTACTCCAATCGTCCTATTCCAGGCTTCTCGCGGCTTAATATCGACGATAAATAAGCATTACGTCGCCCGTACTTCGCGCATATTTACGAGAGACCGTAATCCGCGACGCGTCCTTCGGTCCGCTTTACTTTGTCACAACTCTCCCCCCACCATCGAATAGCTAATTAACACCGGGAGCCAACCAGCTCCCCATTCTCCCCGGCTGTTCTTGGACTCTCTCACCCTTCACATCTTAGACCTTATACACTTATAAACCCTGCCTCAAATAACATGCCTTGTTCCAAGATTACATCGTCTACCACACAGATGACGGTTGTGGGCAAATTGTTTCACAGTTTACTTTATTTAAAAAAAGAATGGTAAGAACAATATATATGCGATATTAAGTATAAAATACATACTTGTGAAAAAATATATTTGTATCACAGTTTTGTCGTTCCCTACAATTCTTTGTGCCACGAGGTTGCACCATTTTTCCAAATGTTTACGAAATAAAGCATAAATATACTTGTACACCTCGCTTTTATATCACTATCCACCATTCTGAAATATGTTGTGACATCAGTTGTGGGCACCAGATACTCTGTCATCTTGAAACACTGCGTCCTATGCATATCCTGAACCTATGCCGGGTCTATAAGTATCGTCTAAGCTCTTTTAAACAAAATCCTCTTCAGGATTTTTAACTTTACGGAACTCATAAACTTCCCACAATAAAAGAGAAACACTGTTCGTGTCGAATCAAACAGAAATATGTTAAATCGACGTGAAAGAGAGAAAGCACCGGTACAAGCGTTAAAAATTGAAACTTCAAACAACGATACAGCTTCTATTACATAGATCACACCGAAAGACTAGATAGTAACATACCAAAAGTCGAAACAATATTTTTCCGAAACGACATTGCGTCAGGTGTGCAAAACCGTATCGCGCGAAAAGCGCACCGCAGAAAACAATTCGCAACAGTTCCGCGTAGCGATCTCTCTCGATCGCGGTTCGATTTCGCGGGATTTTTGAACCGAGGGTAAAATCGGCTAGTAGAACCAGGCGGCGAACGGTAAAAAGTCGTTTAGTTTACGAGCGGGGTAGAGATAGTGAACACAGCGCGGGACGGTTCGAAACGCGTTGAAAAGCCATGGCCGGTCTCTCGATCACGTACGAAACACGCGATAATAGAGGCGGTGCGAGAAACGATAAGCAATTAGCCGCGCGACCGAAAGTATCTAGCCGCGGCGTTAATTACACCGAAAGGCGAATGGTATCGCTGAAACGTCCAGATAAATAATCCGCCGACGAGCGTTTCCATATTTTACGCGGTGTTCGCGTGTCGGCCGGTAAGCATGAGTCCGCGAGAACGGGTCGCAATTAGGATTACGGTAACGATTTCATTTGCGTCTGGCCCTGCGGCAATACGAAACATCCCGCGGATCATCGTTTTCTCACGATTTTCATTGATTTTCGCTGTTGATCGACGTGCGAAATTTTTTAACAAGAAAAATTGAATGATCACTAGACTGCGGATCTTCATGAAAAAAATAAAAATTTTTACTTGAATCGCAATGAACTGGAGCGGACTTTTTAAATTACCCACACGCATTTTTCTCATAAATGCATAAAATCCGCAGTCTCATAATTACAAAATAAATTCGTTAATTATATTCGTCTGATTCGATCTCGAACATTTTTACTTTCAATTATAGTAGATTGATGGATGAAGGTACGAAGTCCGAGATATTCCAGCGAGACTTAATGTTCAAAGTCTCCGAGCTTTTCTTTTTAGAAAAGAATAGATCGTTGGAGGTGTCCGGATGGAAAACGCGACACTTGTATTTTATGTCGCTTAATTTAATGTATAGGACGTTGTATTTTAATCTTGAAACGTGCAACAAGTCGCTTCAGCCAAGGTGATATTAATATCTTCCATGTTTTACGAGAAACGTGTTGCTTGTAAGTTGCTTGTTTGTTATTGGAATTTCGTTTCCGAATCGTTTAGAGGAAGTCGATGAAAATGACTGGCTTTCAATTCTTTATTACAGGCAGTGTTCGGCATATTTTATTTTAAATAATAAATAAGCGTGTGATTTTAATTGCAAATAATAACTAAACTTTTCATTGAAATAAAAGTAATTCAAATAATACCAAAAGTGGTCTATTTATTAATTCGTATTTGCAAATGAAAGATTATTTATTATTTGGCTTGAGGTGGAAATCAAATAAATAGTTTTGGTCTTCGTTTTTTGTCTGCAATAACAACCTAGCTGCCTATACAAAAATACAATTTAATTTATTATTTGTCAATACAAATAATAATTGAAATTGTATTTGCAAATAACAATTAACTTTATTATTTTAAATAATTCTATTTAGACTTGCTCAAATAATAAATAATTATTTTTGCTTTTTGTTTGAATATCCAAATAACTTGTTATTTAAATTGTTATTTAAATAATTACTTATTTAAATTAATTTATTTATTGTCGTACACTGATTATAGGTAATAATTGAATAAGAATCCTCTGAGGTGTCTGTTCATGGTTGCTCAATTCTACTTAAAGGACGTCGCAATTCAAAATCAGTTTTCCTAAAAAATTTTGTTCCTTTTCATCGATTCATTGTTGCATACAGAATCATTTGACACCCGTTGCGCCATGATTTAGAGAGCACTCTGTACAGAATCTCGTAAATTCTGCTTTCAGAGCAAGGGGAAGGGAAAAAATCAATCCGACCAGAAACTTTCACACAGTACAAACAAATGCCGGTTCCCTGCAGCTAGAAAAGTGTCCGATCAGGCTCAGTATGGTACAACAGAGGTACCAGGCACGGCCAAAGAGGGTTTTCCAACTTTTCCTAATCTCGCCACGCTCCTCGAAGGTCCCGCAGCGTCCCAACGCCGCAGAAAGGATTGCGGCGCGCCGCGATCGCCTCGTGTAAACCCGTAAGCGACGGGGGGAAAAAACGAATTTCCCCGATGGAACGGTTTCTCCAGGTCGGTGGTGGTCTGCTCCGACGAACGACGAGATCGTTACGACGTCGATCGAACTACGGCTACAAGCCGTTAAGGGAGAGAGAACACGGGCCGAGCGCAGCCGTTTTCGAGTTATACGGCTCCGGCGAAAAGCTGAGCGCCTGTAAAAGGCAACCCAGTCGCCGGCTGTGCATCCTCGCTTCCCGTGATCGATGCACACCTCTCTCTCTCCTCCTACCTCTTTTCCCTCTCTCTCTTCACCGCACCTCGGGTTTCGGTTTGGTGCCCGGTGCATCGCCCTGGCCTCGCGAAATTCCGAAAATTGTGCAGCCGATCGGGCAACAGCTGGAACCGTTTAACGACGACGGTTTTTATAAACTATACGCCGTCTGCGGCTGCGATGGACAATACTGCGAGCCCCTAACTTCGTCTCCATGCTAAATCGTGCGGTTCTAAGGCGGGGCCAACTCTCCCAGTTACATTTCTGGTTCTCGTTCATTCGATTTCGATCGCGTAATTTTTCGACGAAGATCAAGTTCGTTTCCAACCTTTTGTGGTTTTCACAACTGCGTACAAATAAATAAATGAAAAGAGAAAAAGTTCATTTTACAGGATTGCGAGTACTTGTAGATATGGTAGATTCAGTAGTTGACAATGCAGTGCTCGCCTAACTTTCGTGAATTGGAGGAGGCTGAGGAGTTCGTATGTCTACTTTGTTTCAATTTAAAATCGGCCGAATATTAATGGGAATTAATATACGTCGCTGTATGTAATGACCCGTTTTCAGTCAACTCGCATCACACAGTATTACAAGCGTTTAAGTTTAGGACGGACCGCCGGCAACGGCAACAAAATTGGTATCACGGGTCGTTTATACGGGCGCGCGCGGCGATTATATTTCATGCGGCGCGGCGCGGCGGCGTCGGCGCTCATTATTATAGACCAGCATCCATCTCGGCCGTGGCCTCCGCGAGTGGCTCGTAATCGTATTGTATCTATGCTACGTGAGACGGTATCAAACGGATTCAGCTAATACCAATGACACGCTTTGATACCGCAGTGCGATATCGGGGCGAATCGATACATATTGGTTAATGAGTACGTCATTGAATCGGTCACTGGTGTCCTATGAATCATAGTTACTGTCCCCGATGCGAGCTAGAGAGAGGGATGTAACGACGTGGCGCCGCGTCGCGCCGTGCTGGTGTGTGTATCTAGGTGTAGCGTGCAGCACAGATTTTCCAACGGAAGAAAGCCCATTTATAGCGAGTGCGAGCGTAAATTCTAGGGATTGGTCAGCCGGTCCGTGGGCCGCTTTGGCCAATATCTCGGTGGGTTTACGACAAGTTTACGACAAGTAATAAACTCATAAAGCCCCGTAGATTTCGCGGACACGAGCAGATTTCTAACGCCGTCCGCCGTGCGGCGAATACAACGACAAGAGTCTCCCAGAGATGATAGCTTTATAATGTGCCACCGGTATCAGGAGTTAAATCTGCGCGCAACACCTGCCCGCCTTGTTAACAGAGTCACGGCCGTGACTCGGTCCTCTGCTTCGTTACTTTTTCTTGGGGGCTGACCGCGGATAACCGCGAAGAGAAAGAAAGAAACGCGCGTTCTCATTGTCGCGATCGTATTTCGTGGAAGAGGAGAGAACGCATCCGCACACGCGCCCGCTTTCGCATGCTACACACAACACCACGCGCGTGGATTGTGGGTGGCACCCGTGGGTGCGCTCGCCGATTCCAACCTCGTTGCTCAGCCACGATGATCTCAGGGCCGATCGACGTGCCGCTACATCCGGCAAGTGTCGTCGATCGTTCTGCACAACTTGCTTTTGTGTCGCTCGATCCGCGACTAGACTGTTCCCTTTCTACAAACGGGGTGTTCTTATTTACGAGGCAGCCTACCCGCCGAATTTTTCTGCATTTTTCTCTGGGAAACTGTCGAATCTTTTGCATCGAAAATTTAAAGAACGGTTTGCTGCTGTGGTTAAAGTAAATGTGTGATTTTTTTCGAGGAAAAATGATCGAGATTGCTGGAGTTGTATATCTGTTTATTGAGTACGTTTTGAAACACGTGGCTCGACGGGTCACCATTATTCCAGTCTCTATTAAAATTTAGATTTATGCGAAATAAAAATGTTCTCCATCGATTATGAGATCCAGAGAATAAATAGAAATCAATTTCCACCCTTAACCTCTTGACGTATTTTCACGAGTCAGACTCGTGGTGAAGATATTAAGATGATTTCTTTTTCGATGAAATAAAATTTTCTTCCTTTGTAGTCAAAATATTCAAGCACTAAAATAAATGTAGCTGCACAACATACTGTACATAGCTGTTTCTCTTCTACGACATTTTTCGGGATAAAGACGTTTCAATTGCTGCAAGTGCAAAGAGAATGTTACGGCAAGGGGTTAATCGGAAACACAGGAATGTTTATTAATTGTTCTCGGTTCTAAGAGGGACAACATGTAGACAAGATTTCGGATGGGCCGAGTTCTCGGACACGGAAGCTCCCGTGGCCGTCTGCGTGAGATCTCCCAGGGACTGTAGGAGTCGTTCGAGCGTAACACTGAGGAATTTCGACGTCGTGCGAGAACGGGCCCGATACACCGCGACGTGGCTCTGGGACTCTGTCTTATGCAGCGACGGTAGCCCGCGCCGCGCTGCTGCGCTGCACCGGACGTAATTTAGTAAATACCCGGTCTCCTCTACGAGCCTGTATTACGCACGTACACGAGGCCGGGTTCTGGCTCCATAAAGCGCGATGGACCCCACCCGATGCGAGAGGCTCGATCGAGCGTGTCCTGGCATTATTGCGATCGTCGTGCCACGTCGGACACGATGCCCTCGCTCTATCTCTCTCCCTCTCCCTCTTACTCTCTTTCGTGCTATCCGCTCTCTTTTCCCTCTCCGTCACTGGTTCCCGGCTCCCCGACGCTCGCGCGCCCACGCGAATTTATTATTATTGTTATTAGCACTCTTATTATTGTGAATCTCTGCCGTTAGTCTTTTTTCTGAATACGAAGTCCGGTAAACATCATCGGCCACGATAACTGACGGATTTTAACCCTTTGCACTCGGAGCTGTTTTAAAGAGGTAGATTCGTTTCCAGGATTGCAAGGATGCGGGATGCGCCTTCTCATTTCTCGACAATGCAAAGATGGGGTTTGACAGTAGTCAGAAACGTTAGATAAAATATCAATGTAGATCGGGATCGCCCTCAAAAGTCCTATTTTTACGTTTACTGGGCGTACCTTGCATTATTCGGCAGCATGTAGCTGTCGCAGTTTTATGAAGACAGCTACATGTGCAGCTGTATGCTTATACAGCTTTACACTTTACATGTAAATGTAAAAATAGGACTTTTGATGGCCGTTGCGGCCAAGATCGACCTTTTATCTAGCGTTCTTGACTACTGAGTAACTACCTTTTGAAAAAAGGTTTCTACTGAGTCTACCCCCTTAACTCGAAAAGGAAACATTTTTTTTTAAAATCACAAGCTCCTAAATTTTATTAAAGACCATTTCAACATTATTAATTCTGAAGACGTGTTAAATAAGCTAGCACAGTTAAAATCTAATTGACAGTGCGATAGTACATATTTCCAATTTGAAATAAACGAACGGTGTCGCACGGTCTGGCCAGAAACCACGTTTCGATTGCGCAGATCGACTATCTTTTCGATCGTAGGCCACCGAGGCGGAGCACCTTTTCAGATTCTCTCAGCGGGACGCCTCGACAAACCGAGTTCCTCGTTTGTCGCCGATCAAGGCGGTAGGTCTCTCTCGCGAGAATCCATACAATCCCCGAGAGGAACAAGATATCAAAGAGCAACGGGGATTGATCGAATTCCAATTAAAAAGCCTGATTACAGCGCGCGAAATGTTAGTGTCGCGGCTGCGTAATTAAATGACGCGGTTGTCGTTGGTTCATCAGGAGCATTCATTCACCGAGTGCTGGATTTTATCGATCTCCCACGAATACATTACCGGAAGTCCTATGCGAATTGCCCCAAGCTCAAATAATCTCATTTTTATTCCCTGCTGGACGTGAACGAGCCGAGAAAGTATAGTTGATTTAGACAATCACAAATTGTGATTTACTTCTGGTCGTTGCTATTTGTCGCTGATTGGTACGTGAAATTTTCGAGCAATAGACAGGAAGGATATAATTCATATATGTATAATAGCGTCTATGAGTAAAGTACAACATAATCGCAATTGCCAGTGTTCTATCGATATTTATAATTTTCAGTAATCTGCGATTTTGCAGTTGTAAGTTCCCTAAATCACGATTCAATTATTCCAAGAGAAATCGGATTAGAAAATTCCTCGCTACACGTGTCATTTCCTAAGAATCGACTGACGTGTCTGTCCGTGACCTGGCAATCCCAGTTCCAGCAATCGCCACGTAAAACTTCCCGGCGAATCTCCTCAGAAAACAGTGAAAACCATTTCCTAACTACTTTTACTCCGAAACTCGATTATTATCTGGACGTTCCGTAGCCGGACACCTAAACGAACAGGAAAAAAAAACGAGTACACAGGGTGGGTACGATCAAACCGGAAAACTCGGCCCGAATGACTTTTTACTGGCTTGAACCGCGACTGGCGGCGAGACGAAGCAGAACAGGAGGGAGGTAAACAGCGGAGACCGTTGGCAACAACAGAGACACAGTGAGAGAAAGACAGAGAGAAGGAGATAGATTGAGAGAGACAGAGAGAGAGGGGAGAGGGAAGAGAGAGCAACTGGAAACCAAAGAGATTTATCCTTTCTCACGCGAGAGGCGAGACAGGGCGAGGCGAAGTGAGGCGAGGCGAGAGGCAACAAGAGAAAATCACGGTGTCGTTTGTTCTCTTCGGGGATTCTCGTTAGGCGTGGGAGGGGGATGAGAGGGGACGAGGCGTTCTCCGAGTTTCGGGACACGTTGCGGGGAAACGAAAGGTCCTGCGGAGCGTTTCCTATCCCGGGCAAGCATCACGGGAAAGCTCGTGTGCTTAGGCTGGCCACGCCGAGACCGGATACCGTGCGCCGCGCCGGCCGGCATGGCATACTCGGACCCCGAAAGCACGCGGTTCCGACGATGGAAGCCATTATTTATCCATTCCCCGGTCACGGGGATTCCCCGGGGATGCCCCCGGACGTATACGTGCCTTAATCGCGACGCTCTGGCATGGCCCCGAGCCACATCTATATACCAACACACGTATACATATATATATACAATATATGTATGTATATATATATATATATATATATATATCTATCCGAGCTCCGCCGAGCGAAAGAATCGACCTTTGAGCTTGCGGAGGAACAAAGCTCGAAGGCAGCCGCACAAGCGCTCCACGGAAAAGGACAACAAAGGGACCAGATACATCAGACAGAGAGAAGAGAAGGAGAGAGAGAGTGAAACAGAGCAGGCTTTCGAAGCAACGGGAATATAAACGGGCGAGGAACGGCCCGTCGCGTAGCCTCGCGTCGCGGCGTCAGCCCCAGGAAAATAGAAACAGTGAGATTGTTTCCTTTCAAGGATTTCTCACAGCAACGATTCGTCCGACGCTTAATCGATTCCCCAGTGTTTTTCAGCGACAAAGGAATCCTCCAGCCTCCTCCGGTCGCAAGACGGTCCGCTTCCGTTCACCTGCGAAACTCGAGTATACAAAGTGACCCGCGAGACAATATCGACAATAGTCGCGTTTCTTCTTTCTTTCTGCTCGAGTTTGTTTCCCAGTACTTTTGCAGTTTACCTGGTGGCTTTGGAAGGTCGTGTGATTAGGCTACAACGGTTGCTACGTCGCTCGGTCTTTGTTTCAACCGAGAAGTCACATAATCGGTGTCACCGCTGGCTAAATCGGATACGTTGCACTAAACCAGCTGCCAAAGTTCTGTCAACCCCCACTACGATTTCCTTAGGATCCCCTCAATTACTATTGTACGAGAAAATTATTCCGCAGAAAGTTATGTATGTAGAAAGTATATATTTTAAAAGAATATATGAAGACCTTTTCGGAAAGATCATTTGTCAAGGACATCTCAAGGTCGTCGGTCTTGTTGATAAAAATTGCACCGATCTTGCAGTCCCGTTAAAAAGCGACCTTGAGGAAATATTCTTGATAATGTTGCCTACACTCCTTAAGATCGCATAACTTTGTCCGATACCGACATCTTCTACTGAACTTTTACGACGTTGATGTTGTAAAGATTGTTGTAACAGTGTTTGTTCATGCAACGGAACAGATCGGAATGAGAATCAAGCTTTACGAATCTTTTGTACGAACTACTTACTGTCCGCACGAAAATACAACTACAACGGAGCTAATAAAGTAATGAATCTCTGAAACGATTATTACACCAGGGTTAGATTTCGGAATAGATTATAGTCACGCTAGTCTACAAGCATACGCGTTGCTTCCACTTTCCTTGTCTTGATCATCTCGTAACGATGTCTAAGCGATAAAGACGAATTATTGCTATCAAGTACTTAATTTATACCGACAGAAATTGCACCGGGGCTGGTTATTTAAAAAACTGGTCGAATGTCGCAATGTCGACGATAAAATCTGTTAACCTCACTGGGAAAGAAATTATGATCCTTTGTTGGTCTGCAACCTATAGACGTTTAAGCCACTTCCAGATGCAAGATTATTTCTCATAAACAAAGAAACAGAATTGAAGACTACAATAGAAAAATAAAACAATTTCCAAAATCTGAGTTTTCAACAAAGTCTTCGATTGGAACTCGTCCGATCCTTTTTAGCACCGTTTAAAATATGTAAAAATTGAGTATCGTAGAATTGTATGAAAAATTAGTCTTTCCAGGTTGTTGCACCAAGGTCGACTCTACTTAACTCGAACGTCTCGCGCGCAGTCTACAAAAATAGCCATAGTCTCGCGACGAGTCTCGAAGCTCGAATTTAAATGAAACAGCCATAAACCCATAAACGGTAGACACGGTGTCCATCGGCGGACAGTGAAGGAAACGCTGTTAGGCTTGGCGGAGGGCAAACGGAAGTCGCGAGGAGGAATGCGTGAATCGACAGGCGCCGCTTGGGAAACAGGCTTTATGACAATCTTTATCGGTTGCCGAGTGTGTGTGTGTCACCTCTGAATCAGCCTCGCCGCCGGTGATCCACCTAATAGACAATGGCGACTGTTATATAAATAATGGCAATTGATAACGAGGGCCGTGTAATCGAACACCGGATGGAGAGCGCGTCGAAGCCACAACAAGGCGAAAGCAGCTCAACGTGGGTGATGGGAATCGAAAGATTCAACCAGAGTAATCAAACCTGAAGAGATGCTTCTATCGATACCGACAAACATTCATAATTCGATAACATCGCTAACATCTTGCGACACGCTCACTGTTTTCCACTTGCTGCATTTTTAATCGTCGTTGATCAAAAACTACGAATTTTATGCATTTATGACAAAGCTTAACCCTTAGCAGTCGAGGGGTAATTCAGAATTACCACTAAAAATTGCTGTACCATTCCTAATATTGAATATTGTTTACATTATTCAATATGTTGGTATCTAATCAATAACTACACAGTTAAGTATTGTAGGAGGCTTTATATCATTTTCATATCCATAAAATGAAAAAAATCATACACAATGAAATTATTCTAGGTCGGAAGAAATGTTTAATTTCCAAGTTAAAATAGCTCAAACTGGAAAGTGAAAATGCATTGGAAGAATTTCGGAGAAAAAATACATAATAATACACAAGAATGAGTAGCATCTCTTAGCGGTCCACGATGGAGAGACATCAGGGGCTTCTATAGGAGGCGATGGGGAAAATCGTGGACAAAGAGTAACGCGTGAGACCTTGATACTATTCTGGACCAGCGACCGGATCGCTAGGTTGAATTCGGTATTGGAAATAGAAGGAATACGATCGGTGGCGCCTGGTTTCGCGCTCGCGGATGTCCAGTCCGCCCATGCGACGACACGGCCCTGAGAAGGAGAACCGCTATCCGCCGGGAAACCGAGAACCGGCGAGGAATGCCGAGCCCGCGATGAGAGAATTATCTAAGACCGATATCTTATCGGCTGCGGCCGGGACAGGTAACCGGAAGGGGGGGTTCATGGTTGCCGGCGATCTTATCGGACGATTTGCACTTTGCGCGCGCCCACGCTCGCCGCTCGCGACCTCGACCGCAGATTGATGGGGTTTCGAGCGCATCGATCTGTCTAGACGTCGATTTTTCCACCAAAAACACCAAATCAATAGTAATTTCTCCGACCCACAATCCACTTCATGTTTCCTTGTGTGGCCAATATTCTTTGGAACAATATTTCGAGTGCAAAGGGTTAAAGAAAGTGGATGGAATATAGCGTTACGCAAATTCCTCGATCGAGACCGGCGTACGCCAGTCGTTCTACCAAACTGCAGGTACATCTAAAAGGCGAGCCAGACTGGTTCGGCGCTGGCGCGTTCATTATCCGCCTCTGTTTGTTTATTATCCCGGGCGTTATTGTCATTACCGTTAATTATTGACGAGCACGGAGCTAGAGAGCTCGTTCGATTAATCGCGCGCAGCCAGGATGCGCCGCTCCAGAATACAGAGATGGAGAGAGATGGAGAGAGAGAGAGAGAGAGAGAGAGAGAGAGAGAGAGAGAGAGAGAGAGAGAGAGAGAGAGAGAGAGAGAGAGAGAGAGAGAAAGAGAGAGAGAGACAGAGAGAGTGTGAGAGAGAGAGAAGGAGAGAGAGGGAGGAGGAAAAGAGTTTGTGGCACAAGGATGATTATTCGCAGCCAGAGATCATTTTCATCGATAGGTACGCAGCTCGCGCGAGCGCTTCTAATGGCCTGGCCGCGCGATTAGACGAAACAGATTGGTCGTGTCCAACCGAGGCCAGATTAGTCTCCTATTCCAGCGCCGGAGCCTCGAATCGGAATAGTATATAGCAGCAATTTGCGCGCCGCGAAAGTGGGATCGCGTAATCTAGTTACCTGGCGAGCTGCGATACGATACCGATCTGTATACCCCGCTGTTCCTTCAGACAGGCCCTCTTCGGACACCTAGGAGCTATGCGGAGACGCCATGGTAGATTTTCTTGCAAATCTGAAGAAAACCGCCCTACGATCCAGCTGAGACTACTGCTCGAAGACTTGTTATTCTAACCTTGTGAATTTCCACACATGGTATACCTTGGTATCATCAGTATCATGTTACCAATGTATTTAATAATGTAAACAATATTGTGAATAATTGTACAGCAACTTTTAGTGTTTCCTTTGAGATTATGTATTGAAGAGCTAAATCTCAGAGTTCAAATTAGGGAAAGACGTGTTCAGTAAAAGTTTCCTCATATTATAACATATTTAGTAAGTTAAACTATATTTTGAACAATGGTATAGCAATTTTTAGTGGCGGCTCTCTGTGTCGCCACTCGAGTGCTAAGGGTTAAATCTCCAGCTAGCGAAGCTATATTTTCATGTCGTCCGCGATTGTTCGTGCAAAGTCGTGGGTGAAGCGGTCAAAGGGTTTTAAAGTTGGAAACGCGTTCACGCACAACGTCGGCGACGATTGTTTTCGATGATAGAGAGTCGGAGGCGACGCGTTTGGCAGCGACTCGAGGAGTCGCGACGCCGTTCGAGACAGAATCGACGACTGCGATCGCGACGAGACCTCTCTCGCGATCGAACGATCCTCGCCTCGCTTTGTCGGGATTGAGATTCCAGCAGCGGCGCTGCTCGACGGCTAACCTGACCATCGAAAGGAGTATTCTAGGGCAGTGTACCCGGGGCTTAGAATAAACTCGGTTTACTTAAGCATGACGGGCATGCATATGAGTACGGGGCAAAGGAGAGCCGCCAAGCGCCATCTACCCTGTGGCCAGAAATAATTGTCATTCTACTTGAGCCCCGATCCAGGCCCGTCTCGTCGGCATCGGGCACATCGCTGCGCTGCCTCGCTTTTCCCTCGATTTCGTCGACCTTTCACCCAGCCAGCGCAGCGATTCCCAAATTTATTCGATCCCGTTGCCAAAAAATCATTACAAATCCAATACAGTTTTACCTGGAAATTTCATATAGCACTGTAGCTTCGTAACCGTGGTACATATTATCTGAACACTAATTGGAAACTACAAAATTTCGTCCCTGGATTAGTAATATCTCTTGATATTTCGTTTTTACGTTACGTTGTTCTACGTTGAATGCTAGCGGTAATATATGAAATAGTAGTATCTGAGCACGATATAAATGATCATTCCGGTCCCGATGTCTGCACACATATGGAGGCATTACCGTGTTATTCTACCGTTTCAAGTTTTTATATTAGATTGAACGCTTTCAAGGGTGCTTTCCGGAAATCTTCTCCGCGGTTCTTACGGGGAAATAATCGTGGGTTTGAAAAGTTTCCTCGGAATCCTCGGGACTTCACGTAGCCCGTTTAGGGTTTAAGATCGCGTCTGTAGAGCAAGTGGAGGTTCGAGACCAGGATTCTATAGTATATCCTCTGCGGTATCGGTCCTCGAAGTGGACTCGAAAGGCGGCACGAGGCTTAAGTCGCGTCGCGACGCGGTCGTCGCCGGTGCAATAACGGAAACAAGGTAATCCTTGCGGGGCACGGCGCGACGGCTGCCGGCAGCAGAAACATCGCTGTGCGCCGACGAACAAAAGTCTTCGGGAGCTTCCACGAAAGAACGAAACGAAAGGGACGTGGACGCAATGTAAACGATCGCCGGCGTCGTTTTATTGCCGGAGCAGTATTCCGCTGCTGCAGAAACGGCGCAGGTCGAATTACGAAGCTTTACGAGGGGGCTTGGAACCGGAATGTAGCTCTTGCATCCGACTTGACCGCCTCTCGATGCTGACCCGTTAGTTTCTAATTGGACCGAGCTTTCTACCATGAATACCCCTAGCTCTGTACACAGAAATCATTTCGTGCAATCTTTGCATCAACAGCACTACCGTTCGTCAAAAGAAAAATTGCGAGAAACAACACCCATCTAGAAATGTCTCTCTACCCCTCATAACTTGAACAGATCGAGACTATTGATACTTTTCAATTCTAATCTCGACCTGCTGTTTCAAATTGCAGTTACCCATTTGTCTCGTAAATGCGTACAACGTTTCTGTGGGAACGGTTTTCTCAGCCGAACAGAAAGTTGCTGTTTCATACTGCGGCTCGAATAATTCGATGACTCAACGTACTTTCTTCGTTCTAGATGAATATGTTGCATCGAGAGCCTTCGGGCATAGTTCGCACCGAGAGAGGGCAGCGTTCATTGGGCGATTCCGAGCGCGCGTATCGTCTCCTGGCGAGAGGCTTGGCCAGGAAACCGGAGAAATACAAATTTCTCTATCGGCGCTTAGTCTCCCACGCGATCAAAGGCTCCGTGGCACGACTCGGCCGACACGCGAGCCGCGATACCGTCTTTTTAATCGGTACCGGCCGAGCGAGAGCCAATGCTCGAGCCCGTGTGCGAGTCTGAATGCATATCGAGTGTGGCGGCCTAGAATACTCCTTTCAACGGTCAGGTTACCCAGTAAACGCGCCGCGAGCCGATCGAAAGCGACAAGTGCAGTAGCACGTTGTCGCTGGAATCCCGGGGAGTGGGACTACGAATCGCGGAGCGATTTCGCGTCCTCGACTTTATCGTGCCTTGTTACGTCAGCGCCGAGCTGCTGAGATCGAGATCCGGAGCACGGAGTCGTCGGGGGACGTCATTTTCATTGGAAACGGAGCTCCGGGTCCGATACCGCTCGAGAAAAAAACGCAAGATTATCGGGATTGTCTTAATTCTCCTATAGAAATTCACAGATTTCACAGAACTGTTCACTTCAGAGCGCTCTCGTTTTTTCTTTTACTTTCATTTGAATATTATATACAGTAGACTCCCGTATAACGCGGTCAACAATTCTTTAACCTTTTGCACTCGAAACTATTTTAACACGAAATCCAAACATTCCTTCTGACTTACAATTAGAATATTTCCATTCTACATGATTCTATATGAGTCTCTGTCAATCCCAATGGGGATTCACCGAAGACTATTGATCTTCTTAAAACACGATTGATAAATTCTTTGTTCACAGGAGCAATGATTCCTACCAAATGATGCCATAAAACCAGGTAGAATCCTAACACTAAAAGTTAATCCACCTAAGTTACGCCCACTGACTATTTTACACGGCGGGCGTGGCTTAGATGCTCTCGGGGGAGCTAGAGCAGTGTTCCACAGGGTAATGTGTGTCACGTTCACTATTTGAACTCTGTTGAACTCTGTGTAGCCCCACATCGATGATTTGTTAGATGGCTACCATTTTTCAATGGCATAGCATCCTGCCAAACAGTACGATAAAAAGAACAACACATCAAATCATAGACACAAGACCGCCTATCTCTCCAGGAACATGCAAAATCCTCCCAATGGGCGTGGTTCAGTGGTCCTCGGAGGAGCCGAGCCGATGCCTCAGGGAGCAAGCCGTGTCCACGTTGGTCGCAGACCATCCATAACCGATTTAGCATATCCAAGTCGTCAGAACGGCGCGAAACAAGCATCGAACGAGCAATTGGCCGTGATCGTTGTGTGTCCGCGCTCCGAACGCTAATTTTCCCGGGAATAATTAGTATCGCGACGGCGTTGCGGCGCGCGGTCTCCGTCTCTCATGAGACTGCATTCCTGGCATAACCTTTTATCAGCCGTGGGGACTCGACGGGTCCGTGGTCCGCGCTCTCTTTGCTCGCTCTCTCGCTCTCCGTCTCTCTCTCACGTGCGCGCAAAGCGTTGCCCTGCACCTTTTACTTCGGATATCTCGCATTCTACGTGTATATTATCTTACTCACTTTCGTGCAACCCAATAAGGCGCCTATCCCGCGGAGCCTAGCGCCAGCTAATAATACCGAATGCCGCGGTTTGCACGAGGCCTGCCTTTCTCGCTTCCTCTCTCGCTTCCTCGCGATCGCCTCCGGTCTTCATCGCTCTACTACAGTCTTCCCGGTCTGTCTCTCTCTTTCTCTCTCAGAGTGTGTCTATGAGGGTGTACGCGCGAGTGTGTGTGTTGCACGCGTATGCCTGGACAGAAAGAAAGAGAAAGAAAGGAGAGAGGGTTCGTGCGCGCGCGTGTAACGCCGTTTCGTTATTTATCGTTTAATGAAATTCCCTTTCGTAAATCGTTCTGTCCGCCCCGCTTCGCCGACACTCACGCCGGCCCCGCGCTCTTTTCACGGTGCTCCTGATATTGGCTCTCGCGAGCACCACCTTCCTTCCACGACCGTGGGAAATTTCGTTCGAGGCCCCGACGCCGCGTGACGCCGCACCGTACCGCTCCGCACCGCTTCGCAATGCTCTACGACAAGCGAGAGAGCTACCTCTCCGCGTCCCGAGCTCCGACGATCGACACCATTGTCTCCGATTCGGTTTTCGATACGATCGGCTACCTTCCCGTCAACGACGACGCCCGCAAACTCCACCGTTAACACCTTCTGTTTTGCCGAGCACGCGTGGCGACTATGGTGTCGAGCGTTTTCCTGGGAAACGGCGAAATCGTACGATCCCCGGCCATTTTGTCACGATGATAACTGTGCTTGCCTTCAGCAATCCGCGGAATATTGATTTCCCAATACCAATAAAGTGATACATAAAATATGTTTAATTGGTTGAAAATAGTATAACAGTATCTTTAAATTCTTCTAATGTTTTTACTGTTTTCGATTACACCCACTCGTTTTTCTCATAAATGCATAAAATCTGCTGTCTATTTATAAGCGTTAGTAATTGTTCAAGAAGTACTCTCTGCGATCTCAGTGTGTTTCTGGTATTCTTTTTCGCAAAATTCAATAGGAACCGGATACGAAACAAATCAATCTTATTCTTGAACTTTCGGAGTGCGATGGTTAATTAAACGGGCACGATTACGAGGAACAATATTATGGTAACAGGTGAACACGTCAATCGCAAATCACCGTAATCCATCTTTACTGTGGCGAGGTAAATAGAATTATCGTAATTAGACGATAATAGTGGTTAATACGAACAGATGCTTGCCAGTCGACGAGTTGATTTATGATTGATTTATGACTGTAGCAAACTCGACGGTGATTTGTATGCATGATCTACGAGATCGGTAGCTATCTAAAGTACCTTCTCGATCAATTATAACAAATATCATTACAATCGTCATATAATTATCGAATACGCACACAATATCCCATAATCGTGATATACGTAGATTATTGAACAGCTTCGAAAAACACGTTCACTACGAAACAAGTGTTAAAGCATAGAGATTACATTGATGCCCACGAATTGTTCATTTGAAGTGACTTTCCCGCACCGGGGTTGCCAACGAAACAATTTACCTGGGTAGATGCGAGACCGATAGACGGAGTGTTTGGACGAAAATATCGCAATTAACAAGCTAATACAGAATATTGTTATTCGACGTAAACAAACGGAGGTACACGGCGAGAGCGGTGAGCACGGCTACTATCAATATCGAATGAAAACTCAAATTTCCTGGCAAATAAACGGGGCCGGTTTAATGGTGGTGTCGACCTGCCTGGGAATTAAATAAACTCGAATTATTTCGAGTGGATAACGAGCCGCGATCGATACTGCCTGCTCGATCGCCAGTGCCCGGGTCCCGAGCGGAATCCTCTACATTTCCGCCGAAAGAAACAGGCTAACCGACGGATAAGAAACAGCAAATAATGTAATACAACAGAAAACCATCGCACAGTACATATTACGAAATACGCTGGCCATGAAATACCGGTATACTACATTTTCGACGTCAACAAAATCCGCGATGTTTAAATTGTTATAATTTTATGGGACAGGGTCGTACGATGATGTACCTGGACTCATTTTAAATTTTGTATGATGTGGGGTGGGAAAATAGACACGTGTCCTCTCTGAAACGTCCTGTCTAAAAACGTAGCAAATTATTTCTGCGACAGAATTTCCTACGGATTTGAACATTTGCTCGTGCTCATTTTGTAGCTTGGGAGTTTCAATTTTTCGGGATAGAATACGATTTTGGGGTTGTACATAATTTTTTATACAGCACCACTAAAAATTGCTGTACCATTATTCAAAATATCGATTACATTATTAAATATCTCGGTACCTCTAATCAATTACTAAACCCTTTAGGTATTGTATGAGTGTAATGTAAAATATTCTAGGTCGAAAGAAATGTTTAATTTTCGCGTTAAAATAGCTCCAAGTGCAAAGGGTTAAATCGATAGCGCATAATTAACAGCAATGCGATTATTTTTCGTGTTTTTGGGATTCCGGCGTGCGGTGCGCGTCGGCAGGATCATTCATTCCGAGCACACGCAGTCGAAATTTGAATAGCCCCCGGGGCCCTGTTTCTCTGGTGACTAAGCCACACGCGAAAAGAATACCGAGGGAAAAGCCGACCGACAACGAAGAATCGTCTTTTGCTCTCTCCCTCTCTTCTTTTTTCCTTTCGGTTCGCAAAACCCGCATTAATATTCATCAGGATTACAAAAAACAATGCCGCCCACCGGCACCCGTGACCTGTTGAGCCGCGGCCATCAAACGCGGATTATGTCGGATTACAACTTTATAATTGAATCTCTATGCGAAACGGGCCTTTCCTCCAGTCCACCCACGTTCCGGCGCGGCCTCGACGCGACGCGGCGCGCCGCGCCGCACGGATTCGTGGAACGGACGCAGAAACACGGGCATGACCGCGTTTAACGGCGACCCGGTGAATCGGCGCCGAATGGACGAGCATGATTCACTTTGTGGCTCGCTGCGGTCCCGAATCGGGATTTAGCTGCCTGTAATCGGCAGAAGAAACCTTCCAAAAGCCCAGTACAAGCATTAGGTACCATGTTCCTTGCTGAATCAATTTCTCGTATACATTCTGCTGAAACGTATCTTTGCGTCACAAGCTAATAGGATTATTAGTATTGCTACCGCTTAGATTATTAATCATTAGAAGATGCGGATGTTAATGCAATTTGCAATTATTCTTGATGAATTTTGAGAAACTCAATACAAATAAAATATTATTTTCTGTGGTAGTAGCCTTTTTCTTAGATCTCAGATAAACTAAAATCGTACTAAATTCTGCTATATTGTATATCCTAGCATTTTTTCAAAATTTTCAAGTTATTTTCTAATTATTAGACTGCCGAACTTTATGCAAAATAAAAATGTTCTGCGTTTATTGTGCGAAGCAGGAATAAAATAGAAATTGAAAAAACATTAGAATTATCTTATTATTTTTTCGATCCTTTTATACCGTTTCATATTTCAACCAACAAATTTCTTCATGAATGCATAAAAATCCGCAGTGTATTGATCATTATGCAAGATAACAATGGTCTGTATCCTAAGATTCCACTGGAAATGATTTGGCTGATGTGTCCGGTCGCGCGTAATGGAAAATGGTTACTCGCTGGCCACCGGGTACGTGTCGCCGGGAACCACACCTGCGATCAGTTGTTGTGTCGTCGATTACGAATCGAGACAAATTGCCGACCATTTTCCCGTTTAACGGGAGCGTACGATCGTTTCAGCGGAACGTTACGTGGCGTTGTTTTTGCGTCGAGGCCGTTTGTCGGCCGGATCGAGAACGAAAGTCTTTCGAGGAACGGATTTCCAACGGGCGGCCGTGGATCGGGACTTCCTTGAATCGATGGGAAGATATTCGTCGTTGCGAGCCATCGCGCGATCAAATTGCATGAACGGGAAGCAGGATCGGGATCGTCGGAAATTTATTTACGCTTTACCTTACCAAATAAATTTTGCACAACGCTCACTAGTAATCGTATAGAGTCGTAATCTATTTTTCTATTATTATTTCTGAATTCAGATTTTGATACAACATTGAAATAGCGGTCACTCATTTTCGTCATAAAGTCCACAGTATACATACATTCATCGAGTACACGCGCCCATGCGTAACAATCGACTGACGCGTCTGACCACGACGTACCCATTCCCCTTATGATACACGTTTACGCAGCACGCACAGATAGCCTCGGGAAAAATTCAACTCTAGAACTACCACGCTCTAACATTCAAGAATTGCCGTAGGAATACCACTAATGAAAAGACTGCTGACATTTTCATGTGAGATCAAAATTATCTGCATCAACTACGCGACATAGAAACTATTGTACATTCATTTCTTCCCTTAACAATTTCAATGAGAATAATACAACACAATTGAGCAGTCTGACGATTATTATACCGTAGCATACGATCGTCTGATGCAATTAAGTACAAAATTACAGTACATGACCGCTGCTACTGCTTTTATTTAGCCACTGATCGGAACAGATACGCTTCTCTCGAAAAAGCTGATCAGAGGCTGCTAATGTGCTTATCGAGCGAACCGTACATTTTCAAGGGTTGCAGGTCAGCGAATCGCGACGTTACGAGGGTTGAAGAGTCAGGGTGTCCGGTTGATTACCTGGTACGCGGGTAGAACTATTTCCCGTGCGAACGGGGCGGGTTATATTTAGCGGAAGGAGTTAAAACGATTCATCGGCGTCGTCGGCTCGAACCGTGAAAGCCGCGCACTTCATCAAAGCCCGAGTATTTGCAGAGCGGGGCCGGTCTTATAGCCATTCAAGGTAAGTAACCGGAGCTCGCGTTGAGTATCGTGAGTACCGCCAGGGGCGGTGAGTTAATCGGCTTTTCGTCGGGTAGTCGGTCGTCTCTCTCGGTTATGGGAAGAGAGGGCCCGGTGCCACGCGTTTCCCAGCTCTCCACAGTTCGTTTATTCGTTCAGTTCGTTCAGTTCAGCCCACCACTCGATTCCCCCGATTTCAGTTCGATGGGATGACACGCGAGACCGACCCCCCCGTCCCCCCTTATACGATCAAACGATCGGTGAACACGCATCGGGACCGTGTGCTCCATTATGCTTGTTCCCGGTGATAATGCCGCGGGTTCCCTCCACATAGCCAGCCGACATCGCGATGATTGCGGGTTAGAAAATAGGCCGACAGCCTCAGGTCTAATTGTCAATTGCGCGCGATCGACTCAGGGACACGGAAGCTCGACGATCGACAAGGTTGCTTCGACCGTCTTCGGTAACTGCGGAGAATCTGCGAGACGAGCATGATCGAGACGGCCGCGGTGACACAACGATCGAGATATTCAAGGGGCCAGATACACATTTAGTTCTTTGATAAAATAATTTCATTCATTGTTGAGACAATTGTTGAGTCGTACGACTCTCAACAGACCACAAAGCAGTTGAAACAGAGACGAAGCCAGCAAGCTCTGAACTCTCCGTTTTTTAGAAATTGAACCTGTGGATTTTAGAAGTAAATGGCACCTTTCTCCTGTCTCGTTGCAGCTCTCCGATGCATCGTTTGATGTGATTCGCTCGAGATCTACTTGATGGTCGGCCGGACATTTTTCCCATCATCCGATCGATACACCGATCCATACGTCCGTCACCAAAGTGTTAATCTCCTTGCAACTATAGTGCATCGGATCCGCGGAGCTTTAGCGCGTTTCACCGGTTTCCGTGGAGCGCTCGGCCAAACAGATCGGCAGCGTACTATTCACGTCCCAGTTACCATTGCGCCTCGCGAGAGCACAGCCTGTATTCATCGGCTCCCGCGAGCCCATTTGCACGCCTCATTACCGGCCGAATCAATAGCACCCCGCTGACAAATCTGCACAATGTCCGCTCGCGATTTCGACCGGGGATATCGCGGGATACCTGCGAATCCCATGATTCCTAGCTGCCACCTACGTACGCGAAGATAAACCGGAAACCGACCGGGACGATGGACACTTTAACGAGATCTCAGCAGTGCCGTGGGAAACAGCTAGTCAAAGTGGGGAGCCAGGGGGGAACATCACTAATATGCAATTTTGTCAAAGGAATTTATCGTACATCGTGATATAAACGAGTAATGAGATATGTATGCCAGGTTTGTCCGCACTGTGCGTCGCCCAATTTGTGGTCACCGCTACGTTGTGGAGGAGCTGAAACTATACAGTCCGCGTCCCCATTGGCCGCAGCCTCGCCACCAACCGGGGAGTGGGAAAAGCTCCGTGCCGCTACAGAGAGGAATCCGTATTCCAGTTTCCGGCAACAGTAGCGCGATTGATCGCGCTCCAATCCCGCGTGAATGGCGTTAGCGATGAGTCGTGGAACACGAAGTAGAAGCGGCTCGGCGCTTCTCGCGGCGATAAGCTCGAGCCGGCTCTAACAGATCGATATTATAACCGCTCGCGCAGATCGAAGCCGGATCGGCTTGAACGTTTGAATCGCCTCGAACGTTCGGATACGGTGCTCTCTCTCTCTCTCTCTCTCTCTCTCTCTCTCTCTCTTTGGAGCCGTTTCCGAGTCTCGTGACAAGCTTCAAAGTCAACTATCCGTCTTTCTCTCCTCCGCACAACGAACCCCGAGATAATATAAACGGGGGATGAGTCACGCGTGGATGAAAATTGAAACTTTCAACGGTCCTCGATGTATCGCCGTCAATCTCTCGGCGATCTCTCTAGATTGCCTAGATCGGGATCGGTGTCTGGCATCGAGTTTAGAACCGCTTTGAATAATGCGCAACTCGAGCGCGAAAGAATTGCGTCAAACCGATTAAACGAGCATGCGCTGGAAAGTTGCGCTCGGACATTTCGAGACTCCGGTTCGAACGCGCTTGAATATGCATCGGTGCACCGGACACTTGTCTCTTGAGCTTTCCAGCCGGGGGACCCGTTAATGAGTTACTACGCGACGAGCATGGCCAAGCGTGTGCAAATAACACGAAATTCTATCGCGAACACCACCTTAATCGAAAATCGATGCTAATGAAAAAGTGAGCTTCTACCAAAAAATTCTACAATCTCCACATGTTTATTCAAGAGGAATCGATCCCACGCTTATCAGTGAATTTCTGGGACACCTGGTACATGAAATGCTTAATCCCCGGGCAGTTTTGTTTCACTTTCGTGTCAACAAATTACCCGGCAAAGCGGCGAGTCGACTCGATCTACCGGTACAGGGGACGATCGCGAAACACGAATGACTTCGCGGCACCGGCGACGGTGATCGGTCTACCATAGTACGCCGATTCTTCCGTAGAATTGCGGCCCGACACGCGAACTTTAATTACCGGTAATTGCGACGCGGTGACGGCGCGCCGCGTTCCAGTAAACACACCGGTTCGCGTCGCTTTTGCACACCGTGACACCGTGCGCCGTACCGGGACGTTTAATATTCATACAGCCGATTATTGCACGTCGCGACCGTTAGACCAACGCGATATTTACAGCCCCGGAGGATTTCTTTCCATTTCTAAAGTGTGACTCACGTAATCGCGCCTCATCGGTGCGACGCGACGAGCCGAGCTATATACGGCGCTTCGAGTGATAGTCCCACTTTACGCGCTTCTTCTCTTTCCGCGTGCGATTCGAGCGAAACTTCCCGATTCGAGATTCAAGGTTTCACATGATCTGTATCGACTGCAGAGCCGTGTGCTGTTTGCCTTTTTCGAAAGAAGTCGCACGGGACCGCGTAGAAGTACAAAAGATATTCTGTTTGCTCGTGATTTCAGTTTCTACTTGGCATTACTGTACCAGTAATCGAATTGCTTTCGTCTGTAATCAATATTGAATTTACTAAGTTTTAATTACTCGCGTATAGTATTTGCAATCTCAAAACTTGGAATTTAATGTTTCAAGCGTGAACAAAGGTGTCGACTACAGCAGCAAATATTTATTTTGCATTAAGGTAGCTATTTAATTGAATAAAAATTCGGGAGGAGGAAGAGGAAGAAATTCTAATAAGAAATGATAATGCAAGGGGTCGCGAATTCGCCTGGGGATATATTTATTTATTGTCGGATTTGCGGAAGCGGCGCGAGAGGATCGAACAGTATTTCCTCGCTGGAGGACGAGTCCTCGGGATCCTTTAACGGGGACACCGTCTTAAGAGCGTTTGGGTCTCGAGCCTCTCTCAGACAGAGAGCAGCCCACCGGGTCTGATAATTAAAAGTTTTAATTATGCAACGAGGCCGCTCGTTGCGAGAGCAAAGGAGCCAGGCTCGAAACGGTGTCCACGTTTCCGGGATCCTACGGCTCTGCTTAATCCCTAACTAAATTTTTATTATTGCGCCGCTCGCAACTCTTACCCCATCCTATTCTATCTCTCTCTCTCTCTCTTTTTCCTTTTTCTCCATTATATCTTGGCACCGCCGACGCACCGGTTTTCTTTACCGAGGATTTCCACGGGAAACTGCGAAAATAGAACACGCGTGGATTAATCGTTCCGTCGATAACGTTTCCGAGCCGAACACCTACAAATTGCGACTGCGCCTGTCACCGTTTAACACGCTTATTAAAAGTTCATTAATTATGTCAGACTTGCGCGCAAGCGGAGGTTCGTTTAGCCCTGTTCTCTAACTCGCGACAATTTCATACATTTTTACTGCTCAAGTTTTTATTGTTCCCGAAGGATATGAATAATCTCATTTTAATCCGTTGGTCGTCACGTGCCGAGGAAATTTTAAATATTTTTTAAACGGGCGGGTCGTTCGGCTTTATCGATGGTCGTCTTGCTGCGCGCGAGGCACCGGAACGATCTCGATCTCCGCGAGGTTGTCGCACAGTGGCGAATTCGGCCGAGAAACGACGCCAAAAATAGAAAAATCTTTTATCCGAATTCGAAAAATTTATTTAACGTACTTTATTTCGTCTGTCAGAGATATGCGAGTTCAGAGTTGATGTTTCTACAATATCGGCTTTGCCGGCTATACTTGAAACTTGCTGCGCGATTTGTTATCAGTATAAAATTCAAAATTTTTGGAAACTTCATATTTCATTGTCATTTACTTCAATGATTCATCATAGATTTCAAGATAAGAATTTTGGCCACGAATTCGGCCGAATTCGCCACTGTGCGACGGTTGGAGATCGCGGAACGTGACTCGTCCAAATCGAACCGGTCGGAATCGAATTATCTTCGATTGGCCGGTAGAAGGCGGCCAGGTTGCCCGGTGTCAATGGATCAAATGATCGGTGTCGGGAGTCGCCGTCGCGTCGCGTCAAAAATTACGAACGTGGACACGGCTTGGGGGCCGGCCGATCGGCCCGATAAATCGCACGTGATTTACGATCGGTATCGGCGTCGGCGATACATTGTAATTCGCGATAGACCTCGCGCGCGCGTCTGCTTTGTCGGGCGGAGGGGCCCGGGCTAAAAAATGATCGTGGCCAATAAATAGCCGCGCAATTACCTGTCGCGCCACCGACGCCGCTTGGAAAACGTTCGCCCCGATAATCCACGGGTCGGCGCTCTCTTGTTTCGTTTTCCGTGCGTCCTTATTTATTTACGTATTCCGAAAACCGACGAGCCCAGGAGTCTCGCGCGCTGTATTTTGTCGATTCGAACCGATTTACGAGATAGAGAGTTCGGTAACCGTTTGGTGACCGTTCGGCGCCGCTGTTCCGCCGGGTCGAAAGACCGCGCGTTTAACGATTAATCGCATAATTGGCGCAACATCTACGGCCTTGAGCCTGTTAGGAACGCGGCGGAGCCGTGTGCTGCCGAGGACGTGCTCGTAAACTCTCCATCTCTCTTTCTCTGTCTTTCTATCTTGTTCGAAGTCCAACGAGTCGCGTCGTTTCACCTCTGCACCTGACGCGATCACAGAAAAGCAAGGTACACTATCAGAGACGTGCACAGTTTCTGCCAGTCTGACCATTGACTGGAGCGAGGACCCATTCTACTGATGATGGCCAGACGCTTAGAGATGCGACGCGCTCTGTACCTCTTCAGCCATGGACCATGAGCTTTGGAAAATTCTGAAATGATCTCCGGTAGATCACTTTGTCTCAATTCTGTAGGAGCTCGCGACCGATCAGCTGACAGTTCAATTTCGTCCGGACGCAAGATCTCAGAGGTCTCGATTGTGTGGTCTCAAGCTGCGAACAGGGACTCGTACCGTTACCGGTACTCGCCAGTGCGAGAACGAGAGCAGCAGGAAAAGTCCGTGAACCCGCGGCTGGAAAGTAGACGAGGAAAAGGCTGCGGGACGGAGGCGCACGCGGAATCGTGCGGCTGCTCGATCAGGAAAAGACACCGTGTCCCGGAGCAGCCACGGCCACGGCAGTGCTCCTGCTCCTGCTCCGACGAGGTGAAACTGCACCGGCGTGCCACGCCAGGTACTACCACACCAGACCAGACCAGAGAGAGAGAGAAAGAGAGAAAGGAACTATAGGTACCAGACCGATCGCCTCGTGGGAGTAGTATCTTTCCTCGTGTCGCGATCGACCCGCGATACGCCAGGCCCGATATCCTCCGATATTGCGGCGAATCGATGGGAACCGCAGTGGATCTGTATTGTCGCGAACTGCATTCCCAATGGACCACGCCGAACCGCGGCTCTGCAAACCTTTTTTCGCGCCCGCGAAATTGCCGCTTCCTCGCTAGCCTGCATTTTTCCCTTACACTATTTCACCAGCCTTCGAACTTTTATCTTTCCCCATCATCTTTATGCAAACCACAACATTGACGGCAGCTGTTGCCAGAAACTGCAAACCGCTGAGAAATGTCTCTCAATTCCTTTAGATCTCGTTAAAAGATTTCGAATGTTTCGATGAAAGTGCAAGGTGGTTGCCACGTGGTTGCCTCGTGGGAGAGAAACTCGCGTACACGTATATTTGCACGAACTGACGATTTATTTGGTCACTCGCAAGAACTTATCCTGGATCGGATGCACTCGCGGAACGATGGTTGCAACTAGAATGCGGATCTTGATGCATTTATGGCTTCGAAAAATTTCTTGGATAGCGTCAATCATCGAGCGGAAGCGGCTCTGCTGCTGGCTTTTATTCGCGGATCATTCGGCGTCGAATGGTTTGAACATTCCCCGGCGATGATCGCGACAAACAACGCTTCCTGAACATGGTAGCACAATTTGAACGCATCTCTGTTTCCGCAATAAATTCGTTGATGCCCGACCCGGCGCCGATATTTTCGAAAATTTGGCCGGTTCGAAGCTTTGTGGAGTGCGGATGTGCGCCACCTTCCTGTCACGCGAAACCCGATACATTCAATGGTTATTATACAGCCTTTGGACGTCGATCCTATGGGTACGTGTATTTTATGCTTTTTCGGTGAACGGCTGAAAGGAATTTTCACGTTGCTGCTGTGGCCGTGGCTGCGGGGAGAATCGTTTTAGTGTTAAGGGGATGAACGCGTTTTTTCCAGGATTGCAAGGGTGCGGGATGCGCCTTCTCAATTCTCGATAACGCAAACATGGGGTTTTTCAGTAGTCAAGTATGCAAGAAGAAATAATTCAGTCGTGCTCCGACGAACTTTCTCGCGAACCAAGTAGCCTGAGAAAGAGGCGGGATCGCGCAACAGAATCGGCGTGGTTGCAGCGTGGCGGTAATAATAAAATATTTGCATTCGATCTGCCTGGGAAACTCATTACGGGGACACGCAATCGGCACCATTCGTACGATCTCGTGGCGATCCGAGATCGTGCGAGAGCAATAAGACTTGCAACTGTTCTGAAAATCACCGTTTAAACCTGCTACGGGTGTACAGTACGTTTGACGTTCGTAATCACGCCGTAAATACGCTTCTCCTTATTTTGCATGTAATAAACGTGATAATTCAAGTTAACACGCTCGCTACCACCGTCACGGATACGTTTCGTGCACAATCTCGCAGTCTATTCAGTCTAATTCATTGTATACTGTTCCTTCGGAGAGTCCATGACTCCTATTTGCTAAATCGTTTTAATATTTCATAAAGGAGGTACGGCGCATTCGATAAAACATTTGAACAATTCAGGAAAGCAGCGAACGTATTAAAGTTCGTGAAATATTTTCCTCATATTTTATACGTTCAAACGAATCAGTAGAATGTGCCATATTAGTGGACATAGAAAGAGAGACAGAAGCAAAAGTCGCGAGTTGCGCATCGTTCCCGAGCGTTCTCCGCGCATCCCATGAAAAATCCTGGTACACGTCGGCTCTTCAATGGCGCGTCAGTCCATTAATAAAGCGATGAAAACGGGTTGGCCTGGTCGACCAAAAGCGTCGGGAATTAATGAGCGTTGCGCTGTAAAATGTCGTCTGCGCATCGCGTGCGCCGAAGCCGTATTGTGCGTGTTTTCTCGTGGTTTTTCCCGTGAATCTCTAAAAGCCGCCGCAAGGTGAAAGAAAAAGGCAAAAGTCGACGAGAGCGGTAGACCAAGCCCGATGGTCGACTGCCGAAGGTTCGCGTTATACCAGAGGAGAGGGAGAGAGAGAGAGCCCTTTTTATTTTCCTTTCTCGCTCTTCTTTTTTCCCTCTTTCTCCTCCTGCCGTGACTCTCTCGATCGCGAGACTCTTCTCTGGAGGAGCTCATAAAAGATTGAAGCCACAATGAGGCACGTGATCCGGCCGCGGGATGAAAGGCCGATGCTGCGGGGGCGGAAAGAAACGCGGAATCCGTCGTATTTTGCCTTGCGGTCGACACGCGACCCCTTTGCCTTTGTCCGTTCATTTTCGTCGGACGGATCTCTCTGGCCCCGGGCAAGTGCCCCGGCCTGGAAAAGGAAACGGTGTACGTTTTCTTCTCGTTACCGACCCCTGTCCCGGAAAGAAGCTTCACGCCGGCACCGCGGCTTCTCTCGATAAAACCCACTCTTCTATTCTTCAGACGACGCCGATCACGTTAATCAGTACGTTGAAAAGGTCCAGCAGCGAATTTTTTCAGGACAAACTGGTGACGGGAACTTCGATTTAGGAGTTGAGACAGTCAGCCTTTGACTATGTTATACATCGGGCCTTGATTTATCCGGGCTGTTTGTCTCCCGATTAAGCCGGTTAATCGAAGTCCTACTGTATATTAATTTAGTTGAGATTCCTCCAGTTGTTTGTGCGGGATAAATGTTTCGCAGGTCCGGCGCCGATTCGCAGATCCCAGATATATTCGCGGGCCACGTGAAAGGATCGTTCTCGTCTGTCGACGGATTCCCGGTGAAATCTCTGGCAGCGTCGGTCATTGGTCACCGGGACGCTAATTCTGGCAGAAGGGCTCCCAGCCTCCGTGAATAATGTTGAACGGTGGCGCGGGCTGTTTACGCGCGCCGCCGCCTGTTGTCTACGCATATTTCCGCTTACGCGGGTCCCGGATCTAAATAGATACCCAAAACAATTGAAGTCGGTCTGCAAACCGTGTCCGGCCCGCTATCAAATTCGCTTTGAAGCTTTTTCCATGACCGGCGTCGACCCGACAGCCGCCCAGCTATTCAATTTCCAACGGAGCCCGGAGATTTATTCCCGCGCGAGCGTTATGCCGTGTTTATGTTGCAGCTGCGACGATGCTAGGGTAACTATACCGATTACTGCGGTATCATGATTCGATCGTACTTTATTTTAATATTATTCCTAATTTATCAGGAAATAATAATATGTGTAAGCATCTTATGGAAGAACTAGCTTTTGCCCGCGGCTTCGCTCGCACAGAAAACCGTTTAATGCCCTCGGAAATTGATATTGTTTCTCCATATAAAACCTTTTAACCCCCCATTCACCCCTATAGAGTTTTAATTTTATATCATGCCGCAATCTTAGATTTCAAAACCCCTTTTCACCCCCTTAGGGGATCAATTTTTTAAAATGCCGAAATAGGTGTTTGATTAATTATATCAAAGAGCATTAAGACCAAGTATGAAGTAAATCCAACCACGAACAAAATATTCCTCATACAAACGTTGCAACCCCTTTTCACCCCCTTGGGGGTTCAATTTTTTAAAATGCCGAAACAGGTGTTTGATTAATTATATCAAAGAGCATTAAGACCAAGTATGAAGTAAATCTGACCACGAACAAAATATTCCTCATACAAACGTTGCAACCCCTTTTCACCCCCTTAGGGGTTGAATTTTTTAAAATGCCGAAATAAGTGTTTGATTAATTATATCAAAGAGCATTAAGACCAAGTATGAAGTAAATCCGACCACGAACAAAATATTCCTCATACAAACGTTGCAACCCCTTTTCACCCACTTGGGGATTGAATTTCGAAATATCCTTTCTTATCCCTTGTATAGATCATAAGGGAAACCTCTGTGCAAAATTTCAGCTTTCTAAGTCCAAGGGTTTAGCCTGGGCGTTGATAGGTGAGTCAGGACTTCGCTTTTATATACAGGGTGTCCCAAGACCCCTTCGACTCCGGGAAATGGGAGGTTCCTTAGGTCATTTGAAGCAACATTTTCCTTTGCACCAATGTCAGCCGGGGCTTTGTTTAGGAGTTATTAACGAAAAACACGGACCAATCAGAGCGCGACCTAGACGCGCGATGGCACGTTCAGCCCGGCGCGCCGGGAGACGAGCGTGGTGTAACGCCGCGATGCCGTAACGAACAAGAGTTTCTCGAGATTATGTGAATCCTCCCCGATTTGGATGAGCTTTGGATATGTTGTCAAGACCATCATTCTGAACAACATTTCCCTTTACAGTTTTTGTCGACCGGCTTTAGTTTACGAGATACATAATTGTAAAAACTTGTAATTGTAAATCGATCGATAGTACTATCTTCTACCCGATTTGGATGAGCTTTGGATATGTTGTCAAGACCATGATTCTGAACAACATTTCCCTTTACAGTTTTTGTCGGCCGGCTTTAGTTTACGCGATAAGTAACTTGTAATTGTAAATCGATCGATGTACTATCTGAACTATCTCCTCTCCGATTTCGATGAGCTTTGGATATGTTGTCAAGACCATGATTCTGAACAACATTTCCTTTAGACTTTTTGTCGGTCGGAAGAACTTTACTTGTCAATTCATATGGGTGGATCTCTTTACCCGACTTACGGCAACTTTACCCGAACGAGGGAAAAAGCAGAAACTGATTGTATTAAAACCTCACTTATTCAGCCGTAAATCCATTTGCTGCTTCGAAATGTGTGTCACTGGGTCACTCGGTGACGAACTGCACAGATGTCTTCAGGTATACGACAGTACCGAAAGCTAAGGGACGTACGGCCAGGTCGACGAACTGCACAGCCGGTGGTAAAAGGCCTACGGGATCCGCGGTCAAGTCGACGATCCAGAATTTCACTTTCACTTTCGAATCGATAAATAATTCGTATGTTTATTTCACACAGATGCCTTGAAATTTTTCCACACTCACAATCACTGTTCACATTTGTCAACACATAGTTATGCACTAATAATAATTGCTTAAACTAATTAAACGATTATTTAATCTAATCACTAGACTGCGGATCTTTATGTAAAATGAAAGTTGGCTGCCGCTATTACAAGGGACAGGAGCCAGACAGATATTTGATTCTTACTGTGATCATTTTAAGAAGTTGAAAATAATACATTGGTGTTCTGAAATTACTTTAATCTCTCTAGTGTCTTAAAATGCACCTACTCATGTTTGCTACAAATGCATGAAATCCGCAGTCTAGTGATTGCATTACCTGATTGTTGTGATTTGTGCAGCAGGACAAGGGATATGGCAATTATTATTAGTGCATAACTATGTGTTGACAAATGTGAACAGTGATTGTGAGTGTGGAAAAATTTCAAGGCATCTGTGTGAAATAAACATACGAATTATTTATCGATTCGAAAGTGAAAGTGAAATTCTGGATCGTCGACTTGACCGCGGATCCCGTAGGCCTTTTACCACCGGCTGTGCAGTTCGTCGACCTGGCCGTACGTCCCTTAGCTTTCGGTACTGTCGTATACCTGAAGACATCTGTGCAGTTCGTCACCGAGTGACCCAGTGACACACATTTCGAAGCAGCAAATGGATTTACGGCTGAATAAGTGAGGTTTTAATACAATCAGTTTCTGCTTTTTCCCTCGTTCGGGTAAAGTTGCCGTAAGTCGGGTAAAGAGATCCACCCATATGAATTGACAAGTAAAGTTCTTCCGACCGACAAAAAGTCTAAAGGAAATGTTGTTCAGAATCATGGTCTTGACAACATATCCAAAGCTCATCGAAATCGGAGAGGAGATAGTTCAGATAGTACATCGATCGATTTACAATTACAAGTTACTTATCGCGTAAACTAAAGCCGGCCGACAAAAACTGTAAAGGGAAATATTGTTCAGAATCATGGTCTTGACAACATATCCAAAGCTCATCCAAATCGGGTAGAAGATAGTACAATCGATCGATTTACAATTACAAGTTTTTACATTTATCGCGTAAACTAAAGCCGGCCGACAAAAACTGTAAAGGGAAATGTTGTTCAGAATCATGGTCTTGACATCATATCCAAAGCTCATCCAAATCGGAGAAGATTCACATAATCTCGAGAAACTCTTGTTCGTTGCGGCATCGCGGCGTTACACCGCGCTCGTCTCCCGGCGCGCTGGACTGAACGTGCCATCGCGCGTCTAGGTCGCGCTCTGATTGGTCCGTGTTTTTCGTTAATAACTCCTAAACAAAGCCCCGGCTGACATTGGTGCAAAGGAAAATGTTGCTTCAAATGACCTAAGGAACCTCCCATTTCCCGGAGTCGAAGGGGTCTTGGGACACCCTGTATATAGATTATGTGTTCTGAATACAAAAAAGAAATTAGTGGCTTTCGAATTTAAAAAATAAAATCGGTAACATTTTGTACGTACTACTACGGGCGACAAAAGGGCCATGGACCGATTAGTGCGTAACTATTACCGCGGATTAGAATTCGTTACATATTTTGTGGTATTGACAGGCTGCTCGAAAGCGTTCGAATGAATTTATTAGGGCACATTCGTGTAGGAGCTGCAATCAACGATCAGAGCGAAGCGTAGAAATGCATTCTATTGCTTTATAATGGAAGTGTTTACATTGCAACAGTCAGCACAGCAACGCTTGCAAGCTGACCAGTTTTTATCGTCGCTCTCATCGACGCTCTTATTGTCTCTATTGCTACTCCAATATGAACGTCCCTTCAGTTAATAAAAAACCGTTGTAGTTTTTTCTTCCGTGTAACGATTTTGTCGGAAGACATTAATAAACATCGTAGATAAATAAACGAACTGAATCATCGAATAAAATGCTACGCTAGGGATTTCTACGACAATGAAGAATACATAGCCTAATGAAATGAAACTTTCCACTAAATTAATTAATAATTAACATTTAAACATGAATGTATTCGTTTCAGCTGATTAAAATCATCGATAAAGAATGGCATCTGTTTTTGGCTCCTGTGTTGTAAAATTCATGCGAATCATTTTTATTTTGTACAAAGATCCGCAGTCTACTAATTATTAGAGATGGAATTTTCGGGTTCCCGGCCACCCCGACTAATTATAGACACGGTCCCCATTCTTTTTGGTATAATTGGAAAAAAATCAAACTTATACTGACACCAGGAGTCACGGAAATGAACGAACAGAAGCTTCGTTCATATTTTGATTACATGAATTTCTCCTTCGACAGAATGCGGACATTTAAATGAATGAGCCTGTGTACAGATAAGACGCAAGTTTGATATACAAATAGAAAAACCAAACACAAACGGTTCATTAAACACAAAATAAATACATCAACGAGTTAAATGAATTTGCTATGCAGTCGACTTTCTCCGCGAAGCACCAGCCAATCAATCTAGAATCCGAACCAATTCCGCTCGAACGAGAGGCATTCCTATCTTTCCATTTAAAGAAACCATTTCTGTCCTTCCATCCGAAGAAAATGATTCTTTCCTTCCATTCTAAGGAAATGATTCTTTTCTTTCCTTCCACGAGAACGTTTCCTCGGTTCCGCGAATGGGCCAGTGGGTGCAGCGCTCGAACATGAAATCGCGAAACGTGGCGGTATTAAAAAAGAAGAAAAAAGAAAGAGAAAAGCACGATGATCGAAGGAGCGTGTCGTTGGCCCGCGCCTGGCTCGGCGCTTGCTGGATCGTTCCCGCAGCCGGGCAACCCGGCAAATAGGCGTTGCACTCTAGATCGCTATCAGTGTGGGTAAACGTTTCAGCGTTCACCGTCCGGGGCCCCGGAACATAGAAAACTGGGAGTTCGGCTCGTATATCGTGACGGCAGATAAAAAGTTCCCGCTCGTAAGCGCGAGGTTATCTCGCGGAATCCTGGTAAATGTTTTCGAACTCGGGCCCCGTGGTAGACAGACGGACCCGACGTTCGGACGAAGACCGGGCGTCGCTTAATCTGCCCGACTGTTATAGCAAACGCCGATGGTAGTCACGCAAGAGTCTGCTATCCCATCCCGTGGAAACCGTCGACGGAGGACTGGGTACTCCATTTCTACGGATTTTTGTGGAGTTTCAAATTTCTTGGATTTTTTTCGGGCTCCTGGATTTCTATGTGGATCTTTGGTGCGTGCGGATTTTTCATTTCCGTGGACATTCGAGGTTTGAGGATTTCAGATGCTGTCAATTTTCTGCAGGTCCGTGGGCGCCCGCAACTTTAACCTCTTAACTGCGGAATTAAGTTTTACAAATACCCCACAGAGTGCGGAATTAAAATCAGACAATGACGAGTATACACGTCGAACGCAGGGCACATGGTCCTATTATAAATTTTACGAAAAACGAGGAAGAATTACATTTTTATTTGATAAAAAATTAACAATTCATTCTTGGAAAGGTTATCGTTATTGCACCGCAATAGAGATTTGGATTGACGTGTATACACGTCGAACGCGGTTAACTGGTTAATTCGCGCCGGCAATTTTGATCCCGTAGGAAATCAATTCCGGGGTAGAAATTTAATTTCAAGATATCGCGATACCGATCCGCGGAGGCCTAGCCCGAGCTATAGTATACGCGTTCGTTACTTAACGCGTCCTATCCGATACCATCGAATAATATACCCTCAGCTCTGCGTGATTGCCCGGAATCAACGTTACGGAGCCGATTAACGAAAATTGCCGTGCACAGAGACAGAGATAGAGACAGAGAGACAGACAGAGAGAGAGAGAGAGAGAGAGAGAGAGAGAGAGAGAGAGAGAGAGAGAGAGAGAGAGAGAGAAGATCTGGGGTGACGGCAAAACCGAGCGTGTAGAAATAGGAGACAATATTTGCAACGATAGGTATAGGTATCGCGACGAAGCCGTGGTAAATAACGCGATGCTCGATCTCGCTCGCGTATCAGTCGCCGATACGAATTTACTACTCGTTACAAGAAAATACGGTGAGCCAGTGATCTACGACTTGTTCCGGAGCAGCGTGTGGTTCTGCGCTTCTCAGACTCTCTTGGCTCGTATCTCGCGGTATCGAGATCCTTAGGTGTGATTTACTCCCGGTTGCCTTGCCGCGGAGGCGTTCACAAATTGTCCGATGTAGCTCAGAACGGGATCTACATCAGATTTCGAGCTTTCAATTCCGATTCTCGCTTGACTCACCCGGGGGACTGTTACACCGGTAGCTGGAACAGTTTTTGGGTCCTGGAAGATACTGTTTGACCCACATGTGGAGCCATTAGACCTTTACTAATAATTAAGTTGTAAATCTTCTGCATCGGTCACAAGAAATAGAATAAAACGCATCCATTAAACGTACGAAAAATTTGATAAAGACTCTTGGACATCTTCCCGAGATGACCTCGACGCGGCGATTCGCGAAGCCGGTGAATAGTGGCCTGGCGCTTGTAAGCGTTCGCTGGGGAGACGGGGGCGGCGCGATACGTTTTAAGAGTTAATATTTAGTAAACCACCGACGACGGCGGCGGCGGTGGTGGCGTCGGTGGCGGGCGTCGGGTGTTTTATTAACACGTGCCAGGCGAGTCGGGAACGCGTGCCAACGTTCCTCGGTCAAGGGGTCAGTCGACCCACACGAGCACCCGTGAATACACACGACCGTGCACACTCTCCGCGATTACAAAACGAAGAGGGAGCTTAATTGTACCGGCCACCGGTACCCACCACCGGCGCTCTTTTTATATCTACGACAATAACTTGTCTCGGTGGCGAGGCCAAATTTAGAGTTGCCATATTAGGGGAACCTTTCCTCTCCCTTCCTCTTTCTCTCTCGCAATCTCTTTTTCTACTTTTTCTCTCCTGCGCTCTCTTTTTACCGTGCGACTTGGAATACCTCGTGGCAACCTGGAGGGAGGTTTTAAGCTTGTTTCCGCTCCATTCGGCCAGGAGGAGCGCACCGGTGACCCGGTAATTATATTATATTACCAGCAATTAAGAGAACTTGCTGAACTTTTGCTACGCATCGCAATGCTTTCTCCAGCGGTGAAACGACCGCTCGTAGATAAGGAAAATTTAACGCGCGTCCGGTTTTTTATATTTTTTCTAGTTCCCTCATTCGCTTCTCCGTTCTCTATCTGCACGGTTTTTCTTCGTTCGTTTCTGTACCTATTCCCCTGTCGTTCCCGACCGCGAACGAGGTATTAAATTAAGAGAAGTCGTTGAGAGAAATCCCGTGACCGCCCCGATCTACGGATGCACCCCCAACGACACGGCGCGGCGCGGTGCATCGCGACGCAGTTAATTGTGATCGTTCGGCTCGCTGCAATTACAGGACCGCGGGTTTTTACTTGTCGAGTCGACCGAGTGAACAGCACCAGGCGTTTTCAATTAGAGTGCAGTCTGTTGGAAAGAGCACGGGACATCGGGAGACAATTGATGAAGTTAATTAAACCATTGTTCCAAGATCATTTCCTGCTTGTGTGTCTATAATAAACAGTTTCGACCATCTTTCGCTTATCCATCTTCGACAACATGATATCTGTCTGTCTGGAAAGATAATCTTTCCAGTTGTCGATGCATCTACCTTGTAACTTTGATAAATCGAATGTAGCGTGCAGGCACTGAAGTGTGTTGATTTAATAATTTAATCAACTTGATTTAAAAGTTGTTCTTGGTATGCTCGAATTATTTTGTGTCTCTCGATCGAGTTGATAAAGTGACAATCAATGTAAATGCGGATTATTAAATTCCTAAGCTTCCCCGATGTAAATACCGGAAACAGATAAGATAAAATTAAAATTAAATCGATTGTGACCGAGGTTCTAATTCCGCGAGGAAAATTACTGTAGAACTCGAAACCGATCTTTTTGTAGTCACGATCAGTACTATTTCTACTCTTAACCCCTGGATTATTTTTATCGCGCATTAAGATCTGTCGGTCTACTCATTATTATACGGAACGTGGTTGAACAACCCATTTTAAAGGATAACAAGAATTATATTGTATCATTTAAAGAAGCTTGTTCTGACCGAGCAGATCTTTATGCAAAATTAAAGTAATCCAGGGTTAAGAGAGTACAAATAGTGCTCATCGTGTCTTTTAACAGAGAATAATGAGAATAACCGTTGGAAAATCGGAACGAGACGAAATGACCGGCTCGTGGCCGGCTCGCGGCGCGAAAAGTTGCGTGGCCGCGTGTTGCTGCGTGTAGGAGCAGAGCCGAGAGGAGAGGAGAGGAGAAGAGAAGAGAAGAGAGCGCTGCTCGGTCGACGCACCGAAATAGAATTTCGAAATAGACCCAATATTTTCGTCGTCTCGCATTTGCTTCAGCTCTCTCTCTCCTTGGCTGGCAGCGTACTCTTCTTGATCGTCGTGCTCCTCGGTCGTCGTGTTCGTCGTCTTGGTCTTCGTCTTCGTCGTGGACGTCGTCGTCGTCGGTGGCGTGGAAACGCGCGACGAGGAGAAGAAGCGAGACGCCAGAAAGAGAGCCAGAGAGAACCGAACAGAGAGGAAAATAGACGGGCTCTCTCCTCTCTTCGGTGCTTGGACTCCTCGAGCTTGTAAGAGGCTTTGCTCGCCATTCATACCGAGCCCAGCCGCACGATGTTTCGGAAATTCATTCGCTCAAATTTAACCCGGCTAAATGAATTAGGCTATCCTTTAATTCCGCGAACCGAACCATCGCCACTCCTCCTCTTCGCGCACGGCATTCCGCAAATGCCTCGCGAGAGGTTTGCAATTTTTATTTAATTTTCTACGATACATTATTTTTCCCGCGATACATTTTATTAATCGTTTCAAGATTATCTGAAAGTTCTTTAGGTAATTGCAATTTAAACGTCAAGTATTTATTGCCAGCCGCCAACAGCTGCCTGTGTTTTTAGTTGGAGCACGCTGTAGTGAAAAGGTTAAACGAATCAGTAGCATACACATTGTTCGTGGCAACTGGATTGATTGACAAGTGGTAAGAGAGTTTGGAATAAATTTAGACCCTCTATTGTATTTTTCGACATATGAAATGCATGAATTCTCGCTGTCAAATAAGCGTATGCACCACAGGGCTGAATGTAAGAATCTAATGAAGAACGAAAATTCTATTTTTCACGATACTACCTGTGATACTATTCACGTCTGAGAAGCGACAGTTTAACATGTACCGATACTAAAACCGTTCCAGTACAGAAATATAGCATTGAATCATACATGACTGACACATGTTACAATATTAATGAAGATGTACCAAGTGGCACGCGTAATGAGATTTGGTACATAAAATAGCAATTATTAAATCGAATAATTATGACGAATATTATTTTAGCAAATGTTGACTATTGTATCTGCACCGATATAAATTTGAAAACGGAAATTACTCTTGGCTAAACCAATTAAATCGCAAATGCAACGATTATACAAGTGACATGCATACATGTGTACACTCGGTCACAAAAGTCTCCGTAAACGCTGCAAAATCGAACTTTTTACAAAAATGGATCAAATCACTTGGCTGTTTCTAAAGAACGTAGAGGAATCAGTTTACGTAAATGATGCGTAAACAAAATTTAAAAAAAAAACCAAATTGACATGGATTGCGAAAAAAATTCTTCGTAAATTACTTAGAGGGAAAAGTAAAACGTTCTTCCACGAAAGGAGGTTGCTCTATGCTTCGTGGATAGAAAACAAAGCGATCGCGTGTAGCGGAGGGCCTAAACAAGGAAGCCTCGACGAACGATTGAAAATTTCGTATTCTTGTGCGAGTGACTCGTAACAAGGGTTCTGCAGGCGGGTTTTAATCAGTGGCTTTACAAAACGGTTTTGAACAGTTATTTTCGGTTTCGAAGGTCCAGTTCAACCACGGTAAACGAGCGAGACTGCGTCGGCTCGAGCAAGAAGGGAGTAATAAATGAACCGGCCTCCCTCGTAGGCATCTTTTACGAGGCGGTGCGCGCGCTGTCCCATTAGCGAGCGAAAAATATTAGGAACCGTCATTACGCCGATAACGTAATCGGCCGTAAATCATCGAACACAGTCGCGTGCAACCTCTTCTTCCCCCCTCTTTCGGTCACTCCTCTTCATCGACGTTATAGAAACATAACCGAGGAGTTTCGCAGAGGGTAAGTGGGTTTTCGGATCGCTCGAAGGTGAGAGAGAGAGAACCGAGAGAAAAAAGCCCTCGGTATTTACGGGGGCGCGAACGATCGAACGAATTCGTCGGCACGGAACCGTTATCCTAACCCACCTGCACGCTATCCGCACGTTCGATCTCGGCGAATTTTCGAAAAATGCTACGCCCATATACTCCTTGTCCTCGGCTAGAACAGACAGCTCTCGACATATGTTATACCAAACGTTTTCCGAGGATCTCTGCCCGGAAATCAGATTGGTACTCTGAGGCAATAATTATTTGCCACTAATGACACCGACGGTCGAAATTCTATTTTCTCTTTGCTAAGCATTTTGAACCTCGGATTATGTACATAGGTATACTATTTTTATATATGTTATGGGCAATGTGGCTAAGATGGGCATTCTATAGAATGGGGAAGGAGGAGAAAAGAGGCAGATGCTGGAGGAGAGCGAGAAAGCTCAGCGCAGAGGTGCGTGGCCGGTGCGCTGTGTATGTATATATGTTTGCGCGTGCGTGCGTGTGTCGTTGGCGGTGTTCTTGTTGCGTGTCGAGATCGAACCGCAGAAGAGACATCAAGTGGCCGTCTCGGCGGACAGACAGACGTACGGTGGCATTTGCTCTTAAATCGGCAGATGCCCGTCTTTACTTTCTTTGCATGAAATGCGGCGGTGAACCGGGAACGGGCGCGTTGGACGTCGGCCGATCAGATCGTATAAGGCTCGGCGGCCTCAGCCGGATCCGAGTGTCGCTGGCTTTAGGCTCTTTCTCTCTCGGCCTAGGCTCTCTCGTGGATCGGGCGAAGGAACGAACGAACGAACGAACGAACCAACCATCCAACCAACCAACGAACGAACGAACCAACGAACGAACGAACGTACGAACGAACGACGACCACGACTGAGATATTCTGCCTTTAGCCGGCGAGCTGGCTCGCGGAACTGTACCCGCGGTGTTTATATGGTGTCCTCTGCTATTCCGTGTACGTAGCTATCTTTCTATACGTGGACGGTGCACTCGCCTATCGCGTATCGCCATGTTCGTTGTGGGAAAATCGTAGAAAACAAACTCGTTTATCCTCCCACCGTACCCCCCTGACCATCTCCGATCTCTTTTGCGTCTCTCTCCCTCTCTCCCTCTCTTTCCCTCTCTCTCCTCTCTCTCTCTCTCTCTCTCTCTCTCTCTCTCTCTCTCTCTCTCTCTCTCTCTCTCTGTGTGTGTGTGTGTGTGTGTCTTTCCGTCTCTGTTCCACTCCTAGACGCATCTTTCTCTCGCAGCCTGACCCTTTTCGCAACTCATCGATGCCGCGCACCGACGAACCGTCCTGGAATTTTTAGGAATTCTCTTTCGCGGACACCGCGAACGGCGATCCGATCTAACACCTTTGTAAAGTATCCCCCGAATTTTCGCGAGAATTGCTTCAACGCACCCGCCAAAATAAATTCCGCGAAAACTCGCCGATTTTCGCAGCAGCTGGACCGCGTCGGGCTCCCCTTGAAGAGGGCGGTTTTTGCAATAACATCGGGCCGGCATGGCATGGCAGGCTTTCGGCAAAATAGTGGAGATGGCTGTCCGTTGTTGAGCCTCGGCAGCCGCGCGTTCCCCGTTGTTTCTGGTTTCGAGCAGCGATTGTTTCGCGTTGTCGAAAACTCGATAACGGTTTGTGTTGCTGGTGGTACGTGCGACCCGCGTCGCGGCACTGCCCACCGACCAAATAATTGTTCGATTGTTCAACCCCGGAGTTCGGTTAACCGACGATAATCGGAATAATCATTTGTTCCTCGGCCGGCTTAATGATCTCGTAAATGCGACCCAGCGGATTGTAACCCGCGAATGCAAAGAATCCCTCCGATCGGGTCAACGCGATTTTGCAGCGGTGCGGAGAGCGCGCGCGCGCGCGCGCTCTCTCTCTCTCTCTCTCTCTCTCTCTCGATGTTTACGCGCCTCGATCAAATTATCACTGATTCGTCGCGAATAATTATGATAACCAAGACTGCCTGCCCCGTTCGTGTAGGGGACAACGCGCGGCTATGCTATTTTCCACCTAGGCTCGATAGAGAGCCCATCCAGCCGACCAACCAGTGTTTGTTCCGCGCGCACTTTCGCCCCCATGTAGTTCATCCTCATTTGTCCCTCATTTTCCCCATTTGATTTGCAGCCCGCGTACATCGCCGTGCTTTATGCAAGAATCGAGCTCCCTGTCACGTTGCCGAGTTGGGAATCAAAGAGATATTTCCCGCGGGTCCCCAAACAAATTGTAGCATGCAAATTTATCGCACTTTTAAAGAATGAATCGATTAGACAGCGGACCTGAAACTCGAGGTTAATGAAAATGCCTTTTCCCTTGTAAACGTCTTGAAAACGTTCTTTCGATTCTTCGAATGTCTTTCCAATTTTGTTTGAACATTATTTCATCAGACAAAAATAAGGCCAGATCCAGAGAAGTGTTCAAAGAACCGTACGATACAGTTTTAATATCAGTGCGCGCCGGATTAATTTGACTTTCTTTATGCAAGGTATAAAACACCTTCTAACAGCCTCCATTAAACACTCTTTCCGGTGTATATGAACTTTCCCAACGAGCAGCGAGTTCCAACGATTTACAACCGTCTGGGAAAATGTAGAAGCAATCTTTTCAGGTCTGTGTATCGTAATAATCAGATCTAACGGGACGCTCGGAAGATTACATCGTTCGCAGTAGAGTGGACAATTAATCAAACCGACTTAATCTTGCGAAATCACAATTTCGAGTAAACGTAAATGAAAATGCGCTTCTGCGAAGGATAAAGAGAACATCGAGTAAATAGAGATGTCCTGTAGAGGAACATAAATGTTCCCAACAATTCCAGAAATATTGATTCAGTGTGTGTTTGAAAATTTTGCAGAACTTCGCCAATTCTCAGCATTTTAAATCGGAGTGGCCGCTTGGCGTGACTGTGCCGGTGTCGAGGGACAGAAACGAGTTTCTAATGATCATTCCTCCCATTTTATTTCGCGTGCCTGCGGAATCCGTCGTCGTCGTCGTCGTTGTCGTCTACGCGGCTGTTTCGCGTGGCTACGTCGCGCGTCGCCCGTTAATAATGAATGCAGTTTTTGCAGCGTGCTCGTCCCACCTCGTGTCGCGTGTCCGAGTTGCTTCCTACGATTTCCAGCCTCTCTTGTTCCCTTTGCGATCCAACGTTCAGATAAATGCGAAAAATAAAGCATCGCCCCGGCGCCGGCGAACGAAAACGCGTGGGACGTTCTACGCGGTGAGAAAGAGAGCGAGAGACAGAGAGAGGGTGTGTGTGTGTGTGTGTGTGTGGTGGTCGAACTCGTGGCGCGATTCGTGGCGGTCGCAGTTTTAAAGGGAATCGATTTTACTGCGCCGGGGATCGATACGGAAGACAGGGGAATTAAATGGACGCGTTCGAGGATAGAGACGCGTTGGTGAGACCGGACTCGAGCGGCGCGCGCGCGAGTGTTCTCGAGTTCTCCAATTGGAGCACGTAAACACTGGCTTCGGGATTCCTTTTGAGGAATAACCGGAGATTCTCGCTGCCCGAGAGAAATCGCTGGCACGATGATTCGCGCGGGAACGGTCAACGCCGGAGTGGCTTAAACGTAATCTTCGAGATAGAAGCTGTTACGTCAACGAGGACGTCCAAAGAAAACACAAGAATTACCGGACAGCGAGAAACGGTTCTGAAAAATTAAGGGATTCGGCTCGCGATTCTAATGAGAAGGAAAGAGCACTCCCGCGATTGACTCTTACCATACACACTCCGAGCGTCTCTCAGAAATGGGAGATCAAATGATTTCACCAGATATGTAAATGAATTATAGAGGAAACTCTGACAAACTCTCTCTTTCTCTCTCTCTGTGCTTCCAATTTAAGGCGCTGACAATACACCGATTGCTCTTTGAAACGCTACCTGGACTCACTAGAATCAAAGAGCAACGAAGCCACGCCCACTAGAACATTTCAAACGACGATAGAATTCTACTTTTGTCTTTGACGCTATTTAATCCTTAGCACTTGAACGGTGACTCCGAGGCGTCACTAAAGATTGCTGTACCATTATTAAAAATATTGTTTACATTATTAAATATGTTCGTATCCAATCAATCGACTGCGGATCTTTATGCAAAATAAAATTTGTTTGATTGTAACAGAGGAGCAATATCATGTATTGACATCTGCGGTTTTCAAAATTTTTCAACAATTTTCAATTCTATCTGCTCGATTTTCCTATAAATGCATAAAGAACCGCAGTCTTCTAAATCAATTACTAAACATTTAGGTATTGTACGAGGTAATACATCAATTTCTTATCCACGAAATGTAATAAAACAATTTTATAAAAAAAAGTTAAACCGACTTCGAAAAAACGTACTAAAAATACACTAAAAAAAGTATGAAATAATTTCCATTTAATTTATGTGAATACACACGAACTTTAATACGATACAATCTTTTCGGAGGTGGCGCAAAATTGAAAATTTTCCAAATGACAGATGTTGCTGATTATGATTTCATTGGAATATGATGGACTTGGAAATCAGTAGGTGGGAAGAGAAGATACATTAATATGTAGAAGAACTTAATGATGTTCGTAATTTCAAGTGTCGAAAATTTTCAATTTTGCGCCGCCTTTGAAATGATTGTATTGTATTAAAGTTTGTGTGTATTCACATAAATTATATGGAAATTATTTCATACCTTTTTTAGTGCATTTTTTTCGAAGTCGGTTTAATTTATTTTTTTATAAAATTTTTTTATTTCATACTTTTTAGTGGTACGAGCAGAATTTGTAGGTTTTATTGGTTATTTGCAATAAAAACCGCAAAGAATTAAAAAATGTATTATAAAATTTGTGTTCGCGGAACCACCCCGGGGACATATTCTACAAGATGCAAAAGGTTTCGTTCCGATTGGTCCATCCATCTCGGCGTAATCAGTGAAGATACATAGAAAAAAAGCGAAAAAAAAATAATAAATAAAGGCACATACAGATCGAATTGAGTAAGCTCCTCCTTTTTCGAAGTCGGTTAAAAAATCATAGAGAATGGAAATATTCTAGGTCGGAAGAAATGTTCTATTTTCAAGTTAAAATTGTTCCGAGTGCAAAGGGTTAATGCGAAGAAAAATGTGGAACGAGGAATACCGGGATGTTTTAACGAGTGCTTACAATTTGCCCGCGTACCCCGGGTTATTCATTTCGGTTGATTTCATAAGATCGAGTCGTCGCGCGTCGGAGGTTCAAAGGACGATCTTTTCTCGTCGTTCCGACGAGAGACATTGCGTCCAATTGAGCCCAGCCGGCGCTCGGCACCCACGCGATCCGGCGCGCGGCGGAAACAAGCAGACGCTGCCACGTAACGCAGTTATTGTTGCGAGACTTCGCGGGCTCTCTTCGGGTTTCCCGATTCCTATGGGAAAACGCGACACCCCACCCACGGGTTACGAGCAACCGGGTTCGCCACCTTTGCCTGCCACGGCACTGTACGCGTCTACTGTCCCGTGTTCTCCGTCTGAAAAGGGCTCTCTCTTCTCTGCCCCTGTCGCTCATCTTTCTCGGTCGGTCGCGCTCCGCTGCCTCTTTCGCGGCCGTACCTTCTTCGTCCGCCTCCACCTCCACGACATCAATCCCCTTCCTCGCGAGCTGCCAACACCGGCTGTCGCCTCCTCCTACTATCTCTTCGTGTCCTCGTCGCGTTCGTTTCATTTTTCCAGCTTCTTCCATTCCACTTGGACCCATCTCTCCTCTCCCTCTCTCTTTACGCTGTCTCCTTTAACCCTTTCGACTCGAAGCAATTTTCATTCCAAAATCAAGACATTTCATGAAGATTTTAAACAAAGTCTAACAAATACGAATGTTACGCGTTTCTTTTTCAATGAAATAAACTTTGATTCAATTGTATCCTATCGATTTTTTAACGTTTGGCAGTGAAGGTACAGCGCGATCGTTGGACTGCGTATCTTTACGGAAAATAAAAATTGTCTGAATAAATTATACGACACAGGAGCTGTGAATAGTCGCTCGGGTTTTTCGGCGGTACGTATTAAGTCGAAGGAAAAGTGGGCAGGCTGATTCTCCCCCGGGTGCACAAGGCGAAACACCAGCACCAGCAGCAGCGGTAGGAGAAGAAGAAGAGGAGGTCTCGGTAGAGCACTCGGGGGCAATAACTCGCGGCGTGTTGTGACTACGCGATGACGGCCAGACCGCTGGTCGCTGCTCTCTTTCTTTGCTGCCTCTCTCTTTTTCCCTCTTGACTGAGGCTCTCTGCTTTACGCCTCATGCCACCATCTCTCCACCCTCTCTCTCTCTCTCTCTCTCTCTCTCTCCTCCTTCTCGCTCTGTCTGTCTGTCTGTCTCCCTGTTTCACCTTGTGCACGCCTTCGCTCGAGTCTCGTCGGTTTTGTCTCCCAGTCTGCCACACGGTTTTCCGATCGCAAGGAAAGTCGCGTGTGAAAGACGCTCGACGATGGCGGGAGATATTTAGATCTTGGCTCGAATTCGAATACCCCTTCCATGCCTACGAAATCGGAAGAGATCTACAGTGGCTGAGATCCGAACGTGAACAGGAACCCGAGGGAACGCGAAGAAGGAAGACGAGTGGGGAAGTCAAGGAATTTTGGAGTTTGCGATGAAAGTCGTGGGTGGCTCCGATGAAGTGATTTCGAAGGTCCTCGTGTTTGAGGTCTTCACGATTGGCTGCAGAGTGCACAGTTGTTGCGAGAAATTGTTCGATTCATTCTCGGACAGCTACGGGAGGTTGGAAAAATAAGGATTCAGTGATTTCAGTAGAATCATTTTGTTATTGTTTGAAACATAGAAAATGTATGCTAGTCTGTTGATTAAATGTTTGTGACGGAATTGTTTCTTTAAAGGAAAATCGTACATGTCGAGCAGATTCTATTATTTAAGGTGCTAGCTATTGTGAATTTCTCCAAATTGTATCGAAAAATACAAAACGAAATTCCCATTACCAACAGAACAATCTAACATACAGCAACTTTCATACTGCCACCGCAAACCTCGCAATCCCAGGCACATTAAGGCTCGCGCAGCGAAGAGAACGATTTATCGCGAGATCCATCTCGCAACAAAAGTAAATAGAATGATCGGAGGAGGCCTCCCCGCCGGTTTCCAAAATTCTGCTCGGTCATAGATCGTCGTCTTCGGGCCGACAAAGTTAGGCAACCGGGAATCGGCGTGTCGGCTGCTGACACACTTGACGTCACCGGTGGCGGTGGTGTCGGCAGTGATCGTAATGCTCCCACGAATTCTTCGCTCGTGTTCCAAGGAAAACCGTGCTCCTGTGCGGCGACCCATTCCCCGTGCATTAACCGTGGCGAGGCGCGTTCTCGTTCTCTCTCTCTCGGGCCTGGCAAGATTTCAGTCCCGATAGTTCCCCCCCTGACACGAAACGCTTTTCCATCTGTCGGCCCGAGCTGGCTCGCGATTCCGAAACACGTTAGTGCTCTTCGAATCCGCGAATCGTCCGACGAAAACGCGAAAAATTCGAATAATCAGAACGGGAAAAGACATTAAATTTTTCCAAAACGTGCACGATGAAATTGAATCGAATAAACATAATTTAACACTTTGCACTCGGAGTTATTTTAGCTCGAACATTAAACATTTCTGCCGACATACAATAATTCCATTCTATATTATTTTTTTTTTATTTTGTGGATATGGAATTGATATAACACCTCATACAATACTTAAATGTTTGGTAATTGGTTAGATACCGACATATTTAATACTCTAAATAATAGTTAGAATAATGATATAGCAATTTTTAGTGGAGTCGCACCGACTGAAGAATATTGTTTTAAACCACAGGTTGCGTGGTTAGGAAAAGGGGGCGTAGCTCTGGAAAATCGGCCGAAACTAGCACTTCTTCCCGACATCTGTTCTAAACTGTCCTAAGCAGTGATTAGTGGACAACCATGATCGTATCTCGGTGAATTAGCAACGAGGCTCGTCCTCAGGTTCACGGATCGCCTTGGAGCGACACGGCGTGCCCGATCGGAGCCACTGCAAAGCTCAGAGTTCCGCAAATAGGGGCCCGCGTCAAAGATATCCGATCCGGGAATTATTTAACAAACCGGAGCCTCCGTTCGTCTCTCTCTCTCTCTCTCTCTCTGGATCTCTAATTCTCTGTTTCCATCTGTCTCTCTCAGTCTCCGTCTCTCTCGCCGTTAATTATCAAATTGTCCGGCGCCCAGCGCCTCGGGCTCGTGCCAACTTTGCGCTTCGCTGGATCCTCTTTGGTGCCGGGATATCTCCCCCGACTCGGGATAGGTAAACAGAAAGGTAATAAGAGTAATCGCGACGATGGTAATACCGTTAATTACATTCGGGATGAAAGGGTAGGCGGCGAGGGGAAGCATGGTGTACTTACTCGAAAAATCAATGGTTCTCTTTCCTTGTGAAAATCGATGGTGACGAATTTTCCGAAGTATTGTTTGAAAAGCGTGTAATACAATCGGGAATCGATACCGAGTGAAAATTAATTGCAATTAATCGTAAGTAAATGAATGGGAAAATTGTATTTGAAATTTTAAGCATACTTTTCAATTTATTTAATCGAGGTGATATGTACTTAAATTTATTAAAACTTTTTTAACTCTTACGATTGTAAGAATGAATTAAATAAAATTTAATTAACAGCATTATATCTTTGGGTGGATCATTTTTTCAGTTTTTCATTGTTTACATGAGAAATAGGATCGTGTGGTACGGCACATTCGTAAACTAAAGAAATATATGTATATTTTGAGATTCTCACGGATATGTGTCAGGCTCTACATTGTGCGGCATGGAACTTGCTAACGACGAGCTGGACATAAGCCAGTGCAGCAGCATTGTGTACAGCTCTTTCTATCGAAAACAAATTTGTTTGCATTCTTCAACCATGTAGTCAAATATCTCTAGAACTTCAGAAGTTAGGTTCAGTGGATATCTGAAAATAAATTCATACAAAGTAGCTAATATACAACAATTTACATCAAGCTCTTTAACAGCTCTGAATTCATTCACTAATTCATTCGTACTGAAATGAGCTGAAGTATACTGTAAAGTGCAAACTTTATTAACAAGTAATAATAATAACGAATGATAACTCTGATCGTTTATACGAATGAAATAGTGTTCTCGTTTGTTCCAGACCGCTCTACTAAATGCGTCTGAATCGTTCTAGAAATAATGAATTCGATTAGACGACTGGATCCCGACAAATTCCGAAAAGGTAACATCTGTCTATGTTTGAAATCGTGTCCGTCTACTTTTCGCTGGTTCATTTGATTGTCGTCCGATCATTTCATAAGCCTAAATAGATAAGATTATATGGTTCTTAGAATAAGTGATTGGGTTCATCGGATCGAACATAGCGAGTAAAGATGTCCAACAATGACGGATAACCGCGGACTTCCGCTTCCTTGTTTCTTCCACGCGCGCGTCAACGTGTGACCTCTTTCACGGGATTCGAAAGCTCGGTTCTCGAGACCGTTCGGAAATAATACCACCGTGAGTAGGATATTTATAACGCAGCGACAACGGGTCGGGACGACTCTGATCTAGCGGCTCCTCTAGAAGCACGCACGGGTGTTGCGTCACTCGCGTTTCCAAAGTATATTTTTTCATCGGGAAACGGCGCGCCGACCTTCGCGCTCAATGCACAAACTCGCTCCGCGGGACGCTTCCGAATCTCGGCTAGAGAAACAAGATCCAAGAGGATAGACACGCAGTTAGGATAGCTAGTTATACTCTTCGCATTAGCGTCGGAGAAAATTCTACTTAAATCAGTGGTTTCCCAACTTTATGCTAGTACGTTTTCCCGAACAAACATTTTTCTGCGCCTCCCTACCTTTTATCTTTTAAATACATATAAAACTGAAAATTACAAATTAATGTTCTATTAAAAAATTTTAACGTCTCCCAGGTTGGAAACTGGAAATTATAAATCATAACTTTTCGAAAACATAATTTCATACGTGTATATCAGTAGATTATTAAGATTTCAAAAGACATTTCTGAAGTATAGGTTTGCAACTAGTACTGACGGGTATTAAGTATAACAAGCTTGATTTTTCTGTTTAATCGTGACAGGCGGTTGCGGAAAATTCCATCTCGATCGAGTCAAAGGAGCAAAAGTTACAGAGTAAATGCACATATTTGGCACCCTATAGATAAACATTTATGTACGTCTGTTACAGACAACAATGCAGTATAAAATAATTGAAAAGAACAATAGAATTAATTCGCTCTTTTGTTGGAGTTGAAACAGTATCAGATTTAATTGTACGATGGTCGAACATTTAACATTGTGTAACGGAGAAAATCCAGCAAAACAATAGCATTATATCTCAATTGTCTAAAATTTCCTCATTTTCGTAAGGATTCCAATCCAGACAAAGTCACCCGCACTATTATTATTGCAGGAAAATACACGCATAGATACAACGAAGCCATATCCATACATATGTTACGGTAAATGTGATTAATCCGGTGATTATGCATAATAACCGGATATTATACGTAATCACCAATTCATTACATTTACCGTAACATATACACACACCTAATAAGCAGAACATGTAACTGAGATTCGTCTCGTGTTTGCGCTTTCTGGATTTCTACTTCTGTCTCGTCGCATCCTGTCCTTCGTCGCCTCAATTTTTTCGTGATTGGTTAAGGGTGGATTTAGGTCAGGAAACGTAGCCCGTCGCAATAATAATCTAACGTTTATTTCAACAATGAGCATTTCGAAATGACTTCAACTGTACCGCGCAGAAAATTCGTTCGAAATGTTCGAACACAGCCCCGCGGCGCGGCAAAAAATCAAACAAACTGGCAAATTGGGAGATCGGAATGATCGCGACGGAATAATAGTCATCGAGACATGGAAAGTGGCGTTGGAAGTTGAGAAGCAGGAAAATCTGGGGTACAAAGAACAGAAGCGGGAGCGAAAATAAAGAGCTCGTTCGTCGGAGGGGGTAAGAAACGAAGGTCCCGTAGAAAGAAGAAGAAGAAGAAGAAGAGGAGGAGGAGGATGGGGAGAGAACTCGTAGGAAGAGGAGTAGGAGGAGGCAGAGAAGATAGAAGGGGGCAGGCAAGGGTGAAATAGTCGAGCACGTTCGGCATACAAATCGTTGGGCGTATCCGCGAACTGCGCGCGGCACGCTCGCGGGCCGTGATATTCAATCCGGCACTCTTTAAGCCAGCTCATCCCTTATTCCGAGCAGAAAGGAAGCGTGCGTAGGAAGGGCGGCTGCCTCCGATAGCGAGGTTGGGGAGGCGCACGATTTAGCCGAGAAGAGAGCGGGGAAAACACATGTTATCGACAGCCTGTCCTTTTTTTCTCGTCGTTCGCGGTGGAGGCTCGAATCCGGCTTAAAAAGAAAATCGAGAACCACCGGGGCTAAAAACCGACGGTAGAGGGGAGCTGCTCCAACTTTTTGCCGAGTTTTTAACGAGATACCGAAGCGTTTTCGACGGGAGATCTCGTCGAGGGACTCGGGGAACGGGGAGAGAGAGAGAGAGAGGCAAGGCGTTAGAGACGAGAATCGTGTTTCACGGAACGCGGCGTCGTCGTTCCCGCTTTTTTCTTCGACGGTTCCACGGATTTCGCGTGCTCCCGCTGATAACGGTGATCCGGTGATCGATAGATCGGTATAATAGATCCCAGAAGCAGGCCGTTCCCCTGGTTCAAGTTTGAATTCTTGAAGCGCGCGAGAGCGCACAGCTCTACTAGAATAAGCTAGTTTGTTCAATTACACTGGATTACGTTATCTGGCAAATTTCAGGAAGTTGCCCCTCGAGACGGCACAGAGGCGAAGGAGATTCTCGCTCGCAGCCAATGTTACACCGTGACGTCACACACTTTAGCCAATAATTCGACCAGAACTGAAAGTGCGAGCGGAATGACCCAATCGGACGGCTTGCTGCCGCATTCCTCTCGAATTCGTGCCAGGACACAACCTGTGAGGCACGAAGAGTACGTTCTCTTACACAAGTCGGGAATTCAATTAGTAAAGAGATATGTCAAATTGACAACAGGAGCCAAGCGAGAGGGGGCTGACAGAGGGTTGACGATAGAGGCCGAAGATTCAGCGTTGGCACACTGATTTGTACAACCGGATCGATCGTAGAACACGACGTAGCACGCGAATCGGTTCGACCGATCGGTCGTTAATCACGCGGATATTTGTCCCCGGCAGAAGTAGTCGACCGACGGAAATGCGTCGGCACGGTAATAATATGCCCGTAATTCAATCGACGATGGCGACAAGCGATAGCAAATTATCGCATTGTATCCGGGAACATTGATTGTCCTACGGCAACTGTCCAGCCAGCTGTGCCAATTTCGCGAGTCCCCATCCGGCGGGACGAGAGAGACCTGGACACACGAAGGGAGGACGTGGAGTGGAGGTCGGGCGCACGCCATCGGATTGGCGAACATGGACCAATTCTGGGAGAAAACGGGGCCATAAATTCCCCGCATGCCCGGCGATATTGAAATCGCCGTTCCTTCTGCCGGATGATACATGCTCCGTTCTTATGGTCTCGGTTTCGGAGGCGAGTGGGTGTTGGGCGGACATCGATCAGACGCGTCTTCGCGACAGCGAACCTCCTGGCGAGCTATCTAACAAGAAAAAGCCTGGCAGAGTATTGCAACTATTGTTTCAAGGTTTCGAGCTTTACCCTTTTCCGTCCCAAGTGTACTGTCACGTGAAACAATTTCATTCTAGCCAATTTTAATCTAATACATTCCCATTCCATAAATCACCGGACACTTACTTATCTTCATCAAAATGGTAATTAAAGAATACAAGCTCCCAGCTTGATTTTATTGTTTTATTTTGATTAGATGTAGCTATTATACGATCGCATTCAAAGTTTAGCTAAAGAGTTTAGCTCAAGAGGAATAGCTGAAATATTATAATTAGTATCTACTACTATCTACAGAGGCCATTGCCACTGAGAAATAAGATTCTATTTGATATCATTTTCTCTTAAAATTTCTCTACGAAAGTTAAAAATTGCATAAATAGCTGCAGCCTAATAATAAGATATCAATTCTATAATTAGAATAAGATAAGATTGATAATACGCTAGAATCATATAAGATCCTACTTATCAGAAAAATTAGAATACGTTACATGTCGGCTAAGAATGTCGCTTCGGGTATATATTAGCGACATACCTCCCAAAAGAAAAATACTTACCGTGACGCCAACAGTACTAATTGACTATAAATTAGAAATTAGATCGAATCTAGACGTTAGTCGAAATTCGCGCCTCTCCCTACTCTATCTACTCCGATAAGACAATCGTGGCATTATCGAGTCCCGCTCCCCGCAATCATCGAAAAATTCATGGAACGTTCGCGCGTACCCGAGGCTCGTTCACCGTTCACTGATCGCTAAAAATAATCACGCTCGAGCGACCGGACAGGACGGTAGATCGGCACAGTCGCCGAGCAGTCTACTCGCGACTAATTCCGCGCTCGCTGGGGATCGGACGCGAGTAGCGTGCCCACTCCGGCCCACTGGCATAATCGCGATCGAATTATTACGTCAAACCCTGGTACGGTGTTATCGAACGTGATCTAGTCCCACACACTAGCTCCCGGAGACCAGCATAGAACGAGACACATGGAACACCATCGTCGATCGTTCGCTGGCGAACTAGGTTCAAAATTCCAGAACATTGAATTTTCCCGATGAACGGATCTACGCGGAGTGCGCGACGATACATAGATCTCTCGGAGTTAGCCAACGCGGTCTCAAAGAGTATTATAGAAGAACCATTGTCGATCGTCCGCTGGCGACGCAGGTTCAAAATTACAACGAGCGCATGGAATTTTTCTGGCGAAGTTGCACGAGTCGAATCTACGCGAAGCCTGTTCGACAATCCATGGATCCTCCCTCCGCGTCCCTCTCCCCTCGTTACCTTAAATTAATTTTCGAAAGGAACATCAAACGCGCGATGGAACGCGGTCCGAATTGTCACGGCGCGGCGCGGTGCGGCGGGGAGCAGCAACAGCAATAGCAACAGCAACGAGCCGCGGTGCGTCGTTACAATCGCATTCCGGGTAAACTAATTTCGATGCGAGCCCGCAGAGAGCAGGCGAGCCAGGTGGAGCAGAGCATCGAGAGAGAGCACCGGTTCTCCGGATCGGCGGATCACCTCGGAGACCTCGTGCTCGAGGCTGGATCGCCGGCCGCCCAGCAGTCTACCTGCTCCTCGCCGCCACGGTGTATACACACACCACACGTGTGGTCCCCCACTATCTATCTCTCTTTTCTGTCTATCCCTCCATCTCTTTCTACCTTTCATATATTTCTCTTTCTCCTTCTTTCCCTCTATAGCGTCGCTCCACCTCCACCTGTGTGCACGTGCGTGTGAGGACCGTCTGGCTGTGCGTGAGCCTCCGCTTCGCAGTATATAGAGCGTACCTGCGGGTTCTCCTCTGAGTATGGGCACAGGGCCGTACGTGCTCTGGATACGTACGTGCCGATTTTCTCCCCCCTTTCCCCTCCTGACGGGCCCACTTCCCCCACCATTTACCTGTCTTTCTCCCTTCTCCATACCTCGCGAGAACCGCTGTGTTCCTCTTTCTTTCTTCAGCTCGCTCTTCTTGCTCCCTCTAAGCCGTTCTCTCTTCCTCGATCTCACGGTCTAGAGAGCTCTTCTATCCGCTTGACGCCGCTCTTCATGGTGTGCCCTTGTGCCTTACTCCCCTTACTCCGATGAGCACGATCAATCTCGCTGACCATGTTACGAGCTACGCTTCCCGCTAAGTCGCCAATTATGCCTCGACGATAGCCCGTCAAGGGACACCGGCTGTTACGGAAAAGCTACGCCGAAATGCGAGCACTGTGCATCTTGTACGATCGTGTTTGTAGCTGGACGATGGTGTTGTAGATGTCCGAGCTGGAGGAGCCAAAGACCAGCACTATTAACCACCTTCCAAGCTTTGTTATACAGCAAATCCTCGACTTACCCGGAAGCGCATCTTAATAATTTTCTATTTTTAATTTAAAAAGTACAGTAACTTGTCCCAGTTCCCAGAAATTACCCTGTACATGTGACAAAAGCGAAGATAAGTGTTTACTTGTGTACAGCGTAGGCATTCAGCTATCTGTAAGTGATAAGTTTTACAAGAACATAGTTGGTTTGTTTGAATTTTCTCTTGAAATGAGTACATACATATAGTGTGTATGTACAAAGCAGATCGTAATAATAACCTTTCAACGGTGGCGCTCAGGCACTATTCTACTTACGCGGAAAACGCTGCAACAAATTAGCCGCGTAAGTCGAAGACTTACTGTATTTTATTGTCCAAGTATAATACTATAGTTCTTTTTTTAGTAGTTTTTAAGAGTCACTCTAGTCTACAAGGAAAGGAGACCTCAATTCTCCAAGATTCAATTTTAACGAGTCTGGTTTATATCTCTGAAATCATTAAGTACATAACTACAAATAATATCTCATATTTAGCATCAGGTACATTTCAGCTAACATCGTGCAAAAATTCAATGAAATGCTGGTGCTGAACAATTTCGAACAGCGTAGGTAAATGGAGAACTACGGGTAGCGCCAGTGTGAAAAATGCATTATTCATACGGATATGATCATATTTAAATATGCTGTTCAATATTTTATCATCATATCCAAATTATGAAGATTCGATTTTGACATACAGGATACAACGGTCAACATTGGCGTGGCAGTCAGCGTACTGAAAACAGTAAAATATGCATTTTGATGCCGTTACGATGACAGAGGGAATGAATGTTTCACAAGGGGTGCCCGAGTTAATTATCAAAAAATCAAGTAGAACGTAGTACCTTGCATCGATTAAATTCTATGAGAAATAATAAACATTTGATGAACGCAATGCAGATGCTCGTTGCACTAGCATGGATAAAATCCTCCAGGACGGCGTGGTCAATGACCTACATATTTGTACGAGTAAAAATTCGCAGGCCGACAGACGGATCTATTAATTTCGCAAACATGTTGCGCTACCGACGAAGGTTCTTCCACGGTGGAAGCGCGGTTTCGCAGATTTACGGTCGACGCGCAAAAGGCGAGAATAATCCGAGTGTCCGCGGCGCCCGACGAAGAAGACTGCACCGAGACGATTAACGAACCCGCTCCGCGCCGCGTGTGCGAACGCCAAAATAACTCGCGAAAGCGCGAGACCGTTTCGCTACCCTTCTCTCGTCGCAGTTGTGGATCGAGGCAGAAGCCTCTAGTTCGAGCGATAATGCAATATTATCATCGTGTACCACGTTACATCTCGGCGAAACGAGCCTGCCACTGCAATTCCGTTGTGCAATCGCAGTCAATGTGATTCTCGATTCATCCCTAATTTCCCATAAAAATCCGCAGTCCATTAACTTTTTGATTACTCGCATATAGTACTTGCAATCTCGGAACATTAAAAAAATTTATTCTATCGAATAAAAATTTATTTATGTTGGAGTCATACGAAGTTAACCTTTAGCACTCGAGTGGTGACTCTGAAAATTGCTGTACCATTATTCAAAATACTGTTTGTGTTCTAAACACTTCAGTATTGTATGAGGTATTATACATATAAATTTCATTTCCACAAAACGAAAAAGATTATTATACTAGGTCGAAAGAGATGTTTCATTTTCGAGTTACAATAGCTCGGACTGCAAAGGGTTGATGGAATTGAGAATATTTGAAAAAGTGATTTTATCCGTATCCGGAACAGCTAAATTCTAATTTGGGTCCAGTATGAACAGTGGCGCCGCAGGGCCTGCGCTCCCTAGGGCCGCGAATCCATCGAGAGCCATTAATGAATTCGCGGATCTTAAGTTCCCGAACAATTCCGCCACGGTAATTGCAGCGAACCGTAAGGCTCCGGCGATGGAGTTGCATGGAACTTGAAACACAATTCGCGGTTTGCGAGCCGGTCGTAAGAACGGGAACGAGATAAGCAAACGTGTACGAGGCGAGAGCGTGTACGTACAGGTATGTATCTCTCCGGTTTACTTCGAAACAGTTTAGTCATGGGTTGAATCGGTATCTTCGGCGCATCATTGTTACGTTAGGCGGTCGTCGCCGCCGGATATTAGTGCTCGCGATCCCGCCGATAACGAGACGCAATCGCGGTCTCGTTGCAGATAACGAGGCTATCGTTTTTCATAGGAGAATCGCCAATTGAAACACTTCTGTTTCCTCGAACGAGTTTCCGGGGCTATTCTCGGATGCGGTGGTGTACTTTGTTTGCACTTGCATCGCGTGATGCAACTACGAAATTTGGAAAGGGTCGGAAAACTTGATGAATCAGGAATGAACTAATCACGAACGCTTTTCGGGCCAAATATTCTTCTGAAGTAGAAATAGAGTGAATTCTATGGCAAGGAATTAAATGTTCATTAAATCGGTAGTCTAGTCGTCATTAGTTGGATTGGAGTTAATTAATTTAAAAATGAAGAGGAGGGAATTGTGTTAGAAATCGAAAGTTCCAAGGGTGCAAACGATTAGGTAGGGGATGATTTTGATGAGGAACGCGGAGATGGAGATTGACGGATCGGTGATTGCGAATACGATGACGCGTCTATGCGCTCTCGATATTCCGTTTCTCGTCGGCCGTTGTCTCGCTCGGGTGGCACGGCCGAGTGTAAGCCAACAGAAGTAAGGACGGGTTTCCGATTAAGGCCTTATAATTGACGTCCCGTGTCCCCTGCCCCCCTCGCCGTCTGGCTTAGTCACCGACAACTGGAAGAAGGGCCGGCACGGACCCGCTTTTGCGGATCGCGGATCAACGAACCGTCGCGTCGTATCGCGTCGGGACGCTGGACACCAGACGCTTTTGCACCGCTTTTGCAACGCTTTTGCGCCTCCGTTCGAACCGCAACCTCTCCAACCCTTTTCCCACGGGCTGACATGCTACCGAGACACCGGGACATTCTGTACGAAAACGTACGCTCTCGAACTTCCCTATTACAGTCCCCCAACAATTGTTTTTCTTCAAGTATTCCAATTTCGAATATTGAAATACCAAATTTCAAACATTCAATCAAATATTCAAATATTCGCCTGTCCATTTCTGCCATAAACGCATAAAATCTGCAATCTAATGACGCACCATTACGATAATAAATGTGCATTGGTAAATGCACCATTACAATTTGTTTCTAGAAACGGAAATTATTTACGACCCGACCTAATATATGGTCGGACGTTCAAACATTTGTATCATTTCGTATTACCACAGAAATAAATGTTCTACTGTTCTATTGTGGGTGTACAAACTAATTAGTGGCCCTCGCAAATAATACATCTAACTATATTTTGCAAATTAATTATATTTAAAATTGTGCAAATACATACAAAAATGATAGGGATTGCTTTGAAGACTTGAATATATTTTGCTGATTGCGTAGACAAATAACAAAATGGATACGAGGTGTTAAATTAATTTTTACATAATATTTGCACTGCTGCGCGTCATGATTTAGCGCTGTTACATTTCAAAAACACGTCATCGCAGGAAATTTCGATTTGTTTCAGTGGTCGCATCCCACATCTGGTTAATAACACAGTTCACGGTTATATTCCCATCGTTTCCTCCATGCTCCGTCTTGAAGGAAAGGGATCACGTCCCAGTTGATGGAGACACGAGTTCCCGGTGACATCACAGGAGTTACGTGGATCAGATAATAACGCGGAGCAATGAGTAATTCCGATATTCGGTAAACAATGCGTTCGCCAGGCGATAAAGCGCCGATAAGCGGAAGAATGCAGTATATCTACTACGACGGACGAGTGGCAGGCGCCATTGTGCAATTTTTCCCGCTAATTGCGCGACAACGATGCGACTTTGTTAGAGGGCATGCAGCTAAGAGGAAGATCAAGAGAGCAAGCAGAAAGAGAAGGGAGCGGGAGGAGAGAAAGAGCTCTCTTCGGAGCGCGGGGGTAAAAATCCAATTTATTCGCGCCGCTCGGACCGTACACGGTAAATCGGTTTAAGGAAAAAGCGAGCCACCCCCTTTAGAATCTCTCTCTCTCTCTCTCCCCCTCTCTCTCTTTCTCTCTCTTTCGGTCGCTAAAGCTCCGCTTTTCACGGGGGCGAGATACTCCGGGGGCTCGTTAATGGGATAAGTCGCGGAAACTTTCGATACGCGTCAAGGCGGATGTGTAATACGCACGGGGGCGAGAGAGCGCCGATGGGGCTGGATGGGCGACGGGGGGTTGGAAAGCAAACGAGCGCAACAGTTCGGAACTCGTAAACGAGACGGGGAAAGTGGAGGACGAAAACGACGCTAACGAAGCTCCGCGCCAAGCTACTCCAAAGAAGTATCAAAGAACTTTGCCAGCTTTGCTCGCTTTGCCCGCTTTGCGCGCAAGATGCCCCCCGCAATGCTCGCTCGCTCGCGGGAGAAACGCTCTTCGGGAAATGCCACGGAATAGCGGCGAACTGTTCTCGCGAAGCGAATAAAACCGATTCCGCGAACTATCATTTCGGGAATGGATATTATAGATTGTCGTTCTCCTTCTCGACAAAAATCGAGACGATAGTTGTAGAGGAACAATTTCCGACAGCTGCTCAAACTGCTCTATTTATTCTTGAAGCCGAGAGCAATATCATTGGTTGCACCATAAGGTGTAAAGAGGACGGTGGATTTTGTGGGACGTATTCATGGCATGGTACATGTATGAAGACTCCTTGTACGAAAATCAAAGGAACTTTGTGCATGTTTCATAAGATTGCGATTGCCCAGATTGCTCATTCTAGATTATAGTTCGTATATGTTAAAAATTGATAGACAGTTGAAGAAACTGATATGTGAATAATCGACGAAAGACATTACGACAAGCAGCAAGTAATATTTTATCCGATTTTCGACACTCTCTGATTCTTAATGCTCCTCAAACTAATCTATTCACCCTTGAGAGTCTGACAAGCCACTCTAGCCAACCGGAAGTCTCTAGTATCCACAGTACGCCAACCGTGCCAACTATCGCTCGGAATTATTTTTACATTGTTAGACCAGTTTCAGTAATTTGTACACGTTAAAAAGTTGCGAGCAGACGTCGGCGAATTCGTTGGCGATTAATCTCTGAAAGTGGTCTCTTGGCAAACAGATGCACCTGCAAGTGACGTGACTAGACTGTGGATCTTGATGCAACAGAAAAATTGTCTGCATCAATTGCGTGAAACGAGAGTTACGGGGAAATTCATTTCTTCGCTTAATCATACTGATAAGTCGAGAGTAATCAATACCGTTCGTGGACGTCTGTGACGTGTCCACTGTCTCATGTTTCACCTATTCAATTTCATCATAGGTGAATCAAATCCATAGTCATTCTGGTCTAGTCTATCAATACCTTTGCAATTTCAGTCGAGATTAATTATCCCACTCTTATACATATAAACTCCCGTCTATAAGTCACTGGACACTTACTTATCTTCAACAAAATGGTAATTAAAGAATACAAACTTCCAGCTTGATTTTATTGTTTTATTTTGATTAGCTGTATATACTGTTTGAATAAATATTGGCAGGTTAAGTGTTACGGTTTGATCTGTTCTCTGTGATTTATCCTGGTGTTATACTTGACCATGTAAGGAAACAGGAGACGCTGATTCAGTGAAAATGTTATTATTATTTAGATTTTTCGGAATCGTCATCACGTGTCTGTACGTGTGCGAGAATGTTTCATGAGCCTGTATCTCCTGCCAGCATTAGACCCGCTAGCAGAATGGCAAGGACCCGCTGGCCCTCAAAAGGAGGTCCTGTTTACGGTCCCGCTGTCTCAGGAACACGGTTACCTCCTCGTACACTCAATCGAAGACACTGCGTGCCTACCAGTCGGTTCGATAGACTCTTTTCACGCGAAGAGAGCCACATGTGCGCGGCGAGTGCCTGCCACAGACAGGCGAACACAAGCAGTCAGGCAGGCAGGCAGGCAGGCAAGCAGGCAAGCAGGCAGCCAGCGTCAGCTCGTCAACAGTTCACAGATGTTCCGTGACGAGCTACTTTCGATATCTCGGAGTGGAGCGGCCGCGCGCGCGATAAATCAAGTAAGGAAGGTCGTCGTCGCGCGGTGCTGAAGCAGTCATCGCCGAGAGACGAGTCTCCTTTGCTCCTCGAGCACAGCAAAAAAGATCGTCGACGCGTTATCGACGAGATGCACCATCTCCGAAACCCCCTAAGAAACGATCTGCCGATCCACTGATCCAACATGGTCCTACTCGACGTCGCCTTTGTAACGTTCGCCATTTTCATCCACCTTGTTCCCGGTTTGATCGGCCATTTCTTCAAAGATTTTGCTTGAACGATTCGGGATCAAAGATAATGTGTCCGTTTCCCCATTTTCAATGAGCAGGTGATCAACGGACGAAGGGAATTTTGATTTTGCATAAAGATTAGCAAGAGTATTCGTTCACTATCGGCACTGATTGAAAAAAAGCAACAGCTCGGTACACCAAAGCGAGTTCAACGCTGCAACAAAATATGATGTCGAGTCAGACACAGGGCCGCAAAGGGTTAAATATACGCGCCCCCGGTTACGCGCCTCTTCCCCGAGCGTGGGCGTGCTCGTACAGAGCCCAGAAACGAGACTCGCGGTACAATAAGTAACAGCGTCAATGCCTGATCGCGATTTATCGTTCCAGCTGTTTCCTAGCCGAGCTTAAAAGTCGTCTCGAGTACGGATTAGGTTTCTATAGCCGTTCGAGTATATTGGAGAGCTGTTCTGGTATCCTACGCATGAAAACCAACCGCCTAGGGAGCTTGTTAACAAAGTGGATCATTTTCACGGTTAAAGACGTAATGAACGATCGTTACGTGGACCAAAGCGAGGACAGAGTATCTATCCTGAGATCTTGGAGATTTCGGAGCTCCGAACTTCAGATTCTGTCTCAAAGATTTAGGTTGACTCGTGAATTAGGGACGATTAGCTTGTTGTGACAGGAATAGTGTAAGAATTATGAAGATGACGACCCAGTAAAGCTTTGACAACAGAATACAAACAAGAATTGTCCTGCAATGGCAACGTTCTTCGACAGCAGTACTTCGCTTGAAATTGCAAAGTTTAAATCGTCGGAAAGACGATCTCGCTGCAACGAGCAATGTTTGCTACCAACTTTCTCTTTTGCCAACGATGAAGTATTAAAAGACTGTCGATCTACTGCAGACCAAGAACAGAAAGCATTTTTTCCTCAGGGGTACAAAGAATCTTACTGGACCAAGTTGAAGAACGATGTTACCGTAATTACTCTATCGCGACAACCTTAACAGCCACATCTACCGCCGAATCTCCTTTACAACGCAACGGATGCATAGAAGACGAGAAAAGTCGCCTTGTCAATCGCATAATAATTAGTCCATCGTAGGGAAATTCATGAATTGGATCCTCGAGACAGCTACACATAAACAGAACAGAAAAATAAAACGATTTGAGCCGGCAGCGATTGTAAAAGATTGTCGAACAGATGGAAGCATCCACGAAGCAGCTCCCGAACGTTCTCAACAAGTATACATCGCCGAGAGCCAAGAGAAGAAGCGTCTGTAGGAAGCACAGAGAGAGAGAAAAGGTATCGAACGAATCGTTTTCAATCACTCACCGTAATCCGGCCGAACGACAGCCTGCACCGCCTGTTCGTTCTTCTTGCTCCGAATCACCGGCTCACCGAGAATCGTAAAGTTTCTAGGTCCCACGCGGTTCACAAACACTAGATACACTTTACCCCTCTTAATATTGGCTCGCACCACACCACTCTGATTATCGCGTTGCTGCTGCTGTTGTTGCTGCTGCTGCTGCTGACTTCCATCGTTGTCGTAGGCGCAGACTGTTGATTTTCCAGGCGCGGATTTGTCGCGGAAGTGTAGTCGAACGCTGTCGTTCTTCTGTAGCGGCGGGAAGCCGGGCTGGCTTTTGTAGACCTGTTTCACCTCGAACGTCACCGCGTAGTTCGAGCCCGGCTTCCTTGCGGAGGACATGCTCCTGGCCTTGCCCTCGAACACCGTCGGCGCCAGGTACGCCCTGTTCCCGACGTCCATGTCCGGGCACCAGTTTTGCCCGCGACAGCCCTTGTTCCGGCAACGGCGTCGTTGCTCCCGAGGCGAGTCCGCCTTGGTGCGATTCTTTGGTCGTTGCTTGGTCGAGCGGACCACCCGGGGCCTCTCCACCGAGGACTCATCTTGAGTATAGAGAAACGGGGTCTGGGTGGACGAGTGTCTAGGCAGCTGCACCAGTCCTGTCTCGACGGTCTTCGAGGGTCCTACCGGTTCGTTCCCCAGCCGACGATTCGCTCGTAGCGACGAGGCGACGAAAGCTGCCCTGATCGAGTCGTCGAACAGCTCCTCGTTGATCCTCGACGACCCGCGGTTCCATTGGTCTCCAAATTTGCCGAACGGCTCCAGCGCGGTGGAAGAGGACGATGATGTCTGCTGTTGGTCATTTTCAGACTTCTGGTAGTCTCGAGGCCAGTCTCGACCGGGAACGACGGCGACGGCGCTGGTAACCAAGTCCCAGGTTGTCAGACGATGATCAAGGTTGTTTAAAACGGCGGCAATGTTCATCGATGCCGGATGCTCGCCGGCGGTCGTCCTCGTCGACGTTTCCCCGAGGGAGTTCCGATTGGCGGGGGGTGCCGCAGCGAGCGCGAGTGCGCCCCACCAGCCGCTTAAGATCCCGGCCAAAAGCAGAGACGCCCACATCATCCGACCTGCTTGCTGGTTTGATCGGGGGTGAGAGGCCGACACCTCGGTCACCCCGAACAAGCACACAACACTCTCGCCGGCAGACTCTTCTTGGTTGGTTTGCCTCTGTCTCGGATGCGAGCGAGAGTTCTCGTCGGTTTCGGACACGCCGCGAAACTGGCACTCTTCGAGTCTCGCGGGCCTCTCCTGTCTCTCGCGATCAGATCATTCAGGGTGCCCTTCTCATCCGCTACCCGAATATTCTATGTCTCTCGGCTCTTCTTCTTCTTCTTCTTCTTCTTCTTCAGGCTAGGTTATCTTCTGGACCACTTCTGTCTCTCTGTTGATCGGCTGTTCTCTCGGATCGGCACTCTTCTCCTTTTTCTTCACCAGGTGTTGCACCACCGCAGGCAAGGCATCGGGACTTCCATCGGACAGATTCTCGGCTGTCTGCTCTTCCAACCTAGTGCCGACCTCTTCATCCTCGACGCCCCCAAGGATGCGACAGTAGACACTGTGGCCGATTCCTCCGCGGGATTATCGCGCGCGATCCCGATCGGCCGGTGCCGAAACGAACGGTTCAGCGGTCATCCTGTCGGTCGGACGGACAGCCCATCCTCGTTTCAACCGACCGGCGACTGATCTCCACCGGATCCCGGAATTATCCCCTGGCTCCTCTTCGTTCGGTGATGATGCATACAACGTCAACTGGAAGTCGTCCTACAGAAGCGCAACCCGGTCAAAATCCACCCGGGGGCACGATCTCGAAGCGAAGAGAGGCTCTCCGATCTATAATATCGTGGTCGTGGACGGTCTCGCAGCTCCTCGAACCTCTCCCCTCGAGGGAACGAGGTCGTCCGTCAGCGTTTCCGTATCTCGAAATAAATCGTCGAAAGTCGATAAAGAATCTCGCGCGCCACCCCCGTGCGCTCGGTTCCTCGGTATCACGTTGCACTCCGAACGAGGAAAGCCCGAGGATGATGACACACGAGCGGCTTGTACAAGACTCGGACGACGAAGACGACGAAGAAGAGGATGACGAAGAGGACCAAGAGAGAGAGAGAGAAAGAGAGAGAGCGAGGGAGAGCGAGAGAGAGAGAAAGAGAGATACCGTCTTCCTCCGACCGGCCGAGGCACACTATTTAAATATACTCACGGGGCTCTCGGGTACCGACGAAGTCTAGCCCTTGACGCGCACTTCACTGTTCCGGTGCCACCGATCCGGGGAGTTTCCTAGGGTGATCCTAGAGGAGAGATCTAACCCCGAAGGATCTAGCGATCCGGACGGGTTTCCGATCGGATTGATAAAGGATGACGAAACTGTCGTGGGACCAGTACCGGACACGATTGGCAGCGCGCGGTACCGATTGTACGATAGCGTCGGCGATATTGGTCGCGCGACGCGGCGTGCTCCTCGCGTTGCTGCTGGTGCTGCTAGCGCTGCTGGTGGTGCTGCTAGCACTGATGTTGGTGCTGCTGGTGGTGTGCTGGTGCACGCGTGCGGATAATATCGTGCGGGGGATCGGCGCGTGTGTTGCACGCGGCATGCACGAGGAGCCTCGTGTCACGTCGAGGCGGAGAAGGGATTGTCGGTGGCCCCGCGTCGGGCGCGCGCGACGGTTCAAATTAGACTGAACGGCCCGCTCGAGCAGCCCGAGGCCGGCCACAGAGCCAGCGACTCCTGTCGGACGCCGGTCGAGGCTCTGCGCGCGCACCGCCACAGAGAGCCACAGCACAGAACCGGAGACGACGACGACGACGGAGACACCAAACCAATAGAGAACCCCCGCGCGCTCTCCTACAAACACCCAGCGCAACGCGCCCAACACCGAACCGACCGACAGACACACAACCGGACGGGACTCCCATACGGCCGGACCGTGCACCGGGACAGACGCGACCAGACTCCACGGGGCCTTTAAGAACCTGTGTAACGACGACCTAACAACTGAGGAACCGCACGCGTGCTTTTACTCTCCTTCTTTTACTCACCGCTACCAACCACCCGATTTTCCGTCCCTCTGTACTAGAGACCTCCTATCTCCCTCTCGCATGCTTTGTTGTTGCACAGCGGTTGTGGTGCCCAGCTGCATCGATTGATGTATTAAAAAATACCACATTCCATTTTAAAAAATCAAGTTCACCATCATATGTCCTTTACGCGTCCACCTACAAAAAAGCTACTAATATCAGATTAATGCCCCCTCGAAACCAAGCAAGTTCCATCTGATGCATTTCTTCCTAACACCAATAGCAGCCGAGTTATTCAGGTGGCCTGTTTCTGGCGCCTCACCTTGTATAATCCACTGCTATAAAGTATATCAGCCGTTCGTGGTCGCTAATAACCTAGCTGTTGACGCGATCTTAATAAATAAATAAAAAAGAAGACATATTTCTTTCAACCTAGATCATTTTTATTCTATGTGATCTCTTTTACATTGTGCACATCAAATTGGACCTGTTTTCTCATGTAACAGTTGAGCTTTTCACAATTTATAGAATACAGACATTGCGCGCCGGTAACTTGGTCCCATTACTAGGCTATGTGGACGGGTTGTACATATTGTGTTTTGAAAGACATCAGGTTGTCTACGATTCACGTGTAAATAGCTCAATCTAAACTGATCCATTTGTAGCACGCTATTTATTGAACAAATCAATGAAGATTGAAAACCGAAGTATGTGAGTCACTTTATCTCACGATACAGCTTTCCTCCATAGCTCGGTAACTCGTTAGCCTTTGGATCGCTTACGGAACAGAGCGAGACACGTGCAGAGCGAAGTGACATAGAAAGTTTATTTACTATAAATATAAAACTTGCTCCGATAGTCACGCCAGGTCTGAGTTAGGAAGAAGGTGGGGATAGAAAGCGACACCTGACTGAGCTGGGAACGCGATAGTTGTGACAATTATACTGCGGTATGCAGAGATACGAGGATGGCTGAGTAATGGAATGCGAGATCGATCGATTGTTAGCCACGCGTATTTTCTTTATCAGCTGGAGCATTGATACCTACGAAGCGAATAGCGTTTCGGATATGGTCAGCTAGACAGAGTGGAATACCTCTCTTTCTTACCCCTAGTCAATCTTAACCATTTTCTCATTTTTGTGTAGCTAATTCTGCTGGACACATAATAGTCTTTTTAACCCTGATCTGTCTGTTGGGTAAAGTTGACAAACTTCTCATTGCTTCGCGAAAGGTGCTGTACACATTGCTGTATTACTTGTCAACGATGCGAACAACGTTAATATTACATCACACTGATTTTTGATCATTGCATTGATGTTTTATCAATCAAAATGTTCCATTGAAAATAAGGAAACTAACAACAGCTAGATATAAAAATCTTACCATGCCCTTTTTCTCAACGCCCACATCGTGTGGGTCCTGAAACAAATTAGTAGACATCTCAGTCAGTGGTCTGAATAGATAATTTTACAAAATTCTTTACACTAAGAAAAACAATCGCTATTTTTCACCCAGCGAGTTTCAGTAGACCTTCCGCCGTGGTTCCAGGGTTAAGAACAGCAGAGAATGAGTCGGACCATTCGCGGATCGGTTCCAAACCGGTCCCACCCATCTCGTTCACCGAATACTTTTCCGACTGTGTGTTGTGCCTGCATTTTCCCGCGGTGTTGACGTGCACCGAGGCCCTACTGACCCTCGTCACATTTACTTTTTGTTTTGACTTTTTGCGGAGGTTTCACTTTGCTCGGTACGCTAAGGCGACACGGTTCAGCGAGCAATAAACGTCTCTCTCTCTCTCTCTCTTGTCCTCTCTCGGTCCCGTGGTGAGCTATTAGATCGTCCTTCGTTGCAACCGTTCATAAGTACGATCTAGTGGACGACAACGCTATTACTTTTTAACCGGCCGCCTTTTTTCCACCATCCTTATTTACGTACCAAGCAAATCTCGTTCCCAGGCGCCAGATTCTCTCGTTAGCTGCTCCATCTTTGCAATTCTTGTTCACCTGCCTCTCCAAAAACATCCACCGTTTAACCTTTTGCACTGGAGCTATATTTTATCTCGAAAATTACACATTTCTTCCTAGCTAGAATATTTTCAGGAGATTCATCAGAGGGTACGTTTTTATCGTAACGTGAAGAACAGAACTCATGTTCGAACAGTTATCTCTTAACCGTCGCCTAATTGTCGAACCAGGGGATCGTTTCGACTTCGAACCGGCACCGATAGATCGGCCAGTGCATGAACTCGCGGACACAAGGTCGGAATTCAGCTCGGTTTCTGCTGCCCGGCCATTCCGGGAAGCCTTCGTTTACCTTGGATCGGGGCGCTCTCGAGCGAGATACGGTAACGAGATTCATCCGCGTATACTCGGCCGGAACAGTTTCAAGTTAGAACGGAAATTAATATCGAGCCCCAATATTTACCCTCTCCGAGGCAAGAGGCGAGCACGCTCGGTTGCGCCCGGTTAAAACACAGGGGGGCGGGGGTACGCGGTTGTTAAAACGCGAAAGCAAAGTTGCCGCACTCTCCGGTATATTTTGGTTCCAAAACGGCGCTAATCTTTAATCGGCCCGTGTCGCTCGAGAATTGCTCGCCGCGTACAGTTTCTAAAAACCGAAAGCTCTGGTATTCCATTGTCTCCTCGACTGATCCCATTTGCTTCCAGATCTGTTACATCGACTATGTAATCGTGCGCATTTAAATAGCACAGACATTCCACGTTGATGTGTATATTTCTGAATACCTAGTTCGGAAATATACTTGGTAATTATTTACATTCAGGGCTTCCTCACCGATTTTAATGAAATTTAAATACGTTGTCAGTCATCATTCTGAACAACTTTTTCCTATACATGTTACCGCCGCTCGATTTTAGTTTTCGAGATATTTGCGAAAAACTCTCGCTAATACTGTATTGAATTTTCCGTATTCCTGCACGCTCTGCGGCAACGTAAGCTTGTCTGGGCGGAAATTACATCATGGAATAATATTAAACATGTATTTTCATAAATTAATTCAAATGTTTTCTTTAATATACGACAGAACATTCCCCTCCAACCTAATAATAGAATATTCAGTCTTTATTTCTGTCGTTTCAAGTAGCCAGATTTTTCACCATATCAATGGTAATCGGGAGCAGATTTTCCTCGGTTCGAGGTTGCTTCCAAGGCACGCTCTGAAGTCGGTTGGCGCCGATCGGCATCATCGGCCCCGCCGAAAATAAAGTCCTCTTCGCCTCCCGTTTCTTCGCGGCTCTTTCGCGACTAGCTTCCGCCTGAACCGCGCGAACGCGCTCCGAAGAGCCTCTGAGGAGAGCTTTTTAAAAGAGAGAGAGAGATAGAGAGAGAGAGGGAGCAAGAAGAGGAAGAAACGAGAGGAAGGAGAGGACGCTGAAGAAGAGCTCTCCTCGAGAGCTGCCAATCAAACGACCCGCCGCGAGAGAGCCGGCCTCTTAAGTGGGTAGTTTTTCACGCTGCTCCCGGTGACAGATTAATTCGTAGCCAAACAGCGACGCTCAAGTATGCACGCCTCGTAATTAATGTTGTCGACCTTTCGGCCACGGCCGCGCCAACGAAATTCGCGGAAAATTCATTCTGCCCACCCACGCCCAACGCAACAACCCCTATTCTTCCCCCACTCGTAGCGGGGCTCGTTCCCCGTCGCTAATCCCTCATAGATAAATGAACGCGTTTCAGTGATTTCGCGGCGAATTTCCTGCATATTGTCAAAGAGTCTCGGGGCCGCGCGGTTTCCACGGGCTTAAATAATAAATAGAACCGCGCCGCATCGTTCCGCGTGCTCGAACGTTAAATAACCGGGGCCCATTCGAATGCGGCTGATTAATCGGCGCGTTTCGTTCCGCAGCGGAATATTTACGGCGCGCTCGTCAGGATAATGTATCAGTGACACGACGCAACGGGCTCTCCATTATAATCCTTCGACAGAATCGAACGGCCCCGTTTTATTAACGGAGAATCGCCATCGAAACCGGTGTCCACAATTGGTCTCGCGTCTTCCATCCGCCATCTCTTTGCATACGGTAGTCCCTTGCTCGTTGCACCATCGAAATAATTTTCAATAATTATCACCTGGAAGCCAGTAGGTGGTGTTAGTAGATGGTCCGGTGATTTATGGGCGGCAGTGTACATTATAAACTATTACAAAGGGAACACTAATAAACAATGTAATAATGAAAAGGGCAGATTGCATGCAGCGAGAAGGCACATCGCAAACCGGGAATATTGAGGAAACGAACAATTGCTGGTACAAACGGGGCAGAATGATTAAAGAAAATGACATAATACTCGGTTCAAAGTGGAATAAGCAGTACAATGAGCAAACTGGGAGAAGGACAGAACAGAGGGATATAATACAGATTATATATATATACATAGAGAGAGGACAAGGAGCAGAGATTGAAGATCTATAAGTCGCAGCAAGAAATCTCGAAGAGTTTCCGCGTCCCGAGGCACGTCTCGCAATCTCGAGCGTGGAAGAGCGTTTTCTCTAAAACGTTGAAACCGTCTATTCGTTCGGTAATAACCCTGTATTTACCCGTCCGTAGGTTGGTTGCGTCCCGTCATTCCATCGCGATAAAGATATTACGAATGCATGCGCGACACCGTGTTATTTTCGTTTCCACTATGAATAGAAGGCTCGCGTAGACACACTAAGCTTGTTCACGTTGCCCCGTGAACAAAACGAATCCGAGCTCTGTGTGGATCGCGTGCATCACCCACATGCGCACCGTACGTACGTACGTCTAAACGTACACATACGTGTATAGATAGATACAGACGCGTACAGGGCCCAGTACTTTTCGAGCAAGTCACCGAGAAACGCTCGCGCCCTACTCCTCCCCCGCGTTCTCGCTTTTCACCAAACATTTTCAAGGTACATACGTCGATTCCCTCTATCGGGCCAACGATCGAGCTCCAACCACCCCCACCCGCACGCACAGGGTGTACACTGCATCCTGGAAACCCTCTTGCAACATCCCCCTCCCAACTTTCTACACAAACATATTTAAATTTATCTCCCTCGATGTTCGCGGCCGAACCACGTATTTTTAGGCGAGAGGGGAAAGAGAGATGCCACTGAAAAATAGAGTCGTTTAGACCGGCCAGGCAGAGAGCCTAGAGAGAGCCTAAACACACGGTTATAATTAGACTGCGGATCTTTATGCGTTTATGAAGAAATTGGTTGCATAAAAATTCGTAGTTCAGTCATCATGTACAATCATGGTGGCATAATTCGAAGCTCTGATTTATTTGGTGTTTCGATAACTAATCGTATATGTAACCGCGTAATCGACGCGAGGTTTCCGGCAACTGACGGACAGACAATCGACGTTCCACCGTGACACTGTATCGTTGTCTCCTGTCCATCGATCGTTGAGGATCGATCGTCCGGCGATCTAACCCCGGGGCGGTACACGTAGCTGCGTGTCGACATCAAACACATTTTAGTGCCTCGTCGCCGGAACCGGCACGCTCACGTAATCATCGGATAACCGGTGGACGAGCGTCGAAAAAAACCTCCGAAGAATCGATTCGTGACATCCCTCTCTACGAGAGGGAGGGAGAGCCTGCAAGCTTTTCCGAAAAATCTGCCATCCGGCGCGCGCGCGTTTTGTTTCGGACATTTTCATGGCGCGGCAAAATGCGCTCCCCTGTCCCTCGACGTCGATCGAGATTTTCTTTGACGAGCGGAAATGTAGAAGAGTACATCGACGGTTCAAAAACGGCTGGGACATTCTCCTCCAGGAGACGCGTGCTGATTTTTATGCGCTTTCAGCGCGACGGAGAACTCGCACGAGAATATTCGACAGCGAACACCTCTTTTGTGTAGAGGAACGTCCATGTCGATGATAGCAGTCTCGAAACTAGATTTTACTCAACTTCAGCGAATAAAGGGACCGGGGAACGTGGACAACAATCTGGGAATGCAGTTTGTTCGTTTTCGAATGCATTGTCAATTTTTTCTGTGCACGCATTTTGTCGATATTACTACGTATCGTATTGTCAATTAAAACTTTCCACAGAGCTAGTCGCTATTTTACGTTGCTTTATAAAAATGGCAAGAACTGTCTGTCCAAATTTTTAGCCATTTTTTTGAATAAGATACATTCAAAGAAATAAATGTGTTGAATCACTCCTTACGGATCTTTACGATCTCAATAATCGTAAATTAAAAATATTAGAACCTGCCGTATAAATCACAAGATTGCAACCCTGGTACCAATTTCAATTTCGTTTCCCGCGAATTTATAATTTTCATCTTTTCCAGTCGCCTTCCACGTCGAACCAACTTCATTAACGCAATTACGAGAAACGTTTATTATGTCCCTTAATAAACTCGTCTATGTACGATTTCCCCACGACCTTTCCACGGTGGTAATAATTTACGTAACCTTTTTTTCTACGAGTTCAACATAACGTAATTGAAATACATTTTATATTTGCTCGCGCTCCTTTGCCTGTGTTCACAACAAAGAATATAAAACTGCGAGGGGGATGCACGAGAAGCAGTCCAGACGAATTTTATTCCCTGACAGTAGACAGCCAATAAAGATAGGGAAGGAACTGCAGAAATTCACTTGTGTGATATTCATTGAAAGATCCGAGCATGTTTGATTCGAGCTACGATGCTTGAGCGTCTGAACAATTCTCTTGAATGCTCATCCTTTGTGTCATAAAATTACATTTTACAAAATCGTTTTATAATCGTCTAATAATCATCATTGAAGTAACAACA